>NC_132996.1:57632500-60132500 GCF_048564905.1 Vicugna pacos | reverse complement strand
AATGCTGTGTGTTCTGCACCCTGATCCTTTGCTGTAGCCCTTTGGATCTGTCCACCTGGAGTCTGTCTCCCCCGGGATCCCCTGGACAAAGACTTAGGGTTCCCCCCGTTGGGAGGGGCCTTATACTTACCTATTAGTGAATTTATTCCTCACAGGGGCTGGTACCACACAAGTGTTCCACAAACCTGGGGATTCCTGGGGAAGGCACAGAGGTGAGCCTAATCTAGAGTGGAAGGCGGTGTTGTTCTGAGAGCTGCAGTGGAGAATGACCATCTCAGACAACCGAGGGGACCCTGGCAGGCAGGCGCAGTGACACCGAGCCAATGAGGTCTCCATTCCTCACCCCGAGGTCTCCCATGTGGGTGCCTTCAGACACCAGCATGCATGGTCTGGAGGAGAAATAATCATAGAAATAATGATTTTCACAAACTGCCATTTATTGTGGGCCCACTGCCCTTCGATGCTCTGCTCGTTTGCAGTGCGAATCTCAATCTTCTGCATCTATAAAGGGCTCCTATAAATCAATAAGACAAAGACCAACAATCCAATAAAAATATTGACAAAGAATATGAACAGTGAGTCTGGTACGTTTATACAGTACCATTTATCATGTCCTTGGATCTATGCTAAGCACTTCCTCTGCATTTTCTCATTTAAGCCTCAGCACAACCCTTGGAGACAGATATCATGATTACCCTGTTTTCCTGAGGCTCAGTGAGGCCAAGTCACTTGTCCAATGTCACACAGTGACTTGGTCTGACTTCATAGTTTGTGCTCCTAAGGTACGAGTTGGGGATGATAGTCACCATTTACTGGGACCCAAGGCCTCAGGAAAATGTGGCAGGGACTAGGGAGGGACAGCGAGGGAGGGGCAGCCAGCTGAGGTGGAATCCTCTCTACCCAGCAACTTGGGAAGAAACCTAGAACTCTCAGTATCTAGGTAGAGGGTTTTTTTTTTTTTTTGGTTTTGTTTTTGTTTTTTAAAATCTGTTGAATATACAATACATCACATGACTCAAAAAATAAAAAAGGAGTACAACTAAAAATAATCTTCTTATGCCTACAGCCTACAGAACCACTAAGTTCCCACCCTTCAACCAACATATAATTAATTTTATTACTTTCTTGGGCATCCTTTGGTGGGGGGGAGGTGTGTGTGTGTGTGCATATACATATTTTCTCTCTCTCTTTTTTTAACCAAAAGGAGCATATTACATACACTTTCTACATCTTTCCCATACTTTATCTGTTTTGGAGATCTTCCATATTAGTACGAAGAGGACTTCCTCATTCTTTTTTTTTTCTTAATAGCTGCATAGCTACCCATTGTGTGACTGTAGCATAATATATTTACCTGTCCCCAACTGATGGATGTTTGGATTCTTTCCAATTTTTTTACTATAACAAACAATGCCATAATGATAACCCTGTTCAAACACTGTGTATCTGTAGGATAAAGTCTCGGAAGTGGGATTGCTGTGTCAAAAAGAACGTGCATTTGTAATGTTGACAGATACTGTCAAATATTTTATATCAATTTACACCCCCACCAGCAATAATGGCAGTGTCGGTTTCTCTACAGTCTCTCAGACAGTGGGTATTATCAAACTTTTGAACTGTTTCCTGGTTTGCATTTCTCTTGTCATTAGTCAGGTTGAGGATCTCTTTAGATGTTTATGTTATGTTGAACAATTTATGTTTTCTTTTCTGTAGACTCTGTTCATATTTTCTGACTTTTTAAAAATTGGTGGTCGATCTTGTCTTATTGATTTCTAGAAGCTCTTTATATGTTAGATTGTGGTATGATTTGCAGGGATAATGGGGCCACAATTGGCATCCCCTCTGAGAAAGGCTGTGGGGGTGGATTCTTCTCCACACCTCCACCCTTCCATCCAAGCCCAGCCTTTTATCAATGAACATTCACCAAGGATCTCTTGAGTGCCAGGTTCAATGCTTAGGCACTTGAAACCAGAGATGAATATACAAAGTTCTCAGGTTGCCTAAAGTCCGATGAGGTACCAGATCTGTAATCAGACAGGTTGTGGTCCAGTGTGAGATGAACTGTAGTTCAGGGATTCCAAATGACTGCTTCAGGAGCCAGTGTGAGGAAGCAATAGCCTCTACTTGTCCAATAGACTGACATCTGTGCCCATGTGGGGCTGGCTCAGAGCTACCAAGGTTTGCCTGCCTCCCCTCTCCCTGTGGATTCAGCCCTCAGACTCTGATCACAGAAATGCTCTGCTCCAGGAAGATAGCTCCCTCAGTACAGATTTACAAAGTGTTCACCACACACCAGTCTTCCCTGAGCTCATCTTGTCTGCTCTGCCTCCACACAGCCTCCTTCCCTGCCCTACCCTGGTCCTCACCACCAGGTTCTACCCTGTTTTGCATTTCTTGCCACCTGTTTTCTAGTGTGCGTTCCTCCATCACTCAGAGGATTGTCATCTGTTTGATGGCAAGATGGGAGACTTCCCTCTGGGTCCCCTCCTCTTGGTGCTTAGTATCTGTAGTATCTGATGACACTCAGCAAAGGTTTGTTGGATGATTGATTGTCAGACAGTTTGTTGGATGTTAGGGAACTTGGAAATCACGGCTCATCTGAATTGGGGTATGTATGTCAGGGAAGTGAGAATGGCCCACGAGGCTTGGGAAAGGATGGTATGCCATGCCCCAGCATCAGGGCCCAGCCAGGAAAGGGTTAAGCCTGCCAGAGTTTTGTATATGAAATGGCACCAGAAAAAAAATGTGCAGACTAGCAATTGAGCCCTGTCTCATCCTGGTTCAAATGACATTGTCTGAGCTTCCCCAGCCTTGCCTCTTGCACTAATTACAGACCTTCCCTGGGGAGGAAGACCAGGGCCAGGAGGTCCTCATTACAGGCTCCTTTGCTGGATGGAGCAAACCCCAATGACCGAACCCAATGACCAAACAAACTCTCTTAAAGAGAGGCCCAAGGGTTCCTCTGAGGCACATCACTGCTGCTGCCTGGTTGGGAAAGGGTTAAGGAGCAGGCATGGGTTGGAGGGACAAGCCAAAGTGTAATCACAGAGGGCCAGGCTTGGACCCAGGTAGCTGTCCACCAGGGCTGGGCTCCCTTCTTGTCTTTTGCCCCCCAAAATGGCTGCTGCCAAGGCTGTGTCAGGGCCTCCTTGCTGTGGTCGCCTGCCGGCCGCCTCTCCCTGTGGCCTGTGGAGACCTTGCCTTCTTTAATCTTCCGTTTATCTCAAGGCCTCGCCCTTCTGAGATTGGCTTTGATGTGGGGCCTGCTCCCAGGGGGGAAATCAAGGGTTTGGCTGAGGCCTTGTCTGGACTCTGCCCACTGCCCCCCAGCCCAGGCGGGGCCCAGAGGTCTCCCAACCATCAGGACCAGACCCCCAGGGCGACCTCAGCAGACAGGGTGAGAGCTCTGGGCCTTGACCTTCAGGCAGATGGAGGGGCTGCTGCCTGGGCTCCAAAGTGGAAGAGAGGGCTCAGAAGTAAGAGCTTTGTCATCACATTGTGTAATTTATTTTTACATCTGTCTCCCCCAAGAGACTGTGAGCATAATAATAATAGTAACAACAACAACAACAACAACAACAGTGACAGCACTACTGCATGCCAACCAAGTGCCAGGCACGAGGCTAAGCATCTTCCATTAATAACACCATTTAATCCTTATGACTATGTGCTGCAGGAGGAAGGGGTGGAAACGGAGGATTGTTAATTCATTCACGTTCATGAAATTTATTGAGTTCCTACTACGTGCCAAGCACTGCTCTAAACACTGAGAAAGTAGCAGTGAACAAAACAGGCACGTCCCTACCCTTCTATCCTAGGAGGGGAGACCGGTCATCAACAAATGGTCAAATGCACATGGTGTCAGGTTATATAGTGTAAAGATAGGGCCTTGAAGAAAAAAAAGGTACAGTCCAGAGTGACAGGCCATTGTTTTGGACTCAGTGGTGTCCTTCTCTAAGAGGAGACAGAGACCTGCATGGAAGGAAGGAGTTAGCCATGTGACTTTGTGGAGAAAGAGTATCTAGGAGAAGGAAGAGAAGGGGGAGAGGGCAGAGGTTGGAGGTTCTTGGTTTGTTCCAGGCATAGCCCGGAGGCCTCTGGGATGCAGGGTGGACGGTGCTAGAAAGTGAGCTGGGTAGGGGAGCAGGAGCTAGGTCTTACAGGGTTGGCTGAGGAGTCTAGAGTTTATTCTGGGTGTGACAGGAGCAGCTGGCAGGGTTGAGCAGGAGACCGACTCAAAATGTAAGTGGAGGAGGCTAATGACCAGCTCTGGCTCCCATGGCTAGTCAGTGGTGAAATCAAGATTGAAATGCAGATTCTGTCTGACTTGAGGGTAATGTCAATGAAAATAATCAATAAGCCATCAATAATAAGAACAGAAGAGAGTTTTATTTGAGCCAAACTGCGAACTACAGCCCAGCCTGGAAGCCCGCCTCCCAGATTACATTGAGAAACTGCTCCAGAGAAGCAAAGCAGGGTTTCAGCAGTTTTATATCTTGTCAGAACCAAGAACATTAAACAAGTCAGGGATACATTTCTTCAAGGTTTCAAAAGAAACAGACCAGCACGTGCATGTACAGCGCATTCAGTCTGGCCTTGGCACCTGGGAAGGGAGTTTTATCATCACAGAAGGACCAGCATTGGTGTCCTGGGAAGAGGGGCATTTAATCTTTATTTGTAACATTTACTTCTGGTCAGTGTGCCCTTTTCTTTAATAATTAAAACAGATATACATTGTATGTTTGATAGGCCACAGATAGGCTGTTTTAGTTAGCATAAAATTCACGTTAACTCACGTGTAACTCACGTGACTTCCCCGTACCTCAACATGTGACAATTTCTTTTATCAATAGTCACTGTGCTGTTATCTCCTATGAGGGGCAGGGACTGTGTCCCGTTTGCCTCAGTGTCCCTCATGCCTAGCAGAGGGCCTGCCACAGACTAAATGCCCAGCAAAGGATTGGTTCTGGCATTTCCACTGACCAGGCAGTGAGGTTGGGCATGTCATTTCAATCTCTCTGAGTCTCAGTTTGTCCATCTGGAAATGGGGGAGAAACCAATATCTGCCTTATCTGGGGAGCCTCACCTAGTGGGGGTCCAATGTGACCTGGTGTATGAAAGGACTTTGTGCAGTGGGAAGTGTCAGAAAATGCTCTGCTGTCTGATTCTGTCTGTCCTTGCTCCTGTGACGGCTCTTGATGTTGCTGCTTAGGGGCACAAATGTGTCCTTGTGGCTGTCCTACCCCATGGGCATGTCCTGACCGTGTCGCTGTCTTAGGTATGTGTTTACCTGCATGTGTGTCTGTTTACCTGCAGTGACAGCACCTAGAAGGCTGCTGCTTTGGCCAATTGGTCTATGGGAACTTGACCTCCAGACTTCGGGGAGAGGGAGTGGAAGACATAGAAACAGTGACTTCTCTCCACCCTTCCATATTGGGGTTCTTGGAATTCCCATAGCCCCTTCTACATCCTCTGTCCCAGCTCACAGTGAAAGGTGTGAGGACTGTCTGTACACTTGTTCTATCCCACCTGCTGGTGGGCTCCAGAGGGCTGGGACGACACCTTGTTCTTTGTACCCCAGGAGCCACACAGTGTCTGGTGTAAATAGGTACTTTGTAAGTGATGGATGCATGGATGAGTGGTCCACAGTCCCTGCAATCAGAAGGGCCTGGAGTTATAGGGCTTCTGGACTCTACTTTAGCCAAGTCACTGCTCCTATGTGGGCCTCAGTTTCCTCTTGTATAAACAGGGCTTTTGCCTTCATGCGTTGATTCATTCATTCACTCACTCACGGTCATCTCTTGTGAATGTTACGGTACCATGGTATGTTCTAGGGATACAGATATTCATTAGAGTAAGTGCTGCCCACAAGAATCTGAAAGGTGTCACAGACGGACTGCAACAACTGCAATGTAAAGTGATAAATATCTTTATGGAGGAAACCAAAGTGGCTCGGAGGGGGGAGGAGTCTGCTCTGCATTTGATGGGAGGACAGGAAGATTTCACAGAACAGGAGGTTCCTGATGTGGGTCTTGAAGGATGAATAGGTGTTTGCTAGGTGAACAAAAAGAGAAAAAGGCACTCTGGGCAAAGAGAACATTATGGCAAAAATCCTGGAGGTAAGGCAGAGCCTGGCACCTTTGGGATACTGCTGATGGTTGGGTGTGATGGAAACTTATCAAGGCAGGGAGGGTGTGGTGAGGTATAGGGCTGGAGAGAGTAGCTGAGAGCAGGATCCTTCAGGGCCTGGTAGGCCCCCTAAGGAATTCTAAGCACCACCCCGAAGGCAAATGGGAGACACAGGAAGATTTTTTTTAGAGGAAAATGGCATGATCAGGATCGCATTTTTGATAAACCACTCTGTTGTGGTGTAGACAGTAGATTAGAGGCAAGCAGGACTAGAATCAGCAAGTGGAGTTAGGAGGCTGCTGCTGTTATCTCCACCCCCCCACCCTGTGATAAGGTCTGGAGCAAAGTTAACAATGGCTAACAGTTAACCAGTGCCTACTAGGTGCCAACCAGGCTCTGTGTTAAACATTTGCAATATTATTGCATTCCATTTTCATGGTTACTCTGGGAGTAGGTGCTATTGTAATGACTACCCATGTATTACAGATAGAGGTACAGAGGCTCAGTCACAAGGCTAGTGAGTGGCAGAAGGAAGATGTAAATTCATCTACCCTGACTTCAGTGACTTCAACACCCAATATTCTGCTCTCTGACGAAGGCAGTGGGTGGAGACAAGGGCTTGGAGTCCACAGCTGGTTAGGAGGTGGGCCCATCAGGACACTGGTCAATGGGATCAATAGTGAACCAACCAACTAGATGTGAGGAACCCTGCAGCTATAGGTCTGGGATTCTGGGACAGTGGCCAAGCTTGGGGAGATTCCAGTGTATCCCTGGTACTCTTACTGTGGGTCTTCACATGGCATGCGGATGTGAGACTGGGCTCCATCAGACGTCTCTCCTGGGGCTGAAGTCGTTACTGCCTTTACCTCTTTCCCTGCAGGAATTCTGGGAAAAGGGGCCCCACCCCACAGTTCAAGCCTTGGGAGAACATTTTTGCAGCCTCCCCTGTCTTTCCAGGACCCTGCCCCTCACAGTGGGTACTGCTAATGGGTGCATACTGGTGGGTGGGTCAGCTAGCACTGGTCATATCCAGGCCAGGCCCTGGTCTTCAATTGCCTGAGAGTGAGCCAGGGGCCCCATCAACCTGGGTCTTGTGGACTTTCATAGCAGAATGGGGCAATGTTCCCTGAAGCAGTCTGGCTCCTGGGTCAGAGCCAGGAAATGGGATCTGCTTCCTAGTAAGAGGTCTCCAACTGGCAGAGTAGGTTCAGTTTGTGCTTCCTCTCCTGGGTCATAGTTTGAGATGCTGGCCTCCCCACTTACCTCTGTGAACTTTTCCAGGCCCTGTATCTGGCTGGGCCAGCTGTGGTCAGGGGACTGGTGGACACTGAACAGTGCTGCTGATTCATGCCCAAGTAGTGAATGCTGCGGGCTCCACGTGGGGCTTCACTTTGTCCTTCATAAGTCAGGGTGTTGGTTTTCTTTTTTAATAAATAATGCTGAACCTGACTCACAATTCAAGAGAGGCCACAGCTTGCTCAGAGTCACCAGCATCACCATGGTAACCACATCATCCATGAGCACTTGAAAAGGAAGTTATCAACAGCAACACTGCCTCTTCCTTCTTACCTCACAGTAGCCCTGGGCTTCTGTAGCTCCCTAACCCTTGGGGCTGGGTGAATGGCCCAGGCCTAGGCCTGGGCTCCCCTAAAAGCAGACAGTTGAAGTTAGGGACCTGAGGGTCCCACTCATGCTTACCTGCCTGCTGCTTGCACATCCTTCTGGAAAGACCTGAGAAAGTCTCTTTCATGCTGGGGCAGGTACCAGGGGTAGCCATAAGCCCCCATTTTAAAGCCGCAAATCCATAGCTTCAGATCAACTGATCTATAAAATTGTGTGGTGTGTACAGCTGCAGAGATGGTAAGGCCTAGAATTAAAATGAATGTGTGTATGCTGATAATAATAGTAGCCCTTTATTGAGTGCCTACCACCATGATTCAGGCAGTGATGCCTTATATACCTTGTCTCCCTTGCAGTAATTACTTTCCTAGAGGCAATTTTAATTAATTCATTAATTTTAATTTGTTCGATGCTAATATCTAGCATCTATTGACTGCTAGACACTGCTAAGCACTAATGTTTATGTTCACATGGGAAGCACTATGATTATCTCCATTTTCCAGATGAGAAAGCTGAGGCTAAGAGAGGTTAAAGAATTTGTCTGAGGTCACTCAGCTACCAAAGGATGGAACTAAGGTTTGGGTTCAGGTATGTCTGCAGACGTCCTCATTATTTTGCTATCGCCTAAGGCTCAGTTGAGGTTCAAGCTACCTATTGAGCAGATAGAGGCTCTAAGTTTACCTGGTTTAAGAGACTTTCTCCAAGAACCTTGACTGATATTTTTCCCATCCAAAATAGTTCCTGATCACCCTCATTAGGGTGAACTAGGGTGACTGAAAGATATGCAGATTCTAGCTAGGCTTTCCAACATCTACTGCATCAGATTTTGGGGTGTGGGCCCTAAGATTCTGTAAATTAGGCAATTCCTCATGTTGAACTCAAACACTGGAGAATTTAGAGTTGTGACTGGGACCGTGTGTTCTCTGAGACATCTCCAGGGCCTTGCGCAGGGCAGGGCCCTGAGTAATGGCTCTGATAGCATTTGTTGGATTTGAATGAAAAATGAGTTGGGCCCCATTGAGTCCCCCAAGCCTCTTCATGGCCAGCCCCTCCCCTAGCTCCTGAGAGTCCATGGTCTTCTCCTACTCACTCCTTACCCCCTACCCCCACCCACTCCTCATGTCCCCACACCATCCTCCACCACCCACCCTGATCAGAACTGCCCACTAGGCTCTGCCCACTCCCCTGACTTCCCCTGTAGTGGGAGCAGCAGGGTACACCTGTTGCCAAAAAGCTCCATTTCTTTTTTTTTTTTTTTTTTTGTAGAAACAAACTTAGTCCCATAAGCCAGCTTTCAAGACAGATACTAGCCTGACTCCCTGGCCAAATGACTTTGGTGGGTACCCACAGGGTATAGAGCAAAGTTTGGAATCTCTTCCTCTGACAAATTTTAATTATAGAAGAGGCTTATTTATCAGAGCAAAACACCCAAATATCAAGTGATAAGCATTGGATCTAGAAGCAGTGCTATACACATATTATGGAATATTAAGCAGCCATTAAAAATTAAGAATTTTGAAGAATATTTAATGATGTGGTAAAATGTTCACCAAAAAAAATAAGAAAAAAATACAGAATACAAAACTACATGCCCTGGAAAGATGTTTGTGAAATGTGGCAGAGAGGCCAGTTGTCCCCCAACATCAGTTCTCCCCTTTGCCATACTAATAGAAATGCTACTTAGAAAAGATCCTATTTCCCAGGGGCCATGGGACTGAGCTCTGGCTGGTGGAGTATAAGCTGAAGTGATGCATGTAAGTCCCAGGAAGTGTCCTTTGAGGAGAAGCAGCTCCCTTCTTTGCTTCTTCCTCCTCAAGCAGCTGTCTTGGGTCACAAGTAGGAGGCACGTGCTGAGGATGGGGAGCCCTTGTTAGAAGGACTCTGGGTCCCTGATGGTCACCGAGCTGCTGTACCAGCCTAGGCTGCTTCCCTCTGGATGACATTTATTAGAGAAATTAACAGGTTTAGGGGGGAGGGTATAGCTCAAGTGGAAGAGCTCATCCTTAGCATGCACAAGGTCCTGGGTTCAATCCCCAGTACCTCCTCTAAAGATAAATAAGCCTAATTACCTCCCCCTTGCCAAAATAAAAAAATAATACAATAATAAATAAATTAATTAAATAAAGAAATTAACAGGTTTAAGCCACTGTTCCTTTGCGTTTTCTGTCAGTTGCAGCTGAAACAATTCTAATCAATAGAAGATATGTTGCAAAAAAAAAAATAGAAGATATGTTGCTAAGTAAACAAAACCTGCATGTTCAAAATAATATGAATTGCATGATTCCAATTTTATTTTTAAATGTATGTTTACATATATTTACACATGTACATAGAAAAGTGGACAGGAAGGTTAAAAACTGAAATGTCAGCAGAGGTTATTTCAAGATGGTGAGGCTACAAGGATTTCATGTGTTCTTTTGTCTTTTTATCTGTACTTTCTAACTGAGCTACAACAGAAATAGTACTTTTTAGATAAGAAAAAATAATAAAAAGTATAAATGGTATGATCCATATGGATCCAAATCATAAAAAAATACCTTATTCATGATTATGTAGAAAAAAGACGGAAAAGGAAATGTAAATGTTAACATTTAAGGGCATGTTTAAAATATATTGTTAAGAGAAAAAGGGATTATTAAACAGTATAATTCCAGGGTTTTTTCCTCTTTTTGTAAAAAGAAGAAAATTAAACTAAAACAAATATAGTGTTATATACCAATTATATCTAGTTTAAAAAAAGAATTAAGTGATATAAATAGATGCTAGAAACAGGACCAGGAGGAGATAAGGCAATATATAAATAGTCTGATTACAAAGGAGAGATTCTGGTGTTTCTTATTTTCTCTTTATACTTTTTGCTATTTTCTAAATCTTTTCCCAATAAACCTATATGAATCTTACTTATTTATGTTTTTATTTAGAGAAATTTTGACAATCCAGAAAATGATGCTACAAACAACACACACATCCCTACTGCCCAGGTTAAAATAATTAATATTTTGTTATATTAAATTCATGTCTTTATTTTTAAGAAACAAAGAAGAACAATAAAGTCCTCTTTATGTATGTCTACCATGACTATTAAAAACATTTAAATTAGAGAGAACTTGCCTTGTCTGGGAAGGCCAGGGTGGGGCTGTGGGAGGGCAGGGGGGAAGCATTCAAGGCCTGTTAACTTCCTTCCACCTTCAGCCCAGGGTTTGGCTCCAAGTGCCTATTTCCAGGATGGAGGCGGCCTGGGTACAAGGGTGCCAGATTTGCCTGGCACTTCCCCTGGAACATATAGTGACAGGCAGGGCTGAAGAGGAGGGTCCCAGGCGAGCTCTTCCCTCCTGAGGTCAGTTGGTGCCCAACTAGTGTTTACACAGAGGGTGGGGTTCCCAGTCGCCCAGTTCTGAGGCCTCTGCTCTCAGGGGAGCTGGCCCACGGCAGGCCACAAGCAAAGGGTGGCAAAACCACTGTCTCCTGAGAGGCTCGGAGGCTGGCCTGCTGCTGGGAGGATGCTGGGAAATGGGGGCCCGCAGCTAGGTGGTGCAGTGGTCAGTGGAGGTTAAGGAGATCCAGAAAAAGGGAATAGGCAGGAGCACTCACATTTCCTAGACCTTCCGTGGGTGGTTATTACCTCCAGAGGCTCAGAACGGCTGGGTCACTTGCCCCAGGTCTCATAGCTCCTATCAGTCCAGGCTGAGATTCAGATGACCCTGAGTCTCGCGCTCGCGCTCCTTCAGCCACACCAGGCTATGTCATGGGGTAGTTAGGAGGGAGCCATTCTGCATGGCTCAGAGCCTGGAGCAAGACTTGGGGTCATTTAGAGGTTGTTTTCCAGGAGGTGGTGGGATCTTGGGGTGACATGTTTTGAGGCAGTTGGTCCTCATTCGTGTGAGTTCAAAACAGCATCGGCCACTGTCTGACTCAGAGGCTCAGAGAATTTGGGCAAGACTGAACTAATTTTGGAGAAGGAGTTTCTCAGTGTCCTTTCTTCTTGACTTTGTGGAGAGCAAAAGCCTCCAGGCTCATAACCAGCTCTTCAGAAAAATACCCGAGCATCTCCCCAGAATGAGGAAGGGGATGAGAATGGAGCCACTCAGCCCTTCCCACTCACCTGCCAAACACATGGCCCTTCACTGTCCCCTCCTGGGCCAAGATGGGGGTCAGGCCAGTGTGTCCACATATGTCTGTGTATAGGTGGGTGTGTGCGCGTGCCCACACACACACACATACACACTCACACACACACACGCAAACATCGGCAGGGGCAACCTCACAGTGGACCACCATTTTCAGGCCTGCCCTTTGTCTCCAACTTCTGGCACACAACCCAAAGTTGAAACAGGCTTGTAGCCCCAGGCTGGGTCATGGATGAGCTCTGTGAGTGATCTATTTCCCTATGGGCCTCCTACTTCCTTGACTCAAATGCCAAGACCATGACCCTCTTGATGCCAGAGTCATGGGCCATAAGAGTCACGTTAACTCCTCCTGGGGATGTGAAGTCTTCTAGCAGATAGAGTTGGTTTAAATTTTGGCTCTGCTGAATTCTGGCTTTGTGAACTTGGCAGTCTCCTTAACCTCTCTGAGGCTCAATGCCTTTATCAAACAGGGATGTTTTTGTTGATGATGTTGATAACAGACACATACCTCCTCTTCTAGTGGCTGGAGGACTAGACCCGATAGTACACAGGAAGTGTATGTGTTTCACACAGAGTCTGGCAAATAGCAAATACCCTGTGGAGGCACCTCATACTTGCGTAGCCCTCTGCCTCTCCCACCCTCAGCCCTGCCTCAGGATCCAGCTTTCACTCAGAAGTGGCAGGGAAGGGACAAAACCTCCATCCCCTTCTCAGCATTGAGTATTCCTGTGCTCAGGACCATGTCAGCTATAATGTCTGAGGACCAGCTGGAGGAAGAACTGTGGCTGAGTCTGAGGTGCTAGAGAAATGGGTGCCAGTCCTGGTGGGAGACCAGCAGGTGGCCCCTGGATGCACAACCCGCAATCCTACTGCTTCCCCATTTGACTGCCCCACACCAGACCCCACCATATCTCTTCTGCTCCTGCCCTCTGATGATCCTCACAGATGAGTCACTGGTTCCTCTGGTGCTTCCCAGGCTATTATGATTATTAACAACAATTATGACTGCTGCTTCTGTTACTGACCACTGGCTCTGTGCTAGTCATGGCACCAGGCATTATCTCATTTCGTTGTCATGGCAACCCGAGAGGGGGTACTATATTATCCCCATAACACAGAGGAGGGCACTGAGGTCCAGAGGGGTTAAGTGACTTGGCCACACAGGGAAGAAGTAGTCCAGCTGGATTCTACTAAGGCTGGGAGAACATGAGGGCAGAATGGCTCACCAGTTGCCAAGGCTCCTGGTCTGGGATCCATGGGGTCTTGCTGGGGGCTGCTCCATTCTGTTCATGGTTACCTAACCTGGCACTCAAAGGGCACTCTGGTGGCCTGGCTGCAGGATGGAGCTTCTGCCCATCCTGATGCTCAGGAGTTTCTTGCCTGCTATGGTCTGAATGTTTGTGTCCCCTCCAAATTCGTATGTTGAAATCCCAACACCCGAGGTGATCATCTTAGGAGATGAGGCCTTTGGGAGACGCTTACGTCATGAGAATGGAGCCTCATGAAAGGAATTTGCGCTCTTAGGAGAGTCCCCACAGAGCTCCCTAGCCCTTCTGGAAGAGGGCTTTCACCAGAACCCCACCATGCTGGCATCCTGACCTGGGATGTCCAGCTACTGGAACTGAGAGAAATAAATTTCTGTTGTTTGTTAGCCACTCAGTTTGTGGTATTTTCTGATAGTGGCTCGAATGGACTAAGACATCATCACTCTGCCCAGGAAGACCCTGACCCCATCCACAGCTGGGGACCCTGAGAACTTAGACTAGTGGCCACATCAAGCTGCAAGGGAGGCTGGGAAATGTAGTCCTTACCAGGCAGCTATCGGCTTGGCCTCAAATCAGAAGTCATGTTATTAAAGAAGGGGAGAGTGGATATTAGGGAACCAGAGAAGTCTCTACGACACACTGATTAGTTTAGGCCCAGATTCCTGAACCAGTTCATTGGGTAGGGTGGGGGGCCCACCCTGGAGGGGGTCAGCACGGGGTCAGCTTCCACTGAGGCACATGGGCTTTTATGCCTCTGTACTCTGGGTCTGTTTGTTATGGCAGCTTAGCTTGTCCACTAAATTATACACTGTGCCTTGCATTTCTTTGGCTTCTCTTAGTAAGCTGGAAGGAGGAGAATGGGTGTTGGGTAACCAGCCAGCGGGGTCCACTACAATACCTGCCTTCCAGGCCCTAAATCCCAATGATAACAGAGGAGGGAATCAAGACAAGGCTTCTAAGAAGGGATAGGAGAGTATCATGCTTTCTTCTTGTCTGGGTCTTAAAGGAAATGTGGGAATTCCCCAGATAATTTTGGTTGGGGAAGGGCCTTTCAGACAAGAGAACAGCAACATCAGAGGCTTGAGGCCTGCAGGGTGTGGCTAGGAAGTGGGAGGGTGGGAGCTGCCCTGGGAGCAGTTAATGATTGGCACCTGAGGGGGTAGGGTGGGTGGCGGGCAGCAGCCTGTCTGACAGGCCTCTGGAAGCCATGTAGGGTTTTTAAACCAGCGGAGACATGGTTAGATCTGTGTCTTTTTCTGAGGTAGAGACTGGAGGATGACTCGTTAGGAAGCTATTTCACAAATTTGGTTGAGTAATGAAGAGAGCCTGCATCAGGGCTGTGGTAGGGGGGAAGAGAGACTAGGAGATAGTTTGTAGAGAGATTTTGGTGGTAGATCTGACAGAACTTGGCAACCGAGTGACTGAGGGAGGTTGAGCAAGGGCAAGATGTAGGGGGTTAAATATGGTTAAATATGACCCTAAGTCCATATGCTTGTGCTAGAAATCTGGAGGAGTACCAGGAAAGCAAGTTTTGGGCGTGAGAGTAAAAAACAACTAGCCACCGTCCTCAGCCTGGTCCACAACGGACTTCTTTGGGTCCCTTGAATGACGAGGTTCTCTCTTAACTCAGGGCTTCTCTCCCTACTCCATGGCACACTCCTTCATCCTCAGATCTCCAACTGGCTAATTCCTCATTTCCTCCAAGAGCCTTTCTTCACTGCCCCCACAAGCTAGGTAAGAAACTGTCTTCGATTTTCTTATAGTTTCCCATTTCTTTTCTTTACAAGACTCTCACTCAGGTCCCTCAGTCATTTCCAAGAGGGACCACGTCTGTCTTGTTTGTGGCTTCATTCTCAGCACCTTGTCCAGCACCTGGCACACAGTGGGCACTCATGCTGGATTTGAGGTATTCAACAGTTGTCACTGGAAATAGGAGTTGGCCAATAGTTTTTATCAGGGCCCATTCAGATGTGATGCAAAGCAATGAGGTCAGCATGGGGATGGGTTATGTGATCCTTTTATAGGACTGGATTACTCTAGACCAGTGGTCCTCAATCAGGGGCGATTTTCTCAACCAAGGACATTTGGCATGTCTAGAGATATTGTTGGTAATCCTGACTGTGTGTGTGTGTGTGCGCGCGTGCGCGCGCACTACTGCATGTAGTGGGTAGAAGCCAAGGATACTGCTAAACATCCTACAATGAACTAAACAGTACCCCCCCAACAAAGAATTATCCAGCCCAAAATGCCAATTGTGCCCAAGTTGAGAAACCCTGGTCTAGAGATGAGTGAGCTAACTGGATGGCCAAGAGCTCACTGGGCAAACTGGCTGCTACGACCCAATTGAGGAAGAGCAATAGAAGCTTAGTGGCTGTCACAAGAAATATGGACTTGTGATGTGCAGCCAGGAACCACCTTGGATCGGTCTCAGTCAAAAGCCCAACACCTTGGGTAGTTTCTCCCTAACTCAACTCCCAGCGGTAAGCCCAGGAGGCCCAGCCTGGCACTCGCCTCTCTCTGACTCACTCCATTGGGTTTCTCTTGCTTTTTGGTGGAAGCGGCCACCACACACTCTTCCCACCCCATCTGCCTCACTGATTATTTTCAGCTTGGCTTGCAGTGGCCCAACGCTGCAATTACACCCCAACCTCAATGGCTCCTTCTGAAAATAACATTTGGGTCGAAGAAAACCTCAGTCTGGTGGGCTGGATTTTATACTAAACAGTTAAAGAGTGGGTGTGGGCATGGGGGCAGGGGTGGGGACAAGGGAGTGGCACAATGGTACAATTAAGAGAAGAATCTGGAAGAAAGGGGAGGAATAGGAAGAGGAGAGAAGGAAGGGGTGGTGGTAAGGGCTGTTGCAGAGAGAAAATATGTCTATGGGGCAGGGGTCAGCCATCTTCTCGAAGTCTTATGCCAAGTCTCCATTTAAGCCCCTAATTGAAGGTTTTGTTTGCCGAAATAACTCACCCCTACCCCCAGTCATTGAGGCCTGGGAAATTTATATCTGCCTGGGGCCAGAAGAGTTAGTCTATGGGCATACCAATCTTTATCCAAGCTAGTGACCAGATTTTCCAACCCTGAAATGGGAGCCACATGGCTTGACATAGGATTTTTGTTCTAGTTCCAGGACAGCACGGCAGTCTGGGAAATGTAGTTTTGATGCTGATAGGTGGAATTTCAAGCAATTCCATGGTCAGTGGAGGAGATAAGATAGGATCTTCAAAGGAGGGCTTCCTAGGGAAATCAGAGATTTATGGGCTACTTTGGTTCAGAGAAGAGAAGAAAGGTCTAGAAATGAGAAGCTCCATCCCTCCCAGGGGATGGGGGAGGGGAGATATAGGAAGTGAGAAGAGAAAGACTTGGAAGCACCTTTTGGATTCCCAAGGAGGCAGAGATACAAAGGCTGTATAAGGTGAGATTTGGGAAAACAGGTAAAAAAAAAAAAAACCCACATATTAGGGAAAAATTCAGTTCTGCAGGCAGCCAGACTTGAGTTCAAATCTCAGCTATGCTACCCACCTGGGTGATCTCCAGCGGTAACTTAGCCTCTTTCTAGGCCAGCAGTATAGGTCCAGAGTCAGGCTAGTAGTTTGCATCCTGGCTGAGACCTTAGGCAAGTTACTTAACCTCTCAGTGGCTCACTTTCCTTCTCTGTAAAATGTAAACAACACCCCATCTTCTAAGATGTCATGAAGACTTAGAATCTTAGTGCCTGCCACACTGGCAATCACTCAACATGTGTTAGCTATTATTATCTCTGTAATTTTTCTTCAAATGTAGTAGACAAGAAACTTTTAACTAACATATACATTTTTATTTGAATAGTTATGAGTTTATTTTCAGGTGTATTAAAATATACGATTAGCTCATCAAAGCTGTGGTTTCGCTAATGCTGTTGCTTAGGGCAAGGCTATGTAGAAAAAGGGAATCGATTTAAAGTTAATTTAAAAAATAAGGGGAGTTAATAAAAGTCAATTTAAAATATATAATATAGGAGGAATATGGGTATGGAAGAAAGTAATGCAGGCAATACCTAAATGGCTCAACAATTTGGAAAATAATCCACGATGCCATGTTCCTTTCTGCTTATAAAACCTTCTAAGGCACATGGGTGGAGAAATGAAGCAGAAAAGATACTGATCTAGATGCTATCAAAGTTGGCCTCTTTTCCTCTCTGTCACCACTCCCTTTTTGAGAAATTGATAGGAGGGCCCCGGCTAGCGAGGCCTGCCGCCCTAGCCAGCTTTGGAAACCTGAGCATTGGGGGGGCGGGGTGACGGCTCGGGGAAGGGAGGCCGAATCCAAAGGCCCAGCTCTGGAAACCAAAAGCCAACTCTCCAACTTCGCTCTCCCGTCGCGTTTAGGGCGATTCAGGCCTCTCTGATTTTTTTGGATCACTGGGTCAATCAGTCAGCCAATGCCTCGGGAGAAGTTTAATTAAGCTCAGATCGCCGGCGCAAGCTGCCAAAGGTCTTCCCGCCCTCCCCGCCCCCAGCAGCACATCTGGTGAAAAGCTTCTCCCCCCGCCGGGCCCGGCGGGCCGCAGTCCGCGCATGCGCACCGGCAGGGCGCCTAGCGCCCCGCGGCAGGCTCGGCTCCCAGAACAGCGTTGCAAACTGTTGCATCAGACAGCAAGCAGCCGGCCGGGCCGCCAGGGTTTCTAGGAAGATAGGAAGGGTTTGAGATCCTCTCTGGTCGCTTGGGAGCGTTGGCCGTCACTCAGAGTGTTTACATACTTGGTAACACGATCCCCTGAAATCTCAAGTTTGCGCCAGTCCAGAGAGGGATTTAGCCACAGGTGAAATTCTCTGAATTTCGTTGCTCCTGCCCCTACCCCAAGGTCCCGGGCTGGACCCACCGAACTGGACTCGGTCTGCTTTACTAAGGGCATGGACCCTGAAGGAATGAGCCGAGTTTGATTTCGCTTACCAAGTACAAGTATGCCCCTGAGGAATTGCTCACTCAGTGAAAGTGCAAAATTAATTTCCCCAGACAAGTCCTGTTGCCGGTTCCCAAAAGGGCTTGGAAAGATCCCAGCAGGAATGTTCAGTGGTTTCCAAATCTCTTCACCCGAGCAGCTGGACACGCAGACACCGACCACCAAAAACTTCTTGATGGGTGGACACACGTCCTTCTTCACAGATAGGCTATCTTTTGGCGCATCTCAGGCCCCATGTTATGGAGACATTGGACATTAGCCAGGGAATGCATAACCGTGAACTCAGTGCAGACACAACGCACGTATGCGGTTTTCTAGATTCAAACGGTAATGGAAAAGTCCCCCTTACTCTCCCTCATTCTTCTGGTCTCTGGGCCACTGCCTTCCTCCAGGGGAGAGAAAATAATGCTGTATCTAAAAGGGGTGGGACAGTCTTGGGGGTGGGATATTCAAGAATGAGTACTGATTTGGAATCTACTTTCTAAAAGGATTTCCAGGGACACAATCTGAATCCTACTGTTCAGTCGTCCTTTTTTTTTTGGAATGGGTTAAAACCAAGATTAATGGATTTTCCAAAAAGACAAAAATTGGCAATTTACCTTAAGCATTCTGTCTTTGCTAGGGTGTTGATGGTGAAAATCTATTCCCTTGACAGCTAAAACAGGCCTAGTGTTCTTCCTTCCCCTCATTATTATGAATCATTTCATCCCAAGATTCAATTAAAAAAATGACCCAAAAGACTCATAACCATTATCCTACACATCCCTTTGCCAGATGGTCACTGTTGTTTGTTTAAGCCAACATTTTCTTTTGGACAGTGGGGTGTTGTGGCACTATGGGATTTTGCATCACAATAGATGTTTCATAAATCTGGCCGGAGCTATTTTGGTCAACAGTGATCTTATAAATTGAAGGAATGACAACTAGAAAAGGAGTGCGGGTAAGTGCTGGACCTGGAGCATTTCTGGGCCCTGCTTCTGAAGGTCTGTCAGGACCTAAACCTTCTACCAAAGGGGTGTCACCACCGTGTTGTCTGGAGTCACAGGCTGTGAACTCAGGGAGCTGCTAGGTGCTGACAGAATGTCAGAGATGTCTGAGCCACAGTCCTCACCTGGAGAAGTGAGTCTTTCACTACAGTGGGGCTTCTCCAGGCATGGACGTTGGAGCCATGAGGTCAGAAGCCAGGTGGGCATGGGAGACAGTAAGCTTCTGAGCTCATGTTAGGTTCTCTGCTGTGCCACTAGGACCTACACATACTGGGCCACCGATGCATGTTTGTAGAATGAATACACTGAAAGAATGAGAGAAGCAGCAGAGAGAGGAAAGGTCAAAAAACTCCAAGAATTTTGCAAGAGGCAGCCTAGGAGGTTCAGGGCTCTCTTGTGTTGGCTGAGAGCGGAATCCTTCTAGTTCAAAGACACAGGGAAAGAGAGTCAGGACTATTAAGTGATAAATCTCATGAAGTCCCTTCTGCTCTGGTTTCTTTGTTTGGAAAAACCTCCAGTTGGTGATTCCAGAGTTGGCCAGTCAATCTCTTCCACCAAACCTAGTGACATCATCCACCGTTGCCTCACCTTGACTGAATTCCCAGAGCAAACTTCTGGAAAAGTAAGGGGTCTGAGGGAGGGTGTGTGACTGAGATCCAGAGGACAGGAAAATCCCCCAGAAGCCATCCTTTAAAGCCATAAGCAAAGTGTTGGCCCAGATGATTAGATGATGCTGACAGATACTTAAAGTATGATTTGTTCCCCACACTGGGGACACTTACAAGTTCTCGACACTATACTGAGCCCAAACCCAGACAAAGCTCCCGTTCTAAAGCCTTGTGATCTAAATTCCTTGTGGAAAGTCTGTCTTTGAAATGTTTAAGGCACCTCATTTAATCCTCATTTCCACTTCAAGTCATGTACCTCCTTCCTGAGAAATCCACCACATTTGAAGTTTGTAGCTGGCCCTCCTTCTGTTTTTTTGCTATTTACGTGCCAATTTAAAGGGTGGAGAGAGCCACATTAGTTTTAAAATAAAACACAAATAGCAAAATGAGGCTTGGTTAAAGTAAAAAACCACAGAAAGGATTTTTTTTCCCCTCTCATACTTTTCAGATTTTCCTAGAACCACCTTTATTTCCTCAGAGCCCAGACATAGAAAGTGAGTGGGCCTCTCCAGATGCTCTTCCAAGGGAAAGCTAAACGCCTCATTCCTATTCTCCTCTCATTGCACCTTGAGGATTTGTTTTTCTTTTTTAGACAATCAAGTCCCAGCTTGAGGCTTGGAAAGCTATTGAAGCCCCTGATTCACATGTGGTATTTCTGAGCACTCTTAGGGTAGATATTTGTTTGTTTTTGCATGGCTTGTACCTTACCTCTTCTGTTCAGCTGTATCAGCTTGTACATTCTCGATGATGGGGATATGGCTTTAAAGTCAGATACCCCTGGTGGAGTCCCAGCCTTGCTACTTACCAGTCTTGTGACCTCATTTGTCAAATGAGAATTATGATGCATAATTCTCAGGGCTGTAGTGAGGATTAAGGGCTGTAGTGAGGATTAAGGAGTCAAGACACAGCACTTAATATTCTATGGTTATTATAAAAATAGATCATTTTATCCATGTGCGCCTTTCTTAACCAATCTTCTATTTTGAGGAAGGACAGAAAGTTAGTTCCTGTTCCAATGGATGGTTTTTGCCCATTTTGCATCACCAAAGGGTCTATGAGAAGGGGAGACGAGGCGAATTTGACTTGCAGACACACTCGGGCCTTTTAATGGGATGGGATCAGTGTTCTTTCCTCTCAAGTGGTGACCAAACCAGCAGGGTTGGGACAGGGGAAGCCTTGATGACCCGGCAGGAGCACAGAAGGTGGGGAAGAGTGGTTAGGAAAAGCAGGCTCAGGGTTGAGGTGAGGGACCAGATGGGGTGCCAGCCACCAAGAAAGAAAGGTTCCCGCTTCAGGGTTCGGAATCTACGGGAATGCAGGCGGCTGCCAGCCCGCCCTCGGGGTCTGGTGACCGTGGGACCCGATTTGCGTGCGGCAGCGCCCTCTGCCGGCCTCACGGGGCAACCCAACAGCCCCGCCGCTCTGCAGGTGGGACCCGGGATCCCTCCCGCTGCCTCCGCCCCCGCTCCATCCCTTCCGAGGACCGCGCGGCCCGGTCCCCGACCAGATTTCGGGAGACGCATCCCTCCCGACGCCTGCGGTCTTAGCAGAGACGATGCTGGGAAACATCCGATTCACCCGGGATCGGAGGCTGCGGGAACCCACCCAAACCCCGCAGAGGCTGCGCCTCTTGGGGCCCCGGGCCAAAGCCTGCAGGGCTATCGGAGGCGGTTTGAAAGTGGCATCGCCTATGGCCAAGACCGCGGGTTCTGCGGACAGAGAGGAGCCCTGGGTTCGCTTTTTGTCTCATCCATTTTCCAGCTAGGTGACCTTGGGCAAGGTACTTAAATTTACATGTGCCTTAGTTTCCTCATCTTTAAGATGGAGAAAATGATCCCGACCTTAGTGGGTTGTCGTGACGAATACATGGGATCAGACAGCCTGGGTTGGAATTCTGGCACTGACAACAGCTAGCTGTGTGCCTGGGGCAAGTTACTTAACCTCTCTGTGCCCTGGTTTCCTGCAAAATAGGGATAATAACGGTACTTACCTCCGAGGGTTGTTGCCTGCAAAGCGCTTAACACAGTGCCTGGCACAGAGTAAGCGCTCAATAAATGGTGGCTATTGTGGTTGTTGTCGTTATTATTGTTCTTAAGACCGCTGAGCACACGAGCAGAACTCTAAGCTGGCGGCTATTATTAGTTTCTTTCTTGGGTCCAGCTTTTTCTTTCCGGCCATTGTTAAAATCTTTTACCAGGCGCTCGCGTCCTTATCAGTAGCCGAAGGACAGCCGGCCTTCCCGAGTTTGGAAAATCGAGGTTCCCCTGGAGGAGGGCCAAAAACGCGGCCGCGGGCTGTAAAGACCGGGACCTCCCGGGAGGACGCCCGCGCCACGCCACCTCCGCCCGTGCCTACATTAGCGCGTCAGAGCCGCAGTGACGTCGCCAGGTCCGCAGGCGGTGGGGAGGCGCGGCCTGGACACGCAGGGGGACTGGGGTGGCGGGGATGGCCGGAGTGGCCGGGCCGCGCGCCTGCCCTGCTGTCCCCGGCGGCTGCGGGAAGGCCCTGCCCTGGGCTGGCTCTCCAGCGCCTGCCCGCGTCTGGCGCACTCGGGCTCCGCCTGAAGCCCCGCGGGGAGGCGGGAGATGCCGTCGCCGGCCCCGGCCCCCGCCCAGCCCTGCGCGGGGCTGACCTCCCCGCGGCCTCTCAGCGTCTGCGTGGTCCTTCCCCTCCCGTCCTCTCTTCCCCGCATCCGCCCCGCCCCAATCTCATTCCTTCTCATCCCCAGCGACCCACTCAGTTTCTTCTTCCTCTACCCTCCTTCTGGACCAACTCATTTGCTGTGAGTGGTTAATAACTACCCACAGGAGGCGCCTCCCACTTCCAGCTCCATCTGCAGCCCTTGGCGCGCCCATCTCTTAGCGGGCCGGACAGTTCCACTTGGCTTGCCCTGCACTCGCCTCCAACTCTCCGCGTCTTGCTCCTGTAATTGTCTATCTCAGTGATGACACTACTACCCACCCTATCATCCCAGACGCCTCTTCAGGCACTCTCCATTTCTTCATCCTAATTCCAGCTAGCCTGGTTTAGGTGGCCCTCTCCCATTGGCTATTAACATACTCCCCTCAAAGATCTCCCTGCTGCGCTCCTGCCTCCTTCAAATCCACCCTCCACACACCGCTAGAATGAGCTACAGTCGTGTCTGGCCATGCCTTTCTTTGCTGAAGGCTGCCTAGCCTGGGATCTCAAGCCCTCTCTGTGGTCAGGGACACTCTCATCTGACATTTTCTGTCTGACACCTTTCAGAGCTAGTCCTGGGTGTTGGACTCTGCTGGGACCACACTATTTAAGGTCTTTAGTATCTTCACTGCTGCTGGCCCTATCAAGGAAATTTATACTTCACTCCCCCTCCTCCCCTAGTTGGCTTCCTCTTACTCATTCTCCAAAGCTCAAGATGTGAGTCACCTCTTCAAGAATGCCTTCCCTGTTCTACATCTGGCTGAGTAAATTGTTTCTGGGCCCCCAAAGCTTTCCATCCCTGCCGCTTTAGTCGTATTTGGCATAAAGGCCTGACCTTTCAAGGTGGCCTATGAGGCCCTGCATGGTCTGTGCTCCATCCCCACCCCCAACTCCAGCCTCTTTCTCCCTCTGCTCTGGCCACCCTGGGGGACCTGGTTCCTAGTCTCTGTGTTCACCCTCCCATGCCAGGGTCTTTGTACAGCCTGTTCTCTCTGCCTGGTGTACCTTTCTGCCCTTTCTCCCGACTCAATTTTTGGCTCTCATCCTAAGTGAGCATCATTTCCTCAGAGACACCTTCCCTGACCCCTCCCCCACCCATCCTCAATCCAGATTCTCCATAGATCAAAGCATTAAAAAACCACAGAGAATAATATCCTTAACACCTGTTTATTCTCTATCTGCCCTCCCCCCGCCAAAGTTTAATATTAGCTGTATTTTCTTCAAATCTTTAAGGACATAAAACTTTACAGATCTAGGTAGAGCTCTCGGAATCCATTTCTGCCCCTCCCCTAAGGTGCCCACTTTCCTGCATTTGGGGTTTATCATTCCCACAAATGCTTTTGTATTTTTTACTACATATGTTTGTGTGCATAGACATGTTATAGAATTGTTTGGCATGTTTGTAAACTTTGACAAAATGCCATTTACTGGATATATCATTGTGGAACTTGCTTTTTTCACTCAGCATTAGGATTTACATTTTGGAATGTATCCACATTGATACATGTGATTCTAGATTGTACATTTGCACCGCTGATTAGGGTCCCATTGGATGAGTTCACCGCACTTGACCCATGTCCTTCTGGAGGACATTCAGTTTATTTTCACATTTTTTCTTGTTTGAAGCAATGCTGCAATTAATATTTTTTTTGTACCCATCCCCTTGTGTGAAAGTGAAAGATACACACCCAGATAGATACTTGGGTGTGGAATTGCTAGGCTCAGGGCATGTGAATTGGCAGCTTTACTGGGCATGGCTGAACAGTTTTTCAAAGTGGTTGTACCAGTTTACACTTTGATAGCAATATATAAGATTTCCCATGCTTGGCTTCCTCAGCATCACTTGGTAATGTCAGACTTTAAAATTTTTACCTAGCTAGTGGGTGTGAAATGGTATTCCAGTGTTTTAATTTACAATTCCTTGTTTACAAGAGAGACTTGTTTATTGGCTATTGGCCTTTTGGCTTTTTAAAATTGCCCCTCGGTTTATTTGACAGTGCTTTTATTGGAGTATCTTTTATTCTGTGTAGGAGTTCTTTATATATTCTGGATACTAATTCTTTGTCAGGCTGTAGCCTATCTGGTGTCTTTGACTCCACTCAAGTGCAGTTTTAAATCTGTGTGATTATTTGATTATGTCTGACTTTCCCACTAGACTATCAGCTCCATTAGAAGAGAGACCATCCTCTGCAACTCATGCAGAGTCTAACACACACTAGGAACTTAATAATAAATATTTCTCTACTGAGTTGTATTGACATTATCTGTCTTTTTATATGCTCGTCTCTTCAGGTCTCACCTTCAATGACCCACAAGACTATAAACTCTTTGAAAGCAGGAATCTGGAGCTATTTTATTTATTTTTGGTGTCTCCATCTTTGTATCTTTCACCACACAAAACCTCTGGCACAAAGTATATGTCCAATCATTTTTGCTTAATTAATTTCCTTTGAGCTTTCTTTCTTGTCTTTTGTTTCTCCTCAGCCTGTCTTATACCCGTAAGCCCAGTTATATTATCTATACAATGAATGAATAATAAAAGCCTTCTAAGCTGTTTGTGAGAATCACATGATATAATGTATTTGAGTAAGTAGAGCAGTGCTTAGCACACAGTTAGCGCTCAATAAATGGTGACTTTCATTATTCCCGGAACAATCATTCTGGTGACTAAAGATGTACTCTGTTTAATTTTAACAGACAGAGGCCTTTCAGAGAGAGAATAAAAGTGAACTTCCTGAAGATCTGGCGAGCAGGTTTTTTTTTTCCCCTCCCTTTATTGGCATTTGACCCACTATATAAGGCTCAGTCCCAAAACGATCTCTGAAAAGCATCAAATATCATTCTTCTCCCTTTCTTTTATAAATTCCAGACATATCAAAGGCATATGAACCATACATAGAATTCAAACCTTTAAGTGGAAACATATAAAGGCCAATTCCACGTCTTTGGCCAGAAGTTAGAGAGCAGAAAAGAGGTCTGTCAGTGATACCAGGAGTGGGATTTAGTGGCTGCAGCCAGGGACAAAAAGCAGAATTCTTACATCTGTTTCCTACATCTGCCATTGATTGTGTGACCTTTGATCTATTTATAAAATGAAGATAATAATTCTTGCTTTTTCTGGAGGTTGAACTTCATTAATGACTCATTTAAAAATGCTTTGAGATCCTCAACATGAAAGGCAGTTCGGCTATATTTAAACAGTACTCCCAATAGGTAAACGGCCCAGCAACATCTGTCCGTGCAGCATGAATCTGACCTCCATTTTACCAGAAAGTGAGGCTGGGGAAGGTGGATTCTTTGCCCAGAGTCATAAGTTACCGACAGACACAGGGAGACCCCCTTCATTTCTGGCCCCAGCTTGCAGGAATGAGCAATCTCAGGGCAGCCTTTTTGGATCAACATGTAACACTACTCGGAGGCCCGCCATCTCTAGGGTTTCATCTCCGCAAGAGGAAAGCAGGTGGCTGCGCTGGGCCCACTGCAATGTGAATCCACCAGAGAGAACAATTCAAGCCACAGTGATGGACTGCAGGCAGCAGCCTCTCCCCAGAAGGCCTGGAAAGAACTTTGCTGAGAGATGTAACAGGAGAAGGTGGGCTGAACCCAGAAAGCAGTGTAGGCAGGGCTTCTCTGGAGGCTGACCTTCTCAACTTAGAGATCTGGAAAAGAGACCCGAAGGAAGGCAACAGAGGGGGCTGAGGTCCTTGTTTGACAGCTCGGCAGTAGCAGCCGAAGGTTAAGCCAGCCCCCACTGCGGCTCTTGGAACCAGCCACAACTGTGCCCTGTTTTGAGGAGAGAGCCCTAGAGCCGAAGACGAGGCTTCAAAACCCAGCTGCAAACTTACCAGCTGTGCAGTTTGGGCTTTGAGCCTCAGTGCCTCAACTAGGGCTAGGGATAATAATTACACCAGCTTGTCAGGGTTGTTAGGAAGATTAAACAAGAGAAGGCACATGACAATGTGTCACTTGTGGAAAGGGTTCAATCAATACTCATGAAAAAGGTGAAAACACTGCAAACTCATTTAAGACTGAGCAGAGCTCTCTCCCTTTACTTTAAAAAATTCCCCTCTTTATTCTTAAACACGATTAATATACACATATATATAATAATATATTAACTTATGTACTTGTACATGATTAACAACAACAACAAAACCCCCAAACAACCCACCAAAATACAAAAGACCAAACAGCTTGAAAGAAGGTTGAGTGAAATAAGTGTCTCTCCCGCTGGAACCTCTTATCACCCATTTCTCCTCCCCTGGTGGCAATAACTGTTACCAGGTTCTGGTGCATCTTTCCAGAGATAGTCTACGCACATATAAGGATCTATGAACCTTGCCTCCTTTTTATATAGATAACGTGCTACACACTCTATATGTACATATATATATGTGTGTGTGTATATATATATATATATATATTTTGCTAAACAATGTATCTTTTTAAAATTAAAGTGTAGTTGATTTACAATGTGTTAATTTCTGGTGTACAGCATAGTGATTCATATATATATTAATGACTATATATATATATTTATTTTTACATTCTTTTTCATTATAAGCCATTAAAAGGTATCAAATATAGTTCCCTGTGCTATACAGTAGGACCTTGTTGTTTATCTATTTTATATATAGTCATTAGTATCTACAAATCTTGAACTCCCAATTATCCCTTCTCACCCCTTTCCTTCTCTGGTAACCGTAAGTTTATTTTCTGTGTCTGTGAGTCTGTCTCATTTGTTCATTTGTGCCCCTCCTCTTTTTTTTTTAGATTCCACATAAAAGTGATATCATATGGTATTTGTCTTTCTCTTTCTGGCTTACTTTCACTTAGTATGATGATCTCCATGTCCATCCATGTTGCTACAAATGGCATTATTTTATTATTTTTTTATGGCTGAGTAGTATTCCATTGTATACATATACCACAAATTCTTTATCCAGTCATCTGTAGATGGACATTTACATTGCTTCTGTGTCTTGGCTGTTGTAAATAATGCTATGAACATTGGGGTGCACGTATCTTTTCAAATTAGAGTTCCCTTCGGATATATGCCCAGGAGTGGGATTACTGGATCATATGGTAAGTCTATTTTTAGTTTTCTAAGAAACCTCCATACTGTTCTTCATAATGGCTGCACCAAACTACATTCCCACCAGCAGTGTAGGAGGGTTTCCTTTTCTCCACACCTCTCCAGCCTTTATCATTTGTGGACTTTCTAATGATGGCCATTCTGATGGGTGTGAGATGATACCTCATAAACAATGTATCCTGAAACTAATTCATTATCAGTATATACAGGGCTACCTCATTCTTTTTTAAGGCTGCATAGTACTACACTGCATTTATTTAGCCAGCCCTCTACAGATAGACATTTTGGTTTATATTAGTTTTCTTTGGCTGCTATGACAAATTACTGCCAATTTAGCAGCTTGAAACTACACAAACCTATTATCTTGCAGTTTTGTAGATCAGAAGTCCAGAAGGGGTCTTGCTGGACTAAAAGCAAGGTGTTGGCAGCATTTCATTCCCTTTGGAGACTCTAGGGGAGAATCTGTTTCCTTGTCCATTCTAGCTTCCAGGCACTTCTAGACACTTCTAGACCTGCAGTCCTTTGCTTGTGTCCCCCTCCTTCATCTTCAAAGCCAGCAACCATAGGTAGAGCGTTTCTTAAGCCACATTGTTCCGACTCTCCTTTTATGCTTCCTTTTTTCATTTTTAAGGACCTTTGTGATTACATTGAGCCAACCCAGATAATCCAGGATAATCTCCCTATTTTGAGGAATTAATCCATCTGCAAGTTTAATTCCCCTTTGCCATGTGTATTCACAGGTTCTGGGGGTTAGGATGTGGACATTTTTGGAGAGGGGCATTATTCTACCATCCACAAGGTTATGTGCTGTCTTGCTATTACAAACAACTGATGAATGTCTTTATATTTCCTGCCTGTGGGTATATATGTAAGAGCAAGTCTGAGAAGCAGTGTCTGTTTAAGGGTATGCGTTTAAAAGTTTTGGGAAGGTATTGTCAACTTTTGCTCTAAAGGGATTGTACCAATTTGCACACCTAACACCAGTGTATCAGTGCGATTAAAAAAATTAGTAGCCTTTATTATTTTAGAGCAATTTTAGGTTTATAGAAAAATTGATCAGAAAATACAGTTTCTACATACCTCTCCCCATAGTTTCCCCTATTATATACATATTATATTGAGGAACTATGTGTGTTACAATTGATGAGCCAATGTTGATACATTATTATTAACTAAAGTCCCTAGTTTACACTAGGATTCACTCTTGGCTCTGTACATTCTATGGGTTTTGACAAATGTATAATGCCATGTATCCACAATTATAGTATTGTACACAATAGTTTCACAGCCATAAAAATCCTCTCTGCTCTGCTTATTCATCCCTCCTCTCTCCCCTGCCAACCCCCTAGCAAACATTCATATTTTTACTGTTTCCATTTTGCCTTTTCCAGAATGTCATATAGTTGGAATCATACAGTATGTGCTCTTTTCAGATTGGCTTCTCTTACCTAGCATTATGCATTTAAGATCCCTTCATGTCTTTTTGTGAGTTGAAAGCTCTTTTTTCATTGCTAAATAATATTCCATTGTATGGAGGTACCACAGTTTGTATATCCATCATCTGTTGAAGGACATCTTGGTTGCTTGCAAGATTTGGCAAATCTGAATAAAGCTGCTGTAAACATCAGTGTGCAGGTTTTTGTGTGGACATAAGTTTTTCAACTGTGCCAGTTTTTTTCACACCTTTGAACATGCAGTATTTTAGCAAACTTCTTCATCTTGGCTAATCTGATAGATGAAAATGGTATCTAGTCGTTGTTTTAATGTACATTTCTTTAATGAAGTGTGAAGTTTGATTCTTTTTAAAAATTTTTTTAATTGAAATGTAGTTGATTTACAATGTTAGTTTCAGGTGTACAGCAAAGTGATTCAGTTATACATATACACGCATATATATTTTTTCTTTGCAGATTTTTCCATTATATGTTATTACAAGAAATTTAATATAGTTTCCTGTGCTATACAGTAGGTCCTTGTTGTTTATTTATTTTATATATAGTACTGAGTGTCTGTTGATTCTTTTTATATTTAAATTTTAACTTCTGGAAATGGTCTGTTCATGTTTATTTTTCTAGGGGCTTACTTTTTTCTTACTGATACATATAATCTTTTTATATAACAAGGAAATTGGAAACTTGCATTATATTTTTGTCCAGTTTATTATTTGTCTTTTGATTTTTTTCCCATGTTGAAATTTAAAACATTTTGAAGACAAATTTATACCTTTTTTTCTTTTGAGGCCTTTGTGTTTTGTGTCTTAACTTTCCCACTTCAAGATTTTAAAAATTCTTCTGTTTAATTCTGATGTTTTTATGATTTTAATGTTTACATTTAAGTCTTGGACACATCTGGATATATTTAGTTAAAAGGAGCCAGGTAAGGTCCCAAGTGCTCCGCCTGTCCCCAGTTGTTAACCCATCAAGGAATGTTGTTCCAGTATCATTTTCAGAGGAAGCCATCTTTCCTTTTATCGGAAATGCCACCTTGATTATTTACTAAATTCCGGTGGGTAATTGTAGCTATTCTGGTCTTTTGAGCTAAATGTTTTGCCTACTAAACTTTTCCATTATGTTTTTTATTTATTTTTTTTTTACATTTTTTTATTAAATTATAGTCATTTTATAATGTTGTGTCAAATTCCAATGTACAGCACAATTTTTCAGTTATACATGAACATACATATATTCATTGTCATTTTTTTTCGCTGTGAGCTACCACAAGATCTTGTATATATTTCCCTGTGCTATACAGTATAATCTTGTTTATCTCTGCATGTGCCTGTCAGTGTCTACAAATTTTGAAATCCCAGTCTGTCCCTTCCCACCCCCCGCCCCCCGCCCCCTTGGCAACCACAAGTTTGTATTCTATGTCTATGAGTCTGTTTCTGTTTTGTATTTATGTTCTTTTTTTTTTTAGATTCAACATATGAGCCATCTCATATGGTATTTTTATTTCTCTTTCTGGCTTACTTCACTTTGAATGACATTCTCCAGGAACATCCATGTTGCTGCAAATGCCGTTATGTTGTCGTTTTTACGGCTGAGTAGTATTCCATTGTATAAATATACCACCTCTTCTTTATCCAGTCATCTCCATTATATTTTTTAAATAACAGATTTATTGAAGTATAATTCCTATATTATGAGATTTACCCCTTTAAGTATACAGTTCAGTGTTTTTTAGTATATTCACAGAGTTGTGTAACTATCACTGCTATCTGATTTCACATTTTCATCACCCCACAAAGAAGCCCTGTACCCATTAGCAGTCACTCTCCACTCCCTCCTGCCCCGAGATCCTGGCAATCACTAATCTACTTTCGGTTTCTATAGATTTGCCTATCCTGGACATTTCATATAGATAGAGTTACATGGTGTGTAGCATTTTATGACTGACTTCTTTCATTTAGTATGTTTTCAAGGTTCATTCATTTTGTAGCGTATCAGTACTTCATTCCTTTTTACTGCCATATAATATTCCATCGTGTGGCTCTACCACATTCTAGTTATCTGTTCATCAACTGATGTACCCTTGGATGGTTTCCGCTTTTTGGCTATTATATATAATGCTGTTATGAACATTTGTGTACAAGCTTTTGTGTGGACATATATTTTCAATTCTCTTAGGCACATATATAGGAGTGGAGTTGCTAGGTCACATGATAACTCTATGTTTAACATTTTGAAGACCTGCCAGAATGTTTTCTGAAGTGGCTGCATTATTTTACATTATTAACAGCACTGTATGAGGGTTCCAGTTTATCCAGTTCTCACCAACACTTGTTAATGTTTGTCTTTTTGATTATAGCCATCCTTGTGGGTGTGAAATGGTATCTGATTGTGGTTTTGATTTGCATTTCCCTAATGGCTAGTAATGTAGGACATCTTTTCTTGTGCTTATTGAACATTTGTATATCTTCTTTAAATAAATGTCTATTTAAATTCTTTGCCCATTTAAAAATTAGGTTGTCTTTTGTTTTTATTGAGTTGTAAGAACTCTTTATATATTCTGTCCCTTATCAGATATGTGATTTGCAAATATTTTCTCCCATTCTGTGAGTTGTATTTTCACTTTCCTAATGGTGTCTTTTGAAGCATAAAAGTTTTTAATTTTGATGAGGTCCAATGTATCTATTTTTCCCTTTTGTTGTTTGTGGTTTTGGTGTCATATCTAAGAAATTACATTATGTTTTAATGTTTAATAGTCTATCGTCACTGTCTCTCCACCCCACCTCACCCTTCTGGACTATTTTTGCATGCTTTATTTTTTTTTCATGTGAACTATAGAATCAGTTCCTCTTGTTCCAAAAGCAATTCTTTTAGTATATTTTAAACATTGGAATCACTGTAAATAATAATGATGTGTGAGAACTGACATCTTTACAATGGTACATTCGTATCTAAAAATAGGATATGTCTTTACATTTGTTCAGACTGTTAAGTCCCTCAGTAGCATTCTAAAGCATTCTTCCTATAGATTTAACGTATTTGTCATAGTTGTGTTTTGTGTTGTTGCTCATATGAATGGAATATTTTCTTATATTTTCTAACTGGTGTTGACTGCATATAAGAAAGCTACTCACTTTTGTATATTGGTCATATAACCAGTCATCTAATTTTATTGATATTAAATGTATTGCTAATTCCTGATTGACTTGAGTTTTCTAGGTGTACAGTCATATCATCTAAAAATAATGATAATAATTTTGCTTTCTCCTTTCCTGTTTTTATACTTCTTGTTTCTTTCTGTTGTATAATCGAATAGGCCAGCATTTTGAGAACAGTGTTAAATACTGATGGTGTGAGTAGAAATCTTTATTTTGCTCCTGACTCTATGGGAAATGCTTCTAGTTACAGACTTTGCAGAGAGGCAGCTTCTAGCATCTCTTTTTGAGTCTTTTATTGTGTTCTCTCTGTCAGGTTTCACACAGTGTTATGCTAGCTTTCATAAAAAGAATTTAGAAGTTTTCCTGCTTTCTGTTTGCTCTGGAATAATTTAAATAGCAGGTAGGATTCACCCTTGAAACTGTCTGGACTTGACATTTTTGGGGGGTTTAGCTCTTCGAAAACATCTTCAATTTATTCTGTAGGATTTAGCATGCTACAGTCTTTTGGAGTATATATATATATATATATATATATATACACTTTTTTTTTTAGAAAAGGCTTTATTTGGAGGGATAGTTTTAGATTTACAGAAAAATTGGGAAGGTAGAGTTCTCATACTGCTTCTCATCCATTTTCTCCTGCATTATTAACAGCTTAAAGATTTGTATGACACATTTGCTGTAATTAACAAAATAATATTGATACTCTATTACTATCTGAAGTCCATAGTGTATTCAGATTTCCTTAGTTTTTACCTAATGTCATTTTCTGTTCTAAGATCCCATCTATGATACTATGTTCCATTTATGTGTCATGTTCCCTTAGCATTCCCTTGGCTAGGACAGCCTTGGTTTTTTTTGTTTGTTTGTTTGCTTACTTCTTTTTAAAAAATTTAATGGAGTTACTTGGGCATTGAACCCATGACCTCTTGCATGCTAAGCATGCGCTCTGTCACTGAGCTATACTGCCCCCTGAGTGCTGGGAAAACGAGCTGTGTAATCTGGTGGGGAGGGAACTGTGTCAGTAGCTAAATAAGATCCTCATTTAAATAGCAGAAATAAAACAAGCCAAAACCAAAAAACACCTTTTTTTGGACTTTTTATTATTTTATTTTTATTTATTTTTTATTGAGTTATAGTCAGTTTACAATGTTGTGTCAATTTCCAGAGTACAGCACAATTTTTCAGTTATGCATGAACATACATATATTCATTGTCACATTTTTTTCACTGTGAGCTACCACAAGATCTTGTATATATTCCCCTGTACTATACAGTATAATCTTGTTTATCTAGTCTACATATGCCTGTCAGTATCTGCAAATTTCGAACTCCCAGTCTGTCCCTTCCCACCCCCTCCCCTCTGGCAACCACAAGTTTGTATTCTATGTCTATGAGTCTGTTTCTGTTTTGTATTTATGTTCTTCCTTTTTTTTTTTTAGATTCCACATATGAGCAATCTCATATGGTATTTTTCTTTCTCGTTCTGGCTTACTTCACTTTGAATGACATTCTCCAGGGACATCCATGTTGCTGCAAATGGCATTATGTTGTCATTTTTATGGCTGAGTAGTATTCCATTGTATAAATATACCACATTTTCTTTACTGGAGTATATTTTTAAAAACTCTTCTGAAATTAATTGCAATGTTTTCTATTTTCCTGGAAAATTATCTATTCAACCTAGGGCTTTAAACTTTTTTTTTTCTTTTTTCATTTTTTGCTTAGGTTGGCCAAGGTAAATGCTTATTTTATTAATTAGTTCTGTGTCTATGGTGGTTGCCCAACTTTCATTTCTTATTTTGTGTATTTGATCTTTAGAAAGTTGGTGGGAGGTCTTCTACTGCAGGGCTGCCTGTTTATGTGGCCAGTCTGAGGCTGAGCGTTCACAATAGCCAAATCTCCCAGTGACCAGCCAGTTTGGTTTGTTCGAGATGATGTAAGACAGACATTCCTTCCTGTACTTGGCTTAGCAGTGATCAGTTGAGTGTTTGCCACGCACCAGACTCTGCTAAACTCTTTACGTGTATTTTCTCATTGAATTTTCACACCACCCCACATGACTGGTAATACTGCATTATTCTTGTTTTACCAACAAGGAGACAGAGACTTAGAGGGATTGAATAACTCCCTCAACATCCCACAGCTGGTAGCTGGTAACTACCAGCGGGGACTCTGACTAGGTGTGTCCTCCTCAGGACTCGTTCTAAGTACAGGGCCTCCTACCCCAGCTCACTCCCACTCTGCACCTACCTTTTTCCTCCCCCGGTGTCAGCCGCAAAGGAATGGCCACTCTTAGTGGACTTCTAAGTCAAGCCCCTGTTTTCTGGACTTCTGAGAGGGCCTCATATTATGACCTCCTCCTCCATCTCTCAGATAATTTTTGAGAGCTGGCTCTGGGCCAGGGCCAGCGCCAGTGCTGGGTGCTGGGAAAACGAGCTGTATAATCCCATGGGGAGGGAGCTGTGTCACCAGCTAAATAAGATCCTCATTTAAATAGCAGAAATGAAACAAGCCAAAACCAAAATACCAACCATCAAATCATAGTTCCTTGAGGTGCAATCGTTGAGAGAACCCAGGACCAGCTTGAATCACACACATCTGACCCTTAATAGCTGTGCAACGAAGACGTGCCACTTTATGCCTCTGAGCCTCTGTTTCTACAGCTATAAAATGTGGATAACATCACATATTTTTCACATTCTAGGGATGCATCTTACATTTGATGATGTCTCTCAAGGATACATGGCAGTGCTGTTTATTTTTTTTCTCATTGTTACATAAAATAGTGGCATGTCTTACTAACAATCTTAGATTTGACGACATATGATAATAACCACATGGTTGTTGTGAGAATGAAATGAAAAAATATGAAGTGGGAAACCCTGTATAAATTCAAGTAGGACAGTGCAAGAAGCACTGGCTGGGATTCTAATCCTGAGTCTGTTGTCACTACCTGGCTGGATGACCGTGGGCAAATTACCCCCATTGTGTGGTCTCCCACATTTCCTTCTCTGCTCTTTCTTTTCAGCAAAATGAGAGATTTAGTTAATTCATTAATTCAGCCAACATGTCCTGGGCACATTTTCTGGGCCAGGCAGGGTGCCCCAGGGGGGTGCCTGCCTCCTCAGAGGGAGAGAACAAATTGTTCCCTTGTGAGCGGTGTTCTGGTAAAGGTAAACACCAGAAGGGTTGATTTCATGAGCTCTTTTAGCTTTAATTTCTGTCCTTCTGGAACTAGGAGGAGGGACAGATGGGACAGGTGTGTTTGGGGAGGCCAAGTGGTATAGGGTTAATATACAGGCTGTGGAGATGAACGGTCTTGGACCAGCTCTGACACCTTCTAGCTGTGCGACCTTGAGCCAATGACTTAACCTCTCTGAGCCTCAGGAGCCTTATCTGTAAAAAGAGAGAGACAAGAGTCCCTGTCTCCAAGAGTTGTTGTGAGTATTGAATGGAATGCAGTATTAGAGCATTCAGCTCAGCGCATGGCAGTAACAAGCAATTAATGAATAGTAACCTGCCTTCCTCCCAGCCATCCCCCTCTTTCCTTCCTCTTTTTCTTTTCTGTTCTTCCTTTTCTGCCTCCCCGTCCTACCACTCCTCCTTCTCCCCAGTTTACTTGCTGTACTTGGGCAGTGAAAACCTACTGTGCAGGAATCCCCTGTCCAAACCTTTCCACTTTGTATTTGGAGGTTGGCACAGAAAAAACGACTCTACTGCATAGATTGGCCTCTCTCTTTGCTGGCCTTTGCAGTGACTTCCACCCTTGTTGAAAGTTTCTGATGTCTGTCTGCCATGGCTGCCCAGTAGCCAAAGGATCTCACACAGGATGTCTTCCTCTGCGAGGCAGGGTAGACACAGAGCCCAAAGCCTAGGGGCTTTTTCAAGGGCCTGGGAAAAATTTGAGATCTGAAAAAATTTAATTGGTGCCAAAATATGAAAAGGAAACTGTAAAAACAAGAAGTGTTTAATTAAGAAATCTATAAAATGTAACATTGTGTCAACTTCATTAATTGTTAAAATTTAGTGTTTCTTTATATTTCAAAATAATTTGTAGGTTGGATTTTTCTCACTTTGTAGGAGTTCCCAAACATGCACAATAGTTACTGAGCAATTATGGTCAATTGTAAATTGAGTTGTTCACCAGTTGTAAATTAAATGAATATGTTTAGCCAAATTCAGTAGCAAAAGTATTAAAAGCCCTTTCAAAATTTTTACAGTTCAAATGGTTAATATGGAATATTTTACATATTTTATACAATATAAGGCCTCTCTAGGGCCTAGGAAAATCTTTAAAATGCCTCGTGCTGTACATGGGAGACCATTAACCCTGTTTTTAGTTCTATTTTTTTTCCTAGATGATTTTTCTAGCCCTTTGTAAGACATCTAATATTTAGAACTTGTCATTATTTTTGAAAATATTTACAGTGTAATTAAAATATTGTAGGATATTAAACTATAGACCAGTGTGATCTCCAATAGTTAAAAAATTCATACATGCATTGAAAAAAAAAGACTAGAGAGAAATATACTAGAATGTTAACAGACTCTCTTGGTAGAACAACATGCATAATTAGCTTTTCTTTTTTACAGTTTTCAGGCTTTCCAAATTTTCTACAATGAAAATGCATTACAATCAGAAAAACAATTTTTGGTAGTTAAAAAAAATTTTTTTTACTACAAAAGTAATTTATGCTCATTATAGAAAAATCAGAAAATACATAGAAGCATAAGGAAGGAAAAGAAACATGCAAAATTCCACCCACCCAGAGACAACCACTGGGTCCTTCCAGACCTTTTTTATGCATACATAAACATTTATATTTTTACCACAAAACGGGATCATTCTGTACATAGTACTGTTGTGAAAACGACTTCTTTTCCTCACAATGTATATTGAGAACATTAAAAAAAAATGTCAACAGCACATTTCTACAAGATGATTTTAATGGCAGCATACCATCACATTTTAAGGAGGAACCGTAATTTACTTAACCTCTAATTATTAGACATGAATGCCACTTCCCACTTTTCTCTATTACAAATAGTACTGTAATGAAAATATTTTAAAGCACCTAAGAATCCTTCATTTTCACAAAGAAATCATAGAACGCTACCTGACATTTAGTTTTTGAATGATGCCAGGCTCTGAGGATCCGAAGGTGTTTAAGCAGGGATTCCTGATGTGAAGGAGTTTTCAGTTCAGTGAGAGACAGTGGCTGGAGCCATGATCTCCACTCAAGAAAGTCAGGAAAGTCTTCTCTGGGAGGGTGACTTTGAGCCGAGACTTGAAGACTGAGTGGGAGCTCACCAGGAAGTCAGGGAGAACGAGCGGGGAGACCTTCACAGGCACAGAGAACAGGACGGGAGAAAATGGGAAGGTGGCCTTTCATCTAGAGCCTGTGATGTACTGGGTACTTTCACAAACGTTTTCTCATTCAGTCCTCACATCAACACCGCAAAGGAATCATTATGATTCCTATTTTCCCGCCAAAGAAACTGAGGGTACTGGGCTTGCTTAGCTAGAGGTGGAGCCAGGATTTAGACACAGATCTCACTCTAAAATCCAGGCTTTCTTCCTTCTTTTCTTATCTTTTCTCTGATGAGAGCAGAGGCAGTTCCATGCTCCCAAGGACAGTCAGAGCAAGTCTAATTTCCTTTCTTCTGATTTTTCTTGGTAGCAAACATCCCCAGCCATTTTAAGGCCTGTGCTACCACCTGTCAGAAAGAAGTACTTACTTTTCAACCCTCTTCGGTCTTTTTCTTATGGAGCTTGAAAGAAGTGGGAGCATCCAGCCACCATCTTGGATGTTGTCTGTGCTACCACTTGGGAAGCTATCCTCTCTCTACTATATCTCCACACAGACACAAAGTTAGGCCCAGAGTGGTGTATTTGGGAACAGTAAGACATTCAGTGGAGCAGGAGCATGGGAGACGGGGTTGGGGAGAAGTGGAGGATGAGCTGGAGAGGTGGGCATGGAAAGGTCCACGTTACTGACGTTTGCTAGGGAAGTGGCAGTGACACGGTTAAATGGCTGCTTAGGCAGAAGAGCCAGACTGCTCTAGAAAGGATGGTTTGGCCTCAAGAGAGAGATAGGTGTTGGAGAAAACATGATATGCACCCAAAATAGTAACAGTTAACATTTTTTGATTGCCAAACACTGTTAAGCATTTCAAATATTTTAACTCTCTTAATTCTTGTGTGGTTGGTGCTATTGTTATCCTTGATTTCCAGGTGGGACAACTGAAGCACAAAGAGGTTAAGTAAGTTGTCTAAGGACACACAGTAAGTGGAAAAGCCAAGATTTAGACTGAGGCAGCCTGCTCTTAACTTTTAATCTGGTTTAGCCCTTACAAAGCTGAATGAAGCTGCCTGTTAAATCTATGAAGAGAAGGGCCTGTAAGTCTGATCGCCAGTGTAGAGCTCAACTTCTGAAACATAAAGCACTGTCGAGAAATATTGCTTATTAATATTTATTATTTTAGTAGCATAATTACATGCAATATTATATTAATGCATATTATTATAATTATATATAATATTATAATACTATTAATGATTAAATGAGGATGAAATTAATCTGAACTAAAACAGTGGCATGGGGGCGGAAGGGAAGAAATGTTTCTTAATTAGAATGACAGGACTTGATGACAAGATGCAGGGTGAGGAGTGGAAAGGGAGGCTTCTGGTTGGATGACTTGGTTTCCCAGTTGGCGAGCAGGAGGATAGTGGTGTCATTAATGAGGCTGTGAGAAGGAGGTTGTGGAATAGAGTTGTGCTCGGGCCATATTAACTTGAGGGGCCTGTAGGCCTTAACCTTGGCCCTGAAGAGCACCTCTCATGGAAACTATATAAAGCTTGTCCTTCTGGATTTGATAGCAAAACTAACAGGTTTACAAACTTCTCATATGGTAATTAAGAAACTAATTAAGCCCATCAGTTCTAAAAAGCATATGGTTTATTTAAGGTTGATCCAAGATTGATGTTTGCTTAAACAATGTTTTAATAAATCATAAAATGAATTGGCTCTAATAATCCTAGCATGGTGTTCTAATTTACCAGAAATGCTTCACATATTTTTTTTATTTGAAAATAACTAAATGAGATAGCCTAGCTAAACATGCCTAATGCTTCATGATTATTTAATATTAGTTTCTTTGCCCCTGAACTCCATAGCAACACTGTGCAATAGATAAGGTCTCCCTCCCCATTTTACAGATGAGGAAACAGGCATAATTAAGAGATGCTAAAGGACACATACAAGATGCGTTTGCAGGGGAGTGGAAGAGTCAGAACTCATACCTCCACTACCTCCAAGAGTGGAGTTTCCTCCACTCTTGCTGTAAAATAAATTATCCCCAAACTTAGCAGCTTCAAACAGTGAATATTTATTATCTCACACAATTGCTGAAGGTCAGGAATTCAGGAGCGGCTCAGCTGGGGGTCTCAGGAGGCTGCTCGCAAGCTGCAGTGTCTGAAAGCTTGACCTGGGCTGGAGGTTCCATTTCCAAGCTCACTCATGTGGCTTTTGGCAGGAGGCCTCAGTTCTTCTCTATGGAGATGCACATGACATAGCTTTACCCAGACTGAAGGGACCTGAGAGAGAAGGCAAGACAGAGATAGAAAGAAAAGAAGGAGGGGGAGGAGGAGAGGAAAAGGGAGAAAAAGCAACCAAGATGGAAGTCTTATAACCTAATCTCAGACGTGACATCCCATCAATTCTGGCGTATTCTACTCCTCAGTAGTGAGTCACTAGGTCAGCCTACACTCTAGCGGAGGAGACTTCACAAGGGTGTGAAAGCCAAGAGGCAGGGATCTTTGAGGACCATGCTAGCAACTGCCTACCACCGACATTTTTTTCCCACTCAATCATACCGTATCTTGTCATTTTCATCTTGGCAGCTACTCCCCACCACTCACCCACCCCAGTACTTTATGAACTTCATAAAGTGGCAGTGTGACCAATTTGGGGTGATGCATAGTTTTTGTAGACAACAGCACTGAACTACTTAGCAAATCAGGAAGTGGAAAATGGTTATAAAGGGATCCAATTACTTTCATTGCCCAGCCAGTGTAAAATGCAACACGTAAAAACGGACTTAATTGGTGAAAAATTAATTAGACAATTAAACTTATTTCTACTTAAATACATTTAGGTGTTAATTGGTCATCTGACTTGAGGTTTATTTTAAGGTGGATTTGTTATCTTGACTCTGTCCTTTGAGAAATGATCTCTGTTTAAATATGCCAGGAACACTCCTGGTCTTGCTGAGAAACAATGTCTAGTTCATTGTCACGGTTCTTCTCCAGATGGGGCTGATCAGGGTCAGAACGGCCCAGAAGGCAAACAGGCATTTGCTTTGGAAGCCCCATTAAGAGGAAAATACTTCTACTGCCTGAGGGAAGGCCGAATGGTAGTGGGAAAGGCATAGGATTACAAGTGGAAAGTACAGAGACTCTTACATTTCCCTGCTGTGATCCTGGACAAGACTTATGCTGCCTGGGTTTTGCTTTCTATATTGGTAAAATGAGATGGTGAGAGTAGAAAATGTCTGAAGTCATTTCACCCATAAAGTTCCATGATTGTCAAGTACCGTGGTCTCGCTACAGGAGGGGTAACTTGCAAGGGTTTTCTTTTTGTTTAATTCTTTTTTCTTAGTGTACTCTGTTTGCTAGAAGTTGTTTCACAAAGTATCTTCTGTTCTGGTTAAACATAGTATACATAGTGGGTTGAATACATGTTTATGTGCATATGCTCTTAACATCCGACCTAAGTGATAAGGAAGAACAGTACAGGCAAAGGGCCACCAGTGGACAGGAGAGGGATGGAAGGAGCAGACACTGCAGAGCCTGCAGGGGGAGATGCTCATGGAAGACAAAAAGCTTGCCCTGCAGAATCCCAAAAAGGCCGAGGAATTCCAGGGAATCACCGACGGTGGAGTGAAGGTGGAGTGAAGGGAATCAAGTGAAAGTCTGGATGAATGAATGGTCACTTCTGCCTGCCCAGGACATGTCTGCCCTCCATCACCACCTCCAGGCAGGAGGTTGGAAGATTCTTCTCTGGAAAAACTAAGCAATCCTAGAGGGAGGAGCTCCCCAGTGAAAAAGCCAACGTGCCTCCTGGTCACCTAACACTGACCTCCACCATTGACAAGCCCAGTCACACCGGCGGCTGCCCGGCAGCTTTTAGTGTCTCCTTCTTAATGTGATCACTCAGCCAGAGATCACCAGACACCAGACATGTGAGGAAAGTCTCTCAACAAGAGAGAGAGGCCAAAAAAGATGGACAAATGAAACTGAGAAGAAAAAGAGACAATGCAAAGAACAAAAGAAAAGTATAATTTTGCCCAGATGGATGAGAAGATACTCATTCTAATTTCTGCTCAAATGTCACTTCATCAGAGAGACTTCCACTGGCCACTAGGTCCAAAACAGTGTCTCCCGTTACTCTCCACCTCCTCACTCTGCCTAGTTTCAGAAAGAGAGAACAGAAATGGAGGTGGGGAGGGGGGTGGAATTACTAAGATACATAATATTAAAAATTTTCTGAGATCTGAAGGATATAAGTTCGGCAGGGTCCATTCGGTGCCAAGCACAATGGACAGAAGACTCCACTGAAGCACATCATGGGGAAATTTCAGACCCTCAGAGATAAAGAAAAGGTCCTAAAAACTTCCCAAGAGACACAGAAAAGTAGGCTTTTTACAAAGGATCAGCAGTCAGGATTGCCCCAGCTGGCTCAATGAAAACATCAGAAGCTAGAAGAAAATAGAGCAAGGTATTGAAATCTTGAGGGAAAGGGATTCTAACCTATAATTCTGTATTAGGTTCAATTATCAATTAAGTGTTGAGGGGAAGTTTTTTTTGTGTTTTTTTTTTTATTTTTAATTTTTGTAGGGCATTTGGACTTTCTTTTTCTTTTTCTTTTTTTAAAAAATTTATTATTTTTAAAAATTTTTTTGTGGTGATTAGATTTATTTATTTACTTTCTGAGGAGGTACTGGGGATTGAACCCAGGACCTTGTGCATGCTAAGCATGCACTTTACCACTTGAGCTATATCCTCCCCCTGAGGGGAAGCTTTTAGACATGCAAGTTTATCTTTCTTGGAATAAACCAAGAAAGAGGGTGACATGAAGTTCAGGGAGTCCATATTAAGACAGTGGCGAAGGAAGCTTCCTGGATGAATGAAAATGGAAGTGACCAGACTAAACGGAAGGAGAAAAACAGTGTTCCAGGTGGGAGGTCTTCGGGAAAAAAACAGAATGGGAGATGGCCTGATTGCCTGGTATCTGGAAATGTTAAAAGGCTGTTAGAAGGTCTAAGAAAAGTTACTGTTAGAGCTAGAATATTAAGCAAATGAGAAAGAAAAAAAAAGACCTAATGACTAACTTCAGGGTAAACAAGAAGTTGTCCAAGAAGAGAAGCATATAAATATTATAATAAAGTAAACAGTGAGTGTTAACTTAAGCAAGAGTTATAACTATGCTGAGCAGAAGAAGAGGAACAGGTATTGTGAAGAGCGGACTCTTCACTCGTGGTGCTGGCTAACAGATGACAGGGATATGTGACAAAATGGGATGTAGCCTCTAAGCATGTTCTTTAGACACATGCGGGTACATGCCAGAAAGAAATGCGCAAAAGAGTGGTGGTGGCTGTCTCTGCAGGCCAAGAGGAGCAGTTTTTCACTAAAGGTGTGTTTAGTACAATTTGATTTCTTAAACTGGGAGCCATCATTACATTGAGAAATATAAAGCTGAAATTTAAAAACTCCGTATCTCACGTCAGCCAGTCTGAACAGTCTGAACAGAATCGCTGCCAGAGGTGAGACCTGGCTCATGCTTACACTGCTCTCTGAGTTGGACTTGAGGAGGCCTGGAATGGTTGTCCTGCTTGCAGGTCCCTAACTAATGATGGATATCCCACCATTCTGGGGTGCCAGTGCGGAAAGAGAGCAATGGGCTGGAGTGAAAAGATTGTGGGTTCAAATGTAGTTTCTGCCATGCATTAGCCCAGCAGTGTTAGGAAAATAACAAATCTCAAATATTCCCTGAGCACCCGCCAGGACTATTGTTAGATATTGGGAATAAACATTTCTGTCCTTGAGGAGTTTAAGGCTAGGGATGAGTTAGTTTCCTCGTGGAGAAGATGGGAATTCATCTACTGCATATATGAGCCTGTATTTGAGCCCGGCTGCTTAGCAGGAGCAGCAGTGATGGAGGCCCGGGGCTCTGGGTGGCTGGACCCACAGAGCACACTGAAGATTGTGGGATAAAGAGGCCGGGAATGTAGCATCATGGGCCAAAGATGCTTGCTCTCTGGGGAGGGAGGTGAAATGGAGCAATGATGCCTCTTCCTCCCCACACTGGCTGAGCTGTACCAATATATTTTCCTTCTTTATATTTTCCCTCTTAAGATTGTCTTCAGTGAGCTGGGATTTTAGGATTTTAGAGGTAAAACCCTGAAACATATCTAGGCCACTCATTCCTACACTTTGGCAATTCATAAAACAGTAACATTCCCAAACTGATTTGGTGGACCAGCAGAGTTGCCAGTTTCTTATTTGCTAAATGAAGACATGAAACAGATATACCAGGGGGGAAAAAACCCCAGCTATCATCTACCATCATTTCACAAAAGAAAGGTGATGTACCATCAAAAAAGTGGGAAAGATGTAATCTCAGAATAAAGGATTGTCTTTCACATTGCATAAAGTTAACTTCATTCATGAACAACGCACAACCTTGGCCTTATTTTTCTCATTTCCCTGCAGTCCTGTAAAACCAGGTTGGGTGTGGACCAACAGTGATCCCAGGCCAGCTTCAGGCACATTTTGACTCACCAACTCCTTCATGTTATAGGTGAGGAGAGCAAAGGTCGAGCCCAAATCAGACGTTGAGATGACAGCAGAGCAGGACTGAGAGCAGGCCTCCCAGCCTCGTCCTCAGCTTTGGTTGCATCACATGTATACCCTGAGGTGAGCAGTCAAGAGTGCAGTCACGGACTAGCTCTCACTGCCATGAAAGGGGAGAGAAAAACCTGAGGAGAATGACTTCCCTTTGAGCTAGAGTCCTCTACCACACCTTCCCGATGCCCCCAAACTGCCTGCGAGATAACTACACCCTCTGATTGCATCTCCTGGACCCTCGACTTCCTTCCCAGCCTCAGCCTCTCCTCTTTAAGATCCTCCATGGGAGTCTTCATCCTCCGTCCCTTGTAGCACTGGAAGCATTTAACATGGCTGTCCCTTCAACCTCCTTGAATCTTTCCATCCTCCTGGCATTTGGCACCAGTATCTGCTGGTTCCCCTCCTGCTTCCTAAGCAGCTCTTTTCCCTTCACTTACTCTTCTTCTGCCGTACAGATGTAGATTTTCCTTAGAGTTCATTCCTCATCCTCTGGTGAACTCACTCATCACCATTTACATACAGATGATTACCAAACTTTTATCCCCAGCACCATCGTCTCTTCCAAGCTCCAGACTCATGTTGTTAACAGGTAAGTTGACATCTCCACCTGGAACTCTGGAAGGCACCCAAAGTAACATGTTGCAAACAGGAAGCTTTGTTTTTCCTTCTAAACCTGTTCCTCCTTCCATCTTCCCTGTCTGGGCTAATGCTATCACCCACCACTTTGGAGTCAAACTTGACACTTCTCCCTTCTTTCCTGCCAGTTTCAGAACAGTCACAAATCCAACCCATCCTTTCTTAGAAATGTCCTTCTAATCTTAAACGTCTTCTAAACCCACCCATCCTCACTGTCTGGCTGTATTATTTCCTTCTTTCCCTCCCTCCCTCCCTCCCTCCTTCCTTCCTCCCTCCCTCCTTCCTTCCTCCTTCCTTCTTTCCTTCCTTCCTTCCTTCCTTTCATTCTTTCCTTCCTTCCTTCTTTCTTTTTTTTTGCTTGTCTCTGATATTTTTAAAATTAATTAGAAGTATAGTCAGTTTACAACATTGCATCAGTGTCTGGTGTACAGCTCTTTTTTCCACTAGTACATTTTCCTCATTGGTCTTCACTCTCTCTCTGCTCTTCAGTCCAGCCTCTTTATCACCTAAAACACAAACCTGAGTATGCTACTTTCTTTCTTATGAAACATCTACTAGAATAAAAATAAAAGCAACAAGGAGAATTTTTTGAAGTATAACTGCAGTGCTGATGAAGATGCTGTGAAACAGGCAATCTCATTTATTGCTAACAGAAATGCAATTTGTGGAATCATTTTAGAATGTAGTTTAAGGATATATTATAGGAGTTTAAATATATTCAGTCTTTGACCCAGTAATTCCATTTCTGAGAGGCTAAGGAAATAACCCTATCTATGAAAAAGCTTTATGCACGAAGATATTTATGACATCATTATTTATATAGAGAAAAACTGGAAATAACCTAACTATATTACAATAGAGGTAATCTATGATACTAGATGGCCTATTATATAGCCATTAAAAATGACATTAACTCATAGAAAAATAAGACAAAATAAAATATTAGTGATGATTACTTGTAACTGGTGGGATTATGGATGATTTTAATTTTCTTCTTTATAATTTTCTATATTTTCCAAAGTTTCTACTGTAAGTAACCCTTATAATTAGATAAGAAATTTATTTTTAAGTAATGTTTAGAATAAGTTTATGGTAAATGAAAAAATAGCAGCATACCGAATTGTACATAAAATATAATCTCAATACAAAAACAAATAAGAGCATAAGGAAAGACAACAAACTTTCATACTGATTGCTTCTAGATGACAGCACCACGTGGGATTTTTTTTGTTGATTTCACCTTCCTGATTTTCCAGCTATAGTGGAAAAAGAGTGAGTGTCTGTATGTGTACGTGTGCACCTGCATGCGCTCGCCCACGCACGCGCGTGCACACACACACACATTACTAAGAAACTGTCCATTGCCTGGAGGGTTTAATTCACATCCCTTAGCATGACCTACATGCCACAGGGACACCAGATGACATTTAAAATATTGAGCTATAATTCACATACATTCACTTATCATAAAATTCACCCTTTTAATACATACAACTCAGTGGGTTTTTTGGTACATTCACAAAGTTGTGCAACCATCACCACTATCTAATTCCAGAACATTTCATCGCCCCCAAAAGACACCCTGTACCAATTAGCAGTTATTCTCCACTTCCCCCTTTCCCCAGCTGCTGTAAATCACTAATCTACTTTAGGTTTTTATCAATTTACCAATTTGGGGCATTTCACACAAATAATATAAATAGTTGAGTGACAATTGACTGAAATTTCTGAAAATTAGTACTATATGGAAGACTTTAAGGGGAAGAGAAAAGGACAAATTATTGTACCAATGCCCCCCACGCTCTCTCTTTTCTTCAATTCCAGAGAACAGTATTTGTTAATTTGCTCAAGAAGTTTTTGTTAAGTACCTATTATGTGCCAGGCATTGAGCTAAATGCTGCAGATAAGTGTGATGAAAACAAACAGACAGACATGGCCCTACTCTTAATAGAATGTACAGTGTAGTGGGTGAAATCGACATCAAGCAAATAATTATATAAACATGAAAAATATGAGTCCCCATCATGAGACCATGTCTTGTGCTCTTTGCCTACTTCCTGCTCATGTGTTTATTGGCAGTTTGGCCACCCGGCTCACTCATTTTCTGTTTACGTCTCCTCCTGCCATTGTCCATGGTGACCATAAGATCTATCACCCTGTGTCTCATTTCTTGATGCCTCAGTGCCACGATTCCCCACCTCCACTCCACCTCAGCCATAGAGTCACACGCAAATGTTGTCATAACTACAGCATCTCTGGAGTTTCCATTCCAACCATCCCAGTCAGACCATCAGCACATACCTTCCCAGCTCAGTTATCCCAGGAATCCCATTCTAACAGTTCCTTGACCTTATTGAGATCTTCAATTCCTCAACCACTTTTTGCACTGTCCTCTACCACCCCTGACCTAGGCCCTTGCTTTCCTCCTCATCCAACCTGGACTCCATGGCTTAGTACTATGATTGCTTCATAACTCCCTTGCTCTGCTGTATCCACCTGCCCAAATTCCCACCATGGTTAAGCCCCCCAGAGCACCTCTTTGGCACCTGCATCTGGGCACAGGAATATGGTTAGAGAATACACCCACAACTGCCCACACAGGACTGATTTTACATTTAAGTCCACAAGGAAGTGGACTGCCTCAGCAATGCCCAGCGATCATGTGACAGTGCCCGGTCCCTCTGCCACCCTCTAAGATGGCTGTTTGTCCCTTCTCCTCTTTTCTCCAGCTCCAGTGCCCTTCTCAGGCCTGGCTTGCAGCTAATGATCTCATCTTATTATTCACTGAGAAAACAGGCCATCGCAATGCTCATTCCCCACCACTAAACTTACCAGTTTCCTGCATTGATACGTGTTTTCTGTGTCCTCTCTCCTGTTGCAAATGAAAAATCATCCCTGTGCCTGTGTGATGCCGAAGCTCTCCAACTGGGCCCTGGGCTGCATTCTTCCTCACCTGCTCAAGGACTGACTGCAATTATCTCCCCTCTTGTGAATTGCCAACATCGCTCTCTCCTGGAGCCTTCCTTTCAGCATACAAATAGGCTGTAATACTTCCCATCTTAACACACACACACACACAAAACCCCAGCACAGAAACACCCTCCCTGTGCTCCCTGGCTCCTGCTCTATTTCTCTGCTCTCTGTTTTGAGCAAAATTCCTCAAAAGAGTTGTCCACAGGTCCTCCAGCCTCATTTAGTACTTTCTCGATTTGCTCTCTCAACTCTAGCCACTCTGGCTGTCTGCCGTTCTTCGGGCTTCCCGAGTTCATTCCTGCCCCAAGGCCTTTGCCCTTGCTATTCCTTCTGTCTGGAGTCGTCTTTCCACACGCCTTTCCATGGTTTGCTCCCTCATTTCACTGAGGTCTCTGTTTAAATGTCACCTGCTCAGAGAGGCTTTCTCTGATTACCCCTACCCTTGCCACCACACCCATCCTTATCCAGCGTAATTTTCCTCCTAGCACAGATCACTGCCTGGCCTTCAGTTACGCATATACTTATTTATTTGATTATTGTCTTTTCTGTTAGAATGGAAGCTCTCCAGGGACTTCTTTTGTTCATCATTATATTTCCAGCCCCAAGAATACCGTCTGACACAAAGTGGGCACTCAATGTACATGAGTTAATGAGTGGATGGATGCCTGTACACAATTCTGTGAGACTGCAGAAGGGAAGGATTCACCCAGTCAGGAGAGGTGGATAAAGCTTCCTTGAGGAAGTGTGATTACACTGATATTGGGACAAAAAGAGGGAGATAACCGGGTGAGGTAGGGAGGGACAAAAGTTCTAGACAAAACGATTGTGCAAAGGTCCTGGGGCTGGAAGGAGTGGGTTCAAGCCAAGGGAAGGCCTGCGTGGGGGCACAGGGAATGAGAGGGAGCCAGTGTGAGGCGGGCAGGATCCCACGCCACGCAGAGCCTGGAGGGCTGTGGTACCCTCTGGCTTCTGTCCTAAGAACAGTGGGAGGCCTTGGATGAAAGGCACAATGTGATTAGATTTGCATTTGAAAAGATCCCCCTGATCCACTTATTATTGCTAATAATGATGATATGATGATGATGATAAACGCTTGCATCTGTATCACTAAAGATCTTTTCAAAGTATCTTCACGTCCTCCACCCTAGTTTCAGCTTCTCGAATCCATCAACAAAAGCTCCCGGACTTGAGGATACAGTGTTCTCCTGTTACAGGGATCATGTTTTCTGAATCCCAAATCAGGGCACATGGTCTGACAAAGGACTTTATTTTTTTAGAGTATATACAAAGCTATACATTCCAGTCACATTTTAATTACACATTTAACAAACTGCCTCAGTTAAGAACAAATATGCCCAGCTATTGAGATTGTTTCAGAAAGTTAGGGGAAAATGATTACTGGAAGTAGTCCCCCCATCCTCACTAAGACATGATCACACTTTGATAATTTTTTTTAAATTGAAGTAGAGTCAGTTTACAATGTCGTGTCAATTTCTGGTGTACAGCATTGTGTTTCAGTCATACATGTATATACATATATTCCTTTTCATATTATTTTTTACTATAGGTTATGATCATACTTTTAGAGTGACACATATCCTAACATTGTTGGCCACGAGTTCAGTACATTAGGACAATATTTCAAAATCAACCAAAGTTATTCTCCCTCCTACCCTCAAAAAAGGCAAATGCTCCTGTGAGTTGCAAGTCTTACTCTCATTTGGGGGATGGGCAGGAAAGCAGAGGGGAGAATGAGGCCTCAACCTCTTGGGAGTCAAAGGATCAGGGGGTCATTTCCTTCTGAGCAGAGTGTCCCTTCAGAGAGGTATCGCAGTCTAATATGCTTCTGCCTGTCACGGTTGTGTACTATGAATGATGATCAACCCACCGAGTTCATGGCTGGGAGACACAAACCCAGGAGAGGACAGTGGGTAGGACCAGAGGCAGGTGAGGATGGACAGAGATTATTTATTTAATAGATACTAGGGATAAGTGTGCCTGGACACGCACAAATACACACGAGGACACTGAAATCAAGGCCTTCTCTGAGTCTGCCTGGGAGGTAAGCAAAGGGACTTAGTGCAGTCTTGCAAATAGACCTTAAAAAGTCCTTCTAGAAGTCTCCTGGAGAAAAGCAAGCAGAAAGGGTGCCTTTGTGGCCGATGACTGTGGAGACCTGTCAGAAAAGAGAAGGCGGAGCGAAATCTAGAGGCCTGGGAATTTACGGCAATCAGCCGTCAGAACTGGGAACATCAATGAGTCACGTTCTTTCCCTTTGGTATTAGTAATTGGCATCATTTGGCTGGGAAATAAAAAGCCGAGATGTCATTTTATAACTGCTTTCAAGTAGGGAGAAGGTTTTCCTTTGGAAGATGGTCATGAGCTGTTTTCAGTCCTTAGCAGGGGAAAACAGCTCTTTCCCATGCTGGGTGTAGATTTCAAGAACCCTTCAGCTTAACTACGAGAACCGCCTGACCCTGGGGCTGACTGTCAGTGATGACTCAGGAAGATCCCAGAGTATCCTGAGCTCTGAGTACAAGGCTTAGAGCTGAGGATCCCACGGGAGGGGTGTTGTCCTCCTCCCCAAAGCCTCCTCTTCCAGTGGGTGGGGCACTCCCAGCACCTGCCCATAGTCCTTAGCTCTCTGGAGGGATCCTTAGATGACCCAGTCACCTTCCCAGAAGATTGATCTCCCATCCTCTTGGGGTGCAGTGATTGAGTTCACCATCTGAATTATGAACAGAAAAGGCCTGTGTCCTCTCCAGTACCATTTGACACAAGAAGCATGACAGAAGGGAAGTCAAAGTGGAAAGAGACAGCAGTCTTTTTTTTTAATTGAAGTATAGTTGATTTATAATGTTGTTAGTTTCAAGCGTATAGCAAAGTGATTCAGTTAAACATATATATATATATTTAGATTCTTTTCTGTTATAGGTTATTGCAAGATATTGAATATAGTTCCCTGTGCTATACAGTAGGTCCTTATTGTTTATCTATTTTATATACAGAAGTGTGTATCTATTAATCCCAGACTCCTAATTTATCCATTTCCCCCAACCCCACCCTTGAGACGATTGTTTTAACTGATTGTTAACATGTTTTACAAAAGCATGTGATCGTGCAAACTCACTGCTAGGGGCCCTTTGAGAGGCATTCCTATAGATTTATTAGCTTTAGGGTAAATCCGCTTTTGGTGTCCTGTACACTGCACACTCATGATCTCATTGAACCTTCACAATATTCCTATGAGATAAATACGGTTCTATCTCAGTTTTGAGACTTGGGGAAGTTAGAAACTTGTCACACAACTAAGGTGTGGTAGGACAGGGATTTGACACAGGTCATCCCAACTCCAGAACGTGTATTTCTAACCACCGCTCCCCACCGCCGCCTCTTACTCTCCAGGAGCTTATAGTTTCCCAGAGAAGCCAAGCACATATAAGTAGTCCCCTCACTTCCTTCCAGTCTCTGATCAAATGTCACTTCATTAAAAAGAGGGGGTTAACCAGGTAGGGAGAGACAAGTGTTCCAGACAAAAGAAGTGTGCAAAGGTCCTGGGGCTGGAAGGAATGTGGCGAATTGAACAAGCCGAGAGAAAGGCTGCATGGGGCACAGGTAACCAGAGGGAGCCAGTGTGAGGTGGGCAGGTGCCAGGTCTCACCATCCCTCATGTGTACAATAGTCACCCCATCCAAATTTGTTCTGATTTCCTCCAGTGCCCTTCTGATCACCTGACACACTATTTATTTTCTGTCCCCTTAACCCCTGCTAGGATGTGAGTTTCATGAGGGCAAGGGCCTCATCCATTTTATTTATTACTGTGAACCCAGTGCCTAGGATGCTGTCTGGCAATGGAGAAGGCATTCAATATCTATTTATTGAATTAACCAATTAAGTAATTAAATAGTTATAGTACCAGCCTGTTTTTGGTACATGCCTGAAGAATGTTACAGCCATCAGGTGTTATAGCAGTTAGAAGACTGAAAACATTTCAAACCAGGGGATTATCAGAGAGGGTTTCCAAAAGGAGGTTGGCCCGTGAAGGATGGCTAAGCTAATATATATATTTAGGAGGCACTGGCGGGGGAAGGGATAGGATGGTAGCGGTCCAGCAAGCTTCTTGGCATGCCTCCCAGCCTCCGCCAGCCTCCTTGGATGTGGGCCTCTGTGCTATATTCACACATCATCTAAGTGGGTTGTGAAACACAGACAGTAGCTACCAAGGGATGCTATGGTTTCTCCTTCCTTGGAGATCTTTAAAAATAGGAATAAGCGATCAACTGTCCTAAATTCTTTAGGAAGGGAAGCACTGGCATTGTTGGCTCTTACAGTGTATCAGGTGGTGGTTTAATTTTGTCATCTGATACAAGCATCTCAAGAGTCTGTGAGGTTGGCAACATTATTCTTATCCCCATTTTACAGATGAGGAAACTGAGGCTCAGGGAAGGAAAGTCCAAAGTCACACACCTAGTACAAGATGCGCCTCTCTGACTGCAGAGCCTGCAGTCTTCCCACTACCTGCAGAGGCTCTGAGGCTCTCTCTTTTAGGCTATCTTTTTAAGGCTTACACATTCTGTATTAGAATAGCACATGGTACTTTGTAAGGTTGATGGTAATCAGTAGACTTGTGATATTGGTGATGGCAAAAGTGACTTCTGTCATGTGATTACATTCTATTGATTTTAGGGCATTGTTTCTTTGAGGCCAGAACTTGGTTGGACCAGATGACCCATTTATGCCTCCCCTTCAGTGTTGTTTGTTCTAGTTACAAGAGAGGATTATGAGTAGCAGTAACAGCTTGTTAGTCTAGGGGAATATGGATTAATCACTGAATTAAACACTGGGGTCCCTATGTGAGATGTGGTTACATTAGTGCAGTGATGTATTGCTACACCCTGTGGGTAGAGAGACATGGAGGTAAGCGTGTAAGACTTTTATAGGGAAAAAGCAGATGGCAGGGAAAGTGAAAGTCAGGACTTGGAAGGCACATGAATTTGACCTCTTATGCATGTCCTTTGAGAAATGGCATGGAGCTTTGACATCAAATAGTCCTCAAATCCTCACTCTGCCATTTCCTAGCGGGCAGTACGGGGTAAGTCAGATAACATTTCTCTGACGATCAGCATTCTTTGGTTGCATGCAATAGAAACCAACTGTGGCTGCTTAGACGGGAGGAAGGTCACAGAATGGACAGAAAAGCCCCAGACCCTGACTTCAGAAAGGGCTGATGGTTGAGCTCTCCAGACTGTCTACCAGCACTGGCCGGAGAATTACTGCATGCAGGCTGATGATTACAGGAGAGCTGTGGGTCCCACACCTCTGGGCAGAAGGGCAGGGTACTTTGGCTGTTGATTTCATCAATGAAAGAGGGGAGTTCTCTGAAGGAGAACTGGGGCAGAATCAGGGCAGAAATATTGGATTGTCACTACTGCCTCTGAGCCCAAGTTCATTCATCTGTAAAATGGGGATATGATATCTGTTTATTGTAAAGATTTGAGTTAATACATCTGAACTGGTTTGCACAAAAAACTACCAGTAAATAGTAGTTATAATATAGTCAAATCTTTATTATCCCTCTTGCAGATAATAACTGGTCCATGATAACTTTATTTATTTGTCAATTCCACTGTGCTTTTTTTTAAAGGAACATATTCTTACATATCTACAATAATATCAATATCACAGTTAACACAGCTAACAATAATTCCTTTATATTATCTAGTATGTCAACATTTTTTGGCGACACTTAAATTTAGCCCAACAATTGCCTGGCCCATCGCAGTCACTCTGTGGGCTGGTGGAAAATAAGCTCATTATAATACTCGCCTAAGGCAAACAGAGCTGGAAAGGTACATCTGTTACAGGAAAAAAAACTCATGGACTGTACTTCCGGACTAAATAGAGTTGATCTGGGATTTCCCTCTGTTTGGGTGTATTCAGGTCACCACTCCCCATCATTAGTACCGACTGTATTTAACACTGCCACAGTTAATGAAAGCTTTGGTAGTTAAACACGTACATGAAATCCCCTATTACTCCAGAGTGCATGTCTAAGCCTTCCGGTGCAATTCAACAAACATTTATTGAGTGCCTACTATATGCAAGAGATTTCTCATTATAACCATCTTGTGGAGTTCTTAAACCAAACTTAAGGGTTTTTTTTTCCTAGTAAATTTTATACATCAGGAGCCAGATTTGGCTGTCTAGAGTGGGAGAGAAGGAGCAGTCACTTTACAGAATTACTTGTCTATGAATTTTAAGATCTACTAAAAGGAATCCTCCTGGTTCCTTTGGGGACAAACATTTCATAATATAAATGTTTAAAAATCAACCAAGGGTTTTTTTTTTTCCCCAAAGAGGTTAGTCTGTTTTTCTTTTCACTCAGCAATACTTTTTCTACCAAAGACAAGGGATTTGCAAAGAAGGGTCTTCTGCTAAATCTAGGAAACCATAGCCTTTGTGGTTTTGTTGAAACAAGAAAAGACAGCAATTCCCAGTCCGGAGTCTTCCCCAAAGACTGCTATTTCCAGTTCCTTGAGCCAGAAATCGCTGCCTTCAAGACAGCAAAAAGAGAAACAAAAGTTCTGAGCCAGGGTTAAAAAGGTACAGAATATAGTGTTTTATAAGACCAGATGTGAGCAATGATATGGGGAAATGGGCCCTCCTAGATGCTGCTGGCAGGAGCGTAAATAGATACAACCTTTCTGGAGGGCAAGTTGGAAGTACTATCAAAAGCCTTAAAAATGATCGTACTCTTGGAATTGATCCCAAAGCAACAAATAGGGCTATACTCAAAGATTTATCCATAGGAATAGTCATTGCAATGTTGTTTATGATAGTGGAGAACTAGAAATAATCTAACTGTCCAATCACAGGGGACTGACTTAGGCTGGCTCAGTAACTTACAGGCATCCTTCCATAATGGAACATTGTTCAGGCATTAGAGATGATGTTGTAGAACTGGAGCTCTCAGTTAGGGCCCATGGTTTAGGGAGTCTGTGAAATTATATGTAAAATTGTGTGCGTGTGTGTGTGTGTGCGCGCACATTTTGGATGAAAGGGAGGATTCTTATGGATTCTCAAATAGGTGCATGACCCAAGAGAGTAAAAAATCACCATTGTAGAAAATATCTAAAACAGAAAGATGTTGACAACATATTATTAAGTAAGAGTGAAGGGTAGGTTAAAAGCAAATATAATACGATCTTATTTTTGTAAAAAATGCGTGTGTGTGTGTGGATAGATGGATGTGTAAGAAAAAGATTAAAAGGTTATCCATCAAAATGAAATCATGGTTATCTCAGAATGGTAGGATTATAGGTGATTTGTTTATTTTTCCTTTGTTGTGTTTTCTAAAGTTGTTACCATGAATATATATTACTTTTACATTTTAAAAAGCACCTTAAAAAAAAAAGTAGTATGGACCCTACTGTCTAGAACCATACTGTCTGGGTTCCGACATAGCACCTGAAGGGTCTCCAGTGAACTTCTTAGCTTCTCTAGGCCTCAATTTCTTCATCTGTAAAATGTTATTCATCATATTAATAGCTGTGAAACACCAGAGCCTGGCCAGAGGAAAGTGCTCAGTGAAAGTTGGTTATTGTTAACAAAACAAAAGTGAGGCAGGGTGGTGTGTGCCTGAGCTTTGGAGACGCATATGCTTGGGTTTCAACCCAGGTTCACGACTCCTTAGCTGGTGATCACCTTGTATAAGCCTTAACTTTTCCAATCTGTAAAATGGACACAATGATATCTACCTTGAAATCAGCCCAGCTGATTTCAGCACTAGAGAAATATATATGCCTAATGTATAGTAGGGGCTCAAAAATGATAGGAATGCTCCAACGAAAGGAGAGTGTATCCTTTGGGAATTGACGACCAATGTTTAGTGAACTAATCTTTTTGCTTTTTTTTTTTTAAACCTTAACATAAATCACTCCTCATTCACCTTGTGCTAAAAGCACTGCAATGAAGAGGCTGACCTTGCACAGGGCTTCGAAAAACAACATTCTTCTTGTCTAGCTAATATTTGCCACTGTGATTACTAATAAGTGTTACCTTTGGAGTTATCATTTTTTTAAGCCTGGCATTACTTTATTTTTCTTTTTTTGAAAATTGAAGTATAGTTGTCTCATAATATTATATTAGTTTTGAGTGCACAACATAGTGATTTGATATTTTTATAGATACACCTCATACAAAGTTATTATAATGTTATCAACTATGTTCCCTGTGCTGTACATTACATCCCTGTTACTTACTTATTTTGGAGCTATTATTATGTCCTGATCCTGGGATGAATCATTCTTGTTTTTCTCCTACTCCATTTATCTCCTATTTCCAAAACTGAGCTAATGACCACAAGAAAATATTGCATATAAAAGAGGACTTATTACTAGGATTGACTAGAGCTTGGCCATCCTCTTCTTTCAAGTTCCTTGTATGTCCCAAACCACCCCCCACAACAGTTATCTAACTAAGATATTGGCTTGCTAAGGACCATCATCTCTTCTGAAATTTCATGAGATGCTGGTGTTTGCTAGATGTCTAATATGTGCTTGGCACTGTGTGAAGTCTTTGTCACATCTCATCTTGTCTAGGCTGTAGGCTGAGTCTTCACTTGCTCTCATGTTCCACATCCAATCCACTGGCAATTCTGTTGGCTCTTCTTTCAAAATAAATCCAGAATCCAACCACTTCTCCCCACCTGCACAGCTGCCACTATTGCCAAACCACCATCAATTCTTACCTGAATTTTTTTAAAAATAGATTTGATTTTTTAGAGTATTTTTAGGTTCACAGTAAAATTGAGTGGAAGGTTCAGATGGTCCCTGTACAACCCCTGCACCCTTAAACCCCACCATTATCAACAGCCCTCATCAAAGGGGTACATCTGTTACAGTCAATGAACTTACATTGATACATCATTATCATCCTTAGTCCATAGTTTACATTAGGGTTCTTAGTGGTGTATATTCTATGGGTTTTGACAACGGTGTTATGACATCTATCTCACTAGAGTATCATATAGAATAATTCCACTGCCCTAAAAAAATCCTCTGTGCTCTGCCTATTCATCCCTCCCTCCTCCCAGCTCCTGGCAACCACTCATCATTTGACTGTCTCCATAATTTTGCCTTTTCCAGAGTGTCATATAGTTGGAATCATAAAGTATGTAGCCTTTTCAAATTGGCTTCTTTTACTTAATAAGCACTTAAGTCTTTTCATGGCTTGATAGATTCCTTCTTTTTAGTGCTAAATAATATTCCATTGTCTGGGTATCACAGTTTATCCACTCATCTACTGAAGAACATCTTGATTACTTCCAAGTTTTGGCAATTTTGGATAAAGCTGGTCTAAACATCTGTGTGCAGGTCTTTGTGTGGAAAGGTTTTCAACTACTTTGGGTAAATACCAAGGACTGTAATTACTGGACTGTATGTTAAGAATATGTTTAGGGTTTTTTTTAAATAGCCAAACTATCTTCCAGAGTGGCTGTACCATTTCGCACTCCCACCAGCAACGAATGGGAGTTCCTGTTTGCTCCACATCCTCAGTAGCATTTGGTGTTGTCAATATTCTGGATTTTGGCAATTCTAACAGATGTGCCGTGGAATCTTATTATTGTTTTAACTTGCATTTCTGTAATGATGTATAATGTGGATAATTTTTTTCATGTGCCCTTTGATATCTGTGTGTATATATATATCTTCTTTGGGGAGATGTCTGTCAAAGTCTTTGGCCTGCTTTTTAATCTGGTTGTTCATTTTCTTATTGTTGAGTTTCAAGAGCTCTTTGTATATTTTGGATAACAGTCTCTATCAGATTTATGTTTTGCAAAAACTTTCCCCCAGTGTGTGACATCTCATTTTCTTCATTGTTTCTTTCATAGAGCAGAAGCTTTTAATTTTAATGAAATTTGGCTTATCAGTTATGTCTTTCATGATCATGCCTTTGTTGTTATATCTAAAAAGTCATTGCCAAACCCAAGATTATCTAGAGTCTCTCCTTTGTTATCTTCTAGGAGTTTTAGTCTTGTACTTTTTATATTTAGGTCTATGATTCATTTTTTTCAAATGTCTTCAGCTACTTTATGATCCATTTTGAGTTAACTTTTGTGAAAGGTGTAAGATCTGTGTCTAGCTTCATTTTTTTTTTTGCATATGGATGTCCAGTTGTATTAGCATCATTTGTTGAAAAGACTGTCTGTTCTCCTTTGCATTGCCTTTACTCTTTTGTCACAGATCAGTTAACCTTTTATCCTGCAAACTTGCTATAATCCCTTATTCATTTCAGGAGATTTTTTGGTTGAATCTTTCAGATTCTCTACATAGACAATCATGTCATACGTGAGCAAAGAGAGTTTTATTTCTTCCTTTCTAATCTGTATACCTTTTATTTCCTTTTCTTATCTTATTGCATTAGCTAGGATTTCCAGGATGATGTTGAAAAGGAATGGCAAGAAGGATATCTTTGCCTTGTTTCTGATTTTAGTGGGAAAGTTCCCAATTTCTTACCATTTATGTATGATATTAATTGTAGTTTTTTTTGCAGATGTTCTTAACCAAGTTGAGGAAATTCCCCTCTATTTCTCTAGTTTGCTGAGAGGTTTTTTTTTTTTTAAATGATGAATGAGCATTTCATTTTGTCAAATACTTTTCCCTCATCTATTGATATGATTATGTGATTTTTTTCTTAGCTTATTGATGTGATTAATTGATTTTCAAATGTTGAAACAGCTTCACATATCTGGGATAAATCCCACATGGTCATGGTGCATAATTCTTTTTATACATTACTGGATTAGATTTACTAATATTTTGTTGAGGATTTTTGCATCTATGTTCATGAGAGATACTGGTCTATAGTTTTCTTATAATGTCTTTGTCTAGTTTTGATATTTGGGTAATGCTAGCCTCATAGAAGAAGCTAAGAAGTATGCCTTCTGCTTATATACTGTGAAAGAGATTGTACTGAATTGGTATACTTTCTTCCTTAAATTTTTGGTAGAATTTACCAGTGAACCCATCTGGGTCTAATGCTTTCTGTTTTGGAGGATTATTAATTATTGACACAATTTCTTTAATTTTCATAGGCCTATTCAGATTGTCTATTTCTTCTTATATGACTTTTGGCAGATTGTATCTTTCAAATAATTGTTTATTTCATCTAGGTTATCAGATTTGTGGGCATAGAGCTGTTCACAGTATTTTTTTATTATTCTCTCTTTTTTAATTTTTAATTTTTATTTTTTGGTCGGGGGGGAGATAATTAAGTTTATTTATTTTTGGAGGAGGTACTGGGGATGATTATTTTCTTAATGTCCATGGGATCTGTAATGATGCTGTCTCTTTCATTTCTGATACTAGTAATTTGTGTCCTCTTTCTTTTTTTACTTAGCCTGGTAGAGGCTTATCAATTTTGTATATCTTTTCAAAGAACCAACTTTTGGTTTTGTTGATTTTTTTCTACTGATTTCCTATTTTCAATTGCATTTATTTCTGCTCTAACTTTTATATCTTTATTTTCCTTCTGCTTACTTTGGATTTAATTTGCTCTTCTTTTTCTAGTTTCCTAGGGTGGAAGCTCAGATAATTGATTTTAGATTTTTGTTTTTGGGTAATGTACACATTCTTTGCTATCAGTTTCCCTCTACTTACTAGTTTTGCTGTATCTCACAAATTTTAATGAATTGTGTTTTCTTTTCTTTCTTTCTTTCTTTTTTCTTTTTTTCTTTTTTTTTTTTTGCAGGAGGAGTTAATTAGGTTTACATATTTATTTATTTATTTTTCATGGAGGTACTTGGGATTGAACCCAGGATCTCATGCATGCTAGGCATGCACTCTACTCCTGAACTATACCCTCCTCTTCATTTTTATTTAGTTCAAAAATTTAAAATTTTCTCTTGAGATTTCTTCTGTGACCTATGTGTTATTTAGAAGTGTGCTGTTTAAGACATAGAAAACAAACATGGTTACTGGGGAGAAAGAGGGTGGAAAGGGATAAATTGGGAGTTCGAGATTTTCAGATACTAACTACTATATATATAAAATAAACAATGAGTTTATACTCTATAGCACAGGGAACTATATTCAATATCTTGTAGTAACCTACAACAAAAAAGAATATGAAGAGGAATATATGTATCTATATGTATGACTGAAACATTATGCTGTACACCAGAAATTGACACAACATTTAAACTGACTATACTTCAGGTAAAAAAGGAAGAAGAAGACGTGTGTTGTTTAATCTCCAAGTATTTGGGAATTTTCCAGTTATTTTTATGCTATTGATTTCTAGTTTAATTCAACTATGGTCTACAGCAGACAATATATGATTTCTATTCTTTTAAATTTTTTAATGTGTGTTTTACGGCCCAGAATGTGATCTATCTTAGTGAATGTTCCATGTGAACTTGAGAAGAATATACCTTCTGCTGTTGTTGGATGAAGTAGTGTATAGATGTAGATTATATCTGGTTGATTGATGGTCCTGTTGAATTCAACCATGTCTTTACTGATTTTCTACCTGCTGGATCTGTTTATTTCTGATAGAGGGGTATTTAAGTCTCCACTATGATAGTGGGTTAATCTATTTCTCCTTGAAGTTTTATAACTTTTTGCTTCACATATTTTGACACTCTATTTTTAGGAGCCTATATGTAAAGGATTGACATGTCTTCCTGAAGAACTGACCCTTTTATTATTATCTAATGCTCCTCTTTATCTCTGATAACTTTCCTTGCTCTGAAGTCTATTCTGTCTGAAATTAATACAGCTACTCCTACTTTCTTTTCATTAGTGTTAGCAGGGTATATCTCTCTCCATCCACTTACTTTTACTTTGTATTTGTCTTTCTATTTAAAGTATGTTTCTTGTAGAAAACATATATTTTAATCCACTTTGACAATCTCTGTTTTTTAAATGGTTTATTTAGACCACAGATGTTTAAATTCTGAAGTGGTTATTGATATAGTTGGATTAATATCTACCATATTTGTTACTATTTGTTATTCATTGCCCTGTTCTTCATTCCTATTTTTGTCTTCTGCTCCTTTCCTTTTGTGGTTTTAACTGAGCAGTTTATGTGATTTCATTTTCTCTCCTTTCTTAGCATATCAGTTTTACTTCTTTTTTTTTTTTTACTCTTTTTAGTGGTTACACCAGAGTTTGCAATCTATATTTATATCTAATCCAATTCCACTTTCAAACAACACTATACTACTTCATGGGTAGTACAAGTACCTTATAATAACAAAATAATCCTATTTCTTCCTCTCCTGTCCCTATATCATTGCAGTCATTCCTTTCACTTATAAATAAATATGTGCACACACATATACACACAGAGATGCACATACTTTGAATACATTGTTACTATTATTTTGAACAGTTATCTATTAGAATAATTAAGAATAATAAAAATAAAATTTTTTACTTCACCTTCACTTGTTCCTTCTCTGTTGCTCTACCTTTCTTTATGTAAATATAAGTTATTGACCTATGCAATTTTCCTTCTCTCTAAAGAACTTTTAACATTTCTTTCAAGGCGAGTCTACTGGCAACAAATTTACTCATTTTTTTGTTTGTCTGAGAAAATATGTCTCCTTTACTTTTGAAAGATAATTTCACAGGGGACAGAATTCTAAGTTGGTGTTTTTTTTTTTTCTTTCTCTCAGCACTTTAAATATTTTACCCTGCTCTATTCTTACTTGTATGATTTCTTAGGAGAAGTTGGATGTATTTCTTATCCTTGTTCCTCTATGATAAGGTATTTTTTCCCTCTGGCTTCTTTTAAGATTTTTTTCTTTATCTTTGCTTTTCTGCATTTTGAATATAATATGTCTAGGTGTAGTTTTTTCTGGAGTATAGGGCATTTATCCTGCTTGGTGTTCTCTGAGCTTCCTGATCTGTGATTTGGTGTCTGACATTAATTTGGGGGAAATTCTCAGTCACTATTGCTTCGAATGTTTCTTCTTTTTCTTTCTCTGTTTTTTCTCCTTCTAGTATTTCCATTGAGTGTATATTATACCTTTTGTAGTTGACCCACAGTTCTTAGGTATCCTGTTCTTTTTTTTTCAGTCTTTTTTCTCTTTACTTTTCAATTTTGGAAGTTTCTATTGAGATATCCTTAAGCTCAGTGACTCTTTTTTCAGCCATGTCCAGTCTACTAATGAACCCATCAGTGGGATTCTTCATTTCTGTGACCGTGTTTTTGATCTCTGGCATTTCTTTCTGATTTTTTTTTTATAACTTCCATCTCTCTACTTACATTACCCGTCTGTTCTTACATGCTCTCTACTTCATCCATTAGAGCCGTTGGCATACTAATCATAGTTGTCTTAAATTCCTAATCTGGTAATTCCACCGTCTCTGCCATCTCTGAGTCTGGCGTTAATGTGTGTTCTGTCTCTTCAAGCTGTGTTTTTTGCCTTTTGATATGCCTTGTAATTTTCTCTTGTTAGCTGGGCATGATGTACTGGGTAAAAGGAACTGTAATAAAGAGGCCTTAAGTAATGTAGGGTGAGGTGTTGAGGGAGAGTCTCAGTCTTTCAGTGAGTTTGTGCCTCTGGACTGTGAATTTCACAAGTGCTTCTCAGCCTCTCCCCTCCTTTAGATGGGAAAGGATGACTAGAGCAGGCTGGAGTTGGGTATTTCCCTTTCTCCATGTTGATTAGGCTCTGGAAGATTCCCAGTAGTTTAGGGTTCTGGGGAAATAGTTTTTCTTGAGGGCAGGCCTTGTTAAGAAGAATAGAATGCTCTGGTATATTTCAAAATGCTTCCTGTTCCTTTACCCAAGCCAGAAGTATAAATTTACCATGAGAACCTGGTTGAGTCCCTAGAGATAAAACTCATGAAGTGTGGGCACCTCTCACTGACTGGGTCCCCTAGAATTTTTAACTCTCAGATTTGTGCACACTGAGCCTCCAGCAGTTTGTCAATTACAGGTCAGGTTTTCCTACCACAGCACTGCATCCCACAGAGGTTTCTGCTCATGGCCTCTGCTCTAAGTTGTGATCCTATGTATTCACCTGTCTATCCAAATTTGGGGGGAGGGCCAGCAGCAGTTTGCCTTGAGCCCTCACTTCTCTGATGGATCTGGGAAGGGTTGTTTTTTCAGCCTTTTACTTTTTAGAACAAAGCGGCAACCTCTAAGCTCCTCACATGCTGGACCAGAAGCCAGAAGTCTCCTCTGGATTTTTGCTGTAGCCTCCTAAATGGTTTAGCCTCTTCTGCCCTTGCCCACAACATAGCAGCTCCAATGAGACTTTAAAATGTAAGGTAAATTTTGTTACTTTCCTGCTCAGAACCCTCCAGTGGCTCCCCATCTCACTCAGAGTGAAAGTCAAAGTCCTGGACCTACCAGGCCCTACACATCTGCCCTGTCTCCAACACTCTGCCCTGATCTCCGTCTTCTCTCCAACTACAAGCTCTCCTTCAGCCATCGCGGCTGCCTTTCCAAGTGTGCTCTCACCACCAGACCTTTGCACTTGCTATTCCCTCTGCATGGAACAGCTTTCCCCCAGAGACCTGCCCAGCACAGTCCTTCACTTCTCTCAACTCTTGGTTTAAAGTGTCACCATCACAGTGAGACTTTCCCATAATCACCCTATAGATTATAGTAACTCTTCCCCAATCACCCCACTGGCTTCTTCTTTGCTTTATTTTTTCCATAGTGTTTATCACTATCTAATATACCATATGTTTTAACTTTTTTTGTTGTTGTTATTTACTTTCTTCTCCCATTAGAATGTAAAGGTCATGAAGGCAGGGGTTTGTCATCTATGTTGTTCACTGTTATATCATCAGTGCTTAAAATAATACCTGGCATATAATAAGTCCTCAATAAATATATGTTGAATGGATTATTGTTAGACTCATATAGATGAGGCAAGGGATGCGGCTAGAGTTCAAACTCAGGTCTTCCTGAGTCAAAGCTCGTGTTCTGAACGACTATGCTACATTGCCACTGTGTTGAATATTGAATATATGATGCGTTCTTCCAAATGGCTATTTCCTACACTCTGGCAGTTTTCTATTTCTTGGCTCTCTCTGTAGTTAATATTTCTGAGTTAGTAAGAACTCTCTATGAACTGCATCCTAATATTTCCTCAAGATCATTGCATTGCAAAATAGGGTGAAATAAGACTGCCCACTGCATTACCTGCAGAGCTGTCTCTCCTTCATCTCGCTTCACTGCAGCCTGTCTGCCAGCTAAGGTCAGAACTACACTGCTTCTGGCCAAACGCAATCTCAGGTTAACTGGTCGATAGGATGCGATCTGTAAAATAAATTAGAAAAACCTAAACGACCGATAACCATCCCTCAAGTTTGCATGTTGAACAGACTTCAAGTGCACTATCTATTTTGAGGCTTATAATGACCTGCTGGATGGATCACTGCTCACTGCACCATTTAGATGAAGAAACAGAGGTCACAATTAGCAGCAGTGCAGGGACTAGAACATGGCTTTTCTGACACAAAAAGCCCAATTCCTCCTCAAACTGAGCTTCCTTCTGCTGATTTCATTCCTGTCTATCACCAGCTTTAGTTTACAGTTCTACCAACTTTTCGTACACAGCACCTGGAATCTTGGTAGATAAATAAATTGTGTAAGTGGGGAGAGGCTGGGCGTGTTTGGAACACAAGGAGTTTTTGGCTGCTTAACATTCTGCTCCCTTCTTTTGTGAGAGCCTCAACTTCTGTTTTGGACAGAAGTTGCTTCTGTCCCATTGGATGCAGTCTCAGCTGGGTTGTCAATCAAGGTGGCAAAGGAGAGGGCATTTTGCTCAAGCCAAGCCAATCAGAATGAAGGACTTGGGATCTTAACCAGAATAGCAGAAGGATAGTATAATGTTGTAGAAGAAGCAGCACCCTCACAAGGCAGTTGATTCGCCCCTATTCCAGGATGTCATGGCTGTCATTGTTCCCAGCTCTTCCAGCCTCATTCTCAGCTGTCTCTTGATTCTGTGAACTGGCCCCATCCTCCCAATACATCCCTGTGCTTACGTTAGCCAAAATGTATTTCTGTTGCTTGCAACCAAAGAATCCTGTTTGGAGTAGGAAAGAATTATGGGAAGGCTAGCCTCCTTCAGCAAGACTGGAGTCGAGGTGAGCTAGGGTGCGTGAGTGGACAGTGGTGCTCTTCTTGGTCTGTGGATCAGTGCGTGCCAGCCGGTTACCTTCTCACTTGGGACATCACAGTCTGGATGGATGTGGGACTCAGTAAGCCTCTTAAAAATGAAGGGTCAGGTTGAGGAGGATGTAAGTGGAATGGAGATTTGGGATACTCCCCAAGGACTCAGGAAGGAGAGAACAAGGAGGCTCAGGGTGCCTTAACACTGCTGCAGGAGTTGTCTAGGTAGGAAGAATAAGACCCAATTTGGAAAACAACTTTTGCTTTGCTAAGCAAGTTTTGTGAAAGCTGGGCTTCAATGTCACTCTTGGGCCCCAATTCTCATCTTTTAGGTGAATGGCAAAATTATTAGACAGTTATGATGGAATGGGGAGTGATGCTGAAAGGGAGATGCATTGCTGCCACCCTCAACACACAGAGAACAGAGACTTTTCTCCCAGGTGCCCACTCCCCACTTGCTGCTTCTCTGCTGGTTCTGATACCCGCCACACACCTTCTCTGCTGTGGACAAAGTGTCTGGATATACCACTTCCATCTTGTGATGGAGCGCTCCAAGCCCATGTGACTCTATGGCTTGATGGTTCTGACAGAACACATCTTGGGATGGGCATCTCTGGCTGTAAGGTCAGTTAATGTCCCATAATCAGGTGTTAAGTCTACCAGGCTTCAGTAAATAGTGGGTGCTGTTTTTGGAATGGAATATACAATTCTCTGTTATAGATGGCATGGCCTTGCTCCAGAACCCCAGGGGTCTATGTTGTGATTCTTTTGGGGCTTGCCATAAACTCCACACAGTTTCTTTTCCCACCATAGATGCCTCGAGTACCACAGAGTCAATTACACCACAGCCTGCACCTGCTGTTGAGCCCTCTCTTGCCCTGGACCCCACTGAAAGCTGACAGTTCTCCTTGTCACTAAGTAAACGGGTCTGAACAATATCCTCAAATGTGGGACATGCTGTCGCTAGAACTGGAGAAGGTCTGCCAGGTTATGATTGGCAGCCTCGAAGATGGTCCCCAGTGATCCCCGCCTCCTGGCACTCCCTCCCTGATGTCGTCTATTCTCCTTGTGTGTGGACTGGACCTAGTGGTTTGCTTCTGATGAATAGAAAATGGCACTTTCAAGGTTAGCATACAAAAGGGCTGTGGATTCTGTCTTGGAAGACCCTCTGCTCTCTCTCTGTCTCTGATCACCAGCTGCTGTGTTGTGAGGACACCAGGACGCATGGTGAGGTACCAAGGCCTACCAGCAACTGCAGGAATGAGCCTGGTAAAGGATCTCTAGGGCCTGCAAAAGCCATGAGAGTGATCATGGAAGCAGATGCCCCAGTCTCAGCTGAACCTCGAGATGACTGCAGCCCTGACCCGTATCTTCATTTCAGCCTTATGAGAGTCTCAGGGTCCCGTTCTTTCCAAGCAGACCCCTGACCTTGGCATAGCAGATTTGCTGAAGTTGAGAATTCAATCTTCTTATAATTAAGTTCTGGGTCTGATCCTTAGTTTTCTCTGCCCTCCAGTACAGGAGCTAAGAGTCTCTTTATATGCTGCCTTATATATGTTACCCTCAAGCTTTAACACTTTGCTTTATATTGGTGATTAATCATTCCAGGCCTTTCATTGTCTTTCTCCAATGAATCAATCCCCCGCCCCTCCGCTTGCCCCCAGCAACAGCCATCTCATTCTACAATCTTAACAAAGAGTTCTTAGCAGAACCTCTCACATACTTGATAAGCTGCACCCCCAGTGCATTCACTTCCAACTGTGCCCCATCCCTGGTCGCCACCAGTGGAAATGTTAGCAGTTACACCCAAACTACATGCCCCGTGCTCTCAGTGTCCACCTACTGTTAATAATGAGGTCCTCAGTGACAGTCAGCCAGCAAGTGATACTGCTCCAGAATCTCATTTTGGGACCGCTTTCTTAGACCAACCAATTTCCATAGGTCAGGTTTCCCAGGAGATAGCCTCTGGAGCAGAGATTCGCACGCATGCAGTTTATTGAGGAGTAGTTTTGGGAGGAACACCTGGAAGGGGAAGAAGAGGAAGCTGGATTGAACAGAGAGAGAAGCTGGGCTCTGATGCAGTCACAACAGAGGCCTCAGTGGATTCAATGAGCAGATCAGAAGCTGGGATGGCCCTTTAGAGTTATCCAATCAAGGCAAGGATGCCAGGCTTTTGTACCCCCTGTTGACCCATCACAGGATGCAGGCTGCCCCAGGGAGAAAGCATCATCTTGGATGGTGCAGCTTCCTGTGGTTGAGGGCAATTCCTGGAAGGCACTCAGTGTGAACGGTCAGCAGCCAACCCTCTTATAGCTGGGAGAATCCGTATCTTGGTCTCAAAGGGGGACCTGTGTAGAGCACTGCCAACATCCACTCCAGAAGGTACAGTTACTACCCCCTTTTACAGATGAGCAAAACCAAGGCACAGAGAAGTAACCTGCCCAGCCAGGCAGTAACGGAGCCAGAGCTCACGCTCTTAACCCCCGTGCTCTGTGCCTTTCTAGAAGGAAAGAATCCTTCCCCGGTTCCTGAAATCATGGCCAAGTCAAGGAACAAATGACAAATACAAAATCTGCTTTTGATATTCCCCAATCTCCATTTTGGTGCTCTTATCTCACCCCTCATACAGAGTCTGTCTTCCCCAGACTCTGAAGTCACGAGAAGAGCATTCCAGGGTTGGGAGTCGAAGAAATGATGTTGCTTGGGTGGGTGTAGGCATGACTACTATGGAGCAATTGATAGGCTGATTTGGCTGCAAAAAAAAAAAATTGTAAAGGCAGGTAGAAAGAGCTAAGTTGGGAAAGCCAGGCTAAAGTCGACTATAGAGGTCTTGATAGTCAAGCTAAGGGATTTACAAACAATGGCAAAGGTGTGGAGTGTTCTAAGCAGAAGGGGTGGGTGAGAATGATGTGTGCAAAGGGTTGTTTGAGGAAGATTTAATGTGTCCCTGGGGCAAAGGATGAACTAGCAGAAATAGAGGATAGAGGCAGGGAAAGCTGTTAGGAGGCTGTTGTAACAGTTCAAGAGGGTAGAGGAAGCAGAGAGAGAGAGAGAGAGAATGGAAAAGAAAGGATGGTGGTAAATAAACGAACGAACAAACAAACAAACGCAATTACTTCCTCACCCCTCCACACCAAAAAAAAAAAAAAAAGGTGGAGGACAGGCATTTTGAAAATGGACTGTTGGGAATCTATATATACATTAAAGATAGTCATCTTAGAAGGTGTCAGCAAAGACAGCAGAACCTCAAGGGTGCTTAGCAAAGGGTGCTATAGCAAAACTCCATAAAGATGAAAACATTCAAGGGCTTTCCATGGAAAAGACCACAGAAATTGCTTTGCCACAGTACAAGCCTGAGTACCCACATGGCAACTAACCTTAAGAGGACAGGACAGGAGGCGTGTTGGCATACCAGTGTGTATTTGTAGATCTAGGTAAGGATTTTATTTAACAACACTGGTATGGTGTTTGCTGTGTGCTACGCGCTGTTCTCTTTATGAATATCTACTCACTGAATCACTTGTCATTACAGTTCTATGAAGTAGGTGTTATCATGATCTCCACTTACAGATGAGAATACTGAAGTACAGTGGGGTTAAGTCATTTGCCCAAGCTCAGCCAGGAAGTGGAGGAACCAGGATTCAAACCTAGAAAATGCCTCCACATTCCATGCTGTTAACCACTGTACTCTGCTCATGACACTTTGTGATGTACCATGATAAAAGTTAAAGTGGGGATAAAAATGATAATCACCAATTTACCGATATGACCAATTGGAGTTTAAAGATTCCCAAGATTTCTCATTTTTTATTTTAAAGCTGACTTCTGCCCCACTTTTATCCTGTGACCTCATCTTACCTTCTCCCTCAGATATTCAATTCATAAATACCTTGGGAAAAGCCATGCCCACTATTATGTTGTGGGTTAGATCATGAGTCAGAACAGCCTGAAAGAGTCTCATGTATCGGCCGTGACAGAAAAGGTATAGCATCCTTACCTTAATTGCAATAGTCATTTATTTTTTCATTCAGTGCTTCATTCATTTGTACAGGAAACAACTATCCAATACTTACTCTGCACAGGGACTGGGCTGAAGATTAGAAACATGAAGATGAATAAGGGTTGGCCTCTATACCTGAGGGACTGCAGTGTTCTTCTGTTGCTTCCACAAGATCCCTAACCCAGAATTCTAAGAACAACCAACAGTCAGGGATGAAGAAGAACATTCCATGATTGATGGAAGCAGTCAGGGGGTGGGAGTTTGCTGGATGAGTATAAGGAGACTGGAGCAGTTATTCCATAAGGAGAAATGATGGCCAGTTCAACACCTTGTCCAGATACTCTTCTTTTCAGCCTAATAAGATGCTTATCAGCCATTTTTTCACAGTCTTGGAAGAAGATTGGGGGCCTAATTTTTTTAACTGATATTTTGATTTTTTTAAAACTTTTTTTATTGACTTATAGTCATTTTACAATGTTGTGTCACATTCCACTGTAGAGCACAATTTTTCAGTTATACATGAACATACATATACTCATTGTCATTTTTTTTTCACTGTGAGCTACCATAAGATCTTGTGTATATTCTCTGTGCTATACAGTATAATCTTGTTTATCTATTCTACATTTTGAACTCCCAGTCTGTCCCTTCCCACCCCCCACCCCCTTGGCAACCACAAGTTTGTATTCTATGTCTATGAGTCTGGTTTCTGTTTTGTGTTTATGTTTTGTTTTGTTTTTTAGATTCCACATATGAGCAATCTCATATGGTATTTTTCTTTCTCCTTCTGGCTTATTTCACTTAGAATGACATTCTCCAGGAACATCCATGTTGCTGCAAATGGTGTTATGTTGTTGATTTTTATGGCTGAATAGTATTCCATTGTATAAATATACCACCTCTTCTTTATCCAGTCATCTGTTCATGGACATTTAGGCTGTTCCATGTCTTGGCTATTGTAAAATAGTGCTGCTATGAACGTTGGGGTGCAGGTGTCATTTTGAAGTAGGGTTCCTTCTGGATATATGCCCAGGAGTGGGATTCCTGGGTCATACGGTAAGTCTATTCCTAGTCTTTTGAGGAATCTCCATACTGTTTTCCACAGTGGTTGCACCAGACTGCATTCCCACCAGCAGTGTAGGAGGGTTCCCCTTTCTCCACAGCCTCTCCAGCATTTGTCATTTGTGGACTTTTGAATGATGGCCATTCTGACTGGTGTGAGGTGATACCTCATTGTAGTTTTGATTTGCATTTCTCTGATAATTAGTGATATTGAGCATTTTTTCATGTGCCTATTGATTATTTGTATTTCTTCCTTGGAGAATTGCTTGTTTAGGTCTTTTGGCCATTTTTGGATTGGGTTGTGTTTTTTTTTTCTTATTAAGTCGTATGAGCTGTTTATATATTCTGAGATATTTTGATATATTAATGAAAGATTTATGTGGCTTGCTCATTGTGGGTAGAATTCTTTGTCCTCCAATTTCATCAACTTCATTCCTATGTTTTAAAAAATGTTTGATAGATTAAAGAATACATAGAACATATATCTAAGTACAAAGCACAATAATAAAGCAAACATTTGTAAACCATCCAACTTAAGAATATTTCTGATTCTGTTGACTACCTGTGAACTCCCCAATCCCACCTTCTGGCTACCTTCCAGAGGTAACTATTGTCCTGAATTTTGTGTTTATTGATCCCTGGATTTTAAGATAGCTTTATCACATGCATGGGTCCCTAAACAATATAGTGTTTACTTTTTCTTACTTTTTTAGGCTTTAAAAAATGGTTTTGTTCAGTATAGAGTCCACTGTGACTTGCTTTGTCCACTCCACAGTGTATTTCTAAGATTCGTCCAAACTGCTCCATGCAGCTGAACTTCATTTCATAGCTGTTTATTAACTCATTCAATAAACATTGATTGAACCCTTGTAATATTGTATTAGGTGAATATATCACAATTTATTTGTTTAGCTTTCTATTGATGGATGTTTGGGATGTTTTCCTTTTTTTCTTTCTTTTACAACTAACGCTACTGGGAATATTCTCTTACATGGTTTCTGACATACATGTGCAAGAATTTCTCAAGAGCACTGGTTTTCCTACCAAGATTCATGATAGTCAGTGGTCTGTGAAATCAATTTAATAGATTCAACCAGGATTTTTTAAAAAGTGAAACAAAGCCGTAACTACCTTAGTGCATTTCCTGTAGAAATGGTTAAGTATTGTTTGTGAGACTTTTGTTTCAGTTGTGTTCATGTGTCCTGCACTGTGATGTGGAGTTTTTCTTACTGCGGTTCTTAGAAAAGTCTGGACGCCCTTGTTCTGGGGTGGTGCTTCTTGAGCCATCTGTGGGTGGATTTGGAAAATATTCCAATCTGTCGCAGATTGATATTTTTGTAAAATACCATAAAAATGAATTACTTGGAAAATGAGATTATTAAAAATTCAAAAAATGCAAACATAAAGCCCAATTTTAAATTATTATATTCAGCAGACATTAATTATATTTCAATAAATATAGTGGGGCAATTATTCACACTAGACAAAAGGTAGAAGCAACCCAAGAGTCCATCAATTGATGAATGGATAAACCAAAGGTGGCATATACATTCAATGGAATATTATTCAGCCTTAAAAAGGAAGGAAATTCTGACACATGCTACAACATGGGTGAAACTTGAGGACATTTTGTTAAGTGAAATAGGCCAGTCACATTAGGACAAATACTGTATGATATTCCACTCATATGTGATACCTAGAGTAGTCAAATTTATTGAGACAGAAAGAATAGTTGCCAAAAGTTGGGGGTGCAGGGGGAATGGGGAGTTATTGTTTAATGGGAATGGAATTTTAGTGTAGAAAGACGAAAAAAAAAGTTCTAGAGGGATGATGGTGATGGTTACATGACAGTATGAATGTACTTTTAATGCCACTGAACTGTGCACTTAAAAATGATACAAATGAACTTATTTACAAAACAGAAATAGACTCACAGACATTGAAAACAAACTTTTGGTTACCAAAAGGGGAAGTAGGGGACATATTAGGAGTTTGAGATTAACAGATATTCACTACTATATATATAACAGATAAACAAGGACCTACTGTATAGCACATGGAACTATATTTGATAACTTGTATATTCAATACCTATAATGGAAAAGAATCTGAAAAAGAATATGTGTGTGTGTGTATGTGTATATATATATATATATGTAATTGTTTATTTAGTATAAATAAATATATACTGAATCACTTTGAATATATATATATTCAAAATATATACATACTGAATCACTTTACTGTATACCTGAAGCTAACACAACATAAATCAGCTATACTTCAATTTTTAAAACTGAGGAAAAATGGTTAAAATGATCAAATTTTTTGCTATGTATATTTTACCACGATGAAAAAGTCTAAAAAGTTAAAAACAAATATAAGATGGTAGTGTCAAGTTGCTATCAAATTTTGTTAATCCTTACTGTCAATTTTCATACTTGTCTCATGGTGGCTGATAACAGACCATTCATTCATATATTGGCACCAGTCTGTGGATTGCACTTTGAGTGGCCTTGTCCCAGTGTATAATCCCAAGAACAGATACACTGACATACAGGCTACTTACATGCTCACCTTTACAAGATAATCCCAAATTATTTTCTAAAGAGGGAAACAATTTCCACACCCACCAGCAGGTGTATTAAGAGTTGCCTGTGCTCCTCAACCTTGCCAATACTTAGTATTGTCAGAATTCTTAATGTTTGCCAATTTGGTAAGTATAAAATAGTATCTCATTTTGGTCTGAATTTGCATTTCCCTGTTTATTAGTAAATTTGAGCATCTTTTTATATGTTTATTGACAAGTTGTATTTTTTCTTTTCTTATTGAAATGCCCATTTAAGTCTTTAGCTCATTTATTCTATTGGGTTCTTGGTAATTTTATTATTGATCGGTAGGAGTTTGTTTATCCAACAAATATTTATTGAGCACCTGCTATGTGCCAGGGACTCTTCTGTATGCTGGGAATATAGCAGTGAACAAAATAGATCAAAATTCCTTGTCTCATTTTGGAGTTTATAGTCTACTGAGGACAGTGGGTGGCAGGCAATCAAATCATTTAGTTACACGGATAGTATGTATGGTAATGATAAATGTTATGACTAAAAATAAGGCAGGAAAGGGCAATAGGCAGGGCAGGGAGTGGTGATGAGCTTGCAATTTTTGAAACAGTGGCCAGGGAAGGTTTTATAAAAAACATGACATTTGAGCAAGATTCTGAAGCAGACCAGGAAATGAACATGCAGACAGCTGTAGGAAAATTTCCTTGTGTATTCATTTGTCAGTTGTATGCATTATAGACATCCTGTCCCACTTTGTGGCTTGCCTTCTCACTTTCTTTAGGATACAGTTTGATGAATGACATTCTTATTTTTAATATAATTTAATACATCAATTTTTAATTTTATGGTTAGTACATTTTGGACCTTGTATAAGAAGCCCTTCTCTCTCAACATATTGAAGAAATTTGTCTATATTTTCTTCTAAAAAATTTTTTTATGAAACTATAGTCAGTTTGAAATGTGTCAATTTCTGATGTACAGCATAATTGTTCAGTTATACATATATATATTTGTTTCACGTTCTTTTCCATTAAGGGTTACTACAAGATATTGAATATAGTTCCCTGTGCTATACAGTATAAACTTGTTTTTTATCTATTTTATGTATAGTATTTAGTACCTGCAGCTTCTAAAAAATTTTGAAGTGTCGCCTTATACATTTCACTTTTTAATTCACACAATTTACTTTTGGATATGGTGTGAGATAGGGATCCATCTTTTTTCCCCATGTACATAACAAACTGTGCACCATTTACTGGATAATCCGTCCTTTCTCTGGTGGTCTGCTGTGCCATCTGTTTCATAAATCAGGTTTCCATATGTGTGTAGTTCTGCTATGGAGCATTCTGTTCAATTCCATTGGTCAATATGTACCTGTACCTATATCACACTATATTACTTACTATGGCTTTATATTATGTTTTTATATGTAGTAGAGAATATCCTTATACCTTATCCTTTTTTTTTTTTCCAGAAATGTCTTGGCTACTCTTAGGATGCTTCTCTTCTGTATAAAGTTTAGTATTATTTTGTCAAGTTGCTTGAAAACCCTTCTTGAGATAAGAACTTGGGTTGAGTTGACTCTAGATCAATTTAAAGATAAATGACATTATTTTCAGATTATGACTTTTTAATCCATGAACAAGTCTCATCCCTCCATTTATTTGCCTCATGTAACGCTTTGCAATAAAGCTATTTTTTTTCTTTATAAAGGTCTTCCACATTTTACATCATGTTTATTCCCAAGTACCTTAATTTTGGTTGCTATAATAATTGGTGTCTCTTAAAATTATGCTTTATGTTTATTGGTGGAGTATAGAAATGCAATCAGTTTATATTATTCACCCAGCCTGTTGAAATTTTAAAAATTCCAGAAATTTATCTATAAAGTCTTTTGTGTTTTCTAAATAAACAATTACATTATCTATAAAGAGATCAGTCTTGTTTCTTCCTTTCCAAAACCTATACGTTTTATTTCTTTTCTTATTGCACTGGATAGGACTTCAAGTACAATGCTGGAAAGAAGAGTTCATGTGGACATTTTTGTCTTGTTCCTGATTTTAAAGTGATACTTCAAACATTTCACCATGAAGAATGATGTTTGCTGTAATTATATGGTAAAAAACCCTTTATCAGGTAGGAAATTTCATTATGAATTGGTGGTAAATTTTAGCGAATGTTTTTCCCTTCCATTGTTTAGATAACCATATGGTTTTTCTCCTCTATGCATTAATGTGGTGAATTATATTGGTAGCTTTTCTAATGTTAAGTCACTCTTGTATTCCTAGGATCAACCCAACTTGATCACGATACATTATCTCTTTTACACACTGCCAAATTCAATTTCTAGGATTTTTGCCTCTAAGCGAATAAATGAGATTGGCCTCTCATTTTCTTGACCAATTTAATTTCTTTACATTCCTCCAATAGGTTTGTCACTGTGGCTTAGCGCAGGTCAATTATCTCCAGTTTAGAAGGCTGTTCTTCCCTCTGCTGGCTACCAAATGGCCTTTCCGTTCTGGCTTTCCCTCCTAACATCAATGCACTGGTGCCTGGCTACTAACCACAGTAAAGCCAGACATACCGCTGGAGGTCAGTGGCAGGCCTGAAGAAGCCGGGCCCTTGGAGATCTGGCTGGTTGTCAATCTATATCCCTTCTTTCCTGCTCAAAACTCAGTGTCTAAGAAGCTCTTTTTTTCAAATTGAAGTACAGTCAGTTACAATGTGTCAATTTCTGGTGTACAGCATAATGTCCTCGTCATGCATATACATACATATATTCATTTTCGTATTAAGAAGCTCTTCTTGATTACCAGCCTGTGATCGATCCGCCTTGAGAGTGGGGACCACATCTTTCCATCTCTGTATCTCCAGGGTCCAGCCTGCACCAAGAAGTTGCTCATAAATGCTTGTGAAACTGAGTTTACCCACTCAATTCTGAGCGCTTCTTGCCTCAGGTGACCCTGATTTTTAAAACTGTTTCTTCAAAATTGTCTTAAGCCTTTTTTCTGCATGTGTTAGAGGCTTAGGCTCTCTCACAAGACAGACAGTGGTTATTTTGTAGACGAGAATTGTGTCTACTGAGGAAGTTCTTTTGACTTTCCAATTGCAGAGCTTGCCCTTCACCAGCCCAAAGAGTCTCTTCCCGTCTTCGTTTTCACCCACCTTTTTCCTCACACCAGGAAACTCTAGTTAAGGCTTCATTCTTGAAGGTTTCCAGGTGGACCACGATCTCTGTGCTTTTATGCCACACCTTTGCTCATGCCCTTTTCCAATCCGCCCTCTCCAGCCCCTCTCCCCATGAACTCCTTCTCTGTCTTTTGCGTTGTACTCAAAGGTCGAATCCTGGGTAAAGCCCCTCCCTGATCTCCTTCCAGTCTTCTTTCTCCTTGGAGTCAGTCTTTCATCCTCTGTGCTCTTCAGGTGTTGTAAACGCGTGCCTAGTTTAAAAAAAGAGAGAGAGAGAAACAAACAAACAAAAAAACCCTTTTTTTAACCCTGAAATACTTCACTGTATAATTCCCAAGATCAGGACATTCTCTTACACAGCTTACAGTACAGTCATCAAAATCAAAATATTTAACATGGATACAAATACATCTAATCCACTGTTCATTTTAAAATTTCATCTATTATCCCTTTCTTTTACTTTATTGTAACAATTGTCACATTTTAAAAGATTTTTTTGTTTCAACTTTATTTTTTGTTAGTTTGCATGCTTTTTAAAAAACAGCTTAAAAATAGATTTATTTATTTTATTTTTATTTTATTTATTTTCAAAGGAGGGAGGTAATTAGGTTTATTTATTTACTTACTTATTTTTTTAATGGAAGTACTGGGGATTGAACCCAGGACCTCGTGCATGCTAACATGCACTTTACCACTGAGCTATACCCTCTCCCTCATCACACTGTTTTAGATATTTGTTCACATTTTTCTGTGTCCTATGTGATCGCACGTATGCAATCACTCCAAGGGTCTGTGCTTATATCTTTGATTCCAGTAAGGTGACTTGTAAATTTTTTCTCTTCTCTGGGTGTGTGTGTTTAATTAATTAACGAAGTTATGCGACATCTCGGGTTCCTCTAGTCTTGCAGTACGGTCCTCCCCTCCTCACCCTGGATTGTGCTCCCTCATTCTGTGGCCCCACACTCTGTCTTTCTCTCTCCCTCTCTCTCAAAAACCCTTACACTAACCTTACTCTGAGCCTTCATCTGTACTAAGTAGTAAATAACTCATGGTTATTTGCAGTGTCCTTACCAGGGGTAGATACTGAAGAATAGAAAAAATGAATAGTCCACCTCTCCTGTCCTCAAGGGTCTCCATTCCTAGTGTCCTGTGTGTTTTGGTTCTCCGTCCCCAAACGGCAGCACCATGCCTTGTCCGCCCTCTGTGCTTACTGACTCCTGGTTTGGTGAATGGATCTAAGCATGAAAATGTGGGGATGGAGCACCTGGGGTCCAGCACTCTCCAGCCAGGCCATTTGGCCACACAATTGACAGCTGGACCCAATGTTCCAAACCAGGGCTGTTATTTCTTTTTCACTTATTTAAAGCCAACAGGCTGTTCTGAGAAGCACGTCAGACTAAAAACTTGGACTGCTTGTTTTATGAGGGAAAAAAATCACTAAGAGACCGAGGAGAGAAATTGGAAAAGGACTGAAACGCACCTCATGGGGGTTGTCGCTATTTTAAAATGCTTGACTCTAACCGGCGTCATTTCTCCCTTAAATGCTTGGAGCTCTGTGGGGAGGAAAAGCTAGAGAATTTGTAGACAAATTCCCTGCCCTCAATAAGCTTATTATTTATGCCACATGCCTTATTTAGCTCCTCGCTTGTCCTCTGTCCCACTTTTCATGGAGCCTTTCTATTCATCGCATTGTTGTGATGTTTGTTTAATTACGCCGTTGATGATAAACCTTTGCCGAGTGCCAGTAGTATGCACAACAATGTAAGAAACGGGCAGTTAGGTCCCAGTTATAACCGAGCTTATAACACAAGCTCAACTAGGTTTCTGCGTTTCTCCATGTCTCTGTGGCTTTTTGTTTTTCCCTCGGTGTTCAGTGTGTTCACAGGAAGGCGCCACCCTTCACCTGCTCCGTCCACAGCTCTAAGAACCATAGCCTCTTCCTAAGCCTACATTTGAACCTTTTGGCCTCCTCTCCCACCTGCCTCCCTTTTCGTCAGAGAGGTATTTTGGAACAAGAACCGCTTCTTCACAGGTTGGGCCCAATGCTGATCCCAGGGAAAGGAGGCAGAATCCCTGGTCTTCCCTCTTTTTCTGGGGAACAGGGCCCAGGCACTCCTAAGGCACTTTCAGGCAGAAGGTGATTTCAGTGGCTGAAGAAGCCCAAACTCTGCCCAAATCTTGCCTTCCTTTGCCTGAAGTGATGGGGAACCCCTCGCGTGCCGGCAGTAAATCCTGCGACAGCTGGTTCTGGATAAATAAGCCTGGTCACCCGATCCCTGCCGGCTCCAGGGGAGAGGCCGGGAGGGGCTCCTCTGCCCACAGGACCGTGCTGCTGTGGGACTGGTTTCCTGGGGATAATTAACGCTCCTCTGCCACGGCCCAGATCAAACCCAGCCACGGGCTGATGTTATGACACCTTACAATATTTGTTGACACTGTTTTCCTCCTCAGATTGCCACCCTGTCTTCCTGAGGTGAAGGGGAGGAGGGAGAGAGGTGGGGAAGCCAAAAGAGGAAGGTAGGGAAGAGACTCGGGTCACGTCTCAGCCTGGAGCGGGGCTGCTCCCCACTGCGCCTTTTCTGACGTTTTTGTCCAATCTTGTTGGTGTCTCAACCTCCCTGGGGTTTTGGCCGCTTCCCCTGGGGAGGTGATTTTTCACAGTGAGTCCGCTTGTCCCTGACTTTCAGCTTCTAGCACTGTCTTAATTCCAGCCATTGTCTCACTTTTAAATGCACATGAAATAGCCCATCCTTCTTTGATTCTTTTCACCTTGCTGGTGTTTGTAGTGGAATGATCGTCCTTGATTTATGAGTTAGCCAAGCTGTGCGTAATTATTTCTTCGTCTTTACTCATGGATTCTTCCATCCCTTAATCACTCTTGTTTTTCCCTAAACTGCCACTTTCTCTACATTTGTCTGGTAATGAGGCAGCTGCTGCCACGTCCAGTTCCTGTTCTGGGGACCTAGCATCTGAAGAGGGCAGTTAAAGTGCTCAGGACCCGCCCCTGCCCCTTTGCATTGTGAATCAGCTTGTCCCTGATTGATTGTTCAGCACTTAACACTTTCATAATTTCAGCCATTGTGTTTATTGAAAGTGCATTGACCATGGAACACCACAGTTCATCTCTCTCTCCCTCTCTCGTTTGTGGATGGAAGGATTGTTCCTGATCTATGCATGTATTTATTCACAGTGGCTTCTGAATAAGGCTCTATACCTACTTCAATTTTAGATGCTTTGCAGAGTCTCCTGCTGTGTGTGGGAATTCAGAATAGACCTTGTGAGGTGGAGGTGGGGACTCTGGAGCTAGTTTCGCGCAGCCTGTGTTCAAATCCCAGCCTTCCCCCTCCTCCTTCCTAGCTGAGTGACCCTGGGCAAATCCCTTAACCGCAAGAGGCCTCGCTTTCCTGATCCATCAAATGGGAATACCATCACTGGCTCCAGTGTTGCCCTAAGGATGAGATGAAGTGGCTCATGAGCACAGCGTGGCATGGGTACCCAGTTTAGTGTGTTTCCTTCAGTGCGTGCGCTTGGCTCCTTCTCCAGGTGATTCCCAGACTCTTGGAGTTTGTAGACTAGGAAAATCTCAGAATACATTTTGATGAGTGTGAAGTTTGCCAACCTGTTCTTTTGCCAACTTTTTAATTTTGCCAAGGAAGAACAATATAAAAAAAAAAGACACACAACTAACCTCCATCTATTTTCACAAAAAATATTTGAATGCAAAAAATAGAGGACATCGTTTAAGAGTTAAAAATGGAATACATTTAGCCTATGAAAACCTCTCTGCATTATTGTTCTTATTCTTATCTCACTAGGGACGAGTGGAAACACATCACAGATCATTTGGGAACTGTTGTGTTCATTGACAACTCTGAAGGGCTTTCCAGATGAGCCTTTCCTTACTGTAGACAACTTGCTCTGAGGTGGGGAGGGGTAGGCAGACAAGGAGGGAGCAGCGCATTTTTTGGTGTTAAGTTTAATGAGCTACTGAGGTGTGACTGCTGAGTTGGGGGACCTTGGGATGATTAGAGAGCAAGTGTGAGAAGTTGATGTGCACAAAAGTATGTGAAGAAAGCAGAGGCAGAACATTTCATGTCTGAATTCCAGGTAAAATAACGGCTGTATTTGCATTTGAGGTTTTGTTTGTTTTTTGTTTTTCAAAGACACAAGCAAACAATCAAAACTTGCCATATCTGTTCACCCATAACTGAAGGGTGTGTAGGCTCAGGATGGTTTCACACTGACCCTGTTACAAGTCACTTGTACTTTTTCAGACACACACACCCCCACAAGTATACTTTGGGGTCAAAACATTCCATATCTAGTGTAAGTGCAGAGGTGAATGTTTTTGAGCAGTTTGAGCTAACTCTGCTCATCTGGTTTTGCTTAGGGGAGCATGGAAAAATCCTTCCTGGGAGAAAAAAAATCACACACACAAACCCACACATCCTTTGGGGTCTTTTAAAGTTGGGTTAAGTCACACCTGGGTAGGGAAACTCATCCAGATAGGAAGTCTTATGGACTGATCTGGTGTCTGGAAGCAGGCACAGAGCAGGCGTGCACGGTCTCCACATCACATGGGAGCTTGCTGCCCCTGTGCTAGGAGATGGCCAGAACTGCTGACTTTGCAGGGTAAAATCACCACCACTTAACTGCATGCTGGGTACTCCGCAAAGCGCCTCACTTGGGTTGTCTTGTCTAAACCTTGTGTTACCCTTTGTGCTAAGCACTATTAGAAAGCCCATTTTACAGATGAGAAAATCAAGGTTTACACTGCTTTAGACAAAAGTTGTCCAAAGTCATACCAGAGCCGATATGCAGTAGAGCTGGGATAGACACGCAGGCCTTTCTGACTGGTGTTTCAACTACTAGGATGTTTAGCTCCTAAAATCTTAGGTCTGACATGACTGGGAAGTGGACTTGAACCATCCCTTCTGAGGTGACCTTTGGAAAAGGAGACATCGCCTACCATACACAAAGACATACACACACACTTTTAAAACTCTTTGAAGCACTCCTAAAACACATAGTGTTTCTCCCTTTCTTTAAAACGACGATCTAGGAAATTTTCTGGAGAATGATCCAAAGCTTTAGAGTATTTATGCTCTTGGACCCAGAAATTGCCCTGCTAGGAATTTATCTGGTAACCAGTATATTCCAGGCATCTTCAGCCTGTGGATCCAAAGGGCTGTGCTCAAGTGTTACCATCTTAGGGGGGCCCTGACCACCTCAACTGGAATAGCTTCCCCCCTCCCTTAGCCCTTCCTTGTCCTCCTTCAAAGCCCTCCAGCTGAAATGACAGGATCTAACTGTCATGGGAGGTGAATCCTATGATAGCAGGGATTCTTCTGTTTGGCCTCTGCTTTATCCCCAGTGACTAAATCAGTATCTGATTTATTGGAGGCCCTCAACAAAGACTTCTGAAGGAACGAAGGATCTTATGTTACATAAATACCTCAGATCCCAAACTCTGCTTGATTGTCAGGGGCTCTAGTCTTTTGCAAATGTCCCACTCCCCCACATGCTAGAGTTCCCCTTGAAGTTTCCATAAATTGGTCCTGGCCATCACTCACCACCCCTGTCAGTAGGTGGAGGGGGACACTCAAGCATGTCCCTTGAGACCAAAGTCCACAAACCCTAGTCTCCCTGACAGCCTCCAAGGAGCTGCTCCTGCTGTTGTCACCCACTCCTGCTGTCCTCCCTGGCCCCAGTGCAGCCTCCTCTTGGAGGTATCACATTGCTGCTGGCCATACCAGGACTTGAGGCATACCCATTGGTGAGGCAATTTCAGGCTAGCAGCCCACCCTAGGCAGCCTTGATGTGGACCTCTGCCCATCTGCACAGGCAGTGAGGGACCCCCCCCCCCAGTTTTTGCCAATGCCAAGTTCTGTAGCAAAGTTGCTTGAGTCCCAATGAGTTTCATCCTTTTCCCCGCACCCCAGCAAGCACACCCCCCAAAGCACCTTCAGCCTCAGGGATGCTGGGCATAGTGGGTCCACTCTTTGGATCTGTAACCTGCGTTCTCTCCAAGCCTGGGCCCTGTAGCTGGGCTGATTCAGCATGAGGGGTCCCTTCTCTCCTCCAACAGGGAGTTGAGGAGTTGTGGGGGCACATTTCAGAATCAGCATGAGAATCTCTGGGTGGGGAAGGGTGGGTGAGAGAGGCAGAAAGGCCCTACCCTCTTCCCTGAGACAGCCTGCTGGGGTGAGTGTGGTCCTCCCTGCCTACTCTCCTCTCCTGTGGGTTCTTTTTTTGAATCTGGATTCAGCTTTGTTGTTGTTTTCTTTTAATCAAGGTGTCATTTACATACAGAAAAAGGCACCCATTTTAAGTGCACAAAGAGCTTTGACAACTGTGTAAGCCTGTGTAACCACTACTACGTAGGATACTCCCATCACCCCCCAAAGTTCCCTTAAATCTTTTTGCAGTCAGTCTCCCCCACCACTCTCCCCCCACCCCAAGCACTGGTTTGTTTTCTGTGCCTATAGATTAGTTTTACCTCTTCTAGAACTCCATAGAGATGGAATCACATTGAATGTACTCTTTTGTGTCTTCTTTCACTCAGCATATTTTAGAGATATTTCTACGTTCTTATGCAGAGCAATAGTTCATTTATTTTCATTGTTGAGTAGTAGTGCATGGTCTGGATAGACCTCGATTTGTTTATACATTCACCTGTTGATGGGTATTTAGATTGTTCCAGTTTTTGGCTATTGCCTGTTGTGACTATTTAGTAGTAGTGTTTTGGTGGATATGTTTTTATTTCTCTTGGGTAAATATCTAGGATTGAAATTGCCAGTCATATGGAAAGCATATATTTAATTTTGTAGAAACTGCCAAAATATTTTTCGAAGTGGCTACACAGGGGAAGGTTTGATCTTAACTCCTTTCACTGGCCTTGTCTAAGTTCTAGCTTCTGCTCTTTTATAACTCAAATGAAACATCAGATTAAATATACCCATTTATATATTCTCAAAGTGTTCATTGTAGTCTTGTTTAGAAACAGAAAAAAAAAACTGGAAATGATCTGAGGGTCAAAAATTAGTAGACTGCTGACTCTAGGACTGAGACAGAAAAAAATACAAGAAAAGCCCGTAGCATCCTATAGTGTCAGAAAGTAAGGAAGTGCTCAAAGAAACAAACAAAGACTAAACCACAATGATAGGAGTGTGTCAAAGAAAAGCAGGAGCCAAATGAAAGAGCTCCCAGTGGCTAAGAGTGGAACAATTTGAGGAACAAAATAAAGTAGCATTGGATTGTAACCCAAATATAAAATAAATATCCATGAATCCATAATGATATTGATGATTGAATAAATAAGTGGAGGAGAATAAACACAGCTTCCATGCAGAAGAATTTCAGATAATTTACATAGGTACTGTGCCCACAAGGAGGGGGATTAACTTCTCACTCCAGAAGTGTGGGCTTCGCATAGCAACTTTCTTTCAAAAAATACAGTACAGAAAATGGGGGGGAAAGGAAGTAACGTTACAATGGAAAACCATGACGAACACTACCCCAGCCAGGGGATCTAGGTGGACATCAGTGGTGATAAGTCATGTTGATAGTATGTACCCTTGAGGTGATGTGCTGAAAATAGCAGTTTACTTCTGTGCTCTTTTCCCCCAAAACATAACCCCGGTCTAATCATGAGAAAAACATCAGACAAATATCCCAATTGAGAACCATTCTACAAAAGACTTGGCTAGTATTCCTCAAAACTGTCAAGGTCATCAAAAACAAGGAAAGTCTGAGAAACTGTCACAGTCCAGAAGCACCTAAGTAGCCATGACAACTAAATGTAATGTGGGATCCTGCAACAGAAAAAAGGAAATTAGGTGAAAAAACAAGGAAATTTGAATAAAGTATGGACTTTAGTTAATAATAATATATTAGCCCAATCCAAAAATGGATAGAAGACCTAAGCAAGCAATTCTCCAAGGAAGAAATACAAATAATCAATAGGCACATGAAAAAATGCTCAATATCACTAATTATCAGAGAAATGCAAATCAAAACTACAAGGAGGTATCACCTCACACCAGTCAGAATGGCCATCATTCAAAAGTCCACAAATGACAAATGCTGGAGAGGCTGTGGAGAAAGGGGAACCCTCCTACACTGCTGGTGGGAATGCAGTCTGGTGCAACCACTGTGGAAAACAGTATGGAGATTCCTCAAAAGACTAGGAATAGACTTACCGTATGACCCAGGAATCCCACTCCTGGGCATATATCCAGAAGGAACCCTACTTCAAAATGACACCTGCACCCCAACGTTCATAGCAGCACTATTTTACAATAGCCAAGACATGGAACAGCCTAAATGTCCATGAACAGATGACTGGATAAAGAAGAGGTGGTATATTTATACAATGGAATACTATTCAGCCATAAAAATCAACAACATAACACCATTTGCAGCAACATGGACGTTCCTGGAGAATGTCATTCTAAGTGAAATAAGCCAGAAAGAGAAAGAAAAAATACTATATGAGATTGCTCATATGTGGAATCTAAAAAACAAAACAAAACATAAATACAAAACAGAAACAGACTCATAGACATAGAATACAAACTTGTGGTTGCCAAGGGGGTGGAGGGTGGGAAGGGACAGACTGGGAGTTCAAAATGTAGAATAGATAAACAAGATTATACTGTATAGCACAGAGAATATACACAAGATCTTATGGTAGCTCACAGTGAAAAAAAAATGACAATGAGTATATGTATGTTCATGTATAACTGAAAAATTGTGCTCTACAGTGGAATGTGACACAACATTGTAAAATGACTATAACTCAATAAAAAAGTTAAAAAACAAAACAAAACACAGGGCTTGAAAATACATGAAGCAAAAACTGACAATCTTAACGGAGAAATAGACAAATGACATTGTTGGTGATTATAACACATCTCCCTCAGGTATCAAGAGAACAATTTCACAACAAAGAATTAGTAAGGATATGTATTACTTGACTGATTCTATAAGATACCAAAATGTTGCATAGTTTGAGGTTTTTTATTTGGTCTATGACCCAGTTTGGGTAAATTTTTTGGTGTTGAATGTGAGTTGTAAAGAGAAATTCAATCTTTTGCATATACTGGAAACATGTTAAAAAGAGGACTGTTTCTACATTGAACTGACTTTGCATCTGTGTAAATTAATTAACAGTATATGTGTGGATCTATTACTAGACTTTCTGTTATGCTCCCTTGATACATAGTCATATAGTCTATTGTTTTAAAATCACATACCATACTGTCTTCTCTACTTTATAGTAAGTATGGAAATCAGGTTGTGTAAGTCATCCAGATTATTCTTTTTCAGAATTGTTTTGGCTATTTTATTTCCTTTGCCTGCTCATATAGATTTTAGAAACAGCTTGTCAATTTCTAATAAATAAATGAATAATAAATAAATAAATAAATAAAAATAATAATGTATTAGTATACATTCATTAATTTTAACAAGTGTACCATGCTAATGTAAGATGTGAATAATAGGGGAAACTATTATTTGGTTTATTATATATATTATATATAATAATATGTATATTATTTATTATATATATGTGTGTGTGTGTGTGTGTATATATATAAAATACATACATGCCACATCTTCTTTATCCATTCATCTGTCAATGGACATTTAATTTGCTTCCACGTCTTGGCTATTGTAAATAGTGCTGCTATGAACATTGGGGTGTATGTATCTTTTCAAATTAGAGTTTCCATCTTTTCTGGATATATGCCCAGGAGTAAGACTGCTGGATCATATAGTAATCCTATTTTAATTTTTTTAAGGAACCTCCATACTGTTCTCCATAGTGGCTGAACCAATTTACATTCCCACCAACAGTGTAAGAGGGTTCCCTTTTCTCCACACCTTCTCGAGCATTTGTTATTTGTAGACATTTTAGTGATGACCATTCTGGTGTGAGCTTGTACCTCATTGTAGTTTTGATTTGCATTTCCTTAATAATTATCAATGTCAAGCATTTTTCATGTGCCTGCTGGCCATCTGTATGTCTTCTTTGGAGAAATGTCCATTTAGGTCCTCTGCCCATTTTTTGATCAGGTTGTTTCATTTTTTTTGTTACTGAGTTATATGAGCTATTGTGTATTTTGGAAATTAAGCCCCTGTTGGTTGCATTGTTTGCAAATATTTTGTCCCATTCCATAGGTTGTGGTTTCGTTCTTTATAGTTTCTTTTTCTGTGCAAAAGCTTTTAAGTTTAATTAGATCTCATTTGTTTATTTTTGCTTTTGTTTCCATTACTATGAGACAGATCCAAAAAAAGATTGCAGTGATTTATGTCAAAGGGTGTTCTGCCTATGTTTTCCTCTAGGAATTTTATAGTATCTGGTCTTACATTTAGGTCTTTAATCTATTTTGAGTTTATTTTTTATATGGTGTTAGAGAATGTTCTATTGTGACATGTAGCTGTCCAGTTTTCCTGCACCACCTATTGAAGAAACTGTCTTTTCTCCATTGTATATTCTTGCCTCCTTTGTTGTAGACTAATGACAATAAGTATGTGTGATAATTTCTGGGCTTTCTATCCTATTTCATTGATCTATGTGTCTATTTTTGTGCCAGTTCCATACTGTTTTGATTACTGTGGCTTTGTAGTAAAATCAGGAAGCATGAGTCCTCCATCTCTGTTCTTCTTTCTCAAGATTGTTTTGCTATTCAGGGTCTTCTGTGTTTCCATGCAAATTGAAATTTTTTTTATTCTAACTGTGAAAAATGCCATTGGTAATTTGATAGGGATTGCACTGAATCTGCATATTGCCTTGGATAGTATGGTCACTTCAACAGTATTGATTCTTCCAATCCAACAACACGTTATATCCTTCCATCTGTTTGTTTTGTCTTCAATTTCCTTCATCAGTGTCTTACAGTTTTTGGAATACGCGTCTTTTGCTTCCTTACGTAGGTTTATTTCTAGGTATTTTATTCTTTTTGTTGTGATGGTAAATGGAATTGTTTCCTTAATTTCTCTTTCTGATTGTTCATTGTTAGTGTATAGAAAGGCAACAGATTTCTGTATACTAATTTTATATCCTGCAACTTTACTGAATTCATTGATGAGCTGTAGTACTTTTCTGATGATGTCTTTAGGGTTGTCTATCTATAGTACCATCCCATCTGCGGTGACAGTTTTACCTTTGCCTTTCCAATTTGGATTTCTTTTTTTTTTTTAACATTTTTTATTGATTCATAATCATTTTACAATGTTGTGTCAAATTCCAGTGTTCAGCACAATTTTTCAGTCATTCATGGACATATACACACTCATTGTCACATTTTTTTCTCTGTGATTTATCATAACATTTTGTGTATATTTCCCTGTGCTATACAGTGTAATCTTGTTTATCTATTCTACAATTTTGAAATCCCAGTCTATCCCTTCCCACCCTCTACCCTCCTGGTAACCACAAGTCTGCATTCTCTGTCCATGAGTCTATTTCTGTCCTGTATTTATGCTTTGTTTTTGTTTGTTTGTTTGTTTTTGTTTTTGTTTTTTAGATTCCACATATGAGCAATCTCATATGGTATTTTTCTTTCTCTTTCTGGCTTACTTCACTTAGAATGACATTCTTTAGGAGCATCCATGTTGCTGCAAATGGCATTATGTTGTCGGTTTTTATGGCTGAGTAGTATTCCATTGTATAAATATACCACCTCTTCTTTATCCAGTCACCTGTTGATGGACATTTAGGCTGTTTCCATGTTTTGGCTATTGTAAATAGTGCTGCTATGAACATTGGGGTGCAGGTGTCATCCTGAAGTAGATTTCCTTCTGGGTACAAGCCCAGGAGTGGGATTCCTGGGTCATATGGTAAGTGTATTCCTAGTATTTTGAGGAATCTCCACACTGTTTTCCATAGTGGCTGCACCAAACTGCATTCCCACCAGCAGTGTTGGAGGGTTCCCCTTTCTCCACAGCCTCTCCAGCATTTGTCATTTGTGGATTTTTGAATGACGGCCATTCTGACTGGTGTGAGGTGATACCTCATTGTAGTTTTGATTTGCATTTCTCTGATAATTAGTGATATTGAACACTTTTTCATGTGCTTTTTGATCATTTGTATGTCTTCCTTGGAGAATTGCTTGTTTAGGTCTTCTGCTCATTTTTGGATTGGGTTGTTTATTTTTTTCTTATTGAGTCGTATGAGCTGCTTATATATTTTGGAGATCAAGCCTTTGTCGGTTTCACTTGCAAAAATTTTCTCCCATTCCGTAGGTTTTCTTCTTGTTTTATTTCTGGTTTCCTTTGCTCTGCAGAAGCTTGTAAGTTTCATTAGGTCCCATTTGTTTATTCTTGCTTTTATTTCTTCTAGGAGAAAATTTTTGAAATGTGTGTCAGATAATGTTTTGCCTATGTTTTCCTCTAGGAGGTTTATTGTATCTTGTCTTATGTTTAAGTCTTTAATCCATTTTGAGTTGATTTTTGTATATGGTGTAAGGGTGTGTTCTAGCTTCATTGTTTTACATGCTGCTGTCCAGTTTTCCCAACACCATTTGCTGAAGAGACTGTCTTTATTCCATTGTATATTCTTGCCTCCTTTGTCGAAGATTAGTTGACCAAAGGTTTGTGGGTTCATTTCTGGGCTCTCTATTCTGTTCCATTGGTGCATATGTCTGTTTTGGTACCAATACCATGCTGTCTTGATGACTGTAGCTCTATAGTATTGTCTGAAGTCTGGGAGAGTTATTCCTCCAGCCTCTTTCTTTCTCTTCAGTAAAGCTTTAGCAATTCTAGGTCTTTGATGGTTTCATATAAATTTTATTATGATTTGTTCTAGTTCTGTGAAATATGTCCTGGGTAATTGGATAGGGATTGCATTAAATCTGTAGATTGCCTTGGGCAGTGTGACCATTTTAACAATATTGATTCTTCCAATCCAAGAGCATGGAATATCTTTCCATTTTTTAAAGTCTTCTTTAATTTCCTTCATCAATGGTTTATAGTTTTCTGTGTATAATTCTTTCACCTCCTTGGTTAGATTTATTCCCAGATATTTTATTACTTTGGGTGCTATTTTAAAGGGGATTGTTTCTTTACTTTCTTTTTCTGTTGATTTATCGTTAGTGTAAAGAAATGCAACTGATTTTTGAACGTTGACTTTGTAACCTGCTACCTTGCTGAATTCTTCGATCAGCTCTAGTAGCTTTTGTGTGGACCTTTTAGGGTTTTCTATATATAGTAACATGTCGTCAGCATATAATGACACTTTTACCTCTTCTTTTCCAATTTGGATCCCTTTTATTTCTTTCTCTTGCCTGATTGCTGTGGCTAGGACTTCCAGGACTATGTTGAATAGGAGTGGTGATAGTGGGCATCCTTGTCTTGTCCCAGATTTTAGTGGGAAGCTTTTGAGTTTTTCACCGTTGAGAACTATGCTGGCTGTAGGTTTGTCATATACAGCTTTTATTATGTTGAGATATGTTCCCTCTATACCCACTTTGGTGAGAGTTTTTATCATAAATGGGTGTTGAATTTTATCAAATGCTTTTTCTGCATCAATTGAGATGATCATGTGGTTTTGTCCTTTCTCTTGTTGATGTGATGTATTACATTGATTGATTTGCGTATGTTGAACCAGCCTTGTGTCCCTGGGATGAACCCCACTTGGTCATGATGTATAATCTTTTTTATGTGTTGTTGGATTCTATTTGCTAAAATTTTGGTGAGGATTTTGGCGTCTATGTTCATCAGTGATATTGGCCTATAATTCTCTTTTTTTGTAGTGTCTTTGCCTGGTTTTGGTATCAGGGTGATGGTGGCTTCATAGAATGAGTTTGGGAGTATTCCCTCCTTTTCAATCGTCTGGAATGGATTTCTTTCATTTGTTTTCTTCTCTGATTGCTGTGGCTAGGACTTACAAAATTTGGTGAATTAAAGTGGTAAAAATGGGCGTCCTTGTCTTGTTCCTGATTCTGGAAAGCTTTCAGCTTTTCACCACTGAGTATGCTGAGTATGATGTTAGCAGTGGGTTTGTCATATATGGCCTTTATTATGCTGAGGTATGTTCCCTCTATGCCCATTTTCTGGAGCGCTTTTTATCATAAATGGATATTGAATTTTATCAAAAGCTTTTTCTAAGAGGACAAATACTCAAACTATATGCAGCTGTCATTTAGTAAACTCAAGAAAATCGGAAATAACTCAGCTGTAAAGGATGAAGGCAGAGACAACTATTAGAAAGTCTGTTTCTTTTCATTAATTTAAAAATCTAACGATAGAGACAAAATGAAAGGACATAGTTCTAGGAAAGTCAGTTTTAAGATTAAGAAATCATTGAAAGGAGGGTGCATGCAGAGGGGCTATTTTATGTGAAAGAGGAAAAGAAATGGCTCAAGTCCTTGCACAGGTGCTGTGCCCTGGTCCCAGGCGGCCCCATAAAAGCTGCCATCACTGTCATCACACACACCAGTCCTTTTATGTCCCATACGCTGCCTTGTTTAAGTGCCTGTAGGGAAGAGATGGGAGTTTGAGCAAAATGAAGTGAGAAGCTGGTGGTCCCGGAAGGCAAAGGTGGCCAGCTTTTCTCAGGAGGGCTGATATCCCTGGGGGCTTCTCCATGCGACGTTCAGGTCACGTTTCCCCCGGGGACCTAGGCAGCCCCTGGGGCCAGTCCAGGCTGGCTGGGAGGATGCCATCATAGGAGTCATCACACTGCTTGAGTGTCCTTTTAACTTTAGAAGGAGCAGAAAAGGAGGCTTTGAGGTGTGATTTAAAAGTTAGGGATAAAACTCTAGGCCCAAAAGTATTTCAATGACTATCTTCCACTGTGCTCCAATTCACCATTAAAGATTCATTTTGGGGGATTTTGAAGGGTTTTTCTATTTTCAAGAAGCCCTTCATGAACACAGATAGCTCTGGGAGACATAAAAGGGAGGCTAAACCTCAGAAAAGATTAGATAGAACCAGTTGATAATAAGAGAATGGCTGAAAAGTGGAAAGAAAGAGAAGGGGCCAAAGTCCTGGAAAATGTAGTGGGCAGCCCCTGTCTCTTTCACTGCCTTGTGTAGAGAAGAGGTATATGTGTGTGTGTGTGTGTCCCCATCCGTCCACTCCCCTCTCCTGCATCCACTTCAGATTTTGCTGATGGATTGTGATGCACTTGCCTACTAGCCTTGAGCATCCTTTTCATCACAGCTCCCCAAGGTACCACTACCAGTCAGCTGGGGCAGACTGGTAAGAAAAACCCTTGCTGATGTGAAACCAGGTCCCAGGCAAGCCTTGGCTACTTGGGAGAAGTACTTGGAGAGATCATTTCAAGGTGCAGGACAATAAATGAGCTTTTGGGCCCCAGGATCTAGTGCAGTCATAATGAAATTAACCACCTGAATGGTGTTTGTAATATAATATCATCTCATTTAATCCTCACAAAACCCAGTGAATGCTCCCATTAAACAGACAGATAAGAAAAGGCTCAGCTAGTACATGTCGGTACCAGAATCTCCATCTGCGTCTTCTAACACCAAGCTCATAGTCTTTTCACTGCCCCACCAGAACCTGGCTCAGGCACAGCTGTCACAGGTCTAATGAAGGTGGTAGTAGAATAATAGTACAGAAGTGAAGAGGAAAATCTCTCCAGTATGACTTGCACCCCCATCACTCATCCCTGAGATAATCTTGCTAAACTCACCAGCAATAATCCCCATGTTTCAGAATTCCATGGGCATTAAAATACAAAAAACTTAAACAATTCATTAATAAATTTTTGTTTGAAAAATGCAAACCATTCCAAAGCATACAGAATAAAAGTCTTTTTTTTTTACCTATCCTCACTAATTCTAAACCACTTTTCAGGTTAATTATTGTTAGTAGTTTGCTAAATATTCTTCTGGACATTTTTCTATGCATTTATATCCATATAAAACCTAAATATGCAAATATTCCAGTTTATAAATGTATACCAATAAGATTTTACTAAGTATATTGCTCTGCAGCTTACTTTTTCACTTCTGCCTGTCTTGGGGAGATTTCCATTTAAGTATCTATAAATTTACATTATTATTTTATCCTACTGCCCAGTATTCAATAGTATGTGCCATTGTTTTCTTTCTACCGAAGGACATTCATGTTACTAGCAGTTTTTCAGTTTTACAAATAGTGCTGCAGTGAACAGTGTTATAATCACAACCTGTTGTATATGAGTGAGCATTTCCCTAGTATAGGTACCTAGAAGAGAAACTGCTGGGTTAAAGAGTGTATGTAGTTTATATTTTTATAGATGCTGTCAAGACAACCCCAAAAGTTGATACCATTACATTTCTACCAACAGGATGTGAGAGTAACCCTTTCCCCTATCTTTGCCCACACTAAGTATTATTAATCTTGAAAATCTTAACCATCTGGTGGTTGAACAGTGATATCTTACGTTTTAATTTGTATTTTCTGACTATTAGTGAGATTGAGCAACAGGTATTTTTAAATCTTAACTTAATCTCTCAAGCAATTGTTGATACTCTCTCCCTAAAATATTCCCTTTCCTTGGCTTCTGTGACAATCCACACCACACTGTGCTGGCTTTGCTTCTACATCTCTGGTCTCCATTCCTGACTCTTCCTTCTACACCTGGCTTTAACTACTGATGGTCCTCAAGGTTTGGTCTTAGTCATCTCTCCCCTGCTCCCCAAAACACGCAGATCTCGATCTCTCCCCAGACAACCTCATTCAGGCCATTTCAGCCTTCAAATTTTATCCATACACCAATGACTCCCAAATTTTATCTCCATCCTCTCCTCTCCTCTTGCTCTCGACCATCTACTCCACATCTCTACTTGAATGCCCCAAAAGCAAGTTAAACTCATCATTCCTAACCTGAACTCAAAAACTGATTCCTGCCACTCGTCCTTTAGTATTCCCAACTCAGTGTCTGCCTCACCAACCTCTAGTTCCCCAACAAGAACCTTATGAATCATTTTTGATGGTTTCCATGCCATGATTCTGGTATTCACTTCATTCTACATCCTATTGGCTCTTTGTCCTAAATATCTCTGGAAAGCACCCATTTCTTTCCATCTCCCCATTGCCCAATTCCCCAAAACTTTTGCAGTGGCTTCCAAACTGGCTAAATCCATGCTTGGTCTTGGCCAGCCTGTTCTTTGCAGTATAACCAAAGTGATTTTCAAAAAGCAAATCTGATTGTGTCATTCCTCTACACAAAGATACAGCCACCAACTTGTTAAACACGAAGTTGTTTATAATGGTTGAAAGAAAGAAAGGAAGGAAAAAGAAAGATAGAAGGAAGAAGTAAATATTCAACAATGACAGATTGATTAAATACGTTTAGTTCATCCATTTGATAGGACATGTAGATATTAAAAAAGTGTAATGCTAGCAAATATTAAAGATCAGATAATTGCTATTATTTAAAAATTTAGAGCAGTGGTGTCTGATAGAAATATAACATGAGCCTCATATATAATTAAAAATTTTATAGTAACCACATAGAAAAGTGAAAAGAAACGGTTGAAACTAATTTTAATCATATATTTTATTTAATCCAATATATCAAAAAATCATTTCAACATATAAAAATTATTAATGGGATATTTTAAGTTATTTTTTCACGCTAAATCTTTGAACTTTCGTGTGTATTTTACACTTATAGCATATACAATTAGGATGCTAAATTTTTGAAAGAAATACTGATCTCTGAAGATTTAGGTTTCATGAAATTTACAGTTGAAAAGTAGAGTCACATACCTACATTGTTCCAAACATACTTAAAAGGTTTCCAGTAACTGAAATGAGGATCCGTTTTTAAATTTAAATGTAAGTTAAATTAAATTAAATTGGAAATTTAGGTCCTCAGTTGCAGTAACCACTTTTCAAGTGCTCAGTTACCAATGTGGCTAGTGGCTACTATATTGGATAAAGTGGTTCTAAAGTAAGGTAAAGACTGCAAGTTCCCTAATTCATTTTTAAACCTTGCAAACTTCATTATAAAAATCCTTCAAGGGATAAAAATATTATAGCCCAAACTCTCTTGGGAATAAAAGCTGAAAAAATTAGCCAATTGACTCAAGCAATATTTTAAAATACTCATAACCAAATAGGGTATATTTAAGGAATGCAAGAATGGCTCTTCCTATAAGATCCCATTCACAATTGGCATAAAAAACAGGATGCAAATAAACTTAACAAAAATAGGTATTTATGAAAAAACAAACAATAAAACCTTGCTAAAAGACATGAAAGAAGACTTGAAAAATGGAGAGGTACACTCCATGATCCTGGAGGGAAAGACTAAATATTGGTAAAGATGTGAAGTCTTCTAAAATTAATCTGTAATTTTAATGTAATTCCAATCAAAATGCCAAGAGACAAGGTTTGTTGGAGGGGAAAGGGACTAGTTAAACTAATTCTAAAGTTTATGGAGAAAAGTAAACAAATGAAGCTTAGCCAGGAAAATAATGAAAAAAGGATAATTTGTTCTACCTGATATAAAAATGACCTATAAAACTAGAGTGATTAAAACATTGTGGTACTAGTGCAGGAAAAGACAGATAATGGAGATCAGCCTATGAATATGGGGGAACTTCATATATAACAAAGATGATATTTCAATATGGTGGGGAATGTGCTGATTATTTAATAAAAGTTATTGGCATCACTGAATATCCTAAGGGAAAAAGTGATGTTAAACCACCCCCCAAAATAAACTTCAGATAATTTAAACATTTGGAAATTAAGAAAACAAAACAAAAACTTGGAAATTCAAGAAGATGGTACTGGACTACATTTTAAAAGAATTTTGGGGGTGAGAAGGGCCTTTGGTAATATGGCACTGAGCCATCAGTCATGGAGGAAATGATTGACAGATTTGACTATTTTGGCAGACACTACTGGTTACCAATGAGATGTAAATAAAAATCTGCTGGGGACTACTGGGAAAGATTTTCCTTCCTGATGAGATAACAGATCTGTGAGATGAAAAAAAAAATTAGTCCTTATCCTCTTTCTTCCTAATTGGAGCATGAGGATGTAATATTTGGAGGTGTAGAAGCCATCTCATTTTACCAGGGGAGATGCTATCAACACATTGTAGATGGCAAATTTGAAAGCTGTAAAGAAACTGATGACATCTCTGAATCACAAAACCAATTCCGGGACCACCTACCTCTGGATTTTGGATTAATTATATAGTTCATATTTTATGGTTTAAGCCTCTGTTACTTGACTTTCTGTTCCCTAGGGCTGACAGAAATACACAAAAATTAAAACTTCCTATGGCAAAAGACACAATGAACTAAGTGAGAAAAAATAATTTCAACATAGATGTCAAGGTTAATAGCCTCAATAAAGGCTATTACTTAATAAAAAAAACTTTTACTAACCAACAAGAAAAAAAGAGAATACTTTAATAAAATAAAATAGGCAAAGAACATAAATAGAAAATTCATAAATTAAATTCAACTGACAAATAAAGATATAAAAATACATTTAACCTCACCAATAATCACAAACTTACAGATTGCAGCCACAATAAAATATCATTTTCAGCCATAATATTGGCAAAGATAAAAAAGAGCGATAATGGTTAATGCTGGAGATGGTGTGGAGAATCATCTTATCTCTTACATGTTGATGAAATGTAAGTTGGTACAATTTTCTACACAGCCATTCATTAGTATGAATCAAATTTTAAAAGATGTAGCCTATTTTTCTGAGCAATTTACCTTCTAGGAATTGTTTCTAAGGGAATAATCAGACGTGTGACAAAGGTGTGTATACAGTGATGTTTAGTGCAGTATGCCTTAGAATAGTAAAAAAAAAATTGGAAATAACTCAAATGTTTCCAATAATAAGAGATTAGTTAAATAAATTATGAACATTCATTCGATGGAATGGAATTCTATGTAGCTATTAAGAAGGATGATGCATTGCTATAAATATTGACATGGAAAAATATTCATGATCTAGTGATAGTAGGAAAAAGCAGGTTACAAAACACTATGCGTTATGATTTTATTTATGTTATATACATATGTTTATATATATAACATACATATAAATAACAGGATTTTTTTAAATAATAGTGATTATCTTTAGGAAGTGGGATTATAAGGGAACATTAATTTCTCTATTGGTTGAATACTTTATACATCAGAAAAAATAAAATGGATTCCAGTTTAGGAAATAAAACATTTCCAGAATAATATGCAATGATGTGAAAAGAAACATACGATATATTGCTGTTTAAAAATAGGATACACATCAATGTTATAGTAGGGTTATTTTAAGAGTGGAGCTAATTTTGTTGAAAATTACCTGGAAATTGGTACACCAATATGTTAACAGTAGTTATCTCTCAGGAGGGGGGCTGGTGGGAATCTGAATAATTTAGATTTTATTGGTGATACTTCCCTCTTTAAAAATATTTTTAAAAGATATTTGTATTGCTTCTATAGAAAAAAATGTTACTCTGAAAAATAAAAGAAAGAAGAAAGGTGAGAAGGAAGGAGGGATGGACAAACCAAGACTAACTTGGACCAAGTCCTCTTGGAGGACAGCTAGGATCCTGAGAAGCCTACAAGATAGGTTGATTTGATGGCATTAAATACAATCCCTCACATTTATTTAATTTTTTTTGGTCTTTTGTCAAGCCACAATGGATTTGAGGCAACAACTCAAAAGAAAAGATATTATAAAACAGAAAATTACAAAGAAAAAGTATCAGGATCAAGAAAAATAGTGATGGACTAGAAAGACAAGACTGGGGGGAAGCAGGGTAATGCACACTTATGAAAGTTGAGCTGTAAGGTGAGCTTCCCCTGATTCCACAGTCCCTGAGGTCTTGCCCAGCTAGAAACTTCCAACATCCTGGCATCTTCACATGGTGAGCGCACCAAGAGGATAGTATAGTAGATACATTGTGGAGTGTCAATCTGTCCAGCTCATAGGGACCCCTTTTCTTTTGCCTCCTTAAGGGGGCCTTGCAGTAAGTATCACAGTGGACTGTGTGGGGTGAACTTCTGGCCCAAGGGGAGCAGAGTAGTCTCTCCTAGACATTCAGAACAGGGCCTGAGAGCTGGCTTCAGTTGGCCTGGCCACTCAGAGTGGCTACACAGAGCAGAGCACACCTCTTAGTTGGAGCCTTAGAGCTCACTTCTATTTTGTGAGGCTCCTGGTGCGTTAAGAAATAAAGAAACAAGGTTACAAAACCAATAGTATATTCTTAATGTTTATATTGAACAAATTAATGCTTTTAACACCAAAAAATATAGTGCCACAAAAAAATGTTCTGTTCACAAGATAATTACAGGATTTATTAAAAATATTAATTCATGGTGCACTACAGGCAGTGTGGTCCAGAGCCAAAAAGGCCTGTGCCAACCTCCTGCTCCCCTCCCGCCACATGCCCCCGACGCTGTGAACTCCGTGCACAGGAGGAAACCCAAGTGCAGCTGGCAGCAGGCAGACGTGGGGAGTCGCTGCTCCTGCTTCCCCTCCCTTGCCAGGGCTCAAGTCCAGGTCCTTCTGAGGCCCACTGATCCGGCCCCCTGAGACACTCCATCCTGCCAACTAGGTCCCTCATTCACTAACTCCGCCTGACAGAGATTTCTTCCTACCGCTGGCAACCACAAGAACTTCAGAACAACTTAGAAACATCTCAGATTCTTAGTTTTCACTTGCAATGAATTCCCCTCCCAGGGAGACAGGGAGTTTTCAGCTTCTGTGGTCCTCGTCTGCAGTGAGTTCATGCATATTCTCCCAAGGTGGAGGAGGACTGTTTAAAAGATGCTGAGTGGCAGGGAGAAGAATGTCACCTCAACATCCCTCCGCCAAGCTGGGAGAGGTTTGGCTGAGTCTCAAGGACGCAGGTTCAGACAAGGGCAGGCTGGACTGCCTTACTGCTAGCCGGAGTCGTTTTCCTGGCGGTGGAAAATGTTGGGGAGCCTTGGGGGCCTGCTTCAAGGCCTCTCCTATAGTGGATTGGTCCTAAAACTGGCTTCTGAAGTGGGAGGAAGAAGGTGAGGCGAGGCATCTGACCTCTAAGGGGTTGCCGTACTGACTCCGCTCTGTGGGAAAATAGCACAGCAGAAGCTGGTTACACTTAGTGATCTGATTTCTCCGCCATTCCCGTGGTGCCTAGCAGCGAGCCTTAAATAAAGCAGACACACAGTAGCTGTCTGTGGTTCCCAGTGCTGCTGGCAACATAAAGCCTTTGTCCTTTGCTTTTTGCTAAGGCAGCCCCAGGAGAATGTTCCTGGACTCACCTCCTCCCCTCCCACTGCCAACTGGAATTCTTTCATTTCATCAACAAATATTTCTTGAGCATCTACTTTGTGCTAGGCTCTGTCTAGGGGCTGGGTATAGAGGGGTGATGAACAAGACGGCTATGGCCCTTTCTTGGAACTTCTTCATCTTCGCACACCACTTTTCACCACCACCCTCAAATATACATAAAATAAAAACACACACAAAAAGAGAGAATCGTGTCTCATTTGTCTAGACCCACCAAAGAATACCAAGCACGTGGTTTCAGAGAGAGAGAGAGAGGGAGAGAGAAAAGCACTCACTAGAAAGAAAACTCTCAATTCTGTGGTAGTCTCCCAGAACAAGGGGACCATTTTTATCAGTCCTTATTCAAAAATCCCATGTCCCCACCTCAATGCACATACATATGTTACTCTCACAGTTTACATTCATGACATGTACAGCTGGAGAGCAGCAAAGTCTGCCTCCCACATTATACAGAACGGATTGGCAGCTCGGACTGAAGGCGATAGAAATAAGCTATTGATCAAGGGTTATAAAAGTTCTGCCACTGGGATCCTGTGATGCTTGCAAGCTGAGGGCAGCAGTAAAGTGCTACACAAATGCAATAACATTTATAACCTGAAGGCAAGTGCTTTTTACATGAAAATAAAAAGCTGATCTTCTGTTTAATTCTCTCCCCCTCTCTGTGCTGGATTGGCCTTTGACAAGGGCAGGGACAGGAGCCTAAGCGGGGCCACTCTGGATGGGCTGGCCTCTTACTCTCTGGGTAGGTGACATGGGTTCTCTTTTCTCCATGCCAGTGCCTCTGTTGGTCTGTGGAGTAACCTGCACTTTTTAAAAGCTTCTCTGGCAGTCAGGAAGAAGCATCTGTATCCTGCCATCCTGAGAGGCTCAATAGTGCCATGGCCCCATGGGCCTGCCTTGGTTTGCTTTGTGGATGTTGCCTGGTCCTGTTGGGAGCTGAACTTTTCACTCGAGTGGATGCTGGAAATCACTCTTTAGAGCTTCATTCTGTGACATTTGTAAAAAGGAGAAGTCCTATTTTAGGGAGAAATAAATGGAGAATCTCTTCTCCATGGCTGTGGAGGTACGGCAAAATAGCAAATGCATCATAATGACTGGACCGGAGGAACCCAGCTTCTTCCAAAACTCAGCAGACCAATGTTTCCTAATATGTGTTCACAGGAACATTGGTCCTGCAAAATACTTACGACAAAATTAGGTTATATCATCAAGTAAATTAGGACCATGTTTCCTCTTGGAGATTTCTACTGCATCTTTGCAATTTAAAGGCTCTGAGAAGTCCTGCAGTAAGGAAACACTTTAACTTTGCTTAGCAGCATTTCCTAGATTTACTTGCCTGCCAAATTGTTCTCACACTTAAAATTTCTTTGATCTTTTCTCCTTTTTTACCCAATGTCTACTAACAACACAGTTTAGGAAATGCTGCAGAGATACTTACAAAAGGGTATGATATTTTGCCTGCCATAAATTGTATGCCTACCATGCGCAAGACACTTTACATGGATTATTTCTAACCACCAAAACAACTCTGCAAGTATTATTGTCCCTATTTCACAGGTGAGAAAAATGAGGCTAAGAGTGGATAAATAAGCTGCCCAAAGCCCTTCAGTTAAATAGTTACTTAGACAAGATTCTCACCCAGGCCGTTCTGACTCCAAACTCTACATTTTATTATACCATGTGTCTTCCTATTTGGAATAGACTTACTTCTCTTCTTGCCAAAGAGTAGTGAGTTGCTCTACTTTGGAGACCTTGTCTCGAATCCATTCATTCCTTTTAAAGCCTTGCCTGATTTATCTCTTAGCCTAGCACTTCCCCATATCTCCTTCCTCCCAGCTCACAGGAATTCCCATTAGAAAGCAGAACCTGAACCTAAGTAGCCATGGGCAGGAATCCCAGTTTTGCCATTTACTATTTATGTGACTTTAGGCAATTTACTTAACCTCTCTGTACCTCAATATTCTTATCTATAAAATTTTAAGTATGTACAAAACATCTGGCCCAGAATGCTTAGCAAATGACAGCTGTTATTTTCACTGTTAATAATTAACAGTATGTGTTCATGAAGGGAAGAAACACTCATCAAGAAAATTTTAGGGATCCCTGTTTTAACTCCCCCAACTATCCTGGTATGATAAGACATTTTTGTGTTACAGATGTAAAAACTAAAACCTGTTAAGCCAGTGACTTTCTCAATGTCCAGCTAGCATATAGCAGAGCTGGGACCTGGATTCCAAGTTCATAGAAATTTGACATCCTGATGTGTCAAATAGCTAAATGCACCTGAGAAGGCAGAGAAATTCAGATTTAAAACTTTGGGAGCTATTTCCAATTGAAATCCAATCAGGAATGAGGATAACATTTCTCTGAAATTATAAATTTAAGTGAAAAATGAGAAACTTTAATTTTAAAAATTAGATCTAAAATTAGATTGGAAGCGGGGCCCACTTGTATTATCCACTACCATATTTTGTTCATGTTTACTTCTTGTTATTCACAATTACACAGTCCAAATCATTTTCCCTTAAAACAACAGTTTTGTAAATTGACTTACGTTCCAATAACAGATGAACATAAAATCTCCACGTTCATGCTGTCATACTCTCAGTCGATTTTGCTCTGTGGTCTTTTCGGTTTTGCCTAGGCTGCTGAGGCGAGGACACTCCAGGATGAAATGAGATGTCTTTAGGCACAGTTAGTCACAAAGCTTAGGTTCGAGCATTTCAGCTTGGAATGAGCCTGTTCCCATCAACCCACTGACGTTTATCATAGGAAATGTAGTCTTCATCCAGATTGGAATTGGAATGAGTTTTTCTTTTCTATTAGATGAACAGCGACAACACAATGTACTTGGAAAAACAAGTTTGTGCCTCTGCTAATTGAGGAAGTAGTATTAAAATAAAGTGTTTGTGGCCCTGAGACTTATAACCCCTGTACCTTCAGGGAGTCAAAAGTCCCCAGTTGGCTACTGGAAAATGCTTCTTGTATTTTAATTCTCACTCTCAATAAGTTAGGAGGACATATTGCTGTTTCAGGTCCCTACTTCTCTGTGTTATTTCCATATCCACCAATGCAATTCTTAGCCCCAAATCCCTAACCCACTACCACCTCTAGTTTCAGTCACTCATCCAGATGCTGGAACAGCAGAGGTAGTGTTATTTTAAATTAAAATTTAATTAATTCCTCTTTCACTTACAACACTGGTTTTCAGTAAACTCAGTCTTTTGTGATTTCTGTCTCCTCAGTTCTCTGCAGGCCAAGAGAGGGAAAAAGGCAGTATGATGTGTCCATTTTACAGATGGGAACAACAGTGGACTGTGCTCAAAAGCAGTGAACAACCTCTGTCCCATCTCATCAACTTCATAGTGCAAAAAAGATTTGGCTTCTTCATGTAATGAAGTGTAAAACACAAATGTTTAGCCCTGGTGGGGAATACAGCTTTCATCAATAGACATCTATGGATACAATGCTTTGAGTCCAAAGTTTTTGAGTTTTGAGAACCTTAAAAACATTCATCATTTGGATAGCTTTCTTAGCATTGCCACCTGTGGGGAAATATCCCATTTTAGAGATGAAGCTGAAAGGAAAGGAATTGGCTGGACTTAAAAGGAAAGACTAAAATCTAGGCCTTCTGCTTTCCCACTCCCACCATGTTGGGGTGTGGCTCTCCAAGTGTTCTAGCTGGGAAGCACACGGATGATGAGTTTAACACTAATGGGTGTCAGGTTCATCCAGAGATCATGACCTCAGTATGTAAATTATTCAGCAATGAGGTTGATGTGACTATTTATAGGTCATAAATCAGTTATAAACTCAGAAATCTGAGAATAGGTCCCTAAATAGAGAGGTGATTGTTATCCAGGGCTTAATTTAAATATGCAGAGTTGAAGCCAAGCAAATTACCTATCTGATACCCTTTGCATTGGACTTGGTGAGAAGTGGATAGGATAGGTGCTTTACTATAGCAAGGGATGAGGGGTAAGTCCAGGTATGACAAAATGGATTTCTATCTGGAGTAGGCTCCAAATAGTTGGTAATGGCTGTCTGATGCACTGTGTTGAGAAGGATTCTGAGGCCAAGTTCAGGCTCTGGGAAACGCACAGGCCACAGAATTGCCATTCTTGGCTTGGTTGTATCGTACCCTTTACCCATCAGTGACAGGTGTTTCCCAAAGTGAGCACACTGGGTCCCATTTAGTCACCAAAATTGTCCTGCTGACTCTTAGACTCTGATGCATCTCCTACAACCAATCAAGGAAAAAGAAACCAAACTGCCGCCTTTCAAAGACCCTTAGAGCAATGATAAGCCATATACAAGATTGAGATAATGAAGAAGAAATGAGGACACTCGGAGGTCTAGCTGTGACAAATCAGGCTGTTGACTGGATTTGGGGTAACTCCTTGTGACCATCATCCAGACAGGGAGGCTTCTCCGCTGTGTCTGAGTCCTGAGACTCTGCATGCCTCTGTTCTTTTCATCTTTAGTAGTATCTCTTTCTCTCATTTAAGATCTTAGTCCATCCCAGTGCACACTTCCATCGTATTTCAGCATGAAGGAATGGCAGGACTGAAGAGATACATCCGAGGTCATTCCTAAACTCTAAGTTGCTCTAGTCTCCTAGCCATGGATAAAGCCCTAAGTGAGTCTTCTTCCTTCAGTGCACAGGCCTTGCAAGGATCTGACCCCTGGGATTATGATCCCTGTGGCTGCTTCTTCTCTCGTTCTTCTCTCTAGGCCCACATCAAACAAACAATCACTCCTAGACCTTACTCTGGTCTCTGAAAAATCAGGTCATGTCCTGTTTGGATGGCAGGCACACCCCTGTGGCTTTCTGTTCAGAACCACACTATCTTTACAGCTCCTTGGTTTATCACCTCCAGGGACTCTGCTTTGTCTCAGGCTTCATTCTCTAGCCTTTACCACAGACTCTCTTTCCCTGCTGGTCCTGGGGCTCAGTGATAGCACCCCTAAGCCATTCTGATCCAGCTCCTCTTCTGTACAAAACTCTTCTTTTTTCTAAAAGAATTCTTGAGATCTCTGTAACTTCCTTCCTATAGTCCCATGAGGCACCATCCTAAATAGATAATATTTTACACTCAAGCTTATGTACCAGAACTCATCCAAACCTTTACAAGTGTTATTTCATTTAATCCTAATACCAATTCTATTATCAACCCCATTTAACAGATAAGAAGACTGAGGCACTTGAAGTTAATTGCCCAGAATTATATATCAGGTGGTAAATGGTGATATGATTGGGCAATCAGATTCCAATTGATCATTTTGCAAAACTGCCACATGATAATTCAAAATCACATTTGTACAGCAAATGCAGTTGCTATCTTGTCCGGGAAAATCTCTTCTGTTTTCTTTCAAATTCAGGATAACCTTTTTTCTGACACCCTTAATGATAAAACACATATTTGTTACAGAATTCTCAGACCTTTAAAAACACCCAATGATTACATAGGTGTGTTTGTTTTGTGAAAATTTACTGATGTGTATGACTTGTGACTGGTGCGCTTCTTTGTATGAATGTTACACTTTAACTAAAAAGTTTCATAAAAAATACCCTCAGATCCCCTTATTTATATTTTAATTTAGAAAACACCTCCTTGCACCCCATTTTAGGGCTTCAGTGCAATTTGCCAACGCTTTGGGGGAAGGTGAATTTTGCAACAGCATGTAGTCAGATTTAAATGTTCAGGATGGACATACATTGTGCTAGCTGGGCATGCTATATCTGACCCCATGTGTTTTATGTGATACAGAGGTTGCAAAAAACTTATTAGAACCTTATTTCAATAAGGGGAGGAGAACCTTATGTTGTCACAACAAACCTGTGCCTGGATTTAACTTGTAAGGTAGAAGGTTGCACACCACAGTTTAATGCTGCTTTAACTGGGTTGGAGTTTGGGATGTAACATATATATAAACAGGGTCTCAGTTTTATAGATGTATCAATTAGTTCTTGGGATTTCCAGGTTTCAATGTTGACAGAAAAGAAAAAACAATAAAATGGTATGTATTTGTGCAATGTGATGCAATTTACCAAAGACTAATAATAATATTTATCCAGCATATATGACATACATTGTCTCATTTAACCTCCATAACAACTCTCTTGAAGTCATGTGATTATCTGTGCATTTTGCATATAAGGAAACTGTGGCTTACAGTAGTGCATCATTTACCCAAGGTCAGCTCAGGACTGTATGGTTCCAATGTTCCTAATTCCTCGAGAATAAGCCCTGCTACTTCTCATTAACAGCTTGGACCTTCACAACAACCCAATGGATTAAGTATTACTGTTTTCCCCATTTTGGACAAGGAAATAGGCCCAGAGAGATAAAGTGATTAGCTAGACATTTGCAGAACCCAGACCCAAGCTCAGGTTCTTACACTCCGAACTTGGGAATGCCTTCCACTAGATAACATCCTTGCTCAAGGCCCACAATACAATTTATTTGTGTTGATAATAGATAAACTAAAGGTGCAAATAACAAGATGATAAAATTCTTTCCATATACCCAGTCTTGGAGGATCTGCCTGTGATACTTGGAGCAGCTCAGCAGCTTTAAGGCAACATTTCTACAGCTCTAATTGTAACCATTTTAGTTTTTAACAACAGACTGGCCTAGGCTCCCTGATCCACATCAATTTCTTCTTGGAAAAAGAATTAGGATCTGCTTCTCTGGAGGGCAGAGTCACACACATACAGATAGATCTATCTGTGGAGTTCAGTCTAGTTCAGAGGTTCTCAACCCCCATTACCTGAAATCCCCCGTCCCCCCCACCTCCCCACCCCTAACCTGGTGCAATTTTACCCTTCTCCCTCACCCCATAAACACACACACAGGGGCACTTGGCAGTGTCTAGAGATATTTTTGATTGTCACAACTGTGGGGGAGGTACTATTGGCATCTGGTGGGTGGACACCAGGGACGCTGCTAAATATCTTTCCGTGCCCTACAACAAAAAATTATCTGGCCCAAAGTGTCAATAGCTTGAGGTTGAGGAGCCCTGGTCTAGTCAATTCTACTAAAAAAAAACACATACACCTGAAGCTGCTTAGGATTTAATTGACGGTGGAGATTATGGCAAAGTAACAAAATTAAGGTGTTCTCTAGAGGGTTGACTGCTTCTCCACCAATATTTATTTATTTACAAGTTATATCTGATCCATTTACAATTATAATTTCAGCTTACAGTAAATAAACACACAAGACAGTTAAAGAGATTTTTAAAAGATCAGAAACCATTGAGACAGAGGAGAGAAAGAACATACATTCAACTTCTACTAGTCACTGGGGATTTTCTGTCATAATTCTTTAAAAATCACACTGATATGTCTCCTCTACTTACCTAAGAATTTTTTTTGGTACAAGCCAGGTTTTCATTTATTCCAGCCCAATAAAAATTAGAAAAGAAGGCTCAGTGAACTCCAGTAGTTACCTCCCTGGTTGGACCCTCAGGTTTTCAGACAGTGTTCAAATCTTCTTTAGTGTGACCTTTTAAGAGACAATGGGGTTACTTTTCAGCCTGAAGTAGGAAACAGGATAGTGGTTGAGTGAAAGACAGGCAGGGGTTGGGGGTGGGAGGGAGGAGTTGGATGAGAAAGCTGTTCAAGTTGTCCTCTAGGAGGGCAGGATTCATTATGTTGTTTGAAATACTGTCAAATTGCAGAATATCATTGACAATTATATAGAAATATAAGTACAAAAAACACTTAATATCTAGCGTATGGTGTGTACTATGTTACTATAAAACTTCAAAAGAAAAAAATTAAGAAGAAACTTCTTTATTCTCTAATACATGTTTCCATGTGATACTATAATATGTAATGCTTCTGTTATATTTTTCCTATATTTATATCTCTGCATTAGACTGAGTTTTACCTTTGTTCAACAGGTTTTGATGACTATTAAATGGTTTTTGGAGGGTAAGTAAGTGATAGGAGAGCAAACTCTAAGTTATTGTGTACCTGATATTATGTCTAAAAGTTGAATGATGGGGGTGGGTATAGCTCAGTGGTAGAGTGTAAGCTCAGAATGCATGAGGTCCTGGATTCAATCATCAGTACCTTCTCTAAAAAATAAATAAATAAATAAATAAATAAACCTAATTACTCCCCCAATTTAAAAAAAATAAATTAATAAAAAAAGGAAGGCAGTTTAAAAAAAAGTTGAATAATTTATCTCAAAGGAGCTTCTGATGGTAAATTTTCAGTTTTCAGCTTATCTCTGGGATCTTCTCTGATACTAATTGTTACCTTTTTTTCTTTAGCATTTATGCCAGTTAGCCCCTTCAAAAATCCTACAAAGTATTATCTGCATTTTATGTATGAGAAACACCAGTGTTCAGAAGGCCTAAGTGTTTGCACGAGGCCACACAGGTAGTGTCTACTGAGTGCCCCAGGAAAGGTACACTTAGAGCTAGAGGAAGATCCAGTGAAATGTATCACAATATTAACCCCACAACCTTGAGTCACCCTGAGACTCCTTGGATGCATGTGCCACATCGGCACTGGACAAACTATTGGGACTCCACGTGTTCACCTTCTCTTGAGTTACATTAACTCAGAAAATGAATTTGAAGGCACAGAAAAGAATGTGTGATGTAGTCCTATGTGCCAGGCACTGTGCTAAGCACTTTAGGTGAATCATTATTTCATTCAATCTTCTCCACAGCCCTACAAAGTAGGTATTAATAGCTGCATTTTACAAGATAGGAAAACTGAGGCTTTGAAAGGTTAAGCAACTAGTCCAAGGTGCCTTAGTTGAAAAGGAGTCATACTTCTTAGGTGTGGGAATTCAAGTCCACTTGCTTCCACTCCTCTTCACCATCTTAGAGTGAGGGCAGAGTATGTAAATGGAAACGTGGTCTATAAATGATTCACAAGCTAGAGAATTATTTTTCATAGAGTTTGGTAGTTATATGATACCAAATAATTAGATAATTATTCAGTTAAATATTTTAATTAAGTGTAAATATCTAAAAGGTGATTTTGCATGGCATTGAATTTTGATTACTATGCAAGCATCTTAATAACCAAACACCTGGTACAAGAAGTTCAGAGATTTTAGTCTTCAAAAGTGGATTGGTAAATGACAGCCTGTAGGCCCAATCCTGCCCAAACCCTGGTATTGTGAGACCCCCGAGCTAAGAACGTTTTAATGTTCTTTTTTTTATGGTTGAAAGGGAGGAATATTTTCTGACACATGAAAGGTACATGAAATTCAAATGTCAGGGCCCATAAATAAAGCCTTCATTAGAACATAGCCAGGATCTTTTGTTTACATATTTTCTATCGCTGCTTTTGTGTTACAACTGCATAGAGAAGTTATGAAGAAGACTACATGGTTCACAAAGTCTTAAGATATTTCCTATCGGGGCTTTTGCAGAAAAAAGTTTGCTGACACTTGTTCTGTAGCATTTACACATTCAGGCACAATTTGAGTTTCTGAATTTGTTTTTCTGTCAAATTCTGAAACATTTTAAACTTTTTTTTTTCCCCCTCCAGGAAGAACACTAAAGCAATCTTGCTCTGAAAAAATTTTGACAGCCTGGTCTGATTTGAAATGACACCATTAGATTATGGTCCAGTGCTTAGTGGGTCCAGCTTGAAAGGCTCCTGCCTTCACTCATCTTTTAGATACATTAGAGTTATCTCCAGATGATAAAGCTGCGTCTTACTACCAACCAGTCCTTCCGTTATTCACACTGACTGCGTTATGGGTTTAGTTTCACAACATTTTGAGTTCATCCAGGCTTCTTGAATCATTTATAGGGATTTTCATTTTCAATCTCAAACTCTTACACATTTTCTCTGCTGTGAGTTTTTTTTAACATAAAGCTCAGAGTACTAAATGGCCTACACCTGTAAAATAAAGCCCATACTTCTATTTTTTAGCTTTAAGATATCACATTTTTTTTAATTGCTTTTTCTTGAGAAACCGAACTTAATTTTGCAGGTCACAGAAGAAAATGCCTGCGTGTCCAAGGATCTCAAAGCACCTCTGGTGGAAATACATAACAAGATAGTCTGTTTATTTTTAAATACTGTTTATTTCTTGGAGGAAATACTATTTAATGGAAAAGATGGGACTAGTAACATATAGAGTCCAAGGCTATTTCTGGTACCGTCAATGACTCACTTTGACTTTGGGCAAATCATCTCTCCACTGTTGCTCTTTTATCTGCAAAAACTGGACTTCATGCCTATGGGAGTTGCATGGCTAATCAATGCTTGGAAAATGCGTAGTGGCAGATGCTACAAAAGTGCTGAGCCTTAAAAACAGAACCACCCCACCCCCCATTTGTATTCAGTTGAGGTTGGGGCTTATTGTTATTTAACATTCGAAGGCCAACACTACGTTAAGTCCAGTGTGCTGCACGTAACAGATAATATCACACTGTCCAGCAGGGATTTTTTTTTAAATATAAGATTTTGGACTCCCCCCCTCTTTATTGTGGTTGGAGGTTATTTTAGAATCCAATAGTATATCCACCCAGAAACATTCAGCTTTAAGTTGAAAACTATCGATTTAAAAATCGAAATAACACCCCCCCCGCAAAAAAAAGAGACCCTCCTCCCGCCCCTTTAAGAATTCTCTCAAAACAAGAATTCTTCTGATGTTTTTCTCCTCCCTGCAGTTCTCCATGTTACAGTCCTTAGAGGTAGAATAGGCATAAAATACTTTCACTAATAAAATATGACAAACCACCGGATTATACGTGGCCGATTCCCAGTGATTGCCCTGCTACACAAAGCAGAAAAGTAAATGCCATCATCCCCCTTAGAACAAAAGAACTTAGGAATAAAAAACATGGAGAGGGGGGAGAAAGCAGCAATAAATAAAGGTGAACGAAGGACCCTATCCTCTGCCCCTCCCCAAAGCGAGTGTGGGACTAAGTACTGCTAATAAAGTGGTTCAAGGGTAGTTATTTGGAAAGGGGGCGGGGTGGTGAGGGGAGGGAGCAGGCGAGCGGCGGCCGGGGATTGCATGTTGCATTCGACTTGAGGTTGCATCTTTCTCCTGTTGCCTGGACCACGCTCCCCCATTGCAGTGCTTCCCCATAAGCTTCTCTTCGCCCCTGCCCTCGCGGCTTTATTTCCCCCCTTCAAACTGCTGTTGCACTGGAGGGAGTTGGGGCCGCTCCGGAGCCCCTTTGCAGCTCCTGCCGGCGGGAGGGGGAGTTGGGCTCGGGCCGCGGAGTTGGGAGGGCCGCAGCGGGCTCTGGCCTCGCCTCGGCTGCAGCTATATGGGTGCCGAGCTGCAGCGCTGCACGGGCCCATCATTGCGGCGGCACCGGAGTTTAGCCGCTGCCGCTCGGTGCTCAGCCCCATCACCACCGCCGCCGCCGCCGCCGCTGCTGCACTGGAGTTTGGCTGCTGCTGCCCTACTTCACTCTAGTTTAGTTTCACTCACTTTACATCCGGGTTTTTTCCCTAGGCAATGGGGGCCGCAGCACACCCCGTTCCTTAGGCAAAGTGAAATAAATTCGCCGCACCGACACGTCAAGTAGTCCGCCCGCCCGAGCGCCGCCGCGGGCCCCCGCCGCTCCCCCCGCCGCCGCCCCGTCGCCCCCGGGGGGGGCCCGTGCGTCCCGGGAACCGCGGGCGGAGGTGCAGGAGCCTGGGCAGGCCGCCGTACAACTCCGCCCGGCGGCCCCCTCCCACGTCGCCGTGCCCCTCTACCCCGGCGCCTCCTCTCCCCCCGCCCTCGTCCCCGCTTTCCCAGCCCCAGTCCCTCTCGCCCGGCTCTCGGGAGCGGCGGGAGCGCGCACGGCGGCGGCGGCGGCGGGCCGGCGGGGCCGCGCGGCGGGCTCCCGCGCGGGCGAGTGTGTCTGGGCCTGGGCGGAGGGATCCCCGGGCTGAGGCGGCGGAGGTGCTGCGGCCCGGGGCCGGGTGGTGAATGGGCTGGTGGTGCTTGCTGCTGCTGCTGAGAGGAGGAGGAGGAGGATGAAGAGTTGGGCTTGTTTGTCTCCCACAGTTTCTCTCCTGCTGCTCTGATTCCCCCCCACCACTCCGGCCCGGGGCCTGTGTGTGTCTCTCCTGGAGGAGGAGGAGGATCCAGTTCCTCCCCCCACCCCCTCCTCCCCACCCCCCCCTTGCCTGGGGAAGAGGAGGAAAGAAACAGCCCAGAGAGAGAGGGAGAGAGAGAGTGAGTGAGTGAGAGAGAGAGAGGGAGAGGAGAGGAGGAGGAGGAGGAGGAGGAGGAGGGAGAAGGGAACAACCTACCATCTTAACACACTAATATCTAAAAAGTGCGAGAGGCCCAGAGCAGCAGCAGAAGCAGCAGCAGCAGCTCCAGCTTCTTCCCTCCCTCCCTCCCCATGAAGAAGAGTTCCCTCCTCCTCCTCCTCCTGCTTCTCCTGCTCAGAGTTCCTGCCTCCAGCTGCCAGGGGGGACAGCCAGCCAGCAGCAGGAGGGTGCAGTATCCCAGCTTTTCCATTCTCTCTTCTCACTCTCTCTCTCTTTTTTTTCTGGAGTAGCTCTATTTCCCCTCCCTCCCCCCTTCCCCCTCTCCCCCTCTCCCTCTCTCTCTGTCTTGTCTCTGGTGTTTGTCTCTGGGAGGAACAGGGGCTGCTTGCTTGGAGTTTGTTGTGGGGGGGGAGGGAGGGGGAGGGGAGGGGTGTGTGGGAGGGAGGAGGGAAAGGGGGGTGTTCTAGGCAGGACCCCTCAGTCAACTTGAGATTTGAGCAATAACTTCCCCTTCGGGGCGCCCCCCTGCGTGCCCTTCCTATTCCTCCCCCCCTAAAAAAAAGACAATGGAAAAACCTTGTCTCCCCCTTCCTCCCCTCTGCCCTCCACCCCTCCCCAGGATAAATTGGAAGTAAGTTTATGAGCAGCCTCAGGAGCCTGGGCGCTGAGTGCTGGGCCGGAGCGGGTGACAGAGGCGGCGCGCCGGGGGTGGCGGCGAGGGGGCGTCACATTGTCCCGGCGGGGGGCCGGGGAGGGGGCCGCCGGCGGGGGCGGGGGGCGCGGAGCTTCGTCCGCCCCCTTGAGCTCTCCCTTGGCCCAGGGATGGTCGCCGGGGCTCTTTCACCACCCCACCCCCCCTCGGGATGCTGTCGGGGGGAAGTTTTTATTATGGTTATTTATTTAATTTTTTTTTTTTTTGGGAAAACCATCTTGTTTGGTGACTGAAGGATCTGGTTTTTTAAAAAAAAAAAGCTGAGGCTGCTGACGCTGCCGGGCCCGAGTGTGTGTGTGTGTGTGTGTGTGTGTGTGTGTGTTGGTGCATTTGTCTTGGGTGGCCGGAGCAGCGTTGGGGAAATTCCGCTTATTCTTCTTCTTCTGCAACTTGTTATTCCGGAGAGTCTGCCTGCACCCCTCACCCCGGGGCCGGCCCTCCCGCACTCGCCCCCGCCGCCCGCGGCCGCGGGGCGCCCCGGGACCCCGCGCGGGCCGGGGCCCGCAGGCCGCTCTGAGAGGGGCCGCGGCCGCCCCTCCCCCGCCCGCGCCCCCGCCGGGGGGAGGGGCGCGCGGAGTGGGACTCTTTCCGTTTGGTCCAGCCCCGTCGTGCACGCAGTTCCCAACACTTCTCGTCATCCTCTCTTTGGTCTCTTTATTCTGCTGAGCGGTGCTGTTAGGATTTCTTTTTTTCCCCTGACCACGTTCGCGATGGTGGGTAGCAGCAAGGTGGCCCTGGTAGGGGAGGGGTTGATATCGCGATTGGGCACCAGGGGAAGAATGTCTCCTTTCAACTTTGTCTGTGGTTTGCACCCCCGCAGAAGGCCACACGCCGGTTGTGGGGTGCAGATGTGCAGAGAGTGATTTCTAAGTAGTTGAGTTGTTGAGATGAGGGTACGACTGCTAATGGTAGGCAGGTTTTGTTTTCATTGGTGAATCTGGTGTCATCATATTCCGGTCATATGTTGAAATATTCTTTGTTTAGGTCTTGAAGTAGAGGATCTTACTCTGCACGTCCACATTGTGTTGTTTTAAATGATGTCTCTGCAAGTATGGCTTTTTAGAATTTCAAATGTGAGTTAAGGTCCGGGCGTGTGTGGGCCTTAGCACTGGCCTTGACAGTGAACTTTGTGGCTGTGTTTTGGATTTCAAAGATTTGCCCCATAGCTGGGATGCGAGCTGTGCATTTTGTTAGTAGTAGGTGTCAGGAATGTAGATGCTTAAGCTGGGGACGTTAGAGAAGGAAGAACATTTATGTATTAATAATTGATAGCTGAATATTAGAATCAGATTAATTTGGGCTGATGAAAGTTTTTTTTTTTTAAAGCAGTTATGCACTCTAGGAAGGAAGCCTTTTCATAGGCACACTTTATAGGGGTTCTTTAGGGCGCAGAGCTTGAAAATCTCCTTTTAGAGAGGATACTCATCAACATCTGTAGCTTCGTTGAGGGCCTGGTAAGGGGTCTGAAACTGGGGCTAAGATATCTAAGTATACTTTTCAGTGTTTCTGTTGTTTGTTTACATCTGGTGTTCATTCACGTTTGGGCAGTAGAAATAAATAGGTCAGCCTTACTTTTGGTTTTTGAAGACTGGTCCCCCCCTTTTTTTTTTAAGTTTCACAATTTACTTGGTTTCACAGCATTGTAGGAAACTGTTACTACATTTTTACTGGAAATACTGTTATTCATTTTGATTTTGGTAAGTTCCTTTCTATTCTTTTTTTCGGTCTCCATTTGTATATGGAATCTACATTGTGGGCTTAAAACTAGCTTATTGAGGGCCATTTAAAATGTCTAAAGAATGCATTTTAAAATCTCAGGACACATCTTTTGATGGCAAAGATGAAATTTTTGTGTGCAGTTATGCTCATGTTTATAAAAAATTTTCTGTACTTAAAACTTTGTAGATGTACAACTATCCTTAAACAAAGAGCATAGTAATAGTGCAGAAAATTCTCAAAACACAAACTTATGGCTAACATGTTCAGAATATTCCAGATGCTTTTTTTTAATGTCATACTTCTTTTTTTTTTTTTTTTAACCTAATAGTATTTGCAATACGACTGGCATTGCTTGGATGGCCTTAATAGTCTTTTGCTTGAGTGCTTCTGAAGATAGTTTTTAGATAATTTTGCAAACTTTATTTAAACATGTTACACTTTGGACTCATGCAGGTCTTTATGAAACTGAAATAGTAATAGTAATAGGCTCCTACCTGTGCCAAATTTTATTTTTAAGAAGTGTAAGTGATGGACAGGGCCCTATTTCTTTAGGTTTGAAGAGTCTGTCCTTTTTCTCATTCAATCATCTGGAAGGAGCTGCCTCAGAAATACTCTTCTTCTGCTTACATGAAGAACTCTAAATGTTACCCAGCAGGAGGTGCTACAGCAAGAAAGGAAATTTCTGAAATTTGAGGGTCTTGCTACTTATTACAGCTCCACTTAGCTTCAGCTAAGCAACAGGATTAACACTTTAAAGTACCAGAAAGATTTTTGAGTAAGTCCATTGAAAAATTACATTTTCCATTTGAAACTGAAATCTTTGACTGCTTTTTACCTGCTAACTGTATTACACAAAGCAGATTGCTTATTGTGGATAGCTTAAGGATACTGCCCTTAGGTACAGAGTGCTGTTAGAATTATTTTATTTTGAAGAGGAGTTAGTTTCTTTTTGATGAGTGGGATGTTGAACACTTTTTTAAAAAATTATGTGCAATGGCTAGAAACAAAAGTAGTTGGTATGACTTGGGCTTTAAGTTTTGTGGTCATTCCTATAATATTCATACGAGTAAGATACAGAGTATTTGAAATTTTGATTAGGGAAATATTGTATAGAAAAATTTTTAGACTTTTTGTGTTTTTTTCCCTCCAGTCTATGGACAGTGATCTTAGTAGATAAATTCTTATAAATTTATAAATACATTTGGTTGATGCATTTGAGTTGGCCTCTAAAGACTAAGATTCTTGAACTATAAGTAAAGTTATATCTGTGGGTATAAGTCATTGCTGATATGTCCATTAGTAACACTTAACAATAACTGAATAAAGATGAAAGTAGTTTCATAGCATTTACAGCACATGATCCTTTGAAACTCTGTGCTAAGTGAATTGATTTATCACTGGAAATACCATGCTACTGTGGTAGCTTAGAAAGTTTTAAAAACTTAGGAATGTGTAGAAAATTTGATGAACCTGCTTTGAATTTTGTTTGTTTTCTAGGAATAAGACTGTACTTTTTTCTCAGTAAGATCAAATGAGATAATACATGTGAAAGTTCTTTGTAAATTGTCAGAAGCCATGCAGATGTTAAATTGTTGAGATAGGTGGCTAATTAATACATGGGCAGAAGCTTCTGTCTTAAAAATGTTAACCTTCTCTATATCATTTGAGAAATGAGTGCATTAAAAGTGCACCAGGAACACTTTATGAGTGTTTTTTTTTAATTCTGCTGTGGTTACCAAAAAGCTCTTTGTTACAGTTTTGAAGCTTTGTTTAAAAAATGCTGCCTAGGCAGTTTCCCCTAATTCACAAAAAGATCATTTTTCCTTTTGTAGAAATGTGTATCACCTATTACGGTTTTTCTTCATTTCTCCATTGATGTGATGGTAGTTGATTTTACTGAATATTTAAGTTTCCAGATTCTTCTATTGACTCGTATTAACACACCGAGTAACAGATGTCACGGTTAATATTTTGATTGTTTTGACTGATTCTGCTTACTTCCTGAGAAATTCTTAATAACTTAAACCTTTCAAACTTGTTTCAAAGTGATAAAGATATATATATATATCAGTATGCATTAGTATTTGGTACGTGTGTATATAATTTTTGTTTCTTTAGAGGGATGTCTGAGAAAATGACTACTCAAATCTAGAGAAGTGCACTGAAATATTTTTGTATAAAAATAACCCAAAAGTTTAAAACTCAAAGTTTTGAGTTCTGGCTTTCTTAATAGACTCTGTTTACAAATTTGAACTAAGATAAAATAACATTGATAATTGGGATTCCCTATGTTTATGAGTATATCAAAAGGTACAGTATCTTAAATTTCAGAATTGACTGCTCTTTGTGAAATAGCCTCAATTAGAAATTAAATATAGAAACTTGCTTCTGTGAAGGGTGAGAAAAACATTTAACTCTTTAGATAAAAATGAAACCTCTCAGGGTAACATTAACTTTTTCATCCTACAGGCAGTGAATACTAAAGCTTTTTTTGAAGAAATACTAACATTAGGGTTATATTAATATGCTTTAAAATTTTGTATCCTTAGTATTTTATTGCCAAAGGCTTTTGTATTTAATTACTGTTGAAAAGGAAAAAAGGAAGGGATTAAAGTTTTAGGTCTCTAACCTTTGACAGAATTCTTTTATATCTATATACAGAGCTGATGTCTTGAAATATGTTTGAATCTTCATATTAATTTGTGCTGGGAAATATTAATGATTTATGTTGACTTCTCAGGAACTTTTTTTGGTAGGCCCTAAATATTCTTTGGGAGCATAGCAATGTATTTTGATCACTTTAACTTTACCAGGTGCTGCTTTACGTTTTTTTTTTTTTAAGAGGTAATAGTTAACACTATTAAATTTATTGTAGATAATTATTTCTTAAATAGCGTATGTTTCCTTCTTTGTATGTATATGTGGCCCATACTATTTTGTAGGCTTTCACATTTTTCTTATTTGTGTATTGTATTTCTGAACAGTTACTGTTTGTGAGAATGTTGAAGTAGACCTTTAAGAATAACTTTTATATTGCTTGTCTATCAGGTCAGTCTTAAACTGGAGGTGGTGGGGAACTCTTTTAAGAGATAATATGTGAGTTTAAGTCATCCTTTGGGCTTTTCTAAAGCAACTTTCTTAAACTAGACACTTGTTTGGCAGTTTGAATGCCCCTTCACTTCTCTCCCTCCAGTACACTGCAAAGTACACCGCCTCCCCCACCTCCGCTTAAATAAAAAATAGTGAGTTAGCAGGTCTTGGTTGAAGGAAAGTATTCTTTCCTATATTTCGGAATCATCTGTGGAAATATTTTTCTGCTTTTTAAAGTAGACAAAAAAGTGAACCGATAATGTGGAGATAGGAAGGGGATGGGCCTAACAGGTTGATGATCTAGGCTTTATTTTGACTCTGTTTGTGGGCCTAGGGGAGAAAAATAACTTAAACACAGAAGCCAAAAAGATGGGTTTTGTTTTATTGTTTTGGCTGCGTTGAGAATACAAACTGTCAGTACTTGAGGAGAAGGAGCAGCAGAAAGGAATTGATTTTTTTCTGCTGCAGATCCAAGTATTGTTAACCATGTGCATCTCTAAAGCAGCACACTTACAAATCAAACAGTAGTTGATTCTCTCACTCAATTAACAGTCAGAACTCTAAACTGTTTTTTTTATTTAAATAAGTACCAAAAACTTCAGAATAGTGACAATAATTTCCTGATAAAAGTGAGTGATAGTAACCATGGCAACTGCTATCTCAGGCCTATGGACAGTATGTTGTATTGATGATGCTTCAGATCCTGTAGTAGCCTGTCACTTTCATGGTGAAATGTAGTAGCATGTGTTGCAGGTGATTTTTAGCTGGATTGTGTTAAATTTGTGTGCCAGCTTATCTTTCCTTGTTAGGAATTTCTTGGACTGTATTCCACAGCATGTTTGTGAAGGTGCTGTTGCCTGAAAATAACCCACCACCTGTGTTAGGCCTCCTGATGCAGATTGCACTTAGTTCTTTCCCAGCCTCCTTCCTCAGTCTTTCAGAAAATAGGGGTGTGTGTAGAAACTATATACATAAATTACAGCTCAAAGTTATTCACTTTAACTTAAAAAAAACTTTTGTGTTTTTAGAAGGATGAGAAAAAAGGGTCTGTAGTTGGAATTTTTTTTCTAAGTGTTCTTTTCAGAAACTTGTGTGTGTGAAATGAGGGGTGAATGGAGGGCTTAAATATTGAGTTAAGGACTTGACAAAAGAGGAACTTCAGTATGATGGGTTTTTGTTTTTGTGTGTGTGTATGTGTATGAGATGGTGTTATATATGTATGTATTACTATAAGAATATATTTCCTAGTGGGCAATATTAGAGTATGGAAAATGTTTTCATATGAGAATTTTCTTCAAGAAAAATTATTTATTAAACATAACTTGAATGACTGTTAAGAGAAAGCACGATAAAACAAAACTTTTTTTGAAGAGGGGGATAGAAAGCTTTGAAACTGATCAAGCCAGACTCAAAAAAAATTGTTTTAAAAATTGTATCTTTAAATATAATTTAAAAGTTGTAATCGCATCTGTTTTGCTTTTTAAGTATTTCTTTTTTATGCTTATCCTGTTGTATGCTTATCCTGTATAAAGTTTTTCTAATGTGACAGTGTTGGTCTAAATATTAATTGATACTTTTTCCAGTATATGCTAAAGAATCTGTGCTGGAGCAAAGAACAATTATATGTGAATTTGACCAGGCCCTGATAATAAGCTCTAGTCAATTTGTGCTAGATAGTTCAGACTTTGTTGAAACTTACGTGATGGGGTGAAGTGGTTTACTTACTACAAGTCCCAAGATGCACTGCGGTTTTTTGCCTTGCTCCAGATTACAGCATTGCATGCTGGGACCTGTAGTTGCTTTAAACAGCACAGGGAACCCTTCCCTCTTGTCTACTCCATTTTATACACAGCTTCCCAAGCCTGTAAGAACTTTCTGCTAAGTAAAGTTTGATTGCTAATACCACGATTATTATGCTGCTTATATTCTAAAGTGAGTCTTCAGAAACACCGTAGTGTTTTAGTTTACCTTCGATGAGTTTGCTGTTTTTTAAAATCAGTTACTGTAAGATTTACTTGTAAAATAACAGATATATGTGTATATATTCACACCTTGACTTAGCAATTGTAAATTTTTTTTTCTTTGATGATATAGGTCTCTTTATAATTGCAGCATTAACTGATGGCTAGTATGGGCATTAGAATTAGAAGCCCATTATTGTAGAGCCTGATATATATATGCTGTTCTCTTTCCTTTGAATGGGGACAGTTATTCAGTAGTTAAAGTTGAATGGAAGGGTATTTTGGGGCCAGTATTTAAGTTTAGTTTTTTTTATTCTTATTTAATGATTGTCAACATCTTAAATCTCAGTATTCTTTAAATGGAAGACAGATTCCTGAAAATAGATATTGTTTACTGTGAATTTAATACTCAAAGGTATAGTCTGAAAGGTAGAGAAAAAGGTGTTTTCTTTAATAGTTTTATTTTCATTTGTGAAATTAAAATTTCTGTCCTTTTGAGGATTCTAATACACTTACTTTATTAACTAATATCAGTATTGTTGCAGAGATTAAATGTTAAAATCTGTGAAAGTGCTTAGCACAGTGCCTGGCATGTAAGAAAGGCTCAGTAAGTGTTTAGAATTAGCAGCAGCAGTAGTAGTAGTGGTTATTGTTATTTAAAAAAAAATAGCATGCTTTACATTTTTTCTTCTCTTATGTTATTTGATCAGAGGCCCAGGATGTTCTACTAAGGCCTAGAGATTTTTGGCCAATGGTAATTATGTGGTAATTCCTTAGAATTTTTCACTGTACATAAATGTCTTCCACCTCAGTTTCTCCCTAAGTGATATGTGCACGAAGTCAGACAACCAGCCAGGAGCAGAATTTTGACCAGAATTCAGTGCTGCCTATTCAGTACTCTTTGCCACTGTACCGAGGTCTTTGGTTGACTTTGGAAAGTTCAAAAGATAATGAAAATTTCTTCATTCATAATGTTTGCACTGTTAGAACATCCAAACTAGTTGATTAATGAAAATAAGATCCTGCAGAAATGTTCCTTGTGTCACAGTGTATGTAACCTTAGAAAAATTCTGTTGTGTTTAGAGGCATGAACTGATCTATCACCACAGCTCACAGTGTTACAGGATTGATGTATTGGAGGCCATTGAGCAAGCCCAGAAAGAAAATGTAGTTTCAGGTCTGGGTTGTACTTAAAATGTTAGGTTCAAAGAAATCATAAGTCTTTACATTATTTTTTCTCTTTTGGGACACTAACTTCTTTTAGGCCCTTGAACTTGTTCACGGATATTTTTAACTACATGGCTTTTAGCCATATGAGAAGGGAAAGGGACACCTGGGAATATTGAAAAATGTAGGCATAAGTTGTGATGTATGGTGCCTCAGTTTGAGTGTATGCAGAACCAGGGAAGTGTCTTTCTTACCTACTTGGTCAGTGTCTATTCCAGCAGAGTTCCTGGAATGTTATTGCCTGCTGAGGGCTGTTGTGTTTATTTAAGAAAACTGTATTTGGTAGTAATTATTTAAGTACTTGTTTCCACAACAAACCAACCCACTGTAATAATATTAACCTTTATTTTTCCTCATAAATGTGAACTGAAGTTTGTTAATGTTTGTATATTGGACATTAGATTCTTTAGACGTGTCATAAATTTATGGAATCTGATATGCCTCCGCACTATGAATGGTTTTATTTATTTTATATTAACTTGTCTTTTCAATACCTAATATTAAAATGAAATAAATTTGGAGATTACAAAGATGTTAAATTCAAAAGGCTAAGTGTAAGGGAGAGAATACTCTCTACTATTAATTGGCCGATGCAAGAAGTTTGGATGAATTCTTATATACATTTTATAGTTATGCACACTTGTGTGATTCCTGAAATACTTAAGTTGAAAGTAAGGAGAGGAAATAAGGAGAGTAAAAATTGGGCAGCCATATGTAATTCTCTGTGGAGTCCTCTGACACACCTAAACTATTGAGCACAGTTTTCTTTCTTTCTTTCTTTCTTTTTTGGAAATGTCCCAGGCCACTGTAAATGAAACATTTGTAATGGTGTCAGAAGACCTGGCTTTTTCAAGACCAAGCCTGTCACTAACTCTGTACTGTTGAGAAATTCAGCCTAGCTGGACTTTAGTTTTCTCGGTACTGTAGTAAAATGAAGATTTTAGTAAAAGCCTGCTTCACTATGCTGTTAAAAGGATTAGATGAGATAGTACTCATGAATGAAAGGTTTAGACTGAAGAAATATATATAAATTGAGTTTCTAATCACTAATAGATGGCTGGATTTTAAGGTATTTGTCTATATGGTGTTAACAATGATTATATTTTTAAAAATTTAAATATGTGAGTTAGAATTAATTGGTGAGTTAGTTCCCCCCACCACAGTCAACAGACAACTTCTTTTTATTTCCTTTTTAAAAAAATTTTTTTTGGGGGGGTGATTATGTTCATTTATTTATTTTTAGAGGAGATAACTGGGGATTAAACCCAGGACCCTGTGCATGCTAGGCATGCACTCTACCACTTGAGCTATATCCTGTCCCCAACAGACAACTTCTTAATGTATGTCTACAGTGTAGTTCTTGACAATATGCACTGATGCATTTGTGTGTATATATCATATATATAAATATATATATGAATATCATAAATAGCATAAATGTACTGGTGTATTATGGTAATGAAAAGTTTCAATTATGGGCTTTTATGTTGAAAAATATTTTTGTATGTTAAATATACAGACTTACACAAACATATTTGTTCTTAGAGAAATGACATAAATAAAAGGCTTTAAATATTTGGCAGTTTGTGAATAGTTTTTGTATTTTCAGGTTATCTGTTGTTATAATAATAACTTAACATTTACTAAGTGTTTATTATGGTGGTGCTAAGCCTTTCTACATGTAGGATCTCATTTAATTTTAATCCTCACAGCAATATTCTGAGGATTTACTCTTATTATCTTATCTCCCCCCACCCCCACTTTACAGATGAGGAAATGAAGGCTTCCCTGGGATCACATAGGTTGCAAATGATACAATCTGAATTCAAGCCAGGTTTGATTCTAGAGCCCCTCCTCTTAATGCTGTATTAAATTGTGTAATTCCCATAGAAACCTAGAAAGTGAATTACTAAAAAAGTTTTCAGTTTACTGAAAGGACAACAGCTATGAAGTATCCTTTTAAAAATGTTTCATCTGATTTTGGTTGAGTTAGGTTGAAAGTTCTGGAGATAGTAAGCACTGGAATGGAATGAAATGAAATGAAGGCATTTGGGATAGGTATGTCCTGTTCATCATTTTATGCCCATTGCCAAGCACAGTACCTAGTATAGAGTGGGGTCTAACATCTCTTTCTTAAAGATTGAAAGTTGAGCACTGTAGCATGGTAGGTTATTTTATGTTTCCTTAGTAGATGCAGATAGTTTTACACTGGTTATTTCAGTTAGTCCTTATGTAATTTTCAACATTTTAGAAGGTTTGATGCTGTCTTTTTTTTCACACTTGATCTTAGCCAAAAGGCCAAGAAGTGATTGCTGTCTTTTTTTTCAAAAAAAAATATTAAAAAGCAGAGCATTGGAGTTATTAAAGTAATACTTGCAATATAGATATGTATAAAGTAGAAAACTAAAGTTATCCCGTTCTTAGTCTACTTAAAAAGTTTCCTGTGCATTTAAATGTGCATAATATGTATACATTTTAAAGATAAGTAGAATTACACCACAATACTCTCTTGAAGTTTATGTTTTTCAGGTGACTATTTTAAAAACTTGCCTGTTTTTGAAAATAAGGCTCAGGTGGGAAGTAGGAGTGAGGTTGGAAGGAAGAGAGGTGGGTAAGATTAATATATAAACATTAAGGTTATGAATGTAATGCCCTAGACTGATCATTACCTATGGGGCAAAAAGCATTTTAATGGGGGTGTGTGTGTGTGTGTTTGTTTTCTTTACTTGCACCTAATGCTTTAGAACTGGTCATTGTTATTTTTAACATTTTGAAGAATGTCAATTGTTGTAAAATGACAACTTTGTTTTGTCCTGCACAGGTAATTTAGGAGACATCATTTCAGAATTAAATTCTGCTATTTTATTCTGGTAGTTTCTTATAAAGAGATTAATTGTGGTTTCAGATAACTTTTTTAAAACTGGAAGTCTCTCTTCCTGATTGTTAGGAGGCATTCATTCAACATTTACACAGTAGAGTTTTTAAAACCAAGAAAATACTTGTACTATTTTAATTAATAGAAACTCAAACCAGTACTGCTTAATTGGCATGATGGATACACTGCCTAGGAATTAGTTTTTCATATGAGTAGTGTCGGCAGACCTCACCCTCATCCCTAGCCCTGCTCACTCAGCCACCTTCACGTGCTATGCTGTACTGGTAACCTAGCATTTTTTAAAGAAGGGGAAAAAAGGTAAATTATTGGAAGTGCAAACAATTTATTGAATGCTAATAATTAGTTTTTCTGGTGCTTTGTGTGTGTGTGTGCATATATATATATATGTATTTGTATAAATACACACACACACACACACCCCCCCCATACTCAAGACCTTTTAAATATCTTTTGATTCAGGGTTTGAGAGTTTTAACTTGTTGATAAGGGTATTATTCATAATTCACTTTTGTAACTTTCAAATTAAAAAATTTTATTTCATGGGTAGTAAGTTTTTCATTATGGAAGTTTTAAAAAAAGTCTAAGCCTAGAATGCAGTCATATCTAAGGGGGTTTATACTTCTTTAGATCCATATTTAGTAAAGTGCTAAAGCATGGCCTTAAAATTCTAAGAATTGGATCTGATAGCATGTAGCAGTTAACTAGTTTTAACAAGCCAAGTTAAGGGTATTTCTCATTGGTAGCATTCATAGTGCTTTTCACTTTGTGTGGCTCAGACCATACCTTGGAGAAGAGTATTTTATTATTTCTCATAATAGTTTTATAAGTGTACAAATGCCTCAGTTCATGTCGTGGATGGTAAACTGAGGCAGAGACAAGAATTTAAATAAGTTAATAGCAGAGCCTAATTTTCCTAACTTTGTTATTCTAGATTTGGTCTTCTGTAGTACCCAAACTTTTAAATCCTATGGCCACCAGTAAATGTATATTTATATATAATTTCCTGAACCTGGTATTTTATGTGTGTTATAAAACATACAGGAAATTTGAAACTTTAAAAGGATGAGATTTAAGAATAATAAGTTGTGATAATTTCTTCCCGTGGCCCCCTTCCTTCCCCAGGATGGGCACACCCACTTGGAGACTAACGTTCTAGATAGGCCTTTCTTCTTCGGCAGAAGAGGTAGCCATGGGGACACCTGAAGGACAATTGGTACAAGATGTGGGGCTTTTAAGTTGGAGTGATCTTTTACAGCTTTTTAATTTTAAAGAAACAGCCTTTTTTTCTGTGAAGGCTGAAAGATCGAGAGTAAAGGCCTTGAGAGAGGTTAGCTTAAAAGACAGAAATGTAGGCCTTATTTGTTTTCTTCAGAGTTGACCAAAAGGAAAAGGCTGGCCTACCCGGACAGCTCCTACTCCCACTATGGAGATGGCATTGCCTTTTTCTGTTGTTGTTAGGCAGTTTATAGCATGCAGGATAGCTTGGTAAGCGTCTTCTCCGTGCCTGATGTGACGTAACATTGTGGAGTATGCAGCATGCATGCTAAGTACAAGTGGTTGTATTTGGCTTGTTGCTGCAGCATTTTTGAGGTTGTCTTAAAAAGCAGTTATCACTCGATAGAGTTGGATATGTGAAAATTATTGAAATCATCGTATCATGGAGACCAAACTTTGTAACTTGAATTATTCTATTTAGTATTTGTTTACTACCCCTCTGCCCCCCTCAATACCTCAGAGCAAATTCTCTTCTGAAAGGAACAGATGCCGTTAGCTTATCAGGACCTGATACTAAAAAGCCCACAAAAAATCTTTGTGGTGCTTATTTTCTTTATTTAATCTATATGCAAAGCATATTGTAATTATTGCTGTTAGAGGGTTTTAAGCTGATGGTTCCTCCCCACCCTTTTTATGCTCAGGGGAGATAGATCAGGAATGCCAAATTGACAACTTGGTATAAAGAAATAATGACCACTGAAATAAAACAGGAGTTCAAATTAAAAAGCAAACCAGATACAAATGTAGAATGAAAATATCTTTTAGTAAAATGTTAGCATGCTGTGCTTGGAACAGATGCCACATTAATTCAAAAGAGAGCCCAGAAAATGTGGCAACTTTACGATGTCAATGGAGGGAGCTGCAGTAGTTTCTGTTCTCATTGTGTCAAGTTCTCAGTACCTCCAGGTCCAGACCCGTTTCTCTGTATATTTATTTTCTGTGTATGTTACATGTGAATATACAGATATTAAATCCATGCTTAATATTTTTGTTTTATGTTATTAAATGCATTGTCACACTAATAGATATTAGGGTAAGAGTCCAATAACTTGTAATCTAACAGTAATGATTCTTGTTTTAATATGCATATCAATATATAAAGAATCTGAGGCAAAAATGGGCTTTTCTCTATACCCTTCAAGGCACATTTATGATAATAAGGTAGTCTAAGAATTGAGGCTTTCAAAGAGGCCTAGTGCTTTTTGAATGTAGAATTTGGAAAAGTTACAAAACTGTAAGAATTTTGCATTTTTTTCTCATTTAAATTTGTAGTTATCATTGGACATTTGTTGTGATTTTTAAGTAGCTGAGATTCATTCATTCCTTTTGCTATGTTTTTTATGTTGTTTGGGAAGAAGAAGAAAGGGTGATAGAAGGGTACTGTACATACTTGGATACTTCCAGAGTGACATTCATTTTGTAGAAGATTGCACTGGGACATCTCTGAATTGCCTATTTCTTGCAATGCATGGTTAGTGTGGGTCTGAGTGTGGCGAGAGATGGGCTGGGGGCTCTTAACCAGATTTACAGTGTGCCACTTCCCGAGCAGTGCAATGATCTAATCACCAGGGGCATATCCTGTGTGCCTGTAAAGAAGTCTGGTGCTCATACTCAGAAAAGCACTACCGGTTCTCGCAGTTAGTGGAAGTGCAAAGACTTACAATTTAGTAATTTTGTTGAAAAGGTTAAAGTTTTGTTTTCATGCAATTCAAGTGAAGGGAAGTTTTCAGCATGGCAGTAGAGCACAGTGGTTAAGAGTATGGGTGCTGGAGCTTGAGCCAGTCTTCATAGGCTCAGATCCTGGCTTTGCTCTGCTCAGTCTGGCTTTGTATTAATTCTGTGACAATGGCCAAATCATTTCACCCTCCATGCCTCTGCTTCAGTTTATTCACCTTTAAAATATGAATAAATAATGTACCTTATTCTGAGGTTGTTATGACGAATAAATAAGTGCCTGACACATAGTAAGCGCTAAATAAATGGTAGCTACTGTTACTTAACCTTAATTCTGGACTCTTCTCTTCTTAAGGCTTGAAACAAATGTTGCATAGTGGGAAAAGAGCCTGAGCTTGGGGTCTGACCAAGCCTTAGCTTGGGGTCTGACTGGAATCTCAGTACAACCACTTGAAGTTGAGTGTGTGAACTTGGACTAATTATTTATGCTCCCTTCAACAAAGATGTCTCCTGTACATGCTGTATACCAAGCATTGTACTCTTCACTTGGACTTCAGTTTCTTTACTCATGACATAGGGATGATAATACCACCCTCCTTGGATTGATGTGAAGATAAAATGGGAAAATCTTAAAACATTTGATAAGGAATATCTGCTTTTATCATTCTTACTGTTACAGTCCCACTAAAAATTTATGGGAAAAGAGTAAATATGGAACAACTTAGGTAGAAAGGAGGGTTTTTTTCTGAAGTGTCATGATGAGAAAAGGTATGGATGGTAAAAGTGATCTACTAAATTCTTATTTGTGAAAATCACTGAGAGAAATATAAAATACATGGGCATATGTTTTAACTGAGACTTTAAAAAGTACTTCAGGGCACTTTATTAAAATTCTTAGTGATAAAAGATTTTTTTTTTGCATCAAGATACTGGTGCAGTTTACAGTAGGTCACTTAGTGTCAAGGCACTAATAGGCTAGGCAGTATAAGTCACAAGTCCAAAATGCTAATCAGCTGGTCAGTCCATTGGGACTACTGCTCAGGACAAATTATTTGTGTTTGTTTAACCCTTGAGAACACATGCTTGGTGTAATAACTATTGGAAACAAGTGTAGAACCCCAGAGATATAAAAGTGGCATGCAAATGCTTTCTAGTAATGATGGACACACTTTATTTGCCTTCTGCTTTTGGGCATTTTGCCTTTGTGAAATTTCCTTTCATCTGGTGCTTGGTCTTTTCTTATAGTAATTGTTATTTTTCTTTCTATATTTAATCATCATATGTTACTTGCATTGAGCCTAGAAAGAAACTAGGCTTGAGAACAAGTTGATCGTGAGAAAAGCCATACTTTAGGTCTCTGCCTTACAGTGATCTCAGAATTAAGTTTTTTTTTTTTTTGGTGAAGAATTAGAGTTTTTAATATATCCATTAGTATGAAGGTCTGTATAAGTGTATATATCTATCTGGTAAGAGAAACCAGTAGTTGAGGAAAGTAGAATGATCACTAAGTATGAAATAAAATTAATTTTATTTGTTCACTGCCAATTTGGATCTAAAACTGTTTTGATCTTTGATCTATATAGTTTTTTTCCTGGGATTCAACAAATATAGTTGTAATAGCTTACCAAAACATCCTGAATATGGTATATGTTACCACTAGTGAGCATTTGAGTTAAAAATAGAAAAATAACTTCCATTAACTTTTTGTTCTCATTTACCCACCTGCACTATTTTGATAAAGGCCTAGTAGGTAGATAGACGTATTTACTATATTTTATGTTGTCTGTGTTCTTAAAACATTGTTTCTGTTTTCTGAGCAGAAATTCCAACAAGTTTGTTTTAATGAAGTGCTATACTTTAGCTCAACAAATATTTTAAAAATTAAGTAATTTTATAGCCAGCTATATAGTGTTTTTTCAATTAAAAAATTATGTCACTTTACAATAGCTAGAGTAGTCAGTAAGTAAAGCTTTGTAGTTTTAAATTAGCATAGCATATGTATAATATAAAGTTTTCTTTACTTCAGCCCATACACAGGGCCTATAAAATTTGCTCCTCTTGGTTGAGTGGAATTGTAAAAAGTTTAGAGCGTATTGGTATTTCGTTTTAACAAATAACAGGGGTTAGAAAATAGACCTCATGGTATCTTTGGGGTTGATTTAAAGAAATACACAATGTGGAAAGTCATTTTGTCCCTGCCTAATTTGTAAAAGTTAGGCTACTTATGACAGGGCTGGAGTCCCGTTATACTTGTGCAGAAACCTGTCGGCTTCAGTGCTGCATCTTCTAGAGGGTTGCCGCCAGCAGTTGGCCGCGCACAGGCCCACCATCGCTTTCCTCTCCCCGCTTCTTTACTGTCTTTGCTGTCTCTTCTCCGCATATGCTATTCCCTGTCTGCTGATCATCACTCCCTCCAAAACAACCACCATCTTAATCTATTTCTCTTAAAAACAAAACAAAACAAAACACCATTGTAATTACTAGTTTTTGAACAGAAAGAGCTGTTATCAAGACCTTAAGGCTTTAACAGTTTGTGGACCTCTCCATTTAGGGCCCTCAGCCAGGAGTTGGATAAAACAAGTAGCTTAAAATCACTTACACAGTAACAGTGTTTTTGATACATTTTCTAACTGGACTAAGGGAGAGAATAGAAAAAGAACTTTTTCCCTCAGAAGTTGCTGTATTTTCTGGTAGGAGTGGAGTGGGGTCATAGTTGGGGAGGAGGTAGCCTTGTTACTTAACCAAGATAAAGGAAATAGGAAGTATTAATTTATTAGATTGCCTTCTGTAGTCCTGTGGACCTAACTGGAGAAGAAAATGGAAATGTTGGTGTTGCTGATTCTGAAAGTATTTTGATTTAGTAGTAGAGAGGGCTAGTATAATTTCTTTCTATAGTTTGTAAAGTACGAAATATGGCTATGATGCCTTGTTATTATGCATTGATGGCTTTCATTTCATTGTTAGTACTTCGAAAATAGCAGACCCTTTCCTTTTGAGATTTCTCCTAGTGGTTTTTAACTATTAACTGAATTGTCTTGGTAAGAAAAGTAAAATTTGGAAATTAGCTGTGGTTACATGTTAATGGTTATGTTGGACTTAAATTCAGTAGCTTCTAAGATCTATACCAGGCATTTCATCCATTATTCAGTTACACACAGAAAAAAACATATTTGAGACAAGAGCCTTAACTTTAAAGGATTTTAAAAGAACTACTTTTTATGAAAATTAAAAAACATACACAGTAGAGTGAGTAATATTAACAAATCCCACATACCTGTTAACCCAGCTTCAACAATTACCAGCATTTTGCAAACTTTCCAGTATGAAACGTACAAGGAAAGTAATTTTATGTTTTAGCATGTAGTACAGATAGATAAGTTTGTATACTCAGAGGAGGAAAAGTGTATGTGCACAAATGTTAACTCTTTTCATACACTGTAAATTTAATACTGATAATCACCTTTTAGGATAATGTTGCTTTCATTTGTCTTTTAACTTACTGAAGATGTCTGAGCCACCACCAGCTTAATGGAGAACAGTATCTTCTGGAAAGATTTTAGTTTTCTTACTACCCTGTCTTTGGAAACTCAAGTTTATTAGGTTTGAATTTATTATTCTTACGAGTTTCACTTTAGGTACATTTGCCTATCTGCAACCTTTGTATGGGCCACTAATGATTGTTTCTTGAGTGTTGGGAAATATTTAAGTTAGTGTAAAGTTGGAAATCACTAAATCTTGTTCTGCGTTTCTCCTTCTGCATATTCTATTTCTGTATCACATAAGTGTATGTATTGACTAACTAAGGAATACATATTATAACTTGTGAAATAGTTTGTTGAGGAGGAAATTTTGACTACCTGCTATCCCTGGACCTGGTAAACAGTGAGTGATTGGGAACTTAGAACTTAAGTCATTGTTTGCTTCTCTTTGGAGAGGTAACAAATTGTGCATATGTCTTCAGTTGTGGATCCTGTTCATTACTAGTTACTACGAGGTGATGGTAGCCTCATATCTAAATTTCCCAGCTTTTATTAGTTTAAATTAGACCCATAGGGATAATTATTCCACCCCAATGCCTGAAGAAGCATAGTCATTGGTAGTTGTGCATCTAAACCCCTGTGCAGTGCATTGAAAAGGTGTCTTCTCACATTATGTTGTTGTTTGGCATGTTTAGTTTAGTGCAAGGAGTATACTTATTTAACAGGACTCTTAATAAGCTCCCTCTATATCGAAGATATCTTTTAAAAAATTATACTTATGACAACGTTGTAGTATTCCCCAGTAGAGTTCATCTAGAGCAGTGAAACCTTTCTAAAATAAAACTTATTCCTTTAACCGGTATTCATATAAGTGGGTTTCTCTGTACTTGGTTTCCATGGAAATAGCGAATAGCTAACGTTATTTATAAGGTGGAAGTAAAATAGGGTGCCTAATGGGACCCCATGCTGCTCTGATGAAGAGACGTAGGAAAAAAATCCATGCTCATGGGATTTTTTTTTTAAACAAGGTTAATGGAAGCCCTGATTTCGGTCTTCTGTAACAGAACATAGTTTTGGTTTTAAAGGCTAGCATTAATATCAAGCAAACTTCTTTTTTTGGTCTGTATTGCTTTCACTTTCAAGTTTTAGGACCACTTACTTACCAGCAAGATTGAGGCTTTATGCCTCAGACTCCTGTTTCTTTGGGGTTTTTGTTTCAAAAGTTAAAATCCCTGGCATATTGTAGCCATTTCAATTTCTCATTGACATTTCAAAGTACAGATAAAAAGCTCAATGTTTATTAATGATAGCAGTGATGATAAAGAATCAATATGTTGCACTTCATGGGTTTTCTTTTTTAATGTGAATATTGTGAAACCATTTTTAGTTTTCAGGCCTTAAGTCAGGGTTCTTTTTCATTAGTGTTGTGGAGCTAAACCTGTGTATTCAGAGAGAAAGATTCTAATTTTCTTCTGGGGATAGAAATGGGGAAAATCTTAATTTCCTCTTTCATTAAAAAAAAGGATTGTTTTCAAAGCCTTTTAATTGAAATAAGTGTGAATTCTTTTAGTCTTTGAATGTGGATTTGGGATAAACCTTGGCGTTATCCTCACTGCTGCAGTAAGGCCTCCTCTTAGTTTTCTGAGCCTACAGCAAAGCCTTGCATTTCTTAAGCCCCTTCATGTGAAAGACCATCATTCCCTTTGTGTTTGTGTTTGTGATTGGGGTGTGTGTGTGTCTCACTAATTTTTTTGTAGCCTGAAAGGCACCTGCTCATTTTTTAGCCTGGTGAGTATAGCAGTGCTATATTGAGAAGTGAGGCAGTATGGAACACAATAAGGTGCTATAATTTTTATTTAGTTAGTTTTGGCCGTCCTTGGCAGCTTGTGATTGTTATCCGTTTGTCTGAAAGTACTCTGTGATTATTCCTGGCTATCAATGCAGCAGGAGTTTTCTTCTGTGTTTTAAAAGCAAGGGTTGTGGTGTACGGAAGGCTCCATCAGGGAAGCAGTTTTTTTGTTTGTGTGTGTCCGCGTGTGTGATTGTGTTTCTTTGGACAAGCTTCTGGCTACAGTTGAGTTTTCCGTGCTCTAATTTTTAAAAATTTGGTTGTTTTAATTCTGTTGAATTTTTTTGTGAGGTTTTTTATCTCCAGCAGTTTATAAGTTTCTTCTGTGCATGTTGGTGCTATTTTATAAAAATTTTCTTTATATGTTAATTGTTCTTTTAGTTTAGTTTTTTCTTTTATATTTTTAAAATCAGGTGTTTACCAGTAACCTTCCTTAGTGACTTTTATTTGAATTATCTTTGTGCTTTGGAGACATAGGAATTTGGGTCTATTATCCCATCTCTGAGAGAACAACTCCCAGTAGTTGCAGTTAGTGCAACAGAAAGGGTTTTCACAGATGCAGTGCTGGGCCTTGATCCTCCTCCTTGGTGCCTATGGTTTACACCCAGAACTCCCATTAGTGTTAATAGGAGGTACTTGTTTAAATCCCTATACACCAGGATAAATCCAAACTCTTTTGTAATGATTTATAGATACTTGAGTTGTTTTTTGTTGTTGATGGCAAGAATTTTGGTCCTGAGGTTAACTGATTATTAAGATAAGAGTTTGAGTTGTCTTGGGATATGGGGTAATTTACTAAGTCTGATCTGTAATTAAGTTTATGTTACGATGATTAGACTCAGAAAACATTCACACCTTTGTGAACTGTGGATGCTTATGAATAAGGATTTTTGTGCTTTATAGCATGGTGAAGATTTTTTTTCTATTTATTTTTTCCTAATACTTCTCAACTACAAAATTTTTACAGGTTTTTTGTAAATATTATAAGAAGACTTAGTAAAAGTTAACTTTTTTATATGTAAGCCTTTCCACGATTACTCTCTAGCCTTTTAAGTCTTTTGTCAGCTAATGTTGCTCACGTTTTTAATCATCTTGAAGCTAATAACGTGCACTGTCTTAGTGCATGGATGTTGCAATCACTGGTCAAGTATTAGATAATCACTGTTTACTATGCCTATCTGAATTATGGATTTTTATTACTTCATTTATTTATGCATAGTCTAATGGATGCCTAGATAGAGAAGTATGTCTTGGTTTTAGACTGGATTTTGCCTTTTATTCTCTTTGTAGCTTTTGGCTAGTCATCCAGACTTCTTGGATGAAATAAAAGTATGGATCTGGTACTTTGGGATGTCCATTCTGTCTTTAGACTATTTAAAGGCCTACTTTCCTAGGTATGGAAGGAAATAGAGGACTATAAGACAGTGGTTCCTAATCCTGTCTACCCATCAGAATCGTCTAGGAGGACTTTAAAAATATACAGATATCTGGTCTCCAAATCAGACATAATGAATTTAGAATCTTTAAGGGTATGGCCTGTGAATCTATATATTTTTTGAAGTTTTAGAGTTATCCTGATCTAAGTTTGAGAACTAATTGTGCAAGACATTATTTCTTTTCTTTTTTTGGAGGGGGTAATTAGGTTTATTTATGTATTTTTAAAGTTATTATTTTTAGTGGAGGTACTAGGGATTAAACCTAGGACCTTGTGCATGCTAAGCACACAATTTACCACTGAGCTATACCCTCCTTCTACTTGTGCAAGGCATTATTTCTACTGTACTCGTATGTACGTGTGTATCTTGTTAGGGAAATAAGACATAAGTTCCAGTATGAGACAGTAAGTGGTTAAATTCTAAGAGGCATAAGAGATGATAAACATTTTGAGAATTCAAAGAAGGGAGAACTGGGAATTGGGAAGGTCTGCATTAATCAGTTAGTCTCTTTATCTGGACTGGGTGAGATTTGGATAGGCAGAGAGAAGGTGAAAAAGAGTATTCTTGGTATAAGAAAGAGCATCCCTAAAGTGAAAGTTGGGGGAGGGTTGTTGTAGTCTTTATTTTGGTATTCTACTCTTGAAACTGCTGTATATTTCCTAAACATTTTGAGGGAGTGAGCCATGAAGATATTTGATGAGGTAGAGCATTGCAGCTATAGGGAAAAGCAAGTAGAAGAGCCCTGAGAAGGAAACTTGTTTGGAGTTTTTGAAGTACAGAAAAGAGGCCAGTGTGGCTGGAGTAGATTGAGCAGTGGGGAGAGGGGAGCAAATGAGGACTGAGAGTAGCAGAGGCCCAAATCACTTAGAGCCTTGTGGGCCATTGTAAAGGACTTCAGCTTTTTTTTCTGAGTATGATGGGAAGCCATTGATATTTTGATCAGAGAAGTAACCAGATCTGTCGTAGATTTTAAAACGGTTACTCTGGCTACTGAGAGAATAGGCTTTGGGGGATAAAGATAGAAGTCATGAGATGGATTAGGAGGCTATTGCAATAATCTAGGTGAATAATGATGGTGACTTGGACCAAGGAGGTGGTTGCAGTGCTGAAACAAATGGTCAATGTCTATGTATTTTGAACGTAGAGGCAAGAGGGTTAGTTACTTGATTGGATGTAAGGTGTGGGAAAAAGAGGAGTCATTGATGACTTTAAGGTTTTGACCTGAAAGGATGGAGTTGCCATTTATTGAAATGGGGGTGACTCTGGGGAGGAGTTGGGGGATAGGTAGTCAGGAATTTAGTTTTTAACTTACTGAGCTTGAGAAGCCAATTTGACAAGTGTTGAGTGAGCAGTTTGATATATAAGTTTGGAAATCAGGGGAAAGGTGTGAGCTGGAGATGAAAATTTGGTAGTCACCAGTATACAGATCCTTCTGTAGCTATAAGACTGGGTGAGATTACCTAATAGGAAGTGTTCAAAGAACTGAGCCCTGGGGCAGTTCAACATTTTGAGATCTTGAGAGATGAGAAAAAACTAGCAGAAGAAACCCAGAAAAGTGGCTAGAGAATTTAGAAAGGAAATCAAGAATGGGTGGTGTCCTGGGAGTCAAGAGACGAAAGGGTTTCAAGAAAGAAGGAATGATCAACTGGGTCAAATAATACTGATCAAACAAGGAAATGAAGGCTGAGACTTTACTACTGGATTTAGGAACAGAGAGATCATCACTGGTGATTTTAACAAGATTGAAGGAGGCAGATGCCCTAGTGGAGTGGGTTCAGTAGAGAATGAGAGGAGAGGAACTAGAGACAGTGACTTTGGTTAACTCTTTCTGGAAGTTTTGCTATAAATGGGAGCATAGATACGGGACAATAACTAGAGATTAGGATATGGAGTCATGGGCTTTTCTTTTTCCCAGATGGAAGAAACAAAATGATCCAGTAATGAGAGAAAAATTGATGCTTCTTGAGAGTGAGGGGAGAAGTGCTTGCTAGAGGGATGTCTATGAGAGGGTAGGATTAAGAGGGATGGGAGAGAGAAGGACAATTATGATATTGAGGTCTAACAGGCTAAATCTCATTAGCAGGACTCTGCTTTCTGTTCTGAGCATTTATTTGCATTTAAATTTATTTCAAACTTGTTATACTCTCTATTAGAAGTTAGGAAAGGCAGATAAAAAGCAAAAAAACTTACTGTATATAAAATTAGTGTATCAGCTTGGTGTAGTAGAAGAGGAGAGATTGAATCTTCTGTGTAAGGTGACATTTCATAGTGTCTTTGAATGACAATTATCTGTGCTATTCTAGTCCCTTATCAAAATTTATGATTGAGCGCAGACTATAAACTTAATCATTCAAAATTTGTAGTGGGGTGGATTTTAGTCTGATTTAAAACATGATTTAGTGTTGAAATTTTTCTCTGCAAAATTTGTTTATTGTTTAATGTATATTCTTCATACACAAAGGTTTTAGATATTTTGCAAAAGGTACTTACAAAATAGTTATTAATCACCTTTGATTTATTGATGGTATTTTAAGTTTTACAATCATATCAGATATCTGAATGATTCATTTCTTTACCAGCTCTAATTAAGGCAACTACCTGTGAAGTTCTGGAGAGGTGAACAATCTTCAGTATGCAAAAAATCATGAGAAGTTATGTTAGCAAGATAGTATTCATCTCTAAAAGCAAACATTATTTCATTTACTCCAACTTAACATGTTTTGAATGTATTTTTCAAGAACAAATCTATATTAAAAATTTTTAAGCAAATAAGGCTAAAATTTTGAACTACCTTAGCTACAAGTGTGAAATATATGTGAGAAACAAATTAAGTGGGCTTTGAATCAGCTTAATATGAGGAAATCAAACTTGCATTTCAGAATTATATATGTTTTGCATATGGATAGTGTAAAAAGTACAGATTTATATATAAATCTTTTTTGCTGCTAACTCATTAAACTACAGAAATAAAATATTCACTTTTCTTTTTTTAATCAGTATCCAAATGATAGTCAAATTAATAATTAGTCTTCAGAAGAAACACTTTGGTAGTTCTGATGCACAGTGTTTAAGAATCACTAACCTGGGGGGAGGGTGTACCTCAGTGGTAGAGCGCATGCCTAGCATGCATGAGATCCTGGGTTCAATCCCTAGTATCTCCACTAACTAAATAAATAAACCTAATTACCTCCCCCCTCCAAAAAAAAAGAATCACTAGTCTAAAAATAATTTACTGTTTTTGGGTATCTGAACCTGTGTGAATCTTATAAAAGCTGTGGATCCCTTTCTCAGAATTCTTGTACATTCAGAATTGAGCATGTAGTATCATGGAGTTGGTACACACCTCTGAAGCCCATTCACGGGGATCCTTAGGCATAAAGGATCTCAGTTTTTAAACCCTGCCCTAGATAGCTTACTTACATGATTTTTCTTTAAAACTTTATATGCAAGATTTCCCCCAAATATTTGGTCAGTATTTATTGTAGTTTGTTTCTTAAAAGATTAACTGCTGCAGCTGGTTAAGAGGAATTGAGATTTAGTGGAAAGGCCAGCTCAGTCAAAGGAATCTCAGAATCTGTAGGCTTTTCTCCAGCATTACTACCAACTAGCTGTGAGACCTTTGGGGAAATCACTTAACATCTAAGGTTTTGATTTCCAATGTGATTTCTGCAGTCCCCTGCGAACAGTTTCATGAGTAGGTTGGTTTCATGACATCAAGTAAAATTCTTTGTCAGTTAAGGGATTGACTCTGCTACTGATTTTAGGAGAAAATGCCCAAAAGATAAGGTGCATCCATTGTGCCTTTTTACTGAATATGACTTTTCAGAAGTTTTTTTTTTTTTGACTGTACTGTCTCAAATGCCTATAAGTAAAACTTAAAATCCCAATCCCATACTGATCACTTTGAGTTTTAACATATTTTGTGTATTCTGGGTATAAGCCATTGTTATTATATGTGTTGCTGTTGAAATCTCCAGTTCTGTGGCTTGTTTTTTCATTCTCTTAATGGTGTTTTTTTTGATGAACAGAAGTTCTGAATTTTAATTTGGTCCAATTTATATGTCTTTTCCTTTTCATTATATTTTAAGATGGTAATATTTTACTTTATAATCAACTGTTTTTATCCAGAGTCATTCATTTACCAAATAATGCTGTGGGAGATCAATGCATAAGAAATTATCCCCAGCATGAAAGAGCTAACAAGAAATGCCTAATAAGAAAGATAAAGCCTGCAATAGAGAGTAAAGAGTCTATTCAGTCAATTCATTCATTTAACAACTATTTACTGAGCATTTACTATGTGCCTGGTAGTGTCTTGAGTGGTATAGAATCCTATAGGTATCTGTACTGTTAAGAATCCACTTTTGTTTTTAATTGAGATTTATTGACATAGAACATTGTGTTTTAGGTGTACAACATAATGATTTGGTATGTGTATATATTGTGAAATGATTAACATTGAGTTTAGTTAACATCCATTACCACACATAGTTAAATTTTTTTCCTTATGAGAATCTACTTTTTAATAAGGACATTATTCTACAGATTCTTGCATCATTTTTCTTTTGGTTGGGAGTCATTCTAAATTTCGTGATTAAACTTGCCATTTGTACGGACTTTAGAACTTTAAAAAGTACTGCTGCTTAAAAAAAGGGCAGGATAAAACAAAAATTGAATTTCTTTTGGAAATGAATGTTACCTGCACAAATTGGAGCCCTTTAAAATTATTTTACTATGTTTTATATGACTTGCATGATTAAATAAAAATTTATAATCTGGATGACATGAAGATTTTTTGAAATATCCCTTAGGGAAATGAGAATTGACACTTTTGGACTAACATTAGTCAACAAATGTACTATGTTTAACGCATAAGGACAATACTTTACAGATTTAGACCATGGTATGTAGAGTTTAAATAATTTAGTACTAAAATATTAGGGGACAAGTTTTAATTTTTGTTTCCTAATTTTTTTTTTAACTGGAAAAGAAATTTAAGGCAAGGAAGAGTTAAAAATAAACATTATAGAAAAGAGAGATTGGAGAAAAACAAATAGTTGGATTTAACCAGTGTCTTTCATATTAGAATTTTTCAATGACAAAGGCAATGTGTGGATAAAAGTTTTAAAAGCATCTATACTATTGAAATGAGAGAAAAATGACAAATATTGAATATTGAAACCATTTAGGAAATGGAAGTCTTCAGTCTAAGAGAATAAAGGCAGTAAGACCTCCCCCCCCCTGAAAAAAACAAAGCAAACATACCCTGACTTGATTTTTCTGAACTTGAAATCAACTTAATGGAGTTTAATTAATCTTAAAAAAAAAACAAAACCACACACACGCAATTGATAAAAGCATCACTGAGCATTGTATTGGGATCCCAAAACCTTGGTTTTCTTTCTGGCTCTATCACTGATTAAATATGTGGCATAGGGCAAGTTTTGTGTTACGTGGTTTACAGTCTATAAAGTGGTGAGACTTTAAGAATGTGAATGAAAAGTTTAATTAAAATTATGGCTGTACATATAAAATGCTGTGAATTTTAAAGCCTTATATAAGACAAATCCATTTCAAGATTAATTTAAAAAGGCCTTTTAAGTAGACCAACTAAGGGCCAATGATGTTAACCTAATTTGTTAATATAAAGCAATAAACAGTGAAAGTCATTTGTTGAGGATGAGGGTGTATTTTTGTGTTTTTTGATTGAGGTGCATTTCATTTCTGTGTCTCTTAGGAAAGGGAAACCATCAACTATTTACTTCTCCTTGTCTTGAAAAAACTGTGGAAAGGTTGAAAAACTGGAAAATTAAGAGATCTAACTGCCCTTGAATTCTTTCCTTGCTGTAAAAACTACCTGTCTCTCTCTCTCTCTCTCTCTCTTTTTTTTTTTTTTGAGTTTTAAAGCTTTGGAGAGTTTTATGTGGTTTGGCTTTTTCTTGTAAAAATCAGATGGAAATCTTTAAGTCATTAGCTTTTGATGACAAAGTCATAAATCTGTGTTTGTAGTCTGATTCCATTTTCCCCTTTTTCTGTTGTAGGGAGCAAGAGAACTGAAGGAGAGCCAATTTCCCCAAAATTGGTAAGTACCTTTTCTAGGCAGGCATAGTGTGCTTGATACTAGTTGGATAATAATTTAAATATTCAGTGGTTTTTTTTTTTTTTTCAAAAAAGCTCTCTCCCAGAAATGAAAATGAGGCTTTGCTCTTTGCACTGAGTGAAAGTGAATTTTTGTCTAATTTCACATAGCCGTGTCTCAAATGAATTTGTGTTTCTAATAATACTGCTCAGCTTGCATGTTCCTGCATTCGATAACCTGTTAAAATGTAAAGGTCCCCTTTGCCAAAAAGTCCTTAATGCATTGGTTAGGGCTGTAAATTCAAAAGTCAGGAAATTCAAAAGTTGAGGTTCCCATTGTGTTTTGTATTACTTAATATGTTGTTAAATTTGATGGCCTTAGTATATGTGCAGAATGGCTAGGTTAATGTAACTATGGGAACCTTGACTTTGAAATTTGGGGCTCGTAAGCATTTATATTCTTAAATTTAATATTGGGTTGGCTTCATGTCTGATATTACATTTTCAGAGTGTGTTTTGTGTAATTCTTGAAGAGGAAAAAATAAAAAGAGAGATGTAGCATTTGGGGGGCATGTAGGCAAACACATTTTTCCCCTAGTATCAACTTTAATATCTAACGGCTTATAAATCATCACACTTAATCATTTCTTTGAATGCCTAATTCAAGATCACAGATTACACAGGGCAGTCTAGTAACTAAGGATCAAACAAATATTAACCTTATTTGGAGAGCACGTATTGTGATAAACTAAATTCAAACAAGGTGGCTGGAATAGGGTAGTCCTCCAATGCAAGGCTATTCTTTTTTTTTTTTTTTTGAAGTCCCTCTCTCAGATAGTAATTAACTTAGTGGGTGGAGCAGATATTTGGTTAAGGCTTCTTTTTCATAACTTATGGTCCTTAAGCTATCTCTTACCTTTTAGAAATTGGGCTTTGAACATGAAAGGGAGGCATTTGAATTAGTTAACCTTGCATTTTACTACCTTTTAATTCTACTTGCCTTTCTCTCACGTTTTAAATAATCAAGACCCTATAGCCCTTTACTTCGAGATGTGATGGAATGAGACGCTTAGAGAAGCAGGGATCTGAAGGGCTTTCTCTTTCAGCCTTTTACTGGATGTGGCAATTTCTTCTCCTATATCCCTGACAGATTGTTATTCGGGTACATACTGAATACTACATTTTTAAAAAAATGTAGCTCGTATTTTCTATAATGTATTCGGAGGAACAGTAGTTCCACAGAAGTTAATATTTTTGAGGTGGGGTGAGGGTGGGGAAAATGTTCTGTGGTCAAATAATTTGGAAAATGCTGCGTTAAACAAAGTTAAACAGGTTTCTTTACTGCAGGACTTCTCAGAACCTTTAATATGCTAATGTGCATTGTGAATCTCCAAGAGGGGGATATGATATGCAGCATTCTTGAATACTTCTAATGACAGGGAGCCCACTACCTCATAAGGTAACCCATTCCTTTTTTGTACAGCTCTAATCCTTAGCGCTTCCTTAAATTGATCTGAAATCTCTCTCCCATAACTTCCACTTCTATTAAGTACTTATTGGTTATGCCAAGACCACCACACCCTCTTATGTAATCCTTTGTGTAGTAACTATTTATATGATTCTGGCCAGGTTTGTCTGGACTTTTTTTTGACATTAGGTAGCATTCTGGTAAATGTAGCAACCATTTCTAAAATCTCGACCTCATTGTCACAATGCTCTTACATGCTATTTAGCCTTCTTCATTTTGAGTTGCTGTGAGTTTTAAAATTTACTTCAACATTCTTGCTGTTGGGTATAGTTGGGATGATTTTGGTAGACATACTTGATTTCTGTAAGGAAAGGTGGGAAATAGAAGAATGCATGTGTTCCTGCTAGGCTTGGGCCCAGGAAGCTGTGGTAGGAACTGTATGTTACAGCGCACACTGGTGGTCGGGAGAGGTGCAGGACACTGCAGCAGACCTGTGGAAACCCCTACTCGACCCAAAATACCACACCCTCCTGTTGGAATGGTGTGACCTGTGTAGGTATTACTTTCAATGAAGATGTGGCCCTCTTTCCCCTCAAAAAAACAGAGAAAAGAAAGATACATATTTTATACTCAAAGACATTCAGACATTCAGATATCATAAATCCATTTTTTTGTGTGTGTATAGAAATTTAATTTAATGGTTAAGAAACGTCAGTCTCACTAGCTGAGGTGAGTTTTATAAACACTTGTAATACCAGGATTTGAGCATATTAACTTTGCCAGATTCAGAGGGTAGCTTCTAAAATCAGGATTGCCAGGCTCTTTGTGCTGTAGCATTTTCTGTTGACCTGTGGTATATCACCAAAGAACACCACTAGGAAAATAAGAAAACAAATGTACATTGTTTTCTAATACCATTTTTATTGATTCATGTTAGTAAATGTTAGTTTTCAACAAGTGCTATTAAAATAATTTTTTATTTTTATCAATAGTTACAATTTTTAGAACTATTAGTTAAAAGTTAAAGATACTGTTTTATCCCCTAGCATGATAGATACATAGTAAGCAGTAAGTATTTTACTGAAATTGAAACCTGTTATTTTAGTATTAGGCATGTGACAAATAAGAATACATAGATCTGTCAATACTTTCTGCTTTTTCATATCTAAATAATTAAACCCACTCTAGACACTGTTCTAAGACTATAGATCAAAAGTGGAGTCTTATACCAAGTAAACATATGATATAAAGAACACTGAGCTGACCATTTTTAGGGAATTCAGTCTGGAGGCACAATATTATGGAGTTATTGTTAGTTAAAGAAACTTGATTGATGAGTTGAGTTTTGATTGGAAAAAGTTCATATCAGTTCAGAAACACAGCAGTGTTTCTTAGTAAGTTCAGAGTTAAAGCATTGCTGCATTATTAGAATCATAATGAAAGACCTAGAAGTCACCTATTCTCAGGCAAAACTATAACCAGAAAAATAGTTAGAAAGCCTTTTCTTAGAGAATTTGAAAATAAGAAAGCCTACAGTCCTTTCAGCAGTATACCGTGTTGAGAAGTTTATACAAAGTTTGTGTATATGAATGAGTTAAGTATATTAAGAATAATGTAGAACTTTATAGTTTACAAAAGGCTTTTCATATGCTTTCACCTAATTTAAACCTCATAATAATTTAGTGAAGTAGGTGATACTGTTCCCGTTTTCCTGATTTGTAAACAAACAAACAAACCTGAAACTGAGAGTGGCTACACAGTGAGTAAGTGGAATCAGGTTTTTTGGGGGGGGGGGGATGTGGAGAATAGCGAATGCTCTTTCCAGATATTACAGCTGCCTCTTTTAGTGGGATTTATTTGATTGATTGATTGATTGATTGATTTGGTTTGGTTGGTTTGCAGAGGTTTTTTGTTTCTGTTTTTGGTTTTTTGTTATTTGAAGGTGAGAGACCATTAGGTGTCTTAGTGATTTGACATGTACAATTTTGAAGATACTGAATGTTGGTATTTTGTTCTAGGCACTTGCCTTCTCTGATGGTAGTATTTAGAGCTGTTGGGTGGTGAAAGGCATTGTACCTCAATAAACTGTTTTTGTAAGTCTGTTCATATTTACCTTTCAGCAGTTGATTTGTTATTTTTAACTTATTAGAATTGGTCAGTTTATGATAAATCATCTTTTTACAAATTTAGCAAATAATGCCTTCTTTATAATGCTATAAACTGCCCCCGAATGGTCATAACATGATGGCTGCATGTGTTGTCTAAACACCCAAAATATTTTTTTTAAAGGATTCAGTATGTGCTTGCCTTGTTTTTGTAAGCTATGAATGTATGTATATAACTTGTTCTTTAGGCAGAAGCCAATCTCTTAAAATTGCTATTTAGAAAAAGACTTTTGTGAAGGATGTCAAATCAATCTACTAATCCTTCATAAGTTTTTCAGTAACTAGTCACCTTTTTTTAACCCTTCAGTTTTATTTTGAAATAAAATGAGTAATTGGCATTTAGAATCCATGCCAAATAAAATTTTGTGCCTTTGTGTGTCTCTAATAAGCAGACAACAATCTGATGAAGGAAGTAAAAGCTGTCAGCTCCTCATTCTCTTGAGTTGCAGGCTTCTTATCCTGTGAGGCCCTCTGACGTTTAGAGCCTCCAGGTTAAACCTTGATTTTATTTATTCTCTTCCTGAACATTTTGTTTCATCAGTATAAAATTTTCTGATGTTTTATCTAGCAATCCTAAGTTAATTTTTGTTACTTAAAAATAAGTACATATTTTCTATGGAAAATTTCAAAAATATTGATACTTTGAAAAGAAGAAAGTAAGTATCCCTTAGTGTTACCCTAAGAGATAACTAATAGCAAATTAAAAAGTGCCACCTGACCCAAACTCTAGACAGTTCAGAGTATTATTATTTTTACAAATATTTGTCAGTTTGATAGATAAAACATGTCTTCTTAAAATATACAAAATGTACATTTCTATGACTCTTGAAGATAGATATTTTTCATGTTGGTCGTTCTTGTTTCTTCTGTTAGTTGCTTTTTCATAGTTTAAAAAAATTAATTTGTGAGCACTCTAACTGTACAAATTATGTTAACTCTTTGTTGTGTATAAATACAAGTTCTTCATGTTTTTAACATCCTGTTTGTTTCTAGAGTTAATTAGTTGAGTTGAGCGATGATGTTGTATGTTACTACCAGTAAAATAAAATGTGGCTTTTCAGTTGTTGAAAATAATCCTTCAAGATGATTCTTAATTTGACAACAATTACAAAGAATCACTTTTGGACGCATTTTCTGATAGCATCTTAAAACTAACTTAAGTAGTGTCCAGGAAGAACTATTTGCTTTTTTATGTAGAGTAAACTTACATGACAACAAAAATCTTGGTCTAAGTTAGTAACTTAATGATTCTGATATTTATTCATTGTAGTTCCAAGGATTTTTTTTTAGATAATAATAGTTGAAAAACCTAGGCATGTTCTTCAAAATATCTTCCCTTTTCCAAATTATCTCCCCTGAGCATACTACTTTCATGAAAATTTTTGGTTCACAGTGTCATTGTATAATAATCCTTTCTTGGCCTTCACAAATGTAAGTTTGAAGGAATTTTATACTTGTGAAGTTTGTTGTTTTTTAGATTAGAGTGTTTTGATATTACATAATATAGTATGTAAGCCTTAGGGGGCAGATTGTCAGTGATATGTTAAGCCTAGTGAGATTAAACAAGTATAAAGGAAACTAATATTCACAAATATACAGCCTGTAGTCAATGATTGCTTTATAGCTGTTAAGTCAGGTTTTAAAGAAGTTTTAAGAAAACTTAGGTTGACTACAGACTTTATCCATAGATAAATAATTGTTAGAAAGTATAAAGATGCCTCCTGATTGTTCCCTTCCTTAGTTCCTTAGTTCTCTTTTCCTTAGTAAGAATGCTGAAAAGCTGTGCTAACTACAAATTTTATAGGTACGAAGAAGAAAGGAGAAAGAAGTAAAGTTTAAATTTATCCCAGTAAAGTTTTGCTTTGGGAGAGTACCTAAAATCATGTCTAAGGCCATGTTCAAGGAAAAAGAAAAAAAAAATTGAGAATTAGCCATTGAGTTAATTTAAATTGCAATGCAGAGTAGGAAGGTTCACATTCACAAATCTACACTTTTGACATCATCTCTGCACACAGTTATATACACAGCCAAAGAGATGCACCTGCAGGCTTGAAAAGATGGTGTTTATTGTAAAGGTGGAAGTGTCTGTTCTGTTGCTAGACCACCTCATCCATTGTGCATGATAGATTTATTTTTTAATGTCCCTGTCATAACTTTGTGGAAAGGAGAGTTACATTGCAGTGTATTTGTGTTACATACTAACTTGTAAAGTGTAAACCTTTCAATTATACCAGAATTTCCCCCATTTTGAGTTTCTTTATTAATAGAGTAAGAGTCATCCAAATGAAAGTATTCCGGCCTTCTTTAACCTCTGAGAGACCCTGCAATATCCTGTTCACTCTGTGTGATGTTTAAAAATGTATGACCATGTTGTTATGTGTCTCTTTCTAAGAACAGTGTGTCCTGGATGGTTGTCCTCTCCCCCTCTAGACTTCCAGCTCACCCAGGACAGAAGTGGTCTTGTTCAGCACCGTGTCCTCAGAAAGGAGTATGTAATACGGTGCTGAGCATGTAGTAAGTGCTTAGATGTTTTCATGGCCAGATTAAACACACTTTCTTCATTTCCTAATTATTTTAAGTATCTTGTAGAGGAATACTCAAAGCATAAACCCAGAAAGTTTTGGTACCAATTCAGTGCAAAACTACTCATTTTTGAAAGAAATATATTTGGGGAAATTTCTTGCCCTTGTTAGACAATCAAATATTTTAGACTAATAGAATTTATTTTATTTAATATAAGTATTTCCTTTATGCCCAACATAATGATCCAAAATATTTTATTGATCTCTACAGCTGCAGTGAGAAGAGGAGTTTGTTATTTTAAACAGAGGCTGAAGAAACTATAGAATTAACAGACATAAGAAAAAGTGGAGAAGGTAGAGGATGGAGTTGCAGACTCTACAGGAGGCTCTTAAAGTGGAAATTCAGGTTCACCAGGTACGCTGCATTCATGGCTTCTCCCACATCATGTTAGTAAGTAATGGCTAAAATTAGTAAGCAGGACATCTCTGATTTTTAGTACAGTTTTTAATCATCTTGCAGTCATTTGTCCAAGAGTTATGTTATTCGCCTTTTATCACTACTCAACAAACTCATTGATAATATTTTTAAGAACTTTACTAAAACGTTCCTGACTTCTCTTCCAGAGAAAAGAACTGAAAATATTTTTTTTCGAATGTTAAAGGTGTTTAAAAAAACCCAACTCTCTATTTTTCTGTTTTTTTGTTCATCTGAGGGACTTTGTTCATGTGACTTGCGTATTTTAAATAACAAGATGTATTTAACTTGACTTCCATATGTCCTGAAGGTTTTACTCATAATTCAGCTATATGACTTGACTCTAATCTTTAACAAAGAAAATGTGTTCACAAATGTTTAAATTTCAAATTTCACTATTCTTACATTTTACCCTAGGGACCTAGGCTAAACAAATCTTTAAAATATATAAATAAAAAACATTGATAATTACTATATTTATATAATATAATTATATTAATAAAATATGTGATATTAAATACATACATTTTATTTAGTGTAAATGTAACCAAGACAAAAAACTATCCTTAAATAACTAAATCATTTATCATGTAAACAGAAATAACACTGTTTACAGTCTCTTTTCTAGACATTAGCTGGATATGGTCCTAGGTTCAAGACAAAGGTACACACACATACACATATATAATTCTTGGTAATCAAAAGTGATAAATGATGCTCAGTTGACTACTTTTGAATGTTCAGAGTGTGAGCAGAGAGAAGGGAACTATTTTTTAAAGATGTTTGTTCTTAGATATGGTGTTCCTTGTTTTATCTGAATAGTCTAATGTAAGGTTAATTTCTGAAGTTGTTGGAAGAACACCTTGGGCTTTCGATAACTACTAAATTTGCAGGTTGCTTAGAATTAGGATGGATAAGAACTTTTAAAAAAAGCTTCAAAAGTACATATATACACACACATATATCTATAGATAGACAGATAGCTGTACTTTTTACATTGTCTCTTGATGTTCAAAAATCCCTGCTGCTGCTTTGGATCCTATTAAACTCTTGCTCAGCAGTAGTCTCAGCATTTGCTGTGTATAGGCAGGCTTCTCTATGTGAAGTGTGTTTTGTTTTTATGGTAACTTTAAGAAATTTAGTATATAAAAAGTTATGCACATTTTATTTCATTTGGCCTTGCTTCTGGTACTTATTGAGGAGAACAAAAACCCCTTTACAAAAACAAACTTGTCTTTTTCTCCTGTTGAAAGTATTTTAACATATTGGTGTGTTGAGTATCCAATTTGGCTGAAGGGCGAATGATGACAGTTAAATTCAAGATTTGTTCAAAGCTGACATCATCATAGGATGAATTTCTGGAGAAAAATTATGAATCTGAAGTTTGCATGGATCAAAGATAGTTTAATGAAGTTATATGTGATTTTTGGAGATATTCTGCCTCTCAAGAAATTTTGAGATGATGAAATTAATGTTATACTTTTAGTTCATCCTCAGAAGGTATGAACAAGTCCAAATGAGACTTTTTTTTATTGAAAGACTTTTGACCCAAATTGAACTAAATTACTAAAAATTAAAGAGTTCTTAAGTATTATTTTGGTTCGTATTTTTAATTCAAGCATACAAATTTTATGAAGATTATAGTTATGAAAAATGTTTATTGTTTTAAAATCTAATTTAAAGTTTAAAATTAACATTTGTTTGCTCAAAAGGAATATAATATTCTTCCTAAAGTTATCACTCTCTTAATATTCACATTAATTATTTCCCTGTATATTTATTTTTTAGCATAAAATTAATAGCTTTTATAGTCACCCTTAATTATTATAGAGCATTTTGTTTGTGCAGTAATAAACATTTACTTATGTTTATCAATGTTGGTTGATAGTATTTTAAGATAGAAAGTATATAAGATATTTCACTCCAGTTACATTTAGAATACTTTTTTATTTAAAAAAATTTAAGTATTAACAGTAAATCCAAGTGACATGCCTTTCTTGTAAATTTTATGTTGTTATTATGATTGGATATGTGGTAGCTTACATGATCATGGGTCATGACAAATTCAGGGATGCCAGAAATGACATCAAAGTAGGCACTGGCTATTAGGCTGAGGCCAAAGCCAGATCATACATTTGACTAAATATTGGGGCCACCCCTTCCTCATTTCCACTTAGGGAATGAAATTAGGGCTGAAAATGAGCTTACTAGATAGAAAGTGTGTTACAGAACTACCTGGTCTTGCTTTGGTGGAAGTACTTTTGTTCTCTATGGACAGGGAGATGATTTAAAAAGTAGCAACATACACGTGGTTGATGTTGACTGGATGTTTAAATAATAGTGGCCTGTGATGGGTATCTCATCTTTTTTGAGAAATTGCCTTTTTGATTTTTCTTATGTGGATTTAATGAAAGTCCTATTTAAACTTTTGGAGTATTTACTCTACCTGGAATGGAGAATAGTATAAAGCAGAGATTAGCAAACATTTTCTGTATACAGCCAGGCAGTAAAGTATTCTATATTTGCAAGTCATCTGTGGTCTCTGTCATAACTACTCTGCTCTGCTGCTGTACAGACAAAGCAGCCATAGACAATATATAAATGAATGGGTGTGGCTGCCCCCCAATAAAACTTTATTTACAAAAATGGGTGGTAGGCTGGATTTGCCTGTGGGCTGTAGTTTGCCAACCCTTGACATAAAGTATATCCTCAAAAATTGCTGCATCTTGCAGTGGAAAGTAAGTTAACTTTGATAACACACAATGGCAGCTTGAAGTCTCTAGGGATTTGGTTGGTCTAATTAACCCACCCAGCTTGTTCTGTCCTGCCTCTAATGGTCTAAAATGCAGCTTGGTTAAGTATAGGTAGAAAAGTTGGCTTATTTATTTCCTCCAGAGAAAGGACTGAGTTTGGTTATCAGTCATTTTTTAATTTCCAGTGTCATTGAGGAAAACCATTTTGAGCTTTAAAAAGGAAACTTTAGTATAGAAGTCCACTCTCTGATAACCAAATCAGAAAGGACAGCCAAGGACTTTTTTCATTGAAGAATATGACTGGCCTTTAGACTACGTTAGTAAAAATGTATATGTATGGGAGGGAGGGTATATATAGCTCAGTGGTAGAGTGCATGCTTAGCATGCAGGAGGTCCTGGGTTCAATCCCCAATATCTCCATTAAAAAATTAAACAAACAAACAAAATTACCTCCTCCTCCCCCCAAATTTTAAAAATATGTATATGTATAAAACCTTGTGTTTCTATCTCATTGAGCTCTTGGAATGCTTGTTATTACTATTTTGTAGATTAAGACCAAGATACAGAAGAGTTAACCACTGCCACATATGAAATAGAGTATAGTAACATATGTCTTCTGTATTTGGAGATCATGGTTGGCAATCTCAGCTATCCAAAATGTATCCTAGCACCTGAAGTAAGGCTTTTGACAAGCTAGAATAAATGTCAGAAGTCATTCACCAAAGATTATACATTTTATTCAAGGGGGATTTCTTAGGTTATTACACCCTATTTGCTCATCTTAGAATTAGTTCACTAAGTGTATTACACAGCAAATCAGAAGCAGCAAATTTGAGTTGGGGTTCTGGGGCTGTTAGACGGGGGCATAATAATAGTAGCAAGATTTGCTAACTGACTGCTTGACATTAAGGAGTAGACTAAAAAACTAAAATTCAGTCACAAGAACTCTAAAAAACATAGTAGTTTGGGGCCTTTATTGTAAGGTCCTTAGTTGTAATATTTGGAGAATAGTATATTGATGTAGTCATGCCTGTAAGTATTAATAAACCTGCCTTTTTTCTATTTAATAAGGCAGATAAGTATATATTTTAGAAAGGTTTTATTTTTTGGCTAAAAACTTTAAAAGTGTCTTTTCACCCAAAGAGAGGGACAGATTTTTCAGTTATATGAAAAAGTCACTTGGAGAACAGCTTATTCCCATGTACCTTTAGCAATCAGCCTTCTGATGTTCCTTTATGCCTCAGATTCTTGTGTCTCTGGTTATCGTTACCTCTGGGCAGTCATACTTTCAGAAGTTAGGTTGGATCAATCAACATCCATTTTCCTTGTTTTTCTTTTTTTGGACTTATATTTTCCCTAGTAAAGGTCTTTCTCATTCAATATTCCGGTAACATTCTCCTTCCCAGAGGAACCCAGGTAGGTAGAATTTTGCATTACTGCTTCCTTCACTTCCTTACTCTCAAATACTGAGCATCACTGCTTCACTGAGTACTCCCCACTACCCCACAGAGAAGTCAGTGGCAAAGTCACATCTAACACTAGGCTCCTTCTGTGGTAAGAACCAAACCAACAGACTTGCCAAATCTGTTTGCTGTGTACAGAGCAGCTTCTTTCCAGGCCTTGTTTGAGACTCTAGACAATGACAACATTTTAAAGGGATGTTTCGCTTTTGGAGCATCCAGCTTGTTTAAATTGCCTTTTAAAAGCCCCCCTCCCCCATTCCATCTCCAGATTTGTTTAAAAGCAGGAAGCTCTTCATTTCAAATATAAAGTGGTAGTTTGATTTTTTTTTTAATATTAAGAAGAGTGTTTCATTAACCTTTTGTATGGACCACAGAAGCTCATGGTCTATCCTGATTGTGGTATTACTCATTTTTTTGTGTGGGCCTAAAACTCTAGATTTGGGGGGCTAAACCTGATTAGCCATAGTGAGTTACTGTGTGAGACTGATGCCTCTTTTTCTCTCTTTATTATCAGAAACTGGTTGCTCAGATGAAGCAGGATCCACAGGTAAAATACTATTTTTATTCATTTAATTTTTAAATTAAAATAATTTAAAATAAAATGATCATAAAATACTAAAATATAGACTAATACTTAAGTTTTTTAAAAAACTATCTCATCTCTAACAGCAATTATTTTTAGCACATTGGTCTTCATGTTTTAAGAGTTAAGAAAAAATCTAGTCATTCTATTATAATATAGCTATTATTCCATCTTTGTTACTGCTCTTTTGCTTTAATGTTAGTTGCTTTGAGTATTTTGGGGAAAAAATGAGAGTTAATACTCTTCATATAGCTTAAATTTCATTTCCACAAGCCGCCTTACTCAAAATCAGAGTTAGTGAGGCTTTCTGTAGTCTCAAAATTATTAAATATGGCCCAGAACCATTTTTTATTTTCTTATAGTTTATAGTACAGAACATTTGAATACTTAATTCCAGTATGTTCAGAGTGAGAATTTAGAATACTTTTTAAAAAGCACTTTAAAAGATTTTATTTTTGAAAGAGCTCTTAAAGAAGGTTTAAAAGAACCTTATATAATGATCCATCAATATTACCTTTTCTTTAAAGTTTCATAGGCATTTTTGACTTGAGCATTTTATTGTCTATCTTTGAAGAGAAATCTCCCTAAAAAGTTACCTCATCTTTGATGATTGTATTTATCGTTCAGGTGGTATCTCTTTTGCAGCAATGAGACAGTGGGTCACAGGTGTGGAGACTATATATCACACGTTCTCAGGATTTCTCTTCTGCATTTGGTTACTCATAGTCTGTTCACAGAACACATAGACCCACTGATGGGTGTGTGTGTATTTTTTTTTAGCTTATTAAACATAGCATTCATACCTCATTGTAAAGTTAAATAAAATAGATTCTTGGATTGAAGAATGGTACTGTAGCAGATTGATTTTTGGAAGTGGGAAATAATACCCATTTGTACAAATTTAGCACCCAGTGGCTTAACTGTTGTGTTTTTAACAATCCGTTGATTCTGAGAGCTGTCATTAATAGCCACTTAACTCTTGTTTGACGGGCCAACTTCTTTGAGAAGCTTTTCCATTTTAATTTAAAAAATATATTATAATTTAAATTAGATTTAGGGAACTAAGAGGCAATAGACCTTAGATGAATAGATTATTTTATATTTAATGTGGTAACTTATGTTATCAGTAACTGAAATATTATTAGAAAACTTTAGCATTTCTGATATAGCTGGGAATCATGTAACAGAGATATCTTAGTGTGAAGAACTTGAGGGGACATTAGGTTGCTGGACAATCTTGTGGGTGATCTCATTAGAGAGGCCTTATATCAAATACTTTCATAAAAAAATAGTACATGGAGAAAACATGAGAGGGAGGATGTATGCCCCGACCCTGTCAGAAGACGAGGCAGGATGAATTGAAGGAATTGTATGTGAAATGATGAAGGAAAAATAGTCTTATTGGGGTGGTGTTCTGTCAGCTAGTCAGTAGGCTATCCTGCTACATAAACTTTTGAAAACTTTAATTTTGGATTTTTCTCCCACTTGAGTAAAAGGCAAGCATTCTCAGTGTATCTCATTTAAAATAGTATTCTTTTTTGATTCCCAGCATTTTAGAACTGAGAAGTTGCCCTGTTAGTCAGTGTGTTAATTTGAATGATGTAGTGTTAAGGCAGTTGCAGCACTGACAGCTTTCAAATCTAGGCTAAAATAACAAATGTACTCTACTAAATAAGGGAGAGGGCATGCAGAGAAAAACCTTTTTTCATTGATAATGCTGTTAAGCATGCAGTGTGTTCATACTTACAACTTCCATTTTCCTGCTTTTGTCTGATTTAGTGGAACTTTAGGTTTTCTGTCAACTGGTTCTCTCTTATAAAGAATAACTATTTTGGTAGAAAGGAGTACTATTACAGTACAAGATGCTAAAATATAAAACTTCTTGTAATTTAAAATAAGTGCAAAGGAGTTACCCTTGTTCTAGTGTTAGCAGCCTACATTTAGGATAAATGCATTAGGTGGTAGTAATATGACTACAGTTTAATGCATGACACATATGATTGGCTAAATGCTTAAGATTGCTTCATCATTTGTAATACAGTATGCATAAAGTCTTCTTGCTACTATTCTGTTAACAAATGAAATATCTTTCTCACAGATATTTTTTCTTTCCAATCAGAATGCTGATTTAAAGAAACAGCTTCATGAACTTCAAGCCAAAATCACAGCTTTGAGTGAGAAACAGGTAGGGGAAAAAGGAGGGGGGCATATTTTTAACATTGTGTTCTAAAGATATGTCTGCTCGAGGCTTCTAGGAGAACTGCTATTTTTCCTCATGTGTGAAAATAAGTGTGGGCAGCCAGACTCAGTTTTAATTTTGTTTGAGCTCTGTTTATCTATTTTTATTTTTGGTTGAAATCAGTCTCTAGAGTATCCCATGGGTATATGTTACTGGCAAATATCTAAAAGTGCTGTGGCAGGCTGCTCTTAACTGTGTTAATTAAACTCTATAGCTTACCCATAGGGGATCGGGTAAAGAAAGTTAATGGGAGGATGTAATAGAGAATCTTATAGTTGCTGGATATGCCTTGTTACCTGTTTTAAAGGCTTGAGATGGAGAGAATGGTAAACAGATTGCTCTAAATGTAGGTCTCCCATTCTGATTGTCATTCCTTTATGTTAATCTTTATTAGATGTTGACCTACTATTATGTGAAAAAACTTTGGTGAAGCCTTGTTAGATTTATTCTATATAGGCCAAAAAAAAAAAAGAACATCTTTTTTTTTTTTTTTTTTTTTTTTGCAAGGACATCTGGAAAATATTCTTAGGAATTTCTTGTTTAATGACCTCTGCTTCACCAATTCAGACAGCTCCTGCCACCAGGTGGAGTGTGACATTTGATAGAGCTATAAGTAAAAGTCTGTGGTAATCTGACAAAGTGTTCTCTGTTCCTTCCCCATCACTCTCCCTCTGGTTAAAAGGTAGAGGTCTTCTATCTTGGAGTAGGTGAATGTGTGAGCCAAAACGATACAGTGATTTGCCATTTATAGTTCATGCTAGTGACATCTTACTGAAGATTTTTAGCTATACAGTTCTCAATAATTGATATTTGTGTTGTTTTTTAAACTTTTGTTGAATGACATAACAACAGTGAGAATAATTTATTTCTGGAGATTTCTGATTGTGTTTGTTTTATATATTGTATTGTACTTTCATTTAACTAAGGGGAGAAGTAAACTTTTGAGAACTCTGTGGAATACATATGAATTGTTAATGTTTCAGAAAAGAATCTTCTTCCAAGCTAAGTGAACAATTTTTCAACCCCCTCCTTTTCTAATGCTTCTGCTTTTCCCCATCTTGTCTTCTTCAGAGACAGGAGGTGTTTTACATTAGGGAATTGCCAAACTAAAATTAAGAGGAGGTAGCATGGTGGAGAACAATTTATAAGGAAAAATATAAACAGAGTTTTGTTAGGTGTATTTGACTCTGAAAGTGATTCAGTTCTCTAAAGTCAAAATGATGTGTGTTAGTGAAAGTGTTCTAGCTTTAAAATTCTCTTAATGTTGAGCCTCCTTAGAGTTTCAGGGTTAGTTTGACAAGATGCCAGTGAATGAGTCACTTTGGCTGGAAAATTCACGTGTTTCAGCAGGGAAAGAAGGTGAGAACTGATGAGAGAAATAGGGGATGGGGGATTCTGTCACAAAGTTAAGGCAACCTAAGGCTACGTTTGGGGGAAAGGGGCAATTTTTAAAAATTTACATGTATTTGAAATTTTTGTAAGAATTAATGTAAAGATTTGGTTTACTTCTGTAACTTCTAATTCTTTAATTTTTCTTTTGCTAGAAACCTCACTTAATAGAAAATTGCAAACATTTATGTTCAGTAAGACATTTTATCAAGTGGTGAACTCTGTGACCTGAACTAAGTTTGGATTTTAGAAATCAGAATTTTTAAAAATGGTTTTAAGCATTTGGAAAACTTTAGGTTACAAAGTAAAGGAAATAAGTATCAGAAACTAAAATGCAGTCTTGCAATTTTTAAAGTATTTGCTTAACTGTTGAAACAACCTTTTTGATAGAACAGAAAATATATCATTTTTGGTAGGATAGTATGTGAAGGAAGCACAGATACAAAGTTCAAAATCTGGTCTTTCCTCAGAATTATTTCCAACATGGAACATTGATATTTTGTTTAAAATAGTTTTTATTTTAGAACAGACGCCTAATGCTGTATGCCCAGCTCTTTGTTTTTCTTTCTCTGAAGATCCACTTAGCCTCCGGCGAAACTTACTGATTTTCCTTCTACTTTAATTACTAAAATCTGAATTACCTTACTCACATGACTGATATTTTAATTTAATATTTTTTGGTTTTGAGAAAAAATCAAATATAGAAAAGTTCAAAGAGCATTGTATTCCAGAATTAACAGCTGTTAACCCTTTGTCGTGTTTGTTTCCATTCTTTTTCTGTATGTGTTTTTCTATAATCATTTTTCCAGATCCACTTGAAAACTTACAGAAGTAATAAATGCATATGTTCTCTTATTTTGCTTTATTAAAAAAAACATTGCAGATAGTCACTAATTCTTACAGTAGGCATTTATTAGTTCTTATTTGTTACTGCTACCTCAATATTTACTACTTACTCAGTTTCTTCCTCAAGACCAATTATGAAATGGTGCACTCGATTTGGGAAAATACAATCTTTACTGAGCATCCTTCTTGGCTAAAACTCAGCGAATTTCAGTGAATTCTTGTTGAGATTGTTTCAGTGCTTTCAAACTATAATTTGAGATTTCTGAGTAGAAACTCTCCATGGCAGTTTTTGAAGTCATATTCTTGACCCACAGGGCTTTAATTTGTGGCTGACAGTTTTAATTCAGTTTTAACCCCAAACTTGATTGGCTAAATAAATTATATGTTACAAAGCCATTAAAAATCATGGTTTCAAAAATATTTTAATGACATAGGAATGTGCTCAAGATAAAATAAATGAAAAAGCACATGCAACTTCATATGCATTACCATCTCATTTTTGTGTATTGTGTGTATATATGTACGTAGGCATGTAAATGTGTGTAAAAACAGTGTCAGGTAAAATGTTAGGAGGTGATGAGTTTACCGGTAGGTTTTTTTTTTTCTTTATATGCTTATGTATATTTCCTACATTCTCTACAATAAATATGTTTCTATAATCAGAAATAGACAAGAAACATTATTAAAAAAATTTTTAACACCAAACTCTGTCTGTTACAGGGATGGTTAATGTTTAAAAATGTAGTAACATTCTTCTCATGGTATGTGAACCACTCTAATCAGAGAATCCAACTATTTTCAACACTAGTAATACTGAAGTGTGGAAGCAACTGTTAATTTTTTTAACAGAGTTCATTCTCATTCTGCACCCCTTTCCTCTCATCTTTGACATACGTGTGTGGTCTTTTGCTTGTCAGAATAGAGATTCTAATAGTGGGGCCGATACACTGAGTTGCATTAGTGCTCTGCTTTCATTCTAATTCATTTATCATAGAAGCAATCTTAACATCTCAAAGTTTGTTGCTTATATTCCTTTTGTGACTCAGGCTTAAGCCATAATAGTTTCATCTTTGATTTCCCCTGCCTTGAGGGGTTTGCCACACCACCTTCCTTCACCTGGTGCTCTCCTGACCAGGCATCAGATAGGTTAGGTTGCAGCTTAAAAGTCACTTTCTCAGAGGACCTATCCGTGAAACCCTATCCTCCTGTCAAAATCAACTGTTTCTATTATAATCTCTCATTGACCCCTTCATTGAGGCTCCTTCATAGCTGTGCCATTTAGGATTAGGTTCTGCTGTCAGTGATTGAAAACCCAAAATGAAAATGGCTTAAACAAGGTAGAATTTTATTTCTGTCTCATGTAGAAGCTGTGTAGGTGTACTAGGGCTGGGGATAGTGGTTCCACAGTGCCACGGAACCCAGGCTCCTCCTGCTCTTTTGCTCTGCCATTCTCAGCATGAAGCTTCCACATCATAATCCAAAATAGCTGCTCCATCTGGTAAGAAGGGGGAAAGCAAGCCTTTTATTTCTAAGGATATTTATTGGATGTTGTGCGTACCACTTGCAATTAGATCCCATTGCTCATAACTTGGTCACATGGCCCCAGCTAGGAGCAGGGAAGGCTGGGAAGTATAGTCTATTCCAGGTAGCCGTGGGCATATAAAATTCAGGGACTGTAATACTTAGCAGGAAGGGGGAAATAAATATTGTGGATAATTAGCAATTTCTGCCATAGTAGTTTATCACAATTTGTAATGACACGTCTGTGATTTTTATTTTTTAGTATCTGTCTTCCTCACCACACTGTTAGTTTCAAGAAGTCAGAGAACATACTTTTCTTATTTGCTTCTTTATTTCAAGTATAGTGTTTAGTATAATATTTAGCATAAAATAATATTTAGCACAGAAAAGCATATGTATTTCTTAAATGAATTATTTTATCTACCTTATCTTTTTCTCTACTTAAAGATATATTTTAAAACAATGCATCTTGCTTTTATACATTTTAAACTTAAAATATACTATGAACATTTTCATACATTTTTGAGTGTTCTTTAGGAACATAATTTTTTAATTGCTTCAAATATTTAATAGTCTGGCTAGATCAAAGCTTATTTAGCTGTTCACTCTATTATTTGATGAAGAATGTTTACAGCTTTATGTTATTATAAATACTGCTCTGATAAATACCCTTGTATGTGAATCTGTTCTCTCTCATTGCCTCAGGATACATTCTCAGGTGTAAAATTATTGGGTGTATTGGTCATCTATTGCCGTGACAGTTCTGCACAACAAACCAGTGTTTCATTGAGTTACAAGACTAAGGATTTATTTTCACACTGGGTTGTAGATCACCTGGGTTTCTGATCTCTGCTGGGCTTGGCCAGTTACATCTACTTCAGTTTGTGGGGTGGCTGGCCCTGCCTCAGGCTGTAGGTAGGGTTAGATCTGCTCTAAATATGTTTCTTCTGAGGCCTATCATGAAGGGGCAGCAGCCACCTGGAGCATACTCATGTCATGGTTTCTCACCAGCGTGCAAGAAACAGGCCAAACTACCAAAATGCATTTTAAGCCTCTGCTGGCATCAAGTCCCATTAGACAAAAATCATGTGGCTAAGCCTTGTGAAGTTACATGACAAAGCATGTGAATGTCTAATTTTATGACAGAGTATGAAGAGTTGAGAGCAATAATCCATCCAATACTCTTGGTCAGAGGGTATTAAAAAAGTTTACTGTATTAAAAAAAACCCCACTTTACTACTTATTTCTAAATAGCTTTCAGAAAAAGCTTTATCAGAGTAACAGCATGTATTAGAGTACCTGGTTTTCCTGAGGAGATAATCTTGTGGGGGGAGAAGAGCACTTTGCTATTTTGGAAGATGGATTAATATGTATCGGATGCTTATCTGAAGGTATATTTTCATGCCATTTGTCCATGGTACAGATACTCCATAGTCTTCCATAGAATAGCTTTTGGTTTTAGGTTTTGTTTTTCTTTCACCCATTCCCCTATTTTTCTTATTTCTTTTAAGATTGAGGTAGACCCTTTCATAGTCTTTGGTCTTTGCTTTTCTGACTCTATGTTTAAAAATCACAGTCTCTATTCCTTATAGACTGTTTAACCTAATACAGGATGAAATATTTTTCTGGGTTTAATAAATAGTTGCCATTTATGGAACCATTCTCATTTTAAATTTGAACATATTTTAGTAAAATGGATTCTGAAGCCTTTGGGAGAGAAGTTTCTGTTCCTGTCATAACTAATTATGTTTCTGATGCATAGAACAACATAATTTAAGATAAGTAGGTGAGTTGAGCAATGGACTGGGTTGTGTGGGGAGAACATTGAGAGTTTGATTCTGTTCCTTACTCTGTAATACTTATTGATAGATTTTGAGTTATTAAATAATTTAGTATGTCTGTTTCCTTATTTATGGAATGTTTAAGTAATGCATCTTAAGAGTTACTGAACATGTATCTATTAAGTGCACTGAATATTTTTGGAGGTGAGTTCTATTTAAATGGGAATTGTTAGCTTTAGTCATGGTGGTTAACTTCTCATATGTAATACCTTCATCTTATAAGTAGCGTACTACTTTTTTGAGGAGCTTAGAACTTTTCACATTTAACTCAGTCATGAGTACATCATTGTAATACATAAACTGGGACATAGACTATTTGTGACTTAGCCGTGATTATGTAATTAATTGTATCAGATTCAGGACTAGATTTCAGATCACTGTACTGTTCATTCATTTTTATTTAGTATATTATATTCTTAAATTATTCTGTGGACCTTTATCAAATATTTTTTGAAATAGGACATTAGGCAAAATAATTACATTGCCTTTAAGCTTCACTGCCTTGGAGTCAAGTAAGTAAATTAGTTCTGGAGTCTCATATTGGTAACCTGATACATGACTGTCTCCATCCTCTGATACCAGTTACCATAGAATGTTACCCTCTCCAAACTACCCATCAAACTAATGTGATTGACATGTCACATTAGAATTTGGAATTGTCATTTTCTTAGAGATCCTTTGAACTATTTGGGAGTCCAACCTCATCTTTCACCAGACTTTAGGAGTTCCCTAGGATTTAATCTAGTTCATCCTTCCTGTACAAATATTTATGTGAAACCATTAGTCCAAATGTTTGCTGAGTTTACTGCTTCTTGTGTACATCAGTTCTTTCTCCCTTGCATCAAATACAGGAAATGTATTATTTCAAATTTCTCCTGGTGAAATCCTGTTGGCTTATATTCAACCAAAATGAGATGAATGGAAGGGCTTAAATACTGGCCAAGAACATAAAGTTTCTGAATATTGAGAGATCATGTGCCTGTGATGTGACTATGGTGCCTGGTGCTGCATTAACTTCTGGGTTTTAACCATAATTTATTCTCGGAGTGATTTTCTGTGGCCTGTAGTTATAACCTAGTGGTCAAAGATTTGATTATCTCTTTAATATAGAGAAGCTTGATGAAAGAACTCATATTTTAATAATATTGTGCTATCTTATTGTAGGACATTTTGCCTGAACATAGTGGAGGAAATCAAGTAAGTTGGTGACTTGTACCAAATGCAGCAATCTGTTTGCTTCATAGATTAGAGTAATCTTCTCAGGTCATCACAGTCATTTATTTTTGGTGCTAGTAAATGGAATGACTTTTAAATTCAGTTTGAAATTCTTAGTCCTTGTTATCAGGTATTGCATGTCTTGATACTGGGCTACTGAAATCCAGTGTATATTTTTTCTTCTTTACTCATCCCTTACTAAGTGGAAAGCAGTTGCTTCAAGCTATGAAAATCTAATCAAAGCCCAAGTTTGTATCCCTTTGTTTAGGGATTTTTCACTTTGACTCTTTGGAGAACTTTAACCTAATTCTTGGATGGGAGGTGGTATACACAACAAATGTTCTACAGGGCCTTAGCCAGTGTAACTCTTGACTCTACTTCTCCACTATGTCAGTGAATTAATTTGTGCTTTTAAATAATCAATTCCCTTTAATTTATTCCCTTCTCCCTAGGGTCTGTGTTTTTTTCAAATTTCTTTTATGATTCTAGGATTCTGACTCATCTTTCATAACGTTTATTGAAAGTTTTCTGTGGTGAAAGGGCTGGTACTAGGCCCACGGAGGATGCCGAGGGTGAAAACCTTACAATGTTACTTCCCTGTGACTAGTCATCACTTACAAGATGTGCAGGCTCATTAGCCCTAACATCTTCGGTGGCTCATTCTTGATTGCCTCTCTTGCATCCTTTCCTGCCATTCATACCCTCTAAGTTCCCTGATGTTGCCTTAATTCACTGGGCTCTCTTAAAACTCCATGTGTTTGCACGTGCTTCTTTACAGCTGGAATTCTGTTTACTCTTCGCCTGGTGAATTCCTGCATATCCTTTGAAGACTTTGCTACATATCCTTTGAATAAAGATCCTGTAAAGCTTTCCTTGACTTCTTTCCACTTTCCAGGCAGAGTTAGATATCCCTCTTCTGTGTACCCATGGTGTTTGTGCCTACCTCTCTCTTATTTGTACTTATTGCATTGTATTGTAATTATATATTTGTCAGCTCCTCGAGGACAGGGAGTGTGTCTTGCTCTTATTTGTGCCCCTCAAGCCTAGCATGGTAGATACGTAACAAGCATTTTTGAATGTATTAATTCATGATGCTTTCAAGAAGCTAGTAGTCTAGTGGGGTGGCCAAGTATGATGGTGTTTTACCATTAAAAGGAGATTTCCGTTCAAATAGTTCAATTCCTCCTTTTTTGGGGAAAAATATTCTCAATATTGTTTCCTACTTAATGCTTTAAGAACATTCAATAACATTATTACCTCTTTTCCAATTCAGAGCAGCTTTATCTTCGTTCCAGGAAAGGAAAACGTCTATGAAGTGAAGTAGCATAAACTAGTAAATGAGTCTGGGTCCGGCAATCTGGAAATGTAATATATCTAGAAAGAGTTTTCCTCTGCAGTGTTGCTCTATCACTTAGCTCTTTCTGTTGTACCTTCTTTGAGTCCTCTTCAGGTTTCTTCTCCTGACCTTGTAAAACACGCTTACATCTCTCATAAACAACAACAAAATTCCTTCATTTCTTAATTTCTTCCTGCCATTGCCCTCTCTTTCCTCTCCATCCCTTCATTGTTAAACTTACTAAATTATTAAACATTATTAAACTCAGGCTCTATTTGATGTTACTTTTCCTCTGCCTTTTAGTCCTTTATCGGCCTGGAATTCTACTGTAATGAACTCACTGAAACTTCTGGTAAGATAATTGCCAAATCTAAAGGAAGTTTTTCACACTTCATCTTACTTGAACTAACTGCAGCATTTCATCTTAATGACCAGTATCTTCTTCAGAGAACCAAGAGCCTTCCTTTCCTGGTTCTCCTTTTACCTCTTTGAATGCATCTACTCAGTTTCCTTTTCAGGCAATTCTTCCTCAGCCTACCTTTAAAAATTAATATTCTGTGATATTTTATTCATGTCTTCCTTTTCCCCTAACTCTGTTTTTCCCCAGTGGGTGATATCCTGCCTTAAACTACCACTGAGTGCCACCACTCCAAACCTTTATTCCTCTTCCTTTCTCTTTCCTGCACTCTGAACAGATGTGCATTTTCAGCTTCTGCTGACTGGATGTCCCAAAGCTCTATATTCTCCAAACAGAACTCCAAATCCACCCCTCTTCAAATTCTACTTCTCCTTCTTTCACTTTTTGGTTAATGGTACTCCATTCATCCAGTGGCCAAGCAGAAACCTGGAAATTATCATGGACTTCTTTCTCTCTCTCCCTTGGTTTCTCATCCATAATTACCAAGTCCTGTTTATTCAGCCTTCTCAGTATTTCCCGTACTCTCCTACTCCCTTTCCATGGCGTTGCCTTGCATCCAGTCCCTATCTTTTGAGATCAACCTTTCCACTATTTTCAGGACAATCTAAAGTAAAACCCTTGTATGTTGCTTTCCTGCTTGAGATTCTTCAGTCAGTAGCTCACCTTCCCTTGTACTCTAGGAAAAAGTCCAATCTCTTTATGATGGCTCAGAAAACCCCGCTAAATTATCTCATCCATGCCTGCCTCTCCACCGAACTCATATGTACCTTTTCTTCCAGACTTGCCACATACACATTTTCTTGGTTATGCTCTATAGCTTCTTTGACCTGGGATGTTCTTTCCTATCTTCTTTGCTTAGTGCAAACCTTCTGCTTTCTGAGACCATAGGCTCATTTTCAGGACCATATAGTACAGAAATAGCTGCAGAAGAAAAATTGAAAACAAATAAATGAGGATGCATTAGCAAGTAAATATAAAAGCTATATATTCGTATTGTGAGGTGCTTAACTGAATAGAAAGATGTTTGGAAGGTGAAGAAAGCAAATTGTAAAACAGATGTACACTATGATTCATTATTTAAAATACAAAATATTTTAAAACCATTTTTGTATATATGCATTCATGATCATTTATACTTGGAAATATGTGGGGAAAAGGTCTACACTATCTAGAATCATTTACATGGAGCTGTTAACAGGTTACCTCTAAGAAACGGGATTCAAAAGGGGTGACCAAGGAAGCTGGCACTTTTAATTTTGTATATTCTTTTTTTGTTTGTTTTTTAAACTATTGAAGTATAATATAAATACAAAAACTTATACATATATGTATTCATTTATATGTATGTACATATGGCTCAGATATATTTTTACAAACTGAAACACCCAGGTGACTAGCACCCATATCAGTGTCTGAACATTACCATCACCACAGAAACTGCTTTGTGCTTTCTTCAGTTCACTGCCCTCCTCCACCAGAGAAACTACTGTTGTGACTTCTGACAGCCTAGATTAATTTTGCCTATTTAAAATCAAATAGGGCGTACTATTTTCTGTCTGGCTTATTTTGTTCAGCATTATGTTTAAAAGATTATATCTGTTTCTTTGGAAGTTTTTTAAAAACTTTAAAAAATAATTATAGAGTCACAGGAAGTTGTCTTTTGAAATTTTAAATCACTGAAGAATAAAAGTGTGTCATCTCCTGGATATACCAACCCTAAAATTTCTTGGTATTGTTGAATGTGTTCTCTTGTGAATTGATAGTTCCTTGCTCTTGTCACATTTCATTAATTATTTGTTTGTGTATTTATCTCCCTTCTAGATTGTGAGTCCCTACATACTGTGTTCCTTTCATCCTTAAAACCCAGTGTATGCCTAGTGCTCCACACACAGTGGTACTTAAACAATATTTGTCAAAGAAAAGCAGGAGGTTCTATTCTGTGTGTTCTAGGCTCTGCCATGTATTTACTGGTCTGTGTCTATTGAACCTCTGAACTGATTTCCTCAGCTGTAATATGGGCATATAATTGTGTCAGTTCCTATGCTTTTTAGCTGCACGTAACTGAGCACCCAGCTAAAAGTGGCTAAAACACTAAGTGGACTTAGTAATTCACATAGTACGTTGCTAGAGTTGTCCAGTTCAGCATCTCAGCAGCACATCAGAACCCATGTTCTGGTCGTCTTTCTGTTCTGCCACCTTAGCAAGTCAGCAAACATTGCTTGTTGTCACAGTATTGCTGCTGCAGCTCCAGGCTTCATATCCTCCCAGTTCTTATATGTCACTTCTTAAGAGCAAGGAAAAACTTAGTTAATAGACTTTCAACAGACATTGCACCTCACTGACTACAGTTTTGTCACATGCCAATGTCTAAAGTAGTGACTGGCAGGAAGAGTGGATCCAAGAGTGATTTATATCCTGGAGCTGAGGATTCACCTCTCAAACATTCGGAGGCTAGATCCACAAACAATACTAGTTTTTGTTAGCAAGGAAAGAGATGGAGAATAATGGATTTTAAAAAGGAGTCAGCAATGTCTGCCTTCATATATATTAGTTTTCTCTCCTAATATAAATTAAATATAATGTATATTTGAAGATGTTTGACCCCTTAGTACTTGTTAGTGGTTTTGTGGATTATTTTAGAAAAGTCTCCCTTTGCCATCCTAGCTTGAAACCCGCTTTAGGGCAAGGAAAGTAAGAATAATTTTATTGTTTGCCGAAGTAATAAATTATATAAGGGCAAATCTATTACCAGAAAAATAATGTAATTTATTTCAAATGTGAACTATAAATTATTTTAAAGTTTTTTGATATTTAAAAATTATGTCTATAAACTGTCATTGTCATCACTTATTAATAATATTCCATGCCTTTGAAGCATCGCAGCCTGATGTCCCTTGGTTAATAGTACCTTCACCACCTGCGTTATTCAGGAAAACCCAGTGGTATTCATGGATTTCAGTTTTCTAAAGGTTTAACACTATAAATGACAGGCCAAATCACAGATCCATGCCTGCCTGCCTGCCTGCCTTCCTTCCTTCCTTCCTTCCTCCCTTCCTCCCTCCCTCCCTCCCTCCGATTAGGGTAAGAGAACCAGACAGAAAAAAGAAGTTTACTCTTGAGCTATTGTCTTCATATGGTGGCTGATTAGATGAGAGGCTGCCCTGCAGAAATACCTTTACAGAGGCTATGTTCCCCAAAGTTGATTTACTGTAAGTTCAGGAAGCAAATGCTTGTGTGAATCAGCAGGGTTTGGCTAACCTCTCTTATACTTAGCTCTATCTGAAAATGACTGAGTGGTTATTAGTTTCTATAAGGTAAGCACCAAACTCTAAAACTCTAAAAAATGAGGCCCTAGAAATCTTCAACTAATGTGTTTAATCTGTCACCTTTTCTCCTACTCCCACTTCTATCACCTTTTTAAAAACCTCTCTTCCTTTACCAAAACAAACTATATCATTTTGACCAAGGAGAACACCAAAGGTAGAGATCAATTCTGTACTTACTTCTCCCATGAGCAGTGAATAATTATTGCTGATCTCATTTTATGTATTTTTTCTGTTATCTGATACAGTAATTGGAGGAGAAATTAACACTACCTTTCCTATGGAATCATCAGGCACAGATAAACTTATCCTGAAAAGTTGTATTGCCTGAAGGGAAAGAATTGAGTGAAATTGGGGGAATGCATTAATTGACAGAAATAGACATTCGTTTTTCTTTGTGTCTCATTTATTATAGATTCTAGAAGTTGGGTCATGAACTTGAGACACATTTATGAAGATTGTGAGTTAATCTATCACTTGCTTACAATTAAGAATGAGGTAGCAGTCTTACTTCTTTTTTAAAAAAATATTATTCACCAGTTCACCTTTTCCTTAGAATGTTTGATTTTTTTCATCTGGAGTGAAATCTTCGAGACTATTACTCACACTCAAAACCCCCAACTAAAGACAAGGTAGACAAAAGTAACTGTTGGAAGTCATTTAAAAGCATCTTCATATGAACTTCTGAAGACACATACTTTTCTTACTCTGATTTCTGTTTATCTTAGATGTAAGTTCATCAGATGAGACAGTGTTTGCAAGCTATCAGAAATACTTCCCCTGAGTCTAATCTTCTGCTAATAGCTGATAAGATGATCTGTAACTCTTCTTAAAGTATCCCCTTTTCATTACTTCCTTTCCTCTGTTTACTTGCTTAATTGTCTTCTTTAGGTGTAAAGCATTTTATAGCCATGACTTCTGAAGAGAAATTGATTAGTTCTCCTAAGATGAAAAGACTAGTATAATTCTCTAGAGCAGGGATCAGCAAACTATGGCCTATACCTGGGCCATATCTGGCCTGCTGCCTGATTTTGTAAATGTTATTGGAATACAACCACGTATCTCTTTGTTTACATATAGTCTTTGGCTACTTTTGGGCTGCAGTGGCAAAATTGAGTAGCTGTAGCAAAGACCTGGCCATTTATAGAAAAAGTTGCCAGTTTGAGAGAAATTTAACCAGAGAGGCACTTGACTCAGAGATAGTAGTCACAGTGTAACAGTGTAGAGCTGGAGTGAGTGCCGCACTGGAAACAGGGTATATACCAAATAATGAAAAGGCCCTCATATATATATATGTGTGTGTGTATGTGTATATGTATATATATACACACACATGCCAGCCCCACAGTTTTCAGTTCATTTTTTTTAAAGCCTCTTTTATTTTGGATTGTTCTCTGTCCCTCCTGCCCCTTCTCTTTTATATATTTATTGAGGCATAATTAATACAAAATAAACTGCACACATTTTTTAAAGAGTATAATTTTTGTTGGGGTGAAACCATCAGTGTAATCAAGATAACGAACATATCTATCACTTTTAAAGCTTTCCTTGTGTCCCTTAGTAATCCCTCTCTTCCCTCCCCTCCCAGCCCTGTCTCTAGGCAAACATTGGTCTGCTTTTTGTTACTATAGATTGTTTACACATTTTAGAATTTTAATAAATACATTTATGCAGTATGCACTCTTTGGGATTTTTTCCAGTTTTTAGCTATTTAGAAATAAAGCTACTATGAACATTCATATACAAGTCTTTATATAGAGATATGCTTTTATTTCTCTTAGGTAAATACTTAAGTTTGGCTCCAGTGGTATGGTATGTGTATTTTTAACTTTTTAAAGGAACTGCCAGAATGTTTTCAAAGTGGTTATACCATTTTACATTCCCATCAGCAGTGTATGAGAATTCAGTTGCTCTATATCTTTAGCCCTTTATTCTCTTTTTAATTAAAAATTTTTTGTGTGTTTGCCTTAATGCTTTTATTTTTATTTATTTTTTATTGAGATATAGTCGACTTACAATGTTAATTTCTGGTGTACAGCATAGTGATTCAGTTATAGATACATATATGTGTGTATGTATGTGTATATATATATTCCTTTTCATATTTTTTCATTATAGGCTGTTACAAGGTACTGAATATAGTTCCCTGTGCTATACAGTATGAACTTGTTGTTTATCTGTTTTAGTAATAGTTGGTATCTGCAAATCCTGAACTCCCAATTTATCCCTCCCTACCCCCTTCCCCCATAAGTTTGTTGTCTATGTCTGTGAGTGTGTCTCTGTTTTGTAAATAAGTTCATTTGTATCCTTTTTTTTTAGATTCCACATATAAGTGATATCATACAGTATTTTTCTTTCTCTTTCTGGCCTACTTCACTTAGAATGACAATCTCCAGGTCCATCCATGTTGCTGCAAATGTAATTATTTTATGCTTTTTATGGCTAAGTAGTATGCCATTGTATATATATACCACAACTTCTTTATCCAGTCATCTGTCAATGAACATTTAGGTTGCTTCCATGTCTTGGCTCTTGTAGATAGTCTTAGCCCTTTATTCTTAAATATGAACATAACAGCCGTGAATCCCAGACATTTAAGAGAAGCCACTAACATAAAAGTCAAAACAGATCCAGAGAATTGGAAGGGACAATTCAAAATAACTTTAGATCAGTAAGAGAAGATGTTGCATCTCTGAAACAAGAACAGGATGCTAGGAATAAAGGAACAATTAGAAAACAAAAAGAGCTCTTTTTTTTTATTGAAGTATAGTTGATTTACAGTGTTGTGTTAGTTTCAGGTATACCAAAAAGGATGCTTGATAATAAATAATGAAAGGTTTAGAAGATGAAATTGAAGCAGTCTTTCAATAAATGCATAGAAGAGACAAACGGATGGATGATAGAAGAGAAAAAAATTTTAGAGGATCAATCCAGAAGATCTAATGCCTGACTAATAGAAATTCTAAGACAAGAGAACAGAAAATGGAAAAGAGAAAATCATCCAACAACAAACACAAGGAAATTTCTCAGAACTGGAGAGCATACGTTCCAGGTTATGATAGAGTTTACTGAGTGCCTAAAACTATGAGCAAAAAAAGACCCACACCCCCTACTAAGGCACATCACTGAAACTTCTGAAAAACAATTTGAATAAAAGATCCTAAATGCTTCTTCAAAGGGGGAAGAAAAGGTTATGAACAAAGTCTGGGGGTCAGATGACATCAGATTTCTCGCCAACAGGAAGCTAGAATTCAAGGGTAATAATAATTCCCATGTAGAATTCTATACCCATCCCAACTCTGATCAAGTCTGAGAATAGACTAAAGACATTGCAGACGTGCAGGATTACAAACCTACCTCCTGTGTGCCCTTTTGAGGAAGATATTGAAGGATGTTCTCCATCAAAACAAGAAAATTAACCAATAAAGATGAAGACATGGATCCAGAAAACGGAATTCAATACAAAAGAGAGATGAAGAAAATCCCCTATTTGATGAAGAGAAAACCCAGATGGCTGTTGTACAACAGGTTTAAAGAACAATCAGTTTAGGTTGAACGGGGAATGGAGGACTCTAGGAAAGATGTAGGCAAGAAAAAAGTGGACTAGTAGATTATATGATGCATTTTAAGCCATTATTTAGAGATGCTTTAAAGCGTCTTTGGAGAGTATGGGGAAGAATTAATGATAGGAATATAGAAAACCAAATGACAAAGCAAGGCATTCTTAGTTACAGAAATAACAAATGTACAAAAAATAACTCTAGTATATCAATTGTCTCACCAATTAATGTTATTTACATGATTTTAATAGTATAAACATTAAATGTGGATTTAACTAAAAACTGATGTGACTATAATGGGAGCAGGGAGTGTGAAGAGCGAAGGTAGTAGTAGAACTAAATTTCAGTTATCTAGTCGGAATTCAGTAGGTAATAATTACAGTGAAAAATCAAGAAATCACAGAGGGGATATATTTAAAAATAAGATAAACACCTGAAGAAATCTCTAAAAGAGTTGCAAGTGGTTTCCTGAAAGGATTAGGACTAGAGAGTTGGAGAGGGTTGGTCCAAGGGACTGATGTTTTTAGTACAAGTCTTGTATTATTTTTTTAAAGCTATGTATTTATGTTACTTCAATTAAAAAAACTAGATAGAAAAATGAAAATCTGGACTTACTAGAGAAGATGTTTATTAATGTTAGTGGGATAACCCTGGACTCCCAAGGCAGGTCATTTGCTGACTAAGTCTTTGGCCTCCCACCGCCCCAGACAGTTTTAGGGACTCTGCTTGGGCCTCTCTAACTCTTCCTGTTCAGTTTTATTAGTACAAGCCACCAGGTAACTCCAAAATTTGGTTGACATCCCTCAGGAGACTACAGGAGAGACAAACGTGGCCTTCTCTTCTGGGTGGAGAGTAGATTTAGTCTCTAATAATAAAACATAATAAAAACATACTACTGCTTATGACTTTAGCCCCATAGGATATAACGTCTTTGCCCATAAAGTGATACCTTAATGTATTAAAAGCCCTAAAGCTGTAAACTCCATGAGGGAAAGGGATTTTTACTTGATTTGTTCATTGATGTTCTAGCTTTCAGTATTTAACATGCTGTATGAAATTCTACCTTGAATGTAATGAAAAGCTTTAACAGTCAGTTCATTTGGCAGATATTACTTCTCATATACCAGGCACCCTTCTGGATGCTGAGAGTACAGCTGACCCTTCATCATGGGTTTGAACTTCACAGGTCCACTTACATGTGAATTTTTTTCAATAGTAAATACTTCAGCACTGCATGAGCTACGGTTGGTTGAGTCTGTGAGTGCAGAACCATGGATACAGAGGAACCATATATGCAGAGGTCACTTCTAGGTGGGTCAGTGCACCAACCTCTGTGTTGTTCATGGGTCAACTGTAGGTCAGTCCTGTAAGTCGCAGCTTTTCTTTTAGTCATGTTAGAAGTTTAATACACTTTCAATTGCCCTTCAGAGTCTTAATCATATTTCATTTTACTAATATTAAAACACACTTACGCCTAGTTATAAAAAGGAAACAGTCATATTGCTTCCTCTGTTGGACATATCTGTTCCCTTTTTTCCTGAGTGATGGGAAATCGTGAGGTTATGCTGCTTGACATCTTAGAATATTAACAGTTTATCCTTCCTCCTTCCCCACCTCTGTGGTAGGGCAGTAGTAGGGTGCAGGGAGGTGTCCAGGCTATGGGTCTCTGTTTTCTGCAAGTTTAAGTGAGATCCTTCTCATTTAACAAGACTTTCTCACAGGTAAGATATTACAGGACTAGAGTTCTCCTCCAAGTTGGAAAATTAACCGACAGAAAACCCTTTGCAAAGTAGGAAAAGAGGTATGTTTTGAGCTTACATTAAAAACAGATTAGACTTTTTCCAGATAGTGCTTTGTACCTATGAGTCAGGTTAGCAGGTAGGTCACTCAGTGACAAACCTGAAAGTGTGCTGTGCAAGCCTGGTGTTTTAGAGGAAAATTCCCCCAAGAATCATATTTTTATACTTTTCTGCTCTGAGTTGGCTTTCATTCAGAAAATCTATGTTGCATTTAAGCCAGGGTTAGTGGATAGAGCCTTCTCATGAGATCCCATCTCAGTTTAGGTGGGGCACACCTCCTTTACTTGAGCTGGGGAAAGCTCTAGAGCAGCCTACGACTACCTGTTTGCACCTGGGAGACCTCTTGCTGCTGCTGGATTTAGGATTTTAGATGATTACAGCTTGAGCCATATTATAGATGACATTTTTAAAGAGACACCAATTCTCTCTTTTCTCTATTCAGAAAGTAAAACATGGAGAACAGAAAGTGTAAGGTTTTTTTATACATATAATATATGTATAATATTATATGTAATTCAAGGAACTATTCTCTTCTGCAGTTTCTAAACCAGCCTGGGTTCTGTGGGGGAATTAAGCCCTAATGCTCTTCACATTCATTATATGTATTGAATTAACATTCCTATGAATCTAGAATGTTACTAGTTCTGTACTATTCTTATCATTGAGGAAATGGTCACTACGTTTGTGTATTCTGTGGTTCAAATGAAGACTCCTGGTTGAGAAAGGCTGTTCTAAAATGATAAGAAACTCTCCCATAAAACTCACAGACACCCAAAGATTTTAGCTTTGTGAGTATGCAGTGATATGACTTATGTCATTTTAAGATGGAAAACAAGAAGGTCTCAGGCATTAAGAAAGAGCATGCTGGACATGATTACTGAAAAGAACTACTCTGCTGTTTGCTCTAATCAAGTCCAGGATGAGCTTGGGGAAAAAAATCCAGTTATGGTTTATGATGTTTGTTAATCAAAATAGATTAATAACAGTAACATTTTAATTTTTATGTTAACATTTTGGTCTTTTTCAGCACTTACTTTATCTTAATTTTTTTTTTTACTGTTTAAAGCAAATAAAATCAGTTATCTTTATAAGATGTGGCACTTGATTAGTTTTTAAAATAGATAAGTTAAAAGCCCATTAGCCCAGCAAAAGGCAAAACTATTCCGCTTGTAAATAATGTAACTGTTTTATGGAACTAAGCCCTGGGAAGAGGACAGCACGTGGTTTGTTTACTAACACAAAGCATAAGGATTTTGTAGCTTATCTTAATGTTTCCCTGTCTAAAGTTCTTTTAAACATGAGCATCTATGAAATTTACACTGTATTTTTACAGCTAAATCTTGATTCACTGATTGGGAGAGCCATTGTTGGTGAAGTAAACATACAGGTTAAGAAATGTTTTGTGGACAATGGACATGTTCATCTTAAACAAGTTTAGATTCCTAGAAATTGACAGTTTTTAACAAATTTCCCCACTCTCCTTTTAGAAAACATGTTAACAAGGACCTGTTTTTTTTAAAGTTTAGGTCCTTGTTTTACAATCTTGACTGTGATAGTAGCTGAGACTAATTTGAAAACAGTCCAGGTTTACAGATTGTTAGAATGAAAATTTTGCCTTTGCCTTTCTCATCAGCTTCATATTTAGCCTAGAAATAATTTGTGTTAATTTGTCTTAGATGCTGGCCCATACAGCCCAAGCCAATGAAAATGCAGTCTATTTTGCTCTCAAAGTCTTCTGTCAGATGTCCCATGGAATAAAGTTGGAGTTATCAGCTTTGCTGGGAAAGGTTTAAATAAAAACAAAATTGCTGCCTAATTAAATTTTTAAAAAATTCTCTTTTTTTCTTATAAGATAGAATTCAAAATCTGAGGTCCTATTACCTGAGAGTAGGAACCAGGAATGCTGTAAGTTTATTTTAAAAACCTTCCATGGAAAACTTTGTACTTGAAAAGGTATCACATTAGCTATAAGGAAGCAAGAATATTTTAAATTTCAAGACTTTCAATAAAAGGTACATTGCAGAGCCTCCTGGTGGCAGTAGTTCTTTTTTGCCAGAATGTCCTCATTTGAGACACCTGCCGAATGGGAACTGATTCTAAATTAGCACAACAGACCTGCTCTGCTTGTCTGTATCCTTTTGAGGCTTGTAAGTAAAATACTATGCTGAGCATTAAAAAATTCTGATTTTAAGGTCATCTTCTATTTTATTTTAAATGGATCTCCTAAATAGTTAACTTATAAATGCCTTACATGTGAATTAGGGAATCTGGATGTACATTGTTGGGGTGTTTTGTTAAATATTAAAATGAAAGATTTCATGACTTCTGCTGCCTGTACGCCTGATGATTCTCTAATAACCTGGTGATACTTTTTGTTGGGTCTCAGTTCAGATGAGCTGTTAGTGAAGGGATGAATAGAATGCTCTAGGGAATTGAAAGGATCAGTGGAAAGAAAGTTGTGGTTAGCATTTGCGTAACAGTAGAAGTTCTGTGGAAAGCGGCCTCAACTGATGGACTTGTCTGTCACTCTTCACTCTGCATGCCTGTGACCAGTAGGCTGCTGTCTAGGGTACTGATAGGGTCTCCCATCAGTTCTAGAATGTTTATCAAGAATGAGATGTGTTTGCCCCTAAACCTGTTTATGCCTCTGGTTATTGTAATGATACAATTTAATTATTCCATAAAGCAATGACTTATGAAAACCAAGTTGAATACTTTGAAAAGAGTTGATAAAGGTGAGTTAGTAAAAAATTGCTTCCTAGTTACATGTGGGTAGGATAGCTCTAAAAGAATTGAGAGAAGTTATTAATGTCCAAAAGGGCTCTCATGCTTTAAAACATCTTAAGTTCTTACTGTAATTTAAAAGCCAAGAGTGGATAAGGTAGAGGACACATTATGGTTATAATTTATGAAAGAAAGACATTTTGACACTCTTTAATGTGTAGGTTCATACAAACAAGAGGCCTGGTTCTCTATTACAAGATTAGCAAAAGAATGTTCATTTAAGTTAAAATAAAATGCTTACGTGTGGATACCATATTTTTATGGTTTACTGATTATATGACTTTTTTTCCCTTACCTGAACAATTACTGGTCCCAATCATTACTGATATAAGAGAGCTTCTTCTGTGTTGCTTCAGGCTACTAAAAGTGAGTGTACTTTTCAGCTTTTAATTCATTGATTCACAAATATTTTTGGAGCACCTATTATGTGGCAGGCATTGTACTTGGCCTTGGTACTAAACAAGGCTGATAGGATTTCTGTTTTTAAGGAGCTTACTTTCTAGTGGCATTTTAGTCAAAGTATAGTGATTTGAATAGTAATGATTTTCTCCACAGCTATTTTCTCAACAGCTGTAGGATAGTTATCAAAATGAAATCTAGTTTTTGTATTGAAGGTCAAAGCTAAATCTACCTGCAGACTAGTGGTTCTCAACCTTAGCTTGTACCCTAGAATAACCTGAAGAGCTTTTGAAAATACTGCATCCAGGGCCCATCTTAGACCGGTTAGATTGGACTTTCTGGTAGTGGGGCCCAAACATGCAGAGATGTGTAGGAAAAGGCAAGTTGCGTTTAGTTAAGTTACTTGATATTGCCCAAATTAAATCTGATAACCCCCAGCCAATTAGATACAGCATTTTTTTCCTTTTTCAGTTTTATTAGGTAGAATTATTAATTTGACTGTACGTATACATTATATTGCACGTAAATACATATATACAATATACTGCACTTTTTTTTAGTTTACATGTATGCACTGATCATTGTTTCTAAGAACAGATTAGAGCTTTAGCTTTTTAAACTTACATAGTTATCAAAGGAATAAAGCCAACCACAAAATAAGAATCAACAAAGTACGGTAATCCAATCATAAAGGCAGTCAAATGTGCTTACACATTCAAGAAATTATTCATCTAAGTTATAAATAATAATATATTTGTGTCCTTATTATTCTTATTTTTAGATTCCACATATAAGTGATTAGATATAGCATTTTTATTTCTGAATCATTTGGGGACAAATATATATGGTGTTGGTTTGTTAGAGTTAATGATTTGTTTGAATCTTGCTAGAGAAGAAACTTTTATTAGTACTCTGGCTTTTCAGCTTTTTCTTGTAGAAAAAAATTTTTATGAAAGATAATGAATTGGTTGAAATTCTTCTTTGACTTCTCTCTATAGTTAGAAGTATGCAACTTTTACCAGTGTATTTTAGCTTTTAGAAACATTTTAGTGAGTCAGATATCTTGAGAAAAGCATCATATCTTTCATTTGCTTCAAAATATTAATGTTCATCTTATATGAAACACTGACTAAGGTTAGGAAGTGCTGAGCCATGAGCCATGGGGTTCTTTTTTTTTTTTTTAACCAGTCGTAGCGTGTAGTTATAATTTTACATATGATGAACAAAAACTGATTGATGTCAAGGATATTCAAAATGTCTTGAAATAAAACCTTTAAAGAATAATTTCATTCATACTTAGTTTTTAGGCCCAGAAACTTTGAAAGTTGAAAGTGTAGTGCATTCATTATTTTTTTCCTAATTCTTATAAAATGTAGTTGTGCTTTTCTTATTTATTTTCCCACTTAATATCACTCAAAAGAGGACCCCAGAAGTTAGTACCTTTACTTTCAGCTGTTTGTGTCACTAATAATCCTTTGATACTGATGTTTTGTAGATCAGATACATTCTTAGAGAAAATTTCTTACTCTTTCTTGAGAAACTATCAATATTCTATCCATGAGAGATGTGAGCTAGTGTTCTGTGAAACTAAGCATTTATCAGGACACTACAACAAATTCCAAAATACACATTACATTTGATTATGAATTCTGAATTGAAAATGTAATCTTAGTAGTTCAGTTCTGCTTTTAGAATACTAATGCCTTGGGGGAAGGGATGGTCTGGCACACTAGTTGAAGGAAGCACTTAGGTTTTCATCTTGTATAGAGGTAGCTTGTTTTCATCCCTGATTTGCCTTCATGTGAGAACTACTCCTTTACCTCGTCTCCCAGCACATGTATGTATGCATGGACATACCCCTTGAAGATGGAACTGTTAATTTTCTCTTTGCTTATCCATCATGGTAAGCTACATAGGTAGCTTGGTCAGAGATGTCTAGGAAGGTGGAAGAGTCCTGGCAACTGAAAATAAAAGGGAAAATACTTAAAGACTTAGTATTAAAGGGAAAATACTGAAAGATTTACTAGGTGATTAACTGGTTTGATAAAGATTTCAGAGGCCCCACCAGGGCAAATAGTAAGAAAACCAATAGAAGTAGGATATTATCTCATCAGCAGTAGCAGCTAGGAACAGTTTAGCCCCATGAATCTCTTATTCCTTCTATCTCTACCTTCTGTTTTAGTTAAAATATCAATGCCTCCTGTGTAGTACTTAGCAGTCTTCGATTCTGTAAGGTAAACAAAAATGTTTTTTCCCTCTTCTTTAGAGTTCAGAAAACTGATACACAGTGAGATTGAGTGACTTGTCCAAGGTTATTTGGCTGGTATATTAATGAGAACTCTTGGTTTCAAGTGAGAAACTCAGCAGAAAGTTGTTGAAACAAAAAAGTGAATGTACTGGCTTACATTACTAGTAAGCCGAGGGGTGTGGCTGGTTTCAGGCATGATTGCATTTAGGGGCTTAAATGCTTTAGGACACTTTCTCCTTCTTTTGGCTTCATTTGTGTACAGACTGTCCTGCCTCTGGCAGCTCTTGGTTTGCAACCTGCCATTTTATCAACCCCAGTGAAAAGAGTTAAGTTTTCTTTTTTATTCCTGAAGTATCAGCACAAGATGTGGACATGATTTTCAGGCCCATTCTTGAACCAGTCATCCTTCACGGTGGCCAGGGAACTAGAGTCTTACCATTGACTAGGCCTGGGCCACATGCCACCCCTGAAGCAAGACTGAAATCACTCCTAGATGAACTACGTATGTGAGAGTAGAGGAAGAGTAGTTCTCCATAAAGATACTGGGAAGGCAAAAAAATAAGGTCCCTGGTAAGTTACTGAGCCTTGACTTCTGGTTCTAAAGCTGATGGTATTTTCTGTTTTACTACTACTAAAATGGCAAGAGAGGTAATCACAAAAATAAATATAATTGTCTGAAGATAGGACATAAAATCTTGAAATCTGTAAATTGTTTAATATAAAAACCCATTTTCTTTCTTCCTGGCAAGTTGGGTATTGTCGTCTCCTAACATCATTAGAATCTAGACACTATTAAATAATCTGATCTCATTTTGACTATTATCATAGAAATAAGCTTTGGAGGCTACTAAGTTTTGGAATTTTGCTAATAGTTTGACATACATATAGGGGAAAGGAGGCTTAACAGAAAATCTGTTGTTGCATTGTTTAAATTTTCCAACATTGTGAGAGGCTCCTGATTTCTGGACAGAAGGATTTTTCTTCTAATTCACCTTGTCTTTTCCTACCTGTCTTCCCCTGCCTTCTTCCCACCCCCGTCACACTCCTTTTTGTTTCTCGGCTTAAGCTGATTCCTTTCTCCAATCACTGCCCCCGTAAGTGCAGAGGCTGGACAGCTTCCTTGTCTCCTTGAGTAGAGACATAATAACCAGTCTCTTCCTTTAAGGAAGGTACTACAGAATGGAATTGCATGTTGACATGCGTACAGATTGTTAATGAGAACTCACTTTCCTTGTGTGGACAGGAAGTTTTGTGACTCTGAAGATCAGAATCAGAGTATCCTGTCCCAGATTTCCTTGGAAAGCTTCGTCTCAGGTATCTAGGAGGCCCTAGAAGCAGCTTAGACACTGGAGATGCAGGGGCTTCTGTGAACTCTTTTGTGCCCAAGATGGCTATGAGAATGGAGGTGGAGGTAATGTTAAATGCTCTAGTTTTCATTCCTGCTGTCACCAGAATAAAAATGACCTAACTGTATTTTGGGCCCCCAGGCGGCACTGAAATGACATGCCACCTGCTGACCTAACCCATTTCATTTCTGATACAAGGATAGCCAAAGCAATTTGTTCAATTTGCAGTTGACTATTTACTCTTTAAAGCAGCAATGATTAGATCTAGTGTAAGGAATCACATACTCTGTTTATCAAGAATTAAAATTTTAAAGGTGGAAAGTTATCCTTTTTGGAAGAAGTCATTTAAATATGATGTATTTTACCTCAGAGACTAACTATGCTTTTAGAAAGCTACTTTTTGCTGTTGTTCCCCAGGAAGGAGTACAATCTGCTGATGAAATTTGAGATAACAGAAGTGTTTCTCAGCAGCAGCTGAATGGAGCAGAGAACTAGGAGACTTCTATATTTATCTTTAGGTAAATCTTGCAATTTACTAGGGAAAAAAATCTGTGTAGCATGCAAGCAGATTAACTCGTGTTAATCCAGCAGCTGCTTCTCTGGCAAATAGAAGAGAGGGTATGCAGCTGTAGTCCTGCACACACTCAGGTGCTGGATATACCTCCTTTGTCTCAGAAACTATGCCAAGAACCACATATGCTGATGAGTTCCTGTTTTTTCAGTTCTAATTAAAAAAAATCTTAATTCCTATTTTTCCCTCTCATCCATCAAAATGAAGTGATTTAAAGTTTTCCATTAAGTGATAGTTTCAGGAGCTTGGACTATGGTCTTGAGCATTGTGTTGAATAGTTATGTATAGTACTGCAATTGATAAATTAAAGTTATAGAAGCACCTACTTCATTCCCCTCCCAGAGATCCTTATATCAGTGAGTAACATGCTGGCAGAATTAAGGTGTCTGCTTCCAATTCAGCCCTCTTTTATTTCTTGTTGCTTTCTGTGATTCGGCAGCTATGGAATTTGCTTCCCTGCATGGGTCTCTCAGAAGCCAGCTCTCCTGCTCTCCCCAACACGCTCACAGTCAGCAGAACAGGGAAATCACACTGATCAGCATACCACTCAGTTGATCAAAGGAAGCCAGCCACTTTTCTTCAACAAGACCCAGTGGTATTAGTCACTGTGCCTTCTCCTGCCGTGAGCAAGGCCACTGGAACGCTGCTGGCAACATTAGTCTGTGTAAAAAGCTGTATATGTTCCCTTTGCCTTAGCTTTGGCATTGGCTTAGGCCTTGGCAAGGGGGGAGAAAAAAGAAAATACCTTGACAACCAGTATCTGCCCTTTGTAAAACGTGGTGTGAAGCATTCCCTTCATTGGCAATCCCTAGCGGCAATCCCTATCTCTACTGGGGGGAGACTTGGTAATTTTCTTTTAATTGTAAAAGAGCAGAGCCCCACAGCAAACTGAACATGTGGTGACTACATGAAATATATGACAATACGATCTTATATTGATTGAATTAATCAGGTTTGACAAATCTACAAAATTAAAATAAGCCACATTTTTAGTATGTAATCTCTTGATTTTGTTGCTTTTTACTCTTTTCTGGGTAGTTGTACATGATTTTGTAGGAAACCTATGGGTCTCAGTGCTAATTAGTTGGATATAGACGGCATTTTGCTACTCGTGGCTCTAATGGGTGTATAATTCCCTTTCTTGTAAGCAGTTGGCATTTCAGTACAGTTTACAACATGGAACATGGAAGGGACCCCCTGAGTAGGACAGTGGCTGCTCTTTGTCACTTGCAGCTGTGTCTGCAAGGGAGCATGCTGGCAACCAGCAAGGAGAGTGCTGTGACAGGTGGGGAGAGCAAACCAGAAAATATGCTTCTCCTTTCTCTTATCCTCTTTCTATTCCCTTCTTTCCCCCCACCCTTTTCTACCTGACCTTCTGTTTTTCTTCTCTTCTCCTTTTAGAAGCCATCTGTTTTCCTCTACCAGTTCTGTTTGGCTTACAGATGCCACTATACAGGAATACACTGTGTTGGAGCTAGCGTATGCTTGACCTGTACTAAACGTATGTATTTTTTGGGCTGGGCTCAGCCTGATGCACGGAAGGGAATGGTGAGGGTCCGGCATGTAAAATTTCGGAAATTTTACACACCTAATTCTAGTAACACAGAAGGACAACATATCTTACTACCTGAATCTGAGAAATGGTCGAAGACTTTTCAGAGCCTGGCTCTTCAAGTTCTGCATTACTTCCTGTTAGAGATGGGAGCAGTATTAGTCTGTGTGTAAGAAAGCTGCTTATGTTCCCTTGGTCTTAAGCTGGGCCTAGGCAAGGGGGGAAGAAAAGGTGGAAGATACCCCAATAGCCAGTATCTCTTCTTTCTAAGACTTGGTGTGAAGCATTTTCATCCCTGTTGTCAGTAACACAAGTTGTCATTCTACAGTACTAGTTTAGCTGTTCCCTGAACAGTCACCCAGTTAATGGTCTACCTTCTGTGGTCTCCCTTCAGTTACCTTCTCCTCAGGCCTTGCTGGTGGAAATGTAAAATGGTGCCGCCACTTTGGAAAATAGTGTGGCAGTTCCTCAAAGTGTTAAACATAAAATTGCTATGTGACTCAGTAGTATATACTCCTAGGTATATACTAAAGAGAAATGAAAACATATGTCCAGACAAAACTTGTACACAAAATGTTCATGACAACATTATTCATGATAGCTAAAAACTGGAAACAACTCATCAACTGACAGATTGTTAGATAAAATGTGGTATACCCATACAATGGAATATTATTTAGCAGTAAAAGGAATGAAGTACTGATGCATGCTATCACATGAATGAATCTTGAAAACATTATGCTAAATGAAAGAAGCACATCACAAAAGGCCACATATAATGTGATTCCATTTTTATTAATGTCTAGAATATGCAAGTTTATAGAGACAGAAAGTAGATCAATGGCTCCCCAAGGCAGCAGGAGGGTTTTGTGTGTGTGTGTGTGTGTGCGTGTGTGTGGAGAATGAGGAGTAACTGCTAATGTGTTTGGACTTTCTTTTGGGGGTAATGAAATGTTCTAAAATTGATTGTGATGATGGTTGTATAACTGTGAATATGCTAAACACCATTGAATTTGTACACTTTAAATGGTTGAATTGTATGGTATGTGAATTATATCTCAATAAAGCTATTTTAAAAATTATTACTACATATTTCATTTGGTCTGTAGGCACTGAATTGTCTTTCCTAAGGTTGTAGAGGCTAGGAGAACCCATATTACCAATAAGAATACCAATCTAATAAAGGTAATAACTTAGTTGCACAGTGTGTCCTTGTTTACCCATAGTTTTCACGTACTTTATCTAATTTGATCCCCACTGAACCCCAGTGTGCAGATGAAAGTGACACACATAAAGAAAAAGTGATTTCTTTAAGATTTTATAACCAATAAATGATAGAGCAAGTGTTTAATTTAGGCTTTCTGGTTCCTGGTCACACCACTCTGGTCAGAACAATGTCAGAACATTGCAAAGAAAGTAATGGTGACCCTTAATGTTTTCCAGATTCTTAATTATGCTTATTTAACCCTTTTACTTCTTGAATATGACTAGAAAAGTCTCTCACTTTCTCTCTTGCTTTCCTTTTCTGGAAAATAGAGATAAGAATGCCTCACATCTTAGAAGTCACTTACCTTTCTGTCTTGATTTCTTTATCTAGAAGTGGGAACTAGGAATGTTTCCTGTTTCATGGGCATATAATAGACTAACTAATAAAAAACAATTATGAAACATCTTGCCAGGCTTTAAAAATTCTTTATAATAAACTATCAAAGTCTTGGTTTTTCCTTTCCTTTTTTGTTGTACAACCTCACAACCTCTGAGGTAGGATGTAATAATAACAGCTTATATCACTTATTTTCTCTGCGGAGCTCAAAACCCTGTACAGACATTATCAAATTAATCCTCCCTACATCCCTGTGAGTTACACAGGAAACTGGTATCTGAGGAGCTAGGGTGCAGAGAGGTGAAGTAACTTGCCTGAAGCCTTTATTTCAGTCTGGGTCTATACTATACCGATTGCTCATTTATTTGCTCCTAGTGATATTTATTTCATTAATTACATTCATTCTCTGAGTTTATCACTTGTTAAACATGAAAGCAGTGCTTGAATAGCCCTCCTGAATCACTTTAGATCAGCTTTGACCTGGCTGTGTTGTTCTGGATCTAGACTAGGAAACAGTATAGAACTTCTGAATATAAACTTTTTACTTGAACATTCACTGTGGGGTGCAGTGCCAGCTGTGTGTCCTGCTGTGTAGACAGGAGAAATCCTGGATGAGTCTTTGGAAACTACTCTCATTTGTCCAGACACTCTTAACAGGGTGGAGGCAGACTTCCTTCCAAGTCGCTAAGTTTTACAGTAGGTTTACATGTAGCAAGCTCATTTACCATCTGGATTACAACCTACATCTTCACCACAGCCATCATTTAATATTACATTGGTCTTATGGCTTAATCCCGTCACCAACCCCTCTGACAGAGACTGTGTATGAGAGGAACGTGTATGATGATTAGAAAGGCCTGTATGAGATTGCCTTAGAGTAGCTTCTAATAACCCACCAGATAGCAGAGTGAAGCCTGACCTATCTACTGGAAAATATTAAATTCTGACTCTTCTCTTTCCTTGTGTTAAGTGAAGCTTTGGTTTCTTGCCTAGGCTATCCTGGCAAGCTTTTTTGGTTGTTTGGTTTTTTTGGAGGAGTTTCTGTTTTCTCAACCTGATCTCTCATCTTACTTGATGGGGGCATACTCTCCCCTCCCCCCACTCCAGAAATAGAGTTCCTTTCATATTAGCCTTGTTGGTGAGCTGCCCCAGGGGAGATGGCCCCAGCATTGTTGGCACTGTCCTGTGTACAGTTAATTAAACCTGCTGTGGACTGGGTTTCTGCTGCCACTGTTCACTGATGTTTGTGAACTGAGTGAAGCACATGTACACAAGCTCAGGCGCACTCACGGAAACAAACCCTGAAAACAGCAAAATACGAAGTTGGGGTAAAGCCTTCAGCTTTTAAATAAGCTTGGTAATCTGGCTAGCTGAATGCCGGAGCTCACAAAGCTGAGAATTGCATTTCTGAAGATAAGACGGGCCTTTTTTGTGCTTTTATCTTTTCTTCCCAAAATATATTGAGTTTTAATATGGTGCTTTATCTCTGTGAGCAAGAAAACAGAGCCAGTGGTGCACTCATGGGCCACCGGATCTAACCCAGAGTGGAATTTGTCCTCATTTCTCTGGTGACCACATCCCAAGAAGGTAAACCTTGTCCAGAGTCTTCTTCCTAAGACATGTGGCTGCCATATCCTCCTTGCGGCATAAAGGAAACTCATGAAAGGCGAAGAGTAGGGCTTTATAAAAGTCTAGTAACCTACACATTTTAGAGAACAGATAGAGATTTCCTTTGAAATTAGGCCCCTGCCCTTTTTTATTAACTAAATGTGTAGAGAATCTTAATTTCAAACCTTTTCTCTTTTTTTTTTTTTTGAAATACTTTGTAGTGCTTTGGATCATCCTTGTGATTATTTATTAGGACCTAAAATGCTTATTTAAGAAAAAATTAATTTTTTCTAATTCTCATCTTGCTTACTTGGGTAAAATTTAGCAAGTAATCAGGCTGGGGTAGTAGTGGAGTCTTGAAAACATATCGGTTGCTGAATCAGGCAGCCTCTCTGTTCTATTTCCACGAATCCCAACTCCACTCAGCAAATTTCAACTGTATTTTTATGTAAAATCCATCAATCAGGAAGTATTCTATCAGCTCCTCCCTTGTGTTAATATCTAGTATGTGTGCTAACGCTTATGATCTTTAGTGGGGAGAAAGGAATGATAACATAATACATAGTGGAAGAGGATACTGCATAATAGAGAGTTAGTATGTGATATAGATAATGAGACACAAGAGCGCAGGGAACCCAAATGGGGCCTGGATCCAGAAAGGTAGAAAGAGTGAAGGCATTCTAAGAGGAATCACGTGAGCCGAGGCAAGGATATGGCACTGAAGGGACATAAGAACAGCATAAGAACGTAAGAACTTTATGCTAAAATTTTTTCATAAAATGGGTTGGGAAACAATGAAAATTAAGATTGAGTAGTTATTATAGGGCCTGGTACTAGAAGGCTTTAATTGACCATACTGTTCCCAGACTTGATCAGAGAACTTTGATCAGTACCTGTCTTTTGAATGGAATGCTTTAGCATTTGAAGGGTGGAATGAGTTTGGAAGAAATAAGGTTTCATTGGCCTGTTTGCTTTGTTTGTTTGTTTGTTTCTTTTGCTCAAACAATATATTCACAGAACTAAATCAATTCTCTGTCTTGCAGAAGGAGGTTAAGAGAGCAGGGATTTTCCCCTTAAAAGGAATTTTGTTTCCTAATTGTGAAATCTTGGCCTGTTTGCTTATAAATGAGAATATTTATGACTGAAAGAATGGGTTAAAGTTTCAAGAGTTTGGATAACTGTTGCAAAAGCAAAATTATTTATAACATTGTTTCCTGACCTGGGGTTGCCTGAAAGAATAAAAGAAATCTTACATTTACCTATAATAAGTTGCACAAGATGTTACATAGAAATATTGTTTGTTTGAAAGATAAAATATGGGATCCAAGTGGCAGTGGTTAGAGGGAGGGACGGTAGTAGTTCAGGGGGCCCTGGTAGGCTAAAGATTGGGAATTTCTGTTGTGAATTACAGTTTTAGGTTTGAGTAGGAACAGATGACCCTAAAATTCCAATTATGCCTTTTACCTTAGTATGAATTTTTGATATTTATTTTCTACTTGTTTAAGGTACATTTTAATTTAATAGTATATTCTCAGTAAAGCCAGAAGGAGCCTGTAGCTGTATTGTAGGTAGGCTTTTGAATAGTAGTTTATTTTCTAGTTTGTTTTCCTGTATCTTGTGTTGATAGTTGCCTTTATTTATCTCATTTAAACAGTGGTGGTTGGGTTGAAACTTGATTCTAGCCAATTTTATTATGATGAGTTTACCATCTTCTCAAATGTAGTATTCCTCTGATGCATTGTTACTATATCATTAAGGTAAAAACAAATTTACAGCTGTTAACCACAAACCTAACCTTTCCTCAGTTTGCTTGATTTACTACAAATTAAATTATATTATATCTGATAGAAATCATTAAGTATATAATTTAAAGCAGTTGCTGTGATCCATCTTTTACTGTTTTCTGCCCTCACATCCAAATGTGGAACTTCAAGTCTGAAAGGCAGTGAAATGATTAGAAAACTGCCCTTCTGGAGACCCGAGTGAGCATTCATATCCATGTTGCTGTATGACAGCAGGATCCTTTCAGCCCTGAGCCGGAGATGCGCACACTGCATTCAGGATGGAATGTTTGCTCCTTGACTTGTCTGCCTGATTTAAATATTCATACTTCACCAGAAGGAAAAAGCTGCTGACTTCTAAAAGTGGGTCAGTTTTTTTTTAATGGCCCTTTTGGCACTTTGCAACGTGTTAATACTGCCTTAGAGCTGGGAATAGTTTGGCAGAGCTCATCTTTATCACTTCAGGGGCCAAGGCTTCACTCGGCCAGTGCAAGGAGAGAGCCCTGCAGATATTAATGGCCAAAAGATTATGATAGGGGCTTTATTTGCCTTTCTGTGTGCTTTTCTAGATGTAGAATGTAGTATGTTAATTAGAAAGGATTAATTTGAGAAAAACCTTTTATGTGTAGACGAATGATAAAGGCAACGATGTAAGTAAACAGCAGTAGCCTGTGTCTTCAGATGCATGGTATTTCAGAATAAATTCCACAATTGCATAAATTTGTTTTATTTCTCTATTTGAATATGATGACTTTTGAAAATGGTCTTTGGATAGAATGGGATTGCTGTTCGGTGGTGAATCTTATTCCTACATCATTTATTTAAGCTTAAAGATTATATAAAGTGTACTTTATATTGATTGAGTTTCTTATATCTAAGGGACCCAAAAGGCATTTTAAACATAAATGTCATTTTTTTTATCCTCACAAAATTAGAAATTTAAATATCCTTTTTGGATAGGAGGGGTAGGACGGTTAGATGAGAAAGGGAGTGTTAGATAATAGGATGTACTAGAGGGAGAGAGAGCTTCTGGAGACTCTGATTACCATGTCTTAGTCATAAGACATAAATGAGATTGAGAGAATTCAAATTACTTGTGCAGGAGAAACGTTACACATTTCACCAGTCTCCTCCTTCAGTTCCACAGGGTTTACCAAAATGAGTCGATAGTTTCAGTCCAGTCTTACAATGTGTCCGTGGCCTATCTTATAGCAACTCGAGTGTTGATGGATTCTCCCAGAATTGCACTGATCACACAAACTAATATGGCTTCTTTTAGGATCTTCTTGATCATTGCCAAATTCTAGCTCCCACTTTAAAATGCCCAACGACTTGTCCAGTGATCTAAAAGTTTGGTTCAGGAATCCCTAAAAACTTGAAATATGCTCTGTTGAGGAAAATGGTCAGTGATGTGGCTCTCCCAGAGACCCAAGATGTGTTTGCTTTTATTAAAATGATTAGCACTATATTTAGCTGCCTGACACCCTGGAAAATAACCAGAATATTATTGAACTTGTAATTCTGAGGAGTTACTTGCCTACCTTTCTTAGACTTTGTGTTCCAAAAAGATTTATCTGTAAATCTAAAATCATGTTAAATATAGTAGGGGAAATGCCATTTTTAATAGTTACACAGATATATAAGATTTAAAAAATAGACTAGATGAACCCTGGCTTCAGATCTCGTAGTGGAGAATTTTAAGGAATTCTGCAGTATGTCTTTACTATAAGGCACAATCTTTCTGTAATAGAAATGCCTGCTACTGAAAGTATTGAAGGATTTAGTGTCATGTTGTCTACTTTCAGATGGTTCATGGGGAAAAAAAAGACACACAAAGATTTGGAGGAGGGTGGAAGGATATATAGATATTTGCTTTATTGAAGGGATCATTGTATTATTCTTTGAACTTTTCTGTATGTTTGAAATTTTATAAAATAAAAAGTCATAAAAATAAAAACAAGAAACGCTTCCTAATTTATTTAAAATCTGGGTCTTCGTATGTTAGGTATGGTTACAGAGCATCAAATTGGGCAGAACCTGTCCCTTCAGAATCTTGGCATGCACACTTCGTATGACCCCCAAAGGAAGCAGATAATCTTGGCCTGTGTATAATTGAAACCAAGGAGAAGAGACTTATAACTTTCAGATTAACCCCTTGGCTGATGTTCCCAAGATAAAGTTGATCCAAATGACTAAAAATAATTTTCAGAGTGTTTTATAGTGTGCAGCAAAAGTCATTGCTCAAAAGAAATAACCACAATACTCAAATCAATAGTCAACACAGTGCTTTCTCTAATACATCTCAGATGTTTCTAAGATCTCACTTGTTAATGACTTTTCTTTTCCAACCCTCTGACTTTTTTCCTTTTTAGTGACTTTTGTGTTTTGTGTGTGTTGATAAAATTCAGTTTTTAAAAATATGACCTGCTTTGCTTCTGTGTTTCAAATTGTGTTGGGGGGCAATGGGGAAGGAGATGATGGAGAAAGAAAGGAGAATAGGAGGTTGGATTTTTTTGTATGTGTTTTAAAGAAGAATGAGAGAAAGGAGTACATGTATCTAGTGCTTACTGTATTATCTTCACCATGAAAGTCAGCAAGGGTGACCTATTTACTGTATACAATTGTGTTCAGATCTGGCACACTGACAAAAGATGGGACCAGCCTGGGATGTCCTTACTCTTGCTGGATCAAGAACCCTAATCTTGTGTGGTGGGCAGGGGTGGGTGTGTAGTATCCTACTGTGAGCTCTGTCAGTGTAGTTCTAAGGGTGATTAGATTTACATTTAACCAAAGAGGAAAGGGGGAGCTCTTCTTTTTCTATGTAAATAATCAATTCATGAGAGAGAATCCGAGCTGTAAGAAAAAATTGCAGTGGTATTTAACCTTGAACATATACAGAATCCTCCACTCCCCACCATAGTATGCAATTCTGTGTAAGATACTTCAGGATTGAATTGTGAGCAACTGTTTATCAGCAGGATCTTTTAATGCAGTCCTTTTAGCTCATACTCTTATTTTCCACACGTTAGATTGTATTAGTTGCTAAACCCTAATACACCACAATGAGTAATCCAACTGTTTATACTCTCAGAATCATCGTAGATTGTACAAGGGCTAGAGAGCCCCAAGCTCTCACCCTTCCCCACCTTTTTAAAATCACTATCCGCAAATTATATCTTCCATTTATAATTATATTGCCAAATTATTTTGGAATTAAAGAATCCCTAAAAAACTTTATTATAGTCTGTGCGACATAGTGTTTTTCTTTGTTTATAACTACAAGTAGTATCATCACTGTGTAGTGTAGCTATTTCCTTCAACCACCAGCCCACCCTGCCTCCATCCTACCTCCATTCACCACTAAGGTGAGACCACTAGGTTTAGTGAAATTTTGTTCCCTATGTGACTTGTATTACGTTCTACCTGCAAAAATACAGGAGTGAAGTGAAAAGTCAGTTGAGATTGCTGCCACAGGTTGTTCAGAAGAAATCACATCTAGTAACCCTGTTATATCTGGCAGAGTTCATACTCAGAGCCCGCACAGAAAGACTTGGAAGGTTAAAGTCTCCTGCTGGAACATTTTCAGTTACGTGTGCTTTAGGCTTATAAAAGGTCTAATCTCTTCTCCCAAAAATACTGTTCATATCAAATAACAGTGAACTTAATTTGAGGATTTTTTTCAGTAGATGCGTTGCTTGGAAGTCTTGGGAAGATTCAGAAAAGGAAACAGATTGATAAGCATTCAGTATTTTTCATTCATGCAGATATTTTTAATCATAGGAAAAATTTTAAATTATTTTCTCTGATTTTAGTCAAGGACTCTAGAAAGCTGCAGATTGTGCAGTTTTGACTGAGATCCTGATAGTGATCTGTAATTTTAGTTTGCTCTGTGTAATAGTGACCTTTTGTCTTTACTACTGACAAAGGTGGATTGAAATATAGAACTGAATTTGGTCTTTATAATGTACCATTGAGCCTATTTGTATCCTGATTTTTAAGATGCTGTTGACTGATAGAAAAAGTTTGATTATTAGAGTATAGGTCTCTAGGTTTAAGTTAGAGCTCTCCATCTGACCCTTACATGCTTCCTGAGAATTAGTATTATCGTAAAAATTATGGCAAACTGCTTCCTTCAGGATGTGCCCTGTACTTACATGTCTGTTCTCAGACTTCCCCACACATTCACTTTGCCTGGGACAAAGCTGCCTTATGGACTTCCCTGGCCACACGTAATTGATTAGCTAAACCTTTATTTGTAAGTATAAGCGGACAAGAAAAAAAATTCTGGTTATGTGAAGAGAATCAGTAGCTTGCAAGTAGAGAATGAAGCTGAGCAATCAGACCAAATTCCTCACCCCACCTCTGCTAACCGCTAATGCAGAAAAACAGGAGGTAACTGTCAAAATTTTTCATTTGTGTTCTCAGTAAGGTTTGAGAGGATATTGTTTTATCAGTAAAACAAGAACAGACTATCCTTATTATCCTCAGAATAGAAGTCCAGTAATAGTGGCCTGGAAGGGTCCCAGGGCCTGTCCTCCTTTCCTACTCTCCAGCCCACTAATCCTGCTCCGGCCACCTGGGGCTCCTTGCTGTTCCTTGAGCTTGTTATGCTGTTTCCCCCTTCAGGCTTCATAGTGGCCATTCTCTCTGTCTGGGAAACTCTTAAATAGATACACAGCTAGCTAGCTTCTTCACCACCTTCAAGAGACTGGAATGTGATCTGGCTCTTAGTAGGTGCTCAATAAGTAGTTTTTGAAAGATTGAAATAAAACAGGAGTATTCAAAAGTAAATGTAATAGAGGGAGTAAATAACAAGATGGACAAGATGATGCAAGAAGATGAATCAGTAAATTAGAAGAAAATTAAGGAATTCTATAACAAAACAAAGAGTCAGAGGTGGAAAATATGAATGAGAAAATAAACATGGAGACTAGATATAAGTGATTTAGTATCTATATAATAGGAGTTTTAGAAGAAAAACTGATAAAAAGAACTTGCAAAAGAGAACAGTTTCTGAGCTGAAAAAAGCCTCAGATCTTAAAATAAAGCTCTTAGCATCAGGCGAGATTATTTGGGGAAGAAAAAGGCTCATCCTTCTGCTAAAAATTTTAAATACTTAAATAAGGAGAAAAATACCACAAACTTCTCAATAGTTAAATAACAACAACCAAAAGAGCTACATATGAAGGAATAAGAATCAGATAAACATTACATTTTTCCTCAACATGAAGGTACAAGATTGTGACACTAGAACTTTATATTTAAGAAAGGAATCATTTAGGTGTGAGGGTAAAAGAAATTTAGTGAGCATTATTGCGACTAATAAAAGGTGGCTATAGACAAGACAAAATCAAAACCAAGAGCTTTCCTTTCTGTGAGCAGTCCTGTAAGGAAATAATAATGGAAAAAATTAATTACAAAAGCAAGACATTTTTTAAAAGACAAAAGTAAACTTAATAAGAAATGTGTAATATCTGTACCTTTACCTAGGGGTATAAAAGGACTTGAATAAATGAAGATCTCCATATTCTTTCTGTATGGAAAGGGTCAAAATTTTAAAGAAGTTTATTCTCCTGAAATCTAAAAATTTAATACTATTCCATTCAAAATTCCACTGGATATTTTGGGGAATTTGACAGATTTATTCTATAGTTCTGGCCTAGACATGTAATCCAGCTGCTACTGAACAACTTCACTTGAATGTCCCACAGGCTTCTCCAACTCAGGATGTCCCAGACTGAACTCATTATCTTCTCTCCAGCTTGCTTCCTGTGATGTTCCTCATTGATGTAAACGTTACCACTGTCTACTGTCATACTCAAGTCAGAAACCTGTGAAAGGCTTCCTTGATTGTTCCCTTTCACTCATCTCCAAATTTCAGTCATTAGGTCCTGCCAGTCTTCCTCTTAAATAGCTCTTAAATCTATCTTATCTCCATAATCACAGCTTTAGCCCATGCCATCATCATCTCTTGCCTGGCTTATTAAAAGAGCCCCTTTGTGGATCTCCCTGCTTCTAGTTTTCCTCCCTTCCATTTACTGTAACTAGAGTGAATCTTCAAAAACGCAAATCTGAACCATGGCTTAAAACCCCTCATGTCTTCTCTTTGCTCTTAGGACCAGGTCCAGAATCCCCAAATGACATAAAAACCTGTATGATACTTGTTTGCTTTTCCCAACCTCTCTGCATTTCGCTCTTTCTGTCTTTCACTCCAAATACCAGCCATTTGGGAGGTTCTCTCACTAACTAAATGGACCCTGATCCTCTGTGCCTTTGAACTTAACCATTTTTACTTCTTGAGGCACTGCTCTCCCTACCTTGGCAAACTCATATGCATCCTTCAGGTCTCAGTGTAAAAACTTTCCTCTTGGAAGCCTTCCTTGACCTCTAGGTCAAGTTAGGTCTAACTGTTGGGTGTTCACCTGGTGCGTCCTATTCCCTTTAATCTAGCATTCATTGTATTTAATTGTAACTGTTCATTTATCTTTTCTGGCTTCTGGGTTTTAAACTCAGGATGATGAGAGGATGTCATCTTTTTATTCAAGAGAATATTCTCTGTGCCTAGCATACTGTATTGTATTCAATAAATATGTGTAGTGAAAGAATTAATTGCCAGAGCCAAAACATACTAGAAAGTTACAATAGGTGAAATAGTATTATGCTGGCAGTATTAAACTGATCAGCAGAGCAAAACAGACTCAAAAATGAAACTTTAATGTAAATTGGAACTTAATTTACTATAAAGGTAGGGAAAGATGGATTATTTAATAAATGATATTAGAACAATTGGCTGTCCACTTAAGGAAAAATATCAAATTAGATTCCTACGTCAGTTAGGACTGTTTTGGTTGCAAGTTACAAGCTCAATTCCAACTAGCTTAAGCCAAAAAGAGAGGATTTATTGGAAGGATTTAAAGGTATCATTGAAAGGAGGGAATAGCTGAACAACTAAGCTTCAGGAATACAAGAAGCAGCAAACCTCTTCAGCCCTTACAGACTCAGAAGCTGCTAGGGTATTTTCTCTTACATCTTATGTTCTCAGCTTTATTTTCTTCTACAGTAGATTAACTCTACGTGGCAGGGAATGTAGCCTGTGGCAGCCTCCAGGCTCGAAACTTCGTCACCTTTTGAAGAAAAGTGCTCTCTAGACTTATCTCCATGTTCAGTATCCCCAGGAAGTACTTTGATTTGTGTGGCTTGGGTGCCATGCTTGCCTGATATCCCCATGTAAGGCTTAGAGCAATAGCTGTGTCCAAGGAGACAGGGTACTGTAAGCTTCTAAACTATGTCGGTTTCGGTGGGGGCATATGTGTGCGTGTCAGTGTGTGCACTGTGGGGAGGGTAATGGTAAGAAGAAAGTCTCCTCAAGAAAAGGAAGTGGGTAGCAGAGCCACCGCCGCAGAGGAACTTGTGATGAACCGATGGTCACCCTAATTTTTGTCTATTTCACATCCACTCCAAAAAAAAATAGATTTAAAGTGGATTAGAGATAAAAATATAAAAGTGTAAAAATACTAGAAGAAAACAGTTCTGTTGGTTTTTAAAAAATCTTGGAATGTTGAAGACCTTCCTTAACATAAGAAGACCAGAAACCATCCAGGGAAAGACTTAATAACTTAAGGGGAAAAAAGAAGAAGAAAAACCTTTCTAAGGCAAAGGCAGTAAAAACAAAATTGCAAGAACAGCAATAAAAACTCAAGAAAAATATTTTCAATACATGTGACAAAGGATTATTAGTCTTAAATATAAAGAGTTCTTATGCATCTCCAAGAAAAGGATGAGCATCCCAAAGGAAAAGTAGATGATGGACATTAATAGGCAATCCGCAAAAGAAATAAAAATGTTAGTGTATGTACAGAGAAGGAAACATCAATGGGCAAAAATATATGAAGGCGGATCAACCTTATTAGTAATTAGAGAAATGAGATTTAAAATCACAATGAGATTCCACTTTGCTTCTGCTGGATTGGCAAAAATTAAAATACTCAGCAGCAACAACCATTGCCAAAGGTAGAGCAGCAAGAAGCCATGTGCATGCTGGATGAAATGTAAAGTGGTTCAGCCACTTTGGAAAACAATTTTGCATTTTCTACCAAATTTGAAGATATATATATGTTATGGCCTACCAGTTCTACTACTAGATACATACTCTAGAACAGCACTGTCCAGTAGAAATAGAACAGAAGTTACATATGTAATTTAGAATTTTCTAGGAAGCCACATTACAAAAAAGTAAACAGATAATTAATTGTAATTAAAATTACATAATACCTAACTATATAATGATTAATCTTATTTGTGTATTTTATTAAACTAAATTTTATTAACTACAAATTTTATTAAATTTTATTTATATAAAAGTATATTTAAAATATTACCATTTCAACATATAATCAGTATTAAAGATTACCAGTGAGATGTTTCCTTTGAAATCTGATGTTTATATTTTGCATTTACAACATATTTCAATTCAGAGTTGCCACATTTCTAGTGCTCAGTAGCCGTATGTGGCTAGTGGATACAGTATTGGACAGTGCAGCTCTAGAGACATTCTTATACTAGAATATTCACAGGAACCTTTTTAATAATAACAGAAAATTGAACCAATCTAGATGTCCTTTAACAGTATAGATAAATTGTGGTAAATTCCCACGGTGGATTGTTGTACTCTACTTTAAAAAACGAATGAACTGCAGGCATATGTATCAACATGGAGAATTTCACAATATTGGGCAAAAAACATACGAGTCACAGAAAAATATATTAAAACTGATAAAACATTGTGTATGGATAGTTACATAAGTAGTAAAGTTATAAAGGAAAAAAGGAGAATGATTAAAAAATGTTTTCAGGAGAGTAACTACCTCTTGGGCAGGAGGAGAGGAATGCAGTTGGAGAGAGTCTCCCAAGGATGCAAAGATGTTGATAATAGCCTGTTTGCTAGAGATATGTATGTATGTACGTACATATACATAAACATTCATACATACATATACTCTTGTGTAAAATTATTTACTGTATTAAAATCATTAATGGCAAGTAAATATGAAGTGATTTTTTGCTTATCAAACATAACATTTTAAAGATGTCAAGTCCTTGTACTCGTAAGGGATAGACAAACAGGCAGTTCACACACAATTGATGAGAATACACAGCCTCTCTGGAGAGCATTTTTGGAATAGGAGTCCAAGTTTTTTTTTTTTAATTGCAGTGCATTTATTAGACTGTAAGCCTCAGGGACAGGGACCATGGTGGTTGTATTCTTTGTGCCTAGTAGTTATTGAATAAATGAATGAACGTTTTTTGAGAATTATGACTAAATATTTGTTCAGACTATGAAAATCTTCAGAAGATAGGGACTGAGTCAGCAGAGGAAAGGGACTAGCTTGGCTGGGCCAAGTTGGGGACAGGTGAAACTTTACAAGGAGGTGACGTTAAACCTGCAGTGTTGCCACAAATTCTGCCCCCTCTGAAACCTTGCCTGGCTTCTCCAATCCTCAGGGACTCTCCTCTTCTGAACTGGGCACTTTAAAAGTATTTTGGCACTTCTATTCCTAATGGCATTGTTTTCTTTTTCATATGAATGTGTCACATGTCCCTAATTAAGCTACAGTCTCTTTTATATATGTACATTTTTTCGGATTATTTCCAACTATAGGTTATTATCGGATACCGAATTTTGTTCCCTGTGTTTTATACTAAATCCTTGTTGGTTATCTACTTTATGTACAGTGTTGGAATCTGTTAATACCATATTCCTAATTTATCCTACCCCATCTTCTTTTTCCCCTTTGGCAACCGTAAGTTTGCTTTCTATGTCTATGAGTCTGTTTCTGTTTTGTATATAGATTCATTTGTATTATTTTTTAGATTCTACTTATAAGTGATATTATATAATATTTGTTTTTCTCTGTCTGACTTACTTAGCTGATAATCCATGTTGCTGCAAATGGCAATATTTCATTCTTTTTTATGGCTAAGTAGTAAGGAATCCAAGTTTTAAATTCGCCTACCCTTTAACCCAGCAACCTAACTTCTAGTAATTTATTCTCAGGAAAGATTCAAGTAAATGATTAAAGATTTATTTACAAGGATATTTATTAAAGCTTTTTAAAATAATAACAGAAAATTGAAAACCATTCACTCTAGGGAATTGGTTAAAAGAAGTATGGTGTATTCATAAATGCAGTTGTTAAGAAAAAGAAGTAGACGAATACGTGTATTGACATGAAACACATCCATGACATATTGTTAAAATAAGGACAGAAGAGTATGGGATATACAATCCCAATATTGTTTTATAAAAGTAGAAAAACTTCAGAAATAATAAATCAAACAATTAACAGTGCTTATCTCTGAGGCAGAGGGACAATTACTTGATATTTTAATATTTTGGAAAATTTTAAATGAAATTGCATTACAGTTATAAACAGGAAAATATAGGGCTATCCCTCACCCTTTTTCTTCCAAGATTGGCGTCGTTTTGTGTTGCAGGACCCTAAGGACACTGGTTGTTACTCTAGATTTCTCTAAGTCAAACTGTAGTGTCTTTTCCTTTTGAGAAATGTAATCAAGCATTTATGTCTCACTCCCATTTCCATAGTCTCTGGGTAAGTGTCACTCCTGAAAATTCAAGGATAATTCCAGCTTTTGAGTATAGTGTTAATAGTCTCTGAAAAAATAAGATTATTGTATCCTTTGTTAGGAATTGTTAGGCATTACAGACAAAACCAGAGGAAGTCCCAGCCAAACTCTTGATTTGACCTGCCTCAGAGTGCCTGTTAATCTAAAGGGAAAAGAATCTGCTAACTAAACAATTTAAAATACATACTGCCTTGTTATGCATGTTTATTATAAACTTTATAGAGAGATAATGAATTTGTGCAGTTTGCATGAACAGTTAGGTTAAATCCTGCCGGATTTCCACGTCATTGGGTCCTGTGCACTGTCTTTGGGTTTCTGTTTCTAGGCTTCAGCTCCATTCCCTTCCCTTCCCCCCTCTCTCAGCAGATGGTTTCAGGGTTCACCAGGGCCCCTTCCAACTGTAATAGTCTATGATTCTTTGCTGTTGGGTTTTTTTTAGCCAAGGAAGTGACATAATCGATCTGAGTTATGCTTTCTTGAAATTAATCTGGCAGCACTGTACAGAAAGGGAGAAATGGGGGGCGGACATACAGTTAGAATCATATTATTACAGTTTGGGTAAGCAAATTATTTCTGACACAGGTAAGGGGCAAGAAGTATGAGGAAGAGAGATTGGGAATGAATAGTACTGCAGGTGCAGAACGAGAATCAATGGGATTAGGAATCAGTTGAATCTGGGCCACAAGGCAGAGGAAGAAGGAAAGATGATTCTGAGACTTTGAGCTGGGGAGGCTAAAAATGTATGGCACATGGTCCAAGAGCACTTCTTTACTAAATGAGCCCTTATACGAGAATTTCTTGTAGAACTTCACTCACTAATACAGTCTCTAGCTCCTTATGGTTCTGTATTATTTGCTATTTAAAGCACTTATTTACTTGTGAGTAAATGTGGATAGGTGCTACTGTTCTGAAATCAGCACTTTTTTCTGGTCAGTCCCAGCCCCACCCCACAATAGTAGAATTACTTGCATACACACACACACACACACACACACACACACACACACACTCACTCACACACGAAATGCAGTTTAGAAGAAACAATGTTCAAGTTCTGAAAATTGCAAATTCAAAAATATAAGCAAAAATTATTGAATGAAAGCATAAAATATGATTTGAACACATTTTATTATGTTTATGATGCAGGTTGTTTCTGTAAAGGATCTAAGAAGTATGTATTTTAGGTTAAAAGATCTTTTTTAGTTTTCTGTTCAAGGATGTTATAAAATTAAATTTTAGTAACAGTAGTAGACTAATGAAAAGCAGCTTATTTATACATTTTGGGCTAAAAAAAAGAATACTTTCCCCATTGTCCGTTTTCAGATTATTTTTTTAAGTGCTATTATTGAAATCAGATTTTAGTCCCCCACTGAGTCAAAGAAGAATCTCATGATCGTAATGTTAGACAAATGTTAAAAACCTGGGGAAATCATATGATTAGAATAAAAGATTGTGCAGTGTCCTCTTATAGTGAAAGAAGCATTCTTGATTGGAGAAGAGAAGTTTATGGAGAGAAAAAAATATTTTTGGTTGGTTGACACTCAAAGAAATAAGAGAATAGAAACCAAAAATATAGCTTGGTCATATTCTCTGGAGAGTTCTTTTCGGAGGCTGGGATTCAAACCTATAGTAGCTTTTAGTGTATTAGCAAGATATTCCCCAGACAGAGTCAGCAGTTTCGCTCTATTATTTTGTGGTGATTCTTTGTCCAAGGGCTGTTATTAATAACAACCTACTGTATGAGTTGTATATGTCTGGGCTTTTTTCTTGCTGTAGTAGAATTACATTTCAGTTTTGAGAATAAATTTCAGTGAGAAGGATAATTATCAAATCAAGTTATAAAACATCATTCAAAGGATAAGTCTTTTAAAAACCTGTCATAAATAAAGAGTATTTTATCAGCCTCCTCCTCCCAATTTAGAAATTCACATTTTAATTTTATTTTATGCCTTTATTGTTATTTTTACTGTGTAACTGGAGAATAGATAAGATTAGAAAGATTGGAGTAAAGTTGAAGAAATACTTGAAACTAAAAGCATTCTAGTGGCGATTTATTGTTTTTATTGCAGGTACTCTGTTAGAAATGATGTGAAATTTATTGCTAGGTTTTTAGGTTATGTTTAAGGAAATAGAGTTTAACAATGAAGACAGTGAAGAATTTTTTGAACCTTAAGCTCAAAGAGAATTTTGAGTAGGGTAAAAGAAAAAATAATCTGTTTTCAGAAGTTACTCATTTGGATCTCCAGAATGGAATATATTGTTTTGGGAACCTATTTATTATATGAGGAAAAATTCAACACAAGTCATTGTTAGACTTTGTGAAACTCAGTAAGTATCAAGTAGAATTAATCAGTGAAAAAGGATCTCAGAACATTAAGTGCAAAAAATTTTGCCAGAGAATATGAGATAAGAAGTTATCATTGATATCCTGAGTTAACTCCTTGAATCCCTGAAGTTTAGTCCATCATGGCAGATACCACTCTTTTAGGAGCTATGTTTTGTTTTGGAAAGGTAAAATTCAGACTAATAAACTGTGATCACATCAACATTGGCCTTTGGCTCAATTTGGAGATCCAGTAGGATTCATTCTGTGTTCATGTGTCTTTCAGGGGTGTAGTAATACACACTTAAAGCAAATGAAAAATGAAAAACTCCTTTTAAAGGCAAGCTTTTAAAGTGTAAAGTATTTTGACATATAGACTTCATGTGAGCATTACAACTGAATCAGGAAGGCTTGAGGGGGAAACCTTTCCCCCAGCCAAATACAGTAGATAATATAATTATATTATTCTATATTATATTATTCTAATTATGAAAATAATATATTTTATTGTAAAACCTTCTATTATTTCAGCAAAGCAAAAACTACTTATAAGCATAGGATAACTCAACTATTAATATTTTGATGTACAGTCTTTTTCAATAGAAATTAATGTAAGATTTTCCCAAAAGAATCAGGACTTTCCAGTTAAAAATTCAAGGATGACAGCTGTATGTGCATGTTCTTGAAAATTGAAATCATTTGTATCCTGACACCAAACTGTTGCTGGAAAGCTGAAGTTTTCAGGAGAATTAAGAATACAAGTAAGGTTTTTGGATAAGACAGTGTTTTCAAATCCTTTTTTGTTGTATCCTCCAAAGTTTACCTTTCAAAAACAGTTTGTCCCCAGATATTCCCAACTCAAGCATTTAGAGAATTAACTACCAGCCTATTAAATAATTTCAACTGTAGTAAATATTACTCTGTTTGTATTATTAGGCTGAAGTGAATTTTTTATTGGCAAAGAAAGAAAATGGTAGTTTGGGCTGCTTTCCCTCAGCATGATACAGGGTCCATCATGGACAGGGAGTGATTTTCTGTGATACCCAGAAAGGAATTCTTAATGTACTTACTATAAACAAGAAAGTAAAATAATAACCACTTTGCTTATTAAGTATCTTCCCAATGTGAATTATATACTGAAAATAGGATAAAGAGGCGATAGGAAACATTCTTTAAAAGGTGTCCACTGAATACTGATTTCTGAGAAGGTAGCTTTATCCACGTGGGAACAAAAAGTGTCTTCTCATAGCTTTGACTGTTACTCCTCATGGGATGGCAAGTGAATCGGAATGTCTTTAACGCTTGGATATTTTAAAGACTTAAGCAGTACATTTAGTTGATTGGTTTGCTTCATTCTTGAAAGAGTTGTATGCATTAAAGACTTCATCAAATTGCATTGTATTTGTGTGTTTTCCTGTGCAGGCGTTGGCATTCAGGAGTAGGTAGTACTGTTTTCAAAGTCCAGAAAGGGAAGGGTGCTCAGTTGCCTTTATAAAGGCAATTTCTTGGTTGACTGCGACTGAGTGCAGAATTATAATACTGAGGGCCTAATTTATAACAGAAAATGCAGGAGTTGCAAACCTGTTAAACCCCTTATACATGTATAAGTAAGGTAAACAATGGCAGATTAGCATGGAGTATTGTCTGATGTGAATAATCTTAAAAACAAATTTCATTGGCCTGTGCATGTTGTACCTGTTAACACAGAGAAAAACCTGTAGAAATCTGTGCATCATCCTTGAAATATAATAAATCAGGGAGAAAAAGCAGAGCAAAGTGAGACAGCTGCTGCTTGGATTGGCAGCCTGTTTATAATCTGGGAGGCTCATAGCTGGATTGCTGTGCTGTGTGCTGTGCCCTCACACATCAGATAGGAATGATGTGTGTGTGTATGTGCACATGCTGCTACTCTCAGACTTCTAATTTTTCAGAAAAGGATTCCTTTTCCTGCATAGAAATGGAACATGCTAGCAAAAGCAGATTTTGTGGGTGCTAAACACTCAACATTCTCTCCCCAGGACCTCTGGGCATTTTTCCTTGCTGGGGGAAAGACCTTTGGTGGGCCAGGCATTTAAATCTGTAAGGCCTTCTCGGCATTCTTCGTGAGGCTGCCTCTGCTGAGTGAGCGAGTCATGTGGGACAGAATGTCGCATTTCAGTACCTTTTGGCTATCTGTGCACGTTAGACAATAACGATTGCCAAGCCAACGTGTCTCAGGTTTTTTAATTACGGATTTAAATGCCCACAGGAGCTCTGCTCATATGTTGATTCCACTGCTTGACTTTAAAGGATTTTGGGGTGGGGGGCATTTTCTAATTTAGATGATAAAAGGCAGTCAGCTATTCAGCATGGAGACAATTTACCACATAAACTTGTTTGAGCAGCAAGCAGGGTATAGAAGAGGTGGCTAAAGCTTTTCCACGTTTTTATTCTGAGAAGGGGAAAAAGCGTCCTCAATACTCTTCCTTAGGTTTATTTTTAAGGGTCCAAAAAGAGATATATTAATAAAAATAACCTTGACACCTGTTTTTGCAAAGGATTGTTAAAGCATTGGAATGGCATCCTCGAGTCCACCTCTTGGCAGCTTTCACGCACCTTGAGCATGCTACCTATGTCAGAGATTGTCTGCAACTAAATTTTCCGAGGGCTGTGTTCCTCAAGGCACACTTTTACTTCAAAAATACTTCCTGTGCCACTGAGCTTGGGTGTTTTCAGAACATTCTAATGGAATTTTAATTTTAAAACTCAAAACGTAATTATATAGATACGTCTAACTCCCAAAGGACCATTTAAAAGCCAAATATAACAGAATTTTGGATGTTCCTGTATTTTGGTTTATCCTTAGCCCAGGTCTCTCACATAATCGTGAATAATCAGAAAGCTGACTTTCTCTGTTGCCCCATCAGAGAATTAGAGAAAAGAGTATGTATTTAAATAACTTACAAGGCATGATCTGAGATTTTCTTTTGCTAAAAGGACATTATTGGGACATTGGCAAAAACTACTTGAGTAAAGTGTGTAGAAAATAATACTATATCAGTGTTGATTTTCTGATTTTTCCCCCTAACATTTTATTGTGAAAAAAATTCAATCATACAATAAAAGTTGACAGAATTTTATAATGAACACTCCAACAGTCATATGCCCATTACATATACTTGCTTTGTCACATGTCTGTTCATACATCCATCTTATCTGTCTTTCTATTTATTAGCAAAATAGTAGAGGCATATAATACTTGCAGCTACTCTCAGATAGTTCAAGGGGAAAAAAAGTGTTTGTGTGTGTCTGAGAGAGAGAAAAAAGAATAAAACAGATGTGGCAGAGTTAACATTTGGGGAGTCTGGATGAAAGTTTTATGGGAACTCTCTGTGCCATTCTTAAAACTTATCTGTAAGTCAGAAATTATGTCAAAATGAAAAATTTTTAAAGGAAAAATAAATTGAGATAATAGGAAAAGTATAATTACTCAAATCACAATGTTCTCAAATGATTAGGGTTTTAGTATTGTCTTACTAGGAGGATGACATCTCTACTAACTATTATCATAGAAGGTCTAGACTTAATGCTAAAACAGGAAGGAAGGGTTTATCTGCTTCATCAGTAAGAATTTGACTTTCATATAGAAACCAACTGAAATGTTTACCTGCTTATTGGTCATGTCTGAGTGGAAGGGACACAGTAAGTTTGGGCATAGAAAGTCAGTGGTGTTAAGACTTGGGAAGACTTCTCCCTTTTTAAAAATCTCTGACATAATATTGTGCTCAATTGGGAGATGGACAAAAGGTTTTAAGAATAAAGCTTTATACATGTGCCTGAGAGAAAAGTCTTCCCCTTCAGCATACCCACGTCAGGGTTGTCTCTTTCAGAGACAACTGCTTGTGGGTGGGCAGTGTATACTTGTTTTCATAAAGTGTCTAGAACACCGCTGCATAGCTGATGATTAGTGTCTAATGATGACAAGATTAAGAATAAAAAATGGAACAGCATAATATAATGCTCATCTTGAACAACTTCCTGTGAGGAATTATTTTTTGGAAGGAATGTTTAATAATAAGGAATGATGGTTTTATAGGGTAGTCTAGAGATAGAGAGTCATTATAGTAGAGAAAAGGGAAATTAAAGAATCATCAGAACAGCAGGTTCAGCCTTAGAGAAATCCCCAACTCTTATACAAGTAAGTTATAGAGGAAAAAAAATAGAAGAGAATCTGAACTAGATGGTTACATCAGAGTGAGACTTAAGTGAGAAGCAAGGATAAGCGTTCTTTAATCAAAGAAGAGTGATATTGCTTATTAACAGATGGAAAGTAAAGAAAGGCACTTTTGTGGAAGAAAGAGGACTACTAACAAAAAGAAGAAATGAGGAAGGAAGAGCAGGAGGGGAGAGGAGGAAAGGAGAGATTTTGATAGCCTAGACAATTAAGTGGGAGAATTAGGAAAATCAGAGAAAATAATAATTTGCTGGGAGTTAGGTTTATGCCTGGATCAAGGCATAAGTGAGAATGAGAAGAAAGATTAGCATCCCAGTTGGCCCTGCGTATATAAAAATCGTACAGTTGCAGGAGATATCCCCAGACACATCTTGTCCTTTCCCTGCTTTCTCATTTAGTTGCACCTAAACCAGCATTTCCCAGACTGTGTTCCTTGGAACATTAAAGTCCCCGTTTGTTAACAGGTTTCATGAAAAAAGCATTCCGTTATTAGAAAATTTTAGGAGATACTGTATACTCTCTGCCCTTAGAGATTCTTAACATACGTTAACAATTTAAAGACTGAAATTTTCTAGTAAAGAAATTAACTGTGTTTAATTTGGGCTTTGGCAAACGTATTAACCTCTTTTCCAAGAACACACTTCATATCTCAAGGTATATACCACCATTCCTCATTACATAATTTGGGATTGCTGATCTAAACCCTTTTTAGAGAGAGAGCGGTCTTCATTCTTAATTTCCTCACCTATTTTTGGAAATGGATTTTGCAGTTCCCAAATATTAGTCTAGTTTCCAACATGTTGCTTAAATCCCTCCTGCTTAGGTCTTCATACTCTGTGCAAAATAGCCTTGTGCAGGAGAGACTATTCAAAGTGGGAGGTTCATGAGTAACTATCCATCACTCACTCTGCCGGCCCCTGTCTTGCCTTACAGAAGACTAGGAAACCCATGCTTGGATTTACATTGTGTCCTTTCCAGACTAGATAGTACAAATTCCTTTAGCTTTTCCTCTGTTTATTTTCTAATCTTTTTTCTTATTATTTTTGCCATTTCTTCAGATCCATGTATCAAAGTGTGAGACCTTAGCCTAGATATACTGTCATAAAAACTAATAGAACATGGTTTGGTTCTGTAATAGAAAAATTACACTCATATATGCATATAATAAACTTCTAGTTCTTTATGTCATTTTCTCATTTGTTTCTCTCATTACAGCATTTGTGCCTCTTTAAAGAAGATATTGTTAACATATAATTACCTGTTTCAGTGGAACCCCCCACAACACACACAGAGGTTTTCCACTTCCACTTAGTGTGATGCCTGCATTTTTTATTCTTGTGGTGGTTTTTTCCTTCCAAAGCAGATTATTCTGCCTCTCCTCAGGAATCCCTAAAATGTGAGCTCGAAGAAGGTAAAGGTCTGTCTTTTGACTAATTTCTGTGGCACCTTCTGTGATGCACAGCACAGCATCCTGTTCACAGATTCATTATACTAGTGGAGGTGGTGGTATATACCAGTTAATAGTTAAAAATTTGGTGAAGGTATTTAAAAATCTGTCTAATGGTCCCTTCCATGTATTTGAAATACTTAGATTAGGGTGTAATATTTTTCAGTTATAACTATTGTGGGTTTAGCATATCAGCATTCAAAACAAGATACTTTTGAATTTGGAGTCAGTGCATTTGGTGCACAGTTCCCAAGACATAACTTAAGACATAGGAAACTAGGAGTCATGTTCCTGCTTGAGAAATCTCGTAGCTTCTGGAGGTGAAAAGGACCAAAGAGGATAATATTTTATATTCTAGATCACCAGGTCTTGTTAGACTCAAGAAGAGCAGAAGAAGTGAAAGTGGGAGCCAGTTGTGCAGGAGCCTGCTTTACTGAACAGCAGTAAGACCCGTGCCCAGTGAGTGCCCTCACCTACTGCACGTGTACAAAGTGCTCCCTGCGCTGCTGCATGAAGACCTGTCCAGCAGTGTGAGAGCCGGCTCTCCTGTTCCTTGGTGGCAGTTCTAATGAAAAATTGGTTTGCTGCAGGATATCAGCAGCCACTTCAGGGAATTCTAGTGCTGTCCCCAAGCATGTCACAGGATCTTACTCTACAGATGCAATATGTGTGAATGAAATGCCATGTCTGAGAATGTCAACAGGGAACAAAAGAAGACACTGGGAAATGACACCACTGATGCCACAAAATAGGGACCAGATCCAAGAAAAAATAATCATACTTCCAGTCAGAGTATTTTGGAACGGCAGAATTGCCTGTTTACTGGCAGTAAATAACCAGGGTAAATAAATTGGAGTGGTAGAAGACTTGCTTTCACTAGAGTTTCTTTGCTTGTCAGAATTGGCCTAAGTTCCTATCATTCAGGTCAAGCAGTCTTTTCAAAATGATGGCCCCAAAAAAGAGAGTTAAAATGTAGAGAATAGTGATACACCCCTGAAGGAAAAGGATTTGAGATGCAATGACATGATGGGTAAGATGATTAGGAGCCCTGAAAGTCAAGCACGCTGGTTTTCCTGCTTTTTATGGTTATGTGATCCTTTGCTACCTAGGAAATGTAACTCATATTTCAGTGTTGTGCGAGCATTTCTAGGGCAGAGCTGCTATTGAACTCTCAAGTTGAAATATAAAAATCAAAAACAAAGGAGCCAGTCAAATCCAAACAGACTGATGGGACTCAATTTCATTGCTAAGATTGGAATGGAGTCTCACTCCTAAGTTGATACAAAAGTAAAGTGTTCAGGTCTTGAAAATTTTTGTTTCAAGTGGGTAGAGTGCAGTTTATAGCATCAGTAAGAACATGATACTGCATAATACCTACCAACTCCAGAACTTATTCAGGAATATGGCAGAATGTCCTTAAATTCCTCTGGTGCCTACTTCAAACAGACTTTGCCCGGAATCAGCCATATCCAAGTGCTGTGTGGACCTGCCTGGTTCATCCCTACTTAGTTTTGAAAAGGCCATCTTATTTTTTGGCATGGCTTGTATACTTATCAATAACAGCTCTAGCTTCTAGGTTAATCTAGGTCTCAAGTGAAAAAAAAAAGATTGATTTGATGTTATGCTTAATTTTGATACGACTTTATTTGAAACCCAGATCCTAAACTCATCAAAAAATGCCTTTACTGCCAAGTTAAAAAGCTGACAGTCTTTTCTCCTATCTCCTGGAAAGCATTAAAAAGCAGTTCTTTCCTTGCCTCTTCAGAGAAGATAAAGCAGAAACCAATAGCTGAGAAATTAGCATCCACAAAAGTTTGAAAATGAAGTATGTAAGTTTCAAAGGCTCCAAATTTAAAAAGAACCAACCCCCTAGAAAAACCCAAAGTAGACTAAGCTTCCAGAATGGGAAAGTCTTATTTTATTCTCCCTTTCTTTCTCTTGCCTTATTTTTGACCAAATGAGTTTGTCTTTAAACACAATTTTAGCCTCTTACATGATTTGCGTGTTCTTGCTTCTTGCAGTGATGATACATTGATTTTGTCATAAAAAGTCTTGCACTAGGTTGCATTACTCTGAGATGTTATTTTAGAGATTGGTGATGTGCATCTGTGAGAGTGTGTCATGGTATGCAGTAAGCAGTGCCATTAAGCGAGTTACTGCCATCTGCTCCTACCTGCAGTCATTCTCAGTACAGCATCATCGTTTTTTCTTCAAGCATCAATTGCTGTCTCAGATTTCTTTCTTTCTTTGTTTTTTTCTTTTAATTTGGTGTCCGTTTCAGGATTTCGTTCATATTTTCCAAATTGTCTTTTGATGAGTCATGTGATATGTATTTATAGTTGTATAGAATCTTTTCCATAAGAAATTGAGTCAACTTGATTAGTGGAATTTTAAAGGCACTCGAATGGACACAAATTAAATTATGTACAGACGGGTATTTCACGACAGCTGTTTTCTCTGAAGTGACAAGAGATGAAGTCTTCAGATAATTTTTTTTTTTAATTTTAGGAAGATTCTCTTATTTTTCCCCTATAGTTGCCTATCTGGCAAAGGTTAAATGGTAATAGTATGCATTCTTCTAAAGATAGTGATGAGCTTGAGCCCAGACCTTCAGGATACCCAACTAACAAGTCTTCAGGGCATTCTGGGGTGGTATATTTTAATGTTTTTGTAAGGAAGCTTTAAGCACAGGACACATTTTTTTAAAAACACAGCTAGAGTAATTAATTTAACTAACCAAAAATAGCAAAAAAAGTTTTTTCATTAATTGAGATTACACAAATTGAAAAGGGAAAGTACGGTAACGTGATTTGGGCAGCTGACTGCATTGTGTACTTTGCAACTTGATAGTCTTTTCTGTTGAACCCTGCTTATTTTTAAGGAAACAATTAGTTTTTCCTATCAGTCCACGTATTTTAATAGTTTTTAGGGACAAAACCATTTTGATTTGTGTATTTTTTGTTAATTTTGTAGAAATTAGAAGTAAAATATTATAGTGAGTAATGATAATGGTCTCTTTCCCAGTTTGGTTTTGAGTTTTTTTAAAAGAGCAAATCCTGAAGTGTCCCTTATAAATCTAGAGCTCTTCATTGTCAGGAGTCCCAGCTGACCACTTAGCTTCATGGAGCAGCACCACTGCAGACAGAGTATCTGCAGTCCTCGCCCACAGGGCAGAAAGAGGGTACACCCACGTCCTGTCTGCACACAGTCGCCTGCAGTCTTGTTAGCTTTCAGTATACTCTTGACTTCTCCTACACCTTTACTCATTCTTAGTGCTGATAAAGATCTCATTTTCCACCGTCTTAGAGCTGTGAGATAGTTTAAAAATTAACAGATATACATTTTAATGGACACGTAGTAGGTGACCATTGTGTTCTTTAGAAGGCTTTGTATTTTCAATCCGGGATCCAATCAAGGATCATATATCACATTTGGTTGCCATTTCTCTTTGATCTTTAACCTGCAGCAGCTTCATGGCCTTTTTTTGGCGGCGGGGTCGGGGAGGGCTCATTTGTTTAAATTTTTTAAGAGACCAGGCCAATTGCAGTGCTGAATGTCCTGCAATTTTGACTTATCTGATTTGGTTCCTCATGATTAAATCCACATTAAACATTTTTGGTAAGGATACTGCTTAGAGTACTTAATGCCTTCATCACAGGAGGACACATGATGACCATTTGCCCTGTTATTGGTGATGTTAAGTTTGATTATTGGTTAAGGTAGTATCTGTTCAGTTAGTTTTTTAAAGTGCTACAGGTTTGTATTCTAGATACTGTAGTCATGTAGCTATTCTGTTCAGTTAAACAGACATCTAGGAGGGCTACCAAGTTCCAGGCAGTGGACTATGAAAATGCATAGGACCTAGTCTCCTTACTCTCAAGACACTGGCAGCATAGCATAGGAGACAAATGTATAACCTATAAATTGGAGTTTAAAATAGATTATGGTACATGGTATTATAATAGAGTTATAAACAGGGTGTTCTGCAAACATAGAGAAGGGAGATGTTAATCCTGAGTTGGGGAGTAGGGAAGGTTTTGTGTGAAAAACAGTGTTTGTTCTAGGTCTTCAAGAATGAGTGAGGTTTAGACAGGTAGGAGAGGTGTTGGGTGGGTGGGAGGGAATAATTTAAGCAAAGGTGCAGAGGCAAGAAGAAGCAGTTCAGGCTGCAGAAATAGCAGATAACTCAGAGTGGTTGAAGGAGTAGATACAGTGGAAGATGAAGTACAATTGTTAACAGCCTTTAATGCCTCACCTAGGAGTTTAGTCTTTATTCCATAGTTACTAGAGAGAAGGCACAAAAAATATTAAGCAGAGAAATTTCATGGTGAGATCCCTTTTTGAGAAAATATTGTACCAGCAAAAGGATCTATCTACTCTAGCGGGGAGAGATACCAGTTAGGAAGATGTTACAAATTGTCCTAATAAGAGGCCTGAATCACAGCAGTGGGATACAGGTACAACGCAGTGCAAAGACTAATTAGATGTAGAGAGTGAGGGAGTGAACATGCATAGGATCCCCAGCTTGAGCTTTTAGGAAGTTATTAAGGTAGGAAATTGCAAGAGAGGGGAAGACAACGATATGTTTGGTCTTGAGCAGGTCAGATTTGCGGTGTTGGTGAGGCATTAAGATAGAAATGTTTATCATACAACTAGAAATGTGACTGTGGGTTTCCAAGAGAGGCCAGAGCTAGAGATGGAGATTTACTGACCTCTACTATGTTCTAGGCACAGCCCTAGGTAGGTACCTTATACGTGTTACCTCATTTAATCTTCACAGCAGCTCTATGAGGTAGATACCGTTATCCCCATTTAAGAGGTGAGTAAACAGACTGAAGTGAATTAACTTGCCTGAGGCCATACAGCTAGTCATAAGGGCCAAAATTCTATCCAAGGAGAATAATTGCAGCACTGAGATTGAATATTGGTACCTAGGGAATGAGTATAGAGAGGGAAAGAGAGAGGGCCCAAGATAGGAACTTTTAGGCACCTGAATATAAGAGGATCTAAACTTAAAGGCACTTTCAGGGCTATGGGAGAGAGAATCAAGAAAGTGATAACGGGCAGTAATGGCAGGTGAGCCGAGGGTCCCAGGAAGAGCATGGTCAACAGTGCACTTGCACAAAGAGGTCAAGGAAGACAAAACTTCGAATAGCTTTTGAGGGAAATTGATAGATAATCACGTAAGGGTGACTAGAAGGTGAGGGTAAAGATGACATGAACTTCAGGCAAAGCCTGTGGCCTGGTTAAAGGATTGTTTCCAGTAGTAGTGAGCAGCTCAGGAGAAAGGATCGGCAAAGTCAAAAGGGAGAGAGGGTCTAGTGCAAGGGAGAGCGTAGTGGAAGTCATTTACCATGGGTCCCAAAATGCATAGAAAGTACTGAAGCCATGACTAACTGGTAGTCTGTAAGTTTAGACAGAGTGAAGGATCTAGGGTATGCTTCTAATTTTTGTGTTTTAACATTAATGTTGCATACTAAAGAAGATTTTGGTCTTTCCTTTTTGTTTTGGTGTATTGCATATAGCTTTAAAATTTTTAAAAGGCAAGAATTCATAGTAATTCCTTTATTTTTGAAGTCAATCAGTAAATAAAAACTGCTCTAAACCTCCCTTATGCCAAACTCATGGGCATCCACATTTTTTTGCTTTGGGGAAATTTTGTTAGCTAAAGACATTGCCTGAAATAACATCTCTATTCTGCAGAAGTCAGAGAAGAAAAAGGATCTCAGCCAAAACTCTTTCATGAATTTAGAAATGAAAAGCAATGCTTAGTACAGGGAGATGTCATGAAATCCTAGGCTTTGAGAGCCAGAAGGTATCTTAGAATTTGCAGTCTTCTTATTTCAGCAGTTGATTCATTGAACACTTCTTAAACACACTACCATCAGCCAGCTAAAAAGTGAAGCTACCAGCTAAAACAGCTCATTCTTGCCTTCAGGAAGCTCACAGTCTAGTGGGAAGATCAAAACGCCCAGTAAATCCATTAAGAAGTTTAGTGAAGGTGCTCAAATATTTGTTGAACAAAGGAAAAAATCTGTTTTTGACATCTTCAGGTCACATTGTTTTAAAATTAAGTGACTGACTGTATAATCTGATACAACTATCAGATGCTTTCATAATAAAATTACAATTTCAGAAAACAACAACAAAAAGAAAAGAGTTTTAGTGAAAAAGGGGAAAGGGACCTTGGACTTAGTGGATGCCTGTTGCCTGTAGGATGCTCCTGTCATCACATATTTCATTTTCAGCTCTCAGGAAAGGAGAGGAGAAAGAACAGCAGCCTTGAGGGGAGAGAGAATGTGTTAGTTTTTTGTACAGAGGAGACTTGAGTGTGCTCATTTATAGTTGGAGGGGAAGGAGCCAGTGAAGAGGGAGATGCTGGTCACTGCTGGTTACTTCTGTTGCTCCAGCACACCTAGCAGCTTGATCTTAAAAATCAATTAATCGTTATTACCTCTAGTCCACTGGGTTAGGAGTGGGGCTTTTTAGGGGACGGGAATAGCAGACTTCCAAAGTAGAGGGAAAAGAGAGGTACAAACGTACATTTACTTTGACTTCTTGTTCTTCTCTAACTTCCATGGGCCAGGGCTTTGCACGCTGGCTTAGGAAACCTGCTTTTTCTTTCAGAGCCAGGACTGTGTTTATTTTTGCGTTAAGATTGTTGTTGACTTGCAGTATTATGAGCTGCCGAAAGATGAGACTCAAAAAAAATACTCCAAATTTAATTTAATTTTGAGTTATCCACATTACTGTTCCCAACAGTGTTATAAAGCAGAAAGGAATGTGGGCATTAGAATCAGAAAACAAAGATGTGGGTCCTGGTTCTGCCATGTAATTGTGTGATTCTGGACAGATCACTAAATTTCCTTGAGCGTCACTTTACTATTCTTTAAAGTAAACATCTTCACAGGATTGTTGTGAGGTATAAATAACATAATATATTTAAAAGAAAAGGCTTTGTAAACTGTAATGTCAGTTATAGTTATAGAAGGCTGACATTTAAAAAATACCTTGGAGTGGTACTATACCTGGTCTCAGGTGACTTAATCATTGAATTTATTAAATCTCCATTATTAATTTTCCTTTCAAATGCTCAAGAGACTGCTTTATGGGTATGAATCAGGAGAGAGCTTTAGTTTTTATCTTCGGAAGATTATCCTTATTCCTACAACTGATTCAAATTAGGTATCTTTTCCACCATTTTTTGGAAGTAACTTATTGTTAAGTGACTAAATGAATGTTCCTTAGACATCCCTAAATTTTTTTATTCTGGGCTCGAAGGAGAAATAACCTTTTATTAGAAGCTTAACAAATTAGGATATTTAATAAAAACATTGAAGTTTGGAATGACTCATTGTAAAGTTGAACTTTCTTCCCTAGAATATAAAGTGACTGATGGCCCATCTCTACTTTCAGGGAAACACTGAGCGCCTATTGTATAGCTTAGAAAAATGCAAGGTTGTGGAAGAGCTACTCTAAATGAGATGCCCTTATCCTTAGGGATCATACTTTCTGGGTCAAAAGACAAAAGAGTGTGCATAAAACATTTAACAAGCAGACTCCGTACTGTATGTATGGCTCTGGAACCAGACTGCCCGAGTTAGAATCCTGCTCTGGCTCTGCCACTTTCTACCTTTAGACCCTTGGAAAGTTGCTTAACTTTTCTGTGCTTCAGTCTCTCCATCTGTAAAATGGGATACTACTAGTACCTATCTCATAGGATTGTTTTGAAGATTAAATTACATAATACATAGTTAATATGCTTAGAATGGCCTGCCATATAGGTAAGTACTGTATAAGTGTTCTCAGCTGCTGTTGTTACATGTTTAGATATTAAATTGTATAATTCAGACACTTGATGTAATAGGGTTTCACAGATCATCTGAGTCAGGTAGAGTCAAGGGAAATTTTATAGAGGAGGTAGGACTTATCAGAACCTTCAAGGGTAGATGGACAAACAGGCAGAAGGAAGAAAGAAAAGTAAATTAGGCCCAGTGAATACCATCAACAAAAGCTTAAAAACGGGGGCAGATTTGTTAAGTTCACTGTGCAGGGAGGAAGAGACCGGTCTTATAAAAGGATCTGATTAAGATGGAGGGTGAATACTGTTCAGATCAGTGGTGGAATGAGAGTGGATAGGGTGGACAAGATTATTAGGCTGAAAATAGCATTTTGCAGTTTGCATTCACATTTGTTCACTTATATCTAACAAAACTCTATTATTCAGATGTATTTATGTAAGATAAACATAATTTTATTATTGTTGTTATTATTTTCATTTTACAAATAAATCTGTTGGAACTCAGAGAGGTGTAACTTACCCAGCAGCATCAGATTTTCATACTCTGAATCCAGCCCTTTCCACCATATCTTCCTGTTTCTCTTCCTTTGCCGGTTATACAGGTAAATTTGACAGCTCAGCCAGTCAAGGTACATTCTTTCCCCATCTTCTACTTTTGACCCGTAGAGTGGTTTTCAGGCCATTGGCACTTATCTAGTGAAGCAAACTGGGTCAAGATGAGATGTATGCCACTTATTTCCTGACTCCTTCAGGAAAAGAAGACACGAGTTTGATTAAATTTAGCTGTTGTTTTCAGAACCCAGGCCATGTATGGTTGATAGTGCCCTGGATATGCCTTGTAGTATGGAACTCTGCTCTGTATATTCTTTAATAAGGATACGGACATACACACACACACACACACACACACACACAGAGAGGAAATTTTTGATACCCTTAAAGATCCTGCAAAAGTTGCTAAAATTTAATTGAATTATCAGAACACTATGTTCTGATGTTATTATATATTACCCAATGTATATATTATTAGTCTAATATTTGACATGGTGGACTAGGATTGTGTGTGTGTAAATAGATATAAAGTATAAGAGAAGATGCTGAAATGTTAAAGCTAACATTCTCACTTAGAAAACGGAATAGTTTGTAGGTTACTTTTCTGAATTTCACTCTGTGTTAATTTGCATCTACCAGCGAGTAAAAAAACAATGAGCACATTTTACTTGAAGTTCCTTTCTATACTTACCTGGAGTATGGAAATCCCAAGAAGCGCCAAGAGAAGACATAGACATGGATATGCTACTAGGAACGTAAAGAACATAATAACGCTGATTATTGTGATAGATCCCGTACCTTCTGGGAGAGTCTGACATTATCCTAAGGCTTACAAATGTTAACGATAAATCATATTTATGGAAATTAAAGAAAGAATATTTTTATTGTTAGATTATGTGAAGGGTGCACATCTTTTTTTTTTAACAAGTTTTGGGTTAAATTATGTAACTGAATCAAAATCATGATGGATTTAATATTCATACTAGCAGTTTATTTTTAATGTGAGGAAATTAACAGTAAAACTATGATAAAAGGTAGTAGTAAGTAACTTCTGTAAAGTACCACTGAATCTTGGATTCGAGCTGAGCCTGGGCTCCTTCAAAGGCCAGGACTTTTAATCTGTTAGAACCTCATCATCACTTGGTATGTTACTAGGAATACAGTAGGTGTGCAGTGAGCTAGTGTTGGTAGATGGGACATTCACATCATGGTTGGAGGGAAGAAAGATCACTTTTTTGATTAGTCACTGAATTTAGGTTTTTTTTTTACATTTTTTTATTGATTCATAATCATTTTACAGTAATTTAGGTGTTTTTATAACAGGGAATTTTCTGTAGAACTACACTGCAAGATAGCTTTAAAGATTAAAACTTTGTGAAGTGCCTGGTATATGCTAGGCACTAAATAAATAAATAATAGTTGTTATTATTTAAAATTTCTTATTGACCAAATGCTGCTTTGATTTTTGACTTTGCCTTTTCTTTCTGAGATCTTTGAAAATACATATTGTTAGTATGTATTGATTTATATTTTGTGCCTTTGAAGGAAAGAACAGAAATACTTTTATTCCCTTCTTAGAGAGAATGGCTGGTTTTAAAATATTTCTGTGCCACTTTTATTGTAGGCAAGTTTACCACATTCTAACAGTAGGCATTCAAGATAGTTCACTTATTAACATAAATGTATATTTTAAAATAAGATATTTGACCAATCAAATAGATTGTAGTAACCTGGAATAAACCAGATTTCAGCTGAAATCTCACTGATCCCACTAGATGGCGTTAATTCATTAAGTGATAACTTCATCCTCTAACTTAAGCAGACAGACTCCTGTGTAGTCGAACTGATTTGAGGTATCTTTAGTGGGTGAGTATAGCAGTACACTCTTGGACTTCTTGCTATTTATATAGAGTGATTTGTGGAGGTTATTCAGAAATACCAGGAAGATCTGAAGGCTGAGGTCAGATTTATTCAAACTGAAAACTGTAATAAGCTACAGTATTTTGTTAGGTGCTAGTTAATTCTAGCTTGGACCCTAGCCTTTGCCCTAATTGTATATCCAGCTGAAAGATAAGCTGAACTTACTCCTTCCTCATAGTTTATTGCTCTATTATCATAATTCTTATTTGGGCTTCTGGAAACATTGGAAAACAATGGAAAATGGGAGGCAGATACTTCTTACAGCATACAGTTTATAACAGATTTAATTTTAAAATCATTTGGTTCTTATTTGTAAGGACTAGATCAACAATGGTGCATTTGTAGGTTATTCTGGTTCTTCAGTCATAAACGTAAAATAAAATGAACATCCCAATTCTTTAATTCTCTTTTGTGAATTGAATTATTTATTATCTACAAAGACCACTTTATATTACCGATTAGTCCATTTCAAAGTTTAAAAATTGTGCTTTTCCACAGTCGTTTGTAGGATCTAAATAATTAAGCCATTTTACGTATATGTTTTATTTTCTTCTGTTCTTAATAGTTCTGACATGAAGTTTTTTAAAGAAGTGATGATGAATACATTTCACATGCAAAAAAGTCATTCCACATGTTATTAGAAGTGATTTATTCTTTGTAACCAGATTCATACAGCTAGAATAGAATTGTTTCAGAATTGATGGGCTGATCCATCTTGAGCCATAGAGGCTTAATTGCACTACAAATATTATTCTTTTATTCATTGCTCATGGGGAGTAAGTGGTTGGTGGTGATGGTTCCCTTAATGTTTATTTAACTATTCCAATGTAAGGCAGTTCAGATTTCTTAGTAAAAAGATTGCAGATAATTTTATTCACTGGTTATAATAAAAAGCTGAGAATAATCAAGGGCTTTTGCCAATAGAGTCAAAATAACGTGTTTTATAAATCACAACAGACAAGTCTGACTATTTTAGTGCCCATTAATCAAAATGTATCTCAAATGAGGGTTTTGCTTTTTCTTAGGATCTTAGAAAGCTATAACCAAAAAATGGCAACTGCCTAAGGTAATTTAGTATATACAGAGCATAACTATATTGTGACTGATTTTTTTTTTTGGTGACCTATGAAAGTTAGTTCATTTCTTTCTAATCACATCTTATGCACATATCTGTACTTATAGATGTCATAACAGGCATGTATTAAAATATAACTGCATAATCTTGTTTTTTATATCCAGAGAAATTGCTGATGACAGAAATACTACTATAGAGGGGAAAGTAAACAGTGCTGTATAGCACTTGAGCTTATCTAAGTGCTATGTGTCTTCTTGGGAATGGACACCAGAAAGAAGAGGAATTAATTTTGGGTATATGTAGGTGTATGAGTGTAGTGAGAGGGGGAGATCGCCTTTTTGGGAGGCATTAACTCTATTTTACAAACAGATCTTTGGGTGTTAAGTCCCTTGGTCTTGAGAAGGCAGTTTAATGGAATGCTGTCCAGTCCTGGCAGGATATAGCACTCATCCACCGCAGTAAAACTTAAGTACTGTAGCAAAATAAATACTCCTGTGCTGTGCAAACCAATGTGAAGGAAAATGAGTTTCTGTTGGATAAGGGGTCAAATGAGCACAGTTCTTTAAAACTGTTATGTTGAAGAAAAAGATATAGGATGTTCTGCTAGCCACTGATCACATTTTTTAGTTCATAAAAGCTACTTACGTGGTTTAAATAGCTTCAATACAGTCTTAGAATAAGGACTTCCTTCTTGTCTCTGCCCCCATGCCCCAGTGTCTCTTCTTTCTTCTTTTTCCTTCCCATTGAGGTATAATTGACATATAACATGATTTCAGATGCGTGACATAATGATTTGATATTTGTATAACTTTTATCAAAGTGTAATTGGCATATAATGTATTGGTTTCTTCTTATGTGGTAAAAATGAAATCCTTTTCCTTTAGTCAAAAGTAACACTTAGTGTGTGTGTCTGTGTGTGTGTGTGTGTGCTGTACGAGGCATCTCAGATTGATTCACTCTGTTGTACAATAGCACCGTCCATGGTGTCAGACCGTCTGAGAACATTGACAGTTGTTAAGAGCTTTTTCATTAAGTTGTTTGGTTCTTATGAAGATATCTGATTAAATTTCTTACTAGTATGAATGATTTGTTGGTTTTTAAAATTTAAGGAAAATAATTTTTTTATATTTTTAAGTAAAATGGAATTAGGAAAAGAGAAGAAAGGAGTTTAATTATTGGTATACCTTTTTAATTTTCTATACTTTGTGACGCCATAAAAAAAAACCCTACTCTGTAATTTTGAAGCAGAGATTCTGAAATTACCACTTTTCTAAAAATATCACTTACAGCTGAAACTTAATATATCTAAGCATTTTAGTTCTGAGGATGATACATATTTTCACAAAGATGTATTTCCAAATGGAAATAGCATTCAGACTTCTGAAATAGGGAACTTTTCCAAAACAGGCTGTGGTTGCCTGGGTGAAGAATATTAGGTTGCAACACTCAAAAAGGAGATCCTGGCATAAGAAGCGATTGATAAAGGGCAAATATCCACGGAGTCTAATGAAGCTTTTAAAGGCACTTGTATGAGCCTGCGTGCAAGACCTCTCCAGTACGTCTCAAATTAAGTATCATACTCCCCATAGTGTGCTGAGCCATGCTTATACTTCCTTCTTTACTTCTGTTACACATTCTTATTTTTGATCTTCTGTTAGTACTAGTCTTCATCCTAGTGAGAATTCCAGCCTTTTCTCACTGCCTTTTATGAAAATGTCATCATAATAATGGGCAGCAGGGCAGCTTTATGGTGTTTTTAAGCAAGTTCATCAGCATTTTTAAACTGTCAGTTTATTATTTAGTGTCATTATTAGTTCTAGGAATACTGAATATTTTTTAACTCTGATTGTATGAAAGTGTTTTTTTTCTGTTTTCTCTTTGAATGGGAGTAGGGGATAGACAGGTATCATCCTCATTTGATAACAGAAGAAACTAATATTAAAGGGAGGCTGAGTGATGACCACAGTCACGTAGATGGGGTGAAAGGAAAACCAACATCCTCATTTGTAAAGTCCTTTAGAATTCAGCCCAAGCTCTTTCCTTGTACAGTACAGGTGTAATGTTTCCAAGGTTATTTTTGTTTAAATAGAACTCTTCAAATACAGATTTTTCTTTTCAAAACAAGAAACATCTTGAGTTTTTAAAAGGTTCTACCAAGGAACTTGTTCTAGTCCTGTTTTTACAACCTCTCCTATCTCAGTCAGAATCTCTCAAAGTAATTCAAAGTGGGTTTATACCATTTGGGGACGGAAAAAAGGCCTAGAAACAAATTCACCTGATACTGCAAATCCAGAAGTGTTGGCACTGTAGTAGTCAAACTTTAGTAAAATTTCTGCAGCAGATACATATTTATTAAACTAATGCGTTTTATTTGAATTCACTTAATTTGACCTGTGTTTTAAGTAAAAAGATACCATCTGTCTACTTAATGTTGAAAATATTAAGTTTTTTTGTTTGGTTTTGGGGACTTTCATTGTTACAAGTATAGGATTTTGGCTTTGAGGAAGAAGGGACCTGAATAAGGATGTGAACTAGCTCTTGGAGGCTCTTCAGTGTGAGGGTAGGACTCTAAGCTCCCTGAAATGTGTGCACAATGTGTGTGTGTGTGTGTGTGTGTGTGTGTGTGTGTATTTAAGCACATATGGCCTTTTGGGGGGCAAGATCCATAGTTCTTCATTATGATGTTAAAGATGTGATACCCCGTCTCCCCATTGATAAAATCCATGATCTAAATCAGGTCCCATATTAGGTTTGAATATAAAGCATTTCATTTTTTCCCTCAAATGAAGAGGGCTACGTGTGAATTCCTTTTTTCAGAATAGTGCTTTTAAAAGCTAGAAGTGTTTGCTGGGGATTAGTCTCAAATAAATAATAATTTATAAATGGAAAGAGATATGGTAGATTACTCTTCCATTCTATTAGAAAGTTAATAAATTTCACAAGTTATACTAAGTACAAGTTACAAGTCAGTTCCTTTCTGAAACATTAACCATTCCACAGTTATTTTGAGGACTAAGTACTCTAGTTATGGAAGCAAAATATAGAAACAAATCTTGAGGATGGAGCAAAGGAAAAAGTTGTTCAAAGGAGCTCAACTCACTATTAAAGCCCAGCCAGTGTGCCAGATTGTAATGATTTAAATCACTAATGAAATTCATGTTATTTGAGAGGAATTTTTTTTTAACATTAAGCGAGGTAGTAATTTTCGAGTAGTCAAATTTAATGAATGCATTTACCCATATAAATTGGAGCTTTATTTTTATATATTAGTTTTACCATTTTATTTGTTTTTACTAAAAGTAGCTACTCTTTTTCTTGTATTTCCTCATGAAATCTTTCAGAACCACTTCTAGAAATGGCATCATTTTGCCATAAGTATTTTGTTTTCTCCCCCATCTAGTTTTTATGAAGTAGTGCTAACTCTGCCTTAATTTGATTTGGCATCCCTGCAATTGAACATTTGTAAGTATCTTGTATTATGGCCCATCTGGGTTGTCATAGAAACCAAAGACCTCCATCCTCTTCCCTCTAGTTAAAAATGGAATGCAAACAGGGCTTCAAAGTGACGTTTTTCTAGTACGAGTGACAGCCCTGTAAAGTGCGGAACAGAAAGGTTTCTTACTGGTTTTATTCTCCCATGGCCTATCGTACCAGTTAACTCTGATGTGTGCAGCTTTTCTCTTGAAAACCTGCAAGGTACTAATGGAATTTTTTTAAATGTAAGCATCAGGAGGAAAAAAAGAATGCAGTTAATCCCCTTCCTGCTCTTTTCTTAAACAAAAATGCAGTGTTAGCTAGCAGTGTTTTTGTTTTCTTCCCTGTGTTATTAGCTGTTCTGCTGAAGCTGTGGGGCACGTGGCGGAAGCACTGATTATTCACAACTGTGGCTTTCATTATTAGTCGTCTTATTTATTTTTCAGGTCAGGTGAATGTGGTTTTATCTCATTAGAACCTGCAAGCCCATTGGTTAAGTACACAGCAGTAATTCATTAGAAGTTTGTTGATACGGCAGTTCCAATGGCCATATCATTAGCCTTTCTAAAGCATTGTAGAGCCCTGATTCTAAAACCTAATTCTAAAACATTGCCCCATTTCCCCACCCTGGTTGTCATAGAATCCTTGACTTTACCTTGATGGTTTTTCCACTTCCACGTTCCCTTTAGCTTCTCTATCAGAGCAACACCCGACTTCTGTGATGTTTATGCTTTTAAAGCAGCTGAGTTAATAAGTTCTGGTGTGTTATTTCTGTTGTGCTAGCAAGGCGTTTGGGTTTGATGGTTAAGATTTGTTGAGCTATTGATGTGGCATTACTTAAAGTTTAGAGTGTTAAATTCTTATTTTAACATAGGCTTTGAATTTAGAAAATGACACAAATAGCAGCCTCTGACTATGAAACAAATAATGAAAAACCCGACATGTAAATTTATATCCTAATGGAAATGTTCCAGAAAGGTTAGATGAAAATCGTAGACAGTTGTACTTGATGAGTTCTCGGTCAGTTTTAAGTCTGCTGTTTTTCAAAAGGAAAACATTAAAATCTTTAAAATCTACAATTTGACTGTTAGCTAGTTCTGGTAATTGTGTACTTTCTTGTCTTTAGCCCTACATCGCAACTAACAGCCATTTTCAGCAGTCAGATCAGAAGTATTATGAATATATCTCGATGAAAGAGACCCTGCAACTCTCAGTAGAGTGTAAGTTAAGAGGTAGGGTTTATCTGCTGTTATAGCTAAAGGTAAGAGAATATAGTTTCCAAATAACACTATATTCCTTGGCCTATAGTATAGAGGTGAATGATTTACTTTCATAGTATAGGGTGGGAAATGATGTAGCAGTTTCTTCATGCTAAACATGTTGCTTCTTTAAAGTTTGCTGCCTTCATTTAAAATTTGATTGGTACTATTTTTTTGTTTTTGTTTTTGTTTTTGTTTTGTAAGTATCAAGCAGCTGAGAGGGTTATAACATACTAGCCTCAACTCTCCAGTCAGTTTAAAACTTAGAATCTTTCCTAGATCATTATTTCCATTTATTAGAGTCTGTTTAAAAAAGGAAAAAAAAACCTAAGAATATTGCTGGTTGTTTAATAAAAGTCATATTGCTGCCAGCCTTGCAGAAAGTTGTGGCATTGCCTTACCACGGAAAAAACAGAACAAGCACTTCTATTCACCCCTGCTAGGACTCTTCCTCAGGAGAAAAGTTAAGATGTTTGTGTGCATTGGAGACCATAGGGCCTTGAAGAAAATGAAACATGATGAATTTCTCACCCATTAAGATACAGAAATTCTCATGAAGGTATCAGTCCCTCTCATCCCTGTGCTTTGTCATCACCAGTTACACTAATAAGCAACATAATATTTGGTTCTTTCAAATCTGGTTTCCACACATTATCAACATAGTTCTACATCTCCTAACTACCAATCTAATAACTTTCAGCTTTTTCTAAATTATACAATTTTTGGTCTTCTATAGATAAATTTAAAAATTTTCTTTCTAAAAATAGACATGCATTTTCAGGTGCATTTGTTAGAAACAATATAGATTAATCCTGCATTCTGTTCTCAAGGAAAGGTCTTTTCAAATTCTTTACGTTTGAGAATAGAAGTATGTGCATGTGTTTTCACTGGGTGCATATTTGTTTACATATTCAGGGACCTGTAATTAATCACTAGCATCTAAACTTGCCTTACTCCATTTCTCCAAAGTAAAAAAATTTAATTGCTATAGATAGCCTATATTTAATTGTTTTTGTCTCAAAAAAATTCTCTTGAATTTATCGTTGCTCAAAATGTACACTCCCAGGTTTGACTTTGTCTTCTATTTGTTGGCTTCATTTTCTCTCTGCTCTGTTTACATGTCTTTTAAGTCTTCCAATAATTTTACTTGTTAATAATATATAAGAAATATTATAGTTCTTTTACATGTACATTTTCTATTTCCTAAAATAACCAAATAAACTTCTTAAGGGATTTAACTTTTTAAATATTATACCACAGAATCTAATACCATACTATATATTCTATAGGTATATTCAATAAATTATTGCCTTCAAACCTTATACTGCCCACCACCCTAATCATAGCCCTAACATCATTTTAAATTTAAGATGAAAGAGTGATTAGCAAAGTGCATGCAAAACAGCATGCAAATTGATAGTTGTGGATGATTCAAAGCATGTTCTGAGAACCTTTTCTAATGCTGCTGTAAATTTGTGTGCTAATCACACAGATGGAAACCTATCTCTGAATAAGTTGCCAATCTTTAAAACAAAGAAGACCAGAATGGTTTGTATTTGCAGTTCATGCTCTTGTCCTCTGGGATTCAGTAATCTTTTTAGCCTCTCTCCACAGTAGTGCATGTATATTCCTGGGTAGCAGGCTGATTGCTGCTGATGGTACTAAAGTGTTTTGATAGGAGCAAAAATGTGCTGCCACCTCCCTAACGAGCCCAGTGTTCAGAGATGACCTGTTTGCACGTGGGCCTGTGGTGTATCATTTTTTTTTGTACAAGAGCAGTAGAATAAGGTCTGACTAGTTGACTGAAGTGGTAGTTTTAGATTCCGATAAGAGGACCTATTGCTGGTGAGGGAGGCTGAAATTGCAGAATGAGTTTGCAGCATGAGGCAGGTCTGCCCAGCAGCAGGTTGATTTGCTCCATGAGACAAGCAGCACACATAAACAGATGGCCCAGCAATGAGTCAGAGCGACAGATCCCGAGCAGGTAGATTGGCTTTTGCCTGAGTCTTAACGTGGTTGTAGAGAGTGGAATTTTAATTTGTCTGTCACTCTTAAAACTGAAAAACAAGTACTTAGTAAAAGAAATTTTACTCATTAGGAAATGAAAAATATGCATTATTAGGCAGAAGAGAAATCTGACTGTCACTAGATCTGGATATTGAAAACCTAACATTTTCAGGAACTGCTTCCTATAGGCATGGGCTGGCTTTATCTCTTGGCATATGGTCATTCAACATCATTATACTGAAGGCTTCTGCATGTAACATGCAGCAAGAAAATCTTAAAATTATGTCTTTGATACTGAGTTGTAAAGAATTATGAACTACTTAGTTGCAGGCACAAATCTGATATTTGGGTTAAGAAAAGTGTTTTTTAAAAGGATATCGTGGTGGTAAGTGTCTTACAGACATACAGTAATGTAAGTTTGTAATGATATTAAGCAAAAGAGAAATATTAATGGAAAAATCCTTCAGTTTCATATGTAAAGCATAGAAAAAAAGAAGAGTGTAGTGGAATTCCCAGATCTAATCATCCATCTTCAAAATATAAGTGCAAACAATCATTTCTCTGCCAAATACTTTCAGAGATACTAAGCATCTCATTAATTTTTGAAAGTAAGGTTTTGCTATAGTTTTATATCTCTAGAAAAGTATTTTAAATATAACATTTGATGAAGAAAATGCTGTACCACCAAGTTCCTGTATTTTAATTTTCTGGTTGTCAGATTACACTTACCATAGACCAACGTCCTCAGTGCATTCATTTGCCAAAGAACATGAGTTAGTACGGACTAGTAATATCAGGATACCTGTTAACCTTCCTTAGATCGCTGTGCTTGGGGATGTATCCAGAAATACAAACTACCATAGTGGAAAACTTATTCTGAGATGTTGTCAGGGCTGTGGATGCCATTGGTTAGGACAGAGGTTTAATTTGGCTACCGTTTGTTTCGCCAGTAATTGGGATCCTGTTCAAGATGAATTGTGCCAGCACCTACTTCTCAAGCTGGCTTCCATTTTATCTACTCAAGCATGTAATGCCTAGCCTTTGCTCAGGATAGGGAAGGCACTAATCTACCTTTATGCATATGAAAAGTAGTGTTTTGGGCACTGCATTAAAGATAGCAGAATGCATTATTAATGGGATAGGTCTCTGTCTGTCTCTCTCTTAAAAGGGAAATCACTTATGTGGCGTGGCCACTGTCGAGAAGGATAGAGATGGACTTAGTGCTAGTTCTTAACCAATTTTTTTAATGAGTTACTGAGAGATACAGAAGGAGAAATACTTAAGTGAGTAAATTACCTTCACAACATGCAGCTTGTAGACACCAATGTGATCTAATTATAATATGGATCAACCTGGAATAAGCTTTAGTATATTGAATACATTTTTTATAGGATGCCACATTATCAAAGGTTAGAAAAACAGTAATAAATTTGGGATTTTAATACTGTAAAGATGATCAGAAGATTTGGAATCATTTTGGTTTAAATAAGCTCCCATCATCTGTTTGCCGGTTTCCAAGCTTTACGTTGTCAGTTTGTTTTTGTCAACACATGTATAATTGAGCTGAATATGTGTGCCAATAAGGAGAGGAGCCGCAGAACTGCATTCAGCTTCTGCTTAAGTCTGCAGTATTAAAGTGCTCCTTTTGTTGCATGTGCTGGTCTTGCAGACTCTGTAGAGCCTTATCAAATGCTGCCAGTTGGTGCTGCTGGTATGAAAGCACAGGGGAGCTCTCATGTGGAAGGTTAATGGAGTGTAATTATAAAGAAAAATGAACTGCTCAACCACTCTATCTCACTCTATCTGCACCAAGAGTGACAAGTGCTCTGATCTTTTATAAACCCTAGAGCAGAGGTTTAACCATCTAAAATTATGGCAGTATAACTGTCACACAAACAAATACCCCGTGAAGTATAGGTATGCACCCCTGTGTAGGAATGATTCCTTCCTGTTACAAGGAGTCTCAGTTAGGAAAGGAGCACCTTCAACCACCAAGAAAAGCTGCTTGTTAAACATTGTATTTTCGTGTCACTTCTTCTTTTCCACTCAATTTGTTCAATTTTCTTTTCCTAAAGATGCTTTCTCCCCTCTGATTAGTGGCAAGGCTGACAGCCTGCACACGAGTAGGTCCATTCCACTATATCCATCAGACGACAAACATCCTTGCTTAAGCTATCCTTAAATCAGCTGGGTTCTTTTAAGGGGGATGGAAACAACCGTCTCTTCTCATTCTCAGCATCTAAGCAGAGTAGACTGTAGTAAGCCCAAAGCCCAAGTACCACCTGACAGGTCTGTCTCCCAGGATCTACATATAGCAGGGATTATTACACACACTTCTGTGGGCTCAAGATAGAGTTAGATCCTTAGGTCCTTTGGTTGAAAATATTGCAAGAAATACTTAGTAAGGAAAATTGCAACTGGGAGCTACAAGGACAGACAAGGACCAAGGAGACATTCGAAGGGTGTGATGACTAGACAAATCTGCGGTACTAGTATATCGTGTTGCCAGTGAATGTCGCAAATTCGTCCTGCTACTGGAACATCTGAAGGGTAAGCGGAGCTGGATTGTGGAGCTGGGTTGATTGAGTGCTTTTGCCAGCTCAGCACAGAGTTGGAATAAGGTGTTGCAGAGTGATGCAACAACAACAAAACCCCTGACATCTTGTTCTTACCGAGCCTAAAACATAACCACTCTTGGCGAGGCTGTCGCGCTGCCTACTGAGATAAGTCAATTCAGCAACACATACATTAGGCCTGTGGAGACTAAGCAGAAGTGATGGCTGTGTCACTTGCACAGCAGTCTTACTGACTGAGCCCTGGTCTTGTGTGGCGGGCAGGGGTGGGGCAGCCAGGATTTCTAGTAGTGGCTCTGAAAGCAGGGAAGCTGATTTTAAAACCTCTCTGTGTGGTTTATAATGTTATTTTCCCAGCCCCTTTGCATATAGGTTTTGATCATCATGCTCTATTTTAAAAGCAAAATAGCTATATAGTTTTTATGGCAGTAAGATAAATCTGTTCCTGAATAAAAATTTTAAATCCAGCTTTATATTAGTGGCTGGTATGTGAAGTTTGCTGTGATTTACTCCCTTAAAGACCCACTAGAATGTGGTATTTTACCAATCTAATTGTTGCCAGCATGCATTGCATTTATTAAATTAAAGTTGTTGTTCCAGAAGTGAAGTTTTTGGCTTGAGGTGGAAGGTTAGCAACAGAATCTTAAAATTGTCCATCATACTCCATAGATGAGGAAGTATGTCATTCTTGCTGGGTTGTCTCCAGCCTGTCTCTCTGGCATTTTGGAACAAGTTATCCAGCACTGCCCAGTCCCTTTAAGAAAATTCCCAGCCCTTGTAGTGCTCAGAGCTTATAGGAAATTTGGCCTTGAAATGGTCACTGTTGGTGTGATTTGCTCCAGACCCATCTCTTGAGCTGTCCATGCCTTGCCTCCGGCTGTCCCATTTTCCACCGCAATCGCATCCTCCGGCTCCTCTCCTGCTTGGCCCTTTCGGTTGATTGTACAGGTTATTCTTCTTCCTTGGCTTTTGACAGCCTGTCTTTGTTCTGGCAATTTACTGTGTCTAGAGATTGATGTCCAGCAAAGGACATCTTCCCCCTTGGCCCAGCTCCCCACACCAGTATACTCCACATTTAGTCAGTCCACTTGGGTATCACCCAACCTCCTGTCAGCCCCAGAAGTCCTGGCTCAGGTACTCCAGGCTCCAGCTTTTTCTTCAGTGAACAGAGCTTCATTCACACTAGTTTTCCTGAGGACAGGAATTCCGTATTCTGGTGCCCTTTTTACTATTAGATAACTGTGTCACTTTTGGTTGGTATGTATCAGTCACTTCAGTTTACCTGTCTGAATCAATGACAGTTGCCCTAATCCACCCCCACATGGCTGTGAGAATCTTATTTGATAAGAGAGTGTAAAAATTTACAAATGTAAAGTGCTGTGTAAACATATGATTACTTAAGTTAAAAAAAAATCACACCATTAGGGAAATATTTGTGGAAAATGGTTCCATCATTTTTCATTTAGGGTTCACCGAGAAAGTAGGATTCTTGAAAAATTACTAGGTAGTCCATATGCTTATAACATAAATTCCTTTTTCTTTAATCATGTAAATAAAATGATTTTGAAAAATCTGAGTACTCAGAAATGAGAACCAGCTAGGTGAAGAAGATGTTTCCAGTGTTCTGATTGGATTCCAAGTCTGATGATTACATTTTGCTTATTGTAATTCTCTGGACAGCTTCAGCAAGGTAGTTTTCGTTTTTCTGACCCCTACAATGTGGCCGTTTAAACAGCTGCTTCCTTCTGCCCTAGAGACAGCTACAACTCAGTGGTAGAGAAACTGATTCCAGTTCATTCTTACATCAGTATTACATGATGGAGAGGAGGTTAAATTGGCTGTAAGGTACTTTAAGCTATTTGGATAAAATTGGCACAATTATGGATCATTATTACTAATTTTTTTATTTTTTAATATTTTGTGTATTGTTGTCTGTCTCTCTTCTGTCTTAAGATATTTTATCTCACCATATTCTTCTCAGTTCCCATAGATGACCCATTTTTATGTCTTTGCTTCTTTCCACCAAAGTCACACCCAACCCTTTAATGATGCTAAGATTTTAACAAAAGCCATTTGAATTTTCAGGTTATCTGAAATCCTTTTTGACTCACCTCTTATTGTTGAAAATTTTCCTAAGTAAAGTAATGACTGCTTCCTCTCCTAGTAAATACAGTTCAGTGAATATAATTACCATCTAGAAGTTGAAAACTGGTAGCCCATGGGCTTAATCTAAGTAGCAAAGATATTTTAACAGTGTTAAAAGCAATTTTTACATTAGTGCCTTTATACAGGGCATTCCCTCTCCATGAGTTAAGCCCCATCACTCCCTGTTATCTCATAGCTGACCTGCTTCGTTCACTTGTGTTACCTGTGTGACCCTGTTCATGTGAATTTTTAATCCCTGAATGACACTGTTCTTTAATGATTTAGCTTCTTTGTAGTATGTTAAGATCCTCAGAGTGAGCATTATAAGTTTTCAGTGTGCTGTGGAAACTAAACATCAGGAGATTGTATTCTTGCCATTTTAAACAGTGGAGAATATTGAAGACTGAGTGGAGAAAGAAGCTGAGGGCAGGATCAGGTAAATAACTTACCCAAGGTCACAAACCTAGCCTAGTGACAGATATGGGACCAGAACTCGGATTCTTGACCTTTTGTATTACTTCTCCTGCACTGTACTGCCTCTCTACTTATTTTTCCTAAAAGCAGAATTAAGGGTAGGGGGGAATACATATTTTTTAAAACTTTTTTTTACTAGGTGTTTTTGTGACTTGTTATATTATATAATATATAGATGTGAGGGCTTCAAGTCCTTACCAGCAGGTGAAATAATGAGGGGAGGAGAGAGAGAAGAAATTAGAGATCAGGAACTAGAATCATCAAGTCTGCCCTTGCCCCTAACTTGGGACCTACGTCAAATCACTTAGATGCTCAGAGCCCCAGTGTCCATCCAACCTGGCAGGTAATACCTACGTGATATTAATGCTGTTGTTTTTATTGTAATCACTATAGAACAGTTCATCAGCTGCCACATTAGACTGTATGTAAAAATCAAGAGACTACTACAAGGAGATGGAAAGTTTGTGAGAACATTTGAAAGCCATGGAGGTGAGATCCTTAAGGCCCAGTATCTATCTAATAGAAGTTACAGAAGGAGGGAAAAGAGAGAGTAGATCAGATGATAATAAGGGGAAAGTAGAATAAAACCTCTCAGAGTTGAAGAAAAATAGGAATTTTCAGATTCAGTAAAAGCAGCTTAAAGCAGGACAAAGATTTTTAAATACAGTTTACAGTTTTATGTGCAGTTTAAAGTTCATGATTTTATTTACGTAACCTAAGAACTTGAACAAAATTAAATCATAAATCAAAAATAAAAACTATACTAACAACAAAAAACCCAAGAGACTACTGTGGTATATTTAGACCGTGGTATATTATTCAGGGGTAAGAAGAATGAGCTATCAAGGCCATGAAAAGACAAGAAAGAACTAATGTGAATTACAAAGTGAAAGAAGCTGGTCTGAAAAGGCTGCCTAGTGTATGATTCCGACAACATGTGACATTATGAGAAGGGCAAAATTATAAAGACAGTAAAATGATCAGTGGATGCCAGGGATTGTGGGAGGGAGAGACAGACAGAGCGCAGAGGAATTTTAGGCAATGAAACTATTCCACGTGGTACAGTCGTGGATACATATCATTATACTTTTGTCAAAACCTATAGCATATACAACATGAAGAGAGAACCCTAGTGTAAACTATGAATTTTGGGTGATAATGGTGTGTCAGTATAGGTTCATCAGTTTTAACAAATGTACCATTCCAATGGGACTATTGATAGGAGGCTATGGGTGGGGGAGCAGCGAAATTCTCTGTACTCAGTTTTAGTATGAACTTAAAATTGCTTTTAAAAAATTGAGTCTATTGAAAAAAAAACAGGGGATATATCTTATGTTCAGTACAATGTCCTCTTCTTTTTCGACCCTGCACCTCAGTAATTCTGTTAGATGTGGAAACTGGAGAACAGTATAGTGAAAGCGTGAGTTACACTTTCAGTACTAAGAAGTATGCTAAAAGAAGATTAAAAATAGCAGATCGTTTTCACTGTGGCCACTCCATCTTTAAAAGTAGAGAGAGAGAGAGTGTGTGTGTGTCTGTGTGTGTGTGTGAAGACTTTAAATATTCATATAGAGATTTGTGGATTGGATTTAGTGATTTTCATAGTCTGAAAAATTCATTATTCATTAAGAGATTATTCATGGTTTTTTCTAGATTGCTGAATCTCTCTATAATAAAATTTCTAGTACTGACAATTTAAAACAAACAAAAAAATCAAACCTACTCTGAAATTCTGAAAGATGAGTTCAGATTTCTTCTGTTTCTGATGCAGAAAACTCAGACTAAATACAGAGAGAACAGAGCAAATCATCCTTTGATGTGTCTTGGAAGATCCAGTCCCTTAAAGTTAACTATCCCTCATCTTGGCAGCCTGTGTTGGTGATGGATTTACTTCCTCTGTGGTGTTTTATGTGTAGTCACGTCAGAAAGTAAATTTATAACACTTCATTTTTTTCTTTAAACGATTGTAACAAATACTTGGTGATAAACTAGACTACTGAAATAGTGAATACTTTTTGAAATTAAGAGATACTTATTCAGTAGCTTTGGAATCTTAATCTATGTGCTTATGCTATTATTGATAGATGATAAAAATTGTCGTTTTTTACATCAAGAGTGTTGTTCAGTATGTAGTTTTGTTAAAATAGTTACCAACTCAAAATACCAGTGTTTAGTGATTTACAAGATTTATTTTTGTCTAAATGTAAGGAAAATATTACATTTCATCAAAATATTTTCTACCTGGTGTATCCTGCCTGACACAGTATCTTGTTCTAATACCGTTTTCTGTCTTTTTCTCTCTTAAGAAACAACTGCAGAATTGAGGCTTATTAAAAGATATCCTCCACTTTGGAAATCTTTGATCCACAACTTAGTACATGTATTCTGCGTAGAATTTGGTTAAATAATCTATTATATTTACCTCTTCCAGAATCTGATTCTGTCTTATGTTTCTGTGATAAGAGAGCATTCTACATTATCTCAAATTGTACCCAGGGCTTAGAGTAGGCAAAACAATCTCTTTTATCTGAGCAGTATTTGGTAAAATAATAGAGGTTTTTGGTTTTGTTCTTCTTTCCTCCCCCCATTTTAGGATCATTATTGTGCTTAAATTGTATTTTCATATCCAACTTGTCAGGGACAGCTACTGTGCAGCGATTTCCAACCATATTTCGTTTGTGAGGAAAGCCACAGCAGCTTCAGGGCAGAGCAGTGAGAATTTCTATAGTGTATGGGACAACTCTGACATTACCAGGCAAGGCTGCCTTTTAAGTTGTGGAGTAGAGCCATAGAATGATGAATGACAAGCTGGTGGCATGTGCAGGTCTGTAACAGATAGTTACAGAGGGCCATGCATTTTCCTGAACTGGAGCTTAATTTACAAATTAATAGCCTCTGTGTCATATCTCATTGTGGTATAAACACAATGATTCAGGCACTTTTTTATATTAGCAAGCAGCTAAGTTGTGCAGATTATAAATGATTCTTACGTTTTTTTCTTGCTGTTCACATTACTGTATCTAGGGTCTTTGCTGGGTCAGGTTACATTTAAGTTGGACATCGATTTTATGCATTCAGAATGTGGCCCTGAACTGCCAATAGACGTATAGAAGAAATCTGGGCCATTCCTAGATTTCTACACAGGGAAATAGTCCCTGATGTATTTGATTTCTGAGATTAAAAAAAAAAAGCAACAGGTAGCATTCTTTTTCTTAATCCTGTACTTTTTTGAGTGACTCAGTAGAAAAAATAACATAGTTTGAACAAATGTAGAAATGTTTGACTAGATGTTAAAAATAAAGCAATTGAAAAATAATTGACATTGGAAATAAAAGTCACATTTGATTAGCTGTTGCTCTGAGTTAAAAATCTGCACTGGAGAAATTGTATTATTCACTGGTTATCATCTCTGATTTTCATATTGCCTTTGACAGTTTCCTAAGCACTCCCCACAATTAATTTATTTGATCCTTAACATTTTTCTGAAGCAAGCAGGACAGTGTAGCTTAGTACTTCAAAGAAACAAAGAACTTAAATGCAAACTAACTGGGTTCTGCTTTTGGCTTCCGTTGTCTTTTATTATAGAGAAATATATTATAACTACCATTCCCAGCATGCAGTGCTCTTTCTTAGTCTATCTCTGTGTTGGTATCATTTGCCCTAGCCTCTGGGTATGTTACATATTGAAGCGCTGCAGTTCTCCAGGGACCACATCTCTCTTGAGTACAATATCTACACTCTTTCTTGTTTATGGAAATTAAAGGCAGTCCCCAAGTTCTTAGAAGGGTCCCTAGATTTAGACAGAGTTTGACTATAGCACTCTTAGCAGTCTTTTATAGTTATGTATAAACAGTTGGGGAAAGGTGGGGTTGAGTTTACCTATTTTACCTATTAGAGCGTGAATGAACTTAATAAGAAAAAAGTAAACTGCATTTCAATCAGGCTATCAAATAAAGGGTCTAATCCCCAGTAGAAATGGGATATACGTCCCACTGATACGAATAAAAGGTCTAATCTCCTGTGGAGAATGGGATGTAAAACCTGCTGATGTAAATACCAGCGTGTGTGTGTGTGTGTGTGTGTGTGTGTGTGTGTGTGTTTTGAAGGACGAGTAAACCCCAAAGAATATTTTCTAATTAAAAAAGCCAAAATCTAATCAGTATCATGACATATACATTCACCATCTGTTAAGCAGCCATGTAGAGAATTTGAACTTTACCAAAAAAAAGAAAAAAGAAAGATTGATAATTTCAACTGCTACTGTTCCTTAATTCATCTAAATGGTACTGTACAAATTCCATGACACCTTGCAGAACTATAAAATATCTCTGTTTCCAACCCTCCAAAACCCAACAAATCCTCTTTATTAAACAACATATACAGTTCACTGTGTAAGATGAGGTTGTAGATGGAAAACAGGTGGTGTTTTCCAAGAATATATTCCTTCTTAGAAAGGTTTTAAAGAGTTAGAAGCTATTTGTCTAATTCTAAACCTGAAATTGAATATTTGAGAGTTTGGGGGAAAACTTTCTAGTGTCTTATAAAATAAATGAAATGTAATTATTTTTAGCTAAGTAGATTTTTGTAGATACTGACACCAGTATTCCTCCTCCCCTGTCAGAGTTCTGTCCTGTGTTTCACTGAACATTTCCTCTAATAACTTCAGTACATACCCTTCCATTGAGTTTCACTTACTGTATCAAGAAGGAGCTTATTTTGATTTTATTGCTCTTTTTCCTCTATGTTTTTGTTCATGAAATGGTGGAATCTTCACTTAATTTTCTGTTGCCTTTAAGCAGCAAATACCTTTTACTCTGGATTGTAATCTTGTCGTTAAAGTGATGCCAGTAACATACCCTGTTCCTTAGAGAATAATTATGTGGTAGCATTCTGAAGACTGTCATCCTTTCTCTTTCCTGCATCTTCAGGGTTGATGAATGTCGGTGTTACTTATAAATGCAGTTGGTTAACTTTCAGTTGGACAGTAGAAACGTTTTTTTCCCCCCTCTCTTTGAGTAAATTCTAACTTCACTAATAAATACAAATTCCTCCTTGTTAGTTTTTCTGCACACAAAAAATTTAGTATTCCCTAGTTTCATTTGAGCAATTGATGAGTCTGAAGACCTGGAAAGATTTTTCACTGCATTTTAGATAGGAAGATAGGTAAGATTTGCTCTTGACTTTCTGGATTTGTGAAAGGTTACAAGTCTCAGTTACTGGTATGAAGAGGGGAGGTTATATTTCAGATTGTGTGTTTGATCATGGAGGAAAAAAGGATGACTTTTTAAGGCAATACTGTGTAAGAAGATGTCTGAGTAGATGCAGCCCTCTCATAATTGATGCAAAAACAGATCATGCTGAGTAGAAAAAGTTGAGTGACTGTGTAGAAAAACAGAGACTTGAGGCACTAGCATCCAACTGTGGAGAGTAGGGCCTTGTGCCTGGAGTTTGTTTTGAGAGAAGCTCTCTAAAATTAGTGTGAAAATTTGATGGGAATAAACTGGTGGCTCTATTGAAGGAGTGGGGCCTATCCTTCTATCTCTGCATCTCCCTTCTGTATTGACCAAGGCCATGGCACTTGGAATGATTGACTTAGATAGCAGAAAAATTAACCCAATTTTCTGTTGAATCGGACCTATAAACTTCTCTGTTTTTCTTTGGGATTTGTCTTGCTGTCGTGTGAACATGTTTATAGTATCGCTGAATGTCACAATATTGATCACGGTGACTACCTGTCTCAGAAACTGTGACTTCAAGTGTCAGAAGCCCTGTGAACCCTTCTGCCTGAACAAGCCCTGCTGAAACCTAGTGATGTGAATGTCAGGGGAGTCGGAGGCTTGAAATCACATGCTGGGTTTATGGAGCAGTTCTTGACAGATGGATTGAAGGGGGTGGTGCTGGCCATTCTGGATGCCTGGCACATTGATTCATTGTTTATTGAAAATGTATTAAGGAGATACATAATAAGATGATAAATTTTTAACTTTTTCTCCCTCCCTTCATTTTTTCCAACTTTTCCGTTTTCATTTCTTTCATTCCACCACTTCTTTTTAGCTTTTTTTTAGCTCTTATTAACCTGTTAGTGAGTGATGAATGGCCAGTTTGTGAGACTTAGCCTTTTTCTCAAAGCTTCAGGATAATGTTCCAAGATAATTAGTTATGTTTAAAGGGCTCCTTTATATGTGAATAACATTGAAAGTATCAAATTGTTCATGTGAGTATGACCTTCGTTAGTGACCAGTAGAAATCATGATTTCTTTGTTTCAAACACATAGTGGTAAAAGTATAGGCTCACTCCATGTGGAGAGGAGAGGCTACTTAAGACCCTAGCTTGATACCACGCAGCTAAGATTTATGCAGCATTATAGCTGTGTTCTCCCACTGCTACCCAGAATTGGTACTGGCCCAGATGGAGGTCCTGCTGGAGTTCATGTGACTGTTGTATTTGCCAGAGCTGCAAGACTGAACTAGGACAGGCTGGACTGTGGAACCTAGGAAAGCCAACTGCTGCACACAGCAGCTCTCCTTTATTCGCCGACCCTTAAGAGTGTGCACAGCCTCTGTTCACCTAAGGAGCGCCTGCACTGCAGAGCTCCCTGAACTTTAGATCATTGGTTTTCAAAATGCAGTGAATAGATGTTTAATTGACAGAAGGCATTAGTGCTTCCCCCGAACGTTGATGTTTTAAAAAAATTTCATAGACACGGACAACTACACACTTAGTATTCTTCTAATCTTCTGATGAACACAGCAAGGATTGCCGGGGCAAAGCATTTTTGAGCGGCTCTCTGAAAGATGCCAGCGCCTTCTTTCAAATAAGACATTATTCAGCTCATATGATCTGACCCGTGTCCAGTCTGCACAGCTCGCTCTCTCCTTTTTTCCGCCTTTTCTCAAGGACTAATGTAAGTTTGCAAGGGTTCTGACACCCCCTGCTTTGTTTCAGGCCCTGGGGGAGGAACAGTTGTGAATGCAACGTGACTCACTGACTCCCACTTTCCTGATTCTGGTTCTGATTGGTCGTCACCTTGCTCTAGCCATATGGCTGCAGAGTACTCTAGCCTGCATGCCTTTCTTGTTCTTTCCCCTACTGTTCCCTTCTGTTGTACATAGCACTGGGAGTGGGTTCCCGGCTTTGTCTCTTGCATCTAGTTTAACCCGGTTAGGCAGTAGGTAGGAGAGCACCCTGTATCTCCTAAGGATGGCTGTAGAGGAGAAAAACACCCTTTCCTTTTGTGCCTGGTGCAGTAATTATCTAGTTTCCTGTGCTGTTTTTGTTCAGAGTTTATTTTTTGGCAGATATCACATTTGTGTTGTATTATTTACTCCTGATTTCTCTCCTCCCCCTGATTTAAGCTGGGATGATTTGTTTTTGTGTTTTTGGAAAAAGTTCTTGGTCCCTTTCTCTAGCTGCTGATGCTACACTTTAGCTAGTTTGTTAATACGTTTGATTAATGCTGATTAATGTGTTGGGGAGGGAGACAGAAAGCAACTCTAAATATTTCTTTAATTGTAAATGTCGAAATGTTCTGGCAGTCACTAAGCAATAAAATCTACATGTGACACTCAGAATTATCCATAGCACCACTGCTGTTACCTCCCCTTCTCCTAAACTGTATCCATTCAATTACTCTGCCTTTTGTACTTGAGAAATAGGATTTGAAAGTTATTTTTATAAGAGTTTGATATTTTTATTAATTTGCATTTTTAGTATTCTGCAGATGGTTTCTGGAAAGACTTTGGACTGTGCATCTTTTCTTTTTAATATTTAACTGCTCAAAGACAAAGTGCTAGAAAAGTATAAAGTATAGCAGACTTTCCCCCCCAAAATTGGCCTTTATATTCTGTTTTCATTGCCTAAAAAAATACTTAAAATTTTCCCAAGTATACATATTGTATTGACTTAAAGGTTTTAAAAATCCATTTTGTAAATATCTTAATGTTCAAATATGTTAAGCAAGTAACCTTCAGGTTTGGATTCTTTAGAGAATATGTGTAGTGAGGTTGATTAAACTCATAAGCAAGAATGTGAAAATCAACCTGGCCCTTAACGATTTCACTTAACCCTTTATTTAAAGATCTTCATTCACTTCTTCTCTATTTAAAATCTGTATTAGAGAATAGCAGTCTAGTTTTGCCAGAAATAACAAACCTCAGCTGATGAGCTCGCTTGACAGTGGAGGAGAGGAGTGCTGCTTGTACTTTCTTCCCAACATTAGAGCAGGAGAGTCAGAACCCAGGTCTGGCCCCAGATGGTTATTTTCTCTGAGCCACTAGCCAGTCTTTGGTCCATCACTTTACACATCATGTGAGGAGAACCAGGACAGTTACTTAGCTGCATCCTTCTAGATGCAGAGTTTAGTTGTGAACAAAATAAGTCCTTGCCCACGTGGAGCTTACATTCTGTTGAAATATATTATTATAGTAATGAAGGTTTATACAAATATACAGTTTTTTTAATTTGAACAAGGTCTAGAAAATTCAAAAAAACCTTAATTTTAAATTTTCGTCCCATGTAACTAAAACTCTACTCAGCCTAAACAAATGTATGTGTTTCCACAAATCCTGTCGCAGCAAAGCAGTCTGCTCATGAGTTACATGCTTCAGTAATTTAGGTCTATTGTATATATTGTATAGTGCTGGGAATAAGGTTTCTTTGTTTAAAAGCCTGTTTAATGTTTGAAACTGGGATAGATACATGATATTTGTTTGATTAAAAAAAGTAATAATTAGTTAATAACTAATAAAAATGACTGGTATCTATGTTATCAGATGCAAAAAAAAAAAAGTACCTACCAATCTGTAGGAATCCTAAGGACGTTGTTAATCACCTCATTTTACAGAACAGGAAATTGAGACATAGATAGGTTAAGCGATTTGACCAACATCATATAGGTGGTAAGTAGCAAAACTGAAATTTGAATTGAGGCAGTATGTCTCCAAAGTCATGTCTTTACTGCTACGCTATACTGCCCTTCCAGCCTAGCACACTAAGCTGGTAATAGCCAAGGAATCTTAGATCTGCTGTGTGACCTCCATTAGCATTTCTTCTCATCTGTGTGCCTCAGTTACCCTTTATGCATAAAATGTTTCTTATGCCATGGGTTTCTCCTCAGTTGTTGAATCTGTAAATTTTAGATGTAACGGGTTTTAGGTTAAGAAAAGATGTCAGAGGCATATAATTGCTGCATATTTCTATATAGCTGATAGAACGATATTCTGATAGATTTTATTCTTTTTTATCCTCATTTGGTAGAAAAGAGTAGTTGAACAGCTACGGAAGAACCTGATAGTAAAGCAAGAACAACCAGACAAGTTCCAAATACAGCCATTGCCACAATCTGAAAACAAACTACAAACAGCACAGCAGCAACCACTACAGCAGCTACAGCAGCAGCAGCAGTACCACCACCACCACGCCCAGTCAGCTGCATCCTCTCCCAACCTGACTGCTTCACAGGTACACGTGTGGGTGGAGCGCTGCAAGCTTCATGCTATAGGCTGATTTGTTATTGGTCACGGACAACTGGGTCTTGTTTCAGACTGTATTAAGCTCAACTAGCACTAAACAAAAGTTACTTTGGTTACTTTTTTATAGTACAACTGGGATAAGAATCACTTGAAATTCATTGGCAGAAGGAAATAACATTACTAAGGAGTAAAAGTTAAATGATTTCCCACCTGGCCAAAGAAGGGGGAAAGGTAATCAATGATAAAGAAAAATCACTTCTCTGTGTTAGAACAGAACTAAAGTATTACTTTGAATTTCTGAAACTATTTATTTGCACTTGTTCTAAAAAATCTGTGTGACTTGACTTCTTCAGAAATTGTTTTTCTGGAATTCTTAGCAATTAAGTATAGAGATATTCCAGAATCAGTGCCCTTGGGACCAGGTAGAAAGAGGCATTTAGAAAGTTGTATGTTTCCATTGTTCACAGAAACAAAATACTCATTTCCAAATCCACATTCACCTCTTAGGAGAATGCGTTTCTGTTCTGAAGAAAATGGAAGCTACAGGTCACAAGTAGCACTAAGGCATGGAAGCTTAAGAACATTGTTTTTTTTGTGTGTGTGGCGGGGGTGGTAATTAGGTTTATTTATTTATTCTTTAACAGAGGTACTGGGGATTGAACCCAGGACCTTATACGTGCTAAGCACATGCTCTGCCCCTCTAATATTCTCCCCATCTAATAACATTCTAATTGGTATAGCTGTGCATATGATTTCACTGAAAGGGATGTTTTCACAAGCAAATGATGTGAAGATATCGAAGTAGTCAAGGTACACAAAAAGGACATATTTGGGGATGGCATTCAGTTAAGTATTCATGCTCAATCTCCAAACACTTATATGTAATGTGGACCAAACCTTTTAAAATGGAACACTTGAGCAGTGGTTCTCGATTCTTGGAGGTCACAGACCCCTTTAGGACTGTTGAAAGCCATGGATTTCCTCCCCAGAAAAATACACATTTATACCTAATACACTCATTTATGCACATCGTTTCAAAAACTTTGGGATCTTCTAAAACCTAGGCATGGACACCTCTCACCCACCAACACCATCTTCACTATAGTTTTATATGTAGAGGAAAAGATTTTAGTTTACTTGATCATTCACTGTTTATGGACACTGGGCTGGTTCAGATACAATATTTTGCAAATGAAAAATACATTACTTATAAAAATACTGAAGATTACTAAGTAGTTGACATTTAATAGAGGTTACTATGTACTGGCACCTTCCTAAGTGCTTTACATGTGTAATGTACGCAGCTCACACCCCAACCCTAATAAGGACAGTGTTGTTGTTATTATTGTTATTATCTCTGTTTGTTAGAAAAGAAAACTAAGGCACAGAGAAATTAAGCAATTACCTAAAATCATATTTGTAGTATATGGTAGAGCCAAGATTTAAACCCCCATATTCTGACTGAGAAAAGCTCTCCTTTTGCTGGTCTTCTATACTGCCACACAATACCAAATGAAAAAAAGAAAAGAAAAGAAATCAAATCTCAACACTATATAAAACACCAGAGAAGAAAAATGAGGAATGTCTGTTGTAAATCAGGGTAACTAGAGTGGCCTACATCATTTTTATCCTAATCTCCAAGATTAATTGAAAATTAGGCATCCAAACTGACTTTAAGAGCCCTCTGACCAGAATTTATATTTCTTCTAAAAGATTGCCTATCAGTTTACTTTTGTTGGAGTTGTAAATGGAGTTGGATTGGTTGTCCTCTTCCCAAAGTACAGTTTGATCAAAAAGTGTTTGTGTGGAAGGAGTGTGGTATAATTCGTTGTTTCCTGGTATGTGGGAGTTTTCTCTTTTAACCCATGGAAACTTCCTGTTCCAGTGCCATTCCACAGCACACAAATCAGAGAAAATACTCATGTAACACGTACAATAGCTGTTCTCTTCCCTCTGGTCACCTGAGTTCTGTGCTGCTTTGGAGTGGTAACAAGAAGGGCCTAGGGCTGTCCCCAGAACAGTGTTACGTGGCATCTCTCCATCTGGGAGCCCACCTCATACACTTAATTGATTTAGCTAAGTGTGTTTTATGTTATTTTGTTTTGTTTAGTGTTAAAAGCCAAAAGATCGCTAGGTTTTGGGGTTTGTTTTTATAGTAAACTGCCAGTAAGTGTTTATTGGGTGCTCTCTGTGTGCTGGCTTCTAGTATACAAAGAGATAGTAATGATCCCTGCCTAGAATCTGGTGTACAATGATACTTATTTTCATTCATTATGTAAGTATTTATTGATTCTCTACTATATGCAAGCACTGTGCTAAGCAATGTAGAGGATAAATTCACAAATAAGACAGGATTTCTATCTTCAAGAATTCAAAAAAATTTAGAGAAAGAGAGGAAGATATAAACAGCTAACAAAGAAGAATAAATGGAAGGAGCTGTGAAATACCAGAGGATGATAATATTGAATAGAGGGGTCAGTGTGCTTCATAAAGGAGGTGGCTTCTGACCAGGGCCTTGACAGATAAATGAGATTTCAGTGACAGAGCAGAGGATGAGGAGCATCAAGGTGTAGAGAACAAGGTGAACAGAAGTATAGACAGAAAAAGTAAATGCATGCCCTGGAAGTAGCAAGGAGGCTGATGTGGCTGGAGCATGGATTCTAGGAAATGATGGAGAGGGAGATAAAGCCAGAAAGGAAGGGAAAGGCTAGCTTGTGGAAGCTCTCTGATGTGTGGCAGAGCTTTTGGGGGTCTTGGCAGTTACAGGGAGTCATTAAAGGTTCATGAAGTGAAGGATGAGTGGGAATTTTAATATATGACATATATTAAATGTCTTAAGTCCAGAAAGGATTGACTATTAATTAGCAATCTGTGTGGGCAGGGAGGAGATGCTAGGAAGAGAAAGTTTTTTATTCCGTATCAGGTGATTAGCATGTACCAAGGCATGGAGGAGTCGGGGACCAGCTCCCTTTACTTAGCTAACTCCAACCCATTCTTGTATGTATATTTTGAAATTTTTCCAATCTACAGAAAAAAATGAAAGAACAGTTGAATACAGGTATACTCTTCAACTTATATTCACAACCCTGTCATTTTTAATGATGTAATACAAATGTAAAGGAGCATGCAGTTAATAAAACCAAACAAAATAAACCCTTATAGTAAAAAGAGGGGGGTTCTACTGGCAGTTGTTTGAGTGTACAACAGTTACCTTCCATTCAAAATTAAATGAGTAGTTTAAAATAGATGTGGAAGTTAATTAGAGCCCATAGTGACAATCCCTCTAAGTTATGATTTGTACATTGATGGGAGTCAGTCTTTTTAAAATCAATACCTCATGCTTTGCAGTTAAGAAAAAACAATAATAACTTAGCAAAAAAGTAAATAAAAGGATTTTACTCTTACTGCTTCTTGCCAGGTATTTTCTGCATTAATTTCATGCAATTTGGGTTTGGGGTTTTGTCAAAATGAAAGAACTCCTTCAAGAAATTGGGGAAACTGCTGTCATCTCTTGAAGGTGATCATACTTGCACAGCATCAGTCAGCCAAGGACTAGTCACAGCTTCCTTAAAAACAATTTTCTTTATTGTTGGACACCTTTGCTCTCTGCGTCTCCTCTTCCTCCTGCCAGAACAATTCAGAGGTTTTCATTAGGCTTGGATATCAAAATTCTAGATTCTCTTTTGTCATCTAAACTCAAAACTCAAGAGTTTAATTTATGTTTCCTAATTCACAGAATAAGGACCAGACTAAGAGTGAAGATCTAAGCAAAACCTGTGTCAATACCTGGTGTCAGTAAAAGATTAACGAATGTATTCTTCAAAAACTTTTCATTTGTGCATATTGTACCAAGTCTTGTGCTTGTATGTACAGAGTTATGTAGATGCTAGGATACATGTAGTGAAATTAGCTACAACTCAATATTATAAAGTAGAATAAAAATGCTAACCTAAGATGTGAACAAACTTGTTAGGTTTCAGTGTTTTTTTAGTGTTGAAGTTAATTGTAAGTATAGAATTCAGGTGAGTTTGAGATTTTACTCACTTTTTAAGAATAATCACTTTAGGATTATTCAAAATATTGATAACGACTTACCTGAACCAAGGATGTTTCAAACAAAAGTACATTGACCTCTTTTAAAGCAGTAACAACATGCACAACTGTTTCTAAAATCCGTATTAGTGAATTCTGCTGATTAGAGCTTTTCTTCCATAACCCATAGTGGCACCAGCATTGAATGCCACCTGATGTGACTTGCTCACCACTTCAAAAGTTTTTTGTACTTAAATGTTTTAAATTGAAAGATAGAGCTAATATCACAATGGGTTAAAATACTTATTAAAAATGGCTGGTAATATAAAGTCAGTCCTTGCTCCTATACTACTGTAATGTTTCTGATGATAAATAGCATTTAGCTTTCATTTGGTTTTCATCACTGATAGGCAGTTGACAACCTGCTACCTCCTAAAATAAACAATTATCAGTGTTCCCCTTTTACTCCCATTTCACATTTGAGGGCACAGTGGCAAGGAGAATAAACTCCTGTTTTGTTGACTTAGAGGAGAGGAAACAGATTTGGGTGCTTTTAATTACAGGCATCGGTGGATTGCTGATTAGGCTGTGGGATAGATGAGGCTGGATTATTACATTTTTTTGGTTAGAAGAAAAAAAAAGATATTAAAAGATTAGATAATACATACATGTATGTATGTGTTTAAGGCGGAAAAATTACCTAGAAGCAAACAACTTAATACACGAGGTCTTGCATAGATGCTGAACTAGACATTCACAAAGCAATCTGTCCAGATCTGTTTTAGGGAGAGTGGGGTCCCCTTCCATGGTGGAGGGAAGTGCTGTCCAGTAGAACTTTCTGCAGCATTGGAAATTTCCTCACTGTCCATTTTGGTAGCCACTAGCCACATGTGGCTGTTGAACACTTGAAATGTGGCTAGTGTAATTGAGGAACTGATGTTTTCATTTTTATTTTGTTTTAATTAAATTTAAATACCAGCATGTGGCCAGTAGCTATCAAATTGGACAGTGCAAGTATAGAGTAAGAAGAAAAAGGTAGAATAATATCAAAATCAGAACCAATGGGTTAGACCAGATCAGTTTTAATGTTCCTGAAATGTCTCTGTCTTGAGTGACTAGTAGCACTGGATAGATGTGTGTGTCATGTAATGAGGTTGTTTATATTCTCTTGTTTTATAAATGACTCCTTTAATTAACATAAAGCCTAGAAAAATACAGCTTCACAGCCGTAGCAGCACTTCTGGAGCATCAGTCTAGTCTTCTCCCCTCAGTTTAGACTCTGATCTGTTAAGACTTTTTGAAACCCAGGTGTTTGTTTCTACCTTGTCACATCTTACTGCATCTTTGATCACTTCTGCAGCAGTTCTCCAGAGAAAAGATTATAAGTAGTGACTCATATCCCTTTGGTATCAAGAGCCAGTATTTACTATACTAGTTGGTTAATAGGTTTTCCTGTGCAGAGTTTGGGATTTACTGTCTTTGAGGCAAAAATTATACTAATTCTCACATGAGTTTCCCTTCCTGCTCTCCAGGGTGACACTCAAAAAAATTAAAAGACACTGTCCTTTTATCCCAGCTTTTGTGTCACAGCAGGCCGATAACCAGAATTATATGGTAGCTTTCTTCATATAGTTGAGGTTGTAGCAATTAAGGATAGAGATGGTTTGTACCTCATTGATTTGCAACTTCTACAAAGTTTTAATTAATTGAGAGAAAGCAAAGGATTAGAAAAACCAGAAGAAACAGGTACACTCATATTCTGTATCTGTAAATCCACCCCTTTCCTTGTTAAAAACCCTGTGCCCATATTAGCCTGTAGTTATTACTATGAACTTGAAGCTAAATTTGAGAACTCTGGCAAACTATAGATTGCCTTTCCCTGTAATAGGAACTGTGCTCTGTGTACACAAAAGAAATGTTGTTATACCAAGAAACTTGACTGATTATGAGAATTATTGCTTTGTTTCATTCTGGAGGTGAGCGTATTGTTTAGTGGGATCACACTTCAGTGTCCTAATATCTGTTCTCCATGTCTCCTAGAAGACTGTAACTACAGCTTCTATGATTACCACAAAGACACTACCTCTCGTCTTGAAAGCAGCAACTGCGACCATGCCTGCCTCTGTTGTGGGCCAGAGACCTACCATTGCTATGGTGACCGCCATCAACAGTCAGAAGGCTGTGCTCAGCACTGATGTGCAGAACACACCAGTCAACCTCCAGACGTCTAGTAAGGTCACTGGGCCTGGGGCAGAGGCTGTCCAAATTGTGGCAAAAAACACAGTCACTCTGGTAAGCCAGCAGCTGCTACTCATGTGTGCCCACATGAAGGGTTCAGGATATGCATTTGTAGAGTATATCCATTTTATGCTTCTGCTGGATTTTCCAGTCTCCATCACTCTCCTACTGTACCAAATTCTCCTTTGGGGCTGACAAGGGAACATGGCATTCCTACTATCTATTCAAGTAACTATAGAGGTGTCCTGACACCAAGGACCAAAACTCTTTCAGGCATTATCTGAGGTCAAAGTATGACTTGACTTGAGGGGGAAATGTCCTTCACAGGACATTCACACTGTTTTCACATATCTCTCCCCCATCTTATCCACAGTCCTTCCTGTGAAACTTGAGTGCTTAAGCTCTCTGGTGCTATATTACTAATTTGGGGAAAACACTCTGCTGAATTATTTTAGTTTGCTGTTCCTTGAAATTGCACCCAGGAAGTACTGGAGTTAGTTGGGACACTTTAAAAATATTCCAGAAACTCGCAGATTAACAGTATTCATATCTAAGGTCTATCAGAAAAAAGATCCCAGAAGGAAGAAGTACTTGAACAAAAATCATTCTTGAGATTTCTAGGGTAAAACCATCTAGAAGCTGATGTTCTCAGAAGCTTGGGGAAAATATATCCAAATTGTGGTTTAAACATTTGCTCCTAAAATGGAAGCTAAGAGCTCTTGGTAACTTTAAAATAATGACTAGTGGTGAGTGAAACTAGAGAGCATTAAAATGAAGCTTACTACTTACCCAGGAATCTTTAGAGAAGTAACCAGACAACTCAGCCAGACACTGAGAGTTAGGAAATTCTCTCTAGGAACAAAGCCATTCACTGTTAGATAAAGCTCCTGTATTAGGAAATAGCCCATTTGATCTAGGCAGCAAGTTTGATTTTTATGTTGAATCCAGTCTTGACTTTTAAAATGCCTGAGTGCAGGAGTTCATGAGTGTCAAAGGAAGTTGTCTAAGATCGCTGAGCCTGCTATATTCTACATTAGGTGAATAAGGAAACCGAAATGTGGTTGGTTCATATGGGGTAAAGCATGCAAGTGGGAGAGTAAAACAGTTTCGTAGGTAGTATTCATTCAGATGATTAATTCTACAATGAAAGCTTATAGAAAATATTGTCTGATCCAGAGAATAATGATACTGAAAATACTTCAAGAATGCCTAGCTTTGATATTGAATAATTATTGTCCTCTCTGATTTAGTTATCTTTCTCATTTTTTAGCAGGTTCAGGCAACACCTCCTCAGCCCATCAAAGTACCACAGTTTATCCCCCCTCCTAGACTCACTCCACGTCCGAACTTCCTTCCACAGGTGAGTAAATGAATGACAAGCCCAGTGATGGGTCAGGTGGGACAGAAATCCTCATGGGCCCTTTCTGAGCAGCCTGTGATGCACTTGTCAGCTCATCTGTCAGATCCCACTTAGCTAAATATTCTAGCTGCTGATCTCTGTACTATGAAGAAGCTTATTTTATCATCAGGGTTTCTTAGCAGTGACAAAGAAGTAAGAAAAAGGAAAATTACCTAAATTTAAAATAATTAAGATAACACCATTTTAAACCTTATAATGTTAACTTACTGGACGAATTTAGCCAAAACTGCCTGCCAGTGAGGAAGGAATGCAGTTATCACTTTTTTCCCCCACTATATGCCAAAGAGAGTAAGGAAGGAAAAATAGCCAAACTAGCCATTGAAAAGTACTCAGTTCTGCTCTGGAAAGTGATGGCATTGAGCATCATACTTAAACCCAAAGCCTTTTTGATTAAGATTTACACTAGGAAACTGCACAGGGAACTTTCTACCTAGGCTCAAGCAACCCTGCCTGCCCATATTCTCCTGAGTGTATTCTTCCATCAGTTGGGCTGAACTCACCATTCTCATGGCAGAATGTCAGAATTGCCCCAGTCTGGACCTTGAGGGGAGTAGACTTGCCTGGTAGAAAGGTTGGGATTTCCTATCTGAGGCCCCAGCTTTCAGGCAAATAGAGAAGGGAAAAGAAGTTTGGGACCAAAAGTGATTTTTGAATTGCCTCTGGAGATGGGATGGACAGTGCTAACATGATACAAGAGTATTTTGATTGTTCATCAGATAAATCTTTAGTACCTTAGCTATCAAAAGGTTATGCAGTTTTCAGGAGAATTCTTTGCCTCCTAGAGCTTCAGACACATGTACAGGCAATTATCATGTCCATTATGGGAAGTACCTTGTGGTCTGAGAACACATGGGAAGGACACCCAACTCATTCTTAAAAGTTATTACAGAAAGTTTCCTTGAAAGATTGACATTCAGTCTTAGACCCAAAATCCCAGTGAAGTTAACCTGAGAGAATTTTGGAGGAAGAAAAAAAAAACGTCCCAGGCAGAGGGCAGAGCATATATGCAAGTCCAGGGTGGAGAGATGCATGTAAGCTTAAGAACCAAAGGTGATTTCATGTGGCTGAGCACAGGAGTAAGAGCTGAGGCTGGAGAAGCCATTGGGCCAGAGCCTTTGGAACCTTGTAGGATACATAGGAATTGGACCCTTTTCCTGGGAACAGTGGAGATCCATTAAATTATTTTCAAATGTGATCAGATTTTTGTTTTAGAAAATTCCCTCTTAACCACTGCATGGAGAATAGTTAGGAGATTGTCAGGACTGGCAGGAAGGACAGTTAGGACGTTGTCAGCAGTAACAGTGCACTAGGTACTTTATGAGGGTTATCTATTTTAATCCTCACAACAACCCTGTGAAAGCAGATACTGCTCTTTTTTAGATGAGGAATCTAAGGTTTAGTCCATGTTTTTCAAATGATGGGTCATGACCCATTAGTAGGCTGTGAAATTAATTTAGTGGATTGTAAGCAGAGTTCTTAAACAAAATAAGTAAAATAGAATAGGAAATATTAGAGTACATAACACGTAAGTATTGTCTCATGAAGTTATAGAGGAATAGATACATATCTGTATGTGAGTACTGGTTACGGTGTGAATTGTATTCCCTGTTATGTGTCTGCAGCAACCACTGCAAGGTTATCTTAGGTGCAGCTAAATATTCAGACTCACAAGACTGTTAAGGGCCACACTTGACACCAGCCTGCTTGGAATGATATAGGACAGAAACCAGAGCTTGATAGCAAGACAGCATCAGACATTTTTCTTCAGTGGGAGACCCTATAGTGGTCCATATGGCATTGTCTGCAGCTGTCCAGGGATAGCTCAGGTACAGGGAAATGAGATCTTTATCAGGAAAGTGGGAGAGCCACCCTCGCACAGAAGCCTTATGCCTCACAGGAGCCCAATAGATCTTGTAACAACTGCATAGGCATGGCTTTTAAGGTCCCCGCAGTGGACGTGCCCAGTTATGAGTCACCCCACTTCAGGAAGTCCAAAACATGGTGTCTCATCAAATATTTTTAATTCTCCCCACTGAGATTTGATTTAGCAATAAGGGATCATTTTTACCATAGGCAGTGTTGCCTGCTAACATAGTTGACATTCTTGCTCTTACTAGGTTTCCAGGGGTATACATCTGGAGAGTTAACTGAAGGTCAGACCCTTATGCATAGGATAAAGGATTTTGCCCACAGGTTCACAGTTTAGAAAGTTTGAAAAATACTGGCTTCAAGAGATCAGGTATGTTATCTGAGGTTACATAACTAAGTGGTAGAACCAGGATTTGAACACAGGCAAGGCTGACCCCATGTGTTTAATCACAGTTTTCTGCCACTGTTTCAGTAAGCCAGACACAAGCTAGAGTAGTGGCAATGAGGATAGAAAGCAGACATATTTGAGAAGGATTTAGGAAGAAAAGGTAGAGTAGGAAGCATTAGGAATGATTCTGGAGTTTATTTAGTAAGAAAAGGCCATTTACTGAGATGATGATTGTAGGAAGAAGAAAGGGTTGGAGGAAGAAGTTGATGAGTTTCAGACATGCTGATTTTGAACTTCTTGTGAAATTTCCAAGTAGATATGTCTAACAGGCAGTTGAATGTATGATTCTGAAGTTCAGGAAATATCGGTCCTGAGATATAAGCATGAAAGTCTTTAGTACTGGATGGTAATTGAAGCCATAGGATGGGTGAGAGCTCCCAAGAGGAGTGAGGACATTGGAGAGAAAAGGGATTCCAGGGCAAAATCCTGAGAAATACTTACATTTTGGATTGGGCAGAGGTAGAGGAATCTACAAAGGAGATTTAGAGAAGGAGTGGCCAAAAATGAGGAGTTAGAGGACCAGAAATGGGGGTGAACTGAAGCTGTGGATAGGAAGATATTCAGAATACGTATTAAGGCCATTGGCAGCATTATTGCCATGTTGGGCACAAGTTCTGGGTGGGACCAGTCCTTGGATTAGGCATTTAACCTCAGCCTGAAGAGGCAGCATGGTATAGGACAGGAAGCTAAGGTTTGGAATAAGAATAACTACATTCTAGGGTAGCATTTGGATCCTCTTAAGAGCTGATGCATCTTTTATAAGATTATTTATCCAGAGAGCTATAGAATTAATAATACCAAAATGAATATTAATAAGTATTTGTACTGAATACCACTTCACATATATAGTATAGAAGATCTGACAATGTCTAAGACTTAAATAGGACTTGAGAATTACCTTTAAGTAATATGATAATTGTTTTCTTTCGTCATAGGTTCGACCCAAGCCTGTGGCCCAGAATAACATTCCTATTGCCCCAGCACCTCCTCCCATGCTTGCAGCTCCTCAGCTTATCCAGAGGCCCGTCATGCTGACCAAGTTCACCCCCACAACCCTCCCTACCTCCCAGAATTCCATCCACCCCGTCCGTGTCGTCAATGGGCAGACTGCAACCATAGCCAAAACGTTCCCCATGGCCCAGCTCACCAGCATTGTGATAGCTACTCCAGGGACCAGACTCGCTGGACCTCAAACTGTACAGCTTAGCAAGCCAAGCCTTGAAAAACAGGTACAGACAGAGCATGCACCTGCTACGGGCAGTAGCTTTGCCATTGAGGCTACGCGGTCTGTAAGGATCTTATATTCTCAAGGGCTCTTTATCTCAGCACCATTATCTGCTGCTTTTCCTGTGATAATTTATTCACAGTGCAAAAGGACCATTCTTACTGAAGAAAGTTGGGTTCCTTTACCCTTATAGATGGGTTTAGATTCCTGTGTAAGTGAGCTCCCCCTGCTGGTTCTGAAGCAGAAATTCACAGATGGATTCCACTACCCTCAGTCAAGAAGCACAGATGAGATAGTAAACAGAAGATGCCACATTAGTTTCGGCCCAGTAAGAACCCAGATGAGGATATCACTGAAAGTCAGGAAGGATAAACAAAACAAGGAAAGGGATTTCATTTCAAAGATGTTCCCTGGTTATTACAGACAATGAAGAGCCAATGAAAAAAAGTTAAGATTTTTAAAATGCATTCTTTTAACTCTATAGAGGATGCAGACATTATAGCTGAAATATTGAAGCCTTTCATTTATATTTCTAAAATCAGATTTTTTTCTTTTAAAAATATAAAGCTATAGAAATACAGGTAGCCTCCAAAAAGGTTTCTTAAGTATTCTATGACAGAAAGAGTTCTGAAAACAGGAAAAAGAATGTATAGGCTGTCACCATACTCTTTCTATTTAAAGAAACATCAGTGACAAAAAAGAATTTTGCAAAGAAAAGCATCTCTTTCAAGAAAGTTGCTTTAAAAAGTCATTGACTTATTTCTAATCGCTTGGGCTTGAGTCCTCATTCATCTGAAAATAGTCTCTGGTGATCCTGAATCTTCTGCTTCTGGGTGGCTAACCATGATTCATTGAGGCTGGCCAGATGGTGGGGAATGAGAAGGCTTCCTGCTGCCTTGGCCTTCTTGAACAGAGGAAACTTACGCATAGAACACCGGCTTTCTACCCAGGCAACTCATGAATGCAGCCAAGCTTGCACTAAGAAGCTGGGTACCAAAATCTTGTACTCAGGAAATAGAATGGAGAACACATCTCTCTATTCCTGGGGCGCCTACTTGAACCCCAGGAAACGCTTGGAGGAACATTCAAAAATAGGTTACTTTCACGTATTTTAGATCAGAAGTTTTCAAATTTATTATCAGCAGAACTTCAATATTAAAATATTGAAAGTGAAATTCTTAAGCCTTAGGAGTTTGGGTGGGGACATGTTTGGAGACCACCTGCCCTTATGTCCTGTGCTGGCTCTCAGAGGACCTCTGAGGAGGCTTAGACTTGTAAAGAGTGGCTTTCAAACACTGTATTCGATTACTAATACTATTTTTGTTTTTTGATAAAGAGAATTTTAGGAGATAAGAATCTTTTCAGTTTCATTTCATTTTTACATTATTTTTTCTGTTTGAAAGATGATACATACTCATTGTAAAAGAAAATTCAAATGTTATAGAAATAATATATTGTAGAGCGTGCATCCCCTCATCTATGAAGAGAGTAAACTTCCCCCATAATTTTACCCCTCAGAAAGTTACTGTTAATGATTTAGGTTCTATTCCTCCACATATTTTCTATGCACATACTAACCTTTTTAAGGTAAAAGGTAAAATCAAACCATATATTATTTTGTAACTTGCTTTTTTCTTATTAGATCTTGAATATCTTTTCATGTCCTGGCCTTACATACTAAGAGAGCTTTTCATTTTAATTATAACATCATAAAAAGGTACCCATAAATTCTTAAAAATTATTAAAAAGTTCTTTTCTAGCAGTGAACTCCGTGGTCTCTCTTCTTGTTGATCTAATAGAGTAATGCAATCATTGCTGTTTAGTTTAGCAGGCCACATGGCCTAGCAGTCTTGCAGGTTACCAAGCTCAGTCAGCAAGGATTCTCTTTAGACTGGACTCCCTTTTCAGAATTCTCTTACTTCAGGTCTTTCTACTATCCTTCTTCTCTTTTTTCACATTTAATTTCCAGTATCTCATTGATAGCCATTAAGAGATCTCATAGATAGGCAATATGTAGCCATGGAAGTACCACTTACAGCCTGCACAGTTACCATAACCTGTGTCTAACATTCACTCTGTGACCAGGCTCGATGGTTCTTTTCTCCTTCCTACTCTTTTCTTGGGGGTGATAACATCCATTTATCAAAAGGTGTCGATCACGTACCAGCTGCTGTGCTACACGTGTTGTCTAATACACGAGTCTGTAAGTCAAAGCCAGTACCTTCACACAGCTCAGTCTGCAGTGCCTTTGGAGCAGGCGCTGTGGCTCTGCTCGGGGGGAGAAAGCATGGAAGGTTGTGTAGTTTCGGAGGCCTCTCCACGTTAGTACAGGAGAGGGAGAGGCAGTGTCAGCTGTGACAGTGGTGGTCTCGCTTCTCCTTCCCCCACCAGGCATCCCCAACTTATCTACCTCAGAGAAGAGAGTCCCTGTCTTACCCCTTATTAGAAGCTTTATTACATCGTGGCTAAGAAAATGAGTGGTAGCGTTTAAAGAGCTTTGGGGCCAGAACCATATTTAAGGCAGAAAAGTAGATAAAACCAGACAAACTTATGGCCCCTACACTGCCTCCATTTATGTCTTTGTCCTCTCTGGCACTCTAGGAAATAGGGCTAAACACCTTTTGATGATGAAATGATATAAAGCGTTTGAAGTCCGGTAGACTGTACCTGATGCAGTTAATTCTCAGGAATTATATTCATTTTTTACATCCCACCCCACCCCCTGCAGTAAAGACCTCTGTGTATGTCCCCAAGGCTAAGCTACTTGAGAAATCCTAGGTTCTATGGAAAAATTTGTCAGCTTGTCACCCATTCCCCTACTTCCTTATATCTCTTGTATAGGAACCTACACAGTATCCTCTTAAAAAAAAGAGTGCTTCCAAGTTGTGAATAGTACCCAGTGTATTATCCTCAAATCCCGGTCTTCCCTCTTAGGAAACTTGAGCTGGTGACTCTTCACGCTCCATTTTAATACTGGTTCTATAGTAGGGAAAATGGAGCCAAGTGACCAAATGATGGACTTTACTTTGCCCTCAATCCAAAATTTTTTAACCTTGATTGATGAAACTATTTGGATATTTTTTAAATTTGCAAGTGCCTAATTTTGATTATACATGCAGCTCAGCCTCAGAAGATGAATATGGAATTCAAGGTATAAATGGCTAACTTAGTTCTTGTCTTATCCAGTTTTTGGTTTCTAACTTTATAAAACCAAAAAAGAACAGGATTTGCAAATTTATACAGGTGCAGAGTAGAAAATATAAATGAATAAAGCAGACTTAGAGTAAACAAGTGGATTTTTTTTCACTTTCAATGGGAACATGAGTACAAGAGATATGCCACTTTTATTCTTAATTTGTCTTTGAAGTAGTAAGACAAGCATGATAAAATTGACAATTTGGCCTTAGTGTCAAGAAAATAATAAAAAGTGGAAGAGACTGTGGTAAACTGCAAAGTAATGTACTCCATCTCAAGGAGGCAGCTACTTTTTGACAATAGCCAATTTTTTTTTAAATTGAAGTATAGTTGATTTACAGTGTTGTGTTAGTTTCTGGTGTGCAGCATATTGATTCAGTTATACATATATATATATATTTGTCTTTTCATATTCTTTATCATTATAGGTTATTACAAGATAATGAATATAGCTCCCTGTGCTAAACAGTAGGACCTTGTTATTTATCTATTTTGTGTATAGTAGTATCTGCAAATCCCAGACTCCTAATTTATCCTCCTCCCACCCAAACCATCCCCCACCATAACCAAAAAATAAGGAACGCTTCATGAATTTGCATGTCATTCTTGCACAGGGGCCATGCTAATCTTCTCTGTATTCCAATTATAGCATATGTGCTGCCAAAGCAAACACATTTGTGTCATATTTTATATTCTGTTATTTTAGATATGTCATATTGTATGGTATTTGTCTTTCTCTTTCTGACTTACTTCATTTAGGGTGATAATCTCTCAGTCCATCCATGTTGCTGCAAATGGCATTATTTCATTCCTTTTTATGGCTGAGTAGTATTCCATCATGTATATATACCACATTTTCTTTATCCATTCATTTGTCGATGGACATTCAGTAGGTTGCTGACATGTCTTGGCTGTTGTAAATAGTGCTGGTGTGAACATCGGAGTGCATGTATCTTTTTGAATTAAAGTTTTCTCCAGATATATGCCCAGAAGTGGGATTCCTGGATCATTTGGCAACTCTATTCTTAGTTAACCTCCATACTGCTCTCCATAGAGGCTACACCACCAATTTACATTCCCACCAACAGTGTAGGAGGGTTCCCTTTTCTCCACACCCTCTCCATCATGTTATTTGTAGACTTTTTAATGATGGTCATTCTGACCTGTGTGAGGTGGTACCTCATTGTAGTTTTGATTTGCATTTCTCTAATAATTAGTGATGTTGAACATCTTTTCATGTGCCTATTGGCCATCTGTATGTCTTTTTTTGAGAAATGTCTGTTTAGATCTTCTGCCCACTTTTTGATTGGATTGTTTGTCTTTTTGTTACTGACTTGTATGAGCTTGTTTATATATTTTGGAAATTAAGCCTTTGTCAGTCACATCATTTGCAAATATTTTCTCCAGATTTGTGGGTTGTCTTTTCCTTTTGTTGATGGTTTCCTTTGCTGTGCAAAAGCTTGTAAGTTTGGTTAGGTCTCATTTGTTTACTTTTGCTTTTATTTCTATTGCTTCGGGAGACTGACCTAAGAAAACATTCCTACAATTTATGTCAGAGAGTGTTTTATGTTCTCTTCTAGGAGTTTCATGGTGTAATATCTTATATTTAAATCTTTAAGCCATTTTGAGTTTGTGTATGGTGTGAGAGTGTATTCTAACTTCATTAATTTACATGCAGCTCTCCAGCTTTCCCAGCACCACTTGCTGAAGAGACTGTCTTCTCCATTGTATATTCTTGCCTCCTTTGTCGAAGATTAATTGACTATAGGTGTGTGGCTTTATTTCTGGGCTCCCTATTCTATTTCACTGATGCATACATCTGTTTTTGTGCCAGTACCATGCAGATTTGATTACTGTAGCTTTTAGTATTACCTGAAGTCTAGGAGAGTTATGCCTCCAGTTTTGTTCTTTTTCCTCAGAAAAGAATTGCATTGGCAATTCCAGGTCTTCCATGGTTCCATATAAATTTTAGGCTTATTTGTTCTAGTCCTGTGAGAAAACATCATGGGTAATTTGATAGGGATTGCGGTTAAATCTGTAGATCACTTTGGGTAGTATGGCTATTTTAACAATGTTAATTCTTTCAGTCTAAGAGCATGGGACATTATTCCAGTTCTTTGAATCATCTTCAGTTTCCTTTATCAGTGTTTTGCAGTTCTCAGCATATAAGTCTGTCACCTCTTTGGTCAGGTTTATTCCTTTTTTTTTTTTTTGATGTGATTTTAAAATGGATTTTTTTCTTTCCCTTTCTGATACTTCATTGTTAGTGTAAAGAAATGCAACAGATTTCTATATGTTAATCTTGTATCCTGCTGCCTGGCTGAATTCATTTATCAGCTCTAGTAGTTTTTGTGTTGAGTCTTTAGAGTTTTCTATATATAGTGTATCATGTCATCTGCATATAATGACAATTTTACCTGTTCTCTTCCAATTTGGATAACTTTTATTTCTTTTTCTTGTCTGATTGCTGGACTAGGACTTCCAATACTATGTTGAATAGAAGTGGTGAGAGTAGGCATCCTTGCCTTGTTCCAGATTTTAGTGGGAAGACTTTTAAGCTTTTCACTGTTGAGGAATATATTGGCTGTGGGTTTGTCATAAATAGCCTTTATTATGTTGAGATATGTTTACTCTATACCCACTTTGGTAAGAATTTTTATCATGATTGGATGTTGAATTTTGTTAAATGCTTTTTCTACATCTTGACAATAGTCAATTTTTATCAGATGAAAACTTTTTAAAGAAAAGCCAGAAATCCAGAGATTTTGAGATATATTTTTGAGATTTAACAAAAAGTACTGGTAACTGTTTAAACACCACGTAGGCAAAAATAACATCTGCAACACAGCCTTACCTCTGTATAAGGGTTTATAATCTCTGATAGAGACCAAACTTTTAGCTTAATCTTTTTGTTTGTTTCCCAACCTAATTGTTTTCTCAGTTGAGGTGAAATTCATATCACATCAAATTAACCATGTTAAAGTGAAGAACTCAGTGGCATTAGATAGTTTTATAATGTTGTACAACTACCACCTCTTATCTAGTTCCAAAACATTTTTATTACCCCAAAATAAAACTCAGTACTCATTAAGTAGTTACTCCTTCTTTGCTCCTCCCCTACCTCTGGCAATCACCAGTCTGCTTTCTGTGTCCATAAATTAACCTATTCTGAATATTTCATATAGATGGGATCATATAATATGTGACTTTTTGTGTCTGGCTTCTTTACTTAGCATGATGTTTTTCATATTTATCCACCTTGTAACATGTATTGGTACTTCATTCCTTTTTAAATAGCCAAATGTATTCCGTTTGTATGTATGTATCACAATTTGTTTATCCATTCTTCCATTTATAGGGTTATTTTCACTTTTTGGCTATTAGGAATAGTGTTGCTATCAATATTCATGAACTAGTATTTGTCTGAGTACCTGTTTCCCATTCTTTGAGGTATATAACTGACAGAGGGATTGCTAGATTATATGGTAGTTCTGTGTTTAACTTTTTGAGGAACTGTCAAACTGTTTTCCACAGCAACTGAATCGATTTATATTCCCACCAAGGTATGAATATTCCATTTTCTCCACCTCCTTGCCAACACTCAGTATTATCCTTTAAAAAAAAATTATAGCCATCCGAGTGTGTGTGAAGTGGTATCACATTGTGATTTTGATTTGCATTTCCCTAATAATTAATGTTGTTGAGCATCTTTTCATATGCCTATTGGCCGTTTGTATATTTTCTTTGGAGAAACCTCTATTTGAGTTCTTTGCCAATTTTTAAATTGGATTGTTTGTGTTTTTGTCATTGGGTTGTAAGAATTCTTTATGTAATCTGGATACCAGACCTTTATCAGATATATAACTTGCAAATATTTTCTTTCAATATATAGGTTGTATTTTCACTTTCTTAACAATATCGTTTGGTGGAGTCCAGATTATTATTTTTTTCTTTTGTTGCTTGTGCTTTTGGTGTCATATCTGAGAATCCATTGTCTCATCTAAAGTCATGAAGATTTACCCCTAATTTTTCTTCTAAGAGTTATATGGTTTTAGTTCTTATATTTAGGTCAGTAATCCATTTTGACTTAATTTTTATATGTAGTGTGAAATAAGGGTAACACTATTATTTTGCGTATGAATACCCAGTTCTCCCAGCCCTATTTGTTGAAGAAACTATTCTTTCTCCATTTGAATGATTGTGGCGTCATTATTGAAAATCTGTTGAGCATTCAACAGGAGTGAGAAAAGATACTCAACATCACTAATTATTAGAGAAATGCAAATTAAAACTACAGTGAGGAATCACCTCACACCAATAAGAATGGCCATCATCAGAAAGTCCACAAATGATAAATACTGGACAGGATGTGGGAAAAAGGGAACCCTCCTACACTGTTGGTGGGAATATAAATTGGTGGTGTAGCCTCTATGGAGAGCAGTATGGAGGTTCCTTAAATAACTAAAAATAGATTTACCATATGATCCAGCAATCCCATTCTTGGACATATATCTGGAGAAAACTCTAATTTGAACTCTGATTTCTATGTAAGAGCACCCTAGTGTTCACTATTTACAATAGCCAAGACATGGAAGCAACCTAAATGTCCATCAATAGATGATTATTTTATAAAGAAGATGTGGTATATATATACAATGGAATACTACTCAGCCACAAAAAGGAATGAAATAATGCCATTTGCAGCAACATGGATGGGCCTAGAGATTTTCATACTAAGTGAAGTAAGTCAGACAGAGAAAGACAAATATCATATGACATCACTCATATATGGAATCTAAAAAAGTGATACAAGTGAACATATCTACAAAACAGAAAGAGACTTATAGACATAGAAAACAAACTTATGGTTACCAGCAGGGAAAGGGGAGAGAGAGGGATAACTTGGGAGTTTGGAATTGGTAGGTACAAACTATGGGCAGAATAGATAAACAATAAGGTCCTACTATATAGCACAGGAAACTATATTCAATGGCTTGTGGAAGTAACCTGTAATGAAAGAGAGAGAGTATATGTGTATATTATATGTAAAATAAATAAATAAAATCAACAGATGATATTTAAATGAGAAAAAAAGAAATCATGAAAATCTATTGGCCATGTATGTTATGAATTTATTTCTGGACTTTCAGTCCTATTCTATTGAACTATATATCCTTATGCCAATACCACACTGTCTTAATTGCTGTAGTTTTATAGTAAGTTTTGAAATTGGGAAGTATGAGTACTCCAACTTTTTTCTTTTTCAGTATTACTTTGGCTATTCAGGGACTCTTAAAGCTCTATATGAATTTGGGAATTGACTTTTCCAATCCTACAAGAAAAACAACAAACAGGCTGTTGGAATTTTTATAGGAATTGTATTGAATCTGTATATTGCCTTGTATAATATTGCCATCTTAACAGTAATCAGTCTTCCAGTCCTTGGACATGGATGTTTTTCCATTTATTTATGTTTTCTTAATTTCTTTCAGCAGTGTTATAGTTTTCAGCATGCAAGTCTTTCACCTCCTTGGTTAAATTTATTCCTAGGTATTTTATTCTTTGGGATGTTCTTATAAATTTGTTTTCTTAATTTCCTATTAGGATTGTTCATTGCTATTATGAATTACAGTGTATTAGCAATACAACAGATTTTTGTGTTGAACCTTGCAACTGCTGAATTCGTTTATTAGCTCTAGTAGTTGGATTGTGGATTTTGGGGGATTTTCTACTAAGATCGTGTCCTCTGCAAATAGATAGATTTAAATCTTCTTTCCAATTTGGATGCCTTGTATTTTTTTCCTTGCCTAATTGCTCTGATTAGGACTGACGCTACAATGTTAAATGGCAGTGGTGAAAGTGGACATACTTCGCTTGTTCCTTATCTCAGAGGGAAAGCTTTCAGTATTTCACCACTGAGTATGATGCTATCTGTGGTTTCACATAAATGCCCTTTATGAAGTTGGGAAGTTCCCTTCCATTTCTAGTTTTCTGAGTGTTTTCATCATGAATGAGTGTTGGATTTTGACAAATGCTTTTTCTGCATTGAGATAATTATATAGTTTTTCTTTGCCTTTATTTATTAATGTGGTATATTATATTGATCTGTTAAAAAATACTTTCCATTCCTGGGATAAGTCCCACTTTGTCATTGTGTATCATCCTTTAAACATGCTGTTGGATTCAGTTTGCTGCTATGTTATTGAGGGTTTTTACATCTATATTTATAAGGGATATTGGTTTGTAATTTTTTAATCTTTGTGATGTCTTTGGCTTTGGTATCAGGATAATGCTGACCTCATAGAATGAGTAGAAAGTGTTCCCTGCTTTTCTGGGTTTTTTTTTTTTTTTTTTTTTGGTGTTAAATTATTTAAATGTTTGGTAGAATTCACCAGTGAAACTGTCTGGTCCTGAACTTTTCTTCTTTGAGAGGATTTTGATTACCGTTTCAATCTCTTTAGTTGGTATAACTCTGTTGAGATTTCCTATTTCCTTGAGTCGCTTTTGGTAATTTGTATGTTTATAAGAATTTGTCCATTTTGTCTATGTTATGTAATTTGTTGATGTACAGTTGTTCAGTGTCTTCTCTTATAATCCTATTTATGACTATAAGATTGACAGCAATGTCCCCATTTTTATTTCTGATTTTCATTATTTGTGTCGTCTCTCTTTTTTTCTTAGTCTGACTAAAGGTTTGTCAATTTTGTTGATGTTTTCAAAGAATCAACTTTTGGCTTCACTAATGCTGTTGTTTTTCTTTTCTCCAATTCATTTATTACCACTCTAATTTTTATTATTTCCTTCCTTCCTTCTGCTAGCTCTGGGTTTAGTTCTTCTAGTTCCATAAATAGTAAAGTTAGGTTATTGACTTGAGATCTTTATTACTTTTTAATGTAGACTGTTACAGCTATAAATTTCCCTCTGAGCACTGCTTTCTTTGCATCACATCAGTTTTGCTATGTTGTTATTTTCATTTTCATTCTTCAGGGATTTCTAGTTTCTTTCTGTTGTGGTGAGAGAAGATATTTTATATGACTTCAGTCTTTTTAAATTGATTAGGATTTTTTTGTGTCCTAAAATATGGTCTGTCCTGGAGAATGATTCGTGTATACTTGAGAAGAATGTGTATTCTATTGTTATTGAGTAGGCTGTTCTTTATATGTCTGTAGGTCTAGTTAGTTTATAGTGTTGTTCAAATCCTTCCTCTATTTCCTTACTGATCTTATTTCTATTTGTTCTTTCCATTATTTAAAGTTGAGATATTAAAGTCTCCAATTATTAATATAGAACTATTTATTTGTCCCCTCAATTCTGTCAATATTGATGTCATATTTTGAGACTGTTGTTTGGTGCATTTATGTTTGAAATTGTCATATCTTGTTGATGAATTGACCCTTTTATCAATATATAATGACCTTTTTTGTTTCCTGTAACAATTTTTGACTTAAAGTGAAATTTGTCTGATATCAGTATAGCCATCCCAGTACTCTTTTGGTTACTATTTGTATGCAGTATCTTTTTCCATCCTTTGTGATGGACACCTTTTTGTGTCTTTGGCTTTGAAACGTGTCTCTTATAGATAGTATATTGTTGGATCATGTTTTTTAAAATTCGTTCTGCCACTCTCTGTTCTTTAACTAGTGAGTTTAATCCAGTTACATTTAAAGTGATTGTTGATAGGGAAGGATTTATGCCATTTTGCTGTTTTCTATGCGTCTTATGTCTTTTTTGGACCTCGGTTCCTCCAGTCCTGCTGTCTTTTGTGTATTTTTCCCCCGGTGTTCTCTTTTGATGCCCTCATTTCCTTTTCTGTATATATTTTAATTATTTTATTAGTGGTTACTTTGGGGATTATACTTAATATTCATAAACTTTTAACAATGTAACTTGATTTTATTCCAGCCTAGCTTCAGTAGTATACAAAAGCTGCTCATATACAGCTCTGCCCCCCATTTTGTTGTTATTGTCACGTATTACATCTTTATATGTTGTGTGGCCACTAATACAGAGTTATAATTACTGTTTTATGCGTTTCTTTTTAAAATCGTATAGGAAAGAAAAAGAAAAGTTACAAATCAAAGATACAATAATACTGGGTTTTATATTAACCTCTGTAGTTACCTTTACTGGAGTTATTATTTCTTTGTATGACTTCAGGTTACTATCTAGTGTCTTTTTATTTCAGCCTAAAGAACTCCCTTTAGCAGTTCTTTTAGGGCTGGTTTACTAGCAATAAACTCCGTCAGCTTTTTGCAGGGAATAGTTTTTGGTTGATAGTTGTTGTTTTTTTTCTTTCAGCACTTTATTTGTTTAATTAAAAAAAATTTTTTTGAGGGGGGAGGTAATTAGGTTTACTTAATTATTTATTTTTAGAGGAGGTACTGGGGATTGAACCCAGGACCTTGTGTACGCTAAGAATTCACTCTACCACTTGAGCTATACTTACCCCTCTTTCAGCACTTTAATTGTGATCCCACTGCCTTCTGGTCTCTGGTTTCTTTTTTTCCAATGAAGTGACCATTCTTTGCTGTTTGTTTGTGTGCCTCCTAATTATTTGTGAAAACTCTTCATTTTGAAATTACAATGTGATAACTATGGAAATTAGATTCTCCTCCCAGGGTTTACTGTTGTTGATTGTTGAGGGCTGCAGTTGTTTGTTTAGTGCCTTTTCCAAACTTTTTTTGCAAAGACTGTTTCTTGTTACGTGTTACTTACTGAAACCTCTGTTTTATTAGATTTACTTAAATAACTAGAGCCAAAAAGAAGAAAAAAGAAATAATAAGTAATTTAAAACAAACGAACAAACAAACAACCTTTCTTGCTCTTTGCAGATTGGCTCTGAGCAGCAGGGGCACTCCTTTAATGCTAAGCCAGGCCACCTGTAACTCGGTCTCAGACTTGACCTCTTTCTTGGACAGAGCTTAAAGACCATCCAGAAGTGCAAACTTAGGGTTCTCTCAAATATTTTCTAAATATGTATCTAACCCTGGGAATGCCCCATGCACTCTGGATCCCCCAGTATGTGTGACAGGCCTTCAAAGCCCTTACTCCTCCAAGAATCTTCCTCCTCTCCTCCTATTTACTCCACCCCCCACCCGTTGCACCAGGTAACTGCAGGTAACATACGTCTTTAGGTCCTTTCATCAGATGGCACCTGGAAAGCCATTCCAGCCTAAGGTGGGCAAACAAGGGTCAGCCTCTGCACCAGTCCTCAGGGAACCACCAGAAAGGTCAGAATATATAACCACAACTTTTTGAGAACAAGGTTCAGCAAGCCACACCAGGAACACAGGTTACCATCTCCACAGCCTCTGTCCAGCTGGGGGATGGATTTGTAGGTAGGAAAGGAAAAATGTTTTCTTAGTAAATCTTAGCAGCTTCTTTCTTTAGTAAGTGCCCCCCAGTTGCTCTTAGTTTTTTATTATATTCCAGAGTTTTAAAAAGCTGATTCTGTTTGTTTCTGCCAGCTTAATGGTTGCTTCAGTAGGACAGATCTTGTCCTGCCATTTCTGTGATGTCACTTCCCTACCCTCCCTAATGTTTTTTGCTTATTTTGAGCAGCTTAGAACAACAAACACTTATCATCCCACATAGTTTTTGAGGTCAGGATTCAGGTTGCGTCTTAGCACTGTCATCCCCGCTCAAGTTCCCTTACTAGTCGGCATTCAGACTAGATGACCAGGACTGCATTCATCTCAAGGCTCAACTGGGACTGGATAATTCACGTCCAGACTCATTCATGTGGTTGTTGGCAGGCCTGACTTCTTCCTGGCTGTGAGTAGGAGGTTCACTTGCTCACTACATGGGCCCCTCCTTAGTGCTGTTCACCGCGTGGCCGCTGGCTTCCCCTAGAGTGGAAGGTCCATAAGAGAAAGACACCCCCCAGTGTTTTGATTGTTTAATCTTTTTTGGGTATTCTTTATCCAGCCTTGAGATAATTGTACTCTTCTTGGCATGAGAGAAAATTTGAACCCTGGAGAATTCCTTATGGAGAGGAGTTGGTTTGCTTTTCTTTGGAGGCATTACCACTGTGTGCTTTATTCAGCCTTAGAGATAAAATATAAGAGACCCCAAGGGACTTCACACAGCCTTGGAGTGGAGCAGCAGACCTGTATCATTGACCTTCTCTTCTGTCTCCTCCCTCGAACTTTCGTCCTTCCAGTTCACAGAGCTCTGAAAATAAGCTTCCTGGGCACCCAGGGCCTTAGAAAATGTCACTGTAAACTACTTTCCCATTGCATCGCCTTGTAAACATGTTGGTGGTTTGTTTTATGGAGGAAATGTGTCTTTTTGGTTAAAAAACGTATGTGTGTGTGAGAGAGAGAAAGAGAGGGAGGGGGGAGAGAGAGAGAGAGGCAAGTAAGAGAGTTCTCTGATAGGTCATACTCCCCACTCAGAAGATCAGCATCCCTTTACAGTGTGTCTGCTCTCTGGGAGGCCCAGGCGCAGAGGGGTGCAGAAGTGTGGAACAGTCCTGTTCTCAAATAGCAGTATAGTCCAGAGGTGGGAATACAACAGGACACTGGTTAAAACAACAACAACAGGGCAGCGTTTGTGTCCCAGGACAGTGGTTGCCACAGTATTAATCAAGCAGATACTTAGACTTTTCTAAAGTAGTAATATGAGAAGCAGAAGGCCGGTACGGACATGGCTGGGAAAGAAAGTGAAAAATCTTTGTGACTGTGTTAGGTTTTCAGATCTAGTAAAATATTTCACAATATAACGGTTTTTGAGAACTTTTAACATCCAGCTTATAGAATCAGTCTTTCATTTGGCTCCTACTCATCAATAATCAGACAGTTTCACTCTCATTTATTTAATTACTTGTTGCCATACAGAAAGATCATTTGCATCTGCATTGTTTTTAATTTTGAAGAAGTGAATTAGGTTTGTGTTTATAGTTTCATATCCACTCTTCTAACATCATTTGACTTTTTACAGAGGGCTTCCTAAAATGAATTAGCCGTTGGGTCATGTTAAGAATAGTAATGCAAACCCAGTCTGTCAGTTTGCTAGCTGCCATTTGTGTCTGAAGATAGTAATGCTACTGGTGTTTCTTTTATTTGGATGGATGCATCTGGAAGATGAGGTTGGAGGTAATCAGGATGTCAGCCTCTTGCAAGACGACCTTTCCTTGGCAATTGCATCTCTCCTCTAGTGGAGGATACAGGCAGGTTTATTAAATATCCCAAGTGAAGGTATTTCTACAACCTCTCTTAGATTATGATTGGAATTGTTGTGAAATAGAAATGCATGTATGTAAGATTTCTTTTGATGTTATTGGGATCTTAAGCACACTATGAACTGTCACTTGACCCATATGTAACAAGAGTGGGCTTGCTTCTGGAAAACTACCCCAATGCATCCTAAAATACATTAAAATCAGAAAGAGCAGCCTATACTTTATTTCTATACATAGGCATTAAACCATGGATTTTTCTGCTCATTTAATTTAGACTACTGTATGTATAGATTTATATCTGTTCTAGTTATGCAATTTAATCATTTCATCTGGGGCCTTACATTTTACTTTTCCCCCTTCTAAAATGAAATCCATATTACCTCCTTTATTAATATGTTTTCAGTTCGATTATGTTCTTTCTTGTTGGCTACAAACCATGTTTGCTTTTATTCTTTTAATAAAAAGTGAATTCTGAATTTTCATTAAATTTTCCCCTCCTAGACAATTAAATCCCACACAGAAACAGATGAGAAACAAACAGAGAGCCGCACCGTCACTCCACCGGCTGCACCCAAACCAAAACGGGAGGAGAACCCTCAGGTAGGCCCAGCCCCCTGAGGCATGACTCAGTCTATGAGTTATGACTTAGTCTTACACATCAGGAGGGACGCTTGGTCTCTGAATCACTTGACTTTTCTTTTCCTGTGCTTTCTCGCTGCTCAGTAGTGTTATTGCCAGATCAGGCAGATTAAGAGTGTGGCCTTGAGTGACCATGAACTAGCAAACAGGCATTTCATACACATGTCACAAATTTGAGCTGGAAGATTAATGACCATTTCCCCAGGTATCCCACTGCATCCCTAATGGTCATTATGTTTTGTTTGTCTCAGCCAGCATTTGTAAAATGTCCAGTTCACTGAGCTAAATTCTATTCATGTTAGCAATTACTGGTGTTACATGTGCATTTTTATTGTTACCTTTGTATTGCCTTAGATCCTCAAATCCCAAGTAAATCAGTAGCTCGAATGTAGTTCATTGAAGCATAAAAGTAGGGATGAAAATAGTGACATCTGTACTACAACTTAGGATAGAATTATAACTTAAATAGCAAATGAGACTCTGGTACAAATATAGAATGTGAATTTGTATGTCCTTAGACAAGGGAATTTTTTAGTTTGATGCTTTTGTACAAGCAGCTATAAAAGAAAAATGTAGATGGGTAATATGATGATGAATATCTGATAGTTGGATTTTATTGGACCAGCAATCCATTTCCTTCTATCCTCAGCGCATTCTTTGTGATGATCTTTGTGATGAAACCATGTCAAATAGTGGCATGAAGCCATCAAAAGCTTCGTGTCATTTTTTTTAAAGCAGTGATTTATTAAGCTAGTTCAGGTTTTCTTAAAATAAGTATAAATTATAATTCTTTCTGATATGAAATGAATGAATAATTTGTCTTTAAAGAAGAGACTAAAACTTGAACCAAAAAGAAGAACTAGGCGTGCATATTACTGAGAAACTTATAAAATCATCCACAAGTTAATGACAAGTGTTAGGCTTGCAGGAGGAAAAATAGAGCAGGCCATTAGTAAAATTTCTTATCAAAAGAAACAGAGGGATATTTCCCATGAGTGGCACAGTGTGGGCAAGCAAGTATCATCGTGTGTAGTGACAGATATTTCTGGTTGGACAGAGCCACTGCCATAAAGAGAATAAATTAGTTATTGACATACGTGTGGTACATAGATGAGGCAAAAGTTCTTGACAACTTTTTATTCTGTTTATTACTGAAAAATCTATTTCACAGAAGAGATTTTTTATTCCCCATTTAATCATTCTTTTATGAGCTTGATCTTGACTGGCAAAGATGAGTTGGATGTCAGTGGCCAAGAAGGTGACTTACTGTTACTGGATTGAAAGAAGGGTGCATCTGAATGTCAGTTCACACACTGCTTTATTAACAGAGGACATGGTTGGCTGTCTAGGCTTGTAATCTTAAATTCTGTAGGAATGGTGAAAATAAGGAATGTAGTTAATTGGCAACCACAAAATGTATGCAGTGTAGAAAGTGGGCAGCAAGTCCAAGAATGTATTTCCTTACTGAGGTTCTCTGGCTGTCAGGAGGATAGGTGCCCACCCAAGTTTTTGAAGAAGAAATAAAATTAAAACATTTCTTTAGAATTTTGAGGATACTGGTAAATGTCATTTCTGTGTTTTCAAGTGGCTAGTTCAGGGTTATCTTCATAAAACACGCAGTATCTTGAATAGCCTGAGCCTGCCACTTCAGGCCCAAATACCATGATATTTAATGTGGAGGGTAAAATTGTCAGGATTTTCAGAGAGCAAATTGTGGTATAAATAATTCTGCAGGAATATGTCTCCTGACAACTGATGATGTTTTATTCACTGACGAGAAGAATTGATGGTATATTACTTGGCATATTTAGCCACCACATGCAGTGGTACAGCAGAAAATAAAGGCATACTTTCCAGACCACATGTGACCAAAGAGCAAAATAGTAATAAATCTGTTGGTCTCTCCAGTTGTAAGCATCTAACGTTCCAGCTTTGGAGTCAAGTATTCTGATCAGTCTAGCTTCTGATAGAGCCCTGAGACTAGTGGTCAGAGAGACATGGCTCCATAATTTTTAGATCCATGATTGATTGAAAAATTACAGTATTTAAGCAGAGCCACCTGCTATCATTCCCCAAACTCATTTAGCTTTGAGTTAGCATTGTCCAATCAGTGGAGGTAAAAATGTAAGAAACCCTGACCTGGTATGACACGTAGCATTTGGAACTTGTTGTATGGGAGGCTCTTTGTAACCCTCCATGTTTTTTCAGTGTGAAGTCCTCTTCTTTCTTAGAGGATTTTTCTAGGGGGGGGAAAAAACTTAGGTCATTCAAGATGCTGATTTCTGTCATTGAGAAAGTAGGAGATGTAGGTCTCGGTCCTTCTCTTTTGGTCCCTGTAAGATCAGAAAGCCATCAGAGTGGCTCCATAGCTGCCAGGAGTAGAGGGTGCCCACCCCATGCTCACCTGAACCTGGTTTCCTCCAGGCCACCAGCCGCTGGGCTGGCTCTCCCGAGGAGTCTGATTAGGAACAGAGATTGGCTTTGTGAGAACCCAAACTAAAGTATATTCTTCTTTTGTTTCTCTGGCACAGAAACTTGCCTTCATGGTGTCTCTAGGGTTGGTAACACATGACCATCTAGAAGGTAAGAGAAGACATTCATGATGCTGCCTTGCTTCTGGCCTAGAGCTTTGTTCTTGAAAATGGCGTTTGATTTATTATTAGAATAGAAACTTGGAACACAAATAGAGTATGGTTCAACCAGTGTGGACTTTCTTTTGGAGTAAACTTACCTTCCCTCTATCTGATGTTCCGCCTCTTTCCTGATCATTATTTATGCATACTGCTCTCCTGGGGAAGCTTCCCTAGCTGCATGGATTAAGGTGACTTCTGTTCACTTAGAGAAACTTTTTTTTTTCTGGCAGCGCAAAGTAACAAATGCCCCTCTGACAAGCCTGTCTATATATCTCAGTCACTCTAGGTTATCAGAATCTTAAGACTAGTCGCAGAGCTATACCTGCCCTAGTTACTTAATTCAAGAATGGTGAACTGTGGTTACTCAGTCTAGGTCTATGGGTAAATCTCATCCACACCTATATTACAGTGATCTAAAAATAAACCAGGACAGCTTGTTTGTAGGTGTTATCTACTATTAAGCTCTCAGTCACAGAGCCGCACTGTAGGACAGTGTGGCCTTGCTTTCTGAGGGGTGAGAGTACATGGTCCCACATGCTTGTTTCCAGCAGTGAGCTTGCCTCTGCTGAGGTTGCAGTGAAATCAGGAGACTTGCCCTCATTTCTGATTTGTTATGGGAAAACCAATAGATAGCCAGCCAAGTTCAGTATTTGAGGTTCTTCATACCCCTCTTCTAATCCGTACTTTTTGCTTTCCCAAGAAATCCAAAGCAAGAGGCAAGAGCGAAAAAGAAGAACAACAGCAAACCCAGTGTACAGCGGCGCGGTCTTTGAGCCAGAGGTATTCCTGGCCAGCTCTTGGCCCTCCCCTCGCTTCTCCAGTTGTGTTCATGACTTGTTCAGCACCCCCAGCTGAAACCCTGCTTAAGGGTAGTGCCCTGATTGCACTTGGCCAGCTTTGTGGAATGATGGACTTTTCTCTGGCTGACCACATTATTTCATTTTTATTATTCACTGTTTTCCCCCTTAGCTTTTTTTCCCAAGTTAAAGTAGATACAAGCCTACCTTAAAAATTTAACTCATCCTGTTATCTGAACAGAAGTGTCTTCTGAAGCAGAGGCAGACTCTGTGGAATATTTTCTCAGAGCCTAGTACCTGTGGTAGATCCCGCTAGCACCGAGACCTTGGGGTGACCAGCACTGACTAGGTGGCTTGTTTCTGGGCATGCTGTGCTTGGTCTTCAGTGTGTGCCAGTATTAGTAGTAACCATGCTGTTCAACCAGTCACCTTTCCTTCTTCAATCCCCAAAGCGTAAGAAGAGTGCAGTCACCTACCTGAACAGTACAATGCATCCCGGGACCCGGAAGAGAGGTGAGTACCTTTGCGGACCTCTCCCTTGCTGTTGCTTTGCTTTCTGTATTGTGTTTCTTTCCCCTCCATCCTCCCCTTGTCCTAGAGCCTGTCTAACGCCTGTATCCCTTGAAAATAGCTTTGTTGTTGTTCTCTGAGAATGGGGGGGCAAGAGAGTGAGATTTCTTATTAAGAGTTCTATATACTGAATCAGAAGCTGCCCTTCCTGGGATTCTGGCAAAGCTGACTCAGGGGAATTGCTTAATGCAGCGTTTCTGCCCTAGGCCCACTAGCCTGTCAGTGAATAGCACGGTGAACAGAACACCCTGTAAAAGGAAGCATTTTAACATCATTGAATGTACAGAACACTGCTATTGCCAAGGTGTTCTTAATAGTATCTAAGTTGTCCTAATGCCAGTGAATCCAGAACATGGCTGTTATGCTTCTGTGAGCTGCAGACTTTCCAGGAAAGAGAGAGGTAGCCACACTGAGAACTTGGAGTCTATGAGTAGAGGCTACCTCCAACTAAGGAAGAAAAGGTCACCATCAAAACAGGCTCCCCAAGACACAGATTCCTAAAGAGCTCCGTCCCCCAGTTGCAGACCTCCCAGGGTGGGCGTTCCTCCTCACTCTCAGGGCAGAGGCGGCAGCTGCCGCTCTCACCTTGCAAGTCTAAATAGGTCTTAATAGCTCAGAGTTTGAGCTCATAAACAAGGCTCTGAAATTGTTCTTTAATGTCAGGAATACATCCCAAGGTCCCTTTCTCCACATGATAATGTGTCCCTGAATTACAGTTCCAAGCTAGAAAGGTTGCAGAGTGAGTGGAGTAGCATACTAATTTTTGTGTATGCACACGCAATCACAGAGCTGTTGGAAGCTTAGGAGGTCAGCCCGACCCTTTGTCTGCCATAGGCAGGGCTATGATTGTACCATTACCACCTCCTCCCTGCAGAGAGATAGCACACCCACTCTTAGGGACCCCATTCGAATGTTTCATCAGCCCCCTCCTCCAAGTAGCCAAAAAATGTTTAGATGGGAAACCCCAGGTCATTGCTTTATATCAGTTCATGGGCTGTAGTAACCAGTGTCATGGGTTAGTTTTTGTTGTTTTATTTCATTTTTGGCAATTTTTAGTGACTTCTGACACAGTTCTCAGAAAGGAGCCCCCAGCCAGAAGCCACAGTTAACTGGCCTGCAAGTGGGCAGTATCTGCTAAGAGGACAGAGGTTAAATGAGCCAGAAAGACCTTGATGTCTCTTGCCAAGGACAGGGGATGAAAGCCTGCATTCACAATGCCTAGGACGTGCCTTCTGTGGGTAAACAAGGAGCATTCATCTTCCACCTCCCCTTCTAGCTGCACCAAATTTCCTAGAAAAGACAAACCAGTACAACCTGTCCTTGTACTGCAGACAGTGCCAGTTTAACACAGATAGGTAATGTTCGTGTAATGTCTGACAAAATCATGACTCTTGTGCATAATTCTCATATAAATTATAACTGTTGGCAAAGTCATGATCCCACATACCATCCACCAGTTTTCATAGGCAGTTGTGTACCTCACTGGCTCTTTTTTTTTTTCTTTTGGCTGTGGTGTTGGGCATACGCTTTCGATCACTTACAGCTTAGAAGCTGTGACTTTGGCTCCTGGCTTAGATACATCGTAAGGCAACAGCGGTTGACCTGGACTTCCCACACCATCAGGGCTTATTCATAGATCCTCTGTAGCCATGAGATTTGATTCCAGATGCTCTTGCTTAGATGAGCTCTGCCACTGAGCAATGTTGCTGTTGAGAGGGCCTTTCCTGAGACTTTGGAACAGCAGCCCAGTTCTTAGACATGTAGTCCACCGGAATGTCTGTGCTGGATAGCAGGGAGACAGTTCTTGATGAACTGGGTGGAGGGTATCTGAGTCCAGACATACTTAAATTCATCAGTAAGCCCAGAACATCTTTTTAGCTCTTGGGTTCCAGCTGCTCCCAGAACATATCTCTTACTGGCTCTGCCAGCAAGGGGTAAGAATAGTTAACTGGAATTTTGCCTCCTCCCTCTGCCGTTCTCTACGCTCAAAAGCAATGAAATGACCAAAATGTAGATAAGAGAGAAAAGGAAAAGCAGAACTCCTCAATAAATCCATTTGTGAGAACTGAGAATCATTAATATTATTACAAGAGTGATGATTGCAGAAAAACCTTAGGGAACAGTATGCAAAAGATACGGGAAAATGAAACAAATTCTTATCCCTCGCCTTGGCTCCCATTGAGCTTTGATATCTGGTTCTTGCATTAGAAATCTCAAGTTGTAATAGCTGAGGAATGTCACCGTAATCTGCCCAAGACAGGGACCTTCAACATAACTCAGCACCTCCTGTCATTCTCCAAGGCTCTCTTATCCTCCCTTCTTTTGAGACCCGTGCATTTGTTTCTAATGGCTTTTAAATCTTTGCTTCTTTTCCTCTCTTTGGGACTATTGTATTAACCTTCTGTCTGCTACCTCACTTCCTTTTCCATGCTAGCCAATGAGGAACACTGGCCAAAGGTATGTAAGATCATTTTTCCCCCTTCTTTCCCTTCCCCTTTTTTCCCTTTTGTTCCCTTCTCTCGGTATATAGGTCGTCCTCCAAAATACAATGCAGTGCTGGGGTTTGGAGCCCTTACCCCAACATCCCCCCCATCCAGTCATCCTGACTCCCCTGAAAATGAAAAGACAGAGACCACATTCACTTTCCCTGCATCTGTTCAGCCTGTGTCCCTGCCCAGCCCCACCTCCACAGACGTAAGTAACTTGGGAAAAGCTCACTCTTTCTCAGAGCTTAAATCGGGGAAACCGTTATCATATGTGTCTCCTTACCAGTTGCATCTCCTTGACTAGCCCTGGAACAGTAGTAGTCCCTACAGGACACTGTATGCCATATAAGGCAGCTTTCTGCTGGAGCCCCAGGTCCTGCCTTGTCCTTGAGAATTATGTTAGACACGACATTAGGAAGCCCAGGCAGGGTTTTCAGAGTCTGGATTTTATCTGCCGTAAATGAGTTCTCAGGAAGGGGGATGAAGTGGGGAAGTCAGCTCATATAATTGAGAGGTGTGCAGGTTTCTGTCATCAGTGTTTTGGGATGGAGGCAGTGAACAGAGTGTATGTTCCCCTAGCCATCCCTGTTTCCTGCTTCAAGTAAAATTCAATATGTGAAAAACTTTTCTTTAAAGCAGCTTTATTCAAGGAGGGAGGGTATAGCTCAGTGGTAGAGCACATGCTTAGCACGCACGAGGTCCTGGGTTCAATCCCCAGTACCTCCTCCAAACATAAATAAATGAATAAACCTAATTACCTCCCCCTCATAAAACAAACAAACAAAGAAACAAACAAATAAAGCAGCTTTATTGAGCAGAGTTGATCGGAAACAGGTTCCTGAAAAAGTGCCAAATACTTAGTAGCCCTTCACCCAGAAGCGGCAGGAGTGTAAACTAGTGCCCTCCGCTTTCAGATGAGCACTTACACAGCCATGAATTCACTCAGCAGATACTGAGCACTGCTGTGCTGAGAGAGCACTGTTCTTGAGGCCAGACACAGAACAGGGAACAAAACCAGCTCCCTGCCCTCAGGAAGCTCATATTACATGGCCAGAGGCAGGTGATAAGCAAATGAACGTATAAAATGTCAAGTAATAAGTGCTGTGAGGAACACTGGGACAGCATAAGAGGCTTGAGGAGTTCTGGCAGGAGACTGCTGTTTTACGGAGAGTACTGAGAGAAAGACTGATGGGAATGGAGTGTGTGGCAGTAGCTGTTGGGGGAAGGGTGTTCCATGCAGAGGGAACAGCAGTGCAGAAGCCCTGCTTGTAGGAGGAAGTGTGTATGGCATAGAAATAAAGCAGGAAGCACAAAGCACGGGCCAGAGGAGTGGGCGAGCGGACCTCACAGGGCGCGGGGCTGGTCGTGTAGGGCTTTGTGGCTTCTTCTCTCAAGTCAAATGGGAGACACTGGAGGGCTTTAAGAAGAGGAGTAACATTATTTTTCAACTTTTTATTTTGAAATTTTTTCATATCTACAGAAAAGTCACAGTAACAACACAAAGAACAAATACGTACCCTGCACCTAGACTCACCGCTTGTTACCATTTTGCCGCAGATGCTTCTTGCCCCCCCCTCCCCCACTTTTCTTGCTTATCTAGTTTTTGCAGACATCATGAATCTTCACCTGAAATACTTGAGTGTGTGTCTCCTAAAAGCAAAGATATTCTCTGGTATAGCCACCATGCAGTATCAAATTGAGGAAATCTAATACTGATAAAACTGTTATTATAACATACAGTCCATCTTCAGCTTTCTCCAGTTGTCTCAGTAAATGCCTTAGCGGCATTTTGTGTTTGCTGCTCCAGGATCCAATCCAAGATTACTCTTTATATTTATTGTTCTGGTATTGTCTCTTTAGTCTCCTTACTCTGGAGCAATTTTTCAGCCTGTCTTTGTCTTTCATGACATTGGCATCTTTTAAAAGATAGACCAGTTGCTCTGTAGAGTGTCCCTCCCATTTGAATGATCTGATTGTTTCCTCAAGAATAGGTTCATTTTTGCAGGAGCACTAGGTGATGATGAACCCTTCTCAGTGCATCACAAGAGGCATGTGTTATCGGTCTGTCCCATTGTTGGTTATGTTAATTTTCATCTCCTAAGATAGATTCCATCAGATGTCTCCACTTGTAAAGCTGCCTTTTCCCTTAGGTGGAGATAGGCGTCTAGTCTGTAAAAATACCCAGTTCCTTAACAGACTTACTCAGTGGTTTTAGCATCCTTTGATGGTTCCTGCCTGCATTTGTTATTTTTAAGGAGTTTGCAAAATTGACTTGAATTTTGAAATGATGACTGTGTCTGATATGGGGGAGGAGAAAGACTGAGGAGGATAGGATGGCAGCAGGAAGACCAGTTAGGACGCTGTTGCAGTCATCCAGGCAAGGGTTGATGAGAACTTGGCCTAATCAAATGGCAGAAGTAAAGATGAAGAAAACTGATTGAGTCTGCATACATTTTGAAGAGCCAGCAGTCTTAGATAATGGAATGTGAGAAGAAGAGAATAGCCAAGGGTGAATCCAAAGGTTTTGGCCTAAACAACAGGAAGGATGAAGCTGCCATTTTACTGGAAACGACAAGAGGAACAGATTGAGGAGTGAAGCCAAGAGTTTCATTTTGTACTTGCCCCATTTCTTTTGTGAATTGCAGAGTTTGTCTTTAGGATCATCTTGAGGTTAAATGTCCCTTGAACTTGAAGGTTCTTAGTACTTACTAAAGGTCTACCCCTCTCCAAAGAGCAAAAGAATACCAAATGCACACCCTGAGTTACAATTCCAGAAGCAACAAAGGAAGTGTCTTTGCAGGACCAGGGTCATAGAAGAGTTCTCTTCTCTGGCAGGTTTCCTTCCTTGGACATAGCTAGTGGCTACAGACCCAGCCCTGCTCTCAAGATTCAGCATTTCCTCCAGCTCTCCTGGCTTTTGGCATTAGTGATCGATACAGGTTTTCTGCCTGTCCTGACAATGAGCACCAGGAGTCCCTGTCAGAAACCTTGTTTGCTGGCACCAAAGATTATCCCCATTTTCCTCAGTTGAAGCATTGCCAAAGGTATTGCCAGCTCATGGCTTCATAGTAGGGATCCTTCACTGGGTGAGGCATGGATGCTGGGGAACAGACGGTGGTTCTGCATGTGAGTCTCTTTCGTAAAGAATGTTGGTTTTGTTTTTTTGCGATTTTTCGTTGAGGAGAGTTATGGTTTTCTTTGAGAGATTGAACCTGAAGGATCCACTCAGTCGAATCACAAGCTGAAAGCTTCAGCCAAGCTTCATCTTAAAATACAAACTTTGTTCTTTGCAGGAATCTAAAGGTAAAAGGAAGCTTTTCTAAAACCACTATAGATACGTTGAGAACTTTCTAAGTTAAACCTGGTGAAATGGATTTTCTTTAAAGATAATTGACTTCTACTTTGACAGTGTCCCAACAGTGGCAGTGATTAAAATCAACACACAGGGCTCTGTGTTCGCTGCTGGATCGCATAAGCCCCAACAACATTAATTAAACAATCTCAGTTGAGAGGCAAGCATTTCCTGGGGATCAATAACCATCTAGAAGGAGTTGTAATATAAGACCCAGCCGGTCACTAATCCTCAGGATGTACCTTGTTGCCACTATCATCATTTTTTATGAGAAGGGAAGATATGTTGACACAATTATAAAAATTTTTTAGCGAATGGTGAAGTTGCAGTTGATATAGCCAGGGAACTCAGCTCCTAGCAAAGACTCATGGGTTAGACATCATTCAACTTACTATTTGGTTTATGGTAGTAATTTGGTCAGTCACCAAAGCCTAAGCCTTTGGACCTGGTACAGCACCTCCGTGGGACTTCCTCTGCGCTCTTTAAGCAAAGAACCAATTCTGTGTGAATGAAATATATCTCCTGGCATTTTATATTCATTTCTATGGGCAGTAGTTCTCAAAGTGTGGTCCTGGTTTCTCTGAGACTCTTTCAGGGCATCAAAATATAAAATAATTATATTTGTATATATTTTGAAGTATAATATCAATCAAAATATTAAATGAAAAATATTTTCATGGTAACATTCTTTGCCATTTTCATTCTCATTCTCTCAAGAGTTAAAACAGTGGAGTTTTCCAGATACGACCTGACGAGTGAGGATGTCTCACTCTGAAGGCTAACTGAATGTGCACTTGCGTGTTCTTGGGTTTTTTAATTTTTCAGTACATGATTTATGTAACTTCCTATGATTCTATTATTATTTCAAAATAAAAAGTTTTATAACTTCTAATACAATAAATAGCAATTACAGATAACTCACATATGCAAAAACACTTTGAGGTCCTTAGTAATTTTAAAAGCTTAAAGGTGTCCTGACACCAAAAAGATTAAGAACTGCTGCTGTGGGATGTGTAAATAGAAGTTCTCTTTCCGTTAGAAACTTGAAAGAAATTATTCAACCTTTATTTATGTACTCTCTGCCTTTCACTTGTTGACGTCCTTCTTACTCAGGAGGAAAGGAAAATGAGAACTCTTTACCCCCCCAAAAAAATAGGTATTTGGAATAAGATGTCCTGTTTGGCTCATTTATTCATCACTGATAATTTTACGGTTCATGTAAAGCAGTCTCGGAAACCATAAAATTTTTATAAAAGATGCAGACTTAAAACATGGGGCTAAAGTTCAAGAAAGGCTAGCTCTCTAGAGGAGAGCAGCCCTCAGCCTGATTTTAAGAACGAAAGAAGACAGTAACAGTTACTCTAGGGATGAACCCCTCCATCTTTGATGTCTTTCAGTGCCTGAAAGTTAATCCTCATGCAGTATTTTGCACATGGACAGAGTATCTTTTTTTTTTTCTGCCCAGAGGTAACATTGTCTTCCTTTAAAAGATTAAAATCCATCTACGCTTTGATGTATTTTGCATCTCTTTGCATATCTGGTTTTCTAGGCACCAGATAATCTGTAGATACTGCCAGATAGTTTCCTTTCCTTTTCTTTGGAGAGAAGTTGTTGGTCTGGGAAGATACGTTCCTTCAGCAGTGGTGGTTGAGGGCTTATATATCATAGAAAGGAAAAACTGGGCATTTCTCTCTGTTTCTGTGTTTTCTATGCAAAATTCCTGTATTAGCCTAGAATCCTGAAACAACACACTGGAAGTGAAAAGAGGTCTGCCTCGCTGCCTAATCTGTGGCACGATCCTTCGGCCTTCCCTTCTCTGCTGTCCTTAGCAGCAGCGTTAATCCTGCTCAGAGACCAGGCCAGGGATTGGCTTACTGAAAAATACCTCATTTATTTTTTTTTTATGTGTTCTCTCCAATATTTAAATAGATCTGCCTTTTTCTGATGGTTCCTTTGTTCAGAGGGCTCCAGCAGACTTACCTGAGTATAAGAACTGTGACTGCTTGGAGCAGGGGAGACCAGCAGAGTGCACTTAGGCTGCTCTCCTTTTTCCATCTGGTGAAGTATTTTACAGGGAGGAATAAAGCCTCCCGGAATAGAATGGTCCATTGAACAGCAAATGCCAGACACTGGTTTTAAGAGAACGTTGTCAGCTGTTTGGTTTTTTTAATTTTTCATGTCAGAAAGCTCATAGGAGTTTAATTTGGGTGTGACTTAATCTTTTTCCTATTTGAACTTTGTTGTTTTTCTCCCAGAGCAAGCAAAGAGTTCAGTGAAAACCTCCATTTCTTATCTGTTCTTTGCCAGTCCTTCTAAACTTCCCCAAAATGATAAGTAATGAGAATTTTTTGTGTCCTACTGTGGAACACTTTGATGAATGGATTTCAGTGTCTTTAAACTTAATGATTTGTGGCTTGGACTCTGCCGAAACATAAATGCCGAGCTATCACCTGCAAAGCTAATTGTGGCCTAGGTGACTACAGAGTTATAGCTTCCTGTAAACTCTACTTTAAATTAAGAATGCTGGCCCCACCCAGGAACCCCAGTTGTATGGAGCAGGTGGAGGCATGTACCATTGGTGATTCCTACTTTTCTTGAACACTCTTGTAAGGAGTTGGAAGGGTGCATCTGATTGTCCTAAAACATTTATATATATCTCCAGAATGTGCATGTTAACATACAAATTTTACCTTTTTTGTCCTTTCTCTTACCTTTCCTCTCAATTTCATAGGGTGATATCCATGAGGATTTTTGCAGCGTTTGCAGAAAAAGTGGCCAGTTGCTGATGTGTGACACATGTTCCCGTGTGTATCATCTGGACTGCTTAGACCCTCCTCTGAAAACAATCCCCAAGGGCATGTGGATCTGTCCCAGATGTCAGGACCAGGTACTGTGGGTGGGTCAGACAGGGTGAGGGACGGGGAGGGAGGAGAAGGACCCTCTAAGCTGGGGGAGTGGCTGAGTCTCTTCCCTCTCCTGAAGTTCTCCAGGCCACGTCTGCCCTGGTCACAGCACCACACTCACCCACACAACATCCGTCCTCGGGGGATCTCTGTCACGTCCATGAGGCAGGGACTCCGTGTACCGGTGGAGAGACCCTGCTTCCCTTTATTTGAAATAACTTACCTTCTCATTACCTTTACCTTTGAAAGTCTGTGAGTCTCTCTGCCCCATTCTCTAAAAATGGTCTAAACTCAGCATATGGTTGAAACGCTGGAAATAAAGTCCTTAAAGGAAAGTGCCTATTTAATTCAAATAAGAACAGTTTCACTTTTAACCTGTGCTGTCATCAGGAACAGAGGACTGACTATGAAGTGCTGTCTTAATATTGCATTGACTTGAAAGAAGAAAAAGCCTTTCCCCCCCTTCTCTGTTTAGTTTCTGTTTTTTTTCCTCAACCATCTGTGTATCTTTACATCTTTATGTTTTTATTATTAGCTGTCTCAAGTCTTTCTTGGAAGTAGACAAAAGTATAAGTAGTAAATAAATAAGCCTAGTAGCTCACAAGCTTCGGGGTCCCGCTCAATTAATTGGAATCTTGATTTGAGGGAATTCTGGTTTCCCCCTTTTATCTTGGTCCTCATCCTTCCTATCTCCATGATATAGTAGAGACAGTTCTCTGTTCTCTTCCTGATGCTGCTTTGTGACTTCTGATAATTTTCTACCGAGGGTCTAGGTTAAAATTAATTTTCTTGGTCAGGCTGTCTTTAAGGGACATATAAAGCTAAAAGTGAGACAGGCAGCTTATATCAGGTCAAGGACCAAACTGCTGCCATCATGCAGACTTGGTTCTGGCTTCAGGAGTAGCTGGGGGTCGGCGGCGGGCATGAAAACATAGGAATGCCCAGCCAGGTCCCAGCTTCTTTCTAAGCCAGGGCTCAGGTGGCTTGGCTCTAACTGCCATTGACCCTCATTTTCTCAGGCTGTTCACTGGAACCTTGTAGTCCAGAAACTATAGACCAGGGTTTTGCAACACTGCCACCATAAATCCTTCCTGGATTTTGTCTGTCAATAGCTACACACACTGTTGCTTGTTATTACACGGGGGATGTGTGTTTATACCTCTTTCTCAAGGATAAAATTCTAAAAATCTTTTCAGATGCTGAAGAAGGAAGAAGCAATTCCATGGCCCGGAACTTTAGCAATTGTTCATTCCTATATTGCCTACAAAGCAGGTAACGGGTTATCCATATTACCCCCTTTTGTATAAATATCCCTTTATTTAAAAAAAAAGTATTAGAAGACAGCATTTTTGTTTTCAAAAGGAAATGTATAAGCCAGAAAGAGAAAGAAAAATGCCATATGATATCACTTATATGTGGAATCTTTAAAAAAAAAAAAGACACAAATGAACCACTTATTATTTGTAACTTGGATGATTTCTTGAATATGTGTAAGCACATTTGACTGTCCTTTATGATTGGATTACTGCATTCTGTTGATTATTTTGTGGTTGGCTTTATTTCTTTGATAACTATGTAAGTTTAAAAAGTTAAAGCTCTAAAATGTTCTTAGAAACAATGAACAGTACATATGTGTAAATTTTTTTAAAAGGAAATTTAAAGTTAAAAATGAAAAGTTTTTATTGAATGAAATTAGTTTATTATAGTACTTTCTTGGGAAGGAAAAATGAAAAGTGATATCTTAGTATGTAAAGCCGGGCCCAAGCCACTGATGATTTTTGTGTCCCATTACATACAGAAAGAGGAAGTCCAGGTGAGAAGGACCCGTGCACTGACTTTGAAGCTGGGGGACCTTTGGGGAACATACCACTCTGGCAGGCATTCTGAACACAGTGGCCTTTTCAAAGAATTTATTGTTGAAAACAAGTTCCTTTTTTTTTTTTTTTTTTTTAGCAAAAGAAGAAGAGAAACAGAAATTACTTAAATGGAGTTCAGATTTAAAACAAGAACGAGAACAACTAGAGCAGAAGGTGAAACAGCTCAGCAATTCTATAAGTGTGAGTAAGCCTTGTGCCTGTGGTGATAGAACAGGGCCTTCCGTGTACGTAACACACGTGGGGCTCTCAAGGGCTGATTCACTCCTTCAGCGTATTAATGCTGTTAACTTGGGTGGTTGCTGTTTGCCTCCAGTTAGAATTTGCCCTCAGGTTCAGGTGGCCAGTTGGTATATGGTGCCTTAGCCAAGCTCTGGAGCATTCTCTTGACTTTGATCTGAGAGAAGATTTCAGTCCCCAGGCTGAAAAGATCAAGTAGCCACTACAGCAGCACAGCCACCATCCCTGTGTGCTCCTGAGCATGTTCAGAGCCAGGGGGTGGGGGTGGGGAGCGTGTGGAGCTGCCTGGCACTGGGCAGGCACAGACCAGGTCTGTGTGTGAATCTTCCCAGTCACCCTAGCTAGTGGGTCCACCCTCCTGTCCCCTCTTCCACACCCTGCAGATTGCCTTTCTGGGTTCTCCTGAGCAGCCTGAGAAAGTAGGGTTTCTAGAGACAAGAATTGGAAGTAAATACTACCCAGCCTGGCTGAGCAGGTGGGAAAGAGGGTTGTATCTGCAGCAGGGATTCAGAGGCTTTTCCCCCAGGAGCAGGCTCTCTTTTCCATTGAATAGGTACCCTTGTTGGAGTGAGGTGGCCTCAGTCCTCATGGATGCCGGGTGGTGCCCTGGACTTTGGTGGCAGTCGTGCTGTCCCTCCTCATCATACTGCCCATGGCTGGCAGGTTCACATCTCTTTCTGTGCCTAGAACAGAAGCCAGTACAAAAGGGCAAGAGACTACAAGTTCATGACTGAGCAGAAGGGCTTCTGCTGGCTGTGGCCTTTGATTCTCCTAAATATCACTGTCCTGTCCTGGGCTCTGCCTCTTAATTTCTTGCTGAACGAATGAGCCTCAGTAGGCCCTCAGATTTAATCCAGGTACCATCGGCTTGTTTTCTTCCCTGGAAAGCTCAGTCCAGTCCTGAGCATCTCAGCACCATTAGCAAGATAGAAGCATACCCAGACCTGCCCAGACCATCTTCAGCACCGCTGTAGGAACCTTTTTTTCTTAATACCTTTTCACTTTGTAGTATTATAGTGGTAATTCATATCTGGTTTTAAGTCCTCATGTCAAGTAGAGTTGGCTTTTAAACCACTCACTTGCCCCCTCTTGGCTCCTGGGCTGCCTACTTCCCTTGGGTAGCAGCACCCACTCCAGTGAGGAGCAGAACGAGGTCTAGGGGCTGCACACCAGCCAACAGGGATTCTTTTATCTGGAGAGGGCAGCCCCAGGCCTGTGAGAAAAGCTGAAGGCTCAGTGCCACTGCCCTTCTCATTGGCTGCAGAAATGCATGGAAATGAAGAACACCATCCTGGCCCGGCAGAAGGAGATGCACAGCTCCCTGGAGAAGGTAAAACAGCTGATCCGCCTCATCCACGGCATCGACCTCTCCAAACCTGTAGACTCTGAGGCCACTGTGGGGGCCGTCTCCAATGGCCCGGACTGCACCCCCCCTGCCAACGCTGCCACCTCCACGCCAGCCCCCTCCCCCTCCTCCTCCTCCCAGAGCTGCACAGCGAACTGTAACCAGGGGGAAGAGACTAAATAACAGAGCCCCGCTAGGAGAAGCCACGGGATCCCGGCGGCAAGGAGAGCAAAACACTGAAGACTCTAGAAAAGCAAAGCCGGATTTCTTCTGGAAAGTACAGAATTCTTTTGGTTCTTTGGTTCCAGAGAGAGAGAAGATGCTTGTGCCAGGTGGCACCAGAGTTTGCCAATTGATCCTTCTTATTCTGTGTGTACATGCAAAGATTGGACCATGTTACATGAAATAGTGCCAGCTGGAGGTTCTTTGCCAGCACCATGCCAAGTGAAATAATATATTTACTCTCTCTATTATACACCAGTGTGTGCCTGCAGCAGCCTCCACAGCCACGATGGGTTTGTTTTTGTTTTGTTGGGTGGGGAGCAGGGACGGGCGGAGGGAGGAAAGCAGGTTTCAGATCCTTATTTGCCGAGCCGTTTGTTTAGGTAGAGAAGACAAGTCCAAAGAGTGTGTGGGCTTTCCTGTTTCTAAACTTTCACTACTATAAAACCAAAAAGAGGAAATCGAGATTTAACCAACCCAGTGCCCAGAGGAGGGATGGGGAGGGAGTGGGAGGGAGCCGGGGTGGGAAAAGTATATCGAATAAGCAGTATTTCATATTGTCTGGGGCGGGCATGGTGCACGGAGAGATGGACACCAAGAACAGCCACCGGCTGCTTCTCTGGAGCGCTCCGCTCCCCCGCCTTGGACGCCCCCACCCTCCCCAAGTTCCTTCCCTGCTGTGGCACGTGGGCACCATCCCCGCGGACGATCCGGTTACCTTCCCTCTCCAAGAACAAGCAGAATCAGGCCTCAGGTGGCCCTTGCCCGGGGCAGGGAAGAAGGGTGTGTGTGTCGAGGAAGGAAAAAAGGTGGATCAGTGATTTTACTTGAAAACAAGCTCCATCCCTTTTCTATATTTATAAGAAGAGAAGATCCTGAGTGAAGCAGCACGCGACCCAGGTGTGTGTGTATTGAATGGAGACGTTTCTTTTCTTTTTTGTTTTTGTTTTTGTTTTTTTTTGTTTTTTGTTCTTTTTTCCTTTAAAAGAAGTTTTATTTTGTTGTTTATTTTACTTTTTTGGTAACAAAAACTAAAATAAGGAATAGAAAAGCTGTTTTTCAGGCTGACAGTCCAATTAAGGGTAGTCGAGACCTTGCATGGTAGAATAGGAATCATAGTGTCAGTGAGGTCAGTGAGTCTGTGTGAGTCCTTGTGTCATCGTTCGGGGCACTGTTTTTTTATGCAAGGGCAAAAATCTTTGTATCTGGGGAAAAAAAACAACTTTTTTTTAAATTGAAAAGGAAAATAAAAGATATTGAGGTCTTCCTAGTGTTACTTAAATTAAGATCAAGGTAAGAAACATTGTAAAAAAAATTACAAAAGTGCTATTTGTTTCCTAAAAACAGTGATTTCTATTAAAAAAGTGTCAGAACTGGAGAAAATGCTGTGTAGTTATAATTTTTTAGCACAGAACCTGCTGATCATGATGACATTTTGCTGTGTTTGTGTCTCAGGACTGGTGGGCTAGTCTCCGTGATTTCTGTCCTCCGGATGGCTGCAGCCCTGAAGGGCAGGGGCAGAGCCCTCCCACCATCCTCCCCTCCTCAGAAAAGACTGTCCTCTCTTCTTGGTGCAGGGATCTGGGCTCCTGTTTCTGAAGCCCAAATGGAGTGTGGGACGGTATCAAGGCCCCACCTGTTGTCTCCTCAGATTTTGCTAGAGCAGAAGGCTGGTGCCTAAACAAGATCCCTTCCTTTGGTGCTGCTCTTGGTCTTTCAGCCACCAGCATTTTGAGTGCCTGGGGGACAACTTTGAAGGAAATGAAGAGTGAAGCTCTTTGGTGCCCATGTACCCTGGCCTTGGTGGAAGGGTACAGGGGGCAGGCTGGCTGCATCAGCCCTTGGTGCTCAGAAAGAACAAAGGAGTGAGATGTCTTGAGGGTACATGGTGTTTCTGAGACAGAGAGCCCCAGGGTGGCCTTTGTGTCTTCTTGCCTTTGAAGAGAGTCTTGAATCTCCAGCCGCTTTCTCTGCCTGCTGGCTCCAGGCTCTACTTTGCCCACCCATAAGCTTCCTAGATGACCTTTGGCTAGAATTGCTGTGTTTGCCTTGGCTTGGCCTGTCTCCTAGAGAAAACCAGGGTTCTGAAAGGCTACGACCATTTCCATCATCTTGCCTTGTGGGAAGTAAATTTTGTCAGGTGTGGGCTCCTGCTGGAGACCTCTGCCCAGTGTGTGCTTCTGGCTACAGGAGGGAGGCAGTGGCTCTGCACCGCATCGCTCCCGGAGCCTCTCTCCCCAGCCCACCCAATGCCCCGTAACAGCCAGAGCTGAGGAAGGGCAGAATGGTCCCATTAGTTTCCCCCTCACCTAATTAGGCCCAGAGATGGATCCCGAAAGCAGCTGCAGCAGAGAGACACTTCTTAAGTAAAACATGTCTCATCTCCACCACCCATTTCTGTCCACTTGCCCTGGATGTTGGAAGAGGGGATTGAGAGGGGCTGCACAGGCCTGAGCCAGGACCTGGCTGCAGGGTTTCCTGAGAGGGAAAGAAAGGAGCTCCCTATTCTCATGCAAAAACCAAGGTGCTAAGTCTAGTTAGGGAGCTTTGGGAGATGCCCGGACTAGTTGGAGGAATAGTTGGCCGAGGTTCGGGCGCTCAGAGGAAGGCTGCACGTTCTGTCTTAGAGCTCTCTCATTTGACTTGTCTTGGCCGGGAGGCTGGGGCTGCCAGGTAATACCTGTCTTCTTGAAAGAAGTTGGGAAACTATCATCACTAGAGGCCTTCTGCTCAGAAAGGAACTGCCTGGGGGATTCTCAAGGGTAGGGGGCAGGGCTAGAGTTGACCAGGGGTTTGCTAGCTTCTGTGAGCAGTCACGCTCTGACCTTGTCTCAGATTGGGGTATGGGTCTTTCCTCAGGTTCAGGTGTCAGCTGTTTTGCAGGTCAGCTAATATGGAGTAAAAAATGCAACCCTGCCCCGAAACCTGCATTCTGGACTAAGAGTCCCAAACACCCCTTACGGCAAAGAAAGGGCCCTAGTCTCCTCCTCCACTTCCCACCAAGAGAAAACCACCCCTCCGTCCCTCCAGACCTGTGGGTCCCCGTGACCACCTGAGACGCACATTCATGATTGCACCCCACCCCAGCTGCCTCCTCCTCCTCCTTCTCCCTCCTTCTCTTCTGCTGCTTTTTCCCCCTGACCAACACATCTGAGAGCAGCTGGCTTGCAGGCACTTCAAAGGCCAGGGAGTGGCTGGTCTGGGACAAGGGAGGAGCTGCCCACGGGGCTCTGGGTCAGGAGGCCCCTTGTCAGTCCTGTGACTCAGGTGCAGTGCCCTGGAGGCAATGAGGTCACGTTGCTGTCATCATCCCTGCTCACGCTCTTGCCAGTGTGGCCTGTAGGTCCTTTTTCTTTCAGGAAGCCTGCTGGGTCTTGTCTCACCTCTGCTCAGCTCATTGAGTTCTGCTTTCTTCCTTCCTTATCTGGCCCTTTGGAGGCAAGCCTGCTGGTTGTGCCTGGCAGGGAGACCCGCTCGGGGCAGCCCCTCATGGGCCTTATCTATGACACGGCCACAGCAGCCTCCAGCTGGCCTATAGGGCCTGCCTTTGCCCCTGCTGCTGCTTGGCTCAGGCTCAACAGGCAGAGTGGTCGAAGTCGCTTGGCCCCTGCCTCTCCCATCCTGGTGACTGTGTTTCCAGCTCACCTCAGTCTTGGCATGTGAGCTGCCTCTCCAGCCATCTCTGCCACTTGCTCTCTTGGGCCCAGCAGAGGCTTTTGGGCACTCGTCCCAACCCACAACTCACACAACGCACTCAAAGTGGTTTCCTCCCTTCACTCCCTTTTAGGGTGTGGTCTGTCTTATTTATCCAAAGGGCTTAATTTAGGAAACTTTTACCCCAGGGGCAAAAGGCTCTTCGGTAGTAGGATGGATGGTGGCCCAGCTACATTTTTCAGGCCCTGGGTTCTCCATATTTCATGGTTTCTGTTGGATGGAGGCAGCCTTGCTCTGTGTAAAAGACTGTGGGCCTCACCCCCACCCCTCAGCTGGGCACCCTTGGCAGGAAACAGGAGACCCATTCTCACCCTGACTTACAGCTGTCCTCAGTGTCAGCTCTTTTCCAAGTGAGGGGTGGCCCCTGAGAAGATTCCTCTGGCCCTCCCACGGAGTGAACAGGAGGAAGCTGGGGGGTGAGGGGGTACCCCTGCAGAGAGCCTGGGTAGAACTCTTGAATAGCCTTTGTAAAGGAAGAGCAGGGCTCACAAATTCCACTTCACTCTTCCCTCCCACAAGCCCTTCTTCCCTGAGGACTCGGTCCCCCACGGCAGCCTCTGGCCCCTGCTCCTCTCTCGTGTCGTTGGGTCCTCAGCCCAGGGTAAGCTGCAGTCAGGCAGGACAGGACAGGCAGCCGGAGGTCAGCAAGCTCTGAGCATAAAAGAGCCAGCCAGCCCCCAACCTGTCTCTTGTCCACGCCCTTTGTGATTTCAGTCTTGGTAGAACTTGTATTTGGAGTTTTGTGCTTCAAAGTTTTTGTTTTTGTTTGTTTGATTTTTGTTTTGAGGGGGTGGGGGGGATTCAGAGCAGCTGATCAATTTGTATTTATTTATTTTAACATTTTACTAAATAAAGCCAAATAAAGTCTCTCAGACTCATGGTTTTGGGTTTGGGGCAGGGGAGGGTAGACAAGACACACTCCAGTCCCGGCCTCCTTGGGAGGGTCTGGCCAGATTCAGCACCTCCTCGAGCCCACTAACGCCCTCATGCCCCAGACCAGGAGGAACATGAAAAGGAGCCATTAACACTTACTTACGAAAAAAGGGTGTTAGAATTGAGGAAACAGGAATCAGCCCCAAGCCAGCTGGGGCAGAGCAACACTACAGCATAGTCCCAGCCATAGAACAGCAGCCAAGGGGGGCCCCAGACCCACCCCACAGATGCTCCATCACAACCCTTCCCACAAAGACCTTAAATAATTTAAATAGCAGGGAGGGTAGGGTGCTGGCAGGTTGCTCCAGTGTCTGCAGGGAGTGTGTGAGAGCCAAGGGCAGGGGTGAGGTCAGACGGGGCCTCGGGGCTGCTGCAGGGCAGTGAGGTATTTGAGGGCAGCAGCCCCATAGCTGCGGGACAAGTCCTGGTGGAACTCATCCTTGAGGGCCTGGAGGCAGTCACGATAGGTGGGGCTGGAGCGGAAGCGAGAGATGTCAAGGCTTGGAGCATGGGGCAGGTGAATGATGAAGGCCTCGGGCAGCACCAGGAGCTCGTATTCCTGTGGGGGGAGGTTGGGGGCAGGCAGATGGACGGTCATTGCCTGGGCTGGGGAAAGATGGCAGCTCCAGGGGATGGGGAAGCAGGCTTACTCGATAGCTGCTGGAGCATAACCTGGGGCTAAAGGGCAGACGATTTTAGTTCAGCAGAAGGGTGGAATTTCTAAGAGTGCTGCCTAACAGAGCAGTGTGCTACACTGAGGCATGGTGAGCTCCCTGGTTCTGGAGGTATTCAAATCAAGGCTGGGAGGCAGCAAGGCACCCCTCACCTGTGCATCCAGCTCCATGATGTGGGCCACCTTGTTCCAGCCAAAGCCCACAAAGCGGGAATCATAGCGGGGACAGTCACGTGGCACCACCACATAGGGCTCGTAGTCAGCTGCCCACTGCACGCGGTATGGCTCCTGAGCCTCCCGCCAGTGGGCATAGTCTGTGGGTGCGTGACCCCGGGGCCACTCGTGGTACCTGTGGAGCAGGACAGGGCAAGGAACCAGGCTGAGGCTAGGAGCTTGTGGCTGGTGGGGCCAGTGTAGGGGACACAGAGGGGCAGGGCAGTGGCCTCTCCTACCTGAAAGTATGGAGAGACCCAGCGTCCAGCAGGGCCAGCAGTTCGGCCTTGGAAGTGGGGAAGCTGAAGCGGTAGTGCAGGGTCTCGAATGCTGGCACCACCAGAGCCGCCTTCCGCCCACCATCCAGCTCCAGCTGCTTGATGGAGGCCCTGAGGAAGGAGCGCCCATGAACAGGAGAGAATGGGGAAGGCTCTGCCTCCAGCATGGGATCCAGTGCTTCTCTTACTTTTATTAGATGTAGGACCCGACTTTCAAAGGCCAGCTCACCCTGAAGCCCACTAGAAGACAGACACAAGTGGAGCTGCTGCAGGAAGCATGTCCCAGCCCCTCTGCTCTCCTATGGCAGCCCAGAGAAATCACGTGGCCCCCACCCTCATACAGACCCCATTTTCCGGGACACTGGTCCAGAAAGGAGCAGGGATACACTCGCCTAAGGTCCCGCCCCCCACCCTGTTTACATCCACCCATATACCGTTCCTCTCCTTCCTCCAGCGCACCTGAGGTAGTCGTAGAGGGAGTAGGCAGGCAGGAAGTCAATGTCGCTGAGGAAGACGTAAGGTGTGAGGGCCTGGGCCAAGGCCACGTTGCGAAGCTGGTTGATGGGGTAGAAGGGCCCTTCACGGTACACCACGTGGTAGGCCACATCCTGCCGGGCAGAGAGCACTGCCGAAGTCTCGACGAAACGCAGGAACTGCTGGGCCTCTGCGTCTGTCAGGTATAAGGCCAGGCTCATGGGGCCCGGCCAGTGCCTGCACAGGGCTTCCAGCATCTGCAGCCTGGGGTGAGGGGGGTGGTCAGCCCAGGGAAGGCTGGGATACCTCCCAGGTTAGCTGCTGCGGACAGCCCCCCTCAAGTGACTTACTGAGCACCGTCCAAGCACTTTTTGAGCTGTTCTTACTTAATCTTCACAACTACCCCACAAGGTGGGTACTTTCTCGTTTGACAGATGAGAAAACTGAGGGCCAGAGATACTAAGACTTGCCCATGATCCCACAGCTACGGAGGGGCAGTTCCAGGCATCTGAATGATTCCCAAAGCCCAAGCTCCTTTCACCACCGCCAGTGGCTCCAACTTCTGGAACTCCCCAGCATCAGGCAGTAAGAGCTCTTCCTTCCACCAAATGAAACCCTCTTCTTGGAACTCCCAGTCCCAGACCATGCTATATTCCCTGGGGCTGCCCTCAGCACCCTCACCGGTCCATGGAGAGCTGGGCCACCAAGGTGACATCATGGGGCTGGGAGGGGGGTGGCTTATGGGGCAGGAAGGTGATATGCACACGGTGCACAGTGAGCTGCTGCTGCCGGAACTCAAAGCAGGCATCCTCCTCATCCAGTCGTGCCAGGGCCCGCTGCAACTAAGGGGACGTGGGGAGAGAAGAATGGGCTGGGTGGGCAGGCAGACAAGCCCCAGACAAGGCTGGGTCCCACCAGGGCAGAGGGGTAGAGCCTCCCTGAGGGAAGGGAAGGCAGCTCCCTCTCACCTGCTTGGCCCCAGGAGGCAGTGGGCAGGGGCACCCAAAGAGCTCTCTCCGCAGCAGGTTCCCATCGTACTCCAGGAAGGTCAGGTAGAGGTTGCGGAAGGATTCCACGTGCTTGTTCTTCACGCGGAGCTTCTTTGGTGAGTTCCAGTGGATCACCTGGGACCCGGGAGGGTGTTGGAGCAGGGATGGGAGCAGCAAGCAGGAGTCCCTGTCCTGGGCCCATCACCACCATTCAGCCACCTGCCCCACCCACCTTGAGGTCAGATGCCTCTGAGTAGCAGCGCTCAGCCAGTGTGTGGTCTGACAGCTGCACGTTCCAGACGCAGGGCAGGGGCTGCACCAGCCACGGGTGCTCTTTGATTACGGCATTGAAGATGTCCTGGGCAGAGACAGCCATCACACCTCGGCCCAGAGCCTGCCCCACCCTACTCCAAAGCTCCCCCAGACCTGGTCAGCCAGTGAGGTGGCGGGTAGGGTGAGAAGCTCCCGTGTGGCCGTCATCTTCCACATCTGCTCCCAGCCAGCCTGCCGAAGGCGGTCCAGCCGCAGGAGGATCACACCTGCTCACAGGGAGAGGTTGTCATGCCCACCTGGGATGACCCAGCTCCTGGGACCAGGGGACATGAAGGGGTCTTTTAAGTGCTTATTTTCTGACTGTTCAGACATGAGCATGGACTAGCTCTGACAATGACTAACCCTCTTGGGGGTGAAGGGGAGGCAAAACACAGCTTATGAGCACCTCCATGACCATGTTCTCAAATTTGGTAGTCTCAGGGCTGGCAAAATCATCCCCATTTGATGGATGAGAAAACTAAGGTTCAGAGGGACCAAGTGACTTGGCCAAAGTCATCCAGCATGTACAGCCAAGGTTGGAACTGTCATTTCTGGCTCTTCTCTCAGTGTTCTTCCCACAGCACAATTCTTCCCGGGTGGGGGCTGCCTAGCATTCTGTATCCTGCCCAGTCCCTGGGGCCCAGTGACCAGTGCCCGCGCCTCTTGCCTCCCTCCACCACTGTCCCCACCTGTGTTAAATCCCCGGCCCAAGGCAGGCCAGGGCCTGTGGTTCCTCCAGAGGTTGCCGAAGTACCAGTCACTCTGGTTCTCCACGAGACCGATCACTTGCTTGTCTGGGAAGGAAGGGCATTGAGGGAGCTGCCTGAGGCTGCCACAGTACCTTGGCACAGGGCTGGGCTGCAAGGAGGACTGGACGGGCCAGGGAAGGGGGCTGACAAGGGTGGGTTCCCAGGCCTCTCACCAGAAAAGTAAGCAAAGAGTGCCCAGAGCTCTGCAATGTTGGAGGCGAAGGTGACATCTGTGTCCAGGACAATGACACGGACCAGGTCAGGGGGCAGGACACCGGGCAGCACTAGCTTCATTAGCCCATAGAGGCCAGAGTAGTGCTTGTTGGGGATCCAGGAGACCTGGGGCTGTGGATGGGAAGGACAGGGCATGAACCTGGCAGAGAAGGGCCTACAAGTGCCAGAACATACTCAGGGTGACACGGGTAAGAAGGGATGAGCCCCAGGAGGGTGAGGGATTTGAGTTTCAGTAGATATGATGGAGTTGGGGGTCCCAGGCAGCTGTAACCTGCCCTCCCCCTGATCCTCACAACCTTGGGAGGAAGGAGAGGGCTGGGCATGGCTGGGGAGGAGTGCAGAAGGGCCAGGGCTCCTGCCTTGAGCTCATCAGCATTGTAGAAGCTGACCCAGACAGCGGGCACCATCCATGTGTGAAAGAGCGTCTCCAGGATGTTTCTGGCCACGGCATCAGTCACCAAGTGGAGGTGCAGTGGATTTTTCCTTTAGGAAAGACACAGGAGGAAAGCTGATAAGCCCCAGAAGGAACTCCATGGGACAAGCCTCACCCCGAGGTGCTCAGAAGTGGGAGCGTCAACTTCTGCAAAGAGCTTTTCCACATCCAGTTCAGGATATTCTTACAACCCCCTTCAAGGGAGGAAAAGGACACTCCTGGCTGTACCTGTAGAAGAGCATGGACTTCACCAGGGTAATGATGTCTCTGCTGGAGTTATGACCTGCACACACGATGGCCACCTGCAAGAGCTGGGGAGGGGACACCAGGTCAGCAGCAGCCCCCTCTTCCACTAGAAGGTAAGCACCATGGGTGGGCAGACCTGGCCTAGGGCAGTGTAACACCCCCACCTGACATCAGAACTAGGGAAGGGTGATGAGGGGGACTCCCCAGAGCAGGAGTCCACCACCCCCACATTTCACAAAAGAAGAAACCGGGGTCAGAAAGGGAGGTGCGAACCCGAGGCGCCCCCAGCTGACTGATCAGTGCTAGAGCCCACGCCAGGTGTTGGGATTCCCACAGGTGTATCAGGTGACCAGGCTGGGGGCGCGGTGCCCGAGATTCCCGCCACCAGGGGCCGTGCGCACCTACCTACCTCACATTTGGGCGGCCGCGGCCGCGGCCGCGGGGGATCGCAATCTGAGCTGTTGTGGCCCCCGTAGCCCGCCGGCAGGTCTCCGTCGAGGGCAGCAGCCCCCCGCGGCCGTGGCCGCCCATCTGGAGGTACACGTGGCGTTAGCGAGTAGGGTAAGGATCCCGCCACCCCTCCACCCCACCACTCGCCTCCCTGCTGGCTGCGCTCACAGTCCAGGTCCCCGCCGAACAGGAAGAAACCGATCAGAAACAGCAGCAGCAGCAGTGCTGCGGCCCCCAGCGCCCGGGGGCGCCCTCGGGGCAGCATGGCCACCTCCGGGGGGTGCTCAGGGTGGGGCGCGACCTCGAGCTATGGGCTCCATTGCAGGCCCTGTGGACCGGGAAGGGAGAGGAGGGTCGGCCTAGGGCAGCGGGGCCCGACGGCCACCCGATCTACTCTCCCGCGCTGAATAGCCTTCTCACCTGCTCCAGCAGTTTGCGGGCCCCGACCTTACTCTTTCAGTAGCCAGCTGGGGTGCAGGGAAAGGGGAGGTGGAGGCGCAGTCCTGCCCCGTCTGAGCAGGAGCCAGCCCCGCCCCCAACCTGGGTTCAGGTTTCACCTCCGCTTGGCTGAGCCCGAAGGGGCGGGGAGACCCCCTGGGGGAGGGGGAGGGCTGGTCCCGCCCCTGCCCTGGCTTCCGAAGGCCCCCTCCAGCAGGGTAAGAAACCTGGGAACCCTCAGGACAGCTGGAGGGCTTGGGGGCAGCCTTCCAGGAAGGACCAGCCCCAAATACCTGCGCTGAGCCCATCCCCCTCTCCCCTGCTCTGTGACCCCATCTCCACCCCTTTACCTTCCCCTGGGGAAGGGTCCGTGACCCTGGCCCGAGATCAAAGGAATGGCCTGAGTGAGAGGGAGGGGGCTAGATTGGAATGCGGGCCTCGGGCATCTAGGACACCTGCTCTAGGGGTGGGAGGCGGGAGGTGGGGCCCTAACAAGACCTGCCCGGAGCCGCGGAGCACCTGGAGTCCCCCGCTTTCCTCCCGGTCTGCTCCACCCCCGTTCAGTCCAGGTGGCCCGGTGACACAGAGTGGCCTTGTGAAGGTCGCCTCCTGCCCGGGAATTGTAAGGGGCCTCACTCACACGGCCCACCTGGGCCTCCTGGGCAGGGCAGGGGATCCCCTACCCTTGCCTAGACCGTAGTGGTGATTGTGCCTGGCTCCTGGCCTGGATCTCTTCCTCTGCCATCCACACCACCCCCTTTCCTCAGAGGGCCCCAGCCAGGCCTCCGCAGGCCCTGGAAGAGGTGGTGGCACCCTGGACCGTGAACGAGAACAGTCACGGCTGACTGAGCGTATACTCTGCGCCCAGGCCCTGTGCTGAGGTTCCACAGCCTCATCTCAGTGAACCCTCACCTCAGCCGTGTGACACAGGTATTATTTTCCCCGGAGAGCTGAAGTGACCCATTAGAACACCCTCCTGTCCTTCCCCAGGCTCTACCCTGCAGTTTCCGAGCTGCTCCTCCATAGAGGCTTCCTGCCCTAGGACTTGTCCTTGAAGTTCCTTCTGCCTGGATTCTGTCAGATTCTCACAAGGTAGGCTCCTCTCCCCGCATCCCTTGCTTTATTGTTTTCTTAGCACTCCTTGTAAGGGGACCTTGCTGACTTAATTACAGCCCATGTCCCCCCTAGAAGGTAGCTGCTCACCAGACTGGGTCCCCAGCATCCAACCAGGGCCTGGCACATACCTAGCACTCAGTATGTGCTGAACCCGATGGGACCCAGTGGGCCCCACCATAACCTAGAAAGGGGCTCAGGTGGTATCCATTAGCCCAGCTTCCAGGTATAAAAAATGAAGGTCTTAGAGGCCCTAACCCCAAAATAAGCTGTGGCAAAGCAGCCCAGCCTGAGAGTCCCCCACCGCCAGATCTCCTCTAAGAGGCCAAAATGCCCTTCTGTGGGAAATGGGGGTCTGCCAGGAAGGTCTGGTTTTGGGCCTTTGGAGGCCAGGGGCAACGGTTACCATGGAGACTGAGGAGGCTCCTCATACATCTGAGAATTGAGAGCAGATGAGGGGATGCAGGGGCCATCTAGGCATCTGGAGTTTTGAACCTCCAGTCCCCCGACCCTCATCTCTAGCCTGGAGCTGGGGTGGGTGTGGGTGAATCCCTCCCTAAGACCCTCAACAGAGACTGTCATGGGGGTTAAATGTGAAAGAGCAGATAAGGCATACAGTGAGGGCCTGATCAGGGCATTTCTGGCGGGGAGCTGGGTCTGTGAGTGACCAGAGTGACTGGTCACTCACAATGCTGGCCCCACCCCTTGATCAACCTTACCACTCAGGGGAAATTGAGGTGCCAAGATGCTTACTGGTCCTCCAAGAGCTTCTTCTGGGACGTGGAGGTGGGAAAGGAGATAGTTATGGGCATATGAAAGGGTGCTGATCTTCTAGACCTGAGACCCAGTTTGGCCCAGCTCTGCCCAGGACTTTGCTGTGTGACCTTGAACAAATCAGGCCCCCACTCTGGACCTCAGTATCCTCATCTTTACCTGTTGGACTGGTCTAGCTCTCTTCCACTGTGGTGCAGGACAGAGTGAAGGAGGAAGGATCAGGTCCAACCTGCCCAACCAGGTGACTAAGTCCAGGCAAGGGCCCAGTAGAGGGGCTGTCCTAGGTGCCTCCTGCACACATGACCACTCTGTCTCTGGGACCTAATCAGGCATGGGATCTGAAGAGGTAATTCAGGCAGCCAGGTTGCTGCCAGCCTGGCTGGGCCCATGATCCCCTCCCAGTCCTGAAGGAGGCAAAAGAAACAGGCTCCAACCCCAGCACCCCTCATATTCTGTCCAAGATGGGGAGGGTGCTCCTTTGTCCTCCCTGCCTCTCTCCTCCCCAGAAGCACAGGACCACCAGCCCTAGGAGTGCAAAAGAAACCTCACAATCCCCTTCCTCACTTTCTCCACAGCCACAGAGGGAGAGGCTGGAGGAATATCACTGGTAAGATCTGGGAACAAGTTCATTAAGATGGTGGGATGTGAGGAGGAAGGGAGGAAGAACCCCACACCAAAAGCCCTGAGCCCTGGTCTTAATCTCAGTTGCTAATTTGGCTCGTGACTAAGTGGTCTCAACAGTCACTGCTTTTGCTGGGCTGTGGGCAGTAGGATAGAGGGCACTGCTACGGGAGACTCTCACTGTGGTCTGTTTGGCTAATGCCATGCTGTGTGACCTGAGACAAGTCTTTTCCCCTTCGTGGGCCTCTTATTCCCTATCTGTGAAAAGGAGTTCAAACCAACTAGGCCATGTTGCTAGCAGGAGTTGATTATGAGTAAGCCTGGCTTTGAGGAGGTGGTGAAAAATGATGTAGATGATGCCCAGTGCCACCTCCTCTATTCTCCAGGACCTTTACCTTTCCTGAGGTCCAGGACACATCTCCCTGGGTTTTCATTCCTTGGAATGAGTAGGGAGGGCAGTTATGATTTCCCACCTGGTATAGAAGAAAACTAAGCTGGGGAGGAGGCTTGGGGAAGGGGGTGCAAGGAGGGGCTGTGGTTTCTTGGTGAGGTGTGTTAAAATGCCTAGATTCTGTGGTCAGACTAGACCAGGATTCCAATCTTTTTTTTTTTTAACTGAAGTATAGTCAGTTACAGTGTGTCAATTTCTGGTGTACAGCATAATGTCCCAGTGATGCATATACATATATATTTATTTTCATTTTCATTAAAGGTTATTACAAGATATTGAATATAGTTCCCTGTGCCATACAGAAGAAATCTGTTTTTTTAATCTATTTTTATATATAGTGGTTAACATTGGCAAATCTCAAACTCCCAAATTTATCCCTTCCCACCCCATTTCCCCAGTAACCATAGACTGTTTACTATGTCTTTGAATCTGTTTCTTTTGTAGATGAGTTCATTAGTGGCCCCCTTCCCACCCCCCTTTTTTTTTAGATTCTACATAAGTGTATTTTTCTTTCTCTTTCTGGCTTACTTCACTTAGAACGACGATCTCCAGGTCCATCCATGTTGCTGCAAATGGCATTATTTTATTCTTTTTTTATTGCTGAGTAGTATTCCATTGTATAAATATATCACAACTTCTTTAGCCAGTCATCTGTCGATGGACATTTAAGCTGCTTCCATGCCTTGGCCACTGTAAATAGTGCTGCTATGAACATTAGGGTGCATGTATGTATCTTTTCAAGTTAGAGTTCCCTCTAAATATGCCCATGAGTGGGATTGCTGAATCATATAGTAAGTCTATCAGGATTCCAATCTTGACTGGGCGTTTTTAAGCAGATCCTTTCCTCACGTGGTGGAGGGGATTAGGTAAAATAATGCAGTGCTATTCTCAGAATAAGGTAAAACTGCCGCCCCAGTCTGGGACCGCGCAGCTCCACCGCCCCATCCATGCCCCACCCCTTTGCCCACAGCCAATCAGCGGCTACCTTTCCGGAGCGTCCGTTCCCAACACATCAAGTCGCTCCTTTCCCGCCGCTGCCCCTTCTAAGGAGTCTACTCCGTTTGGGAAGAGATTCCCTGTAGTAGCCCCAAACCCTTGGGAATCTTTTGAGGACCGGAAGGTGCACCCGAAGGCAGAAAAGCGCTTGAGATGGATCGCGAGTTCAAGGACCAAGTTCTGCCCTCTAACAATTTTACAGCTGGGGAAACCTGAGGTCCAGAGAAGGGAAAATCCTGATCAAGGTCACCCCGAACCGAGAGCAGAAGCCCAGGCCAGGGTTTTCTCCGTGGCGGTGGGAGTGCAGGTGCGCACTCTTTGTGGGGCGCAATCCATGCAGGAGCTTGGGGCCAAGGCCAGGGAACTAACGGTGCTGGCCAAGGAAATAGTGACTGCATAGGAGGCTGGACTCCTTGCTGCCTCAGTTTCCACAGCACTACCTCTGGTGGGGGTCAGGAGACGAGGCAATTGGCCAAATATGTGCCTGAACAGAGTCCGGCTGTCCTTAGACTGTCCCCGCACTTCCCAACGTCCAATGGAGAATCTTTACTGCAAGCTACCTCCGAGTCCTTTAAAATCCAGTCCTCCCGTTCGAGCCTCTCGGCGTTCTATTGGAAAGACTATGCTCTTGGTCCCTCTAGAATGAACTGCTCAGACTGCCGCGGAAGGTGTCCTGGGGCTGTAACTGCGCAGGCGCAAGGGCAGCCAACCCGGAAGGCGGAAGAGCTGGATCCGGACAGTTGGTGTCGCGGGCGGGGACTATGTTAACCAGTGACCTGAAGGAGTAGGGAGGGCGGGATTAGGCCCGCAGTTGCTTAATGCTACACTAGTGGGAGGTGATTTAAGAAATGGGGTGAAGGGTGGTTCAATGGTCTTTCACGTCGCCATCCTCTGGCCCGCGGAAGTTAAGCAACGGAGAGGCGGGCCTAGGGCCGGAAGCAGGAAGGAGGCCGCAGGAAGCAGGGCGCCGTACTCAGTCGCACTGTCGGTCTGTGAGTCTGTCGGTCCCGAGGGCAGGATGGAGAAGCTGCGACTTCTGGGCCTCCGCTACCAGGAGTATGTGACTCGTCACCCGGCCGCCACGGCCCAGCTGGAGACGGCAGTGCGGGGCCTCAGTTACCTGCTGGCAGGTGCCACCCTGACCTTTGACCCATCCCTTCGGGGCTTTGACCTTTGACCCTACTGGCCCCCTTTCCTGCGCAGTCAGGGTAGTGATAACTGTTCTTGGGCAGTTCCTTCCAGGTTCCAGTAGGGCGTAGGGAGGGGACGTCTAGGGACCCGAAGCCGCGGAGTGAGGCAAATGCTCACCCGCCTCCTTCTGTGCCTTCTTCTCAGGTCGTTTCGCCGATTCGCACGAGTTGTCAGAGCTGGGTGAGCCGAACTCTGGGTTGGGTAGAGGGTGGGAGGGCCTGGGAGGGCTCCCCAGAGGGGTGGCCACCAGGGCTGGCAGTCCTAGGCTTCCTGTTAGATCATCTTGTGCTGTGACTGAATCGGACAAAGGTCCAGGGTCCACTATCCTGAGCCCTCTACGTCCCTATAGTTGAGGGACATGTTTAGGGACCTTGACTGGCCAGGAGGCTGAGCCAAGCGCCTTTCCTGCCTTTGCCAAGTTAATCCTCCTTACAGTAACGTGAGGTGGGTACTGTTATGGTCTTCATTGTCCAGTTAAGGTAACAGAAGTTTAAGTGAGATTAGAGAACAGCCACTGAAGATCCCAGAACCAGGACTCAAATCCAGATCTCCCAAATTCCAGGATCCCCAGACTATAAACGCCTCAGTAGTACTTATCCATGTGCAGGTCCTGAAAGAGTGAGCTGAGTTTTGAAAGGTAGAGATAGAATAGACTTTCAGGGGCAGGCTGCAGAGAGCACAAAGGCCCGGAGATGAGACCACACATCTGTGGCTATTTGGAGCATGAAGGGTAGTTCTGGGCAGCTGGATGACCAGTGCTATCCAACAGGGCAGTAGCTAGTCTGTCACAGAGATCAAACTATCCTTTCTTGTTCCAGCTGCCCACACAAGAGAGCACATTGGGGAGTGTGGAGCCGAGGAAGTGGGTGGGGAGACATGTTGGTTTTCCACATAGTGTGCTGGTGGCTGAGTACAGCAGGTGACAGGTGATCCTTGCCTCTCTGGGGAGAGGGTGAGGAGGTGGAGGCTGCAGAAGCAGCCTCTCAAGGCCACATTCTACCTCTCAGTGTACTCTGCCTCTAACCTGCTTGTGCTGCTCAATGACGGGATCCTACGGAAGGAGCTTCGGAAGAAGTTGCCTGTGGTGAGAACTGTGCCAGGAACTGTGGGTGGGAAGCATGGGGAGCTGGGAGGAAAATGGGCACGTCTCTGTAGCACATGTTATACATACTCACAGAGTATGACACATGCCTGCATCTGTCTGAGCCTCAAGCCTTCTCCTTAGGTGAAGTGTCCTGGTGTTAAGCGTCCCCACTTTGGATAAAGAGACTGGGTTTCAGAAGGGTAGAGTAGCCTGTCCTAGGGGGAAAACTCAGACTTACATATTTAGTCTCGGAAAGGGGAAAATCCACATCTGTCAGAGAAGCCCCCCTAGGTGGAGCGCCTGGAACTAGGAGCCCCCTCACCTCTTGGCCTGGGGTTCTTGCAGTCGCTGTCCCAGCAGAAGCTGCTGACATGGCTGAGTGTGCTGGAGTGCGTGGAGGTGTTCATGGAGATGGGGGCCGCCAAAGTGTGGGGTGAAGTGGGACGTTGGCTCGTCATCGCCCTCATCCAGCTGGCCAAGTATGTTGGGACTGTGGAGGGCAGATCCTGGGTGGGGGTAACCAAGGCTAGCTGTACAGATAGTGTTCAGCAGAACACCCCTGACCCCCTGCCGGCTAGCCACCTCCCCTCCAGCCCTGCCATACTCCCAACCCAGGGCTGTACTGCGGATGTTCCTGCTGATCTGGTTCAAGGCTGGCCTCCAGACCTCACCCCCCATCGTTCCTCTGAACAGGGAGACTCAGGCACAGCCCCATGGTAAGCTGCTTCTCTGCTCTGGAGTGGAATGGGACATGGGACTAATTTGTGGATTTAGAGCTGACCAGCGTGAATACAGTATTGTCCGTTTATGGAGCACAACTATCTCCATCAACTCATTTTGTTCTCATCACCCTGTATTTCAGAGAAGAAAAAGATCAGGTCAGAGGAGGGGTCAGAACTTGAACTCAGGACCTCTGACGTCAGAGTCCTCATTCTTTTTTGTGGGCTGCAAGAAGAGGGGACAGAGCATCGGCAGGAGGCAGAAGTCCTGCTAACCTCGTCTCTGGGCCTGGTTCTGTATCAAGAGCCACAGCGTCCTGAGGCAGGCTGCCCAGCAGATCTGTCCCTTCAGGGCTTTGGATCCATCCGCTGTTGGCCTCTGGGCCTCATTCTCCTGACTTTAGGGGGTGGTTCTTTGTGTCTCCTCTCTTCACGGTCATGTTGAAAGCAAAGGACTAAGAACATATGGCGCCTTTAATGCTGTGATCCCCAGAGACCAAGGTCCTCCCTACCTTGTTCCAGTCCCTGGGAAGCCTGGGTTCTCAGCTGGCTCATCTGCCAGGTGTTACTGGCCTTTCTCAGGCTGGGGATGGCTGCAGAATGCTCCCCACTGTGGACAGATCCCAGCCACAGCCCCCGCTGCAGTGTCCTTGATTCAGTTGCTGCCTTAGTACAAGCTTGTCCATTCTCCCCTTAGCCCATGAGTGTTCACTGCATGCGTGTTCTTTACAGGCTTTGCTGGAAACATGTCCCTCTGACAGTATGGCCTTCTGTCTCTCCCTCCTAGATGGTGACCATAGCCCGGGCAGCCAGGAGCAGTCATATGTGGGGAAGCGGTCAAACCGAGTGGTGCGAACCCTCCAGAACAGTAAGTAGTGGGTGTAAACAGATGAGGCATCTCAGTGCTGAGGTCAGCATGGGCCTGAGGGCCTGGCTTTCATCACTGCCTGCCCTTCCCCTGCCCTGCCTCGCCCCAGGCAGAGATGCTCACGTGCGCTCTTGTGTTCTAGCTCCATCCCTGCACTCAAGGCACTGGGGAGCCCCCCAGCAGCATGAGAGATGGCAGCAGCAGCAGCACGAGGAGCTGAGCATCACCCCTACCCCACTGGGGCTGCAGGAGACCATCGCAGAGTCCTTGTATATTGCCCGGCCCCTGCTGCACTGTATCCTTAGCATGGGGCGGGGGTGGGACAGATGGGCGCTGGCCAGGTAGGCCATGTGCTGGAGACATCCTTGACGCCTTGGCCGTCAGTGCTTAGTCTAGGCCTATGGGGTCAGCGGTCATGGACACCCTGGCTCCTGTCTGGTGTCGTGGATGTGACCAGGTGAGCCTGGGCCTGCCTGGGCCTCCACTCCCTTCGCTGGGCTTTGTGCTGCAGGCCTGGCCTCACCTGGGCAGGCAGGGGCCCCTGATCCTCCTGTTTCTGGCCCTAACCTTATTCCCTCCCTCCTCTACCAGCCTGAGCCTCCTGAGCGACAGGAAGGGCCTGACCCGGAGGGAGCGGCTGGAGCTGCGGCGACGGACCATCCTGCTGCTCTACTACCTGCTGCGCTCCCCGTTCTATGACCGCTTCTCTGAGTGAGGACCGGCCCCTGGAAGGGCAGGGCCCACCCTCAGCGAGGCAGAGGGGAGGGAAGCGGGGTGCAGTGCCCCACCCCTGTTCACACCTTCCCTTCCTCCTTCCTGGATCTGGATTCACTGAGTACCTGCTATGTGCTGTCCTGGGTGCAGTCACTCCCTGATTTATCTGTGCCAGCCCAGCCCTGTCCTCAGAGTTCTCGGAGCCATCTGCCTGCGTGCAGGAGCTTAAGCCATTGTTGGCGGCGAGGGCAGGGTACAGGGATCATGGGCCTGGGCTTTCTATGCCCTCAGCTCATTTGCCCATTTTCCTGTCAAGTAGTTGGGATCACCTCTCCTTCTCAGAGGAGACACTTGAGGTTCAGAGAGGTTGGGCGGCTGAAACAAAGCCACCCAGCTAGCTAGTGGTAGAGGCAGACCTCACATCCGTGTTCTCTGTGAAGGTCCAGAGTACCCAGCCACAGCCAGACACAGAGGGGCCTGCTGGGGGCGGGTGGTGGCTCAGGGCCAGGTCTCCCAAAGTCCTGCCAGTGTGACTGCCTGAGGTCAGACTGAGACTTGGGGAGGGGTCCCCGGACAGTGACTGGGGCTGTGAGAACCCCCTCTGTCTAGGTCTTAACAAGTATGCTGCTTAAACACCGAGTATTAATTGGAATTGTACTTAATATTATGTCCACACGGCCTCAGGGTTTTTTCCTGAGACAGTGGAAAGCAAGCTGAGGTCATATTTAATAACTACCTTAGTGAAAATAACTGCCTAGCAGTTCCCATTTTCAGCTAAGTTTGAAAGCTTATAATCCTATTCTGTACTCTGGAGAAAACATTCCAGAGACTTAACGTGGATCATATGACCTCCACCAGCAAATTGCTTGCCCTTTACAGAGGAAGCATTAGCGCCCGGGTAGCTCATTGAACTGAAGGGACTGGAGATGGTAATTGCAGAGGTGGCATCCCAGGCCAGTCTGGCTCACTCTCCTGTGACTTGACCAGCCGAGCACCCTCAGAGCAGCGGCTTAGACTCAGAAGGGTCCAGAAACTCATTTGAGAAATTTCTTGTTTCCCCAGAAGACAGGGAGCAGGGTGCTGAGGGTCTCCGAGATGTAGTCTGGGAAGGGAACTTCTTCCCCTTTATAGTCTCTGAAGCCAGGCTGCCTTCCAGTTGTGGGCTGAGGTGTGAGTGTTCCAGGCCTGTGGCTGGAGGACAACAGGATCAGAGTTCTCTTCCTTTTGTCCTAGGGGACATCCTTGATCCAGAGTGACTTTCTGTCTTCTGGGATGCACTGCCTTTAGTCAGGTGATCTGTAAAGGCTTTCTGCAGGGACCCAGGCTCCCTACTCAGCCTGCTCCTTTCTTGCAGGGCCAAGATCCTCTTTCTGCTTCAGCTGCTGGCAGACCATGTCCCAGGCATTGGCCTGGTCACAAGTAAGCATGGGGTTGGGGCATGATGATTACTGAGTAGCACAGATCTCATGTGTGGCCCATCTTCCTGTTTTCTTTTGTCTCCTTGTAATTTGATCCTTGGCACAGCTGGGAGAGGTAGCCCTAGGGGGTCAGGCTGGGTGGATGAGAGCTCTTGCAGTGATAGGAGACCGGCTTCTCTGGGTGGTGTCTACATGGCAGGGATGAAGCCTGCCAACTGTTCGGAGATCCCACCTCAGCAGAGAGCCACTGGGCCAGGGCTGTCGGCATCTACAGCCGGACGGCTGTGTGGCTTCCTGAGCCTAAGAGGCCTGTCTGTAAATGGAGACAGAGATGGCTGCTGATGTGAAGAGGTGGGAGAGGGGGCTCCTGTTGTGTGGAGGGAGCCGCAGTGTTTGGGCAGCAGTGGCTCAGAGGGGCCTGGGTAGAGCAGAGCCCACTTGGAGCCTGGCCCTCAGCCCTGAACTTGTTCCCTCTCTGTCATTGCAGGGCCACTCATGGATTACTTGCCAACCTGGCAGAAAATTTATTTCTACAGTTGGGGCTGACAGACACTCCGCGAGTAGGGTGTGGGGAGGGGCAGGGTGGCAGGCTCTGCTGCTGTGGGCAGGGGGTACTTCAGCCTTTCAGACCCCTGGGCCCCTCTGCCCTAATAAAACTTGACTGGCAGTGTCAAAGCCTGTGGCCTCTCCGTGCCCACCACACTCTCACCCTGGCCAGGCTCTGCACACAGTGCTGGTCGCCACCAGAGCTCCCCTAAAACCATCTCGACTTTGCCTCCTCCGGTGATGGAGCCACTGCAGCCTGCACCTTGTCACTGGGCTGAGAAGCCTCTGCTAGGACCAGGACCAAGGCTCCTCTAGCGACAGAAAGCTGGCATTTAACCTCACGGAGCATGGGAAGTTGCTTGCTGCGGGAGTGAATGCTGCTTCTCTCTCACCAGTCCCTGCTGACGACAAACAAGGTTGAACCGGGGCAGTGGATGACAGCTGCCCCTGTGACTTCTGGACAGATCCTCTGCCTGTGCCTTCCCCTGCAGGGCCTCGTTCCCTGCCAGCCACTCCATGGCAGAGCCTGGTGATGGTGGGCCCGGCTCAGTACAGAGCAGCACCTCAAGTCCTGAACCCCTGCTTAAGAGCAAAGGCTTTCCTCCTGCGGGAAAAGGAATGTCAGGCACCAGCCAGCACTGGGGCCAACGCTGGGGTGGTGGTAAGGTTGGCTGATGGGAGCCTGAGAGGCTTTGGGCAAGGCCGGGTGTGGGTTCAGGGAGTGTGAGCTGGGGTCTTCCCCACTCAGGCCAGGTCTGCCTGGAGCCATGCAAGCAGCTGGGGAGGGAAGAGGGGTTTGGACGGTACGGCCACTATCTATCTGGTCTTTCCCCTTCCTCAACCTCTGTCCCTTTGCCCTGTGAAAAGGCCACACACTCCTGCTAGTTTCTAGCCAGACGGGCGGCCCCTTAGGTTCTAAGAGGCCCCTGTGTTAGCCGTGTCTCACCTCCTCCCTTCCCTGGCTGCTTTCCCCTAAGTGCCTCTGAGAAGCCGCACCCAGGTCCTGGGCAGGGGGATGAAGGTACCAAGCCTTCAGGTGGTCACTGCTCAGGGCCCACAACCTGCTGTCTCCTCACAAGTGTTGCCCAGCACTTGTCGTGTGGCGAGCTCTGGGCCTTGTGCTGTGTGTTCAGAAGGGAGTCAGGCCCTGTTCCTTGCCCTTGCTCTCACGACTCGTGGAGGAGACAGATGTGTGAACGCACTGGTGTGCCAGGTTGCTGCAGCAGGAGGAAGTGTGTACACAGGCAGACCTTAGGTGAGTGGGGGGTGGGGTGCCTGCCGCCTGGAGTAACGGGAGGACACACTGGTCAGGGAACCTTCCATTCAAGCAGGCTTTTTCAACTGGTATATCTTCATTCATTTTTGACAGGCAAACGGAATGGAGGCTGTGTGAGCAAAAACAGCACTCATGGTGTTGTGGTGGCGTGAAGCCACTGCTAGGGAGGAAGGGAGTCAGGGCAGGAGCCAAGGGGATGGCGTTGAAGGGGAAGGTCAGGGCCATATCCAACAGGCCATTGCATACCAGGCAAGAAACAGACCTGCCTCTAGGAGGCGGTGGGAAGGGGACCTGTTTCAAACCTCATCCTAGCAGCCTGGTGTATGGTGGCCTGTGGGCAGAGGTGGAGGGTGGGAGCAGGACGCTGTGACTGGGGCTGAATTAAGACAATGGCAGAGGGGATAGAGGTTTCAGGGTAACCCAGCCAGGCCTTGGGGACTGGTTGTGGATAGAGAAGAAGAGGATGGCATCTCGGAGGCAAGGAGAGTGAAGAGGAGGGTTTTGGAGTTCAGCAGAGCCAGAGCATCTGGAACTTGTGGTTCCCAGCAGGGGTGAACCTTCGTGGGGACAAGATGCTAAGGCAGGTTTGTGGGAGACAGCTGGGTTCAGGACATAGAGAGATGGCTGGTGAGAAGTCAGGTTGTGGCTTCTGAAGTAAGCCAGGTCCATGAGGGGCTGGACAAGAGCCAGAGGGTCCCAAGGCCTTGCATCAGGCCTGTGAAAAGCCTGGTCCCCAGCCTACGGTAAAGCTGCACCGATTGATTCAACAATTATTTACTGAGTGCCCACCAGGCATCAGGTACTGGGGATCCTGTAGTCCCTGCCCTTGGGAAGCTTACATTCTAGGGGTTGGGCCCAGGCTTTGCCACCTAACTTGAAATCCCTCTGTCAGCCTCAGGGGTAGTGGCAGGGACTGTGGAATCCCCAGGGCCAGGAGGGTCTAAGCTGCGGGGAGCAAAGAAAGTGGAGAAGGCTCTCAGAGTGGGCTCTGTGCGCTGGCACCTCTGAGTGGCTGGGGGCTGAGTGACCCGCTTAGGGCTCTTCAGCTGGCAGGACTCTCCTGGGACTACTGAGGTGAGGAGGGAGAGATGGGGTGTTGTGGGAGCGGGAGGAGAGGAGGCGGCTCTGGCTGGTGAGGAGTCAGTGCGTGTGGCCTCTGCTCAGGGCCTACTGTGTGCCAGTCCCTGGGCACGTTATGTACCTTACCTCACAGATGAGGAAAGTGAGGCCCACAGAGATTAAGTGGCATGTCCGCCTAGCAAGAGGCAAGGTCAGGATTTGAACTGAGATCTGACTCCAAAGGCCTGTGCCCTTAACCAGTGACACAAGACATGGTTTGGCACCTGTTGGCCCACAGCCTCAGTAAAATCAAGCACACCTCAGCGTGGAGGTGGGGGCCTTGGGGGGAGCTGGTGCTGAGCGGAGCCACGGAACGCACGCCCTTTGTGAGGTGGCCCTGGGAGCTGCAGCAGGTTCCGTCCTTCTGCAGGGGGAAGGGCAGGCAGAAGCCGGGATCAGGGACCCAAGTAGATGGTTCTCGCCATGCTGGGGGCTCTGCACCCCAGGGTGGGGCTGAGCCTCTTCCTCCTCTACCTCATCCTGGTGGCTGCGCTCCTTAGCCTCCAGCCGCTGAGGTAACTCCTGGGGGCACAGGGTCAGGGCTCGACAGGACTGGGAGCCTGGGAGGTGGGGGTTTGCGGTGCTGCCCTTCCCTGGCGTCAGGTCTCTCCCAGTCCCCCACTCGGGGCTGATCCCCGCTTTGCGGCCAGGGCTGAGCACCCCAACATCTCCCACAGGCCTCAGCGATCTGTTCCCGAGGAATTTTCAGCCCCACTGGAACTCTCGCAGCCACTCTCCGGCCTGATAGATGGTAGTATCTCTCATCCCTCCCCTACCCCGTCCTCTCCCCTCGCTCCTCCCTGATGGGGGAGATGTGTTTTAGGAGCGGGCACCCAGGTCCAGCCTCAGGGTCTTCTCATCGCAAACAGCATCTATTCAGTGAAAACTTTAGTGGACTCAAAACAATTCTCCCTCCCACTCATGCCCTCTTCTCTCTCTTTAGACTACGGGGTTCGACCCAAGCACCCATGGCCGCGAGGGCCTCAACCCCTCCTCTCCCGGGCCCAGCAGCGCAAGCGGGACGGGCCAGAAATGGCTGAGTATTACTATGATGCACACCTCTGATGGGAACTCCTTATAAAGCTATTCTGTGCAGCAAAAGCTTGGACTTTTCTGGGATGGAAACGAGCTGCATGGGGGGGGGGGTCCAAGTAGATACACCCACTGCAGTCCCGACAGGAAATGGCACTTTAATAGTTATGGCCAGGGTGACAGGACCAAAATGAGGCTACAACAGAAGCAGCCAAGAGGCCCCAGCTAGCCTGGGCCGGGGTGGAAGCCTCCTTTTCCTGCCAGGGCGGGCCCTGCTGCGGCTCTCTCCTTCCCTGTGAGGCTCCATGCCTGCCATGGGGCCAGCATGCCAGTGAGGTGGGAGGTGGGAGCCATCCAGAGACCACACAAGTGACAGAGCTGGAAACAGGGACTGCACCTCCATCTGCTGCCATTTTCTTACTGCTAAGTCCTCGGGAGGTGGCTGGGCTCAGCCTGAGCTCAGGGCCCTTGGGTTGGGGTTGGGCATTGGGGGCAGGGGGTGGGTGGGCACTCGCAGGTGGCACAGGCTTCGTCAGGGCAGGAGCCAATGCCCAGGGTCCCTGGCAGGGGAAGTGAGGCCCAAGATGAGACAGAACCCTCTGCCCCTAGGATGGGCACCCTTCCTGGCCAGAGGCTTGATACCTCCCCCAGCCCTGCTCCCTCCCAATCCCCGGGCAGCCCGCTCAGTCCTCCATAGATGAATCTAATCCCATATATTACAATAAACTGCATTTGCTTCTCCCCACAACCCCTGCCCTCCCCCACCCTCAGCCAGCAGCCCCCCACATCCCCATCCTCTGGTGGTGGCGGGTACCCCTCCTCAAGCAGTGCCACATCCTGTCAGCAGCCAGCTGTCCTGGCACTGGCCTGAGGGCCCGGGGGGTGCAGAGGGCAGAGCAGCGCCGTTACTCCAGGTAGATATCCTCTGTGGGGCAGGTGTACTCCACAAACTGCTTGTAGAATTGCTGGAACGCTCTCCTAGGAGGCGGGCAGACACACAGGGATGACTGGGGAGGAACCGGGATCTCAACCCAGGGTTTTCAAACTGGAGCCTCGGGGCCCCTGGATGGGGCTCTGCTGCTCCCAGGGGGAGCTGCTCAGCTCTTTTCTCTGCACATGGTGTTTTCTGAGAGACTTCAGCTGAAGAAAGGGCCCAGCAGCTAAGAAGTTTGGACCTCACGACCACCCAAGCCCTCTCTCCAGGCCACGGCCCTGTGACCTGCAGCCAGTGCGCAGAGCTGTGAGGAGGACTGAGGGATGCTACCGGGCATGAGGAGTGTGCTCCGGGCCTGAGCCTGGGGCTGGCTGCAGGGCTGGGCACTTGGCGGGACACACACATACCCCACGGATTCTGCCAGGACTTTGGTGGATTCTTCAGACACAAAGACGTGGCAGGCAAACCGGTGGTCAGCAGGGTGCTTGGTGATGAACCCAAAGTACCTGTGAGAAGACAGCAGTCAGCCTGGGTGGGACAGGACCCTTCCCACACACACGTATCCACGCCCGACCTTAAGTGGCCCCTTAACCCCACCCCACGTCTCGACCTCTTTTCTGTCTTGTTCTTACTTGTTGTTCTTTGGATGGTATCCGCAGAAAGAGATGTTTTTTAACTGGAAAAAGTGGCTACATTTATTCCCCTAGAGGAGGAGAAGAGAAGGGGGTGGTCATCAGCCTGCGGGGGCACAGGCTGGAGATGTGGAGGGAGAGCTGGGGGCCGGGCCGGACAGTCACCTTGGCCTCCTGGGAGTCGTCAGCCTTCACACCTATCTTCACACCCCGCACGCTGATCTCTAGGACGCAGCTGGAGGGCGGGTTAAAGTGCACGGTGAGCCGGCGGGTGGTGGCAATCTGTGGGTAAGGGACCAGAACGTCAGGCGCTAGAAGTCTCTCTCCCCACGAAGAGGAGGTGGGGCTGGGGTGGGCACCCACCCAAGTGGAGCAGGGAACAGGTACCTTTTGCATAGCGGCACAGAGGACGTCATTGCCCTTGTGATAGGGAACCTGGACTGAGCCCAGAAACTTCACGCGGAACTGGTCCACCCAGTCACTGTTTTTGGTCAGGGCTGGAAAGCAAGCACAGTGTGAGGAGCAGCAGACCCAGCAGAGGGCGCCACCACCCACAGATGTCCCAACTGGGCTGGGCCTCACTTTTCTCAGCTGTAAAATGGACCTGAAGTCACCTCTGCCTGGTTGAGATCTAGAGCACAGGTTCACCCAACAGCAAGCTGGGGCAGGTAGAGGTGGGGCCCAGTTGCACCAGGTGAGGGGAGGCACACTACCTGCCATATGTTCAGGCTCCTTGGTGACCTCGATGGCGTAGTAGGCAGGAAAGATGCCCCGGGCACCCGTGCGCATGTTGTAGGCCTCATACCAGTAGTCCTCAGCCTGCAACTCCACCAGCAGGGGGTCATCGACTTCCAGCTCAAGTTCATCTTCATGTCGAGGCACAAACCTGTCCCCAACCAGGGAACGTGAGGAATTCACCACCTGGAGGGGCCTCTCCAGCCAGTCATCCACCCCTCACCTGCTCTGGGGTCAGGGAGCTGCATTGGCATCACTGGTTGAATAAACATTTGTAAAGCATTTCATGTGCCTGTCACAATGCTAGTTCCCGGGGGGAGACCAAGGTCAATCAGACATGCATCTGCCATCGAGTAACTCATGGCTGAGGGAGCAAGTGACTAGGGCCACTGAGACACCATGAGAGGTCATGGGAAGCAAGTATTTCTGCATGGAAGGAAGTGAGGGGGTAGGTTTTGTGTGTGGTCAGGCATCTCTGTTGGGTGCCCTCTTGCCCCGGCCAGATTAGGTGCTCAGTCCTGGACTCTGGCAGCACCCAGCCACTGTGTCACCACACTCTGAGTTACTAGAGGGTGGACACAGGCCACCTGGAGCTAAGTAGTAGGGGTTGGGTTTAGGCCATGTGGGGAAGGCAGAGGCAGAGAGGGTGTGGCCCCAGCTGCCGCCTGGCCAGCCCAGCCCCGGGCTCTTACCTGAATATGGCCCGGTGGGTCTGCTCTTGCTCCTCCCCGTTGATGACACAGGAGAAGAGCCCGAAGGACTCTGCACCTGCAGGTGAGGGGCACGGGCTAGAGGAGGATGGCCCCTCTGGTCAAGGTTTGGGGGCAGTTAGACAGCACTCAGTCCTAACGCCCTGAACCAGATGGCCCGAGGCCACCTTCCAGGAACACCCTCATGGTGGCTCTCCCCACCCAGGTCCCCCCACAGCTCCCCGCTGCTGACTCACTGGAGGAGCGAGAGCGGCCACTCATGAAGACGTTCAGGAACTTCTTAGAGAAGTGGACATCGGGTTCATCAGGCGTGGAGTCCTCGGAGAGGCAAGCAGGGGGCCGAGGCCGGGGGGCCTCCTCGTATTCCTCCCCAATGGCTGACTCATAGGGGGAGGAGGCAGAGGCGCAGTTGTCATAGACAGTGGCCGAGTCACTCTCGTCACTGTAGTCGCCGAAGCATGGCCGCAGGCTCACCAGCTCCAGCTGGGCGTGCTCATCCACCACCAGCGTATACTTGACCGAGTCGTAGGACAGGGCGCTGGTGTCCGAGCTCAGCGAGGCCCGTGGAGGTGGCGGTGGCTCGCCCAGGCTTCCCCGCCACCCTCCACCTGGGGGCTCAGCCCGCTCTGGGGATGACAAGCAGTCGAAGCCCTCGTCCTCCTCGCTGATGGAGGGGTGCGGCCGCCCTGCAGCTGGGGGGTAGGCGGCTGGGTCTGGATCAGAGCTGACTGACATCCGGCTCTCCGCTGGCGGCAGGAAGGCAGCGGTGGGCTCTGCAGGGTCTGGGGGTCTCTGCACTGGTGTCAGGTAGATCTCCTCGGTGGCCTCCAGCCGCACATCTGCCTGGTAGTGGATGCGGTCTCGATGCGAGTGGCCCCGGCCACCAGGCGGGGCAGCAGGGGGACCACTGGGAGGCGCCATCTGGGTGGCAGCACTTCGGCGGCACGGGCTGTCGGTGGAGGTGCCTCGATCCTTGGTGGGGGCAGGGCTGCTCTGGGGTGGCAGCTCATCGCTCAGGCAGATGTGTTCATGTGGCGGTGTCTGCTCCCCTGGAAAGCAGGCCGGTCACTGCTGAAGGCAGGTGCCCTCACCCCTGACTCCCAGGCTACCTGCTCCCTCCAATCAGAATGTGGACACAGAAACCAGATAAAGCCTCCCTGGCAATAGGCCCACGGCAGGCTCTGGGGCCAGGCCTCTCTCGGGCGCCACAGCTGACCTCAGGGGGGCCTGCTCAGGCCTGAGGGACAGGCAATTCACCTCTACTCTGCAAGCCAGAGATTGTTGGGTTTGCCATCTGCAGTGGGGACTGAGTCAGGTCCAGGTGAGGGAAAGGGTCCCGACTTACCTGTCTTCAGGGGTGAGGATGATCGCGACACCCGATCCTGCCAACTGTGCTTCTTGCCCAGAGAGTTATTATTCAATGTGTCCTGTGCAGGGAACAAAAGGCCCTGTGACAGAAGCGGTCAACAGTGCCCGGCACAGGGAGGCCCTGGCCCTGCCCCCATCAGGCCATCCCTAAGCCATTTGCTGCTCCCCCCGCCCCCTACCATTTGCCAAGGTCCTCACCCCCAGCTCTCTGGAGCCGTCAGGAGGGGGTGACAAGTTACAGCCCTCCCAGCCAGGCCTACTGGCTTTAGACAGCCCATCCTGTCAGCTCAGGGAAGCTGGCCAACCCTCAGGGAGATGCTCTTATCAGCCTCAACAAAGGTGGTGACTGCCAGCTTGTGTGGTGGTGAGTGGGGGAGGGAGTGAGGGGAGGAACAAGAGACATCTAGGGACAGAGCCAGACCCCAGTCTCAGATATGGAGCGTTTATAGGGAAGATGCTCATTTCCAGCCCATGCGCCCTGGAGCTTAGGAAGCTATGGCCTAGGGAAGGGGCACGGACATTCTAGTAGAGCTGAAAAAAGCAGGATGAAGGGTCTCCCCAGCAGCTGGCCTCAGGGAATGGGGTGAATCATCCAAATAACAAATCCAGAACATGGTTCTCCCACCCACTAGGAGCACATGACTGAGAAATGACAGATGTTGTCAGAAGCCCTTCTTCCTGGATATCCAGGATGCCCACCCCACATTCTTAGTCTCCTGGGACCCCTCTCCACAGTGTCTACATACAAGGCTCTCTACACACAACTTAGGTCACCCTCCCCTGGCAACACCCTCACAGGCTCTCACATTCATGAGTTTGGCTGCCAAAATCTACCCCGGGTGATCCCGGGAAAGGGATCAATCCTTTCCCTGCAGCCCCTGCACCCTTCACCAACAGCCCCACCTCCCTGAGCTGCTCCTCTGTACTTCTTCAGACTGGGCCTGGAAGACAAAGGGCCACAGCCGGCTCTCCCTGACCCTATTCAACCCTCCTTGGCATCCAGCCACCCAGCCAGGGGCCCTAGGCCCCCAACTCAGCCAAGTAGCTCCGCCTCCCATTTCTCTTGCCTGCCTTCTGGGAATTCCCAGCTGCCCACATTTCAAATTGGCTTCAGCTCCCCATCCCCAACTCTTCACAATATCCCATTACTCTCCCCACCCAACCACTTTAGATGCCCTTTTCTGCAGGCCCTGCTTGTGCTCCACCTTCACCAGGAACCCCATACACTAAAGGGGAAACTCTGACACAGCCAGAGGTTCCAAGTCCTAAACTCTTGAAAGCCTTCAAAGTCCTGTTCTCTTAATCCCCCACTTCTCCTTTTACCCAGATGCGTCCACCGTCCCTCTCAGCTCCTTCACTACTTCAACCTCTCCAGTCAAGGCTCCAAACCCAGCCAGCCTGACTTGGGCCCTCTCATTTAGGACAGATCCTACCTGCCCTCCACGACCACTTCCCCAGGGACCTCCACTTTAGGAAGCCCTGGAAGGTCTTACCAGGCGGGGGATTTCTCCCCGCTCTGGACGGGCATGTCCCTCTCTCGAAGCCCCTTCCGCTCCCCGTCCCTACCGCGCCCCTGCCCGCAACACCCCTTGGGCCCTGCCCCAGGGCGCCGCCCCCTCAGCCCCGCCTCCAAGCCACTGGAGCCTCACCTGAGACCGCGGCACCTGCGGGAAGAGGTTGAGCGTGGTAGGCCTCTTGGGCCGGTAAGTGTCCCCGCCGCCCGGGCCCTGGCCCTGGCCCTGGCCCTGGCCGCGGGGCACCGTCTCCTGGCGGAGCTCGGCCTCGGGCGGCCCCGGCGCCGCGCGTTCCTCCTCGTCTTCCTCTTCGTCGTCCTCGGCTCCAGGAGTGTCCCCCGCCGCGTCGATCAGGTCCATCTGCAGCATCTCGGCCTGCAGCCTGCTCCCCCCGCCGCCGCTGCCGCCGCCGCCGCCCCCAGACAGCAGCCCGGCGCGTGGGGGCTGCGCGGCGCGGACGGAGGGGTGTCAGGGGGCGGGGCTGGGGCGGGGCCGAGTCCGCCACGCACCGCCCCCTGCGTGGGTGAGTCCATTCCACGGCCTCAAAGCGGGGGGGGGGTGCGGTGGAGAGGAAGCGGTGCAAGAGCCCAACAAGAGGGGGCCGCGCCCTCCTCCGCCACCGCGAGGGTGCGTGAAGCCGTCTCCTCCCCACGTCAGTCGGTGTGTTTCACAGTCCACACCATCCCTCCCCAAGGTCCCCTCCTTCCCGATTCTTTGCACCCTCCCGTTCCCTTGGCAACGGCAGTGACCTCACCCGGGTAGTAAGCCGAGCCCAGAGTGAGGTCACCACTGTTGCCATGGGGATGCAGGGTAGCCAAGGAGTTCTGGGCCCCATAGGGGATGGGGGCATAGTTAGTATCTGAAGGGGGCGAAGTGAGGAAAACTGAAGAAGCAGCCTCAACCAGGCAAGAAATAACAGGAGGGCCGCAGTGCGGACAGGAGGACCTGAGCGTAGCCGGAAGAGGGATGCTGAGGAGGAGGAGCAAGAAAGGGGCACCTGGAAGAGACACTGGCATCCCCACCCTCCCCTGTCTAAAGGCCAAGGCCCCTCCAACCAGAGATTTTCTCTCAGGCTAGCCTGACTCGTACAATTCGGAGCCCCGTTCTAGTCCCAGCTCTGCCATTAACTCCTTGGCACCTTGGACAGATCCCCTGATTCTCCAATTCCCTCACCAGCTAATTGCCTCTCAGCTTCCCAAAGAGGTGAGGACTGACTGGCAAGAGTATGTGAAAGCCTTCTGGAGCTTGTCTAAGGCCCCACAGTGTGCACCCCGAGCTAGTACTGCCTCAGGGTCCTGCTGTTGCAAGGACCACCCTCTCCAAGGCTCTGCTTTGTGCAAGTCCAGGGAGAGGGCAGAGTGGGAGTCTGGAACAAGTGTTATGACCTTAGAGAAGCCATTGTAGTCTAGAACAAGTGGCCTCTGCCTCCATCCCTTCCTGGCCTAGCCAGAGGGTGGACGTTTGGGGTACAGGTACTATAAGGTTAGCCTCACTCCTTGGTTTCCTCTTGCCTGGCAAGAGTTAACAGGCTCTCTAGGGGCAAAAGGAGGTCAACACAGAGGCATCACTGCAGCTCTCTTTTGCTAACCATTCTTTCAACACTATCTCTACTTGGGCCACTCGCCCTCCTGGGGACTGAGAGAAGCTCAGGGCTCTGCAACCTAGCCTTGTGCTTTCCTTCTATCTCCTGGCTAGCAGGCCCCTTTTCCTGTTCTGAAAAGACATCAGGGGATCCCAGTCTGACCCAGGCTCCCCAGATGCTGGGGACGTCCTGGCAGGATTCATAACTTTGGGAGCCAACAGAGCCATCTGTCCCGACAAAACCATGGGGCCCAAAGCAGCAGCAATGAGGGATTAACCTTCCAGAGGGATCTTTAGGATTGCAGGCCAGAGAGGGACTGTGAGGCTGTGTGGTGTGTCTGGTGCAATGGTAGCCAAGGGAGTGCCTTGGCTCTTTTTTCCTGCCCCAAAGCACTGCAGATTCCACCAGACTCCACCCTGCTCTGCCTCAGGCCCTCTGCCAAGGCTGCTTTAGAAAGGATTTAGAATAGTCTGAGTCTTCCCTTAATCCTGGCCGTAATTGCTGCTGTCCTAGACCTCAAGACTTCCTGCCCTCTCCCTTCTTGTGGCAGCTGAAGAAGCTGCCTCCTGCCTTAAAAATACAAGACAGTACAATACAATTAAAAATCTGAGAACTCAAAATATGCCAACCATTGTACTGGATGTTTCCTACATGTTATTTCATTTAGTAAGGGCGCCACACAGACTGAAAGCCCCTCTAGACACAAGGATGCCCTCACTCCTGTCCCTATTCATCCTGCCAACCCACTCAGGGGCTCCTGAGAGCCCATCCTTACCCGTAAGGACAGAGTGTCTTTGCACTGCAGGCTGATGCCACACTCATCGGTGATCTCAGAGAGGTCTTCATCTTCAAACTCTTCCAGGCTGATGTCATGGGTGAGCCTGATGGGGACAGGAAGCCAAAGTTACCATTCAGGGAACTGCTGGCAGTGGGCTGAGGCCCCCTGATGCCTTCCTAGTACCTCTTTGAGGGGGCAGCCCCTCGAAGGCAGCCCCCAGAGAATGGGACCTGGTGCAAGGGGAACCCACCAGGCAGTGAAAGAGTGCTGGGCTGGGGTCAAAAGCCAGGCTGCCTGGGATGGCAGTGGAAGGGGAGGCTCTGGGTTATTCCAGCTCTTCCCAGCTGGGAGTTGTCCATCCTGCTGCCAACCAGGGGGCCTGCCTAGAAGGCCCAGCTGGTCAGAGCCTTAGCTCTGCCAGAGGAATGGCTCCCAGGGTCAAGACAGATGCCAAGGCCAGGTCACCCATGGAGGAGGCAGAGAGTTGTGAAGAGACTCCAACAGATGCCTGGAGTGGGGCCTCCCTGTGCAGTCCCTGCAGGGACAAAACCCAAGGTGCTGGCAGAGGCCCCGCCCCAGCCTCAGAGGAACACTCCATGTCCCCAGCCCAGGAAGCCTCCCGCCTCATGAGCCCTGGGAGCAAGTAAAGGAGAATCTGGTGTCAAAGGAGTTTCAGCCTGTCTAGGAGAGACAGTGCCTCCATCCTACGTTCTTGGTCTCATCAATTCGAACACAGAATCCTCTTGCCCAGCATATGGACCCTGAACAGGAGGCTGCACGGCTTGGGTCAGGGAAGGCTGGAAGTGTGCTGAGGTTAGGAGCCAGACCAAAGCACTTCAGTATCAAACTCTATCTGGTTATAGAAAACCTTTTCCTCCCAAGTCAGCCCTGCCCCAGCCACTGCAGTGCCTGCTGGTCTCCTCACCTGCTCAGCCCCAGCCCCCAGTACCCTGCCTGATTTGGTATGGGTGGGACATTTGGGAGAATTCTGAGTCTTTTCCTCAATAAGATTAGGAGATTGAGGTATAGAGCAAAGGAGACCCACTAGTCCAAGGTCACACAGTAGAGGTGACCTAGGAGGCCCACATCTCCAGGCTCTCACCTCAACCAGACCAGAGACCCAGAGCTCAATGGAGCTGCCCCAGAACTCCCCCACTCCCCCACTGGTCCCCACACCCCTACCAGTGCTCCCACTGATCCTCCAACCAGCTGTCATTGTCTGGGCTCGAATCCATCTTCAGCACCAGCTGCATGGAGAGCCCTGCCCAGCTCGGGGGCTGCACGGCCCCAGGGCCACCGGCTCATGCCCAGAAGGGTGGGGGGGCCAGGGCTTGGGGCAGGGCTGGGGCCTCGGGCCTCCACCGCCTGGGCCTGCCTTTCTGCGTCCTGCCCACTGCAGAAGCCTGGGGAGCTCATTAAAAATAGATGGGAGAGAAGGCAGCGGCTGCCGACCCGGGCCCCAGCCCCAGCTCTTCCCGGCCAGCCCTCAGCTGCAGGCAGCTTCCTCCCCGGGCCCTTTGCGCTGCCGCTGCCGACGCCGCCTCCCTCGCGGGATCAGGTTACCGCAATCAATGCCACCGGCTCCACCTGCCCTTCCAATGCCCCTGTTGGGGGCTGGGGTGGCCCCCCTCCCTGGCCCAGGCTTGTAAACAGATGGCAGAAATCTGGGATGTTTGCCCCCCAAAGCCAGACCCGATCTGTTTTAAAGGGCCAGCACCACAATTAGGGTTCCTGGTGGTGAGATGGGGGGGCTTCCGGAATTCTCCACAAATGGATGCCCCACCCACACAGCTACTCCCTCAGCCCCTACACCTCATCAGGGAGGCTTCCGTGGGCCCAGGTGGCCTCCAGACAGTGCTGACTTGGGTGGGTCTGGGCTGCCTCTAGTGCCCACCTGGGTGCAGACAGAACCCTGCCCCTGTGCCTTTCACAGGGCTCCATCCTTCAGCACCCACCCAGGGTTAAGGGCAGACTATGTGCAGAGCGCTCGGCGCAGGGTGGGAAGGGCCGCCTGGGAGGTAAACCTCCTGCCACTTCGGGATGGCAAAAGCAGAAACTGGAAGGCCCCCACAGTGAGGGATTCTGCCCAGGGTGAGGGGCTGGATGGACAAGGTGCTCTTTAAGGCCTCTTCTGACCTGGACCCCAAGGGTGGTAGGGTCCCAGGGCTGGGGGAGGGCATGGTGTGGAAGTAGGGATAGGCTGGGGAGGACAGCTCTGCCCAGAAGCCAGAGTATTCCTGCTCAGTCTGGCTGGTGCAGGACAGCATCTTTGGGATCTTGGGATCTTTGGGACAGCATACTTTCCTGGGATGGGAAACCAGTGGCGGACACCAAGCAAATGGTCAGTACACACTGGCTTCCTGGACAGTCACAGAGAAGGTACCCTGGGACTCAGCTAGCATCAGGCAGCTGCAGGACACTGGGTGTCTGACCGAGAGGTGCCTTCAAACATCTCCTGCTCTGCCGGTGACCCCTGCACACATCTGTGTCTCCTCTGCCTCACTGTCCAGCCCTGGTCTAGCTTCTGCCCCTACAGTCCCAGACCTCCCCTCTGGCCTGCCTGCCTGTCTCCCCAAGCCCACACCACTCCACGCCACCACTATCAGGCAGAGCTGCCGAAAAGACAACCCTTCTGCCCCCCCACCCAAAACCTCCAAGGTTCCTTGCTAGTGGCCAACTCATTGATCTGGCATTCAAGGTCTGCAGCTCTGTGTGACTGCCTGGCTCTGCCATCCGCCTTGCCACTGTCTAACCCAGTGCTTGGATGGAGCACATGGCAGGCTCTCAACCTCTGCTGGCTGGTAGAAGGCCCAGTTAAGCCTGCTCCTCCAGGAAGCCCGCCTGGCCTCTTGTGCTAGTGCCTTACAGCCCTCTAGGCAACACTCATGGGTCACCTATCTTTCCCCTCACTTGTGGCTGGTGTCACCATCCGCGTGGATGCCAGGCAGTGTGGTGAGGCAGACAGGATGAGGCTTGCATCAGACAGCACACCTCCCACCCCATACCAAGCAGCTCCAAACTTAGATGGAGCTCATACACCCTCTCCCTGCCCTGCACCTAGCAGGTGATAAATAAAGGTCCCCTCCCTCCCAGCATGGTCTGGAGGGCAGAGCTGGTGAGGTCACCTTGCATACACTAGGCACTCAGTGCATGCCCACTGGATGTCTGTCAAGGACAGTCTCAGCCTCCACCAGGAATTCTCAAACCCAAGTGTTCGAGGAAGACCTGGGCTGGAGCTGCTCAGCTCACCTCTACACCCTCAGCATCACCTGATATTCTCGCTTCCCAGACAGCAGGTCTAGGGGCAGGCAGGGACAGAGTATCAGCCTCTACAGAGGAGGGTGTGAGGTTAGCTGAGGGCAATGGTGGAAAAGAACGCTGGGCTGGGGCTCAAAGCCTGCACTTGATCGCTGGCTCTTTAATTTTGCTGTTTTCTCATAAGCCAGACAAGATGTAGAATGGCCACCACATCAGGTTTGGAGGTGAGAAGCCTGAGATAAAATCGTCACTCCTTCACTGATGAGGAGTGGCCACTTCGTCTCCTGAGCGGCTGCTGGGCCAGGGATACAAACCTTCTTTATGCTCTACATCTCCCTTTATCCTTACTCCAGCCTTGGAAGATGGTTTTATTCTGCCCATTTTACAGATAAGGAATACTAAGGCTGAGTCATTGGATGCCAAAGGTCTTGGGTTTCCCCACATATAAAATCAGGTCACCCATAACTGCCCACCCACTACCTGCCCACCCACCTCAAGGATGCTGGGAATGATTAACCAAGGGGACTGTTTGTGAACTGTAAGGGTGCTGTGAGGAGGTCATGACCAAGGATCAAGGGGACGAACTGGTCACAGAATTCCCTTTGCACCCTGCCCCTGCCCTTTCTTCCCACTGCTCCAGGCACCAGATGATCAGGATCTCTCAGCTGAATCCCCGGGAGACCTGTTGTGGGGGGAAAGCTAAACAGACCCTTGGTCCCTCCAAGTTCAAGGAAGGCAACTGTTGAGGAGGAAGAAGGAAAAGATGGAGGGGAGGAGGGAGGAAGGAGGCGGAGAAGGAAGGAAAGAAGGAAGAAAGGAAAGAAGGAAGGAAGGAAGGGAGCAGGTTCCCTCCTGAAGTCACCAATCCACTTTCCCCATGGAAACCTGAGCCTGAGCACCAGCAGGCCACCTCATGCTCAATCACACGACCCTCCGCAGGTCAGGTCAGCAGCCCTCGCCTCTAGATCCTGAGCCCCAGCAGCTTCCCCATGGAGACGCCCACCGCTGATCCTTCAGACCTGCTTGCCCATTCAGTGAGATGGTTCCTGAGGTCTCATCTATGTTAACATTTGGTGACTCCATGTCGTGGGTTTGGTCTCTCCAGACCTCCCTGACCTTTGGAGTCTATCTTTATATTCCAGGCCCTTTCTTCTATGTTAACCTCATCCCCGCCCACTCCAGTGCCCCAGTCCTTTCTCCTGGCCAAGCCGGGTCCTCACCACATTCAGAACATGCCATCCTCCTGGCTCCCACTTCCCGAGCAGAGCTCTCCTGAATGGACAGACAAGCATCTGTGTTCTGATGTTTAGGTCACGGCCCTTTCCCTTGCCCTGTGCTGTCCCATCTCCCTGTTAGCCTCGTTCCAACCTTTCTAATTTGCTGTTTCAGCCCAGTAGTGGGCTGAGTTAGAAGTGCATGCGGAGTAAGGGTCACGTGGGAAAGTGCCGAGGCTTCTGCTGAGCAAGGCCAAATCTGAGCCAGGCATCTGGCTGCCCAGAGGCTATTCCTGTCTTCCTGCTCCTGGTTCTCCTGGAGTGAGATCAGGATGCCAGCTGAATGACCCTGGGTCCTGGCCATGGTGTCCCATGGCCCCTCTCGTGATCGAGGCACCTGCCACCGCTGTTTAAGTGCCGAGCAGAGCTGCCCAGGGGCTCTCGCGACTCGCCTGCTCTAGTCTAAGCAGACTCCCCACTTCCCTCGGGCTCCCCTACAGGCCACCAAAACTCACATCTGAAATGCATATCTGGTCTTGTCACCCCTCCCCAGCTCAGAATCCTAACAGCTTCCCAGCCCTTAGGGAAAGTGGCCAAAATTCTCACCTGTGGTCTGAAGGCTCAGCAGAGCCTCCCCTCCCCTCTGGCCTGTGTCATTGTCCCCCACCTCCCACCCTTCCTCTCTCTAGGCTCCTGCCCTGCTGGCTCCCTTAACAAAGTCTTCTCTGATCTCCAGGATTAAGCCAAACAGCCCTGCTACTGGCTGAGTTCCTCTCGCTGGTAGGCCTGGATCTCTGTAATTTTATTTTTGGGCTTGGGGACCAGGGGTGGGCTGGCTGCCCTTAGAGGCCATCGGTCTGTGAGGGCAGGATTGTGTCTTGACCAACAAGGTGTGATGCCCAATACGACAGGTACTGAATAAACGCTGTTGAAGAATAAGCCACTGCTGTCCCCAAATCTTTCTAGATCTTCCCCTTGGAAATCTCAGTTCCCTTTTCAAGTCAACTTCCTGTGTCCAACCCCCTCCCCAAACCCCGTGCCCACATCAGAATCTGGGATAGGATGTGGAGGCCTCTGGGAAGGTGGAGTAGGGGCCAGCCAGGCCCAGCCTCATCCTCAGAGCCTCTCTCCATCCCACCCCCAGCTCTGGGTGGACCCTGGGGTCAGGCTGGGTTTGCTCTCTGGTCTGGAATTCCCTTCTCAACCATGTCCACACTGGGTTCATCTTCACTGAAAACCCAACCTAAGAAACAAGCCCCAGGAGATTCCCCTGCTTGGGGTTACAATGCATCTGATCCGTTTAAACACCTCAGTGCTGATATGGAGCAAGAACTCTGGGATCTGGTGATGCGACTTTTGGGAAACTACCCCCCAAAAAACAATCTCACCCCTGGAAAAACCTTTAGACACAAAGATGTGTGTCCTTGTAACAGCAAACAACAGAAAACAACTGCAGAGCCCAGCGTCAGGGGCCCTTGCGGATGGAGGGAGAATCACACAGCCTTTGGGATGAACATTATAAAGTCTGTGTATTAATGTGAAAAATGGCAACTAATACAATGAGCAGAAGACAGAATGTATGACCCTATGGCTCCACATGACGAATCACACCCAGGAAGAAACACCGACAGGAGCACGGCTGTGAGACGTGGTAGGGGATCCAGGCGTCTTCTGTCCTCTGCTCCCCCGGGCAGACCTTCGGCACTGGGTCAACATCATCCCCGCAGCCACCTCCCAGGCCTAGTTCTGGGCTGGCCTGCCCCTCATGGAGCTGGGTTTCCTGAAGGCAGGCTCTGACTCCCCACCCACACTCAACTCCACGTATAAAGCCCACAGGCACGAAATAAATGCCTATTAGAGGAAGTGCTGGTTGACCCAGGCCCTGGGAGCTCCGCGAGTGCCCTGCATGCATTTCTGGTGCTGAGTGAGGCCAGGCCCACCGCCAACACTCCTAGGGATTTTCTGAATGATTCCAAGAGCTGGGCCTGGGGACAAAGATGGTGCCCCAGGAGGGCAGGGGCTCCTGGATTGGGGATGGGGCCAGGGACCCAATCTGTGGGATCCACTGGGGCCCCAAGGATCCAGAGACCAACTTCAGGGCTCTGACATCCAAGAACTGGTGTTGAAATCCTGCCTTGGCCCCACTGGGTTGTGTGAGGCAAGTCCATGTTTGGTCTGCACACTGCCAGTCCACTGGGGCTGGCTGGGAGTGCTGCTCTGGGGCTGGGGCTGGGGCTGGGGCTGGGGCAGGGCAACTTGCATGACAGCTTTCCAGCCCTTTTCCCCTCACCGGAATGCTGGCCTCACCCTTCACTCTGTGTCCCTGAGTATGACGTTCCTGGAGGCATCAGGAATCATTGCTCATTTTCTCAGCTGAGGCTCCCAGGGTCTTTGGCCCCTGCCCCATCCTCTCCTCTGAGCTCTGGACCCAAAACCAGTTGCCCACTTGAACCCTCCAACTGGGCCCCCAGTGATCACCAACCTCCAGTTCAGCAGGTCTCCAAGTGACTCCACCACTCCACCCACCCAAGCTCTCATCACCCATAGGGCACCCCCTCCCCAGGTGCCCAGCCCCATCCCGGACTCCTGTCTCTCCTCTCCCCTCATACCAGATCCTCAAAAGTGGGCTAATCTACCCTCTTAATCCCCTTCATATCCTCCCCATTCCTCCTTCTTTCCCGCAGGATGGCCAGTCTCCCAGGGGTCTCCCTGCCTCCCTGTCCACTCGCTACCCAGCCGCCCAAGACACCTGCCTGATGCCCCCAGACCCCTGCTGGCTCCCCCTGCTTGCAGGTGGCCAGGCCAGGGTCCCAGCATGGACTCTGAGCTCCTGCAGTCCCCGCTCTCCATAACTGTGCCAGCCTGGGCATTACACCCTTGCCTCCAGCCCTCCGCTCAGTCCGCTCCCTCCCTCCTCACTCCTCTTCCTCTTGGGTGACACTCACTCGCCTGCCAGCCCTGAGCTGAGCTGACCCTTCCCACCGTCACTGAGCCTGGGCTTCTCCAGGCCCTGACCTGAGTCACCAGCACACCTACCACCTGTCTGGTAAGGCCTTGTCTGTCTGTCTGTCGGACTCCCTTCTACACTGCCGCCTGCACAACAGCCAGGCCCATGTCTGGGCCTCTGGAGTGTCTCTCACTCAGTGAGCCTGGCAATGCGCAAATACTTGTTGAGTGAATGAAGGAAACGCCAAGTGTACAGAACCTTGTGAAGAGATAAGTAAGGAGGTCTCTTGGCTGTTGGTGGCCTCATCTCTCATCCCCCAGGCAGCACGGGGGTAAGAATATCACCACCATCCAAGGAGTCCTGAGTCCTGGGTGCTGGCCCAGCTCTGCAGTAACTTGCCATGTGTTCTTGGGAAGACACACACCCTCTCTGGACTCCTCATAAGTAAAAGGGGGAGGGGATGGATGAGCAGATTTCTAAGGCTCAATGATTTAAAATAAAAAAGCCCTATGTGGAATGGCCATCATTAAAAAGTCCACAAACAATAAATGCTGGAGAGGGTGGGGAGAAAAGGGAACCCTCCTACACTGGTGGAGGGAATGTGAATTGGTGCAGCCACTATGGAGGTTCCTTAAAAAAACTAAAAATAGAGTTACTATATGATCCAGTAATCCCACTCCTGGGCATATATCTGGAGAAAAATGTAATTCGAAAAGACACATGCACCCCAATAGTCACAGCAGCGCTATTTACAACAGCCCAGACATGGAAGCAACCTAAGTGTCCATCGATAGATGACTGGATAAAGAAGATACGGTATGTATACACAATGGAATACTACTCGGCTATAAAAAAGAATAAAACCATGCCATTCGCAGCAACATGGATGGACCTAGAGATTACCATACTAAGTGAAGTAAGTCAAAGACAATACCATATGATATCACTTACATGTGGAATCTAAAAAAATGATATAAGTGAACTAATTTACAAAACAGAAAGAGATTCACAGACATAGAAAGCAAACTTCTGGTTACCAAAGAGGAAGAGCAGGGAGGGATAAATTAGGAGTTTGGGATTAGCAGATACAAAGTACTATATGTAAATTAGATAAGCAACAAGGCACAGGGAACTACATTCAATGTCTTCTGATCCGTAGTCATACCCGTTATCCATTGCACCACTGGCCCCGTATTTACATTCAGTATCTTGTAATAATCTATAATGATAAATATATATATGTGTGTATGTGTGTATATATATGTGTGTGTGTGTGTGTATATATGTGTGTGTGCTGTACACTGGAAACTAACACAACATTGTAAATCAACTATTCATTAGAGAAAAAAGAGAAACCAGTTCTGTGTGAAACCAGCTCTTGAAACATTCAACATGTGTTGTCTCTTCCAAGTCTTAAGACCAGCCTCACAAAGAAGAAACAGAGACTCGGGGGCTCAGCCCCCACTCTCGGGGAGCACAGCTAAGAGGGCCAAGCCAGTACTCAAACTCAGGCCAGCTGGGTCCATGACTCCTCTGGAGGCACAAGAGAGCAGTGCCCACCCAGGGTTAAACAGAGTCAAGCTAAGAACTCTGAGAGGCGGGACAGGGAAAGGGCAGTGGGGGCGGCTGGAGCAGGCAGGGCAGGCCCTCAGGGGCCGGAGACACTGCTCTTATTATTCCCACATGCAGGCCTCCTGTCTGCAGCCAGGCCATGGTGTCCTGGAGGGCCAGCCCACGCCTCAACCTGGGCACACTGCCACCCTCGCCCACTGGGCCCAGAACTGGACACATTCACTGGCTCGCCCACCTCAGCTCCTCTCACGAAGGGGTCTATGATAACCAGGGTGGGATGGAAAGCATCATCACCAAGGGGTGGGGAAGCAGGTGGGGGAGGCCAAGCTGTCCTGTGGGCAGAGGCAGGGCCTGGAGGTAGAGTGGAAGGAACACGCAGACCCAGGCTGCAGTGTGACCTCCCGGTCTGACTCCCTCAGGGTCCGTGGGCAAGCCACCCCGCCTTCCTGAACCTCAGTCTCCTCATCTATAAAATGGGCACATCGACGCCGATGCCCAGGGTGGCTGTGAGGGTTACATGAGGCAGCACAGGGAAAATGCTTTGAGCATAACAAGCTGAATAAACACCCACTGGTGTGGAGGGCTGCCACTTGTTGAGCCCTGACTTGATGCACAGTAAGGAATCAATATTAATTAGCTCACCTGACAGATGAGACTCAGAAAGACAAAGAGCTGCCCAGGTCACACAGCTAGAAAGTGGTGGAACTGGGACTTGAACCCAGGTCAGTCTAAGTTTGATGCTCTTCCACGGCAGAGGGGCCTCCCAGAAAGAAGGCAGCATTTGCGTGCCGCAAGCATGTGTTGTGTCCGGTGGAGTCCGTCTCAGACCTCAGCCCGTTACTCTGAGACACTAACCACAAAGGCCCCGGCCCTTGAGCCTTCAGGCTTAGCCTCCATCTGGTCCCCTCCCTCTGGTCTTTCCAGCTCAGCTCAGGACCCTGGGGGAAGTTTCCAGTTCTCATGATGCCATTAGAGATCCCCAGGGGTCCTTGCCCACCTGGGTAGCCAGCAACCCCTTGGCCAGAAGAGGGGCTGGCGCCAGAGCACAGCTGGGGCCTGGCTGGGGTGAGGGCCCCAGGAGAGGAGAAAGCGCCAGCTCATTAGATGGGAGAAACAATGGGGAATGTCTAGGCCTCTTTCTCCCAGGCCCTGGGGCAGTAACACCCTCCTCTTCTTCAACTGGGGCCAGAATTATGAGGGATATTCATCCCTTCCCCCACCAACACTCGCTGCCACTTCTTTGAAATCCCCCTCCCAACTGCCTAACACCAGATAGGGGGCAGGGAGAGGGGTGAAGGGGAACCCTCGGATTAGGGTCCCTACCCCAGCAGGGACCACCTCCCCACCACCTCGCACTCCAGGGCTCTCCAAACCAGACTCCCTCTCCCACAGCCAAGCCTACGATCTCGTGGTTGAAGCTAAGCCTTCTGCACCTGCGCACACCTGACCAGGTCAGTGCTTTCCCAAATCCACAGAGGTCCTGGCCATGCCAGGCCTGGGAGTTAGGCCCCTGTGGCCAGGCAGAGCTGAGGAGGGGCCTACGACTCCTTTTAGTACCCAGATTGTCGGTTGCCCCAAGAAACTGGGACCCGTGGGGCACCCCAGGCTGCTCCCATGTCTACTCAGAAGCCTTCTGACTGGGCACAGGCAAAGCTCCAGAATTCCTGCTTCCTCCGAGATCTCAACACAGACCCCAGGCCCCGCCGCAGCCCCAAAGTCAGGCAGAAGGTGGCCTCCGAGCCCCCTCCTCCAATTCCAGCTCAGAATCTGCCTAGGACATGGAATGGCGGAGGCAGCAGTACTGATGTGCAGCGGCCATCAGTCCGGACTTCAGGCTGAGGGGGTTCTGAGGGCTCCGTCTCGGGAATAGATCCCACCCCCACGCCGCCCTCTAGTTCCGGATCTGGTTGTATACTGGGGCCGGGGGGAGTCCGGGCAGATCTATCTGGGCTGAAGGGCGAGGCGCGGCGGCCGGGAATTCTCACCTGAAATTGGGCGGCGACGCGATGTGCAGCCCCAGGAACGGGGAGGCGGCAGGCGGGGACGCGGCCCCCCCGCCCAGGCCGCCGCTCTCTCGCTCCGCCATTCTCCCGCACAGCCCTGGCCATCCGGGCGGAGCGCGGTGCGGAGGCGGCGGCGAAGGCGGCGGCGGCGGAGGGGAAGGAGGCGGGGGCACGGCGGGAGGCCGCTGCTGCGGGGCTGGGGCTGGGGCGGGAGAGGCCGGCGCACCTGCGCAGGGCAGGGCGCGGCTCCGGACCGCGCACCGCTCTCGGGACTGGCGCTAGCGCCACCGCGCGCGCCCCCGGGCTCTTGCCGGGGTCTCGTGTGCCCCGCCCCCGTCCCGCCTCCGGGCCCGCGAGCCCCGCCCCTCCCGCGCTCTCCAAGGTGCTGAAGTCGCGGCCCGGCGGCCCCGCCCTAAATCCCACACTGACTCCTCTGTACAGTTTGTCCTCCTGCAAAGCCCTCCGTGCCCATGCGGGCCCTGCCCCTCGGGGTGGGCCTAGGGTCTGGGAATCGGGTTACTAATGGCAGGACCCTGGTTCCCAGGTCCTTAGTTGACCCCCTCACTGCAGACAAAGAAGGAAGTCAGGAAAGGAGGGTCGTGGAGGAAGTGCAGAGAAAGGCTAATGGGTGTTGGGAGTTGGCTCCTAGAGCAGATTTGGAATCAGGTGGTGTGAAGTCACATCCTGGCTCTCCAAATGAATAAGTGGTGTGGCTTTGCATTAGTGACAATAGTCCTAAGATTTGATTTTTCTCATGTGTGAAATGAGGACAATAATGGTCCCTCTCATGGTTGTGAGGATGAAATGTAATACAAATGTGTTGTCACTGGAGGCCGGGAATACCCCCACCTCCCAGGATCCAGGTTTCACCCCATCCTGTCCCCTTACCTTGAGGGGACCCTCCCTCCCAAGGATTCTCCCCATAAAGTCTCCTCTCTAAGGATTGATTCAAGCTCCCTTTCAGTCCCAGACACTTTGAGGTGAACCCTTCATTTTGGCTTCTCCATTTCTCCTCATTCATGTCAGGTCTGTCCCAGATTTCTCCTTCTCACTTAGCACCTCAACTGCATTTTCTGTAGAGCATCCCCTCTTTTGTACCCAGACACCCCACAGCTGGATTCTTACATTCTAAGACTTGAGGCCTTTTGTTCCCACAGTTGACATCTTGGGATTCTTTTTGTTTTTATGCTTCCCCCAGCACCTCTGCCCCTGCTAAGTTTGGGCCATGGTTCCTCCTGGTCTTCTCTCCCCTAAGAGGGCTAAGCTTATGAGTTCTTTCACTGAGCATGAACTTCTTGACACTCAGGGTGCTGGCTATGGCTAGGCTCCCAGCTGTGGTGGGTCATAGAGCCTCTGGCCAAGTCTTACTGGCTTGTCTGACCATCTGAGAGAACCACAGAAGTCCTTTCCTTCTGAAGAAGCAGCAAACTCATTTACAGCTTGTGGAATCCTATTTGCAAATCTAGACTGCCCACTGGTTGTTCCACCTCCTTTCCGTTCAATGTGGCATCCAGAAAGGAGCTGTAGGCACCAGCCCTGCAGTAAACAACTCCCAAGCTCCAGTCCCCCAAACATCCCAATATCCAGAGCCAAAGACCTTGGCTGGCTCTCTTCTCCCTGTCCTTGGGCCCAGAGGGGACACTGTTATCTTTCCTGTCTTGGCTCAGGCTCCTTTGTCAAGACCCACCTGCTGCTATGGTGCTGGCTTTTCCTCCCAGGAAAGCAGTTTGCCACAGTGCCTAATAATTGTTATTGTTCCTTAGAGTGTATGCTTGTCTCTACCAGGGAGCATTCTCTGGTTAGGAGCATGTATGTGTGGAGGACAACTCTATCTTCTAGCATATTTTGCTCAAGAACAAAGGTTATCTTAGCTCCCCAGGCCAAGCCAAAGCCACATTAGAAAGAAGCCAGAAGGGAGAGAGGGAAGGCCAGGTCCAGGTCTCAGTGAGAAGGGGGCCATCAGGAGCTTCAAAGTACAGCTGAGAATGAGATGAGTCCCAGGGTCAAGTTCTTCCTTTCCCCCTTTCTCTGTGCAAGGCAGCTTGTGATATTCTTGGCCTGGCCTGAACCCCTTCCCACAGGAATTTGGGGTGTGGGCTAACAGATTTCACATCCAGTGGCCCAAGACTATAAAACTCACAGGAAAGCCTATGCACACCACAGAGGGGGGCCACACTGGCCAGATGGCATGAGACAAAGTCAGCATCCAGGCTCTGGGCTTGGCTGTGGGCAGATCTGACCATGTAGCCAAAACCAGAGGGCTTGCATCCCCTTTGCACCAAGCAGCTGCGGCTTATGTGGCTGAGTTGAGGTAAATAACGGATCGAGGGCCTGGAGAGGGCCCTGCCGACTGCTTGGGGGTTTAAGTGGGCCAAGAGACTGGGTCCCTACAGGACAGCACTCAGGAACCTCATCCCAGGGCTGGCGTGCTCTGTACCATTCTGGCCAACTGACCCTCAACTCTGCCCAAGCTCTGGAGGAGCCACTAGTCTGTTCCAGTTGCTCAACTGGGAGCCTTCCCATTCCTCCATCTCCTGTCCCCTCCTCCCTGCCACCTCCAAGGAGGGTGAGAGCCTCCAGGTTCCAGCAGAATTAAGACAGTCTGGCCTAATGCTTCACTCAGGCTGAGCCCTACTGCCTCCCAATCCCCAGACCCCCACAAAATTGACATCACAGCTTTGCTCAGACAGGATCAGACCTTTATGAAACACGTGAATATTCACAAACTGTGGGAGAAACACACCTTCCCAGCAACAGAAAATCTCTGAATAAAGTGCATTTGGCCTGCACCCATCTCCTCCCCATGCTGGCCCTTGGATCAGGATTTGGGGCAATGCTCTGCTGCAGCAGGTCCCAGGGACACCTGGGCCAGGAGAGGGGAGGCATGAAGCCACAGTGGAGCTCCAGGACACTGGATGCACCCTCTTGTCACCCCACCCCTCCCAGCTCTGAGTGGACTGCTTCGTTCTACTGGGAATGGGCCAGCATGCTAGGGATGGTGAAGTAGGGGGAGGTGGTCCTGCCAACTTGGACCTTAGGGAGAGCCATCGTCAAACAGGTAGGAAAAGGGAATCATCCTAACATTTGAAGGTGCTGCTAAATAAATACTGGCTCTGGCCCTAACCCCTCAGTCTTCTTGGTTTCTCAGACCAGCCCTTCCAGGCCTGCCCTACTCTCCTGGCAACAGTCCTGATTCTCTTTCCTCCTGGCTGGGGCTCAGGGAACAGTGAGTCCCCCAACCCAATGCTGCGAATACAAACCATTGCGTGCCCTGCTCCCCCTACATGACTACGGAACATTTCTAGTGAGGGTGACATACATACAAGAGTTGGACTCTAAAGGCAGCTCTCTGGCTGAGAAAGCCTGAGGACATCTCAGGAAGAAGCCTGTTGATGTGCTGGACAGATGTGGGAGACAGGAGCCTGACCCCAGGGTTCTGGTCCTGGGACAGAGGACAGTGGAGGGCAGGGCTGGGGCCAAGGGAAGTAACAGCTATGAGGCCAGGAAAGGTCACAGGGGAGGTAGAGAGGAGAAGGCCCAGGGGCCAGCTCAATATTACGCGTGAGGACAAAAATCCAAAGAGGCATTGACCTTTTAGCAACATATACACCTGCAGGTGCGCACACACACGCACACACATACACACACTGTGGCTCAAGTGCAGGCCATGGGATGGAAGGAAGACTTGCTCCAGCTGACCACATCATCCTTCTTTTCATTGTGTCCTTCTCAGCACAGACCTCCGACAGCGGGAGGTTTGAGGTGGGAGGCACAGGCTGCTTCTGGAATGCAAGGCCTTGGCTCCTCTGGGTCAAACCTCCCACCTGCTGCTTCTAGAAGGGTTGGCGTGCGGGGTGGGATCTCGGCCGGACCTTTTCCAATTGTCCCTGGCAATCCACCGGCCTAGGTCTTTAATGTCCACCTACTGGGAGAGCTGACACGGCAGTTTGGATGCTGGTCAGCCCCGGGCAGGCCCTGGAGGCCTCTAGAGTGCAGACCAGAATGGCTTCCCTGGCTGGGCATCAGCTGACCTTGGTGGTAGCTCTGAGGTGCCACAAAATGTGGCCAGAGGAACCAGGGGGCTTTCTACCACCAGGAACCTGGCCTCTTCCTGGCAGTGGCACTGAGTCTCCACAGTGAGCTCTGAGGCTGGCTCTCAGCTTCTGGGGAAGGAACCAGTGAGACTAGGATTCTGTTCCTAACCTCAGGTTTTCAGCTGCGAAAAGGGAGATGTTCTTAGGCTATTTTCCATTGTACTGTGCATACAGCACTCCAGTCAGGTGCTTGGGTGTACTTCTATACGATGGCAGAATTTGCAGATCTGTCTACATCCTCGCGCTCAGTCCCAGCCGCCCAAGGAAGAGTCTGAAGAACCCAGTGGCAGAGAATTTTAAAATAAGAAAGAAGCCAGGCCAGGTGATGATGTCTGGACTGCACCCATCCGCTCCAGCCTGCCCAGCCTCCAGGGTCATAAAGTAGGAACTCAGCAGGACCCCAGGTGCCTCTAAAATCGCATGCTCTGGGCCAGAGCCTGAAATGATTCCCCGCCCTGCTCCTCAGTCTGATGTGAGGAGGGAGGGAGGAAGTGCTGGGGTCGGGGGACAGATGCCAGAAACCCAGCTAAGGTCCTACCACGCTTCTACTCAGACAAGGCAGCTGGCTCACAGGGACAGGTCTGGGATGAAAGCCACTGCCATGACCTCCAGCCTGGTGTCCGGAGGCTGAGGTGAAGCTGCTACAGGTGCTCCTCGAGCCCAGGCAGCATTCAGAACCACACGAGTGTACACAGATGCATGCACACGCAAACAGGCCCCCACTCCTTCCTCTGCACACGCGCACACACATGCACACATGTTCGCTCCATCTCTGTAGGTGATCAGCTGTTCTGCAGGTTGCACTCTGCTGCCACGGTGGCTGCTCGGGCACCCAGGCTTTGCTCACGGAGCCACAGCGCTGCAGCTGAAAGGGAAAAACAAGGGCAAGAAGGAACACTCAGGAGGCGCTCAGTTGCCCAGGGACATGGCTCCTCTAGCTGCTTCTCTGGGGAACTGGGAAGAGCATAGAGTGAACCGAACAGGCCAAGGTACCTGGGGACAAGGTCGTTACTGGGATGTCAGCGGGTGCCTGAACACTGGCTTCTGAGGTGCTGATGCAGGACAAGCTCTCCCCTGTGGACCCTCTGCTCCTCCTCTGCCCCGGGCCTGAGGGCAGCAGGGGAGGAGGGGGAGAAGGCCACAGACACTCACCTGAGGCCTTGGGTAACACTTGGTCAGATGTGACACAAAGGCAGTTTCTGAATCAAGGCACAGCGGCTGCTGCCAGAGATGGAGAATCAGAAAAAAATGGGTTGGATGAGAAGCCAGCCAGGACCAGTAATTTTGGAAGATGAAGGCAATGACTGAGTTTAGAATCAGCCGGTGAGCAAATTTCCACATAGAGATAAAAGAACCCTGGCACTGTGCTAGAAGACGGAGGGCTGGAGGGGGACACAAGGATGACTCATCTTAAAGATTTAGAACATTCTGAATCTGGGGCAGAGGGAAGACGTGGCTTCATCATAACACTGGGTTGCCTGTTTGAATAGTTCTAGTGCGTCTGAGAGCGTAAAGAGACACGCAGGGTTCAGTTAAAACTTTGGACGGTTTAAAGGATGGTGAGGCAAATGATAACCAGAAGGATTACTGAGCTTACGGGTCAAGCACTGTACACTTGTGATATGGCTGAATTGTGTCCCCTCAGAATGTGACTGTTTCTGGAGATAAGATCTTTAAAGAGGTAGTTAAGTTAAAATGAGGTGTTTAGGGTGGGCTCTGATCCCATAAGACTGGTGTCCTCATGAGAGCAATGAGGACACAGACTCACACAGAGGTGAGACGGAGTGAAGACGATGGGGGATGGTGGCCATCTACAAGCCAAGGAGAGAGGCCTCGGGAGAAAGCAGCCCTGTCATCGAGTTGTCTCAGACTTCTAGCTCGCAGGACTGTGGGAGAATTTCTGCTGCCTGCCACCTGGTCTGTGGCACTTTGTTATGGGAGGCCAAACAAACTAACATAGCTGTGATCCCACTGACCCTGAAGATATGGCCTCTGTTCTTACAGATGAGAAAACAGAAGCCAGAGAGGATAAGGAAGTTGCCCATGACTACCACATTCAGAAGTGGCAGGAAAGCCAGGTCTGTCTGATTCCAAAACCTGTGTTTTTACCACTAGGTAATCTCTATATTATAGTACTACTGCTCATGATAACTTTTAGAGGATATAAAAAGAAGGAATTCAACACGGTGGCATGAAGACTAATATGCAAGCAACATAAATGAAGTCCAGATGTTAACGGAAAAGGGAAAATGCTCTCAAGGGTCAAAGGCATTGGAGTCAGGGATTAAAAAATCAGTCTTCTGACACATGCAGACCTTTTCAGACAAATGTTAAATCTGAAGATTTTATCTGGGTGATGACAGTTCACCTAGAAGCTGGGAAAAATCAAGAGCAAACAGAAGTGCGTCCCTGCATGGCTCAGTACTGAGTGCCTTCTTCTTTAAAATATCTTCAACAAGTTTTCCCTTTAAGTCTGTACTATAATAACCTAGCCTAGCCATACTTTTCACTTCAAATAATTATATCTGCCACTAAAGTATATACATGTTTATTGAAACATGCTGACTGGGATATATATTTTATACATAGGTCTCCCTCTGACCACTGTTGTTAAGTCAAAGAGATGATGATTCTTCTGAGACTGAGAATTTCAGGACTGCAGAGTAGACACACCAGTCCTCCTATGCGCTACCTCTGTTTCTTGTGTCCTCTCCACCTAACAGGATAGAGGAAGATAAAGAGTACTTGAAGATTCCTTAGGACAAGGGCTCTCACTCTGGGGTTCTTGGATCTCTAAGGGGTCCAAGGGTGGGCTTAAGGGCCAGTCCATGAAGACCTTGAAATTCTGTGTACATTTTTCTGTGTGTGTGAATGGGTGCAATTTTCCAGGGAGAGGCTCCATCTTTCATCAGATTCTTCAAAGCATGGGTCACCCAGAGGGTTTAAGAACTGATGCCTAAGCTTAGAAGATAAGGGGGTGAGGTACAGTCAGGTGGTTATAATAACAATTCATTCAGACCTACTCTGACTTGGGCATGGGTTAGCTATGAGGCAGACCATAAAGCGAGGTGGCTGCCTCCTGGCCTCAGATAAACCCCAGTGACCCACATCCCCCTATGTTGGGATCAGAAACACACACACACAGAAAACCAAGGTTTGGAAGAATGAGTTTGTCCTTGTCTACAAAGCTAGTCAAAGGCTTGAATAACTAGTTATTCAAGCTGCTTGATCAGCAGACAATTAGCTGGTCCCTGTGCTCTTGTTCTCAAGCTAGGGCATAAGTCTGCAGGAAAGAGGGGCTGGGGAAATCAAATGAGGCCTTGCAGGAAAATGATGACAGCAGCACTAAAAGAAAGGGAAGAACAGCTAGGCGAGAGGCACAAGGGGAAAAAAATCAACTCATAAAACATGCGCCAAAAAAATCAGTCTCATGATTGTCCAACTCTTTCAATCCGTCATTAATACAAGACACAGCAGTGGCTGGAACATAGAATAAGTTAATGACTGCCTCTCTCAGTGTGCCAGTGTCAGTTAGGATGACCCCCTGGGTACCTGTGCCCTCACACCCCTTCCCGTCCACCGGGTGCTAACAAGAAACCCAAATCTGCAAGTCCACCCTTCCCCGGCCCGAGCCCAGGTGGGTGTGTGGATAACATGTACACAAGCGCCTATGTCAGCAGAGTCCACTACGGCTCAAGGTCTGAAAGAAACTTTGTTTGGAGGCTGTAAGCAGGTCTCAGGGGTCACCCCTCCCCACCACACTGGGTGAAGCACTGTGCCCAAGTGCTTGGGAGGGGCAGAGGGTTTGCTATGCGCTTCCAAGTTAGGAGCAGGGAAGGCCAGAGGTTCCGCTGTGTACCCCAGCTGGGCTCTTAGCTCTGTCTCATTCCTCACACACTTGCCCTTCCTGCACCACACAAACCCTATAGCCAAGGGGAGGGGACGTCTGTCAGTCAACAGCCACTCAGTAAGTGCCAGGGAAGGTGCAAGGGGGTACTGAGTCCCAACTTCTCATTCCCAGGTCAGGAACTGAGAGCCAGAGAGGTGAGGAAAACTTGCTCCCAGGCAGGGACCACACGGCCTCCACTCTGGGCAGCATTTTACAGGTTGACCGGAGCCTTTCACAAGCGCTGTTTCACGTAAGGAGGGGTAACAAACGTCAAAAAGGCAACGAACAGCTTCCAGAAGTCAGGTTTTCCTCAGGGAGGCCCCCAGCTCTGGTGCGCTTTGGGAGGGGGAGGGGAAGAGATGATCCTTGGCCAGAAACCCTTTGTATTCAGCGGGCTTCTCTCAACAGATCACTCTGTACCAGCAGAACAGCAAATGGATCACGTGAACTGTTCCCCTCGTGGTAAAATAATCGGACCAATAAGATGAATCTGTACACAATTCGAGGCTGATGGAATCCTCGGCAGTCAGCAGCTTTGGGGATTATGGGAAGCATCTGAACCGACAGCTATTTGGGGCTGGCTTATTTTTCAGTTTAGTGAACACTGTACGATAAAGCCAAATGCAGAATAGATACTGACGTGGGTTTGCAGTAAGCATGGAAGCTACTGATATCAGGGTGTGTTTTCCCACAAGATCAGTTTAAATCATTGTCCAGACCTGAGGCATTAGAAATAACAGAATCACAAAACTACAGAGGTTGGAGCTAAACAGAGCCTCAGTGGGTCCAGGATGAGCCTTCAGGCTGGTAAAGAATGACTATGCACACCTGACAGCTAAAGCATCTCAGAAAGGTTATGAATCCTGCCCAAGTCACACAACTAAAACTGAAAGAGAGGAGAAGGGAGAAGGCGCAGTAAGACTGTCAATTCAGGCCCTGGGGCCACTGCTCTGTGGTCCAGCTGGCCCAGTGTGCTGGCTCTGACTGGAGTAACCATAACACAACCAAAGACTCCCTCGGAAGCATGTGCAAGATGGTAATGTGAGTTCATCTGCGTGGTGCGTTTTACTTATTCAAAGGCTTTTCACATAAGGATTTTCCGTTTCTTTCCCAAGTGTGTATGCTGGATGGGTGGGGCAGGGGACAAGGTGCTGTCTCCACCGTGTTACTGATGAGGACGCTGAACATCTTCAGGCCCAGGTGCGACGGCCAACACACGGGGAAACAGAAGTGCACTCCTCTCTCTCAGTTTCCCAAGAACACAGATGTCTGTCCTGTCCTCTCCTGGCCCCCACCTCCAACCAATTAGCCACGATTAAGGGCTAAATTCTGAGAATCAGTCCTTGATATCGCTGTAGGCTGACCAGACATCTCCTGGACCACAAAACAAGAGACAGGCGCCGACCACTGCACCCTGAAGTGTCCACTTGGAATTACCGCTGCAGCCTCTCAGCTGGCTGCCTCCCCACCACCATGTCCTCTGCAGGGCCCAGCCCACGCCTGGTGAATCTTCCCAAACTGCCAGTTTGATCATTCGCTCTCCTGCTCCGAAACGCTCCTAGGCTCTCAGAGAGAACTCCAAGGACTCACCTGCCTGATATCTAAAACCCTACATGATCAGACCCAACTGTAACCTTATGTTCTTCTGAAATAATAATGATAACAATATTCGTAATAATAGTGATAGCTGCCACTTCACTTATGAACTTATGAGGCAGGGCCTGGCTAAGTGTCTGGTATATTATGTGGACACTGTTAGCTACTGGCCAGTGTTCAGCTTCCTAGCTAACAGAACCTGGATTTTGTTCAGTGGGTCATGGGCCCAGCCCAGACAATGGATCACGAGTGGTCTAAGTCTGTGATTCTCAAAATACAGTCCCAGAACAGCAGCGTCATGAACTGCTGGGAACTTGTTCGAAGTGCAAACGCTCGGATCCCACCCCAGACCCACCAGGTCAGAAACTCTAGGGCTGGGGCCCAGCCACCTGTGGCTTACCAAATTCTCTAGGGGGTTCTATTGCTCATTCAAGCTGGAAAATCAACGGTCCAACCAATCCTGACAATCCACATCCCTATTTCCCAGCTGGGGGGTGGCTCTGGGACTAAATTTTGGGTCATGAGGCCAATGTAAAAAGCTGGGGAGGGGTATCCTGGGAAAGCTTTAATATTCTTGATAAACAGAAGAGAGGCATTCCCTGACAACCCTCATAATACAAAACTGCAAACTCCACTGTGCCCCAACCTTTACTTTTTATCTTCTTACTCAATTTGATTTTTCCTTCACACACTTAGGGCCTCTTGGCACATGATGTATCTATTTGTTTATTGTCTGTCTCATCCTACAAAGACACACCCAAGAGGGAAGGGACTGTCAGTCTTGTTCACAACCATACCTCAATGTCTACAGCATGTCTGGCAAATTGTGATCACTTGATAAATGTTTAATGAATGAATGAGTGCAGCTGTCTCTGCGATTCCTTCTCATTCCTGCTTTGAATGAGGAACTGATGGCTGAAGCTGTGGCAGCCACCTTGAGGCCATGAAGCAAGAGAATCTCAGAAAAGCTGGCTCTGACATTGTTGAGCCACCAAACCAAAACCAGCAACACCCAGCTCTGGATCTCTTTCTTGTTCGGTAAGAAAAATAAACCTGTATTTGTTTTAGCCACAGCAGTCAGGTTTTCTATTCCTAGCAGCCCCACACATTAACTGACATATATATTTAATTATTTAATCTTTGTAACAAGAACCTAATTTCTGGTGAGAAACCAAGTCTCATAATGGTTAAATAATTAGTACAAAATTACACAATCATTAAGCTGTTTTTCTTATCTGAAATGCCCTCCTTGCTGCCTAAATCCAATTCATCTCCCCAGCCCCCTAGGGGAAACTTCTGTGTTGTACTCCAGGATCACCCCAGCCCACCAAGAGCTGTCTTGTAATAAGCTTGAAGAGTCTGTATCACTTGTCTAGGAATTATCAGTTATTTGTTTTCTTCTCCTAAGCAGACTATTAAGTCCTTGTGGATGGCGTCGTATCACATTTCATATGTTCTATGCCCCTCTCCCTCACACACTTGCTGGCAACAGTTTTATGCTGAATTGGATGTCATTAGCTTACTGAGCAACTTTGACCCAGATGTTTAACCTCTCTGTTCTTTGGTCTTCTCACCTGAAAGTCAGAGTAGCAGCCTGGTAAGTTCCAGATTTTTAAGACAGGATGAACTTCACTTAGTACCACAGAGTTAACAGATGACTAAGAGAGTTGTATCTAGGCTGCCAGTACTCTCAGAACAAGGTAACACAGTCTGTCCATCAGCAACGTCTATGACAAGTCCAGCAGGATAAAGGGCACAAGCGTCAAACACTCATTATCTCACGCAGCATTTAAGTCTTCATGCTCCAACTAGATGGCCTGGCCTGGCCGTGAAGTGGAGGGGTTTGGAAAAAAGAATCAATCAGCTCCATGGAGAAAATCACTCTCCAATCTAATGATGCAGACTTGGCACATAGGGAACAGCCTGAGATGATGACTCAAAGGGGACAGTAATTTACATCTCTCACAGAAAGGCATAAAAGGCCATTCCTGCTCTGGGGAAGGAGCCAGTTTTTATTTTTTAAAGACATTCAGGGGGCTTCCAAGAAAGATGAGCACTGACAAGGAAGTGTAGAGCCAAAGCCACAAGAAAGGTGAGAACGGAGGAGCGGCTGTAAGAGGCACAGATAGATGGGGAGCTGGGATCTCCTGGTCCTTTGGTGGGGCTGGGCTGAGTGAGCCTCCAAACACCCCTAAGCCTGTCTTCTGAAGGTAGGTGCTGCCCTCTGCTGGCCTGCCTACAGAACACAGCCCATCGGGGTGACGGCAGAGGGGCTTGGGCACGCTCAGGCCCTGCCACTGGGCCAATTCTCCCACAGCTTCGTCCAGTCTTCACGTCCGCTTTTTTTTTGGATGTGGCTCACTTTAATAGGTAGAAAGAGTCTAATAATTCTTTTCCCTTAGCTGGCAAAGAAAGATCAGGGCTTTAACCCCCTTTTTAATTTTAGAAGGTATAAGTCAGGGTAGGATTTTTGAGCTGAAATCCTAAAAAATCCTATAGTAGTCCCCCCAGGTTGTAATCTCGTTTGCTGAGTTTTAACCTTGAGCTGGCAGGGCAGCAGTGTTCTAAACCCACCCCCACCTCTCTCCCACCTCCCTCCCTGAAGCTCTCAGCTGCTGTCACTCACTCTCAGACATCCCTGCCTGGCAGCTCTGTGGAGGGCAACTCTGCCACCCTGGCCCGTTTGCTGAGTTCTTCACCAGGAGGCTCCTCTGCTGCTTCCAGCTTGCGTTTGGGGGATGCTGGGCCACCAGGTAGTGGTCTTGGACCTGTAGGAAAGTGGGTCAAAGTGTCACACAGACTGTGCGTTGAGCCAAGATGACCCTTAACTCTGCAGTGGCAGCTCTTTGGGGGACAGGGAACCTGGCTCATCAATGTAACCAGCACAGTGCTTCTCAGACGTGCCCCTAGGCCTTCTTTTCAGCATCAACCTTGCCTGGAAATGTCCAAAGAGAGCACAGGCAGGACCACTGGCAGCAAAGCCAGCTTTTGGGCCCCAAAGCACATGGGCTTAAGGCCAGAGATTGATGCAGCCTGTCTGCTGTCCTCGCCCTGAAGGTGGAAATTTCCCTCTGCCATGCTGGCTGGGCCTCCTAAAGCCAGAATGAGCAGTGCCCTCACCTGTGGGCTGGACAAACTAGAAAAAATGTGACGTTCTTGCCAGTCTGACCTTACTGATCATCTCAGAGCTGAAGGTGGAGGTTAAGAATGCAGCAAGTCTGTCTACTTCCCTGTCTCTTACCACCACCCGGGCCTTGCTGCCATCTCCTGCCTGGACACATGTAGCCGCCTCTTTTCTAGCCTCCCTATAATTGGGGACTCTTGCCCATACTGTCCCTCCACACAGCAGGCAGAGCGAGCTTTTTAAAACAGAAACCAGGTCATGCCTCTGACCCGCTGACCACCCATCAGTGCCTTCCCTGCGCTCTGACGACGGAATCCTAACCCTCCTCGTGGATGCTGAGTCTACACGGCGCTCCTGCTGCACCTGTCCTCATCGCATCCCAGCTCCTCACTCGGGACATGCCAGCTGCACCAGCCTCCCTCCCCTTGTTGCTGGAATAGGATAAGCTTGTTTCCGCCCCTGGGTCTCTTCTTGCTACTCCCTTTGCCTGGAATGCTCTTCCCCCAGTTCTTGGAAGGCTGGCTCTGCTCACTATGTGGGTCCGATACTCCATCTAAAATAACCCCCTTCTCCAGCCCCTCTTTCATGAGGTCACTCAATTTTATTTTCCCCAAAAGCACTTGTCATCTGACATGATCTTGCATGGTTCCTTTAGGATCTGTCTCCCTCAGATGGAATATAAGCTCCACTGGGGCACAGACTTGTTCTGGCCTTTGTCCTCAGCCCCCAGTGATGGACGTGGTGGTAGCTCTGCAGTGTCCTCGGGATGGGCACGGGCCATGGCAGGCCAGTGGCTACTCACCTGCACTGCTCATGCTCCCAGCCTGGCTCGAGCTGGGCTCTGCCACTGGGTTGCTGAGGTCTTCCACGCAGGAAGGGACAGATGCCAGCAAACCTGGAAAGAGGCAGGGGAGTAATCAGAATGCAATCTCACAGGACTGCAGAGGGCTGCGGGGCAGATGAGTACAAGGCAGGGGGCACTGGGCCATGACACAAAGGTTCCATCTCTTCCCACTGGCCACAACTACTCAGAGAGGCCTGATCCAGCCCAGCCTGCGTGTCTTGTGCCCTGGGGAGTCAAGCCAACTTAACAGCCTGGAAGACAGCACTTGGTCTCCCCCTGTGAATATCTGGGAATCACCATCTGTGCCCTTTGAACTTGCAGGTGCTATCTGCCTTTTAGGGAAGCAGGGGATGGTGGTGGGAGTAGTGACTCCTTACAGAGTCCCCGGTAGCGGGAGAGCTGCTGGTAGATCTGCTTCATCCGCTCAATGTTGAGCCGGCTGGTCTCGGCATGGTTGACCATAGGCCGTGGGTAGTCCACACCAATGATGCACTTGGCTGCCTTCTGAACTGACTCTGGGGCGTTCCAAGGCTCGTAGATGTATCGAGAAGGGAAGCCTTTCAACTTCGGCAGGTATCGCCTGAAACATACACACCAGACAACCCATCAGCATGCTGGGAGTCTCCTTCAAAGGGCCAAGCGTATCTCGTTCTAGGAGGAAGCCACAGAGGTCAGAATCCAGAGAGCCTGGTCTGCATCCTCACCTGATGTAGTCCCCACTGGGGTCCGTGCGGCGGCCAAAGCCCACTGGGCAGTAGCAGTGGAAGAACTGTTGGAAGAAAGCACTGCAGGACAGCCACATCCAGCTGCCCGCATTCACGCTGAAATCTGCATCCAGGAGCAGCTCATCAAATACCTAGATGTGGGGAAAGTGGGACAGTCAACTCTTCGGGGACCTACAGCCATGGTTCTCCCCCAGTCACCACATGCCCCGTGGAAAAGAGAGCCAAAGCCCTTTTGCCGAGGGCAAGCCAAGGAGGATTTGGAGGGGACCTCCTGGGCCCAGGGGTCCCAACCCATCCCCTAGCCCAGAAGGGGGCTGCACTGAGCTGGGCTGATGAGAGGGTACAGGCCAGCTGCCCGCTGAGAGCACTCACCCGGACCCCGCTCTCCCAGCTGACCCAGAGGTCCCCACGTGTGAGGAAGCAGGCCACGGCGTGCCGGGCCAGGTGGTGGATCCAGCCCTCCTGCCTCAGTTGGGTCATGATGGCGTCAATCCAAGGGAAGCCTGTCTTGCCCTCGGCCCACTTGGCCAGGGCCTCGGGGTTGCGGTCCCAGGGGATCTGGATGCAGATGGGGTTCCCCTCCATGCGGTCAAACCTGGGGTTGTTGGTGGCTGCCGTGTAGAAGAACTCTCGCCACAGGAGTTGCCCAAACAGGGAGAGCGGGGGTGTGCTGTTCCGCTTCACCTGGGGGGTGGGGATAGCTCGTGGGTACAAATGCCTGCCCAGCTCTCAGCGCCGTGCCACTCGGGGTTCTCCCACAGAGGAATGTGAACCTGACACAAACTCGATGGTTCCAAAGCCCCTAGATGTTTGAAGGGACTATGCCCTAGAAGCGCCACAGTGTGCCAGCAGACTGAAACCCCGGGCCCTGGCTGTGCCTGTTAATCCTCTGAGCAACGAGAACGGCTGCAGAGAGTCAGGCAATAGAAAGGGATATTGCTGCAGACTCTGCACTGGGAACTAAGCTCCCCAAGGCTGGTCATGATCCTTGTCCTCAACCGGCCCTGTTTGGCTCCACTTTCTTAAACATTGAAGGGCGTTTTCCCATCAGCAAGCATAAAAATTACTCAGTCTAGACATTGGTTAGATAAAGTTACACCCAGTAGCCTCGATCTGGGGCCCTGAGGGAATTAAGAGATCTAAGCAAATAATAATCTTCCTAAAATCACAAGATCACTCACCAAACTGGCAAAGCCACCCTGTGCCGCAAAATACAGATATTGGCAAAGATGGGGAAGCAGTGTGAAACAATGTAGACACAGGTGATCTGATGAATTTGAATAGTTGGAGGTGCTGCGCTCTGTCCTTCTGGGGGTGGGTGCCTCACCATCGGGGTAGCTTCCTGTAGTCTGAATCCGGCCCTGCATTCAGCCCTCCGGGTCATTTCCTCATCACTGATGGGCAATCACCACTCCTACGCTTTCCTTTAAATGCTCTGGGCACAGCCCTGTAGAGGCCCACTGTGCTCTTCACTTCCGGCCTGCCTCCTGCCTCGCCCTCCCTGCCTCCCACCCTGCGGACTCGGCCCATCGACCCGCCTGCCCTGCCACCCCTAGGGCCACACTCTGAGGTCGGCTTTTCTGCCTGTCCTGCTCCACTGGAGAACCTGGATTTTATTTCGATCAGCAGTTTGGGTTGTGCTGGACTCTGCCATGTCTTGGATGTGGCCTCTCCCTCACCTTCTCTGGACTGTACGCACACGTAAGCCAGAGGGAAGGCCTCTTTTCGGGGTGACTGACTGGCCTGGAGGCCCTGGGCCACTTGGCTGCAAGCAGGGCAGGGGGTGCCGCCCTCGCCACCCCTCACCTTTTTATACAGGTCCCACAGGCGGTAGTAGAAGAGGCGGCAGGAGAGGCAGCCGAAGCGCAGGTAGGGGCTGAGGCCCGTGGGGCTGGCCAGCAGGGAGTTGGCGTTCATTCGGGGTCTCTCATAGTTGGCAACCCAGGCCTGCAGCAGAAAGACAAGGTGGAGAAAGGACAGACCTGGATGCTTCAGAGAAAAAAACCCGAGGCACCAGGTGGTCAAGGAATCTGCCTAAGGTTGCAGACCAGAAAGCCAAAGTGCCAGCATGTGAGCCCGGTGTCATTCTGCTCCCTCACGCTGGCAATTTTTGATGGAACCACCACCAAGCAAAGAATGAGGCCCAAGTTCTTGTCCTGACTTTGCTATTTAATTTGTGGTGTGAGCGTAACAAGTTACATGGTCCCTCAGCTACTTATCTATTCAATGAGATAAAATTTTCCACCTCCGGGGGATTAAGTAAAATGACAGATATGAAAGCTTCTGAAAGCACTGAAGGGTCTGTGATTATACAGAAGAAAAAGGGCTTCTACTTTACAGAAGATACCAGCGCTCAGTCCCTGCTCTGGTGATGGGGCCCTGAGACTGCTGCCACATAGTGGTGACTTCCCCCCCCCCACCCCGTTCAACAGTGGCCAACAAACCCCTTCCTGGGGACCCACAGAGTCATTCACTTCTGGGGCCACTTGTCACATAGTATCACTGGTCTAGTTTTTATCAATTGCCACCGGCAGAGCGCTTTACCTCCACAGCTCACTGACATGTGTGTTCTCTCATTTGATCTTAAACGGTTCTCCAAGGCAGCATGCCATCACCTCCTTTTGAAAACGAGGAAACAAAGCTCAAAGGGTTGTGTGACTCTCCTGGGGTTATAGAGATAGTAAGAGACAGGGCTGGAGGGACTGACTCTGGATTCCAGTCTTTTTCCACTACCTCTGATAACTATTTTCTCTTTCTCAACTCCTAACACCCTCTTTCTCTTCACGATGACTATTTCACACACTTAACACCCTCTTCAGACCTCTATTCCACACTCCCCACCACCTTCAGCAGATGACCTTCCTTCCTATGATAAGGAAATGGGAGCCATTAGGTAGGAAACACCTCAACTTTTAGCCATGAAATCTACAAACCTTCCTGCCTTCACACATACCTGGCTCCTCCTGTGACCCCGCCCAAGGCCAAGCTCCACCCCCAGGTCTGGAGCCCGCCCACCCCTCTTCCTTCTCTTACACATTCCATCTCTCCCTCTCTTCGGCATCCACTCCAAGATCATTGGGAAAATGATCTTGCTTCTTTGCAAACAAAACAAAACAAAAATAAAGAGCTTGTCACAGTGGACTTCTCCCCTTGGGTCCCCTTTCCTCCCTTCACAGCCAGCCTCCCTCCGTTTCCTCACACCCACCTTCACTCTCTAGCACCCGTCAGTCTAGCTTCAGCCTTCAGCACCCCCATCAGACTCTCTGTGATGTCCATGCCACTGAATCCTACAGGCATTTTCTTTCCCTGTATTTTTGGACCTCCCAGCGGCATCTCACCCGGCTGACCTCCCACCCCCTCATCTCCATATCCACCATTCCGTTGGCCTCTGTATGCCACAAGCTCCCGGTTCCCTCTCACCTGGCTAGCTGCTCTCCATGTTTCACCAGCTCCACCGCCCCTTCCAACCCCTTAAGAGTTCGCCTCCCAGGGCTCTGTCCTAGGTCCTCTACTCAATCAACTGTGTTCCCTCCGGGAGCTCATCCAGTGCCATGGCTCCCATGACTATCTCTTTGCAGATGATCACGACATCTGTAGCTCTAGCCTAGGCTGCTCACCTAGACTTCCAGATCACTCCATCCAACTTCTTGCCAGAGATCTCTACTGATTGCCTTTCAGGGACCTCAAGGGTAACAGGCTCTTGTCTTTAAACCACCCTTTTGTTGGCATTCTCTATCTCAGAAAATGCACTGTCATCTACCTGGTTGCCCAAGCCAAAAGCCTGGCCATCATCTTTGACTCACCGCTCACCAGGTCTGGTCCATTCTACTGCCCAAGTATTTCTCCAATCTGTCCTTTTCTTATGGCACCAACTTGATTTAGGCTAAGACTGTGTCTACAATGGACAACTGTGACAGTCTCCCAACGACCTCTCTGCATCAATTCTCGGGCCCCTCCAATCCATTCTCCACACTGAGAACAGAGTGATTCTTTAAAATCCTATCCCACATGTGCATTGGTGGTATAGTGGTGAGCACAGCTGCCTTCCTAAAATCCCTATCCGAGGACAATACATGTACTGGGCTTCCTGATGTTCTTAGGACAGAGTCCCGAATCTTATACACAGCTTACAAGCTAACCCGACAGTCTGTGTGGGCCCATCTTTCTAGCTTCTTCTCCTGCTATTTAGTGAAGTACCATGCTCACTAGCCTTTGCACATGAGCTCCCTTGGCCTGGAACGATGTCTTCCTTTCCACTCTCCCTTCCTTGGTTAATTTTGACTCTTCTTCAAGTCTCAACCTAAAGGCCACCTCCTTGGCAGGTGATCCCTCGGGTGTTGGGTTAACTATTTCTAACAGACATGAAGTATATTTGACTGCTCACATTCTTGCCCACCTCTCTGAAAATCTTTTTAAGTGAGGCACACGTACAGAAATCACACGGATGTGTGGCTTAATGAACTATTCTAACACAAACACCTGTGCGACCACTGCCAAAGTGCAAAAATCAGAACTTTGCCAGCCACCAAGAAGCCTATCTACGTGCTCCAACCAGTCACAGTGCCCTGCCTGCCCCATAAATGACTGCTTGTCCAACTTTTATAATAATCACTTTCTGGCATTTAAAAATGTTTGTATTTTTCTGTTTTTGCAATGCACATCTGGAAGGGAGGGCTTTATCTCTTCAATTATCCTTTGCATTTTTAAGTGGTTTTTTCCTCATCCAAATTTATATTCCGAGGCTCCATAGTTTAGTCTTGGCCATTTAAAAGACTTTGACGTGTTATTTAAGTTTTTTTCACTCTACGCATTTCTTGCCATCTCTCTCTCCTCCTTTTAGATTTTTCTGTGGAGGCACTCAGGCAGTTTGACATGTACTAATTCCCACTGCCTGGATTTTGCTGTGTACTTATGGTACAGTTCAACACTTCCCCCTGTCCGGTGTGTGGTCTACAAATTGGTGGCTGGTACCAAAGACTGTTCTCGACTCAGGTTTGATCTCTTTGGCAAGACTACAGGGGGAACATAGCATCTGACACTCTCCATGGTGTAAGCAGTCACTAATGCATCACGTGGCATCACGGGGGGTTGCAAGATTCCATCATTCTTTTTTCCTTTAATAAATTTCATTTAATAACATGGACACTTTCTATTTTTAGAGAGATGCTTGCCCTCATCTACCATAGGGTAACCCAGTGGTAAAGATCATATTGTTTGCCTCCCCTTTTTGGTAATAGTGTCTAATTTTCTTGTGGTGACCCAGCCCTTCCCTAATCTCAGTTTAAGTGGGCAAAGTGAAGCTAAGCCCACTGCTGACTCTGGGAGTGGGCTTACTCTCAGATGCAAGTCTGGCCAGAGAAAGCACCCCCTTCCCTGGCCATAGTGACTGAGTCAGGGACAGTCACATGACCCAAGCCAGACCAGTAAAAGCACTCCTCGGGACTTTTTCTGAAGCTTTTGGAACAGAGGCACACAACTTCTTCTGGTGGTACTAAGCGGATTGAAAATAAGCTGCTGGTGACCAGCTTTGCACTGCTCAAGGAAAGCCTGCCTGAGAATGAAATAATACAGAGAAAGGCAGAACTGAGATGGAGAGTGTATTCCTGGTAGCATTATTTGGACATTTGGATCCAGCTGTGCTTGAAGGCTACATCTTGGACTCTTGGTTATGTGAGTTAAATAACTCTCTTTTTCAAAAGCCAACTTGCAAACAAGAACTGATTAACATAATCTTCTTGCTCTTTCGCTCCCATAACCTCTGAACCATCCCTTTCCTAATCCTCAGCACATTGTGATTCCTTGCTTCAAGTCTGTCATCTCCTACAGATGTGTTTCTGGAGACAGACTTCACGCCCGTCTTGTTGGGCAGGCTTTCTAGCAGCTAGACCATCCTGACATGAGTAGATGCTACTTCAGATTTGGAGAACTGAAGAAGTTAAAATAAACCTCCTGAAATCAGGCTAAACTCCTGTCCATCAGGCATCTTTTATTCTCCCAGATGTGCAGGATGCAGTATTCCCTCTGGCCACCGCTGAGTCTGAAGGGCCCTGATACAAGGCCCCTTGACGAAGAGGCCCTCCAGGGGTATGCGGAAAAGGAGTCCCTGAAGCAGTGATCTAAGGGGCATTCCTCTATAAAAGGATTTTAAGGAGATGATAATGCCCAGGCCACAGGTTAGCTCTTTACTTTTAAGTCTCATTCTATCCCTGCCATCCCATTTGTCATCTCCACCCTTCTGCCCTCTTGGCCCAGCCTTTGTCTCCAAACTGACCACAAGAATTTCTAAAGCTGATGTGGACAGAGACAGCTGGTTCCCCATAGCCCCTGGACACTAGCTCTTTTCAGTCACTGGGGCTTGCTTTTGGCCCTGTCTGATGGTAACACCCAGATGGAGACATGAAGGTTGCTGGGTCTCGGGGAGGCTGGGCCCATGGCGTGCCTTCCCTGCTGGGAAGCATTCTTTCCACATAGGCCTGTCTCAGCCTCCTTGTTCCACTGTTATCACTTGGCTGTTGGGCCAAATGCCCAGCCATCCGAGCAGGAAGAGAACAAGTTGTTCTATAAACCAGCTGCAGGGGGCAAGAAATGGGAGCTGACTGTTCTCAGTTGTGAGAACCTTCTCTGCTGTTCTAGTCCCAGGGTGGTGGGGGCACGTGCATTGTTGAGGAGTGTCTCTGGGGCCTTAGCCTCTCTCCTTCCCCTTGCCAATTCCCACTTCACTGGGAGGTGGGCCGTTCGTTCTCTGTGCAAGCAAATGGAAATCAATGCCTTGGAGGAGAACCAGCAAAAGGTCGGGGGACACATGAACACAAAACAATTAATCTTATGGGCTTTACTTGACCAGATACCCTATCTGTAAAGAGAATCTGCGCACAGATGAAAGGAAAGCAATCTAGCGTTAAGTTTTTAGAATCACACAGAACAAGATCTCACTCTACTACTTAGTAACTATGTGGCCTCAGACAAGTTACTTAACCTAAGCCGTAATTTCCTAATCTGTCAAATGGAGAGCTTAATACCTATCTTGTAGAGCTGCTGGAAAGATGAAAGGAAGTAATGCAAGCAGGTGCTTAACCCAAAGATGCTCAGCCCAGTGACCAGCACCTGGTGAGCACTCACCGAACAGCAGCTGCTATTACTGTAGTTGCTGTTGCCATACAGAAGACACTTCATTTTTCAACAGTTTGAGCTAAGAGGCCCTGAGGGGCATGAACCTGACCCCATCTCCCCGGCTGCATGGGTGTCAGCACCCAAACTTCTGTGTCTCAGAAACAGGGCCATACCTTCCGTTCCAGGTGCTTATCCAGGCGGGCCAGAGCTTCCGTCTCTCCTCCCTGCCAAACAGCTGGGCCAAGTCCTTCAGTGGGGAACCCTACATGAAGAGCAGCAGGTCAGAGGACCGAAGGTCAGGCCAATCCAGTGACGGCTGAGTAAGTCCACACACGCTGGTCTGCTCTTTGAGCTTTGTGGGAACTGAACGCAGTGTTCTTGGTGCTACTGGTGCTGAGGTAATCGTTAATGTTTCTGCGTTTTCTAAGTCACCCTTCCACTGTGACCTTTTCTCTTCTTATCCTTGCCTCCCCCATCCCAGCCACACATCATTCCGGGCAGGTGAGAATAATCCTGGACTGCTCACCCTTTCAGGTTAGCTGGCAACAGCTGTGGTTTTTCAGGTGAGAAAGGCTAACCTTGTTCAGATAAAAAAAATGGGTTGAAGAAGAAGGAAAGGGAAGTAACAAGCAACGCTAGTTACGCTGGTACTGAGAAACCCACTGATGCCAGCACCAGACTGTGCCGACATCATCTGAGAGGGAACGGTACAAAAATAGGGGCATAAAACAGAAACAGAAGACTGTATAAATGTGAACAGAAAAAAGATCAGAAGAACATACTCCAGCATTAATAGTTGTTATCTCTGGGTGGTGAGTAATAGTGATTGTTTTATCCATTTTCATTTCTCTGTATTTTCTAAAGTGTCTATAATAACATGCATTACTTTGACCAAAAAAAGAAAAAAAACCCAGTAAGTTATTTTACAAAAAAGGAGGTGCTGGCATGAGCAGCTCAGGGCAGGAAGTACACACCCAGCTCCTCCAGGGAGGGCACGCCAAAGGTTTCATCATGATTCTCCTGGATCTCGGCCCTGCAGCTCTCCATCTGCTGGCTGGTCACGGAGCCCACGGGCTTCTTGGGCAGTTCCATGCGGCTGATGATGGCCTGAAAGCGCTTGTAGGTAAGGGGCGGCTTCTGCCCATTCAGCTCAATGATCCTGGGAATCCCAAAGCACACCTAATGTTACTCACAAGGTCCTTCATTTCAGGTCCCTGTCTGCCCAGAAAATAGCCCAGACTTTGAAGCCTTGGAGGGTGGCTTTCCTCTTCTGTTCATGGGTCCCACCCCTGAGCGGAAAGGACTGGGCAAGGGAGGCTACATCTTCATTTTACCACGAGGGAAGATGAAGCCCAGATGGCTGGAGCAGGTGCCTTCGGTAATGGAGCAAGTCAGGGCCAAAGCTGGGCCTCAATTCCAGTTCCCTGGTGCCTATGTGGAGCTGCCTAAAACAGCACCTGGCCACCTCTCTAATCACAGAGAAGTCCCCACTGGCCTTCCTGAAACTTGGCCTGTCTGTCCAAGCCACAGGAATCCCCATGGATCTTCCTCTACCCCAGCACAAGCCTTGAGGAAGTTCTTTGATAAGAGCTGCAAACATGTTCCTTGGTTGGAGAAGCACTCCCTTTTTGGGCCCTACTTACCAGAACAGAGAGGTGGAGAAAAGCCTCTCTTCCCTAAAACAGAGGCTAGGGCTGGGATTAATAGCAACAACTGAACTTAAAGGGGTTTTTACAGTTTACAAAGTATTTTTTCATGAGCAAGGGAAAACACAGCTGCCTTCAGGTAAGAAGAAAAGATACAGGAGAGTGAAGAGAATTGAGGTTGTTTATATAAGAATGAATTGGGATCGGCTGAAGCCAGACTCCCAGGGCTCTTGTTGGCCAAGAAACAGCTTATGCAAGACTGGGCTTGCTGGCTTGCCTGGCAAGCTCATTCCTTAGTTTCTCTCTCCTCCCCTCCGTTTGGGAGATATAAGGTTGGCTGCTGCCCCTACAGTACCTCCCCCTCCTCCAGCACGTGGCAGGAGGAGGAGCTCCACACCCAGCAGCTCCTGAGAGCCCAGCTCACGTGCAGAGCTGTGTGACCCGGCCTCCTGGCAGCCACCACTGGGTCAGGGGAAGGGGGGCCGGTGGCTGCTGGCTGAGGGCTTGGCAGCAGCAGCAGCAGCACCAGGCGGCTGACAGCTCGGGAAGGGAAGGGGAGGAGAGGGTTTCCTTCCAGCCTCTCTGAAAAGCACAGGGGCACTTCCTGGAGGGGAGGAGGCTACTCTGTAGTTAGCAGCTCTCTGCAGGGATCTCTGGAGCCTCCTGAGCAACATCTAAATGCATGGCCTGGAAACCTAGATAGCCGGGGGAGACCAGGGAAAGCATTTCAGGAACAGAAACTGGGCCTATGAGAACAGAGATCTTTTGGGAGGGGCAACAGACAGGGTCTACTGAGGTCCGAGGGCAGTTTCTGAGCAGCAGGATGGAAATGGGAGTACGTGGAGTGGACAGGCCTGGAGCATATTAGAAGCAGATCTATGAAGACCCTGAGTGGTGATCCTCACTGCTTCCGTCCCTTGGGCCTAATAAGCCTCTTTGCACCCAAATCAGGTAAGCTCTCTGACCTGTTCTACAGGCCCCAACTCTACAGTCTCCTCCAGCTTCTAGAAAATGCCATACCTCATGTGTCAGGGGGCCCTATTGCTGACCCTCCCTGAGTTCCACTCAGCAGGGGCCCAAATCACCAACTCCCACAATTGGCAACCTGACCCCTGGGACCCATCTCTCACCTGTCCAGGTCATAGAGAGTATGAGAGTTCTCGGTCACCACCTCCACACCAGCCTCCTTGGCCATCTTCATGATGGCTGCGTCCCGTTCTTTCCCAAAGGGTTCAGAGTCATATTCAAAGGTCAAGCGGGTCACCCCCCATTCCTGTGGGGGGAGAAATTATTAGGCTCAACACTGTTTGGGAAGGAGGAAGAAACTGGGCACTCAGCTCCTTCCTGGGTGGGAACACAGCAAGTCTGCAGACCTGTCAGAATGGGCTGCAGAACAAACCAGAGACAGTGATTTGAACTGGAAAGCCAACAATCTGAGGTCCACAAGGTTTGAGGAGGGCAGGCCTCTGGGGTGAGGCCAACAGCCTGCAACACTGGAGCCTGAGGCTCATGGTCTCTGTAGAATCCAGACAGAGAGGGGCAGCTCTGTGTACCTGCTGTGTCCTTGAGCTAGGAAAATGCAGCAGGAGGCTATAAATACAGTGCTCCCAGGGGAGCCCACAGTCCCTGAAAGAGGCACTGAGTCACTGGTGGAGACAGCAGGGGACAAGATCATCGCCTCCCGCCTGCTCGGCAAATCTTTCCCAGAGCTCTTCAGGCCCTGCAAACTTATGGCCTAGTTTTCTTGGCAGACTTGAGCTATGTGAAGTGTCCTAATAGTTTCCACAGCAACAATCCTGAGGCCAACAGGCTCCAGCTCTCAGAGAGTCGGGGAAGGAGGAGCAGCCCTTAGCCCAGAGGTCAGAGAAATCAGACCACAGGAGCCACATGTTTAAAAGGAAGGGAATTCTTTTCCAAATCTTTAGTCATTTCTGGTAGAAATTTCTAAATTTCCTGGCAAGGCTCTGAGAAAGCTGGTCCAATGAAAGATTGTATATATAACCGACAGAAAGCCTGAGAACATGCAACTAGCAAAAAGGAAACCACATTCCAACCAAAGTCTTTGGTCACGTTCCTCTAAAACTCTTAACCCCCTGGGGCTAATGTCCTGGGCATGCACAGGCCAGTCTGGTCCTGTGACCCAGCCTTGCTGTTGGGTGTGGGTCCTGAGAGCAGGGCTGGGTATCCCTCGTCCAAGAATAACAGCATTAAACATTTACTGAGCTTACTATGAGCCAAGCACCATGCTTAGAGATTCATATAGATTACACTGTTAAATACTTGTAATTCTGTGAATAATAAAAATGTTATTATTAGTTGCAACCTTCTCCAAGAAGCCTTCCTTGACCTCGTTCAATATGATTCTCCAACACCTTGCCCGTTTTCCATCACAACATTTATCACATGGCAATAAAGTTGCCCATTACTTGCCTGTTTCCTCTATTAGAGTGTGAACTCTCAGAGCAAAAACCATGCTGTTTCAGTCTTCATTACCCTAGGACCTCGTATGGGGCCTAGTACATAGTAGAAACTCAATAAATATGCAGTAAATGAATAAATGAATGAATGAATGATCTCTCTGTATCTCTGGGGTATTACTGGGTTGGACTATGAGGTGCTGGGAGAGGGGGGACAATACAGAGGGAGGAAAGGCGAAAGCGTTTAACAGTATGTTGGTTGAGAACACAACTCTGGAGTCAGAGCCTAGACTCAAATCTTAGACCACCACTGCTCAGCTTCATGACCACGGACAAGCATTGCTTTCTCATCTGCAGAATACAGACAGCAGCACCTACCTGTTAGGGCTGCTGTGAGTATGAGAATTAATGTACGTAAAGCACTTATCTAGAACAGTGCTTGACTCACAGGCAGCCCTCAATGAGTGCTGGCTATTATCAACATTGTGTGGTTTGGGTGTGTGTGTTTGCCTGTGGGGGGGATGGGGATGGGGACGTGAAGTGAACGATGAAGAGTTTACTAAGCTACTTGCCTTGACATTAATCTTTCCCCCCAGGAAGAGTAGGGAAGGAAGCTGTAGGGTGGAGAGGGCATAAAACAATTGTGCTCTGCTGAGGATGAGGCGAGACTGTCCTATAGCCTCTCTCTGTGAGCACTTCTGCTTCTGTCTGGGCCTTAAAAGATGTGCTTTGTAAAGGGGCTGGGGAAAGTGGGCTGGCTACCTGATACAGCACAGAGGCCTACGTGGTACCCAAATGAAGAGTTTATCAATCATTTACTCTGGAGGAAGCAGGGAAGTTCCCTCAGAGAGGCTGACTTTTTTTTTCCAACAGGCAGAGCAAAGCAAGACAGGAAACGCCCCTTGCTAAACCGGAAACCTCACCCTCAACTCCTGGCCTCCTAATAAATCTTGCCGGCGTGAGTCAAGAAAACATCCAAGGAAGCCAGTGGCATCTGGGGTGGAATAACTTGCCACATCCATGTCTGGACTAAGCTGGGAACTTTCCAACAAGAAAATTTCCTTGCTTTCACAGAATTTTTCCTTAACACAGTTTCCATTCTGTTGGCAGCTGACCGGCTACATTCGCTCCCAACTTCCCAAGCAGCAGTGGTCAGACTAGCCCCGACTATTCCCACTTCCTCAGTCAGAACACTGTCTCAGTCTGCGGGGAAACCCAAGGAGCAGACTCTCTGTCTTCTCTTCGACTCTGTACACTTACCTTGAACAGCCTTGGGAACACATCAGCCGGCTGTCCCCGGACTACAAACAGGCGGGAGTTCAGTTTCCTTAAACTCGTGTCCAGATCTTCCAGAGACTGAAGCAGGAACCTGCAGAACCCACACAGGCCTTGTTGGTGGTCAACATAACAGAGTCACTCTCTTTCCTAACAAAGCAGGGAGAAGCTGGTACGTTGTCTATGCCAGACAAGCAGCATCGTTCTACTGGGTTCTAGTCCAGGTGTGATATGGCAGGGGATGAGGGCTGCCTCCACTGAAATCCTGCCTTTGCCATTTACTAGCTGCATGACTTTAGGCAGTTACTTAACCTCTTTAGCTTTTTACCCCCCTAATTTGTGATATGAAGTTGATGTTAGTACCTACCCCATAGAATCGTTAAGAAAAGAAAGGCAAACAATGAAGAACATTTAGTACAGAGCCTGGCATATAGAAAACCTGGGATAAGTGTGAGCTGCTCCTACTCTTGTTGTTTCTCTGTGATCAGAAGCAAGTCATTTATTCCATCTCAGCCTCAGGCCCTGGGTATAAATATCCACCCATCACTAGGTGGCTGTGAGAGTCAAAAGGGAGAACAGATGGGAAAGCCATCTGAAAAACAAGTGCAATACTTGGTATGGAAGCCTGAGGTCCTATTAGAGGAACAGGACTGCAACAGCTGTGGAAAATCTCACCTACCCTGGTCCAACAGACTCCCTGTCTTTCCACACTCATGCTTCGGGCTACACGGACGTCTATTGCCACAGCCCCATAGCGTGGGCTTGGGCCCCAGTTCCCAGGGATTTATTTGGCGGGTAGCTTATTCTCCAGAACTCCCCAGGGCTCTGGCCACCAGGTCCTCATCCCAAGAAGGAGAATGCCAACGAAGGTACTTCTCTGTAGGATATCCTCCCATGCTTTTGGGGGTAGGAGTTGAGACAGGAGGGCTTCAGATACTCAAAAGACCTAGCCTGAGAGCTGGATCACCATGGGAAAGGGACAGGAAATTAACATTTCCTGAGAGCCCTCAGTGTTTTATTTATTTACTTTATAGGACCACAAAAATTTACCACCTGTTCAGTTAGGCATAATTACCTTTCTGAGAAATTCCATCAATACATTTTATGATATGTTTTATCTTTAAATCAAGTATAATTAACATTTTAAACAGATTAACTATTCATGTGGTTCAAAATTCAAGTTACAAAAGGGTACACAGTAAAAGGTCTCCTCCTCCTGCGTCCTCCAGGAATTTGATTCCCCTCCCCAGAGGCAACCAATGTTACCAATGTTATTATATACCTGTTATGCTTTTAAAGTGCATTCTCAGTTCTCTCAACACATTTTGAAGAGAAATAGTAGCTTCGTTTTATAATGAGGAAAATGAGACACAGAAAGGATAATTAATTTGCCTAAGATCATAGTTATTGGGTGACAAAGCTGGCAAAGGAACCTAGGTCGGTCAGGCTCTGAACCATGTTCTCTTCTCTGCGCTCCCTTTCTTCTGCCTTTTAGCGGAACATCAAACACTGCTTCAGGGGATGAGATGCATGCAGGACCTCACGTGTTTGGAATCCCTCTCCCTGACAAACATAAACCTGAGTCCAGGTAATCCACTGATGCTCTGATCTTCTTCCTCAGGAACCAAGCCCTGACAGGTCAGCCTGGTTCACAGATACCTCCTGCTATCTACCCTGTGGCCTCCCACCCAGCCCCGTTAACAACAGGAATCACCAGGTTTTATTTTGAGTGCAATAAAACCTGGCAGCTCCTCTGCAGCACATCACGTTCCTGACTATGGGAAGCGTACAGAAGCAGCGACTGCTCCCAGGCTGCCAACTAGAACCGGCCCCCGCTGCTGCCTCTGACGTCTATAGCATGACACTCCTAGGCAGCGAATGCCACAGACCCACATTCCAGCATGAGCTGAGTCCTGGGCTCAGCCTTGGGTGTCGTGCTAGCTAGCGAGCATGCAGAGACTCTCCAAGGGGTTATGATGGGAGACTGACAGGCTGAATGCTGCTTTATGTAAACCCCAAGCTCCACCTCTGCGAATTTCTGTTTTTGAAACACTGACACCCTCAGAAGAGGAAAGCTGAGACAGAGTGACGTACTTGTGTTGGCCTCCTCCCAGGCCTCACCCTCCTCTCTGGAGGAACATAAGAGAGACCCATGAAAACAGCCTCCATGGCACCTGAAACCTGAGTCCTGCCAGGTAGCTGGCCTAGAGACACCTGGGGACTTAAATTCCACAACCCCAGGGCAGAGGGTCCTCCATCTGGGGCTCCCAGGAATGTCCCTGCCAAGCTCTCTAGGGGCCTCATCATCCATAGTCCACCAGGCTGCAGAGGACTTTGATTTGAAGTGACAAATGAGACTGGCATGCATGTGAAAGCTAGGTTCCAGCTGCCTCCTGCAGACTTTATTTTGAGATCTCATTTATTAAAAGGAGAGATTCCCTGCAGCATCTCTGAGGTACAGATAACTCCACGAGAGCCCTTTTCTTCTTTGACAAGAGATGTCAAGGCAGGGAGCAAAAGGCACGACTGTGAACTTAGCAACCAAGTGACAAAAATGATAATAATAGCAACAACTCACGCCTAATGAGCATTTACAATGAACCAGGCACAGTTCTACTTATTTTACATACATCACCTCATTTAATTCTCAAACAGTCCTATGAAGTAGATACTACCATTATTCCCATTTTACAGATGAGGAAACAGGCACAGAGAGATTAAGTTATTTGTCCAAAATCATACACCTAACAAGCGGCCAGAATTCAAACCAGGGCAGTGTGGTTTGGAATTTGCATTCTTAACCAGCAGGCTCTCCTGCCTCTCGACCAGGACTCCCCCCACCCCCTGCCCCCCAGTACTGAAGCTGTGCTGCTGGGGACTCCACCATCAGGGAGCACTACAGCCCAATTCAAAGGCCAGCACCTCTGTCCCAAATCTCTGCTCCTCTGGGGGATCAACAGCTGTGAATCATTCAGAAGCTTGCTGAAATACAGAATCTCAGGCTCCTCCCAGACCTCCAGAATCAGAATCTGCATTTTAGTAAGATCCCCTGGTGATTCCTTTGCACATCGAAGTTTCAGAAGCACTGTCCCAGAAAACTGAACTTTACCTCAAGCTTCTGTTTCCAAGTTGCCTTTCTTTGCTTCTAGTTTGTTTCTACTAAACATCCTTTCTTTGAGATCCTGGTTTCTGCCTTCTCTTTGGCTCTCTAGAAGTGCTGTTACTTCCAACTTCCCTCCAGAGTCAAGCCCTCCAGGGCTCCTCCAGGAAGGGAGGCCTCACGATGACCTCCCCCAGGAGCCCAAGCCTCCAGGCAGAGAATGGGCAGCTACTGCTAGGGCACCACCTGTGAGGCCAGCCAAAGGATGCTCTGTGTAACACCAAAGGAACAGGGAGCAGGGCTGCTACTGGGCAAACACCCACTGGGGCCAGTGGGCACATCCTTCCACCAGAGAGAACCTTGGGCCTTTGTTCTCCCCTAGAGCCCTCCTCTCCACGTGGCCAGTTTCTCTTTACTCCCATGAGTGGAGCCTCTGAAGACAACGGGCCTGGGCATTGGAGGTGGCAGTGTCTGGGCAGGCAGCTCACCTTTGGCAGCCCTAAACTGAGCTCACATGGCTGAAATTCAGAGCACATGGTCATGTGTGAACAGTTTAAGCTCACCCTTTGGATTAAACAACATGCATAGCTGAGCTGCATTACGTCAGTGCTCTGGAACCAGCAGCAGACAACTGGAGGAAACCAAATCGGAAATTTCCAAAAATACTGAAAGGACTCAGTAATTCAGGGACTCCATGGAGCTAGCCCTTTAAAATAAGACAGGCAGATCTTTAGGGAAGGACTTCTCTAGAAATGGCAGAAATGTTGAGGAATGTTTTGTTTATTTGTTATTAATAGGAGGAGGGAGGACAGTGAACACTTTTTTTGGGTCTAGACTGTCCTTGACCAAGTTTCTCTGCTTCAAGCCAAGGTCATTTAACTGTAATGATGACATCATTGGCTGGCCCAGACTGGCTACATAGGATATTAATAGAAATTAATTTCTCCTAAGTAATTAAGAGAGCCCCATGGAAAAGTATACCCCAAACCCACAATCCATAGCAGAGACTGATATCTAAGATCACTCGAATAAAAATATATCTATTCTTTCCTAATTTCAAAGAGAAAGATGAAGGTGAAAGTTTTTATCCCATTTGGGCAAATGGAAACATCTCCTCAGCAGCAGAAGAGTAAAGTGACTCCCTTGGGTACCAGTATAAACAGTTCCGAGAAACTCAAATGTCCTTGCCAGTAGACCACAGTTCTCAATTCCCCTCTTGCTGACCAGGTTCCAGGGAGGACACACCCAACGTGGACAGTCCAACAACGTTGAGCTAACAGCACTGGGAAGAGGGACACACCTCTCACCAGGTATTTGGGATGGGGGTGGGGGTGGGGGTGTTCCCAGGTCACCTCATTTTTAATTCTGAGCAATGTGTGCTGAGATTTTATTTCTATCAACTCCCTCTGTCCCAAAAGCTCCTGAACACACATGCAGCAAAGAGCCACAGAGAAAATGACTCAGAGTGAGGGGAATTGTTGCCAACACTTACCTAGGTTGCAGTAGGGAGAGAAAGGTAAGGAAAAACCGCAAGGATCTATTTTGAGTACCCATTTTAAAATCTAGAAGCAGCTCACATTCCACCCCCTCCCCTTTTTTTGGGTGAGTGTTTGGTTCTCACTGCAATATTTCCTTCCAGATGCAGTAAATTTGAGGAAAGTGGGTCTGCGGGCAATGGCAAAGGGCTTAGCTAACTAGTGCTTGACAAAAAAAATCCTGAGGCTCATATTGCTACAATTAGCCTATAAACTTCCCACTACTACCAAGGCAAGGAGTCTGCTAGCCCTCCTCCTATGCTAATAATATGCATGTTCTTGGTTGCCTTCCTCTGTCCACTTTTGCTCTTAGAAAGTGCCATTCATGGTTATTTTAATCTGATTCATCTGCTGAAAAATGCTGTGTAGGAGTGAGTGTAGAAAGTGAAGGAGGATAACGGAGATACAGATTTTGATTTCCCCCATCTCCTGAAGATGGCCCAGGGCCCACTCTTCCTAGGGAGGCTTCTCAGAGGCAGCAACAGAAGTATTTGCAGAGCTATGATGTTATGCTACAGCACAATTCTCCCAGATGACTTCCAGACCCAGAAACAGCCACTGGAAGATTACACATATTGGAGTTATGCAGAGGTACGGCTGGCTCCATCACTCCTCCCAAACCGCAAAAGCATGAAACAGTCTGCAGTTCTGATCTCACTCTGATCCTGGGAGCAAGGAGCGTGGCGGCGGGTAGGCGGTAGGAGTGCGTCTGTGTTCAGGCCCAGCAGCAGTTATCGTATTCGATTTGTTCTGTGTTATTTCACCTCTTTCTTCTGTTGCCAAAACAAATCAAACCTCCCACCAATGCACTGCAACACATATCCCAAGTTGTCGGGCTCAGGTCTGGGGTTCTCAAGTCCAGTGCTTCTCTGGCTTTGCTGCACATGGCAGCTTTAAAGACCCTAATGCCCAGGCCATAACCCAGAACAATGAAATCAGAATTGGGAGAGAAGGGGGCCCAGGCATCTCTTAAAGATCCTTAGGTGATTCCCATGTGCAGTAAGGTTGAGAAACACGGCTTGATTCTGTCTCCCTATTTTATTTACTTCATGGCACCTAGTTCTACTAAATTATGGTTGTTGACTTGTCTTCTTCTATGAAAATGTAGGCTCCAGGAGCTCTCAACACTGCATCTGCTTGTTCACTGCTGTGTCGCTAGCAGCACCTACAGCAGTGCTTGGCAGATATTAGGCGCTCATTAAATAATTGCTCAATTAACACTTGCATTCCTACATGGCCTCTGACTTCAGGATTTGACGCAGACATCTGAGCTGCCACATCCCTTTTCTTTCACTTGCTCAAAAGCACAATCACAAGAGGGTGACAAGAATCCATAAACCTAGTTTCTAGTGCAACTGAGTTTAATTAGCAACAGAGGTTTTGTTGTTGATTTTTAATCTCCATTGCCACAAAGGAGCAGGGAGTCCTACGCAATGTCCCCCAAAACCCAATAGAAGAAGAAACTCCTTCCTGGCAATGTAACAAGCAAGTAGTCTGGATTCTATTTACTCTGCTCTGATTGGCACACTGCCATTGGCAGAGGGGCAAAGTCTCAAACTTGGTCCATCTTAGGGATAGTCGGTGGTTTGAGGTTATTTGTCAAACCCAACCTCCTATCTATAGAAACTGGAGCAAAGGCAGAGCAATAGAGCAGCCTGAAAACTGTGTGGGCAGGCTCTCCACAGGACTATCTTTAGTCACTCCCTCTATATAAATGGGGCAGGAGGTGGGCATTTAATAGACCCACTGCTAGGAGCATTCACTTTCCTAGCAGGGCACACACCTGGGAGAGGAAAGAACGGTGGACAGCCAGCATGCCGTGGGAATAATCCTGCCCCTCAGTGGAACAAGGCCACAAGCAAACATCCTCCAGAACAGTGCAAACAAGCCAAAGGACTGCTGCGGGGCATGTTAGAGATGGGTACACAATGTCTCAGGACTCCTTGGTTTTAAACACTGATTACAGAGAAAACATCAACTACAGACACCACACACTACACACCATCAATCTTTTCCCATGATCCTGTCGACTTAATCTCCTGGGAGTCATCAAAGAGGGGCCCTTGCTATCATCATAGCTTTCCTGCTCCCTAATCTTAGCACATCAGCTGATAAAAGTCTAATCTATCATGGCTCAACTGTCCTTTAAAATCAATCTCTGAGAAGAGGAGGAAAGAAGGGACACTTTGTTTGCTTTTTTTCCTAGCAAACCCCGTAACTGCTGAGGGAATCCTCCAAATTGGGTTAAGTACCGCTCTCTGCTCTCTGGACACAAAGTGCCTCTAACTGAACATGCCGTTGGGGTCTTTATCTGTAATAAAGGGGAGATGGCACTTGCCTTATATAATGCTAAGCTAGAGTCTCTAGATACCTCCAGAGACAGGATGGTCTTGGAGGGAAACCAGGATAGGTAAAGAGATAGACTGAAACACACCAGAGGCTTAAAGATGACCTTCAGGAGCCCAGCAATGCCTGAAGAATACAGGCATACGCTGCGCTATCAATTCAGAAACCTGTTCCTGACTTCACACAATAGCTGTTGTCTTCCCCTCCCTGAGTACACCGCCGAGGGCCCAAGACCAGGAGTCTCCGTTCTGCCACTCACTGGCTCCAAGTCCTTGGGCAGGTCAACTTTATGTCTTTAGGGCTCAAGAGTCTCATCTGTGCAATGGGGATCAGGATCTCTGTCCCACAGGAATGCCATGAGAACCAAAGAGAATAATGCGCAGTGCGAACGCGCCCTGTGCCATCCAGGAACGGGACTAACTGCTTCCCTCGTCCCGGCTTCTCCTCTCCGGAGACCTGGCTCCGTCCCCCTGCCCCACCTCCCTCAGACCGGGGTCTTCCGGCAGAGGGACTCGGGGCAGAGTCCCTCCTCTGACAGCGGGCACCCCAGAGGCCAGACTGTGTTCCCCGAGCCCGCGACCCCACCCCAGACCCCTTCACCTCCATCGGTTGATCCCGACTGAGGAGGAGGCCGCGAACCAAGGGTCGAGGATGTAAACGCAACGCACGCAATGCGCCCCGCGCACGGCCGCCAGCAGCGCCGGGTTGTCATGGAGCCGCAGCCCCTTGCGGAACCAGTGCACTGAGGTGGCGCCTTCCGCGCCGGCCGCCGGCGCCGGGGCCGCCGCTGCCGCAGTAGCCACAGCCGTCGCCATCACCGACCAGACTGCTCCGGACACTGCCGCTCCGCCCAGGTCCGTGCCGCGGGCCCCGCCCCCAGCCCGCCCAGTGACCTATGACGCCACCGCTCCTCTCTAGGCCCCCGCCCCCCGGGCCCTGGAGTGCCTCTACTATTGGCTGGGCGCCTCCCTCCGGGCGATTGGCTCAGATGCTAAGAGTCTGGCCCCGCCCCCTCACGTTCCCACCATGTGTGGGCCTGCCTGGGAGGAGCAAGAGGAGGGGGTGTGTGACGCAGGCCCGCGCTCGCTAAGGAGGTCTGGGTGTGGACGAAGTCCCGAGGGACAGAGGATCTCAGATGTAGGCCTACCGCTGGAAGCTGTATGGGCTGGCGGGGTGGGGGTGGGGGGTTGCTGTGAGTGACTTACAGGACGGACAACCCATCTCCTACGTCATCATCGTCATCAATATCACCGTCATCTACCGCACTCTATATATATACATCGTTAGAACATTCTACTTCACCTGCCATTTATTGAGTGCATTTTATATGCCAAGCAGTGTGATGATACCTTTACAGGACTGTGTCATTTACTACTCTCACCTCAGCCAAGCTGCATTCATTTCAACAAACCCTAGTGAAAGAGCTGTTATTTTCATTTTACAAAGAAAACTGAGGCTGCTGCCGGGTAAGTGACTTGTTCAGTATCAGAAGTCTAATAAAAGGGTTCTACCCGATTATTCTGAATCGGAAGCTTCTGCTTTTATCCACAAAACTATACTTCCCTCTGCCCTGAGCAACTTGGCGTTTACAAGTGGTAGAGTTCAAAGGGTGGGGAGAAGTGCCCTGATGTGCAGCAGCAGAGAGGTTGGGAGTGGGGACTGGAAATGTGGAGGTCGTGGGTTGAGCTAGTGACTGTGCCATCAGATGAATTTTTCTTTTAATTCTATTTTTAGTAGACTCAGTAGTACCTCTTTATGCAAAGCACTCACCTGGAGCCTGTGTGGGATTCAGAGATGTGAAGGACTGTCCCCACTCCTCCTCAAGGCAGACAGGTGGAGCTCTCTCATTCTTCTGGAGTCTAGCACAGAACTTACTGGTTGAATGAATGAATGACAGGAGAAGCATATGAACACTGCAATGAAGCCTTGATGGTGGGCTAAGCTAACCTAGTCAGGTTGACCCTCTGGGGTTATCAAGTGAAGAGTCTGTCTCAGTTTGGCTCTTGGTTGTGCCCATGCCCAGAACCCTTCCTGAACTTGGGAAATAGCAATGAAGAATTTAGCAATTCCGTCAGCAATTTAGTAGCATCAATTGGCACAACTGTATAAGCCAAAGTGTTGTTGCAATCCTAGGCTCTCTCATTGCCATTTGCTTTGTACAAATTGTTCCCTCAAGCCTGGATCACACTCAGCACCCCACCCCCTTTTACCTCCAGTTTGTTCTGTGTCACTGCCCTGTGTCACTGCTCACTTGCTGTCTGGTCACTGCCTGCATAGTGCCTCACTCATTCTGTGCTTCCTCTTATCACTGGCCTTAGTCCATGGTACTTGAATTTCTTTCTTGTCTGTCTGCCTCATTAGACTATAAACTCCTGGAGGGCAAGGGTCGTGGCTCATTTACAGCTGTATTTTCAGGGTCTAGCTCAGTGCTTGGCACTTAATGCTCAAGGATTATTTGAATAAAAATTGGACAGGGGCTAGAATTTCAGGTTGGCAGAAACCTTTAATGATCTATCCCAGTCCTAAACCTGTCCTTATTTTTGGGGGGGGGTAGGTAGTTAGGTTTATTTATTTTTTAAATGGAGGTCCTGGGGAATGAACCTAAGACCTCGTGTGTGCTCAGCATGAGCTCTACCACTGAGCTCTGCCCTCCCCACCTTTGTCTTTATTTTTGAATCCCAACGCCAAATGCTTGCTGAGTGAGGAGATGCTACAGCTCATTATTTTTCTTTTAAAAAAAACTATGTATGTATGTATTTAAATTGAGGTATAGTTAGTTGATCATTACTTTTCTTTTGAAGCTTTTTATTCCCCTTTCTCTCCACAAGTTTGATGCTCTACTAGGAATGGAACATAGAGTGGAGGGAGATAGTCCTTCCCTGTAGCCTCAAAGATGGGTATTCTCTTTTTCTCCTCTGAACTCCCATGATGCTTTCTGTATAGAGTGTGAGCTCCATGAGGGCAGGGACTGTGTTTATCTTGCTCAACAGTGTATTCCCAGCCCCTTATTTGGTACCTGATATGTAGTAGGTGCTCAATAAATATTTGCTGAATGATTGTCATTTATCTCTTTCTATCCTATTAGGCTCTTACGAGAGGCAGTGTGGTATAATGGTTAAACTCAAAGTCTTGCACTTTTGGACTCACTCCGTTCAAATTCTCGTACTGCTTTTATTCTATGTGACCTTGGGTAAACTAGTTGACCTTTCTGTTCCCCCCTTTCTTAATCTTTACAGTAGAGATGATAGTAGTAGCTAGGATATAGTAAATATTTAATAATAATCAGCTACTGTTATTCTGGCCAGCAGGAACAGTGTCTGCTTTTGTCTTGCCACACTTCGCCCTGAGTCTTTACATATGAGTGCTCCATAAATTTCTGAGTGAATATAAAATTTTAATCAGTTTTTTAAAGTCCTCAAAATTATACCTATAATGAAAAACAAAGAGAAGTAATCACTACCAACCTCCTAAATCAAACAAATCAATTATTTTTTATCTTCATGTTGCCTTCCAGATTTTGTCCATAAACATCAGAGTCCTACAGCTTTAATCAAGGCAGAGATGCAGTGTTACATGATTTTTAAACAAAATATTAAGCATGTTTCATATTGCTATGTCACTGTGTTTTAATGACTGTGTAGTTCTTCAGCCAAGTTGATAAAGATGAATTATTTTATTGAATGATTGAGTATTGTTTGGATATAACAACAGGGAAACATTCAAGAATCAGGAAGTAAATCTGGCACTTGATAGAATTCTGGAGTGCAAAGTCCACTTTTAGATTTTACAGTTCAGAAGGGACATAGAGATATTAGAGAGAGACCAAAGAAAGCTGTAAATCTCTAAGTAGGTGAAATATAATCATATACTATTACATCTTTGAGAAAAATGAGAACTGTGCTATACATCTTGTTATTTCTTTATTTATATATCTACACCCTGTTACTTACAAGCATCTCTGAAGAGCGGTTGCCATGAGGATGCCAAAAAGCCCTTGTTTCCACTAAGGGCAGAACAAAAGAATGTTTACGCTATAAAGAGTAAGAGATTTAAGGAAGGACTTTATACTAAGTGATTTAGGAATGAGAGAAATTAGCCAAGTAGCTGGGGGTTTCTTTCTTTGCCGAAGATATTTAAGAAGACAGAGGTCAGTTCCGTTTTGTCTTTTTGTTGTAGTCGTACATGGAGACTGGATTAGGCAATTTTTTACATTCCCTAAGAACTACGCTTTGGGTAAATGTTTGATGATTGGTTGAAAGGTAACCAGGGGTAGGAGGGAGGAAGGGATGTCCCTGGCGAGTTTAAGTGGCCCGCGCCCTCTAGTGGTCAGACTGGGAAAGAAGCGTCCGCTGTGCTTCAGGCTGAGCTGGGAGCATCCGGGGGCATCCTGGTCTCTAGTTAGGCGCAGTGTGCAGCCGCAGCCTTTCTATCTACAATTGACTCCAAAGCTTAGAATTTGAAAACTGGTGGCCAGAGGGGCAAACTAGTTTTGGAAATTAGGAATTTGAGGCCTTTTGCCAGGTTCACTGCCCCCCAGTTTGCTTCAGGCTCCACCTGAGTTGGACTCTGGGAAGGTGAGAGGACATGAAAAGAACAAGAAGGTGGTCATCTTCTTCAGAGTTCAGGCAAGTAACAGGCAAGGGAAGACGCCAGGGTGCAAGTCAACAGGTAGCCCCTTGTTAGTATTACTAAATCTAAATTGCACCCTCAATATGTAAATGAGTGAAACTGAGGCTGCCCTGGTTGAAGCAGAAATGGGGACTAGGAGCCCACTTGACTCCCCCTTGTGCTCCAAGGGGGCTCCCTAACCTTCCTAGAGGCACTAGTCTCATCTAGTTTCCTTCCCCCTATTTTATAGATAAGGAAACTTAAGGTATGGGAGGTGGGGGTGACTTTGGACACACAGCTGAAGACCAGTGTATCTCAAAGACAGTGGAAAGTGGACCTTGCTTCACAGGGTTATGTTAGGATTAACTGAGATGAAGATGTAAAGAGACTCGCTCAGGCCCTGCATACAGTGGGCCCTCAATACATTCCTTCCCTCCCTCTGATGCAGGGGAATGAAAAATGAGATAAGGCAGGGACCCTGTGCATAGCGATCTGGAGAGGAAGCAGAGAGAGTTTCGCTAGCTGGACGGGAACTCGTTAATATAACTCTTCTGTGACTGCAGAGCAGCCTGGGAGCCAGACTGAAGGCCTGGTGGAAATGCAGCTGCCCCCAACCAGCCCCACCCTCACCCCACAGTCTCTCTCTACCTGCCTGGGGCTCCTCTAGGACTATCTCCTCCTCCCAAGACAGCCCTACCTGGACCTGATGGGGAGTGGGAGTTGTAGAAATAAACAAAGACCACCCAAATGAGAACAAACAGGATATTTACTCAGAGCTTGCTATATAGCAAGGGAGTCAGCCACCATCGCTTGTAATTTGGCAAGGATTCGAAGGCAGGCAGATGAGTAGGAAAGCTTTACAGTGAGAAAACGGAACGCTTCAGGTGGGTCCTGACTGGGAGCAGTTAAACTGATGGGGAAACCGGAGGTAGGCTAATTAGAAGGGGGCAGGGAGTCTTGTGTGATTGGTTGGTCCTCAGTTGGGAGTAGGGGGTAGAAGCCAAAAATAGGGAAGTGGGCAGTCATTCCCCAAATGACTGTTCTGGGTTCACTGATGCGGAGGTAGTGGTTTGGCTTCCAGGACTGATTGCTGCAGAAGCTGTGAGTCAGTCCTATTGTCATATATGGTTTGGCCAATGTCTGTTGTAATTCAGTCTCTGAGTGTTCTGAGAGGGAACCCAGCTATGTGATTTGGGACACAGTGCTAACTTCTCTGTGCCTTGGTTTCCTCATCTGTGAAATGGGGATGTTAATAGTATCTGTCTCAGAAGTTAACACATGTCAAGTCTTAGAAAAGCCCCTGGCATGTGATGAGTAGCTAACAAATGTTAGCAATAATAGTAACGGTTATTATTATTTTTTTAACAATGATGATGATGGTGGTGATGGTGCTCAGTAGAAAGAGCACTGGCCTGGGAGGAGGGGAGCGGGTTCTGCCCTATCACCCTGTGGCCTTGGGCAAGTCAGTCACGCATTCCGAGCCTCAGGCTTGTCTGGACTCTGATTTCCAAACGCATTCCCAGCTTGAACTTTATAAATTCCCCACTGGTGCTCAGCGACATCCTGCTGTTGCCCCTATACCAGTAACCACCAGCCTTTCTCCCCCACACCACCCACAGCCTTCCATTATCTAAGCTCCCGGCACACCTGGACCAGGTGCTTCAGTGCAGCAGGCTCTGCTGTCCCCGTTTTAGCCAGTTTCAGGTCCTAAATTTAGCCCTTTCATGGGAGCCAGTTTGCGGTGGGGGCAGGCGCTGGGAGAGGGCTGTTTCTGGTGAGGCAGCTGTGGAAGCAAATCAGACAGGAGGACCAAGTACCACACTCTGTTTTGTCCTTGGTGCCTCAGTCATTCAACCCTTTGGGGTCTCAGTTTTCTCATTTAACAACTAAATTTCACGTTTGTTGACTCCTTAAATCATCTTGTTATCTCTCATCTGCATCAAAACTGGGGTCTTTGGCCCCACATGGATTCAAACCCATCCAGACACACTGCACGTCTTGCGCTTTTACGTGTGTACTGTTGCACATAAGGCTGTTCAGTTGTGTCCTGAGAGCTGAGGCCACCTGAATTTTGAACTATTTAGGTTTCTCTTAAATCTTGTCCAAGTGCAAATAACATTGAGTGTTGTCTCAATTTTCTGATCATACGAAGGGTGCAGAAATGATTATGCCCCCTTCTCTGTTTAAGGAAGCTGGTGATGGCTTTTAAAATAGATAGAATTAAGTCCGGATTGACCATGGCATTTAAGGCTGTTCACGCCATGGCCCACCCTCATTTTCTATCCCTCCCCTAATCACCCCTGCCAAAACCTCTCACCACTCCCCAGATGTGCTCTTCCCCCAGCTTCACCTTGTTTTCTAGTCTATCTTTCCTCCTGGAGTCCCCTACTCAGCCAGTAAGACTCAGTTCAAACATTCTGGCCCTTTTGAAGACTTGGTCTTTCCATCTTCTGAGACCTCAGGGCAATATGTTATTACTTCCATTATTTCACCTGTTACTGGGGCCTTGACGCATATTTATATGCAAGCCCCTCGAAGCAGATTTGGATCTTCGTATCAGTATGAAGTATGTGCCTGGCACATAGATGATGCTGAAAAAATGCTGGGTATAGTTAAGGACACTGTGGTTAAGTACCTATGCTCTGCAGGTAGAGACCTCCATCTGAATCCTACTGCTGCCTCTTCCTTCTGTGCACCTCCCTGAGCCTTGGTGTTCTCATCTGTAAAATGGGGGATCAGTGATGGCGCCTGCTTCACAGCACACAGGAGGCTGATTCGAGCACTCAGCAGGGTCCTGCCTCCAGCAAGGGCCCTATAAATGGCAGTGGCTACTAATACAAAACTTGAGACCTGGAAGGAGCCCTGGTATTCAAACCCTGGCCAGAGGGAGAACGGGCTCCTAGAAAGCTGTCCTGCTGGAACCCAGGCTTGGTGACGGCAGGGGTGAGCTTTCCCACCATTTACAGACCCACTGTTTCTCCTCAGAGCCTCGTTCCTAAATCCTGTCCAGACCCTGCCTGTTCCTTCTTTCACTCACTCCAAACACGCAGGATGTCTTACTCCGATTTTTAAATAAATTGCACGCAGTTCAGGGCATTGGGGCTCACCAAATTCATTAGAAACCACCTGGGATTGTGGGGGGAGCTGCGAGGGAGGGGTGGTGAGAAGACTCACTCTCCACAGCCTTTTGCCAGAGGGACTAAAAACATCAGGAGTTACCCAGCAGAGCTGGGTGGAACAAAACGCCCAACAGAAGGGACAGGAGCGGGGAAAGCCACCCTGAGGCCAGGAGGGTACTGCGAGTGGAAGAGAAGTTTCTTTCAGCCCTAAACTCAGGGAAGATTGTAATTGTTGGCTTAACACTTTCATCAGGGTCAGGTTACAACACCTGCCCTGCAGGGACCTGGATCCTGGGGGGCCCCACCGCACAGCTGAGGTGGAAGGCTCTGAGCTGACCCTCGCGTCATCAGCCCCCTTGGGAGAAGCAGAGGCAGCTCCCTGGCTCCACTTCCGGGAGGCTGTTACCTGAACCAGGCAGCTGTGCCAGGTGCTGGGAGACCTGAGCGCCAGTTTCCCCACAGGGCAGAGGAGTGAGGCGGGGAAAACCCGTGTCAGGGACTAGGGGAGGGTGTTAATGACCCTGCTTAACCTGTGAAAGACACGGTTCTCCCACGTTCAAACAGTAGCGCAGACAGTGTGGAAAGGGCGCTCTCCCACGATGGAGCCCATCCCCAGGCCGCTTCCTGGCAGCCCCTGCGGGTGCCGGGGCCAGGCTCGGGTGCAGCTCATCCTTCGCCCCTTTCCATGGGGCCTGCTGGTCTCAGTGCAAAGAGGGAACATTTGTCTATTTCCTCCTCAGCCCAGCCCACACTTTCCTCCAAGGGAAGGCTGGTTTGTGGAGCCAAAGCTCTGTGGCTTGCCTGGGATGCAGAGATGTGAGGTTTCCCGAATCCCCACAGTTGGCCTGTGGTGGGGTCACAACCCTATCTCCCCTGAGTCTAGGTGAAGACTTAATGGCTTCACCAATACTGTCCCTTAAAGGTTGTGGCCTTTCCCCAACCCCAAAGGTCATGTGGAGGTAGAAGGCCCTGGAAGAGGGGCAGGAAGGGCTGCTGCCCCTCCCCTCCTCCCGGGGAGCTGGTGCTCTTCCGGAGAGCCGAACTGGCTCTTCTTGTGGGGGTCCCTCCTCCCTAGGGGAGGACAAAATCCCAGAAATAGGAAAGGGGGTCGAGACAGGTTTGGCAACTTTCTGACATCACTTGGAAACACTGGTTCCCCTTCAACCACGGGATTCCCATCAGGTCTGTAAGGCCACCCTCTCTGGGTCAGAGAGACAGCAGCATTGCGTTCATGGGCCTTCTCCCCGGGCAGGCCAGGCCACCCCGGGGAATCCGGAGAAGCTCACACCTCCACGTTACTCTTCTCGTCCTCCTTGGGGCTGGGCTCCTCCTGAACCTTCTTCATCTCCCGGCCCCTGACCCAGGTATAGGCGGAGGAGCCCCCCAGCACCATCATGTTGCTCATCCACCAGAGGAAGCTCTTGGTCTCCTCGTAGTAGAGGACGGCCAGCACCGTCTGGGCACAGGCTTTGGCCGTGCCAGACACGTTGTGGGTCAGGGGACTGGTGAACTTGATCTGCAGTCCTGTCACGTAGCCGATGGCAAAGCCAAACAGGCCCCCCAGCGTCATCACGACCCAGAAGTGGGCGCTGCCCAGCTGGGGGAAGTCGCAGAGGGCCCGCAGCTCGCCCAGCAGCAGGAGCAGGGGCAGGAAGAGGACGCAGGCGTTGACGTTGTTGTAGAAGGTCAGGCGCCAGATGCTGTCGTCCACCGCCGGGAGCACCTTCTTGGTGTAGATGGCATTGAGTGAGACGCAGAGGCTGGCGAGCACCCCAAAGATGGTGCCCATCCAAGACAGGGTACCCTCTGCGCCCTCCTGGTCCACACCAAGCCAGAAGCCACCTGCAGTGGGGAGAGGAGAAGGGCAAGGGATTGAGGATGGGAAGAAGGACAGGATTTTGCCACCAAGTTCACAAACTGTGTAATGCTGCCCTCACCAGCCCATCCTCCCTGTCCTCCTGGAGAGACATGTGTCCAAAGTCTCCACTACATGCCAAGCGCCACACAAGGGCTGGGGAAGCAGCCCAGGGCATGAACCCTTCCTCACGGAGCTCACATTCTGGCAGAGGAGAAACACATTAAAACGATTCATTTTCCAATGACTTCTTTAATTACAATTGTAATGAGGTCCATAAAACAGTACAGGGTGCTGTGAGAACCTGTAACTAGGTGACTGTGCTGGCCTGGGGCATCTGGAAAGGAACATTTACAATGAGTGCTGAAGGATGAATACCGCTATAGCACTTAGTGATGGAGGTGACCTTGGGCAAGTGACTTAAGGTCTCGGAACCTTGGCTTCCTGGTCCGTAAAATGGGAGCCTACAATGAGCTAGACTCACTTGGGGCCTGAGGTTTTTGGGGACAGTCACTCTTTCTGAGACTCTCATCTTCTGATACCTCCTGCTCACCGACACTCCATGGTGCCCTGCTGCCCACCTTCAAGTCTACATCCCACAGCCTGGCACGCTGGGCTTTCCACACCCCAGCCAGCCCTGTCTCTGTACCATGATCGCCCCTAGTCATCATTCTCATCTCCCTGCTTCTCACACCAGGGCTCAGTGTCCTTGTTCCTTCCCTGCACCAGAAACACCCCCCTCCTCCCTGGGAGATTCAACTCATTCTTCAAAGTCAAAGCCAGCCTCTCCAGGGGCAAAGTCTTCTTGATCCCCCAACACCCATACCTCTTCCTGGCCTCTTCCTGCCTGCGCTTTCCTTCATGACCCCTTGCCTACCCTGGGCTGCTGGGCACCTGCCCAATGGGACAGTACAGTCTCTTTAGTTAGACCCCACCTCCCCAGAAGGCAGGGGCAGAATCTCACACATGCTGTATCCCCACCATAGCAGCTGACACCGTGGTTTTGGTGTCAGAGAGATTTGGGCTCCAACTGGGTTCTGTCATTTAGAGGCTGGTGCCCCGGGGAGAATTCACTTAACTTCTCTGGGCTCCCATTTCCTTCAGCTGTAGAGATGTGGGTCACGTTCCTGACCTCCTACTCTAACCAATCTACTGTCCACCTTGCCACTGGAATCATCTTCCCAAGGTAAGAGCTGCTTCGGTCTCATCCTGGCTTAAAGCCCCTCTGTGCTTCCCCACCGCCCTCAGCAGATAGTCCAGACTCATTTAACTTGGGCAGCCTTATGGCTGGTGAGCCTCGCTCTGGCACAGCCATGCAGAAATGCACATGTTCTTTCTTCTGCCTAGAGCATTATCTCCTCACTCCTTCCTGACATCCATCTCGTACTTCCTCCAGAAGGCTGCTTGGATGACCTCTGCCCTTCGCCTCCCCCACCCCTCCCCACCCCCCATTCCCAACCCCACCAGGATTCCCGCAGCATCTTCCTGTCCCAATCACAGCTCTTACCCCTCAAATATAACCCAGTTACTGCCCTGCACCAACCCTATGCCCTCCGGGAGCAGAGGCGCTGAGTCTACCTTTTCCAAACTTGTATCCCCATAGCATGGCACAGACTTGGCCATCAATTCACATTTGTTGAATGGCTGAATGAATGAATGGAAGTTGTTCTGGAGATGGCTGAGGATGAAAGGAGACAAGGCACCGACTATATTGTAAGCATTCACTTGCAGTACTCTCTTTCTTGGCAGAGCCTTTGCAAACAGGTACCCACAGATCAGCTCTGGGGACACATTGAAGGCCGGGTCCTAGCCAGAGCACCCCCAGCCCTCCTGCTGGTTTCCTTCCGAGTCCAGAAGACTGCCACCTCAAGGTTCCAGTCTTAAAGCTCCAGAAGGAGCTTTTAAAGATACTGTGTGACCTGCGAGGCAGGGAGAAGGATGAGGCCTGGAGAGTCATAGGAGACCTATCGTCCCCCTCAAGGAGGAAGGAAAGGGAAACACTGTGGAGGGGGGCCAGGTACTGGGCCATCAGGCAGGCCAGTGAACGCACCTGCCCAGCAGCTATCTCACCATAAGCTACTTTGATTACTTTTTTTTTGTATATATATATTTTTTATTGAAGTATAATCAGTATACAATGTTGTGTCAATTTCTGGTGTACAGCGTAATGCTTCAGTCATGCATGAACGTACATATATTCGTTTTCATGTTCTTTTTCACCGTAAGTTACTACAAGATATTGAACATAGTTCCCTGTGCTATACAGTAGGAACTTGTTTATTGCTTTGATTACTTTTCAGACTTGGGCCTAGTTTCCCTACCAACCTCACCTGTCTGTATGCAAATTCTCCCACGAGAAGCCCCCCTCCCCCTCCCTCTAGGGTCAGCAGGACTGAAGTGGAGATCCCTGGGGCATTTGGCTAAGTGAGGCCTGGGACCCCATACCAGCTCCCTTGGGGAAGAAGTGGGGAGCAGCTGGGCCAGATCTGCCAGGGGTCTTAGTGGCCCCTCCCACCTAGACCTGGCAGCCCTAGATTCCGAAGCTGCTCAATGAGGGGAACATTTTCTAGGACAGGTGGCCTGGGATGGCCCTTCCCTGTCAACCAGTGCAACCCAGCCTGGGACTCTGAGACACCAATAAAGAATATGTAGGTCAACCAAGATGAAATTTGCAGCATCAGGAAGAATCCGAACAGGTTCAAAGAAAGATCCCATTCCTGGATGACAGAGCCCCAGGAGGACTGAAGGGGTGGGAAGCTGGGGTCCTCTTACCGAGCAGGCTGCAATAAAATATTCTGTGATCATGGAAATGTTCTATCATCTGTGCCATCCAACACAGTAGCCAATGGCCACGTGGGGCTCCTAAGCACTTGAAATGTGGCTACAGAATCAGGTCATAACACCTGCAATTGAAGAACTGAAGTTTTAAAATTTCATGGAATTTGAATTGAAATAGATGCATGTGGTCAGTGGCTATTGTATTGGATAGTGCAGTTCTAACCTCTAGGGGACAAGAACAGAGCAGAGTGGTTAGAAACATAGGCCTGGGAGTCTGGCCAATCTGGATTTGCATCCCAGCCTAGTTACTTCCTAGCTGTGAGGCTGTGAGCAAGTGACTTAACCTCTCTGAGTGTCAGTTTCCTTGTTTGCAGGGAGTTGATCATGGTGATGCTGCCATCCAGGGGACCTCTGGGGAACATAAGGAGATGCTATATGTGAATGATTAGCACAATGTCCCCATCAATAATTCTTACTTCCTGAGGATCAGGTCTGGAAAGACAGCTAAGTTATATCAAAGCATATCTCTTTCCACTGTCTCAGGCATTACTGTAAGCCTGCAAGGTCACAGGGTGATGGTGTATTTATTAAGAGATAAATGTCCTCTAGAAAGAGCACCAGATGGGGAGTCAGGACACTTGAACTCTTGAGAAGCAAGAGAGTATAGTGGTCAAGTGTTAAGGAGCCAGACTGCTTGAGATCAGATCCCACCTCTGCCATTTATTAGCTGTGTGATCTCTGATGAATTACTTAACTTCTCTGTACCTTGGTTTTCCTTCTGTGAAATGTAGATTATAATCCCATCTTGTGTGAAGGGCCCTGACTGGGCCCCTAACTTGCTAGGTGGCCTCCAGAATCTCTCTGGACCCCAGGCTCTTCCTCATAAGATTTTCACAACAAGGGAGCTGGGACAGATCAAGTCCAAAGGTGTTTGACAGGGTTGTTCTTTCGGGTTTCGGCCCCCATTCCTACCCCCACCCCCATGCCATTCCCCATGGCCCTGGCTGGCCACTCACCAATGATGATGCTGCAGGTGAGCAAGGCATAGAAGGAGGTGGTCTGTTTGAGCAGCAGGTAGGAGAGCAGCACATTGAAGACGGTGGTGAGTGAGCGGCCCACATTGTAGAAGGCCACGCCCACATACTTGAGGCAGAGGTTATTGAAGGTGATCATGCCGATGAAGACCACCGACAAGGGCAGGACACTGCGGGCCACCCTGAGGTCCAGGCGCAGGGTGGGGAAGTCCACGGCACCAGGGCAACAGGCGGCCAGTGTGCTGAGGCCCTTGCACAGCAGTGCAGTCACCAGGCATTGGTAGAAGGTGACAAAGATGGGGGTGTCCAGCCGTAGGGAGGGGCTGTCCAGCAGGTACTTGTTAAGGAACACCATGGAGATGGACGTGACCCAGTAGAGAGAGACTACCAGTGCGATCTGCAACGCCCGCAGCACAAAGGGCTTCTCCTGGCTGGCCTCTGTCTCTCTGGAGGGGTCAGAAGTCCCCATCAGCGCCATGTGCAGGATCCTTGACCGCTTCAGAGAGGCCCTGTTCATGGTAGCAGAGGAGCTGGGTCACCCTACAGCCGGACTGATTTCCTGGAGTCCAGGACAGTGAGCTCACTTCTGCTTTCTGCAAGCTGAAGTCCTCAACTGTCACACGGGGGGTGGTCTGGAGGCCTCCCACCCTTCTCTTGGATGGAAAGGTTCTGCTCTGGGGTGAGCCCCACAACCTGCTCCCACCATGAGGGGGCTCATGAGACAAGACACGGGAATGAGATGAGGGATGGGGCTAAGGTTGGACAGAGACGACCTGTTAGGGGAGAAGGGGCTGGGACCTAGCAGGGAGGAGTCACAGGAAGAAGGGAGGGGGAAGAGGAATGGAAAGAGAAGGGAGAGGAGGAGGAATGAAGTGCGACGGTGCTAAAAAGGGCGGAAGCAGCATAGGGGAGAGAGGCAGAGAGAGGAAGGCACGGGCTTCTATTGGAGAGAAGGGTTTGCTGGCCGAGATGGGGAGGCATGCAGGGAGCTGAACGGACGAAGGGCGTGAGTGGGGTTTGTAAAGAGGGGTGCAGGCGAGGTCAGAGGCGCTCAGGGCCTGGGTTCGAAGGACACAGGAGGAGGCTGGGCCGGCGCAAGCCCACGGCGAGCTGTCTTTCCGGGCGCCAGCCGCGGCTCGGCCCCGGAACCTCCGGACTTCCAAGGCCGCTCCGCCAGGCAAGGCGGGCCAGGAACTCATTTCCTGACACGCCCCGGACACCCTTCTTAAAGAGCCCGCACACCCGGTGTCTTCCTTAAAGCCACAGCTTCGGAGAAACGGCCTTCGGAGTCATGCTTGCGTCGAGGCCCCGGCAGCCTCCCATCCCTTGTGCGCTCCCTGCCCGCTGATGGTGGGGGAGGATCTCGGTAGACGAGGAAGGTTCCTGTGGGTGCTAGAGTCTCGGGCCCCTTTCCTGCAAACCCTCCCGCCGAGCTGCCCTCCGCCCCTGCTCCATCTCCTCCAGACCCTTGACTCCCCTCTACCTGGCCTATCTGCAGGTCCACCCCGCTCCTCATCCCCGGGCAAGGCTGCGTCCCCAGAATCTTGGCACCGCTCCGCGTCCCTCGGCGTCTAGAGAACTCCCCCAACAGTCCCGCGTCCCTATACCTAACCCCAGCCCACTCCTCCAAAACCTAGTTGCAGTCCCCTCCTTCCCCCTACTTTCACCTCCCCTATCATTGTGCCGAGCGTGAGACTTACAGCAGCGGCCCCCACCGCGGATTCGAAACCCTCCAGGCTCCCGGTTCCGAGCCTCAATGCAGCACCCCCTCCCCTCCTCGCAGAAAACCCTCTCGGTACGCCGGGCCCGGCGGCAAGCTCTGGTCTCAGGGCTGGTGTTCCCTGGCCGCGAAGGCGACCCAGCGCTCACCTCCACCTCGGCACCGGCTGCCCGCCCCGCGCCACACTGCGCCGCACCTGCAGCGCCGCGCCCAGGGCCGAGCCCGTGGGAAACGACTTCCTGCTCCCATCTCCCGGCGCGGGCGCCGCGCCGACGTCGCGGACTTGCTTCCCACGTGGGCCCGGGGCGACGGCGGGGCGCCCCAGGGACTGGCCTAACCTTGTCCCCGAGTTATCCCGCCGGTCGTGGGAGCAGGTCCCCTTCCCTTTCCAAGGCCACACTAGACCCCGTTATCCCGCCCAGGATTTCCCACTCCAGCTACCGTGGTTTGCACGTCCCAGGACCCGGCTGCATCCGTGGTCTGCCGCCGCGCACTCAGCTTGTGCTCCAGAAGTGGGGAACAGCCAGGATTCTTCCTGCCGGCAGTTAGTAGAGGGTCCCCCCCCCCCCCCCCAGGGATTGGGCCTGGGCAGTCACTTTACCAGTCAGCCAAGGAGGACCGACCTCTTCCTGGTTCATCAGCGTTGGGTGGCTCACTTTCCCGGAGTTATCTTTATTGTAAAACCGGGGAGCTGGACTATACCAGTCGGCCTCAACCTCCTTGCTCAAAACCGTAGCTGATAAGGTTGAAAGTAGGGACTACTACTTGTAATATTTCAAACACCATTTAATTAGTACCATTTAATTTATGGGTGAGATGTTTGAGATTTGCTTCCAAATTCCCAGAATACCCACCCCTCCAAAAAGAAAACCCCCAAAGGCTGATAGATAAAACAAGACAGACAATTATTGAAGCTAGGCATAGGTACATGGAGGGTATAGGAGTCTCTTTACCTCTGTGCATCTTTGAAAATTTCCATCATAAAAAGGTAAAATCTATGGAGTACATGACTTACTAACTGCATAAACCCTTACCCCAGTTTAGCATAGCCCTTTGTGGGCTATGGGACCTGGAAGGATTACAGGACATAAGCACTGTCCCACAGCCCTGGGGCAGGTGCAAACTCCCCAGGGGAGCTCTGCTCCATGTCTGTCCTTCTCCACTAACCTTCTGGCTTATTCTGTAACACCAGCATTACTCCTTCTTCCAGAAATGGGTCTTCCTGGTCTGGTCTCCAGGTGGAGGATGCTATCTGATCACCTTGTCACCTTTGGGGTCAAATTACCCTTTTAGGGAAGGAAAGGCTTAAAGTGATTAAGTTGGCCACCTTGGAGAGTCTCATTCCAGGGCCAGACTTAAAGGTTGTGGGTTTCAGTTTATTAAGAGCAACCCTACCTGCTCTTCTCTCTTAGGCCTGATATTTCACTGTGACAAATACATTATTGACATACAGGGAGGGCGGACTTGTCTCTGAGAGGCCCTGGTTTCCTGGAAGGGCCTTCCCCCTTGGCACACTAACAGGTACTAGTTTACCTGATGAATGTGCTGACACCCGGATCCCCTAGGGCAGAGATACAGACTGCATACACGCCAGATGCATTTCACTACGAGATCCAGAGACAGTCTATGCTGGATGTGTGGGGCACAGTCTGGGCTCTCCAAAAGGCAGGAGACCAAAGTGTATCCCTGTGTCCAATCTGTCCCTTTACCTTGCACCTGAAATTCCACCATTAGCTTCACTCCCTTGCATTAAGATTGCAACAGGCCAGTACAGTAAGTTTCACATGTTCCAATCCTTTTTGTTCTTTCTGAGGGAAAGGGGAGGCGGGGGCGAGGGGGATGTTTCTTGGGGGTCTAAGGCCTCAGGAATTGTGCGCTTTGCACAAACTGCTTGTACATTTTTCTTAAGGATTGTTAATTGTTTCAACCATTCACAAAGGATGAAGTTTTAAGTCTTGTCAAGAGTAATTAGCCAGGGTGTGAACTTGGTGTGAGGTGGAGCCTAAAATCATTAAGGTGGCAATTGGGCCCTTTATGGGTGTAATCTTATTTTCTTGCCTTGGCTAGGAGCTACTAATGATGTCAGAAGAAGATGATTTCTACCAGACAGGTGAACAGAACTAAACTCCAGGTGTGAGGGACAATGGATCGGTACCTGTAGGGCCTGAGAGCCCCTGGGAACATGCAGATATTGACTATCTCACTATGTGGTGGATGTTACCAATTTTCTACCACAATTCGTTCTTCCATTGCTCCAAAATAATTGGATGGTTGCCCAGCCAGAGACCACATTTCCCTGCCTCCCTTGTGGGTAGGTGAACCATATGACTTTGTGGATGGTGAAGGGAGGGGAGTGGTGTGCTGTACTTTCCATGTCTAGGCTTTAAAACGTTAGATGGGTCTTACTCTGTGTTCTCTTTTTCTTCCTATAACCCAGGACCCCACTGTGTCTGTAACCCAGCTGCGACCGCTGAGATGAAGTCAGTGTCTAGGGGATGTGGGAGCAATATGATGGAGAGAGTCTCTCTCTGGTCTCTTTGTGGAGCAGAGACACCTGCCAACCTGCCCTGTCCACCTGGAGACTGTTATACTAGAGGGAAATCAACTTATGTTCTTTCCGCACCTATACAGTGATGAAAGGGTCACTTTGTTGTAGCAGTTAGGCTGTTACACATACCCACCAACTCTGTATTCCCTTTTCCTCACATATATGTGTATTGTGTAGGCAAACTTGAAAGCATGACATTGTTAATCTGATCTCTCTCTCTTGCTTTCTCTCTATTTATCATCTGTCTATCCATCCATCCTCCTAGACAGGACCTAGCACAATTCCTGCCCCAGTAGCTGCTCAGTACCTCTTTGTAGAATGAACAGAAGTCAGACCACTGCTAAGAGTACCTGAAAATCAAAGCTGATTTAACACCTTTATTGGCCCTCTGCCTTGAAAAGCTTTCCTCATTCATCCCATATGGAATTCAAAATAAAAATTAAAACTAAACTGTTAAGTAAGTGTAGGCAGAGAAAAAAAATAGTTCTGATTTTTTTCATGATGATTAGAATGTTCTTTGGAAAATAATATATTCTTTCCAGGAAAAAAAAATATGTCTTTCCATTGCCGATACAGAGACACTACAAATTGCCTACTCCAAGAGTTGGCAAACTTTTTCTGTAAGGGACCAGAGAGTAAATATCTTAGACTCTGTGAGCCATATGGTCTCTGTCATTGCCATTCAATACAGCTGTTGTAGTTTTGTAAACAAATGGGTGCTGCTGTGTTTCAAAAAAAAAACTTTATACAAATAGACCTTGGGCTGGATTCAGCTCACTTTGCTGACCCCTAGTTCACCTTATGTGAATTTAACCTTTCTTACTAACATTACCCATATACTGTTGGTATGTAAATGTGAACACCCAAGAGCACTTATTCCCCAGTCTTCCTTGCAGCTAGATGTGGCCACATGACATATTTTGGCCAGTGAGTTATAACCTGAGAATTCCTGGGAAGCATTTGCCTTCTTGATATAGGTACAGTCTTGGTTGCGTCTTTTTCTTAAGTGTTCTGTCTATAATGCAGACCAGAGGTCTGGAAGGGCAGCAGACATCTTGTAACCTCTACCAGAAACATCACCTTTATGCCTGGGTCTGGCTTCTGGGAAGCACCTAGGTTTGGATGGCGCAGGCCTTTTTGATTCTTTCGCGATCTAGAACTGCCAAAAGCTTTACTCCCCAAAGCTCCTGTAACATGCGCCTGGGTAATCTCCAAGCAGGAGTGGTGTTTCCCCCAGATTAGCATCTAACCCTTGGGGAGTAAGTTAGTCCCTTCTAGTGGAGGGTGTGCCACTGACAGCTAATGTTTCTCAGAGGGCGACTCCATGCCCGGGTTTTCCATGTACAACATGGCAGTCCTCATAACAACGCTGTGAGGGGCAGCCTCTGGTTACAATCCCCACTTTACAAATGAGGAAACAGACCCCAGACATGTTGGATCACTAGCCCAAGGCTCCCCAGTGAGGAGGTGAGAGCTGTATTTGAACCTAGACCAATCTGACAAAAAACAAAAGTTTGTCCTGTTGCACGAGCCCGGCTCCTCCTGAGCTCGGGTTCCTGGTTGATCTCCTGGGTCACTGGTCCTATGGGGTGACCCTGGCATCACTGTCCTCTGTCCTGTTGCTGAAGGGCAAATGTGTGCCTAGGGCTGCACTGTCCACTGGGACTCGAGAGCCCTCTGGCTGATCCACTGTCCAATCTTTCTAACTTTTTCACCTATTAGCTTTATCTCCCACCTAGGTTGTAAACTCTTGGTGGCAGAGCGGAGAGTTATACAGTAGCTAATCATTTATCAGGCCCTGCTCTGTGCTATGCCCTGGCCTCAGTACTGCATGGACGAATTCCTCAAACCTCATGATAACTTTGAGAGGCTATCTTATTATTCCATTTTATGGAAGAGAAAACTGAGGTCCAGAGAGATAAAGTAAGTCACCTAAGGTCATAGGGGATCGTAAGTGGATGAGCTGGGATTTGAACCCAGGCCGACTGACTTACTCACTTAACTATTAATGTTATACTGACTCTCATTGTGGGTAGAGCACTTTGCAGTTTGCAAAGCATTTTTACAAACATTAAAGAAAAATTCTCAGCACATCAGATCTTCAAGGTCTGTTAGAGATTGTCTATTCTAAACCCTTTACAGAGAAGGAAATAGGTCCAGAGAGGGAGCAGTTTATGAAAAGGTGAAATGGGACTGGACCTCTGCTCTCCTTACAGCCCCGCAAACTTCAAGCTCCTTCCCTGGACTGGAGCCCCATCCAGGAGCACGGGGGCTGTGCCAGCGGCATCTCTAGTTCTTCAGCACCTAACACGGCACCTGGCACGCTGTAGGTGCTCGGGGGTTGAGTGTTAAATGAATGTGAATCTGATTATTACACACACCATTTCATCCCAATACGTCTTTGATACCCCCCGTGGCATGTAGCATGATGCTTGGCATGCAGTTAGGGTGTTGGGTTCAATTGTGTTCAACCCCCAAACTTATCCCCAGAACCTCAGAATATGAACTTATTCAGAAACAAGATTTTTGCAGATGTAGTTAGTTATGTTAAAATGAATTCATACTGGATTAAGGTGGACTCTAAATCCTATGACTGGTGTCCTTACAAGCAGGGAGATTTGGAGACAGAGGGGACACACAGGGAAGAAGGCCATGTGAAGATGGAGGTAGGAGTTGGAGTGATGCAGCTACCGGTCAAGAAACTCTAACGATAACTGGAAAGCACTGGAAGTTAGGAGAGAACAGATTCTAGAAGGAACCAACCCTGGACACCTTGATTTTGGACTTCTGGCCTCCTGAATTGGGAGAGAATAAATTTCCATTGTTTTGAGCTAGCAAGTTTGTGGTCATTTGTTATGACAGCTCTAGGAAATTAATGTGGTAGATTTGTGAAAAACAAAACCAAAAACTCTTGCTTGACTGATAAATCCCAGCAAGACCATGAGAACAACAGCTTTTTCTCAGTCTTGGCTGGGGGTGAGGGGAGGGCGGGTTTCAGCAGCTTACTGAATGCTTAACCTCCTCCTGGAGCGACATAGGGGCACAGAGGAAAGCTCCTTAGATTTCTGCTTCTTGGCCTGGTTACCTCAATCTTGAGACTTTGGATAATTTCTCTACCTTTCCAGATCTCAGTTTTCTCATCAGTAAAATGGGAGGGGAGTCAAGCTTGCTGGTCCCTCAGGTAAAAGACTGGTTCTTGTCCTAGGTGGTATGTGGAGGGGCAAGGGAGAGCTTGGTGAAGCAAAATGGAATGTACTGGCTTATGTCACTGAGAAGTCCAGAGGGAGTGGCTGGCTGTAGGTGCAGCTTGACCCAGCAGCTCAAACAATGTCATCAAACAGATCCTGGTCTGGGCTCTTCTCCAAGTGTTGGCTTTATCCTCAGGCTCCATGAGATGGCAAAATAGCTTCAAGCATTCCAGACCTTACACCATTCGGGTTTTTTTTTTTAATAGACTTTATTTTTTAGAACACTTTTAGGTTCACAGCAAAACTGAGCTAAAGGTACAGAGATTTCCAGTAACCCCCCTGTCCTCACACATGCACAGCCTCCCCCATTAACATCGCCCACCAGACTGGTACTTTTGTTAGGATCAATGAACCTACACTGACGCATCGTTATCACACAGAGTCTGTAGTTTACATTAGGGTTTGCTCTTGGTGTTATACATTCTGAGTTTGGACAAATGTATAATGACATATATCTACCATTATAGTCTCATACAGATTCATGCCCAGTCATAAAACACCACTCAATTTTAAGTCTGGTGGGGAAAGAAAAATTACTGTTTCTCAGAAACCTTGAGGTTTACTCTCATTGGCCCAGCTCAAGTCATATGACCCCCCTTGACCAATGATTGTGACCAGGTGGATAAATCTAACCTCTGGCTTAAGCCCTGCCTAACAAGCTCCATCCCTGGGACCCAGAAAAGATGGTCTGAGAGCAGCGAAGCTTTGGCTGGGGAAGTAAAATTTAGGAGGTGTTGCCAGAAGAGGGAGGATGGACGCTGAACTGGCAAACTGCTGGTGTCCGCTGTGTGGGATCTGTATTGGATGGGGAAGAGGGTATATGGAAGGTTGGCTAAACCTCTTCCTTCCTCCTTTGCTCCTGTGGTTCCACCTTGTTCCGTGCACTCCCACCCGCCCTATACCTGGCTAACTTCTTGTCCGTAGGACTCAGTGCAGACATAACTTCCTTAGGGAGACTATGAAATTAGATTAGTTCCCCCTGTTCTGCACTCCTGCCATTTCCCTTTGTCGATGAGGTGTGAAGACAGGATACACAGGAGGCACCTGTTCTTTTGGGTAAGACCATCTTCATCTCTTTTTGGGAGTGCCCCTTCTTAGCCTCTTGCAGTCTTTGGGGAGCATCAGTCTACTGCTGGCTTTCCTCCAGCCAAAGGGATGGGTATGACCAAAAAGTCCATTGCTTAATTTTTTCCTTCTCTGAAATGGAACAGAGACAACACAAAATCTAAAATGGGTTACTGCTGATTCATGGTGGCAGCAATGCCCAGAAAGCCCACTTACCATTTCCTGTCACTGAGATCCCTCAGAGCTGTCCTGGAGATGTGCTCCCCGGCCTTATTCTTCAGCTTTTCCCTTGGTTCTGCAAGCAGTCTTGGACTCTTCCAATAGCCTCTTTTTTTGCCATTGTCAAGTCAAGTCAACTTGACATATTGCCATATGTCAAGTTGGCTGGAGTCTATACCTATTGCTTGCAATCAAAGAACCCTAGATGCTACCGTGGGCACTTCCTTCTGTCCGAGAGGACGTGTCAGGGCAGGAACCGGCCAGCTCCAGGGAGTGAATCTAGCCAGCCTAGCCCCACTTCTCCCCATGTGCTAGATATCCAAGCACAGGGTGGAAGAAAGGAAAAGGGCAGGGCAGAGGAAGTGTAGATCAGGGTGTGTAAATACTGATATGTTTGCAGAAGGGCTGCCAGCAGGTGGATATAGGTCAAGATTGGCTTCTTTCTCTGGTTCTTTGCCATAAACCTGGCAGGTGGGACATGGTGGTGAGGTGGGCTGTGTGGATACCTCACAGTTGAAATTGGTTTAATTTAACAAACATCTTCTGATTGCTCTTTCTGCTCGATGCCCCACTGCCCCCCCCCCCAGCTCCAGCCCTGACCTCTCTGCTGGGTTCACTGTTCAATTCATATGATTTATGAGACACCTTACACCGACATGCTGATGGCATTATTGGGGTCATTAATGCAATCAAATCTATCTTGTACACTATAGTGTAACTGGTTACTGCTCTCTCTCCAATCAAGCTCTCTCTTGTTCGTCACCATATCCCTGGTGCCTAGCACAGAGCTGGGCACATGGTAGGTGTTCAATAAAGATTTGTTGACTGAGTGGAGGAAGAGCTGTCTCTGACATGCTGGGAAGCCAACTGCCCTGCTGAGTTCATGAAAAGACATCCCAATCTTGTGGAGAACCATTGTGAGTCAGCATGCACTGAAGTTCGGTTTCAACCTTCCAACTCAGCCAAACCCTTCTATTTAATCTGGCTTCAGCCTTTGGAAAGTCAAAGAGTTGAATGCCTGTTTTTGTGTCATTCCTGAGATCCTTGAAATTGTGCAAGATCAATCCAAATGATCCTGTTATCAGGAGAAGGATCTCATATTTAACCGAAGTGAATACAAATAAGACAGGTCATATGGATTTATTATTAATATTGGAACATTTTCAAACATATGTAAGCATTGTAGGAGTAACCCAAACTGAAAATTCTTTTGTGCTTTATATACTGAGATTATTTCAATCAGTTGGTGAATACACATATATTTATCATTCCAGGATAAAATGGTACAATAATTAGTGATAATGGATAACTTACTTTTATGTGCAAAATAATTGTTGTTTCAAATATTTAAATCAATAGGAAATAGACTGATAGTTAATATGAATACTAAGAGAGAGGGTGTTAGCTCGATAACTTTAGAAAAAACGTTTTATTCTTTTGGAACCAATAAATGTTCATGCAAATTTAAATAAGAGTACTAGGAAGAGTAATAGAGATTCAATTATCTTTTATATTTCCACTCTTTATGGAATTGTTCGGCAGAGTAGCATTTTTATTGTTAAACAAAATAGCTTTTAAGAACTTTATTTAACTTGTGGTTAGTTATTTAATTCCATTCAGACTATTAATCGTTTAAGAAAAAGTCCATTTAAGAATTATTCATATCTTGTGGGATCAATTAAAAGCAAAATGTCTGTTTTGCCTCCTCAGAATTTTACAGGGAAGAGACATTCTGGTATCAAGCACAAGAAAGTCCATGATAAACTAACTTCTATTCAGACATGACAAAGAAGATAAAAAGTGTGAAGGAAAAAGAAAGGTGGTTAAAATTAAATAAGTATCTTTGCACTTTTATAAATACAAATATCTAATTCTTCCACTAACCCCAGTAGAAAATGAGAGGCTACTTAGTGTGGCAAATGTGCAGCATATAATTGGGACAGCAGTGTAACTGCTGATTACAGGGAAAGCAGAATTCCTGCACATAATGTCCAGTCTCTTTAAAGTTAGGTTTATTGCGGGTAGGGGGTATAGCTCAAACAGTAGAACGCGTGCTTAGCATGCTTGGGGCCTGGGTTCAATCCCCAGTACCTCCTGTAAAAACAAACAGAACCTGTCCCTGATGGCCAAAAAAAAAAAAAAAAAAGTTAGGTTTATTGAGGCATACGTTATGTACAGAAAAATGTATATTTTAGGTGTATAGTTCTATGAATTTTGACAAATGTGTACACTTGGGTAACCACCAACCTCTATCAAGATAGAGATGGAGGGTATAGCTCAGTGGCAGAGCACATGCTTAGCATGCACGAGGTCCTGAGTTCAATCCCCAGTCCCTCCATTAAAATGAACAAACAAATAAATAAACCTAGTTACCTTCCCCCCACTTTGCCCCCCAAAAGATAGAGAATAGTCCTGTCATCCCAAAAACTTCCTTCTGGTCATCAGTGAATGGGTTTCTGTCCCTGTAGTTTTGGTTTTTCCAGAATGCCATATAAATGGAATCAGATAGTATATAGCTTTTTGTGTCTGATGTCTTTCACTTAGCATGATGCTTTCAAGATTCATCCATGTTGTCTGTACCTTAATTTGTTTATCCAGTCACTGGCTGATAGACTTCTGGGTTGTTTCTATTTGAGGGGGTGGGGTTTGAATAAAACTGCTATAAAGATTTGTGTACAGGTCTTTGTTGGAGGTCTGTTTTCATTTCTCTTGGGGAAATACTTAGGAGTGGGTTAGGTCTTACAGCAAGTGTATTTTAACTTTTAAAGTGACTGAGAATTTGTTTTCCAAAATGGCTATACCCATCAGGAATGTACGAGAGTTCTTGTTGTCCTGTGTTCTTACCAGTGCTTGGTATGCCAGTTTAGAATTTTTATCCATTCTAATAAGTATGTAGTGATCTCTTACTGTGGTTTTAATTTGCATTCCTCTAATGGCTAATTATGTTGTCTTTTTATGTACCTATATGCTATTCGTGAAGTGTCTGTTCTCATGTTTTGCTCGTTAAAAAAAATATTTATTTATTTAATGGCAGTACTGGGAATGGAACCCAGACCTCATGCCTGCTAAGCAGGCACTCTACCACTGACATTTTGCTCATTTTTAAATTGTTTTGTTTGCTGTTCACTATTGAGTTGTGAGAGTTCTTCGTATATCTAGATAAAATCCTTCATCAGATATATGCATAAAAATATTTTTTTCCAGTCTTTGGCTTGTCTTTGCATTCTCTTAGCAGTGTCTGTAGAAGTGCAGACGTTTTAAAATTTGATAGTCCAGTTTATTAATTCTTTCTTTTATGATTTGTGCTTTTGCATCTGATTTTTAAAATCTTTGCGTAACTCAAGATCACACATATTTTCTCCTGTGCTTTCTTCTTTATGTTTTAAGGTTTTCCATTTAAATCTATGATCCATTTTGAATTAATTTTGTATGTGGTAAGAAGTGTGAGCCAAGATTCTTCTTATTTTTTTACATAGGTGTGTTGAAATGTTCCAGCATCATTTGCTGAAAATATGTTCTTTCTTCTTTGAATTATCTCGGCACCTTTGTTTAAAACCAATTGACCATATGTATGTGGGTTTATTCTGGACTCTTTTCTGTTCTAGTGATATATATGTACACCCCCCATATATATATATATATATATATATATATATCCTTTTACCATAAACATAAATAATAATAATATAATTATATTTATATAATAATTAAATAATATAAGCTTTTTTTTTTAGCTTTGCATTAAGTTCCAAAGTCAGGCACTGTGAACCCTCCAACTTTGTCTTCTTTTTAAACAATACTTTGACTAGCTTAGGTCTTTTGCTTTTCCATATAAATTTTAGAACAAGCTTGCCAGTTTCTATTAAAAAAAAAGAAACTTCTGGGGCTCATTTGAGATTGTATTCAATACATAGATAAATTTGAGGAGAACTGATGTCTTAATTTTAAGTCTTTTAACCCATGAACACACATCTGTCTATTTGGGTCTTCGTCTCATCAATGTTTTGTAGTTATTAGCATACGAAACTTGCATAAATTCATTAAATTTATCCCTGATTATGTCAGGGTTTCTGTTACTATTGTAAATTTCAATTTCCTCTTGTTTATGTCTGCGTATGGAATACAATTGATTTTTGTATATTGATCTTGAATTCTGCAACCCTGCTTAACTCATAAGCTCTAATAGCTTTTTAAAACAGCGTTATTCAGATATAAACCACACATCATCCCATTTGCCCACTTAAAATATACAACTCAATGGCTTTTATATTCACAGAATTGCTCGACTATCACCACAATCATTTTAGAACATTTTCAGCACCCCAGTGAGAACCGCTCATATCCTGTGTTAACAGTCACTTCTCATTTTCCCCGGTCCCCTCAGTCTTAGGCAAATAATAATCTACCTTCTGTCTGCATGGACTTGCCCATACTGAGCATTTCATATAAATGTATTCATACAATATATGGTCTTTTATGATTGGTTTCTTCTACTGAACGTAATTGTTTTCAAAGTTCACTCATGTTGTAGCATATATCAGTACTCGATTTCTTTTTATCAGTACTTGATTCCTTTTTATAGCTGTGTATTAACCAGAGGAGAAACAGAACCAATTGTACATACATACTATATATATATATATATATAGTATGTATGTACAATTGTATATATACAATTATATATATATATATAAATAGAGAGAGGGAGAGAGAGAGAGAAAGATAGGAGATATGTACTATGAGAAATTGGCTCATGTATGCATGGAAGCTGAGACGTTCCATGATCTGCCATCTGCAAGCTGTAAACCCAGGGAAGTTGGTGGTGTAATTTAGTCCAAGCAGGAAGGCCTGAGAATTAGAGATGCTGATCAGAGAATCAGAGATGTAAATCCCATGCTGAGGGCAGGAGAAGATGAGATGTCTCATCTCAAGCAGTGAGGCAGAAAATAAAAAGGATGAGGGGCAAATTCCTTCTTTCTTCATTCTTGTCCTATTTGGGCCCTCAGTGGATTGGATGGTGGGCACCCACATTAGGGAGGGCAAACTACTTCACTGAGTCTGGCAATTCAAATGCTAATCTCTTCTGGAAATACCCTCCCAGACACACCTGGAAATAATGTTTAATCTGGACTCCTTGTCACCAGTCAAGTTAACATCAAATGAACGATTGCAGGCTGAGTAACATTCCAGTGTACGAATATACCACATCTCATTGATCGGTTCATCTGTTAATGGGCATTGTGTTGTTTCCAGTTTTTGAGTATTATAAATAATGCTGCTATGAATGTTTGTGTTCAAGGATTTGTGTGGACATATGTTTCAGTTTCTGCAATTGTTGAGTAGAGTTTTCTATATAAGTTGGTTTTATCTATGTAGTACATAGTGTTAAGTCCTATATTTCCTTATTAATCTTCTGTCTATCTGTTGTTGCTCCATCCATTAATGATAGTAGGATGTTGAAATTTCCAACTATTATTGTAGAATGCTGTTATGGACTGATGTTTGTGTCCTCTGCAAATTCATATTTTGGAACTCTAGTTCCCCCAGAGTGGCTATATTTGGAGAGGGGGCCTCTAAAGAAGTAGTTAAAGTTAAATGAGGTCATAAGGATAGGGCCCTGATATGGTAGGATTAGTGCCCTTCTACGAAGAGATACCAGAGAGCTCTCTCTCACTGCATGCACTCAAACAAGAGGTCACGTGAGCACACAGGAGATGGTGGCTGCCTACAAGCCAAGAGAAGAGGCCTTGGAATGAAAACTACTTTGCTGGCACCTTGTTCTTGTACTTCTCAGCCTTCAGAGCTGTGAGAAATAAATTTCTGTGGTTTAAGCCACCCAGTATGGGGTATTTTGCAGTAATAGCCTGAGCAGACCAGTACAATGATTTCTCCTTTTAATTCTGTTAGTTTTGCCTCATATTTTTGGGGCTGGGTTTTTAGACATGTATATGTTTATAATTGTCATATTTTCATGGTGGATTGACTCTTTTATCAATATATGTCCTTTGTCTCTTGTAAGTTTTTGTCTTAGAAACTCTATTTTGAATATTAAAATAGCTACCCCAGTTGTATTTTAGTTACAATTTGCACGGAATATCTTTTGCCATCCTTTTACTTTCAATCTACTTATGTCTTTGGGTCTGAAGTGAGTCTCTGGCAGTCAGCACACAGTGCATACTGTTCTTTTCTTTTTTTTTTAGTCCATTTTGTCCAATCTCTGCTTTTTAATTGGAGAGCTTAATCTATTTACCTTTAAAATAATTACTGTCAGAAAAGACTCCTGTCATTTTGCTCTCTGTTTTCTATATGTCATATATCTTTTTTGCTCCTCAATTCTTCCTCTATTGAATTCTTTTGTGATTAGTTGGATTTTTTCCTAGTGTGCTGTTTTGGTTCCCTTCTGTTTTTCTTTTTCTGTACATATTTGAATTTTTTCCTTAATGTTTACCCTGGGGATTGCAATTAAAATTTTATTAAATCCACACTAAATCTAAGCATCTAAACTAAATACTAATTTAGTTTCAATAGTATACAAGAACCCTGCACCTCTGTAGATCTGTCTGCTTCTATTTGTGCTATTGCCACTAATTACATCTTTATACATTGAGTGCCTATTAACATAGATTTATACTTATTGTTTTATATATTTGTCTTTTGACTCTTATAGGAAAAGAGAGATTATAAATGAAAAATGCAAACATACTGGCTTTTATATTTACCTATGTACCTACTTTTACTATTGCTTTAAAATTTCTTTATATGACTTTGAGCTGGCATCCTTTCATTACAATCTAAATTACTTGCATGCGATGAATCACTTCTCTTTTGCTGCTTTCTAGAGTCTTTGTCTTTGCTTTTTGACAACTTGACTATAATGCATCTTGATGTGGATGTCTTTGATTTTCTTGGTGGGAGGCCACCAAAATTCCAGGATTTGTAAATTCTTCTCTTTCATCAAATTTGGAACATTTTCATCCATTATTTCTTCAAGTGTAATTTCTCCTCCTTTCTCTATTTTTCTTTTGGGAGTCCCATTATGCATATATTGATATACTTGATGGGATTCTACAGGCTCTGTTCATTTTTTTTTTTTTATTCTTTTCTGTGTCTTCTCCTCAGATTGGATAATTTCAGTTGACCTGTCTTCAGGATCACTGATTCTTTCTTTTGCCTTCTGAGATCTCCTGCTGAATCTCTCTAGTGAGTTTTCCATTTCATTTATTGTATATGTCAGCTCCCAAATTTCTCCTTGGTTCCTTTTGGTAATTTCTGTCTTTTTATTGGTATTACCAATTTTGTGGTGCATTATTCTGATTTCCTTTTGTTCTTTGCCTACTGTCGCCTTTACCTGTCAGAGCACGTTTAAGACAATTGATTTAAAGGCTTTTTCTAGTAAGTCCAATGGCTGGATTTTCTCAGTAACAATTTCTATTAATTTCTTATTTTTCTGTGACTGGGCCATAGTTTTTGTTTCTTTGTATGTCTCTCTCTCTCTTTCTTTTTTGTTGAACACTGGACATTTTTAATAGTGTAATGTGGTAACTCTGGAACTCACATTCTCTTCCTGGAGTTTGTTGTTGTTCCTTGTTGTGGTTGTGGTATTTCATTGTTATGCTAATTTGCAATCCCCTAATGACATGTGGTGCTGAATCATACCATTATTTCAATGATTATTTACCATCTGTATATCTTCTTTGGTGGAGTGTCTATTTAGATATTTTGCCCATTTTTAAGATGGGTTGTTTGTTTTCTTCTTGTTGACTTTTAAGAGTTGTTTGTATATTTTGGATACAAGTCTTTTATCAGATATGTGTTTTGTGAATATTTCCTCCCATTCTGTGGCTTATCTTTTTTTAACAATCTCTATTGCAGAGCAGCAGTTGTTAATTTTAATAAAGTCCAAAGTATTAATTTTTGTTTCATGAATTGTGCTTTTGGTGTTTTAATTTTGTTGCATAGGAATTCCTGTCCACATTTGATTGCTGAAGAAACAGGTTTGACGTGACCTGCTTGGGGTCAGTCAGTGCAAACTCCACCCTTGTTTCCTCATTCAAGGCATTCTTTACCTGTCACACAGGAGATAGCAGCAGTGGCCTGTGTGTGTCCACATGCATGTGCATGCCTGCAAATATACAGGTGTAAACACATTTGATGTTCTTAACAAGCAGATTGTTAGATAAAAAGCAATTTGATTGACAATGAGATACAATTTCTTACCTCCTAGAATAAAGAAAAAAATTTAAAAGCTAACACTACAAAATATTTCCCAGAATGGGGAGCAACTGTAATTTTTATACAGCTGGGGGCAAGTAAAATAGTATAGTCACTTTGGAAAATAGTTTGGCAATTTCTTATAATAGTTAAACACACATATTTCACATGACACACAGTGATCTCATTGTTAGATATTTACCAAGAGAAATGAAAAATTATATTCAGACTAAAACCTATGCAAAATATTCATAGAAGCTTTATTCATAATAGAAAACATTGGAGACAATCCAAGTGTTCATCAAGAGATGAATGGATAAAAAAAGAGATGAATAGATAAACATAGTGTGGTATTTTCATACAATGAGATACTACTAAAAATGAAATAACTGCTTGGTTTAAGCAACAAAATGAATGACTCTCAAAAATAATTTACTGAGTGAAAGATGACAGACACAAAAGAGTATGTAATGTGTAAGTCCACTTATGTGAAATTCTAGAATAGACAAACATAAACCCTGATTATAGAGAGCTGACCATTGGTTGGCTGGGGGTGGGTGGATTGGTTACAGAGAAGCACAGAAGAAATTTATGGGGGTGATGGAAATGTTCAGTCTTTTATGTCAATGTCAATCAATATCTTGATTTTAGGGTTGTTATACAGGTACACATATTTGGCAGAACTTAAACTCTACACTGAAAAATCTGTGCATTTTGTTGTATGCAATTATACTTCAATAATTCTGGTATAAAAGAAGTTGGTTGAAATGGTATTTCTGGCCCTTGTTTTTTTAAGTTTTATCAATGTTTATGTACCTCAGGGATATCCCTGAAACTTTAAACTTGTATTTTAGCTTTTATTGTCATGTCTTTACTTTCCATCCTCACCTCCAGTCTTTTGGGCTTTTAATTTCTAAATAATTTTCCAGCAATTATGCCTTTGCCTGACAAAGTTATAACAAATTTCAAAGTTTTTCTTCTGGGTTCCAAGTGAATCAACTGAAAGGAATTTGGTTGGAAATGAATGTTTACAGCCATCGCTTCAGGTCTTGATAAGGTCATTGCACCCTAGGGTGATTTTGCAATTTTCATATGCATTTTGAAAGCAATTTTGTCTGCCTTCTAGGTTGTTTCATTTTAAAAATTCATTTTCAGTCATCCATGTCCATTTACCTATTTAGCTATGTTTTTGCAAATTCCACAGAATATTTCTGCTCTCTTAGAGAAGAAGACAAAATTGGCAGTTCACAGAAACATTGCCAAACAAACAGAGCAGGCATAATGGGCTGCAAATAGATCAGGATGTTAAATTAAAAAGCAAAAATCTGAAGTCTGAAAGAGGACTATAAAAATGCAACTATACTGCAACACGAATGCATAAAAAATGATTTCACTAAGTTCCCAAATTTTGTCACTAGCTTGCTACGCGACCTTGGGCAAGTTTAACCTCTTTCGGCCTCATTTCTTGGCCTGAAAAGTGGGGGTAATTAGAGAACCTCCCTTATGGATTATCACGAGGATTAAGTGAGAACATTCATGTGAAAGGCTAGAGCTCAGCGCCAGGCATATAGTAGGTGTTTAATAAATATTTGTAGTTAGTATTATTATTACCTCCGTGATGTATAATTATATTGGAAGAAAAGAGCAGTGAGGGGGCATTTTGTCAACCTTTTTGATCTTTTCTCCTGGGGTCGTACTGAGGGTGTGCTTGGCTGGCTGAGGGTTTAGAAGGTGATTTTGTTGCTGGATTGGTGTAAGGAAAAGGAAGGGTAGTTGCAGGGTTGAGGAGGCTCTGAGGCTTCATATTAAGAGCACTTTAGATCTTAAGTCCCTGAGTTCTGAATTCTTCCATTTAGTTGCTCAACAAATGTACTGATGCCTCAGTGTCCCATGAATACAGGTCAAGGATCTTGCTCACCGGCTAGTGGGGTGCTGACGCCAGGGTGGACATAAAGCCTAAATGGCCTCTAAACTCACATCTACTCCTCAGATCAAAGAGGAGGCTCAGAGGCTGAAAGTGACTTGAAAAACACTTGGGCAAAGCCAGGAGGGAGCCTGCCACCTGTCCCCAGCCTGAGCCATTCTTCCTAGCACCTGTAATCATAGTAGCAGAGGGTAGGAAATGCTTGACGAGGCTCTAACGGGCGAAAAGTCACTTTCACTCAGGAAGTAGTGGCATTTAAGTCTGGCAGTGACAGATGGGAGTATTTGGGCACATCTGGAGGAAGGGCTGTCCAGGAGGCGAGATGTAGAGGCAGAAGAACAAGGGCTGTATCTGGGAAACATCTAATACTCTCCCTTGTATCATGGGACTTTCCCTTCCATCCCAGAAGGGCTTCCTGGAGGAGGAGGAATTTCGGGGCTGACACCAGAATCTATCCAGGTTCAATGAAACCACACCTAGCAGATTCTTAGCTGAAACCGGGGCAGCATGAGTTTCTCTCCCCTGCTACCTCTCCCCTCCCCATAAACACTTATTGGAACCTGGTGCTCTTCAGAACTCATGTAATAAATGAAAGTCTTTTGAGATGTAACACAAAGTGGGAAGGACACAGACATTCTTGTAGCAGAATTAGGTATGAAAATTACACAAGTAAGTGAATTTCCCCTAGGAAAAAATTCTGAATGCTCTTTACACAATTTGCCTTGAAGCCAGGTCACTAGGTGAGGGTAGGTGAGGGTCCTACCTGCTTTCCTCTGCCCTCATGATCCAAAGTCCCAGCCCCCGTCCTTATCCTCATTTCAATCTGAGTCAGAGCTGGAAATCACTGGCTCTCCAGGAGGGAGGCTGGACAAGGGCAGGAGGTCTGGCGGGAGGGGAGGAGCTGAGAAGGCAGGGCTGAGAGAGCGGAGGGAGAGGCCAGGGCCTTTCCTCTTTTGTCGGTGTGGGTAGGCCCTGCTTGGATACTTGGAACACATTGACTAGGCCACGGGCGGGGACCACGTTACCATCCTGGTACCTGCCCTGGGAACATCCATCCTTCCCTGTCCAATCAGGAAACAGGTCCCAGTAATCAGGTGTTGGGGATACAGAGAGGAAAGGCAGGGTGCCCCTGGCCCTCAGGAGCCTCCTGGTCTGCTGGGAGATAAGAATTCAAAGAGAGGACTGAAACAGCAGGAAAAGGGCAAGAATGGGCGGGGCATGCCCTCCAGCTTTTAACCTGTGGCTAGGCGCCAGGGGGCTAGACCATCCCATTATCTCCTCCCGAAAACCCCACCCCTTCCTTCTCCAGCTATCCTGCGGGGTCCCAACTCCGGTGTCTGGGAGCCCAGCTAGCCGTGGCCTCAGTGCTCCTGGGAGGGGTACCCGAAGCAGCAGAGGAGGAGAGAGGGAAGGGACCCAAGGGGAGGGGCGGGGCAAGGGCGGCGGGACAGAGGTCCTGAAGATCAAGCCCAGGATGCAGTCACTGCCTTGGGCCTGGCGACCCCACGGTCTTCTTGGGGGTAAGGAGAGGGGGCTTCTGAATCCACCACACAGGCTCACCAGGAATTTGCAGATTCGCTGGCAGTGCGGGGAGGGGCGCGCCCAGTGGGAAGGGCTGGTCTGAATAGGTCACCTGGAGGGTGAAGAGGCCCCCCAGATACCTGTCCGTGTCCCTCAAGTTTTAGAGGTGGCCCAGAGGCAGAAGACGAGTTGACAGACACTTGAGCAAAGCCAGAGCTGGGAATCCCTGCCTTCCCGGGCTGAGCATTTCCCAGCACATCCCCACTGGTGAATCTGTGAATTGGTGGGCAGAGTCTTCCTGGCTGGGTCACTAACATAGGACCGTAAATTCTCCGAAGAGTGGGATTTCCCAGATTCTGATGCCGACCCTCAGACATCCGGGACTCTCAGTAAGCATTTGTTCCATCCATTGCTCTGTGCTAGGTGCTGTCACCTGGGGGACTGCGTGCATCCTCACAGTGGTCCTGGGAAGTAGGTGAGGTCAATATTCGCATTCTACAGAGGAGGAGACAGGCCCAGAGGTGGGGAGTGTCTTGAACAGGGGCTGGCTGAAGGTCAGGTGGAAATGGACTCTGGACAGGAGTCCCAGTGGGTGGGTTCAGAGCCTGCCCTGGCTGCCCCTGCTTTCGCCTTCCTAGGGTCTGATCCTCCCACTCCTTCCTCTTCTTGAATGGCTTTCAGGAAGTAATTCCAGGCAGAGGAAGGCCAAAGAGACAATTTACAGGAGTTGTACTGAAAGGAGCAGGACCCTGTGGGGTCCTCCCTGGTACAAATCCTTTCCGTGTCCCCTGTTTCTTGTTTGTAAGAAATAAGCTTCAGTCAGCCTCCTTAACCTCTCCTAAGTTCCAAAGGGTGGATTCAAACAGTTGCCAATCTGGCAAGGGAGGGAGGGCAGAGACAGGGACAGGCAGCCTACAAACAACAGCACAGCCTCGGGGCAGGGTCCGGATTCCTCCCCAAGGAATAGTTGTAACAATATCTTTGAGTTCCTCTGCGGGAACTAAGGGCCCCACCCAGGTGGGGGACAAGTTATGGCTGAGCACAGGATTCCTGAAGCACCACCCTGTTCCCTCACCACCAACCAATCAGAAGAAAGTCACACACCCTGCAGCCCTCGCCTCAAATTTTGCCTTCAAATACTTTTCCCCCCAAAACCATCCAGGAGTTTGGGTTTTTGAAGCACAAGCCTGCTGTCCTCCTTGCTTGACCCTGCAACAAACCTTTCTCTGCTCTAAACTCTGGTGTTTTGGTTTGTTTGGCCTCACTGTGCCTGAGCACACCACCTTCTGTTCAGTAACAGAACTGAGAGACCGTTCTTGGTGATGTGAAAAGTCTGATAGTCCTGCAAATGCTTGAAACAGAGAGCCAGTTTTCCTCCTTCCCTCCTCCCTCAACATAGATCCAAAGCCCCTTCGGGCTCCTTGTTGGGGAGGGAAATGCTGATGGGGAGAGGGTGCAGGAGGAAACAGGAGGACTCCCTTCTCCAGCCAGTAAGAGAAGTCACTTGAAGGAGGGGTGGGGTCCCGGGTGGGGTCCCACCCAACTATGCAAGGGGCCTCTGCTGATGCCGATCCAGAAGGGAGCCAGCCTGAGTATGAGTTGGGTGACTGGAATTTCTGAAGTCTGCATCTGCGATTGTTGGGTGTGGTTGTACATTCCACCCTTCTGGGGTTGTGGACGTAGCAAGGGAGATGAGGTCATGGTTTAGGATACCTTCAACTATGTGGCTTTGGAAAGATGCAACATAAAATGCTAATAAACGTTTATGCACTAGGTTGACAACAATACAAAGCCTCTCAGCGAACAAAAATTGTCAAAATTGCCCAGTTTCCTAGAGTTGGAGGAGCTAAGTGAGTTGTTAACTGGGAATTGTAAACCTGCCATATGGTAATGTTGCTCCAGTTGTTAAATCGAAATTCCTGCCTTCTATATGTGTGCACTGTTGTTTGCATGCATCTGAATGTCTAATTTCTGCTGGGGATTCTGGAGATGATGGTGCCGCTTTCTCAGCATTCACAGTTATTATAACTTTAGATCTTTTATCTGTGTCCGTAACAATGTCATCCTAGTGTTCTTTAAATGGCGACACTGAAAAATGCACCTGAAAATCAGCAACATTGGAAAGGAAGTGAGATGTGATAAAGCGTTATGTAGAAGGCCAAGCCGCCGGCAGGAAACGCTGCACTGTTAATTTAGCAGATAGCATGCCGTGAAATATTAGAGATAATGCCGGGAAAATAAAAAGCGGCATTAAAGCAAAACTGTGCCACTATGGGGGTAGAGTTATGCAATACATCCTTTCCACTTTGAATTCATTTCTATGGCAAAATTAGTCCGGAATTATGCACGTTTTGAATTATGCAAGGTCTTCAGGAACACACGCTTTGCATAAGATGCAACTGCCCTGTGCTTATCAGTGGGGGAGGTGGGGGGGGGAGGTTCGATTATTCTAGGGTTTTTTTAAGGCCAGGCAACTTTACTATTCTGTCCTGGCTTGGGCCTCAGTGACTTCATCTGTAAAACTGACCAGTTGGACTGTCTTCTCTCGCTCTCTCCATGAGACTTTGCAGAGACAGGTACCATCGTTTTCTGCCCTGTGTATTTTCCGGGATGGAGTCCACAGCATAATCTTAACACATCTTTACTATCTTTGAGGTTGGCCTTTCAAATACTAGATCTCGTAGAGGGTCCCTAAGTCATCTGAATCCAAAAGGGATGAACCCTGGAGACACGATCCCTTTACCTCCACCCCCACAGTCCCACAGAGATGTGTCCTGGTGACAGGTGACGGGAGACTGACAAGGCGCACTGGTGAGCGGGAGAAAGCCGGGTGCGATGGGGACTTGGCACCACCAGAGGGCAGCACTAGCACACAGCTGAGGCGGCCTCTCCCACTGCCTGGCCAGGAGGGAACGCTTCATTGCAGCGTCCCTGGCGCCACCTACCGTTCTGGGTGCGAGTGATAGCGGGGGGATCAGGACATCCTGGGACCCAGGTCTTACGAAGTTTACATTCTCTCAGAGGAGTCAAGATAAACATATAAGGACATTCATAAACGAGGCCGTTTCAAGTACCGGTAAGTAGCAATAACGTGATGCAAATAAAATAGTGATGGGGTGCACCAGCCGAGGCCTGTCTGGGGAAGTGACAGCATGAGCCCGAATGGGGAGGAAGAACAGAAAGCCGAAGATCTCGATGCACATGGATACAGGAAAGGGCCTGTCTAGGGACCTCCAGGGGGGTTGGGGAAGCGCGGGTGAGGAAGAGCAGCTTCCTCACAGATGAGAACACTGAGGGACCGAGAAGCCAAGGCAGTTACTCAGGGTCACAGTAAGTAAGGGACAGTGTCTGACAAAACCTCAGGAGAACTTACCTTCCATTTTCCTAACTTTCCCTCAACCCTTACACTGCATCCAGAACAATGAGGATGATGCCCCCTCCTCCATCCCCATTCCTGAACATAATCCTGGTAGGGAGACAGGACAGGGGTCTTTGGCTATGAGCTCGGACAAGTCCCCTCCCTCTGTGGGCTCAGCTTTCTCAGTTATAAAATGCAGGATGGGTCCCCATCACCTTTAAGCTCCGGATTCGAAGTGTCAGAGCACGAGGACTTCTGAATTCCAGCTCTTGCGCGCCCTCTTGTGGGCATATTTGGAATCACATGCCCAGCTGGAAAGAACTGTGGGAAACGGTCTGCGCCAACTTGGGAGAGGTTGGTGGAAGCTAAGGTGTCACCGCTGAGTCCTTTATTTGCATATGCGTGCACACACGCATCCGTGTGCATGTGTGTGCGGGTATGTGTGTATGTACCTGTGTGCACGTCTGTGTGTGCTGGTTTGTGGGTGCAACTGTGTGTGCCCGAGTGTCTGTGTGTGTGCCAGCTTGTGCTTGTTTATAAGTGCACGCACGCATGTGTGCATCCGTGTTTGTCCGTGCTTGCATCTGTGTTCTTTTGTGTGTGTCTGTATGTGCGTGCACATGTCCATGTGGACGTGTATTTTAGCAACTGAGACGCTTCTGTCTCTCTCACAAAGTGCCCAACTACTTTCCCTGCAGCAACTTCCTCTCCCCGTGTTCTGTCTGCACCACCCTCTCCGAGTTCCCCCACTCTGGGATCTCACTCTCCTCGCTCACTTCTCCCCTGCACTATTTCAACAACAGTCTTTGTCTGTTTTTTCTCTTTTGTTTCTCTGAGACTTCACTAGGGTCTCATTTGAATGTACCAGATCATGGCTCAAGAAATGATTCTTCTTTACCCACTCAAACCACTAGGTTTAAAGCCCTTGAGTGGGGCTGATCACCCACTGCCCTGATGTGGGGTAGCAGAGACCTGGGGACGTGTACACAGCGATGCTCGGGAGGGCTGAGCAGAACCAGGCACACGGCAGCTAAGCCACAATGGCAGGTCAATGAAATGCTCCAAACTTCCCATGCACATGTGCCATCTCATTTGACTTACATGATGATCCTTCAAGCTTAGGCAAAGTGGGACTTACTTATCTCCATTTTACAGATGAGGACGGTGAGTGAGGCCCAGACAGGGAGATAATAAAATTGGTCCTGCAGGAACTATTGAAGCGATATGCAAACTCTCTGATCCGGTTTTTATAACATCTTAAGAGGCAGTTTTTATCGGTTCCCTTCTTCAACAGACAAGGAAATTGAGGCTTTAAAGACATTAGGGAGTTGAGTGCCTGATACTGCCCAGCCCATCAATAGCAGAGGCCCGAGGTCAAAGCCAACCACTCCCGGGCCAGGGCAGGTGTGAGGGCTCCCTGGCGGTCACTGGCTCAAGCTCTTTCGGCTGCACCGGGTCCCCGGCCGAGCCTCCAGTATTCATTTCCTGGGACCCGTCACCTTAGCACTCGAGGAGAGGGCCACCCCCATTTTGGGTCCCCTGTTCCTCTTCCAGAAGGGGTGGGTGTCATGTTACCTGAGCCGCTTTTAGAAGCTGCTGAATTGGGGGCTGAGCTTTAATTATGCAATAACCTCGCTGCGGTGTGCCTAATTGCCTGATAACCATAATTGAATCTTATGGATTACACCAACATTATTGCAGGGAGCCATTTAAGGCGGTTAACGGGAAGCCGCACTGGCACTGTGATATTTGCTTCCTGTCTCCCAACTGGCCCGACTGTGAGCTCTTTCCCGGGGGCTGGGGGAGGCTGAGGGTGGAAGGGCGGTCAGGGGGTGAGAAATAGCACAAAAATCACACCCCTTTATTCCTATCTTGGCCATCTTCTTTGCCAAAAAAGTCTGCAGGGCGAGTGGAATTATTTTATAAGTCAGTGTGGCCTCGGAAGGTTGAGAGACTCTCCTAATTTCATTTTTGATCATTGCTGCAGATCCTTATCAGTATCACCTGGGACCTTTTAGCAAGGCTGGACCTCGGGCCCCACCCTGGACCTACGGATGCAGCCCTTGCTTTAATAAGATCCTCTGGTGATTCACTTGCATATTGTAGTTTGGGAAGCACTGGGCCCTGGTTTTAGATGATTATTTTTTCCTACATATGATCTGATTCCCCCCAACCCCTCATCGTGGAAACAGCACTTTGATTTTCTTTGGGGAAACAGCCCTTCCCTCTCTTCCCCCAGCCTATGAAGTTTGGGTGGGACTCATAGCCCGCCCCTCCTTTCAGCCCCTCAAGTCACAGTGATTTCTTCAGGGAAGGGCATGACCCCAAGCCAGGTGGGTGAGTCCATTCCAACCTCTTTGAGGCACTATTGGGATAGATGTGTTTGATCAAATTATTTAGTGATAGTCTGCCTTCCCTTCCCAGCCTCACCACGGCTGGCTGTGGGTGAGTGTTCTTCCCCCTCCCGGCAGTGGTGGCCTTGAACCTCTGACTTGTTCAGGTCAATGGAATGTGGGTGGAAGTCACAGTGTGTCAGTTTCTAGCTAGGCCTTAAGAAGCCATCTCATGTTTCCACTGACCCCTGTTGAGCTCCTGGCCTCTGCCATGAGAAGGCATGCCCCAGAAGGCCATGGCCTTCATCTGGAGTCCAGGGTGGAGAATGTGGAGCAAATGGAAGCCAACCTGAAGACCTGAGTCCAGCCTAACTCAGCCAAAGTTAGCCAACCCGGCCAATGCCTTGACTAATCTATAGGTAGACCTGTGAGTATGAAATGAATGATTGCTACTGTAAGCAACTGATTTCTGGGGTTGCTTATTACACAGCATCATTGCAATAGACACTTGATGATAGAAAAAAGATGCTTTCTTCCCATAGAGGTTGCTAAACTGAATTTGGACTAGGAGAGCAGAGCCTGACTAAGGGTGAAACCAACACAGCGGGAAACAGAGCTAAGCAAAAATGAGAACCCTAATCTTGTTGATGACTTTGTTTCCATGGATCTGACCTTACTTGAGTTAGTCGGGACTGTTTATTCCACCATTTAAACCAGAAAGGGAATTAATGGCTCATATAAACCAAAAGTCCAGCGGTGATTCGGGTTTCAGGTGAGGCTTGATCCTGCAGCCCCCACTGAAGGATCAGCATCTTTGTCCCTCCATTCTGCTTCCTGTTGGGTTCTTCTCAGCTAGAGACTGGTTCCTCTTGTTACATGGCAAGATGGCTTCCTCATTCAGGTCTAATAAGGAGTAAGTTTCTACTGAAAGTATGGAAGCTTCTTTCCTAGGAGTTGGTCAGCTTTGGGGTCTGGAAGTCTAAAAGCAAGATGCTGGCAAGGTTGGTTTCTTTCAGGGCTTCTGAGGGAGAATCTGCTTCATGCTTCTTTCCTGGTGTTCTGGTGGTGGCCAGAAAAACTGTGCTCCTTGGCTTGTAGACACATCATTCCAGTCTCTGCCTCTGTCATCACATGGTGTTCTCCTTGTGTGTTTGTGTGTGTCTTCATATGGCCTTCTTACAAAGACACCCATCTGTCACTGTATTTAGGGCCCACCCTAGTCCAATATGACCTCATGTTAACTAATTACATCTGCAGATAAACTATTTCCAAACAAAGTCACATTCTGAAATTCCAGATGGACATGAATTTGGGGGGAACGCTACTCAACCCAATAGAGAAGACAATCAGCAAATGCTCACTGGATTATAATTCTTCTATACAAAACTAGGACTGTAATATCCTTTCGGTTTAACATTTTTTAAGTTGGAAATAATTTTAGATTTGGAGAAAACTTGCAAAAATAGTACAGAGTACCCTTAATATCCTTCACTTAGCTTTCCCTAATATCAATGTCTTGCATAACCGTACACAATGATCAAAACTAAGAAATTAACATTGGTACATACTGTTAACTAACCTACACTCTTTATGTGGATTTCACTGATTTTTCTATTAATAACCTTTCTCTGTTCTGGGATCCAATCAGGATTCGCACCACATTTAGCTGTCAGGTCCCCTTGCTCCCCTCCGGTCTGGGACAGAGCCTCTCAGCCTTTCTTTGTCTCTCTTGAACTTAACCCTTCTGAAGAGTACTGGTCACTTATTTTCTAGAATATTACCATTTGATTTTGTCTGCTATTTTTTCATGATGAGATTGAGATTGTGCATTTTAGGCACGAATGCCCCCAAAGTAAGGTATTTTTCCCAGAGGGTATACAACAGCCATTTGCCATATTATAGGTGACGTTAACCTTCATCACTTGGTTTAGGTGGCATCTGTTGGATTTCTCCCCTGTAAACCTACTGGCTTTCTCTTTGTAATTAACACATATCTTCAGGGTAGAGGAGATACCTTGAGACTATTCAGTTTATTAGTTGGAATTCTGTCATGAAAAAACTATCCTTTCTCCCCCATCCATGCTGTTTTTACAACTTTCTTCCCTCCACATAATACTAACTCTTGGATACCCACATTTGCCCAGTATTCCATGTGTGATATATCATGATTATTACTTAATCATTTCTCAATTGCTAATCATTTCAGTTTCCCCCAATTACAAGCGGCACTGCAATGAATGTACTTGTATTTATTGTGACCCCCTAGTGGGAGTATTTTTGAAGGCTCTCATCCTAAAATAGAAAGTCTGAGCTCTGGAGTATGAGCATTTTTAGTTTGCCAAAATTGCCCCTCAGTGAGATTGTACCAGGTAACAGTCCCATCCACAGTGTATGAACATCATTCATTCATTCAAGTGGCTTGCCATTGGTCGCACTGTGCAGAAGGCAAACTGTGGGGACATGGCGTCCCTCTGCAGCCCTCCAGAGTCCTTATAATCTTAGCACTCTCTTCTGATCTCTTCATTTTTCTTCCTGTCCCATCTTCTTTATCATCAATAAATTCCATGAGCACAATGTTTCAGAACAGTGTTTTTTTTTTTGAGATATAATTCATGTAAAATTCACTCTTGTAAAGCATACAATTTAGTGGCTTTTAGTGTATGTATAAGGTTAGGTCACCACCACCATAATTTAATTCCAGAACTTTTTCACCACCCCCCAAAAAGAAACCCCATCCCCACTAGTAGTCACTCTCCATGATCCCCTGCCTCTGGCCCATGGCAAACACGAATCTATTTTCTGCCTCTATGGTTTTGCCCATTCTAGACATGGCACGTAAATGGAATTCTCCAATATGTGGCTTTTAGTGACTGGCTCCTTTCATTCAGCAGAATATTTTCAAGGTTCATCCATACTGTAGCCTGAATCTGTATTCCATTCCTTTTTATGGCTGAATAATATTCCATGATGTGACTGTATCACATTTTATCCATTCACTTGTTGATGGACATTTTTTTCATTTACACATTTTGGGTATTATGAATAATGCTGCTAGGGACATTCATGAACCAGCTTTTGCAAGGATGTATGTTTTAATTTCTCTAGGGATAAAAGGGCTGGGTCATAAAATAGGTTTGTGTTGAACTTTTTGAGGAACTGCCAAAGTGTTTTTGAAAATGTCTTCACCATTTTACATTCCCACCAGCAATGTCTGAGGGCTCCGATTTCTCCACATCCTTGTCAACACTTCTTATAGGTTGTCTTTTTGGCAATAGCCATCCTAGTGGGTGTGAAGTGGCATCTCATTGTGGTTTTGATTGGCATTTCCCTGATAACTAATGAGGTTAGGCATTTTTTGCTGGCCATTTGAATATCTGAAATGTCTCTTTGAACATTTTACCCATTTTAAAATTGGATCATCTTTTTATTGTTGAGTTGTGAAGTTATTTAAATATTTTGGAAACTAGACCTTCGTCAGATATACGGTTTGCAATTATTTTCTCCTGTGCTGAGGGCTGTCTTTTCACTTTCTTAATAATGCCCTTTGAAGCATAAAAGTTTTACATTTTGATTAAGTCTGATTTATTTATTTACTTACCTTTTGTTGCTTGTGTTTTTGGTGTCACGCCTAAGAAACTATTGCCTAATCCAAGGTCATGAAGATTTACAACTCTGTGTATAGCAGCATATTTTTTAAACATTTTTTATTGACTTATAATCATTTTATAATGTTGTGTCAAATTCCAGTGTAGAGCACAATTTTTCAGTTATACATGAACATACATACATATATTCATTGTCACATTTTTTTCTCTGTGAGCTACCATAAGAGTTTGTGTATATTTCCCTGTGCTATACAGTATCATCTTGTTTATCTATTCTACAATTTTGAAATCCCAGTCTATCTCTTCCCACCCCCTGCCCCCTTGGCAACCACAAGTTTGTATTCTATGTCTGTGAGTCTACTTCTGTTTTGTATTTACACTTTGTTTTTTTGTTTTTGTTTTTGTTTTTTAGATTCCACATATGAGCGATCTCATATGGTATTTTTCTTTCTCTTTCTGGCTTACTTCACTTAGAACGACCTTCTCCAGGAGCATCCATGTTGCTGCAAGTGGCGTTATGTTGTTGGTTTTTATGGCTGAGTAGTATTCCATTGTATAAATATACCACATCTTTAACCAGTCATCTGTTGATGGACACTTAGGCTGTTCCATGTCTTGGCTATTGTAAATAGTGCTGCTATGAACATTAGGGTGCAGGTGTCATGCTGAAGTAGGGTTCCTTCTGGATATAAGCCCAGGAGTGGGATTCCTGGGTCATACAGTAAGTCTATTCCTAGTCTTTTGAGGAATCTCCATACTGTTTTCCATAGTGGCTGCACCAAACTGCATTCCCACCAGCAGTGTAGGAGGGTTCCCCTTTCTCCACAGCCTCTCCAGCATTTGTCATTTGTGGATTTTTGAATGATGGCCATTCTATAGCAGCATATTTTTAATAAAACTTTGACTGCTACTCATGGGAAGAAAACATTATGAATTTGAGCCAGCATTCCCATATGTGAAAATATTCCCATACATGTATATATATTTTTTTCGTGTTTCATAAAAAGTTTTATGGAACAATGTTTTTCCTATTTTCTATTTCATTCTCTTTCATTCAAAATAATGTTAGTCAGGACCCACTCAGTTAATCCTGTGGCCCATTTATCGGCTAGGACCTGCAGTTTGAAAAATTAAAAAAATACTGCTTAGGAGTTTACCAAGTGTTTTTGGGTACTTGACCTCATTATCACCTCAAGGCAAATGTGTGAAGCAGCCAACATTGTGTCTCTTTTAAAGATGAGAGACTGAGGCTTAGAGGGATTGTGAAAAATGCAGATTTGCAACTGTAACAGCAGAGATTCTGAATGTATCTTTAAGAAGCATCTCCTGGATCAGAAGACAGTGAGGGGAGCTGTGAATTTGTGGAAGGGGCTCTGAACTAGGAATCAGGGGACCTGGCTCGCCACTTGCTGACTCTGGGTTGGGCTTCCATGGCTGTTCCCTGTGACTGAGCACTTCTGGCGCTGCCCGGAAAGATGGCAGGGGACGAGAGGGGCTGCCCGGGGAGGTGGCAGGGGACAAGAAGGGTTGTCTGGGGAGGTGGCAGGGGATGAGAATGCAGCCAGCCCTGGAGCTTGCAGGGGCTTGCACTCCAGGGAGCACACTTCTGAAGGGATGGGATTGGATTTGTAGAGGTTGTGGACTGTGGTCAGTGGCTAGAATCAAGAAGTGATGTTTTATTTGCCTGCACAGTGTTTGTTCATTCTTTTCCAACGTTGAGCCAACATATACAAATAGGGAAATTTCTTCTTGTAATTTGATTTCCAGCATTTCTTGAAAAGTTAGAAGATCTGGTGAGCCTGGGCTTGTGTTGCTGCATGACCGAGTTGGGCTGGGGTTGAGCTGGGCTGGCCCTGCTCAGTTCACCACAGTCCCCGCCTCCAACTCCCTATTGTGTTCCGCCTCCACCTGCCCACTTAGAGGCTGCCTCGCCCCTGTGGGCATGGGAGAGTTTGCCCCTGACTCTGTCCTCTTCTCTGTGCTCTTTCTTTGTCCCCTTTCCCTTGTCTGTGTGCTTTTCTCAGAGAGATGATGTGGTGATACGGGAAACCCACAGGCTCTGGAGTTAGGCAGCCCTGGTTCCAATGCCAGCTCCCTCATTTCCTTACTCATGGACCCTGGGCACGTTAAATTACCTCTCTGTTAAGTCACCTCAGTTTTCACATCTGTGAAATAGAAGGAACATTTCTCACCTACTGCTGCTGTTTCCTTCCATGTAGCGGGAGCATCATTAGAGTAACATTCTTGGCTTCCCCACCCACCAGCCCAGCATTCCCCAGGGAGAAGGGGTGGCATATAACCCCTTCTTTTTGAGGGTCTGTCCACCTACAGAGAGATGAATCTTCTCCATGCTCTTCTGCACCCCAAGTTTTACAGGGACTAGCTCTGTCTAGGCCAGGAGAAGCTGGGTGGTGGGGTGTCTAGCAGTCTAGGACTGAGTGGGTTTATCTAATCCTGGGATTCAGAATTCAGAAACCACAGACCTAAGGCATACTGTCCCAGATCAGCTTTCCCAGTATTAAAGAGGCCATTTGAAATTCATATGCCTGTGTCAGTCTCTCTGGTGGTTCTGAACAGGGGCTGGGAAGTGGGGTTCTCTTTACTGGGTACCCACAGGCCCCCTCATATAGTGGTTCCTTTGGTGATTATTGTGAGAGGCCGTGCCTGTCACACAGTAGGTGCTCAATAAATGGCAATTGTTGTTTTTAAAAGTATTACTCCTCCTGCTTAGTCCCACATTCAGGAGGAAAGCAGGGCCAGTGCCTGAGGGTGGGTTCAAAGCAGCCGAGAGATAAGGAGGCTCGGAGAGCAGCCTTGATAATACTTCACTTGAAAATTGCCTTCCAGGTCCTTATAAATGTATGCAAATCACATGCAAATCCCACACATATTGATTAACAGCCTTCCTTGGGATGTCTGCCTGCATGTGGCCCTGGGGAAAACTGGGTGGAGGTCACTGAATTCCAGTGAGTTTGTGGTCAGACCAGGGGAGCATTTGCCTGGAAACGGGGTGCGGAGGGAGAGCAACGTGGAGGGTGGTGGTAGGAGGAGAAGGTGGGGTGAGTAGGGTGGGGCTGGGATCTCCAGGGTGGGGGTGGGGAAGAGGCCAGTCAGAGACAGGATGCTATGGGAAGGGGGAGACCTGAGTGGATGCACCAGGTGCCATCAGTGGCAAGGGCTGACTTGCAGCTCCGCATCGTGCAGCTGCACTCCTGGACCTGCATCCTCCCGTCAGCAAGGTGTGGGGCTACGCCTGGGCCCCAGGTCCACTCCTTTGCCATTCTTGAAGCTTAGAAAGATGTTGTGGGGCACTGGGACAGGCCTGGGCTTTGGCCTCAGACAGACTTCAGTTTACCTCCAGCTGTGTGACTGTGGGTGAGTTACTGAGCCCTGGTTGTGGCCTCTCAAAAATGGGTTAATAACAGTCTCTCCCTCACAGAGCTTCTGTGAGGATCGCGTAAGGCTCAGCTCCGCTCAGGCCTGAGTGAAGAAGGTGCACAGCAAGCAGGACTTGTTCCAGCTGCTCCACACCCTCCACAGCCCGGCTTGGAATTCCTGCTTCACACGCTCTTTCTCATTTATTCTTCATGAGCTCCTGTACATAGGCCGTTATCATTCCCATTTTACAGATGAGGATGCTGAAGTCCAGTGAGGTTGAGAGCTAGGACAGAGCCAGCTTAGCAGTCAGGCTGATGCTATTTCTCATTATGCTCTACTGCCTCCTCTCAGAGAAAGGCAACTTCTTCGTTTTATAAATGAAATGAAGCCCAGAGAGGTTGGATTACTTGCCTAAGGTCACACAGCCAAGTAAGAGGCAGAGCTGGAGCTAGACCCTAGTGTCCTCTTCCCTGCACATCACACAAGACCCACTCTCCCAGCAGCCCAGCCTGACTGTGTGGGCTCTGGTTCCCCTTGGCCTGGGGCTCATCTCACAGGATGGGTGCTGGGTTGCCTCTGGAGTCGAAATGTTGTCTCTCCAGGGGGGCTCGCAGGTCCTACCGGCCCAGCCGGGGGTCTGATGGAGCATTGCCCGCTGGGGGCGTTTGGGAGTTCCTGCTTCCTGCTCACCTCCCCTTCCCCCCTCCCTTGGCCTCTCCATCCCTGCTCATCAGCTGTCCCTTCCCCTTTCCCAGCTCCAAGGCTGTCAGTGTTTGCGGGAGATTATGCAGTGTTGACATTGGAATATGAATGAGGCAAGAGAAGCAGCCAAATATTGGAATTAGGGAAAGCAGGAGCCCAGGCTGGGATCCAAGAGTGGCTGGAACATCTGTGTCTTGGCAGTTCCAGATGCCTGACCCTGCCGCCCACCCGAAGACGACTGGTCCCTGAGCCACAGACAAGTGCTGCCGCAGCCAAGGTCTGGTCCTCCACTTGCCAGCCGAGGTCACAGCTAGGAGTCCCCCAGACCTCAGCCTCATCCACCCTTTCGGTTCTGAGGCCCCGAGGAAGCGGGTGCATCTGTTGTGACTTGAGGGACTGAGGGAAGACTCTGCCCAAGGATGTATCCTTCATTTGAATGACTGAAATCCCACCTTTAGTGTTCTGTATCTATTGGTCAGACCAGTATTTGTCAAATTGTATTTCATGGAACATAGATTCTGCAGACTCTTGATCAGTTTTCCATAGAAGAGGCCATATGTCAGGGAAATGTTACGTTAAACAGTTATTGCAGGACTTCTCAGAGCCTTTGACAATTTAAGAGGCATGGTGATTCTTCAAAAGGGGGATAGAGTTTGTAGTATTTCCCAAACTTGTTTGACGGGTAAGCCTTTCTTCATGCAGAACTTTTTGGACCCGGGGTAACAGATCTGACTTTAGTCTAGCAGCTGCTGGTACCGCTGTCCAGGGGCTGGCGTGAGGTCGACACTCAACTCAAATGGGTGGAATCTGAGTCAGAATCTGTTTCTTGCATTTGTAAAATGGAGTAGCTGCATCTGCCCTGGGTGTTTATTTAATTTATTCTCTAAGTTAAACGAGAGGACATCGTGTGTAGGAGCACGCTGCCAACTGCATGCCTGTGCATGTTTCAGGGAGGGTGACGGTCAGTCCTGCTTCCTCTTCTAACTGATCTGGTAAACAGAGACGCACTGGCCGCTTGGTGATAATGTTCCCTTGGGGGCTTTCCCATTTTGCTCTCCAGGAAGAGGGGCCATGTTTGCCACAGCATTTCTCAGTGTGAACCCTGTGCCTCCATGAGCCTTCTCATGTGGGATGGTTAGGTGGCAAGTTCAAAGGCACCTTACTGTGTGGCAGGACAAGAAGGCACTAGGTTCCAGGGTTTGAATCCTGAGTCCAGTGCTTTGTCTGAGCCACTGCGATGCCTGTCCCCTGGCAGGGGGTGGGGCACCAGAGAGGCAGGTGACAGAGGCATTTCCTGGACCAGCTCCTCGGGGCACCATTCCCACCACCAGCCACCCCTCCCAGGACCCCAGCACTGCCCAAGTTCCCTGCAGGCCAGCCATGCCCAAGTCTGTTGCCTGGAATGCTCCCCGTCAGGAGGCCTGGATCTCTGAGTGTGACCCTGGCTGTCCAGACATCAAAGGGTATTGTCCCCTTCTTCCCCGTCCTCTTCCTGCGGGGGCTGCCCCACCTTTGCTCATCTCCCTCAGGTGGGTATTTTCTGAATCAGAAGTTAAAAGAGGCCAGGTCCTAGAAGGACTGAGTCATCTCCTCCAAAAGGCCCAGAGACAACTCAAAGTCATAAAAACCAATGGCCAGGAATCCCTCATCTCTCTTATCTGGGCCTCAGTCTCCCCATCTATACATCGAGGAGGCCCACCCAGCTCTGACTGAATGCAAGTCTATGGATTCCTAAAAACATCCCCTCCTGCCCTTCCTACTTGCAAAATACTTCCAGGAATTCCTTGTTCTGTCCTCGGGTGGGTCCTCATCACATCTCCCTGTGGGAGGGATTCCAGCACCTCTCAAGGGGTCTCACTGCCTGGGGTGCTACTTCCCTTGAGTCCACCCACCACCCAGGAGCCAGAGATACTGGTCTCGTTTCTACTCTCCACATACCCCTCTTCTGTTTCCAAACTTGGGATGGTTTCCTACTGGCTCTGTGGAAAGTCTGTGGCCCCAACCCTTCTCTACCACCACTGCACAGAGTCCACCTGGAATTCTCGAATGCACCTGGACTTCCATCCTTCCCAGCCTTTGCTCTTGCAGTCCCTTCAGTTTAAAATGCCTTTCCTCTTCTCCTCCTGATGAATCTGGTGCAACCTGCAAGACCTCACTTCTTCCCCTTCCCCTTCCTTTTCTTCCCCTCCCTCCAGTGTGGTTGTTTGCGCTGTATCATAACCATCAATGCACACACTTTTCATCTCCATAAATCTCATTCTAGTACCAACCACCCTATATGTTCCCCAAATACTTAGCGTTCCCGTTAATTATAAAACTAACACATGCTCTTGTAAGACAACCAAAAGGTTCAGAAGGAAAAGTGAAATATCCCCCTTCTCTGATCTTATTGGTCAGTCCCATTACTCACGGGTAATCACTGCTAACAGTTTCTTGTGTTCATACGGAATGTGTGTATTCAACATAGATGAATGTACCCAAATCTAGTTAACTAGCCTCCATGGTGGGACGTTCAGGGTAATTTCCCATTTTTTTACTGAGACAAATAATGCTGCAATGGCCAGTTTCAGATGTAAATATTTCTGGAGGCAGAGTCTTAGAAATGGGATTGCTGCATCACAGAGTACATGCGCTTAAAATGTTAACAAATACTGTCAAATTGTCTGCAAAAAAAGGTTGAACTATTTTACACCTCCCAGTAACAGTCTTGAACTGATGTTTAAATGTCTGGTTCTCTCACTTAAGAACAAGGCCTGGGTCTTCTTTATCACAGCGTTCCTGGAACATAGTGGTCTCAATAAGTGCTTCTTGAGCTAGCGAATTGAGGTGTTGCCAAGCCCCCACCCTCTTCTCAGAAAAAAGTGGAAGCCTTTCTGTCCCTAAAAATTCTGCGACGTCAATTGTGGGACCAGAAGACCTTGACCCATTTGATTCAGCTCTCTGAAATGCAAAGAATCTTGAGGTGTCCTGGGTACTTCTTTGTAAGTGGTGAGTATGTGGTTTTTGTCTGCAAAGCTGGCCTCAAGGATCTGGGTTGCCATGACAACTCTTGAGCAGGGCCGTCTTTTCCCTTCCCTCCATCTTGGGAGCCTTGGTTGCCATAACAACTATTGGTCCACTCCTCTTGCCTTAATCCTGCCATAGGACTACCAGCTTCCCTGATGTCACTTGACCCGTGTACCTGGAGACCCTCGTGAGAGGACATCTAAGTGGGGCCACTACTTGGGGGGTTGTTGTCAGCAGAAAGCAGTATGGCCACTGGGAAGGGGAGAGGGCCCAGGTGAGGGAAGAATGAGAGTCACTCTTGCTCCTTCCAAGTCCAGTAGGGTCCCTGTTGCTTGGTGACCAGAGGATGAGCTTCAAGGGTGGTCTGGGGGATCGATGAGCTACAGGGGTTGTGCAGCTGAGTGTGCTTCCTCACCACTCCCACATTAGGTGGCAGAGCAGATGGGGAGGATGCCACGGACCCCGCCCTCTGGAGGAAGCCTTGGAGGGAGCAGGAAGCCTGGCACATGGAAGCCACCTACAGGCCCTGCCAAGAGCACCTAGGAGTTCATTGCAGTCCTCTTTGGAATGCCCAGAACAGAATCCCAAGGAGGCAGAACACCCTGCATTTATTAACATGATGGAATACTCTGTGGCCAAATTAAAGCAGGACATTTGAGGATTCTGTTGACACTTGGAAAATACTGCTAAGAGACAAAAGCAGGACACAAATTGCTCTGTGGACATTGACTGCAGCTCTGTGATACTGATGAGGACTTTCCAGAGCCTGGGTTTGAAGGACTGTAATATAATGCAAATAGAGTTTCCCTATACCTGCTTCTCCTCTAGCATCTCCCCATCTCTGTGAACAGTCTTGCCACATGCCCTGTTGCCCAAACTGGAAACTTGGGATTCAAAGTAGACTCCTCCCACTGCCCTCATGCCCCATTCTTATTGGTCACAGGTCCTGTCGATGCTACCTTTGAGTAGTTTTCATGTGTATTCCCCCCTCACACGGTGACTGCCATTGCTCAAGTTCACTTCGTTGGCATTTCTCACGTGGGATCATATCCCCCCGTGGGTCTCTCTCCTCCTAAGTGTGTCCACCCCTTACTCCCTCAGCACTCCTGGCATGCTGCTCCCCAAGTGGCCAGTTTGGTCATGTGGCTCCTCTGATGCTCTCCGTTTCCCCCAGGATCCAGGACAAGCTTCTTGGCACATGCAAGGCCTTCATGACCCACTGCCTTAGCCCCTATCCAGCCTCTCCTCCCTTGAGCTTGCTTCCAGCACACAAAGCTGTAAGCAGTTCGCTTTCATTCCTCTTGTCTGTGAACACACCATTCCCTCTGCCAGGAATAACTCTTCCTGCCTCATCTGCCTGGTAAACTCTTATCCACCTTTGAGATTTAGCTCAAGACTTTCCAAGATGGTAGAAGAAAGATGTTTCCACTCCATTTAGACCCTGAAAACTGTACAGAAACCACCAGGACAACAGGACAAGAAGCCTGAATTTTGTCTTGGATGAAATTAGGAGATGTCTATACCCTTTGATTTCAATACATGGAGGGGGAAAGCCTCTAGAGGAGGCATAAATGACTTAGCAGAGAGGAATAATGTCAGACCTCCATACTTATAGGTGGGAAAGGTCTTGAGGATAAGCAAGCTGATTCCCTCTACAGTAACCCAAAGAGGGTCAGGGATTGGAGGCACCAAGTGCCACAGGAAGTGAGATAGAGACGGGGGCCCACAACAGGGAAGTAATTTGGAAGTCTATGTAAGGAGCAGGCTGACCTCTAAGTCCTCACCTATATCCCGTGCAGCAGATGGCTAAGCCTCTTACTCTCATGAGAGACCAGAGGCTCTGGTCTCAGGGAGGCCAGATGTACACAAAGGGAGAGGTAAGGATCCTACTAAAAGCAGGGGGATTGGGTCTGCAGATAAACAGAGGGACTCCCAGCCCCCTTCTCCTACCCAACAGCAGAGCACCAGAATCAGGCCTATTCTGGCACTCTACCCCCAACCCCACAAGAAGATGGAAGAATATTTCCCTGGAGGAAATAAACAACCCCCCAAAAGACCAATAGATACTTACGTTTAGGAATCTATAGCAGATGAGCTGGCAGGAGCAATGATTGTCCTAGAATGATGCTCATCAAATCGACATGTCAAACCCAGGCACTCAAAGCCTCTGGCTGGCCTTTTGGTGGTCTCCTCTTAAATGTGAACACACAGCCAAGGGTTACTGACATTTGATGGATGCTTTCCCTCATTTTTCCTTGAGGAAAGTATGAACCAAGGGGAAATGGAGACTTTTCAGTGAGCAGGATGTAAGGTGAAAGAAGCCATTATTGGTATCCTTAGAGAGATAAAAGAACATGTTATGGAAAAATAATAGAGTGGAATGAAAAAGGAATAATCAGAACAAGAGAGAACTCTTGGAAGTAAAAACTCTGATAGAAAAAATTTAAAAACATATCAAGAATTGGAAGATGAAGTTGAGGAACTTTCGCTGGAAATATACAGAGAGACACAAAGAAATGGGCTAAAGGAGAAGCAGGAGAGAAAGCGTAAGAAAGTAGGGACCATTCCAGGGGGTGTAATGTTCATTTAATGGTGTTCTAGAAATAGAGAAAGGAGAGAATGAAATTGTCAAAGAAATAATACAAGAAAAATTTCCAGAATCAAAGTGTGAGAGTTTGCAGATGGTAAGGTCCACTGAGTATCCACCTCAATGAATGAAAAAAATACCCACGTCCATGCTCATCAATATATTTCACATGCAGAGATACAGAGCAGTTCTTTGGGAGGAGGGTATAGCTGAGTGGTAGATTGTGTGCTTAGCATGCACAAGGTCCTGGGTTCAATTCCCAGTACCTCCATTAATGAATGAATGAATAAATAAATAAATAAGCCTAATTACCTTCCCCTCAAACCAAACCAAAACCAAAATATTATTGTAAGAAAAGTCCTTCAAAGTTCATGGAGAGGGCTGGAATTAGGATGAGGCAAATGAGGCACTTGCTTTGTGTGCAAAATTTAAGGGGGCACCAAAAAACTCAGTGGTCAAGATAAAAACATGAATGGACTATTTAAAGCAATTTAAAATAATTCAGAATAATCCATGATGAACAAAATAGCAATATTTAAAATCAAGACAAGATCTGACAGGGCTAGCATTAGGGTGAGGCAAGTGGGGGTCTTGTCTTTTCCTGATATTTATTCAGCATCATTTTTTGCATTACCTTTGATTTTCCAAAAAAAATGCATTAAGTATTATATATCTTGATCACTGAATTTTTTTTGGCACTCCCTTAAATTTTGCACCAGAGGCGAGTACTTCACTCACCTCACCCCATTCCCAGCCCTGCACACAAGAATGGAAAGTAACAATGGCATCAAACTTCTCAACAGCAACATTGGACGTTTGAAGACAATGGAACCAATGTCTTTAAAAATTCTAACTGAAAGCGTTTTTCCACCTAATGCTCCATACCAACCCAGGCTATGGATTAAATGCGAGGGTGAATTGAAGATCTTTCTAGACATACAATGTCTTAAAATAACTTGCCCTCCCATACACCTTTTCTCATGAAACTATTGAAGGATGTGCTCACTAAAACCAGGGAGCCAAGAAAGAAGATGGGAGATCCAGGACACAGGAAAGAGGAGGAAAGGGAATTCTTCGGATAATGGCTAAGAAACTATCCAGCGAACAGCTGTGCCTTACCCAGAGAGCAACTAGACCTGATCAGCAGGATATCAGAAGGCTCTAAGGGGTGAGGGAATTTGTCCCCAGGAAAATAAATGGGACTGACAAATTATCTGACAGGTTTGGTCATGTGGAAAATTATGTTGAGGGCATGGAAAAATTTAGTCAATTGTTTTTAAAGAAACAAGCCTAAGTTGATGAAAAATGAGGTAATTACTAGCAGGAAAAACAAAAAAGAAAGGAAATAGAATCATAGTCTACAACTCAGCCCATGAATAAAATCTATTTACGTGGTCATCATAGTGAAGGTGTAGAGTAAGGATTTTTAAAAATTGAGATATAAGTATTTTGGGGATGGAGGGAAGGGAAGAGAGAATGGAAGAAAAACTTGCATACTAAGACTTCGATCAATGTTTAAGAAGATGACTCAAGAGACTGAAGGATACACATGTTATTTAGAAAGAGGGAGGTAAATTACAGAAGAAGAAGCTCAAGAGAACAAGGTGAGGAAGATGGGGTAGGGGATAGAAAACAAGAAACTTTTATTTTCAATTATAAGCCTTTTAGCACTGTTTGACTTTTCAAAAGATTTACAAGTAATACTTGGTTTAAACCAAAACAAATTTAAAAATTGATTTGATTCATGTTTTTCTTCTGTGAAGCCTTCCCTAACCACCCAGTCATCCCAAACACTTCCCTCTGGGGGCCACTTGAACACTGGGACTTGTGTCCTCAGCAAGGGTTCAGAAAAGGGTCTTGGAGAATAAGTGAATGAATTCCTTTAAAAAAAAAATTGGTTAAGTTTACATGAATTGAAAAAAAAACTTTTGAAGAAGTTGAAGTGACAAAGCCACGCTAACATGAAAGGAGATTTGTCTTTCATTGGCTGTCGTGGGTGGTAATGACATCTTTTTTTTTTTTTTTTCATTTTTGGGGGTGGGGTGGGGTGGGGTTGGTTGAGGTCACAGGCTGGATAAAAGCAGGTTGGGAGTTAGCAGCAGACATACCTGGGACCCACCACTATCTCCACCATTCAGTAGCTGTGAGTTCAAGACAAGTTAGTTACTTCACCTCCCTGAACCTCGGTTTCCTCATCTGGACAGCGGGGAGAAGAAGAGATAAAAAATACTTTGCCAGGCTGTCAAGGATTAGGAGAATATAAGTAAAGTGCCAAGCGCACAGTATATGCCAGTTAAATGGTGGATGGTTTTATTAAGCTGCAGGGTATTCAGTGACAGCAGAGATTCCCTTGACCCTTATAGAACCTCCGGGAAGCTCTGGCCTCTGTGTCAGATGCCCCCAGACACAGACACTGGGCTCTGTGTGGGAAGATCGTATACTAGCAGAGGGGTTCAGAGCACCTACACATTTGCAGGGATATCTGAGTCATTGCATTTTGGGAGCTGTGCTGAGATGGTTTCAGTGGCTTTGCTTGGTCTCTAAACAAAAATTATTTAGGTGGGAACAGATTCAACTTGAGGTTTCCAAGATTTTCACATGACCTTTCAATACCCCAGATTTGCAGTTTCCTTCTTTCTCTAATGAAAGTCTGGATCATCTTGTTAAAAAGAAACTTAAATTGATGCTGTTGCCCTGTACTCGTCCTAGCTTCCCTCGCTCCATTTCATTGGCTCCACCCACCCACTCACCCGGCAGCCGGCCTCCATCCAGCCATCCCTCCGCTCCGTGGGAACTGCTCGCTCAGAAATCACCAAGCACCTCCCACTGGCCACATCCCGAGATCTTGCGCAAGTTCCTTCTTCTGGCTGCAGTTAACCCCCTTCTTTAAATGTTCTCCTGCCTTGGCTTTGGGGCACAGGGGTCTCCTTTTTTGTTTATTATTATTTTTTAACTTCTTTGTCTTAAGTCTTGATTCTGTGATCATCCCCTAAAGCCCAGTCCTTTCTTTTCTTTCATTTTATTGCCTTAATTCTCGGAGACTTTCATGATCACCTCTGTATGGATAATTCTCTTAGCTCTCTCTCCATTCCATTCTGTCCCTGGAGTTCTACTCGAGTCTCCCGTGGACTCCTGCACATTTTCCCTGAGATGTCTTGAAGTTACCTCACCCCTTAGATGGACACTGTCATCTGTCCCAAACCCCTATCTTCTGACTTCCTTGCTCGGTCAGAGGCTCTTGAAGTCTTAGGGTTATTCTTTACTCCTCTCGCCTTCATTTCTCCTTGCCAACTTCCCCCTTCAGCTTTACTTCTTGAGCCAGACTTCTGATCTAATCAGGGTGGCCTCTGTGCTGTCCCCAAACATGTGGTCACTCCTCTGTTATGCCTGTAATGTCTGCGAGCACATACTGTCATAGTCATAGTCTAAAAGAGAGTCTTAGTGTTAGCCAATTACATATTCTCCCTGAGTCCAAGGATGGTGTAAAGCATCCTTTGTCCCAGTGAGTCAGTCACTGGTCTCCTCAAATCAAGCCACAGGCAGCGTGTGGCCTTATCACTGTGTAGAAGACCTGTCCCGGGGGTGCTGGCAGGTGACCTCCTTTTGGCATTAGCTTGACTAGAGATGTGTGTGGAGGGGGAAGTGATTCTGCAAGGTTCAGAGTTCAGCTCTCTCCTGAGTCCTGGCTCCACCCTGCAGGGGGACTGTTAGATCCTAAAGAATTTAAATTCTCCAAATTCTTAGAGCATGTCTAAGAGAAATCAGTCTCTCACTTCTCTGATGCATGCTTTTTTGTGGGGGAGGAGAGAGGGGAGAGAATTATTTTTATTTATTTATAGTTTTATCTTTTCAACAGAGGTACTGGGCATTGAACCCAGGACCCTGTGCATGCTAAGCACTTTGCCACTGAGCTAAACCCTTCCCCACTGAGGCATGATTATGCTAACAAAGTCTCTGTCTTTTTGCTTTATCTTTCCAAGGAGACTCTCCCCTCAGGGTGGGGAAGGGAGGAATATTCCATCCTGCCATAGGAACTCATATTCATCCCTATCTGTATCCTTGTTTATGCTGGTCAAGATATTTACTTCTCTCGCACCTATGTGGTCACAATCTACCTCTTCTCTGAGGTAGGCAGGAGTCAGCCATTTTTGTGCCATGGACCTGTTTGGCAGGCTGATGGAACCTATAGACCCCATCTTAAAAATATGATTTTACATACATAAAAAATACAGTATTCTAAAGGAAACTGGTTGTAATATGGTTGTTAAAATAAACAAAACAAAACAAAACAAAACAAAACAAAACAAAACGGGGAGGGTATAGCTCAGTGGCTAGTGTGTGTGCTTAGCATGCACGAGGTCCTGGATTCAATCCCCAGTATCTCCATTAAAATAAATAAAAACCTAATTACCTCCCACCAAAACAACAACAAATAAGCAAACAAAATAAATTAAAAAAACAAATTGTAATATGGTAACGCTATACTTCCTTATTAACATATTAAATAACCAAATATCAAAGTAGTGATAAACATAAATGATATTCTGACATCTCTGCAATAGTACATGTGATAGGAAAATATCTGTTACACCTACTTCTCAGATTTGTAGCCTACATTTGTAATGGAAAGAAATGCTAAGTTTCAGTTAGAGATTAGTGAACAGAAATATAATTTTTTCAACTTCCAAGTTCACGGGTATCCCTGAATTCAGTCCATGGGTTCTATGGGTTCTTACTGTGGGCCTCAGTTGGGAACCTTAACTCCCACTTCCCTCATAAAGCCCTCCTTGACCACCACACTTGTATTTGAGCTTTCCCTTATGCTGAACTCTTACAATGTTCAGTCACTTATTCATGCATTCATTCATTCAATAAACATTTACCAGCATTGTCCATATTCATGCAACCATTGTACCAGATGTTGGAAGTCCATATAATGATGAACTAGACCGAGTTTTGCAATTAGTGGGAGAGGTGGATATATTCTCATCCAATTATGACCCCAAATGTAGCATGAAAAGCATCCTGGGAGAGCTTTAAATGACAGTCTGCAGTATCCCAGAGGAGGCAGAAGTTAGCAGTTCAACTTGGCAAGGAGTCAAGAGAAGGAAATGTTTCAAGAGGAAGGTGGCATTTGAACTTGGCTTATAGAAAGGGTAGGATATAACAATTCCCTCATGGTTTAAGTAGATCTTGCTGGTATTTTTCCTTTGTTAGTCTTGCCACAGGTAAATATGAAAATCCAATCAGGATCATTTTTCTTTCTTTCTTTCTTTTGTATTCCTCAGAACAGGACTGATCATGGGTACTCAGTATATGATCGCTGATTAATTAATATTTTTAAAAAGAATTTCTGTATCAATTAGTTATTGCTGTGTGACAAAGCATCCCCAAACCCAGTGGCTTTAAACAACAAGTTCTGGCCTTTCTCATTGGCCTATGGGTCATTCTGATCTGGGCCAGGATTGGCTAGTCTCATTTGGACTCTGTGGTCCCTGGCCATTTGGCCAGAGGCTGGCTGGTCTAGAATAGCCTGGGCTGAATGGCTGAGGCTCTCTTCTGAATGCTTTTTCAAGTTGTGCTTGCATCAAGTTTGGCCAAAGCAAGTCATAGAGCCAAGCCCAGGGTCAGTGTGGAGGACACTGCCCTAGGGCAAGGAGACAGGCAGGCATACAAAGTTTTGGCCATAGTCTTCACAACAAAACAGCCAGCCTCAGATCCTTCATGGGATGGGACAGATCTAAATCAATGGGTGAGTGCATGAATAAAATAAAGTGTAGTGTCGCAATTTATAAATTCAACAGTGATGTGGCCTTTCCTGTGGCTATGTCCTAAGTGTTTGAAGACTGCTATCCACAGAGACTGGCTGGGCCATCCTTTTATTATTATTATTTTTTAACTGGAATGCAAACCCATTGACTTGTCTTTTCATGTTTGATGTTCCATCAGTTAAGCATCCCACACAGTTTTTCACAGAGATGTTTTCTTTCCCCCTGAGGACATCTGCAACAATCCAGAACACACTTTCCTTGGTACTCGACTCTAAGTTGCTATAAATATCAGACATTCTGTCAGCAGCTCTGGGTCACAGCTCAGGTTTCCTGAACCAATATCACTCGCCCCTCTGCCTGGAGTGTGTCTGTTAGAGGCAGCAGCGGGGTAGGCAAAATGAAGTGGAAAATACAGGTCAGAAAGCATGTTCTCTGAATAACTGAGGCAAAAGCATCTGTGTGTGTGTGTGTGTGTGTGCGTGTGTGTGTGTAGGGGGACAGATTTATTCATACTATTTTCATTTAAAAATTTTTAAAAAATTTTATTTTTTTAATGGAGGTACTGAGGATTGAACTCAGGACCTCGTGCATGCTAAGCACACACTCTACCACTGAGCTATACCTTCCCCCTTACACTACTGCCTTTAATTGTCCAGCCTTTAATGGATGTGAGAGCTGAATTTGAAAAAAATATGATGGCACTGTAGAAAGTGCCATGGGTCAGGGGAGAGGGGTGGATCACGTAGACCTGAGTGCGAATCAGAGCTCATTATGGGCTATGTGACTTCCGGCAAATGGCTTAACTCTCTGAGCTCCATTTTCCCTTATCTGTAAAATGGAACCATTTTTATACTGACCTCTGTGGAGGGTTAAATAGCCGCCATGCTTATGAGGTAAGTGCTTAATAGATGTTTGATATTATTTCTTATGGACTTAGAAAAAATTTGAATGCAGTGACCAATACTAGGAAGATGGCTCTCTGTTAGTTTGGGAAAGGATACCTAGGAGCCCTGCTTTCTTATCCCAGCCTTGCCGCTAACTAGAGGGCCATTTAAGCCTCAGTTTCCTCATCTGCTGAATGGAGCGATTAATATTCACAGCCTTGTTTTGACAATCAAATGGCACATTGTACGGGAAGTTCTTCTGTAGAAATAATTTAAAATCCCCTTGAACGCACGTGACGTAATGCTGCAGTTACTGGTCCCTCCCATGTGAGATGTTACGGAGCTTCCACTCTGCGCCCACCGCACGGTGCTCCCCTGTTGTTCGTGGTGGTGTGGAGGAGAAATTAAAATTACAAGCGTGTTTCCTTCCAGATGTTGTTGCTACAGGCTCAAGGTGCTCTTTTTAACTGGGACATCAGGCTTCCTTGAAATAGACAAGAATTCTAGAAACATGACATTGTGCCTGATTCATCGCTTAAACTTGCACTGACTCATTCTCTCCTTGATAGTTTCTTCAACAGTAACTTTAATTACATCATTTACTTATTGTTTTTCTTTCTTGATTTATTCTCTTCCCACAATTCTTGTTTATTGTCTCAGTGATTGGGCCATCTTACCTCTGAGACTTGTGTAAACCTTCTGGGCGCTAGAAATAAGAACTGGGTTTTTCATGTACCTCTGAGTACCACCCCCTCCCCCCATGCCCCAGGCTTCTGTGCTTGAAATATATCATCAGAAAACGTATTTTTGACTTTGCTGGTGTTTCACAGAGCTTATATTATTGAATGCTCTCAGCCATCCTACAAGATAGATATAATTCAGTTTAAAAAAATGCAGAACGAAGACTCCAAGAGGGAGCCGTAACTTGCCCAAGTTCAGTATGGTAGATTGCAAAAGTGGTCCCCAATTTGTATCCTTTCCTGCATCCATACTTTTTCCCGCATCATCTGTAGTGTCCTCCTTCTCTGATTCTGGGCTCACAATGTAACTTGCCCTGGCTGAAGGGATAATGGCAAATGTGATATAAGCAAAAGGCTGAAAGGGGCTTGTGCAATCAGTTGGGTTTGCCTTCTTTCTTGTACCTCTCTCTGCTGCTGCCATGAGAACATGCCTGGTTTAGCCTCATGGAGGATGAGAGACATGTGAGGCAGAGCTGAGTCATCCCAGTCGTCCCAGTGGAGGCCAGTCTAAACCACTCAGTGGTCAGCCAAACCCTAGGCATGCCTCAATCAGCAGAACCACCTAGCCAACCATCCCAGATGTGTGAGCGACAAGCGCTTACTACTGTATACCACTGAGGTTTCGTGGTTATTTGTTTCACAGCATTACTGTAGCGATGGGAAACTGATACAATGAGTACACAGGAAAGAGCTGGCCTTTGGAACTGGGCAGGCCTAGGTTCGAGTTTCAGCTGTGCTATTTGGAGTCTTTTCCTTTTGAGACTGAATTTCCTTATCCTTAAGAGGAGTTATACTTCCCTCGCAGGGTTGATAGAAAAACTAAACACAAGGCAAAATAAATAAAACCTTTGGGACGCAGTATGGATCGTAGGTGATGTCCAAAAAACTGTGGCTGCTCACGGCAAACCTCCAAAATGACAACTGTGGGGCTATGGGGCCCAGACCAAGGATTGTCCAAATGTGAAGCCAATATCTTTTACATCAGCTCAGAAGACCAGAGGGGCTTGGTTCTATCCTTACAATGAAATGCAGCTTCCCTGCATCCTCCATTGCAGGATATTGAGCAAGATGGGCTTTAAAAAAAAGTTATTTAAGTTGAGGGGGCTGGGGGTGAGAAGGTATAGATTGGGAGTTCTAGATTTGCAGATACTAATACTACATATAAAATAACAAGTTTCTACTGTATAGCACAGGGAACTATATTCAATATCTTGTAGTAACCTATAATGAAAAAGAATATGAAAACGCATATATGTATGTTTATGTATGACTGAAACTTTATGCTCTACCTCAGAAATTGACACGACATTGTAAACTGACTATACTTCAATAAACGAAGAAAGAAAGAAAGAAAAGTACCACAAAAAAATTGAGAAGGCTGAAAAAGAAAAAGCCAAATCCAAAATTTTCCTTTGAGCCTGTGATTTAGCCAAATAGGTGGCAGTGAATTGGGGAAGGGGTGTTGCCCTTGTCCTGGGTATGGGTTTGGTTCAGATCAAGGAACTCCAAGCACTGGGAACGTGAGCTCTGACACTCTGTTATTTGCCCTCCTGCTTGTGCTTGCATTTTTAATGACAGATTGTTCAGGAAATGTGAATATTTCTCTAGGAGGTTTTGGTTTGTCACTTGGCCTTCTTTTCTGAGTCCTTTCCCTTCCTTTGAAGCCATTGTCTTCTTGACATGACAAATAAGGTAAGCTTAGGGCTAATTATTTCAAGGGGGGGTGGAAAAAGAAAACCAACCAAGGCTGAAATAAGAGCAATTAGCTCAGTAAACTCTAAGAAGTTAGGAGATGTTCTTTGAAAATTAAAAAAAAAATTGAAAAAAAATTCATATACATTTAAGGAACAGCTTTCTTCCTGAACAAAATTAACTTGGGATGTTTTCTACAAAATCCAACTCTTTTCCTCCCTCCTGCTCCACTCCTGACCCAGATAACTCACTCCTCCTCATCTTTTCTGATGGTGACAATGGAGTGACATTTGTTAAATGCACTGGGCTCTGCCTTTAACGCGTTGTGTGACCCTGGATTAATTACATGGCATTTCTGAGCTTTAATTTCTCACCAGTAAAATATTTTTTTTTTCTTCTTTTTTTTTTTTTTCAATGGAGTTACTGGGGATTGAACCCAGGACCTTGTGCATGCTAAGCACGCACTCTACCACTGAGCTATACCCATCCCCTCTAAGATGATATTTCTATAAGATTTCTTTACAGTTAAAAAAATAGAATTCGTTTTTAAAATAATAATTTATCATCATTCTTTTAAACAATAATTAATCATTTCTTACAGATTCATGGATTGACTTGGCTCAGCTGGGAGGTTCTTTCTTGGGATCTCTCATTTGGTGGCATCAGATAGTGGCTGAGACTGGCGTAATCTGAAGGTTCAGCAGGACTGGATGTCCACAAGAATCATGGCTGGTGGTCGATGCTGACTGTCAGCTGAAAACTCAGCTGGGACTGCTAAATGGAGTCCCTGGACATGGCTTCTCCGTGTGACTTGGGCTTCTCGTGGTGTGGTGTCTGGCTTCTGAGGCGGAGCACCTCAAGATGGGGTGTTCCAAGACCCCCAGGTGGAAGCTTTAAGGCTCCTTATGATTTACACTGGAGGTACCAGGACATCACTTTTATTACATAATTAGGTTTCTTTTGAGGCTAAAATTTTATAATTTCATGACCCGCATCCTCTGTCTTCTGCTAATGAATCAGATAGAAATTTATGAAGCCGAACAGAGAGCCAGCTGGGTCTGGGCACAGAGGCAGCCGTGTCTCATGCTACAGACACAAGCATGTGACGGATGCATCATCCTAATTCTCTGGAGCACAGGGGAGATTGTCACCTACTGGTGCCTGCTGAGTTCTTTCTGTGCCCACTACTGGGCTCTGAATCTTTGCCTCTCACTCCACCCTGCCACTCTTCCCCCAGCACAATTGTGATGTTAAGCATGTGTGAGGTATGTAAGGGGGAGAAAGAGAACACAGAATTCCTGCTTTTCATTTCAATAAGAAGACAAGCTATGAGAAGAGAAAAAGGTGGCTATGCAGTCAGTGGCATTGAATGCCAGATTGGGGGGGGGTCACAGAAAGTGCTATAGGCATTCAGGGGAAGGACAGATGGGGGAGGGAAGTCCTCCTGGAGGAGGTGACACTTGAGCTGAATTTTGAAAGGTGAGTAGGAATTGCCCAGGGCAGAAACGGGGAGGGTATTTCAGGAAGAGGGACCTGGGTGAGTAAAACGTCAAGAGTGGGGCGGCAGGGAACAGCGACCACCTGCAGTGTGGAGAGAGAGGTGGGAGGTAGCAAGAGAGGGGACAGGAGAGGCAGACAGCGCCCAGGGTCCTGCATGGCCTTGGAGGACGGGCAACAATATCCCCATTTTCCTGGACAAGGACACAGAAACTCAGGAAGATAAAGGGACTCGATTAAGGTCACACAGCTTGTAAGTGACCGAGTCAGGGTATGAACCCAGGACTGTCTGACTTCTCAGTCCTGCCCCCTTTCCAACACAGCCAGTTGAGATCTAACTTCAGTTGCAGCCACTAGATTTCCCAGAGACTTCCCTTGTGTCTCTGAGGCTCCTGGCAGACTAAGGATGTTGCTTTTCTGCACCATTTATTGTAATGACTTCAATTAAACCATCTTGTGCTGGATCAGTGAGCAGCTCTAGGGAATCAATGAGCAGGGCTGGCTACCAGGGAAGCAGAGTCTCCTCCCCTTGTCCCTGCCAATCCCAGGGCTGAGCTCCAGTCCCCATGCCTGGGGAGGACTTAAGAGAGGAAAATGGGAGCCAGGGGGCAGGCAGCAGGTCACAAAGAGACAAGGAAGCAGGTATCTATTACCTTCCAGACGCAGAGGGTGCAGGGCCAGCCCAGGGGTCCCCATCCTCCCTGGCACTGCTCGCTGCTGCCCTTGCTCTGCTATCTTCCTCTGGTTAATTTGGATTTGCAGCTGCAGATCCAGGACAATAGGCCAACCCCACTTGGCTGCCTTCAGTGCAGGGCCAGTACCTAATGAACCTTGACCCCAAGGGAGAGGAGCCAATGGCCCTGTACTACCTTGCTGCCTGACCTTGGGCAAGGTGCCTCCACTTTCCTATTCTGGGAAAAGCCACAGGATGGACATTGAGATTCGCTAGGCTGGATCTCATGTTATTCCTTGTTTGTCCCCTCCCATTTAGGGTCCTAGGTCTCCCCTTTCTTTCCCTGCTCTGTGCCTCAGGAGGCTGACCCCTGTGAAATGAATCAATGGGTGCCCTTCAGTTTGGTTTGGCCAATGGGAAATACTGGCAGGAGACTGGAAGGTGGGAGGAGAGAGAGGCTGGAGAATTTCTTCCCTGCAGCCTCTCTGCTTGGTGGCAGGTGGTGTGGAAGTGCTTCTCCGTGTGGCCACAGCTCTTGCCAACAGCTCTTCCCTCTGTCCTCGCCCTCCCTGGGCTCCAGTAACACTCCTTCCTCCCCTTGACCCTTGAGGCCTGAGGGTGGCTTCCAGCTGTTTATTATCTCAGGGTTTTTCAGCAGTTTCAGTTTCTTTAATCCTGTCCATCCCTTTGTAAATAGTCCCTCCTCATTAAAGTCTCATCAGTTGAACCATTTGAGTGAAATTTTGTTTCCTGCTGGGATGCTGATGTATCTTCTGAAGGCCCTTCTAGCTCCATGATCTTAAGAGTTTATGAGGGGGAAGATGCAAGGAACTGGCTGACTCTCAGGGCCCTGCAGCAGCTTGGGTTATCCTGCAACAGGGAGAGTCCAGGCCAACAGATCCCGGCTGCTCTGCAGCTTTCCTTGCTCCTCCCCTTGTCCTCAACTCCCGCAGTTGTAGCCTAGACCCCCATCATTTGTTTTTTCTTTTAGTCCAGCTTTATTGGGGTGGAACCTATGCACAGCCAAATGCATCCACAGAAAGTACAATTGGATGAGTGCCCATCCCTTCTGCCCAGATCTGTTCTCACAACAGGTTGTTGTTCGAGTTGGTCTCCAGCCTTCATGCTCACCCCTGCAAATTCACAATCCTCAGACTGGATCATGTCACTCTCCTGCTCCAAAACCATACTTGGCACTCCTGTGCCTTGAGGTCAAAGCCCAAACTCCTCAGAGCAATGTAGGAGGCCTGATGAGCTGGACTTGAACTCTCCAGTCTCAGCTGCTACCACTTCCCATGGATGCTCCAGCCATAATGGACTACTTGAGTCACACTCTCTCCAAGTTCTCTGCCTTGGCACTAGCTGTTCCCAGACCCGAAGTACCCTGCATCCTCACGTCGTTGACCCTCACTATCCCTCCCTGCCTCAGAAATCCCTATTCGCCCTTGAGCATCAAGCTGAAGCATGATCTCCACTAGGAGGTCTTCCCTTTGGTGCCCAAACTGAGCAGAGCCCCTCCTCTGTGCTTCCCCAGCACACTGTGGGTATTTTTGTTATTACACTTTTCCTGAACCATAAATGATGTTTGTCTCATTAGAATGTGAGCAGCTTGAAGTTACAGTCTATCTTTCATTGGTGCACCTCTATAACGACCAACGCTCTTCGTGATACATCATTCATCATTCATTCATCCATTCAACAAATACTTGAGTGCCTACAATATGCCACACACCCTTCCTTCCTTCCTTCCTTCCTTCCTTCCTTCCTTCCTTCCTTCCTCTCTTTCTTTCTCTCTCTTTCTTTCTTTCTTTCTTTCTTTCTTTCTTTCTTTCTTTCTTTCTTTCTTTCTTTCTTTCTTTCTCTCTCTCTTTCTTTCTCTCTCTCTTTCTCTCTCTCTTTCTTTCTCTCTCTCTCTTTCTTTCTTTCTTTCTTTCTTTCTTTCTTTCTTTCTTTCTTTCTTTCTTTCTTTCTTTCTTTCTTTCTTTCTTTCTTTCTTTCTTTCTTTCTTTCTTTTCTTTCTTCTTTCTTTTCTTTCTTTCTTTTCTTTCTTTCCTTTCTTTCTTCTTAACAGTTTATTTTGAAAAATTCCAAACATGCAGAAAAGCTGGAAGACTTACACAGTTAACACCCATATTTACCTACCACCCAGATTCTACAATGAACATCCTACAATACTTGTTTTATCATCTACTTATCATTCCTCAACCCATTGCATCTTTTTATTATTATTATTTGTTTTAATTTTTAATAGATTTCATTCTTTTAGAGCAGTTTTAGGTTCACAACAGAACTGAGTGGAAAATACAGAGTTCTCACATAGCCCTCCCTACCCACGCATATATACTCCCCTACCCTCAACATCCCTCATCAGTGTGGCATATTTGGTACAATTGATGAACGAACATGGGCACATTATTATCAACCAAAGTCCATAGTTTACTTTAGGGTTCACTCTTGATGTTGTGCATTCTATGGGCTTTGACAAATGGATAATGACATGTAGCCACCACTATAGTATCATACAGAGTAATTTCATTGCCCTAAAAACCCCTTGTGCTCCATCTATTCATTCCTCTCTCCCTCCCTCTCCCCAAATCCCAGGAAACCATGATTTTTTTTTTTATTGTTTCTCTTGCTTTGCCTTTTCCAGAATGTCATTTGGTTGGAATAGTACAGCTTGTCGCCTGTTCAGACTGGCTTCTTTCATTTAGTAATAGGTCTTTTAAGTTTCTTCTATGTCTTTCATGGCTTGATAGAACTTTTCTTCTTAACTGCACTTATATTTTTAAATTTACACATATGTACTGTTCATTGTTTCTAAGAACGTTTAGAGCTTTAGCTTTTTAAACTTACATAGTTATCAAAGGAATAAAGCCAACCACAAAATAAGAATTAACTCAAAAAGATACACACACCCTGCTGTTAACAGCAACATTATTTATAATTGCCAAGATATGGAAGCATCCTAAGTGCACATCAATAATTGAATAGCAGTGACATTTCCATTACATCAAAAACAACAAAATACCTAGAAAGAAACCCAACCAAGGAGGTTACCTATACCCTGAAAACCAAAATGACACAAAGAAATGGAAAGATTTCTTGTGCTCTTGGACTGGAAGAATCAACACTATCAAAATGGCCACACTACCCAAAGCAATCCACAGATCCAGTGCAACCCTCATCAAAATACTCGCGACATTCCTCACAGAACTAGAACAAACAATTCCACAATTTATAAGGAACCACAAAAGACCCTGAACAGCCAAAGCAATCTTTTGTAGGTCTTTCTCCCCCCCTTTCTTCTTTTTCATCTCGTTTCTTATGGTTTGATGACTAGAGAAGGTCCTTTAACATTTGTTGTAAAGCTGGTTTGGTGGTGCTGAAATCTCTTAGCTATTGTTTATCTATGAAGCTTTTGATTTCTCCACTTGAGACAGGATGGAAGAGGGCAGGGCACAGCCATTCAAGGAATGCCACCGCAGTTAACATCACAATGGTGAAAGATTCAACCCCCAGTAGGCCTTGAGGCTCAGGATGATGAGAGATTTAACTTCTAGTAGATCTTGAGCTTCATTATACGCCCATTGTAATATTAACATGGTGAATAACATGCCCACAGGCACTATGGCAGTACCAAGGCTAGCCACAAAAGGTCAAAGATGGGAAATGGCCAACTTCCTGGGAATCCCAGCCCCTCCCCCTTAGACTGGTCCTTCTATTTATTAGCATATGAAGCCACAAAGCCCATAAAAACCAGCAACAGGGTGCCTCTTGCTGCCCCTCTCTCTCCCTTTTCGGAGACCCACACTCTGTCTATGGAGTGTGTACCTACTTTTAATCTGAGCATCCAAGTCCCCACACCTTGTGGCCTTTCTCTTGCCTTTCAATGTATTTCTCTGAATAAATCTATCTTTACTCAACTGCGACTCGCTCTTGAATTCTTTCCTGCGTGGAGCTAAGGACCCACACTTGGTGGGGCACATCCCAGGGACTCAACCGAAACCTGGGACACAGCCCTTCTCATGCTCCACTTCTCTTTTCCTGCATCACATCAAGTCTGAATGAGAGCCTTGCTGGACAGAGTATTCTTGGTTGTAAGTTTCCCCTTTTCATCACTTTAAATAAATCTTGCCCACTCCCTTCTGGCCTGTAGAGTTTCTGCTGAAAAATCAGCTGATAACCATATGGGAGTTCCCTTGTATGTTATTTGTTGCTTTTCTCTTGCTAATTTCAATATGTTCTCCTTATCCTTAATTGTTGTCAATTTGATGACAATGTGCCTTGCTGTCTTCCTCTTTGGATTGATTCTGTGTGGTATTCTTCATGCTTCTAGGACTTGGGTGACTGTTTCCTTTCCCAAGTTGGGGAAGTTTTGGTTATTATCTCTCCAAAAATTTTCTCAGGCCCTTTCTCTCTCTCTTCTCTTTCTGGGGCCCCTATAATGTGAATATTAAGAGTGCTTCATGTTGTCCCAGAATTCTCTTAAACTATCCTCATTCCTTTTTATTCTTTTTTCTGTTCTGAAGTAGTGATTTCCACTAATCTGTCTTCTAGCTCACTGGTCCGTTCTGCTTCATTTGGTCTATTCTTGGTTCCTTCTAGTGTATTGTTCATTTCAGTGATTTTATTCTTCAACTCTGTTTGGGTATTCTTTATATTTTCCAACTCCGCTAAAAAATTCATTCTGTGTATCTATACTTCTCTTGAGTTCTCTGAACATCTTGGCCATCATGACTTTAAACTCTTAGATAAATTACCTGTCTCCTCATCACTTATTTCTTCTTCTGGGATTTTATCTTGTGCCTTGGCCTGGGAGATATTCCTTTGCTGCCTCATAATGTCTATCCTTCTATGTGTTTGTGGATTCCTTCCACAGGCTTGAGATTGTTGTTTTCTTATTTCTATTATCTGCCCCTGGTGGATGAGGCTGGACTAGAGGCTTATGCAGGTTTTCTGGCAGAAGGCGCCAGTGTCTCCCCACTGCTGGGTGAAGATTGGTCCTGGATCTCTGGTGGGTAGGGCTGTGTCTAGAGGCCTTTGTGGCTTAGGAAGTCTGCTGATGGGTGGGGCTGTGTTCCCACCCTGTGTGTTGTTTGGCCTGAGGCTTCCCTACTGGCTGTTGGGTGGGGCTAGATTTTGGTGCTAATGATCCAATCAAGACGGCAGCCTCCAAGAAAGCTCATCTAGATTAACACTCCCGGAATGTCTGCCACCAGCTTTTATGTCCTCTGAGTGAGCCGCAGCTGTCCCCCACATCCCCAGGAGACCCTCCAAATCCAGCAGACAGGTCTGGCCCAGGTTCCTATGAAATCACTGCCTCTACCCTTGGACCTGGTGCACATGTGTCTCTGTGTATGCTTCTCAAGTGAATGGAGTCTCCATTTCCCCCAGTCCCATGAGGCTTCCAGAGCCAAGCCCCCCGGCCTTCAAAACCAGATGTCCTGGGGTCTCTTTCTCTTCCCAATGCTGGGACCCGAGCTGGGGAGGCTGATATGGGGCTTAGACCCTCTCACTCCTGTGGGAGGGCCTCTGTGACTTAACAAATCTTCAGCTTGTGGGTTGCCCACCTAGGCGGGTATGGGGCCTAATTATATCATGAGCTCACCCTTCCTACCGTCCTGCTGTGGTTCCCTCTTTATGTTTCCAATTGCAGAAGATCTTTTCTGCTAGGTTCCAGTCTTTTTTTTTGATGGTTGTTTAGCATTCATTTGTGGTTTCATTGTAGTCTCAAGGAGAGGTGAGCTCATGGTCCTACCAATCTGCCATCTTGACCGGAGCTCTGCCACACACTCTTCCAGCATGGGGGCTCAGGACTGTACAAGACAGGTGTACTCATTGTTCAGCTGCTGTCTCCCAGCTCCAAATCCATCTTTTTATTTCTATGCTTTGTGACACTGGGGCGGGGATGCTCTAAACTATGGGGATCCTGCAAACCACGATTCTCCTTTGTTCTGAGACTTCCTGTTTCTACCAGCAGAGGCACTAGAGTGAGACTGGAAGGCAGGAGGAGGAAGTAGGGACTGGCTCCTTTTTTTGCTTGCTGGATCCTGTCCAGATTGCCCCAGTAATGGCCCTTCTTTCTAGTAGTTGCAGCTAGTTCTGACCTCCAGCTCCTGACATTCCCAGAACAGCCTCCTGTGCCTCCCTAGAGATGAGTAATAGCTAGATGGTGATCCCTTGGAGAGCTGGGTCCCAGTGCTGTGGTCTCCTCCTCCAAATTCATAGATTCTCACAATCCCATTTCTTCCTGTGGTTATCACCTCTGTCTTTTTTCAGTGCTCCCTTTAAAGTTTTTCTCTCCTTCTAATAATATATTTTCAACTAACTACTTTTATTAAAGTATCACTGTTGAAATTATCTAGTGCAGTTTCTGTGTTCCTAACTGGACTGGATGCAAAAGGGAAGATTCCTGGTCTTGTGGACCTTAAATTCAATTCGGGGAAGATAGAAAACAAACCAATAAAAAGGCCAGAAGTAAAAAGTGTTCTGATGAAAAATAAGACAGGGTAATAGAGAAAGCCTAGGCTGCTTTTGATTGGGTAGTCAGGGAAGTTCTCTCCAAGAGGTGACATTTAAGCAGGGAAAGAAATGCTAAGTTTCTGCCCATTCAAAGAGCTAGGGAAGAATGTTCCAAGGGAAAGGACCAGCCAGTGCAAAGGCCTTACAGAGAGAGTGGGCTTTTTGTATTCAAGAAGAAATGGCTTGAAGTGGAGTTGGGGAGGGGTATTGCAGAGGTTAGGGTCAGAGAAGCAGGCAGGGGTAGACCATGTGGACCTTCTTAGCCACGGGTTAAGTGTTAGTTCAAGCTTTTACTATTAAAAAAAGTTCAGAATGTGTTGGAAAGCCTTTGGAGGGTTTTAAAACATGGAAAGTACCAACACCTGACTTAGATTTCAAGAAGATCTCTTTAATAGCTGGACGGCGGGGGGCAGTCTGTAGGGTGCCAGAGCAGAAAGTTTGTTCTCCCCAGAGCAGAAGGTGGTCAAGGAGGAGGAAGCCAGAGACTCAGACTTGTCCTAGGTCACCTGGATTTGGAATTCAGGTTCCCAGATCGGTGCTCCTTTGGGGCTACCCTTTCTCAAAGTAAGGCCTAATCGACCCAACATCCTGGGAAGAGGATGACACCCCTTGGTCAGCCAAACACATACTTTTGACAATGCTCCTGCTTCATGAAAAGTCTAGTGGTGCTCGACTCATGGTTTATCCAGGTTGCACCTGGTTGGTCACAATAAGCAGAGATACCTCACAAACAGAGTGAAGGACACTGATGGGGTTTGGGGTTTACCTTAAACAGGCAGTCGGGGCATTCTGAGTAAAAAAGAGGGATGCCTTTATAAGCAGAGGTGGGAGTAAGAGACAAAAATGTCTATATGCTTCAAGCAATAGAGCTTTACTGAAAGAATCCTTCCTCCGGTGAGTAATATAATCTAGCATTTTGGGGGGTGGGAGGAAATGGCTGGATGGGTCCCGGGAGTACTACTGAGGTGACTTCAGCGTTAGCATTTTTCTCCACAGCTTGAAATATGAGGAGGATGGAAGACGGGAAGAAGCTGGGACGTCCTCTCACACTAAGGACCCTGAGAGGCAAGCGCTTCGGAAGGCCTGAGAGCCTCAGATCCGCTTCTAAACTGGCACTGCATTCTGATTGGCTGTCTCTGCCTGCCTCAGTTTATTGCTCTTCCTGATTGGCTGGGTTCTTCCACCCTCGTCAGATCCCTGTTCCGAGCAGGCTAGTCCTCCCACCCGCCGCAGTGTCACCTGGGATTGGCTGGGTTCTGAAAGACCCGCCGGCATGCGTTTTGCCACCATCAGATTCTTCCTCATTAAACAAATGAATCACAATCCTAATTAATTTGAGCAACAGAATTTATGTAACTACTCCCAGCAGGATGTCTGCTCTCAGTTGGTAGCGAGATTAATTCCTCTCTCTGGGAAATTCCAGGCGCGCTGGTCAATAAACCTTGATGATGACTGAAATCTCCCATCTGTCTCTGCTCAGGGCAGGTAACCCCTGCTAACCAGACACCCCGTTGGCTTGATGCAGTACTCCAGATACGGAGAGGACAAGGACAAGAATCTCCCAGCCTACATGGGCCCTGAGCCGTGTAGAGCACGCAGTAGGTGTTCAGTTAAGGACAGGGACTACCCATCCTAGGGACATTCTGAATCACTTAAAGCCCACAGGAGATGTTCAGTTTCTCTTTACGGAATGAATAAAAGAGACTGTGCTGCTCAGATACTTACAAAACGGTCTCAAATTTCTGAGTTGCAAACAAGCCCCTCCGGCTCTTTCCGTCCTTTACTCCCAACACTTCCCATGACAGTACCCAATTCAGTCTTTTTACTATTTTGAACTTTCTGGGCTCAGAGACTTGGCTCTTGATGTTCCCTGCCCTTGAACTGTCCCAGTCCTCTCGCTCCAAAACGCCCCACGTCGGCTGCTTGGGAGGGAAGGGTAGCGAAGTGGAAAGTATTCCGGAATTAGTTCTAATTCTGGCTCTGCCACTTACTCATTGTACGTCACTTCTCTGTTCTTAACCTTTCTCTCATATGTAAACCACACGAGGTTCTTAGGAAGATTAAATAAGAAAATATGGTGAAAGTGTATCGCGTGATGCTTGATTCATTCAATTAGTGACAGGCAGTGTTTTAGGCACTAGGGATACAGCAGTGCTCACATCAACAGGATTCCTGCTCTGCAAGAATTTAATTTCTAAGAAACAATAAGAAGTTAAGCAGAATAGAAGATAATTTTAGTTAGGAGTCAGTGCTCAGAGAAAAATAAAATAGGAAAAAAATGTTATGGAAAGTGTCTGGAGTAAGGAACTCTTGGAGGAGATGCTATTTGCTTTGAGACTCAAATTTAGTAAGGAACAAACCACATGAAGATCTGGGAGCACAGCATCCACGAGAGAGAAAAGCAAGTGCAAAGGCCCTGAGGTGCAAGTGAGCTTCACATGATTAACAAGCTAATGTTCTGTAGGAATAATTTGCCCAGTTACCCACCTAGGAGGAGTTAGGGTCAGGATTTGAACCCAGGTCTTTTTTTTCTTCTTCAGGAAATAGAAGCACAACCTATTAGAAATGGAACAGATTTCCAAGAATCTGTTGGACTTCATGCTAACTAGATAACAATGATGTAACCATTCTAATTCTATATGAGGAATGTACAGAAATTAAGAGATTGCAGGAGAGAATAAAACAGTACCATCTTTCAATTCTTTTATTTCACCTTGTGAAAACCTGGATACTTTTATAGAAAATGAATTTCTAAAATACATTATTTAAATTCATGTAAAATAAAAAGTATTTGTCCAAAGTGGCACTACAGATATCAAAATTGTATCCTTTATGAATCACTCATGAAGTATAAAGATAACAGGAAAAATATAATACTAGCATAAAGGTTATTAGGTATATTTAGTTTTTTTTTTCAATTGAAGTAAAGTATAGTTGGTTTTACAGTGTTATGTTAATTTCTGGTGTATAGCATAGTGACTCAGTTATACATATATTCCTTTTCATATTCTTTTTCATTAAATGCTGTTGTTACAAGATATTGAATATAGTTCCCTGTGCTATACAGTAGGACCATGTTATTTTATATATAGTAGTATCTGCAAGTCCCAAACTCCCAATTTATTCCTCGACCCCTCCCTTTCCCCCTTGGTAACAAGTTTGTTTTCTATGTCTGTGAGTCTGTTTCTGTTTTGTAAATAAGTTCGTTTGTGTCATTTTTTTTAAAGATCCACATATGATATCATACTGAACCGAGGTCTTTTAACCCTTAAATATGGAGTGCTTGTCATTACAGCACAGAGAAGGCATAAGGAGGAAAAGTGAGCAGAGATGAAGTGAGGTGGAATGTACCCTGCCTTGTCTTCCACCAGATCTCAACCTGCCTGGGCCTTCCTGACAGTTCTCAGGACTGTGGGATCCTGGTTCCTGTTAGGCCTTCCAGCTCCACTGGCCCAGGTTGTCATGTCAGGGATCACCAGCTCTCACAGCTCCCTGAATCTGTCAGTTCCAAGTCCTTCCTCGTTTATAACAGGGAAAAATCAACTACTTTTACAATTTAGAACTTTTTTTTTCTGATTATAATACATGTTCATTGTAGAAAATATAAAATATGTAACAAAATAAAAATCAGGCGTAATTCCAACCTCTTCTGGAATTTTTGCTGTTTATCTTTAGAAGATTCTGAGCACACTGCACATACAGTTTTAGAATATGCTTTTTTTTCTGCCTGTCATAAGAAAAAAGTCTTCAAATGTATTTTTTAACAGCTATGTGATGGTTGACTAGATGGACCAAACCAAATGTAACTATCTTAGGGCTTTTGTTATTATAAATAACACAAAGGTCCTTCTGACCTATAAATCTTTGTTACATAAAGTCCTAATAGAATAGGGGAATTGCCTCCTCTCTTCACCTCCTTGAGTGCTGTGTCTAGCACTCAGGGAAACCATTTTCTTGGCTAGGGGGAGCGAGGTCACATGTGTTCTCAAACACCCTGCCTGTAAGTGTGTAGCAAGCTTCGTGGTTACTCTCTACTGAGAAAGAGACATTGTCACACTTTCTCCAACTTTCCCTTCATTCTCAGCCTATGCCTATTACTTTGGTCCCAGAAAGGATAAAATGGGAAAAAGGAGGAAAAAGAAGGGAAAATGTACGCCATTCAATGTTACATTTTGAAACAACAAATACTTAAACAATATTTTAGGCACATGAATATTATTTAACAATATTTTTATTAAATGCACAATTGGCAGGGAGTGAGGCCAACAGGATCAGGGCTTGGCCTCAGTATGCCAGAGTCTAAGGTGACTATGTTTTGCTCCTGTAGGGGCCTGCCATGGGGGTGGACACAGGAGGCAGGAGCCAGTGAGGCTAATCTCTGGGCTAGAGTCAGGGGCACCCATCTGCAGTGGCCTGGAGAACAAACCTAGTACCAAGGGGGTGTCTGAGAGAGCATCTGAGGACCTGGGTGGGGGGCAACACCCTGGCTAAGGGAGGGTGGGCAGGTCTGCATCTTCAGGCAAATGCTCAGGCTGTCTCCTCCTTGGATTACCAACATCGCCACGTCATCTCCAGGTTCTGGTCTGGCCTCAAAACAAAAGGAAAAACAAATCAAAACAGAGAAAGACATAGGAAAAGAGACGGTAAGAAGAACAGAGTGAAAAGGGGAAAAATGAGAGGGCAGAAGGCAATGGTGGGGAGGTGGATGGTTTGAGAAGTAGCAATGTTTATGGTGGAAGCTTAAGCAGCAAGACACAATTTGGGTCTGGACAAACTTATTACACCTCCTCAGCTGACAACCTTTAACTCACAAAGACCAACATCAGGTTCTCAGATAACCCACGAGTCAGAGAAATGGCTTTGCCAACTGTACTAACTACAGACCGGACCATTCCTCTAAACTGATTTGGTGCCCTCTTGCTGAAGAGCAATTTCTCAAAGTTTCTGGAAGCTGATTACTTCTCAGTGGAGAAGACAATGGAGAAGTTGTGCCAGGCAAGAGCCCCTCCTGTGCATGCCTTTTGGCCCCCTCAATTTCTAGGGGAGGGAGTGAAAACTGGAGATTGATGTGGCCCCGTGGTTGGAATCAGCAGGTGGGAGGAGGGAAGGGCTGGGCAGAAGGATATGGGGAAGAGAAAGAGAGGAGGTCTGAGAAGAGGGGAAAGAGTTCCCCTTTCCTTACCCACACTCACCTCTTGCTGCCAATTATTCTGTCTTCCCTCCAGGTGGCAGGAAATGCTGTCACTATCCACTGGAAAAGCCCAAGGGTCATTGTCAGCTTCTGCAGGTGTAGTGGTTGAGAAAAGAGAAGACGGCAAATGAAGGGGGTTCACTTATACTGTGGGAACAGATCTTTGTTCGACCTGGGGAGAAGAGGCTGAACTCTTCAAAAGGACCTTTTCTAGGAAACTGCAGGAAAGAAATGAAATGACCCATAAACGGGGATAGAGGGCATTCTTTAATCTACATAATGCTCCCTTCCCTGTCTCCAACCCTGCCTGAGTAGACACTGGACCAAAATGCTGCTTCTATCTTTTAAGTCCACACTCAAGAGACCCTTTTGGCAAGCTAGACCCCTCCTCAAGTTCTCCCTGAGGCGAAAGGGCATCTCTCCTTCATTCCTTTTGAGCATCCTCTTGGCTCTGAATCCTAGAAGTGCTTCTCCATGTTCACAATGAACTGGTCTGTGGTTAAGCTGGCTTCTCCCTTCCTTGTGTTTTGAAACATCAAAAAATAAGAGGTGTGAGAGATCATGAGAAATGAATCCCCTCCTTATGTGAAAAAACAACTGAGGCCCAGGAGGAAGGAGAGACCAAATCAGGTTCACACAGCAAGGGAACTGGCAGGAGTCAGGCCTTCCCAATGCAACCTTCCCAATACTATTACTATTACTAAACCGCAACATTTAGTTGACGCTGAACCCTTTTCCTTCCCCCTCCAAAGGCTCTAACCTACGTGTGGGTCTAGGCCGACTCAGCCATCCCCTCCCCATGCCCACCTGCCCATGACATCAAGGCCCCAGTGGTGAGAGCAGCAGATGAAGGCAGCCAGGCGATCTCCCGGCTCCAACAGCCAGGGAACGGTTAGCCTGCCCTCCAACCTGCTTCTTGCGAGGCGATGCTCCTCATTGGCCCAGAATAAGTGATTGACAGGTCAGTAGCCCAATAAATGATGAGTCTTGGAAGTGCTGTGGCAGTTACCAGCCAGCTGTCTCATCGCGAGACCCTATGTAACGGTTTTGGCAATATCCGTTCAGTCTTTTTTTCATACTCAAAATCTAGCGTTGTTTTAGTAGGGGGTGAAAGGCAATCTTCTCCCTCCAAGAAGACACACATTTGGGGGTCTAAGAGTACAAAACCAATCCTCTAAAAAATATGTGACACCATTGCTGAATGAGTCACTTAATAAATGGGGGCTTGATTTGTTAAGACGTTTGTGGGAAAGTGAGTGGGCTGGAGGGAGGAAAGGTAGCCGGGCATGGGGACAGAGGACTCGGGCAACCCTATGAAGGCCAGAGGGAGTTTAAGCTGTTTGTAGCTTAGAAGAAATGATGAGGATTTTCCTGGGGCGTGGATGGTTCTGGGACCTGAGTGAAATGATGCGGTCACTGCTTGGGACTTTAAAGGTCTAGGGGCTAGGAACCTGGCTGGCAGGCAGGTGGGGTGGTGCTTGTGGTGTTCTTGCCCATGGAAATGGTCTCTCAGCAAAAGCATCTAAGTAAGAGCTGGCTTGGATGACTAAAGGAGAAGCCTGGAGTCTTGAGATGCTTCCTTAGAGTATATAGGAATGGGGGTAGCACAGAGATGGAGTAGCCCATCTTGTTAGGGTACAGCCACAGAAGATGTGGCCGCTGGAAGAATGGCAATGGATCACCACATAACTTTTTGAGAAGAGGGGTCACAGATGAAGAGAGATGAGATGGAATTAAGGGATGGAAAGTATGACAAAAGAAAGAATACTGTAGGGACTTAGAGCAGGAGTCTGGGTAAAGCTGAGCCCCAATACATGCCAGGCACAAAGCTGTCACTCAGTAAGTGCTAGCTATTATTATCGTGCCTCTGGGGGGTGAGGGAGGGGCCCCTCAAGTCCAGTAGTTAAAATGGAATAGGAACTGAGTGGAGAAGTAAAAGGGAGAACCAGTAACAGACCATTCCAGCTGCCCTCTCTGTCCCACTGTGATTATGAGAATTGCAGAAGCCACCCCATTGGGGGATGAGAAGGGAGGGTTGAACTAAAGAGTAAGGGTGTTGGATGTGCTGGAGCTGGGAGCCCCAGAGGATGGGAAGTAAGAGTGAGGCGAGATTATTGTCCTTCCCAAATGTATCTTAAATGGGGCCTGTTAGATGTGGGGTGAGAGAGGGAGGTACATGTGAGAATGGGAAGGGGACGTGGTGTGGACAGGTGCTGGCTGAGCTGTGTCCTCTTATACGGAACAGTTGTCTTGGTTGCTGGGATGCGGTCCTGGGGAGCCACCAGTTTGTCTGTCTCTCCTGGGAAAAGGGAATCGGGGTGAGATTCAAGACGCCACTGGAAATTCCCATCAGTCATTGTCACAAGTGTCAACTCTCATAGGGACCACTGGTCTTTGAAGGCAGAGAGGGAAAGACTCCTCCAAGAGGCCCTGAGATGAGGAAAATCATTTTCTCTTTGACAAGGAGGGTGTATATCAATGGAGGCTCCTGAATACTCTGAGGAGTACATAGTGCAGCTCATGAAAGTTCTGAACAGAGAAAAAGAAGCTCCCCAAGTTGTGGTCCGTTTCCCTTGGCCTTTCCTATCCTCACTAGTTTCTGTGTTCCCCTTTACCTAGTCATCGAATCAGAGGTACTAGCAGGGGGGCTTGGGCAGAGTGGGCGGTGCTGAGGAAGCTAAGAGAAAGTGATGTCGAAGGAAGAATGATAATCCTTTTGAGTCCCCAAATGACCCTTAATATGGATCTGTTGCGAGATGAGGATCAACAGGCCCGCATTGGCACTGAAGTGCAAAGCCGCCTCGACTAGCCTCCCCAAGCTCAGGGGCTCTGGCTTATAGCGCTGGGGGGTGGGAGGGGGAAGAGGCTAGGAAGGAGCTAAAGTAGGCCAGAGAGGGACAAGAGGAGATAGAGAAGAAGACAAAGACAAAGATGAGAAGGACTGAGGCAGGATGGAAGCTGGAGAGGTGCGGAGGCCAGGTGGAGAGGCCTAAGAGAGACAGCCCTGAAATGAGCTAGTTACCTTAGTTGTCAAGCCTTCAAAGTCTTTTCTACTTCTGTTTCCACTGAATATGGTTCTATTAATTTACAAAGAAAATCATTATAGAGTTATCAGAGTCTTCCAAGATTCCAGAAAGCATTACATTTACTAACTTTGACCCATTTTTACATAAACCCTTCAGAATCTTCCCGAGGCTCACAGGCAGTTCCTGATGATCTTATCATGGGATTCAGATCCGGGTGGGACAAAGGAGATAGTCAGGGGGTACTTGTGAGAGCTAAGTCTAGGCAATCAGCTTCTGGAGGCTGCTCGGATTTTTCATGTCCATGGTTCAAGGGCGAAATAAGCAGTTGGCTAGCAGAGGAATGAGCTGCTTTGAAGCAGCCATGTTTGTCATGGGGTGTGGCAAGACAGTGGCATCACAGTTGGGGCACTAAGGGAAGTAAGTGATAATGGCATCCTGGGAGGGGCTGTTGGCCCTGGAATGGAGAATGTGATGGAGCGCTGTGGTGATGAGGGAGCATTTGACTGGCTGTCAATGAAGGCTAGTTTCTGATGATCTTGGATGGTTTGCCCACAGTCAGTGACTAGAAATGCGTCTGATAAACTGAGCAGGACTCAGGCAAGAGGCCAGCAGGGAAGTGGGGCCTGGGCAAGAAGGGCACAGCTACTGAACAGGCAACTGTTGCTAATGTGGGAAGATGCTCACACAGGCTGGAGAGGATCATGTCCGAGTCAGTGATGGAGAAGGGGAAATAAACAGAGGTGAGAGAGGCAAACACATGTGCTAGAGAATTCAGAGAGAGGTAGAGTCTCATTAAGCTGATTCTTCTTCAGGTCATCTAAGGAGGTCTCTCTCTGTTCCTCCTCCTGATATGGTCCAAATAAAACACCATGATGTTTAGAATAGGTCAAGGGTTTTCTGGGGATTCCGAAAATGGCTTTCACCTCAGCTAAATCCTCTCAACATTTGGGAAGCATATGTGTACAATGGAAATTCGATTTTCAGTCTGGGAAGCTGAATGCTTTTTGTGTGCAATGGCCTTATCTTGGGGACTCACGGTGTGGGAAATGTCCAAGAGCAAGGGAGATGGTTGGCTGTCCAGGAGCTTATTACCCCCTGATCTCATGTATCTTCCCCCAGGTCTTCCCTCCCACCAGCAGGAGGTAGTGATGGGATCTGATGGTCAAGAAGGAGTTGAGGAGCTGAGTGGGGTAGGTCAGGTAGGCAGAGAGGCTTCTGAAGGGAGAAAGAGCTGATGGGAAGAGGGCAGGTGGGCACAGGAATGAATCACTGCTTCCCTCTGTCCCTTCTAGGCCGTGTCCTGCAGCTGGCCTCTCTGGGAGACTTGACTTCTCAGCCTCCTTGGCCTGTCATCTCTCATGTGTCTTACAGTAAACTGAGGAGCGGGAATGAGGGAGGCAAGCAGAGAACAGGAGAGACTGAGCCTGATGAGATCATTTGCAGGGATGGGAGGACAGGCAAGCTGAAACTAACAGGCCCTCCACATTGCTTCTGCTGCTCTTCCTAGTGATTGTGCTCATCCTCAAGGGATATCTGCCTCAAGAATTTAGAGCCCTCTGCTCCAACCATCAAACTTCCTGAGCTCAAGTTGCGCTGGGTGCTTCCACGCGCTAAATAATGGTTCCTCAGCTGCTGAAGAGTGGAAGAGATTCCGAGACAGTGGCTGGTTCTAGCTGCCAAACAATATAGAGCATTTCTGAGAGACAAGCCATACCATTGCCCCACTTCCCTTCCACGTGGGCAAATACGGGAAAAGTCAGAATAGGGGTTGAAATGTGGGAGAGGAGGCAGGATGGAGTTATGAGTTCTTATTCCCCCAAATCTGCTGAAAAAGACTGGATGGACAAGAAGAAGATGTGCGGAGAGAGGCGGATAAGCCTGGGTAGAAGATGTGATGAGACTCAAATGGGAATGCTGGGAGGGTGAGGTCGAAGGGATGCCGTGGGGTTACCCCCGGGGAGTTGTGTTTCAGCATCCTTAAGCCTACCCTTTGGCCACAAGAAATAGGGATGGATCCCCCTGAATTCTTTCTTCTACTTGTGGCATAATTGGACCTTGATGCTTTTAAGATTCAGGAGTAATGTTTCGGGTGAATTGTTCTTCCTATTTGAGAATTGGGAGGATACCACCTAGCGTGGTGTAAAAGGCAAAAGAATAAAAACTCCTCATCCTTGGAAGGCATTTTCTTACTATTGTCTTTCTCTGGCCCCAGCTCTCCTTTCCTCCTCCAAAGCCCCTCTGCTGAGAAGCGTGCGACAGGCAGGAGAGAGGGTGCAGACCTCTACTGCCAAGTTGGCTGCAGCGCTGCTGCCGCCCCAGGAGTGAGCAGAGCCCTTTTCACCATAGCAGCCTGTGATGCAGCTGGAAATTTTCAAAAGGAACTTTTTTGACAGGGAAATAAAAAGTTAAAAAACAAAACAAAACAAAACAAATAAGATGTGAAATAGGGGCCAAGAGATCTTTTGACTGGTTTATAACCTGCTGTGATCCTAAGCTTGGCTATTAGCTGTTTGGCTGTGTTGGATTCCAAACCTGTTCTCAGCTTGGTCTCGTGGAAAATGGATTCTTCCCAGACCCCAGGGTTGTCCTCCACTGCAGTGCCTCCTTTGCCCTTCTTGGATGGGCGGTCCTATCCCTGTCTGCTCGTAAAGCTCATCTTTGTAGGTTGCAGTTCCTGTCTCTTTCATTTTCTGGATGGCCCCTCTGTCTTTCGGGGTCCTGCGATCCACCCTAGACTTCTCTTTGTTGAGTCTTTGGGGTGCAATTCCCTGTTATCCTCTAGTTCTAACCTGTGTAGGGGCTGTTTAGGGGGAGGGGAGTTAGGCTGTAACTGTGATAGTCAGAGCAGAGTTGTCAGGTCACTGGCAAGAGCAATAAAACGCTATTTCTTCATCTTCTTGAAGACTCCTAGGAACTGCACCCTCCCCCCATTCCTATCCTCCCAATGGTTACAGAATCCAGTCTGAAGACTTACAAAATTGATACTGAAAATACAAGTACTATCAAAGGAATTTTTCTCAAAAGGAAAGTCATTTGTTTACAGAGAAGACAAGTGTGGAGCCTAATTGTAGAAATGAAACCTCAGAGAAAATATGGGCATACTCAATATTTAATCTAAAAGTATACATTATTTGTTCATATTATATACAAGTAAAAGAATGAATGTGTACATCTGTTAAAATGTTGGGCAGTCAGGAAGAGAAGGGTGTGGGCAGGGTGGAGGCTGCCTTCAGCAAGCTCTGGAGTCTAGTGGTCTGTTCAGGAGTCTCCTTGGACATTGGCGGGCTTATGGGTGTGTGGCCAGGCCTCAGGGTGTCCTTCTGGGGCAATAGGTGACGGAGGTGGGTAGTAGAGCCTGAGTTCTGAGGGACTTCAGGGTAGCTAAGATACTCTGTGTCTGAGGTGACTGCTGAGTGACTGCTGACTGCCTGAGGGAGGTTCAGTGACAGGCTGAGGACTGGGTCTCAGTTGATATTAGCAAATGTGCTTCACAGGAAACTTCCTGGGCAGAGAGGGAAGAAAGCTGAATGATGGTCTACCTCTTGAAGAAGTCTGAGTGTGTCCTGGCTAGTGGCTGGAGTCCTGGGGGGAATCCTGGGCCCCTCAGGAAGGCCACTGGTCCCATTGTCACAGTATAGTCGAATAGAAACTTTGAGGCCAAGATAATTTCTTGTCAAGTCACTGAGTCTTGATGAAATGACAATCATGATGATGGTTTGGGCTAATTTGCTAAAGAAATAGATCATTTCTAGATACAAGTTACCTAAAATTTTAGGGAGTATGAACAAGCAAGAGGCCTCACATCTCTGACTCTTCCCTTGGAGTGCTCGAGGAAGTGGACACTTTGCTTCTCATACTCTCATTTTCTCTAGTTCTCCAGAGTTTCCAATTCTCCCCTCTCATCCTCTGGTTCCTCCCCGTTTATTGAATGAGATGGGATTAAGCGGCCTGCGAGGAGAGATGGTGAAAAAAGAGACAGCTTCATGGATGGACAGGAGAAGAAATCTTTGAATCCAGAATTGTAAATAGAGCCACTGAGAGTGTAGCAGGGTTGACAGACTAGAAAACATTTAACAACGGGATGGGGAAGGCAGGCAGGCAGGGTCATGGTGGCCCTCAGCAGGCTGGAGTCTAAGGTGCCTATGTTTGGCTGCTGTGATGGACCTGGCAGGCCCAGAGTTTGTTAGGAAACTGTTGGAAGGCCCTACCAGCGATGGCCTTCTGGTGGGGGGCTCTGAGTAATGTGACTGATCTTCCTGTGGCCAAGTAGGGGCGCATCCAGCTAGGCAGAGCAATGCAATGGTAGGAAGTACTAGGGATCATCTCTTCACTGCAGCTCCTGTGGGGCTGTGGGTTGCATGGGCACTGGAGGCTAAGGGACTGGGAAAGCTATTCTGAATCCCCACCGCCATCTCCTAAGTCCCAACATTAGATGGGGTAGAGAGAGAGAGAGAGGTGGGGGCAGAAAACAGACGAGGAGAGAGACGGAGTCCTGGAAAGAAGCTGAAGTAGATACAGAGGGATAGACAGTCTAGGAAAAGGTACCAATCAAGCTCTTGTGTTCCATCAAAAATAGTTCCGCTAACTCACAGAGCAGAGTTACAGTGCTTTTAGAGTGCAGCAAGCCTTAAGTAAAACTGTTCATTTACACCGTGCACTTCAGATCGGTCCTGTCTGCTTGGCGAAGAGGCTCCCCTTCCCAGGAGCAGGCCTGAGCCGCCTGGCCAGGACTCGTGCCTCTCAGTTCTCAGTCTGCTGGGGGAACCTGGAAGGGCCTGTGCGGCAGAAGGAGATCTGACTCCTGCCAGCTGCCTTCTCTGTCTTTCATCTTGCGATCTAACATAACAAAGACAGAGCGGCACTTTTGGTGGGCCGCCCAGGAGACAGGGTTGTGAAAGGCAGAGGGCCTGAGTGTGGGAAGGGCTGGGGTTAGGAGTCTAACGAAGAACAGGGAGAAAGGGAACAGTTGGACCCCGGCTGATCCAGCCTTAATCCGATTCCAGCGGTGGAGGTGGAGACGGCTGGGACTGGGGAGGGGAAGGGAAGGAATGGGAAGAAAGGGGGGAGGAGGGTGAGACAGGGTTCCCCCACTTCACTTAAAACTCATTCTTTACATGGGATTTCTCCATGGTACCTTGATCCTGATGGAAACGCTGGGATGCAATGTCTGGGGAAGTGGTTGCCATAATTGCAAGGGAGTTGCCTCTGACCCGTGCCCAGGTAGAGTGGGTTCCTTTTCTCTCAGTTCCGAGAGAAGGGAGGCACAACCATTACTCTTTTTCTAGATCCTTCCTAATCTCTTTGCCATCCCAGCTCCGCTTTCCTCTTCGGATTAGCAATGTTAGAATTGTGAGGTTTAGCAAACAAGTGCAGCTGGTAGCAAAAAGCAGAGGGGGCTTTTTGTCTGGAAAGAAGAGCTTTGGGGTGTGACTCCAGTTCTACTTGAATTTGTATCTAGTAACTATATTGGTGAAAAATAATAAATATGCCAGAGGGCAGCTGGGAGGAAGAGTGGTTGGCGCTTTCCTTTGGTAGGTCAGAATCAAGGTGAGCACCTAGGACACAGCAGACCCTTGTGTTAGTTAGGTGAGGTCATGGGTGAGGACATTATGGTGGGTTGGGTGACATGGATGGACCTGGAGATGGGTCATGGAGAGTGCCTGATGAAGTGGGAGAGCGTCTTCTGAAAGGCATAGATTCAGAAGCAGAGTCTCCAGATGAAGCGTGACATGGATGGGGTGGCTCCTTCTGCTGCCTCAAGCCCGCTCTCGTGGCTGGGTGGTGGCAGGTGCCCTCTCTGCTTGGCCCATGCCTTTCGTAGCTTCCCACAGTTTGTTTCCATCCTGAGGGGAAAAAGGAATCTGATGGAGATGGAGAAACACAGAAAGAGAAAACCAGACAGTGACCAAAAGGCAGAGACCCAGAAGACCACAACTACCTGGATGTCAAGTCCTCCGAGTTACCCCTCCTCTGCTCACTGTCCTGCAAAAAGATTCTTATGATTCAAAGTTATATTTGCTAGGGTTTTGGAGCCTTTTAAAGGTGCAAAGGGAAAAACAAAACAAAAACAACTGGAACTATAAACAGCCACTTTTGCTAAACTTTCTGAGTTTGCAAGAGGCACCATCTTGGTGAAAAGCCATTACTCATCTCATTCATTCCCCCTGGGACTTGGGTTTATGTGCAAGAAGAGGGATAGAAAGTGGAGAGAATTTTAGAGTCAGAGCCAGGTAGAAGACAGATTCTCCCCTTGAGCTCCCCAAGGGTAGGGAAGAGGCTCTTTTGATGTCTGTATCCTGAATGTCTGTGTATTGTAGAAGTTCAATAAATAGACATTTACTGAATTGAACTAAGTAGTCTATTGGATTTCTCTGTGGGCAAATACACAACATTAGCTCCAGTGGAGAAAGCGACCATAATGGTAGAAGATGGAGCAGAAGATAGCCTGGATTTGGAAATCCAAAAGAAAGAGGCAGAATATATTCCAAAGAACCACAGTTGGGAGTGGGGATAGAATGGATATAGGGAAAAGCAGAGGGTAGAAAGAGGCAGAAAAAAGAAGAAAATTGGAGATTAGCATAGAGATGAAGGAGCCTAGCTCAAGGGCCATGTTGCCTTTGAACCTGTGCATACTTCTTCCTCTAAATCCTTTAGTCTTTCCTTTAGGTTGAAGTTCAGGTAGGATCCCTGACCCCCTCACTAGAGAACACAGCATTGAAAGAGACTACCATTCCTTAGGACTTTAGGAGGCAGAGGGAGAGGATGATTCCCCAAGTGGTGGGAGAGTTGGTGGGGGGAGTGGTCAACACTCGAAAGCCAGGGAGGGATGTAAGGGTGGACCTTAAAATAGGGATGCAATAGAAGAGTTACTACCTAAGTGAAAGATAACTAGCACTCATGGGCAATAGCTGAGATTCGCCATCTGTAAATTCAAATTGATCTCGTTGCTCAGAGCTGATCTGTTACATGTTGTAAATGTCAGTAAGGGGCCACTCAAGTTAATCAGAAACTCAACAGTCTCAATGTTACCCCACAGCAGTTTGTCATCTGAGAAGTTCAGCATGTGGCTGTGAGGCAGTGTAGTCATGACTGCAGAGGAAGGGACATTGGTCAAGAGACCTCTGATCTGACCCATGGAGACGAGGACCCATGGAGGGGCTAGGAGTCTAGAATGAAGGTCCCGGTTCTTGGAAATACATGTGTTGGAAGGTATCTCAAAGACCTTCTCTCCTAGTGGTTTCCAGACTTGGATTTACAAAAAGCAGCATTTCCCCCTCTAAAATTTTGGGGACTAACAGTTTTTTAGGTCAGAATATTAAAAATCTAAACCTGATTTACAATCACCATCATTTTACAAAAGAAAGAATCTTTTACTGCACAAAAGTAGGAAGGCTATAACCTCAGAACAAACATGTTCTTATGAATCTTACGTTTATGATTTTGGGAGCAAACTGGCCAATACTGGGACGGAGGAATTGATCCAATCTACTTCTCTGCTTTATTGTCTCTGCTTTGGCAGCAGGATAGGCTAACTTGAATGACTTATATCTGGAGATGGAACAGACTCCTAGAGGCTGGGCAGCTGACAGAGATGCTAGCAGCCGCCACTGTAGCTCTAATCATGCTGGACTAGCTAGTCGCGATTTCCTGAGTATGCCGGAGAGCTTCGTTACTCAGGTTGTTTTTTATGCTCTTTCATCAGCAGGGAATGCAATGCCTTCCTCTCTTTCACATTTTCCAGGGGCAAAATCTTACTCATCCTTCAAAACTTAGCTCAAGTGCAATGTCCTCTGAAATATGTCCCAAGAACCTTCCCCACTGCCACCTCAGGAAGGAATTTTTGATTACAGTTGCCTTCCCTTGTCCATGAGGGATATGGTCCAACACCCTCAGTGGATATCTAAAACTGGATAGTACCAAACCTTACATATACTATAGTTTTTTCCTATACTAGCTAGGCGGGAAGTGTATACAGTGTGGATATCCTGGACACAGAGACGATTCACCTCCAGGGTGGGAGGGAGTGGACGGTGTGAGATTTCATCACGATATTCAGACTGATGTGCAACGTAAAACTTAAGAGTTATTTATTTCTGGAATTTTCCATTTAATATTTTCAGACTCTGGTTGACCTCAAGTAAACAAAACGTCAGAAAGCAAAATGGTGGACAAGGGAGGACAACTGTATTTTACTTCTCTATCTCGGTAACACTGTGTATTCTAATTTTTCATTCATATGCTCTATTAGTGGCATGAACAGTATGCTAAGGTGATGACTTCTTTACCAGAATGGGGGATTTGGGGTCAAGGACTGTTTATTTTTGTATCCTCAGTGCCTGATATACAGGAGGTAACTTAAAGCCCAACATGTCAGGAGCTGGTGGCAGGGAGTTTGGCTAATTGCTCTAAAATTGATGGCTGCCCCAGCATCAGGTCTCTTGCTAGTGGGTAATAGTCACTGATGCAGGCTGGTAGCTGTTTTATGCCTTGGGGTTTTGACAGCCTTCCCTGGGGGGAGTGGTCTTGGAAACCTACGTATAGAGGCTGGGGTTCATAGATAAGGCTCTAGTTTAAGAAATAGTGGACACAATGAAAAGCAAGATACCACTTACTTTTGAGGACCAAGTAGTTAAAAAAAAAAAAAAAAAGGCTTCCTCTACCGAAACCAGTGTTTGAGGAAATGATCTACTTACTAGGAGTAGTGCCAAAGGCCCGGATGCCAGGACCAGGTTCCTGGGTCAGAGCAGGACTACTAACAATTTGACTTGGTCTGACTCCATCGAAAGCTTCTTAATAATTCTGTCGCAAAGCTGGCCGCTTGGTGTCTGAATTGCAGATGGGGGACCGGTGTGCTTCTGGGTAGGGAGCCGGTCACAACAGATAGCCATTCAACCTGTCTGAAAAGTCTTGGGATGGAGCACTCCCAACTTCACAGGGTAGTTCATTTCACAGCAGGATTGTTGTGACTATTTTTAAAGGCTCTCTTTTTTGAACTGAACTCTGCCTTGCTTATAACTAGGACCCATTGGTTCTAGTTCATCCTTCAGTACCCTGTAAAAGCCCCAAATCTCTTAGCCACATAAATATGTGAAGAAAGCAAACACACGTCCCTACAAATTATTGTAAACCTTATTGGCTCCTTCAGTCATTCCCCTCCCTCCACCTCCCCAACCATTCTTAATGGAATATATTTTTAAGTCCTTTCACCATTCTGCTCACCCATCTCTGGACTTGCTCTAGGTCATGAATGTCCATCTTAAATACAGTAACAATGATACACAGCTGGGCATAGAGTGTGTAGTGAAATCACTACCTGGATATTGTAGTTCAATTAATGCAGCCTGAGGAGGTTGCAGACAATAAAACCCCCGATCTTTGTTATTTGTTCCATTTTTTCTTGAAATTTGAGTGGCTGTTAAGCCAGGTTCTCCATTTTACACTCAATTCAATTGATTTAAGTGCAGGATTTCATCTTTTTAGATTAATGTCCTATCTGTTGAGATAGTTCTGAGTCTTAATTCAGTTAGGCAATATCAGCTATGCCTCTCTGTTTTGTGATATTAGCATATATTGAGGGATGCTGTGTTTATGTCTTTGTTGTCATAATTTAAAAAAATGTTGAGCTGGATGGAGCCAAGCAGAGTGTGACTGCGGTTAATCACACAGTGATGGATTCACCTGGCTGTCCTATCATCCTGTACATGTATCTCTCCTTGGTTGATGTGAATATTATGAGACATTTTGTCAAATACTTTCCTGGTCAAGGTATAAAATAAAACATGTCTTAGTTTTTGCCTGTTCTTCATCTTAGTCATCCTATCAAAATAGGAAATTTGATTAATGTAGCATGACTTGTTATCAGTGAACCTCTCATGGGCTAGTTTTATCCTGACAGTTATCCTGGACTAAGAGAGGAAAACACCAAGTTATCTATATATTTGACGCTAATATCCTTTGAGCAAGACAATTACTTTTCTGATTCTGTGTTTACCAAGTAATATTCTATTCTGGTCTCTTCATTGTACTGCCTTCCAAGAAGGACATGTCCTATGTAGAGAATTTGGGTTGGTAAATTGCTTATTGCAAAGGAATTAAGTAGTAGTTGGGTTTTAAAATCTGTTTCTTAGGAACTTGGCGAGTGTGAATCTGTTCATTGAAGCCTGACTGAAGAAATGACAAGATTGATTTTGCAATTTATATTTTGCAAACCCTGGAATGCAATGACTCCACCAAAGGCTGGCTGTCCAGGGAAGTTCAGCTTAAAGCAGCCAACCAGAATTTAGACAAGAGGGAAATCACTTGTAGATCGTATGGTAGGAAGAGCTCCCGGAGGGATGAGAAAAGAGAAGTCTGTTGTCCATTGGTGTATTTTAATATTTGTTCCTTTCCCCTCCTAGATTCCTAAGAAGGGATATAAAGTGAAGTCCTTCCAATCCCCAAATCCTGGCATAGTTCATTGGTGCGCTTACTCTACCATAAGTGGATGGTATATGAAAGCACTGAGGCTTTTAATCAAGGTGATGACAAGTTTGTAAAATCCAGTAAGAGTGTTTTCTGTTCCTGATGGCTCTAACTAGTTGTTTATGTCAGCTGGTAATAGGTAACATCCATGAGTTTACTTTGGAGCTTCAACCACAGTGGTCTTGCTGTTCCCTGCTACTGAATGGTTCCAAGGTCATAGCAGGCTAAGATGTTGTGACTCATCAGTCACAAACCTGTCCAGGTCAGGACCAATGGCTTTTCTTTCACGTCAGGCTTAAGATCTCTGCTTCCTTTCTTGGCCTTTGCCTCTTTCCTAGCATCTTGCTAGGCAGCAGGATCTGGTTCCTACTTGCTTTGAGGTGATATTAGACTTTGCCCCCTTCCTAGACTTGGGAAATCTTCTTCCTCACCTCCCTGCTTCTCACAGGTACCCTCCTCCTCTACTTCCAGCATGTGACTGAACGGCTTTGGGATTTCCCCAACACTAAGGAGTTCCGGCCAGACCATGTCCCTGAATCAAGGATTTAAAAGCCTAAGGTTTCCAGGTTGAAATTGGAGGGAGAGGGAGAAATACAGAAAGCCACAACACAAAATTAACATCCTAAAAGAAATCCTGGTGCAAGGTTGTTTGTCATGCCCTTCCACTTCTCTGCTTTACCATTCCCTGATACACTTCCTCAGTCCTTCTACTTTTCCAGGTCTTGATAGAACACTGTTTTGTCTTTATGGCTAACAAATCCAACATGGCTACTAGAGGGAAAACTTCGCTTAGCATCCCACCTCCCTTGCTTCTTGTTGGTCAAATGACTACCTCACTTCTACCATGGTGAGATGCTAGTTTTAGGTGTAGAGAACCTCATGACACTCTAGCCCTACATGTGTACATAATTTAGTACACGCGTTTCCTGTAAACTGCTTTGCCAGAGGCAGTGTTAGTGTTGGCTAGTTTCTCTAGATCTTTAGGGTTCCTTGTGTTGTGATGACTGGTGTGGTTTCTGCAGGATCCCGCAAGCAGAGAATCAGGACAAACAGGGTAAATGGGATTGGCTGAAGGGTGATGGTCTCTATATATCTCAGAAATATAACCAAAGCCCATTGTGCAAATTCCACCCAACTCCATTATTATTATTGAGAAAATTCAGTGATGATTACCTCGATCCAATCCCAGTGAAGTTCAAGGATCGGTCCTTAGAGACCACCATTTGTCTTCAGAGCTATTCATGCCATCATTTCAATGAGATTTACCTTGTGCACTTGTGTTAAGGGATAGTAGGAAAACATTCAGGTTGGTAATCCCCTTCGCTCTCTATTCTCAACATTCAGACTGGTTCTCTGGGGACACCAAATGTCACCGGGCAGCTGACAGTCCTTCTCTTGCAAGGCTTACTCGCAAGACTTGAAGCGTCTAAGAAGTTGAATAGAATATAAATTCAGTAACTGGTAGGTGCTGCCACAGCCTATGTTTAATGATCCGCTGATCTGTGCATAAAACAGAAGGATTCCAACTGCTATTGTCTTGTAGCCTTATCTTTCTTTTTCAATTGGGCTGTACTCTGCTTTTTTCTGGTGTTGCTGTAGTTGAATCAAGCTGTACTGCTAAGAAACAAAATTGAATTTTCCCATTCTCCCTGTGTCGCCCACTATTCCACTAGACTGTAAGTTCCTTGAGGGTAGGGCTGTCTCATTCATCACTGTGATCCCAGTGCCTGGCCCTGGACCTTCATCACTGTTGGTGCTGAGAGTTGGATGGTCATTAAACCTGGAATGACACCTCCTCCTCCTTGGCTGGGTTGACACTACCCTCTTCTGCCTCACAAGCCCTTCTCAGTGGCCTCTACAGGGCTAGGCTAGGTCCTGCTCATTAAAAAAAAAGTTCTTTACTCCCCTAACCTCAGCCAGACTCCTGATTTAAGATTACATGCCAATGACTCCCCCAAGTTTATATCTCCAGTCACAGACCTCCCATGGGGTCCAGACTGACCTTTTAACTGCTTGGGTGTCTAGCAAGCATTTTCTACAAACACATCATGAGTGAAACAGAACTCTTGATTTTCTCCCCCACTTCCACCCTCAAACTGTTCCTACAGAAGTCCCCCCTCATATTAATAATGGGATCTCCATTTGTTCAGAGCCTCCAAACTGGGTTCACACTTGACTCATCTGCTCTTTTTGCATCTCCACATCCAATTCAACATCAAGTCCTGTTAATGCTACCTCAGAATACATTCTTGGCTTGTCCAGTTCTTTGTTAGCTCTATTGTTACCACCCTCAGGCAAGGCCACCGTCATCGCTAGCCTGTGTGATTGACTGATCGGGGGAGACTCTTGACTGCTTTTGCCTTTGCTTCCCTAGGTCTACTCTCTACACAAGGGCTCAGTGAGCTTTTAAAAATGTAAATTGAATTCTGCTTTGCTTAAAACCCTTCTCTGGCTGTCCTTTGCGCTTGGAATAAAATCCAGACTCCTTGCTCCAGCCTAAAAGATGTGGTGTTCACTCATCCCAGCCTATCTCTGTAGTTTCACCATCTGCCGGCACGCTCTGCTCCATGCAGCTCGAGCCCTCAAATGCTCCAAACATACTGTTCCTGCAGGATCTTTGCCTAGCTGTTTTCTTCTGTCTGGAACGTTCTTTCCTCCAATCTTTGGCCCAGATCTTTCTCAAAATGAAGGTCTTAATTCACCTGTTGCCCCTTTAGGCTACTTCCCTGCCCTCTACCTTGTACCGCCTCTGCTGCCGCTCTCTGCCACTGTCCTTCTTGCTGCCTTTGTAGCACACATCACTATCTGAAATTATCTTATTTATTTTCTTGATCACTGTCCATTTCCTCTGCTGACATGGAGGCTCCATGAAAGCAGGAACATGGTCTTTCATATATTCCACTGTTTCCCCAGTATCTGGCACATAGTAAGTGCTCAGGCAATAGCTGGGTGATGAATATCTGAGCGTGTTGAGTGAGCAGATGTTGAAGGCATTGGCAAGGTGGCTGCAAACAATGACTTTGGAGAGGTCCCGCTATGTTTTCTTTTCTCAGCTCAGGGTTTCCAACAACTGTATTTCCTCAGTAATAAAGTCTTAAGCTGACCACCATCTCTACTTCTCAGGTGGAATTAACTCACATTCATTAAATGAAAAGGCAAGCTATGAATTAATGCACACTCATCCACTGAACATGTAAAGCTGTCAGTAGCCTCCCTGGGGTTTTACTTCTTGCTGTGATGCCTTTAATGATAGTTGCATGTTAACCATATCACAACAGTCTTAAGGATGAGAAGAGCTGGAAATTAAGCATCGTTTAGAATCTGGTTTCGGGTCTGGATTGATAGGAGGTGAAAAGTGTACATAAAGATGTTGAAATCGATGTCATTAGTGTCGCTGTAAAGATCACAGGGCTTAAAATGCCCTAGCAGCACCATGAATGATACTGACCCGCACTGCTTACTTTTTGTTTACCGGGCAATTTACCCCACATGTGGCTCTTTGGGATGTTTCCTGACTTCACACTTGAGAGGAATAATCTCTCCTGGAGTTTTATCTCTACTGGAATAATCTTCTATCTGTCTCACTTCAGATCCACACTTCTCTGAGAGCCTAAAATTTCACCTCAGTGACAGCGACTTCTTTACTTTCACCCATCACTTTACGCATGTGCGTTCTCACAAGCAGCCTTACTTTCACAGACAGCGTTCAACATCCAGACATGCCTGCATGAGCACAAATGGGAAAGAATTCAAATCCCAGTGGAAAACTTTGTTTAAATTTTGTTTTGCATGTGCTGTAGGAGGAAGGAAGGGGAGCAAGCAATTATCAAGTGTCCTGTATGTGTTAAGCAAAGTTTTCACATGTTATCTCACATAAAGGATCTAGAACTTTTAATAAGTTCATTCTCAAGAAATCTTTTTAATCCCCTATGACTGATGGCATCACTGGTAGTAACAGACTATCAGAGAAATAGACAAGCATTTCATGCAAATATCATCACCTCTAGTTCTAACTAGAGAAGTTGAATAGCAGATAAAAAGGGGCTGGCTGTCCTAGTCAGTGAAAAAAGTCTTATCAGAAATCTGATCTTAAAGGGGGGGATGAGGTCTTGGAGGATAAGAACTGATGCAGACAAAGTTAAGGGTAATGAGTTATTCTAGGAAAATCTAACCTAAAAGACATTATTTGTTAATATCTATTTACTGAGAACCCACCCTGAAGGGGGCGCTCTTCCAGCTGCTGGGGGGATCTGTGAATAAGACACAAAGTCCTTACCCCTATGGAGCTCACTCCCCGGGAAGGGTCCGTTAGGGGGATGCTCCACCATGAATATGGGAAGTCTGAAAAAGATGTAAGGCTGTTCCTTTTAAGACTGAGCCTGGAGAAAGCAGCTGAAGTTCCTCCAGATTAGATTTAGGTCCTGCCCTCAAGGAGCTTATAGTCTGGGAGGAAAGAAAAACAAGTGAGGACTGTACTGCAAGGCAAAAGTGCTAACAGTTTATGCTGATGCACAGTTATTCGGGGGAAGAGAGGGTCTTCAGTGGGAGGATCCAGGAAAACGTGTTGGACAAGCTGGTAGTAAACGCTGTCTTGTTCCTGGGATAACACTTGGGTGTGTGGAAATTAATTTGGATTGAGGAGGCACTGCCTGGGATAGTTCCACGATACAGGCAAAGAATGAGTCAGGAGAGGGGTGCTCTCTAAACAGCCAAATAGAGGCAACTTGTCAGATGAACCTTGGTGGTTGGAGGGTCATGTACAGACTGTACTACACCCTCGTTGCTGCTGTCTTCTGCCTTGTGAGGGGAAAGAATGCAGGCGCTCTGAAAATAGGGAGGTTTAAGGGCAAATTAAGGCCTTCCCTCTGATTGACTTGAACAGCCTCAGCAGGGGGAACTAAACAGTTGGAGGCAGAGAGAGAGAGAGAGAAGCTGCCACCGAGAGGGAAGGAGCTTGGGGGAGGGGGTGTGTGGCTTTGTGAAGGTCAAAGTTAAGACAGTGGCACCAGGTTCTGTCTCCAAATAAAAATTCTGGGTGATCTGATGAAAAGTTGAGGAATCTTCAGAAAGGTACTGAATTTTGTCACTTAGGCATTTTTTCTTTAAAAAACACGTGCTTATGTAGTTTTGAAAATAAGGTTATGTGATGTCTGCTTTTGCATTTACATGCTTTGATAAGAATATATATATATTTTAACAAACAAGAAGTGGGAAATTCATGGATAAAAGAGATGGGCTGAAGGAAAGAACCAGTATCTGGAAAGGCAGGGGAAAAAAACATGACATTGGCTCATACAGCCATGGAATTTTTCTTCACCCTATTTCAGAATATCTAAATATCAAAATTTGTGTTGTTGCTTGGTTTAAAAGTTAGAGAATCAAAAAAAAAAAAAAGTTAGTGGAGGAGATTATGCCATGGCTTGAACCTCAGGATCCTTATCTTTGAGGTGGGGAGGTGGTAATAGAAGTTACTGCCCTGACAAGGATGGTGTGAAGATTAGATGAGATAATATCTAGAACAATCCTAGTGCAGTGCCCAGAAGACAGCCTGTGCTTAAGAAATGTTATTTCCCTTCCTTTTCTGTCTGCCTGAATGTACACGATCAGGAACACATCTACCTTTCAGTTCGGACAGCCCCCGGATATTCCCTTTCTTCAGGCTTTCCTACCCACTAAAACTGTTCAGTCAATCCACTCCAGCCCTTTCCCTCTTCCTTTCCTTCTTCACTTTCTTCGATTGTCGAGTGAAGAGACCCTCCCCCGGGGAGCCCAAAAGCCCGTTCTCTGCCAAGGCTCTTGCTGCTACTTCTTAGATTTCTCATTGGGCTGGACGCCCCAGATCATGGTGACCTTCTCTTAAGATTACTGGAGCCAATGCTTCTCACCCTTCCAAACATGGACATCCAGGCTTTCCAGTTTCTGGCTGGGCAAATGTCCAAGCCTGAGTTTGTTGAGCAATTAATCCTGGACTGGAAAGGAGTGTTCAGTGGGCTCATGGAACGTGCCTTTCTGGACAATTCCAGGCAGAAGCCTTTGATTTTTTGGGTCTGAAGTCCTGCTTTTCTGATCCACCACCCCCACCACCAACATGGGAACCTCACAAATAGCGTTTCTTTCCTAGTTATAGCCTCATTACTCATTAGCATTCAAGTAGGCACATACATATTCTTGCTCAATTTCATGCTTAGTGAATTGGTTGAGGGCCCACTGGCTGCCTGTTGTAAGGAGGACTGTGGATTTCTTAATAATAGCCATTCAGTGCTGCCTCCTCACCTTTAGGGATGAGGCAGTGGCAAAGGGGGGATTATTATTATTGTTAATAATAGCAATAACTACCATTTGTGTCAGGCACTTTACAGAAGTTATTTAATGTAATCCTTACACATTTCACAATCCTTACAATAATCCTGTAAATTGGGTATCCTGTCCCATTGTGTACACAAGGAAAGAGGCCCAGAGAAGTAAAAAAGCTAAGTAGGTGGCATAGCCAGGACTCTAAAGTCTTTATCTTCAGAGATCATGTCCTTTCTATCGTGTTCTTCTACCGGTGTTGAGGAGTGAATTAGCCTTGTTTGTGTGGAACCCCACCAGCACTGAAGTATGCGGTTTGTATCTCCACTTCCCTGCACTGGAGCTTCTGCCCTAAGGCCCAGCCAGTACCCTTTCTGTTTTCAGAATGGATACTACCTGGTAAGACAAGAGGGACACCGCGTGGTCTTGCTTGAGCTCGAATATATCCCTGATTGATTTATATATCTTTTTACTTTCCTCCTTCCCATCTTCCTCTCCCAATATCAAAGCATTTTTGGATCTCCAAGTTCTCGCTGGACCCTTAAGATAATCTGTACTGTAGGAAGGGCTAAGCTTATTATTTTGAGTGTATGGATGAGGAATTTAAGCCTGCATGAGTTGCCCCGCTTTACACAGCAGCATTTTGGGGGTAGTGCCTCTTTCTGGTTGCCAAGCAAAGTCATTCATTCTCGAAGGGGGTTGACTTGCTTGGGGTTTTTAGTTGGGAGCCAGCTTTCTTTAGGAAAGGTGGTGTTGTAGTCAGTTGGCTTAGCAGGTCCTGGGGAAAGGGGGTCTAGAGGATGGAGATTTGGGGGGACTTCTAGACCGGTTAACCCTCTTGCCTTCTTTCTTTTGGCCACTCCCTCTATAAGTTTCTTTCTTTTTTTTTTTTTTTCCTTAAGGTTGGTGCATTTCTGGTTTCAGTCTGACTTATGCCACTGGGTGATGGTCTTTATCTGTATTGCCAGGGTGACAGAGTTAATTTGTAAGAGAGACTTGTAGACAGGGGAACAAACCAAGATCTCTTATAGGAATACCACTATAAGAGGACATCAGCGTCCAGCTGGGGTTTGTTGTGTAGCTCAGCTTGGACCCGGAGCAGAAGCTGCTGAGGGAGCAGAGACAAATCACTACTTTCTTTGTAGCTGGAGGTACAGTTGGGAGTGCAGGTGGGGAGGTGGTTCTTGGGGATGGCTCCAGGTTGAGCTGGTTGGAGGAACAGAGTGGATCCAAGAAAACAGACTTCCATGAATCTGGAGGAAAAGAAAAGGGAAGGAGGGACCTGGGTCCAAAATGGGCTGAGCTCAAAGGCTGAATGGAGACATTCACAATGTAGGGGATCTATAATGAAACAAAACATATTGAGTGGCTAGGACGACATTCTGGCATGTGGTAGTGACTCAAAAAAAGCTTATTTTCTTTTTGGTGGGCCAATCTGAAATTGACTGTATAATTTTCATCCAAGATAGAGTTTGTGTTATCACTGCTCCTGACATTTCAACTAAGGTAGACAGGACCAGATGAAGGCAGCTGGAGTCTGATGTTAATCAGATTTGGGTTTGCACCCCGAGTGCCGCTGTATGACGCTGGACAGATTCATTTCACTTCTCTGATCCTGCTTCTTCATTTGAAAAATGGGGATAATACTTAGCTGTGCAAGAAGGTCTTCGATGCTCAGTAATGGAGCTGTAAAAGAGTTAAGCTGCAATCAAGTGGACTAAGTTGTGGTTGAGACTGGAGGAAGACTGGTTTATGAGAGACCCAACTGACACCAATTGTCTGTGTTGAAGGCTGGATGTCCTGGAGTGGGAAGTCCACGGAGTCTCAGTGTCAGGAATCTTTAGAATCAGGTCTTGCATCCAATCTTAAGGGGATGACATCCACAAGGAGGAGGGCTTCATAATGCTAAGTCCCTGGGGATATGATGATCCTCCAAGCTGGGGGGAGGCTGTTTGGATCCAGAGAGATCGGTCAGGCAGGGCAGGCCTGACCTCTTCTGGCTGACTGGCTGCCAAGACAGCAGAATCTCCCGCAGCAGCTACCACAACCGAATGTTCTGCCTGCAGGCTTGAGGGCCATCTGCCCTTCAATCCTTAGTCCTCCGGCCCCTCTGCTCTCTCCTAAACTCCTTCCTTATTCCCGGGACACTGCTGCTTCATTTGGGTCTGGCTACCTGAAGCTAGCCTGCTGGATTATACTTCTTGAATCGCCAGTGATTAGGATTGGAGACTTTGATACTGTGTTCTCCCCCAGAAGGTGACCGTGGTGGCCCTCGGGGGAGCAACTCTCTTGTTTGTACTTTCCTGAGACAAAGCTGCTGGGTTTGAGGACTCTGGACATTTTAGGGCTGTTTGATTAGTTTTGAGGGACTTCTCTGTTGGTCCTTTCTTCGGATTCTTTCCCAGATCCTTTCTTCTCGAGAGATGATCCAGGCATCCTCCCTCTAACGAGGGCCAGGGATCTCTACTTGGGTCATGTCACCTTTGTCTCCTCTGTCTCCAGGAGGATTGCAATAGCTTCCTCAGTGGTCCTCCTTCCCCTAGTCTCCATCTGTTGCAATCTATTCTCCCCACTGGGGCCAGAATTTGTTTATTCAAGCAGTCACCCCCTGATCGTCAAATATCTACTGAGTGCAGACTGAGTCTGCCGCCTCTGCTGTCCTGGAGTTCACGGTCTAATTAACGAGCCTCCATCATTTCTGACTCTACTTTTCTTCTTGCTCACAGGCGAAATATCCCCAACCATTGCTCCCTCAGACAGAACCCTGGTGGGGAACCTCAAGCCTCCAGGGATGAGAGGGTAACAGGAGAAACCAGTGTTCTGCTGGCTGCCACTTCAGGCCTGGGGCTCTTGGTGCTCCCCTCCCCCGCAAGACCATCTCAAGCTCTGAGACTCAGTCTTCATCTTTCCTGATCCCAAGACATTCGCTACTGGGCTCACCTCCTGGGGCTAGCCCGGAATCTCCCCTGGCTCAAGGCCTTACTTAACCTTCTTTCTTGGTAACCCTCACTCCCCCCACCATAGTTCAGCCTTCTTACCTCTCCTTCCCCCTTTCACACTGTTTGCTCTTTGGCCATTCCTCCTGTATCTTAGAACTGCTTCTGGAATGCGTTTTCCATGCCTGCTTACCTTGAACACTGCTGCCCATTTGCCCAGGCCCCAGCTCAAATGCTACCTCCTCTGGAAGCCTTCCTTGACTCCCAGTCCGAAGGCTCTCCTTCTCTAGGGCCGCCACTGTAGTTTCTGTTTACTCCCATCACTGCAGCTGCCTGAGCTGCGTGCTTCCCACTAGATTATAAGCTTCCTAAGAACAGGAACTGTGGCCATGAGTCTCATCTTTCTACCGCCTGATTCAGGCCTGGCCTCTAGGTGTTACCACACACTTGTGTAATGCAGGAGGTTTTGGCTGAGCTCTTCCTCTCCTCTGCGCCTGGGAAACTGGAAGGGGCAGGAGATGTGGGAGGTGGGGTGGGGGAGCAGAGCAGAGCGTAAAATGAAAATAAATAGCTAATTCTTCCTAATAATGCCTGATTTCCAATTCTGTACTAATTATAATTACTTACTGGCAGATAGGGTATTAATCACTGTGTGTGGCACTTCTGCAGAGTTGCAACACTGTGCCTGGCAGCCTGGCAGGCTGGCAGCTGGTATGTTCAGAAAACCCCAGTGAAAACCAAGGGTCAATCAGAATTCTGGGGCAGCCCCCTCGCCTATAATGGGCCCCCTGAGAGTACCGAGGTTTGTGAGAAACAGGCTTCTATCCCCAGAGAGCTTGAGGCCTCTCTGGGGAGCTGACTTGCACGTATTCTAGATAATAAGGGCAAGTCGGGTTATGAAGCCTTTGACTGGGACTCAAGGGGACAGGTTCTTGTTCTGACTTCACGACTAACTGGTGGCGTGACTTGAGAAAGCTCTTCTTTGGGCTTCGATTCCTCCTCACACAAGGGTAGGGGATTGAGCTAGATTCCAAAAACGTGAGGAATGAAGGCCTCTGCCTGGTGTTTTTTCCTCCCCCATTTGTGCCTATTAAAATACTACTACCCCTTCTTGAAGGCCAACCTATCTCAATGCCTTGGTCTCTGAGCCTTTCATAGTTCTCCCCTGTGGATAGGGGTGCTCCTTCTTATGAGCTAACCCCACTAACCGTTGGTGTCTACGTCCCTTGCTGGGACGTGCTACTGCCCCAGGCCTTTGTACCACCATCCCCTCTCTGGGATGCTTTTCTCCCAGAGAACCACACAACTGGCCACTTCACCTCTTCACATGTCTGTAAATGTCCACCTTTGCAGGGATGCCTTCCCTGACCATTCTGCGTAAAACGGTCACTCTTTCTCTCCACCCCATGCTTTATTTTTTTAATAGCACTTATCCTTGCTGGGCATTTGTATATGCACTCGCTTACTGCCTCTCCTCTGCAGCTACCTCGTTTTGTTTACCATCATATTCCCATGGCAGGACACCGAGGGGGCCCTCGATGAACAATTGTTGAATGAATGAATGAATGAATGGGTGAATGAATGAACTGTCCTCATAGCCCTCTGCCTCTCAGAAAACTTTTGTTTGAATTAGAGGGAAGCAAGTGGCGAAAGAGCTCTGCAGCCTAAGAAAATCTTGTATTTTATGCAACTTAGAGAAGAGCTCTCTCATGCCAGGCAGTGGTCTGGGCTTTTGCTTACAGTCTGTTTCACTTCGCTCACACAAAACACCTGGAGGGATCAGCACCCACCATTTACAGATGGCAAGAAGGAGGCTCAGAGAATTGAAGTAATTTGCTCAAGATCACACAGCTAGGAAGCAATGGGGTCAGGTCTGGCTCTAAAGGTCTTTCCATTTCCCATGCTGCTGCTTTCCTGAAGGCGGGGAGGGAGGAAGTGGCCCTCTGAGCCCCCGAAGGGACACTGCCACCAGATGTGACACCACGACTGGTCGTCCTGCTCCGGGAACTACTAGCTCCTATTTTCCATCTTGCTTGTGTTACTTCTCTTTATCCTCCTCTTTCTAATTTTCCATGTTGCCAAGCCTGGAGTGCCTTGAAAGTCCAGTTTCTATCCGGTAGACATTTCAAATTCTAGCCAGTTCTTTGGAGTCCCATGGGCCTGTCCTTCTTGGTCATTAATCTTAAACTCCTGGGTTGCCAGTGAGAGAGCAGGGCCTGGGTTTAACTGCGGTGACAGCTTGTCTCAGCCATGCCAGTGCAGCCACGTGCAGTCTGGTGAGACCAGGAAACAGCAAAATGTCTCCTCAGTAAGTTTTTTGTTCCAGTTGAACTAAGGTCCCATCAGTGGCATTGCTCCTCTGGGGCCAACTGAGGACAAAGCAGAGGAAAGGAGGGACGTCCTCAGGGGTTGAAGAATGGAAGATGCCATGGGGGGAAGACAAGGAGCCCTTCTCCTTCGAGGACGTCTCTCCTTCTCTGGGACTCCTGCTTCTGGACTAGGACTCAAGGTGGTCTCCTGAGCAGAAGGATGAGGGGAGTGGGCAGGAGCCCCTTTGCCCTGAAGATAGGTGCAGTTGTAACATTTGCGATAGTTTGAGTCCGAGGATTTTCTAGGATGCTCAAACCTTTGTAGTCCCAGTATCCTCCGGAGCCAGCCAAGATTGTCATAGGCAGGAGTCTGCAATAAGCTCTCTTATTCCTTTGGGAGGGGTGATGGCTTTCAAAGGGGAGTTATAGGAGAGAAGAGTGACCTTAGGTTGGCCTCAGTGACTCAGGAAAGAGGTCCTGGGTGGGGGTGTCTTATGGATCAAGCTGGCCACTTCAGTCTCGTCCTGGGCTCTGGGGCATCTTGAAACCCTCAGTGTCAATCCTTGTGACATACCTGTGCAGAGAGCAGGCTGGATCCTGTGGGAGCCAGAGGAGGCCCGTGGTTACCGTCCTTGCCTCAGGTCTTGGAGGAGCAGGACTGGGGGGAGGGACAGGCATGGGGGCCTGGAATGGAGGCCTCTTCCAGCTCTAACATGTTCTGGTTTTACAGAAAGAGGCTGGAGAGAAAGGCGAAGTCTGCATGATCTGACTCTTTAGTTCCTCCTTTCTAAAGACAAGCACCGGATGGACACAGGGTGATAAGGAGTCAGGCCCCAGGGACTCTAGAAATTAAAGGGGACAATGGTGGAGGCCAGAATGTGCAGCAGGTGGTGCTGAGAGATAGCCGACTCACTAGACCTTGGTGGCCTGCTGGGAGCTGGAGAAAGAAAGTAGGGTAGCATCTCAGAGTAGCCCTAGAGGAGCTGGGCCCAGGGTGGGGGAAAAAAAAAAAAAAAAGAAACCAGACCCTGGAGAAAATAGAGGGATAAAGGGACCTGCAGGTGGAGACTTGAGAGAAGGAAGAGAGGGAGGGGTGAGGTTGGGAGCTTTCTGGACCAGAGGCTGGTTATTTCCAGGTAGCGGGGGCCTGAGCTGCCCAGCCTGGAGGTGGTGGGGGGACAAGGGATGAGACAGGGCTGTGGAATGGGTGCATGTGCGCATGTGCGAAGAATCAGGGCTTCTCTTTGGGGACCTGCTCCTCTCAGCTGGAAACTGGCTCCAGGTGACAGATGGCATTCCCGTCCTACATGTGACAAAGAAGAGATGCTGGGGCACAAAGGCTGTGGCCCACAAAGTGGAGGCTCAAATTTCCCTTCCCCTCTGCTCTAGACTTGGGAATAAGCCTTGGGCTGCCCTCTCCCACCTGGCTGTGATTCCGTGTGTCCCCTGCTTCCGATAGGATGTGGCAGTCTAGTCCCCTAGCTCAGTGGGGGGGTCGTGAAGATGCCCTCGCTCTTCCTCATCAAGGGCCTCACTCAGCTTCCCTCTTCTCTTCCCATTCTTTCTTTCTACCTACTTCTCTTGTTTGCTTCCTTTTTATATGATTCCCATATATCGAAAGGAATATGTACTCATTATAGGAAACTTAGAAAAGTGCACACAGGAACATACAGAAGAGAATAAAGTTAGAACTTCGCTGCTTGGAGATAACACAGCATTTTGGCCTGGCTTCTTTTTCCTGATTTGATGCTTTACACAGTTAAGCCTGAACACAGTGTGTATATAGTAGAATGTCAAGCTTTTTCTCTTTATAGTTTCTGCATTTCCCTATGTCATTAGAGAGTCTTAAAATAGATTATCAATAATAATCTACCTTAAGGAGTTGCCACTATTATTTGACCATTCAACTTTTACCAGACAGTTATTACATTTTTACAGTTTTTCATCAATGTAAATTACACTATCATGAGGCTCTTAGTACATAACTCTTTGTGTTTTGGATAATTATTCTCTCCATTTGTTTCTGTCTGGGAAGTGTCTTCTGCCTAAACGAGGGTGGCCTGTAATCTGAAGAACCACCTGCAAGACTGTCTCTGGACAAAACTATAAAAAGTCTTCACCTGCCCTTTTTCATCTGAGGTATCCAGTGCTTTCTTGCAGACTGCCCCCCCTTTAGCAAGGAGCCCAAAAGACACTTTTGAGAGGGGGGTCTTTAAAAAGCACTAACTATTCCCCTTCTTAAAAAAAAAAAAAAAGAAACAACAATAAAAACCCCTCAAAAAAGCCGAAAACCAAACGAATCTTAACCCATCAAAACCAAAAGCCACTGTAGCAAAGAGACCACTTGTCTGACTTTTGGGCAAGATGGCTTCTTTTGGCCCTATTCTGTTGACTGTGGACTGGTCGGCATGCTCCATCACCCACCTGCTCTGGGCCCTGGCCAGGCACAAAAGTCTCCTGTCTGGTGAAAAGATGGAGCACAGGGAGGCAAAGGGCACATTCTTTACTCCATCCCATGTGTAATGGGATGCTGTTTCCCAGTCTTCCCAGGGAGCAAAACCCTGCACTTGCCTCTAGCAGACTCTGGTTACAAGTCAACAAGGAGGGGCCTACTGTCTACTGGGGAGGGAGACGTACATTTTTAGCAAGAGGCTTGGGGTCCAGATCAAAAGGGCAGGATGGTACCCTGCCATTACCGGGACTGCAAAAGGGTCCTTGAGAAAGGGAATCCTTGGTGTAAAGAAACACCCCAGCCCAGGTTCACCAGGAAATTAAGCCTTTGCCATTTGCTATTTCTATGCTGTTTGACTAGAGCCTGTCGGTCTGCTTGTTCTTTTGTTCCTCCTCATTCATTTATCAAACATGTACTGAGTGACTACTATGTGTCCAGGCCCTGGGCTGAATTATGAGTAGGTTTAGGAAAAGTGTGTGACATGGTTTCTCTTAAAGAAGCAGATAGTCTGATGGGCCACTGGCAGGCCCCCAGATTCCTAGAATAGACCTGGAAGATATAATCATGGAGTTTAAAGGAGCAGGTGGTTCTCTCCAGCCTGGGCAGGGGCAGTATGAAGTGGAATCCTTACCATAAGACAGCAGCGGGATTCCAGTAGGCCTTGAAGGAAGAGCAGGGGTTTGAATTGAAGAGACATGAGAACAGGCATTCCAAGCAGTGCGGGAAAAGCTAAGAAGAGGTGGGATGTGCGGGGTGCTGGGGGAGGGAAGGGTGCCTGGTTTTCTGCAGATTGTGTCCCATGCTCATGGGAGTGCTCCATGAACCCTCCCAGTGCTCAAATAGCATGACACTCTGGTGCTAGGCTCTGTACCAGGAACTTTCTGGGCATCACCCCGAGTCTCCTTGACAATCCAACGAAGTCCTGCTTCACACGTGGGGAAGCCAGGCTTGAGTGTGTGTGACAGAGAATCACAGGTGAACTCAGATGGCTTTTGCCACATTCTTGTCTTTTGACTGTATTATCTCCTGACCCAAGAGGCTAAGAGAATTAGAGTCACAACAGGTGACTGAATGGGGCACAAACTCAGGTCTTTTGTCTTGAGGTCCAGTGCTCTCCATCCCCAATGCAGGTGGGATGGGGAAGGGGGTGGTAGTGATAGGTGAGAACAGGGTGCCAGGAAGACAGCAACAGTAAAGAAAGGTTAAGAACACCAAAGGGCTTTTTTTTTTTTCCTGACAGTATTGCAAAGGGCTAAGGCCCTATGATATCCATTTTTGAAATATGTACAAGTCAACATTTGGTCTTATCAAAGGAAAGCCATATGATTCTAGACATCAGGGATATGACTGATACTCATGATGCCTTCCGTGAAAGTGGTGTCGCATGCCGGCACTACCCTGTGATGGCAGGATGCGGTGCATCTTCTCTGAGGATGTGAGAAGGTGACAGGGCTAGACAGTGATGGCTGAGAATGTGGATTCATGGACTTGCCCTGGGTTCAGATCCTGGCTCTGCCACCACCAGCTCCGTGACTTTGTGCTAATTCTTTCTCCACCCGGCACCTGTTTCCTTATCTGTAAAATGGGGATAATAATAGTGCCTACTATTGCATGTGTAACAGAGGTTAAACCAGTTAATGCATGTAAAGTGCTCAGAATTTTGCGTGCCTCAGAGTAAAGGCTATGTGAGCGTTTGCCCACTCTGATTTCTCCACTCTGGTTGAGTACTTGCTTCTTTGGGCAAATACCCTTGGGGTATTCCAGCCCCATGACTTCTCAGGGTAGCATCTGCTAAAATGTGAAGCTGAGACTTGATATCCACTATCAAGGTGACTCCTCTGGGCTTTGGGGACCTTGCCCCTCACCCTGCAGCCTTCTGTCCTGGACTAAACACATCTTAGAGTATTAAAATACTCTAATCCTGGAGTCTTAGATCCAAAGGGTTCCCTGAGATCGTTTGGTCCAAATCCTTTTTTCTCCAGAGTGTAAGATAAGGTACATGATTTCCCCAAAGGCGCCCCGTCAGCCTTGGAGATTGTTAGCCCAGGCTTTTGTGTTCTCAGTCCTGTGATGGTGCCCCCATGGCCACAGACGCTTGGTATCAGAGGTGTCACGGGGTCCTGCAGCTCTGAGGCCTTGGGATGGAGGGGAGGCCACCTGGGTAGCCAGCAGAGGTTTAATTAGGTATGATATTAAGGGCGCGACTGGAAATGCTACTCACGTTGGTTTTTATAAAACACATTAGCATGCTGGTGGGCAGGGCGAGGAGGAGCAAGAGAGGTACTTCTTTGTCTGAAGGAGGAAAAGGTTTGGGAGGTAGGGATTTGGGGAGGAAGGGAGAGGTGGACTGAGGGCAAGAGCAACCTCTGACTCCACTGGGCTGATGGCAAGGAGGAGGGAGGCCAAAAGGGGAGAATTGCTGGGTGGCTGGGGTGGGGGCAGGATGGGACACAGCGATGGCTCCTCTGTTGTCATGGCTTGGTTAGCAGAAGACGAAGATGAGCGCCAGGGAATCTTGACAGTCAGCAGGGACTGCAGGTACCAAATAGCAGTCTCCACACCCTTCACCCTGTCTCCGCCCCCAAGCTGCTTAGGGGAGCATCAGCAACACTCTTCTTGCAAAAGGGCCCTGCTCCAGTCTGCAGAGGGGTGCCCTCTGGACTTAGCACTCTCCAGAGGTTCTGATTCCATAGATCTGGGATGGAGCCTGGGAACCCATGTCTTTAACAACAAGCTTGCTGGGTATTTCTGCTGCCAGTGGTCCATGGACCACATTTGAGAAGCCTGAGTGTAATCTGTAGAGTCAGACTGTTTTGGGGAGGGCAGCAGGCAGCTTCCTGGAAGGAACGACGGGTACTTATTCAACATCCCATTGACTATCTAACATTTGTTGACACTGACTTACTGTGTTTCGTGCCCTGTGCTGAGCACTCTCGGAGCTCCAAGAGGTGTTCTGTCCCCAGGGCGTTTGGAGATAAGCTGGGAGATGGACTAGTACCAAATAACTTGAATGAGACTCCAAACGGGACAAGTCCTATAAGAGACAGATGGATGGCAATCGTGGGCTTAGAGCAGAGAGTGGCACAAAAAGCAGGCTGGAGAGAGTGGTGGCTCCGGGTCTGGGAAGGCCACGGCTGCCATGCTGAGGACTTGAGACTGTGTTCTACAGGAGGACCAGAGAGGTCTAGCTAAGCCCCATGGAGGTCCAGAGACTTGCCCAAGATCACATAGCTAGTTAGCAGCAAGACCAGACTTCATGCCACTCAAGGAATTTCAGTAGGGATGTGCTGTGATTAAAAGTGCTTTGGGGATCTTCCTCTTGTACATAAGCTGGATCAAATGTGAGGAGTTTTTGTTTTTTATTGTTGTGGAGGATGGGCCGTGCTAGAGGGGCCAAAGACCACTCTAGGAAATGATCCTAAAAGGCTGTATAATAGTGTGCAGGGGTGCAGCCGGAATGGAGGAAGCAGGGGTGGGGGAAGCCACAGGTGTTAGACTTCTTTGAACCTCCCATAGCACCTGGGATATTGCACAAGTGTCACCGGGCTTTTACTGAATGACATTATTAATAGAACCTGAAAAGAGATCTTGGCCTCCCGTGTTTATCGGTGGTGAAGAGAACAGACAGTTTGGGACAGGCGAGGCCCCCGGGGCTGCCTGTGCCTCTTAGGCAGAAAGTGGCTTTCAGATTCGCCTTGGACACCCACGCCTCTACCCCTCACCCTAATTCATCCTCAGTGGCACACTATGAGCTCTAGAAGTCAGCCCCGGGGAATCACAGTCTGTGAGTGGAATCTCTGTGCAGGAGGGAGGCTCAGAGCCAGCAGTAAACGTCCTGGGCTGATGCCTTCCTCCTGTGCCCAGTCCTAGATGGTGGTGCGGGGGCGTGGGGCGGGGACAGTGAAGCTCTTCTCTCTGTCCTGAGCCTCTTGCTCACCTTCCAGAAGAGCCTCGGTTAGGACCTTATCAGGACAGCAAGGGATAAAGAAAACAAACACCCTGCTCTTACCATCCCTGGAGGCAGGCGAACTTCATAGGGACTGCTGTGGCCATGCAGGCAGAAGCCCGGGCATGGGGTAGACCCCACCGCAGCCAGCGAAATCAGCTCTTCCTCCAATCCTGGGTTGAGTGCAGAGAAAGCACCCTCATAGTCAGAAGACTTGGGTTGGAAGTCTGGTCTCGGCTGCTAACTAGCCACGTGAACTTGGAAAGTCACGTGCTTAGTTTCTTGAACTGAGAACATTTGAACAAAATTTAGTAAGAAGGAGGAAGCTGGGGCTCGTTTTATTCTTCCTGATGAGGATGGGCCCCACATGTAAGCTTGGAGATCTACTTTGGCTTTGAGGGGCTCTGGGTAATGGCTTGGGTAGAGATGGAAAAGTGGAATGAAATTTCTCCCAGAAACCTCACCTTCTAATCAGAGGCCTACAGACAAGAAAGAAAAGGAGGAAAAGAGCTTGCAGATTTTACTTTTGACATGCCAGCCTTGAGTGAGGGCCCTCTGTGTCCTGGACTGGCTTTTGCTTGGAGCCTTGGTGGGGAGGCAGGCTGAAGAAATAACAGGAATGTTGAAGGTCAGAGGGTGGGGTGGGGCTGGGGACAGGAGTGGAACACCTGAACTGAAACACCCTTGTCACCTCTACAGTCCTCCACTTTACCAGATGAGCTAGCGACAGGTACCTGAAACCCCATCATGAACATAGAAAATGATTTTTTCTTACCTGGGACCTGGGTTGGCTCAATAACTAACCTTCTGGTCACTTTCTGGATTTCCTCTTCAGGTCTCTGGTGGGCACCACTTCCAGATTAATCTCAAAGCACTGCTTTTATGATGAACCTCCCTTACTCTCCCCACATAAACCGAAACACTTTCAATTCCTTGCAAAAACAAAAGTGACCTGGTCTGGTTTGTAATGCCTGACCTTGAATTTCTAAATCACTGCCTCTCTCATTGATTTGGCACCTTTCTCCTCTGTAATCTATAATTATCTTTTCAAATTTTCCAATTAAGTTGGAAACCTATTGATTCATTTCTTATTTATTGCCTTAAAAAACATGTATCAAGTCTGTACTGAGTGCCAGGCAGAGGGCTTGGCGAAAAACGCCTTCTTGTGTCAAGGAGTATGTCTCATCCAGAGTGCATGACAGACACAGAGTCAGAGAGTTACAAAGTAGTGTGATTCCCGGATGTTCTGCTGGGGGTGCACGGGATGGGAGTGGTGCAGGAGGCGCAGTGCGGTGGTGCTGATGGAGATTTCACAGGGAGGGGATGTCAATGCTGAGCCCACCTTGAAGAATGCATGGGGGTTAATTAAGTGGAGCAGCTGACTTGGAGGGTTCTTGTTGATTGAATGGAATATTTAGAGGCCTGGAAGAGGTGGGAGTAGGGGAGGGGAGAAAGAGAGAGAATCAGAAAGAGAGCTGTACATCCTGGAGTGCAGCATCTGAGGGAGCATAGCAAGCTGTGGGCCCAGAAAGGTCTGGAGAAGCCATATCCTTAAGAGTGTGTCTTCTTTCCTAACAGCTCAGGTTCTGAAGACAAATGGGAGCTCTTGAAGGCACTTACACTTGGGTGGTAGGATGGTGCTGGGGGTGGGGGTGGAGATCCACATGATCTGGGCTGCGTAGGGGACCACTACAGCAATCTAGGCAAGATGTGATGGGGGTTTGAACCACCTGCAGCTGTAGGAAGGGGGGCCAGGATGGACCTGAATGGTAGATGTCAATCTGACAGAAAGGATCTCCAGCTACTCCTCCTCTCCTGAGCTCCTCATCTTGCCTCTCTTAATCCATGTCACAATATTATAGGGCTGGAAGAGAGCCCAGAGATTGCGCGGTTCAACTCCTCTTCCACTACACAGAGGGGAAAAACTGAGGCCCAGTCCAAGGATCTGCCTTGGCTAACGTTAAGAAGAGAAATGGCTGCTGGAAATACATGGGGCCCATAATTAAGGCTGAATCTACCTACTGGTGACCTTGCATCTGAAGGCTACCTCCTCTCTAGTTCCTGAAAAAGAGCGAGGCCTCATTTGTTTAGGTGGATGTGAGTCCAAGTTCAGCCTGGGTGCAGGAATCAGAGGTTAGATAATACTGAAGCTGCCCACCTTGCAAGGCTATGAATATAATTACTACTACTAAGAATGAGGCCCCAAATCAATTTTAAAAGGCGACTTTAATAGAAGGTCCCTGTAGCCCTTTAGCTTTGTCTAGTGTTAGGAACAGCAACACAAAATAGAAGTTGGAGCTTTTGAAACTACCGTTTAGAAATGCAAACTGAGATCTGTTAGATCCTTCCTGAAAAACAATCTGGGAATTTAAACATGATGGCTCCCCCACCAACGATCCACTAGAAGAACCAAAAATATCAAAGGGATACCTCAGGCTCCTGCCAGAGTCAGACGCAGTTTTGAAAAATTCTGAGGGTGAGGTGTCAATGGTGATTAAAGGCGCCTGAAACAGTGCTGTGGCGTGAAAAAAAAATTTCAGACTAGTGTGGGCTTATGAGGATTTTAAATGCCTATAAGGCGAGAATGAGCAGAACTCTCAGCATCCCTGGAGAAGGGCTCTGGCCCACCCAATAGTTTAGTTTCTTGATTACCGTAATTATGTATCCATAATTCACGTTACAGGAGAGGGATAAAGGCAACCCGGTCCTGGGCTGTAATAGGCTAGGTCTGTGTCAGCTGTGAGCAGCCTCTGACATGTTTATTACCAGCAAAGGCCTCGGACATGCTGTAGACTGCTTACCTAGGCTTTACCCTCTGTTCTTCCCAGGGTGTTCCAACCGTGCTACAGTGTGTCAAGGAGGAGGGAAGCTTGCCCTGATCTACGCCATGGAGATTTTAGAAACTCTAGTTCAGCTGATGTTGTTGGAACAAACAAACAAACAATGGATCTGGGGTTAAATGGATTCTCTGTGGTCATCAGCTACATCCTATCGCGAGGCCTGTTTCCTCATTTGTAAAATGAGACATTTGCTAAAGGAGAGCTGCTCTTGCTTCAAGGTCACTTCATTGTGAAATACAGAAACACTTTGGTGTGGTATTGGTATTTGGTGTTTGGTAGGCGAGGATGATGACTCGGAAGAGATGTTCAGTGGGGACAGCTTCTGATGCGTCTAATTAGGTGAAGGGCCCAAGTGTCCTTGTGCGTTCAGTGAGTTGTGCTGTTCCTCTCTTTGTCAAGAGGAGAGCTTTTTGTTTGGTTGATTTTGATTTTTCCTCTGTGATGATAGGGAAGGCAGTTCACCATTTTTTCACCATAAGCATAGTATTTTTCTTTCTTTTCAAATGTGCTCTCTCCTCTGTGACGCTGCATGCTTTTGGTGGTAAACTTGTTACTGCTTTGAGAGCATGAAGCCTTCCAGCCTCCTTCCCAGACACTCCCCGTACAAGGAGAGGTGAAGTGGGGTAAGGGGCGTCCACTCCTTTGACAGCAGCAAGGGGCAGAAAAGCAACTGAGGTGGCGGCAGGGCTGCAAGTCATTGACAAAGATGGTGCCAGCCAATAGGTACCATGAGGGGACAGGTCAAACACTAAGAGAGTGATTGGGAGCCCTGCTGGGGAACAAGCTCCTTGAGCCCGCAGGTTTGACACAGTCTTCCTTATCTATGACCCTTCCTCCCAGAGACCCAAGACATTGCTCTCCGGATAAACTCCTTCCAACAACTGCCCTAGGCTCCCTCCGACTCTGTGGCCAATTGAAGAACGTTGACACCAACAATGTCTTCCTCTTCCTCACATCTGGGTCCCTAATTATCTTGCTGATCAAGACTTGTTTTCTTGGCTGTCTGGGTTGTGCTCATTTAGCTCAGTCTAGTCTTTTACTTCTGGGGGAAAAAAAAAAAAAGACAAAACAACCTTCTCCTGCCCAACACAAATGATCATATGTAGAAATGCTTACAAGATGCCATTTTCACGCACAGTACTTAAGGGTTCCTCTCTGTATTGATAAAATTCCCACCTGGAGCGGAGCCATGTCTCAAAGATGTACTACCTTCTGCCTCTTGTGTGTGAGTGGCTTATACACGAGTTAGTGACCTCCAACCAAAGGTCACCAGAGACACAACTCTAGTTGAACGAGCTTACTGGCTCCCTGCAACAAAGGAGAAGCACACAGACACACACACACAAAGTGGGAGGGTGCTAGAGAAGACTACTTATAGGATTTGGGCTTGTGTAAGTGATTTGGAGAGAATTCAAGGAAGCAGGGCTTTGCTCTGGATTGGATGCCACCAGCAAGTGGTGTTACTTCTACGATTGGTATCTTAGTAAATCTTCCCTAGAAGGCAGGAGGAATGAAGTGAGACTCAGGCCATAATTGGTAAAGAAACAGCAGTCCTTCCTGGTTGCCAGAATAGGAGGATGTCTGGTCATTGTTGTGGCTTGGAGAATACCAGGGGCTAAGGGAGAGTGCCAAGCCAGGACCTCTCAGGGGCTGCTTCTCTCTTCCCCAGTCCTGCCTTTTAGCCAAGGGCAAATTCAGCCCACCAGGCGTCCATCTGTGAATTTCAAGTCTTCACTACTGCCAGCATTGTGTTGATTAAGAGGCTGTTTACGGAGTGTGGTCTGTAGTTGGACAGGAGCTGGTCTCCCCTGCTCCTCCGTGGAGGGGCAAGTTTCTTCATTTTCTGTTGTGACAAGGGTTACATAGCAGCTTTGAAGATTCTGAACAGAATACACCAGGCAGCTGTAACACAGGCAGTGAGTGACCAGAAACAAAACTTGTCACTGGTTCTTGTAACTGATCCTGAAGACGGGGGCCTAGAATGAGCAAATCCAGGCAATGCAAACGGGCCCTAAATCCAACTGGTTTTTTCCTAGAGGTCCGGTGACTTTTTCTTTCAGTTGACTTCTAGATTGTTCTACTTGAGCCTGTCGTGTTAATAGAGGTGCAGCAAGAAGGATTTGTTACAGTGTAGATTCCCTTGGGCTATCTGAGAAGAAATTAAGGGCTATGTAACCATCCAGGACAACACTGGCTAATACATTTACACTGAAATGGTTGGTTTGACTTCTGGAGCAGAGTTGTGTAATTTATGACGTCTCCTGGGGTCAGGGGGCAGTTTTGGATCATCTTTTCCAGCTGAAGTGTGTCCCTACTGTGCCCTGCTGGCATGGTAAGTCCAGTGAGCCAGTCTGCCAGCCCCTCTCGGGCTGTTCTCTCAGCTTGCCTGTGTGTGCCTCTTTTTGGAAGTTTCTAGACATTCTTTTCAGGGAAACATGATCCACTGGAAGGCTGGTAATTTTAAACATCTGAAAGTCTCTAAAATTTGTCCTGAAAACAGAGGAGAAGTTAGTGTGTGGCAGGTGGAATAAACCTGACGTCCACATAAAAAGTAGGATCTCAGTGGGGCACAGACATACTGGCAATGTCATTATCCCAGCAGGAGCGAGCCAGGTTTTTTTTTTTTTTTTTCCCCATTTTTTGCCTTCAGGGCTGGAAGCTTTCCTGAGCAGAGTTAAAAAGTTTCTGCAAAACAAGATGGAGAGTCTCTGAAGAGAACACATTATTGTAGCAAAAATATCCTAATAATTAGTCTCCATTCTGCTGGGCTAAGTTTTGTGGAGAGGGTTATGATGACCTAAGAGAAGCATATCCTTGACATGGGGTCAAGGGTCATTTTTAAAAAATTTACATTTGGTATTAATTACATGAGGGAAATTTAAGCATCAGAAGGACTTTTGGGAGGAAATCTACCTTCTGAAATACTTAAAGGAACAGTTACTAGATGTTTGTTATCGATCGTCCGCCATAGTTATGGGCTGAGAAAAACACATCAGAGAGGTTTATTTTTTCCTTAAGGGATGGAAGACTTTGGGGTGGGGGGAGCGTCAAAGATAATGGTATTTAAATAGGGGATGCTGTCTGGAGAAATCATTTAGTTGGTTAATAGAGAGTGTCAAAGTATAGCAGTGGGCAAGATTGGAGGGACAGGGGAAGGAGAATGGTGCTGAAGAATCAAAATTAACCTTGTTTTGCCACCTCAGGTGGGAGCTCTCCTTTTCTGCGGTCAGCTCTGAACACAGATCGTGGAGAACTGTGGGGCTTTCGGGAATGCTTTTTTCTTTCTCATATGTCCTTCTTGACCGAACTGGGAGCTCTGGGAGGACAGAGCCCCTGTATGGTGGTCCTCACTGTGTCTCACGCTGCACCTGGCCTAGGGGGTGGGTGGCTCAGCAGATGCTTTGTCACTGGGGTAAGGTCCGAAGGGATTTTTAACCTTTTAAAGACAGGTCTGTTACCCTCCAGAGCTGAGAAATTACAGTCTTTCCTCTTTCTCTAGAGGTCAAAGAGGTCGAAAAGAAGACATAGACTCTACCAGAGACAAGACGAAGATAGTGCAACAGAGGGCCATCCCCAAACTCAAACCTTCCTTCCAGTTGTTTTCCAAGAAAGGGAAGTTGAACTTCTACTCCTGGGCTGAATTGGGACCATGGATACTGTCGGGGTGGGGTGCTGTGGGGCTCTCAAGGGAGATGGGAAGGCCCTGCGAAGGAGGGGACTTACCACTCTGCCTTTCCTGAAGAATTGAGGCCATGATAACATCAGGAAAAATTACGATGATTTCCACCCGTTTATCTCGGTTTCAATTGCTCCTCTTCCCTCACCCTCCTTTCCTTCTTCTGCTCTTGCAGATTCGACAATTCCATACGTTTGTGGCACTTAGATGCTGGGCACTGGACTTGGCTTATAAAGATGAGTGGGACATGATGAGCAACTTATCTATGGGGTCAAGGGTTGATGGCAAAGAGATGGTAACCAATCAGGTTACAACTGCTTCCTGTTCCGGACCTTCTGGGCTCCAGATGATTTTTGGCTTCTTCTTTGGTTCTGTGCAAGTACATAGAGCAAGTGCATCTTCCGCACCTTGAAAGCTGCGATGAGAGTTTCCTGATGGCTACTCATGGCCATTTGCAGGGAGAAGAAGGACTCGCACATTGGAGGTGTGCCCTTAGCTGACAAGGCCCAGAAACAAGGGGTCTGGAGGGACAGGATGGAGATGGGGTGGAGCAAGGAGTAGAATGGTTAAGCGGTGAGTCAAGGATGGCCAAGGTCAGAACGAGGGCTGGAAATAAAAAATGGGGCAGAAAGAGTGGTCTGGCGGCTGCTGGGAGAGGGCCTTGTCCAACAACTGCAGGGTCCCTGAGCCTGTCCTGATCCTTCTCCCTGAGGTCTGGAGAAGCCAAGACATGGGCGCCACACCCCCTTGAACTGAGATGACTACCCTCTCCACACCCTGGAAGACCCTTATGAGGCCGGAGGGCTTCATTCCTTTCCAGGCAATAGACTCTCTCCTCTCCAACTTCTCTCCCTCCAAATCCATCTTCATTAGTAACTATAAATGTCAGAGTCAGAGCCGTTAGAAGGCTGTTCCTAGATAAATAATGCTTTTCATATTTAATTTACGAGTAGTTCTGCAGCCTCTTTGGGGTGTGCTGGGTTAATTAAGAGCTGAATTAGATGGAGCTGCATCTCCCTAAGGAGACTCAATTAAACTCTTTCTGGGAAAAAGGGAAAAAGAAAAAAGCAAAATGAGAGATGGAAAAACGGTTGAAGAAAGGGGTCCATTGGAGGATATCACTTCTTCATCATGACCTCAGCCTAGGGCTGTGTGGAGGGGAGTTCAGGATGCTTTGAGTTCAGCCTTTCCTTCCTTTATAGTTTAAAGCCTCCCCTAGTCCCCAAGGCAGGCAGTCCGGGTGTGTGGAAGGTACAGGGTACTGACCATGGCGACCCAGGTCAGCTTTTGTGGCTGGCATGGGGTTAATGCCCTGTAGCTGGGAAACTAGCTCGGAGCTTGGGCCGTGGCCCATTAGACGCAGCTAGGAGTTGGATGTGGTAAGGGGGAAGCTGACCCCAGGTCTCGGGCCAGGATTCTGGCTCTAAAATCCCAACCCCCATCCCTGGTCCTTCTGTCCCCAAAGTCAGTCCCCTTGGCTAGGACTGAGCAGGAGAGGGCTGTGTGTGCCCGAGCATTTCATGGGCACTCAGTGAAATCCCACAGAGCTCTGCCCTCCACTGGGAGGACTGGGTCCCGGCGGCCAGTGGAGGTTGCTGGGGCAGGGGTGGGTGACGAGGCCCCTCTCTGGTGGGACTGCATCCCTCGCTCCTTCCACTTCAGAGGATCAGACCATAGAACTCGGACAATTTTGTCCTCCCCTCCCATTGAAGGGGAAGCAATACAGCCGAAGTCCTAGAGTGAGTTGGTACAGGGATGGGCCTAGAATTAGAATCCTAGGCTGCTGCCAACAACACACTCACATGTGCGTGTATGCCTGCACACACCCCTTTCATGGGCTCGTGGATTCACAGAAGGCTCTCACACACCTCCCACCTGGCAGCCCTCAGGTACTCAGAGGCCTAAGGGACGATGTCCCCCCGCATCACAAGCTGACCCTCTCAGTCTCCTATTCACCCTTGCTGTGCAGACAAGAGCCTCCCCACACCCCTGGAGACCCTGCCACATTCTGCGTTGTCACTGAGTCTGCACACTTTCAGAGTAACAGGCGCTGTCAGCACCCTAATCTCCCCAGACATAGTCACCAAGCGCCAGACAGTCACAGGCAGTCTTCTGACCTCATTGCCACAAGCTCACTGTCCTGGTATAAGCCTCGGGCTGGAGAACGTCTCTTTGCCCACCATGTGGGTGCACGCGTATGCACAGGTGCACACACGTGTATGCGCACACCCAGCACATGGCTCAAGTCCAGACGGCTGCTTTATTATGCAAAAAGGATGGAGCGCTCCTTATGACTGTGCAGCCTCCTGTGCAGTTAATTGTAGACTTTGCAGCAAGTGGAAAATGAACCTTCTTGTGTAGCATAGGAAAAGCCGCGCCAGTGGTGCTGAAGGGAGCCCTCATGTGATGGCCCTCTCCCTTGCAGACCCCAGGAATTCCCTTGCCCATCAAACCTGGATTTGTGACGTCTTGTACGCTAAGGACCTGTTTTCCTCAGAGGCTCCTACAGCTAACCAGGCTGAAACTTGGCCTCCACCTGCTCGGTTACCTTTGGTTAGCTCTCCATCCTGTAGGGAGATGCTGGAGCCTGAACAGAAGGGGTGGAGACTTAGACACGGGAGGGGGACTGCTCTGGCTCTCTCTGCATTTACCTGGTTCCTAATGTGTGGCTCTCCCTCCCGTTTCATGGCCAAGATCATACTGGAGACAGACTCAGCTTCTCTGGCTACCCCAGGGGGCTTCTCCTTGGGTACAGTTTAATGCTTCCCCTTGATACCGGGCAGGTATTCACCAGGAAAGATCCTCTGGGGAGATGGACTCTGCAAAGCAGTGTCAGGGGCTTCAGTGCCGACTTGAGGGCTGGGAGGGCTGCAGAGATCATCTCTCCCCAACCCCTCGTGTGCGGCAGAAGAGGAGGGACTTGACCATAGCCACACGGGGGGTTAGGGCAGACCGATCCAGACCCAGGGCTCCTGGCTTCCACCAGCCTTCTTCTGCTTGGCCGCCCTTGCCTGCCCACATCATGGCTCTTTCTCATCTTTGCTTTTCTTCCATCATTTCATCTTTATCTTGCATAGGGGTATCTTGCTTTATACAACAGATAAGTCCTTTTAAATGTTGTAAAGAGCTTTTACACATCAAATCATATTGTAGAGTGTGTCTTCTCTCCCTAGGGGAGTTTGCTCTCTAGGTCCTTAGGTTTGTAGAGCTGCAGTTTAAAAGGGGCTTTACATATTTTCTTTGATCCTTGCAAGAGCCCTGGGTGATGGCAGAGTGGGCAGGGACCTATCCCCCCCTGAGAGAGTGGCAGAGCTAAACCTTCCACCTCTTGTCTGCCTTTTTGTGGGAAGCCTTTGTCTGCCCTGCTCGATCGCTGAACTCCTTGTTATATTAAATACTCTACCTGGAAATCGGATTGCTTCGATCAGTTTTGTGTTTTCCAAAGCATGCTCCATAGAACATCGATCCTGAGAAATCTGCTGTGATGGAAGGGTTCCTTGGTGAAAAAGTTTGGGAAATGCTGTTTACTGTCTCTCCTTGGAGATTCGCCATGCACATGAGCACATTAAAGGCCCTGGGCAGTCCTGCTAGCAACACCTGTTTGACTCTGCTTTTCCAAAACTTACTTTGACCATAAAATTCTGTATTTCTGCTGATACCTGCTCTGATGGGACACATTGGTCTAGTTTATTTTCGGTGTTCATTTGGGTTTGTCAGGTTTAAGTGATGCCCCCTGCCACACTCCACTTGCTGGACACCACTGGCTTCCCTGTATTTGCTGGGGCATGAGAGGCTGGTGCTATTTTCTCTGGCTCCTTAAATAGAAGGGGCAAGAGCAGGGAGGGCTCCTGGCGGGGCTGGGCGGAGTGGCCTGGAAGAGTCTTTGTGAGACAGGAGGCCGGTGGAAGTGAGACCAAACCATCCTGGAGCAGAGAGAAGGGAATAGAACCTGTGTGTATCTGGAGGGAAGCCCTGAGTTTCTGTCTGGGACCCCTGGTCTCACTCACTGCTCCACCCCTGCCCCTGACCGTGGACTTCCTGTTACAGCCCCATCCACCGGGCACGGTCCCCCAGCATCCACCGTTCTCTCTCTCTCATCCCCACGTTCTAGGGGTTGTCCTCGCCTCCTCTCCTTGTCTCCATCTGCAACCCTAGCTTGGATTTCTCCCTTCCACCTCTTGTCTGGCCCCTGGGACAAGGTGCTGTGAGCAGCTAGGCTTTCCAGCCGCCTCCTGGACTTTGATTATATACTCTGTCCCCTCCACCTGCAGTAGCCCACCTGCTGCTGAGCCCAGGGTTCACATCTGCAGTGTCTGATGTTAGGGCCTCCCCAGCCACCTGGTGAATGGCGGGGGCTAGTGCTCACTTTATCTGTGGCCCTCAGAAGTGATTCCAGTGCTGGCTGTGTGACTACCCCTGGAGAGGAGGACAGGTTGCCTCGTCCATCTCTGGGACGCTTCTCTTCGAGTGTGGCCTGAAGACCAAGCAGCCCTCTGCTCTAGCCCCTTAATGCCTCAGCAGCACTTAAGTCAGTCGGCCACAAGGCTTCCTTAGGGTAATGTCTGCCCGGCTCTTCCCCGGGTACCTGCAGTTGGCTTTGGGATGCAAGTGTCAGAGTCCCCTTTCCTCCGACGACTTATGATGGTCAGCTCACTGAGGCCCCCACAACCTCAGCCCGGCCATTCATCGCAACGTGCAAGAGGGCAGCAGAGTCCTGGATGCCTGCAGGAGGCCAGGCAGTTTGGCCCCAGTTTTGGCCTTAGAGAAGTCACTTTTGGCCCCTCTCAGCCTCAAGTCATTAATCCCCCAAATAAGGGAGACTAGTGCTTACCTCTGAGGGATTTATTGAGGGTGAAATGTGATGATAGCTACAAAAAGTACTTTATAAACTTTAATAAAATAAAGATAGCATGTCAATTGCCCCCGCTGAGAATGAGGAGGCCACTCGGCAGGGTATTCCATGCAAATGGAGTGATCGTGCTTAGCCATCAGAGGTGCTGGTGAAAAGAACTTCTTCCCCTCGCTCTTACAAAATCTTCCTCTCGCTTGATGCCAGTCACCAGAAAACCCTGAGTCAGCCTCAGCCCTCCTGTGTATTCTTTGCCTGGAAGCACAGTGAGATTCTGCCCCAGCTTCTGCCCTCTGGAAGCACGATATGGTCATCTCTTGGGCAGCACCTGCTCCCTTGTACAGGGACCTCCCCAGGGGTGGGATTGTGCCCCCCCACCGCCCCAGTCAGCTGCTTCCTGTGTGTTGAATGAGTGAATGATCCACCTGGAAAAACCAGTGCCACTTTCTGCCTGGACATGGAGTCCTTCTTTGTTACCCTTGGGAGTCCCAAAGCCACAGCCCAGGCTCTTCTCAGGAAAGCAGTCTGTGAACAAACCCATGGGGCAAGTGGGATTTTTCATTCTGGCCTCATCCCCACACGTTGATCTCGATACTCTTCTTGTAGGAGCCCTGTCCTCCCTCCCTCCATCCTCCCTCCTCCTGTTGGTTTCTGTTTCTGGGAGAAGAACATGATCCCAGGTCAGCCTGGGCAACTAGCCCCCCTCTCTGCAGGCAGGCCCCACCCTGGGGGTGGGCAGCGCAGTGGCAATGTGGGGACATGCTGTTGGAGAACTGCACCTCGTGCGGGTTTAGCTGGAGCCTGGAGGGACCGTGGGGGTGGAAAGGGTGGGACAGTAACATAAATGCTGACATTTGGATCTGTGTCTCTTCTGTCTCCCTGAGATGAAGGGGGTGGTGGTCAGCGTGGTGAATAATCAGACAGGCGCATTTGCAGTCCTGTGTGCAGGGTTCTGTCCTTAGGATGGGAGGGTCTCTCCCCATCCAAGTCTCAGGCTAGGATTCCCTAGGCACCGAGGGATGGACAGATGAGAGGGTCTGGGTGTCCAGACCAGACCTCAAGTTTCCAGTGCCCTGTTTTGGGGTCATAGGAAGAACCCAATCACTGGGTCATGTCAACCTTGAATTTTGAAGTCACTTCTGGGGTTCATTTGGCAGCGACTTAGTGGCTGCCTACTGTAAGCCTGGTCCTGAGCTAGGTCCTGGGTTTACAGAGATGAGGAAGCTAAGGCCCTGACCTCAAGATGCTTCCAGTCTAGCAGGAGAGACATATGCATAGATGTTTAGAGGGGCAAATGGTAATAGATGGGGGTGTGAAAAGTATGATAGATTCTACTTTTCCAGGAAGGAGCTGGAACAAAAGGATTGGCAGGGGAGGCGGCCTGAAGTGAGACATCAAAGCTGAGTAGCTGCTCTCCAGACAGATGAGGGCGAAACAGGGAGACAGCTTTAGCTGGCCCCTCCATTAAGTGGGAAGGTCTCAGGCCAGACTGCGGTGCCTCGGGCGGCACGAGGCAGGGGTGGCCTGGGGCCAGAGGTGGTGTGGAAGAGCCGGGGGCCAGCACAGGCTCAGACCCATAGATCCAGAGGCAGCCCCGTGGGCCGTGTCAGGGTCAGCCCAGGGTCAGAACAGGGTCAAGGTCACTGCTGAAAGCCAGAGTGCTTCAAGCCAGTGTTTTAAAAAGGCAGGTGGAGGGTGAGGGCTTACCTATGGGTGTATTCAGGTCCTGGTTGCTTAGTCTGTTAAACAGGACTTTGTCTGGATTTGGCCTTCGGGGGAAAAACCCATCAGCAGTCACTGAGGTCACTGCACTGTCCCAGAGCACGGGAGCAGGGGCAAATCAGGTAGGAGGCAGCCCTGCGCCGCCCTTAAGGAGCACGTGATGAGCGCTGGCTCTCTGCCTCCTGCAGGAAGGGGGCCTGGATGGAGGGGCTGGAGGGATGTGAGGGAGTGATGGGAGCTGGGATTGGCTGAGAGGCTTCCGAAAGGTCCTTCTGGGTTGGGCTTTGGCCCGTCACCAGGCCCTCTAGTTCTCTGGCCCCATGCAGAGGGTGCTGACAATTCTCTCTGTGTGACCTTAACATTTTCCCCACTTGTCAAGGTTCATTTATTTTCTTTTTTCCTCTCTGTAAGACAGAGCTTATGCTAGGGCCTCTACTCATGATGCCGTAAGGTGCCTGTGTGTGTGTGTGTGTGTGTGTGTGTGTGCATGTGTGCCCCCCGCCCCCCGGCATCAACTGGTCTCCTAATTTCTTTCCAGCCTCCTACGCACACCTGTCTGAGCCCTGCTCTCCTGCTCAGCTCCTGCTGCTGCTGCCTCTGCCCTTATCTGCTGCCTGCAGCTGTCCATGGGGACCCAGGCCCCCTTTATCCCTCCTTTCCTCCACTCTCCACTTCTGGCTTCAAAAGCTTTGCACATCTCCAAGCAAGGCCTGAAGTCCCGTTCCGGAAGCACAGATTTGTTTGTTTGTTTTTGCAAGGTTGGGCAGACATGTCATTGGCGAGTAATCAATAATTGGAAGGAGGAGGAGGTAGAAAGTGGCAGGGGCCCTTTTCAGGTAGTCTTAAAGCCACATTGATAAGAATAATAATAGCTGACATTTCTTGAGTGTCTACTATGTGCTTGTGACTTTGTTAAATGCTTTATTTAATACATTTATTTTCCCTGCTCCTCTCAACAACCCAAGGAAGTAGGTACTATTATTGCCCCCATTTCAAATTGGGTCCCAGAGATGGGGTGAGGCGAGCCAGCTGCTTCATTGTTTCCTGGGTGGCAAATCGTTCTTCCCCAGGGGAACAACTTTCTAAAGGCCAACCAGGGCATCCCTCTGCCTCCAGCCAGAACCGACTCAGAGAAGCACGTCTGGTGAAGAGGGCTCTGGACCAGGCTGAGGGGTCTTGGGTAGCAGTTGCTTCTTTGTGTCTTGTCTGAGGTCATAGTAAAAAAGTTGTTCTTGTGGCTGAACTGAAACCCTTCCTACCCCCAGCTCATTCCTTATGGCAAGGAGTGTCAGCCAGGGCTGCTTTCTCAGAGTTGGGCAGTAAGAGGTGGGGGACAGCATTTTCTCTGTTCCTAGGTCTCCATGTTCTCAGTGGGTTGAAGCAAGTATCTCTACCTCCCAAACCTTTGCCATGTCATTGTTCTTCCTTTGGGTCCCAGGATCCTAATGTTTTCCCTCTGTCCCCAGAGCTATACCCCAGGCCTGGGGCTCTCCATCCCTCTCTCCTCCCTCACACCCCAGCCAGTAGCCACCTGCTCTCTGACAGTCCTTACTGCTCCGTAAGGAGCAGGGTTGGGGAGCCCCTGGGGCACTCGGTACCCTGGAATGTGTCTCTGCTGTTTCCACAGCTTGGCCCGGAGCCCTGGAGGCGGCAGTTGGAAGATTTTTGCCCTTTAAAAAGATGTCTTTCTTTTAGAGGATGAAGAGCTAATCATTAATGTGAAGAGACCCTTCTAGGACAGATGTATTCTGGGCCTGCTTGGAAAATAGTTGAGTAACAGTGGTTGAAGCACTTTGGAGAGGGGCAGAGATAACTTGCCTCCAGGGGATGTTTTTTCTGGAATGTCCAGAAAACCAGATGGGCTGGCTGCAATAAGTCTGGTTGTCTCCCCACCTGCCTCTCAGACTCTGGGGAGGTTGGTTTAGGCCCAGCGGGAGCCTCCCAGAAGTGAGGCAATCAGCAATGCTTGCTGAATGGATAATCATTACAGGGGACTTTCGGAGACAGTATTTCTGGTATGGATTTGAGCTGGTGAGGGATAGGTAAGGGTGAGAGGTGGGGTTGGTTTAGGCTCTGGGGAGACCCTCTCATCTCAGAGAAGGGACTGCCTATAGGTCTCACCTGCCAGGAAATGACCCTGGGTGGCAGGAAATTTCTTACCTATATAAAGGAGACAGGGCCTGGTCAGGTGCGGCCAGTGACCTGGGGAGGTGTCCTGGGTGGCGAGGTACTGAGTGGCCACAAAAGTGCTGGGAAGCAGCCAGCTCTGGGAGCCAGGGCTCTGGGTACCCATCCCAGTGCTGCACTGACTGCCCTCTTGGCACCTTGGTGCTCACCTGTAAAACTGAGGTGTTATAACTATGTAAGTCTCACCTGCCTGCCTTCTCTGAGGACGACACGAGGTACTGATGGGACACTCAGAGCAGACCTGTGCTGGGGACGTAGGGTCTGCAGGGGAGCTCCTTTCCTGGCAGAATGACTCCCTTCCTCTATGTTCCACAGTGTTTGACTCCCCCTTAGTTCCACCATTGTCACCATGTGGCCTGGTCCCTTACTTTCTGGCTTGTCTCCGCCCTGCCCCCACCACACTGGAATGTGAGATCATTCAGGACCGGGCGGCTGCCTGTTCATTGTCACCTCTTCTCTGCCCGGCATGAGGCCTGTACAGGAGATGGTCCCTAATGTTCCTGAGTGAAGGCTGCAGAGGACTTTCCCTTCCACAGGGATTTGATCCTTGACACAAAGATACTCTGACATCTTTGATCCCAGAGATGGGGGCCCTGCTGCCCATCAAGGTGTTAAGAGGCTATGAAGAGCCCAGGCTGGGACACCTGCATGCCCCTCATGGATAGCAAGAATGGGGCTCAGAGGTCCAGTGACTTTCCCAAAGCAATTCAGCTTCTAGGCCAGACCGGCCCAGGTCAGCCACAGCCGCAAGGGCCTAATGCCCTGTGCAGTGGTGGGGGGGGGGTGCCGGCCCTGTCTGCTGGGAGTGCCAAGCTGCACCGACACTTGTTCCCCCGGAACTCCCATCACCTTTGTCTTGGTTTTCTTCCCTGTGGTAATTCTTGGAGACTGGGAGGTGGCCCCAGTGCCCCACCTGCCTCTTAAACCCTGAGACCTGAAAACCAGGTTTCCAAGCCCCCCAACCTGGGGCCCTCCTTGGCTGTCAATATTCATCACTGTTGTGACAACCCTGGGTCAAGGAGGTACCCAGAAGGGACCTAGAGGCCTGGCGAGGGCAGGCCCTGTCCGTTGGTCACCCCCTTCCATGAGGTGCGTTACGAACTTGCATAAAGCTCCGCTTAGATGCTGCTGCTGGGGGTTAGGGGGTGGTTCCTTCTAAGATGTGCCCGCTCTGCTCCAGGCGCAGTTCTTGGGTCCCTCTGCATCCATCTCCCTCACAACAATCCTCATGGGGATGTGTCTTCATTTTCATTTAGTAGATGAGGAAACTGAGGCACGAAGAGATGAAGTTACTTGCCTGTGGTCCCACGGGCAGGAAGTGGCAGAGCCAGAATGTGGACCCAGGACTCTACACCAAGTGGTGCTTTTCGAGCCCGACGTGCTGAGCGGCAGGGAGCTAAAGACTTGGGCTCCTCCTCCAACGGCTGCCTCTCGCTGCCCACCTCCAGCCAGGTTGGGAAGGTATGCTAGCCACACCTGTTGGCTTTTCCTGGAGATGCCAGGGAGACGAACGTACGAGAAAGCAATAGTAGAGTGAGGAGCTGGGCAGGACCTGAACAATCGCCCTCAGCTGGAGAGCCCTAGGTGAGGTGGTTGGCAACTCTGGCAACTCTGAAGCATCCACCCTCTTCAGGGGCCGGTGAGGGGCTGGGCTCTGTGAAGTCAGCAGCTTCTCCGCAGCTCCAGCCCTGGCCCAGCCCCCAGACTCTCAGGCCGCAGTGGGCTCTGGACTGTCCGCGGAAGAGCCCGGCCATGAACTTTTTTCCCATCTGGGCAGCCATGGCCAGATGAGGTCTGGCTGGGTTGGAGGAGGTGAGACAGGCTGGAGAGTTTAACTTTGGAATTAAATGCTCTGAAGCAATGGACACAATGGCATGGGAATTGGCAACTCAGGCACTCTTTTATTGTTGCTATCAATTTCACTGACTTTTTGAATAAGTAATAAACTCCTGTGGGTTAAGAAAAGGGTATGCCGTGGAAAGTCTTCCTCCAGCCTCTGCATCCAGCAGTGGGGCTCCTCTTCTCAGAGGCAACCATGGTGACTGTGCTCAGAGAAATCCAATCTAAGCACCCACAAACAGATACGTACAGACAGTATTTTAAAATATGCGTTTGAATACTATCCTGAAAATAATGCTTTGCACACTGCTCTTTTCCACTTAACCTTGTATCTTGGTGATCTATGTTAGTATACAAAGAACTTCCTCATTTTAATTATGGCTGGGTAATATTCCATTCAATGGATATACTGTCATTTTTTTTACTGAAATATAATTTGTATATAGCAGTTTACATACAGCAAAACGCACAAATCTTCAGTGGATGACACAATGAATGTTTGTATATGTGTGCACCCATGTGACCACCACCCAAAGAGAGGACTTTCCATTATCCTGGAAAGTTCCCTTATGCCCCTTCGCAGTCCATACCCCTGCCAGACAGTTACCATTATTCTGATTTCCATAAGCCCACCTCAGTTTCATTATCTTTAAAATGGGGGCCATGTTGGAACTCACTTGCTGGGTTGTTGTGAGGCTAACGCAGGTACCTAGTATAAGGCCTGGTGCATAGTAATTGTCCAACAAAGGATGGATCTCAGGATTATTATAAGTAAGTCCCTGGTCGGTGCTCTTTCTCCTTCCTCTGCCTGGGCTCTCCAGTTACCTCCAGATTCTCTCTCTCTCTCTCACACACACACACCCACACACACCCACACTCTCACTTACACACCCTCTAGCCACAGAGATGGACCAAGAGGGTCATTGTGCAAAGCCCAGGCTGCGTGAATGGCTGCGTTGTTCCTGGGCTGAGTTCCCAGGGCCAGCCAGTGCGGCAGTGACCAGGGCTGGGCTGTCCAGTAGGAGGTGCCCATGGGTCCCTGACCGAAGGCTGGCCACACCTGGCAGGACACCCACTTCACCTCCTTCCCCAGAAGGAAGAGGGAAAGAGCCACGCCTTGGCTTGGGGTGGGGCAGGAGGAACCCAGAGGACACATCTCCTCATCCTCTCGGCCTCCTGGCTTGTGAATGCCAGGGGCCGGGGTGCCTGCAGATGGTGCGCTTGGAGCTGAGCAGTTGGGGGCAGATAAGGAATGGGGACCAGGTGAGAAAAGGGAAGTGGATGTTGCATACTTACCTATCCCTTCTCTCCTCCTGGGGTCGATGGCTGTCAAGTGGGCAGCCTGGGGGTCTGGAGGAGCCAGCCCATAGGGAACCACCTAGAAGCAGCACTCCCCACTCCAGGCAGCTCACACCCATGAGCTGGCCCAGGGGGCAGACCTTGTTGCCTCTGGGCCCGACTCCCCAGTGTGAGACTTCTGTGTCCTGGCATGAGAGGTGAGCCTATATCCCTGCTGAGCATCCCCAGGATTCTTCAGAGATGAGGCCTAGGGACAGCCGTGGCGTCCATCTCCTGAACTTACACCCTCCGAGATCCCGTGCAGTGCCCATCCTTGCCCTGCTGTCACCATCTGCCAGTAGAGAACATGCCACAAGAGCTTCCCACCTTCTCAGCACCAGCCTGGGCTGGAGAAGGGGTTGCCTTGGAAGCCAACATGAGGTGAGTACGCATGAGCCAGAGGTAATGAGGGGCTGGGCAGGGAGGGGCTGGCCCGGAGGCCAGGGAGGGGACTGGAGGGACCGGGGAGCTGGGGAGAGGGTAGGGTTTACCAGACAAGGGTCCAGGCTTCCTGGGCGGCTTGACTTCTTTCTGTCTTGGTCAAGAGACCAGAATCTGGGCCAGAGCCCTGGTGGCCTCCCAGAGTCCCAAGACATGCCATTAGTTACTTCCTGGGCCCAGACATTGGCCCTTCTTCCCTATTCCTACCAGCTTGAGCACCTGCCTCACACAGCTTGGACCTCTACATGTACTTTGCCAGATTGCAAGCTGGACCACGTACCTTGGTCTGGACTATCCCATCCAGGGGCTGAGGCTTCTTTGAGCAGGAGCAAAAGAGGGGGCCCAGCCCTGTCAAGAGCCTGTCTTACCCCAGCCAGCCTCCCTCACCATGCAAACAGCCCTACAGAGGCCTGGGAATTACCCAGGATGGGGGCGGGTGGTTAATTGCAGCCCCCTGTCCTGTCCATCCCCCTGTTCTGTCCATCCCCAACTCCCACCACCTCCCTGGTCCCAGGACCTATTCAGTGCACCCTATTCTTAGATCAGACACAGGGATTTCAGCCCATCTTGGGCCCTGATTGCATTTGGCCAGTCTGTCTGTCTCCACAGCTCTGTGACCAGGCATTTCGAGATCTGCCCTGGGTAGGGAGCCTGAGGAGGAAGTCTCCAGAGGAGCATAGGCCCTGTGGCCACCTCTCTGTCTCCCCAGCTGGCAGGCTCTGGGAAGCACAGGGGAAGGCACTGGGTTCTGAGAGCAGCCCCTTATGTTCCTCAGCCTGGGCCTCGGGGGTGAGCGTGGCAATGGCTGGCAGAGAGGCTAAGGGGAGGTCAGCTTCTACGCTGGACCTGCTCCTCAGAGGACAGCCAGAGAAGGCTCCTTCCTAGGGAAGGAAGTGGCCATCTGGCCTTCTCCAACCTCTCCTTCCTCCCGGAAACTTTGGGACACTTGGAGGAGACTCGCCTTGGCAAGATCTGGGCTGGACTACATGAGACTGAAGGAAGGAAGATGGAGCCTGGAGGATGGGATGGGGCCTGCATCAGTCAGCTGAGGATCAAGACAGACCACTCCCGACTCTCATGAACCAGGCCCAGAAGGGCTGAAGCCCTGGGGTGGTCTGGGCAGCAGGTGTGCTGTGGCTTGGCTACCTACCAGAAATAAATCGCTTAGTTTCCCTGTTTCCTCCCATCCACTGAGATTTGTTGGCATCGTTTGATTTACTTGGAGCATTTTGTTCTGTAACAGGAGAAGGAGAGGGACTGTCAGTTGGGAATATTTCCAAGACGAGAAGGAATAAGAAGGGAACAGGGCTCTCGTCCCTGGCCCCTTAGCCTGCTGCAGCCACTAGCTGGACAAGCTCTTGGTAGAGAGGTCTTGGGGGACTAGGGCACAAACAGTTGTGCCTCGGGGCCCTGGGGACCTAGGATCCCTGTGTTGGGGAAGATGCTGCTCTCCCAGCCTCTGGCAGCCCATAAACTGGGGCTCTGGGAGCATCAGGAGTCACCCCTTGGCCTGGATAGTAGCTTCCCCACAAGGTTCCCAGTCAGGGAGGCATGGCAGGGGAGTGGGGACAATCCTTATCAAGTAGCCTCGTGGCCTTTGGCAAATTCTAGAGCAGGAGCAGACAAACATGACAGATGGCCAGTGGTGGCGGCAGCTGACAGGCTGGTCTGGGAGCAACACAAATTCCCCTTGAGGGATTCACGGAGACCCTTTTAGGTGGGGTAGTAGGGTGACTTTTCAAGGGACTTTGGCTGAGGACCTGACAGGGCAGGAAAGGGCAAGAGCAGGAATTTGGGGGTTTGGGCTAAAATGATATAATATTCTGAACCCAGGAGCTGGCAAGGCCTGTCCACTTCTGGGCGATCTTGTGAGGAAGAAATGGGATCACATATTCCTAAGGGGACAGTCCAATATCTAACCCCAGGTAAGGGCCTCAAATATTTGTTTTATTTCAGCCACAAAGAAGTATAGGCCCCTTGATTCATCCAGAAGAGGAATTCACCCCAGACCAGAATTCATTTAGAGCAGGGCAGAGTTGGGGGATAAGAGGCATGAAAGTGACATTTCCCTTGGAAAGCTGGAGACCCAGCTGAAGATTCAACTCACTTCCTGTGTGGCCTTGGCGAAGTCACTTAGCCTCTCTGGACCTCAGTTTGCTTATCTGTGAAATGAAGCAGTTGGTTTAGCTGGCCTCTGAGGGTTGCCCCAACTCTATCGTTGAATGGCCTCCTCAACATCACCCCTTTCACACCATCTGTGGGGAAACTGAGGCTCCAGAGGATGGGTCTACTGGGCCATGCTGCCTCTGTCCAAATTTTCCAAGTTGGAACTTTCTCTTTACAGGTGCTCTGGGCTCTCAGGCCCGAAGTCCAGGAAAAGCCAGGAGCCATCTTCCATGCACTTGCTGTCTTGTCGGCATCCCTGTGAGACAGGGGAAATTGAGGATCGCAGCAGCAGGTCTTAAATCAAAGCCTGAGCCATCAATCTCCCGGAACAGACTGAAATAACTAGGTGGGTGGCACAGATCGCCACCACATGGACAGCGAGAGATATTAAAAAGCCGAAATCTTGAGCCCCCAAATCCCTTAACCAATTTCCCAAAACCCCAGGGACGTGCATACTGAGGGGAGAACTCATTTTAGCATTCCCCAGGAGGGTCTGGGGGCTCTATTTCAGGAAACCCCTGTGTCTAAGGGTTTCTGAAGGCCTTAACCCCTGCCACTGTCCTTCCTATCCCCCTCAATCTGCTGTTCCTCCCTGCAGGCACCCCCACTAGAATCAGGTGGGCAATGGGGGGACAGCGGAGTGGTTAGTGGGTGGAAACAGAGTGCTCGCTCAAATCCTGGCTCCTTTGCTCACCAGCTCTGCAAAACTGGGCAAGCCACTTAATCTGTTCGGTTCTCAGTTTTATTCATCTATAAAATGGGAATGATAATACCTCCTTTACTTGGTTATTTTGAAGATTAAACAAAATAATCCACACAAGGCAAATAGTACAGTGCCTGGCACAGGGTTAGCCATTAATGTTAATCCTCCTATTATCCCACAAATAAGCTCCATCCAGCTTCCTCTCAAAGGCTCTCCTGCTCTTTCACCTGTCCATCTCTCAAGCCTCCATTTAACTGCTTCTTCCTCCAGGAAGCCCTCCTTGAATGACCCTCCAAGGCTACACATTTTGCACTCAATCACATTTGTGGCAAATGCTTTTTGCTGCTTCATTGTGTGGGATCCAAATTCCCTGAACAAAGGCCTGTTTTCTCCCTCCTTTCTTCCCCAATAGCATTTGCCCACAGGGCAGTATGCACAGTAGGTGTTCATGAAATACTCATGCTTGTCTACTGGGAGATTCCAGGAAATGAAACAGAATCCTGGTGTTCCTGAGACCAGGTCTTTTGTCTATTTTTAGAGTTTAAATATTCTTCCCCCCCCCAAAATTTCCAAATTCCACTCTATCTTTACATTACCATCCCACCAATCTTTTCATGTCAGCCAGATGTACATTTCTCTCCTCTCCACCTGAAATAAACTAGAATTTGAAAAATGAGGCGCTGGATCTGAGAGGGTGAGATAGAGAAGGTGCTCTCTAAACCCTGACTATTCTTGTCAGGCTAAAGACTTGGGGAGGGATTAGCTCTAGGTAAAAGGGAAAGTTCTGATGGCTCAGCTCTGGGCTGTTAGAAGTTGATTTTCTATGGAGGGGCAAACGGGATTTTGAAACACGAAATCCTTGCTGCTGGAAGGTCAGCACTCTTGTTAGGTATCCCAGAGCACTGCCACTCCTTGGGGGACATGATGGGAAACAGATCTGGTCACCTTGAAGTTGGGACTGAAGACTGGTGCTGTCATCTGGGCTGTGGACAGTGGAGGGCAGGCAGGCTGAGGCCAGGCTTCTACCGCTGCAGGAAAACACACTAGAAGGTGAACTTGGATCACACTGGATCACACTGGCTTGATGGGGATTCACTGCCAGGCTTGTGGCAGGCAGTTGTGGGGGAGTTTATAATTAAGAATTTGCAATTGTAATGAAGATAAATGACCGTTTGGTCTGGTGGGACCCTTTCCATACCATCTGGTTTTTGGTGGAGAGACAGTCTTAGTGATCTGAATCCTGAGTCCCCCGGAGAAGCATAGAGGCCACATCCTCCTCTGGGTGATTGAATGAGTGAATATACTTCCTGGCTACCTTGCACACCATCCAGCCAATAGCAGTAACAACACTGCCCAATTACTAAGCACTGACCATGTGCCAGACACCGTGCTGAGTGCTTTGCATACATTTTACCATCTAGTGTTTTACAGCAGCCCCAAGAGGTGAAGACTGGTATCTTCATCTTCTGGAGGAAGAAACTGAGGTGCAAAGAGGCTGCATCACTCACGCAAATACATGGCAGGCTTGACCCAGGACCTGTGTCAACCACTCTGCCACACTGTCTGTGGATGGGTGGGGGTCCTTCAGTCCTGGGTGAGGAAGCTTCCTCAGGGTGCCTGAAGTTTTCAAGTCATCCAGGGCTCTCTAACTCCTGTTCAGCTATAACTGGAAATCAGAGATTCGAGATGGGTGGAGATGGAGCTGACTGCCTTTCCTGGCCTGAGAAGAGAATTGCTTGGTCAGAGCTGAGGAGCCACAGGGGACCAGCCAGTGCAGTCACCTCCCCTCTACAGATGAGGAAACAGGCTTCCTTGGTGGCAGAGCTGGGATTCCCTGTGGTCCCCTTCAGCTCAGGGACTACTGATCTCATGATATTCTTTGCCTGTTTACCCTGCTTCTCCTCCACTTCACTCTGAGAGGTCAAGGGTCCGTTTGTCTTGTCACCAATGAGTCCCTGGTGCCCATGCAGGCCAGGCCTGCGGGAGATGTGCAGTCAATATTTGTGCAAAGAACGAAGGATCGAGATCCTCAGCCTGCCAGCTGTGGGCTCTGCCGTCAGGTCTCCCCTACGTGAGGGCAGCAGTGGCTCCTGATTTCCACCTAGGAGCGCCAGCGCCCACTGTCTGGTAGGAAGGGGTGGGCGGGGTGAAGCACTGGCCCGGAAGAGGGTCTGCCAGCAGATCCACCTTAGTGCTCCCCTAAGCCACCCCCTCGACCCTGTCCAAGAAGTACAAATGGAGCAGGGGCAAATGATTCATCTCTGCATCTGAGAAGTAAAAGGGGTAGTGGGGGAGGGGGCCAATGGGCTAGGGGAGTGTGTTGGGGTATTGGCACCAAAAGATGGTTGGCTCCTGTTCTGAGTTCTGGAGTCTTCGCGTTGGACTGGCTGGGGAAGGGGTTTAGGACAGCTGAGCCCGGGCGGGCTGGGGCTCCAGCCGGACTTCTGGAGAGGGGTACTCCAGTGGAAGACCCTCGGTGATCGGTACCAGGGGTGCGGTGGATGGTAGGGGAAGAGGTGACGGTGGGCAGCCTGCGCCCTCCTCCGCGGGTCTCCCCAAACCCAAGAAGTGGGTGTGGCTCCCCCCAGGGGATGGGGGCTTGGCACACGAGCCGGCCTGCGGAAGGGGTGTCCCAAGCGCTGGTGGCTGGGGCGGCGCGGGAAGCGGGAGCCTGCAGGGCGGCGCGGGGAGCGGGAGGGCGAGCGCTGGAGGGGTGGGGAAGAGCAGGGGGCGGGCGGCAGCTGAGGGGCGGGCGGCTTTGGGGGGGTGGAGCCGGGACCGCAGCGCCCGCCGCTCGCTGGCTCTGTAGCCGCTGCCGCCGCCGCCGCTCAGGGCTCTGGACGTAGGGCGGGCGGGCGCGCGGTCAGGCTCCGGCGCCTGCGGCTGCCGCTCTTCTCCGGCGCCCCGGGCTGCGGCGCTCGGGGTCCCGGCCCCTGGCCCAGCGCCCCTGGGGCCCTCGCGCTCCCGTCCCTAGTCCCGCACCTTGCCCCGGAGGACGTTCTCCGCTGGCCGAGCCGTCCCGGGCTCGCGTCCCCGGGCCATGAAGAGGGGCCCGTGAGGGGCGCGCGGAGGCGGTGGAAGAAGAGGGAGGAGGGAGGCCGAGGAGGAGGGCGCGGGAGGCGGAGGATGCCGCCGCCGCCGCCACCGCCGCCCGTCAGCCCCCGGCGAGCTTGACTCCAGACCCGAGGATGGAGCCGGCGCTGGGCGCTGCAGCGGCTCCCGGTGTGCCCCCGACCAGGTACCGGCCGGGCCCGGCGGGCCCTGGGGCGGGCGGGAGCGGACGCTCGCCGCAGCAGCGGGGAGGGGCGCGGGCGCGGTGGGAGACGCCCCTCGGCTCGGGGACAGTCGCTACCGGCGGTGCGGGGCGAGGGGAGGACAACAGCGTGCTAGGCGCAGGAAGGGGCTTCCCGGGCTGGCGGTGGGTGAGCGCCGCGATCACCCCAGTCCTCCCCGCCCCCATTCGAGGAGGGCAGCAAACTTGAGACGCGCGGCGGCCGCGAGGCGCCGGCTCCCCTCTGCTGCGGAACGCACTCGGGGTCTGCTCGGGGCTCATCGTCCCACAGCCTGCCCGGCTCGGGGCTGCTGAGGCGCCTGGAGACCCTGAGGTCCCCACGCCTGCACCAACTTTCCAAACCAGAGCTGCACCCAGAGACAGGGGCTGCCTCCTGCTTCCTGCTCCCAGCCCCTGCTCCGCACCCGCACCGATCACTCTGCGATGAACTAGTCTCCGGGGGGGGCCAGGGCTGCCAGAAGGTGCCGACCACCCCCACTACTCCCCCAGCCAGAACCACCTTCCTGCTCTTCTCTGGGTAGGACTCGGAGAGCAGCCCCGCTCCGGCTCTGGGAACCCACAGTGGCCTTGGCCGAGAAGCTAGGGGTTAAAAGGTAAAATAAGCCCTGATGGTTATCTTAGGGTTGCACCTTGGCCTGATTTGTGATGCCATAGGGTACTCCCTTCCCTATCCTGTAACCACCCCTTCCCAGGATTAGATTCCTCACCTCTGGTGCAGCTTTTCTCCTGATGGACTTAAACACTGCTCCTAAGCTGGAGGCTTCTAAGAAGGGCTGCCAGGAGTCCAGGTGCCAGAGGACCGGCATAGACATTTGACAGACAGGTGGAGGCAGGAGACAGGGAGCTGGGGTGTCCAGTCAATTGAGCCCAGCATCTTCCGGAGGGCTGACAGAGGCTGGAGGCAGAGGGGACTTGGGATTGGGGGCAGGAGGCAGGCACCCTGGCTGGGAAGGTAGCTGCTTTGGCCAGCCAGAGGAGCCGTAGGTGTAAGAAGCAAGCAGGTGGGGGCCGAGGTACCAATTACTTGCTTTAAGGGTTCCTCAACCCCTTGAGGTGGGGCTGGCTGCCTCAGGCAGAGACCTTACCTGGGCAGGCAGTTCCCAGGCTCCAGTCTTTGGCTGCTGGGGACAATCACAGGCATCATCATGACCCTGTTTCTTTTTCAAAGTGCACTCACTGTCATGACTCACACATTGGATTCACCAGGGAGGTATCAAGCCTCCAACCTATTCTGTTCTTCCCCTTCCTGGGTCTTCAGGGAGCTGCTGGGGCAAGGAGGAGGTGGATTTGCCCTTGGGCCTTGGGTCCCCTGAGGGAGGCCAGGAGCCTGGCCCAGCAAACTTTCATTTCCCTGCTGCTGTCCTGATCAGGGCAGGTGAGCCACCATAGGCCAGGCCAGGATAGGGGGGCAAGTGAGATGAAGTCTCTGCTGATGATCCCCCCAACCCTGCTGAGGCTTTGAAATCATAGCAGCGCCTCCCTCCTGGCACATGCAGTTAACATCTAACCTCCTCATCTCAAAGCAGAAACATGTTTTCCCCTGAAAATCTAAATTTCCCTCTTTGCTGAGAATTGCAGTGCTTTTTGTTAGAGGTTTCCTTTTTAGCATCTGAAGTCAACCTCCTCTTGCAAGACAGCTTCCCTCCTCCCTGGCCCCTCAGCCACCTTTGCAATGTGCAGGCCCCCATCAGGAGGGATGTCGATCCCCCTTACCTCCCTGCCCCCACCCACAGGGCCCTAGTTCCAGAGGAGGGGTGGTACTGATGTTGCTGATATGGGGTATGTGTGTACTGGCTGCACACACACGGAGTTGTACATCTGTGCTCCAGTGAGCCTGCAGTGGGGCCCAGATGCTATGCTTTCGCGGGGGTCCAGGCTTGGGCCTCATTGAGTTCCCTTTGCTCACACCTCTGTTCCTCTCCCTTGCCCACTGTGGGTCTCTCTTTACTTTTCCAACTCACTCTGCATTGGTGCGGGGAGGGAGCATTTGATATTCATAATCTGGTTCAGAGAAGGTCCCGAAGCCCTGAGTCACTGTATGGTTTCCATGGAAACAGACTTGTGCGGAGGACTCAGTGTAGCGCGGCGCTGGTGGGGGAGAAGGGAAACATATAGTAAAACCAGGCTCCACAAGTGTGGCAAGAGTTGGACCAACTCCCTTCACAGGGGCTAGGGAGAGTCTGGGCGAGGCTCTGGGGTCTAATAGCAAGGGCTGCGTCTCTCCACTCATGAGGTCCCCCCCACCCCCACCAGGAGCCGCTGAGCTCCCCCTGTGGCTCTTGGCAGGTGGCTGCTTCTCCAGTGGGCTTTCTGACTAGGTGCCAAGACTCATGGTTGCCACTGTATGCCTTGGTTTCCTCCTCTGTGAAATGGAGGCAATAAGAGCAGTTACCTACCTCACAGGGTTGTTGTCAAGGTCAAACTCGTTAATATGAGGAAGGCAGTCATAGTCATAGTCAGAACGCTGTCATAGTACATGTTCACTAAGTGTCATTATTATTAATGGCTGTTGGATGAACTCCCTGGGCAGTGCATTCACTTGGATCCATCCTCTATACTCAATGGGTGGTCTTGACTTTTGGCAGGGCTGGCCTCCTCTTTGGAAGAGCCTCTCCAGCAGCGCCAGTACACCCCCAGCTGGGAACCAGTTATCCATTTCTTCCTTCCACAGAGCTCTTATTTAGGTTGCTGAGGGCTTGAGCGCCATGCTAGGACATCCTGGCTCCTGTTCAGACCCTACCTGTCTAGGAGCCTTGTGGGAACAAATCTTCCAAGTCCAGATGGTTGGGCAGCTTCCTGTCTAGCCCCCTTGGGATGGGGCCAGAGGTAGAGGGACAGGAGAGGTCCGACTCTGAGGATAGAGAAGGGACTGGACTGGGACAACTTTCCAATCCTGGAGAGGCTGGCTCGCCTGACTGGAGAAGCATCTCCCTCCTGATAATCTGCCAAAGAGGGAATAAGAACTCTCCAGAAAGATAACAGATGCTGGCCTCCTCGTCCCTGCAGGTTAGAACCTCTGTTGCTGCAGTGTTCCTAGTATACCCTATGAATCTGGACAGGCTCAGGGCTCCAGCCTGAGCCACCAGCTGACATGTTCCTGCCCAGTTGGCTGGGACAGGGGTCTGCCCACTTCTGTTTACCCCAGCAGCACCTGCCTTGGCAGCATCAGGGCAGTGGCTTGAGGACATTCTGGGCACCAAGAATGGCTCAGCCAGTCTCCCTCACCCGCTCGTCTTTCTATTGCTGCTCTCCCCTCCCTGGCCTGCAGACACATCCTCCTCCTCTCGTGTCACTGTTCCCCTCCTCCCTTCCCATAAGATGGCTTTTAGCTCCAAGTTCCCTAAAGGCACTCCCCGCATCAGTACCAGCTCTCAGAGCTGTGAAGCAGCTCTCCATATCTGTTTGCCATTTCTTCTATTTTACAGATGGGAAAACTGAGATTCTTGGGGCTTGTCCATTAAAGCCATCACCCAAGCTAACTGTGGCTGCTCCCAGTACCATCCCAGCCCTGGGGATGCCCTTTCCTCTTCCCCGGCTCTCCAGGTAGCCCCAGACGCTGCTGCCCTGCCGCACCTCCCACCCTCCTCCAGGCTGACAGTTCCCTGCCAAGGTTCTTCCCCCAGGTCTCTCTGGACCGCTTTGCTGTCCTCATTGGTGTTCACAGCACCTTCCAATTTAATATCCTCTGCAAATTTCATTAACGGACTGTTTACTCCCTCTCTCAGGATCATTAATGAAGATGTTGGATAAGATCTGACCCAACACCGGGTCTTGGCAGCCCTGCCCCGTCTCCAGACTCTGTACCTTAGCTCCTTACCCTTGGGCTTGCCTCCTCTACCCAGGACCCTTGGGACCTCCCCCCTCTGGCTTTCAGCCCCATGACAAGTGCTTAGGGCCAAGTCTGTTTGAATTAATTTTGTAAGATTACTTGAGGCGCTGTATCAAATGCTTTGCTAAAAATCAAGATATATTACCCTGCCTGCATTTCCTTCATCTACCAGTCTTGTAATTCTATCAAAAAAGCTATCAAGTTTGTCAGGCATGATTTGTTCTTTATAAATCCCCACGGTGCCGCGTGGGGCACAGAGTTCCCGCGTTTTCTAAATGTTTAGAGATTCCCTGTTTGTATTTGCTCCTTGATTAGAGCTGGGAGGCTGTGGGCTGGGAGTTGCTGGGAACACTCATCTCTTCCTCTGGGATGGAGATCACAGCACAGCCTTTCCCTTCTCCACGACTCCACCGGGGGAAGCCAGTAGTTTAGCACCCACCGAGTCCCCGCAGTGCACTGGGGACCTCAAGCTGGGCACTGAGGGTGGGGGTGGTCAGAGGGCCTGGTACCGCAGGGATTCTGCTGGCAGATGAAGACGACAGACAGACAAGTCTGATGCTGACATTCCGAGGATATTGAGCTTTGTACCAAGCCCTATGCTAGAAGTGTTATGTTTGAGATCTTGTTTAAGCCCCTCGCCTGCCCTGGGAAGTAGGTGTGCTCTCTCCTCCCTGGGGACCTGGTAAGGCTGCCCAGGACCCAACGTATGGGTTTCACCCTCTGCTCTGTTGCTCCTAACCACTTAAGCTGTATACATGTAACTGGGGTGGTTCCCAACAAGGGTTCTAGGAGGTCAGAAAGGAAGGAAGGATAGTCTTAAGGGAGAAACTTGGACAGATGAGGACCTCGCTACATATGCACCTCACACACAACACCCCTTAGCCTCAATCCATTTTATGCTGCCACCACTCAGCTGTGGGAACAAGTCACTTAGCCTCTGTGAGCCTCTGCCTCTCACCTGTGAAATGGATCCTCGGTGAGCAGCAGCCATTATGTCTTCTGATGGAGGTCCCTGTCAACGTTGGGGCAGGGATACTAGTCTGACTGTCATGTTATCAGTGAGCAGCTCCCATCCAGGAGACGGAAGACTGACAGTTTGAACCACCTGGCACCCTTGGGACCAGCTGCGGGCTGGTGATAAGTTCTGGGCTTATGGAACAGGGGAGCCCCCTCTGGGCCTTTCCCATTCCAGCCCACTTCAGGCTAGGCGGTAATAAAGACATCCTTTGGTGTCCTCTTGGCTGCAGAGGATTTGGGCATCCCTGTGCTCATCGGCCATGAAACCACCCACTCCCACCTCTACTTGCGTAGCCAGACCTGGAGCCCCGGAATGGGGAGCAGAGTGTGTTTTGGTTACTGCCATCAGGTGGGATGCTGCATCTGGCTTCTCCATATACATTATTTCTTCTAATCCTTGGGATAACCTTCCTTCTGTCATTCAGCTGGGAGGGAGAAGCCCCCGAGAAGCAGTGAGATGGTACATATGCATTTGGTGTGCGGGGGAACCAGGCAGGAGGGGCCATAGGCAGCCCACATCCATCCAGCTGACACTGCAGGGATCTGATCCTTAGACGTGGTCAGTAGGTGTTTGTTGGATGAACCCATGTCTGGGTCTGGGTGAATGCCAAGGTCAGGGTTGGCACCGGTATGTGTGGGGACCCTTGTAGCCACCTTGGCCCTGGCACTCCCTGCCCCTGCCCTTTAGTCTCCAGGTGCTGAGGGTGGCCTGGGGGCTTAAGCTGTGTGCTTAGGGCCAGGGCTGGGGCAGTTCTAGGATCTGAGCTTGAATCCTGGTCCCACTACAGACTAGCTGTGCAATTTGGGACCAGTTCCCTCATTTGCCTGAGCCTCACGGCTCCTCATCCATGAAAAATGGCAAGGGTACCTGCAGTCAGCACCCACTTGATGGGAACCAGAATGGTGGTCACATCTGGGGGTCCACTCCTGCAGCCCCTTCTTCCTGTGTTATAGCCTCAAGGCTCAGGTGAGCCTCCCCCACACGCAGCCCACCCTCCCTCATCCCCAGGGACCAGCTGGGCCTTCTGCAGGTGGCTTGAGACTGGAGACTTCAGGATTCAGGGACAGATGGCCCCCCTCTCAGCCCGTCCAGTGGCAGCTGCCTCTGCTTTAGCTCCTGTTGGCTGTTTCCCGTCCTTGAAGCTGGGAGGATAGGCTGAAGCCCCAGTATCCAGGGGGCGGGGCCTTGGTACTATTCCGACTCTGGCTGTGGCTGCTGGGTGGGGGAAGGGAGGACAGGAAACTGGGGCTTTTCCGTCCAGTGCCGGTGCAGAAGGGTCCCGCCTACCGTAGGCCAGGCTGTGGTAGGACCAGCCTGAGACAGGGAACCAGGCCCTTCTGACTCATCCCTCCCCCGTGAGGAGTCGGCACACTGGGGCCTCGTGCCAGGAGGTCAGTCACTCTCCCCACTGCTGGGGAAAACTTTCCTCAGGTTGGGCCTGGACCCCGCTGATGGACTGGGCCCCGGGCAGGACTGTAGCTAGTCTCTGCAGCTGAACAACAAGAGTCTCCAACAACACAGATGGTGGGAGCTTCGTGGAGAAGTCTGTAGTGTCTGCTTTAACTTCCTTAAACATTTCCAGGCCACTATGGCCTGTCTGTAGGTTAGTGTGGTCCCTAAAATTTATGCTCACTATTCTTCCTTAATGAGCGCTGTTCTGTGCCCAGCCCTGTGCTAAGCTTCATTGGCTTTCTGTCTCACAACCCAGGTATTTGAAAGAGTCTGTGATCATCTTTCTCATTTCATCGATAAGGACAACTGAGGCCTGCAGAGGTTAAGTGCCCTGCTCAAGGTCTCGTAGCTATAAAAGCAGCAGCAGTGGAATTCAAACCAGGCCTGGCTGGCCCCACCACCCAGCCTGCTTCCTTGCACCCCTGTGGGTAACTTCTCAAGGAGGCCTGAGACACCATGTGTATCCCCAAGGTCATCAAGTGTGGACACTGGAGTGACCTGCTCTAGAGACACCAGGGCTTATAAGAGGCAGCCAAGCAGCTCTGCTGATGGTGTAAAGTTGGTGGACCGTCACTCTCTGGATGCTTGTCTTTGGAACCATGATTGTAAGAACTTACCCCCATTGGTGATGCCCAAAGGATGTACTGGTTCTGCCTGTGGGGGTCTGTGGATGGGCCACAGGGCCCAGGGACCCTAGAGTTTGTACACAAAAACCATGTTTGTGTTGATGCAGATTCTAGGAGAAGGACCATAGACCTCACAGTGTTTCCAATTGAGGGAGCACCACCCCAAAGAGAAGGAAGCACTGGGGCCTTCAATCTCTCCTGGGTGTCACCAGAACACAGAGGCTAAGATTGGACCCCATCAGATTGCCTCCCCTGGAAGGTTGCACTGGCTGAATTGCATGTGGACATACCGCTCATTTTGAAGGCTGTTCAAGGACACAGCGCTGTGAAACTTGTCCTTGGACTTGTTAGGTATGAGGTCTTAAGGACAGCCGTACATGCTCAGGGCTCTCCAGGAGACCTTTCAGGAGAAATCTTGTGCTGGATTAAGTATCAGGAATAGCTGGGTATCTCTTGAGTAGATGCTTTCATCTTTATCTCACAGATCCTATGAAACATGTTAATGAAAGATTTCTCTTTTCCCATTGGCTGCCAGGTAGCTCTGACCGATATGTGTAGCCCAGAAGTGGCTTGGCTGTTGTACACTGACCTGGCTCCTAGTTCTTTCAGACTTTCACACCCTTGTTTTCCCCTTGCCTCATTTTCATCAACTCATTTTCCTTGAGAAGAGAAAACCTTGCTGTTTTATGTGTTTTAGCTTTAACTAAACAAACATCTATGGTAGACCAACGCTGGCTACCGCAGATGCAGGGATTAAGCATTTCCTTTCTGCAAGTTCCATCCCAGAGGCCTGTTTGCCAGCTCCTCCCCCCACCATCCAGTTCCCTCTGCCCCTTGCTCCAGTTCCTGGGACTGTACTGCCTTGGGGTCCCTCCATACTGGCTCTTGAGTCTGGTGAGAAATACAATATTCAGGTTTTATTCCTCTGCTCTTCTTATCTCCCCAGAGCTTGCTGAAATGAGGAAAAAAGCAGAGAGGGAGAAAAAAGTGGAGAGGGGAGTCATTTCCCCAACTTGGACCTCAGCTGCTCCCTAAAGCCCCAGGCCCCCTTTTGAGGTCTTGCCCTTTTCAGCTCCTGCTTTGTCTCAGCAGCACCAGGTGACTGCTGTCCCCTATCTGAGCAAACCGAGACCAGTTCTGGCCGAAAGGTGGTGAATTTCAACCCTGGTGCTTGGGAATGGGGGAGGAGAGATCTGGCTGTCAGTGCCCTGGGGACAGAATAGGAGGCACAGTGAGATGCCAGTGCTGAGTTTCAGTGCCCCACCTGCTCATCAGTCGCCCCTCCAGTTCTTGCATGGGGTGGCTTCACTCTGTCCCCAAAGTCAATAAACTCAAACTGAATCAAAACACTCAGTATAAACTGTGCCTTGCCCCCACCCTAGTCTAGCTCCTCCCACCAGACAGCTACAGTTAACCAGTTCAGTGCAAGATCTTCTGGTCAGTCATAAATATATTCAAATATATATATATATGTATTTATATATATGTATACACACAGACAACCCCCCTTTAAAAAATGAGAAATGGCTACATAGCATTGCATGTGTGTTTTCTGGCTTGAGCTTTTTTACTTAATAATACATCTTGGGTGATGGTTCCCCATCGGTACTTACACATCTGTGGAGCCTTCTCTGATAGAGTCAGTTGAAAAGAAAATCCTAGGGTGGGAAAGGCTCATAATGAAGGGGTTAAGCCTCTAGGCAAGAGAAGGGATGCCCATGGGCAGGTTTTAGGAGGTCTTGGAACCTTCTAATTCTGTGCATAAAATTGTGGGCACAAATGGATCTTTCCGGGAAGAGGGATTGTGTCTCTCCAAGGGGGTCTGTGACCCAGAAAAGACAAAGAGCCATAGCTCTGGGTTGCTTGGGATTTCATAGAGCAGGAGGCAGGGGCTAAAGCTGCAGAGGATGGAGCCCCTTGGTTCTTGGGCTCCAGGATAGCCACGGATCGGGATGGGGTGTGGGCAGCGCTGCCAGCCCTGTATCTTCTTAGCAGATGACTGGAGCCTTCCCACTCTGGAAGGAGGGTCCCCCTGCCTGCAGCGAGGGTGGCCCTGACTCTGAGAGTAGAGTACTGGGCCTTCCAGGGATCCGAGAACCCCAGTGGTCAGAACTGGGAGGCCCTTAGCATCGTTGAATCTGTGGAAGAACCGAGGCACAAAGAGGCTAGGGGGTGAGTCCAAGGTCACCCAGCCAGGGAAACGCAGAGCCTGTGGGCTGCTCCTGCCTGTGACATTCAGTTCAGAGTTCCTTCCCCTGCCAGAGCGGAATGAGGCCAGGAAGCAGAGGCCCTTCAGACGATACAAAGCTGCCTGTTGCTGCTTGCCTCTTGGTCTGTGGGTGGAGAAGAGAGGGTGTGGAGAGCAGAGCCCGCAGGCTGGGGCGGCTGTGTCTTCATCACACTTCACTACCTCCTGCAACATCCCCTCCTGCTGCCTGCATCCTCACATCAGGCTGCAGCCAACCAGCCAGGAGTTCTGAACACAATAAAGACGCGGTGCTAAGAGGCTGCGCTACAGGATGTAGCCACTAGAGGGAAGCAGGAAAGCCACTGCGGTGGCTCTGCCTGAGAAAGCTCCCAGGGATGGGAGAGGAGGGAGGAAGGAAGGGGCCGTGGGCCGTGGGCAGAGGCCTGCCTGGCAGAGGTTAGGGCACAGCAGTCAGGGAGTGTCTGCTTCCCTGTCAGTCAGTTATGATTTGTTCTGAGGGGCTTCCCTGAGGAAAAGGCAAGCAAGACATTTAATGATGATAATAGTAACACGTTTATTGAGTGCTTACTTTATGCTAGGCACCATATTAACTAATTAATCCTCACAACAGGCTTTTGAAAATTATCCCCATTTTGAAGGTGAGAAAACAGAGGCCAGAGAGACTGAGAAATCTGGTCATCAATAGAGCTGGTGCCAGAGCCGATGTCCCAAACACAAGGCTGTGCTCTGTTATATGCCTGGCATGGACTAAATGCTTTAAGTCCTTTAACTCTTACAGCCACTACTACAGTTATACCTACTTTGTGGGTGGGGAAACTGAGGCTCAGAGACAACTGATGAGTCGCCCAGGTCCGTGCACCTGCTAAGTGACAGATCTAGGTGGGTGTGGTTTCATGGCTTGAGCTCTTAGCTCTGAATTATAGTTTTCCCAAATGGAGATGTTTTCCATGCCCCCTGTGCCCTAATCTGAAGATGGCTGACACTGAAATCTGAGCTTTCTTTTAGGAGTGGGCAAGACCCCTGCCTCCCAAAAGAACTTACAGATTCTGGGCTCCTGTGTCAAAGGTTTGCCTGGATTTTGGCTAACCAGAGGTGGAGGGAAGGCATACCAGAGGCTGTAAGAAGCCCAGGGAGGGGCGCTGGGGCTCAGAGGTTAAGGGTATCGAGGAGTCCCTTGCAGTGGCCAAAGCTCCCCTGGGAACAAAGGGGCCTAGCCTCAAGGCCTCTGGTTTCCAGGGCAGATGCCTCCAGCATACCAAGGACCCTTGGCCGGCCCTGGGCCCGGCTCTGCCAGGCTGGCAGGAGAGTACGGGCATTTCTAGGAGCGCCTGACTTCCTCCATTTTCCAATTCCCATGCCCTGACTCTGCCCTCCTGGAGGGACAGGGGGGTGGCCTGTGGCTGGGCCTTCATACACATTCCCCTCCTGTGTGTCCAGGCTGTACCTTGTGAATCTGAGTCCTACTTTCTTAGGGATTTATAACACTGAGATGCTTTAGTTACTTACGATTTATTGGCAAAGACAGCAGCTTCCAATCCTGGCCTTACATTTCTTTGGGTAAGGGTGGGGAGGGGACATGGGGGGAAGAAACTGAAATGGTCTCCTCCCTGAAAGATGCTCCTCTTTAAAGAAAACCTTGGATGAATTTGGCTTTTGGAACTGGAATCCTAGAGTTGAGTGAAAACTCTTTAAGGCTTGTTTCCTGTCTTGGTGGGGACCAAAGGGTGTTGAATGGAGTGGAAGAAGGAGTGGGTCAGGGCGGAGGATTGTGCATGGGCGTTAGAGCATACCACCTGGGCTGGAATCCGCTCTACCCCTTACTAGGGGTGTGAGCTTGTGAAACCTCAGTTTCCTAATCTCTAAAATGGGGCTATGAACTCATAGGATTGGCGTGAGGACTAAATGAGCAGATGCTTGTGAAGGGAGCATCTGCCTGGGAGGAACATCTTGAATGCCCTGTAAGTGCTTGTCTTCTTTCATTTTATTTAACCCGTAGGGCCCAGAACAGTGGCTGGTTCATGCTAGATAACTAACAGACGCTTGTGAATAAACACAAAGGAAGTACAGCCAAATGAAACCGCATCACAGCTGAAGTATGGACCCCCTAAATAGCTTAAAAATATTACCTTGCACTAATACTGATGGCATTTCCCTATCTGTTCTCTAAAGGCATTCACATTTGTCTTGGGACCCTTGGGTAGGGCGGGCCTGCACTTGGCAAAGGAGTCACATTTAATGCAGAGAAGCTGTTCTCTCTGGGTACCTCATGGAACCCTGTTGATGGAGATGGCATCTTTTTCTGCCATGGGGTGAGGCAGAGGTGGGATGGGATGTGGTCAGCGCTCTGGTTTTCCTCTGATCACATTGGAAGTTCCCAGGAGTCTTCACTCTGCCTTTCCCCTATTTACTGCCACCTGGTGATGTGGTACTGCTTCCCCTGGGTACCAAGTGGAGTTCCATACTTAAAACAGGACTCCTGGGCCCCAGAGCCTCAGCTGGCGCACTGCTATCTCAGCCCAGCCTTGGTGCCCCTCCCCAAGCTTCAGCATGTCTCTTCCCCACTAACCTGATGGTGCAAGGGCCACAGCATTGGCCTGAGTCTGACCCAGAGGGATTCGAGTCTCTGCTACTTCATACTTGACCATGCTTGTTTACTTAGTCTTTGCGCCTTCGTTTCATCATCTCAACAATGGGAGTGAGGACCCCGGCCTTCCAGAGGGGGCTGTAAGGAATAACGCAGTGTGCAGGGTTGGGTGAGTGCACTGAGCCAGGCAGTGCTGCAGGTTTGTGAACTGAGGACCCACTTGCCTCGCCCCCAAAGGAGTCGTGCCAAGTAGCAGGATGTGGGAAGAATATTCACAAAGCACCAGAGTTCATCCCACTAGCCATGAGCCAGTAGATCAATCAGACCAGACAGCAAAGGGAAGACACATGCTCTGTCTCAGAAACCATCTGAACGTCCCCATCTAATGCCCAGTTCCTCTCACGACAATTCACAAAGGAGCCAGGGACGTTAATTGAATGCATGTTTGCAGGCCAAGTCTGGGTAAGCTGGAGGAACGGTCAGTCATGTCTGTCATGTCTTCGTAGAGGGAGGGAGCAGGGGCTCCGGTGAACCTGCTGGGTGGGGACTAAGCCAGGTGTGTTAGTTCAGGCAGCTTTCTCCGCATCTCTGTACCCCGGCTTTCTCGCCTGGTTGATGGAGACAGTCCTGGTTTCCATGTAAAGTTCGTGCGAGGAATTAATGAGCTCGCACTGGTAAAGGGTTTAACACTTAATACATATCCCTTCTTTTTCATCCCTTCCTCTTCTCTCTGCCCCATCTGGGTTCTCTGGGGCCATTGCTGTATTCAGTAGGCGCTTCCCAAGATAGCGCTGCGCAATCTTGGTGTTTTAACCTAGAATCTGCAAAGAGCATCAAGGTCGGAAATCCGCCCTGGTCCACTTTTGCTTTGAATTTCAGGTAACTGTTCTCCTCTCTCCACGTACTTGGAAGGAGACCTCACTTCCTGGCTGTCCCTTCCTCGCTGTCCTCAGTGTGTGGGCTTTCTCGACTGAGCTGCCATTTCCACATGGAGGTCTGGGGTGAGTCCCTCACCCTTGCTGACTTCTGCTAAACCCCTTCTTGGGGAATCATTGAATGAGATGAATTTTAAAGAATCAGAATGCTCTGTTGATTATAAATGTAGAACCTATCTGGAGTGTGCCCTGGCCCCCTTTTCTGGGATAACTTGAACTCTGTTCCATTGTTGGGCACTATGCACTGTGTCTGGTTGGGTCAGTCTGTCAGCAAAGCTGAACAGAGCTAGCCAGGCTTAGGGGTGTTTGTGGCCAGTGGATTTCTTTGCAGCTCCCTTGGGTAGCAGCTGGGAGGGATGACTCCCTGGGGTGGTTGCCTTTGTGAGGCACCAACTCTCAGTCAGCTGGGCATGCAAGCTCGCCAGCTTCCTGCCCACTGAGGCCTGGTGTGAGCACAGGGACAGTGGCTTGCTAGGAGGGTATGGGTAGGGGGTGGAAGAGGTGGGTGAAGGGGGTGGGATGCAGCCCAGGACCCAGAGGGCAGGACCCATAGGGGCTCAGAGATGGCACTGGGTTATCTGGAGCCCTGAGTCAGTGAGAGATCTGGGAGAGCTGGCAGGGCCTCCATTGCCCAGGCCTGGGGAGCAGTCTGTTGGGCACAGGACACAGAGGAGAAGGGGTGGGGAGGCTCTGGGAGACCCCACTTCAGAGCCTCCTCTCTGTCTCCTGGCAGTCTGCTGGCCACAGGGCTGCTCTCCAGGCTGTGACTGCTGACTTGGCCAGGAGACCTGGCAGCTGTGGACTCCCCAGCTTGGAACAGCCTCTCTTTGGTAAGTATTGGTGCTCTCCCTGCATTCACCCTTGGAGTACCCCCGGGCCTCCCCCAGGGCTGCTAGCTGAGCTGGCCTCTTTTGGGAGTGACTTTCAGATGCTCAGGTTTGCTCCTGGCCTGGGACCCCTGGCACACCCTCCCCATCCCCCACACTTTCTCCCTTCCTTGAGATGCCCCTTCTTTTTCATCCCTTCCTCTTCTCTCTTCTCCACCTGGGTTCTCTGGGGCCATTGCTGGATCAGTGAGGTCCCTGAGCTCACCTTATGGGCAGAAGGGGGTGAGGGCCTAAGGGTGGAGGCATCTGAGGTCTGGCTGGGGATGGGGGTAGCTGGAGGAGCCGGTTCACTCTGCTGACATGGGGGTCATTTTCCCCAGGGCCTGGACCCCTCCCCGAGGGGCCAGGAGCAAATTCTGGAGGGCGCTGGAGCCTGGAAAGGGATGCTTCTCAGCAGCCCCTGAACCCTATCTCTGCTCTGAGCCAGTTGACTCTTAGAGACTCTGTGAGCCCAAAGAGTCCTCATCTGGAAGCTGGTGGCCTGCATCTGTAAATTGGGGGAGGGGGGGTCGTACAGCTTGACATAGTTATCCATCTTTCCCCGCCCAGTGGGCAAGGGCGAGCAGAGGCTGGCAGCGCACCAACTCATGGTGTACAGGGCTTATTTTCTGCACAGGGGCTGGAGTTAGGAAGCAGCATCTGAATGGACTCTTATTCCTCCTGGGGGTGGGCAGGAGCTGGAGGAAAGATGGACCACATGGGGAACTGGGTGCCAGCTCACGGGGGTAGAAGAAGATGCAGGTGGGCCCAGGAGATGTTGGCAGGGGGTGATAGACAGTGATGAGGGATGGCTTGAGGTGGAAACTGGTCATTCCCTAAATGGGGGAGTTGGGGGAGTTAAGGTCTTGCACAGTCAGGCCCCACTCAGGACTCAGTTCATGATTGGAGGACCCTGAATTCTGGAGGTTAAACCCCAGGGTACAGGGATGAGTTCGTTTAGTCCCCAGTAGCCCCTAGGAGTCCCTAGAAAATAGTGAAGTCTACCACAAGAATCATTTTGGCCTTGGTGCATGGGTGGGCATTGGGGCACAGAGCTGGGGGTACTTCCCCCAGCCAGCTGGGGACCACCTCCTCCAAGGGAGCAAGCCAGTGCCCTGGCTGTGTCAGGCACAGAGTCTGGCTGCTCCCTGATGGCTGCCCACCTTTGCTTACAGACCTCACATGGTGGAGAAGCAGCCCCATGAAGGTGCCCAGCCATGCAATGTTCCTGGAAGGCTGTCCTCCTCCTTGCCCTGGCCTCCATCGCCATCCAGTACACAGCCATCCGCACCTTCACGGCCAAGTCCTTCCACACCTGCCCTGGGCTGGCCGAGGCCGGGCTGGCGGAGCGGCTGTGCGAGGAGGGCCCCACCTTCGCCTATAACCTCTCCCGCAAGACCCACATCCTCATCCTGGCCACCACGCGCAGTGGCTCCTCCTTCGTGGGCCAGCTCTTTAACCAGCACCTGGACGTCTTCTACCTGTTTGAGCCCCTCTACCACGTCCAGAACACGCTCATCCCCCGCTTCACGCAGGGCAAGAGCCCCGCGGACCGGCGGGTCATGCTGGGCGCCAGCCGTGACCTCCTGAGAAGCCTCTACGACTGTGACCTCTACTTCCTGGAGAACTACATCAAGCCGCCGCCCGTCAACCACACCACCGACAGGATCTTCCGCCGTGGGGCCAGCCGGGTGCTGTGCTCTCGCCCCGTGTGCGACCCTCCGGGCTCCGCGGACCTGGTCCTGGAGGAGGGGGACTGCGTGCGCAAGTGCGGTCTGCTGAACTTGACGGTGGCCGCGGAGGCCTGTCGGGAGCGCAGCCACGTGGCTATCAAGACAGTGCGGGTACCTGAGGTTAACGACTTGCGGGCCCTGGTTGAAGACCCCCGGTTAAACCTCAAGGTCATCCAGCTGGTCCGAGACCCGCGTGGCATCCTGGCTTCCCGCAGCGAGACCTTCCGCGACACGTACCGGCTCTGGCGGCTGTGGTACGGCACCGGGAGGAAGCCCTACAACCTGGACGTGACGCAGCTGACCACGGTGTGCGAGGACTTCTCCAACTCCGTGTCCACCGGCCTTATGCGCCCGCCGTGGCTCAAGGGCAAGTACATGCTGGTGCGCTACGAGGACCTGGCCAGGAACCCCATGAAGAAGACCGAGGAGATCTACGGTTTCCTGGGCATCCCCCTGGACAGCCACGTGGCGCGCTGGATCCAGAACAACACGCAGGGAGACCCCACCTTGGGCAAGCACAAATATGGCACCGTGCGAAACTCGGCGGCCACAGCCGAGAAGTGGCGCTTCCGCCTCTCCTATGACATCGTGGCCTTTGCCCAGAACGCCTGTCAGCGGGTGCTGGCGCAGCTGGGCTATAAGATGGCCACCTCGGAGGAGGAGCTCAAGAACCCCTCCATCAGCCTGGTGGAGGAGCGGGACTTCCGCCCTTTCTCGTGACGAGGGCTCCGTGGGTGGGGGCGAGGGGCACATGGTGTCGGTTTTGATAAAATGGACCGTTTTTAACTGTTGCCTTATTTCCCCTTCACTCTCCCACCCGGTCTTTGTGTCCTACCTGCCCCCCTCCCCTCTTCTGCCTCTCTTTGTCTCTGAAATTTGCACTACGTCTTGGACAGGAATCACTGGGGGCAGAGGGGACGTGAAGTGGGGTCCAGCCCCCACCCCACCCCACCCCATTCAGACATGCTGATATTGGGTCTCTGGTGGACGGTGACAATGTTTACAAGCACCACACTTCTACATTCACATACACGCGCGCGCACACACACACACACACACAAACTCACACACACACACAGGCGCCCACGAGGAGAGACACCCCAAACCACACAACTTCTGAAGCATTTTGAATGGGCGAGTGGTCAGGGTATGGTAGTTTTTGCACTGTCTTACTGCTACAAGGTAAGAGGTTAAAATCAAAAAGGCCACCTCTCTCTAATTTGTGTCTATCTCTCCCCATCCTGCTTCAGTTCCCAATGCCTACTGCCCCCTTTGGAGCAGAGAAACTGCCCCCTCCTGCCTGCCCTTGCCTGCCGGTGAGCAGGTTTTTACTGTGAGGTGAATGTGGACCTTGTTTATTTTTTCCAGTCTGTGGCAATGCTATTTGTCTGTCTGTCTCTGAGTTTTGTGGCTGCCCCGGACCAGTGATGACTGATAAATGTTATGGGTTTCTGATCGATCTTGGGGTCCATCTGTGATATTTCTTTGTGCCAAAAAGAAAAAAAAAGAGTGGTTCAGTTTGCTAATGAACATTGAAATGCATTATCTGTGTTTTCTGTAAATAAAAGAGTGCTGTAATGTCTGGGTGTGATTGTGGGACATTCTGAATGGGCAAGAAACATCTAGACCCCACCAAGGTGTTTCTGGCTTTGGAAGAGGAGAGAGAAGGAGATGGAGGTGGGAATTCAGTGACCAGTCTCTGGCTTTCAGAACTCATGTCACTCTCATCACCCTCAACACCGAGTTCAGGGTTACATTTCCCCTCAATCAGTTGAGACCAAGCACCTTACAGCCAGGGGTGACCTTCAGAATATTTACCAAGTAGTATGATTTGCCTGGTAATCCTGATGAGGTCCTGGTCACCTTTTTCTGTGCCAGATGTTACCCCTTTAACTGCTGGACCTGGGGCCAGGATAGCCAGGGAAGGGAACTATTCAAGGTGTGGGTTGGCTCAGGGCAGTGGTCTGGAAGCATTTCAGTATTTTAACACCTAGTGCTGGCGTACTGGGGTCTACACTGGGGGAACATCAACCTTGCTTACTTCCTTCCCATCCTTGGCAATCTAGCAGCTTCCTCCAAGCAGCTTCCTCAGCTCTTATTCCAAGAAAACAGCTGTCCCCTGGGGTGGAGTTCACAGTTTTGTTGTCCTGAGACAATGAGAGTGTCTAGGATTAGGCAGCCCCAGTGGTTCTGGGCTTCCTGAGGAAACCAAGTCCTGGGTCGTATTACATGATTCAGCGGCTAGAGCAAACACCATAGATAATAGTAGTTTAATCAAGAAAGGCAATTTAACGGTGCGTGCAGGCTGGTCAGAGCTGTCATAGTGGCTCCCAGGCTGTGTGCCCAGATATTAGGGGACTTGGCTCCTTCCATGTTGTTTGCACCCTACAGTCCTAAGGTGTTACTTTTGGCTTTATGGTCCAAGATGTCTCACCAGGCAGTGGGAAGGAGAGAAAAACAAGAAAGGACACACGTCTGCTATTTGTGAGCAAACCCCCCAAAGTTATAGATATCACTTTCATTCATGCCTCATTGGCTGGAACCTGGTCACATGGCTATATTTAGATGCAAGGGAGGCTGGGAAATGTAGTCTTTTATTTGGGTGGCCATGACTATTAAAGTGGCCAATAGTCAAAGGCTTATCTTCCTGGACTTCAGGTTTCTTTTCTACAAAAGGGAGACAGATTTACATCCTCATATTTCAAGACCAGGAAGCTGGCTTGGAGAAGTCTCTGCCAGGACTGGTGGGTGCAGCCTGGAGCTTTCAGTGCCCTCTTTGCACCTCTGGTTCACAGGCGCTTCTTCACAGGCACTTCTTCTCCAGCCTATGGTAAGGGAGCCAACGTGTAAGTTGGCATCAGTGCCCAGATAATCAGTGCCTTGCTCTTGGCCAGTTGGTTCTAGCACCTAGAGAAGGCCTGCTCCAAAGGAGGCCATGGCTGGCTAGTTCTTTTCCTGTTACAGTAAATGATGTTGTGGTGCTTATGTCCCAAAGAGCTCCCTTCTCTTTGCTATTTGATTGTCCTGCTTTGGATTATTCCAGAGCCTGGAAGCCTGTATTCTGTGGGTGGGTGGCTTCATGCTGGAACCATGAAACACTGGAGTTTCTGGGCTGCTTAGAAAGAACCCCTCCCCTTGACTTTTATGGCAAAAGACTTTAATAATGTTGCTGGGGTTTTCAGAGAAAAGCCCTTTTTAGTGATGGAATCATTCATTCATTCAAGTATTGCTGACTCTTCTATATACAGGCCCCAGGGTTATGGGTATTCCTTCAAGAAAGTCAGTCTAGTGGGAGACAAACAGGTAAATAGATGATTACAATGTGGGCAAAGCACTGTCCCCACAGGTGTATGCTGCACAGGCAGGGCTGGGCCCCACACTCACTTGGTCCTAGAAACCACAAGGCCACATAATGGGTCACAGGCTTAGTCCCTCAGTGTCATGGCTCATTCAATATGTCTGTTCTTGGGGCTTACAGAAGTCATGGGGGGCTTCTCTAAGGTGGAAGTGGCTGAATTGAGAGTCTTGGGAACTGGTCCTATGGAGGGGGTGAGAAGATGATTCTGAGGTGAGGGAGAAGCAGGTGCAAAGAGACATTGGCAGGAAGGTATGGAGCATTTATAGCTGTGTAGGCTGCGGGCAGGGATGTGTGGGGCAGACCATGCATGTGTCCTGCTGTCAGCTTCTCAAGCTTGGAAGAGAAGGTCACCCAGGGTAGTTCAGCCTTCAGGGGATTTATTTATGATGACCAAAACCACATGACAGAGAATATCAGAAACCAAAGGGCTGGCCTGCTTTCAGAGTAAAGAGCAAGTTCTTAGAGTGCTCTTGGGGGCCCCTTCACATTTCACTCTCTAGTCTTTGTGATTTCTTTTAATTCCTTGAACACACTGGGATAGATTATTGTGGTTACAGTCCCCAATTCATTTACACCTCCCTGAAACCACACCCTTGGGTAATGCCCTCCCTCCCACACTGATCTGAGCTGAGCCATGTGCCTTGCTTTGGCCAGTGGGACAATAGTCAATGTGATGGATACTGAGGCATGAAAAGTACCTGAACTTTGAAACTTGTCCTTTTCTGCTGTCTTTGGAAGCCTAGGGTAGCTTGCTAGAAAATAACAGACCATGGGGTAAAGAACCAAAGAGCCCCAGCCAATGGTCCCATCAATTCCTCACTGACTTGGCAACTGATGCAGGAGCCCAGGTGAACCCAGTCAAGGTCAGTACACAATCTGACCTAGATTGTTAGAACGTCCTAGCTGAACTCAGCCAAATTTCTGACCTACAAAACTGATGGTTAAAAAAGTGGTTGTGGTTTTAAGCCACTAAATTTTGGATTGACTTGTTATGCAGCAGAAGCTAACCGATACACACAGCACTCTGTCTCATTGCAGGGTCTTTGCCTCAATCACTCCTTGTGCCTGGATTATGCTTCTCCCCCTCTTTACCTATTTAATGTCCATTTATTCTCTGGATCTCAGCTTCATTATCAAGAAATACTTCATTGGTTTTGTCAGATTAGTTCAGTTATCCTGATCACAGTCTCTTATATAACTGATTGTGTATCATATACTCTGATTATAGGCCCTTAGGCACCAAGCACCTCTCTTTTACAGTGTTCACCACAGTTATAATCACACTTTTTATTACAGGACCTGGCATGCAATAGCATCCGATAAACATTGGTTGCATGAATAAAACAGATGCTTCCTATCTAATAAAAGAACTTACTTGTCTTGGGCCTTCACTAGGGGTTGGGCAAGGCCTTTTAGGGATTTGAATGAGAATGGAGGCAGCTAATGCCCTCCCAGCCTGTTTCTCACAAGTTATTGGTGGGGCGGGGTTGGGACGGGGGTGGGGGGGTGGGGGGGGGTAGGGTGTTGAGCTAGGTTTTGTTCCAAGAATCCACATCACCCCCTTGTAGTCAATTCTTTCTAACTCTGCACACCGACACTGACTCTCCCACTTCTTTGTCGCGGTGCCATCACCTGTTTTGCCACTTGTTACAATTTCCGAGGTTAATGCTCCGAAGGAGAATAAGAGTGAACAGACACATATACAGAATTTTACAGTTTACAAAGCACTCTTCCCCCTCCTATTAGTCACACCTCGCCGGCGGCTGTTTCCTGATGACACAGAGGCACCTTTTTCTAGCCAGGAAATGGTGGTCAGAGCACCACGTCAGCAGGGCAGGCCCCACCCCCACCTCTTCTGTGTGTAGCGCCTTGATGGCTTAGATCCTAAGGACTAACTTCCTGGTCTCACCCCCATACTCAGGGCCCCTCTCACCCACAGCTCTAGGGGCCATGGGCTGCCAATTTTTTTCATCACAGACTTCCTCTGTTTGTGTGTTCCCCACCTGCTCACCCTTGTTGCTTTCCTTGCAACAGCAGACACTCTGGCCTCCCCCATCCACTTCCCCGGAGCTCTGTGGAGCTCGCTGGGCACCACTTCCTATCATTCCAAACGGTATTGTTCAGAAGCAACCTGCCATTCCTGACTTATCCCTCCCTGGGGAAGAATTTCTCCCTGCTCGAATGCCTTTCCTGGTTGGGAAGGATAAGATGTGAAACCCCTTCACAGACCCATTGAGAAAACATACAGGCCGGGAAACAGGTTGGAACGAAGTCCCCACAGGCAGGTAGCCAAGGTTTGGATGCACCAAGGGGTAAAGCGGCAGCCATGGACTGAGCGGTCACTGGCGTGGGCTGTGTGTGTGTGTGTGTGTGTGTGTGTGTGTGTGCGCGCCACCCAAACCTCCAATCTACTTACCCTGCCTCCCTCTCGTTGCACTTTCTGCTTCGTGAGTTGTCACCTGCTGATGACTTGTAATTGCAATAAGTCCTATTCATCTTGGGAACTGTTGTGATAAAATGCTTGATTTTTGGTTCCAGTCACATCTTTGGCACTGCTTGCTGTGTGATCTAGCGCCCATCCCTTAATCTTTCTCAGCTTCCATGTTCTTATCTGTACAGAGAACAACCTTATGATACCTGCCTCAGAGGGCTTCTCTGAAGATTGCATAAGGTAATGCATGTAAGTGCGGAGCGCCACACTTGGTGTATAGGGAGTGCTCAGTGAATGCTAGCCATTATCATCCTCATCACCATCATCATTATCATCACCATCATCATTGTACCCACTGTTCCTAGCAGGGTGCCTGGAATATGGCAGCTGCTCAATGAATATTTGTTGAATGAGTACTTTTGTATGTGTGTGTGAACTCTTCTAATTTGAACTGCTGTCAATGTACAAAGTTACACCTGAATAAAATGGCAAAATGGCACAGGAGCCTATGCGGTCTCTTTATCAGCCAAGGCCTAGACCCGAGGGCTAACTAAGGGGAGAGACGAGCTAGAAATGCCTGAAGAATGGCTGCTAAGCATAGGGAAAAGCTGGCTGACCCATAGGATGGTACCTGTAGGCTTAAGGTAAACCTCAGGGGTAGAAAAAGTAGAAGTTGGCTGAGTTGACCTGCCATCTTCTGGCCAATTTCCCAAGATTGTCTAACTTCCTGGCTGCCTGGGGTGGCCCCACATCAGCTGCTCAGCTGCTACATCTAGGTCAGATGAACTTGACCTTTCTGTCCTCTTTAAGGCACCTGCATCGGTGCTCCTTTTCAATTCATGAAGGATGGTTTTTAGCACGGGGGCCCAAATGTCTTCTTCCTCTTGAAGGCCAAGGGAAGCCCAATGTCTCCTACAGTGAAGGATGTAGAGGTTTCATAAGTCTGAATCTTAGAGCTTCCTGGAGTGGGTCTGGGAACAGCCAGCCCACCACACCCAACTGTTGGAGATTTCCTCTCAGGTGAATTCTAGCATTGTGGCCTCAGGCAACAATGCCTTCTTCCTGCTTTGCTTTCTGCTTTCTTCCTTCCTTGGTAATACAGCCTTCAGCAATGCCATTCTGGCCTTGGGCTGGCTTTGGGAAGCTGGATGTGGCTTTGGGACAAGGATCTTTGTACAGGAGGCATTTAGAACCATCCAGGAAGAGTAGGAAATTAGCAACTAAGGTGATGGAAGAGTCACCTTGAGAACTTGTCCACTGTGTCTAGTCAAGTTAAACATATTGGCCAAATATCTCTTCTGACTTAAAAAAAATCTATTTATTCTGATGATTACTGAGAAAGGCGTGTTAAAGATTTCATACTGTGATTGTGGCTAGATTGACTTATCTATTTCTCTATATGGCTCTGTCATTTTTTTGCTTTATGATTTTGAGATTGTATTTTTAGGTGCATACAAATCTAAAATTTTCACGCATTTCTGGTGATCTGAACCTTTTCTTATTATGAAGTGTTCCTGTTTACCACAGTAATGCTTCTGCCTTTAAGTCCATTTTGTCTAATGTCAATATACCAACAATAGCCTTCTTTGGGTAGAATTTGTGTAATTTGTTACTCCATCTTTTAGCCCATGTATGTGCTTTGTAATTACTGATATATTTGCATTTATTGCTACCATCTTATTTTGTGCTTCCTATTTGTCTTACCTATTATGTGCTTTTTTAACCATGTGTTTGATTCAGTATTTTTTGTCAGTATTTTTTTTTTTTGTCTGTTACATCCTTTTCCCTCCACTGATTAGAAATTTACGTATATGTTTCTATTCCTTTAGTGGTAAGCTTAGAAATAACAAATTCCTTTCTCAGTTTATCCAAGTTTAACTTATTCAATATCTTTACCCTTTTCTTGAAAAACACACTTAATACCTTAATACACCTTAATTCCATTTGTCGTCTTTTAAGCCCTCTGTGATTGTTGTGATGCATTTTTGAAAGAATTATGTGTGGTCCTTTGTTGTCTTTTTCTAAATGACCAACTTTGTTAGGGTATCATTTACACACAATACACTTCACTCATTTTAAGTATACTGTTTGATCAGCTTTGACAAGTGCATAATTAGGCAACCAACACCACAATCAAAATATAGAAAAGTTCAACCCAAAATTTCCCTTGTGCCCTCTTGCAGTCAATTTCCTTCTCCAGCTTCCAGAACTTGGCAACCATTGAACTTCTTTCTGTCACTATAGTTTTACCTTTTCTGGATTTTGTATAAATGGAATCATAAATACACAGCCTTTTGTGTCTGGCTTCTTTTACTTAGTTGACTGTTGATAGTCATTCATGCTGAATGTATCAGTGGTCTGTTTCATTTTATTGTTGAGTGCTCTTCATTCCTTTGTGTAGACCCAGATTTCCTCCTGATAGCTTTCTCTTTCTGCCTAAAGAACTTTTTATTTAATATTTCTTGGAGTGCAGGTCAACTGATGAAAATAAATTCTTCCAGATTTTGTCTAAAAGTCTTTATTTTGCCTTCATTTTTGACAGATATTTTTGTTGGCTTTAGAATTCTAACTTGGTAGCTTTTCTTTCAGCAGTTTAAAGATTTTTGATTTAGTGTCTTCTGCCTTATATTGTTTCTGATGGGAAGTCTTCTATAATTCTTATTTTTTTCCCCTTTATATATCTCTTTTCTCTAGCTGCTTTTAAGGTTTTTTTCTTTATCCCTGGTTTTCAACAACTTTGATTATGATGTGCTTTCATATGTTTTTCTTTATTATTATTCTGTTTGGGGTTCATCAAGCATTTTGTATTTGTGGGTTTATAGTTTTCATCAAATCTGAAAAGCTTCAGTCATTTTTCTCTTTCTGTCTCTCCCCTTTCCTGAGACTCTGATTATGTATACTTAAGGCACTTTGACATTGTCCCACTGGTGACTGATGCTTGTTTATTTTTTTTTTCATCCTTTTTCCTCTCTGTGCCTAATTTGGATAATTTCTAATGTTATGTTCTCAAGTTGTCTGAATACTTCCTTTGCAATGTCTAATCTGCTATTAATCCCATCCAGGATACTTTTTCTTTTTGAGTGGGGTAGGGGTGAGGGGAGGGAGGTAATTAGATTTATTTATTTATTTATTTTTAGAGGAGGTACTGGGGATTGAACCTGGACCTCCTGCATGCTAAGCATGTACTCTACCACTTGAGCTATACCCTCCCCACATCCAGCATATTTTTTTCATTTCATTTCATATTTGTACTTTTCCTTTCTATATGGTCTTTTATTTTATAATTTCATTTTATCCTCATTGTATTCATGTTCTCCTTTGCATCTTTGAACATTTTTATAAAATTTGTTTTAAAGTCCTTGATGACTAGTTCTTTTATTGCTAGGTCTGTTTTTATTGATTGATTTCTTTTCCTCCTGGTCATGAGTCATATTTAATTGCCTGTGTGTGTGTGTGTGTGCCTAGTAATTTTAATTGGATGCCTAGTCAAGGGCCAGGAAAAGACAGAAATCACATCAGTAATTTCAACAGGGACATTTTAATATAAATATTATTAGCCCACAAAATATGATTAATTACTGAAAAAGATAAAAAAAGAACTCTAAGGAATATAAGAATAACAAATGCAGGAAGCCCTACTCTCTCTCCCTCTGGGGCTGAGGGAGAGTAAACAAGGAAAGAATTAAGAACCTGGAAGAGGCATCCACCATACCTCCTTCTTAGATTCAAATTTTGTTGGAGAAGATGTGGCTGTCACATGAACATATAACTTACCAGAGAAGAAACTTTCCAGAGAGTGTGGACTGGGTTGTTTCATAACAGCAGTCCACCAGATGGCTGAAAAACTCACTAGAGGGTGCAGGGGGGCCATAACTGGTTTATAGGATCTGCCTGTCAAGTGGCCAATAAGCTAGGGTGCCGGTGGGTCAGTGCTGATCTGCAGTTAGTGGTCTATTGGATTTCTTTTGGAGAATGAATGTCACTAGGCATCCAAAACACCACTGATAGTTGTGGAGATAAAACACAGTGGAACCAAGAAGAGAAACTCCTTCCTTAGCAATGGCCTTGCAGTGATATCTCCCCACCTATTCTAGCACCCTTTAAAGACAAATTGTAACATAGCACCAATTGGCAAAAGAGATAGATATTCAGAGCCCAGTTCCAGTATCACAAAGCAGGGCAAAGAAAGGTGCATTTAGAACCAAGAGGTAATAATGGGCATATGGACATTATGCATTTTCTTTTGCTGAATGCTAGATTTTGTTGGATTCCTTTTTGGAGTATTGGGGTTTGTTCTGGCACACAGTTAAGTTACTTGGGATCCCTCTGATCCTTTCAAGGCTTAATTTTAAGCTTTTTTAAATGGCAGATACAAAGCAGAGCTACTTAAGTGCCATTACTAAATTACGACCCTTCTAAGGACTCTATCCAATGTCCCATGCATTGTGAGGTGTCACCACTCTGTATGGTGGGAACATGAGCTATTTCCCTCTCTCTGTGGACTCCTGGACTTGTTTAGTCTGGTACTTTCCAGTGATTCTTTCCTGGCCTTGTAAAGTTTCACCTCATGCCTATGCAGATCAGAACTCAGCCAAAGACTTAAAGGGACCCTCTGTAGTTCTCTGGATCTCTCTCTCTCTCTTTGCATATCCTTTCTGGTAACTTGCCTCAGAAATTTTAGCCACATTAATCTCCCTAAAATCTCATATCTCTCTAGTTAGTTCAGTGAGGTCACTGAACTCTCTTTGCATTATCCTTCCCTGCACTGCAGTCTGGAAACTATCTGCAGGCAATTAATTACCTGGGAAGATCACAGGACTCATCCCGTTTGTTGCTCCTCTTTCAGTGATCACAGTCTTGTGCTGTTTGTCCAATGTCTGAAAACAGGGTGGGGTTTTGTGTACATTTCCCCAACTATTTATGGTGGTTGGGTAAATCCTGTTTAAACCTTTGTAAGTAGAATCAGAATCCCTTGTCCTATTTTTAAAAAATCCTCTTGATATATTACTTTTTACATAATTTAATGCAGTCAATATATGATTAGATTTATTCATATAGTTACCCCTTCATGTCTTCTTCTATCTCAGAGCTTCTTTCTGGAGTTCCTTTGCCCACCCTGTTGTACACCTTTAAGTGAGGGACTGCAAGTGGCAAACTCAGTTTTTTATATCTAAAAATGTCTTTATGTAACCCTTGATCTTTCAAGATAGCTTTTCTGGGTATGGAATTTTGGATTGAAAGTTATTTATTCATTTTCTCACATGTTGAAAAGAATGTTCCATTTTCTTCTGGTTTCCATGGCTACTGATGAAAATCAGCCATCATCCAGTATTTTATTTCTGGCTGCTTTAAAAATCTTCTCATTGACTTTGGAGTTTGAAGTTTTACTATGGTGAATCTGGGGGTGGGTTTCTTTTTATTTAACCTACTTGGATTCATTGGCTTTGAACCTGTGGGTTTTCATCAGTTCTAAAAAGTTTTCAGCTATTAGTTTAAAAAAAATATTGCCTCTGATTCATTTTCTTGCATTTTCTTTGTGAAATTTGAATTAGCCATATATTAGACCTAGTTACTCTATCCTTCATTCTTTTTTTCCTTTTAATTTTCTATCTATTTGTGCTTAATTCTGGATAGTTTCTTTGCAATTATTTTCCAGTTCACCAACTACCTCTTTAGCTGTGTCTAATCTGCAGTTACATATGCTCATCCAGTAATTAATTTCAGTTACAATATTTTTTTCATTTATACATGCTTTCTTTTTCAAACATGCGCAATTATTCTATACTGTTTCTTGTTCCCTGCACATATTTTCAAACTTTTTTTTCTTTAAAAATAGCACATGTAATTATTTTATAAGTTGTATGGTAAGTTCAGTACCTGAAACCTTTGCAAGTATGTCCTGCTACTAGTTGTTTCTGTTGGTTCTCAGTCATGATGCTTACTTAGTTTCCTTGTGTATTTCTTTAGTTTTGTACTGTGGTTTGCTTATTTTCCTTGGATTTCTATTTATGGAAATTTGTGAGACCTGGGGTTGCAGAGAGTTCTTCCGGAGAATATTTATTTTTACTTTTTGCTTCTGCCAGGTCACTAGGGGTATTTCCTGGCAGCAACCATTGGAAGTTAAATTCTTGGTTTGTGGAGTTTTAGGACCACCCAGGTAGTGTGAACTCAGCATGGTTGGTTACAAATTTGTGTAATGGATGGCTGATGGTTCCAAATTCTCATTTGTTACTTTTTTCATTTTCCACTTCATGTTTAGTCTTAAAACATTCTATTTTTCTTGCAGTCCCCATGAAGGAGGGGATTGTTTATACTTCTCCTTTGTCCTTAACCTTAAATTGTAGCCCCTTGAAGTCTCAGCTGCTTCAGGGGAGTAACTCCTATCAGACTCCCCACCTTGGGCAGACCCTGGGCTTTGTCAGCTCTTCCCTTAACCCTAGGACACCAGGAAAACCAAAGCTCTGTTTCACAGGGTTCAGTAAATGTCCTTGGGACAAACACAGTTGCTACTCTCCTTTCCTTTTTGATTCCTGCCTTCATTCAATGCATTTTTTGTCTTGTACATTATTTACTTTCTTGCCAGTTTATCCTACTTTTAAGAAGACTTCTTCCTATGTTATTCAGATGTTTTAGTTGTTTTTAATAGGAGAACCATTTGTATTACCAAAACTGCAGTACTGGGGTCACACTCAGTATCCCTCTTCAGTACCTAGAACATCATAGACTTTCAGACACTAGTATTTGGCAAATAAATGAATGAGCAAGAGAATGAATGAAGACATATGCACACGGTTTGGCTGCATGAACTGCTAGCCAGCTTACAAACACTACGGGGTCAGGGACCTGGCCTGATGAGTTCACCACTGCCGGAAACTGTCTATCATGATCCAGGCTAGGGTCCATCTGATGTTAGCTGATCTCAACTCAGAATGGCCTAGAAGCCATGGGAAATCTGTCCTTATAGTGATGCTTGCCCTATGCAGAAAGCAACTTTCCAAATCTGTGGGCCTTTTGGGACGACTGGTTTTCAAATGATGGGGATGAATTTCAGTGACCCTTTTCTTTCTTTTCCTGGCCCCTTTGGGGCTTTTGGTTGAAAGTCTCCTCCACAGTGCTGGAGTCTTGTCTTTGGTTTTAGTGCTGTGATCCAAGCCCATGCAGCTCAAAGTGTGGTCCATGCACCAGCAGCATTTATATCATCTGGGTGCTTATTAGAAATGTAGAATCTTGCCTCCTCACCCCCATAAACCCCAGACTACTGATTCGAATATTCACTTTTAATAAGATCCCCGGTTTATTCATATGCATATGAATGTTTGAAAAACACTGCCCTAACCCAAAGCATTCCTGCATGTGTGTGAGTTACAACTGTGCAGTGAGGAACTGATTCTTACCGCCTTCAGGTGGCTGTGTCAGATGAACAACACATTTTGGTTTGGCTGGGACTTTCCCAATTTTAGCACTGAAAGAACCACATCTCTGGAAATCTCTTGGTCTCAGGCAACTGGAATGGTTGGACCCCTTACCAGACAGGGTCCAGGCATCCTCAAAGGGAAGCAAAGCAGGCCCCATGATTCCAGTAGATTTCATGGTGAGGAGCCACATCTGGTAACACGTTGTGCTGGGCATGGCTGAGGAGATGCTTTGCCACCTGGACACCTATGTCAACAGCCAGCTGCAGAGCCCTGTGCTCCCCACTGTGAACAAGGGCCACTGGACTTGCAAGAGGGCTTCACGTTCTTGGTGTCCTAGAAGTAATGTGCCCAGTCAAACTTGGGTCAAGTCATGAAGGTGGGTCAAGTCATGAAGGTGGTGATAAGGAAGGTGGAGGGGATGTCCAGGGTGGATCAGCTCTGGGAGAAGGCTCCAAATCCCTGTCTTTACATCAGGTAGCAACTTAAGCCCATTTTCAGGTGATGTGCCCTTCTGGTAGCATCCACGTCCGCTGCAGGAAGAAAGCTCTAAAAATACGCACACATTCTGCAAATTAGAACTTCATCATTATTTTGAAATACTTGATATGAAATGTTTTATTGTATTCACAATCCATTCACATTATCACAAGAAATTTCAGCATTACATTTGTCAAAGAAAGAAGAGGAAGAGCTGTTAGATTCTTTTAATACAATTTCAAGTGTTATACATTTTTGAATGGTTAAAAACTGGTCTTACATTTTTTATCATGTACTTGGTGAAGAAGTTTCCTGCCAACAGTGGCTTTTGAGAATTTCAAGAGATCAACATGAAAAAGCCCCCCTCAAGAATTGTGTATGATCACTTCACACGTAAAGCCTGATATTAAAAAAAATCATGTTCAAGGAAGAAAGCTCTAGTTTCTCATTAAATTGCTTGAAAAGATTTTATTGGGAAGTTTTTTTACATACTCAATATTTGAGAGTCTCCTTACTACTTTGTACTTATTTTTCTTATCCAAATTATATAATGTAAAGAAGATGTAATACAGTTTATCCACCCAGTTCCCTACAGATGCTTCCTAGTTACCTCCAGTTTGCTCCCGACATGCTGTACAAATTTGATCATTTTCTCTGTGTGCTGAAGTTGGAAGTCCCTGGGAGGTCTTGCTGTAACCCTCTATGCCCCCACTTTTCTGAACTGACTCGGGGACCCTACATATTGTGGGGGGAGAATACGGTGAGTCACCGTATCCTCCAAGAATCACCCTTCCAATTCTCCTCCTTTTTCCCATCCTCCCTCCTCTCTGTAAGGGACCCCTTCTTTAGTGAAAATCCCAGATGCCTCAAATGGTTGCTATGGCAACCCTCACACCGGAGGAGCAGGGCTGGTCTGACTTGGGGATGGGCTTCCAGGGCTCAGCTGCTCCTTTTCTGGGGCAAAATTCTGATGGTGGGTAGGCGGGATTAGGCACTCTGGAGCTGACGCAACCTCCTGGAGGCACAGGACCTCTACACTTAGAGCTGCAGGGGACATGCCTTCACCTGAGATCCCTTAGACACCTGGCTCTCCAAAGTTTCTTTCATCATAAGGCTACACTCTGATCACAGTTGGTTTCAACTGGCCTTTCTTCTAGGGCCACAGGGGTACATCTTGCCTCACCACTTACTCTATTAGCTTGAACTTGACTTTGGCCTCCAGAGCTTTGTGATACAACTCAATTGGTACAGGTAGTGTGGTCCATGTGCTTGGGCTTTGGAGTCAGAAAGAAGTGGGTTCAAATCTTGGCTCTGTCACTTACTAGTTCTGGGATCTTGGGCAAGTCATGTGGCCACGATAAGCCTCAGTCTTGCACACATGGGATGGGATTATCGAAGACCTATCTCATAGGGTCGCCATATGTGATCTCCTACTTGGTCAAGCTCCCAGCCCAGCTCCTAGCATGCAGTAGGTATTCAGTTAATGAGGACTGATGTTATTACTATTTCTCCCCTCATTTCCCTGAGTTGTTCCTTTCTTTTCTTCCCTTTCCTTTTTTACTACAAATCCTGCCAGGTGCCTAGGGCTCGGGTGGCTGTGACCTCTTCAGTTACTCGTGGAAACCTGACTCTCAAAGAAAACGGCAACCACAGGCAGAAAAAACCCAAACTTTGTGCACATAAATCAATAATTCTGCAGAAAGTGAGAGTAATTAATAAATGAAACCACTAGGAAATGACCCAAGAGAGCTTATTATAGAAAATAACTGTAAAACTGTTGTCTAGCGTTCAGAATCGCATGCCTAGAGCTGTTCTCACTGCAGGGTGTTCGAAGCGATGTTTCACCGGCCAGTGGCATTTGGTGACCAAATCTCAGGCCGCTGTCCTTGTATGTTACGGCTGGAGGGGAATTTAGTTTGTTGGTTTTCTTATTTTTTGCAGCAGACTAAAAACTAATAATTGGCTGATAACAAATAACATTGATGTTACTGTTTTTGCTGCTTTCTAGGCTCACTTTAATATACCAAATAGTGTTCTGGGTCTGGCTCTCCAGGAAGCAGGCTCTGAGACAGGTTTAGTGCACAGTGTGTTTATTGGGGAGGGAGCCCCCCTGGAAGGGAGGGAGAGGAAGCAGGACTGGGCAGAGGGAGAAGTCAGGCCCAAGGAGAGCCCAGGCCAGTCCCAGGGAGGGGTCTGCAGCTAATGTGGACCCATCACAGTCGTGTGAATGGGCCAAGATGGCCAGGTCATTATGCCATCATCCACTTCGGTTAGTCATTGGCTATGAGTCACTTCAGGAAGGGTGTGACCTCTGATGGTGGCTGTCTATGGCTGATAGATTTGGAAGGGGTCCTTCTGGCATCAGGGAGACCAAGCTCTTCCTTAAAGAGGGATCTGGGCTGCACATCTCTGGGTTCATCATAAAACGTAACCTAAGGCTGGGGGCCTGGGGCCTTGCTTGGTCACTCTGGATATTATAGTGGCTTTTCAGAGACATCATGGCATGCTACAGTTTAGCAACCCCCACCCCCCAAATTAGAGCTGAACCTTCTTCTCTCGTTGGTGACCAAACTGAAGCTCAGATTGGGAAGGGACTTGCTATAATTCCCCCAGGAATTTACAGACAGAATTGCTCTGCCAACCTGTGCCCCCTTTCAGGTCTCAGCTTGGATAGTGCCTCCTCCAGCAAGCCTTGCCGACTCTCCAAACTGTGTTAGATGCTCCTGTATGTACACCCGACACCCACACCTTTGAGGGCTGGTCAATTTCTTGACTCCCCACCAAGCCGTGAGCTTTCCGAAGGCAGGGATGATGAAGAAGACAGTCGTGAGGTGGGTCCTATCCTTAGGAAGGCACGAATGACTGCATCGAGTTGAGGTCCTCAACAGCTTGGCCCAGGGAGTCTGGCTGGGCCCCACCGTCAGTCACTCACAGAGCGAAAGGTCCCTGGCCCCTAAGGGACGGGCAGTACAGGCTTTTTCAGGTTCAGGCTCAGGAAACTCAGAATTGATTTAAGCCCACTTCTCAGTTCCTGCAGCAGTGGTCCAGGCAAGGATATCTGGGTGGCCTTCTCTCTGACTTCCTTGTCTCACTTCTGGGCTTCTTCCTCTGAACCTGATGTGCTTGACATACTTGCTTTTATTTTTATGATTTGATGAATCCTGTATTATTTTATGTGCATGTATTTCATTTATGTAAATAGTCTTGTGCTAAAAACCTAATTCCATTTTCCCCTTCTCCCAGAATTATGCTTTTAAAGATCTATCCAGGTTACTGTACGTAACTTTAGGCTGTTGCCCCTAATTGCTGTTTCCACCACATTTATCCATCCTTCAGCAATGGAGGCCTGGATTGCTTAGAAACTTCCTCCTCCCCTTCTCTGCTGCCTCAAACAACCCCACAGTGGAGAGCCTCACTCTCTTCTTCAGATCTGACTGCCAATTTCTTTGGATCTATACCCAGGAGGAAATTTCTGGTAAAGGTGCATATGCATACTTAATTTGACTAAAGAGACTTTCACTTTCCATTCTTAAAGGGCCCTGCATGCATCAAGCTCCGGGGCTCACTAGACTATGAAATCTCCCAAATAGAAGATTCTAGAAAATAATTTAAAAAGAATTTTTGGAAGCACTTTGCCAGTGAAATAAAACACAGGAGATGGATCCAGCCTACTGGTCTCCAGTTTACAAACTCTTAAGTAGGAGTCCCAGACCCGAAGTAGCTCTAACCTTGGCCTTTGCACACAGAGGTCATGTGTTCCTGACATCTTATGTGTGTCTCTTCAGGGTGAGTCTGTGTCCACACTAACAAGTCTTGAGTGAAACTTTGGACCTTCCTCAAATAACCTGAGTCACAGCCCCTGAAACAGGTTGGGAGCAAGTTCTGTGCACCGTGAGGAAGGACACACAACTTTGGTGAATTTAGCCCTCTCTCCAACCCCAGTTTTTTGGGCACGTCACCTGTCAGAGCAGATGAGAGTTGTCTGTGGGAAGTGCTCCCTACCTGTCTTCCCTGACAGCTCCTGCTTCCTGCTGGGAGCCTGCCCTGGAAGCTAAGCCGCGTCGGGGTGGGGGTAGGGGGGCCACACTCAACCCCTACCTCAGCAGGGGCTGCTCTAACAAAATGCCATAAACTGAGTGGCTTACAAACAACACATCTGTTTCTTAGAGTTTTGGGGGGCTCAAAGTCCGAGATCAGGGTGCCAGCATGGTCAGGCTCCGGGGAGAGCCTTCTTCTGGGTTGCAGATGGTCTACTTCTGGTTGTGTCCTCACATGGAAGGAAGAGAGGGTGAGGGGGCTCTCTGGCCTCTTATAAAGATACTAACCCCAAACCCCTCTTCCAAATACCATCACATCGGGGATTGGCTTTCAGTATGTGCACTTCTGGGGGTACACATTCAGTCGGTAACAGGGACCTAGGTGCTTGCCCAGCTCCTCCAGCAAAACCAAAGGTTGTTGTCGCTCTGATTCTCCTGAGTCTGAGCCCGAGACAGTGCGAGTGTTTAAACCATTGTGTGGCCCGAGACAATAGCCATGGGTATTCAGAATTTCTTTTTACAGTTTGCTTTTAAAAGAGAAAAGTGCAATAGCTTTAAATCTTATTTTAGATTGGAGAATCTGTGGCTCCAGCCCGTACAGTCAGTGATCCCCAAATCTCCAGCGCTGCCACTGGACTTGGCCGTACTCCCCTGCTGGCACCTGGACTTCCTAAGGCCATATGCCCACCTCCCAGGCCACCTTTTGTATAGCAGAGTGAAGAGGGTGGGATGTTTGGGTTCTGGAGTCGGAGAGTCCTGGGGACAAGCCCGACCCTGCTGCTACCAGGCTGTGACCTTGGACAAGCTGCCACATGTCTCCCAAGTCTCAATTTCCTCATCTGCAAAATACTGCTGGCATCACCCACCTTACCAGGTGCTGGGAAGATTAGATGAGTTAATAGTTTTAAAGCTCTCCAGCCACTGCCTGGCATTTGAAAAGAATTCAATGGATGGAAATCAAAAAGCAGCTCAGGGGATTCTGGGATACGGGCGAGTTAGGAGAAATCTAATAATCAATAAATATTTCCTTGGGTCTACCATGTGCCCGGCACTGCGCCAGGTACCACAGTGCCTTGGGCTGCATCCTGCTTGCATTGCTGGAGGCTGCTGAGGGACCTGGGCATCTAGCTAGGTGCTAGAGTGAGGAGGAAAGGCACAGACATGTCGTGCAATGGGGCCTCCTCTCCAGCCTCCAGTGTGAGAGGAGATTTTTAAATGTTTATTTGCCAAATATTTACAGAGTTGCAAATATAGGAACTCACTCTGGCTATTTTAAGCAGAAAAGGGGTTTGTTAAACAATGTGAGCTAACGCACAGAGTCATTGGGAGGGCAGAAGGAACGGACTGGAGGTGAGGCTTCCAGAAGAAACTCAGAACCGCCCCGCAGAACTGGCTTTGATGGGGAAAATTATTGCTGCTGTAGCAGCTGCTCCTGAGCTGGATGCCAGGAACCAACTTTATGGCAACCATGGTCTCCTCTGCTACTGTAAGTTGACCTTATATCTAAGGCCACCCTGAAAGCTGGACCACAAAACAGAAGTCTGTGCCAGTTTCTGCCTGGGGTTCAGTTCTGAACTGGGGACTTTCAGGGCAGAGCCCACCTCACGTGCCTGCATCCAGGCTGCAAGGGAGCTGGAAATCTTTTCAAAAGACAGACTATGTGCAGCCACAAATATGGCAAACTTTCCTATGCCCTTGCTCAAAGCAGCATGTGGGGAATGTGGGCGCACCTGAGGCGGGTAGGACCTAGCTCTTAGAGGTGTCCACTGCCTGTTGGGGTAGAAAAACGTCTGCATAAGTAACACTGCAGGTGAATAGAGGGACTTATAGGGGCATGGACCATCCACTCAGCTTGTCTGATGCTGACAGCTGTCTGGAAGACTCCACAGAGGCAGGGCAGGATTACCTGGGCACATTCCCAGAGGTGGAAAACTGGGGCATCTGGATCTCGAACTGCTTACTTCTCTTTGGGGAAACTGAGTCAATATCTCCCACCCTTTTCTCAAGCTTCCATCTGCCTACATGTGCTGCTTCTCAGAACTTGACCCAGATCGGTGCCCCAGCATCCCTTCCTGAGGGAACAGTAGACCAGAGCAGGACAGTCTGGTGTAATAGAAAGAATGGAAAGGTTTTGGAGTCAGACAAACTTATTTCTGACTTCTGGCTCCTTTTACTTTTGAGGTGATCTTGGGCAAGTGACTTGTTATCCTAACCTGTAAATGGGTATTTAAGTATATCTTACAATACATGGAATTATTGTAAGATAAAATGTGATATCATAAGTACTTGGTAGAATTTCCCTGTCTCAGAGCAAGCTGGATGGCCATTTGTATCCTAACTTCTCTGCCTGTCTGCCTGCTCTCTCAGAGAAACGGAGCAGCTGCAAAAGAGTCTACACGAGTCAATCCACAGGTGAAAAGCACTGACTTAGAAAATCTTTAAATATTTTGAAAAAAAAAGGTGGAAATGATAGACAAATTTGATGAAGGATACAAATGATTCATGATATGAGGCTCTAGAAGGCAGACTACTGAAGACAGGGTTGGGAAGTTCTAAAAAAATGCAATTTAGACCATTCAATTATGAATAATTCAATGAGGATTAAAAGAATCATGTCTAAAGACATCAGACTTAGAGCAGGTTTAAAGTGAGGAGAACAGACACAAGTAACAGAAAACCGCCTTCAAGATGGATTAAGCTAAATGGAAACTTATTGAAAAGTTTAGGGTTAGGTCAGATTTCAGGTATGGTTTGATCAGGAACTCAAATGATGTCACAGGTCACAGCACAGGAGTCTATGCTGTCTCCCTTCTCACACAGGAGCTCCTCCCATGATAACCAGGTAGCAGCAGCAGTCCGAGACTTACATGCTCCCAGATTGAAGTCCAGCAGGAGACAGACCCCAGCAGTCCTAGCAAATGTCTCATTGACTGAATTGGTTCATGTGGCCATTTCTAAACTAATCATTGTGGTCAGGAAACACAATGCTTTCATTGACCAAGTTGGCATCACATGCTGACCAGTGCGGGTGGGCACAGGGTGAATTCAACACCAGGCTTCCCATGAACTGAGAGTGGAAAAAGGAGGCTCACTAGAATTTAAATTAAATTAAACTAAACTAAACTAAATTAAATTATATTAAAAACCATTACCAAAAGAAGATAAAATGGATATCGGGTGTTCCAAAAATCAAATGCTCACTCTGGTAGGTACAGGTAGACAGTTGCAGGAAACAGAGGGCCAATGAACTAAGTCCTACTAACACATCAAGATAACAGAGAAAGTGTTTTGTGAAATTTATAGCAAAAAGGAAAAATCATGAATAAAGGATCCACTACTTGGGTTAAAATGTCCAAATGGTGACTTTTGAAATTTATTTGTTTTTTAAACTTCTATTATTTGTTTCTAGTTTTATAACACTTGGTCAAATTCCTGCTCCTTGGAACTTACTTGAATTGGATTTGTGACTTGGTGTATGATCAATTTTGTAAATGTGGCACAGATACTTGATAAAAAGATACAGTTTCTGTTGGCAGGATGTAAGTTCAATATCTATTAATTCAGCTATTAATGAAGCAGTTTGAATCTCTTATTGCTGTATTAGGTTTGCCTTCTTGATCTTACATGGATTGAGACAAGTATTCTAAAGTCTTTCACTATAATTGAGTTTCTGTCAATTTATACTCACACTTCTGAGAGTTTATGCTTAATATATTTCAATGCTATGTTCTTTGGTCCTTTAAAGTTCATGGGCTGAACTATGACTTCATTATTGATCATAACTTTTATCAATATCAAATGACTCTCTTTGGTCTATTTAATGCATTTTGCCTTGAATTTTGCACTGTCCATTTTGCATAGTTCCTTTCTGTTTCTTCCAGTTCCCGTTTTCCTGATATACTTATGCCATAGGTCCAAAAGAGCTTGGAAAAATGGCTTAATGTCTTTTAGGAATGAATGGAACAGAATGCTTTATCTCCTGTTTTGCTCTTGTTCCTTCTCTTTGATAATACAAACATGGAATAGAAGCACGAGATGGATGAGAAAGTTACCTGGACTCATCTGGCTGCTCTAAATGAGACCCGTGCTCCAGGCTTAACAGAGAACTTGTGGTCCTAGAACACTTGCAGATGAAATCACTGAGGCACTGAGAAATTGCACAATAGGAAGTATTCCTGAAGATATGTAAGGGGTGTATGCCCTTTCACTTCTCAAAAGGGGGAAGAACGTGAATTCTGAAACTATACATCTGCACACTTATCTCAATACACAAAGATGAATTATTACACATGTGGTTTGTATGGAAGTGGAGAGAGAAGGAATAGATGGAAAGCCATCTGGGTGGAGTAGTAATTTGATGAACATACACAATGTTGATGAACAGCTCAATGTCCACTTCAAGAGAGGTTTCTGGTGGTTGGGTTTTTACCCCAAAATGTTTAGTATTTTTATCAATGACTTGAATAAAGACAAAAAATATACAGATGTCATCCAAAGATATTTGTTAAGGACAGCATTGCTGACTTTTTTTCCCACCTCTTGGCACTCATGGAAATTATCAATATTTGTACTGTCTACCGGGGAAATCCTAAGAGATTGCTCATAGCCTAAGGTGACTGGCCTGGAACCTGCTGTCCCAGGCTCTCTTGGCTGCTCAAAAGACTGAGGGAATCAATACCTCAAGGCTTGAGGGGATCAATACCTGGGGCACTTCCAAAACTTATTCACATCTCACTAGCTTGGAAGCTCTGGTCTAAAGAGATGAGTATGGCCAGAATTCTGCCTCACATCACAGCCAGCCCTCCCCACGAGCCCTCCCAAGGGAGGAAAGCAAGTGGGAAGTCAAATTACCGCTTTATTATTTGCTGTGCTGTTATCTGAATACCCAGTGAAGCGCTCTCTGGCAACCTGGGACCACATGGAGTAGGCCTGAGGCGTAAGTGGGATGAGGAAGGAACTATCCCTCCTCCTAAGCCCAAAACTAGGCCATTGTTTGAAATCAGAATCAAAATGTGCCCAAGTTCTAAGATATATCTGGAGACTGAGCCCCCTATCATGCAAGAGAAGATTATAACCTCTTGTTTCTACAGCACAAACAAGAGGAGAGAAAAGCCCCAAAGACAGAACTAGAGGGTCTGGCCTATTCTTGTAGTGGGCCTAGGATGGGTTAGGCAGCAAGGGAGGGCTGATCAAATGATGTGGATTGGAAAGGAAAAGAGTTAATCTCATGTGACATTTTTTTAAAAATATTGAAGTATAGTTGATTCACAATGTTGTGTTAGTTTCAGGTGTACAGAAAAGCGATTCAGTTATACATATACATATATATATATATTCTTTTTCAGATTCTTTTATTACAAGATATTGAATATAGTTCCCTGTGCTATATAGTAGGTCCTTGTTGTTTATCTGTTTTATATATAGTAGTGTGTATTTATTAATCCCAAACTCCTAATTTATCCCTCCCCACAATCCCTTTCCCTTTTGGTAACCATAGTTTGTCTTCTACATCTATGAGTCTACATCTGGTTTGTAAATAAGTTCAATTGTATGATTTTTTTTAAGATTCCACATACTAGTAATATCATATGATATTTATCTTTCTCTGACTTACTTCACTTAATATGGTAATCTCTGTCTCCATCCATGTTGCTGCAAATAGCATTACTTAATTATTTTTTATGGCTGAGTAGTATTCCATTGTATATATAAACCACATCTTCTTTATCTCTTCATCTGCTGATGGACATTTAGGTTGCTTTCATGTCTGGGCTATTGTAAATAGTACTGCTATGAACACTGGAGTGCATGTATCTCTTCAAATCAGCATTTTCATCTTTTCCATATATACTCCTAAGAGTGGGATTGCTGGATCATATGGTAACTCTATTTTTAAGACCACCTCCATACTGTTCTCCTTAGTGGCTGCATCAGTTTACAATCCCACCAGCAGTGTAGGAGGGTTCCCTTTTCTCCACACCCTCTCCAGCATTTATTATTGGGAGAATTTTTGATGGTGGGAAGGCACTGACTTTTGTTCTGAGTGATGGGAGCCTCCAGAGGGCTTTCAGCAGAGGAGCGACAAGACCTGACTGATATTTAACAGAACTTTATGGGATTGGGTGATGGACAAAATCTGACCTAAGATGAAATGTAACAGAAATAATGAAGGGCCCTGTAATTGCCTCCCTGAAGAAGCGCCCACGGCAGTACTAAATAGGAGGAGAGAGATCATCAGTTGCAAACATAAAAATGACCGAGGGTTCTAGCTGTCAGTAGGGTCACAATGAATCAATTGTATGATGTGGCTGCAAAAATGCTACCGTGTTCTGGACCTGGATTAATAGAAGAATAGGGAGGGGAGAATTCTGTTTGACTCCCATCTGTTCTGCCACTCAGGGAGCGCTGCGCTCTACCGGGCCCCAGAAAGGAGATAAACTGCAATGTATTCAAAGAAGTGGGCCTAGGGTGGTCAGGAGTATTGTCTTAATAGGAAACATTATTTTGAGGTATGAGAGAGGGTGTATGAGGTGTGTATGTGGTTTGGAGACGAAGTTCTTGGGGATACTGGAACCACTTCTGTTTTAAGAGGGATCCAGCTAGTTCTTTCCACCCATAAGCCCCAGAGATGGGAGACAGGAAGGTGGGGTAAAAGGAAGAGTTGTTAAACAATTACAGCAATTCTAGGATGGAAAAGCTTGCCCAGATAAGTCATGGTGGTCTGGTCACTGGGAGCGTGTGTGAACTGAGGCTGGAGGTTTTGTGGTGGGTTCATGTAATGTATGGGGAATTAGGTAAGGTGACTTCAAGGCTTCCCTTCACTCCTCATATTCCATTATCTCAAGGCTCATCCTGTGAACAGAGAAGATCCAGCTTCACACCTTGCAACGGAAGACCTCTAGCTTTGAAAGTGTATCCTACAGCGAGGGGAAAAATCTTTAGCTGGGAGGAACATGGCCCAGGGAGAGAGGGATTGACTAACCATCCCTGGGGCTCCCTTATCCAGGCATTGGCCTCTCCCCTGGTCCAAATTACTCTATGGGCTCCATTCAGCTGTGAGTGAAAGCTGCTCTCCACCCCATCTCCCCCTAGACATGGAGTAAAGTTTCCTTGGCCAATGTCCCAACCCTTGACAGACACACCTGATCTCTGTGGCCCCCAAAAGCTGTTATGAGGCCTAAGCCTACCCTGAGGGTGTCCCCCACTGGCTGGGCCATTAAATAAGGGCAGTGGGTGGGGATTAGTTGCCAAAACTCATCATATAAAGAAGGATTTTGGGCTGCCATTGACAGCCAGTCCTGTCCCTCCAGGTGAAAGGCTGACCTGGCCTGAGGGGCTACTTGGGCTTGGTCTTTAGTAGAAGGAGGAAGACCACCCCCCACCCTGAGTAAGTCAGTCTTGCCCTTGCTCTTGACAGTGCTGGGGCTCTTGGCATCTGCAGTGGACCTGTGGTGTCTGTGTTGCTCATCTGCTGATCTCACCAACCACATATGTCTTAATAAGTTCTAGGCATTGGCTGCACATCTAGGTAACAGTCCCCAAGAGCCCCTACATGTTATGTGGTGATGCTGGAGAGTCTTTCTTCACTCTTTAGATCATTTTACTTGCTAAGATTACTATTTGGGCTCCCTCTTTGAATCTGCCTGTGGGAAAAGAAAGAAACAAATGAGTCACTGGGAAAGCCTAGTTACTTAAATGACATGAAATGTTGAGAAGACATCATCTATTCATACATCCATTGCCAATCACCTACCCAATATTCATCAACCAAAAACTCATCTATCTATGAATCTATCCATCCATCATCCATGAATCTATGCATCCACACATTTACTTACTCATCTATCCATCATCCAGATACCCATTTGCCTAACCATCTAACCATTCATCCAACCAACCATCCATTCATCCCCCCATTATCCAGGTGTCTGTTCATCCAATCTTCCACCCACATGTCATCTATGAATCCATTCTCTATCCAACTATGTCTTTATCCACGATTCATCATGTCCTTCTCTGATAGATACTGTGATGTGCTGACCAGATCCCTTTGCAATGAAGGACTTATTCCAATTGCTAGGAGTACTGGTGTCAAGGAGACTTTAGAAGTCTGTTCTTTCAAGGGTTATCTCAGCTGCAGATAGCTGCCTTGCTTAAGATCATGCCTCTTCCCAGGGCAGCCCACATCCAATGACTGATGGATGTGTGGGCATAAAAGCCTGAACATCTTGGCTCAAAAGGGCAACTCTGAAGGTCTGTTCTTGCTTCAGAGCTCCGCATAATGTTGGCCAAGGCTGCTTTTGTTGGACCTGCATTGCAGCTTGACTTCTGCCAATCCTGCTTCCTTCCCCTTTCTTCTGCAGGTGTTGATCCCAAGCACTCTCTTTATAAACATCCTGCACACTAAACTGTGCCTCAGGATTTGCTTCCCAGGGAACTCAACCTGTGACTCTGACAGCATCCTTTCATTCATAAACACATGCCTCCATCCATGTACCCTTCCATCCAATAAATAAACAATTACCTTAAACTTGCTATCTGTACAAGATTTGGGCATTATAAAGAATGTATATATATGAATCAAGCGTGAGCTTTGCCCTCAAGGAGCTCACAGAATAATAGAAGTGATTAGACCCGTCCACCAATAGCTCCACCAAGAAAGTTGGAATGGGGAGTGGTCTTTTCAGACTGAGGGGAACAGGGTGTGCTTCATGGGAGAGGCAGCAACTGAGATGGGCCATGAAGGATGGGGGATGGGAAATTGAATGTGGTTATAGGGAATTGGGACAAAAATGGCTCTTTATGTAATAAGAATTGCTTGTGCAAAGGCATGGAGAATGCAAAATGAGAATTATCTACTCAAAGCGAAGAGGCAGGTGTGACAGCTGGGTGCAGCTGGACTTTGGATGACCTCATGGCATCCACTTCCTCTGCTCCCTGCCATGCCCCTCCCAGCACTTCTTCCCACCTACCTCCCTTCGGTCCCTGCAGGAAGCGTGGTTTAGTCACTAGTCAAAGCTTTGTGGTCTGGCCATGGAAGAAACTCTGGAAGCTACAGCCAGGAGAAGGGCAAGATATTTTCCTGACTGCAGGGAAGAGGAGGCATTGGCATGCTTGGCAGGCTGTTTTATCCAAGGCTGCTTGCTCCCCAGAAGGCTGCTTCCTCCATCTCACTTTTGGATTAATAAGAAACCAGATGGGCCCAGCTGGTTGGTGAGAGTCATGTCCTAATCAGGCCAAGGTTGCAGCATGACCCCTGGAAGGCCCTGGAAGCTTTACACGCAGAAAGTCTGTACACAGATCTCTGACCCAGGGACAAACCGTAAACTTGACCTTGGCCAGGTACACAGCCCCTGGCCCCTGCCATTGATTGAGCCTTGACTCTGATCACAAATTGGGCCTTGTGACCGGCTGCAGAATGAGCCCCAAACACCAATCAATCAATTAATCAACAATCTGACAGCTCTATATGGAAGAACTTCTAAAGCTGCCCAACGCTGTTCCCGGATGGTGGGGGATGAAAGCATTACCTTGGGGACTGCTGCTTGGCAGGCACAGCCATCAGGCTCTACAAATTCCTAGGTGACACATTTGGGTCCAGGGGAAGCATGCTCAGGGATGTTGGCTTCTGCTCATGGTCAGGAAGGACCTTCTGTCTCTTGGCTTCCCCACGATGCAGAAGGCTCTTTTACGTAATGAGCTCCCTTGTCTGAAGAAGGATCTAGTTGTAGCTATTGGATAATCATCAGTAACTCTTAAAGAAGATGCTTACATTGAGTAGGGCCTTCCTTGGATGCTCCGTTTGCGGACAGCATGACCTGGGGCAATGGCTTGCCCTTTTGAAGCCTTGATTAACACTTCTAAACAATGAGGATCAGGAAGTATGTATTTCCTGTCTTTGCAGCAAGGGATGGATGAGGTTGTGTGCACGAAGCATTTTCATCGCTCTTAGACTATCTGTAGAAGGAGGGCTATTGAGATGTTTGTGTTTCAGGCACTTGAGAAGGGTCCCAGTGAGTCCCACTCCTCTTAGCAAATGGCCATGGTTAGGGGGTCAGCCTGGGACCTAGAGAAGGGGCAGGGCTGTGAACTCAACAGCCCATCACACTTCTAACAATCTTGTGGCCCCTTGTCCTTATGTCCTGAAAAGTAAGAAGGGCCAGGGACTCTATCCATGGCAATACCAGGATACGTTCCACTTCCACCCACCCTCCACTCAGGCAGGATTAACGCCATTCTGCAGCCTCAGCAAGAATGAAAATTGGTGCCTCTAATGGTTACCATGGCAACTGTGTGCTGGGAGGAGCAGGGCGGGCCTGATGTAGGGATGTGAAGCCTGAGTTTCCAAGGCAGCGCTGCCCTCTGGTTTGTTGCACAGTTAGGATCCCCACTGGGGGTGGGGCTGGGGGGGGGACAGGATGCTCAGGGACTGCCCAGCCTTCCTAAGACCTGGGGCCTCTATCCTCACAACTGCTGAGGATGTGCCTGGCTCTTGCTCTTCACAGAGTCTCTCACCAGGAGCCTGGCTGCCACCCGTCCTTCACCCAGGATCCCTGCTCTCTTTTAAGACTCCACAATGATTTCCCTGTGTCCTCTATAGCAACTCTGACTCAGGATGCCCCTAAGGATCTCCTGAACTACTTTGTGCCCAAGATGCTGCCAGGGAAAGAATGAGAGAAGGCAGGATGGGTTTACTAAAATTCAAATTTGATCAGGTCTATCCTCCATTTAAAAACCTTCAATGGCTCCCTAGTGCCCTCAAGATAATGGCCAATGCTCTAGCATAGCTTACAGGCTCCTCGCACCTGCTCCCTCTGCCTCCTGCTTTCCTTTCCTGCCACTTCCCACCCCCTGGGAAGAGTGCACTGTCTCTCACCTCTGGGCCGTGGCCTGTGCTGTTTCCCTCTTCCTAGACCCTTTTGTCTGCTTACCTGGCTGCCTTCCACGCATTCTCTTTTTCTCAGCCTCGATGGCACATCCTCTGGGAAGCTCTCTACAGGACTAAGAGCCTCTCTTTGCTCCCAGAGCACTGATCTCTTACCTGAACCCATATCCTCCTAGGTTAGAACATCCCGTTTACTTGTCTTCTTCCTCAGGGATGCTGCATCCCCTGCGCGGGGCTTGGGTCTGTGTGCGTAGGAGGTGCTTGACAATAGTTGTGGAATGAATGAGTGAATGAATGAAGAAGGCCCCCTTCCTGTCCAGGGCCATCTCTCCTGGGGGAGGTGGTGACTTGGCAGAGCCTGGCACCCCTGTGGGTTGGAGGAGAGGCTGGGAAGTTGCTGCCCTAAGGGTGTTAGTGCATCAAGCTTTAGAGAAAAACACAAAACACAACCTTAGGCAGCTGGGTCCCCTGCATTAGTGAAGAACTGGAAATCATTTAAGCATCGTACCTTTGGGAATTGGGTCAGCAATTGGGTCAGCAATTGGGTCTGCCTTCTCCATGGAGAATTGTGCAGTGATTAAAAAGACTTTTGTTAAAGGGAAAAAGGAGCCCAGAAGACCATATTAAAGACTATGTAGAAACATGGCAAACTGTTTGAGGTCATGTGTTATATGTGAAAAAGCAGAGTGCAAAATGATGTGGTCTGGGTTTATGTGTCTGTGACAGCGTGTGTCTGTGACAGCGTTTGCCTGTGTGGGTGAGACTTGGGGGAGGGAATCAATAAACTGCGAACTTCCCACCCAAGTCAGAAGCAGGCTGACCGAGTCAGGGATCGTATCTGCAGCAAGAGACACAGAATGAGAGAAGAAAAGGCAACTTCCCAGCTCTTTGAGGAAAGGGATTCATCCCCGAGAGTCCTCAAGAGAGGGAAAGCCTTGGTTTCCCATCTCTTCCGCCTCTCCCCTTGGACTGCCGTAGGGTCCTGCTGGCAAGGACACCTACATTTCCTGCTGGCCACTTGGAGAAGCATCGCAGACAGGCCCGGGGAGCTCTTGGCAGGGGTGGGGGGCACCACATGGCTGCAGGACCACGGCTTCCTCCCTGAATCCAGGCTCATGCTGCACCTGGTCCCTGACGCGCCAGCTGCCCTGGCCCCGAGGAGGCAGTTCTGGGTGTCTGTGCTCCTCCTCTCTCATGTGGCCTCCTCGGAGCTGGCTGCCTCTGCCCTCCTGGCTTCTCTCCTTCCTTCCCCAGGCCTGTATGCGCTCTGACCATCCCCAACTCTGTCCCCCAAATGCTCCTGCCTTTCACCTCCAGAGGGCCATTCTGAGGTTCATTTTCTTTCAAGAGCTGTATTTCCCCCTTGCACTCCTAACCCCAGTCCTGCTAGTCCTGACACCATCACAAGACGTCCTTCTGTCTCCAAGGAGCCAGGAAGAAGGCTGATTCTACCCCATCCTGAGATGGCTCTTGCTTCCCACACCTCTTCTCCCTGGGCCCCACCTGTGACCTTTCCCATTCCTCTTTGGACCCTTGTGAATCTGGAAAAGGCCCTCATCACTGGTCTTTGGACTAGGCTGTGAGGCACTTGTGTTTAAGAGAGGCCAAAAAGGCTTCATGGTAGAGAGACAACCATTCAGGGGAAGGTGCAGTTGCAGTGGCAGAGGTGTTTAGGGGCACAGGGCCATCCCTGCACTCCTGGAATCATCTCACAGAGAGGGGTTTGGAGTGACTCTTTCTTCTTTGTGTTATTCTGTACATTCTCCATCATCTAAAATAAATCTGTCTACTTTTAGGATCAGAATAAAAGCTAACAAAATACTCCTCCTCACCTGCACCTTGGACTGCTTCTATTTTGTCCTCCGTAAAATCACCCCTAAGTCAGGGAAGGGACCAGCATAGATGGCAGGTCTGAGAGCAGAGCCTTCACCCAACCATCCTTCCAAGAGCCAAGTGATAGAGACCACGGGGTTGGAATCAGTTAGCTCTGCATTTGAGACCAGGCTTCACTGTTTATCTGCTGTGTGACCTTAGGAGAGATACTTAACCTTTCTGAGCCCCAGTTTCCTCCTCTATTACTTATAGTTAATAACCTATGTTAGGGTTCTTGTGATAATTAAATGTGTTAAATAGATTTCCGTGCCTAGCACAGTGTTAGCATATCATAAATGGTGTTTCCTTTTTGTAAGGGGGGAAGAAAGGGTTCTTTTGTGAAAACAGCTACATAAAGCCCTACATGAAAACCTCCATTCAGATCTATGTCCTGAGCTTTGAAGTCTGACTTGAAGAATAAATTCCTGATTGGTGTCACTGATCAGCCTTCCTGCCCTGGTGTCTGCAAAGGGACGGAGCTCTCGTCAGGCTGCAAAGGCAGGTGCTGCTGATATGTGGAAGGTCTTTGTGGAGGGTCCTTTAGTGCCCAGGATGCCACTTGCCAATGGAACCCACACCTCCATTGGTAGGAAGCGTTGGTGGGAGGGGTGAGTTGGGGGTGTCTGAGGACCTTCACCTGTCATTGTCATTTGAATTCCAGGGGGTGGGAAGGAACACAAAAAAAGTTTTTTGAAGAAATAATGGCCCCAAACTTTCCAAATGTGACGAAAACTATATATCCACACATCCAAGCAATACAATGAATCTCAAACAGGATACACACACATACACGGAAGCCACAGGATATGTTATAATCAAACTTCTAAAAACAGGTGATAGAGTGAAAAATCTTGGAATGCATCCAGAGAACCAAAACAGAGAAAGAGAATAAATGATCACAGACCATCTGTCAGAAACTGTAAGTTAGAAGGTAATGGAAATTATCAACTAAGAATTCTATATCCATCGATAATATTCTTCAAATGTTAAGGCAAAATAAAATCTTTTTCAGAAATTCAAAAGCTGAGAGAATTTGTCCATGGAAGACCTACACAATAAGAAATGTTACAGGAAGTTCTTCAAGTAGAATAAAAATAATACTAGATGGAAAATTTAGATCTACATAAAGGGAATAAAGATTGCCAAAGAAATAAAAATATGGGTAAATATAAGGCTTTTTCCTCATTTAAAATTTATTTAAAGGATAATTTGAATTGTGATGTTCATAATATGAATAGAAGTAAAATGTTTGCAATCGTCCTATGAAGAACAGGAGGGAAAAATGGAAATATAGTGTTTTAAGCTTTCTTAAACAAGTTAAAGTTGCATATTTTAAACCTTAGAACAACCTAAAAATAAAACAAAGAGGTATAGCTGATAAGCCAATGAAGGTAAAATGAAATACTAAAAAAATACTCAACTAATCCAAAAGAAGGTAGTTACAAAAGAAAAAGGAACAAAGGACAGATGAGACAAATGGAAAACAAATATCAAGGTGATAAATTTAAACCAAACATACGGATGATTGCAATTAAATGTAAATGGCCTAAACATTCAGTTAAAAGGTAGAGATTGTCAGACTGGATAAAAAAAAGTAAGACCAAAATATATACTGTCTACTCATTTTAAACATAAAGACACTGATAGGTTAAAAGTAAAAGGATGGAAAAAGATATACCATGTAAACACTAACTATACGAATGTTGGGGTAGCTATATTAATATCAGACAAGTTAGATATTTGCTCAAAGTCAGAACAAAAAATATTACCAGGGATAAAAGAGGGAACTTTTATACTGATAAAGGTTTGATTTTCAACTCTGCTGCTGGATGATGTAGAGCCAGTCAATTAGCCTCTCTGAGCCTCAGTTTCCTCTTCTACAAAATGGGTCACAACATCAGGTGTAATTGCATGGTTGCCATGATTCTTACTGGTGTGAAAGAGCCCAGATGTGGTATTCCCTCTCTCCAGGGCACAGTGCCTATCTCCTTACCAGGCCTCTCACCCTAGGCTGCTTGATAATTATTCATGCCAGCACATAACAAAGGGCTGTCAACTTTATTATTGACTTGATAAAGATGTTCTTCCATAGCTACTGGGAACGCAGGCTTGTGAGTTATGATCCAGCTAATTTCTGGCAGTGTGGGCTGGGCTTGTGAGGAGCTGGCCCCGGGAAAACTTTGGGGATAAGTCATTTGCTCCCTCTGATGTCCTTCCAAGGAATATGGGGTCTTCTTGGTCTTCAAGAGCAACAGTTATCTCTGGATTTGAATTTTCAATTTTAGTTTATTTGAACTAGAGTTTCTCATCTGTGATGGCCCAGATATGCTTTAAGAAACAACCCTCTAAATATTACATTTCAAAGGCAAGTTCAGAGGACTTTCCTGTTGAGGAATTATATGTCTATAATAGTGATTTTTAAAATGGGAAGAAGCACATTTCTGGTGCAATGGTGAGATCTCTGGGCTTCAGCGTTGTGCAGACCTGGATTTAAATCCCAGTTCTGCTACTGCGTTCATTTGTTTTACAAGATTTACTGAGTATCCCAGGTCCTGTAGGGATTGGAGATACAGTGGGAAACTATCTTCATGGAGTTTATATTCTAGTAGGGGAGACAATAAATAAATAAATGAACAAACTAAATAAGTAATCTCATATAGTTATGAATAGAATACAATAAATAATATAATAGAAAGCATGTGGGTAATTGGAGATGTGAGTTATGAGTTGTGATACCTGAATGAAGGAGAATCCAGCCAAATAAGGTGAGTGAGAACAATTGAGCAGAAGGAACAGCAAGTGCAAAGGCCCTGGGGTGTCTGGTTTGAGGACTGGAAAGGTAGTCAGTGAGGTTGGAGGGATGTGAGTGAGGGGCCTGGACATGCAGACCCTCTTAGGTCATTAATAGGGTGAACAATGGAAGTCCTTGGAGGATCTGAAGTAGCCACTGTGAACTGGGTGTCCCCGTGCCATTTATTTAATCTGTCTGAATCTCACTTTATCCATTGGTGCAGTGGAGATGACAACAATCCCAGCTCATGGAATTGTTGGAAATTAGCAACATGATGCACATAAAGAGCTAAAATGGTAGCTAAGACCTTGCATGTACTTGACAAATACTAGTCTCCTTCCCTCCCTGGGCCTTAATTTCTCAGAAATTGAAAGGGTAGGACTTGGTGGTTTTTGTGGCATCATCTACCTGGAATATTCTTAGTGCTTATAAAAGGAAGAGGAGTTCAAAAGCTAAAATGTTAAGAACATTACTTCAAAATGAAGATAAAGTATCTCAGAAATTGTGTTGTAAATCATTGCTGAAATAGGATTCCATTTATAAAAATTCAATTTGAGTGCAATTTTCTCAGGAACACACACACAGAGTACAGAGTAAGGTCAACCTGTAACATCCTCCCTTCCAGATTCTCCCCTGTATCTCAGTGCAGGGGGCTGGGCAGCTTTGGAGGATTGTTCTGGGGTAACTGTCTGAAGCCCCTTTATTCAAGGGTCCATTAGCCTCATACTCTGATTGCATGACCTAAAATCTGGGTCAAGCAGAGTAGGGAGACAAACCGTAGGGAAGACGGATGTCCTAGAATTCCAGAGGGTTCATAAGAATCCCCAGACCAGGCTCCACTGATTCCTATCAGGACTACTGTGTAGGGTCATGATACCAGATTGAACTCCTTGCTGTGGGGATAGGCATATCCACTTTCCCTCTGAGCTCAGACGTAGCCTTGGTATCCTTTTCAGCAGTTCTCCAGGCAGTCTCTACCAACCGATCATGGTGAACAGGTGAGTAAACCTCTTTGCCATCCCTGATTGAGTCTTACTTCCTCAGATCCTGCCAACTGAGGCCCAGGGAGGCGGAGTGACTTGCCAAAGGCACACAACTAATCGGTGGCAGAGCCTGATCTCATGGCTTTCTACTGCCCCCTGCTGACCCCGGGGTGGGAGATGCCGTGAGAGGTGGTCTGCTTCAAGAAGAGAAATAGATCATTTCCATATTATAGAAACAGCCATGGAGATGCAGGGGCATTGGTCCAATGGAACTAATGGGATTTCTGTCCTAGTTCTAACGCCTTTCCCTCTAGTGATGGGAACCCCTTTATAACCAACAGCACCCTGATATTCTGATACATGTGATTTGAAGAGACTCATTGACCCCCCAGCTTTAAGGATGGTCCCTGATGGGTTTCAGATAGTTGGTGTATCCCCTCCCCAGGCCATGTTTGTGATGGACAGTCAGATCAGTCAAGGCCAAGGAGTTGCCATCTTGGGGCAAATTTTGGCTGGAATCTAGTTTGGCTACCAACTTACTGTGTGATCTTGGGCCCACTGTTTCAAATATGAGCCTTTTATGTTAAAATTTGAAAAATGTGTGCTTTCGAGGGATGGGATAGGGGACAAGATTGTAGCTTTCACAGTGAGGTCTGTGGACTCCAAGGTGGTGTCTCAGAGCCTGGGGAACCCCAACTTCTCCCCAACCCCCAACTTTGCCCAGACCTACTCTCTCCTTCTCCAGGCTTCTGAGGAAGGTCTGGTTTGAAGAAAAGTTGCTGCATCTGAAAAAGCATGGTAGCCCTGGGGACAGGTGACCTCACAGACTCCTCCCACCTGCCCCACCTCTGAGCCTCCAGAACCCACTGGCCTGCATGGTAGCTGAGAGTCTGGGCTCATCATGGCCTCTGTCTTCAAAGAAAAAGATCAGCCTTTATTGAGTGCTACTGTTCCAGGTCAGTTTGGTCTGTCTGAACTAGTATGTTTGTTTAGAAAGAACATTGAAACATGCTCAATGAAGACAACTTGAAAATCACTAAGAAAATCACTAAGATCCAAGTAATCCCAGTCGAGTTCGGCAATATTGGCTATGCCAGTGAGAGCCACTCCTTTCTCTGTCTTCCTTTTTGTCTCTCAGTGTTTCTGTCTGCAAGCCCACCTTTTAATTTGGACCCTAGTCCTGCCTTTGATCCTCTTTCCCTTCCAATATTCTAAAGAGAGAGACCCAATTACAGATGGGAAAACCATTCTTGATTTCCTCTTCAGTTCCCATCAAAGCCACTGTCAGGGTTCCAGAGCACGGGCAGATAGAGCTTATCCCTTTTACTTTCTGCAGAGTCATGGTCCTGAAATCTCAGGCTAAGAGAGGCAGCTCCTTCTAACACCATAATCCATCCCAGGATGGGGAGTTGGTGGGACTAGGACATCGCATCGGGGAAGTGAGCTACTGCCAACATAAAGTAACTTCAAAGGCACTTGAAAGATAACCATGGGAGAAAAAGCCAAGCCCTCCCCCAGGGCAAATACAGAGAAAGCCGCTCATCAACTTGTAGAAAGTTAAACATCCCAGAGGATATTAGTCTTTTACACTTTAGTGTGAATGAAGTCATTAGAACAGATCTTCATTGTGGTAAGATGAAGTCTCACACAGCAGACTGTGCCATGTCCTAGAAGGTTGGTCCCTCCTCTGTCTATTACTGTGTCTTTCACAGTGCATTAGAATTTGAGTGTCTGCCACCTTCTCAAGGCTGAGTTCCTGAGTCTTAAATCCCTAGGGGCTGGGCCAGAGGGGGCATCAGTTGAACCCAAGCTAGCTCCCCCCCTCAAGCTGGGCTGCGTCACTGTTTTCACTTCAGGTGTCTCATTACACTTTGTGATCAGGTATTTGTTTACTCGAGTGTTTGTTTCTTGCTGCTTCTGCCACTGACTGTAAGACCTACGAGTGCAGGGGCTGTCTGAGTATGCGTTTCCCCAAAAGCAAAGCCTCAGACAAGCACTTCGGTGCAAATATCTATCTGGGAGGTGATCTCAAAAGGTACTATGAGAGAGCAAGGAAGGTAAAACGGGGAAGGAGGGAAGCTGGCAAAGGATCTGGTAATAGGGGGTTACTGCTGCGGGCAGCTGGGACTCAGTCTTGTTGGGGAGCCTCTGAGAGTTTGTAGAATACATCAGAATTTTCTCCAGAAAGGCAAGGAAACTGGGATGTTTATTCATCAACTCTCATGCCATGTTGATTGAGGGTTACTCCTGGGGTGTTAATGCTGGCCTGCCCATGTTGGGGAGAATCTGTTCCTACAATTAGAAGGTACATTCAGGCAAACTTATGCTGGAATAGGTAGATATGAGTGGGGACGTCTGCCAGCAGCCGCCAGCGCTGACTGAGGATGTACAGGTCAGGGACTGACAGCCTCTGCACTCCAGGCACCTCTGTGTACTCAGCCGGTAGCCTGGTGCCCCGGACATAGGTGATCAGCAGTCTATGAATGCTTATGGAGGGACTCAGTGAGCAGGGAACTGTCTTCAGATGACAATCCGTTCACGGTGCAGAGAAAGTTGGAGCAGAGTGAGCCCTTGGAGAAATCGCACCTCTAGCATTTCCCAAACAGCACCATGTCCTTGGATAAAAGGGCCCCATGAACATGAGGTTTGGGACCTACTGTGGAGAAATAACGATCCATATTAGCACAGTCAGTGTTCTGAGAATTTCTGCCATAAAGAAATCTGTTGAACTCAATGTTTCACAATCACTTTGGTTGCTGAAATTTGTTTTTAAATTGAAACTTTCCTCCTCTTAATCCGTTTGGGGGGCTGTGGTTGATCCAAGGCTCTCACTGTTCAGTGGAAAGCTGAGGTCCTGAGAGTGGAGGCACTTTCCCAAGGCCTCGTGTCCACGTAGTTGACTCCCTCCCAGACCGTTGCTCTGCGCTGGGATTAAACTCCTCGCCTGTGTCCATTTTGCTGCTTGACCTCCTGCATGGCTGCCTCTGTAACAACACCAGCAGCGCCCCGAGTTCTGGGGTGGCTCCCAGCAGAACACTGCTCATCTGACAGCCCACCACACCTGGAGGCTTGGATTTTCCCAAGTTGGGGAGAATTCCCTTCCCTGGTAGTGTGGGGCTAGCTTCAGGCCTGAAGGAGGGGCTGGGAGAGCCTGAGAGGGCAGGAGGCTCGAAGCAGTTCTGGAAATTGCCGATATGTTTACCCAATGCTTAGGCTGAGTCTCAATTTATTTCCATCGAGCATTTCGGTAACCATCTGCTCTTAAACTAAACGGAAAATTATCCTTCTCCTACCGCGATGGCAGCTCCCTTGGATGTTTTTAATAAAAAAAAATCTATCATTTTAATATAGACAGCTCAGCTAATAAAAATGATCTGTGCCATTAGTAATTTTCCCACAAATACAATGTAAACTAGCAGATGGGCTCGCAGGGCCCCTCCCCTCACCCTCTGCTGCCTGGAGCGGTTCCTCCCTGGGCCCTGGGCAGGGAGGGATGGCCCCACACCTGTGGGAGAACAGGTGAGTGTAAGGAGAGAGAACTCCTGGAATTCATACAAAGACCTGTACCAAGCAGACCGACAGGCCAGCCTACAGCCTGGATCTGCAGAATGTTCGAGCAGGAAGGGGCAACAGAGGTAATGCATCTGCTGGGGGATTTTTGATGTTAGTGATAATTACTGGCCTTTCCACAGCTTCTGCCATCTAACTCTGCAAACCAGAAACTGCTGACCACATCACCCAGCCCCTTGCATTGGTCCTGTAGGAAAGGCAGCTGGAGAGTCTCAAGCAGGGGTTCTAGACTCAAATGCCTTTGGAGGCCAGCCATGTGATATAAATGCATAGAGCTTCGTGGGTGTGGAAAAAACAGAACTGTGGGTCTTTGGTAAGCTGGAAGATGCATGGCTCACCCAAAAACATTTGGGAAAAAAAATTTAAACCCAGGCTGGGCAAATTAAATATACTGCAGGTTGGGTTTGGCTGTAGGCCATCAGTTTGAGAATCTAATCTAACTCATGAATTTGCCCCTCTTCCCACCGTGACCCTCCCACACACAATGCTAAGCTTTGGTAGCCGGGGGAGGACTGGATGGGTTCCACACTCTCCCAGGCTGCATTCATACTGAGGGATGTGCTGGGACCTCCCTCCCCAGAGCCTGAGAGGGTCTGTGCCTTTCATCCCATCTGTGGGCTGAGAAGCAGATGGAACCTGGAACTGGGGGGACAAATGATGAATGATCTTGGAAACAGAGTCTGAGGCTTCCCAAATCCTGAGCCTTTTAAAGCAACTGGATCCTAGAGTCGGGTAGGTGGTAGCAGTGAGGAAGGAGGGAAATGGGATGTCTGTTAGTTTCAAGTTCAGGTTGGGCAGAGGCCCCACCCTCACATGGCTGAATGTGTTAGTTAAAGCTCACTGGGGGCAGGGCAAGTGGAGGATATAGCTCAGTGGTAGAGTGCAGTACTTAGCATGCACCACGTCCTGGGTTCAATCCCTGGTACCTCTATCAAAACAAACAAACAGACAAGCCTAATTACACCCCCCCAAAAGCTTTTTCAGTTGCCAGGGACAGAAACCCGAAATTTTGGGTGATGTAACAAAACAATCCAGAAGTCTTATTTTTGCCCATTTTCTGGCTCAGCTTTCCTCTATGAGGGTTTCTTTCCCAGATGACACTGTCCTCCTGGGACAAGTTGTCTTCCGCAGCAACAGGCATATAACTGCCTCACCCAGCAGGCTCTGCAGAAGGAGCAAGATCCTTCCAAAAGTCCTGAAGTTGAGTCCCCTTGCCTCTGATTGGCTCAGTCAGGGCACACTACTATCCCTGAACCAATCACTTTAGCCAGGTGATTACATAGGCCCACCCCCAGGGGGCAGGGTCAGTCCCAACCAAGATAGCTGGGGAGGACCCATTCAGAGAAGAGGGGTGAATGGATGCTGGGAGGACTTCACTCCACACAGGAAGAGAAGAAAAGGAGAAACTAGAGACATATTGGGTGCCTCCTGTATACTAAAGTGGTCTGTACACTGAATGCACATTATCTTAACCCTGCCATGTAGGCATTCTACAGCCAGGTTACAGATGGGGAAACTGCAGCTCTGCGGAGTTTGTGACTCTTGTGAGATTGCCCAGCTGGTGGAGAAAAGATTATGCTTTGTAGCTGGCATTGAATAGAAGGGCCTCTGGCTTCAGTGTGCGCAGCCAGCCGGTGCGCTGGGCTGTATCCCTCTGTGCTCACGCCGATCCTGCACACCGTCTGCTCATGGCCATTATCTGTTTTTCTGCTGGGGTCCGTACCCTTTCTTTGTTGACTAGTAAGGATAAAAAATACAGGGCCATAGGGGGTCTGTCATGAGAAGTGTGTAGACACTTGCCTTCCCCATCTGACTGAGTTCCTAGCAGGGCGGGTATTATGTCTCACCCACCTTTGGGTCCTCAGGTTCTATCTCAGCTTTGGATTGGGGATGAGGCAGGGGGTGTGGTCAGGAGATCTGAATTCCAGGCTTGAATCTGCAAACCAATGCCCAGACTTCCTAGCCTCACCGCTGTCCCATGGGGCACTGAGGCACCTCTCCTGAACCCCAGGGCTCCCCAGAACACAGTTTTAGAACTGCGGAGGGGTGGGTATGAGTGCTGACTAAGGGTCCTTTGGACTTGACCATTCTCTAGGTCTTGCCGAGAGTTCTCCTGGTATCAATCAGTGCTTGCTGTGCAATGATTGTGCCTACGGGTCTGCCTGTGAATTCCAGAGCCTTCCTTATTGGAAGCTGATCTAGACAAGTCCTGGTTACAGGATGGAGTCTCAGAGGGATGCTTGTCTCACCTGAGAAGTCCAGGAGTAGAAATGAGGGAGCCCAAGTTCCTTCTCAAACACTTCATCATGTCCCCCCAACAAATTGACATTGGCTGGCCTGCCTGGATCTGGGGCAGGAAGTCTGGCCCCTGAAATCAGGCTCAAGGCTCCTTCCTGGGGTCATTGTGCTGTTCACTCTCCATCTAGCTGAGACAGCCACACAGACCTAATTGCTCCCAGGCAGCTCTGGAGGGACAGGAACAGGCAGGAGAGAAGAGAATCTGCCCCCCGCCCCGCAGCCCCCCTCCCAGCTTCCCAATCACATCAACAATTTCTCTCGGCATTGTTTCCAGTCCCATTAATATTCATAAGCGACTTTTCTATTGTGTTTGCAATTTTCCAGCAGACAGACAAGCCTGCACTCCCCTGTGTTAATAGGATGCAAAGCTCACCAACTCAGATCTTATTAGCAAATCTCCATTAGATACTGAGGCTCTTCTGGCCTGCCTCATAGGCGAGCTTTCCACCACAGGTGACAGCTGAAGCAGGTCTTAATCCAATATGACTTTGCAATCCCCACTGCAGAGGCAGTCCCAAGGAGGAATGTCTAGGGGATCCAATCCCTAGGCTGGGAGTGGAGCAGGCTGAGCTGGGCATCCTGTTAAGGGGTGGAAATGGAGTCATTGGGGTGGTCAGGGCAAGGTCTCTCCTTCCAGAAAGGGGCGTTTATCATCAATTCCTTATTCCAGTCACTTGGATATTCATTTATTCAACAAAATCATCACCCAGTGCTTCCCATGTGCTTGGCACTGGACTGGGTGCTGGGATACACGTGTGACCATGACTTCTTCCTCCCTCTGAGGCTTTCTGGGTGGTTGGGGGGTGGCAGGAGCTATGGAGAGGGAAGCCCAAGGTGCTTTGGCCCCCTGGAAAGGGGGAGCTAAAGAAGACAGGCCTGAGCAACATCTGGGAACAGGTGAGCAGAATCTAGGAAACATGTAGGTGGGAACACAGGGGCGGGAGTCGGGGGGTCATTCCCAGCTCTGCTCGGAACTTGAAGGAATTACTTTTCAGCACTTAATAGCTGCATGACCTTGGTCAAGTCTCTTGCTTTTTTGTGCCACAGCCCATCTGTAAAATAGGAATCATAATAATCCCTTCCTCCTAGAGTTGATATGAGGATGAAATGGTGCTAAACACATAGAAAGCAATATATAACTGTAACTGTTACTATTTATTTATTTGGGGAGAATTCCAGGGTTGCTCCCAGTTTTAAGTCTCTTCAGCTGAGCCTCAGTGCTGTATTGCAGGGAATAAGCCGATGTGTATGAAGGTGCCTGGCTCTGTTGGGGCATGCACAGGCCCTCATGAGCTCTGTGGCTGCTTGTTGTAAAGGCAGGGCATTCAGTGGGCTCTTGGAGGGGGCCCTATATGGCTCCAATCCTAAACCCATCAGCCACTAAGGCAACCTTGGTGTGGATGAGGAACTCTAAATCCTATATGAAAGGTGATCAAAATCTGTGAAATCACGGAGTTGGGGTAGACAGTCTGAAGTGTGTCTTTCTAGATCTGAAATCCCATGACCTGAGGCCCAGAACCTACCTTCCAGGGGCTTGAGCTGTGAAGACAAGTCTGTGATAGGTCAAGTGCACCCTAACACAGCCTTTAATGATGGACAAGTGTGGGTTCCATGCCAGGGGGGTGGCAGGAGACACAGGAGGGGAGGTCTCTGAGGTTGGGGCAGTCCAGGAGGGCTCCCTGGAGGAGGCAGGACTTGAGCTGAATTTCTTTGGAGGGGTAGCATGTGGAGAGGGAAACGGAAAAGTGACCCAGGTTGTGGGCACAGTAGGGACCAAGGCCTAGAAAGAGCCTGGAAGCTGGAGAGAGAGTGGATAAAGGAGTAGGGCTGGGAGACACCCTGAGCCCTCAGAGACCATGAACCAGATGGCCATGATTGCTTTTGTTGGCTCAGTGTTTAAATAAAATATGTGAAAACCTTTAAGGGGAGCATGTGGTTTTTTCCTTGCCACAGTCCTCACCATTCCTTATTGTACCATACCAGGCTCTGGTCACACTTTGAACCTACCTGCCTAATACCCTCAGGCATCTGCGTTTGTGACCCCAGTCAGACAGAACATTAACTTTTTGGTGGGGATTCAAGCTCAGGAGAAGGCTGGACCATTTGCCCTAAAGGCTCTAGAAATTGCCCCGAGAGTCTGGGCCCTGGAAAGCTGTATTATCCTGGGGACTAAGTTTCCTGGGTTGGCCAAAGAGTGGTGGGGTGCCCCCTCTGTCACTCCCAATAAAGGAGCTGTGTCTCTTAATTCCAAGATCCACTTTGGCAAAATGGCTGGACCCACTTCCTTACAGAAGGGGACTTGCTGGCTGACTGGTGGCTGTGGTCACGTGCCGGCCTCTGCAGTCCTGGAGCCTTTCTCTGCTCTTCCCGACCCCCCTTCTCCACAGGCTGCAGCAGTGACACTGGAAGTTGTGAACCAGCTCCAAATGCCTAGGGATAAAAACGGGGCTAATAATATACCTGTTAGAAGTGAGAAGTTCTCTAAACACCCTCAGTTGGTTTCAAGGGTGAAGATTTTTTCTCACCTACAAATCTTTCTGTTCTCGAAGGCAGCTGAAGCCTGGGTATTTTGCAATCAGGGGTCCCAGGAAGGAGAACTTTGGATTTCCCTCTGTAGCTGAGGTCTGCTGGGGACAGCGCACAGCTGAGGAGGTGGGGGTAACAGAGGGGGGATGGGCAGTGTGACTTGATTGTTGGGGACATGGTATTTCTGAATCATAAACACCTGGGTAGGAACTCTGAGTCAGCTGCTGGATAGCTGTGTGATCTTGAGCAAGCCCCATAACCTCTCTGAGCCACCCATGAGGTGGTTCTGGGGACTAAGTGAGCTGATGCATGTAAAATGCTTAGCAGTGAGCCTGCTGCATAATAAGCCCCCAGTAAAAGAGAACTACAATTATTGTTATGGTTATTTTGGGGCTAGCCTCGTGGGGTCCTCAGCTGGTGGAGGGCTGAGCTGTTCCATTTTTGGGAGAGTAGTTGGAGCATGACTGCTCTGCCCTTTGACCTCAGGCTGGACAGATCCCAAGGATGTTAGGGAGGAGATTTTGAAGCATTATTGAGCCTGGCAGCTGAGAAAGAGAAACAAAGCCTCCATAGAGAGCTGCATCAGACCAGCAGCTCCCAGCAGGCACTGGGGCAGGTACACAGGGGTCAAGGGTCATGCAGTCCCCCATGCAGAACAGAAGCATCAGGAATGTCACAGCTGGCAGGACCCTGAGAGGCTGTCCAGGCCAACCCCATCACATTTTTTCATACCATTTTTATTAGGGTTTTTTTTTTTAATTGCTGCAATAACAAATTACCACAAACTTGATGTCTTATACCAGTACAAATTTATTCTCTCACAGTTTTGAAGGCCAGTGGTCCAAAATCAGTATCATTGGCAGAAACCAAGGTATCTTCAGGGTGGTGCTCCCTCTGGAGACTCTAAGGGGGAGAATCTGGTCCCAGCCTCTCCCACTCTCCTTGGCTTGCAGCCGCATCACTCCAGTCTCTGCCTCCGTGGTCACGTGGCCTCCCTCTCTCCTGTCTGGGTCAAACCCCCCTCTGTCTCCATCACATAAGGACACCTGTGATTGCACTGAGAGCCTACGTGGGATTATCTAGGATAATCTCCCTAAGGCAAGATAATTCATCATATTTACAAAGTCCTTTTTTTGATCCATATAAGGCAATATTCACAGGTTCTAGGGATTAGGATCTGGATATCTTTAGGGGGGAACATTATCCAGCCTGCCACATCATTTAAAAAAACTTGTTTTGAGATAATTTAAGTCTTACAGAAGAGTTGTAAAACTATTGCAGAGTCCCCATGCCCCCTTCCCCTTATAATTATGTATATCTTATATAATAACAGAATGTTTATCAAAATTGAAAGATTCATCTTGTTACAATATTATTAGCTAGACTTCAGAACTTATTTGGATTTGACCAGTTTTTCCACTAATGACCTTTTTCTGGGTCAGGATCTGGTCCAGGACACCACATTGCATTTAGCTGTTAGATCTCTTTAGCCTTGACCAATCTGTGACATTGCCTCAGTCTCTCGTGGTCTCTTATGACCATGACACTGCTGAAGGGTGCTAGACTGACTTTTTGTGGGATAGTCTTCAATTTGGGTTTGTCTGGTGTTTTCTCATGATTATATTGAGATTATACCTTCTCAAGATGGATTCCATGGAAGGATGTGTTTCATCAGGGCATCATATGGGGTGGTTACATGATGTTGACTGTGTTAGCGACACGTGACTAGTGATGTGAACCCTAACCTTGGTTTAGGCAGCGTCCGCCAGGATTCTTCCCTATACACTTACTATTTTCCCTTTATAATTACTCATTATTTGGGGGGCGATACTTTGAGGCGATGCACATATCCTGTTTCTGCTTAAACTTCCATCCACTAATTTTAGCATCCATCGATGAATCTTGTCTGTGGCAATTATTGCTGTGGTGTTCCAGTTCCCTCGTCTCTGCTATGTTTATTACTTGGAATTCTTCTGTAAGGAAGAGTTGTATCTTTCCCCCTATTTATGTTTATCTGTATGGACTCATGGATATGTATTTTATTCTTTAGATTAAAATTCAGTACTACTGTGATTTATCTTTTTTGCTCAACTTATTCCAACTTGGGCCCTGGAGAGCTCTTTGTAGATTAACTCCTATCCACCTGAAATGTCCCTTTTCTTTCTTCCTCTTTTCTTTCTTTCCTTCCTTCTGAGGGTGGGTCCCCCAGTCTGAATATAACATATGGCCTCACATGGGCTTAGAAATCAGTCCCACCCATTCTGAATATGGCCTGAGGGTTTCTAGGGGACAAGGATCACATTTGACTTCAAACCTGCCAGCACTTCGTTCTGGCCAAGGACATCAGACACAGAGGCAAGTCTTGGAGATATTGTGAGTTCGGTTCCATCCCACTGTAATAAAGTGAATATCACAATAAAGTGAATCACGTGAATTTTTTGGTTTCCCAGTGCATATAAAAGTTATGTTTGCCCTATACTGTAATCTCTTAAGTGTGCAGTAGCATTATGTCTAAAAAATGCACATACCTTAGTTTAAAAATATTTTACTGCTAAAAAATGCTATCATCTGTGCCTTCAGTGAGTGGTAGTAAAACCAATGATCACTGATCACAGATCACCATAACAAAGATACTAATAAAGAAAATCTGTCTAGCACAGGGAACTATAGTCAGTATCTTGTAATAGGCTATAATGAAAAAGAATATGGAAAGGATATATATATATATGTATATGTATATATATATATGTATATATAGGTGTATAACTGAATCATTATGCTGTGCACCAGAAACTAACACAACATTGTAAACTGATCATACAATTAAAAAAAAAAGAAAAACCTTGAAATACTATGAGAATTACCAAAATGTGACATGGAGACATGAAGTGAGCAAAGTTCTGTTGGAAAAATAGCGCCAATAGCCTTGCTCAGTGCAGCGTTGCCACAAACCTTCAATTTGTAAAAAAGAAAAAACCCTCAATACCCATGAAGTGCAATAAAGCAAAGCCAGATAAAGCAAGGTCTGCCTGTACTCAAAACCATGAATTTTCTCAGTTCCTTTTTCTTCTCAGTCCCCTTCCCTCCTCCATTCCTGGATCACTGAAGGTTTGGTCTCCTCTCCTCAAGCAACCTCCTGGGAGGCAGGGGACTGTCACCTTAGGAATAAGGGCTAATCAAACCTGGGTTCAAATCCTGTCTCCATTGCTTCCTTGCTCTGTCACTTTGGGCAGCTGACCTACCCTCTCTGTGCCCCTGTCAAATGAAGATGATGAGCTCAACCTCAGAGGGCCAGTGTGAGGATTACAAGAGATAATAAATGCTTGAGAAATATTGCTGTGACCGCTGCAGCCTCCACAGCTGGTTGAAGATTGAACACCGGACAAATTCAAGGGGAGGGTGGGGTCTATGCTGGTCAGTTCTGATTCCAGAAAAACCCCAATTTTATGCATTCATATTAAATAGAAGGGATTTGCTAAATCCATAACTATAAGTGATTAAAAGTGTATAAACGTGTGAGCCTTTGCCTCTAAACATGTTTACAGATAAGCATGAAAATGTCCTCCATCAAATCATATGCCTTCTTTTTCTGTTTGCAAGTCGGGTTCCCATGTTTTTCATGTTGCCATGCCCAGTATGCTCTGGGTCCTGGGAGTCAGAGACCCCCATCTGCCTCGATGAGCACCCCTCTTCCCGCTCCCTCTGCTGCCTCAGCCCGGGGAAGGCAAGCAGAGGGCAGACCAGAATAGCTTCCTTCCCCAACGGGAAGGAAAACCCTGATGTATTAACGACCACGCTTAACATGCTTCCATTTTAATCCCCGCTTTAAATTTGGCACAATTGTTTTTACAATAAAGCCTGATTTTTTTCCACAATAGGTTGCTGAGGGTATGTGCTTTCTATTCAAACACAAAGAAAATCCACTTTACTTTGTAAAAGAAAGAAATAAATAAAAATCAGCCTTTGTCGTACCAGAAATTCACAGATTCGAGTCAGATGCCAGACTGTAGGATAACTGCCTCCCTTCCCTTCCTCTGCATTCCTCTCAGCCTCACTCTCATTCTACAAGCATTCCTGAGTGCCTACTGCATACCAGCCTTCCTGAGTGCCTACTCTAGGCCAGACATGAGATCAGGGATGAATGAGGAACACGGCTGCCTCTAGGAGAGAGAATTGAACTCCTTAGCAGGCTGCAGGCTGAAGATGAGTAAGCTAGACCCGGACCCTGCAAACCAGATCCTTAGGACCAGCGTTTCTCAAAGTGTGGGTTCCCTGGATGCTTTCAGATGCTCACAGACCCGGCATGAAGTCTCACTGAATTGTGAGTGAGAAGATTACTCTCTTGTAATCATTTTCAATCAGGATCCTAGCAGGAGAAAGTCTCTGGTGGAGGCTGGTGAGTCTTTAATACGCTAGGCCTTGTCACTGTCCTATTTTAACAAAGAGAGCAGCGCTCAGCCTTCCAGATGTCCCAGGCTTGGGGGCTCTAATGTCATTGCCTTGCCGTTAGTGTATTTATTTTTGCGGTTATGTTGCATTTGTGGACAGTGATGCTGGCTTTCCCATGCAGGAGAGGGAGAAGCTTCCTGTCAGGACAGCACTAAAGAAAAAAAGTCAACATAAAGACACATAGTAAGTAAACAACTATGTGGGCTCTGCAGACACAACACAGTTCTGAGTGTGGTGGTGCCCAATGACTGAAGACTGGAAAATGATCAGGATTAACATTCTCTTCATGTTTAGTTCCCAGGTGCCATTCCTGACCTCAAGTCTAAAAGTCCCAGCTCTTACACATCTGGAGGGAACTTCAATTCGAAAAGATACATGCACCCCAACGTTCATAGCAGCACTGTTTACAATAGCCAAGACACGGCAGCTACCTAAATGTCCATCGGCACATGACTGAATAAAGAAGTTGTGGTATATTTATTCAATGGAACACTCCTCAGCCATTAAAAAGAATAAAATAATGCCATTTGCAGCAACATGGATGGACCTGGAGATCATCATTTTAAGTGAAATAAACCAGAAAAAAAAAAAGAAAAATACCATATGATACCACTTAAATGTGGAATCTAAAAAAAAGACACAAATGAACTTATTTACAAAACAGAAACAGCTTCACAGACATAGAAAACAAACTTATGATGACCAGGGGGGAAAGGGGGTGGGAAGGGATAAATTGGGAGTTCAAGATTTGCAGATACTAACTACTATATAAAAACATAGATAAACAACAAATTCATACTGTATAGCACAGGGAACTATAGTCAATATCTTGTAGTAACCTACAATGAACATGGAAAAGAATATGAAAAGGAATATATATATGTATACATATGACTGAAACATTATGCTATACACCAGAAATTGACACAACATTGTAAACTGACTATACTTCAACTAAAACAAAAAACAAAAAACAAAAAAACTCAACTTAAAAATAAAAGCTAAATAAATAAATGAGAGTCCCAGCTCTTAGGTGCCAGGGGTATTGGGAGGGGCATTTATCCATGATTGATTGGGCCAAAGTGTTAAGATACATGAGTGCTCTTTGAGGTCAGGATGGTGATGGCAACAGTGACCAGACAGAGGCCTCAGAGGAAAGGTGTAATGTGAGCAAAGTCTGAGGTGGGGTTTGCCTCCATGGGCAGAATTTCTTCCAGGGAAGTTCCTGGGTCTAGAAGCCATGGCTTTGTCTTCAGTAAGGAAAATGTTTGTGGTTTTGGGCTCAAGGGAGTCCCATGCTAGTTGGAGAGAAAGTGGAGAAACCTCTAAATCTCACTGAGAGTGGAATGAATTAGGGGCTATACCAAAATACATGTGACATGCCCAGAAGAAAGTCTGGTCAATTCTGACAGGTAAGCAGGGAAGGCTACCTGGATGAGGTGGCATCTCAATAGCACCTTGAAAGATGAGGTGGGCAAAGCATGTGGCTCAGGGCATTCCTTCAGAATGCTTAGGGCCCTCTTCCAGGGACAGATCTGGGATTTGGAGTCAGACCTCGGCTTGATCCTTGGCTCCCCTAGACTGGTTCCATGACCTTGGACAAGTCCCTCCATCTTTATTTCCTTGTCTGTAAAATAGGCAGAGAGGCAGGAGGCTGTCTGTCTTGCTGCCTCTGGCAGATTTGAGGGCGAGAGTCTCCCCAGGGTCTAACTGGTGCACGTCCTCCCATTTTTCTTGCAGTAGGAAGGTTTGTAGGAGATCAGTTCTAAGCTGTAATGTAAAGAGCCATTGGGCATAAGGCTCTTTCTTGGGTGGGTTCACTAGAACTAGAGCTTGAGATAAGGATTCCTACACATGTATTTTGTTGAAGGATGGCACCTGGGAGAAACCTGTAAGGAAAGGAGAGAAGCAGGATGAGGGCATAGGAAGACAAAGATGAGGTTTCAGGAGAAATCTGGTAGCCTGATCCTGCTGGGAGCTTTGGGGTAGGAATTGTCTCAGAGTTTATCCCACCGCATGGCAAGAAGGCTTCCCTGTTATAAATCCCACATCAGACATTCGTTGGCTCTGGGCTGCCCCTGGGATGAGGGCAGGTGAGCTTCCGGCCACCTCTGAGTGAAGCAGTTTCTGTGAGCCCAGGACAGTCCTTCAGAGAAGGGTGCAGGTGTGACAGCCACCCCCTCTGGGTGGGGCATAAGTGTCATATGCTATAGGCCCCTGTGTTTTGGAGAAATAGTAGCAATTTTCTCCCACTGCTGTGGTTTCCAGTCTCATGCACTGGTTTGACCCAAGGGCCTTTTCTTAAGGGTGGCATCCAGCCACACAGTGGGCTGTGGGCAAAGAGTAGAAGATTGGTGTTGGCACAACCAGGCAAGCATGTGGTTGGCAGGATTCGGTGTGCCCAGGTCTTTAGTAGCCCATAAACCAGACAAATGAATATTTGATAGAAACATAATTCCAGAGAATGAGGGCTCTTGTTGGCCCGATGGTGAAATACAGTGGCTGTCTGACCTCTTGGAGGAATAAATCTGCCCAGTGGAACTTTTCTAGTCCGAGACACGGAAGCCACCTCCATGCAGGAAAAGCTCAAACACTAAGCACGGGGGGTATTTACTGTCTGGTGGAGCACTGGGATTCCAAGGTTCTTGGCCATGGCTCTTCACCCAGCCCCAGGTGTGCCTCTGTGCCATCCTGGTGCCCTGGGGCTGCCTGCCACTGCGGAGCTGGACTGAGCAGAGGCCAGTGCTGAGGGGGAGGAGGGAGGCAGCACCTCCTTCCATTTCCTGGGCTTTGTTCAAGGAAAGGGGGCTGATAGTGTAATAGTTACCAGAGTAGGGAGGGGTTGGGCAGAACTGGATGAGAATCCTCACACTGGGACTGCCTGACTGTGTGACCTTGGCTAAATTACTTACCTTCTTTGGACTCAGCTTCTTCAACTGCAAAGCTGGATTAATGGAAGTCCCTATCTCATAGGGCTATGGGATGATTAAGTGGGTGAATGCATCTAAAGTGCTTTGCAGGGTGCCTGGCATGTAGTTGGTGGGCAGGAAAGGTCAGCTATCATGGCAGTATAACAATAATCTGACTCTAGGCCTACCACTGGCTGCTGTGTATTCTTGAACAAACTATGTAAGCCCTCTGAGCCTCAGTTTCCTTATCTGTAAAATGGGTCTAAACATACCCACCTCACAGATGTAAACATTGTAGGAATAGAATGCAAAGCTCCTGGTCTGTGTTAAGTGCTCAATAAATAATAATAGTGGTGGTGGTGCTGCTGCTGAAGATAGATTTGAACAATATGGGGTTAAATCCCTCCCTTTGTAAGGCCTGGGTTAACCTCCTTCCTGCCCCCTGTTGCCCAGAAGCCTTGGACAACAGGAAAGAGGTACAGCAGGAAGCTATCCTACCCTACCTCTGTCCCCTAGCCTAGGTTCCTGCTGAGACACAAGACTGGGCCCCAGATTCTAATTTGCAGGTGTTGGGATGACAGAGAGGCAGGAATTACTTGGGGTGAGGTGTCCTCCTTCATCCTTGTCACCTGCCCTGGTCAGTGGCTCATACTGCCCTCTTTGCCTGGAACACTCTCCCACCAGTCTCATGGCTCACTCCTAATTATCTCTGATATCACCCTCTGGTGCCCATGTCCCCCTCCTGTGTACTCCCTCAGTAACCAAGGCATCCTCCAGCATTACCAGTCACGTTGTATTAATGAACCCTTACCTTGGGCCCAGCACTAGTCTAGGTGTTTCACAAATCACCCCCTCCAGTCCTTTAAGGAAGGGACTGTGTCTGCCTCTGGTTTCCCAATCAGCCAATAGAAGGGTTTCAGGAATTACCTATTGAATAAAGGAATGAATAGATCTGGCATTTGGGGTGTTTGGTCAGTAGTGGAGCTATCACCCTGGCTCACTGACTCCTTCAGGCTAGGAAACCTTGCATGAGAGAGGAAAAGAGACTGTGTCCTTTGCCTCCAGGGGTGTGCTGAAATCCAAGTTTCCTCTAAAGGGTAAAGCTGTTTGATGCTCTCCTGTAATAAACCATCCCCAGCATCATGTAGATTTTAGTTTTCCCTTCCTTACCAGGTGCTTCCCCATCTCACTTGAGGTTCCCCATGGCACCAGGAGATGGGAAAGTGGTATCATCCTAGTTTTATAGATGAGATACAGAGAGGTCAAGGATCTGGCCTAGGGTGACACAGTTTATGGTGGCAGAGCTGGGAATCAGGACTCCTGACTCCTTGCTGAGGGTTCTTTCTCCTCCACTCCACTTTACAACCTCCTGGGCCACACAAACATGAAGTCCCAGAATGTCAGAGTTAGTTGAAATTTTATAGATTGTATTACACAGATGAGAAAACTGAGGCCCAGAAAGAAGGAGGTAGCTGCCCAATTTCCCATAACCCACAAGTGGTTAGCATGGGCTAGAACCCAGATACCTCGGTTTGAAGCCAGGTCCTGCAAGGGGTGGGTTCACAGTTAGCAATTAGCACTCTGGTGTGGCCAGTCAGGGATCAAGCACGAAAAGGTTCATTTTCATAGCCTGGAGGTTATTTTCACAGACAACTGTTATGATATATTCTTGGCCTAAACACTTTTCCAAAAAATCCCAGCCAGCTGAGCAGATGGGTATTTGTCATTGGCTATAACAAGAAGGCTGTGGGACTCACTCATCAGGCATCCCACTTATAAACGGCTCAGAACACACGGACAGAGAAAAACAAATGTGCAGTTCTGGAGCAGAGCTCTTAAGTAAAGGAACAGGGAATCCAAGACACAGGCTGAACCAGACACCGTTTCAGCACTCGGGACAGTTCCACAGAGGGCAGCTACTTATCCACTGGAGCTTGGAATCTACAGAACTTAATAATCAGAAGCCTGGTCCCAGTAGTTTTTAAATGGAAAGTCACTGATTTTCTGTGGAAAAAAAAAAAGAATCCAAGTGTTCACAGAAGCATGATGTGACTTGATTTTGTATAATTTTTGTGGCCATTGGGATTTTAGAAAATGAAAAGTTTTAAGATTAAGAAGGAGAAGCATAATAACACTTGAAGAGATGAGATGATTTTTGGAATATGCTTGAGCAATGATCATTCACCCCTCTTGTCCTCCACATCATAGTCAGTAGTGGAAGGAGGAGGGGAAGGTGGAAGGAGGCAGGATGAGAATCAAAGGGGAAAAACAGCAGGTCTGCGGAGAAGGAGTGAGGAGCACATAGAGGGAGAGGAAGTTGAAAGATACAGAGAAAGTGAGATGAGAACATGGAACAAATGGATGGAAGGAGGTTCTATAGGCTCTGGAGTATTATTACAATTCTCATCTACCTTCTGACTTTTGCATTGACCCCAGGCTGCTTGGTAGGATTTCCTCTTAAATGTAATGAGGAGATTAGCCACTCCCCAAAGTTCTTCAACTTCTTATTATGCTTAAAGCTTCAGAACCTCTACTCTGATTAGAACCATTGTAACACTCTATTACAGTGATGTTTTCCCCGGTGCTGCCAATAGCAAAGATTTCAATGATGGCAGATTTAGTCTGAATCCGTGATCCTTCATTTCTGATGATGAGAAGTTGACTCATGGAGGGCTGGTGTCTGGGGGCCACTGTTGAAGATGGCAGGAAGAGATGAATATTCCTTGTGGGCCACTCAGCATAGGGGCAAACAGACCAAATGTCTCAATGGCCCTCGAGATCAGCATCAAGCTGTGCTGGTGCTCATCACAGTGATCCCAGTTCGCCAATCGTAGGGATTAAGTGGTGTTTGTTAGTCTCTGTTTAAGAAAGTGGGAAGGTATGAAATGTCCTCTAGAAACATTTCCATCAAAATAATTTAAATTAAAAAGCTTGTAGGTTTTTGATGTCTGGAGAATTCACTTGTATGTAATACTTCACTGCCCACTTAAGTTGGACAATGAGGTATGTACTTTTTAGCCCAAAAGACTCATGTTATTATAATGACTTATAATGAATTAATCTGAGCTGTAAAATATAATAATGATGTGTTATGAAAGAGAATTAATATTCTGAGTTTCTATCACATGCCAGGCACAGTGCCAGGGGCTTTACGTGCTGTGATAGATTGGATTATTGTTCAGCAAATATCCACGTCCCTCTCCCTTGAGGAAGTGCCTCTCCTTGGTTGGCAGGTTTGGTCACATGATTTGTTTTGGCCACTGGAAGGTGGTTGGAAGTGATGGTGGGCTAGTTCAAAGCCAAGCATTATGGGGCATTATGGGATCCACTTGTTCCCTTGCAGTGCAGTGGACCCACCAGGAAAAGAGCAGGGCACTTTAGACTGGGCCCTAGCACATAGAGTAGATCCAAACCAGCCCACAGCCTGAAGCAGGGCCGCCCAGCCAAACTCAATCTGACTCACCACCTTAGTGACTCGGCAGACCTGTGAGTTCAAGAATAAATAATGACTCTTGTCAGTGACTGAATTTTGGCATTGTTTATTTTTCAGCATTGTTCTGTGAGAATTGACTAATACAACATGCATTGTCTTAGTCTTTGCAACAACTCTTTGAAGTATTTACCACAATTTTTCCCATTTTACAGAAAACTGAGGCCAAAAGGGAGAAAATGCCTAACTTGAGACCACAGAGTGAGTTAACTAGTTATGGACCCACACTTACCTCATTTTTCTTGATAAGTTAAGGAGAGAGCTGCCAGGCCCTCCTCCACTAGCCCCCACTTGCCTCTCCCACTCTCCAGTTCTTCTGCTGGCTCAGAGCTCCAGGGTGGGGGTGGGGTGCTGGGGAAGCTGCTGGAAGAACAGCTGAAGCTCCTCTCAAAGAGCCAGCGGGGTTCCTCCACCCCATAGCTCCTGGAAAAGGTCACATTTGGCGATTCAGCCTACAGAACAATGACATTTCAAGGATCAAAGAAAAGGTTAAAATATTCCTATAAATCTATTCTTGAGACTTTTAAGTATTTCCAATGTAAAGGGAAAATGTCATTTCTTCTTCCCCCAAGAGTGGTGGCGGGTGGGTTGCTGGTAATGGGTCTGCTCTCCTTTTCCTGGCTTGGATGAGCAGGGAGGAAGGATGGATTCACTTCACGTCCCTTCATATGCAAACAAAAGTGCAGTTAACCCCAAAATGAATTTATTTATGGAAACTAAATCCCAAATGGCCCCCAGAGAAGCTTCTCCAAATGGGGAGATGGACAGTGCCAGATTCCAGCACTCTCTTCCTCTCTGTCCAGAGCAGTTCATGGATCATTGCTGCAGAAGAGACCTCCAGGCTCTCAGGGTGGGATGGGGGTGAGGCCAGGCAGAGCCGGTGGTGGGGGGAGTCAGATGACCTGGCAGATCACTCCCCCGAGCTTCTGATCCTTATGTCCAGCTGCCTTGTGCATCCACATGGATGGATCTCAGGCACCTCAAGCCCAGCAGAGCCCAGATGGACTCACTACCTTCTCCCCCTGGATTGCATGTCTTGGTGTGTGGCCCCACTCTCTTTCACCCATTCATTCAGCAAATGTGTACACAGTGCCCTCTGAGTGCCAGGCGCTGTAACAGGCACCATATAACGTAACAAGGGGCAAGGACTCCTGCCTTCTAGCAGTTTGTAGACTATCAGGGGGATGAACTAAGAAAGGGACAAAGACCCCACCTGGGTGAAGGACTAACACATTTGTGAATGTGTGCTGATCAAACCCAGAGAAGGGAGTAAGTAACTCTGCAAGGGAGTCAGGGAAGGCTTCCCAGAGGAGACATTATTGGACTGGTCCAATAATGGACCAGTCCAAAAGGGACATTCAGACCTGGAGTCTTTGTATACAAAGACATGAATCTTAGCTATGGCTTGTTGGAGACGTGGGAAACACTGAGTACTGCAGGGGAGCCACGGGACTTTTAAGTACTTCCAAAGTAAAGGGAAAATGTCAGTCTTCCCAAAGGCTTCTAAAGCTGATTTCCTTCAGGGGACTGGGCTGCACCCCACACAGTCTGTGAGAAGACACTGTTTTTCAGAGCCCTCAAGCCATCGTTCGCCTCCCACATCCCATCAGTCTCTGAGCCCTGATCTCATCTGCCTGCTGAACATCTCCCCTTGCTGTTCCTCTCTCTCCCTGCCCACAGCCACCCCCGGTCCCGGGCCCCCGCCTCTCCATGGGATTGTGCACAGCCTCTGAGTGCTGACAGCCTCTGTGGGCAGTCTCCCTCCCAACCCTCTGGGTTGCAGCCAGAACCAGCCGTCGAAAGAGTCAGTCTTGGCATTTGACTCCCTCACTGAGGTCCCTTTGATGGCTCCCTGCTGCCTGTGGGATAAGTTTCTGTTCCTGAGCATCTGAAGCCCTTTGAGGCCAGAATCCCCATCTCTCCAGCCTCACTGGGCCCCTGTGTATCATACACCTTTCCAGGCCCTAAACCACTGGCAGCAGGAACTCATCAAGCCCCTTCCGGCCTTTGCATATGCTGTCTCCTCCTCCTGGAATTCTCTTCCCTGTGCTTATTTGCCTATCAAACTCCCATTGGGCTTTCAAGACCCAGATGAACAAATAATATGTGAGTAATGAAAACAATAAGGACTTCCACTGACTGACCATCCCCTCCAGTCCCTCTGTATCTCATTACACTACTTTATTTTCATAATATCCAAAATAGTATTTTCATTATACTTTACTACAAGATATTGAATATAGTTTCCTGTGCTCTACAGTAGAAACTTGTTTATCTATTTTATATATAGTAGTTAGTGTCTGCAAATCTTGAACTCCCAGTTTATCCCTCCCACCCCCTTTCCCCTTTGGTAGCCGTAAATTTGTTTTCTATGTCTATGAAGCTGTTTCTGTTTTGTAAATAAGTTCATTTGTGTCTTTTTTTTTAAAGATTCCACATATAAGTGATATCATATGGTATTTTTCTTTCTCGTTTTGGCTTATTTCACTTAGAATGATGATCTCCAGTTTCATCCATGTTGCTGCAAATGGCACTATTTTTATGGCTGAGTAGTATTCCATTGTGTGTGTATGTATGTGTGTGTGTGTGTGTGTGTGTTTGTATACCGTAACTTCTTTATCCAGTCATCTGTCGATGGACATTCAGGTTGCTTCCATGTCTTGGCTATTGTAAATAGTGATGCTATGAACATTGGAGAGCTTGTATGTTTTAGATATAGAATTCCCTCTGGAATAGCCCAGGACTGGGATTGATGGATCATATGGTAAATCTACTTTAAGATTTTTAAGGGATCTCCATACTGTTTTCCATAATGGCTGTACCAAACGACATTCCCGCCAGCAGTGTAGGAGGGTCCCCTGTTCTCCACATCCTCTCTAGCTTTTATTGCAAAATAGTATTTTTTATTTATGGCTTTGTCTGTCTGTTGTTCATCTCTCCCATCAGAGTGAAGGCTCCGTGAGGGAAGGACATGGATTTCCTGTGTCCTCAGTATCTAGAGCCATGGCCGGCCCTGAGTAGGAGATCAAAGAGTTTGTGGGATAAATTAAGAAATGACCCCTTAGAACAACCCTCGGAAGTGTTGAGTATTCTTATCCCCATACTACTATTGGGGAAACTAGGTCTTTGGCAACAAGGGATTTGGTAGCTACCTCAGTGCTTCATTTCCAGGGAGCCACTCAAGGGTGAGGCCACATCAAATTCTGATCCGGAGCCCCTGGATCCCTAGGGGGGTTCTGGAAGTGGGTGGTGGATGGTTCCTATCAGTGGTGGGGGGCTCAGTGGTGAGAAAAAGGGGTGGCCGGGGCAGCTTTGGAGGAGGCAACTCAGCCAGTTGAAGCTTGGCTTCTCAGAGCCTGTTTTCTAGGTTGGGAATTAAATGCACACAAGGTTCCCACTCATTCCTAATTGGCACCAAATTATGTGGAGTAGGCTGGCTGCGCTGCCCGGCTTCGCTCAGCGGGGGCCGAAGCAGCAGCTGGTACCAATAAGAGTGTTTATGTTGAGGTAGTGGGAAGACAGCCTTATCAAAGCAGCATGGGGTTGTTGTGGGAGCACTGGGCTGAGAGCCCTTAGTCCTTAATCTGGGGCAGTGGCAGGAACTCAGGGTTTAGGGTTAGGGATAGCTCAGCTGTGTGGCTGTTGATCTTTCTGGGCCTCAGTTGCCTCATCTCTAAAATGGGGATGGTCATCAAACCTACCTGCTGGCATTGTTGGGAGGTGAAGACTGCTGCATTTCTGTGGGCACCACACCTGTACCCTCTGCTGCCTCTCGGGAGAGGGGATGAGGATGGTTAGAGGAGCCCTTGTGACCTGGAGGGGAAGGTGGGCTGAGTCACTGGCCTTCCTGGGTTTATCTCATCTGCCCTTGGACTCCAAGCTTGAGAACACCTTCTTTGCCAAGACCTTTGAGTCCTGAGGCCTTTAGCAAGAGGGAGAGTATGAGGTTGGGGTGAACAGATCCCTCTTCCCAGTTGACCACTTGGCCAGTCCTAGGAGGAAGCGTGGCGCCAGGTGAGGAGGACAGCTGCTGGCGGAGTCACAGACCCCAGCGTGCATCCTCCAACCACGTGTGGTTGCGGCTCACGCACCGCTTGGTGTCTCAGATTCTCTGAGTGTGAAGTGAAGGGACTGGACTAGACGATCTCTGTGGGCTCATTCAGCTCTGACTGAAGCTTATTCTTTGTTTCCTTCCATATTAAACTTCCAATTCCTGCAAGTAGGTCTCTGGGAGGGACAGAGAGTGGACAAAGGGATTCTCATGGAGATGTGTTTGACGGATAGCTTCTTTCAGGGGCGTTTGTTTTGTTTTATTTAAGAAATGGGAATTCTTAACCCAAGGGCTAATGATGGGACTTTTGGAAATGGGCAAAGTGAAGAATTTCAGGCCTCAGGAGACAGAGGGACATGGAGAGAGGGGAAGCAAAGCCATGCAGGCAGGACATTGACGTGAGGACCCTGACGGAAGGTGCTGGAGATGAATATGGTCTCTGCAGAAGGTGCTGGGAGGTGCACAGAGTATCACTGTCCAGGCAAAAAGCTGTGATCTAAGCCCAGGAGAGTGGGGCTGGGGTCTGGGAGCGATGCGCTCCCATTAGTCTGGCGGCTGCTTAACTATTAAAGGGGCAGAGCCCAGCTGAGTCTTACATCCATGGGTTCTCCTAGCTCTGCCACTGTCTTTATGACTTTGGATAAGTTACTTAACGTCTCTGAACCTCAGTGTCTTTGGTATGATGGGGATAACCAAGCCCCCTCACAGGGCTGCCATGTGGAGTCAATGACATAACCAGCGTGAAATGTCTGACTTCAGCCCTAAGCGTTGTGAGCGCCAGTAAGTGGTGGCAGTTACTGTCCACATAATTCTACTAAGGGAGGCACAACTTCATCTTGGGGGCTCTTTCTGGGGACTTTGCAGAGACAGCAGCTACAGCCCTTGTTTCTTAAAGACCCCCAGGGCCTGGCGTCCTTGAGCAGGGAGATGCCTTAGGAGTTGGAGCCCCGCAGGCTCCAGTGTTGGGCAGGCACCCGCGCCTGCCTGCTAGGATGTTACAGCACTGCACGGGGCATGAGAGCGCGGGCTCTGCAGCCAGCCTGCTGGGTTCCAATCCTGTCACTTACCTGCTGTGTGACCTTAGGCCAGTCACCACACCTCTCTGAGTCACAGGTGTTTCGTGTTTAAGAGGGGGCTGATGATAACAATAATTACTGCAGGGATCTGTTAGAAGGGACAGATGCTCTTGGGAGGCTGCTCATGTCCGCTTGTCTATCAGTCCATCTATCTGTCCTTCCCCCACCCACTGAAGGGATACAGAAATGAATACAACATGGAACCCACCTGCCCTCAAGAAACTCAGCATTTAAGAAAGGGGAGCAGATGTGAACCCACATGACTGTGATTCGGGGTGGTAAGCCATCTGTGCCATAAGCCCCCCTATGGAATATTAGCAAAGACGAAATAAAGGAATGTACATAAAGCATCCAAGGCAACTGCTTGGTACATGTGGCTACTGAGTCCTTGAACTGAGACTAATCTAAGCTGAGATGTGCTGTGAGAGAATAACCACTAGGTTTAGAACGCTTAGTGCCAAAAACCCAGCGACGTATCGCTCTAAAATGTTTTTACATTGATTACATGTTGAAATGATAATATTTTGGATATATTGGGTTACATCAAACATATTACTAAAATTAATTCACCTGTTTCTTTTCACTTTCTTTAATGTGGCTACTAGAAAATTCAAAGTTACCAGTATGGATTGCATTCTATTTTTCTTGCTCAGTGCTGATCTAGAGCAATGCTAGGCATTTTGTAGGTGCGAAGTCCACGTTTGCTCTTTTTATTTTAATTGCTGGGTTCAAGTGCTGGGCTTACAACCTCCTGTTTGATCTTGTGAAGGTTATTCAACTCTAAATCTCAGTTTTCCTCCCTGTAAAATGGGACCAATGGGTTTAAATGAAATTGTGCCTGGAAAGTGCTTGCCCAAGTGCCTAACATATGGGAAGCACTCTGTCAATATTAGCTGTTCTATTTTTGGCCTGTGGGACCAGAGGTGAGGATTCCCACCCTCCGAGATGGGAGAGGGGCTCATCTGGTACCCTCCAGGCAGTGCAGGAGGGGCCAAGCCAATGGAGTTCCCTACGAGTGAGACCTGAGTTCTGAGTAAACTCCGCCTTGAGCTGGAGGTTGAGCTGTTGGCCGGTTATATTAAGGGAAGGGTCAATAACACATTAATGGGATCAGTGGCCCCATTAATCTTCCTCTAATGAACAGCCATTCAAGCCAAACTGTCTTCCTTAGATCCTGGAAGACATTCTGTATTGGCAGGAAACTCACTGGGTAAAAAGAACCTCGAATCCTATAAAAGTGATTTAGAGGCTTTGCTTGGGAAAGGCGTTCTGGGGACTGGACGCAGGGCAGGAGAAATGAAACAGCAAAGTCACAGCAGACCTCTCCCTCGGGGCTCCAGGTGGAAAACCCAGAGCTGGCGGGGAGAGGGGAGGGAAGGGGGGGGGACTTTGGTGAAGGTCAGGGGTGAGGGGACAGTTTAGCTCTCCATGTCTGTCTGGACACTCTTACCTCTGAATAAACAAATTGTTGGTGATGCAAGAATTTGGACAGCCTGGAGGACCCAGGGGGACAGTAACGGGCAGTTGAGAGAGCTGAGATGGGCACCAGAAGTCCCGGGTCTGGTGGGCTCACCGGCAGGGCCGAGCTGTGTGACTGCAGGGGTCTTGTACACGGTGTCAGGGCAGAGGGGCCTTACTGGGAGGTGAAGTGGCAGTGGGGCCTGGGGAAGGATGGCCCCAGGGTCCCTGGGAAATGGGCGGAGGCCGAGGAAGACCCCATCTGGGTCATTTGACTTTGATCTTCTCTTTCTCCTCTGTCCCAGTATCTCACCCTTGGCCCACAGATGCCACAGGCCAACATCAGCACTCTCCTCCTTGGGGGTCAGTCTTCTTCTGGGCACCAGGGGTTTGTTTGAAAAGACAGATGCCCCCAGAAGGCTGGTCATTTCTGCTTGCCTGTCAGTCCACCTACCGGTCCCTCCCCAACCCATTGAAGGGAAACAGAAATGAATACAACATGGAACCCACCTGCCCTCAAGAAACGTAGCATCTAGTAGGGAGAGCAAATGTGAACCCACGTGACTGTAAGTCACTGTGCCAGAAGGTTCACATGGAGCACTGTGGGGTTTCAGAGGACGAGGACTGCTTCCATCTGTTGGGTGAGCCTGGGCTTCCTGGAGGAGGTGGCTTTGCAATCAAGCCTCAAAAGAGAACTTAGAGATCAGCAAGTCCAATTCTCCCTTTTTACAGATGAGGAGAGATCCAGAGAGAACACAGAAGTCGGTGTGGCTATGCCAGCCAGGATGTGTAAGATTTGGAAATGCTTGGACAGGGAAGGCATTCCAGGTGAGGGAACAGCTTTAGCAAAGTCCTGGAAAAGGAAACTGGAGCCTGTAGAAAAGGCACCGGGCAGTTCAGTGTGACCAGAGGCTGTGGCAGGGACAATGAGGCAGTTTGTAAGGACTTTGCTTTGACCCAGTCACCAGAGCCTCTGGGTGGAGTGGTGGTAGAGGTCCCAGAGGCTTATGGAGAACTCTGGCCGTGCTCTGCCTGCCTCTTCCTCCTCTCAATAACCCCACAGACCCAGGCAGACTCCCTGGAGGTGGCCTACCCACCTGCAATGCCCAGCTCAGAATGGAGGGTACCTAATCTGCTTCAGGTCCCTGAGGCCTCCCTGTGCTGGTCTGTGGCTCTGGGAACAGCAGGGTGACCACCTGAGGGGACCTTCTTGTAGCTGAGTCACTCCATGTCCCTGAGCCTCAGTTTCCTCCTGGTGAAGCAGGACCCCCAGTCTGCCTCCCAGGGTTCTCTTGGGCTCCAGGAAGCATCAGGTACAGAGTTATCTCCATGGCGGTGGTGGTGGGGCAGGTTGGATGCTTGTGTAATTATAATAGCTTACACTTACAGAGCATGTCCTGAGTGCTTAGCACCGTCCTCAGTACTTCCCATGATCCCCTCACTGAGGCTTCAAACCCCTCTGTGAGGTCACCGTCATTGGTAGCTCTGTTTTGTAGGTGGTGAATGCTGAGGCCCAGAGAAGTGAAGTGACCCATCCCATTTCACACAGCCGGGCCAGGCACAGGCAGCCTGAGTCTGCGCGCTCACCCCCGTGCGCACACACTGTCTGCTCCAGCACTGGGCTCAGCACTGAGCCTGTAGGGCAGATGCCTGGGGAATCCTCCAGAGAAGCCCTCTGGGCAGCCTCTGGGCAGGACGACTCACGCGCTTAGAGGTGGCAGTGACCTCTTCCTTGCGCTACTTGGGAAACCGGCCTTGATGGGCAGGGTGCTTGCCCAAGGTCACAGTGAGCTAAGGGCTTAATGAACACGTCCTAGAATCTGTTTGGAATGAGACACAGTCAAGTCTAGTCCTCACTTCCCACTTTTGACCCCACCGGGGTCATTCATTCTGTGTCTTGAACGCCTCCCATGGTGGGGATTATTTCCTGGGTAGCCTCTTCTTGGAATAGCTTGGACTCTTACAAAAGCTCTTCCTTCTGTTGACCCACAATTGTCCTTTTGTCTCTCCTTCGCGGAGTTGGTATCATCTCCTGAGTCCACAGGGATTATCCCCGCAGACTAGCAGCTGCCTGGAGACAGTTACCACACCCCTCGCTCCCCGTCCTCTGTCGGTCTCTGTACAGGGCTGACTCAGGCCCTTCTGTCCCCTCTTGACAAGGTTTGTGCCCCTTGCCCACCTGTCACTCTCATCTGAAGAGCTCCAGGCTGGGGTGGATTGGATCTTCTTCCTGGGCTGGTACATCTCAAAGCCAGAACAACACTGAGCTCAAGGCAGAAAAGGAAGTAAATGGTTTTTTAGCAGGATGACAGTCAGGAAATCTCTGCTGACTTTCAAAGGAGCAGAGCCACACAGATAAAATCTACCCCTCCCTTTCTCCTCCCCTACTGCCCCTCAGGACTTAGAACTCCTCCCCGAAGTCCCCTGCTTTCCCCCCATCCCCAGCATGAGGCTGAGTAGCTCACAAACTACAGGAAAGCCTCCAAGAAGAGGCTGGGAAAGAGTGGTAATGATTAAGGGTTAAGTTAGAGAATGGATAGTTTGAACATTCATCAGATCCTCTACCAATGTGTGCACGCATCTTCATGGGCCTGTATTTGACTGACTGACGGGTTATAGATAGACTGATAATCCTTTTGTGATAGGGAAAGTAGCAGGAGTCGGACCTGGACCCCCTCTGCAGGGTTTATTCTGATGGGAACAGGAGGACATAATCCCCTTCCCTATTTTAAACCTCATACTCCTATTAATGCAACCTAAGGACACATAGGCTTTTTAGTAGTTGCACGTTCCCATTGATTCAATTTATACTTAATGTTGAATAAAAGCCCTCTGATGTTCCTTCCTCCTGAGCCACATTTTTGCCCACTGTAGCTCTCCTTCCCGCAATCATACTCTGTTGCCATTGTGTGCTGGGTTATCCAAATCTGTTAGCCCAGATGGGGTGGACAGCTTAGCCCTGTGGCTAACCACTTGGGACCTCTCTGCAGTCGAACTGACAGTCATCCTGCCAGAAGCCCCTGCCTCCACACCACTCTCCTCTCCCCGCCCCCCTCGCCCCATCCATTCCTCCTTGCTGGGCCACCCTGAAGGACCCAGCCTCCTCTTCTTCCCACAGTCATCCATCCGGGCCTGAGCACAGGAGCCACGAAGCAGAGGCAGGAGGTGAGACTGGAAACACTTCTATTTTCACTCTGACATTTTCAGTTTGTGAAAAACCTCACTTGAATCTCACTCTGATGTTTGCTCCTTTGAAGGGGAAGGAAGGGCTGAGTCTTTTCCACTCTGGGCTGAATTCCTTAGGAAATTCCCCACTTTCCCTGACACCAGCCCCTTCTTCATAAACTTGAGGGCATGAGCAGTTGTGGAAAAAATAAATAGATAAAAAACCAGAATTAGCCTTAGATTAAAACCGCCTGGAAGAGTGGGGCCAGGAGACAGGAAGGCCAAAAGGGGCCCCCAGAGCGATCCTGTAGGCTCCACGTGGAGACCAAACTGGACCCAAGATGGAGAGGTTCCTCTTGGAACCTCCTTCTCTCCAGGATCCTCAGGGTCCGTGGCTTAATGCTGGTTCATCTCAGACCTTCCAGCCCCAACCGGGGAAAGAGGCTATTCTGAGGAGGGAGGCTGGGCCGGGAGACCTCAGCCTTGGAGAGTTTAATTAGGGCATTGGCTTTTTATTGGAAGGTTAGAATGATTTCCACTCCTGGAGACATTAGGAGGCCCAACAAATTCTATCACTGCTTTATAGTTTGGAAATACAATATAGATTTTACTGCGGGCCTTGGTGTCATCCTTTAAACAACTGCGGAGTCTGATAAAGCAGAGAAGCTAGTAAAGCAGGACCGCGGAAGGCCAGCTAGGTCCTCACGTGTCAACACGGCGCTCTCTGGGAAGGCGTGGCCTCCCTTTCTGATGGGGAAAACCGGATGCCTGGTTAACCTGCTGGACCCCACAAGTCATCGGAAAAGTGTTACTGAGAAATTCTTCTAGATCTGGGAACTCAGGGGGTCTCTGGCTGGGGGTCCCCTCCCTTTTGAGGATTTTATTTGAAACCTCTTCCTCCAGAATGTCTTTCTTTTCTTGTTTGTTTTTGTTTCTTTTGAGGGGAGGGGGCGGGAATTAAGCTTATTTACTTATTTAACCTTATTTTTTTTTTAGCGGAGGTGCATGCTAAGCAGGTACTCTGTTACTGAGCTATACCACTCCCCCCCCCCCCCCCGTGAGGGTTTATTCTGATTTAGTTCAGCAGTTGTCTGTTGGGTTAGCCAAACCTGCTAGCCCAGACAGGGTGGACCTTTACTAGGTGCCAGGCCTGCGGGGGGCGGGTACTGAGATGAACAGTGCACCGTCCTGTCCCCGTGGAGCTCACAGTCTGGAGCGGGGAGGTGAGCTGGGGAACAATGAATGATAATGTCGGACAAAGCAGAGGACAGAGAAAGTCACACGAGGTGGTGGCGGTTAGAGGAAAGAGGGATGGATTCTGCCAGGGGAGCATCTGGGAGGGTATCACAGAGGACATGATATATGAGCAAGGCCTTGAAGGATGAAAAGGTTTTAACTGATGTCCCTCTGGGGCTGCAAACTTGCTTCACTTTCCATCTTCCTCATCTTAACTCAGTGGCTCTGCCACCTGGGGTGTTTAGGCCAGAAACCCAAGAGAATCATCACCCACATCCCACCCGTCACCAAGTCCTATTGATCTACCATCAAAATATATGTCAGTTCTGTCCCATTCTCTCCACTGCCACTGCTACTGCTCTCTTGCCTGGACGCTGCAGTATCTTCGCTAGCAGACATTTGTCGTGTAGGGCCACCCAGCCTCCTCTCACTGTATTTTCCATAACAGATCCTCGTTCTCATCTGGGAGATGTACCTCTTCACCTTCTAGGCACATAATTCCAAGGAAACTGGCTCCATCCCTGGCTCTAGGGTTATAGCATATGATCCAGGCCAGGCCAACGGCTCCTTTCATTCCTCTGGCTGGCAATTGGTCCAGGGATGGGCACAAGACTTAGGTCAGACCAATCAGAGCCAATGAGACTTCATTCCAGGACTTGATTGTGTTCTTAGGGAAGCAGACTCAATTCTTTCCTGGATGTGCCTGGACAAGAACAGATATAGGACTGGAGCTTTGCCAGCCATCTTGCCCCCATGCAGCATGATCCTTGGGGAAAATGGAGCCACCTAGAGGAAGAAGGGACAAGAGATAGAGGGAAAGAAACTGGATCATGGCAACATTGTCTGAACCTTGATCAAGCCTTACCTGAATTCCTTCCCCATATTTGGGCTTTCAGCTACACTTATTAATAAATTCAATTTTTACTTGAACTGTTTTGGGTTGGATTTTTCTGACATTTGCAATCAAAAAAATAATGTAGTTTCCCCACACTCTCTCCTGCTCCCACACCCCTGCAATGTTTTTCACACTGTAAAACCCTTTAGCCACTGTCCATTGCCCTAAGGATAAAATCCCCAAATCCTTAACATAGCCCGTGAAGCCCAGCATGATTTGGATTCAGCTTCTTTCTCAGTCTCATTCATTACAATCCAGCCATGCTGAATTCTCAGTGTTTCAAACATGCCAGCTTTTTTCCAGCTCCCAGAGCCTCCCCATACACCATGTGAAAAGACAACCTAGACAGCATCTCTGAGGAATGGCTGCCCCAAAACACAAACTACAGTGTGTCCCTCGCTTCTTCAAAATCATCTTCCACGGGATCATTATTTCTCCCCCTGGAACTCTCTGTCCTAGCTTGTCACCTGATTGGTTTCTACTCACCCTTCAGATCTCAGCTCAAAGAGGCCTGCTCTAAATGTGGTTAGTCACCATGACACTTTCTCATAGCATCTCCTTTCATTCTTTATAATGCTGACCCAACCAGCAGTTAGGTGTGTGTACGTGTGTGTGTGTGTGTGTGTGTGTGTGTGTAGGTGAATGTTTGTTCACTCCATCAGGCCAGAAGCCATGCCTGTCTTTTTCATCATGCTATCTCTTATGCCTGGAAGAGTTCCTGGTACATTCCAGAGGCTCAGCAAATACTATTTGACTGGCAGAGTGAAGAAGAGTTGAGGATTGAGTTGGACGATCCTGCCTCAGTTTATAACAGGGGCAGAATTTCAGTGTCTGAACAGGCAGCATGTATTCAAAGAATCATAAGACCCCTAGAGCAGAGGCTAGATTGAACAAGTTGGCTAGGGCCAGATCACGAGGGCCTTGAGTACCTGAGATGTTTGCTATTCAGTCTATAAGCCAGTAATTTTCAAAGTCCTGCAAGATGCTCTGCTGAAGGAAAAGACCAAGCGGATCAGAGGTTAAAGAAGCCTGAAAGCAGATGGATTCTCTAAGACCCTCTGGGGGAGGTACAGTACAAGTGATCATTCCAAAGCTCTGACAAGTCCTGCAGTGGCAGAATTTTAGGTTAAGTGTTGACAACACTTACAGTTGTTACAATTACAACTGTTACAATTGTAAAATGAATATTTCCATATTTATGAGATTGATATGCACATGTAACATAGAGTTTCTTTAGTGTCCCTGAAAGCTGGTAATTTGATCAATTAAGTTTCTTACAACTGACAACATCTTAGAATTGAGGCCACATGACCAGGATTTGCAGAAATAATGATCCCATGGAAGATGATTTTGAAGAAGCGAGGGACATACTGTAACTTGTGTTTTGGGGCAGCCATTCCTCAGCAGTGTGAATGTGTCGGGGGCTGCCATGCACGGGTTAGAAGCCTGAAATCTGGACCTCTCACCCCTATTAAGTCTCCGGCTGCTGACAGGGTTGCTAGTGAGTCGCTGACTCTGGGGTCTGCGAATAGGAGAATTTAATTAGGACACTGGGGTGTTGTTGAAAGGTTGGATCAATTTCCCCTAGCGGAGGCCTTCTGTCTTCTTTTGTGAGAAGACAATCTAGAAAGCACCTCCTGACTTTTGTACAGCTGTCCAGAGATGCTCGTTGGTGCCTGGATTGATGCTGTTCATGGAGCCTTCGGGTGGGACCGTGGCTCTTCTCCACCTTCCAAACACATTCAGGGCTGAGGCACCGCGGCTCTTTCCTTGGCTAATTGCAAAGGCCTCCTAACTGATCTCCCTGCTCTACCCTGCAGTGTACTCTCAACACCACAGCCCAAGAGATTTCTTTAAAAACGCAAGTCAAATGATGTCACTCATCTGCTCAAAATCCTGGGATGATCCTCCATTTCACTTAGGGGACAGCCTGTGTCCTCACCAGGGTCTACAAGGCCCTACACTGCCTGACCTCAACCCCTGTGACCCTCCCCAGTCCAACAAGCTGCCTCAGGGCCTGTGCACTTACTGTTCCTCAGCCTGGTGCCCACTCCCCAGGGAGCCATATGGCTAACTCCCACATTTTAAAGTCTTTGCTCCAATGCTGCATCTCAGTGGTGCTTTCTCTCCCACCTACTGAACATTATACCCCGATCACTCTGCGTCCTCCTTTCCTGCTCAATTTCTCTTCATACCACCCTGCACCTTCTAACATACTGTGCTGGGCAGAGTTCCAGATGCCCGCAGACTCCAGCCCCCTGGTGTCCACACACCTTGTCCTGGTTATTCAATCAAACATGGATCTAGATGCCACTGTGAAGGGATTTTGCAGATGGAATTAAGGTCCTAAATCATTAGTTGACTTTAAAAAGGGGAGATTATCCTCCGGAGCCTAACCTGATTAGGTGAACCCTTCAAAGGGACTGGGTTTCCCCTGGCGAGAGAGATTCAAAGCTTGAGCTTTTACATGTACGAGAAGTTCTCCATTGCTGGCTTTGAAGATGGAGAGACCACGTGGCTAGGACCTGAGAGCCACCTCTAGGAGCTAAGAGTAACCCCCACTGGCAGCCAGTGAGGAACTCAATTCCTTCAACATCCATGTGAACTGGAAGGAGGACCCTGGGCTCCGGAAGGGAAGGCAGCCCGGCTACCGACTTGATTTCAGCCACATGAGACTCTGAGCAGAGACCCCAGCTAACCGGGGCCAGCACTCGAGCCCAGGGAAATTGTCAGATCATTCGTGTGTCTTGCTTCCAGCCACCAAATGTGTGGTAATTTGTTATACAGCAATAGAAAACTAATACAATGGAGGGGAGGTATAGCTCAGTGGCAGAGTGTGTGCTTAGCATGCATGAGGTCCTGGGTTCACTCCCTGCAGTACCTCCATTTAAAAATAAATAAATAAGCAAATAATTAAAAAAAGAACTATAACAACAACAACAACAAAAACCCTAATACAACAAGCCACACGTTTCTTTTGTTTATCATCTGTCTCCTCTGCTGGGATGTAAGCCCCAGGAGGGCAGGGATTTTGATCTGTTCTGTTTGCTGCTCTATCCTTAGTGCCTAGCACAGTGCCTGCCATATGGTAGGTGTTCAGTAAATGCTGGTTGAATGAATGAGTGGGAGTGGGCCTGGCATCAGCATGGCCCTGCCTTCCAGGAGTCCTTGGCCTTAGGAGATGTACCCCATTGGTAAATAACAAGGTAGAAAGAGCTAATGGAGCAGAAGAGGTGAGTGCAGTTTGTTTGCTATAAATCTCTCTGGCTGCCCAGCGAGGATCTGTATTTTCACAGCCCCAGCAAAGCCCTCTGCTCTGAGAGGAGCGTAGTTGAGAAATTACTGCCCAACCTGGGTAATTAAAGCTGGCTTGGCACCCCCCTCCCAACCTTCCTGCGCTCACGAGGGGGTTGCTGGGGGATGCCTGGTCACCCTGTGCTGAGAAGGAAGCCTCTCGAACACCTACCTGTCTAAGTAATTAACCTATTAAAATGAAAGCGATAAATCCTGGTGCCAAGGTGAGGCATGGTGGTGGTCTCTGCTGTGTTTCTTTCATTTCAATTTCAAAGCCCATGTCACTGTTGCTTCAGAGCCACAAGGATAATGAGTTTGTGTGCTGTCTGGCTCCCGGGGATGGGCCACTGTTTTGAGACCTGAGATGAGGCTGCTGTTCCCCAAACCCAGTAGCCCTGGTTTGGGACTAGCCGACACTGATCTTTGGATGAGCTGGGTCAGAAGTCTGGAGGGGATTTGGGGAGGAGATTCTAGACCTCTCCTCTCAGTTTTCTATGTCTGCCTCCAGCCTCCCACTCTAGCTAAGTAGAGGTTGGAGTCAGAAGCCCAGGATCTTAGAATTTTAGAGCAGGAAAAAAGCATAAAGGTCTTTCATGATACAACTAGAGGGCTGAGGGCCAGAGAGGGTGAGAGATTTGCTTGAGGTCACACAGCAAGTCAAAGGCAGAGCCAGGACTGGAACCAGGGCTCCTTCTACCATAACTACCAGTCTCTTTACCTCTTTGATACCCTCACTCCACAGAGGGAAACAAGATCTCCATTTCCAGCCCTCTGAGGGTCTGTTTAGAGTTTCTGAGACCAGGCCAGGGATGGAGGCTGCGCTGAGAATCTGAATCCCAGGAGGGATATCATCAGCCCCACAGACTCCAATTTACAGATGAGGAAACTGAAGCCTGGAGAGGAGCAGTGCTGGCCAAGGCCTCCTGGCCAGTCAATGGTGAGAATCTAGAATTTCCAGCCCCTGGCTAGTGCTACCTTCCCTGACTCCCTCCACGTTGTCTCTTCCTGTTAGGAAGGAGATGTCCTTTGAATCAGGAGCCTCTCGGAAGGAGCTGATGGGGACGAAACAGCATGTAAAAGGGACAGCTTGAATCAGCACCTGGAGGTGTAACTGAGCTCTTGGGCCCCCTCCCCCTGCCGCCCCCGCCCAATTGCTCTGGGAGGGCTCAGCTTAATGGTGTATTTCCTCCTTAAATTAATTGACTGCAGCTTGTGGAGCAAGTCCACCCATTCTGCAGAGTGTTGGAAAAATCACCCCAGGCCACACCCCCCACCTCATATAGAAGGCCCGGGGCTCAGTGAGGCCAGAGGTTCACAACTGTCATAGGCACTCACATCCCTTAAGAGGACCTGCTTTCCTCCCTGGACTTGGGACAGTAGTCGTAACCTGAAACTCACCGATGAAGAAAATAATTGGTGACTAAAGCTTCTAGGAATTCAGCCACATTTAAAAAGAAATTTATATTCACATGTCCTAATTGCATCTCCAACACTTGGAGGAAAAAAAGCGCAGCTTACCAATGTGCAGAGCATGATTTAGTCCCCAGACACAGGTAGGGACATTTGAGGGTCCCTCTGATTACCCATCAGGCCCCATGCCCCTGGCTTGGGAACTTTACAGAGCATTTTCCTTTTCTTTCTCTCTTGGGAATGCGCACAATCACCAGGTAATATTCCCATTTTAAAGACGAGGAAACTGAGGTCCAGGGCCTTGTCTTCGTTCAAAATGCACTGACTGCTTTCTGGGAACCCCAATAATGTTGAGTAATAGGTGAATAATCTCAAATTCCCTAGATTTTATCCTGGCTTCCCGTCATCCGCTGTGTGATCTTTGGAATGTTACCAGCCTCTCTGGGCCTCAGTTTCCTTATCTTCGTGAGAGGGTCCGAATATATCTACTTGCAGGGTTGTGTGAGGATTCAATGAGCTAATACCTGTGAATGTTTGAGAAATGCTAGCAATTGTCAACATCACCATCATGGCAGACGGTTAAGCTAGGGAAAAGTCCCGCCAGCGAGCCGCATCCCTGGGTTCAATTGAATCTGAAAACAATGAACCAGCCCCAGTAAGTGTTTTCAGTCCTGACAATCAGGGGAGGGTTAAAAAAAGAAGAAGAAAGAAAGAAAAAAAAGTGAGACCAAATTATTTTCTTTAGGGAGAAAGAAATCTCATTTGGAGGCACGCTCTGTAGGGGGAGAAGGTGGTGCAGGGTGTAATACACGATCTGTCCATCTTCACGCGGCTTCGGAATTGCTGCTGGCATTTCTAGCAAGAAGCCGCCACCGGCCCCACTTCCTGTAATATCCTAATTAAAGGGCTGTTATTCATATGGGAGGTACTGTGGCCAAGTGACAGGCCTGGGGCCGGGAGCAGAGGTTGCAGGCTGGGAGGGGCGGGCTGTCAGCTTCCCGCCGCGTGCTCCTCTGCTTGCTGCCTGCGCCCTGGCCCTCCCCGCCCGGCGCGGACATCATCTGCTGCCGGCTGTCCCCTGCTCACCACCAGGCATAAGCTGTGGCGATGGGGAGTCCAGGTCCCCTGGAGGGACTCTCCTGCTGTGCCCAGGGCGCTCCTGCTACAGTGAAGGGAGTGGGGGAATTCGGGAGAAGGGCTTCTTGGAGCTCCGAAGGGTGGAGAGGTGGGAGAAGGGGGAACAGACTGCAGTGAGGGGAGCAAAGAAGGAGAGAAGGGTGGCAGGAAGGAAAGGGACAGGAGCTGAGAACCCCGCCTCTGGGTGCCAGACCAGGGCTCTCTGTGTCCATCATCCCTCAGAGCCGCACAGCAATCGGTTGAGGCAGGTACTATAGTTAATCCTTTCCCCACGCTGCAGTTTCCTCACCTGCAACGTGAGAGGTGGGCTGAGTGGATTCTGAAGGGCCAAATGAAATGAGAGAGAGAGGAAGAGGAGATAGGAACAAGGGTGGACAGAGGAAAAGGCGAGGAGGAGAGGTGGGGGAAGAGAGGAGGGCTGCAGCAGCTGGAGAGCCTTCAGTGATGGGGGAGTGGGTTCCGAGCTTCAGCAGAGAGACACCCAGGGAAGCCAGGGAGTTCTGAGCGCTCTTCCCCACAGCCAGGAAGCCGGGGAGGGGGCTGCTCAAGTCCCCCAACCCCGCTCCCCAGGGGGCAACTTTTGTAGAATGTTTCAGATGTTGTCGTGGGGTGAGCATAGTCCTTGGGATCTGGAAGCAGCAGGAGCTGGTAAGAGTTGAGTTTCAGGCTGGGGTGGTGGTAGGGGAAGTACTGGGCAGGGGGGTGGCCAGGCCTAGAAGGGGCTGACTCTTAAGGAGGACCAGTGTGTGTGTGTGTGTGTGTGTGTGTGTGTGTGTGTGTGTGTGTGTGTGTACAGACCTGGCAGTGGGTGATTCACCAGACATCTGCCTTAAGCTCGTAAACTGTCTAACCAAAGTGGATCTGGCACCTCGATGAGCACCTACTGTATGCAGGAGCCTGAAAGTTTCAGCACTGCCCATGCCTCCTCTACCTCATTTTATCTCCTTGACTCCCCTGTGGAGAAAATGGTGGGTGAATCCTGACACTGCAAGGAAACCTACTCAGAGAGCTTCAACCCCTTGTGAAGATCAGCCTGCAGATGACAGGCAGCCCAGCTGGGATGCTCACTTGGGTCATCTGCTTCACAGGTGGCCTCTTAACCTGGGGCCAAACTGCCAACTTGGAGCACCGCTCTGGGCCAAGCCCTGGGGCTTCAGTGGGAGAAACCACCCTCCTTGCCTTTCAGATGTCCTCAGACTGATGGGGGAGGCAGACTCAGAGCTGGCCAACCTGCTACGGACAGGATCAGTGCCATGTCCTGGGTGCCCTGGCTGAAGCCCCTTGGGTGTGAAGGAGAGGGCACCCAAGGCCATGAATCACCTATGGCCATAATTCTTTTCCTTTTCCTCCTCAGCCATCCTCAGAATGGGCCATTCCCTCATGGTCTTGAAGTGGCTGCAACCGCTCCAAGCATCACAGCCTCACATGGCTGCAACCAGAGGCAGAAAATGACCTGCTTCCTATTGCTCATTTCTTCTTAAGAGCACTGAGACCTTTCCCAGAACCGCCCCCTCCCCCTAGAAGAATGCCTCTCTTGTTTCCTGGCCAGAATTGCCCCACATGCCCTCCGGTCCCCCAACAAAGCACTGTCTGGCTTAGACCAATTGTGATTCACTCCCTGGGGCTGGGAGGGGCTCAGTCTTTTCTGGCTTCTGAACAACACCGAGCTCTGTGAGTAGGAAGGTCCACACTGACCCTCCCCTTCCCACGCTGGGTCTCAGCTGTCAAGATTCCTCTCTCAACACTGCCCAGGCGCCTCCCCTCTGGTCAGCCAAGGACAGGCAAGTATCAGAGTTCCCCGGAGACAGAGGGCTCAGTGTGGGCCAGAGTCCTGGACTGACACAGAATCTTGTCGCTGTCTGGTCCCCAAATCCCTGGGCGGCTGACCTCAGCATGGCCTTGGCCCCAAGCTGTCGCAGAACTCCTGCTAACACTAATCACATTTACCAGCTTTATCCAAATATCTTTCCTGACAACAGCTGGAGAAGTGGTACCATTATCACCATCATTTAGCAGAGCAGGAAAAGGAGACAGACAGGTAGACCATGCAGCTAGAAGTTGGCGGAGCTGGGATGTGAACCCAGGCAGTCTGACTTCAAAATCTTCTCTCTTAACTGCAGCCCTGTTGCCTCCTAGTCCCTGATCTGTCCCCTCCGTGTGGGTCTCAGACTCTCAGACTGTCTGGGCTGGATGGGGCCTTAGTGGCTGATGGGGCAGTGGGGCGGGGTTGGGGAGGAGAGGCACTGGGTGAGGGGAGCTGGGCTGCCTGTCTTCTGGTGGCTTTGTGAAGGTGACATGGCATCTCTAAGCCTCTGTTTTGCAGGTTTGAATGGAAAATTATAGATGCCTACAACAAAGGGATGTTGAGAGAATTAGAGATAATATATGTAGGTAGTAGTAAATACTCAACTAGTCCCTGCTGGCTAAATGATAGCAATTGTTATGTGAAGCCAGATAGAGCTGGGATTAAATTCCAGCTCCAAGGAGGGAGGGTGTAGCTCAGTGGTAGAATGCATGCCTGGCATGCACAAGGTCCTGGGTTCAATCCCAGTACCTCCATTAAGTAAATAAATAAACCTCCTCCCACAAAAAGCCCAAAAACAACAACAACAAAAATTTTTAAAAAATAAAAATAAAAATAAATCCAGCTCCAAGATTTATGAACTGTGTGATCTTACACTTTTTTTCTCTGATCCTTTAATGCCGTCATCTGTAATTTGGAGATAATAAAGTTGATATCATAAGGCAGTGCTGAGGGCTAAATAAGATCATGCCAATGAAAGTAGTTTGTAAACCATAAAGCACTTCTCAACTGTGGAGTGTTATCATGAGCTCCTGCTGACCGGTCACCTCTTTTCTGCTGGGGGCCCTTTGGAATCACTTTCTCTCACAGCAGGCAGCCCCCCGTTTTTCTTTTCTTGCCTCTCCCTGCCCCCTGCAGGTGTTTGCCGAGGCTCCCGGTGGATGCCACCTGTCCATGTGTCCATTCATGATTCATTCAACAAATATGTGTACCTGGTGATGAAAGTCTGGTAGAGCAAACATTGAGACTCTGGTCTTGGAATTTGCTGTCCAGTGGGAGAGACAGTTGTTAACCCAATCACCACACCAATAAATATATTATTACAAACTGTGAAAAGTGCACGAAGAAGTACAGCAAGCTAGGGGAATTCACAACAGGGGTGTAGTTTAGGGAAGGAGAGCATGGCTGGCCTCCCTGAGGAGGTGACATTTAGGCCAAGACACTATTCTTGCTGTAGCCTTGCTGTGATGAGCATGCGGGATGTAGACTGGATCCAAGGCTCCCTCTTGTCCCTGTGGACCAAGGGCTGTGTTCCAGCCATCCCTGGGCACCATGGAGCCTCCCAAAATGGACAAACCAGGAAAGCTCCAAGCCTCTGCTCTCTGCAACCCCTAGCCTGGGATGGGCCCCTGAGCTCTCCTGGACCTTCCCTGAGAAAGCCAGGATCTCAGTCAGTGACTCATAAGCAAAATCTCCTCTTGGTCTCGGAGGAAGTCTCCATCTTCACATGAATGTACCTAAGGGCTGAGCCTCAGTTTCTCCATCTGCCAAAGTGGGTAAAGATTCCTGCCCCACACACCTTCCAGGTGAGAACAAGGAACCTGGGGCTGGAGGTGATTTGCAAAAGCCTGAGACGTGCCTGCTCACATCAGAACCTCCTTTACCTTGCTCCCTTTCATGTGCGCCACTCCCATTCCTTCTTTCCTTCACTTCCCAAACTGGTAAAGCCATGGGTGGGGAAAGGCTCAGACTTCCCTCTTGCCAGTCCCCTTCCTGGGCACAGAGCCTTGTCCCAGATATGCCCAACTTCTCTTCATAGACGGTTCATCAGAATTTTAAACTTTAGGAGCAACAGGTTAGGAGCCAGACAGACCAAGGGTCAAATCCTATCTCTGTGGCTTCCTTGCTGTATGATTTTGGGTAAGGTCATACGGCATATATATATTCGGTGTTCTCCACTAACTCAGACTTGGTTGTCTGGACCTCCAGTTCCTCATCTGTAAAATGGGTACAAACTCAAGTCTGAGCCGAGAGCGTTGTTGCGAGGACTAGGTGTAATAATATCAGTAGATGGCTTAGCCTGGCTTGTGAGATGGACTTAATAAAAAAATCTAAAATAAACAAGCACCTTACAAAGTGCTTGCCCTGGGCTAGGCATGGTGCCAGGAGACTGGAACATTGAAGGCAAAAGAAAATGGAGGCAGCTGAAAACAGAGATGATGGTGGAGCCATGGTGGGTGCTCTGGGCTGGTGTCGGGAGAGCTGGCGCTGGATCCCTAACTTGCTGGGTGACCTGGGTTACTCACCTAGCCAGGTGCCGAGGAAGCCCAGGGAAGGACAGCCTCTTGCCAAGTCTGGGGAGCAGGGCCTTGAGACAAGAGAAGTTTTACATTTTCTGTTTTCAGGAGCATTTGGGGGTGGGGGTGGGGTGGGGAAGGAAGCTTCTGGTTATGAAATCAACACATGCTCATTTTAGAAAACATGAAAATGACTTTAAAGTATAAAGAAGTAAATAAAAATGATCTCAAATTTCCCTACCCTGAATAACCACTGTTGGCAGGTCAGTGTGTTTCATTTATTGGCTCAGCGCTGTTGATTGGATGCCTCCTGTCAGCCAGACCCTAGTTCTGGGCTCTGGGAACAGTGTGAGAACAAGACGGCCATGTCCCTACTCTCTTGGATCTGACATTTAGCAGGAAAACTGACTTGGGGCAGACTTTCTGGGTATGGTGCTGTGAGAGGAGGGGTGGGGTGTGGATGGGGCTGGAATCAGACACAAAATCAAGATCTTACTGATGCTAAGAGTTTATATTCTGTGTTCTCCACTGACTATGAAGTGTGGATGTTTTTAATCGGGAAAATTGTCAGATGCAGCAGTAGGTGGAGAGGGGACATTGGCAGGAGCAAAGGCCCGGCCACCCTTTGCGTTTGGGCCAGGCCCTGGGAAAGATGCCTGAGTCTCCTACAAGAACCCTCTGACCTAGTTTCTTGTTCCTCCTGGGTGTTTGTGTCCATCAGAGCCTGGACTTAGCCTCACCCCACCCCTTATGGACAAAATCCTGGAGTAGGGTGAGTTATCCAGGGGGATGTCTTGAAAGTCAGCCTTCCAAGTCATCTCTGCCTTTTGCCTCACTCAGCTCAGAGTGGCAGGGGCTCTACTGAGGCTGTATAGCAAGGCAGGGTCATGGCCATGGCCAAAGTTAGAGGCCAGGCTTCTCATATCCAGTCTTCTTTTTCTGCTACCACCCAGGTTTGTCCTAAGCCAGGGCCTGGAGACAGGCTAGGTCCAGCTGGTCTGGGGGGACTCTGGCCTGTCCCTTGTCTGCTCCCTGCCCTTCCTCTACATGATCAAGCTTGCTAGAGGAATGACATCTTTGCCAACAGCCTCTCCTGATGCCACCTGGGTGCCATGGTGTTGTCAGAGTACCCAGGAGAGGCTAATGGCTCTGTCCTTGCCTGCATTTTCTTCAAGAGCCCAGGAGGTCACCATGAGGCTTGTTTATCTCTCAAGCTTGCCCTTCAGCCCGAGAGGCATGGAGGAGTCCCCTCAGCTGACCCATGGGTTGGTGGTTCTCAGATGGGGCAAAGTCCAGGCTGGTCGGGGGGACTGTGAGGTCACATGGTGCCTAGTATCTTCTCTCCCCAACAGGTGAGCTGGTCCAGGCGTTAAGTGGGGCAAGGAGACAGGGCTCTCTTTCTCCCTAACCAGGTCAGGGGAGGACGCCAATCCGCTCTGTGTAAGGCATACACATATGCTGCCATGTGCATGTATGTTAGCACAACTCACATGCACACCCACCTGTGGGCACAGGTATCCACCAGAACATGTGCTGCATGGAGGCACGTGTGTGGGGAAACACCAGCCTCCGTTCCCAAGCATACATTAGGCTCCTATACATACCCATGGATACCAGCACCCAAAGCAGGTACACAGAGACAGGGGCACACAGGTGTGTTCCAGTCACTCGAGTTGATATGCATTTGAACCCGTGAATATGTGGGAACAGAACAGCACACACAGGGAGAATAGGCATAACCACGCCCCTAATGCATATGCACAATTTAAGAACATTTAACAGAATTGAGCATGCCCCTTGTTCAGATTCCTGTGCTAAGTGCTGGCAGGGCTCATGGGTGGAGAGTTTGGAGATGGATTGGCTGGGGCTCTGCTCTCCAGAAGCATATAATCCATACAGGATGACAGGCATTATTTAAACAAACAGCACAGGGAGTGAAGGAAAATGCGTGTGTGGATGGATGTGTCTGTGCTTGTATGTGCAGGGGTTCAAGAAGTCCTCACGCCATCAGAATGGAGAGTCAGGTTCCTAGATGTATCTCTGGGGGAGTCCAGGGTCACTGACTGACTTGAGTGGAGGGGAGCAGAGACGAGATGGATGGGCTATTTTCAAATTCATCCATGGCATTCATCTCCTGCCTGTGTTCACACCATGGACACATGCACCCAGGTGCACATGCCCAGGGACACACGGAACACCCCCGCAGGTGGTCACACAGCTGGTCATGCAGGTGCACTCTGCAGGTTCTGACAAGGCCTGCAGAGATCTCTGGCTTCTCTTAAGTCAGGGGAGAAGTACATTTGGAGATCCTTTAAGAGACTGGGAGCTCCTCTGAGAAACCTACCACGTAGCCCAGCTAATCCATTTCGGATGCTGGTTATTGATGTGGGCTGCACCTGGGGGTAGGTAGAGGTTTCAGACATTACTGAGTCTTAGAAATGACCCCCAAGGAGAGAGTTTGCTTCAGGCAGCCCTGGGCCTTACTCTTATCTTTTTAATTACACCAGGCTCCCCGTCTGCTCTGGAGAAGCCTGAGATGGGGGAACCCTGAGGTTAGGATGGAGGGCTGACCACAGCTGTGAAGGGGCTACACCTGAAAGCCAGAGTTGATGGAGCAAGTCCAAGATCTGTTACACAGGGGAAACTGAGGCTCGGAGAAGGGATCGGTCTTTCCTGGGGTTACAGAGGGAGTCGAGGCAACAGCGAATCTGAGAAGAGAACCCAGGTCTCTCCAGGGCAATTATTATATACAGCACTGGGCTGCCTCAGGTAGAGGCAGTAGGATCACTCAGCAGAACCCCCTTCCCTCCCAAAGTAGAAATCAAGTTTCGCCCTCCCCGAGACCTTCCCATGAGGTGGCGGCTTCTAACTTCCCTCCGTCTGCCCAGATCCTTTAGCTGCAGCATTTCATGCAGAAGCAGGGGCTGGACCTAATGACCTCCTAGTGCTGATTGGATAGCACAGCTGGAGACTCGGAGCCTGTATCTCAGATAGAGTTTTGTAATATAGGCCAAGGAGGGAGGGAGAGATCCTGAATCTGGAGTCAGGGTCCTTGGTTTCAGTCCCTGGAAAGCAACTACAAGCTGTGTGACCTTAAATATATCATTTAAACTTTCTTTGCCTCAGTTTTCTCACCTATATAACTGGGATAACATTCTTTACCTCACAGTTTGGCCAAATGAGCTAATGCATGGAAAGTTCTTATCTTTGCCAGGGAGGTAGAAAGTGCCCACTCTAAACACGGTAGCAATGATTCTTTTGGTTAAAATAGCAGTTATTAGATTTGTCTCTACGGCCCACAGTTTAGCACAGGCCGTGCATACAGTAGGTGCTCTGAAAAACAGCTGGTTATTGCCCCAGGGGCTTGGATTTTACAGCCTTGAGGGCAACAGCTGAGAACTTGGCTGTATTTTACCCTGAGGTGGGAATTTGGGAAGGTTCTGTTTCAGCGCATGCGCAGAGTCTGTCTGAGCATGGGCGCCCGGCTGACAAAATGCCCAACGCACAGTGCAACTTCGCCCAAATCAGGCGATCGATCCGGCCAGTGCATCGGCTTGAGAAACGAGTTTCGATTTCTCTATGCCTGTGATAAATGGGCGCGCTCGCTGGGAGGCTGCGGGCTGGAGGCTCCTAAGCCTGGTGTAAGGGCTTCATCGCTGCCAGCTCAGCGGGGCCCTGCGCCTCATCTAAAGGCTCTGGGAGAGAGGGTTGAATAATCCCCGGGATTTCCTGGCGGTGGCTGTCGCACAGGGAGGCTCTGTGGCCTGCTGGGAGATGGGATCCCATGGCTGAGAGCAGCCAGAGGACACCTCAGGTCCTCCATCCTTCTTGACTCTGAGGTTTGGGGAGGGCGGCTTATCCGGGAGCCCGGGAAAGCTGGTCCTGGCCGGGGCAGATCCTCCCCTGGGGCTATGGTGGACGGATGCAGCAAATACACATATAGAATGTTCAGTTCAATTTGCCTTTGAGATAAAGAACAAATACTTTAAAAGTATAAATAGATCTCCAACATTGAATGAGACATACTAAAGAAATTCTTTATCTGAAATTAAAATTTAACTGGGCATCCTGTATTTTCTCTGGCAGTCTTATCTGGGCCCCACTAGCACCAGGTGTGTGACCTTGGGCAGAAGGCCTTTCCTCTCTGATCTGTGTTCTCTCTTGTACAGTGGGGATAAACTGACACCCTGACACATTTGTGGGAACTGACACGGATGTATAGACAGGCACTACTAGATGGTGGTGGCTCAGACTGTGAGATCCAGAGCCAGACTATTTGCATTCCAATCCTTTTTATTTTTTTAAGCCTGATTGAGTTTGTTCTTTATTTTTAAAAATTTTTTGGGGGGTGGAGGTAATTAGGTTTATTTACTTAATTTTTTTTTCACTGGAGGTACTGGGGATTGAACCCAGGGCCTCATGCATGCTAAGCATGCACTCTACCACTTGAGCTATACCCTCCCCTCTTGTGTTTCAATCTTGACTCTGTCATACCCTAGCTGTGTAACCCTGGGTATTTGCCTCAGTTTCCTCATTTGTAAAAAAAACAACAACGATTTCCTCAAAGAGTTACGAGCAGAATTAAGTAACATAATACATACATAGTGCTTTTTTATAGTACCTGGCACATAGTAAGTGATATATTAGGATTAAGTACTATTGTTATTGTTTTATTATTATTATTACCGTCATTATTGATTGTCCCCTATTACTTAGTGGCCTCTTGAGGCTGTTCCCTTCTTTTCAGCCATTTTCATTTTAGTATGAATTATGTGACAGCACATTTGCCAATAGATTAGTCATGAGTGCAGATTTGGGAAGGGATGATGGAGAGAGAGTGAGAGTATGGTGTCCAGAATGAAAGGGCACTGAAGACCACCTCTGGCTCCCACCTCACATCTGGCTCTTTGGAGAAGCCAGGTGGGGAAGAAGAGGAGGAACATTAGACTAGGAGTCAGAGAATCTGATTCTGCTGCGTGATCCCTGGCTCTCTTGACACCCAACACTCTGAAGAGCTCAGGAAACGAGCAGAGATGAAGTGGCTGACCTGGCACCTGAGCTTGGAGGTGAGGGTTCCAGGGACCCCTAATGGGGCATCTGAAACCTGACACGTCCCCAAATAAACTCCCAGTTATCCCCCCACTCCAAACCTGTTTTTCCCATAGTGGTCCCCATCTCAGGTGATGGCCAGTCTCCTCTTCCAGTTGCTGAAGGCAGAAACCTGGGTGTCCCCTTGACTCTGCTCTTTGTTCCGTAGTCCACATCTAAATCCATCAGGAAATCTTTGTGGCTCTACACAGACCTCGCATCTGACCACTTCTCCCCACCTCCATTGATGAAGAATCACCTGGATTTTTGCAGGGACCTCCTCACTGGTCTTCTCTAACCCAAACTCTAAGATTTGGCTTGTCACTTCCTCCTGGAAGTCTTCCCTGATCATCAAGCACTGGGCTGGGCTGGAAAGAGACTCAGAAAGTGCATGTGAAATCAAGTGTGATTTTGGCAGGGGGATCTGGGGTTTGGGGGCAGGGGGCAGGGGGCAGAAGGCAGGCTAAGGTTGGACCCGAGCTCTGTGCGGGGGCAAAAGGGAACAAGCCACCAGCCTCTCTGAGTAGCTTTTCCATGAAGAAATCATGTTTGCCAAGCCTGTTAATCTGGGGCCCAGGTCTCTGTCAGCAGCACTTAATTCATCAACATTTGCAGGGAGGACTTCGCAGTTAGAAGTGGACAGGGTTCTGCGCATCCCTGGGGGTCTTCCTTTTTGGGGATTCTGGGCAGCAAGCCCCCAAGCCTTGTCCCCTGCATCTTCCCCAGTTTACACCCACTGCAACCACATGTGGGCTAGAATCTTGGCAAGAAGTGTTGAGCTGATTTTAATATAAATGAATCTCTCCTTCTTGCTCTCCAGCAGCCCGAACTGCTCTAAAAGGATAATTAATTGGAATGAAAACTCCAGCTCTGGGTCTGAGCCGCCTCTCTTGGAGAATTCACAATTATCTTCCTCCAGGCCCCGCCCCCCTGCCCTCCCCCGCCGCTGCCCCTCCAGGCTCCCAGCAAGTGATTTCAGCATTTCAGCTGCACAGAGACATCCCTGGCCCTGTCTTTCTTTAGAAAAAGCTATGGCATTGAGGGCTTCTTACTGGGTGGCCACCGGCAGGTCAAGTGGGAGAGGAGGCCAGTTGTGGGGTCAGGGGCCATGGGGTACACTATATGGTAGCAAGAGGCACAGGTGCTTGGGGGCCCTTTTCGCCAGACACAGAGGCATCTCTCCTGGCCCAGTCTATCTTTTCCATTCCCCTTCCCTCTGCCTTTCTACTCATCCCTCTTATTCCAAAACTGATGCTAAATTTGGGACATGAGTCCTAACAGCCATTATCACAACTAACCCTTATTGAGTGCTTGAGACCAGGAATTTTCTAAGAACTTTGCATGAATATTGAATCTTCTTGAGAACCTAGTGAGCCGGCTACAATTACAATTTCATTTTACAGAGGAGGTGACTGAGGCACAGAGAGGTTATGTCACTCTCTCAAAGTCACACAGCTAATGAATGCTAGAACCAGGATTCAAGACAGAACACGTGACTCTGGAGCTCTGCCCTGTGCTCAGGGCCCTGGCTAGGATGCAGAAGAAAGACTGAGCTCAAAAGCCAAGCTCTGACCCATCAACCAGTCCCTCTCTCCCAATAATTCCACCCCTACCCCAGCCCTTTTCCCACTGCGATCTCGTCCACAATCACACCCCCCACCCCGCTCTCTCTTCCCCAACGAATGGCCCCAATCACGGCCGATCAGCTGAGCTGTCTTGTAAGGATACAAAGGGGGGCTGCGTTCTAGAGTGAAATTAGACATAATAAAGAACAAGAGTGCTTAGCCTCAAAAGCCCTTGAGAAATCCCAGCAGTCCCCTTCAGAATCGCCACCTCGGGCTCCATTGGCATCCTCGGCCTCCACCAATCAGCTTTCTTCCAGGCTTTGCCATCCAGCGAGCTCTGCCTCCCTCCTTCACTTCCTGGTGGACAGCACTGTTCTCCTGTAAGGTTCAAAGATTGGTTTTGAGGCAGTACTGCACCCTGTATTCCCCAGGGTGGACAGAGACAGAGTATCAGAGTTCTGCAGTTGGCGGAACAGGCTTTTGTGGGCCAGCCTGGGACCCAGTCTTTACGAATAGTGTTTCTATGGAAAATGCAGGCTGGGTCCCAGCAACCCGGCTTACTCACCGACTAGGGTGGACATTGCTTATCAATTTGACTTCTTGTAAATTCAAAATGCCTTTGGCATCAGACAATTGGGCTGTTTGGAGGGGGAAAAAAAGGTTTTTCTGCCCTCAGTCTTCCCAAACTCAGCTCTAAAAATATCAAAAGGCAACCTCCAACCTCTTCATCCCATAATGCACTATTTAATGCCAGTAAATAACCCAGGGGGAGGAGGGATGGGGAAGGAGGAAGGAGAGAGCTAGGTATGTCGGAGAGAAGAAAATGAATTGGCGGCTGTATTTGTTTGCTGGGGCTGTCTTAACGAATACCACAGACAGGGATTGGGTGGCTTCAACAGCAGAAATTTATTTTCTGGAGGCTAGAAGTCCAAGGTCATGGTGGGTTCCTTCTGACGCCTCTCTCCTTGGCTTGCGGATGGCCGCCTTCTTGCTGTGTCCCCACTTGGCCTTCCTTCTGTGTGTGACCAAACTTCCTTTTATAAGGACACCAGTCATATGGGATTAGGGTCCACCCTAATGATTTTATTTTAACTGAATTACCTATTTAAAGACCCTGTCTCTAAGCACAGCCACACTCTGAGGTACTAGGTGATTAGGACATCAACGTAAGAGTAGTGGGGCCTAATTCATCCCTAACAGTAGCCATTTACCTATAAAGAATTTCAAGCACTCTGCGTGGCCTGGTGGGGGATGTTTCAGCTTGAGGGGTGGTGGTCCCACACAACAGGAAGCATAATTGAAGGTGCAATGACCACCTGCTGCTCCCCCACCTTTGCTAACTGAGGATTTGGGATCCCGAAGCAATGAAGTGTAAGAGACTGATTCAGCTCATGGCATCTGTATAAACTTGATTGACACCAAGCTGCTGCTGGCATCTTGGAGTCCGGCCAGGGGTGTTCCACAGCTAATGTGGAGGAATTTCTTAAGAATCTAAAATTTAGTGGGGAGGGTATAGCTCAGTGGTAGAGTGCGTGCTTAGCATGCACGTGGTCCTGGGTTCAATCCCCAGGACCCCCGTTTAAAACATATAAGTAAATAAATAAACCTAATTGCCTCCCCACCACCCCTCAAAAGTTAAAGTTTAAATTCAGGCTTCTGTAAGTCAAAAAACTCTTCTCCCCCTGCAGTGTTTCTCAACGCTCCATCACCACAATGGCCAGGACAAGTGGCAAGTTCTTTACAAGCCGGGGCAGGAGGAGCAAGCCCGCCAGTGCCACTTACATCCCCAGTTTGAAGATGTTTGCTTTTAGGGTCTCACCTAATAATTTCATCTCCCTCTAGTGCCTGGCCCATGTGTCCTGAAACACTTTGGGGTATACCTCGGGTTGACTTGACATCTTGAAAGTAAAGATATTGATTGGGTCATTTTACATGAGTAGATCATAAGAAACCCCAAATGGCAGAAAGTGTACTTGTCGCCTCTGGGAAAGGTGAGACCTCTAAGACAGCAGAGGGCAGGTTGGGCCCAGGAGGCCTCTTGCCTTCAGTTAGACAACACAGGGCAACTTAGTGCTTGAGCCCAGGGAACAAGTCAGGAAGAGGAGCGAGCAAAGTAGGTTTGACTTCAGACTTTCACTGCTTAACAGAGGAGCCCACTATTGCCCCCTTCAATGAGAAAAGCCCAAGATCTGGAGTCTCGAAGACCTGGGTCCATATCCTGGCTGTATGACTCTGGGTAAGTCATTTAATCGCTTTTGATCCTCAGTTTTTGCATCTATAAACTGGGGATACCCAAGTGATGTCATCTGCAAAAGTGATGAACCTGATGCTGGGCATGTAAGAGGTGTTTAGTGCCCACCAGCTCCTTTTTTCTTGTTCTCTTTCCCCATAATCTGTCTGGGTCTTTCCACACTCACCTCCCCAGGCAGGGTGACTGTCACACCTCTTCTTTGAAGGATTGGTCATATAATAAGGCAAAAGAGGCCTGATGCATGTAGTATAATTTGGAAGTTCCTAGGTTTTCTCACCTATACATGAGTGGGTTGGATAGGATGATATCTGAGTTGTTGCTCATCTCTGACTTTCATGAATGTTATACTCTATTGAGGTCTTGGGATCTTGACCTTGGATATTCAATGTGGGGCCAGAGAGGACCCAACTGATCCTGAGGGTGAAAGGCTGGCCTGGATCCCTGGGGAGAGAGCTCCAGGTCACACAGTCCTCTCCCCACAATGAGAGTGGGGTGGGTGGGGCTGGCACTGGGGACAGAGTGAGAGGGTATTGCTATAATTAGAACACCCAGTCTTATGTCAGTTCCATGCTAACACTTTTCTACAGAGTCAGGCTGACACCCATGACTTAGAAGAATACTTTGTCAAAATAATTTTTTTCATTAGAAAAAGAAAAATTCTTGCCAAAGCAGCAGAGCCATATCACCCAGGGCTCTCTGAGGGAGATCTCGCTGGTAAAAAGCTCTGAGCAGAGAAGTCTGCTTGTTGATCCTTCGAGACCTGGGACTGGGGTGGATTTGAGATCTGAGGGGTTCCTGTCAAAGTCTGGCTCTCAGAGGTCAAGGTCCCACACATATCTGGGGGATGGAAATAAAAATGCTTGGAGTGTAGAGCTCCAGTCGAACCTGTAAGGGGAAAGAGCTCAAGATCTCGCTGCCTTTTGGGAGGGCAGGGCTGGAGCCAACTTATCCCGAGCGAGGTACTATGACACTCTTCTCTTAGACCCAGTTTTCTATTTTGAAAAGTAGGAATAATAATGCCTAAACTAGGCATTTACCATTGGCATTAGATTAGATGGTTTATGGAAAAGTGCCTGTTTCAGTGAAGATGTAGGTATGATTTTTGACAGTAATCTGTGGAAGAGCAGAGAACTTGGATCTAAGACACCTGCGTTCTGGTCCTGGCTCTGACCCTGACCTGCTGCCTGATCTTAGGCTGGTCATTTCTGTTCTCTGGGCCTAAGTTTCCTCATTTGTGTAAATAGGACGTTAATGCCTTCCGTGCCTTTCTCCCAGGACATCATATTGAAGAGCCTCCTTTCTAAACAACATAATACCGTACACCACCAGATAGGAGTCGCATAAAAATTGGGATTGGTGCAGTGCTTGTTATTAAACCAACAATATTATTTCCAGGTCATGGATGAGAAAACAGAGACACAAAGAGGTTGAATAGCTTGACTGAGCTGGTGTAGCCCCGGCAACCTGGTTCCAATCTCCGTGCTCCTGGCCGCTGGGCCACGCGGCCTCTCTAGAAGGATCATAAGCCTTTATTATAAAAAAGGCTCAGTTCTATAAGGATGTCCTACTCACAAAGAAGGTGCCAGGACTGTGAGTCCCTGAGGGTGTTTCCCCCATCCCTCTCCAGTCTTATGTCAGCCTGGAGGGTGGTGGAGCTTCTGGGGAGCAGTCTGAGTGGAGGAGCCATGCTCTGGGCTCCAGACTGGTGGATTTCTCCCTCCTCATGTGCTGACTCCCCCCCACCCCCAACAAATGCCTATGAAACAGCTTTGTTCTCTGGGGCTTTGGAGGAATCAGGCTGGAAATCAAAATGATGACCTTCCTATGGTCCAGGTGGAGCCCATGGTGAAATGCTATACTCCTCCTCTGGAAAGTCTCCAAGACCCTGCCCTCTGGGCGATACAGCCCCAGAGGCTCCTGAATCATCTTCCCATTGCCCTGTGAGAGGGCTTTGAGGGCAGCCTGAATGCCTGGGGTGGGAGTGGTTACAGCCCAGAATTCAGAATGAGTCCAGCTAAGTGCCTAATGGGCTGGGCTGGGGACAGAGAGGAGGATGGTGTCCTGAGTCTCCATTGCAGCCACAGCACAGGCCTAAGGGGAGGGCGTGTAGACTCCTAGCAGCCCTTGAGGGCATTAGCTCCAAGTCTCTGATTTTTCAGAGATGGAAACTGAAGTCTAGAGAGGGGAAAGGAGATGGCTAAAGTTACATAAGTTGGTTTCAAAGTTGGAAATAAAGTAGATCCTTATAAACCCTGTAGGCAGCACACTGTCTCCCGTCCCTGCCTGTCTCCCAGATCAACAATGAAAGGTGAGTAGGATAGGGGCTGGAGGAAGGGGGTTTGTTCTTATCTCTGGGTTCTAGCTTCCCTCTTATGGCCTCTGTACTACTGCCTGACCAGCCAGGGTTCCAGGCTTGGGAGATCAACCTAAGACCTTTTCAAGAGAGGCCTTAATCAGCAACCAGCTTTATGCACACATATGAGCCACTTCCCTTTAAAAACAGCATACAACTGAATGGCATCTTGCCTCCTGCCCACTGCCTTTCTTGTGCTAAGTCACCAAAGCAGATATATTCCAGGAGGAGGTGTTTCCTAAAGCAAGAGAGATCGCAATTCAGAAAGGGAGGGATGACTGAGAAACTGGCTTTTGTTGGGTACTTATTAAGGGACAGGCATGTATTGAAGGTTTTGCATATATATTGTAATTTAAATCTCATGCGAGCCTGTGAGGCAGGTGTTATTTAATTCTCATATTACAGAGGAGAAAACTAAGGCTCAGAGAGAGGGATTTATTTGCTCTAGCTCACAGCTAGTAGGTACCAGAGGCAGGATTCACGTTCAGAGCTGTTTGATTCTAGGATCCAAACATTTACCATATGGAGTTGCTCTGTTAGGGGAACCAAGAATGTGAGAGAATTCCCTCTGGTGGGGCAAGAACTTGGATGACTTGCCCCAGCTCCTGAGCCTCGGAGGAAGAGGGACATGAGGACCTTAGGGAATCAGCCACCACCTTCTCATTGGTGCTGTGGATCTCATTTGTATTGTGGGGCAGGGCTCGTCTTAGTGAGCCCATGGGACTAAATGTACAGAAGGAGACACTGAGGCTCAGAAAGGCCCAGATGCCAGCTCAAGGTAACACTATGTTTGGGGCAGAGTTAGAATTTGTACCCAGGTCTCTAGTAACTCAGGTCTGGTGGTTTCCCAGGCTCAAGGGAGCTGTCCATGGTGTCAACCCCAGTTCCACTATCTCTAGCTTGACTTGGCTTCTTATCTTGGATTCCTGCCTCAAAGGAACCTAAAGGGCCTCTTTAGGTAAAGAGAGACAAAGCCCTGAGAGGTCAAGTTCACATAGTAGGTCTCTATGCTGTTGGAATTATCTTGTCACACACTTTGTTGCCCGTGGACTTTGCATTTTTAGATTGACATTTGAAATTTTCTTGTCTCCTTGTTTCATCTTAAATGCTACTTGAGACCAGGCTTTAAGCTTGCCTTGAACACTGACTCTGTCAAAGTAATAGAAATATCTTACAAGCCTGTGTTATTTGCTAATTTGCAAAGTGATTTTACTTTTCATTTTTAAAGTAATCTTTTGAGCAAGACAGATAGAATAGAAAGTAGAGATAAAATAGGAGAGATTCAGAGAGGTTGAGTGACCATCTTAGGGTCACCCAGCTGTTGAGTGGGAGAATCAGAACTAGAATATGGTTCTTTGGTCTCCTTACCCTGATGTACCTTGCACGATCCCCAAGTACTCTTTTGAGCCAAATTTGATTCTGGAAGAAATCTTTTTGGGTTCAGACCTCTTTTTGAGTGCATATGTCTCCAACTGATCTGATCCTGTTCCCCCACCCCACATGTCAGCCTGCTTCCTAGCACTTGTTGGGGGTCCTGGCTCACTTGGCCTTGGGTAGATGCCCTCTTCAAAGCCATGCCAGGAGGAGAAAGGAGGTAGACCATTTATCATCCATTCAAATCCCTCCCCAACTTATCCTGGATGGTGTCAGCCTGAGGGACATTGGCCAGGAAGTCACATGAAAACTGGATGGGGGCCCACAATCTGGACCAAAGTTCCCTTCAAAGACTGGGGAATGAGCATGGAGGGACTTAAGTGGGGGCTAAGAGAAAGAAGGCTGTGGAAGCAAATAGGAATCAGAATGATGTTCATTGTCATCAAGGGGCATGATGACCACAACACTCTTTCTCAGTGAATGTGGACCCTCTTTCAAGCTGGAAGATTATGAAGATATCTTCAAGGTAGTTGTAACATACAGATTGACTCTCAGTCATAGGTCCCAAACAGGTTCCAAGATGTCTTTGCTTCTAAATCTGCTCCTCTGCATTAATACCACTTCCCAAGGAGGAATTAGTGGAAATTTCCTGTAGCCACTGTGTTTATGAGTGTGTGCATGCATTTGATTGGGCATATATCAGCCTCCTTTTCTCTTCTTCCTTTCTCTCTTGCTTTCTTTTCTCTTTTTTATCTTACCCCCACCCATCCCATCTCTTCATCTGAGCAGAGATGGGTGAGGACCAAATGACCTAGGACCCCAGGGAATGATGACAGGAGTTGGGGAGAAGCTGGGAATGAGGAATCAGCATGACTGTTTCATCCAATCAGGTGATGAAAAAGAGCTGCTTCTCCCTTCCTTACCCCTCACCCTACACTTTATCTGTAATAAGCTCCCTTTCCTCAGATTTCCATGGAGGAGGAGAAGGGAGAAAATTATTCCTGTTCTGCTTCTAGAAAACTTTAAAATGCTATCACCATGGAAACTGCTCTCAAGCAGTCATGGAGAATGCTTGTGGGAGAGGGCAAGGGGAGGGGAGGGGAAAGGAGGGGAGGATGAAGAAGATGCTGGTGTGAGATGCACACAGGGGTCTCCCCACTGCCCTAGCCCTGTCAGTTCTTGGTTTAGTTGATGCATAATAGAACTAGGCTATCTGGGCTGAGATGTCTCCCATGGAGGTGAGTGGGTACAGAGCTGTTACTGGACTGGAGGCTCTGTGTTTGTGTGAGAGTGGGGGAAGGGTACAGAGATAAAACAAGACCTCTGCTCTCAAAGGAATTTGTAAACTAGAGGGGGAGAAAGAACTGACACTTATCTAGAAGTTGCTACATGCCATGCACTTCATTATATATTTTCTTTTTTAATCCTGACAAAAAAATCATTTAACCCTCATTTTACAGAGGAAGAAACTAGGCTCAGGGAAGCCAGTGACTTACCCAAGAACACACTGCCAGGCACTGACAGAGCTGGAATTTGAGAACTGGTCAGTCTGGTTGTTGCTGTGTATTCAGTGTCTACTTGTGCCAGGCACTGTGCTAGACACTTAGTATATTTATAACTCTTACAGCTATATGGACAGGGAATTTTTACCTCCAATTCACAGAGGAGGAAACTGAGGCTCAGTGAGATTAAAGAATTTTCCCAAGGCCACATGGCTAAGAAGTGAGAGAACCAGGACAAAAAGGTAAGAGATGTAGTATTTGAATCCAGGTCATGTCTGATGCTTTTTTACCACAAAAAATCAGTGCCTTTTTACCACATTTTGCAGCTGGATAATATCCACGAGAGTGAAGGGGGTGAGGGAATGCCAAGTGTGGGCTGAAGCTGGGGTGCCTCGCCTCAAGTGTCCATTGTGAAGACCGGGGTCACATGGAAACCTCTCACATCTTGTCTCTAAGGCACTGTCAACCCTGGAAAGTTTGATCCAGAGGTGGGGGTGATGATGAGGATGTTCCACGATGAGATCAGTGAACGGGGGTGTGGACAACAGCAGGAGATCCTACCTGAAAAGGGAGGAGAGTGGGCTGAGCGGAAGGAATGGTTGAATAGGAGAGTAACTGTGAAGGATAAAGTCCCTCATAGCTTAATTAAGAGGCACTCCTTTTCCCAGAGGGAAAGGGGAAGGAACTACATCAGTTAGAATGGGCTAGGTTGTGTTGCCATAACAAACATCCCCAAAGATCAGTGGCTTAAAGGACTAGGACTCAGGTAGTCCTACCCAAGAGGTGATGGGCTTTCTAGAGTGCCATGCTCATCCCCTTCCTCCCCAGAGAGAGGGCAGGGAGAATTCTCCACAGGTGACTCCAGCTTCCTGCAAGGAGCCTGGTGAGGTAGACTTGTCATTTATTCACTTAGTCATTTATTCATTTGATCCATAATTATTTAAATGCCACTATGGACAAGAGGAACTGTGAACATGAGACCTGGTCCCTGCCCTCAAGGAGCTTATGTTTTGAAATACTCATTTTTCATCCCAAAGGTCAAGGATTTGATCATCTCCCAGCTTTAGGAGTTGGGGAGTTTCTAAGGTTGAAGAAGCTCACAGGGTTCCTACTCTAACAGAAGTTCCCCAAGGGTCAGTGGGGCTGGGGAGAGCAAGGGAGCACTGTCACATCACCTGGGCTTCATGGAAAGTCTGGGGAGCTGGCAGTCTCAGTGGAGCATCTTGTAGGAGCAAACAGCTACCAAGTAATGCATTCAAGGCTGTGGGCAGAGCCTCTCCTATCTGCCTCCTGCATCCAGAGAAGTTAGTGGGTTCAGACAGGAGCAGGAGGGTTCCTGGAGCCCAAACAGGTGAGCTTCCTGGCATGTGAGAACTGGGGAGGGAGGCCATGGTCTTCCTAAGCCACTACTGTCTTGGGAGCTCTCAGTCTGTGTCACCCTACATGTACGCTGGGACTCAAAGAATTTTGCAGTCACTGGCTCAGTCTTCTCCCTCTGCCTCCACTGTGCTTCAGAGCTCAAAGCTTGGATGTTGTATGCTTGTCACATGGTCACCTAGCTCCCCCGGGAACCTCTCCAGAGATGAGGAGCTCACTACCTTCAGAATCAGTCTGTTCCAAAGTCCTTTCTGATTTTACTTGGCTACTTTGCCTAAGAGCCCACACCACCCACCAGCCACGTGGAGCCAGCACATGCCAGGATGCTGCGTGTCCTGGGTGCAATGACACCCCTGCGATAGGCGGGCTGCTGATAGGGAGCGGGTGTTATGTGAGCATGCATCGCCCCAGGCAGATGGGGCTGGCTCTGCTGGGCTGTCAGTCAGAGACAGTAAAGCCTCAGCTCACTCTGGTTCCAGCAAGCACAACTATTTATAAAATATGACTCTTGCCAGGGAACAGGGAGAGGCTGAGACATCTGCTCCCTCTGCCGGGGTGGCCGGCATTCACCATATTGCTCTGGTTGGAGGAGCCCCAAAGACCCCATCAGCTCCCAGGGAGCCCCACCAACACTGTTTCTCTGCCTTGCCCCTACGCACCAATGGACCATCTTAGGGATGCAGCTGCAGGTGGGGGATGATGCTCTCCACAGGGTGCTGGCTCCCTTGTCCTGTCCGCTTCCACATCCAGCTTCTGGAGGGGAGAATGGTAAAGCTGGCCACCTCTCTGAATATCCAGTGGCATCTGTTTGCTTCTCACAGAGCTGGTTTCTGGCCAATCAGACTTATTTCCCCTCTGAGACTGGATGTGTCTTGAAGACAGTGGCCATGAATTGTTCTTCGGTGCCAACAAGAAGTATGGCCCTTAGGGTCCTGTCAGAGCAGGGCTTGCAGTGGGCAGTGCCGCACAGTGAGTATGGACCTGGCTTTGGAGCATTGTGGAGCAGGCAGAGAGACCTGGGTTTGAATCCAGCTCCGTGATCTCTGTGTTTCAATTTTCTAATTGGTCAAGTGGAGATGAAAGGGATGTCCACCTCTCGTTGCTGTAATAATCGTGCATATTACCTATTGTGATATTTGTCACCTTTCAGTGAATGACTGAGCTGTGGACTGTGAAATGGAAGGAGTCCTGCTTTATGAGTCAGAAGATCTGAGTTCTTCCACTGTCAGCACAGAGTTGTACATGTCTGGCACTCAATTTCTCCTTTTTAAGCCTCAGTTTCATCATTTGCTTAAGGGGTAGATATAATCATGACAATGACGTACATCCTGCCTCTCTCAGGGCTTATTGTGAGGCTAAGCTGGGGGAGTGCTGGGGAGGAGCAAACTGTAAAGTGCTTTGAGTGTTTGTTCCAACCGGGCCAGGGTGTGACCTAGGGGAGTGACATTCTTGTATAAATGTGGAGGGAGTCAAGATAAACAGCCCTCAGAAAAGAAATGAACCCAGGTTGGGGAGCTTAATTCAGTCCATCACTTATAACTTGTTGTCTTTGGGGCAAGTTGTGTCATCTCTCTGTGTTTTCTCATCTGTAAGGTGGGGATAAGAATATTTCCTTAGTGTGATGCTATGAGGAAAATAATTTTCCTGACCATCTGGAAACTGAGGAAAAGTCCTCTCGGTGGGGGATTACTGGTGAGCAGCTTCCCTGGGAATGAAAGTATGATGGAGCTGACACAGTCATAGTTCCTGGTTGTGGAGCATGGACTGTGCGCCCTGCCGGGGGCTCACTATAATATGTCTTTTCTTTATTAAATTAGAGTTGGCTTACGATGTTATGTCAGTTTCAGGTGTGCAATCTAGTGATTCGATGTACTATATTATTTCTAACAACAATCCCACCGTGAGGATATTCTCTTGTCCATTTTACAGATGGGGAAACTGAGGCACAGAATGTTAGCTCACGTCTAAGATTTGGCAAATGGCAGAGTGAGGAATCAAACCCCATTTCTAGCGTCTGTGTTCTGCAGTCACGTTATTCTATGCCCACAGAAAATTCCCAGGGCCCCTCTAAAAGAGGTCATGGAGGGTTCAAAGGAGTTAGGGCCATTTTCCAGAAGGTCAAAGGGCTAGGGTTGAAGGTAGCTCCCCAGACTCAGACTGCAAAAGTGCCTTCAGGCAAAATCCCCCAAAATCTGTTCCAGAGGCAGTGGGTTTGGAAGTTTGAAAAGTTAAATTTCTCAAGGGCACAGAGTGTGTTGCTGGAGATGCTCAACTTACTTGGAGCCAAGTTTTGGAGAATCTTGAGGGTCATAAAGAGGTGCTTGGACCTGAGGCTAGGGGTAATAGGGAGCCATTGTAGCTGTTTGAGCAGGAGCATGGAGCTATGAAAAGGATACTGACAGAGACTTCGCAACTGAGGAGAAGACTAATGATAGAATAACAATACAAAAAATGACAATAATAATAAGAATGAAAGACTCAGGAGTATCTTGGCTGTCTTGACATCCTTCTTTCTTAATCAGATAAGCCACCTGGGAGTCTGGAGCAAAGCCATATTCAGGATGGAGAGAGTCAGGGAGGGGAAAGGAGTTGGGTGGGGGGGAGCAAGGAGAGAGGAGACTGCCAGGATCTGGTGGCTCCGGGCAGAGAGAATACAGGAAGATGGGCTTTAAGGGAGACTTTGGGGTATGGCTTTTTCTATCAACACCCAGGCAAGGCCAAAAAGGCAGCCATATTAGTCTAGGGTTAGGTGTGTAGCTTGGCTGCTATCCAGCTGTGTGCTCATGGGAAAAGTACTTGACTTCTCTGAGTCTCTGTTCCCTTATCTTTAATATCCAGAGAATACATTGTCCTCCGCCATCCCCTCTCCCTGCCAAAAAGTTAGTTCAGTTCCATTCCTCTTCCTCCTGGCCTTGGGGGGGCAGATGTACAGAAAAGATCTCAGTTCTTCTGACTCCTTTCTATAAAATGTGGGGTAGCTTTCCTTTGAAGGAGACATCTGAATTGACCTTGAAAGCAGGGATGCAATAGCTGGAAAATGGCAGGGAAAAAGACATTCCTGGCAGAGGGCACAGCAAGAGGAAAGGTACAGAGGCAACGATGGGTCTCTGTCTCATTATTTGTGCCTCTTCCGGGTCTATTACTCAACACTTTACAAGTACCTGATGGATGCCAGTACTTAGAAAACACTTGCAGGTGAGGTTTGCACCCATTTCTTGATTGGGATAAGTTGAGGTAGAAAGAACATTGCTGCTAAAAAGGGAGAACAGAATTTGGAGGCCCTTTTGGCTCTGTGGGTGGTAACAGGCCTGTCAGTGAGCAGGCTGGAAGGGGAGACTTTGACTGCAGTCACATTATTTTTGCTCCCAAATTGAAATTAAAGATCATTTCATCTCCACATGCTGGAAATGCCTAGGTCCATTACTTCCCCAGATTTTGTCCATGCTCTCATTCTAGATTCAATTAGAGCAATTTAAGGTAATTAATTAAATTTGTTATTTGATTAATAAAGATAGAAATTCAGCTAAGTTGCTGTGAAGGAGGAAGCCATATTGAGATTTGCTAGGAGAGGTTTGGGGAGACTCCTTCCTGCCTCCTGCTCTGCAATCCCCACCCCTCCACTAACCCACCACATCATCTATGAACCCCCTACCATTCCAGCTTCAACCAAAGAGCCAGAGCTTCAAAGTCAGGTCCCTGTGTGTGGCTGTGTTCTAGAAAGAGCAGGAGGCTGGGGTGGCTGGACAAATGTGGTCCATGGGGGAGATGTATGAAATGAGGAAGGAGCCATTAAGGCATCACGTCACCTGGAGGGGGTGGGGTGCTGAGTAGGGGCCAGAAGGACTTCAGCAGGCTGGAAGAAGCTGGACAGGCACAGAAGCTGGGGGCTGGGAACAGGAAGCCAAAGGCCAAACCACGGGGGTAGAAGGCAGGGACGAGAGGAGAGGGATGTCTAGCCAAAGCCAAGTGGAGCTGCCCAGCAGAGGCTGGATACAGATGTTAGGCACCAGCACTAATAGTGGGTCAAATCAGGAAGGAAAGATCAGGTCAGACACCATAATAGGGAGTCAGTCAGTGTGGGTCAAGATTTAAAATTCAGAGGGTTTCTAACTATGACACAAACCCCAGCAATTCTGCAACATCCAGACCTGTAAATCTGATGGCATTTAAAAAATCTGCATGGAACGAGGGGAGGGATAAATTAGGAGTTTGGGATCAACAGATACACATTACTGTATATAAAATACATAAACAACAAGGACCTACTGTATAACACAGGGGCTATATTCAACATCTTGTAATAACCTATAATGGAAAAGAATCTGAAAAAGAATATATATATGTACAACTGAATCACTTTGCTCTACACCTGAAACTAACACGACATTGTAAATCAGCTATACTTCAACTAAAAAAAAAGTGCCATGCTTTGTGTAAGACACATTCTGTAATTTTCTTTCATGTCAGAATGTGACTAAAAGGCAAATGTGTACAATGAACCAATCAAGCACTGGTTCTTGCAGTAATGAAAGAGAGAAGAACAAATTTGGAGGGAGAAGTGTGTATAAACTCTACAATATCTCAATAGTTGATATTTTAAGAAAATTAAAATAGAAAAAGATAGATTTTAAGTTTGTATTAAAATGTATGACCTGATTTGCCTCCACACAGGCTCAGGCCAGAGAGGAAGGGGGCATAGGAGGGGTGAGCTTTGACTGCAAGCATCATGGAGCAGAAAGAATCCAAGACAGAAGATGTGGTTCCAAGGCCAGTTGTGTGTCACTAGTTGTTGAAATATGGGCAAAGCCCTTCTCTCTGGGTCTTCAGTTTCCCAACCGTAAAGTCAGGCCCTTTGGGCCAGATGGTTTCCATGGGCCCTTTGAACTCTGAGGAGTGGCACTTATGGGGTTTCATCCGGGACTTACAGGATCCCTGGGGCTGGGGAAGCCAGATGGACAGGCAGGCCATGGTGTCCCCCTGCCACCTCCCCTACATGACATCTGTGGTTCATGAGAAGCTCTCACAACATTTTCTCACTTGGGTCTTCCAACTACCCATGAGATATGTGATGATTACCCCCATTTTCCAGATGAGAAACTGAGGCTCAGCGAGATGAAGAAACCTGCCCAAAGTTACACACCCAGGAGGTGGGAGATGTGGGATTCAGACCTAGTCCGAATGATTCAAGGCATCGTCTCTCTTGCCACCGCTGCCCCCTCCTTGCTTAGTGATTATGTTTTTCAGTGGCGTAGAGGGGCCTCATCAACCCCTGTAGATGCTCAGTCAGGGCAGGGCCTCAGCAAGATCGTCCAGTGGCTGTTTCCACCCTCTGGCCCTCCAGATGGCTCTATGACACCCCCTCCGCACTGCCTCATAACAGACCTGGAGGGCTGGGGCAGTCAACTTGCCTTCTCGCTACTCCAGGCCCATCTTTCTTCCTCCCAGGGATCTTGTGGAGACCTCAGGCCTCCACGCTGGCTTGGCCATGGCCAGGCCCGCCAGGCCCTCCTCTCTCACTCCAGGCTGGGTGAAAGGGCGCCAGTCTGTCTGGGGAGCAGCTTCTCCCTGTCCGCAGCCTGCCCAGTTCCTGCTGTGACCTCAGCTGCCATCCTTTCTTGTCACCTGCAGTAGCCAAGACGACCGACAGCTCCTACTGGGCGGTGAGAAGAGGACGAGGTGGCAGGTGGGGTCGATTCGGCAGACGCAGCTCCCCGGCTGAGGGAGCCACCTGTTCTGTCTGAGGATGTCATGGTGGAAGGGAGAAGACCAGGCCCCTCATAAAACACAAGGAGGCATGTCAGGGACTTTCAGGGTACTGAAGAAGAAGCTGGTTTATAAACCAGTGCCCTGGGCTCTGGTTGATCCAGTCTTCATGGAGTGATGGAAATGGCATGTATGTGGAATCAGAACTGGATTAGATGCCTTCCTCCAGACCTGACTAGCTGTGTGGACTTAGGTAGGTTTCTTGACATCTCTGAGCTTTTGTTATGATTGATTCATGGACTCACTAGAGGCCTGCAATGAAACGCAATATACTTTGTAAGCACTAAAGTTTTAGTGGCTAAGAGCACGTTCTCCATGGCCAGAGAGGTGGGTTTAAATTCCAGTCCTTCTATGTGATCTTGGCCAAATGACTTCACCTCTGTGTCAGGTCCTTTTGCTATTTAGCAAACACCCCACAACTCAGTGGCTCAATGCAGCAACCACTCATTTGGCTCATGGTTTTGGGAGTCAGGAGTTTCAGCTGGAACCAGCTAAGTTGTCCTTCTGATCTGGGCAGGGCTCGGCCGATCTTGGCTGGGCTCTCTCATGTGGCTGCTGTCAGTTGGTAGGTCTCCTGGGTTTGAATGTTCATTTGGCCTCATTTGGGATGAATGGAACTCCTGGGCCTCACTCCACATGGTCTCTCCATCCAGCATGCTAGCTTGGGCTTGTTCACAGCATGGTTTAAAGACTTTGAAGGCAGTCAGGGAGTGAGCCCCAGTGCGCAAGCACTCCTCAGGTCTCTGCAGGCATCCTGCTTGCTTCTGTCTTATTGGCCAAAGAAAGTCACGTGGCAAAGCCCTGCACTTTGTGGTGTGAGGGAACACTCGTGGGCATTGCGTGAGCAAACTGGGGACCATCACCGCAGCAGTCTATTGCTGCCTCTCTGGGCCTCAGTTTTCTCTGTAAAATGAGTATAATCTTGTAACTTCCTCAAGGGATTGTTGGGAGGCCTGAAATGAAATGAGTAAATGTCTGTAAAATGCATACACTTTTCAGCACCAGGGAGAGCGAGCAATCCACAAGGTGAATGATTAGCATTGTTAATAGCAGGAACCTTGAGAGAGATGATGAAAATCCCATGCAGCAGACTCTAGGGTAGTGAGCAGGGCACAGGCTCTAGGACAACTGTTGACCTGCTTTTCCTTTCAGAGGAAATGGATGGTGCCCAGGAACTAGGTCCTGTGGAGGGGTTCCTTCGCTTGATTCCCTTGCTGCAGGGAAAGGGGTACCAATGGCAACTCCTGATGGGGATTTGGTCCTGGGGCCCTCTCCCAGATCCAAAGGGATGGCTTTGTTCCCCCCACTTCCCTTCTCTCCCTCCTCCTGAGCTCAGGGCATTTCTGGATCTGGAAGAAAGCTATCAGGGCACATGCTCAGTTGTAGTGCTTGGTTCTGGGAGGGACTTCAAGCAGCTGTTAAGCTGGGATCCTAAACCTTCTCCCCATCGAAGCTCATGTGGATTGTCAGGTAACCCTATGAATCCTATGTATCGTGCTCACTGCAATACTGTGTTTGCCCCACCCACATTTGCAGGGTGGTGCATCACCTTCACATGTCCCTTGAGTGCAATGTAGTGACAGGTGGTACTGGGCATGTGATCTGGAACTGGGGTTGGGGTCTGTGATGCTACCAAGAACTAACTTGAGTCCCTGGACAATTGTTATGATTCTGGGCAAAATCAAAGAGGCTGCCATCTTGGTGAGCTAGTGCAAGCCGTCTGCAGGGAGGGGAGGGGAGGGAGCTGACTTTATTAGACTTTCGAAAACCTTAAAAATAAGATTCACGTAACTGCCTTCATGGACTCCAGCTTGTCAACCACAGATCTGGTTCAGCCCCCTTGTTTCCTTGGTTCCAGGGGTCCTTCCTGAGCTCACCCAGGCAGCCCCAGGATGGTGGATGGCCATTCCTTCATTCATCAAATATTCAAGCCCCATCCGAGACACTGGAGCTAGGTAGGACCGTGAGCCATGTCAGGTGCGGGTCCTGCCCTTGTGGAATTTATGGTCTAAGGAAGACAGAGATTAATTGGTCACAAGAATAAATGTAAAATTATATGGCCAGATGGTTTTCTTTTTGAAATATTAATTTTCCTTCCTTCCCTGGCATTTCCTTTTCCTTTATAGGGCAGTTTTGGACTCAGAACGTTCACTGCTGCAGGGGAGGGATGACCCAGTAGAAGTCAGAAATCAGTTTTTGTCTTCTGAGTGTCAAAAACTGAATCCTGGGTGCGTGAAGGGATGGAAGGAACCAAAGATTTGGAAGATGCAGGATGCTCCAAGTCCCCAGACCGGATGGCACTCCCTAGGCTGGGGGAAGGTGGAGTGATAGAGGAAGAACTGTGGGTGTCTTGGAGATGGGCCACATGCTTGCCCTGACTCCTCCCTGTTTCCTACTTAAATAGGTTTGGAGGACCTGGGAACAGAGAGGAAACATGGGCCCATCCCCAGGGTAAAGGCTGGAGAGGAGGAAAGACCTCAGCCTATTCCCTGAGCCAGCGTAGCACTGACTTCCTGGTGACTCAGAGCATAAGGTCTTAAAGCAGTCTTGGGTCTGCTGGGGCAGGACCAGCTCCTCCACCCACAGGGTAAAGCTGACCCTGGAGGCAGGGGTAACCAGTCCTCTCACTGCCCCTTGCTGCTGGGTCCATACCTGGACTACAGGTGGGCTGTGCACCTTTTGCTCTGGGAGGAAAATTATCCTCTGAGTTTCACTCTTTTTTTTTTTTTTTGACACAAGCCTATTAGTCACTCTGCTTTCTTGAGCTCACAGCACTTGGCATTGTTTTCTGATGGCTTGACAAGCCATGGGCTGCTGCCCCCTCCTCTTACCTGCCCATGCTCACCTCTGAAAGGTGAGTCAAGTATGAGGATGTCAAGAATGAGGAGGGGGTGGAGGAACCACTGGCTCAACTCTCAGCCACAGGGTCTCCATGTCCCCGAAGCCATTGGGGGCCGGGCACCCATTGGGGGCCAGCCTTCCCCAAGCAGAGAGCCCAGGATGGAGAGTGGGAGGTGGGGATAAACCTAGCCACGCCCCTGGAGCTGGCCAAGTGACCTGACATAAATCATGCTCTCCTTCTGCGCCTGTTTCCTGTTGATAAGAGGGTAAGATCACTGAGGTGGAAGAGATAAAGACCGTGAGTGAAAGACTAAGTCATCAGCTCAATAATGCTAACACATTACTGAGCACTTCCTGTGCTATGAGGCAAGCACTGTACTAAGAGCAGCCTGGAATATCTGACTTATTCCTTCTATGTCCCCATGAGGTGGACATTGTGGTTATCTCCATTGTATGGATGAGGAAACTGAGGCACAGAGGAGGCCGCTGAATCAAGGAAGCTGCTGAAGGTCACATAATTAGAGTTTGGCAAAACTGGGATTCCAGTCCAGGCTGTCAGACCCTCTTCTATACTACAGGGCACTGATAGAGCTTCACTTTTAAGTAGGGACACAAAAAAATGTCTCTGAGAGCATTTCGATCACTCATTCATTGTACAGAGAAGGAGATGGAAGCTCACAGAGAGGAATGGACTTGCTTAAGATCTCACAGCAGCCTAGACACCACACTGACACCTGTAAAACATCAAGCCCTGTGTGTAGCTTTTGGACAAACATATTTGAATCCACCAAAAGGGCTTTTTGAAGAAGTCAAAACTCTCCCCAATGGGAACCCTAAGTCTGAAAAGTGCAGGTCCTGGGGAAGGCTTGTGGAGAGGAGATGGGAACATTCTGAGGCCTTTGAGGACCCCTCAAAACTGCCTGGAGCAAAAGGAACAAAACGGGGTCACCACTTCCTTCACCTGCCAGGACTTGAATCCAGCTTTGTCTGGAAAGGGAGGTGGCCCTGAGGAAACAACTGGCATGAACGTTGGGATGTACGACTCAGGTACTCCCCGCAGCAGTTTCCAAAAATGAACAATCTGAAGCAACCTAACAGTCCAACAATAGGGGACTGGTCAAGTGGCATCGTAGAAATGACGGTCCCTGTTTCCTGACACGGAGTTCCAAAGTCCCTTGTAATTTCCCTAGTGGTAAGGTAATGGGGCGTCTCTTGCTCTAATAAGACAACTTTTGGCAGGTCCCTCGATAACTTCAGGATGGAGAATGGTCACTAGAAAGACCAAGCCTTGATTAGAAGCCTGGAACTTTCAGCTTCCCCTCCCCCACCTCCAGGGAGGGCAGAGGGGCTGGAGATTGTTCATCACTGAGGGACAAGGATTAATCAATCCTGTGTATGTAATGAAACCTCCATAAAAAACCTCTAAACGATGGAGTTTGGAGAGCATCCTGGTTGGTGGGCGTGTTCAGGTGCTAGGAGGGTGCCACTCCTAGAGGAGGCAGAGCTGCTGCCCCGCCCCCACCCCCACCCCTTTGCCCTGTGCCTCTCTTCCATGGCTGTTCCTGAGTTGTATCCTTTATAATAAACCAGTAAATGTAAATATTTTCCTGAATTCTGTAAGCCATTCTAGCAAATTACCAAATCTGGGGAGGGGGTCATGGGAATCTCCAACTTATAACTGGCTGATCAGAAGTACGGGTGGCTCAGGGCTTGCAACTGGTGTCTGAAGTGGGGGCAGTCTTGTAGGACTGAGCCCTTAACCTGGGGATCTAACACTGACTGCAGATAAACGGTGTCAGAATGGAATTGAATCGTTGGGCACCCAACTCGTGTCAGAGAGATGGAGAAGTGGAATTCGGAAAGACACCATATGTTTCTTTGCTGTCAGGGAAGAAAAGACCTAATAGTGAAATACACCACTGTGGTTTAGCTTGATTCTGTAATATGACAACAGGAACTGTTAAAAATGGCATTATAGAAAAAAGTGTCTAATGGCATGGGAATACATTCCCAATATAATGTATGATGTTAAGAATAAAGTCAGTCAGTTACAACATAGGATGTACCATCTGATCTCAGTTTTGTTAAAAAAAAAAGAGCAGTATCTACATAGCAGATTATGGTTTATTTCTACTTTCTTTGTGCTTTCTTGCAATTCCCAAATTTTCTAAGAGCATCTTTATCTCTTGTGATCAGCTCTCCCTCACATTCTGTCATTATTTCTATTTCTGTAAATCAGCGAAGGGGCATCCCAGCAGGGAGAGGGTCTATGTCCCTGCAGAGTTTGGAGAGACTGGCTGGCCACCTGCCAGGGAGGCAGGGAGGCTACTTAAGCAGCAGATGGAGGCAGGGTGGTGTCCACTGCCCTTCCAAGGGCCTCTGGACCCTAGCAAGTCTCAGGAATGCTTTCTTAGCTTGGGGACTGAGCCCCAGCCCTGGCATGGCCCCTCTGCTATGTGCCAGGGTAGAGCAAGAAGCAGTACCACTGCCCGTACTCCCTAGGAAACTAGTCTTCTTGCAGTGCCCACCAGGTAAGTCTGGCTTTTTAATTCATGCATTCAACAAAAGTTTACTGAGCATGTATTATGTGCCTGGAACTGTTCTAGGTGTTGAGAATAATTTGGCCAACAAAATAGCAGTGCTGTCCTCATGAAGCTTACATTCTCATGGCAAAAACAATGGGCAATTGAATAAATGTATAATATAACCTCAAGTGGTGAAAAGAGCCACGAGGTAAAAAGTAAATACACAAAAGAGAGATGGGGAAGGGGGTGCTCTTTGGAGTGGACTGGTCAGGGAAGCCTCTCTCTGAGGAGGTGGTACAGAGCAGCCAGCTGAATGCTGAGAAGGTACCGGCTATGGGGATACCGGGGGCAGAGAGTTCCAGGCAGAGGGAATGGAAGTGCAAAGGCCCTGGGGCAGACATGTTAGCAGTACTTCAGGATGAGGAAAGAGAAGCAGTGAGGCTAGAAAGAGATGGCAGGGGATGTGAGGGGCCAGATCACATCAGCCTTTCGGGTTAAGGCACTGGCTTTTGTTGTTTCTATTGAAGTATAGTTGATTTACAGTGTTGTGTTAGTTTCAGGTATGCAGCATAGTGATTCAGATATATATATATATATATGTATATATATATACATATATACATATATATATATATATATATATATATATGTTCTTTTTCAGATTCTTTTCCATTATAGGTTATTACAAGATATTGAGTATAGTTCCCTGTTCTGTACAGTTCAGGGAACTATACTGTTGTTCCCTGTTCCTTGTTGTTTATGTGTTTTATATACAGTAGTGCATATCTGTTAATCCCAAACTCTTAATTTATCCCTCCCCCTGGCTCTTTCCCCTTTGGTAACCATAATTTTGTTTTCTATGTCTATGAGTCTATTTCTGTTTTGGAAATAAGTTCATTTGTATTTTTTTTAGATTGTACATATAAATTATATATATGATATTTGTCTTTCTCTGTCTGATTTACTTCACTTAGTATGAGAATTTCTGGGTCCATCCATGGTGCTGCAAATGGCATTATTTCATTCTTTCTAATGGTTGAGTAATATTCCATTCCATATATATACCACATCTTCTTTATCCATTCATCTATTGATGGACACTTAGGTTGCTTCCTTGTCTTGCTATTGTAAAGAATGCTGCTATGAACATTGGAGTGCATGTATCTTTTTGAATTAGCATTTTCATCTTTTCCAGATATAAGCCCAAGAGTGGGATTGCTGGATCATATGGTAACTCTATTTTTAAGAACCCTCCAAACTGTTCTCTACAGTGGCTGCACCAATTTACATTCCCACCGACAGTGTAGGAGGGTTCCCTTTTCTTCACATCCTCTCCAGCATTTATTATCTGGAGACTTTTTGATGGTGGGAAGTCACTGGCTTTTGCTCTGAGTGAGACGGGAGCCTCCAGAGGGCTTTCAGTAGAGGAGTGACAAGACCTGACTGATGTTTAACAGGATGATTCTGGCTGGGCAGAGTGGGGAGGTGGCTGCTGAGATAATCCAGGGGTGAGATGATGATGGCTGGGCCCCCGGGGTGGGGATGGAGGTAGTAAGAGAAGGTCGGATTCTGGATGTATACTGAGTTAGAGCTGAGCACTCAGGACCCTCCCTCCACACTGGTCTGCCTCTTGGGTCCCATTCCTCAAGTCGTCTCCCAGCTCTCCATCTCCAACAGGGATGAGCCTGCATGGGCAGAGGGGTTGAGCTGGAGCCAATCTCACTCCTGGCTGGTGCCAGGGGTGGCCAGGGCAGGGCTGCATCAGCTGCCAAAGGAAACTCTCTCTCTGGAGGGAGGGCAGGGGACGTCGGGGAGGGATGCCAGGCACAAAGAGTGTTTTATTCATTCCGCAAGTATTTATTGAGCTTTTATGACATGGGAACAGCTCTGAACAAAACCCAAAGCTTCTGACTCCACAGAGCATCTGTTTTTGTGGAGGGAGAGATGCTGAACAGATAAATGAGTGAGCCATAGAGTTTGTCAGATGATGGTGAATGCTCTGGAGAAAAATAAAACAGGGAGCTGGGATTGTAGACACCCTTCCCAACACTCTGTCTCCTTTACCTGCTCGACTTTCCTTGTATTTCATAGCACTGTGTCCTCCTAATATTCTATATGAATTATTTTCTTATTAAGCTTAAAGTTTACTTTCTGCATCCGCCTCTGGCCTCCTGCTGAAGAGGAAGCCCCATGAGGGCAGGACTCTTTATGAGTTTGGTTTCCTGCTGTCTCCTCAGAGCCTAGAGCTTGAATGAGTGGGATAGGGATAGGGTGGGATAGGGGAGGAGTAGCCCCCCTCACAGAGCCCTCCTACCCTTAGACCAGCAAAGGGACAAGGTGGGGGTCCTCTTCTCTCCCCACCCAGCCACCCAGGCAGGTGAGTGGATGGTGCAGTCCGGGGGTTATACTGCACAAGTTGGCCATGAACCCTACCAGGAGTCCTCCTGCAGTGCCTGGGCTGGAGGAACAGAGGTCCTGTCTCTGACCCCCGCCCTTATTCTTTACCTCCTCCAGGATCAAGGGCTAAGGCTTTTAATTCAGCACAAAGTCCGAGCCAGCATCACAGGCTTGGGAGCTTTGAGGCCAACCACACTCACACTACCCCATATCACTGAGAGGGCAAGGCCTCTTGGCACCCACTCCCCTCCGTTTTCCCCCTTTCGATGTAATTGCTTCATCCATATTGAAGTTGTGTGACGAGAGGCTTGTGCTGACAGGCCCACTGAGACCCTGACGCTTCCCCCAGCCTCCTCAGAGCACTGAGGAGATGCTGGAAAAATGGGTCAGCCCAGCTTCTGGGCCAAAAGTAGGGGTGGGGTGGGGAGTTAGGGTAATAGATCAGCAGGTGGGCCTAGAACAGGAAGGTCTGGAAACCTTGCCACAACTCTCTGATGGTCTAGAGCACAGTTTCCTAAAAGTGGAGAGAGAGGTATTTTGTGATAAAATGCTTAAAAATTAAAATGATTTGCCTGTGGTAGGACTCCTGAGGCCTTTAAATGTTAATGAGAATTGTGACTCCAAGGGGAACTAATGCAGCATTTCTCAAGCTTCTGTCCATGGTACCCCTTTTACATGAAGGATCCTGACCGATGGGGGTTCCTCTGAACATTCTTTGAGAAATGCTGGTCTGTGTCACTAGCCATCTAAGAGATGAGGCTTCCCTCTCTCTCTGCTTCTCTCCCTTCCTACCCTCTCCCTCTTTCCCTCCAGCTTCTTCCTCTGCTAATCCAGCTTGTGTAATGCTACCACCCCATTAAATCACAGAAAACACTTGGCTCTCTCCTGTGGGCATTAGGGAGCTATGGAGCTATACAGATACAAGGAAATCAGACTTCTTTACCTGGCATTCAAGGCTTCAATCTGGCTTTAAATTGCAGGTCTCCTCTCCAGCTCCAGCCAGGCCACTCTCCATACTGTCACAAAATAGCTACAAACATCTCTGCCTTTGAACCTTTGCTTTGGCTAGACTATCCCTCTTTCCTCCTTAGGCCACCTCCTCCGGGTAGCCTCCCTTGATTAGCCCAGCCTTGCCTCTGAAGTCTCTGAGGGCGGTATCAGAAACAGACACAAGATGAGAAGCCCTAAATGTTAGTTAAGTATGATTATAAGACCACCCCCTATATTTTTCTGGAGAGTATAATTATGGGCATCCAAAGGAACAAATTTATCAGGGACTCAAAGGGAGGTCCAACAGCCTCACATTGATTAACCATATGGCCATCTGGCTTTCTCAACAGGACCCCCATAGCATTTACATGACATGCAGTCTCAGGATTCCTGATACAGGCTTGCCCTTGGCTAGTTTAATTTTTCCCTTTGACATTTTACTGCAAAAAATTTCAAACATATACAAAAGTAAAGAGACTATTATAATGATAGCCTGTACATCTGTCACTGAGCTTCAACAATGATCCATCGTGGTTCATTTCTGCATCTGCCGACTCCCTGCATTGTTTTGAGGCAAATCCCAGACATCGTATATTCTATCCATACTTATCTCAGTACACTTTTCTATGATCTTTTACATCATCATAATACCATCATCACCCAAAATTAAGAAGAGATCCTTAATATCATCAAATATCCAGTGACTGTGCATGTTTCCAGTTGCCTTACACATCTTAATTTTATTTGTTTTATAGTTTGTTTGAATCAGGATCCTAACGAGGTTGACATGGCTAAGTCTCTTGTAATCTATAATCCGTCTCCATTCCTCTCTCTCATTATTTTATTTTATTTATTTAAATTATTTATTTTATTTTTATTTTTAATTATTTTAATTATTTTATTTTATTTTTATTTTTTGAGAGAGAAAGAGAGTCTCTCATTAAAAAAATACTTTGTTTTTTAGAGTAGTTTTCGGTTCAAAGTTGAGAGGAAGGTACAGACTGCCCATATACCCCTGCCCACTGACCTGCACAGCCCACTCCATTATTAACATCCCCCTCAGATGGTACGATCAATGAACCTACATTGACACATCATCACCCAAAGTCCACAGTTTACTTTAGGGGTCATTCTTGGTGGTGTACATTCTGTGGGTTTGGACAAATGTATAATGACATGCATCCATCATGATAGTACCAAATAGAGTATTTTCACTGCTCCCAAAGTCCTCTGTGCTCTACCTATTCATGCCTCCCATAAGCCCTGGCAACCACTGATCTTTTTACTGTCTCCACAGTTTTGCCTTTTCCAGTATGTCCTATAGTTGGACTCAAACAGTAGGTATCCTTCTCTCACTTACTAATATACATTTAAGGTTTCCCTCTGTCTTTTCATGGCTTGATAGCTCATTTCTTTTTAGCACTGAATAATATTCCTATGTCTGGAGGGATCACAGCTTATCCATTTATCTACTGAAGGACATCTTGGTTGCTCCCCAGTTTTGGCAATTATGAATGAAGCTGCTATAAATATCTGCATGTAGGTTTTTGTATGGAAGTAAGTTTTCAGCTACCTTTGGGTAAATACTGAAGAGCACAATTACTGGATCGTATGATAAAAGTACGCTTAGTTTTGTAGGAAATTGCCAAATTGCCTTGTCTTCCAAAGTGACTGTACCTCTCTCTTTTTAATTTTCTTTTTTTTTTTTCAATAAGCCAGATTCTTGTCCTGTGTTTTCCCAGCGTGGACTTAACTGTTTTCATTCCCATAGTCTCTTCTGACTCTTCCCTCTGTCCTTTGTATTTCTGGTAAACTGATCATTTTTAGAGCTTGAGCAGATTCAAGTTTGGCTTTTTCAGTGGGACAACCTCACGGTACTTTGTGTTTCCATCAGAGACATGTGATGCCTGCTGTCTGCGGTTTGGGGATGTTAGCAGCTGTGGATGCTCAGTGTCCAGATCCATTAATCCATTAGGGTTTGCAAAATGGTGAGATTTTAATCCTATCATCCCTTCCTCATTTATTAGCTGGAATACTTCTAAAAAGAGATATGTCCGTCATCTACAATTTGGGTACACAGTGGTACAGTTTGTGTGGGAAAGGCAGGAAAAATGCATGATTCTTTCCCTTTATTTACCAACTAATTACCTTCTAATGGAGTGACGCTAACAGTTAAGTCTTGTAGAGCACTTACAGATCACCAAATGTTTTTTATCAACGCTATCTCATTTAATTATCACAACGACCCTGTGAGGTAGACAGGACAGATGCTGCTATTTTTAAATAGCGAGAAATGAGGTCCAGAATAGTTAAGTGATTTGCCCAAGCTGAGAGAGCTACTAGAATAATCATCACCAACATACAGGGAACACTAACTCCATGCCAGATGCTATTTTCTAAATGTGAATGAACACATTTCCTTCTTACACCAACTCTGAGAGCTAGGAAGGGGGCAGTGATTGTCCCCATTTTATGGATGGGAAAGCTCAAAGCCCAGAGAGGTTAGCTGACTTGCTGGAGGTCAAATGGTAATAATAGTGGTTATTAGTTATTGAGCACTTATCATGTGCCAGGCACCTTGCTAAGGGCTCAGAACAACATAGCACAGTGTTCTGCCATCTGCTGTGTGATGAGTTCTTGCCACATGCCAGGCACATCGAGTCTTCATAGCAACCTTATGTGAACCTTGTGTTCTGATGAGAAGACTGAGGTTCAGAGAGGCTGCATCACACTCCCCAGATCGCAGGGCTTGTATGTGACTGAGCAGGGCTCCAATCTAGTTTCGCTCTGCATCATGCTGTCTCTAGCCAGTGCACAGCCAGGACTTGACCCAGATCTTTGTGCCTGTGTCTGCACCTCCTCCTTTTCCCCTCTCCAGCATCCACAGAGGGTCTGATCAAGAAGAGAGAACTCTTCCTGTGGGTCAGTAGCTGCCTCCCACCTTCTGCACATCCCAGAAAGATGCTGCCACGTTTGGCATTAATTGACAAGGAGAGAGAGAGGCAACAACAAAAAAGGGAAGAAACCTCAATAGCTGGCAAAAGAATGAGTGGTCCTAGTGCCTCCACAACGTCCTTAGATGTAGCTGGCTTGGCCTCTCATTACTGTTTTTTTTCCACCACTTTCCCCCAGAACCAGGATATTAGAGCCTGCTCAGCCATACAACAGATTGAAAGGACAGGGAGCTAAGGCCTACCAGGGAGGGACAGGGGGCGGGGCCTGCCTGGACCAAGAAGCCGACCTTTGTCGTGGGCCACCCTAGGTTCTCATCAGACGTTATCACAAGGCCCTAAATCATGATGGCCTCAATAACACTTGTGCTCCTGGGGTAACGTCACTGCTGCCGCAGGCTGGCAGGAACAATCGTAAACTGGTGTCCTTAAAGAGATGCCCTTTCGTAATGAGGTGCTGTGGCCTGCTTCCCGCACGCAGGGAGGCCCTGTGGACGGCAAAGGCGATGCGGGGTGGCGGAAGACAGGAGGAAGAAAAACAAGAACCAATTAAACCCTCAATTCGAGCAGAGTAAATGAATTTGACTTTAGGTGATCAAGAGGGAGAACGCTTCTAATTAGACACACGGCAGTCCTGGGGCTGAGCACGCTTGTGACCGCCCTCATGCCCGCCCCCGTCACTTTTTAGATAAATGTTAAGGATTAGAATGAGATGTAATTAAAATCCGTCAATCCCGTACATTTGCTGCTGGGGGGTGGTTGATGACTGCTCACCTACTCTCTCCTCAGGTCAGGAGCTCCCGCCCCCTCCTCGCTTCTGTGCTCTGATTGGCTCTTGTTACAGCCAATCCCTTTTGAGCAGGAGGAAAGCTCAGGCAGGAGGGTCAGCCCACAGATGGGTCTTTCTTCAGAGGCCAAGAGAGGGTTGGGAGAGGAAGGATTACCTGGACGTGGTGAATTGGCCAGAGGTTGCAGACTACTCTGTCCCACTCGTGAGCGGAAAGAATTTGAAATGCATTTCTTGCGCGGCCAAATCTGGATATTTCACCAAAATATTTGGATTTTTTGGTTTCTTTGGAAACATCGAAGATGGCAATGCTGAGCCTGTATCCCCTCATCGAGACATTTGACCCTAGGTGAAGTGCAGATAGGATGCTGGTGCCCCAGCTCATAACGTCTCCTGTCCGGCCAGATTCACTGGTCCGTGAGGTGATCCAGCCCCTGAGGCATTTGAGTGCGAAGTCTTCAACCCTCTTCTTCAATCTCCAGATGAAGGGAGATGCCTGAGGTTCCACTCTGAACCTGCCGCCACGCATGCTGGGCCCTCTGCCTGGAGAGCCCTTCCTCAGGCTCCATTCAAATGTCACCTCATCCAGGAAGAATTTCCAGTCTCCCTAGTGGGAATTTGTCTCTCTCTGCTCTGGCTCTTGGAGTCCTTGTGTCTTCCCCAAGATTATACTGTAACTGGAGAATAGGTGCTTGCAGGAAAGAATTAAAAAAGTGAAAGGAAGTTTTTTCAGGGAGATACACAGGTCATAGACAGAGTGTGGGTCATTGCAGAAGGCAAGAGAGATGGCCCCAGGAAATAGGGTCCTCTTGGAAAGTGAAAGTGGCCAGCAGGTGTAGGAGTGGTTAATTTTTAGGGGCCAGGAAATTTCATAAGCTAACGAGTGGGAGGATTATTCCAACAATGTTGGGGAAGGGAGTGGGGAGTTCCAGGAATTGGGCCCTGCCCACTTTGGGGCCTTTTACAGTTAGCCTGGGAACTGTCATGGTGCCTGTGGGTGTGCCATGAAGCTCAAGGCCCACTGGAAGTCAAATCTTCTGCCATCTTGGTTCTATGGCTCAGTTTATGCCTGACCTCAATTGCTGTGTCATTCCTTCAGTGTTTGTGCCTTGTCCCCTTCCCTCCTGTCTTGGTACTTCTCTGGTGTGTGATGGTGAATCCATTTGCCCCAATGGGCTGTGAGCTCCCCAAGAGCAAGGCCAGGTCTGGTTTGCTCTGTCTCCCTCTATGTGCCCAGCAGGGCCTGACCCAGGGTAGACACCCAGTGAGTGTGAATTGAAGGAAACTGAAGGCTCCCCGGGGCAGCACCAGCCCAAGGCAACATCTTTGCCTCTTTCCCAGGCCCTTCTCACACCTTATTAATCTCTCTTTTCTCCTCCTTTTGTAGGCCCCAGGCTTGCTGGCTGGAGATCATTTACAGAAAGGTGTGGGAATTTACACATCCCCATGGCCAGGGAATTCACCTTGCAATTGAGAATGAGGAGTTGCAATGCTTAACACAATGAAGGATGTGCTAATGGTGGACTTGCTGGCACAGGACACAGATAGGTCTGTGGGGGAGATCCTTTTTGAAAGTGAGTTCTACCAAGTGACATATACAGCCCAAGATTTGGATTTTGGTCAATCTATTTCCCTTGCTAGGCTATGACCCAGTGTCACAGGGCAATTCACTTGACATCTCTGAACTTCAGTATCCTCGTACAAAAAATGGTGGTAACAATACTGTAGTGTAACTGACAATTAGCTTTTTTTGATTATAATGTAAGTACCTGACATTAAGCTTTCAATGGCGAGATATCCATTTCAAAGACATCCATCTCCAATAAACACATCGCCAGCTACCCAACTAGATACGCAGCCAGGCCACCCAACCTGTGAAGTTCCCCTTTGGAAAAGCCCCGAGTGACCCAGATGATTGACTGCTTGGGGACCCTGCTTTCCCTTCTCTGCGCTCATTCCTGCTCTTGTTTTCAGTTCACCAGTAGAGAACCTGCAGAACCCTAGGCACCCACCTTCAACCCCAGGTCCTCTCTTTTTCTGTCTGTATCTGTTCTCTTTCTCCCTGTGACCTTGCTGTGTGGCCCAGGCATGCCTTGTACCTTCCAGGGCCTCTGAGTAATAAACATTGTTTTCTCCCCCAGAGTTCCGTGATGGTTGCTGCTGAGCAGCGTCTTACAATCACAATAAGAACCACAAGGGCTGATCCAGCCTCAACATTGACTCCAGTCAGGGAAGTGTCTGTGGGGCTTCCCACCAGTAGTCTGGGCCCAGGTGAGTGCCTGCAGGCATCTCTAGCTGAAATTATCACTTATCAATTTTAAAAAGTGAAGCTTTCCACGTGACCCAGCAATTCCAATCTTAGCTCTCCATTCCAGAGAAATGAAAATGTAGATCACACAAAGATTTGTACATGAATGTTCATAGCAGCATTACTCATTATCATAACAGCCAAAAATTAAAAATGTAAATGTCCATCAGCTGGTGGATGGATAGACAAAACGTGGCCTGTCCATTCCATGGAATACTATTCAGCCCTAAAAAGAAACAAACTAGTGATATGTACAAGGATAGTGATGAACCTCAAAACCATTATGCTGTGTGAAAGAAACCAGACACGAGAGACCACACATTGGATGATTCTGTTTATAAAGAATGTCTAGAAAAAGCAAATCTACAGAGGCAGAAAGTAGGCCTAGGGCAGACAGGGAGCTGAACAAGGATTAACATAAATTTATGGGCATGGGGGATCTTTTGTGGGTGATGAAAATGTTCTGAAACTGGTGCTGCTGGTTGCACTACTTGGTAAGTTTACTAAAAATCATCACATTGTAAACTTGAAGGGGTAGATTTCAGGGTATGTTAAATATTCCTCCATAAAGTTATGAAAAATCACCTTCTGCCCACAGTGGTGGTAAAACTCCAATGAGACAGCACACATGGGGTGCCTGGCCCAGTCCTTGGCCCATCCCAGTGGCTTCGTAAATGTCGGTTCTGCATTTTCCCTTTTTAAAAGCTGTCTTTGACTCAGGACAGTTTCAATGGCTGGGGCAAAACAGCTCGTGATTTCTGGTTTCCATCCAAGGCATGACCTTAACGACACTATTTCAGTGTCTCAGCCTCACCCCACCAGGCTCCGTTGGCCTCTGGCCCGGTCAGTCCTTCCTCTTTGATGGCCTTGTGCCTGTCTCTTCCGATGGCCTCCTCTACCCCTGACTCTTACTTCCTCTTTCCTTGCCACTGTGACAGCCTCTGGCCAGAACTTCTTGCCATGGGGTTCTATCTTCTTCTCATTAATTCTGCTCTTCAAGAGCCCTGCACTCACAGACCTTCACTGGCTCCCTAGTCCCGAAGGAGAAAACCCAAGCCATCAGCCTGCAGACTGTGTGGTTGGTTTTCCTCCTTCTTTCTGTTTTCACTTTCTTCTGCTCCACCTTCGAATGGCTTTCCCCCTGGCTTGGAACTGGCTCCCCGGGTTCCTCCTCTGCCGCTTTGCCCGGGCCATTCCTCCTGCCTTCCCACTGCCCTGAAGACTACATGTACCCTCCTCTGAGCACCTGACAGCAGCCACATTCACTTGGGAGGAGGAACGGGGTTTGATTTTAGATCTGCCTCTGCCACCCAGCAGCCAAGACACCTACATGCCCTGAGCCTTTGTTCCATCATACGCAAAATGGTTGTGATGTTAATACACAACAAATAGACTGGTTAGTGTTTCTTCTCACAAGATTGTGATGTCAGAGAGCACGGGGATCATGACCTACACACCTCCCTGTCCCCTCTCAGAGTGTAAGCTCCTCCTGGGGACCTAGAACAATGCCTGGCACAGGGCTGTGTTCAGTGACTTGTCTATGAATGAATAAGTGGATATTTTGGTTGATTATCTTAAAGTGTCTGGTATATGTTTGATAAGTGCCCCTTCCTCCATCTTGCCTGTCATTCTTCCAACAAGCATTTTGTGGGTGTCCACCTTGTGCTGGGTGTTGGCTGTGGGGTTCAGGTTGTGGGGGAGGGCCTGTGATGGGGTGTCTCTCTACCTTTCTCTGCTCCACCCATGCCTTGCCCTAACCTTCTGGCTCTGCTCCCTTCCAGGCCTGCCTCTGGCCCTTGGGACTTGGTCTGCTTGGTGTTGGACTCCTGGCTTTCAAGTGTGTGGACAGATGGATGTGATCATTCATTCATTCATTCAATTCATATTTCCTGGGGTCCCACTTGGTAACCTTTGCTTACCCTCCCCACCCACCTGCCCCCATCCCTGTACCACTGCCCCAGAGGCCAAAGAGTATAGGGCATTCAGACAAGGAAATAAAGACCTGACCAAGCCCCTGGCCCCTCGCTCAAGTTCCTGCTACTGGGGAGACAGCTGGGCCTTGTTATGATCAGAGGTGTTTAAATCCTTTGCACGTAGGGCTACACTGCAAGAGCCATCTGGGGGTCGGGTCAGGCCCCCCCAAGACTCCCAGGGGCCTGAAGCAGATGGCTTCTCTCAGAGTGAAATTATCCACCCGCCCAGAGCCCTAGACAGGCCCTCACTGCGACAGTCGTCTTCTGTCTTCCTTGCCCTGGAGAGGGAGCAGAAGGAAGAGAGAGGGAAGAAGGGTGGTGAGCAAGCCTGCCCACCTGGTGAGGAGGCCCGTGGGCTGGGGGATGCTCTGGGCACCAAGCCCAAGGATCGTTCTTGTGTTTGGGAAAGGGGCCCAGCTCCAGACTCAGTGCTGTTCTAGTCCTGACTCTGTCACTTCCCAAAGAGGTTGCTCTTTGGGTCTCTATTTAGCTGTCTGTGAAATGGGTGTCATATGAATCTAGTCCTCCCAGGAGGAAGGGGTGGCTCTGAGAGAGAGGCTTGGGGTACAGTTGATGGGAAAGATCATCCACTGCTTGAACAAATCCTTCCATCACGGCATTAGCCATGCTGGCTTGTGATGGTGATTTCCATGTCTGTCTGCCACTAGCCTGGGTGCCGGAGCTGGGTCTGATTCATCTGGTGTCCCTACTGCCCTGCACACAGCATCATACGTGGTTGGTACTCCATAGCTGCTTGCTGAAATGAATAAATGATGGAAAAAGTTCACTGCTGATTATTTATCTTTCTTCCCTTTTAGATTGCTGTCAGGGCTATTCCTTGGCAAAATTAAGATTAATGAAGTTTGTCTCAGTGTCCTGCCCATTTTACTCTTCATGTCCTTCTCTCTCCTCATTTGGTATCTTCTATCCTCCTCCATCATCAGTCAGCTGTCATGGAGAAAATGATCAGTATATCTAATTTATACTAAGGTGAAAATGACTGATAGGACAATCTATCATTTTTACATTTCTGTAAATGGCAATCCCTAATCCAAAGGGTTGAAACTTATTGGCCAACAGCAGGCAGTTCAGTGCATTTTTCCGACCTCATCTGCCGGTGCTCATTTTTTCCCTCCTTCCCTTTTCCCTATCTTGTACATTTCTGGTTCCACCAAACCTGATAGTTCAGTGCCTCATTGAGACTTCAGAGATGATCCTGGCTACCCAATGCAGGGTAGGACAGATGTTCCTCCAGCTTTTGCTTGAAACCTCCCAAAACAGGAGGCACAAGTGACAGAGAGCTTACTACCTTTAAAGCAACCATTCCATTGCTCTAATGCAGAAATTTCTCCATTAGTCTATTTTGCTCCTGTCTGCCCTCTAGAGAAAAAGTCAAATGGAGTAACCTTGTCTCCTTTCGTATAATAGTCCTTCCCTTCAGTAAAGACCTGTGGAATTGCTGCTTCCTGCTTATGCCCTGACTATACTTTCCTCGCACCTAAACTTTACTCTTTTTCTCTCTCTGTTCCCTGTGCCTTCAGAAATCACTTTCCAGTCTGAGGTAATACCTTTCTCTTGGTTTATGTGTAGGGCAAATATGCAGGACAGCACTGAGCCCCATGACCTTGTGATTCTTACCCAACCCATGCTCTTCTTACCTAGAAGGCCTTTGAGGAAGGGGTTTGGAGAGTTCTGTCAGAACTAATAAAATAACAGCTGGCTTATTGAGTACTCATTGTATGCCAAGTGCTATTAGGAGGAGCTTAAGTATTGCCTAAGACAATCTTCACAGCAATGCCTCAAAATAGGCTCTATCATTATCCCTACTTACAGATGGGAAAATGGAGGCACACGGATGTTTTGTAATGTCCCTCAAGGTCAAATAACTGAAGTAAATGAGGTAGGATTTGAACCTAGGTTGTCTGATTTCATAGGCCACACTCGGACCACTGAGATCTGCTAGATGTTTGACACTGTGACCATGCGAGTCTGCACATGCATGCAAACACACACACCACACATGTACCACACCACATACCACACACAACCTGTACATACACACACACCACACAGACATACACACACACACACTGCACACATCACACACACAAGGAGATCCTTTTCCAGCCTACTCTGTGGACCAGGCAGTAGTAGAATCAAGAGACTCAGCTTCAAAGTATGTTAAGAACCAACTCCCCATGGTCTTGCCCATCAAACTTGGAGCCATACCCTGTGCTTACTTCAGGCTTATCTTTCAGTTCTAGATGTTCAAATGTTCTTCCCACCTTTACTGACCTGGTCTCGTCCTTCAAGACTCAGCTCAGATGTCACCTCTTCCAAGAAGCCTTCCCAGAACCCCTTCCTCTGTGCACTGCCCCAGAGTCGAGCATCCACCCACACAGCACTTACCACATTGTCCCCAGATTAGCTCCTCAAGGGTGGGGAGCCTTGTCTGGTTCCTTTTTACTCCTCAAGACCTAGAACAGGGGTTGACACATTATAGGCATTAAATAAATAATTGTTTAATTTAACTGAACACACCAGCCATGGAATGTGGGAAATCCCACCAATCCTCCAAACCTTTGTTTTCCCATCTGTAGATCAGGAATAATAGCTGCCCTACTTTACCTGGAGAGGGTTTGGTAATGTTCCCTTGTGGGATTGGATGTGAAGGTCCCTTGTAAATTACAAGCCCATGCATGTGCAGCATGTCGTGGGGTTGACAGTGACTCACCAAGCACAAGTTTTCTTAGCTTTCTGAGCCTCTGTTTCCTCACCTGTAGCTCTGCCAGCTGCACAAGGGTGTTGAGGATCAAACGGGACATTATGCAATCGTGTGCCCGCAGATGGAAGGATGGGCAGTTTTCTGTGAACAAAGGATGCGAAGGTAACCTGCTTCAACCTGGACAGAAAAGTTAGCCCCAAGCACAAGTATTTTGCTTTTTCTCTTTTGAGCTGGTAAAGAACAAGGAAGAAAACAGAAATTGAGACTGGGAAAGAATTGATCCCTTTGTGGTCCCAGCATCCCCAGAGAAGGCACATACATGACAAAGGCCAGGAAATTCTGGGGGATCAAGAAGTTCATTCGAGCCAGAGGAATCTCACTGGGGATCTCATGGCCAGACAGGAGGATCCCTGAAGGCTTTTGGTGTTAAAACTGCCTGAAGTCACAGAACGGAAGTGTCTGGCTGTGTCTGAACTGAAAGCGACACCCCTGCCATCAAGCCCAGAGAAGCCAGGCGAGCCATTCCCGCTGCTGCCTGACATTTCACCTCCTCCCTAGCACAGTGCTGCCTTCCTCAGAGCTGTTCCTGGTATTTATTGGGTAGAATGGAATTATTTCATTTTATATGTAACAAAAGAAATAAAGCCCTCCTCTAAGTGCTTTATAAATGTCAGCTCATTTCATCCTCATCACAATCCAGTGAACCCTAATTATTACCCCATTTTACAGATGACAAAACTGAGGTCTAGGGAGGTTACAGAGCTGGTGGGCTCAATGTGGGAGACCTGTGGAGACCCTGCTTCCCAGGCTAAAATGGGGGGCCCCTAAGAAGGTGACAGTGGCCCCATCATGTTATGACTCTGGGCCCAGTCACAGCGATGAAGAGGGTGGAGGTCCTTGTGGGAGGCCTGGTTGCCAGGATAACCTGGCACCCCGGCGAGATCAAACAGGCTTGATGCACCAAGAGAGCTGCTTAGTTCTCTGTGGCTTCCCCAAACTCCTTTCACCGTGCTGCCTCCCCCACCCTCCAGGGCCCCGATACTTTTAGTTTCCTCTGCCAGGATTCATCTTTCTCCCCCATCTGCCCCTCCCCCCGCCCCGGTACCATTTCCAACACACCTTTCCCACCTCAGCACCTGATCCTCCCTGGAGTGCGTCTCCGCCCCAGACTCCATCCGTGGCTCCACCCGTGCTCAGTTCTGAGTGTCCCGTATGCCTCACTTGTAGCTCTGCATTTCACCTGTAATTAAATGATTCATTGTGCAGTTGAAATTTTTAAAATCACTTTATTGGCCTCCACATGTTTCAAGTGTAAAACCTGATATATATTTTGTCATGTATTCTCAAGTCTTGACATATATTTTCACCTGTTAAACCATCATCGCATCAAGATAAGGAGCATACCTGCCTTCCCTCAAAGGTTACCCTGTGACCCTCTGTGATTCCTCCCTCCCTCCCACCCCTTGCTCCATCTAGTCAACAACTGATCTGCTTTCTGATTCGTATTTTCTAGAGTTTTCTGAAATAACTGGACTATCATATAGTATATACACTCTTGGGCTGGCTTCTTTCACTCAGCATAATGGTTTTGAGATTCATCCCCATTGTTGCGTGGCTCAGTAGTTCCTTTTTATACAGTGCAGTATTTCAACATCTGGAGGTATCGCCGTTTGTCTGTCCATTTACCTATTGATGGCTCCCTGGGTTGATTCCAGGTTTGGGCTTTTACAAATAAAGTTTCTGGGCATTTTCATAGTGTAGTGATGATCAGGTTCACTCACAAATAAAAATTCAATTAAAATGTGTGTATGGGTCTTTGTGTGAACGTATGTTTTCATTTCTCTTGAGTAAATATCTAGGGGTGGGATGGTTGGGTCTTATGCATACTGAACTTTTTAACCTACTGCCAAAGGGTTTGCAGAAGTGGCTGGACCATTTTTCACTCCTGACGGCAGTGTGTGAGAGTCCAAGTTCAGCCACTTCCTTGCCGGCAGTCAGGATGGGCAGTCTTTGAGTTGCAGCCATTCGAATAGCTGTATAGTGGTATCTCATTATGGTTTTGATTACATTTCCCTAATGATGACTAATATTGAACATCTTTTGATTTGCCTATATGCCATCCCTGTGCCTTTGGTGAAGTGTCTGCTCAAATGTTTTACTCAGTATTATTCTTTTAAAATTTGGGTTATTGTAGTTGTGATTTTAAGGTCTTTCCCTATCATGAGATGGAAAGGTCTGTTGTGGGGTGGGGGACGACAGTGTCTGTTCTGATTAAGGTTATAAATGAGGCTCCAGAGCCCAGCACTGTGCCAGGTATACAGTCAGCACTCAATACATGTTAGATAAATTTTGAATGAATTTAAATAAATTAGGAAATGAATGAATAAATGAAGGGTGTTTCTGTGCATGCCTAGGATGGACCAGATATGCCTGGAGCGAGGTCAGGAAAACCAGTGAGATCCTAGGGAGGGGGGCAGATAGAGTTGGCAGTGAAGGGGAGAAGCAGAAGATTTAACAATGAGGAGCCCACAAAGGCTTGGTCTGTGTCCCTTTGAGGGACCCTCCATACCTGGCTCTGGTCCCTCCAGGGTGGCCAGAAACTGTTACTGTGAGCTAATTCTGCCTGAAGTGTGAAGGACTTCTGGAACCCCCTGCAGGTCCCAGCTTCCTCCTCTTGATCACCTCCCTCCCCCAGAAACCAACAGCCTTGTCCCAAAGGAGTGGCTGACTTGGTAATGGAAGTGGTGATTGGCCTGGTAAGAGACTCATGTGGAGATTTTAGGGCCACTTCTGTCACAGCTGTGTGCCCCACCCAGATTGAACAGTCCCATACTTTGAATATGAAATGATGTTGCCTTGAGGGCTGAACTGATCCCATAACCATGAGATTGAAGCCACTACCAGCTTCCTGAAAGACGAGGCTAGAGTCCACAGAGGAAATCTTCCAAGAAGTCTCAAAATCGAGGCCCATTTCTTGCCTCTTTGCTCCCCTCTCATCAGAGGAGGGCTCACACTCATGAAAGGTATAACATCTAGAATTTTAGAGTTATTTCCCAATGAGGTTATGCATCAGTCACTGGGCTGACGTGGGTTGGCAGCAAAAGCATTAATTAGAGAAAAACAAGCATTTAAAATAGGCAAGTTCTGTAACCCAGCTTTCCCTTCTCCTTCATTTTTAATATCTGCTGAGTTTCAATTGGAGAATGCCTTGAAGGTTCAGGGTCAACCTCCCTGAGGCTGAAGGCTGGAGAAGGAGGGCTTCATCCCTTCCCGGCTTCCACCAGGGACCCCACTGTCTTCTCTCCAAGCCCCAGCTCTGAAGAGGACCCAGGAGACTTTAGAAGAACAGATTTGAGCCCCAGCACTTTGCATGGCCTAAGTGATCACCCCAACTTCCAGTTAAGTGCAGGAAGCAATGAATCCATTTTGCTATTGAAGAAATTAAGAGGAAGTTGAATAATTATGGTGGTCATTAGTGCGATTCACCAAATATTTCTGGCTCTCCCTTTTCTGAGCACATGATAGGATTATACTTCCTGGAGCCCTTGCTGCTGGGTGGGGTCATGTGACTGTTCTGACCAATGAACTGAGAGCTAAAGTGATTGTGTCATTTCCTGCAGATACAAGGCTTTCCAGAATATTCTTTCCCTCTGCCATTGCAACCAGCAATGTGTGAGATGATGGCTGCTCTATTAGTCTGGGTTCTTAAGTGAGAATGACATGGGCAGATACAGATACTGAAAGAAAAAAAAGTAACCTTATTTGCAGGGCATCTTCTACGTTTCAAGCCAATTACATGAAATATCTCATTTAATATACACAAAGCTTCCATGAAGAAGAGGGTGGGGCCATCACTGTTATTGTCATGATTGTCATTTTCCAGCTGAAGAGACTGAAATTTTGGAGAGGAAACTAGTCCACCTAGAGTCACTGAACTGAGCCAGAATTTGAACACAGATCTCTGACTGAGAAGCCCATGCTTTTCCCAACAAACCACACTGTCTGAATTGCCCAGTAATCAGTTTAGTGTTTTGTTTTTTCTACCTGCGAATGCCTAAGTCCCTGCTGTCTGGGGTTCAGGTCCTTGAGCTTGGGGCCAGGGACCGCAGAGACCCTAAGATGCTGGACCCAGCCAGGCTGCTCATGGATGCTTCCTTCATTTATCCATCCATGGATGCCCTTAGACAGCCAATATTTACTGAACATTTACCATCAGGCCTCTTTATCATGGCACAAGCACCCACCCAAGCCTGGACCAGAAGTGGAAAGAAGAACCATGAACTAGTGGAGGATAAGGCAAAGGAGCAGGGAGCCAGATTGTTAAGGTTAACAAAGGCTCTGCCATAGAGGGGGCCGATGTGGAGTGAGGGGCGGGCATGATAGGGCTCAGGGTGGACAACAGCAGTAATAATAACAACAGTCACCATCCACATACAGAGCACCAGCTAAATGCCAGATTAAGGGTGTTTCCTATAAAACATCACTTCTGTCTCACAATGGCCCTCTGACATCACCACTACTAGCCCCATGTTACAAACAAGGAAACTGACACCCAGAGAATTGAAGTAACTTGCCAAAGTTTACACAACCAGCAAGTAGTAGGGTCAGGATTTGAATTCATATCTGTCTGTTCCAAAGCCCATGATCTTAACACATAATATACCCTGTTTCTCCTTTTGAACTGATGGGTGTCCATTTAATGACTCTGTAAGTTAGGGAAATGTGCCCTTCCTCTGGGTGGAGACAATGCAGCTTGACAAGTGGAGATGCCCTTGTATGGATTGGAAGAAAGGTGTTACTTGACAAGTGTAGGGTAGGCTGAAGTATAACCAACACTTCTCCTTGGCTGGCCATCTTGTCAGTGAACCACCTGCATACCTGTCTGTGGTGATCCTGGGGGCAAAGCCTTGTTAGTGATGCTGAGAATTTAGAGTTTGTCTTGAGGTCAGTGGAGAGTCTGTGGTTGAGGCAAGTGATGTTTGTAGTTGGCTCTGGTTTCCTGGCAGATGGCCTTGGTGCAGTGGGAAGAGATGCAGAGTGACAGGTTGGAATGGTGCAGGTGGAGAGGAAGGTGGCCTAAACCAGAACAGAAGGAGCAGGGGTGGAGGAGCTAGCAGCAAAAGAGTCAAGAAGATTTTGGAGGTGGAAAGGACAGGAATTGGTGGCTGAGAGGGGACTCAAGTTGATGCACAAGTTTCTGGCATGGGCCACTAAGTAGTAGTTTGGGAGTGGTATTAGTATGGAGAAGGGGTTGCACAGAAGGAGGAAGCCACATCTCAGAGCTGGGGTGGGAGTTGGGATCAGTGTTGTATATGTTGATTTAGAAGTGCCTTTCAAGTCTTTTAAAATATAACCTTGCAGACTTCTGTCTTTCCTTCTCGTGGAAAACAGATATAGTTCCCTCAGTTGTCCTTTACCTGGGTCAGTTTATGTGTTAGAACATGCTCCATATTGACTGCTTCCCACCTGGAAGCCTACACTCGGAACTGAACACAGGATGGCAAGGATGGTGTGAACACATTGGCTGGAGGCCATCCCCTTGTTTATTCTGTGGGTTGTGCTGAGTTTGCACTGGCTTGGTTGGCAAATACATGACACTATTGACTCATTTTGAGAGCGTGGTTACCAAGGCTTAAAGAGTTTTTCACTTTGCATTTCCCTGTCAACATACATCCCCCTCAAACCTCTTCTCTGGTCACCTCTTGGACACAACTATGAAATTCTCTTGACTTCACCTCTTACTCCAGCCACTGCTGCAGTGACTGGTTCTATGCAGGCTTTGTGGAACCTTGTGGAACTTTATGCCGGTGTAATCAGAAAGTACTCTCCTCACGCCTTAGCACATGCCTCTCACTTCTTGTCCTGAGATCTGTGATCCTTTTGGAGATGCCTCTAGGATCCCTCTGATGCATGAAAAACTCCAAGTGTGGAAGAATTCATGCCTGTGGAACCACCCGGCATCAGTGGGAGTCAGAGACTGATGGATAATGCTTTCCTGGACAATTCTGAGATGCATTTTTTTAAGGCCCATTGAAGGGTCAACTCAGTAAATCATCCTTGTACTGAATTTCCCTCCCTCCCATTTCATTCTCCTTGTTCTATTTTTTGGATCCCTGAGACCACTTCCCAAATAAACTACCTGTATATGCCTTTGTCTTGGGTTCTGCTTTGGAGGAACCCAGGCTAAGATACCTGTCTCTTCTAAACTTGGACAGCAAGTCTCTGAATGGAAGAGTGAGACTTTACATTTATCCAGAATCTGTGAAATCTGAGTCCCAAATGGTCTGGTACCTGAACTAAAGCAGAAGGGTCAGATCAGAGGATCTGAAGGCTGACCTTGCCAGGTAGTTTTATTTCCTAAACTGGGGAAGGGTCACTAAAAGAGTCTCTAGAGAGCCTAACAATTTTTACTTGCTTCCGGAAGCCTTTGGAACTTTCCCAACACTTCCTTTTCAGGCTTTATTTGAAAGTTTATATATATATGGGCAACTGGTTTCACTTATTCTCAGCTCTCTGAGCTTGAAGAAACAACAATCTAGAGATTTTGTTTTTCAGCAGAATTCTAAAAGGGACAGTGGGAGAGAAGCCAGGCAGGAGGCTGGGAGGGATGAGGGGAGAGGATGCTACCCACTGAGAAGGAAATAAAGAGAGAGAGCACATCACAGTCTGAGTCTGGGGAGGAGCATGAGCCACCTGTAATGGGAGGGAGAGGCTGGGTTTCTCTTTATAGCTGGGGGACCATAGCCCAGAAGACAATGCAAGTTTTGCAAGGAGCAGGCAGGAAGCAGGTCTGGTGGCCAGAGGAAGAGACTAGCTGGGTATGAAAACCAGGGGACAAGGGTGGGGGCCTGTGGGGGTGGGGGTATTGGACCATGTAACCCTCTCCCCTGCCTCATGTGCATGACAGGGGAAGGAGTTGTGTAAAAGTTCAGCTCATCTGATGCAACTCCCAGAGGAAGGTTTTCAGGTCTGACAAATACAGTTGTAGATAAATATGGCAAATCCTTCTTGATACACGAATGAATGGGAACTGGGAACAGGCAACCATGATGATATAGAAATAGCACTAGCTTGAGTCTCAATGCTGCCTCTTATGAGCACCGGACCCATCAGTTAGCCTCTTTGGGTCTTAGTCTTCTCACTTGCAAAGTAGGGATAGCAACGGCCACCTTATTGGTGATGGTCAATTTAATGTGCCAATTTGATTAGGCCATGGTACCGATATTTAGTCTGTGTTTGGTATCTCTGTAAAGGTATTTTTTAAGATGAGATAGACATTTACATCAGTGGCCTTTGAGTAAAGCAGATTCCCTTCATAGTACAGGTAGGCCTCACCCAATCAATTGAAGGCCTTAAAAGAAAAAGATTGACCTCTCCAAAGGAAGAGAGAATACTGCTTCCACATGCAGACTGCCTTTGGACTTGAGCTGCAACATCAACTCTTCCCTGGATCCCGGGGTCTCTAGCCTGCCGTCCTATGCTTCAGCTTTGGGGCTTACCAGCCAATTTCCTAAAATCAATTCTCTGTCTGTCTGTCTGTCTGTCTCTCCCTCCACACACACACACACACACACATTCTATTGGTTCTGTTTCTCTGAAGAACCCTAATACAGGAGGATTAAATGATAAAAATATAATGGCAGATGCCAGACACAGAAGAGTGTATACTGTGATTCCATTTACATAAAATTCTAGAAAAGGCAAATCTAATCTATAGTGACTAAAAGTAGGTCTATGGTAGCCCAGGGCAGGTGTTGGAAGAATGGACTGCAAGTGGGCACAGGCATATTTTTGGGATGATGGAATGAGATGTGAGTATATGTATTTGTTAAAACTCATCGAACTGTATCATTAAAAATGGATGCAGTTGGTACCGGACAACTGGATATCCACACACAAAAGCATAAAGTTGGATCGTTTCCTCACGTTATACACAAAAATAGCTCAAAATGAATCATGAGCCTAAATGTAATAGCTAAAACTCTAAAACTCATAGAAGAACATACAGGAGTGCATCTTTGTGAGCTTGGGGTGGGCAAAACCTTCTTAGGTGTGAAATCTAAAGCAAAAATGACAAAAAAATAGATAAATAAGACTTTTTCAAAATCAAAAACGTCAAAGAACATTATTAAGAAAGCAAAAGGACAATCAACAGAATGGGAGAATCTATTTGCAAATCATATATCTGAGAAGGGACTTGCACCTCAAATTTATAAAGAACCACTACAACTTAATAATGAAAACACAAATAATCCAATTAAAAATGGGCAAAGGATTTCAATAGACATTTCTCCAAAGAAGACAAGTGGCCAATAAGCACATGATAAGATGCCCAACATAGAAATCCTTAGGAAAATGCAAATTAAAACCCCAATCGGTTCATACTCACTTCATATTCACTAGTATGAGTGTAATGAAAAAGATTCATAATAATAAGTGTTGGTGAGGATGTGGAGAAATTGGAAACGTCATATATTTCAGGTGGGACTGTGAAATGGTTCATCTGCTTTGGAAAATTGTCTGGCAGTTCCTCAAAAGTTTAAACATATGGGGTTAACATATAACTCAGCAATTCTACTTCTAGGTATTCACTCAGGAGAAATTAAACGTATGCCCTCAAAAACATGTACACAAAGTTTGTTGCAGGATTATTCATAATAATCAAAACATGGAAACAATTAAAAGAATGAATGGATAAATAAAATGTTGTACATCTGTACAATTTAATATTATTTGGCAGTAAAAAGGAATGAAGTACCAATATATGCTACAGCAAGATGAAACTGAAAAAATATATGCCAGGTGAAGGAAGACAAACACAAAAGGTCACATATTATATGATTCCATGTATATGAAATATGAAGAACAGCAAACTGTGGAGGCAAAAAGTAGATTCGTGGTTGTCAGGTGTGAGGGGAGTGGGTAGGAAGACATAGGGAATGACTGCTAATATGTGTGGGATTTTGGGGGGGAATGGGTGATGAAATGTTCTAAAATTGATAGTGATGATACTTGCACAACTAGGTAAATATACTAAAAAACAATGAATTGTACACTTTAAATGGGGGTTGGATTGTATAGTGTAGTATGTCAATCTCAATAAAGCTGTTTAAAAATGGGTGCATTTTTCCTGCTGCTTGGTGATGTTGAACACCTTTTCATGTACCTGTTGACTATTTGTATGTCTTCTTTGAAGGAACATGTTCAGTTCCTTTGCCCATTTTTAAAATTGGATTGTTGTTTTTTGCTATTGAGTTGTGTGTGTTCTTTACATATATTGGATATGAAGCCCTTATCAGATATATGATTTGCAATTATTTTCTCCCATTCTATAGTTTGATTTTGATTTTGTTGATGGTTTCCTTTGCTGTGCAGAAGTTTTTTAGCTTGATATAGTCTCACTTTGTTTATTTTTGCTTTTGTTGTCTTTGCTTTAGATGTCAAATGCAAAAAATGATTGCCAAGACTGATGTCAAGGAGCATACTGTCTAGGTTTTCTTTTGGGAGTTTTATGGTTTCAGTCTTAGATTTAAGTTTTTAAATCCATTTTGAGTTAACTTTTGGGTGTGGTATAAGGTAGGGGTTCAGTTTCATTCTTTTGCATATAGACATTCAGTTTTCCCAACACCATTTATGAAAAAAGACAGTACTATATTCTTGGCTCCTTTGTTAAATTATTGACCACATATGCATGGGTTTATTTCTGGGGTCTCCATTCTACTCCATTGATTTATATGTCTGTTTGTATGCCAAAACCATACTGCTTTGATTACTATAGCTTCACAAGATAGTTTAAAATCAAGAAGTGTGAGGTCTCCAGGCTGTGTTCTTCTTTCTCAAGATTGCTTAGGCTATTTGGGGTCTTCTATGATTCCATGCAAAGTTTAGGAATTTTTTCTATTTCTGTGAAAAATGCCATTAGAATTTTGATAAGGATTGCATTTAGTCTGTAGATTGCTTCCACTAATCATTGGGGAAATGCAAATCAAAATCACAATGAGATATCACTTTACCCTATTAAAATGTGTCTCACCAAAAAGACAAGGGATAACAAGTGTTGGAGAGGATGTGGAGAAGAGGGAACACTTGTGCACTGTTGATGTGAATAAAGATTGATATAGCTACTATGGGAAGTATAGAGGGTCCTCAAAAAATTAAAAATAGAACTAGCATGTGATCCAGCAATCCCACTTCTGGATAGATATCCAAAGGAAATGAAAACAGGATATTGAAGAGATACCTGTACTCCCATGTTCAAAGCAGCATTATTTACAATGGCCATGATTTGGAAATAACCCAAGTGTCCATCAACAGATGAATGGACAAAGAAGTTGTGAGTGAGAGATATATATATCTTGCCTATATATATATATATACATACACATGGGAGACGGGACTGGGTGACCCTTCATTAATGTCATCGCCATATATATATATGCCTTGCCCAAGGTCAGTAGTTACACTGCCAGACCATCATGCCGTGGCCAGAGCAGGGGGCCGAGTTGATTCTTCGCCTGCTGGTGCTCAGAAGGCCTCTCACCCCTTGGCTTTCAATCTGCTCTAGGCCACATGTCTCAGTTCCCACACATCCTCTCTCACGCTCTAAGGAGGCATTTCTTCCCCCAGATCTGCTGTATAAAGGCTGTTCTCCCAAAGTCTCCAAGGTACCCGGGACCTGGGGCTTTCCCTTTCATAGGATGGCCAGTGTCTTGGCCTGGGGTGATGACAGCCCCATTGACCGCAGAACAAGGGTCCCACTCTCAGACCTGGGTTTGAGTCCTGGCTGCTTTTCTGAGTTGATGTGTGACCCATTTATTGGTCATCACTACCTCTTTCTCAGCCTTGGATTCCCATGATAAAACAAGGGGTCAGAGAACATGATTGGAGGTCCCTGCAGTCTCTGATGTTGTGTGAGTCCCAAGTGTAGTCAGCCCAGGGGAAGGGACATGGGGAGGGAAGGTCAGTACCTACAGCCTGTCTGGCAGGCAAAGTCTGGGCCAAGGCAGCACATGCTGATTAATTTAGCCTCAGCTGGCTGTTAGCAAAACCCTGACCTTGGTAACAATGCAGTGTTTGACTTAACAAGCTTGAGTTTCCCTTGGCTGAGCCCCCGAGGGAGCGGCTTCTGGAGCTATCCAGGCAGAGCCGGCTGGTTGAAAGGTTTGCTCTCACTGGTTGCCATCCACCCAGGGAGGCTTGGCCTGGGGGAGGCTTCCCGCCTCGGTAGCTATTTTGAAAGGGCTTCTCTCTCCCCGAGGGTCTTCCAGTTGTCTGATGTTGGCTGTTTCCTCCCGCTGTCTGCACAAAGCAAGTGGGATTTCAGAGAATCAAGAGGAGACGGGACTGGGTGACCCTTCATTAATGCCATCGCCACACAGCATGGAGCTCAGAGGCCACACTGGGATTTGTTCCTATGTTTAATTCATGTTTCAGGGGTTTTAGTTCAATGATACATTTATCTCCAGAATGAAGGAAGAGACTTGAGGCAGAAATGTCTACAGGGCCAGAGAGGGGCAGGAAGAGGGGCAGAGAGAGAGAAGTAGAGAGAAAGAGAGGCAGTGAGAGAAAGAGAACGAGAGAGACAGAGAAGGCGGAGAGAGACAGACAGAGAGACTGATGCAGGTGAGATTGTGCAGGTGGGGGGAGGCTGAGGTGGAGCTATACCCAGGTGTGAATCTTGGCTTTACCTTTTCTAGTTGTCTTGGCTAGAACTAAATCACGCGTTGATTTTGGTGAGGATTAAAATGGAAGGTATGTAATTCCCATAACAGTGCCGGGCATACAGTCGGCACTTAATGGATGCTCCTTCTTTACCACGGTTTCTCTCTCTAGAGAGACTGCTTGCTCTCTGGGGTCTGGGACCTGGTACCCTGCCCAGAGACTGCACTGTAAATGTCAACTGCCCCATAGTGGGCAAGGTCCTCCCAGGAGGGCCAGCCTGCAGACACATGGGGCAGCCGCCCAGGGTCCCAAGCTGGATGGGGAGTTGCGGCTTGTGGAGAGACCCTTGTATAGTCACCCTCATCTTCCTTTCCTACTTGTGGCCCAGGCCTCTGCTCGTCTCCAGGTGCACACTGCAAAACCTCTGCCCCTCTATTCGACTCCCTGAGCTGGTAGTCTCGTTGCTAAGGAAACCAGTGGTTTCACATAAGAGAAAGCACAGGGAGACTCAGTGTTGGACAGAAACTTGCAAACATATTGTGTAGTGTAAAAAAGGAGAGTCTGGGAGACTGGGTGCAATAAAGGTTTCATTGCCACTTGTTTAGGGGAGAAAAAAAGAAAACCTCCACAAGTCCTAGATGGAAAGGGGTTTCATTACCATGTTTATATTTTTTTTTCATCTTTAAAAAAATTTTCTTTTCTTGTCAATGGCTTTTTTTTTTCCTTTAGAGACAGATCCTAGCAAACCACAGTTTAGGAGTGCTGCTGAATACATTGGCAACCTTGCAGTCCTGATGTCCTCTTTACATGTCTTGTCATTCAAGCATCTTCTTGCTCAGAGCCCCTGAAACTTACTACGCATCCCTAATTGCACATATGCCATCAACCCTGCTTTTGCTTTCTAGTGTCAGAGCAAGGTAGGGTCAGAGAGAAGTGGTATCCTCTTTACCTCTCCAAGAACTGTAGTCCTTGTGCTGGGCAGTCTCTCTTAGGTTTATTCTGTTTCTTATTTTAAAATCCTTGGATGGTGGGAGACTTCCAGTTCTAGCCAAGAGAGAGTAAGAGAGTCCAGAATTGCCCTCAGGTTGAAAACATTAAAAAAAAATGGTCAAAATACATGAAATAATTGTTCTTCAAACGTTGGACAAACAGGCACTGCAGGACTGTGAACCCTGAGAGAAGGGGAACAAAAGAGGTGAGTCCTCTGATTTCCCAATGCAATGGCTGGAGGCAGCTTCCAAGCAGCAGAGCAGGGAGAGGGAATCTGAACAGAGCTCAGCGGTTCTTGCTGACTTGAGGAGACAAAGATTAGAGTCTGTGGAGGCTGAGCCCACTAGAACTTGCTGGACATAACACAGATAGGAAAAAATGGAGGAAGGGAAGGGGAGAGAGAGAGAGAGAGACGGAGAGAGAGAGAGAGAGGGAAGAGAAGAGATATCTAGCTTTTTACAGAAGGATGCTCTCAAATGTTTGTCACAATACTTGTTTGAGAATATGTGCTGTGAAACCCCATGGGTTGGGATAAGTACCTCTATAAACCAGTAGGCAGAGAAATTCCCAGAGTCACAGAAAGCTGGGAATAGTTTATATTCCCACTATCCAGAGTGGCTAGACCTCAAAATACATATGATACTTGAGTCCTCAGAATTCCTTAGTTATAGAGCTAAATTAGCCTTAGACTAAAGGCTTCCTTGGATTCATCCCAACAATGTTTAAAAAGCAAGTCTCAGATGACTTAACTACATGCCTCAACATTCTTTAAAGAAATACAACAGTGGGAGTGGGGGTTATAGCTCAGTGGCAGAGTGTGTGCTTAGCATGTGTGCAGTCCTGGGTTCAATCCCCAGTGCATAAAAAAAGAAAAGAAAAGAAATACACAAAATCCAGCACCAAAATGTAAAATTGACTATGTTCAACTTTCAATATGATCCACCAGGCAAGAGAAAAATGAATCAATTGGAACACATCTGAAAATGACAGGGGTAATGGAATTAGCAAAGGATGTTGTTAGAACAGGTATTAAAAATAAGCTCCATATATTCAAGAAGATAGAGGAAACATGAATATGACAGAGAAAGAGATGAAAAATACAAAAGACAATGAAGCTTCCAAAGACAAAAAGTACTGTATATGGATTGAAAAATACACTGGATGGAATTAAGGGCAAGTTGGAAACTGCAGGAGAAAAGATAAGTGAAATTGAAGACAAAGCAATGCAAACTATCTCAAATATATCACAAATTTTTAAAAGATTTAAGAGAGAGAGGGAAAGAGAGAGAGAGAGCGTGCAAGCGAGAACAAGAGTGCATTATTGACCTGTAGAAAGATACCAAGCAGTCTGACTTTTGCATAATTAGAATCCCAGAGAGGGAAGACAGATGACAATAGAAAGCTGGTAGATTTAAATTCAAACATATTGGTAATTACATTACCTGTAAATGGGCTAAATGCCCCAATTAAATGGAGAGATAATCATTTTGGCTAAAAAGTCAAGACTCAGTTCTGTGCTGCCTACAAGAAGCCTATTTCGAATATAAAGACTCAGATAGATTAAAAGTAAAAGAATGGGAAGGAATACACCATACAAAACACACTTATCACAAGAACGCTGGAGGAGACATATCAATATTAGACAAAGTGGACTTCAGAACAAGGAATATTAACCAGTTAATTCATCAAGAAGACATAATAATCCTGTACGTGCATATAATAAGTGAACGTCAAAATACATGTAGCCAAAACCGATAGAACTGAAAGAGGAAATGATAAGATCTACACTTACAGCTGGCGATTCCAGTACTCCTCTCTCAATAATTGCTAGAACAAGTAAACACAAAGTCAGTGAGGATATAGAAGATCTGAACAACACTGTAAAAAACTGAGTTAATTGACATTCGTAAAACATACCACCCAACAACAGCAGAATACACATTCCTTTCAAGTGAACGTGGAATGCTTACCAAGATTGACCATGTACTGGGTCTCAAGTCTCAACAAAATGAACAGGATTTAAATCATGCAAAATATTCTCCCTGACCACAACTACCACAGATACCTTCAAATATTTGGGAATTTAAAAACTACATTTCTGGATACTTCATGGGTCGAAGAAGAATTCACAAGCAAAATTTAGAAGTATTTAAAATGGAATGGAAGTGAAAATTTCCATTGACATTATGTCAGTATTTGTAGAATGTAGCTAAAGCAATGTGAGTGAAATTAATAGCAATAAATGCTTATGTTACAAAACAAGAAAGATCTCAAATCAAGGATCTAAGCTTCCAACTTAAGAAATTGAAAAAAAATCAAACTAAATGCAAATAGGCAGATACTAAAAAATAATAAGGATAAAAGCAGTAATCAATGAACTAGAAGAAAATAGCAGAAAAAATTATTGGAACTAAAAGATAAATAAAATTGACAAACATAACCAGACAGATCAAAAAGAGAGAGAGAGAGAGAGAAGAGAAAACAAAATTTACAAATATTAGAAATGAAAAAGGGGGACATCACTATAGGTCTTACATGCTTAAAAAAGATAATAAGGCAATATTATGAACAATATTTGACAACTTAGATGAAATGGATAAATTCCTTGAAATACATAAATTAACAAAGCTCATTTAAGAATAAATATCCAAATAGCCCCAATTTTCCTGTATCTATTAAAAAATTGAATTTAGAGTTAGAGACTTCATCACAAAGAAATCTCCAGGCCTAAGGAATTCACTGGTGGAATTCAAATATTTAAGGAAGGAATAGTACCAATTCTACACAAACTCTTCCATAAAATTGAATAGGGTGGAAGACTATATTCATTTTGTGAAGTGAACATTACTATGGTACCAAAATTAGACGAAGACATCACAAAAAAATGAAAACCACAGATGGATACGTCTTATGAAATCAGACACAAAAATAATTCTATCACATTGAACCCCACAATACATTAAAAAGGTACATCATGAAAAGTGGGATTTATCCCAGGAAACAACCCAAGGGTCCTTCAACAGGTGAATGGTTAAACTATGGTACATCCACACCATGGGATACTATTCAGTAATAAAAGGAGCAAACTGCTGATATATGCAACAATCTGTATGAACCTCCAGAGAATTATGCTCAGTGGAAAACAACAACAACAATCCTAAAGGTTACAAATTGTATGATTCCATTTATATAACACTCTTGAAATAAATTATAGGATTGAGGAACAAGTTAGTGGTTGCCAAGTTAAGGAAGGGGTGGGAACAGGAGGGAAATGGATGTGGTGATAAAAGGGCAATGTGAGGGACCCTTGTGGTGATGGAAATTGTTCTGTATCTTAACTGGGTCGATACTGTTACCCAGGTTGTGAAATTGTGCTATAGATTTGCAAGATGTTACCATTGGGAGATAAAGGGTACAGGGGATCTTTGTATTATTTCTCACAACTACATGTCAAGTTACAATCACCACAAAATTAAAAGTTCAATTTTTAAAAATTAAAAAAAAAAAGACCATACTGAAGATATGGAACAGCTGTGATGATTCTCATTCACTGCTGGTAGGAATGAAGAACGGTTCAGCCACTTTGAAATAGTTTACATTTTAAAAATAAAGTTAAACAGACACTCACCATATGACCTAGCAATCTTACTTCTGGGTATACACTCAAGAGAAATGAAAACATATATTCATAGAAATACTTATATGCAAATATTAATAGAAGCTTTATTTATGTTAGCCTAAACTGGAAACAACCCAAATATCTATTAATAGGTGAATGGATAAATAAATTACGGTATATCTATAAAATGGGATACTACTTAGCAATGAAAGGGAATGAATTACTGATACAGGCAACAACATAGATAAATCTCAAAAGTGTTATGCTAAGAAGCCAGTCACAAAAAGGTATAGACTGTATGCTTTCATTTATATGATATTCAGAAAAAGGTAGAACTATAGAGCTAGATCAGTGGTTGCCATGGGCTGGAGTGGGGAGAGGACTGACTGCAGAGTAGTAGACGGGGACCTATGGAGTTAAAGGGAATGATCTTGACTGTGACGGTAGTAGTTACGTGACTACGTTTGTCAAAACTCATCGAATTGGACACTTAAAGTGGGCAAATTTTATTATTTGCTCATGAAACCTCAACAACACTGATTTAAAAACTCCTATGACAGTGAATCTGGAAGATATCTTGGAGATTACCTAGTCTAACACACTTACTTTAGAGGAAGTGAAAGTGACCAGGGATGCGGATACAGCAGGGAGTATCAGGAAAGTCCTAGACAGGGGTATGTAGGGAGAGTGACGAAGGTACCTGTTTGGCTGGAGCATGGGGGGCTGGGAGGGAGTGGAACGTGGGGGAGGGGGCTGGGAGACAAGGTGGGTCACATGGGCAGGGGAGAGAGGGTCCAGAACATAAGGCTGCTCTTAGCACTATGGCTCTTTTGTGTAAATTAGGGAAAAAAGGACCCCCTCAGCATGGACCAGCTGGATAAAAGGCACCTCCTCTGGGTTGCCCAGTTAGGGACGGCAGTGCCCTGTGGGTAGACTAAGCAGTGAATGGTGCCAGAATGCACAGCTTAGGAAGCAGATTTCACTCCCTCTAGTAAACTCTCAGCCAAATGCCCCCATGCAATGCACAGCGTAGGGCAGGCCTGCTGAATATCAGGTGATGTTACTTGGGCAGGCAGCCTTCAGCGGTGCCAGCAGTTTCCTTAGCGGTACATAGTCATCCTGTCTACACATCCCCAACTGCCATTCCTCCCCTGGGGTATGGGTTATGGCTGAACCCCTGTATTTGTCCTCCAGCTGTTTGAATTCCAAGTGTTTCTCCCCAGTGCACACAGTGGGTTAGAGTATTTTCTGGAAAATACACTGCAGTGTGTGAAATCTACAAGGCCCTTCCCTACATGTGTCCCTTGTAAAGTCCTCCAGTGCAGCACTTAGCTAACATCTGTCCCTTGGGAAGCATAACATTCCTCTTGACAGGTACCCTACCCTGGGCCTCTTTCCATCCAGAGCCCTCCTCCTATTGTATACACTCTAGCTGTCTCCACCCCTTTCCCCATGACTTACATAAACTAGAGTTTTCTCCCTTCATGGCCGAGATTGTCTTCTGAAAAGCCAGTGTGTAAAATTGATTCGTTTCCCGTTTCAGTAAGAAGCTATTTATTTTTTTGAAAAAGCATCCAGTGCCTTGGTTTGCTCATCATCACCAACGAGTGTCTGAGGGGTCCTTCTCTCCTCTTCTCTCAGATCTGCTGGCAGATGTCAGCCTCCGTCCCTGGAGCTGAAACTTGGGTCTCAGAAGACTCCAAGTCCTCTCACCCTGGTCCCAGTTCCAGGGGCCCCAGGCTTGATGCAAGCCAAGCCTCTAGAGTTCCCACTCTGTTTTAGCTGCAGTAAGGAGGAAAAGTTCAGGACCACATGCCTGTAGGTAGATGCTCGATAGAACCATGTCAATCAATTTTCCCAGATTTCCCCAGGTGGGCTTTCTAATGACTCAGAACAGGCAGGAAGGCCTCACCACAGTCCCAGGCATCAAACAGCTGCTCGCCTTTATGTGTCAGCTGCCTGGGGAGAAGGGGGTCTTCTCAATGAGAGCTGAGCCAAATTCTGCTGTCTGAAGAGCAGATCAAAGGTGAATGGTCCTCATAGGGCCAGTCTGTGGGAATTCATTTATTTATTTAACAAAGATTTACTGAGTACCTACTATGTGCCAGGCAGCACTCAAGATGAGAGAACACAGCAGTACAAAAGAAACAAAAAATCTCTGCCTGTGTGGACTTTCCATTGTAATGAGGGAGACAGAGAGAGGAAATTGATAAACAAGTCAGCATCTGTCAGTTGACAATAAAAGATGTGGGAAAAAATAGATCAGGGTAAGACAGGGTACTATTATTCTTAATAGGGTGGCCAGAGATGTCTCACTCAGGAGCTGACATTTGAACAGGACCTGAATTAATTGAAGAAGTGTGCCAAGCTAGTGTCTGAGGGAATAGTATTTCAGGCATAGGAAACAGCCATTGCAAAGACCCTGGGATCACAGCCTCCCTGGAATATTTGAAGAGCAGCACAAAGGCCAGCATGACTGGAATAAAGTGAGCAAATAGTTACTCCTTGTCTAATCCAACATCAGCTCCTGTGAGGTATGCCTCTAAAATATATCCCCAACATGTCCATTTTGTTCTACCTCTAGTGCTATCACCTGAATTCAAGCTACCATCCTCTCTCACCTAGACCAGCCTCTCCTCCACCACCCACATCCTTCCCTTCCATCCACCCTCCATACAACAGCCAGTGTGATCTTACTGATAAATTATTGGTAAATTGGATTATTGTTCCTAATTTTTCATTTCTTCCCTGTAAGACTTGTCAACCTTTTACAACATGAATTTTCAGTACCTCTCATTAGAGTAGACACACTATGTTTCCTTGTCCTGTTGATGGGCTCGGTCATGTGCCTTGCTTTGGCCAATGGAATGTTAATGGGCATGATACAAGCAGTGGCTTTAAATGAGCTCGTGTGGTCTGGGTTGGCCTTTTATGTATCTATCATCTTCCACATGGCGAGCATACACTGGTAAATACTGGTCTCAGAATGAGAAATATACGAGAGGACCCAAAATCAACCATTAGTGTGAACCACAGCCACACCAGCAACTTGCAAACTTGGCGAGAGAGAACATTAACTATTGCTGAGAGATGCTGAGATTTGAGGAGTTGTTTGTTAGGGAGCATTATTATAGCAATAGCTGACTTATTCACTTGCCATTGTATTTAAAATAAAGTCCAAATTCCTCTCAGATCTCATTTCGTGCCATTCTCTCACACATGATGTTTCAGCCAGTGCAGTCTTTGTTTAGCTCTTGAACACACTATTGAACATTACTCCCACGTCAAGGCTTTGTACATGTTGTTCCCGCTAGGGAAAGAGCCTAGAAATCTCTTTTCCCAGATTTCTACATGGTTGACTCTTTCTTGCCTTTCAATTCTCTCCTCAGATTTCTCCACCTCAGAGTAAGCAATCAAAATTCTCTCCCAATCACTCTCTACTGCTTGCTGAAATTATTTTCCAAAATTATGTTGACTTGTTTATTGCCTCATTTCCTCCTCTAGGATGTAAAATCATGGGAGCAGTGACACTGTTATCTTCAGCTTTAACCTCCAGTGCCTACAACCATGCCCAACAGAAGTTAGTTCTTGGAAAAGATTGTTAAAATTGATAAACCCCTAGCAACACTGAATAAGAGGAAGAGAGAAAGCACAAATTACCACTATCTGAAATGAAAAAGGGATATCACCACACACCTTAGACACATAAAAATAAATAATAAGAGGATATTCTGATCAATTTTATTCCAATGAATGTAAAACGTTTTAAAGAAATGAGCAATTCCATGAAAAAGACAACTTACAAAATGGACACAAAAAGAAATAGAAAATCTGAATTGTACCATAGTTATTAAAGATTGAATCCATAACTAAATATTTTTTTCACCAAGGAAACTATAGGCTTTTATGGATCCACTGTGGAATTCTTCAAAACATTTAGGGAAGAAGTACAAACTCTTCCAAAGAATAGAAAAAAGAGAGCACTTAGCCTGCTTTTTGATGTCAGCATAACTTTGGTACCCAAACCTGATAAAGACATTCCAAACAGAACCCAATGATACATAAAATGGGTAATGTATCACAACCCAGTTGGATTTATTCCAGGAATATATCTACTGAGATGATCAGGTCATTTTCTTCTTTGTTCTATTAATATTATAAGCTATAAAGATTGAATGTTAAACCAACCTTGCATTCCTGGAATAAACCCAAACTCAGAGAAAAGTCAATTCTACACAGCCCTGCAGTTTATGTATTACCTTTTGGACCCCACCTCCTACCACTCTCCCTTGGTTCACTGTACTCCAGCCACATGGCCTCCTGCCTCTCCACCAACACCCAGGCATGTTCCTGCCTCAGAAACATTGAATTTGCTGCTCCTGTGCCTGCATCACCTTTCTCCCAGACAACTGCCTGTCTGGTTCCCTCACTTTATTTTCTCAGAATCCACCTTCTCAGTGAGGTTTTCCTGACTGTACTATCTAAAATGTCTATCCCTCTCCCACTCCTGATCATTTCTAGCCCCCTTTCCTCCTTCATTTTTTATCCTTAGCATTTACTACCATCTAACAGGCTATACATTTTATTTATTTTGTGTGATGGTGGATTTTATGTGACAACTTGACTGGGCCATGGAATGCCCAGATAGCTGGTTAAATGTTATTTCTGGGCATGTCTGTGGGGGTGTTTCTGGAAGAGATTAGCATTTGAAGTTGTAGACTGAGTAAAGCAGATTGGTCCTCTCCAATACTGGATTGAGTTGGCATCAACTGGATGAGTGGGCCTCATCCAATCCATTGAGGGTCTGGAAATGGAACAAAAAGGCAGAAGAATGTTAAATTCACGCTCTACCTGACTGTTGAGCTGGGACATTGTCTTCTGCCCTCAGAGATCCTAGTTCTCAGATCTTCAGATCCCGATTGGAATCCACACCACTGATTCTCTGGCTCTCTGGTCTTTACACTACACCATGAGCTTTCTTGGGTCTCTGGTTTGTAGAATTCAGATCATGGGACATCTCAGGCTCCATAAATTGTCTGTGCCCATACCTTATAATATATATTGTGGTTCTCTTTCTCTAAAAAACCTTGACTAATACACTTCATTTACTGTATGTCTTCCCTAATTAAAGCAAAAGCTATATGAGTGTAGGGATGATTTTGGTCTGTTTTTGTACTGCTGAATCTCTAGCATCTAGAACAGTGCCTGACACATAGCATGCATTCTTAATAAATACTAGCTGATTGAATGAGTAAATGTTCTCAGTGTCCTTCAGAGCAAGATGTGCATTCAGCAAACATTTACTAAGAACCTGATAGTAGTGCTGGGAAATTACTGGTGAGAGTTGGCCCCACCTCTGCCCTCTAGTATGTGCTGCCCCTGCATCATGGGGGAAACTCAGATACAGAAAGAGTTCAGCTCAGTGGGTCAAAGACCATCGATTTTCATGATTTGAAGTAATTATGATCTATAAAGTCACCACGAACACCCAATTAAGGAATACTGAACCGTTACTCCTAGTGAAAATACAAGGTTAGTTTCTTGCCAGCCTCTGGTCACAATATTTTTGTTGACATTCAATACATAACCTTATTTTATGTGTGTTTCAGTTTAAAGATACCTTACTTAACATATATTGTTGGTTTGCTAACATTGAATTCATGGCCAACAGAACTGTAATTCACACCTTAATGAGATATATACGACACACACATTTTCTCCATAAGGCACACCACAGCCTTCTTGCACTTAGGAACACCACTAGACATTAAGCTTGGGGGTCATTTTAAGCAACAAAGTCACCAACAAAATGCACAGAAGTGTGAAAAACATGGCACAAAGTAGACCACAATAGGACACTTGCCTACAGCACAAGAGCTGAAGCCAGAAGGCAGAGCATTGCCTTGTTGGATCTTAGCTGAGAAGATGGGTGTTGGAATGACTCAAATATTTCACCACTCTGCACATGTCCATGAATGACTGTATTAATTTGGGGGTTAAGTTTTAACTATGAAGTGAATTCACAGATATGGAATCTGCCAATAATGAGGGATAGACTGTATTTAAGGGAGGATCTGCAACATACTGCGCATGACCCCAGACCAGGATAAGAAAGAAAACAAAAGCAATTGACAAGATGGGACAGAGCTGCTGTTAGAAACCTCATCTCAAAAGGAGATGAACACATTTCCAAAGTTCCTCCCTGAGACAATCTCCCCCCAACACCGGTCCCTGCCACCCTCTTTTTACAAACATACTTGCAATCTTCTAGCCACGGCTGGTTTGAATGACTTGAATTGTCAGGTCTGATTTTGTTCTCAGAGAGTCAATTTTTATTTTTAATCCCTCCAGTCGCTCCATGGAGCTGACAGCTTCCCGCAGTGTGTGAGATGTGCCACAGCCAGGGAAGATCGTGGGAAAAAAAGACCCTTTTCAGGAATGAAGCAGCTTATGTGGATTTCCTAACAGCCTGGACTAATTGTCTTTCCTTCTGCTCTCTACATTAAAAGTATTTAGATGGGAACAACCCAGAGGCTGTAAGTCTCTAAGTTGATTCCTAGGGCTGATTAGCTGACCCCAAACCCTCATCCCTCATTGTTGGTGCCACAGTGGTTTCCAGAGCAACTATGGGGGATGGCAGAGCATGGTGGAGGGGTTCTAATGGGGGTAATTGCAATAGGAGCCCTTCTTGGCATAAGACCTTTCTCCAGCTAGAACCAGGTGAGAGGGAGGCAGAAAAGGGGAGAAGAGTGTGTGTCCCAGACCCTACCACTTCACTTGTTCTTCCCTTTATTCAGTAGTGGAATTGGATGTTTTTTGCTATGTGGCCTGCAGGATGGCTAAGTGTTTATAGTGCTCAGAGAACACGGGTGGTTTCTGCATTATTTATTTTCTTCTTTATCCCCAAGGTCTCATACCATCAGAGCAGTTAAGCATCCAGGCAATCAGGCAGCAAATATTTACTGAGCATCTACTATGTGCCCAGCCCTATGCTAGGCATAGGGGACATAGAATTGAACAAGTCAGATGTGCTTGCTGCTCCCATTATGTTGCTGTTCCAGAAGTGGAGATGAAACAAATATTCTGACACATTTTGTTCAATCAAGACAAAAACTCTGAAGGAGAATTTCAGGGAGCAGGGAGAGGATATTATAAGAGAACCTAATCTAGGTTGGAAATTCCAAGAAGGCTTCCTGGAGGAGATGGTATTTGCATTGAGATTGGAAGTGTAAATAAGAACTGTCCATGCGGAAAGTGAAGGTTCCCAGCTCAGGGGAATAGCTTGTGCAAAGGTCCTGGGGCAAAGAGGCAAACTTATGATCTTAAAGATCATCTTGACTTACCCACTTTCCTATTTTATAGATGAAAAACCTGAAAGGAAGTGACTCGCCTAAGGTCACACAGATAATTAGAAGCAAGACTGGGATTGGATCCTGAGAACCCATTTCCTATCTGGGTCTTTTTCACAGGTTCCCATCAGGCCTGTCGGCTCCAAGTTTCTCCTGCTTTCTTTCTTGGATCACAGATGATCTGCTTGATTTCTCTTCCCTCCATCCCCAGCCCTGGATACGTTGACTTGGAGGTAGGTCGCTGAGGAATTGTGAAATAAGAAATATACATTTTGGACTCTGTCCCAGGTCCTGACACAGGGCTTCTAAAACCCTTGTAATTTTCTAAGTGATAAGAGCACTGGAAGCAACTTTTGTCCTAATATTTGGTCTTTGACCCCAGTCCCTGACACAGGGCTCCTAATTCCTGGGTGATAGGAGTGTCTTTTGTTTTAATGAGGTGGCTCTGGGTGGGCTCCTGTTGGGGGCTGGTCACTAGAAAGACCAAGCCATGATTAGAAGGTTGGGATTTTCAGCCCCATCCCCCATTCTCCACAAAGGGCAGAGGGATTGAAAATGAATGTCATAAATGATCAAGCTTATGTGATGGCTCACGAGGATAAAAATGGGATGATGAATTTCCTCCCTTCCCACCCCCTTCTAGAATCTAAGGTATGTTTCTGCAGGACTTGTACATTTTTATTCCTGTCCCGGACCCCTGGCTCAGGACCTCACTCCCATAATGCTCCCCATGAATGTTTGATGACTGACTGAAGGAGCGTATAAGAAATCTCTGTGTAATTACAGGAGACACCCGTTAGAAGCTCTGAGACCCAGAGATGTCCAAAGGCATTCTATTAAATGAGATGGAAATTAAATGACAAGCCAGGCTGGTGTGCCAGAGGCAGAGGAAGAGAGCCCTCCAGAAGCCAGGGTCGTCGGCAGGCTCTATTCCAAATGTGTTTTTGAGCAAACAGTGGAGCCTAGTGAACCTTGGACATGAAGCTCTTTCCAAATGAGTCTTTAATAATGTAGTTATACAAATTGAGCCTAATTAAATTGTACCCGTTGAAAATACACTGCTGTACATCTGAATGATGAAATTGGGATCAAAAAGCAATCCAGAAAAGATGCAAAGGTAATTTTCCACTTGTACTAAGCAAGCTGGGATCTTCAAACTGCAATTGTGTTGAATGCCCACTCGGGACTATTAAAGGGCCAGTCCTCCAGGTCTATGGGTTCTCAAGGCTGGCACCATCTCTCTCTCTCTCTCTCTCTCTCTCTCTCTCTCTCTGTCTCTCTCTCTCTGTCTCTCTCTCTTTCTTTCAGTTTGCTGCCTGCTCCTTGGCCTCCAGAGCAGGAGACAGAAGAGGGCAGGAAGAGCTTAGGGGCCTCTAAGGTCGTACCAGCTTCCCTCTGGTTCTTGAAAACACTGAGCATGCTCCCTCCTAGAGGCCTCTGCTCCGGCTTTTCCCCCTTATGCACCTGACTTCTTCTTATACCATTCACGCATGGGTTTCTGGACAAGCTCCCCCTGCACAAGCTCCCAGTGACCCATCTAAAGTCTCCTGCTCTGCCTAGCTCCATCACTCTCTCACCACCCTGCTTTGCTTCAAAACATATCACTCTCTGAGAAGCATGCCTTGTCTTGGGCTCCAATCTTTCCACGGATCCCCCCAACCCAACTCAGGTACCCAGATGTAAACTCCAAGAGCTCAGGGACCTTGCCTGTCTATCTTATTCCCTGCTCTCTTCCCAAGACCTCGACACAGAACAGATGCCAAGTGAGCACATGTTGAATAAATGAGTGTCAGAGCTGGAGGGTCCCAGAGACTCAATAGCCAGCCACATCTTGAGGCTCAGAGAAGGGAAGGGGCTTTCCAATCCACTCAGGGAGTCCATGCAGGGGAACCCTTGGCTCTTGGTCAAAATGCCCTTGTCATTTCTCCTCTAATCTCCCAGGGGAGTGTGGAACTTTGCCCCCATCACCCATGGGGTGTGGCTCCGGAGCCAGACCATCTGTGCCCCAATCCTACCTCTGATTTAACAAGATGTGTTGACCCTGGGCAAGTTCCAGAACCCCTATTCCCTCTCGTATAAGATGGAAATAATGGTAGTTATAATCCGCCTCCACATGGTCGTGCCACCACCCCAGCAAGGTGATTTTATTATCCCCACACTTCAATGGAAGAAGCAAAAGCTCAGAGGGTTCAGTTACTTGCTCAAAGTAAGAGTAACAGCAGCCAGAACCCTGCGGAGGAATTCAGGTCTTTGCCCTTGACGTCGCCCCAGGGCTGCCCAATCCCTGCCTCCCAGGCCCGTCCCCTCCCCTCCCTCTATTCCCCCCCCCCCCCCCCCCCAGTGATAAGAGCTGGACTGCTGACTTCTGCCCAGCAGTCTCTCTCCTGACAAGGCTGCTTCGTGTCAGGTCTGAAAGGCAGGTTTACAAGATAGATTTAAAAGCCTCCCGGACAGGGGAGCTGGTTTACATGCCTCCGGGGCCGGTTCAGCTCTCAGCTTCTAATGAAAACAGACTCCTGTTTCCCAAGTGAGCTCAGAAGAGACACTCAGCTCATAGCAACCAGGGACGGTTTGCTGCAAGGAGGCACCGTGCTATCCGCAATCCTGGGCGCCCAGGACTCCTCCCCTCAGGACCCTCTCTGTCAGTTTCCCCCTCTCTACCTGCTCATCTCCCCTTTCCAGAAATGCCAAAGCAGAGGGGAGGGAATAGCTCAAGTGGTAGAGCACGTGTTTAGCTTAGCGCGCATGAGGTCGTTCATTCAATCCCCTGCACCTTCATTTAAATAAGTAAGTAAATAAGGAAACTTAATTATCCCCAGAAATACGGAAACAGGGGTCTCAGACTGGTGGGGTGTGAGTAGGCTGGGGCCAGTAGATGAGATGGGCTGACACAAATAGTGATTTTTTAAAAGAACTGAGCAAACATTTAAAATTCAGATGACTTCTTATTAAAATAAAAAATTGGATTTCCAGTCTGAAGACTTGTCAGCAGCCATGTGCGCGAGTGTGCGTGCGCACGCCGCGCGCACACACACACACACACACACACACACACTGCCCCCATGGCAACGGTGGGCTGGGGCCTGAGCAGCAGCGCCCCCTTTGAACAAAGCAGGTTTTCTCCAGTTTCCCACAATTCCCACCTCGGAGGCCCCTTCCCCTTCTCTTATTTACATTTCCTGCTTCTTCCCTGTAGGCACCTGAGTTTGAGAGCCCCATCCTACCCTGCAGCCTGCTAGGGACTTAGGCCAGTGTGCACATTTTAAAGATGAGGACACTGAGGTCCAGGGAAAGTGACTTGCCCAAGGTCGCCCAGAAAGCTGATCACACAGCCAGGACTAGAGCCCAGAATATCCCCTCCCAGGGAAGCATTCGGTGCCCTGAGCACAACCTGCACACGTGGGCTTCTGGGGTTACCCCTTTTGATGTCCAGACACAGCGGTAGCCTCCTCCATGTGGCTCCCGCCCCTAGCTTGGCTGCCAAGGAGGAATTTGAAAACTCAGATCTGATCTCATTATGTCACTCACTTCCCTGCTTTGAGAAGAAAGAACATTTTCCCCAGTCTCAGGATAAAGTAAATCTCCTTGGGATGACATTCTGAGTAGGCACTATGTGACTCCAGCCTAACTTTCCTGTCTTATCTGTCACTCCTCCGTCTCTCTCCGCAGCCAGTCTCCGTCATCCGGGTTGGGACCATTTGCTCTTGCCCAGACACCCACGGTGCACTTTTCTCAGGCTTCAGGCCATTCCCCTTCTGCAGATGAAATTCTGCTCAGCCTTCAAGGGCCCCTACCACATCACTTCCTCCAAGAAGCCTTCCCTGACTTCTGATCCCACTCCAGGGTCCACAGGTCACAGCTAATTATGCTCTCCTCTCCTTGGCCACTCTACTTACGCCCCTTTCCAGCATGCATTGCTTTGTGTTCTTGTCCCAGCTGCCTGGTTTCCCATATTCACCTGCCAGCCTGTTGATAACTCAATGAGGGCTTATTGCGCCCCCCAAGGCTGAGCCTTTCACCTATATTAGCTCATGAATTCAATAGTCCTTAGAGGTACATAGATCTCCCGATTTGTTCAGATGGAGAAACGGAAGCTCAGGTGGGTTAAGCAGGCTGTCTAAGGTCACTCAGCCAGTACGTGGCCTTGGCGGGACCCAGCTGGGGTCCAGAGTCGCAGGTCCCTCCCTCCAGGCTATGAGTGAGGGGTTCAGAGCAGGATTGTGTGTGTGTCTCTGATCCAGGGCCCTGTACCCCGGTCATACGAGCCCAGAGGGTATTTTCAGGGTTGAGGCCAGATGGGTAGCTCCTGGGGCAACTTCCTCCACTTTCAGTTCCCAGGCCCATTGCCCAATCCCCATCTTCAGCCCCTTCCCCAACATTTTTCCCATTTCCCTTTACTCACCCACCTCCTACCCCCAGCCCCATTGTCCTCTAAAAGAAAAGCCGAGAAAACAGCCTTTCTTATGGGGTCACCGAGGACCAGAATGAACTGTTGGAATTTCCCTGTATAGCAACCCACCACCAACCTCAGGGCCTTTGCTTATGCTGTTCCCTCCACCTGTGCTTAAGACCTCTCCACTTCTATCTTCTCTTCCAGAACTCTGTCCTGCCCTTTTACAGGTAAACTCTGAACTCCTCACCTGGCCTGCCTACTCCTCTGATCTCCATTCAGGCCACATTCCCCTCACCCACTCAGTCTCAGCCACACTGGCTCTCTCTGTCCCTCACACAAAGCCAAGTCCTTTCATGCCCCAGGGCTCTTGCCCTTGCTGTTCCTTCGGCCTGGAAAGCCCTTTCCTTGCTCTTGCTCCTCCTTGTCATTCAGGTCACAGCTCCAACATCACCACCTCTGGGGTGACACATGCCCTCTTTGCTCCTGCATGACAGCAACGGCTGTCTTGTCATCTGTCTCCCCTGAGTTTGAGTCTCAGGAGGGCAGAGTCTGCATCCCTCTTACTCGTGTTGTCCCTGGCACCCGGGATGAAGCCCGGCACATAGTAGGTGCTCAATAAATATTTGAGTGATTGCAAGGGGGAGAGGGAGGAAAAGAGAGAGCAAAGGAAAAGAAAAAGGGAAGAAGGGAGGGAGAGAAGGGAAAATAAAAAAGAGAGCACCCCCTCTCCCAGCTCCTGCTGTATTGCCAGGTTGCACTTTAAAACTGACAAAACCTCTTGTCCCTGGCACAGGGGAAGGGGCAGTGGGACCAAGAACAGGAAGGGACAGAGCCTCCTGTTAGCCCATCATCAGCAACGATTGTCCCACTGAGAGCCTCTGCCCTCCCCTGCCCTGAGAACAAGGGTGACAGACGAGGTCAGGTGCTCTGGGAAGGGCCAGATAATAGAAATGGGTGTCAGTGGTTGGGCCTGACCAGAGGCCGAATCGGGGACAAGAAAGATTACAGCTCAAAGGAAACAGGGGTCCAAGGGAGCAGGGGACAGGAGGGAGCATCTCTCAGGGTAGAGAATAGCCAGCCCGGGCATGAAGCCCTCATGTGTGCAGCCTTACCGCTGCCGGCTGAAATACAACCGCAACCCAGGTCGTAAATTAGAGTCAGGGTCCCAGATTAGCAATGGAATCAAGCACCGTGAGAATTCAAGGGGAAAAAAATTCACATAAAATTCAATTTAAGGATTAAACAGTCATGCTTTCCAGTGAAGCCATCCTCCTGAGAGTATTAAATTGCTCTGTATTTGAGCAGGATTTCTCACCTGAAGGTCCCAAGCTGGCAGCGGGTTACACAGTGGATTGACACACGGTGCCACTTGTCCCTAAGCCTTCAGGTCCTTGGGGAAGGACTGGCTATGGCTGCTTGTCCCCCACCCATCAGTCAAGGCACCCTCCAATCGCCCCCTGCTATTGGGTCACCATAAGAGAGAAAGCAAGGAGGTGTGGAAGGTGCCAGGCAAGCCCATCCCCGCTGTGGGCAGCAGGGAGTTTGCACATAGTGTCATGCCCCATCCCAGTAGCACTCGGAGCATGCGGGCTGTGTACAGGCTAGAAAGTAAGACCGCAAGGTCCTCAAGGCTACCCCTCCCCAGATGAGGAGACCAAGACCCAGAGAGTAGAGGGACTCACCCAAGGCCACTTTGTTAAGTGTCAGGGCTGGAACTGGGCCCTGCGGTCTCTTGATATCTGGGGTTCATTTCTCAATGACAGCACAGGCCATTCAAGAAGGCAGTTGAGCCAAGAAACATCTGCCCCAGAGTTTGGTTGGAATTGTCAGGAATAGAATACTTTCTTTCTTCTGAGGTTGCCCATCTGGTCAGATGTAACCTTAGATCTGCTGAAACTCATCTTTGTCACCAATTAGGCAGAGGCTACCTGAGAGTTAAGCTAGAGGAACCATAGCTAAGAGATGGAGGGAGGCAGATTTCAGATGATATTGTTTGAGCACCTGGATCCAGCCTTACCTGAATGCAGTTAATGTGCTATGGTTTAAGTTACGTGAGTCAAAACCTTTCAAGTCCAAGATCATTTGAATTGGGTTTCTGTCATACGTTATTTTAAGAACCCTGACTAATATAATTTCCCTCTTCTGGAAGAGAGAATCCAAGCTTCTAAGAAAGTCCTACAAAGCTTTGCAAGACTAAGTACAGCGGCTCCACACTCAACTTCCCCACCCCTGACAATACTGGCTTTGTGCTTCAGCCACACCAGAGTGTTTGTGGGGCCCACACTCATTCCACCCAATCTCTGTGCCTCCACGAATGCCTCTGTCTAGGATGCATTTTCCTCTTGTGCACCTGCAAAACTCCTATTCATCTTTCCAAATCCTTCCCAGGAGTAATTACTTTTTCTTTTCAGACATCCCCAGATAGACCATTTCCTCCCTTATGCCATGTCAAATATTCAGTGTATTTCTGTTGTGCTTTTTCTCTTGGTTTGAGATGGCCGTTTATTCATTTCCTTTCCCTGGAGGGAAGGGACCAGTTTTCCAATACCTTGACATCTCCCATGCATACATAGCACAGTGCTTAGTACCTAGGATGGAGCAGAACTGAACTGAACATGGAATAGAAATGCACTAAACGTATGTAATTGGCTGATAACTTTCAAAGCCAACTAATAGGAGTCCTTTTCCTCAAATATCTTCTCAAGCATCTGCCAAAACTGGGCAGGGAAGCCCTTCAGAAAGATAACTCTTTTGATTCATTTCCACCAATCCCTGACTTGGTTAAGAGTGTTGGTTCCAGAATCTCATAACTTGAGTTCTAAGCCTGGCTCTGTCACTTCTTCCCTGTGTGTCTGTAGGAAATATCCTTAACCTCTCTGGGCCCTAGGCGTCTGGTTAGGACTTAGAGACATGGTACGTGTAAAGAGCTTGGAACGGCATCTGGCACCTCGTAAGCACCCAATAAATGTAAGGTGGTGTTATTCACTGCGGAGGAAATGAGGTGAAAATTAACAAGAACTTTGACGAGGACCTTTTGTACTTTTCACTATCACTCTATTTCATATTAAATGGTATTTTATGTACGTGTTTACCATGACACCCTGTTTAATTGATTTAGAAGCACTTCTGAAAGCTTGCTTCTGCCCAGAACCCAGGTACACTGTTTAAATGTGATTAACAAAGATGTTTGTGGTCATTTTACAATGTTGAGCATCAGGTATTTAGTGAGGAACATCATTACACCATTTCCATGGGAGAATTAGATTAGATTTAGAGCATTTCGACTAATAAGTGCATTTTACAAGCCCAGGCTCCCCCAAACCGGGTGAAGAAAATAACTCAGAAATGGAAGAATTCACTGCCAAACCGAGCCCCCAGATCCTGCTCACTTCCTGATATTGGGCACCAGAACCAGGCATAGAAGTTTTACCTTTCACTCTTGTGGGGCCAGATGACACCCTCACCTCCCGGGAAAACAGCATGTTCCCATAGGACTCATGATTGAAAGGCTAACCTCAATAGGCTCTGGGACCCCTTATCACAAAGGGTTCGAGAGGGGTGGAGGGAGGGCCAGGGAGGGTTACCCAAAGCCTGCCGAGTGCCGGGCATTGTGCTTTAGGGCATTATCTCATTAAATCCCACAGTATCCCTGGGAGAAAGGTACTATGACTTGACCCATTTTACAGATGAAAAAACAAGGCCCAGAGAGGTGACCTGACTTGTCCAAAGTCACACAGCATCGTAACATGGAGTAGAAGCCAGAGCTGTCTGGCCCCAAGACCTGTGATCCTTCCACACCTCACCCTCTGCGCCCTGGGGTATCGTGTCCGGGAGCCTTTCTCCAGCTTGGCTCTGAGCCAAGCTCTGCTTTGGCCCCTACCCTGTGTCCTACTGATTCCTCCTGTCAACCCTTGGGGAAAATTCCAGCACAGGTCTTCTCTTGGGTAATATACAAATGACCAGTCTTGCAGTTTCTAAGCTATTGGAATCAACTTCCGACAGGGTCTTTGCCTTGAATACAAGGTTTTCTGAGTAGAACTGCCTATCCTGGGGGAAGAACAACTCACAATTCATATCTATCTGTGATTTATCCCAAGGTAATGATGGATGGTAAGTGATCTCCATCACCTCTGACATGCTCCTCCAGGGGTGCTTTTAGATGAACTTGGGATATGAGGTTCAGAGACTTATGGGGCCAACAGGAGCCTAGCCATCTTGGGATTGGCCGCATGTTTGGGATTTGGCTCACTTTATGTGGAAGAGGGACTGTGTTGACATCAAGACATCAGGAGAGCCCCTGGGGACCTTGAAATGTGACATCATATCTTATAATAATGTCAGTGTCCTCTCTTTCCCTAGCTCTCCCCTGGATGGTGAGGAGTCCAAGGACCTCAACGGGAGTAGAGCTATAGGATGGAGGGAGCCTAGGTTCCTGAATGACTGCTCTCTCTCTTGCCCTGACCGGCTTTGGACTAATGGCATGAATAGTAAACAAATTCTTCTGAAATTAAGTGTTTGAGACTTGGGGTTGTTTGTTACAGTAATTATCCAACACTGACTGATACACTCTCCTTTCACAGACTCAGTCCTGAGCCTCTTAATCTCCTCCTCTCCCTGAGCCTTGGGTTTTCCCATCTATTTTCTGGTTTCCAACCTTGCCTCATCCTGGGGTAATTCTTCTCCTGCTATCCTGATGCCTATGCTAATGGTTGATGCTTCTCACTGGTTCTTCTAGGCCTCCTGTGAAAAGATCAGGAGGAAAAAGCAGACTAATATCTCTGGACTGAGCACTGAGACTCTGACTCCAGTCTGGGCTCTACTACAAACCTGCTGCATGACTGTGGGTAAGTCACTTCCCTCTCTATGTTTCAGTTATTCCATCTGTAAAAGGCAGAGGAAAGATTTTTAACCTTTAACAGGGCTAGTTAAGTTGGGTTCAGTTGCTAAAGAAGACTTACAGGATCCCAAATGATGATGCTCACAAACCTACTGTTTATTACAGGAAAATGAACAACAGAGTGACTGCATGAAAGTCAGGACGTACTTCACAGCTAGGGGTCTGGAGAGGTGGGTGCAGGCTCCCACACCCTCCCTCTGTAAGCAGTGTGTGCATGGAACATCTCTGAACTGGGGAGGAGTCCTAGCTTAGGTATTTTTTCATTTTGCTGGTCGTGTAGACATTTTCCTGCTACATCACCAGCCTCAACAGTGGAGCCCTTCTGGGGTCTCATGCCGACAATGTGTAAATCATGCATCTCACTGTTTTCCATAAACAGGGCTCTCAGGCTGCTCAGGGGGTACAGAGTGACACTATTGTCCAGTGTGTTTCATGCTTTGACTGAGGGTCAATGCCATGCCATGCCGGGGTTTTAGCAAAACAGCTCACAGCATAGTCTACCTCCTCCCCCCCTACACCATCCCATGGGCTAGACCTTCTTATGACAAAATGATCATCCTTAGTTTGACAGCAATTAAAATGTTCACATAGATGTCAAACATTTGTAATAACCAGTCAGGGGTTGGTACAGATTTGAATAGACAACCGAACCATCCAATAATATCAGCACAAATTTTCTCATGTTTTTGTACTCACTTTAATTTTTTTAATCCATCAGTACATTTTTATTTTTAATTTTTTTTGTAATATCTTTTCTATTGAAGTATAGTCAGTTTACAATGTTGTGTCAACTTCTGGTGTACAACTTAATGTTTTAGTCATCATACACACACATATATATATATATTTCTTTTCATATTCTTTTTCATGATAAGTTACTAAAAGATATTGAATATAGTTCCCTGTGCCATACAGTAGAAACTTATTGTTTATCTATTTTATATATAGTAGTTAGTATCTGCAAATCTTGAACTCTCAATTTATCCCTTCCCACCCTCTTTACCCCTGGTAACCATAGTTTGTTTTCTATGTCTGTAAGTCCATTTCTGTTTTGTAAATAAGTTCATTCATGTCATTTTTTAGATTCCACATATAAGCGATATCATATGGTATTTTTCCTTCTCTTTCTGGCTTACTTTGCTTAGTATATAGATCTCCAACTTAACGATTCTTTTGCTTCCCTTATCTGTAGCCACGTGCACTTAGCAATATACATTCGTTGAGTGATTAACAGCTGTAATCAATCTATCACTAATCAAATCTAAATCTTCTTCAGGCCAGTTCTCTTCTATGGGCATAACATCCCAAAGGTGTTTTGCTTCACTCCCCCAATACATTTGATCATAAGCATCAGTGTCATCATAAATTTGACTAGTTTTTACAATATTAATTACACTTATGACTCTTATATCATAGCAGGTAGCAGTGTCATGTGCTACCCTGGATATGTGGTTATAGTATAAATGAGATGTAATTACAGTATAATTACTTTGTCTGTCCCAACAAAATCTCCCTTTTCCCAGAGATCATGCAGTATTCCTTAGAGGACTATAACTTAGAGACCATGCTTCTGTTACTTCAGGACTCAGACAGTTTTGAGGACACAGCCAAACTCCTTTTCTCGGGTGCTTGATTTGATGGACACTGACTCCCACTGATGGGGCTCAGCCATGCCTCAGGATGGGGGCATTAAAATCGTTTGATCACAGTCCTGGGTTCTACAGCTCTTGGATACTTCCGCTTGAAGAGAGGCAAGACTCTGGGTTGGGAAAGTGCCGGTGAGTTAAATCAGCAGATTGGGTCCGATGCTATTCAGACCTCGGAAGAGCAATTATTCCCTCCTCTTTTTGTGCAAGAGGCCTCAGATCATAAACACATTGATTTCCTATCAGGCAGACAAGCTGGGCTGAGGCACGAACAAGCTGCTCAGCATAAAGGGGAGGCTGGGCTCAGCCCCCTGGTTTTGCTGAATCATCTTAGAAAATGCTAATGGCAGCTCAGTAAAGGCCTCATCTGGCAAGGAGGCTGCCCCCCACCCCATCCCAGATCGTCCTTCATGGGGTAACTCTCATCCTGGTACTCTTGCCCTTGGTATTCTTTTGGCTTAAAACCTGCTCTAAGCAAGCATTTTTTTCTGAACACCTACTGTGTGCCTGGTGCTTTCACTTGAATTTCTTTTCTTAATTCACACATCTCACCCGAGGTGAGGCAGACTGTTTATTCTCCTTGAAAGATGACTGGGTCCCCCAGAGGAGAAGCGACTCCCCCAAGGTACTGACTTAGCATGTGCTGCAGCTGACTCAACTCAAGCTCAGGTCTTCTGGCCCCATCCCGCAGGCCGTCCAGGACTGGACTGTCCATGAGATTAAGGCCTGACCCTGGCACCGGCATAGCCTGAGCCAGACTGAATGCTCCTGCAGGCCTGGGAGAACTCAGAGCTGGCAGAACGAGTCCCTGATGAGGTTTCCTGATGCTAGATGGTCCTTTCTGATGCCCGACTTCTGTTGGCAAAGGCCTCTCCCAAATAACCCTCTGAGGCATGATGGGTGCCACACCCACCCATTTTACAGATGAGCAAATTGAGGTTGCGGAGTTTGTGACTTCACTGAAAACCAAGGTCAAGTTCAGTACTCATTAGGATGACTTCCCCAGTGCCTGGCATAGCACCTTCCACATTAGCAGATCCTCAATTCTTTTGTCAAATGAATAAATGAACGAAGTAGAGATTTTCCATTTCTTTACTTAGTTTTGGGACTTCTGAAGTGATCACATAAAAAAACTGTTGCCCATTAGAGCAAGAAGGCGTGTAGAAGTCATCCAACCCCCTCACCGTATAGATGAAGAAACTAAGGCTCAGAGAGGGCCAGTGACTTGTCCACCATCACACAGTCGGTCAGAGACAAAGCAGGCAGTAGACCCCTCCATTCAGTGCCCAGGGTGACCTGGCTGATCTCAAAGGCTTCCAGAGAGGGAATGGTAATGCTGGGCTAGAGGCAACACGCTTTGCAAAGAGCCCCCTTGGGTGGCCAGCAGCCGGTGGAGAGAGGTGATGCCTTCTCAGAGCTGCCTGTACTGAAAGGAGGAGCGGGCAGGGCCCAGGATCAGCAAACTTCTTCGGCTCAGTGGAGCAGAGGAGAAGGTCCCCCAGGAGTTTTACTAAGGACCTGTCAGTTTCAGAACCTGAGGGCTCGGAGCCAGAAATCAGTCTGCCCAGTTCATTTCTGCAGACACTGAAGGGGAAAGACTAGGGGCCCTGCCTTCATGGAGCTAGTGGTCTCGTGGAGGGAGAGACAGATGTGCCACAGGGTCCCCTTGTAAACGTGAAAGTGCAGGAGGGCTGGCGTAGGGGCAGGGGCGGGGCTTCTCTAGCTCCCAGCTGGTCTGTTTTCCCTGGCTTCTGACCCCCACCCACCTTTCTGGTCTGTCTTCCTTAGTCTGCTTTGCTTTCCTTTAACCTCCGTCTCCACACCCTGGCCCCTTCCCTCCTTCCTTCCTCTTTCTTCCTCATCCTCATCACGCTCTCTCCTCTCTCTCCATTTCTAGGTTCTATCCCTCCCCTCCATCTCCTGCCCTGGTCCCCATCTCCATCTCTCTCCCTCTTTGTTTCCCCACCTTCCTTGGCAGCACTGTGGATCCCTCTGTTTGTTCAGGTCACAGTCACCACCTACAGACTCTGCATGATGCCCTTTCTCCCTTTCTCACTGACCAAGGTCTGACTATCTCTGCCTCCCTCCCCCGCTTCACCCTCTCCCAAGACCAGAGCCAGAGTCCTGGTTCCCTGTGCCCATCTCTTCTTCTGGAGGGCCCTCCTTTTGGCTGTGAAAGCCCTCGTGCCTCATAACCTGAAGGGCAGGATTGATGAGAAAATAAATTCCTGATTAGTGTTTTAATTTTAAGGATCTTTAGAGGGGACTAAACAGCAAGGGAGGCTGGCGGAGAAGGACTGCATTATTAAAACCATAAATCCTCAGTGGGAGGGGCCAGGAAAGGGGCCAAAAGGAACACAGAGGGAGGCAGACAGGGCTTCCTTTGGGATGGGGGAGTGAGGGGCGTAGGAGGTGGAGGCCAAGGGCATGGGTTGTCCCCTCCCCCTCCCCCCTTCACCTTAAGAGACTTCTCTGGGTGTGTGTGTGTGTGGTGGGGAGACAGGATGCCCCAACTTGGCTACTCCCACCTCCTCCTTGAGTGGGCTGGGCTGCAGCTGCTCCAGGGTGGGGGTGGGGGGTGGAGAGGTGGAAGTGTGCTAGTTCAGCCCTCTCTCCAAGTGGCCTGCAGAATAAGTGCCCATCAACCTTGAGCAACAGGAGAGGCAACAGAGTACACACGTACAGCACATGGGATGGGGTTAGAGCGCTGGCTCTGCTCCCTGCCTCAGCTTCCCCATGTGATGGGTGGAGAAAATCATACCCCTTGCCCTCCCCTGCCTGCCGCCTCATAAGGGCGCGTGACAATGAAATGAGACAATGAACGTCTTGTTGACTTCATTAAATGTTAGCTTTTGCTCTTATTGTTGGCAGAGAGCAGTGCTCCTCCACAATTTCAATTTGATTCTTGCTCCCTTTTACAGATGGATAAACTGAGGCCCAGAGGGCCAAGCCCCTTGCCCAAAGCCACAAAGATTTGAGTGCAGCTCAGTGGCCAAGTCCTCTCCAGACGTTCGGAGGTCTGCTCTCAGAAGGGGTCACACTTTACGTGGGAGGAGCATGGGTCCGGCCAGCAGCCCTGCCTGGCAGGCAGGAAATCTTGGATCCCTCACCTTTAGCCAAGGGATAAATAAATAAGTGGGACAGGTGGCACCGGAACATCTGCCCACCCCCAAGTACCTTTCCCCACGTCACTCTCCAGCCTCCCCATCCTCTTTTGGGTGACCTCTAACTCCTAGGGGAACTGCCGGCCTAAAAGGATCACTGCATTGCACACCCCCGGGGGCATCCTTCCCATCGAGTAGAATGTGGACTGTATAACGCAGTGCGGGGAAGGCAGGGGAAGGCTGGGTGACCCATCACGGTGGTGAGAAAGCGGCTCCTCTCCATGGGATTTTCTCACCACAGGCCTTCAGGCCCCACTTTAGACGCAGGAGGGCTGTTCCTCTTGAGAAGGGAGACTAGAACCGGGCCTTCAGTGAGTAATTCAGAGGAAGGGGCTGGGCACCATCTTGGGAGGAGGCGTGGGGGCTCTCTAGGGGTGAAGGCTGGGGAGCAAGCCTGTTGGGGAGAGAAGGGGAGGAGGAGAAGGGCAACCCGCCCCTCCAGAAGTCTCTGGGGTCTGGGTGGCCTCTGTCTCCTCTCCAGGGCAGGGCTGCTCTCACCAGCCAGAGTATGTCACTGTGTCGAGTCACCGACCTGGGCAGCGCTCTGGGACCCCCTGTAGCACATTCCTGGCTGATGGCCCCAAATCCCTTTACAGCTGCCCACGGCCCACACACGGAGGTCTATTTTAATAAGGGAGTTTGAGGGTGGAGGGACTGGGGCCTGCTGCCAACCCCACCCCCAGAAGTTCAAGGGCCCAGGCCTCCTCCTGCTCCCATTTAATTCTTTCCTCTCTGTAGTTTTTAATTGTCAGAAATTGTCTTTGGAGCTCTGCTTTCTTTCTGGTAGCCCCAGGGCAGGTCAGAAAGATAAGAATTTGGCTGCTTGGGGTGGAAGAGGGCTGGCTGGCCATCAGCCTAGTCTTGTTGCCTCCCTTGGGAATCTGACCACATCCTGGCTGAGCTGGGGTCCAGCACAGAGCACATTATGACGTGGTAATATTTCAGTTCAAACTGCGTCATGAGCCGGCGTGGAGAGTATTTGGTTAGCAGACTGCTTGGGTTCTAATTCTGGTTTTGCTACTTTCTTGCTGGATGAACTTGGGAAAGTTGCTTGCCCTTTCTGTGCCTCATTTTCCTTGTCTGGGAAATGGGGATAGAAAACACTCCTCGGAGGACTGTTGTGGCTCTTTCCCCCAGACCGCAGCCTGGTGGCCAGGCCTGGTGTGGTGCCCGCTGCCCGCCGCCCACCTGCCGGGAGCCCCAGGCTGGGCCCCATCCACCCAGCGGGGCACACGGCCTCTTCCTCTGGGACACCAGCTGCCGCCTACTGGATAGAATTTGTTGTTTGGTGTCATTTGGACATGGTCCTGGTCACCACTGGGAGTCATTGCTCTAGCACCGAAGCCACACCTTTCTGATTCGGCCCTGCTCAGGCCCATATCCTGCCCTCCGTCTTGTTAGCAATAGCCCCAATCCTAGCCCCAACCCCTCTGCCACCCATACCGCCAAGATGCAGCACAGGGCTCTTTTACATACAATGGTTCTTCCAATCCTCCAAATAACCCTGCAAAGCTGGTACTATCACCCTGTTTGCAAAGGAGGAAATGGAGGCTCAGTAAGCAAAGTGACTTGCTCAAGGTCACATAGCTCAGATAAGGTGTGGAAGGGTTTGAGCTTCTATCTACCTGCAAATAGGCAGGATTCTGACAGGTGTGGGTGAAGAGAGGAAGTGTGAACTCCCTGAGGGTGATGCAGGCAGATGAGGAGGGATGGGCTTGGCCCCAGTAAAGGAAGAGCAAGGGAGGAGGCTGGGGTAGGTGGAGAGTACCTTTATCTCAGGATCGCTGGCAGCCTGATACAGTTGTGAAACCTTCTGGAAAAAGATAGGCTGAGGGATGTAGCCTGGGAGGGGAAGCCCAGGTTGATGGGTTAAGCAGAAAACCCCGCCCCCTGCTAGATCTCCTGGGTGGTGGCAGTGGTGAGAGATTCCAGCCATCTTGGTGGGTGGCCCTGGGCCCACAGACTCAGTCTGGAGTAATTGATGTGCAACAAAGAGGAAAGAGTGCTGGCTTAGGAGTCAGGACAGGTCTTGGCTTAAATCCTTAGACTAGCACTTTCTGTGTGAACTTAGGTTAGCAACTTTCCTTCTCTGTGCCTCAGTACCCTCATCTGTAAAATGGGAACAATAGCATCCACCTTGCAGGGCTGGACTGAGTACTGGATGAAAGTCAAACAATTAGCATAGTTCTTTGCGTGTTCTAAGGCCCTTCAATGGTGTCCGTTTTCGAGATTTGTCTTGACCCTGCTTTGAGCTCAGGGCAGAGCTCTGCCTCTGTCTGCATCTTCATTTCCTGGTCTGTGCAAAGAGGGAGGTGGGACAAGCTGATTCTAACAGTCCTTCCAGACAGGACAGATGATTTCAGGCTGGGTCAGCCTTCCCCTGGAGCTATGGGAATGTGGACAGGGGGCCACTTTGGGGCAAAAGGGTTGCCTGTGCTGGCATGTTTCCTGCTGTAAGCAGAGCGAAGGGACGGACTTGTCCTGGAGCAGCAGGAGGATGCCTGGGGAAAAGAAGCTGGTTGCGGGGAGGTCATTTTCATCTCCGAGCTGGTCCCTTGGGTCCCTGCTGGTGGCCAATGTCCTGAGATGACCACAAGGGTAGAACTATGCAGCGACTAGTGTCAGCGTCCCTGGAACCCCAGGCCTCATTAGGCATGTTTCCCAAATGGCCAGGAACCTCTTGGCTCAGGCCCTGAAGTCAGGACACAGCCCATGTTTCCCTGCTTTTAAACCCACGTAGCTGGAGAAAGACCCCTACGAGCAATTTACCAAAGCCACAGGCTCGGGCTCTGTAGCCCTGTTTGGGCTGACATCTGTCATCTGCCATCTGCCATCAGGTGCTGTGTGACCTTACACAGTTTGCTTGACTTATCTGAGCCTCAGTTTCTGACTGTAAAAATGGGGATAGTAACAGTAGCTACTCCACAGAGGGGTGTGCCATGCACAGAAGAGTGGCTGGTACATGGCAAGAGCTTAATAAACATGAGCTAAGTGGTCTCAGACCCACCTCATCACAGCTGTGAGTGTTGGTTACTGTCCCATTGCTCAGAGATGAAAACCGAGGCTAGAGATGAGAGTGATTGCCCAAGGACACAGGACTTGTGAGTGGTTGAGCGGGAGTGGGACCTAGGGCTGGCTGACTCCCAGGTCTGAGACCTACCCTCCTTTCATCCTTACCACTGTGACAGGTCCCTGGGGTTCTGAGTAGGAAGGAAGAGTGGAGCTGAAAGAGGCTCTCAAGTTCCTGGCTGCCCTGGGGCTGTTCTGGGGTTAGGACAACTGCCCAGTCCCCTTTCCCCCTTTTTAAGTTAAAACTTTTCCAATTTCCTGAGCCCCATCATACATCAGAAACCATGCTAGACATGCCACCCACGTTATCTCATTTCATCTTCACAATATCCTTGCAGGGTAGGTGCTAGTTTTCTCCATCTCACAGTTGAGGAAACAGAGAGGATAGTCTCTTGCCCCAAACCACACAGCTGGTTAGAGCTCGCGGGGCTGGACCTGGAGAACTCTGCACCTCTGCTCTCCATCCAGCTGTGTCGCTGGAGTGTGATGCCCGCAGCCAGTAATACACCTGTTCTGTTCCTCAGTTCCTCCATCCGCAAAGTGGAAGTGATAAAGATAGAACCTATTTAATTGCTAGGATTATTGTGAAGATTAACTTGGTCAACTAACATGCAGAAAAAACCATTTGGGACAGTGTCTGACTCTAAGGGAGTTCTCCGTAAGCAAAGATCAGCTGCTGTCAGCTTTCCTGCTTACACAGGCCATGATGCCACAGTGGAATTGAACACCCTGAAACTCTTTTCTTGAGGCTCCTCAGCCATGTCTGGGAGGGCTGAGATGGGTGGACTTACCCAATGTTTATTTAACAAACATTCATGGGGCATTTATTTGGGTGCAGACACTTTACAGGATCTCCACCTCCAAGATAAGTAGAGATTGTTCCAATCATCCTGTTTACAGATAAGCGAACCAAGGCACAGAGAAGTTAAGAAACTTGCCCAAAGTCAAGCAAGATTTGAACCTAGGCACCTGGCTTCTATGTCTAAGCTCTCAGTCCCTGCTGCCTCTCTCAGCCCTTCTCCCCTGCAGAACCAAGAATCTGGGTGAGAGAGAAGCGGTTTTCCTTTACAATCACCCCCAACTATTCACCATATAATTAATGATGATTATCTTATCTCCTGGGAATGAAATAGACACAGCATGGCTGTGAAGCTGGTTATATTAGATCTGTGTGTCCTTCTCCTGGGAGATAAGGGCTGAATAGGCTGGAACCAAGGTGCTGATCTCTAAATTTTGTATAGAAGGGAGAATTCGAGAGCAGTGGAAAAACTGTTGGCTCAAGTTTGCTGATGTCCCAAACTATTTTGCACATTGCTTTTATAAAAACATCTAAATCAAGGTCTGCCTGGAGAAGGGGGGCCAGGCTTGGTCACTGTGAGTCCTCGGCATAGTCTGTGGCCAAAGCAACCCCAGCAGAGACTTACTGAGGGAAGCCTGGGGGCAAGAGCCCATTCCTGGACTTACCTGGGGAGAACAGACCTCAGGGGTCATCTGGTCCACTGTTCTTCTCTTTAAAGACGCAGAAATCCAGGCCTAGAGAGGGGAAGTGACTCACACAAGGTCACACCGAAAATTGATGGATATGAGAACTTAAGTATTTCTGGTCACGCCTCATGACCTTAACATTGACAGGATGTCTGCCTTGGCCTGGCCTGGATCCCAGAGAACAGGGACGGGGTGTGGGTGACAGCTCAAGGGAAGCCTTCTAGTTCCTGGGACTGTAAACTCCCTGAGGATGGGATCTCCATGTGTCTTATTCTTTGCTGGATCCCTAGGGCCTAGCACAAAGCCAGGAACATAGTAGTTGTTCATTAAACATCTTCAGAATGACTGGCTGGCTGAGCACCCAATGTGGGTGAAAGCGGATGAATGGAGGGCCTGCTCTTCCACGCTAGAGGGACAGCGGAATCCGTGGTCCTCTTGGCGCCTCTGTTCTCCACCTGCACATTCTCCAAGGCTACATCTAACAGCCCTGCCAGGCCTGGGGCCTTTCCTCCCGGTCCTGTCCTCCCTAGCCCCCTCCTCGAGGCTGGCATCTTGGAGAGCGGAACAACAAGGCCCCGCGCCGCATCCAGCTGGCTGGTGTTTCTGCTCACAGACACGTCTCCCTGGGAAACAGATCTCATTTTCACCCTGTGAGAAAGTGGTTGTCTCGCACCCAGGCAGCCCCCGCCATGGGGCAGCCAGCTCTTCCACAGTGGGAGCAAAGGGGATAGGAAATCGGATGGGGACCAGCTGTAGGCACACGGATGCCGACTAGAGTGGAATCATCCATCACTCTTCATCCTGGGGTGTGGATTCTGGCAGGTGAGAACTGCGGGAAGGCGGGGTGACCAGGCCATGAGTGCACAGGCAGGGCCAGGCCGGTCTGTGAGGCCATAAGTAACGTTCCGCCTCTAGACCTCAGCTTCCTTGTCTATGGATTCTAGAAGATCCTGTCTAACTCTTAACTCCTATGGCTCTAAGTGGATTCTTTGTTCAAAGATGGATGTTTGTAGCACCAACATACAAATCAAATTCCCAAGCCTTAGCCTTCCCTCCCTTTTCTTCAACCCTAGAGCCATCACCCCTCTCCCCTCTGCTGTCAGGCAGGCGCTGTCTGCAGCTATCTGGCTGCTGGGGCTGGCAGGGACTTTCTGGAACTTGACACAGGTGACAGGTGGGGCAGATGGGGTCCTTCACGGGGGCTGGCTCCAGAGGGCTCTGCCAGCTTGGTCCCTGGGGATGGAACAGGCTTTGCAAAAAGGTCACTCTATTCCCAGACAGAGTCTCCCCTGATAATCCCAAGGGAGCTCCACGCTTCCTCATGGGCCCTCTGACAGCACAAAACCGGGGCTGCTGAATGCAGGGCTAGAGAAGCCCCTGGGGGCTGGGGTCGGGGCAGGGTGGTGTGGGGAGGGATGCAGCAGCAGACCGGTAGGTGGAATTCACCTCCAGGGAGGACAGGAGCTGCCTCGTTTCACGGTCCTCCACTGCCCTTTTGACAAAGGGGGAGGAGTTAGTGGGTAACAGTGTGAAACGGAGGCTCCAGCCCCATCTCACCTCCACCACCTAGTTGGCTTCCCATTCTCTGAGGACTCCTAAAGCATCCCCTGAACGGGGCCCCTCAGCATCCTCCTCCAGCCTCTCCCTGGCAAGCTCGTCCATCCCCGCGATGACATTACCATCCTTGTAAGCTACTGCTGGCAGCCTTCTCTCTGAAGGTCCAGACCCCTTAGACAGTTTCACATTAAAAAACAAACAAACAAAGTGGGTGCTGTCCCTACCGCCAGCTGCCAGAGCCTGCAGAGAGCTGTAGAGAGAGGGCTGCCTGAGGAGTCTTGGTGGTCAGCAGAAGGACACGGCAGGGAAGCAGCAGGGGAATCAAGTCCCCCATTCCCTCTCCTCTGCCCTCTGCTCTCCTGCCCCATTGATGGACCCAGCGCCCCTGTAGGAGCCTCCTGGGAGCAAGGCAGGCAGTGGGCGGGACATGGAGCTGGAGGGGCAAACGGAAGATGCCAGCTCTGGGATGCTGGGGACAGAAGAAGTGAGGACCTGCTAAGCTTGCTGCCTTGTCTCTTTCTTCACCTTTGGGCCTTCTTGGCCTTGGACATCAGGCTTTGGGAAGTACTGGGGCTCTGGATTCAGACAGACCAGGATCTGAATCCAAATGCCACGTCTCAGTGGCTGTGTGACCTTGAAAAAGTTACTTAACTTCTTGCACCCCAGTTTCTTCACCTGTAAGATGAGAAAAAGAACACCTAACTCTAAGTGCTGTTGAAGGTGAAAGAAAAAATGTATAGAAAGTGCTAGAAACATAGCAAGTGCTCAGTAAAATGATCTTATTTTTTATCTAGATCTGTCTGTTCTTTATCTCTTGGCTGGACTCGCAGAACCTCTGAGCTGGTCTCTGTACCCCTCCTGTCTTAGCCCCTTTAATTCATCCTCCACACTGTCCCCAGAAAGCTGTCCCCAAGACCCTGGCTAGATCATGTCACAGATTTCCTCAAAAACCATTAATGGCTCCCCTGTGCCCAGAGAATAAAGTTCAAGTTCTTAATGTAACAACCAAAGCCAATCAGGGGTCTGTCTTGACCCCTTGACCAGACCCTGCCAGTTCCTCCCTTGATCTCCTTGCCCACGTGACATCGATCTACTCCGTCCCACTGTCCCCAGAGAGCCATTAGGTCTCCAAACCTTTGCCGCTGCTGTCCTCTCCACCCGGATGTTCCTTCCCCTTCTACCCAGCTGGTGGGACTCCCCCGCACCAACCCAAATGGAACTGCCCAGAGTGTGTTCTTTTGCTTCCAGGCAGCGCTGTTTGCATCTGCCCACCAGTGTGGCGGCTGTGGCATGCCCACCCCTCTTGCAGGCAAGTCTTGTGGCACTAGGTCTGGCTCTCTGCGATTCCTAAGCCAGTGGGCGAGGGCTGACTTTGCGCCCTGGTGATCCCTACGCATGCGTGCTGATCCTTAGCGGAGACTTATGGGGGCTGGTGTCACTATCCTTTTCTTAGTAATAAGGAAGCTGAGGCAGAGCAATTTGCCTTGGGCTCCTTGGCCAGGAAGTGGAGAGGCAGGCTCTGAACCCGGGGTATCTGGGCTCGGGAACCCGTGCTTTCCCCACTCCCTAGGAACCAATGAAATAAGCGAATGAAGAGAAGATGGATGATAGCAACATGCCATGGGGGTTAAAAGCAGGAAAGACCTGGGTTCAAGTCCAACACTTATGACCATGGGGCAGTGCATGGTCACCTTCTCTGGGCAGAGAGTAAGTGCTCAGGGAATGTTTCTTTCCTGCCCTTCCCAACTTCCCCGAACACCCCGTCTTTCTGCACAATCTGGTTTCCTGGCCCTGTCGGTGAATCAGGCAGCTCTGGGATCCTCTCTGGGGCCCTCCCAGTGGGGAGCAGAGAACCACATGGCTGAGACTGATGCAGGGAGGCTCACAGCCTGCGGGAGCCCAGACAGCCGCTCAAACAGCCCTTCCAGCCGGCGTGATGAACATCTCAAGACGGCTTCTCCAGCACCCAGCTTGGGAGAGGGGCCTGTTAAAGCTATTTATATCCCGCCTGCCTGTTGACTGACAGCTTAATCACAGTGCCTCGTCCCTTTGACTTTTATTTGTCAACCATCTTTGCGTACCCTCCCAAGCGCCACAAAGACTGACTCCTGGTGGCTTGGCTGGACGGCCCGGCTCTCCCAGTGAAGACTGGGGATTTACAGAAAGCTCCAACAGGCCCACCCCAGCTGCTCCCCTACAGGTAGGGTTCCAGTTCTGGTTGCCACAGGAGCCTTGCTAGAGGGTTCTGGGTATCCCGGGGGTCTGCAGCTGGGGCTGTGCCTGGAGCATCTGTGGCCTGGGCTTGGCTTGAGTGTCCAATGGCCGGGCAGTGTGTCAGTAATTGACCAAGACTGTCAATTACCCTCCCCTGTGAGAGGTACCATCGCCTGGGCCATAAATCAACCACTTTAATTTTCAGCAGGGCAAGCTTGGCAAGAAGGTTGCTGGCTCCAGTGTGAGTGGATGTGTGGCCAAAGAGCAAAGCTGGTTTAAGTGGTGTCCTGCTCTGTGGTCCTAAGCATCAGTTCATAGGGCCCAGTCGCCCTGTGGAATGCTCCTCTTACTCATGGAAGACCATGATAGAAGTTATTTAATATGTGAGACTCTGCCACTGATGTCATTCAGTCCTCAAAAGGCATCACAGCCAGCTGTAAAGAGGAGGGAAATCCAGAAGGAAAGATTGATTTATTCTTTTATTCATTTATTCATTCATTTATTCATCTGCTGAAACATTCTGAAATCTTTGCATGGCTGACTCCTTCTCAATATTCAGGTCTTGGCCCAAAGGTCAGCTCCTCAGAGAGGCTGCCCTGACCACCCTTTTTTATGGAGTCCCACTTTTCCCGCGCCACCCTGATGCTATCATATCGTTGTGTTTTATTGCTGCATAGCGTTTTCCAGTAGTTGGAGTTCTCTTGTTCATTTATTTATTTGCTGGTTTGCTGTCGGCCGCACCCAGTGGAAGTAAAGCCCTTGAGAGGAGGGACCTTGCCTTCCTGTCCACTGCTGTGTCCCCGAGTGGCTGGCACTATGCCTGGTCCATGTGGCCCCTCATCCATCTAACGTTTGCCAAGAGCCCCCAAGTTGTTAGGCCAGTGCTGGGGCTCAACCATGGCCTGTTTCCCCCCTCAGGAGAGCCTGGCAGTGGGGTAAGAGCCCTGTATTAACCATGTGTTCCTGATGCTTAGACGTCCAGGGTTTGGTTGATCCTGGAGAGACTATCCCCTGCACCCACAACCCAGAGCTAGCCAGTTCCTTAAGAGAGTGAGCAACTTGCCTATGAACCCACTTTTCACAGGCAAACCAGCCAGAGACAAACCCCAACCACCTCCTTTATCCCTCTCTCAGGACCTCACACTCTGATCACTATCCACCCGTCCTAGTCACCCCAGGGCCGGGTACCAGGCAACTCGGGGCAAACCCTAGACTCCAGAGCCGCTGCCATCATTCAGCCTAGCCTGCTTACCCTGCCTTGCTCATTCCTTCCCACGGACACCACAAGCCAGGCTCTTGCCCGTGCTTTCCTTGCCCTCCCTCTGCCTCCTGACAGACCCTGGTGCTTCTGCACGTGGTCCCCCGTGGCATGGCAGACCCTGTCCTCCTGAGATCTTTGAGTAACAAACTGTCTTCTCAATGGCAGTCATCTCCTGATCTGTCGGCCTCACCATACCTGAATAATAGTAACTACGTTTTAAAACAGGCCATGGGGGTGAGGGCAGGCCCAAGGCGAATGGGGGAAGGGGCACCTAATCCACGCCTGACACGCCGTGTCTGCAGCGGCTGGTAGTGCAGTTACATCAGCTGGGTGGGGTGAGGTGGAGGGGGTGGTGGGCCTTCTGAGCCAAGGGCACAGAGCAGGCAAGGCTTGGCAGCTAAGGACGGGATGGGGCTTTCTGGTAACCCAGCTGGACCTGTATGGCTGGAGCAGAGTTGAGAGGAGCCATAGGACAAGAGGCTGGAGCAGGACGGGACCAAGTCTTGAGGACTTTGAATGAGGCTGGGTTATGTTTGGGGCAGGCGGCAGGCACACAGGGAGCTGTGGACGGAGCCCATCAGATGCGGGGCCCTGGGTGCTTCTCCAAGCTGGAGTTCACTTGGCTGCTGCCCTATGCGCGGAATGAGATGTGTCTCAGTCCCTGACTCGCACTTGCTCAGCTCCGGTCCCGGTCAACACCAGCCTTCGGCAACCCCACTCCGCCCCAGCTCTTTGCTGAGTCACAGAAATAGCTACTCTTTCTGCTGGGCTCTCTAAACTGAGTCACACCTGCCCATAAGCTCCCATCTCCCACTCTCCCCACCTCCAGCTCCCAAGGATGGGGGCCAATGGGCTTGATTCAGTAGCTGGTGGAATTATTGTGGCATGTGGCACCCAGGAGCTCAGATCCCTTGGGAAACAGACCAAAGCACCAATTTCCTGGAAGAAACTGAGGTGGGGTTGGAGTGAAGAGTAGGATCGTGAGAAAGGGATGACAGCTGTGGACGTCCATCTTTCTTATTATTTATCTTTTTCCCCTACAGTCTCCTTATGGGTCTGGCCTGGGATTTAAGAAAAAAGATAGGGGCCCCTTTGCATTGGCCTGGAGTGGGTACAGAATGGAAGGAGGCACAGCCCCAAAGGAGAAACCTCCATGGTTGAGTGCCTTCAAGCCAAGGTCAGGACCAGAGAGGAAAAGACCTCACCCTCAACCATCTGCAGCCTTAGCCTGGAAGAAGATAACACAGGCTCTCTGGAAAGATTGCAAACATTTACTGGGCATTTGCTCAATTCATTCATTCATTCAATCATTCCATCAATATTTTTCTACTGCTCTGAGCCAGTCATGTTCTCGACACCAAACATATAGCAGTGCATAAAACATCCTGAATCTCTGTCATCTGGGAGTTTAAATTCTGTCAGGGGAGACAGCCAGTAAGTGAAAAGGGAATAAATACAACGTCTCTAAGTGAGGAATATTAGGGAGCAAAATGAAAGGGAGGGCTTAAAGATGGGTGTGTTAGATCCAACAGGGAATAAAATGTACCTTTTACTATGATCCATCAGCAGCTGAGAGGAAAAGCCAGGTACCATGGCGGATGAAGAGAGGACTAACTGACAGGGGACGTCACCTCCTCAGGGAGCGCGTGGCCAGGCTGAGGGGGAGGTCCTTATCATATAATTAATGGCCACCATTTACTGGGGACATGATACATGCCAGCCCTTTACATGGATTATCTCATTTAACCCCCACAGCCACCTCTTGATGTCAATATGATTGTTTTCCCACTTTCGGGATGAGTAAACTGAGGCTTGGAGCCATCAGCTCACTTGCTCAGGGTCACTGCAGGTGCAGAGTGAGGATTCAGCAGTTCAGAGTGTAACAATTTAATATCTGAGGCAAGGAGCTTAACCATGGTTAAAACACATAAGTGCATGCTCTTAGGTAAGGGCCAACAAGGCCACTGCATTCAGAGGACAGAGGGCTCCGGAATGGCTGTGTGGACCTGCCTTATAGTCAGGTAGGATTTCAACAGGCCGTGATGGAGTGAGGACATTCCAGGAAGAGGCACAGCATGAACAAAGTGCAGAGGCTGGGAAAGCACGATACGGGGTGCTGCGGGGAGGGAGTGTGAGACAGGCTGGTATTGGAGGTGAGGTCATCCTGGGGTGACCTCAACTGTGGGATAAACCACAACTCTTTAGCCAGTTGGCAATGGGAGCCACCAAAGAGGTTTAAGCAGAGGACTGACTCTAAGTGTGAGCAAGAGCACATATTGGTGATGATGGGCAAAATGGCAGGAAGAAAGGCATGTGACAGGCTTAAGAGAGGCAGGCTCCCACATCAAAGCTGGCAGAGCACGTAGTTAAAGGTGTGGACTCTGGACCCACGCTGCGTGGATTTGGTTCCATCTCTACCCTGGTAGTGGGCACTGTCAGCGCCCTACACTGCCCCCTTGGCCCTCACATTTGATTGTGCAATTCTGACTGCAAATCCCGGCACCAGCGTTGCATTGCTTTAGGGCTTTCTCAGGCTGCTGGAGCCCATTCCAGCTGCACTGGGAATGCCAGGAACTTAATGCCCTCAGGAATAGCCCTCAGTGGGGACTAACAGATGTCAGTGTATCAATACCCCAGCTCCCTAGTACATGTTTCCCAGGATTCTCAGAGGGATTAAACTCCAGTTCCTGCAGTGGTAACTTGCTTCTTACTGCCTGTCTCACCTTCCCTGTCTTCTTTCCTCACTCCTCTACCAGTGTTTCCTGGACTCACTGCCCAAATACACTTCTCACAGTTGAAGCCTTTACTTGGAGTTGGTTTCTGAGGAAATTGGAATAAAACAACCAGTTTTTAACTATAGGGTCTTAGGTGAATTATTTCACCTTTCTATGCTTCAATTTCCTCATCAGTCAAATGGAGATGATGATAATAATTCATCAAAGGGTCATTATAATGAGTAATTGAGTTCGTAAGCACAGAAAACTTAGAGTCTTGCGTGTAGTAAGTTTGTAGCAAGTGTCTGCCAAGACTATTTCAAAACCAATGAGGTGGATGAAAGAAAGAAAAAGGAGAGGAGGGTAGATGCAAGAGAGTTGGCAGCTGACAGGAAGAGAGATGGAATCAGGACACAGCTAAGTGTGGAGCCTGGAGAGCTGGAGAGAGGAGTGCCAGTCACAGCAGCTGGTGGCCAGGAGGAGGAGCTGGGCTTGTAGAAAGATTGTGAATGCAATTTTAGAGTCAGTGCTTTCAGGAGCCAGACATCCATGTGCAGACACCTAGCAGGCAGCCAGGACAGTGGAGCTGAGCGGGAGAGGGGGCAAACATGGCAGCCATGTGGATTTGGGAGTCACTTGGAGGGAAATGAGTGTTGTTGCTGTGGGATCTGGGTGGAGAACAGGTGGGGTAGGTCAAGCAGAGGTGAAGGTGGCAGGGAAGGGAAAGTGGGTCAGACAAGGTCCTTTAGGGAAGTGAGAAGCTGAGGAGGGGATGGAAACCAGTCTACAGGTAAGGAGTAGTGGAGGAGAACTCTTCTTCCTGAGATTCAAAGACAATGGGCATTTCTGGGACTAGAATCATGGAGAGCTTCTATCTTGGGTCTGGTTCTCCAGAAGCAGAGCCTGAAGCAGGAATTCAGTGCACATGATTAATTAGGAAAGGAAAAAGGGAGTGAGGGGAGAAGGCTAGGGCAGGGCAGACCTCAGCTGGAGGTTTGCTTCAGCTTAATCCCACAGAGCGTTCTGTAGTACAAACTCAACCACATGGTTAGTTCCAACTTGAATCAAGGAAGCTGGTCTGGGTAGAGCAGGAGGTTGCCAGTTTCTGCCCAGCAATGGACCAGCTGTGTGACCTTGGTAAAGCTACTTTATCTCTCTGGGATTCAGAGTTTTCTTTTGAGCTTCAAATAAAGCATTTATGCAATAGATTTGGTCTCACAAAAAAAATGAGATACCTGGAGTGCTGTATCAGGAAGGATTCTGAGGCAGACACTGAGCTTAATGACAGTATCATGATTGATTAGTAATGTCTGCCATGGGCACCATTCAGGAGACTTGTGTCATGCCTGGTCCAGAGTACAGATGGAGAATGGAAGCAAGTTTGCACTCATGCAGGGTACATTCTAGGAGAGTGGTTAGTTTTTTTAAACCGAATCACTAACCATTAGTGAATTGTGAAATACATTAGTTGCCTACAAGCAACCGTTTAAGAATGTACAGAGTGGAATAAATACAGTAAAATGAAATTGAATAGAATGTTTTAGAGTTCAATGTGAAGGGGTTCAAGACATTGTGTCCCAAAATAGGTACCTTTGGTGTACTGCATATTTTAAGCTGACAGAATTTGAGAAAATGGCAGAAGTAGGAAGTTCACTCTGACATCCCTCCTCCACCTTCTTCCCTGAAACAGGTCATCAACCCCCCACATGAAAGGTGCTCTTCCTATATCTGGAGGAAAGGAACTTCCTTATCCCTGAAGATAAAGGCACCACCAAGAAGAATCCTAACAAACAGGTCTTGCTAAGTCTCCCTGTTTCCTACATCACCTCATGCTCCTTAACCTCCCAGAATCCTGCACAACTGTCCACTCTCCGTCAAACCTAGCACAAAAGTACACAGGAACTGACTGTTCCTCTGGGTCTTTCCTTCCTTATGAAGTCCCCCATGTCACCTAAAACTTACAAGAAATAAATATGTATGCTTTTCTCCTGTTTATCTGTCTTCGTCAGTTTAACTTTTAGATCCAGCCAGGGACCCTCAGAGGGGCTAGGAAAACTTTTAATGCATAAATGCTGTTTTGTGAACTTTTTTTCAGTTCTATGTGTATATGTGAAGAAGGTCATGACTGGTTCTTAACTGTGGCCCATGGTCCAAATGTTCAAGCGGCTGTGAAGGAGTTGGGCGACAAAGTCCATCACCCAGATATCATTAGATAGCATCTCCTTTCACTCCTTGTGGTGATTTTAATATCTGTCAACCCATTTTTTGACCCTCTTTCCTTTAAAAGGTGAGGCCTAATTCTCCTCCTCTCGAGTGTGGGCTGGACTTAGTGACTTGCTTCTTTGTGTATTTATTTTTAAATTCAAAAAAAATTTTTTTTACCTTGTACTTAGTCAATTTACAATGTTGTGTTAATCTCTGGTTTACAGCATAGTGATTCAGTTATACACACACACACACACACACACACACACACACACACACATATGTATTCTTCTCCATATTCTTTTTCATTATGGGTTACTACAAGGTATTGGATATAGTTCCCTGTGCTATACAGTAGGACCTTGCTGTTTATCTATTTCATATATAGTAGTTAGTATCTGAAAATCCCAAATTCCCAGTTTATCCCTCCCCCAACTCCCTCTTGGTAACTGTAAGTTTGTTTTCTCTGTGAGTCTGTTTCTGTTTCATAAATAAGTTTCTTGTGCCATGAAGTGACTTGCTTCTCATGAATAGAATGTGATGGGAGTAGCAGTGTGTCACTCTTAGGACTGTGTCATAAAAGGTATTATGACCTCTTCCCTGCTCTTTCTTAGACCACTCACCCTGATGAAAACCCACTGCCATATCATGAGGTAAGTCAAGCTGTCCTACAGAGAGGCCTAGGTAATGAAAAACTGAGGCCTCCTGCCAACAGCCACGTCAGCCATCGTGGGAGTGGATCCTCCAGCTCAAGCCCTCAGATGACCACAGCCTGGTCAGCATCCTATATGTAACTTTATGAAAGACCCAAATCCAGAACCTCCCAGCTAAGACCCTCCCAAATGTCTCACTCACAGAAACTGACATAATCAATGTCTGCTGTTTTAAGCTGCTAAGTTTTAGGATAATTTGTTATTCAGCAGTTGATAACTGATGCACTCTCAAAGTTATCTCCTTTGTTTGGAAAATTACATGGTTACTCTCTGTAGGAAAGACTTCCAAGATCTTGTGGGAAGTCTAAGAATCAGGCAGAAGGATAAAATTTCAAGGACACCAGAGAGAACAAAGCTACTTTACTTTGCCAAACAGCAGGGACGGTGGAAGACTGAATTCTGATCGTGACAGAAAGAGCCTAGACTGGCCAACTAGACAGACTGGAGCAACTGGAAAAGAACATGGCATGGTCCAAGGGCCAGACCAAGCTTATCAAAGTCAAGTTTTCCCCAATGAAACAATTCCCCTCTTTTCCTACAGTGCTGGATTAGCAGATCAGAGAATACAGGGCTGGTTCATGGTGGTTTGAAAAGCAACTATCCGAGGAGTGTGTATGGAGGGGAATGAACTGGGAACAGGGACTTGCAGTGCAAACATTGCCTTAGCTCCAACCTGTCCAATAATTTTGCTAGAAACTTGGATGAAGACACAAAAGATGTGTTCATCTGCACCTCGAAAGCACAAGTTATTTTGATACAGTTGATTTATGATCCAAAGTTCTCTTCCCAGGCAGAACGCTGGGCCAAAATCAACAAGAAGAAATTCAACAGTAATCGATGTGAAGTCAGGCACTTTCAGATCAAAAAATCAATGACCCAAGGAAGAAGCCCAGGGTTTGTAGATGGGGCCAGCTTGGCAGAATTCCACCTGAAATGAGCTGGTCATTTTTCTTTGACCCCCAAGGTCAATGTAAGCACAATGTGATGTGGCTACCAAAACAGTGGACTTAGAGGTAGGTTCTTAACAGAATGGGGCTCAGAGGGTGGAACGGATTGTCCTTCCATCTGCTCCCTCTCCTGATCAGTTACAGTGGGTGCTGGGGGTTTAATTCTGGACCCTCTTCCACACTTTATAAGTAAGAAGTGTCCAGAGGGGGGACCCGAATGGGGGCAGCAGGACCTAGTGTCCTCAGATGAGTGATGAACAGAATCTCAGGGGAAGCAGCGTGAAACAGGAGAGAAGGCTTAGCAGGGACGATTTGGCTGCCTTGGAACGTCAGTCTGGGGAGGAAGGAGGAGACCAGTAGGTGGAAGAAAGCGGGAACTGCTTCGGGGTTACTCCATAGAGGGCTGTTCTCATATACAGGCTTACGTGTGGGTGGCTGCGTGACATGAGCTTCCCATCACTGGGGTGAGAAAGCCGAGGCCAGCAGGAGCACAGTCTGGTCCAAGCGGGAGGTTGGACCATAGGAGCCCAGAGTCCCTCCCCTTCTCTGTCCAGACGTAGCCTCTGGTTTCCATGGGGGCTTCCTCTGTGATAATGGGCGGTCCTTGGTTGGCCAAGGGGACAGATGAACAGGAAAGAGAGGGGCGGAAAGCGGGGGCAGAATCTCCCTGGACTACGTGGACGCTCACTGAGGCAGACAACATCTTTTCTTCCTGCATCATACGGGCCAATTAGTGAGAAGGGAGAAACTGGGGAAGGGGCAGCTGGACCTCTCGTGGCCTCAAGTGTCATTTCCTATAAGACTCTGCGGAGCTGCAGTGAACACACCACACACACACAAACACACACACACACACACACACACACACAATCCTGCTTACATGGGTTTAAACATCAGTCCTCACACAAAAATTTGCACACCCACGTTCATACACAATCACGTGTACACATACTGAATACTCATTTACCTATGCACTGACTTACCCCCATTTACACACCCAAGTGCATACACTTAGGTAGGCCCTATTTTGGATCTGATTCTTGGGAACTAGACTCTGAGACAGCAACCTACATGCAGGAGGCTGAATAGGGAGAGATCTCGGGAGCAACCCCTGCAAGGAGGTGAGGGAAGCAGGACTAAGCAGAGGGCGAAGCTGAGCTGTGACACAACAGCCCATCCCACAGCACCCTGAAGCTGAAGCCAGGATGGCCCTTCAGAGAGGTCCAGAATTGAGCTGAAGGGGCGGGGCCTGCATATCCCTATATGGACCCGTCACTGGGTACAGGGAGCAGGGATATTGGGGCGAGATGGCTCTCTCCCGAGAGGAACTTGGCTGTTTATCCTCAGGTACCAACCCTCCCAGTAGCTGGGGGATAAATCCCGATCCTGGAAGGGGGATTTGGGCGGCACCACAGCACCCACCATATGCCAGCAGGGAGACACACCAGGGCACACAAACCTGGCTGGAATCCTCATTTCCTGTTCATGCACACGTGTTCCTGGGACAAGCTCACCATGAACTGGGGAGGCGAGCAGAGGGCCCTTGAGGAAAGGCTGCCTCCCTGACCAGCGATGCGGAGGGAGCAGCCTGCATCTCTGGACGGGCCAGCCCTGGGCAGGAATCACAGAGAGACTGGAGTGGCTCAGGAGTGGCAGTACCTTTTCTCCAGTCTCCCAATCTCATCGGCTCTTCCAAGAAATCTCCATAAACTGCTTCCACCCTCCTCCTCCTTTCTTTATACCCTCCATCTGGGTAAGGAGCCCAGGACTCATGGAACCAGTTCTCAAAGTTATCCTTTGTGTAATTTTTATTTTACTATCTCATTACCCAAGTGTGGTTCAGAGCAGATCTCTGAAACAAGACCACCCTGGTTCGAATGTTCTGTCTGCTTTCACTGCAGGCCCTTGGTCCGGTTGTGTGATATCACTTGCCCCATCTGTAAAATGGGTAACAAGCTTACAGGGTCTGCACCAGTAACCTGCTTAGCACCACTCGGAACAGTCTGTGCTGCAGGAGCTTCACACCATGGTTCTCTTCCAGCCCCTCCTTCATCATGCTCAGCGCAGCTCAGCGCTCAGCCCCTCCCCACGTCTCCTTCCCTCCCTTCCTCACCCTCAGGCTCCATTCTGCTTCTGGAACAGATCTTGGCCACTGTGGCCTTAATTGTGTGTGTTTGATAAATGGCTCTGCTGGATGCGCTTAGAGTGCAGCTGTAGACCTGAGTCATGATGGAATTGGCCACAAGGAAGGTTGGGAGTGCAGAGTCTAGGCTGGGCTGAGAACGCAGAGACCCTGCCCCACCCTCTTTGCGTCTGGCACACTGCGGACCGTGTGGCCTGCTCACTGCCCCTCTGCAGCCACTCTTAGGGATGCTGGTAGGAAGGGCAATCTCAGAGCCTCCCAGGATCCTGGAAGAACTGCCTCCCCGACCTTTATTTTCATGAATGAGGATATCAGATATTGAGGTCCAGAGCTGCTAGGTGAGTTGCCCAAGGACAGACATCTGGTAAAAAGCAGACTTGAAAGTCTGATCTGGGCTTCTTGACCCCCAGGCCAATGCCTGCTACTGGCTCACCCTGCCTTATTCCACAGCCCCCAGCCAACACGCTTCCTCCTCAAAGCTGATTTGTTTTGCTGATAATGTCTCATCACCTGCTATCGTTCTACTTCCTTTGGAAATGTCCAGAGTGGGAGGCATTTCCTGTGGGACCTAGTGATGGGAACTCAGCCCTCGGCTTTCACTGCTGTATTGCTGTATGGCTTTAGGCAATTTGCTTAACATCCTTGAGCCTCAGTTTTCCCATCTGTAAAATGGGGATGATGCAGATTGTACCAACCCAGAAGATTCCTGTGGTAAAGAAGAGAGTGCAAGCAACATATTTAGCACAGTGGTGGCTTAAAGTAAACCAAATATTGGCCATTACTATTACCAGTTGGGGTCCTTGGGGCTGCCTTGTACAGTCGGGCAGTTTGTGCACTGCACAAAGGCACTTGGCAGGAGTAAGTGGGGCCAAAAACCAGCCTATTCTCACCCCTCCAAGATGTGTACCCTTGGAGCTCTGTCTGTCCCCGGGAGGTACCATTTTCTAATTCATCTACACAGAGGGGTATCTTTCCTAATTTTGGTAAAGAGGCTGCAGAGTACAGTCCCATGTGTCCTGACTGTAATTGAAGGGTCCAGGGCAGGAATCCAAACTACTTTCATCTGGGTTTGCAGAACCTGAATTCCACCATTCAAACCTCCCCCTGGGTCCCATGGTCATTTCTGATGTTCCAGAAATCCCATTTCAAATGAAACATCCTCCAGAACAATAACAGCCTAAAAATAATAACACCTTATCATCGTTTTCATTATCATTGTGCCACGATTTTAAACCTTGAGTGGATTAGCCCTCGTGCAGCTGAGATAAGCTCTCAGGATGGGGTGGGGGAAGGAGCCAGGAGAGGGAGGAGGGTCTGTGGGCCGAGGCAGACCGTGGTGAAGGCATGTTTCCTGCCTTCATAATTTTGTCCAGGCCCAACTCCAGCGGGATGAACCCATCCTACCGGCGCCACCACTGCAGTTGCAAAAGCAAAAGGCTTCTGATTTACTGGGAAACCCCACTCCAAGGAGCAATATTAATGCCAGTGATACAGCTGATCTCCCAGGAGCAATTCCGCTTTAAGAGGAGTGAGGGACACATTCCAAGGGAATGAATTTCAACTGGTGGGACTTCAGGCCTGGCAGAGGTAGCGTGGAGGAGATTATGGGGCCCTTGGTCCTTCAAGTCATACTCCAAAGGTGGCTGCCAGTGTCCCTGATGCAAAAGATCTGCCTTGCATTGTCGGGTTCAAGTGACATTCCAGAGGTGGGGTGCCTTAGGCCAGAGCCCCCAAAGTAGACAGGACATGAGGATTCCTGTGTGAGTGATTTATTAAGAAGGCGAGGCAGTTGGGAAACGGGGAGGAAAACTAAGGAAAGCAAGCAAGGATGTGACCTCAGGGGATGTCCCATGGGGGATGGCTTCAGCTGGCAGTGGTAGGGGACAGCTGGGGTGTAAGTTATGCCCAGGTAAGGATGCTGGGGCTCTCGTACCCCTAAAGCCATCAGTCACTGGTAAAGTGCAGCCCGGGGAGGGGCTGGAGGTTGTAAATTCCCAGGCCTTTCTGTCTCCCTGCCTTGGCAGCAAAGCAGCTCTAAAGCTGGAAGGCGGGGTGGTCCTCCAAAAGCAGTCACAAGCGCTGATTATTGGAAAGTAAAGTGCAGTGAGGCCCAACACCTCTTCCCAGCTCCCATGTTCCTGCGTCAGTAGGATAAAAGCTTACAGGGGACCTGGGTTGGATGCCTATAATATCTGCCAGATGGGACCAAGGGAGGTAGAATCTTAAATGCCTCCTCTTTCCCCCGTGGAAGAGTCATCTCTAGGAGTGAAGTTTTCTAATATTCCAGTCCGAAGTGCATTGGAAACATCCTATTTGATCTGTCCCTCCCTGTTGAAAACCCGGAGTCTGTGGGCGGATGGATGGGTGGGCGCCACCAAGGGTCGCGATGCCTGTTCTCATCCAGCTGGGACTTTCTACCCCCGACATCTGGATCCTAGGGCTACTGAGGCTTTCCTTTCACTTTTTTTTCCTAATGGCCATTTTTGCAAATATTACTGAGTGGAGCTGGATTACTAATGTAATTTTACCAAAAAAAAAAAAAAAACCCAAAAACCCACTTCATACACATCAGCGAAAGGAGTATGGCAGATACACATGCTCCAGCCAATTTTCAGTCTCCCCGGGCCTCACTGCAGCGCAGGCTGCATTTTAAAACGCCAGCTGGTTCCCAGGCCAGCCTGGAAAGGAGCAGGATAAATGGAGCTGTCGAAGGTGAAGGATGGCTCTCCATTTGTCCTGGGGCTAACTTGCCCCCGTTTGGTTGTTTAACCAACAGAGGTGTATTGAGTTGAATTGCATCCTCCCCCAATTCATGACAACCCAGGACCTCAGAATGTGACCTGTTTTTGGAAATGCGGTCTTTGCAGATGTAATTAATTGGGATGAGGTCCTACTGGTTTAGTGTGGGCTCTAAATCCAATATGATCGGGGTCCTTATAAGAAATGGAGAGGAGACACATCCGGGGGAACGCACGACGGGGCGGAGGCAGGGATTGGACTGATGGGACTACAAGCCAAGGAACAGCCAGGACTGCCAGCAGCCACCACACGCAAGGGGAGAGCCGCATAACAGATGCTCCCTCAGAGGCCCCAGAAGGAACCCACCTGCCAGCACCAGGATTTTGGACTTTCAGCCTCCAGACTGTGAGAGAAGACATTTCTGTTTAAAGCCACCTAGGCTTTGTAATTTGTTAAGACAGCCCCAGGAAGCTAATGTAGGAAGAAAGCAGAACCATCAGCCCCGTGTCAGGTCAGTTCAGCCGTCAGCCCCGTGATAGACTCATGTTCCTTCCTCCCAGGCCCCTCCAGGCTCCAGGAGGCTGAGGAAGCGCGTGTCTGAGCCCCTCCCCCACCATGGTACTGCTTTGCTGGAAGTTGGAGAGCACTTTACCCTCCCTGGGCTCCGCCAGACCCTGAGACACAGGGACCAGTAATGACTCCACTTGGACACCTGGATCTGTCAGTGGATGGAGGTCCTCCCTGGATTTTCAGAGACCCTGAGTAAATGGTGGATGTGTTAGTCAGGGTTCTTCAGAGAAACAGCACCAACACAACGTACATAAATATACATATGTCCAGGGAAATATATAGAATGTATAAAAAAGTGTATAAGAATGTTTGTGTGTATATAGGGAGAGTTTTTTTTTTTTAAGTAGGCTCACACAACTATGAAGGCTGGCAAGTCTAAAATCTGCTGGATGGATGAGTAGATGGGAGGCCCACGGAAGAGCCAATGTTGCAGTTCAAGTCCAAAAGCCACTTGCTAGCCGAATTTCCCCTTACTTGGGGAGAGTCAGTATTTTGTTCTAGTCAGGCCTTCAACTGGTTGGATGAGGCCCACCCACATTATGGAGGGCCATCTGCTTTACTCAAAGCCCACTGATTTAAATGCTACTCTCATCCACCTCCCATGCTCTTGGACTGGAAGAATTAACACTGTTAAAATGCCCAAAGCAATCTATAGTCCATGACACTTTTCACAGAACTAGAACAAATAACTCTAAAATTTATACAGAACCATAAAAGACCCAGAATTGCCAAGCAATCCTGAGGGAAGAGAACAAAGGTGGAGGCATAGCTTTTCCAGACTTCAGAAAATACTACAGAGCTACAGTAATCAAAACACCATGGTATTGGCACAAAAACAGACATGGATCAATGGAACAGAATAGAGAGCCCAGAAATAAATCCACACACTCACAGTCAATCTTCTACAAAGGAGGCAAGAATATACAATGGGGAGAAGAGAGTCTCTTTAGCAAGTGGTGTTGGGGAAGCTGGACAGCCACATGCAAATCAATGAAGTTAGAATACTCCCTCACACCTTTGCAAAAATAAACTCAAAATAGCTTAAAGACTTTAATGTAAGACTTGGCACCATAAAACTCCTGGAAGAGAACATAGGCGAACATTCTCTGCCATAAATTGTAGCAATGTTTCTTAGCTGTCTCCCAAGGGAATAGAAATAAAAGCAAAGGTGGTATGTGTGAGAGGCAGAGTGATGGCCAGAGTGAATAACTCTAGTGAAAAACGAGGTGCTTGGTCTCACGGGGACTTTGTTTCAGGTGTTCCTGGAGGCCGGCAGGCATTTCTCTCCCTTTTATGGTGGCAGAAGCCTGTCCTTGGGCAGGTGCCCCCTCCCTCTTCACCCCACAGCTCAGAGGCTAAGGCTAAGCCAGGGGTCAGCAAACCTTCCCTGTAAAGGGCCAGCCAGGAGATATTTGGGGCTTTGAGAGCCACATGGTGTCTGGCACCGTGACTCAACTCGGCTCGTGTCCACACTCTGGAGATAGAAATTCTGCCTTAAGAAGAACATTCCACTACAGGGCTCTTGTCTGCTTTCCAAAGTGCACAGGGACTTAAAATGTAGGCACCCAAATGGCCGACACATAAATGACCCTGACCAGCAAAAGAGCAGGTGTAGGGGCCGCAGAACCAAAATGGCATGACTGTGTTCCAGTAAAACTTTATTTACACAAGCTTGTCTACCTCTGATCTAGATGAGAGAGAGGGATTGCTGATTCTGACGGGCAGGTGGGTAATGACTCAGGAAATCCTTAAGTCGGTGATCACCCACCCCCTCACTCCACACTGTCTCTTCTGCTCTCGTGGAGCCAAGCTCTCTTTTCTCCAGGCATCCCCATCAGATGTGAGGGGCCACAGTGATGGATGTGGCTCCGTGTCACAACACTCCACGCTTCTGGAAGAAGAGTCGCTAAGGAGATCACGCCCACAGGAGTGGGAGGCGAGGGCCTGGGGTCTGTGAGGATATTTTAAGACCTAAAGAAATGGTGTGGTGGCTTGTATACTAGTGCTGGGGCCATCTTGGGGACATGCCTGACTGTCTCCATTCTACTCGCCTGTGGCCTCCTCCCCCTGACAAGTGGGAGGACATGGAGTACCGGCAGAAGGAGGAAGAGAGGCTGGAGGGAGGCAGAGGAGGGAGCTCCGGCAGCTCCGCCGTGAACCTTCCCCTCATGACAGATTGGTTACGCTTTACACAATGAAAGGGATCATCGCCTTCTATTTCAGCTGGGGTCATTACCCCTCAGTTCTGCAGAGGTACATCCGAGGCTTAATTTTTTTGTTGTTTGCATATGAGATCATTTCAATTAAAGCGAATTGGAAACAGTTTCCTCTGTTTCTTTAGCAAACAGAGCCTTATTGCCTCCCACCCAAAAAAGAAAAAAAAAAAACCCCAAAGACTATAATTTTAAAAACAAAACAGCCCTTAAACAGAGATGGACAGTCTTTGGGTGAAAAGACTTTTGTATATATAGGGATTTTATTAGGAAAAACACGTTGGTCACCTTCTGCTATAAGTCACTGAACTTCGGAACTAATTGAAACAATCTAACACAGTGGGATTGCCCTTTTTTGTTTCTTGGTGTTACTCGGATCTTCTGTCAGTCTGATTGGATGCCAGGCAGACTTTTCCACGTGTAGAAGGGAAGTGATTGGGGGTGGGTACAGCCTCCAATTGCTGAGTCGTAAGAATCACTTGGGATGACTGCTTAAATATGGATTTCTGAGCTCTGCCTGTGAGAACAGAATCTCGGAGGAAAGGGGCCAATCAGTATCTTTAACATTTGCCCCAGCTAGGTGTGTGGAGTTTGGTGTATGACGCAAAAAATGCACAGGTAGAGCAAAGAGGCTGATTTGATGCCTGGGAGGTCAAGGGGAACCAAAGTTATAAGGCGGCAGAACCCATAAATAAGCAAATACCTCGAGGTAATAAAAAAGAGACTAGAAGGTGACAACTCCAGTTTATCATGAAAGGAGAAAAAGGTCCATAAAAAGAAGCAGAGACTGAGAGTAGCCATGTGAGTGGAGAAGCCTCAGAAGAAAGGTGCGTGACACAAGGCAAATGCAAAACCAAACAAATGAAAACCAGCCAGCCAGCAAGCAAGAAGGCGGCACAATGTTAACAGTAGACAAAGTGGAACTGAAGCCTAAAAGCACGTATCACTGCAACATATAAGGATGTAGGACGTATTTTATAGAGAAGATGTTATAATTGTAAACACATATGTAGCAAACAACAAAACAACCAAGCACAGGGCAAAAAGTATTAGAGATGGAAGGAGAATTGCCCCCCAAATAAAATTTAAGTTGAGGATTTTTTCATACATCCTTTTCAGAGTTGGACAGATCCAGTAGACCAAAAAGAAGGACACAGAGAAATACTGTCCATTTACAAAAGCCCCTCACCACATGAGGCTACTGAGCACTGGAAACGAGGCAAATTGAGTTGAGATGTACTTTAAGAGTAAGATATAGATACCAGATTCCAAAGACTATGTACAAAAAAAAAAAAATAGAAAGTAAAATATCTCATTTATAATTTTTATATTGATTATTTGTTGAAATGATAATGTTTTGGATGTACTGGTTTAAGTGAAGTATGTTATCAAATCAATTTCACATGTTGATTTTTACTTTCTAATATGGCCAATAGAAAATGTAAGTTTACGTGTATGTAATAATAAACTTACATTATAGTTCTACTCGATAGTGTTGACTTAGAAGAATCAAATAACATCAGCAGCAAGTGATTCTGTGAGGCCCCATCATTTCCTAGTTCCCAATTTTGTATTCCAAAACCTTCCTCGTATTCCATGAGCATCCTCACAACCGTTGCCCCTCGCTGGAGCGTGGCAAGTGGGAAGTCTGTTGTGATACAAGGAGGAGAAGTTGTCGATCCTGACCTTCTTTGTTTCTACCTCCTAGGGGAATTTGGGTCTTAGATTTGTTATTTATAAGATAAAAATAAATCCCACCAGCAGGGCTGCTGTGAAGATTAAATGAGATAATGTACTCTCACATTTTGGGAGAAGACAAAGTTAGGGATCAAAGAGACATGATGGGGCAGCCCACAAATTTTGTTTCCTGCCCCTGGGCCCCATGAAAGCTCAGAACCAGAGGTCCCCAGGGTACAGGGCTGGAGAAGCTGCGGGAGTGGATGGAGGTTGGTGTGCTGGAATTTCCCACCCTGAGGGTTTCCCTCTGTGGCCTTCAGCCAGGGCCCCAGTCAAGAGATGGCATAGCATCATGAATTAAGAGAATTTCTTCCCTCACTTTAGATTCCTTAGAACTAAGACAACGCCACTTCAGCTGCAGTGTCAGGATTTATCTTGACTCTCATTGTAGGTTCATGGTAAGTTCAAGCCAGAAAGCTGAGTATTCACCTGGTAAAATTAAGATTATCAGCTTCTCCCAGTTTATCTGGAAACTTCCCAGTTTTATTGCTGAAGTCTCACATTCTGGAAAACTCTTAAACCAGGACGGTTGATACCCTGAGTGGTGATGTTCCTCAAATCCAGGTTTTAGAGACCTGTCCTTGTTAGCAGAATTACCCTGGGACATTTGTGAAGACACAGATAGGTGCCTGGACCCACCTCCCTCACTCAGAATCGCTAGGGCAGTGGTCCCAAAACTGGGACCCCAGGTCTCCAGGTGACTCTGATATTCAGCCAGGACTGGGGACACTGATGAGCACAGCTGTTTTGTTTTGTTTTTTGGATGGAGAAACTGAAGTCCTGGCTAAAGGTCCCACGCTGAGATAATTATGGTGCCTCCTTCTTCATAGTGATTCCAAATCACAGATGTATGAAAAGGTTTGTAAAGTAGGTATAAGAATGTAAAACAAAGTTCTGATGTTCCCTTTTGAGGTCTATTTCCATCCTTTTTTTTTTTTTTAATGAAAGTCTTCTGTAGGTCACCTCTTCTTCCCTTGCTTACTTGGTCTGTCTGGTGGGGTGATCCAGCCTCACGCAATAGCGTGCCCAGGTGGGAGCCCGGACCCCAGCGCCTCATGCAGAGGTGGTGCCTGCAGCCAGAGCTGTTCTGAGAGTTCTGGGTTCCTCTCCCAGACGTGGGAAGCGCCCAAACACAGAAAGCAGAGCAAAAAGCTCCCCTAGAAATGATCAGACGAGAGTGGAGGTTGATGGTGAAAAGAGGGGACAGACCCAGCTCCACCAGATTCTCTGCAGCAGCTGGACATCCAGGGTGAAAGTTAGGGCCCTTCGGTTACCAATTCAGAGAAAAGAGAATCATCTTTTCAAATACACAGACCACTTATTGCATGTCCATTTCCTGCTCAGTCCTGCTCAATCAAACCCAGGCCTTATTCCCATCATCTGGACCCTTGGTTGCCAGTCTTTTCTTAGAAAGGAAACAGCATGTAGCCTGGAAACAGCTTCAGCTCTGGAGCTAGACAATCTGGATCCAAAGTCTAGCTTTGCCACCTTCTAACAAGTCACTTAGCCCCTCTGGGCCTCAGAATTCCCAGTTGAGAAACGGGCGATGGCACTGACCCTCCAGTACCGTTGTGAGGATTAAAGGCGATGCATGTGAACGTCCCTGGCACACACTAGGAGTCCATAAATAATGATAAAGTGATAACTGCATGATCCGAATAATATGTGTAAAGTGCCCGGTTTGCACTAAGCGCTCAGCTGGTGTCTCTGACACAGTCTTCACTCCCCAGAGACCCTGGGTTCCCAGTGGGAAGATTCTACATGAATAAAAAGAAAAGGATGTTACCCAGAGAAAAGCAAATGGACCAGCAAAGACACCCAGGCAGTTGGTGTTTTCTGGCTGCGAGGCCTGCCCTAGTTTATTTTGGCAGCTGCTTCCACCATCCGTGATGGAAAGAGAAATGGCAGTAAAATAAATGGATCCACCAAGGAGAGATACTGTTTGGTTCCAGCTTCCGAAGGAGAACCAGCTGCCCTGGTGAAGGAGATGCTATGGGTCCCTGGATTCTGGTCTGGCCTTTGAATGCTTGCCCTCAACCTGAATGTTTCCAGAGTAACTGGGCTGGGAGGCGTTCAGGTCGTGCTAAATTCAGTCATAGACTTGCTCCAAATGGTAACCGTTTCAGGAATGGCTGCTGTGTGACGAACCACCCCCAAACTTAAAACAGTGACAGCCATTTATTTGCTCAGGATTCTGTGACCTCCATGGGGGTCAGCTGGGGTCTGTCTTGTGTGGCTGCATTCAAATGGCAGTTTGGGACAACGATCTAAGATGTTCTCATGTACGCGTCTGGTGCTTTGCGGTGCTTCGGTTGAGACAGCTGGGTGGCTGGGGGGAGGACGTGTCTCTCCCCAACGTGGCCTCTCCTTCTCAAGGAGCCGAACCCAGGCTTCCTTACATCTCCATGTCTCAGGGCAGCAGGAGACTGAGATTGGAAGCTGCCCACCTCTTTGAGTCTGGGCTCTGGAACTCTCTCAGGGCCTCTCTTGCCATATTGTATCGGTCAGAGCAGTCACACATCAACCCAGATTCACAACTGAGAGGAGGGACTCCACCTCTTGAAGGAAGGACTTGCAATCCACACTGCAAGGAGTGTGGATGCAGGGAGAGGTGACTCATCCGGGGCTGTCGTTATAACGATCTGTCACAGCCACAGCGGCACAGAGCACTAGGGTGTGGCATTCAAGGCCTTGTCCTCTGGCTCCAGTGCCCTTTCGCCCTCCTGGTGGATTTCTCTTCTCCACCTTCCTTCTCTGAGCACCTCAGACCCTTTTCCTCCTCTGGGGCTTTGCTGGTGGGTCTCCTTTGGCAGGGCTCAATGTGAACAAAACTCAAGAGTCCGCCAGCCCTGGGTGGCAACCTGGCTCCACCATCACTCCTAGCTGTGTGATCTCAGGCAAGGCTCTCTGTCTCTGAGCCTCATTTCCTCCACTGTTAATGAGGCTGCAGTGGCCTGACCCTCTCAGGCTGCCGTGAAGTTGAAGTGAGAGACAATAGGTCAAGAGCCCGACGCAGAATCTGCCTGGCGCTGGTGGTGACCGCTAAGTATTTGGTCCCGACCACCCTCCATCTTCCCTTGTTGCTCCCACTTCTCTGGTGAACACCTACTTGTTTTTGCGTGGCAAAGCCTTCGAAAAGTTTTCCCTGGATCCCCTTAACCCTGACCCCAAAGAGAACGAATCACTTCCTCCTTTTATTTCCCATAGTCCTTTGAAACATCTCAGTGATGTCCCAGGTCACAGTGCCGTATGCATGTGTGTCTCTCAGGGTGGGGGTTCTTGTATCTAAGAGTTGTGTCTTATTCATCCTTTTGTTTTCAGGGCCCAGCACACAGTGGCGGTCTGTGCCTTTGTTTGGTGAATGAATGACCGAATGCCTGGCCTTCCCAGAAGGCACACCCTTCATTTTTCTAGGACCCTTCTTTTGCATCCTAATTGCCCCAGATGAGGAGTGGAGTAAAACAGAGAGCAGGCTTTTGTCCTTTTGTTTAGACACATGATCCCACGTCATGATGTCTGCTCTAGGGGAAAATGCCAGCAGCTGCGGCAGCCCCATCAGCCGTCCCTCTCTAATGAGGGCTGTACATCCTGAAGGAAGGAGAGGCATGCTCTTCCTGCAGGGTCATTGCGCATTAAAAATTAAGGCATCAAGCAGAAAGCCTAGCTCAGCACCCATGAGATAAATATCTGTTTCTTGTTTGCATAGAGGGAGCATCCTGGCTCCTGTCTCCCTGGTTGGACCAGAGATAGAGGGACCAAGGAGGCTGGCCTCAGACAGGCAGGCCCCATCCTCTGGCTCAGCAGAAAATATTTGCAACTGAGGCTTTAGGGCAGGACAGATCCGGGTTCAAATCCTAGCTCTGTCACTTGTGGTTCTGCAACCCTGGGCCAGTTTCACATTTTGGAACCTCCATTTGTTCATCAGTAAAATGGGGATAAAGATAATTCTCTGGAAAGACCGTTGTGAGGATTAGATAAGGTAACATAGCTACCTGGTTCCTCTGCTGCTCGAAAACCATCTGAGTCTCAGATCTGTGACATTGCTCTAGCAGATGAGTTATTCCATAAAGAAAATATTTGAACTTAAGTGCCTTCCTGGACCCTTAATGAAGATTATCAGAGTCTCAGAAATAACAACAAAGGTGCCAGGCAACTGCTAGTTCCACTCACTGGGCAGTAAACATCAATGCTAATAATACTGGAGCTAACAGATGAGCATTTAACACGTGTCAGTGACTGCTCTATGCATTGGACACACATTCATTCATTTACTCTCAACAACAACACTGTGAGGCTGATGCTGTTATTTCCCCCATTTTACAGATGAAGAAACTGAGGCCCAGAGAGATTGAGTGACAGGCATAGATATATAGCCAGATAGCAGCAGAGCCTGGGTTTAAACTCAAGTGGTTTCATGTCACAGGTGTGCTCTGAACTTCAAGGCCATCCTGCTTTACCAACATGATGGCATTTACAGCGCTAAGTGCTCTGTAGCAAATGACCACAGAATACCCGGTGCTCACAAAGCACTTACCAAGTGGAGCACACCTTGCTGAGGCCTTTCTTTGAATGGTGACAATAGTCTTAGGAGGCCTGGACCATTATTTGGATCTTCTTGATGAGGAAACTGAGATACAGAGAAAGCGGGGTCTCTTCCAAGGTGACTCAAAGAATAGGTAGTGGAGTTGAGATCTGAAATTCAGCAGGAACCAGACTTAACCTGCACCCAGTTTATTACAAGTGGAGGATGGTACAGGCACATGAGTATTTGAAACTGCTCAAGCTTCAGTCCTCGGATGTCAGTTATTACTCGACAGTATAACTCAATTCCAGGAAGCTGAGCAGTGCAGCGGCCCCGACCGCACAGCCCTCCCCTGCATCCCCAGCGGCCCCTCGAGGAGGGGCTCCTCCTGCCCCGCCCCTCAGCATCACACCCTCCCTTCCCCTGACCAGAGGGTCTCCCTGGGGCAGGACTTAGCCACCTGGCTCCGCTGGCCTCCAGCAGAGCCTTTGGAGAGAATTCAGGGAGTCAGAGAACATGGCAGGGAAAATTCCATCTCTGTGTTCACTGATCTTGACTGAAATCAGGCATTTCCTTTAGTTGTATGTTACCAACAGAAATAACCGATAAATTCTTATCACATTACGTAGTTCCAATGCCTTGAAAACGGTTTAAACCTATCATCACTTCAAAATTATGGTGCTTATTAGACCTGCCATTACATCGTATTATTTAATGCCTTAATAAAGAAGCATATATATTGCTAAATTATAAATTTGTATTTTTAATATTTTGCTATTTTAAATATAGTTAGTACGCTTTCTAATCCTATGTATTTTTATTGTGTGCCTTGAAAAACAATATTCCCAGAAGCAGTCTTTAGGCTTTATCTGACTTCCAGAGTACTCCCTGGTTCATGAAATGCTTATAGCAATCCTTTGAGATATGACTCTATCATTGTCTCTAATAATTCCTGTTATATAGAAAATTCAGGCACAGAGAGGTCAAGAAAACTGCCCAAGGATGCACAGCTAGTAGGTGAAGAGCAAGGATGGAATCCAAGGCATTCTCGGCCACAGCCTGCCCTCTTGGCCAGCATGCTGGGTCAGGTCCCCTTGGCCCCCTTGCAGGCCTCCAGACCATCGCTCCATCTGGCACTTTCCTCACTGGGATGTAATTGTTGCTTTACCTCTCAACAATCCCCGAGGGACCCTGAGAACCTTGAGGGCTGGGACTGCTTTTATTTATCTCTGAATCCCTGGAAACTAACTCAGCGCTGAGCACAGAAAATGTTCCAAAGAAAAGTTTTTGACTCAATATGTCTCTAACCCATAATGTCTCCTATATAGTTGGTGCAAAGATCCTTTTTTCCTGACAGAATTTTTACAGCATTAAAAAAAAAAACCCAAAGCAAATAATTTGTCCACATTTTATAATGGCATTAGTACAAAGTCATACATTTTTATAGCACTTTTGATGTTGCCAAGAATTTTTATATCCCGTTGACTTGAACCTCAAGTATAAATTAACCCAGACAGGAATGAGGCATTTAGTTTTACAGGGGAGTAAACGGAGGCTCCAGGCGGTTGGTCCCAGGCAGCAGGGCTGAAGGGCAGAGGGTGTGGAGGCCGGCAGTGGCCTGGGTTCAAGCCCAGCTCTGCCACCCTCAGCTGACCTTGTGCAAGAGCCTCAAATCTCTGAACCCAGAGGTTTCACCCACAGATGGGGAAGGTAAGAGCCACCTTAGGGAGCTGTTGTTGCGATTCCAGGAGAGGATGCGCATGGTTTAGAATGAGTTTCTGGTGCATTGTAAGGATACGGTAAACTGCAGCTCTCCTCCAGCATCAGTGGAAGACGGTCCAGTGTTGGTGTTATCACAAGGCTGATGCTCTGGAGACAGCAGGCTGCAGTGGCATTAAAATTGGATTCTGGTTCGACTCAGCCACATGCCTGGAACAAGACTCTAGACTTCTCTGGAATTTGGTTTCCTGATCTGCAAAATGAGGAGGCAGGGTGCAGGGGCTCAAAATTCCTTCTTCAGGTGTGTGGAACATAGTAGAAAGTCCAGTTTAGAGACGGGGGGGACCCCCTCACCCTGAGCCCCGAGGAGCTCTTGGGGCACAGCTTGAAGACAGTTGGAGCAACTGGTTTAGCCAGAGGTCCGCACCAGAGAGAATGGGGGCCAGATCAGACCTGTAGACTTGTCTCCTTTGGGGGGTGTGTGTGGTGTCTTTGCGGGCGGTGGGAGCAGTTAGTGGATTTCAGTGTCTTTAGATGGGGTGCCACTCCTGAAGGTAACCGAGTTTGATCCTGTTCAAGGTTCTCCCACCCAACTCTTGGAGTGTGTAATTGTTTAAGAACAGTCCGGATCTCCCCCACCCATCCTCTATAACATCCCTCCCCCAGCCCAGATCTAGTCCCTTCTTTCCTTCCAATCTCTTATGATTATGAGCGCTTTAAGTTTTCCATTAGCAGAACATTGGTGCAAAGGGCTGGCTGCCCAGGGCCTCTCTGCCAAGGGCCTCTCCTGGGAGCTGAGCCTTGATCAGAACTGGTGGAAGCCCCTTCTATAGCTGCATCCGTGAGCCCCCATATCAACAGTCTTTTATATCGTTGAACTGTGCCAGGAGGCTAGAAGTGTGAAATAGGGCATTGGCCAGAGGGCGGGGGTGGTCAGCCCAGGCCATCACGGTACCAGGGAATAACCTACCGAGCAGATCTTCTTCCCCAAACGACTTTCCTCATGTAAAATTGTCTTCTATTATTGCTGGAAAACAGGTTTTTAAAAGAGGTTAACATGCGATTTAATGAATATGGAGTAATAATGTTCCTTGTATCAAATTAAAATTCTAAGGCGGCCACATGAAACAAGTGCATGATGAGCATCCAACACAATGTATCATTATTATTGGGCTGCTTGGTTGCCCTGCGTCCTTGGGAACAGGGAAAACAGCTCCAAGTCCTGCGTTTGAATTGGCAAGCATCACCCTCCGAGTAAGAATCTGGGGAGACTGGCAGCAGGCTTACCCGGCTAAGGGAGGTCCTGGGATATTAAGAAATAACTTGATGATCAAGCAGGGATAATGGAACAGACAACAGCACTGGTTTCGTGGGAGCAGCGTGTGGGTATGTGTGAAGTTGGATTCTAATGGCTCTATCCCTATGCTGTGTGACTTTAGGCAAGTCACTTCACCTTTCTGAACCTCCATTTCTCCACACTGTTGTTTAGTCTGGGTAAAGGACTGTTATGAGGGAAGGGCCACTGTGTTGTAGAGCTGGTATCAGGATAAATTAGGGTTACAGATGTGAAAGCACTTTGTAAACTCTACTGGGCTATTGAGTTCTGGGGATTGACGCTAACTAAACAGTCTTAATGTTGATTTCTTCCCTATTCCCACCCCCTCCTCCCCACTTCTGAAGCCCGGCTGCCGTCTATAATGTTTAATAATAGTAAGCCCCATTTATTTAGTGCTTACTAAGAGCCAGGTATTATTTCACTGAGTTCCACTGTAACTTTATGTGGTATTATTATTAACTCCATTTTATAGACTAGGAAACAGAGGCTCAAAATGGCTCATAAGCTGCCCAAGTTCACAGGGCCAGTAAGTGGCAGAGATTTAAATCCAAGTCTTTCTAACTCTAAAGCCTTTTAGTTCCTAGGCTGTATCTGCCTCTAAAATATGCCCGACAAGCTGCTTCCAAACTGTGTTTGAACACCTCCAGGGACAAGGGGCTCATTACCACCCCCGTTCCTCTCCTCACAATGAGTGCTCTCCCCTGACACATAAAGCATTATTACGGTGATATTATTATCTGTAAAACAGAGTGATTGGAGTAGATGCTTAAGCTCTGTTCCAGAAACATCACTTGAAGAGCACGTGCATTTCCAGACAAATCCAGCCGGGCTACAGAAGAAAGGATTAAAAATTTCTGTATGAAAATGAAACACAGCGAGTAAGAGGTGTATGTGAATGGGGGCAATTAATCCTCTTCTGCCGATCGCTGTAAAAAAACATTTGCTGGAAAGGAGGCATTTATTCCCCGCAGACACATGGTGTGATTTTGAAATATCTCCACAGAAGGCAAGATGACTGAGAAAATACAAATCTATTAAATGTGCAGGGCCAAAGAAAAAGGGGCTTCCGTAAAAGAATTTCTAAACCATATCAAAGGCTTCTGAGGTCAGGGAGGGCTGTCGGAACACTACCAATTAGAGCTAAATGGGAAACCGGCTTAAATCTCAAAATTAAAGATGAAGAGCCGCAATTAACCTGTCTACTAACAGAAAACATAGCCCTTAATGCTCAGTGTAATTTAATATTTCAAAATTACGGCCACAAGCATCTAAGGCTCCTGTTCGACAATATAAAATGGACAATAAATGTCTCAGTGGGGCTTTGGATAACACGGGTGAGATGGGGTAGGAATAATGCCAGTCCAGGGTGACTCTGAAGTCACAATGGCACAGACACAGTTAGAACTCACCCCAGGACACGAGTCCACGAGGCTCAGTTCTGTTTTCCAAAGCCCTCCTCTCTGGCCAGCAGGAACCATATGATTTGTGTTTCGTGGGCTTTAATAGGGTGGATTATGCTGATGTGCGTGCACACACGTCACGCACAGCCACCACGCTCAGAGGGTCCACAGACTGTGCCAGTGGATTTCCCTAAAGCAATGCTCTCAGCCTTGGAGAGCTTTGAGAACGCCTCACCCCTGAGCCTTCACAGAGACCAGCAGGCTGGGGCATCAGGTGTTTTTAAGGCTCCCGGTTAATTTCTGTTGGCACCCAGGGTTGAGATCTGTTGCTCTGAAAGATTGTGGGCCCAACAAAGAAGAGAAAGTGGGTGCTTGGAACACAGGCAAGGCTTGATTAGACTCGAATCAACAGGATGGTCCCGGGTGGGCTGATCCTGAGCTGTGCAGATGAGAGAATGGGTCCGTGGAAAATTTTCCAATTGACAGGCAGGAATCGGGAGCTGAAGAGAGCAACCGCATAGAGTTCAGTCTCTGACAAAGTCTCAGAGTATAAAACCCATGGCTGAGAATCTGGGTTTCCTTGTTGCCAGTGGATATTTGTGGCCACTCTAAATGTGTGAGGCCCTGGCGGGTGGCCGGCCTTCCACAAGAAGGATGATGCTGAAACGCCCACCAGAGCTCCCCAAGTCCTGGGGCCTGGCCCCCAACCAGCTTCCCCTTCCTTCTCCATAATGCTTCTCTTGTTGCCTGGGTGACAGCGTGGGGTGCTGGGAAGGTCACCAGCTCAGCAGACAGATGGACTCAACGCCCAGAGACACCATTTAGTAGTGATCTCAGTCAAGGAGTTCTGCTCTCTGGGCTTACTCAGTTTCCTCGTTTATAAAATAAATAATGGTGTGAAGAGTGCATGAGATCAGCCATGTGAGCCCCCAGTGTGGCACTTGGCACGCTTAGCCACCGACATGTGAGGCACCGTGTATCACCCATTCATGGACCTGCTTGTAGCATCAACCATGGGTGTGTCCTTCTGTGTACCAGTGCCTGCTTCCTGCCACCGTGCTTTTGCCCATCCAGTTCCCTCCTCCTGGAACACCTTTCCTCCTCATCCCTTCCTGTCCAATCCTACATATTTTGCCCTCATGCTGGGTTAGGCTCTAGACCTATCACCTCTTTCTCTTTTTGCACTGTCCTCATCCCAGAATTTAGGTTTTAGAATTTAGAACAGTGGGACTGTTCTCTCCTCTCACCATTTACCTTATTGGTATTCTGGGACCCTACTCTGCAGGGACCATCATCTGCCTGATTCACACCATCACTCACATTTGCTGAGAATTCCCAGAGGATGATGTCTGTGATGTTTCATCCCCCGGAGGACAGTGTGGAGTCCCAGGAAAAGCATAGGCTTTGGCACGTAGTCCTCTCTGCAAGCCTATGAGTTAGGCCCTCTGACTATCCCCACATTACAGATGAGGAAACTGAGGCAGAGGTTAAGTCACTCGCCTTAAGTCAAATAGCTAATTCAGAGGTGGGACGCATGCCCAGCAGGCTGGCTCCAGAGTCCTGGCTCTTAAGCATTAGGGGATACTTCCTTACAGAGTGAAGTCTCCCTGCAGATGAGAATAAACAGGAGGGAGAAATGGAGGACCAAGGAGAGTCGGGGATGGAGACACTGTGAGCTCCAGCTGGAGCAGGGAGGCCTGTCACCAGCATCAGGGGGCCTCAAGGAAGCCACATGAGCACTGTCTGTGTGACCCCCACAGGGGATGGGGTCAGAGGTCACTGGTCAAGCATCAGTTTGGAGTGACACCCATTGGTGCCTGGAGACCACCTAGAGGCCACCACCTAGAGACCACCCACTGGTGCCTCCAATGCACCCCAAGGGGCAACTCCAAGTCCAACAGTCTACAACATTTGTAAACCCTTCCTTCCAACAGGAGGGGTCCCTGGGCATCTAGAGTGATGAGGGTGGTGACATGAAGGGGAAGACCACTCCCTGACCAAGGTCAGCCGTGAAAGAAGAATGACCCAACACGGCAGCTCCCTTCCGGCTAAGCAGCCTTGGGACACAAGCAGTGACACTCCATGTGGTCAGTGATTCTCTGGGCTGGAGCTTTGCTAAAACACCTCAGCCCTCCTCCTCCCTTTGTTCTTATGGCCAGGCTCCAATGGCCTCCTCCGACCCCCTGGCAGTGTTCCTCTGGCGCACAGCCCTCCACACACATCTCTTTAACAGCACTGTCCTCACTGCATTACACTTATTTCTAAGGGTCTGTTTTCCACTCTGGACTGTGCTCTTCCTGAGGACGGGGTCTGCTCTTACTCATCCCTGCCTCCCTGTGTCAGCCCAGTTGGTCCTCGATAAGCCATAGTTCGCTACATGGATGGTGCTCCTGGCTGGTCCGCTGAGCCAGCTGGTTCAGATCACCTGGGCCTGAGGGACACATGAATTCTGAGACCCGGCCCGGCCCCTATGAGCCCCCTTCCCACTGTCTCCCCACCTCACTCAACAATAGGTTCTTCCACCCTGGCTCCACCACAGTGTTTAGTTGTGGGACCACAGGTAACTCACTTAACTCCTCTGAGCCTCAGTTTCTCCATCTATAGAAGGGGGTGATCACACTTGCCTTACAGAGTCATTTGAGGATTACAATGATTAATTAATTGCAATTAATTACAACTACAATTAATTACACTTGAGGATTACAATGATTACTTAATTAATTACAATGAGCCTTTTAGAAGGAGCTAGACTAGGCCCAGCAACAGGAGACTCTGGGTGGCCACTGCTTCCTGGCTGGGGTCTTCCCTCCCAAATTGTCTGAAGCAAATGACTTCCACTTGGCCCTGCTGGTGTCCATCTCCCAGCTTCTAGGCTGTGCAGGCCCCCAGGCCCATCCTACAGGACCCCTCTCCCAGCCCCCTTCACTGTGAGTGACATGAGAACCAAACCAGGTCCCTTACCAGTGTCCCAGGACCCCTGCCACGGGACTCGTCAATTCCTCCACGAGGCCCCCTCTGCCCAGTGAGGGCCCTTTGCCTCCTTACTGTCGCCGCCCTCAGGAAGGCTGGCATCTTGGAAAGGCATCCAGGGAGGGGGACACCTGGGTAGAATATAAAACTGGTGCTGGTTGTGGCCGGGTGCCCGCATCCTCCTCTGAACCCCAGTAAGCTGGTGAGGGGCCTCCGAGCCACAGCCCTGGGGGCTGAAACCACTCCTGTGCAGAAGCAGGCAGCACAGACCAAACCAGAACAGGGACAGATTGGAAACTCAGAGTGGCTTTAGGCTCAGGAACCCAATGTTCAGAACAGAGCTTGGAGTAGGCTCTGTTACACGGAGCGGGAAGGGGAAAGATTCATCTTTTTTCTTTTTTTCCCAAGCAAAACAGAAGGAGTTTTTCCCAGGGCTTGGCCTCCTCAGCAGTTAATGGAGGGTCTGCTTCTACCATCTGTAACCTTACCAAAAAAAAAAAAAAAAAGGATATGGAATTCAATAAGGTGTTTTTTCGATTCCCAGGACAGCCCTTCGGGGTTTGTTTTCACGTTCACAGATCCCTTCTGTCCTCATGGCAACGCAGAGGTAGATGAATTCAACTCTTCCTTGTTTTACAGATGACTAACTGGAGGCTCAGAGAGGCTAAGCGACTCATCCCTGGTGACTCAGCTAGTGAGTGCTGGGCTGGGATTTGAATCCATCTCACCACCAATTAATAACTTTCCCATTGTGTCCTGGGGGTTCTGGGGGTTCTGGGGGAGGGGGGGAGTTGCAGGGAAGAAGAGCAAGCAGGTTTCGGCTTCTTCTACTCTTCTTTCTTCCTCTTTTTCTTGTTTGCGAGCAATTGTTCGCACGGAGCCAAGCACGTGAATGGCTGTCGAGAGAGCAAGAAGCGTGGGATGGGAGGAGACGGGACATTCACACATGGGTTAATTTTTGTTCCTGTTACATAGTAGATATTTGTTCCTCTGACATATCAATTGGGCTTCCATGTAAGATTTCTGTTGAAGAAAGGGATCACCAGCTTAAAAATAATTGGAAACCAGTGCACCAAACCAAGTCAGGTCTGAGGCTTGTGCCTGCAGGATTGGTTCGTGATGAGGTGGTTTTCTGCACGATGGTGTAACAACAAAACTTACCAATCTAGAGACGGCTGCGTGGTGGAGGAGAATGCCAGCACAAGTGGGCTGGGGGCAGTGTCTCCTCACTGAATTTGAATTAAAAATCTTTAGCTACTAAAAACTGGGCGGAAGTCCCCGGGATATTGGCAAGACCTAAGCAGCCACCTCCCAGGACAGAGCTCTGGGGAAAGTTTGGTAGAATTTGGGCTCCAGGGTGTGGTCCTCCAGGCAGGTCAGCTCCTGGTCCCTTGCCAGTGTCTCTGAGCCCCTGGCTGGGCTAAGAGGCAGCGACTGGCACCAGCCAACACCCATCCTTTGAGCCCTGACCCTCAGGCAGTGGGTAATGGGGTTTCCCTCATCTAGGCAAAATACCTCAGACCCTTTGGGCACCTTGGGTCAGCCTAGGCAGATGATCTGGCAGGGCAGCTTAAGAAAGAGCTGGAAGTTTAAGGAATTCTCTGAAGTCACTCAGACATCTGCAGAGACTAAAACAGCAATTTCCTCTCGGTGGCTGCACATGGCGTTCCCAGCAGAACACGTGGCCCCCGGGTGCTTGTGGGCAGCCCCTGCCATTCCTGACCCTTCTGCTGCTGCTTGGTCTGCTCCCAGCCAGGCAGCCTGCCCAAGAGCTGATCATTCACATAGCAGCCAGGACCAGGGCCAGCGTCACCAAGATCGGTAAGATGTGGTCCACGTCCCTGAAGAGCAGGGGACATGCCAGGAACGTCTCTCCCACCAGCCAGTGGGTTCTGGAAGTAATGACTTTTGTAGTCTCTACAGTTTATGGAGAGCTTACTGTGTTCTAAGTGCTCTTCAGGCATTACTGCATTGAGTTATTATCAGCCAATCAAAGGAGAGTCCTGTTTCTCACTCCATTTAGCAGATGCGGAGACTGAGGTGCGGAGAGGTTAACTCAAACAGTAAGCAAAAGAGTGGAGACTTGAACCCAAGTCTGATACCCAACCTTCACTCTTGACTAAGCCCTGCTGTGCACACCCAGGATGTTTGGAGTGAGACCCCACCTCGACCAAGTCCATACACTCCGGCTCCTGCCTTAGTTTCTGTATACCAGATATTCTCAGCCGGGGCAAGATCAACAACAGAGGGCAACAATGGGTTGAGGTGGGTGGCAAAAAAATCTTACTTTTTATGTACAAAGCGTATTGGTAGGGTTAAAAGTCCCAGGTTCAATCACCAGTACTTCCATTTAAAAAAAAAGTTAATGAAGAGTACAATTAAGAATAAGTGCCTGGAACATAGTAGGTGCTCAGTAAATGGTTATTTCCTTCCTTCACTGCCCACTGGAGCCAAATGTGAACTGGTTCCACTGGGAGCTTTTGTATATCGGCTCCAGTCTCTGCCTAGTCCCACCAAACTCCTCCCTTCCCCCTTTAGCCCTTGATGTAGAGGCCCTGGCATGCTCCTTGCCCGAGTCTACCCCCATTAGGACCCAAGTCCACCCCAACACCCCTGGTTCCTCCTTGGTGGCCCCAGCCCCGCAGAGTTCCCTGTTGGGACTTGTTACAGGTTAAACAGGTACAGGCTTAGCTCAGCTCAAATGAAACTTGAACACTTCAGGTCGCCGTTGTCAATTCTCCCAACACAGGGAAAAAGGTAATTGTCAATTAACGAGCCCATCAGCTGAAGCGGGGGGAAAATCAATAACACGGACCAATATAGAGCGTTCTAATGCCAGTCAGGATTCCAGGAGCGGGTGCCTTTCAAATGGGTACATGGAGTAATTAGCTTCTCCCTTGTGACCCGTCCCGCGGACTCTACAACTCTCCAATTAACATGTACTGTTGACAGGCACACAATTATTTGGGTTCACTGTGCCCCAGTCAGTGTTTGTTCAATCAGAACTTGCAAATATGTGGAAAGTGCACAGCATAGTAAGTGCAGGATGGCTCTGGGGGCTGCCAAACAGTGAGTGGGGCTTAAAGGAGCCTGGGACTTGGGATTTCCCTTTCAGAGAGCTGCCCTGGGTCTCAGCCCAGATGCCGGTTCAGCCCACCTTGTTCTAGCCAGACCGTTAATTAGACCAGTTCCCGTCCCTACGGACAAACTCAGAGAGGGCTGCTCATGGCTTGGACCACACTGTCCCCCACAATCTAATAGAAAAGAACTATCCCTGCCCTGTTAAACTGCTGGGCCCGTGCCCTTACCTAGGAGGCTCCTTCTGCCTGGAAGGCTGTGTCTCATCTCTTCCACCTGAATCATTCTGAACTCTCCAAAGCAGTCTCTAAATCCTCCAAGATTCTTTCTGGGCTTCCCCCAGGCGGCCGTAGCACTGCGGACTCATTTCATGCTTAGCACTTACACCACTGGGTTACTCCCCTGGTTCATCTCCCAGTTTCCCTCACAAAAGAGTAAGCTGTTTGATGTCAGAGACTGAGTATCCTTCCTCTCTAAACGTCAGCACTTAGCACAGAAGGTGCTTCGTGAATGGTTGTTGAATGGACACATGGGTAGGTGGTGCAAGAGTGAGTGGGTAAGTGGGTGGATGGATTTGTGGGCACATGGAAGAACAGATAGGAAAACAGATAACTGATTAGGAGGGAAGGTGCATGAGAGGGTAGAGTGGAGGGGATGCACTGGGTTGGGTGGGTAGAGTAGGAGCGCAGGTGGGTGATAGACGGAAGGATGGGCAAAAATACTGATGGGGGATTGGATGGGTAGTGTGTGGGTATGTATTTGAAAGCCCATTTAGCACACAGGTTAGATGTGTGGGCTCTGGAGCCAGATCTCTTGTGTTGAATCTTGGCTCTGGTATTTCCTGGCTATGGGGCCATGGGCAAATGCATCAGTCTATCTGGGCCTCAGTTTTCTTACCTGTAAAATGGAAATGATAATAGAATTTCCTCTTAAGCTTGCTGCAAGGACTAAATTATACCTATGAAACACTTAAAACAGTGGCTGGCATAAAGAAGGACTAAATAACTATTAGCCACTATAATTTTTATGATTATCATCATTACTATTAATAAAATGAGAAGTGAACAGATGCATGGAAGGATAGATGAATCTGCAGATGGTTAGGTGGGTGGATCCATGGATGGAGGATTTGATAGGAGAATGGGCAGATGGACAGGTTGATGTGTACATAGATGGGTGATGGGTGAATGGGTGGATGATGAGGGAGGGAGAGAATGAAAAGAGGGATGGACAGAGGACTGGATCTCTGTGCCAAGGGTAGTGGGTGGACCTACTGCATGGGAAGCCCTATTCTGAACTCACCCCCAGGTCATCAGAGATTGCTGCCTACTGAAGCCCCTCCATTTATTCAGGTTTTATTGTTCCCGATGGGAAATCCTATTGGATTCCTCCCTCCCAAATACCCAGGCCGGCTCTTGGTATGGTTCTTCATAATTCACATATCCAGGCTGTCCTTTTCTGAGGGTCCTCCTGGAACTGACCAGCTGGTAACTTGGTCCCTGGCCTCCTCTCATAGAGACACACCCCACAGCCTAGACCAATTCTCTTCCTAGATGCCGACACCCCATGCGCCTGGTCTGAAGTCCAAGCTTTGCCTGTGTCATTCTTTATTACTTGTAAGTCATGTAATTACCCCCAGCCTCCCAGGCAACTGAGGAAATTGACTGAGCATCTACTATGTGCCAGACTCTTGGCATTTATCATCACATTTAATCCCTATTACAACCCTAGAAGGTAGAGTGTAATTATCCTTGTTTCACACATAAAGTCAAGGACTCGCAGTCACAGAGAGCAAGCAGAGGAGTAAGGCTTTGAACCCAGGTTTCCTTCTCTGATACCAAGGCTCTCTCTACAATCTCAGCCTTCTTGGAGTCCTCAGAAGATGATCCTATCTTCCATGGTGTATGTACACACCATTCCAGGGAACAAAAGCTGGAACCGTGCCACAATTCTGGACAAAACAAACTGAAAAAAATACCTTCTAGGGATAAATTTATATTTCTTATTGATTTTATGTTAGAACAACTTGGCTAGAAGACACTCTGTTCATCAGTTGAAAGAGTTCAACCACCCTCCACCCACTAAGCTTACTTCATGTGATGGTGAGAAAAGTGGATATAAATCCCCACCACTATCTGATGTGGTATCTCCCCACGGGAAGTGGTCCATACTGGTAAAGCAGTGAATCAGCTCTTGTCTGCCCTGTCTCATAGGCTGGCTGCTAATCCTGAAATTAGTTTCAGCTGTGACCCAATCAAAGGGGTTCTTGGGTCTTAATGACAAAAAGCCCTCAAGAATCAAGGGTGAATGCTGAATTGTGGAATTCCAGACACTGTGCCAGTCAGGGGCCTCTCACAATGTCTCATGCATAGAGTTTAATACAACTCCTGCTCCTGCTCAGGCAGAGCCTCCTCCTTGAGCCATACTACAAACCCTTTGATGTAATTGTTAAATATCTAAAAATTTGGAGTGCTCTATGATGTTCAAAACACCATGTCATTAGATCCTCAAAATAGCCCCAATACAAAAACAGGAAACTATAGACCAATCTCACTTCTGAACTTGAGCAGGAAAATTCTAAATAAAATATTAGCTAATGAGATTCAGCAATACATTTCAAAAAATACATCATACACAAGTAATGTGTAACTCAGGAATTCAGGGTTAGTTCAATACCAGAACATCTATTAGAGGATCATATCAGAAGAGGCAGAAAATGCACTTAATAAAATTCAACACATATTCACGATTTTAAAAAATACAGAAACTCTTGGTAAAGTAGTAAAAGAAGGGAATTTTCCTAATCTAATAAAGGGTATCTATTTTTTTTTAAAGTAAGCAAACACTGTACTCAGCGACAAAGCTTTGGGCAGAGTTTCACCAAAGTCAGAAACAAGACAAAGATGTTCAGGGGTGGAGGGTATAGCTCAGTGGTACAACACATGCTTGGCATGCACAAAGTCCTGGGTTCAATCCCCAGTACCTCCATTAAAATAAACAAATAAACCTAATAACTACCCCCCACCAAAAAAAAAAAAAAAGATAAAGATGTTCAGCATTGAACCAGAGATCCTAATCACTTTCAAAAACCAAGTCAGAACTCTAATAGGGGCGGTGGGTATTTGGAGGGTGGATGGTAGAGCCCCAAATAAAAAAGAAGAGAAAGCACTTCAGCTGAAGACCAGGCGTAGCACGTATGCAGTTGCCATGATAATTTCCCCACAGAGCCCATCCTGGGGATCATCAACTTGTGTTTTAGCCAGAAAACCCCATTCCTGGCAGAGTGCTCCACCCTTGCTGAGGTTTTGGGGCATCTGAAGTCAGTCCATTAGACAATGTCATGACCCATCTTTTTAGCATAACTGCCAGCCGGAAACTTGGAAACCCTCCCTCAGTTTTTGCTTACAGTGGGGAGCCTGCCTTGTGGAAGTTAACTTGCTTCTGGCCCTTTCTAGCCCCTCTCTCACTGAATCATGGGGATTTAGCAATGCAAGGGAATCCAGAAGCTGTATCCTTTGTCACTGGAGAAGCTGTAGCACAAAGTAGTGAGGTGACCGACCCAAGTTCCCATTACCAGGAGCAGCAGAGCCTGGATTATGCAGCCATCCATCCCTCCATGCATCCTTCCATCCATCCATCCATCCACCCACATGTACGTGCATGTGACTCAATACACACTTACACGAACCCGCCGGGTGCCAGGTGCTATGCTAAATCCTGGGGTGACAGTGATGGTTAAGATAGCCCCTACCCATGCTTTCTTAGACCTTACAGTCCTGTAGAAAAGACAGCCATGAGCAAATAAATTGCATTAATAAAATGTTCCCAAATAAAGAAATTAAATGGCCCCAAATGAAAACTGTGAGAGTTGGGAAGGAGACATTCATGGTTCTGGGAGGTGCGGGGAGTTAGAGATTGCTCCAAGATGGACTTAACATAAAGTCCATCTGTGACCCAAAGAAGGCTCCACTGAAAAACAAGAAAACAAAACTGTAATAGAAAAAAAAAAAAGACTTCTTTCAAAATAGCAAAACAATTTGAAAGATAACCTGGGAATAATCCTAGCAAAAGATGGGCCTGATTTTTATGGAGAAATTTGTAAAGCATTACAGAAGAAAATAAAAGAAGTGGGAAGGCTGAGGGGACGATGGGAGATGAGGAGGAGGGAGAGAAGGCAGGCAAGAGCGTGCCAACACCCACACCAGGGGGACTCAGTCTGGACTGAGACAAAAGTCAATGGAAAAAGCAAAGAATGATTCGGATTCTGGGCTCTAGGCCCTTGAGTAAGATTTTCTTTCTGGTAATGGGCTGTACTTTCATGCCCACTTGTTACAAGCATAGCTAATGCACATGTGAATTTGTAACCATCTTTCTTCCCACTTAACAATAGAGCATGGCTATTTCCCGTATCATTAAATAGAGTTTGATGAAAAATCATAAAAACGGTTCTCTAAGGCAGACAAGCCTGGGTATTTCCTCTGTTTCAGAGACGAGGAGGACCATGAGGGGTGAGGGAAGGAGGTGCCCACCCATGGGGCATCTATCACATGCTGTCTAATTCTCACATCCACACTGGGATGAAGAACATTTCCCCTCATCTTGCAAAGGAGGGAAAGGGGTTGGGTCCCAGGGCTGGGACTTGAACCTGGGTCCCCAGAGGTCTTGGCTCTGTGCTGTTTCCCAAGCTGAGGGAAGGGGCACACCATGCCCATCCTCCTTTGTCTCCCTCAGAGTTCCATCACTGCGCTGGGTGAAAGGACATTCATTTAGTCATTCAACACGCAGGAGATGAGGGCCCACTCTGCCTGGCATTGGGCTAGAACTTGGGATGCAGCAGGGGATGAAACTAAGGCCCTGCCTTAGTCTCCTAAGATGGAGACAACAAATTACCACAAGCTTGGCAGCTTAAAACAGGAGAAATGTGTTGTCTTGTGGTTCTGGAGGCCAGCAGTCTGAAATCAAGGTGTTGGCAGGGCCTTGCTCCCTCTGAAGTCTCCAGGGGAAGATCCTTCTTTGCGTTGCCCAGCTTCCAGTGGCTCTTTGAGTTTCTTGATTTGTGCCAGCATCACTCCCTCTCTGTCTCCATGTTAAATGGCCTTTCCCCGGTGACTCTTTGCCTCAGATATCTCTCTCTATTCTCTGATGTGGCCCCAGTCATTGGCTTTAGGGTTGTCCCTACATTCAGGCTGACCTCTTCTTGAGACCATTAACTTAATTAAATCTGCAAAGACTATTTCCAGATAAGGTCAAATCACAGCTACAGGGCATCAGGACAGCGACATACATTTCTTTTTGGGAGACACAATTCAGCCCATCACACTGCCCTACATTCCAGTGGAGGAAAATGAAGAACTAATAAATAAATAGCACTTTAGATGGCAGGAAGTGCTGTGCCAAAGAGGGGAGAAAAGTAGGGAAGGAAGACAGAATATGTGGGGGCAGGTGTAGCAGTTCTAAATGGATGGGCTTGCTGGGAAGGTAACATCTGAGGAAAGATGTGAAGGCGGTGACAGAAAAAGCCATGCAGGTATCTGCAGAGAAAGTGTTCCAGGGAGAGAGATTAGCAAATTTTAAAAGCCTAAGGAGTGAACAGACCTGGAAAGAATCAAGCATGGAGAAGAGAAGGAGGGAGGAAATTCAGGCCGTGGTGGGGCCAGCATCAGGGAGGGTCTGTGGATCATGGCTACTCCGAGCAATGGGGCCAGAGCAGGGTTTTGAGAAGAGGTTGATATAACTGGTATGGAGACCAGTGAGGAGGCAACTATAAAAATCTAGGTGAGAGATGCTGGCTTGGACCAAGGTGGGGAGGGGGTTGATTGGGGAGGTGGTTCTGGATACATTTTGGAGGTAAGGTCAACAGAATGTCCTGATGGATGTGGAATGTGAGGAGAAAAAAAGAGAGGAGTCCAGATACCAGAAAGGTGTTTTCATCTGAGAAAGTCAAGGATGGAGATGCCATTAACTGAGTTGGAGAAGGGCTGTGGGTGGAGCAGAATTATAGGAAAGATTAAGACCTGAGTTTTGGGTATGTTGAGTGCAAGAGGTCAAGTAAGAAGAGATGCTGGTTGGGCAGCTGGATATTTGATTCTGGGGTTTGGGGCGAGGTCTGGTCTGAGATAAAATGGTAGGCGTTGTCAGCCCAGAGACAGTTTCAAATTATGAGGGGAGTGAATGTCAATAGAGAAGAGGCCCAAGGAACGAATTTCATGTGGAACACCTCAATGTTAAGAGACCGGAGAGGGAAACCAACAAAGGAGGTGGAAGCCGTGACCAATGAGGTGGGAATTAAGCCAGGGAAGTGTGGCACCTTGGAAACCACATGAAAAACGATTTAAAGAGGAGGTGGTGCTCAATTATGTCAAACGCTGCTGAGTGGTCAAGGGAGATGAGTGCAGAGGAGAGACTCTTGGGGTCTCAGAGGTCTTTGGTGTCTTTGCTGAGAGCAGTTTCACTTGGAGGGTTAGGAATGGAAGCTGATTGGAGCTGATTAAAAGGAGTAGAGGAGAGAAACTGGAGACAGCCCACAGAGACAGCTTTCATAGTGTTTTGATGTAAAAGGGAAGAGAAATGGAACAGTACCAGAGAAGAGAGCGGGGTCCAGAGATACTTTATAACTTTCTGGGAATGGAGAGGTAACAGTGTGTTTGTATGCTGATGGAGATGATCCAGGAGAGAGTGCAAATTGGTGACGGAGGATAAAGCAGAAAATCTTCGGACAATGTGCTCAAGGGAACCAGAGTGGTTGGGATCCGGAACACAGAGAGGGGTGGCCTTAGACTCAGGGACAGTCCATGTTGGTAACAAGGGAAAAGGCAGAGGACTCGGGCACACATGCTGGAAAGTGGGTACATGGGAGGCAGGAGCTTGTAGAAGGTCTCTTTCGATTGCTTCTATTTTCCAAGTGAACCAAAGTAAGATCTTCAGCTGAGGGTGGGGATGGAGGAGGAAATGCTGAGGGTATGAGGCAAAAGGAAATGACAGTTCTAGGAGAGGGCGCGTAACTGTTGGGGAAAAAGACCACCTGATTGCAGGTAGCATAAAAGGCTCGCTTGAGAGTTGTTTTCTATGTGATGGTTGGAAGGATAAGTGAATGAATTAATGATTTTTGAGATCCATGAGGGCAGGAAACCCTCTCTTTTGGTCACCACTATGTATGTTCCTAGCCCCTAGCACAGAGCCTGGTACGTAGTACACATTTCTTGATGACTGAATGAGCAAATAAGCATGTGGCTAGTGGAAGGACGGGGTAGTTCTGGCTGAGAGTGTTTTTCTTTTGACCACCATGATCGCCTTGCAGAAGATGGAGTGCAACCCTGAGCAGCTGTAAGGCCTGTAGCACTAGCCATCTTGCAGGAAGTTAATCAACTCTGGGGTGTTTCTCCTTTCTGTTCTCAACAGTGGAGAGCGAGCCTTTGTTCCTGACAACCTCAATTAGCGCCCGCTTCTCCTGAGCTCCCCCACCGTGACGAGAAGGCTGGTGCTGTGGTAGCCAGCATGTCTGGGGACAAGTGAGATAGCCTGGCTTCCCCTGAGGCTGACCCACCCTCTCAGACCCAGTAGGCACCCTCTGTGCTGGGTGTGCCCAGGGACAATGGCAAGAGGGTGCCGACCCTCCCTCCCAATCCACCCCACTGATCAGTGGTCTGGACGGCGAAGGGCTGCCCAGGCTCGCTGCAAAGCCCAGGCTCCCGGCCCCGCCCCCAGCCCCTGCCACAGTCTTCTGACTCCTAAAGAAGACCCTCTCTTGGGCTATTCCTCCAAGTCAACCAGGTCCCCCTTGAGCCTCTGCTTCTTCACATCTTGGGCAGCTCTTCCTATCCTGTCTGGACAGGGAGCCTTTGACCAAACACACCAGGGCTAAACCCCGGGAAGTGTCTGGGATGGGGGTGGAGGTGGGGGTGGGGGTGGGGGCTCCAGCATCCATAGTTTAAAAAGTTCCCCAGATGATTTTGAAACACTGCTAAGGTTAAGAACCACTTCATCATTTATAAAACCAGACTAATCATACCTTTCTCATTAGAAGGAATAAAAAGGAAAGCAGTGTGGATGCTCTTTACCTCGCAGGCATAATGCGCCCAGAATGTTAGTTACACCTTCTTTAACCTCCATAGCAGTCCTATGAGGTAAGTATCACTAGCCCCATTTTAGAGATGAGGAAGCAGGCTCAAAGAGGTGAGTGAATTTGTCCTTGGGCACTACACTGCTAAGTGGCAGAGCAAAGGTTTGAACCCAGATCCATGTGCCTCTAAGGTAGCTTTCCATCTGTACCTGGCACGTGGTGGGCCTTTGTTCACAGGGGCTGTTTTATCTCTCTTCTATCAAGTATGCAGATAAAGATAGTCCCAGGGAGAAAGGGGGAAGTGGGTTTTTTATTGGGCTACAGACATGGTCATATGGAGGTTAGAGAGATGATGTAGTCCATCCCACCTGGAAGGTGTCAGGAGGGCTGTGTGAAGGAGGGGAGGGGGGCATTTGAATTGGCAGTTTAGGGGCCACTGAAATCTTGGAAGAAGAAAGGGATGTGATCAGAGCAGGAAGAATCAATGTCAGGGAGGGAATCAACTAGGGAGACCAGTTGGGAGCCTATCCTACTGCACTGACTGGCTACTGCAATAGTCTGGGCAGGGAGGAGGGGACAGGCAGGAGTCGAGCTGCAAACCAGCCAGCAAAAGGCATACAGGACAGGCCCCTGTGCCCAGCTGCCTTTCTGCTGGAAAGCCAAGCTGTTCTCACAAGGCAGCTGGAAGCGCACTTGGGCAATCTCATCTCCAAACGACTGCATTTCATTATCATTTAAGTCTTTCTTGGGTTTCATCAAAGTATACGAGTGTCTTGAAAAAGAGAAGTGTCTCTTCTCTCAGGTGAGGGGAAAACACGCCAGAGCTTTCTCTTCTAATATAAACTAGACAAGAAGATGCAGCTGAACTTGGCAGAGCCTGCCGGAGAACGCTAATAGACTGGACGAGAAGAGAATTATAGGAAGAGACAGCTCCAGAGGGTGGTGGGGTAGGGAGGGAAAGAGACCCCAGGACTGTTGGCCCCAAGGAGGCTCACAGCGAGCTGGGATCAGTGTCAGGAGCAGAAGCAGCCCCAGAGTCTGGAAGGGCTCAGCTTCTCACCCGGCTAGAAGACTTTCTTCCTGGAATGTAGAGAGATGAGACCCCTCGCTCCCTAGCAAACTTCTTGGTGGGTTTCCAGTGATCCCATTAATTGTGGAGGCTCAGGGACTAGAACGGAATCCACGGCGTTTCCTGCATGGAAGCTTATTCATTGTGGGAGGATGGAAGCGACCTAAAAACATTAAGCCAGGAAAAAACAAACCAACCAACCCACACAGGTTTGACATGCCCGCCAGAGACCGGGAAGGGGTTGGGGTCTATTGTGTGTATATATATGTGTGCATATATATATATGCTGTAAAATACTATCTCAGGTAGGGAGATGTCCCACGGAACATTTGGCTTATATGTTGGTGCTTTGCTTTTATAAAATCAGATTATTTTCCTTCTGCCTTTAATAAAAACCAGCACTGGTCTCTGACACACAGGCTCCCAGCAGCCTGAGCTGGTGACAGAGGCCGAGAATTCAGCAGTGCCACAGGCTGGAACTGTTCTGAAATAGGAAATCGAAGACTGGGAGAAAAAGGAGGGGGAGGGAGGGGGAAGGGAAGGCAGAGCAGGAAATAAATGCAGAGTTGATGCAGCTAGGACTTTAAGGAGGCTGGCTCCTGGGTGCCCCAGAAATGCTGCTCAGACCCAGGGGTGAGGGAAGCAGGGTCTCGGCTCCCTGCTGGGAACCCATGAGTCCCTTGCCAGCCAGCCCTCACACCTCATGCTCACCCCAGCTCATGTCAGAGGCTCCTGAGTCTTAAGTAGATGCCCTGTTGCGCGCTACTGAGGGAGAGGCTGTCACCTCCACCAGGAGGGCGCCGTCACTCACGGTTGATGGGGTGGCTGCAAGGCTGTGGGGCTGGGGGGCAGGGGCTGGGAGGCAGGGCTGGGGTGGGGTGAGAGGCTCAGGGGAGGCTGGAGGTGGCTGCTAAGAGAGGTGTTCCCTGTTCTGTCTTGCCTCGCTCTCTCTCCCTCTCTCTGCCTTACTTTGTCTCCCTTTTCTGTCTTCCTTTGAGTCTCTGGCTCGCTTTATCTCATTGTCTCTCATTCTTTGTCTCCTTCCCTCTTTCTCTGTCTGAATCTCTTTTAGTTTCAGAAGAAAAATGGCTGAACTTGTTAAACCAGAGATCAAACACCCCAATGGGCTGGCTGTGTAAGAAGGGAGACTGGCTTTAACCTCTGGGCTCTCCCTCTGCTGTGCGCGGTGGGTCCTCAGTGCAGAGGGCGGGCAGGGAGGGGGTGGAGGTGGCTGAAAATAATCATTGCAAACCATGTCATCTTCTGGGCCTGGTAACATGGGCTGGAGGGGTGAGAAGCGCAGGGAAGCCTAAGAAGGGCCAGACACTGGCTCCAACCAAGGCTGCACAATCAGGGAGGCCCCCACCCCGCAGGAGGAAGTAGCCTATGAAAGGCAGCGATGCCCCGGCGAAGTCAGGAGGCTCGAAGCTGCGGCCCCACAACCAGCCGGGTCCATCTGCCTTTGCATGAAGAGAAATAAGGCATTTATAGGGGTGAAGGACAAGGATAGAAGGTTCCAGAACCAGGGGCATTAGGAATATTATTTCACTAATCCTTCAAACAGCCCTGTGAGGGGTATTCTCCTCGTCTGACAGATCAGTGAGGCTCGGGCCACGGAGCATGTCCAGTGCACCCGGCTGGGAGGAGCAGGGCTGGCGCGCTGGTCTGGGCTTTTCCTGGTAGGATTTATTCCTGTAACAGACGGAAACTCTGCCCGTCGTAGGTTCAGAGTAAAGGCGATCAGGTGAGGATGAGCCCAGAGGAGGGGACGGTGGTGGCAGGCAGGGGAAGGGGGAAAGATGCCATAGACACTTGCATCAAGAGACCTGCCCTCCGGACTTCGCCTTTTAGAGGCCGGAAGGGAATGCAGCTCACTGTGCTCGTGTCCATTTTGAGAGATGGATCCGTTCTGTTGCTCCGAGGAAAGCGAAGAGGGAGCGGGGAAGAGGCGGCAGAGGGAAACACAGTCTTTTGCACTTGCTCCTGACCCTCCTCCCGCCCTGGAATGCAGGCCTGTGGGCAACCGGGAAAGACAGAAGAGAGCTTTTACTGAGCTCACCGTGTGCCTGTGCTAGGTGTGGTCACAGAGGTGCTCTTCTCACCATTGTAACACGTGATCTTATTTTACAGAGAAGTGAACTAAGGCACAGAGAGGTTAAGCAATTTGCTCAAAGTCACACAGCTAGTAAGTGGCAGAGCCAGAGACTTCACTCACCCTTCTTCTATTGTCCATGGTCCCAGGCTCTGTCTCTCTGTCTATTTCTCTCCTTTCCCATCTCCAAGCATGGAGCTGAGGGTGAGTGGTCAAAGCAAGGGGACACATCAATCCATCTACTTGCCCCCAAGGCTGGTTGGATGCATCAGAGGCTGAGCCAGGCCTGCTGGGGCAGCGCCTGCCCCTGGGAGAGGAGGAGACAAATGACAGAGTGGGCCCCCAGGCAACCCCAGCCACCTTCTTCCCAGCACCATGTGCAGTCTGATGAAGTGTAATTTGTAATAGCAGTGGGCCTGTCTCGGCCCCTCCTTTGCCGGCTGGAGGAGCGGATGGCATCAGGCATCTCCTTCAAGGAGCATGAGGAGGCTGAGCATGGCTTTGGCCGTGGCAGGTGGGGCGGCTGAGCTTGGGAGCAGGCTGTGGTAGGTGGGATTTCAGGGAGTCTGAGAGCTGTGCACCTTCAGCCCCTGGGCTAGGCTGCAGGATGTGCTTTGGATCCCCAAGCATCTGGGCTAGAGATGGAAGGTGGGGGCTTCCACAGAGCCACCGGACAGGCTCTGGGAGGGAGAGGATGCCATTCCTGTGAGGTGGGGGGGGTGCAGAGGGCCAGACGAGGGGCTGGCTCCAGACAGGTCCGCAGAGTACACTTCTTGCACCACCATGTGAGCTGACCCTGAGCTATTCATGTAACATATCAGCACCCACCACCTGGCTCTAAGATGACACCGACACGTAGCACTAACATGTGGCTGTTGTACCACTAACATCCACTTCCAGCTGGAACATCGCACCCAAATCTGACACACTTGCAAGATTGAAACTCAAAAATGTGCTCCTGACCTTCAACACTGTTTATTTATCCCACAAGTGATAAGTGGTTTTTCCCTACATTAAACAAGTTTTGAAACCAATTTTTCAAACTCAGAAGATTCACATCCAAATCGTAAGGTCTGGCTCTCCTAGGTGCCTGTTCCCACAGGGCTTCATGGGCTGGTGCTGAGCAGGGCACCCCCTCCACGCTGGGCAGGGCTCTCCCAGCTGACCAGGAACTCTGCCTGCTTGGCCCTGCAAACCCCGGGGTTTGGGACAAAGGTCTGGCACATGCCTGTGGTGGTCCCCATATCACAATCCTTCTGGATGTGGCAGTGAAGGGAGAAGGTTTCTGGAAGAGGGGAAGGATGGATATAAGAGGAGAACAAGGAAGGGAGGAGGGACTATGTCTTTAAGAAACATATCTGGAATCAGTTGGAGCTGTAACTGATGGTGTGTAAGGAAAGCTGGATGACTGGGCAGAGCTTGCAAAAGCATGATACTGTTTCAGCAAGCGCTGTCAACAGATGAGGGAGAACAGAATTTGTTAAAGACTCAGGCCTATAAAGAATGGAAACGACCTGCACATCCATCACTAGAGGGGACTGGTTAAATAAATTAAGGGGCTCTCTATAACAGACGGTGGAACCAGATCTAAGAACAAGGAAACTCGCTATGGATGGATAAGGAACTGTCTCCAAGATGTACTGTGACAAAGCAAGGCAGAGGCAGTGGGCACTGCACGTGGCTATTTGTATCAGAGAGAGGGAAATGTACAAATAGAAATCTACAAATACAAAATGTAAATATATTCTCTTCTGGACTATAAATAAACTATCTCTTAGAAGCACACAAGAAACTGAAAATGTTTGTTGCCTCCAAGAAGGATAACAAGAGGAGGAAGAGACTTTTCACTCTATATCCTTCTGTGCCTTTTGGGTTTTCAACCATGACAATGAATTATTAAACAATTAATAATTACCATTAAAGAATATATTCTGGCTTAAAGATTAACCAGCTGTCACTAAAATGTGTAGATCTGAAGAGCTGCTGTCAGGGAGGACTTCGGCCACTCTGATGAGGCCCCACTCACTCACTATGTCCCCTCCCCCTCCCCCATATCACCCCCATCCCCAGCGGGCAGGACTATTGGGCTGTGGTACCAGCTGCAGATTTCTGCAGTTTTGATTGTCGCTATTAAAATTGATTTTTTTTTTCTTGAAATCACCTAATATGCAGAAAATATACGATCAGTGTCACAGCAGCCAATAGCCTGAATCAACCCACTCCGAGGTCAGAATTCCAAGCCAAAAAGTTTCCACTGAGAACAGTTTCACGTGTCACCCGTGGGTGAGGCAGTCCTCCTTATGCCCTTGGGGGCCAAAAGCCTGGTGAACCTGGGAAGGAGCCAGCCACCGCTGGGGTGGGACAGCCAGAAGGAGCCCCCTGAATTAGGTGGTCCCTAATGGATCAGTAATGGGCCCCTGTGCCCAAACCAGAACAGGGCAAAAGCACAAGTTGGGAGAGAGGAACGTGGGCCAGGATTTGCAGGACCCAGTGCAGAATGAAAAGGAAAGGCCTCTGCTCAAGAATGAGTAGATTTCAAAACGGCAAGAGCAGAGCACGTAGGCAAGCACAGGGCCCTTCTATGCACACGGCCCCCTGTGACGACACAAGTCCCACACCCAAGAAGCAGGTCCTGCAACCACCCTTCAGGGCAGGCAACCCAGGCGAGGCTCAAATGAGGTTCAGAAAAATACCTAAGGTCGCAGGCAACTTAGTGGATGCACTAGGATGTGAACCCTGGTAAAGCCCATGTTTCTTACACGACACTGCTCTCTAACAATAGTAATCAACGTCCTGGGCGCTCCCTCCTTGCAGGGCCCCATTCTAAGTGTTATCCATGTATTCATTTGATGCACAAACCACCTGCCATGTACTATCAGTATCTCTATATTACAGAAACTTTTCCAAGGACACACAGCTTGTGAATGGCAGAACGAGGATTCAGACCCAGGCGGTCTGATCTCCAGAGCCTACTCTTACCACCACACACTCCTGGGAGAGGTGGTTCAGGGGTTCAAAGGGCTGAAATCAACTCAGCCATCCAGAGCGGGTGGGTCAGACTTGGGAGCAGAGAAGGAAAAAACAGAGAAGGCTTTACCATGACTGGTTTCTAGATTTGTGTGGGATAGCGCGGGAAGCTCTGCATCATGGCCATAGGCCCATTGTGCAGGTCCTATACACCCTGACTGTTACAGGAAAATGGGTGGGCAGCCACGTCTTCACTGATGGCCTTGGGCTGATGGGACAGCAGTTTGCAAAGAGGAGGGAAAAAACAACGGAAAATACTGAGAGAAGCTGGAATGTTTACTCCTTGCTCCAGTTTTCTCCCATGAAGACAGGCAGTGACTAACACTATGGAAAAAAGTCCCCACCCCTCCCACAAATGGCAGCCCCATGCAATGGGCACACGAGCCCGCCCAGCCCACAGCTGCCTGCGTGTCCTTGCAGGGCAAAGGGACAGTGAAGGGGGGTGAGGAGGAGGGGGTGGCCTCTGGCAGGTTAGGGCAGGAAACAGGTATTTTGTGCCTGTGGCTAATGGGGAAGATGGTGTCTTCGTCGAAGTCACGGCAGACCCAAGAAGCAAGAATTAGACTGACTTCATCTCCTCGCTCCTTCTCATCTCAGTACTGTGGGAGCCCTGTGCTGTTTACCGTGTGATTCGTTGTATTCTCACCCAAAGCTTAAGGGATAACTATGTTAGTATTTCCATTCTATCAGTGTGGAAGCTGATGCCCTTGGAACATTAAGTAATCTGTTCAAGAACACGAAGACGACAGGGGCCAGAGCTGAGATCCCATGACAGGTCTGTCTGACTCCAACCTGTGAGTGGGTAACCACTATGTTATTCAACCACACTAGGTAACCTGGCAAGTTCCCACGTGTGCATCTGAACATGAGGACTGAGGAGCTGTACCACGCAGGATTGTGGGAACACTCAAATAAGACACTGTATGGAGAGCTCTTTGCACAGCAGCTGGTATGTAGTAAGTGTTTGAGACATGAGCTGCGTAAAAAAGACTGCTTGGCTTCAGGCCTGTCAAACCTCCCCTACCGAGTGTGAATTTCATCTCAGACACTGGAGTTTGGACCCTAAGCTTCAGCACACTGATGGATGTCAATGAAATGAAAATCAAGCTGTCCCCTGATAAACAGGAAACCAGGTATCTCTGACCACCTCTCTTCTTCTGGAGATCAAGGGATGGGCTGTCTCTGAAGACACTCCAAAGCTCACATCTGACTGATTTATTGGCCACCACCAGTTCTCCCAAACAAACGATGGCATCTCCAAGCACTTAACCACGACAGGGGTGCTTTCAGGGGACCAATTCTGGGCCCCTCCTTTCCTCTCTGGGCTCTTTCAGGAGCCAAGTGTTCACAGGTCTTGGTCCAACCTGCTCTGAAGATACAGTGCAATATCCTCTTGCTCAGGACTCAGCGACTGAGATCCACTCCAACTGAGATAGCACCACCAGAAGCATCCACGTGACAAGGGAAACTCTGACAATCACAGGAGTAGATGGAGCTTGGCGTAGTGTGATGAGGTGCAGAGGGGCAACATGCTAATGACATGCAAACACCTAGAAGTAACATGCAACTAAACCAGGTGGGCGGAAAGAAACCAGCAGCGCAGCCCCGGGACCCTCGGAGTCTGGAAGCAGTGGGATCTGGGGTGAAGGTGAGCATCTGCCCTGTGTCCAGCAGGCACCCCCACTACACAGGAGCTGCATGTCCAGACAGGCTGGTATTTCCAAAGATGCTGCAGATCTTGGCTTTGAATGTGACCTTCCTGATTTCTGATTCAATTCGCTGTACTACCACTACACTTTTTAACAAAAGGTTTTAACAAAAGGTTGAGGTTTTCTGGCTCATGGGCCTCTTGCTTATAGAACATCTTATGTAAGTAGGTTCCCAACCTTCTCTGGGGTCATGGACCCTTCAAATACGATGAATAAATTCCAAGGAAAAGTCACGGTGGGAGAAGACATTTGCAACTCATATAACTGCAAAGGATTGATGTCTAGACTCTATTAAGACAAAAACAAACAAGAAGTCCTATATGAATCAATCATAAGAAACATACAACTCAATAGAAAAATGGGTACTAGGTCTGAACTATGCTTTACAGAAAGGAGACCCCAATGGACAAGAAACATACAAAAAGTGCTCACTCTTCCTAATCATCAAGGAAATGCAAATTAAATAACATTAGCAACACACACACAGAGACACACACAAGACTGGCAGAAATCAAGATGCCCGACATATGGACAAACAGTGAGATGTGGAGGAATTGGAACTCTCATCCACTGCTGATGGGAATGTAAACTAGAAAACAGGCTGGCACTGCCTGTTAAAGCTGCATATCCATGTATCTCGTGACCCGTTTCCTTAGACAAACTCCTGCACCTATAAGAAACGTCCACAGAACACTGTTCATAGAAGTCAAATCCTGGAACTGTCCCTCATTTCCAGAAGCCGATGAGCCGTGGCTGAGTCACATAGTACAAGACAATAGAACAGAGAAAAGGATCGAACCTCAGGTTCATTCGTGACAGGGATGGATCTCAAAAACAATGTAACGTGGCACTCGAGAAGCAAGTCCAAATGTTCACAGTATAAATCCATTTAAAGTTCAAAAACAGGCCCAAGTCAAACAAGATGTTGTTTAGGAATAGGTTTAAAGGTGGGAAAACTACAGAGAAAGCAAGGGAATGGTAATTAAAAAAAAATTCAGGAGAGTAGTTACCTTTGGGGGAAGGAGGGAGATGCCATCAAGGAGGGGCTGGTGGGGGCATCTAAGATGCTGACAGCATCTTATTTCTCAATGGGGAGGATTGGTGCCCAACAGTTGTTCCATTATTCTTTACGAAATACACTTTGTATACTCTTCTTTATGTATATTTCATCACAAAGTAAACATAAAGAGATCAATCTTCCTTCTTTCTGCCATTAAAAAAAAGATCTGATGAAATCTATGGGTCCTCCTTCCAGAACAATGGAAAACAATCCAAGTGCTCTGTCTAAATGCGGAAGCTCATGGACCCCTTAGAGGTCCGCTGCAGGAAGAGCTCAAATATGCTGCTACAGTTGATTCACACATTTGTCATCCCTGGAGGTGGGTGGCCATCCTTATTTCACCAGCACAGTGATATGGTTCAGGTAGCAGTGTGGAGAGGAATGTTCCAGTACCGGCAGAACCAAGCCAGCATCCTTAAAGAGCAACTCCCCACATCTGCGTAGCCTCCCACCACCAGCCTCAGCTCCCCTCCCTCCCTGGAGCACTTCCAGATCCAGGATCTCTGCACCCGTGTTTCCTGCTCAGCCAGCACCCCTACTTGCTGGGCCCTCTGCAACCCCCCAGAATCTCAACTCTTTGGGAATGAGAGAAGTAAGGAAATGCTAGAAGGTAGCTAATTGCTTGTGTTACAAATAGTAATCTTGCTTTTTAAACCTTAGGAAGATAATGATCTGTTTTTGCTATATTAAAGCTGAATTGTTTAAGTGGGGGCGTAAAAATCGACTGCCAAACAGGGCAACCTAGAAGCAGAACAGACTTCCTGGAGAAGCAACGTTGTGAAGTAAAGTAAGAAGACCCGCCTTGTGGCCTGGGGAAGACACTCCATCACCCCTGGGCCTCAGTTGCCCGTCTGCTCAGTGGAGAAGTTGGGCTTCTAGAAGATGCCTATGAAATCGCCAGCCCTGACATCCCCACGGTTCTGTCTCTTAGCTTCATCTGCTCCCTTCCGGAAAGATATAAGAACAATTTTCCTGACCACAGCCCAGTGCCTAGTAGATGCTGGACTAATCGAATTGTTGACCTGTATTCTACCTGCTCCTTATTGCTTGAAGGGTCTGTCACAGACACAAGCCGTTAGCTGTCCTCATCTATAAAGTGGGGAGTACCACTTAGGGCCAAAGTGAGCTAGAAAGGATGTGAAAGACCTTGCCCCGTGCTTACTACACACGAGGTCCCATCTGGTTGGTTCCTGTATTTCCTTGTCCTTCACTGGCCACCTGAAATAGTGCCTCTGTTCTGCGGAGCCTGCCCTCCCCCGGCACGCACAGAGCAGTGCTCCATCCCCGGGCCTGAGCACCATCCGACTGGATGGCCTGTGCCTGGAGCTGGGGGCAGGCAGGCCCCTATGATGTTGGCCAGTGACTCCGGGTACAGATGGAATGCTAAGCATCTCCACTCTGGGAGGCCCTGGGAGCCTCTGTTTGTTGGACACGGTTCCCAGAATGACTGGGACCCCAACACTGAAACATCCAACTCCACACTTCCCTCCCTTGGAGCCAAAGCCCAGAAATATTGAGTCAAAAGTGAGGGCAATAAATCCATCTAGTAAATGAAACCCTCTGTAATGGACCCATCAAGTTCCTTAAAATGTAAAGACAAAATAACGAAACAAACAAACAAAGGTGAGGGCAGTTCTGCCTGGAAAGTAGTTCTTTTGAGGAGTTGGCTGTTAAGGGAGGTCAAATGTGAGGGATTGGGGGAGAAAGACAGAGAGAGAAGAGGAAGAAGATGGGGGGAGGGAGGTAAAGAGATAGAGGAAAGAAAAGAAGGGGGAGAGGGAGATGGGATGTAGCAAGAGGAAGGATAACTTCAGGTCCTGGTGAGAGCTGTGGATAAATTTGTTTTGGCATCAGTGGCCTGCCTTGGCTTCCCTGTCTGCTTCGGTCTGGGTGAGGCGGCTGGGGTCAAGTATGAATCCACGCTGACCTTAGGATAGGCTGATTGTTGGCTGGGGCTGCTCCCTGCTTCTCTCACACCCTGAGGTGGCACACACTCAAGCTCTTGTGGCACAGACTACGGAAGACCAGGGGAACAAGGCTCAGAATTAGAATGGGTGGGATGTCGGGGTGCTGCTGCATTCCCAGACTGAAGGTCCCAGCTCCTGTCAGGTGGCCCTCCCCACACAGGTCTGTGGGTGGTAACCAGACGCATTGCTACCTGGGGCATTGCACGGGCCCTGGAGATTTCCCTCCATCCCACCCAGATCTTTGTGAACAGTTTATTAAACTCTCCTCCAGGTATCCAATTTGAGTGAGCCGCCTGTTTCCCGCTGGGACTCACCTGAAACAAACACACCGTTTGTGACCCTCAAGTCAGCCCTGCCTCCAGATTATCTCATTTCCAGATAAGGAAACTGAGCCCAGAAGCTCAGAGAGGGGAAGTGACTTGTCTGAGGTTGCACAGCTGGTAACAGAGGAGCTGGGATAGAACTTATGTCTGCTGGTCCGCCAACCTGGCATCTTTACATTATTCAAGTTTCCTAACCAGAGACAGACAGAGTGGTTCAGCAATGGTGGACCAGGCTGGAGGTCAGGAAGTTCAAAGGTCAGGAAGCTGCTGTCCTACCTGGGTTCTCCCTAAGATGGAACCTCAGAGGCAGCTGGGAACCCGCTTTCCTCATTCCTCAAAGCCTTATCAATTCTTCTATCAAAATGTCTCTATCAAATCTTCCGTCCTCACTGCAGACTTTCCTTCATTGCACCCTGCCTGGCCATAGCCACAGCCCCTTGTCTGCCTCCTGCCACCATCAGCGTCCCTACACTGGGAGGGATCTTTCTAGAGTGCCCACCTGCCTTTGACATTTCTTCCTAGACTCTGTCTCTGCTTCTTCATTGCCCATGAGATAAAGTCCAAAGTATTTGGCATCAAAACTCTCCCCAGCCTGGCACCTGCCGACCACCTTCAGTGGCCTCCTTACCACCCTGCATGGCAGCCACCAGAATGTTTGCAAGTGTGCCCTGCTCTTTTCCACCTCCGTGACTTTGCACAGACCTTCTCCACCTGGAGCGCCCTTCTGAGTTCTTGGTCCGGGTAAACTCCCATTTCTCTTTCCAGATCAAGCTCAAGCATGATTAAGAGGAGGGTCTCCTTAGTTCACCTCCACTACCCCTGTTCCGCCCAACCGCCAACACACACAGACCACCTCTTCCACTATGGCTCTAGAATCCTTGTTCCTGCCTCTGATACAGCATTTTTTTTTTTTATTTTCGCTAAGCCAAAAATCCCTCAGGGAGCGAACCATGGCAGTAAATCTAAAATTCACCATGAATCTTTATACCCTGCATGATTGCCTTTCTCCCTTGCTGTCCCATGAATTTCTGAGGGTAAGGAGGTATCTTCATCTTCTGTGTCCCCTGGTCAGGGTCTGGGCGCTACCGGTGCTCAGTACATCTTGCTGACTAAGCCACTAAGATGAATGATTCTCAGCTGCGTGAGTGAGGAGCCTTTGGACCTGCAGCTGCTGTGTGGCCTGGGGCAAGTGCCTGAACCTCTCTGTGCCCTTCCTGGAGTCTGCATAGTAAGACCTGCCACTTGCTCATAAACACGTAACTACCCTTCTCCTCCCCTTCCTCAGAGCCCAAGCCCTCTCCCAAATGCTGCAGCACTTTATATTTTATGTCTATCCAGAGCCTTCTTTTAAATTCTCCTCTTTGAGTTTCCCTAAATCCTCCTACAGTTGATTTATTTATGCTCAAAGGAGAGCTTATTGGATCACAAAGGTGCCGCTGGCAGAGCCTGGGAGCCCCCACGCATGCCCAGAAGAGTTCTCCCATCCATAAAGGATTTTGGCTCCTAAGCCAACATGATGGGCCCTGGGAAAAACACAGTCCTTCTTGGTACCCATAGACACGTGAGGGCATCCTGGACAAGGACTCTGAACTCTCTGGAAACCCAGCTTGGGGTGGGGCAGAGGAAGTGTTCAGGACAGCATTCCACCTCTTCATAGAATCATCAGGCAGAGTTTGGGGGTGACAAATCTCATTCTCCTCCTGTGGTTCACTTTTCCCTATAGCCGCCCCCCACCCCCTGTATCCCCCAGCCTCCCAGTAAATGTGCTGCCCCTCCCTGAGGCAGAAATCCAGAAGCAAGGCTGTGTGAAATATCAGGCTGGTGGAGGATACCCCCTGGGAAGACCTGGGCTCCCCTGTTGCCTCATTATAGCAAACTTTCCCAAACACTGCCTCCGATCACAGATCCCAGGAAGCTAGGAAGCCATCCACTTGCAGTAATGGGACTTATGATTTATGGTTATGATTATGATTCCCTACCCATCCCCCACCTTTTTTCTTTTTTTTTTTGGCAAAACATCTGATTTAATGGGGAAAATGCTATTCAGAGGAGCTGTGGGCTGTAAAAATGCAATAGCAGGGAAAAAATGCTGCTAATGGTGTTTACTAGTCACAGAGCCTCAGAGATCAGCTGTCAGGCCTGAAACAGAAGCTTCTCTGGAACTGGTGTGTGACATTCCTGCCAGTGGTGGAGAGACACCCAGGCTCAGCCCCAGCCTGGAGAGGTGGCCCAGAAGTCGGCGGTCTGGGCCTGCCTTTTAAGGCCCATCTCTGCCTCCTAGCGGGCCTGTGCCCTTTCATCACCTCCTGGCCCTGCCTGGCCCACATCAATGGTGGGAAAGGGCAGGGACCCTAGACTCTGGGTCCAGTAGCCTCTTGCCAGGCTCCTCGGCTGAAGCAGGCAGCCAGCAGCTGTTGACAGAGCTTTCAGATCTACCTCTTTCCTCTAATTACAAGATGAACAACCCTGACCCAGACGTGCTTTTACCTCCTTTAACTCCTGTGAGCAGTCTGGGGCGATGGGAGCCCTGCTGGGTAGCACCCAGAGCGCTTGGGTTCAAGGACTTGCTTTATGACCCTGGGCAAGTCTCTTCCCCCTCTAGGTTTGCTTCTCTGCAAAATTAAGCAGTTGAATGAGATCTCAGGGGCTTCCAGGTAAGCCATGCAGTGCCTGTTTTCTCTTCATCGGACTGGGAACTCCCAGAGGGCAGGATTCTCTTACCTGCTATGTGTCCAGCACCTAACGTAAAATACTTGTCCCCTGGAAGTCACTCAGAAAGTATTGGATGTATGCATTCTGCAGAGCAGCAAACTGATGGCCTGAAGTTCCCAGGGCAGAGGTTTGAGAAGGAACTCGGAGCAACTCAGAGGCCCCAGCTGAGGCAAGTGCTTGTCCAGACCTCCCCTACTCGCCTGCCGACCCCCAGCTGCCTCACAGGATGTGTCTTCATTTTGCTTAAAAGAAAGTCACACTCCTGAGCTGATGCTCCCAACCCCAGGTCAGCCAGCGGGGTGAAGGGTCCCCATGATTCCTGGCTTCCGCACCAAGAGAAGCAGGCCTGGCCCGTGGGCCTGGGTCTCAGGCCCTCAGAGCCGCTGCCTCTCTTCTAAGAGTTCTGACTTGGGGAGAGGATTGCTCCGTCCCTGTGTCTGGATGGGCCTCTTGAAGCTCTGGCTGCTCAGCAAGTGGAAAAGCAAACAGGCAGTTTCCAAAATCCAAACCATTTGCCTTTGATGCTTGAAGGTCACTGTGGATAAACAGATGAAGGAGATCTCAGGACAAGGGAGGTGATGGGGTCAGGGGCTTTGACTGGACAGTGGACAGTGTCCTGCTGTCCCATCAGTCCCAGCTCGAGACAGCTGCAGTGACCTGAAGGAGCTGAAGGAGAGAACAGAGGACCTAGCAGCTCTCTCCAGACCCGGCCAGTCTGTTCCCCATCCCCCACCCCCACCCCAACAGGCTCCCGTGCCCCAGGCTTCCAGGCATCACTTGGCAGAGGAGGGCTCCGGCCCTCCCTTTGTCCAGACCTCTCTCTTGAGCTCTGGCAGTTAGATACCTGCCCCTTCTGCTCCTCCCAGTAATGTGTCAAAAATCAGACTCAACATTTCCATCCCAACTGGGCCTCCAGGGGCTAAAGATCAGGCTGTGGGGGAATCCTCATAGGCCCCTCCCTCACCTTCATTTCCTGCCTCTAATCCACTGTGAAGCCCTGTGGATTCTGTCTCTTAATCATCCTCAATCTGCCCCCTCTTCTCCATCATACTGCACTGCCCCTCTCCTGGCTTCATCGCCCCTCTCCTGGCCCCATCGCCCCTCTCCTGGCCCCATCGCCCCTCTGCTGAAGAATCTCCTGTGAAGGCCTCCCCAGTGGCCTCCCGCCTCCAGTCTGCTCTCATCAGTGAGGGCCTGCGTACAGAACTTCAGCTGAAATCCTGTTCTGAGAGGGCTGAGAGTGGAGGTGGGAGCCTGCGGAGGTGGGGGCACAGTATCCAGAGGTGGGCGTGAGGCAAGAAGGTTGTCTTGTTCTCCACAGCTATGGGGGTGGTGGATTGGAGGGGGGGAGTGGATTGGATAGGGGGAGGTGGAGGATGAGGGAGGGACCTCAGAGGCGCACCGACAGCAGCCATGGTGGGTCCCCCTCAGACAGACAGGTGGTCCCAGTGACTCAGGCCGAGTCACTCCCCACACAGAGTCTGAACGTGAACGTCTCCCTCCTGAGCACTGATGTGCCTACCACCTGTGGGAAGGGATGAGCGATGAGAGCTGATGGCGCACTGGCGGGGCCCCGGGTGCTGCAGAAGCTCAGAGAGGTTGCAAAATGTCCCCATATTGGCTGGTCAGTGGTGGAGGCCGGGTTCAGAGTCCCATTCCTCTAATTCTCACTCCCTGTAGTGTATGTGAAGCAGCGACTTAAGCTGTGCCTCAGCTTCTTCAACTTCAGAAACATCATGACGCTGCTGCTGCTGGTACTTCTACTGCCTCAAGACAGTTATGGGGATCAAATGAGGTGATGGATGTGTAAGTCAAGGTCAAGAGCACAAAAGCAAGCTGATCGGTGAGGGACCTGGGGTCCTAACCCTAGTCTGGGTCTCGAAGGGCTTACCAGACACTGTGTATCCTCCACCATCGTCACCACATGGCTGTCCCCATCTCTTATGCAAATGACACTATAGGAGGAAAAGGGCAGAGTCCTGGGAACTGAGCCCCAGCCTCCCCTGCGCTTCTGGTGGAGGAGAGAGACGGCGCAGAGGAAACCAGCAGCGCAGCAACCTTCCAGTTCGCGTGAGGAAGGCCTGGATGTGGACCCTTCCTTTGGGTCTGGGGTCCCGTGGCTGAGATTCTCTAGACCCCTGGCCCAGCCTAGCTTGGGAGGAGCTGTACCTCCCTTCGCCCTCAGACAGGAGACTCCAGGACTCCTCTGAGGCCTGGGGGACAGTTTGCAATTTTTACAAAACATAGAGGGAGAAAGGATGCTGCCTGATCACCGCATCCTGAGAAACAATCTGGTCTTTGGAACAAACACGTTCTCACGGTGTAAAATTTTACTGGTGGATACACTGTAACTGAACGTGCTGCAACAGGAAATCGCTGATGACATGACAGGGAGGGAAGAGAGCCGACGCCAAAGTGGTACCTCCACGCTGGCTGCACCTATTTATTTGATAGTCTTCCTTGCCAGTGGAAGGGGATCAGCCAACGGCAAAGCTGTTCATGGGCAGCCCTTTCCCACAGTGGTCTTTAATGTCCTTGCTGCACTGTGTTTTTGCTTTTGTTTTCAAATCGTGTTTCAGACCTTTCTGAAGCTGTGGCAATTGTGTTTTGGAACTTCCAGCCTCCCTTGCAAACTCTGAAAAAGTAACTTTTTGGGAATCAGAGGCAGAAAGGGGGCAGAGCGTGGCTTCAGCAAAGAAGCAGCTGAAGCATTGAGGGAACAAATACATCGATTGGCAGGAACTTCACCTCCTGTCTGCACCGGGTGAGCTGGGGTGACCTAAGATGCCCGAAGTGAAATTGGAAACCCTGGATTCATAGATACTAACTGCTATAAATAACAGATAAACAACAAAGTTCTACTGTATAGCACAGGGGACTATACTCAATATCTTGTGGTATCCTGTAATGAAAAAGAATATGAAAATGAATATATGTATGTATATGTATGACTGAAACACTATGCTGTACACTGGAAATTGACACATTGTAAACTGACTATACTTTAATAAAAAAAAGAATGCAAATAAACTCTAAAAAAAATGGATAGACAAGGTCTGACTGTATAGCACGAGAACTATATTCAATACTTTGTAATGGTCTATAGTGAAAAAGAATATGAAAAGAAATATATATATGCATAAGTGAATCACAATGCTGCACACCAGAAATTAACACAATATTGTAAATTGAATATGCGTCAATAAAGAAAAAAGATTCCCAAAGGAGACCGTCAGAGAGGTGGTGGCTACAATCCTTACCAGGCTCTGTGGGTGTCAGGTGCCGAGATGCTGGGGCAGGGACCTCCTCGGGGCCAGCCTTGTGACTGATGGCTTTCCTATGTCTGGGGTGATGACCAGCATGAAGGGATGGTCCTGCCTAATTGCTTTTAATTTTAAAATGCTGATTTTGCTAAATACTAAAGGAATTTCCCATCATAATTCCCAAATTATTCCAGTGGTTCAGGGAGAGAAAGAAATGCCTTCCTCTCAGGGAATACAATCATAGTCCCGCTGAGGCACCTTGAGACTATGAAGGGGAGGGTGTAGCCCCTCACCTAGGGTTCCCAGCGCTCTGACCGGCATCTCCAAGGCTGATATTTGCCCCTGGGGGAAAGGTTGAGTGGCCCAGCACAGGAGGCAGGTCTCCTTTGTGACCAGACAACGTAGGATCAAGTCCTAGCTCCCTCAAGACAGGGAACCTCTCTGAGCCTCAGTACCCTCATCTGTAAAATGGGGCTGCTAGTCCTTGGCCCCAGCACCTCCCGGGAGCCTTGTGAGGCTATCATGTGAACCTGGATAGGGCAGTGCTTTGGCGGTGGTCAAAACTTGCGTGTTGTCAGGAGGGCTGCTTCTCCTGCAACTGGCAGACTCTGCTCGCCAAAACTTGCAGTGTCTGTGAAATCTGTACCAGTCAAATGCGTGTGGCTATGGATTCTAGCTTGTCTCCCTCCGCTGGGGATTAGGGTAAGGGGAGATGGGGTCCTGGCAAAGGCTGCAGGCAACTTGGGCTGGTGGAGAGAAACAGAGGCTTCCTGGGGGAAGGACTGGTCATCAATCACCACAAATAAATGTCATTTTGAGCACTTTTTCTGTGCCATGCTCTTTATATCCAGTATCTTTTCTAATCCTCACCACAAACCCTATGGTGAAGAAATTATCCTTTTTCAGATGGGGACATTGAGGCACAGAGGGATTCAAAAGTTACTTGCTGGTCACACAGCTAGGATGGGATCCCAGGACTGTCTGAGTATGGAGGTCACACTCTCCACCACTAGGCAAATTGCCTCTCTAGACAATGGCCCTGGTGACCTGCAAGGAAGAGGACACTAGGTGTTTCTCTATCTCTTCACGGAAAATACAAAGGTCAAAGAGGCTGTGGGACAGATAACATCACTGTGTCAGTAAGCTCTTGCTGTGTAACAAAACATACCCCAAACTTATGGCTTAAAACAATAGCTGTTTGTTATTGCTCACAACTGACAGTTTGGCTGGCTGACTTTCCTGTTCTCTGTGGTGAGGCACAGGTTGGGACAGGGCCCTGCTGATCTTGGTTGTAGGCTGGTCTGGAATGCCTTGACTTCCCTACGGGTCTCTCAAATCCTTCCAGCACACTGGCCGGGATACCTTCTTGTGACAACAGCAGAGGAGCAACAGGGACGTGGAAATAACCAAGTGGTTTTTCGAGCTCTCTGCTTACATCGAGATTTTGGCTGTACCATTAGCCAAAGCAAGTCACGGGGCCATGCCAGCGTCCGTGTGAGAGGGCACTACCCAAGGGCCAGTAGACTGGGAGGCATGCAAAACTGGGGCTCTTGTCACCATCAGCTGAGCCCAGCCTCGTCAAGCAGCTCTATCTCTGCCAGCTCATGAGACTGATCAAACGAGGGTCCCCCAGGGAGCTCATCCGGTCTCACAGACCATACCCTTCTAAGCAGGGGAAGTCTTTCTGCTTCGCAAAGAGCCGGTGTCTTCATCTGTCCTCAGGACAACCCTGAGGGGTTGGGACCAGGAGCCCATTCTACAGGTGAAGAGACTGCAGCTGACAGACCTTACCAGCCAGTCACAGGGCTCGAAAGTGCTCAAGGCTGCTCACTCACTTGTTCCACCAGGTCCTCATCAATGCTCCCTGGGAGCCAAACACAGTGCAAGGGGCTGGGGCTGTGGGGCTGATGGACACACCACTCCTGGTGGCTAAAGAGCCCAGGTTGTCTACTTTGGGAACCAGAGCCCCTTGACAGCAACTTCCTGCAGGCAGGAACCTTTCCAAAGGCTCTCCTGTCCATCCTGCCATGGACTTCCCACTGTGCTGGTGTGAGGTGGACCGGGCGGGGACAGTTCCTCCCATTTACAAATGACAACCCTGAGACCCAGAGAGGCCATCTGACTCACTTGCTGGGGGTCAAACAGCAATGGCACAGGAGAGTCCAGACTAAAACCAGGGTCTTCTGGAACTCAAAGGCTTTCAGAAAAGTCCTGTTCCCCCTCCTCCCTCCTGCGCGTTCTCAGCCCCCGCCCCCCTCACTGCAGGATTCTGCGCATCTCTCTGCCCTCATCCCACCCTCTGCGAGCTCTCACTTCACGGGCAGGAGAGGGGAGGCATGACCACAGAAGGAGTTAAAATTCCCTGAGTCTCTTATAAATATTTCCTGAAAACTATCTGCTGAGATAACCTCAGACTGTTGATGTCGACATGACTGCACTTGCACATTTTAATTGGTCCAAGAGAGCCGGCCCATAATTGCTGCCTGGAAATCAGCACCAACCTGACTTGGTTATAAAAAGGGATGGGTGGGGACTCCAGAGAATTGGGGGTGGTGGAGGGGTTGGAAAGGGTGGGGGAGAGTTGGACAGGGAGAGAAGGAGAGGGCCAGCCCTCCCCTGAATGTGCCAGGCCCCCAGACTCGTCCAAGCTTCTGATTCTGATGGGCTCAGGAAGACCAGGAAAGATGAGTCACTGGTTAGGAGCACAGGGCTGGGGGCAGGGTGACTTAACCTTCTCAGTGCCATGATCCCTGTGACCGATCGGTCAAGACTGTGGACTCTTATAAGCATAAAATATGTGTGATTACAAAACAAGACAATTTTATTAAAAAAAAACAGTGATCAAACAGTTTTAAATTCGGCTATAGCAAAGCATGTGCTTCCTTATTAGTGCATTAAATTGCAAGCCCTAATGTCAGGTGTCAACACCACTGTTGCTTGCAAAGTAGTAATGAGCGCAGATGATATTTCAGGATATCTGCCACCAGTGTAGTGTGACATGAAAATGTCTGTGATTTCGATTGATGATAAAGTCAGAGGAGCTGCTAATATAACTGGCGTGTTGCTTACACTCACGCTTGAAGGAAATGCCAGATTTCAGTGAAGAGTGAACAGAAAGCTGTATTTCTTTTCCACTTAAGTTCAGGGAACCCGGGTTCAGAATTCTGGCCTCAGAGCCCGGCAGCGCTGATATTTACTAGCTGGATGGCCTGGGCCTCCCCTGGCCTCGGTTTCTTCATCTGCAAAGTGAGCTTGGGAGGCGGGCTGAGTTGGCTTTTAAAACTGCTCCGTCACTTGCTTGGGTGTGTCCTGTGAAAGTGACTGGGACTCGCTAAGCCTCACTGGCTGGAGAATAGGGCTCCTGACAGTGCCATCCTCAGGCTGTTCTGGGCTGGATGAGACAGTGCAGGCAAAGTGCCTAGCAGAGTGCCCAGCTGAGGGGCTCAGTCCGTGGTAACAACGCCGAGGATGAACTTGGTGCTTTGGCATCCAACTCAGGCCACCCAGAGTGACAGGCAGATGGGAAGTCTGCATCTCGAATGCTCACTATGCTCAATCTTCTGTCCTTTGAGCATCTTCTGTCCTGTGTGCATCTACTATCCTGGCCTCTGCTGCTTCCTGCCATCACCCAGTCTAAGAGGTCCTAGAACTCTGGAACATATCATCTCCAGAGTGTGGTTGCTCCAGGACCCTTTCAAGTCAGTTCCAACCAAGCAGCTGCGGTGGAGAAACCAGACAAGCCCATGCGGTAACTGGCACATCCCTGTCTCACGCAGAAGTGCCACCTTTAGGACTTTAAATACGTTTCCAGCTCTTGCACAGCACATGCAGTGACATCACCTTCCCTCTCGCTCCTCCCTGGGTCTGCTGGGGGGCCACGTGCAGGCATCTGGCCTCACCCGGACTCTTCTAATGATGGGGAGACAGGACCAACCTCAAATGAGACAACTCCAGGGGGATGGGTATAGCTCAAGTGGTAGAGTGCATGCTTAGCATGCATGAGGTCCTGGGTTCAATCCCCAGTACCTCCTCTAAGAATAAACAAATAAATAAACCGAATTACCTCCCCACAACCTCTAGCTCCCCCCTCAAAAAAGGAGAAGAAGAAGAGAGACAACTCCAGCAGTCAGTAAAGTGGGAGAAGTGGCGACCTTGGCCCCACTGGCCCTCTCTGGGCCTCATCCTAGATACAGAAGGTAAAGGGGCATCTTCTATTTTGGAGTGTCAGGAAAGGTTGCCATGGCTACCTGCCTGTTCTGAATCCCATCCAGCCCAAGTCCCGCCCCTTTCCTTGATGGGCAGCTACAGAGCTGAGCAGCAGCTCCTCCCCATCCTCTTCTGCTCTGAAGTGCAAAGGCATTCAGAGCCCCCTGGAAGGCAACACCCCCACTGCCAATCCCAGGGGAGCCCTCCATTTCCCAAGAGACCTGTCTTCCTCTGGGACTTGCTGTGGGCCCTGGAGGGAGCCATCATCTCATTTTGGAGGCCTGTAGGGCCCATTAGTGCCACAGTGAGCAGAGAGATGGCACCTCAGGGGAGCTGAGGCTGTGGGGAGGTTGCCGTGGGGGCTGACGTGGAGGGAGGTGGAAACATCCTTGGGATGCACGTCCTGCAGGCCCAGGCTGGGTAATGGGGGTGGGGAGACAAGAGGGAACAGACAGGTCGGTCGAGGGAAGAGGGAACAATGGCCCTTCTGCCTGACCAAGTACCCCTGCCTCTGCCTCGGGCTTCCGGGCTTTTGCGGGCTCCCCACAGCCCCTCTGGAAGGAGGGAAAGGGGAACTAATGAGCCTAGATGCCCTCTCTGTGCTGGTCACTGTGCCCTGCTTTACGGACGCAACCTCATACCACGTCACGGTGACTCTCTGAGGTCAGGGGAGTGCTGTTTGAGCCCCATTTTACAAACAGGAAACTGCGTTTCAGACAGATTAAGTGATTTGCTTAAGATCACGGAGCAAGGAAGTGGCAGCACCAGAATTCAAACCCCGGCCTACCTGACACACGTGGCCTCCACGGACCATAGAATCCCCACTCCAAACCTGCCCTTCAGAAGCCTGCCTGCCTGTCGTTGGATCGTGTCTGTGGGTCAGGCACTGTTCTGGGCTCTGCAGGCACCGCACCTCCTTAGACCCCCAGGAATGCTCTACTTTATGGAAGAGGAGAGGGAATCAGAGCCTAGTGTCACACAGCCCCTCATCGGAATTTAACCTGATTCGTCCATCCCCCAAAACAATGATCTTAGTTCAATTCAGCAAAAACTAATTAAGCGCCCAGCCTTGACTTAGTAGGTTTATGGGAGTAAACAAAATTAAGACACCCCCCACCTCCCAACCACTGACCTGTGGAGCTTACTTTCTAGTCGGGGAAACAGACCAACATGATAGACAAAAGGTAGATCACCCAGTGTAGTAGAAGGTGGTAGGTGCTGGGGGAAAAGTCAAGCAGAGTAAAGGGGAGGGGGTGGTGAGCCCGGAGGGGGAAGGAGGCGGACGGTATTAAATAGGGCAGACAGAGGAGACCCAGGGAGAAGGTGACATTCTAGCAATGACTTAAAAGAGCTGAGGGAGTGAGCCAGGTGGACAGCAGTACCTGGCACTTAAGAGATGCTTAGTAAATAGTTGCTGAAAGAAGGAATCAATTCTAGGATCCACCCGGTCGGTCGCTGGTAGTTGCAAGCTCTTCCTAAATATTAACAGTTACTACGTGTTAGCATCTCTATGCGCTGTGCTCCACTTGGCGTTTTGCAGACTTCATTTACTGCCTGTGTGGACACGGCATTCTGTGCTCAATTGTGGCCTTAAAGACGAAAGGCACGCAGGCACAGAGGGGATGCCTGGTGCATGATCACATTAGCTTCTCCCCCAGGATGGCTCAATTCTGCTCTCTCTGCGACTCCTGACCTTTCTACCAACCACAGAAATGCGTGCTGGGCAGAGACCTGTGGGAAGGCGGGACTATCTGAAGGTGGCAGGGTGGGGACTGTGGCTTTGTGGACGGCAGTTAAGCAAGGGGTTGGGCCCCTGGCTCTATGGGGGACCCAGGTTCCTCTCAAGGCTGTTCAGGGCAGTTCATCACAGCCTCGCTCACTGCTGAGAGACCAGCTGAGATGGTTTTTCTGAGGTTAATGCCCAGAGAGATTCGGGCAGGGGCGTGGGGGTTGGAACATTATCTGCAGACTTGGCTTGCAGGGGAAATCCTGACAGGGCTGCAAAAGTAAACTGTGCTTTCCTATAATTAGATACATATTTATTTTAAAAGGTTATAATTTCCTACTGGTTTGCTGCTTGATAAATACAGAGTTTATTATTATTATTTTTTCCTTAACTGCAGTTCAGGGAAAACAAATCCAGGTTTAGACTTGAATAGGGATGTATGTCATCATGATCTCAGGCAGCAGTTTTCCTCCAAACCCCAGCAAACCCAAGAGCAAGATGAGATGGAGCTGGAGTGAGTCTGGGGTAAACAAGATGTGGGGGAGGGGCTGGCAGGCAGAAGGGTGAGAGCGAGGACTGGTTATAACTGGAGTGACATCATTACTGCCCTGTAATGCCCTCCTCCATGCTTTACTCCTGCCTGGAGGAGTCACCCTCTGCCCGGAATGCCTTTCTTTCTCCATAGCTGCTGTCTAAATCCTACTTATCAATAAATGGATAAAAGGCCTCCTCCTCCAGGAAGCTATCCGGGATTCTCCTGCTTGGTGAGTGTTCCCTGTAGCCTGATTTCCCTCAGCCCATCGTTGACTCATCTAAGGCAGTTGCCATGATACGCTGTGGTTACTTGGTGTTGTGGGTTGAATTCTGTCCCATTCCCAGAAGATATGGTTCTTGTGAATGCAACCTTATTTGGAAGTCGAGTCTTTGCAGATGTAATTAGTTAAGAAGAGGTAATCAGTTAAGGTGAGACCTAGTCCGATACGACTGGTGTCTTTATAAGAAAAAGATGAACAATACAGAGACAGATGCCCAGAGAATGCCAGGTGACAACAGAGGCAGAGATTGCACTGATACAGCTGCAAACCATGGAATGTCAAGGGTTAATGGCCCACCGGAAGCTGGGAAGAGGCAGGGGAGGATTCTACAAAGAGTCTCAGAGAAAGCATGGCCTTGCTGACATCTTGATTTTAGATTTGCAGCCTCAAGAACACTGAGAGAATAAATTTATGTTGTTTTCATCCATTCAGTCCATGTTAGTTTCCTACAGCTGTCCTAGGGAGCTAATACACTGGGGTGCAGGCCTTGGCCTCCTCCTGGAAAGTTCCCCGCTGTAACACAATGTGGCACGGGATCGGTGCTCAGTTAACATTGAGAGAGGAGTAAACGGCTGGATGGATGTCTCCCTGGAGAGGAGGCTCCACATCCGGCTGGTCTTTGTGTCCCCAGACTGCCTCGCATGGACCCAGGTACTGTACTAGTTTGTGTCCCTGTGGCCCCCAGGCTGGTCACCACAGTGGACGCCCAACTGGCCTCCCTACCTCCACCCTTGTCTTCCAGCCACTTCCTCAAATTTTGCCGAACTCCTAGGTAATTCCAAACTGATTGGACTTTTCAGTCGCTGGACCATTGCCCACTCCATGTTCTCGGCCTAGAGTGCCCCCACCTTGTCCATCAGGCAAACCCCGACTCGTCCCTTGAGCTCCCCTGCGCTCTCTGGCCGTGGTGTCTGTAGGACAGTTGCTATCAACCTGGATGACAATGATTTGTCTCCTTGTCTGTCCACCCTGCTGACCTGTTAGTGTCTTGAGATGAAAATATCTTTTATTTCTCACCTCTGTGTCCCTATGCCTTCCAATAAAGGAGGCGCTGGTGGATGCCTGAGGGGTGAATGAGGGTGTGAATCTGGGCTGAGTGGTGAGGAGGAACAGTCCTCTTTTCCCTTAGGGAGCCTGTTAGATGATTTTCACATCTGCCTCACTCCCTTCCAGGGCTCAGTGTCCCAAAGGACCGCGAGGCTTGTGGGGAGATCTGACGGGCAGAACTGGAAGGGGCCTTCGTGTGACCTTCTGGTCTACCTTTCTAAGGTCTGTGATGAGGGACCCAAGATCAGAAGAAAGGAAACGGCTTGTCCTTTCACACTGGGGCAGGTGTCCAAAGCCCCACAATTTTGGTTGGAGCCTCTGGTCACTTTACTTGATAGGACTCTGCAGCATTAGGGGCTAGAATTGGGGGACTTGATGGGGAAAGATGGAAGGAGAAGAAAACTTAGAACCTAGAGAGAACTTAGACTTACGGTGCACCTACTTTGTGCCAGGCCCTGGGTGAGCTGCTTTGAGACTTTATCTGGAATTCTCAGCACAGCCCTAGGAGGCAGGTACTATTTATGGATGAATGAACGGAGGCTCAGTTGCCCCAATGCCCACAGCTGGTGGAGCTGGGATTTGAACCTAAGCCCACCTGGCCCCAAGGCTCTGAGCTTTCTGCTACATTACAGTGGACCCTCCATAAAGGGCTCTGGACTCTAGGTCAGGTCATGGCCTCAGGGGTGGCCAATCCGAAAGGGCAGCAAACTCTGTATTCCCAGATTCCTGGAGAACATTCTGCAGTTTGTGTTTTTCAAAATGGAAGCAAAAGCTCTGGGGTTCTCAGGCCCTTGAAGAAGCTCTTCTTCCCACGGGAGCAATTAAGTCAAGAGGGGGGAGGAGTAGGATTGAGGCTGGGGGCTCAGACTTAAAGGATTTTATCCACAGCCTGATGGGGCTAATATAAGAGGCTACCGCAAAGGTCACATTAATGGAGGTGGAGTGTCCAGGGGGAGGGAGGTGATTATTCTGCTGGGCATTGCAGGAGCCAAACAGTAGTCTGAGCAGGGCCCACTCCTGGGATCTCACACTGAGAGAGACATCGCCTGGTGAGGGGGTTGGGGATTTTTCACCCAGAAAAGACACAGCAGGAAATGAGAACTGTCATCAATACCTCAAGGGCTCTCCAGTGGAAGAGTAATTAGACAGATTCCTTCTGGTTCTAAGAGCCGGAGCAAGGACCAGCAGCTGGAAGGTATGGGAAGCCAGACTTCATGTCTCTCCTCTTAAAACACAAGGGGCTCCCTTGGTGGGAATAATACCTCTATCACAGGAGTCATTCAAGAGAGATGGTAAAAAGTTGAGTCAGCATGAAATTATGGGTTGGACCAGGTGCCTCACTGCAGATGATGAGAATGTCTGGCCTCGGGAGATGCTCCTAACTCGACTCTCATTATGAAATTTTCTATGGCAATACATTAAGTACTTGCTAAAAAGCCAGAGGCCCTGGTCTTTTGAATCAGGCATTTCCCTTGAGCGTGGGGTCTGGGAAACTGCCTTTTAAGGTGATTCTGATATGCAACTGGGCACTGTCTATGAGGTCAAGGGGGCAGCAACCTCCTTCAACCCCTTCTCCCAATTCTCCTTAGAGAGATGCTCAGTGCCTCCCACTCCACCCCTCAGCCCCTCAGGCCTTCAGTCCCAGGCCTGATCTACTGCAGGCCACGAGGCCCTGACTGGCTGAGGCAGAGTCTACACCTGGTGGTTGGTCCCTTTCCATCATGATGTTCTGGAAAAGCAGGAACAAAGTGCTGACATGACCTGGTCTGGAACACAGGGTCAGGAGAAGCATCCCTGAGGCCTGGACTATTTCTCTGGCATTTGCCAGTAACACGGGGTGGTGGCTAATTGTTGTGTCAACTTGACTGGGCCATGGTGCCCAGATATAAGGTGCAGCATCATTCTGGATGTTTCTGTGAAGATATTTGCAGATGACATTAACATTTAAGTCAGTGGATTTTGGCCAGATGGCCCTCCATCACGTGCATGGGCCTCATCCAGTCAGGTGAAGGCCTGACTAGAAAAAAAGACTGACCTCCCCCAAGCAGGAGGAAATTCTGTAGCCTTCAAACTTGAACCATGGCATTGACTCTTTTCTGTGTCTCTGGCCTATTTACTCACCCTGTAGATTTTGGACTTGCCAGCATTCACAATTGTGTAAGCCAATTCCTTTAAATAAATCTTTTATACACTCACACCTCAACCACTATACCTGGCAGTGTAATATATGTATATACACACACACATTATTATACACACACACACACACACATTATTATATACACATACACACATCCTATAGGCTCTGTTTCTCTGGAGAATCATGACTGAAACACAGCGAGACAGACCAAGGAGATCAGTAGAGGAGTCCCGCAGAGCCGAGCTCCCTGGGCACCAGGAACTGCCAGGCAGAGAGGCGGCACAGAGAATACAAAAGCTCATTCTGCCAAAGCCATTTCCCTCTGCTCTGAAGTCGGCTTCAGAAACGTAGAGCGCGGGCAGGCGGGGAGATGTACATGAAGTTCCTCAGAACATTCTTAGGAAATGCAGGATGAAGCCAAGCCAGAAAGCCAGTAATTGGGGAGCCAGTGGAGGGGCTGGGCCAGCTGGTTGAGAGCACATGCCTTAACCTGTCCGGACACAGGAGGGGATGCAGAAAGTCAGGGCTGGAGAGAGGGAGCCTCCAGAAAACTTGGAAAAACTAGAGACAGAGACCTGCAGAGGCCAGCTCCCAAATCACCTGGAGAATCCAAGTGAGGAAAGTTCACAGAGAATGTTCCCAAGCCCTTGAGATCCCAAATTCTCAAACCAGAGAGACCTACGGGGTCATCCAATCCAGCCCTCTGCCTTCAGACTGCAGAGCTGGCAGCCCAGACAAGAGGATCCATGTATTGGGAGTATTTGCAAAGAACATTAGGGAGGAAGAGAGGGAAAGAGAGAGGAAGGAGGGGCATCTTGATGATATGGCGACCACGACCTTAGCAGGTTTTGAGCACCTGCTGGGCACCAGGCACTGACCTCAGAGCTCTCTGTGCACTGTCTCTTTGCACTGTGAATATGGACACTAACGATATGCAGCAGGTACTGCATAGTCCTGTGCCCACTTTACAGATGAGGAGACTAAGGCACTGGTGAAGCAACATCCAGGTAGAGAGTGATGGGCCTGAAATTCACACCCAGATAAGTCGGATTCCAAAGCCATGTTCTTAACCAACAAAGAAGAAGAAGAGTGTGTGGAAGGGAAAAGAAATAATGTAATCCAGACATTTTATGAATAAGGAAGCAGGCCCAGGAAGGACAAAGAACTTTCCTGGGGTCTTGAAGCTGGCAGTGAGAGCTTGACGTGAAGGTGGTCAGTGGGGAGACTAGGCGCAGGGTCCACTACTGAAGGCTGCAGAGCTGGACCAGGGGTCAACTGGGAAAAGACGCAAGAGGGAGGGCCCCAGGAATGGATGGTCCCCCAACCCCAGCAAGTGTGTTCTCAAGCTCTGGGGAAGGGCTCCTGCCAAATCTCTCTCCTGACAACCCTGGAATTCCACCTTTCATGTCCCTCTTCTCCCAGGTTTCTCCTAAATGTACAAACACCCCAGGGAGGCATGCACACTGCAGTCCAGCTCGGACACCTTCAGCAAGGGTGCACCTACGTGGTGACTTTTTACAAATGTCTCTGGCACCTGGAAGTGAAAAAAAATTAGCCCAACTTCAGGCTACCCCTTGAACATAGGTTTAGGTAGTAAGTCTGAGGATAATCCACAGAGAGAGCAGTCTGGGGAGAAGGGGAAAGAGGAGGAAGGGGCTGCTACAAATGCTCGGAGGTACCCCCAGGCTTCTCTGACTAGCATTTCCTAAACTAAACATCATCTTTCCTCCCAGACTTCATCCTCCTCCTTGGCTGATGGCGCTGTGATTCTGGGAGTCATCCCCGACTAGCTCTCTCTCTCCCCCATCCCGTCAGCAAATGTGTCCTGCCAATTCTCCCACGTCGACAGATCCTGAATCCTTCTGCTTCTCATCCCTCCACTGCTGCCAGTTAGTCCAAGTCATCACTTCGCACCTGGACTAATGCTACCGCCTCCTACCTGATCTCCCTGATCTCGCCTTGCAACCATCCATTTTCACTCTGCAGCCTAAGTCATCTTTTCAAAACACAGATCTGGTCCGGTCCTTGCCTCCTAAAACCCTTTCCATGATGCTTCACTGTCTGCGGGATAAAGCCCAGACTGCTATGCAGGGCTCATTAGGCCCTCCGGGATCTGACAGCTACCAGCCTGCCCAGCCCCACCTCCTGCCCCTGCCCAGGGCACCCTCCACTCCAGCCACCTGTGCTCCCTGGGGTTCCCTCCCTGAGGACCGCCCTCCAGCATCTCCCTGCGTTTGCCCCTGCTGTTCCACCACACTAAAATCTCTCCTTCTTCCCCATCCCCTGGCTCTTTCGTGGAGCCCATCCCCTAAGAGATAAGCCAGGCATCATCGCCTCCGGGAAGTCTTCCTGGATGTCCCCCGCCCTCAGCCCCAGCCCAGGGAGATAGCCTGGCCTCTCGGCATTCAAGGCAGTCTGTGTTTTAATTATGTGTTGACTTGTCTGTCTCTGCTAGACTGTGAGCATGTGAGCTTTTTAAGTAATACAGGGATTGTATCTTTCTCATCACCAATGACTAGCTCTGCCACGTAATTAGAGCTCAACAAGCATCTCCAGGATGAAGGCAGGTGTGTAAGCAGCCGTGATGCCAGGTAGAAGGTGATAAGAGATGCGGTTATAATGAGAGGTACCAAGGAGACAGAGGATTGATTCTAAGTCTTTCTGGAAGCAATGGCATTGGCGAGGGGCCCCAAAGCATGGGGAGGGTTTCCACAAACAGAGATGGGAAAACAAGAGGCAGCTGGGGGCTCTGCCGAACGTTTGTATAAACACACTGTAGATGCTGGCACTGCGGGCCTAGAAGCAGGTCTGAGACCCGACCTTAGCATCCAGTCCACTTTGATCTCTGACCTTGCCCTTCCGACCATGACACTAGCGGACCTGGATCCCCAGGGCAGACTGCTTTTCCTTTGTACCACTGGAAGAAGCAATACATTTGGACCTTTAAATGGCCTGGCCAAATTCTTCATTGTACTGATTTGTCTTTATTCACCAGGCAGCTTGGTCTCACTCAGCCACTCTTCTGTTTCCTTGTTTTATCCTCTGTGGGTCCAAGGCCTGCAAGTAGCTGGAAGGGAACCAGAGCCTCAGGGGAGTCGGGGCTTAGGATGACCCAGTGGCTGAGTGTTTCCTGCTGCTTCCTGAGGCCCTCTGTTCTTCGGGGCTCTGCGGATCCTGCTGAGAAGACAAGCTTCTGCGCTAAGAGGCGTATTTGAATGTGCTGACAAGGTCTCTATATTAACCAGGACTTGAATGAGTGTCACCAGAAACCCACAGACAAGAAGATGTATTTTCTCCCAAATTGGTTGTTCGTATTCAGGAAGCTGGCCGTGCGTTGGGGGCTTAGCACGCATGCGTGCAATTAGAAGCCAGGCAATCGTGCCCCTTGGCTGACTGGCACTGGGAGCTTAGCTGAGTGCAGAGGCTCACCTGGTGCCCAGGAGCACAGGATCAAGAGATTTGCTTTGCTGGCAATTCAGCTGCGCTTTTGATTATGGAACGAAAAATTTAAAAAGCAAAACCAACATCAAAACAGAGGAGAAAAACGATTCAAGGTGAAATAGTCAAGTTGTGTGGACTTTCAGTGTCTGAGAAACCACAGTACACTGTTTCTGGAACCCCCTCTTGGGAGCAAGAAGCAGGTGGCTGAGGACAGTAGGGAAAAGGGGGGGGGGCTGGACCTTTCTGGAGCACCTACATGCTAAGCACTGGGAGTTGCCTAAATTGCGGGGCCAGAGGGCAGAGTGGTTAAGAGTAGGATGTCAGCGCCAGTCAACCTGGGTGCAGAATCTGGCACTGTCCTCTCCAACTGTGTCTCCTTGGGCACTGCTTAACCACCCTGAGCCTTTTTTCTCAGCAGTGCAATAGAAGTAGTTACAATGATTAAATAAGCAAATACATATAGTTTAGAACCCAACCGGGCCCACACTCCATGTTCACTAAGTATTGCCTATAATTATTGCATTAACTTTATTAATCTTCACAATAACCTATGAAGTATGTACTTTTTTCTCCTTGGCTCTCAAACAAGGAAACAGGCTCAGAGAGAGCAATTTCCTGTCCAGGTCACACAGCTGGTAAAAGGCAGGGATGGAATCAACTCCACGTTGGACAATCTCCTTAACACCTGATGCCTGTGGTAGGAGCCTACTCCACCACTGACGTTTGGTGTCAGGGCTTGTCCTGGCTCCAGAGATCTCAGTCCTATAATGGAGGCACCATTCATTCCCAGTACATGATCCCCACATGATGGGGTCCCTGGAGCAGAGCAGGCCTCCCTTGGGGAACCCCTCATTCTATTCTCCTCACAGATGTAGAAATCATGGACCAGAAGGGATCAAGACAGCATCCTGTGGACCTTCCTTCTCACCTGGGATGACAGAGCAGTGGGCTGGGAGTCAGCAGATACAGGTTCCAGCCCCAGCTCTGCCACTAACCCAATGAGTGACATTGGGTTAGTCACTTTCCCCATCTCTAAAGTGAAGGAGTTGGGTTCAACCATCCTGAGCTCTCTGAGGCTCTATGTTTACAGTTCTGAGGATCAGTGTCACATCTCACACATTAAGATGAGAAAGTAAGTGTTTCAGCCAGTTGATCGCAATGAGAAGTGATAAGTCATCCATTAAGTGCCCATTGGAAGCACATCCTTTTCGCACATACCATAAACTCAATGGGCTTTGAGAAGGGTTGGGAGAGCCCGGACAGAATCACTGTTTACGCTGCACAGCGCAGACTTGATGCTTCACTCACCAGAGCTCATTGCATCCCCAACCCCGCCCCACAGCACCCTAGTGACACAGGGACTGTTGGTGAGGCCATTTCACAAAGGAGACAACTGAGACTCAGAGAGGTTAGGTTGAACTGTTACCAACCAGGGTTCCTGGTCTCCTTAATCAATAGAAATTGATAAGAGGCCAGATGAGAAATTCAGGGATGGCTTTACTGGGACTCGGGCTACAGCACAAACGAGGGAAAACAAGTAACAGGGTCCTTTTCTCGCTCCCTAAGGTGGGGCGAGCTGGTCCCTTAAATGGGGTGAGGGTAGGGGCGGGTCCAGGGGTAGGGCTAGAAGGGCGGCTTAGGTGGTCTGCCCACCCCCTTGGAGGTGCTGTGTGCAGGGATGATGCACAGTATCTTGCTTCTGCTCCCGGCACCCTACTTTTGCTCCCGGCACCTCAGAAGTGGCAGTTGGGTTTTTGAGTTTTTTGTATCTTACTGCTCATAACTTGCCCTAACTGCGCATGCACATAGTTAATTTTAGTACTGTATAGTTTCTTTGTATCCTATTGTTCCGTCTGGGTCCCAGTATAAGTACTCAGCCCAGGGTCCCAGGTCTCTGGTCCCAACCTGTCTCAGAACCAGTATCCTTTGAATCCTTTGAATTTGATCACCTTTGAATCCTTAGATTTCTGACTCCAATTCTATGCTCCTTAGAAGTTTCCACACAAACAAAAATTTCCAAGCAAACAAATGACCTCCATTATTTGTTCTTTTTAAAGCATCGTGCTATTCTTCCACAATCTCTCTTCCACCTGCAAAGCAGGAACCGAGCTCCAGTTCATATTTAATAGCTCCAAACCCTGTCTGCCCTGGAACCAAACAGTCTGATCAGGGCCCGGAAAGCTTGAGCCTGAATGTCTAGCACATGGCTGGCCGGTGTCTTCCGAAGCTAGCCAAGTTGGAGCTTGCCTGGGGGCGGAGTGATCATTTCCCTGGCGGGGCAGAACCCACTCCCCATGTGTTTCCCATCTTCCATAGCTCTCCTGTCCTAGCCGGGTTCCTTCTTTTCAGATCTTTACCAGATATCCGGCACCAGCCCCGTCTTGTGTATCTGGCCTGGTCCTCTGTGCAGCGGGTGGAGCCACAGCTCCTTCCTGCCCCACCTTAGGAAGCAGAGAACCCACTGTCTTCCAGGCAGAGGTGGGGGCTCTGGAGTCAGGGGTGCCTGGGCCCTCTGCCTTTTATTAGTCATGTGATCCTGGCAAATCACCTCATTTCTCTGGGCCTCAGCCTTTATATTTGAAAAACTGGGAGGCTATTTCCTCTAAGAGCTATATACAGGTTAATGTGCACAGTGCTTTAGATCTGGCTTTGGTGGAAGCACCAGAGGATCTTCTGGGAGGTAAGGAGGGACGGGATGGGGAGGTGAGGGGCAGGTCCCTCGGTGCCCCAGCCGTTCCACCAGAGCAGTTCCCCTGGTATCTGGTTTAGGTGGCGGGTTTGGCTTGTGATTTGGCATGGAGGAAAGGGTGATGCAGCTGAAAGGAAGTATAAAACTCACGGCTATTGTGTTATTGTGTGGGAGCACTGGGCACCCAGCAGGCATTTCATTAATGTTAGCACTTTCCCCGTGCCTTTGGTCTGCCTCCATCAATCTCTTCCCCTGGATTCGTTATTCAGTGGCTCAACTAAAAAGCGAAACCAAATGAATGGAGAGAAGGTAGTAGTGGGAAGAAAAGTGCTTTAAAAATATCAGGTGAATCCCTCACAAGGTATCATGTCACAGACCCCATGGCAGCTCCACACCGAGGGCCCCCTGCCTGCAATAAGCACCAGAAAACACAGGCACAGACCCCTGGTCCACCCACACGCCATTCACAACAGGCGTTCCTCCTCCTCTCCTGAAGGGAGGGCCCACAGGGAAACAGCTTTGAAGATGTGGGAAGGGGCTCAGGAGGTGAGAAGGCCCGAGGGGCCTGGCCTGGCTGCTTCCTGCAAACGAGCAGGGGCTGCTGGACTGTGAGGGTCCCACGAAAGAACAGAATTTGCCCCAGTTGCCACAGATACTCTGAAAACAAGAGACCGACTCCAGAGAGCAGCTCCGCAATTGGAGCCACAGCGCCACCTCCAGGCTTCCATCCACATTGCACTTCCCCTGCCAAACAGCTGCTGGGCTGCACAGACCATGCTGGGGGCTCAAATCAAATCCGCTAATCCTGCAAGATGTTGTGCTGCTGATGTGCTGAGATAGACCAGCTTGGAGTGGAGAGGAAGGTCGTTTCTAATAAGTGCATTGCAGCCAGGATGTTGGGGCGGTGCTCCAGGCAGAAACTGGCAGAGCTGGAAGCCTGAATCTTTCATCTTAGAGATGGGGAAACTGAGGCTCAGAGCCCTGCCCACAGTTACATAGTGAGTTGTAGGCAGAGCTAGGACCTGAACACAGGCTCTTAAGATTCCTGTTCCTCTCGTCTTGGACAGTTGTTTACATGTTAATTCCACAATAACTTTACTGTGTAAGACACAGCCACCATGAGCCTGCCATACACACTGAGTGGTTCCTTTTCACTCCAAAGGACCAGAAGCAGGCTGAGGTTGCAGCTTCAGATGAGCATCAGAACGTGGGCTCCAAAAAGCCCAAGGAGAGATATTTGCTCTCATAGTGGACGCGAAGGGATTTCATTCACAGGACCCACCTACCTTCCTACGCAGCCTCACACTCATTCTCTCCATCTGGCAAACTCCTACTCCCATGGCTACTCACCAATTGCCATCCTGTGAGGCCTTCTCTGACCCTTTCTCCATGTGGAATCCATCATTTCTGCCTTGTGCCATCCCTGTACCTACTGGAGAATTACTCATTGGGTGGATCCCCACGTAGCAGGATGTTTTGCATTTCTATTTATCTAGATGGGAAATTCTGGCCAGGAACCAGATTTTATTCTTCCCTGTGTCTCCAAAGCCCAGCAAGAGCCAGGCAAAGAGCAGGTAGGTACTAAGAAAATGATGGATGATGGATAGATGCGTGGATGGATGGGTGGATGGGTGGATGGATTGGAAACGGGGTAAGTCTAGGGGATGGGGTATCACTCTTTAGATCTTAGAACAGTGATATCGTCTGTTCTAAGAAGACATACATCTAAGAACATCTGTTTCTAAGCCAATGTTAAAAAAGCATAACTGCTGCTGTGCATGTGAAGAGGACTGGGGCGCTGACATCACCTATAAGCCCCTCCTCCTGACCACCTCATTCCCCTGGTTGCCCAGGGAACCTGCTGAAATTCCGACAGTGATTATGGAGGTGTTTTACCAGATGGTACTGCGATGCCTGTACAAGAATCACCTGAAGAGTTCCTTAAAATGCAGTTTCCTGGGCTCTGCCTTCAGGGTTTCTGACTCAGTGAGTCTGGGGCAGGGCCTGGCAATCTGAGTTTTTTCATTAACCCCACTCAGGTGATTTCCAATGCATAGGTAACTTTGGCAGCCACTCACTAAAGAGGATCGGCACACAGGGGCATGCCAGGAATTGCCTTTGCTGACTGGCCCATCCAGAGAGGCTGAGAAATTGATCTAAAGTGCCGCAGATGTTAAATGGCAGAAAGTGCCTGACGGGCCCTCCAGCACCTAGCGGCCAGGAGGTGGGTAAGGCGGAAGCTGCCACACTCACTGAAAAGGTGGCCTTCCCCCACCCCTACAAGCTGCTGTGAGCCGGGCCTGCCTTGCGCTCCGTCCCCTCGCAAAGCCCAAAGTGGCAGGGCTTACTCTGTGTTTACCAAGGCAGACAAGCCAGCAGCTGTTTTCAGTGTCTGTTTCTACCTAAACAGAGCTGTCGTTCCCAAACATGGACTCTGCCAGCAAATGTTACCAGACCTGGAACACTGGCCCCAGTTGTGTTCAGGCTGGAAAGAGCTCAAGGATGATGACAGAACCGGAAGATCATTCTGGACCCGGGGAATGGCCAAACATCCTGGCAACTCTGAGTGGGCAAGCAGCCCTCCCAGGCCAGCTGGTGAGCTCCAGGAAGGAGGGGAAAGGGCTCACTGCAAGGCAAAAGAAGACATATGGCAGCGCCCAAATCTCTGCTTGTGCCCATGTTCCAACAGGACCTATGCTCTGGTCATACTGGGCCTTTTGTTGAGCACCTACTATGTGCCAAGCATTATATTTGGTGCCTTGCTGTCTTGGCTCAGCCTCACAATAACCCCAGGAGACAGATAATATCACTGTGCCTGTTCCACATATAAGGAAACTAAGATCCAAGAGACAAAGAGACTTGCCTAGATCCTGAGCTTGCCTAGATCCCTTGCCTAGATCCTGGTCAGACCAGATGCAGAGTCAGAACTTGAGTCCAGGTTCCTCTCCTTTTCCCAGGCTTCCCTGCTGCCAGCTGCGCTGGTCCCCACATTCATCCCAGGCTGTCTGGTCTCCCTGTTTCTGTCCATACTGTTCCCTTGATCCAGAATGCCTTGTCCCGATTGCCACTGAGCATCATCCTTCTGGTTCTTCAGACTCAAGTCACAGGCTGCCACTTCCTGGAAGCCATCCTGGATCCCATCTCCCATCAGAGTAGAGAAGTTAATTGCTACATTTCCACAGCACATGGTCAGCCTGGTATTTAGCCCCATTTTCACCTGCCTTGCAGTCACTGATTTCCATGACAATCCCCCTAAGTCTCAATCGCCAGCCCCACCATCACCACCACCCAGCTCCTGCTCATCACGCCCCTGTCCCCAGTGCCAAACTTAGGCACTTTTTCCCTCACCAGGCTTTCAGGCTGTCCCTTTGGTGAACTCCACAGGTCCACGGCCCATATGCAGACTGAGTACCTGTACCCCCTCCCCCCTCCCCCCACCATCTCAATGGCCAGTGGCTGCTGGTCACTACTGAGGGCAAGCTGGTCTGTTGGTCTAATGGAGGAGCACTGACTTCTAAGCCAGAAGATTGAGGTTTGAGTCTTGGTTCTGAAACAAATTCACTGGGTGACCTTGGCTAAGTCACTGAGCTTCTCTGGGTCTCAAGCTCCATCTGTAGAATGCGTGGGAGGATGGAATAGATGATCTCTCTGTTACATTGCTTGTCAAGCACTGACTATGCATTGAATGGGGCATCCTATATATGGCATTTGCATCTTTACCAAGGATCTAATCCATTGAGCCCTCGAGTAGCTACGGAATACCTGCCTGATGGAGATGAAGGCGGGCTCAGCCAGAGGAGCGGGGTCTGCCTGTGAGTGAGAAGAATTGAATTTGGGTGGGTGAGCTGAGGGCCGTGAATGCCCTGGCACTGGGGTATGATGCCTTGCACAATGAGCCTCATAAACGTTGACCATTATCACCGGGAGGAGCGCGCCCTCCACTTTTACCCACAGTGTAATAATAGCAGCTACCATTAACTGACCACCCGCCACATGCCAGGCAATGTGATAAGTAATTTGTTTGTACTCATGATCTGAATTCTTCTTCCCCCAAACTCTACGAGATCCCCTCCATTTTGGGGGTCTGGGGGTCTGAAGATCAGAGAAAGGAGACAACTTTCCCCAAATCTCACAGCTGCAAAGGGGCAGCACCCCCAACAAGCTTTAGTAAGCACCTAACAGGTCCCGGGCAGTGGCTGGAACACAAAGGGTGTAGAATCTGGCTTGGGCCTTCGGGGTACCTCCTGGCAGCCACCAGCCAACCGAGGAACAGGTCTCTACCAGCTATTCGTTCTGGAATGCTATTTTCTCCTCTGTGAATGTTGATAGACAGGGGACAGATAGCTCCTAGCTTGACTCTCTGCCAGCTGGGCACCGGGAAAGGATGTCAAGTCCGGAGAGCATTGTTCACGATCCGCGGCTGCGCCCGCCCGCCTGCCCCACCCACCCTACCCCACCCCGCATTTTATCCGACTTCGCTGGATGCTATTATTCAGCGCTGAGCCATCACCGGGAGCCGCAAAGCAGTTAATTATACACGTATAATCCCCTTCTTCACAAGAAGCTGATCTTCTAGGGTTGCGAGAAGATAAGATTTATGTCTCTTTCAATTCCTTTATTCTCTCATCAACATAGATTCATATTTCAGTTTCCCGCATCGGAAACAAAAAGGAAACCCGCTCGGCCCACTGCTGCCGGAGGGAGATAAATTAGGCTACACAAAGAGCCAGTCCTATAAACTCAATCTCTTTCCCTTCCTTTCATGTTTGTGATTATAAACAGAGTCAAGGGCAGTTGAAATATATCCCTCTGCCTGCCTGCCTGCCTTGTTCCGCTCAAAGCAGACAAACGCGGCGATAGCAAACCGCGTGGTACCGGGGAAAGAGGAACATAGGCCCCCACGATCCGACGCCAGCCTGGTGAGTGGATCAGATAGAAAGGCCTTTGTCTCCTGCCTTTCCGCGGTCACCCAATTGTTTCAAAACGCCTTGGAGAGAAGCTGGACGCGGCGCCACTGCGAGGGCGTTCATTTTCTCCACGGCCACGTGCGCGATGCTATTTGCTGGAAAGAAAGGGCCTTGCAAGTTGGCCGCCCGCGCGGCGTGGTGGTGCCAGGGCCCCCGGCCAGTTTTAGTCACGCGGACAGAGGTTGCCAGCAGATCAGGCCACAGAGCAAGGCCAGTTTTAGCAGCCCCTAGGAACAGATTCCAGGCTCTTCAGAGAAAAAAAAAAGGCCCACTTACTGAGAGCGGTCCCCAGTGAAAGGACACTACCCTTCTGTAGAGGAACTGGGGTGGGCTATTTTGATCATTGTCCTTGCTGTTCCACTGCTTTTGTTGCTTTTTTTGGCTTCACTGGAGTTACTAACTGTCAAGAGCTCCGCTGGCATATGAGGAACAAGGGGCCCACAGAAATGAACTGATTTGCTTGGGGAAATGGAGCAAATTGGTGGCAGAACTGGGAATGACAAAAGTTCTGATGCTAACGGTGACCGGGACTTACTGCAGAGGGCCAGGCACTGTGCTGAGAGTCATCTTATGTCAGCTTCATAGCAACAAAGAAGGAAACATCATCACGCTCTACAGGAAAGGAAATTGAGTCTTGGAGGAGGTAAGATACAGGCTGGAGGCCATAGAGTTAGTGGCCATCTCCCAGAGTCCCCGTGCTAAACTGTAACGCAATGCCACTTCCCCCAGGTACTCTTTTCAGGCATCCTGACTCTCCTCTGAGGCTATTTTTTAAAACTTCTGATTGGGGGAAGGGAAAATCTAATTTTTGAAAGGTAAGAAAGGGAGGAAGGGAAGAGAAGAAACTGAATACAGGATCCAGGTTAGCCTCTGTAATACAATGTCATCCCGTGAGATGCAAGACAACAGTCTTTAATAGACTTTGAGATTCAATTATCCTTTTATATTTCCAGCAGACTTGTCATCATCTAAATCATTCTTTCACTGTAAACACACCCCCATTCACGAATAGAATATAAAACAAATCATGTTTGAAAGTCGTGTCACTTCTGAGCCATCACTCTTCAAAGACACACACCGCGGCATTGGCTCCCGAGGGAAGAGGGTTAATAAAAGCCTTGGGCACCGTCTTCAGTTCAAAGCCTGGGGCCTGTCTCCCAGATGGATGGGAAGTGCACTCTGATGCTGAGGCTGAATCAGTCTTTTCCATTCTGGAGCTGTGAAAGGCTGTTCTCTCTGCTCCGAGCCACCCTCTTCCAGCCCTCAAAGGAAGGATAGCAACTCCTGACTCTGTCTGGATCATTCCAATTATTTTTTCCAAAAGCCTTTCCAAGTCTGATATCGCAGGTGAATGCCAACACATTCGATCTCTCTAACAGATCGAATGTTAGAGAGATGCCCAGCCCGGCCCCACTCTTTTAGGAAGCTGGGTTCTTCCCATGAAGAATGCACCAGCCTCGCCAAGAGAGGGAACCCAACCTTACACAAGGCCTACCCAGAAACTGGCTCCTAAACTTCCCTTCTCATTCCAGTCCTCTCCAGCACTTTTTTCCTCTTTTTTTAGCTTTTGCCATTTTTTAAAAAAGTTACAAAATAGTACCTGCTCATTGAAACATATTATTTGACTGAGCTGTGGGAAGCAGAAGTTTCCTCATTCTTCTCTAACCCAATTCCACGTTCCTGAGTAGCCAGTTACCAGCAGTCTGATGTGTGTCCCTCCACATATTTCTTTTGCTTCATGTAGATATTAGAGATTCCCCAGAACCTAATTTTTGCCCTTTTTATAAATATGGGATCGAACCATACATGTTGCTCTACAACTTACTGTTTAGAATGAACAAACCAGCATGGATATCTTTTTAGGTCAATACAGAGATGCTGGATTCATTCTGTTTAATGAGGTTGCAAGCATGAGATTATGTAGTATGACTGTACCACAATGTTCCAGACCATCATGTATCCTTTGGCTCTTCTGGATAGTATGTCTCCTGGATATCACGATATTATATCATGCCTGACCAATCATATCTATGAAAGCTATGGTTTCTCTCCATTTATAAACTGTCTCTCTTTGGCAAGGCTTTCCAGGCTGGCCCAGCCTTAGGGAGAGAACTCCTTATTCATATGATGTTCCCCGAAGTGGTCCCTGCCACAGTAGTCCTCACCTTTCAGGCAGAACTCAGACAGACTTGTAAAAGCAGGTTTCACTGCCATGAAATCTGGACTTCCTTTCGGCAATGGAAAAAGAAAAAAAAAAAAAACCAGAAAGCATAGCTAAATCCTTAAAACGTCATAAGCAGGCGTGGAAAAATACTACACGCAATTCTAGACATAAACCCACTACCCACCAGGAAGACTTCAGAAAAACAATCCCTGAGAACACAAAAAGGGGCTGTTTACCAAAGAATTGCTTTCATAATGCTGTTGCTGCATTTTATTAGAGAGGGAAGAAGCCTGAAGTGGAGACAGGCTACAGAAGATTTCTGTGTTCATTTAAACTGAATGCTAAAACACTCTGGGTCTGAAACGTTTCAAAACTGGAAGTAAATTCTTTGAAGCATTCTGCTTTTCTAGAGCTCTTTTATGGAAGTTACATTCGAATGGTTTTAGAAATCAAAATGAAATCTCACGAAATGTATTAAGACTCTGTATCCTTTAGAACTAGTTATTCCTTTTCCGGGACTCTATCCTAAGGAAATAGTCAGCAATGCTAATAAAATACATGGAAAAGGATGTTTATCTCAGCAATACTTATAATTTTGAAAAATAGAAAACAAACTAAATGGTCTACAACAGGGAAATGTAATAGTACACAACTATTTGAAAAGATAGGCACAAAGTGTTGAATGTTAAGAACAAATGATTCTGTTGTGCTGTTAAGTAAAAAAGAAATATAAATTGTATATTAAAACTATGCAAAAATATACATAGAAAACACTGGGAGGAAATACATTAACATATTAACAGTGGTTATCTCTGGGTGGTAGCACAATGTCTTGTTTTTCTTCCTCTTTTACTTTTCTGTAATCTATAAATTTTCTAAAATGAACCTGCATTATTTTTATAATGGAGTAAATTAAATATTCTTAAACCACACACAACAGATAGAGCTGATTCTGCTATTCTGGGGATCATGGGGTGGTATGTATGAAAAAGGATGGGTGTGGATAAGGTTAAGGGTTTACTGGGATGGGGGTAGTGATGGAGAAGGCCCCTCCACTCTGCCATCTTTAAGAGTGTGGGTCATAAAATGCAGTATCTTCTGCAGAACAACCAGTACGCCAAGAAACGTCAAAGGGATGATACCGTCAATTCACTCAACATGTAGTGTGCCCCTACTAGGTGCCAGGCACTTGGGGAAATGACCAACTTCACATCCGAGTTTATTAAAAAGCAAGACTGCACTCTGTCCCCATCATCATACATGACTTGCAGCACACTGATTATCTTGATTTTTCCCTCTATTGTTCTCAGAAAGGCAAGCAAAAAGAAAAATGAACAAGTTGTGATTTGCAATGGATTCAAGAAAGAACATATTGGAAGTAGCCTCAGGACTTTCAACTGACTCTGCTAAGAGGGTATGTTTATCATTGGAGCCAGCTCGGGGAGGGGAAAGACGTAGCCAGGCAGTTATCAAACTCTGATTTGCAGTTTCTGCTATCTGTTCTGAAAATTCTTGACTGATGTGTGATCTCATTCAGCGAATATTTACTGAATACCTATTATGTGTTGATGATATTCCAGGAGGTGGGGGTAGTGAAGCAAATCAGAGTCCCCCCACTGATAGCACTTATATTCTATTGCAGGAATAGGCAATAAATAAAAACATGAACTAAAATCAGCCAGGTCGTGATCACTGCTATGGAAAAAATAAATAAATAAAACCAGGCTATAAGAAAAAACTGACAAGACTATTTTCTAGACAGAGTATTAAAAAACAAAAGTCTTCCCCACAGAGGTGACATTTGAGCAGCGACCTGAATAAACTGATTGAGTGACACGAACATCTAGAGTAGTGTTCTGTGTTGAAAGAACAAGTGCAAAGGCCCTGGGGCAGGAATGCAGCAAGAAAACCAATCTAGCTGAAGCACTGTGAGGAAGGAGTGGAGGGAAACTGAAGTCAGGGATGTAGTTAGGAGCCAGATCATGCAGAACATGGTAACAACTTCACATTTTATTCTAAGAGTAGAAAGGGGTCCCTGGATGGTTTTGAGATGGCGAGTAAAGTGATTTGATTTAGATTTTAAAAGATTACTCTGGCTACCATGTGGGGGATGAGAATATAAACAAGAATTCATAAGAGGAAGCTATTGCAGAAATCTAGTGAAAGATCATGGTAGAGCTGGTGAGAAGTCATAGGATTCAAGATATACTTTGAAAATGGAATTCACAGGATTTGGCAATAGGCTGAATGTGTGACAAGAGCAGAAAACCAAACAACAAAACAAACAAACAAAAAACATGTCAAGGATAATTGTAAGGTCTTTGGCATGAGAGACTGAGTAAATGATGATACATTTAATGATAATGGGGAACACTGGGGGAGGACTGGATGTTTTGTTTTAACATAGTGGATGTTGTTGGTACCCAGCCCACATCCCTAGGCCTTGCCACTTCGATGTACACTGGTTGACTTCCAACTGCCAGCATTCGCATCTCTGCCTGACAGCTTTCTCCCAAGCTGCAGAAACCACTCGGTGTGTGCCCAGCACGCATCATGGGAGCAGCCCTCCATTGCTGACACTCAGAAGTTGGTGTATAAATATCCTAGATTCCTCCCCTGGGTAGGATGGGGGAATGACGGATAATTCTGACACACATAATCTACACCACTTTTCCCAGGTTTCACCAGTGGGATTAAGCTGTGGTCCACACATTATAACTTGATAACACATCCTTTTATTGGTCTTTTCCCCTTTCCAGTTCATTCTCCCCAATTCCCTACCAATGGTTCCTGCACCTCCCAAATAAATTACCTACACTTGAATCCTTGACTCTGGGTCTGGTCTGGGGGAGTCCAAACTAAGAGGGAAAACAAGAACATCTTCCAGTTCCTTAGACCCCGTTCTTTTTCACAGCCACTGATAATCTCATCTGTTGGTCATTCTTTCTCATTGCCTCTACCAGAACAGTAATAGCAGAGTCAAGATAATCAGTGAATCTCAGTCATATGTGGTAGAGACAAAACAGAGTAGTTTTAATAAACCAGATCACCAACAGATCTCCCTACCTTGTTCCCTGGCCTTGCTAATAATATTTTCCTTTTCTTTTCCAATCACTAAGTGCATTTGCATTACTTTTGCATTTTCAAAACCAACAAGAAATGGAAAGAACAACATGGGAGCATCTCAGGAGATGTCAAAATGGAAGATGTAAGAAAAAGATGGACCTCTTCTGTCCCCTCCGTCACTGGACAGTTCAGCAAATGCCCTGCGACGTGAAGGCCACAAACTATTAGCAGCAGCAGCAAGTACTGTTTTTTAAGCATTGATTCTAGGAGGAACTAAACTCTCTGATCAAAAGCCAGTAGGCAGGGAGACCTGACTTGCCGTATGCCATACATCTTGGGGACGTGTGCTTTTTTGTGCAGTAGCATTTTATATGTCACAAATGATTCAGAATCATCCCCTTCTATTTTCCTGCTGTTGACATGGACTGACTGTGGGATGAGGTGGTTGAAAAACAGAAAAGCGAAAGCTGCACAAAGATCCCTTGATTTGAGCAAAAAAAACTTGTTACGAATGCACCGTTGTCAGCATCCATCAGGCACGATGTGAACACAATCATCCTTTCCAGCAACGAGAAGACAACAGGTGCACGGTCCCATCAGCGGTGAGGATGCTGGAATCTGGAGCCCCTGGTGTATCAAGGGGTACCGAAGACCTCAGCATCAGCTGGATCTGGGATTCAACTCCAGTTTAACCACTTACTAGCTGGTGACTTTGGGTATGTTATTTAGCCCCTAGGAGCCTTGGTATTCTCAAGAGCTAAGGGGAGAAAATACAGCCACTTCATAGGGTGGCTGAGATAAATAGCGCCAGTGAGAGGCAGAGCAAGCACGCTATCAATGTTAGCTCCCTTCTCTGGTTAACTATTTGTGCCAAAGTCAAATCTACCCTGATTCAGTGAAGACCTGAGAAAAACCTGCTCAGTGATTCTCAGGAAGAAAGGATGACACCCACAAGAAACCATTCTTCCCAGGGCCTTCTGTGCTTCTTCCAAAGGCCCCCGTGCTGTAGCACGAGCTCTCCTTGAACGTGTGCCTTATGCTTCTGTATCCTCAGCACTGATCACTGGTTGGCACACAGTAGGGGAGCAAGCTTAGTGTCGTGGAAATGGCACACTTTTGAGTTAGACGGGCCTGAGTTCAAATTCCAGCTCTGCCACATGCCCTTGAGCCACTTCCTTAAACCTCAGAATCCTTATCAGTAAAATGGGTAATAATGTCTAAAGTGTTGTGCATATGAACTGAGGTAACAGATGAGCAGCCTGGCACCAGTGCCTGGCCAACTGCAGACACTAGAAAAAAAGTTAGGCTTTATTAATAAACATTTGCTGAATGAACTCATGGATAAAAAGAATTCCATTCAAAGTACACCCCTCCTTGCCAGACACAGTAGAAACACGCCATGTCACATTTTCCTTTATGTCCATCAAGATGCAGCCAGTTTTTTTCTCACAGTGGCAAAGGTTTCTTCCATTCTGACTGTGCAGTGGGATTATAGCAAGCTCTGATCTGCTTTTGGGATGTACACTGAACAAAACACATCGCCTGCCCTACCTCCATCCCAACGTACACATAGAAGGATTACAAATGGTTGCAGATAATGCTGGAGTCTCACAGCATCTCCCCGCTGATCGATATTAATTCCACATGGAATTCTCCACTTTACAGCGAAAGACCTGATAGACACCACCTTAACCAAGTCATCCAGGTTATCATCACCAGGGATGAAACATGCTGACGGCAGGGACCCCTGAATGGTGCACTGAGGCGGACACATCACTTCTGTGGTTTTCTTACAGAAACTCCAAAACCCCAGTCTCATCATGAGAAAACATCAGACAAGTCCAAACTGAGGGGCAGTCTACAAAATAACTGACCAGAACTCTTCAAAAAAGTGTCAAGGTCATGAAAGACAGGGAAATGATGAGGAGTTGGTACAGGTTGGAAAAGATGAAGGAAATGCAGTGTGGGACCCTGGATCGGATCTGTATAAAGTTTGCAGTTCAGCTTTAAAAAAAAAACATTGAGGGCATCCTCACAGGGGAAAAGGGGTGACAATAGGTCCCACCAAGCATTGCGTGGGAGAGAGGAGGCTAATCCCAGGAATTTAGTGACCAACTTGGGGTGAGAATGTTTTATGAAAGGATTAAGGTCTAAGCTCCATTTTTTCTTCATTGTTTTAAACCTGAGCACCAGTGATAGTCACTTTCTCTCTTCCACCCCTAGCCCCTCAAGTCCACCTGAGTCAGGGAATACATCTGAGCCACTTCCGCATAATTTGCTCCTGATGTTTTCATCAATTCTCAGTATAAATATTAGATGAGAGAATGTGGTAAAGTGCTTTTTGGAGAAAACATATCATTTAGGTGGAATCACCAAATTGGGATGTAGCCTCAGATTCAAGGTTTTCTAAAAAGTAGCCCACCCCCCCAGCTCCTCAGGGAGGAGGGAACCCCACATACCCGATTTCAGAGAAGTCTGAGTGTTACAGTTACTCGGGGGTCCAGCTAAGGCCTTCACTTTATAGTTGAGGGAAACTGAGGTCCATGGAGGGAAGTTGCTCAGGCTGACCCGACAGGGTGGTTTAACAGAAGCACTGCAGGATGCCATGCTGCCTTCTCCAAGCTGCTAGTATTCACAGCAGCCTATTGTCCTGACCAAGAATGAGCCCAGCTTACAAGTATTACATGGCAGCAGACACGTGGGCCTGACCTAGACCTCTGATTCAGACTCCTTGGACAGTGAAGGCTACACACCTCTAGCAGGGAGGTGTTCTGGAAGATACAGGCACAGAGCAAACATTGAGAGCTGCTCTTCTTCAATCTAGGCCGGGTGTGAGTAAGTGCATGCAGGTGCATGCTTGTGCAAGTTTTAGGATTTCTAGGATACATCTGAAGAGCTACCCTCTATCATTTCCATGTCCCTTCATCGCTCCCCTGTCCTCCCCACCCCTGATGATGTTTCTCTTGTCCTTCTCCATTCTGTGTCCTTGCTGGTCTCATGTCTTAAGGTCCACTCTGTGTGGCATTTGGTCTCCTGATCTCTCCCAGCCTTCTTGTGTCCGGGTACCTGAGATGAGATGGTAACAGCTTGGTGACAACAGAATCCATTCATTCACATATTCTTTCATTCATGCACCGAGGACTATTTGGGGCCCTGGGGATGGAGTAACACACAAGAAAGACATGATCTTTACTTTCATGGAGTTTACATATTGGTAGGAGGACTTAGGCAATACACAAAGGAAGAAAGATACAAGAGAAGTGCAATCATGAGGAGTGCTGTGATGAAAGGAAATCTGAATGATGTGATGGGAAAATAAAGGACGCTACTTTAGTTTGGGTGGTGAAGGAAGGGCCTATTTGAGGAGGTAACATTTAAGCTTATATCTAAACAAGAGAGATTCAGCTTTGCAAAAATCTGGGGTTCCAGGCAAAGGGAATAATTAGTGTAAGGGCCCTGAGGCAGGTCCAAACCTGGCAGATTGAAGAAAGACCGTGTGGTGGATCACAGTGAGTGGAGAGGTAGAGAATGGTCACAGATGAATCCAGATCATGTAGGGTCTTACAGGGCTAGACAATTAGTATGGGAAGACAGTGGGTGGTTCTAGACAGAGGAGTTATAGAATCTAATATACGTTACACACAAATACTCGGGCTGTTATGTGGAGAATGGACTAGGGGTGGCACGTGTTGGAGGAAATGAGTCATGAGATTTGTAGCAGGGATACCAGATTAAGAGAGGTTGCAGTGAGGTGCCTGGGTTAGGATGGTAGAGATGTGAACAGTCAGTGGTTTTTAGATATGTTTTGGAGGAAAAACTTACAAGACTTGTTGATGGGCAGGCTGTAGGGAATGAGAGAAAGAGGGTTTCAAGATTACTCTTGGGTTTTTGCTTTGAGCACACTAATGCATGGTGTTGCCACTTGTCCAAATAAAGAACCCAGGGAGAGGAAGAGGTCTGGAAATGGACAGTTTTATTTTAGACATGTTAAGTTTTAGATATTTAATAATGAATTAACTGAAGCTCCCACCTCATACTTCATATGTATCACCAGACATAGGGCTGTGCGATCCCAGACCTTGCCTTCCTTTTCAAACCTTGTTAAGCAGGAATGAAGAGAAAGATAACCGAATAAAATATTCAGTCTTTTGTAAAACACTTTTATGCTCAGAGCTTTGGTAGTAGAACCACATCCTACCTGGGCAGGCGTAAGTAGCCAATCCATCACCGTGTCACCCCATGCAATTGTTCAGGGGGCAAACTAATTAAAAATTTAATTTCATGATTTTCATCTTAATCTCTTTTTCCCATTAGCTTTGATCAATGCCCACAAATACAATTTAGCAGAACTTTTCATTTAGATAAATGACCGAGTGGGGTTCCTAATTAGTCTGTTTGTTATGAACCAATAACTCAAATTATATGCTAATTACTAAAAATCACACACTAATTTTTAAAGCACTTTATTGGCACAAAAGCTATGTTCCTGTTATCAAATGAAATGTCCTTTCTATGTTACACTCACCAATTACTCAAACCTATTTCTTTTGCCTTTTTGAAATCAAGTCTCCATGTGCTGTGTATGTGAACAGTGTGCTTGAGAAATGTCTGCTCACCTGTACCCCACACAAACAATAGTGAAAGTTGTACCAATAAGGAGATTCCATGAACTTCTCAGCTACTTGGGAGCTTCCGCTGCACCCTGACAAAAAACAAACAGACCAGGAACCACATAAAACAATTAAGCAAAACTGAATGTGGGGATGTGATGAGTGGTTGAGGACGGGTAACTTTTACAGCCTGTTCCAATGCCAAGGTTACAGCTGAGGACAATCACGGCTCTACTCACTAAGTCTGTAAGTCAGGGGCTATATATTTGGTTACCATCTTTCTTGTCATCTATAGCAAAATATCTACTGCTTTCAAGTACCATGGCACTTCTTAAGATGCCAAAATCCTAACGTTCCTTTAAGGAAGAGATGTTCATTTTAAAAATAGAAGTCAATGGCTCTGGTCTCCTGTAGTCCTTTCAGCCCCTTTACAGTGCTTTCTCCTCTTGCGTTTTCACTGTCATGTCAGTGAAGGATAAGAAGCTTGAAGAATAGTGCCTGGCATCAATGAAAACCAATACAGACGCTTCTTGCTGGACATGACCCCAGAAACAGGAGGAAAAGTTACCAGAAATGTGAGTGGTGGCTGGGCCCATTTCCTGAATAAATCTTAAAGGAGAAGAAAATGGTTTTCAAGCTGCGGAGGCCTGGGTATACACATATTTTATGGAGATAAATCCTAGCTACTAAGCATCATGTCTCCGCCTGCAGATTGCATCTGTCACTTTCAGCAGCCCGATAATAACCGGTTCTGGGGTCGGTTTTCAACTTCAACTTACTTGACCTGCCTCCGGGCCACCTCCCCCGCCTCCGTCCCCCTCCCCCCCCCCCCAAAGCCGCGTCCTTTCTTCCCTCCGCCCTCCTCTTACCGACAAGCCGCGGGTCGCCCGGTCAAGCTGAGCGGAGTGGAGGCAAGAAGAGAAGGGGAAAGTAGCAGACGCTCCTTACACTGTTAGCTTCCAAGAGGCTCCTGGGCAACCGGAGAGGTTCAGCCCCGGAAACGGAAGTAGGGAAGTGGGGCCAGGTGGCCGCCATGTTGTGTGTGGCGGAGGGAATGGCGGCCCCGAGGCCCTGAGCTCCTGCTGCGGTGCACAGAGGGTGAACGCTCCCTCTGACTGTCATTCTCTCGTTCTGTCGTTCTCACTGACACCTCACGGGGAGCAAGATCCTGTACTGTGCTTCAGAACCCGGTGAACAGTACCCACGGGCGCTTTCCCTCCTGACAGTCCAACCTCTTAAGACAGATACGGAAGGACTCACCACGCGGTGCCTGTGGAAGGTTTGAAGCATGAGGCCCACGGACCACATGGGCCCTGTGATATGGGGCATATTTAGAGGCTCTGTGGACTTTGGTTACTTGGTCTGGGGCCTTGGCATTGTGAATAGAGGGAGGGATGTTTGGAAAGGTAGTTGGGAAGTAGGCAGTGGTGTGTTGGTTGTGTGGAATGTAAAGAATTGAGTGACTTCCAGGCTTCTGGGTTGATAGCTGGGGGAGTATTAGAGTTCCACATACTGGAAGGGGTCACAGGAGATGAAGCAGATTTGTGGAAATAGTATGAGTTTAGACAGGGTGAGCCTGTGGGACCCTCTAGAGCAGAAGTTCAGCAGCCATGGAATGCACCTATTTGGATCTCCTAGACAAGAGACCTGAGCTGGAAGTCTCTGTTTTAGATTCGTGCACAGGGATAGGAATGGAGCAGAAGCATGGAAGAGATTGCCTGGTGGAGAGAATACTATTTGGGAACCAGGCGCAGTGCTACCCCCAAGAGCTTCTCCACTTAAAGGAGAAGAGGAGAAGGATCAGGTAGCCTTAGGACCAAAACCAGGAGAGTATGACATTGCAGAAGATAAGAGAAGAGCGCTTCAAAGAAGTGTAGTAAAGTGGGTCAGTTTTCTTGGGAAATTAGTGAGTTGAAGACTGAGAGATGCTATGATTGAACAGTCATTGCCATTACCTAGGGCAGGTTCATTGGACTGCAGGGAGGAGGCCAGTTTGGACTGAATTGAGGAGTAGTGAGGGTGGTGGTGAGAAAACAGAGACGAACGAGCATAGACAGGCCTTCCAAGGAGTTGTTCATGAAGAAGTGAGAAGGAAACTGGAAGGAGGATGTTAATTTTTTTTCTCTATTTTTAAGATTGGAGAGACATAAGCTTGTTTAAATATTGATGATTACGAAATAAAATTCATATTTTAAGGCAAGATAATAAAAATTTAAATGGATTTTTTTCTGCCCACTTGGGTCTCCTTCCTTGCTGCTAGTGTGCTTTGTGCATCTGCATTATGCATTAACCAGACCTCCCCAATGGCAGAAATTCTTGCTCAGCCATAAAGAAAATTTTTTCTTCTTCCAGGGCCAGCTGTGAAACTCACTAGATGATAACACTACTTACTTATGACCTTATTAATGTCACTAGGTATATTACTTGTATTCTGCCTATTTCACAAGATTATTGTTTCATACATTACCAAAAATGTGACTGAACCTCTGATAAAAATAATAACTAGGCAACTTGAAGCAATTGGCCAAATATATAATCCTATAAGGTCAATGATTATAATGTATAACTCCAGATATGGGATGAAACGACAAGAGGGAATAATTCCTGGACCATGACAGACTGTTAGGACAGGTGGTCTAGAGACTTTGGCTACTGTTAATGGGGCCAAGTCCAGTAATAGCACAGTGAGTGGCCTATCAACAAAATTCTTTCCTGACCTGGGAATGAGCATTCCTAGTGCCAGGGGACAAATTGGTCATGAAGTGCCTCCCAAACCTTGGTCAAAATTAAGACCAAGAGGGAGGGACTTTTGAAATAAAGAATGTTGCCCACTACCCAGTTCTACAAGAATCAAGTCATCGACCACTACAGTTGCTGACCTGTAATACACCGTGAAAGGAATTCAGGGCAAAAATCAGGATGAGGCATTTTGTGCTCAGGGAAAACTGGCAGAACTGGCCCTAGATAGTTAGATATTTTCAGGAGAAAATTTTGTGAACACAGTTTCTTGCATCTTCCCATACTTAGAAAAGGACTAAAACCTATTAACTATGGTATCTTTTCCTCGCAAATAGCAACAACCTTCTACCAAGATGTGTGCTGGATTGCACGTCCCCTCTCACCAAATCACGTATATACTGGGCTCCCCACTTACTTCTTTGAGCATTCCTCAGAGCTTTCTGAAAGACTCCCAAGCTGTAATCCTCAGGTTGGCTCAAATAAATGTTTCCATTTCTTTCTTAGGTTGACTACTGATTAATTTTTCATCGACAATGAGAAGGACTTTTGGTGTTGATTATCCCATGACCAAACTGACCCATTCCCATGAAGAATGAAGAAATTTCTTAATAAGGCAGGAGAACAGGAGAAGGAGTTATGCATAGCACAAGTGAGGAGCTGATCTCAGGTAGTAACCCTGAGAAAGGAATATGGAAAGGGGCAGGCCCAGGTAGATTTGTAGGATCTGTGCTGTTGAGCAGGTTGTGCATTTCACAAATCAGAGGGTACTGTTGACAGCAGGGTCATCATAATTTTGAATGGTAACTGACTATTAAGGAAAGAGTATTTTCTAATTTACACAAAGTGGTCATGGCAGCCATAAGTAATGGAGGCTTGGTGCTGAAAATAGAGGTGCTTCTGGTCTCATGGTGTGTATTCTACCTGGGAAAAGGTTAGATCATTGAAGGAAGACAGTGGAGTCTCTGAGAGGCTTGGGGACAGTGGAAGTGTGTGTAGTTGTTGGATTTTGGGGAAGGTGGAGAAGAACAAGCAGATTTTAGCCATGTAGATCCCAGACAAGTGAGATCTGTATGGATAGTGGAGAAAATCACCAATGTTCACATTATCTCATTTTCTCAGGGCATTTCTAGCAAACAGAGGTAGCTTTCTGCCACTAGTGTAATGTCTTGACAGGCAACTTGGAAAGGTCTAAACCTTGCTAATCGTCTTGTCTCCTACTGCAAGCTTGTTTTTCATTTCTTTTGAAGGACACTGGGATGCTGCCCCTATTTCACAGGGAAATTTTTGTGTGTGTGTGTGTGTGAAAGTGGAACTATAGGCCAGCTTTTAAAAAATGCCTCAGGACTACTTCTTCAAGGGAGATGGAGTAGATGTACTTTCCTGTCTTTGTCCCGCAAAGTGCAGCTGAGAACTCTGGACATTTTATATAAAGCAAATATAAGAAGACTCTGAAAGGTGGGAGGGAAGACACAATGACTAGGAACCTTGAGACCCAAGGAGCAGCTTGGTGACAAGTTACTTGGGTTTTCTTTTTGCCTCCCATATCCTAGAATTGGAGCCAAAGAAGCCAGTGACCCAGAAATGCTAAGGGATGCAGACCAAGAATAAAGCCCCAACAAAAGCCTGCTCTCTCTAACTAAAAGACCGGGAAAAGGATGGCCTGGCAAGACAGAATAAATTTTGACAATAACTACTCTGCTCCAGGCAAACACCATACATGAAACAAACAAATGAAGAACAGTGCCCCCTCGCCCATACCTGCTTACCCAGGCATACCTTGGTGGTACTGCAGGCTTGGCTTTTACTGCAATAAAACGAGTCACACAAAATTTTTGGCTTCCCAGTGCATATAAAGGTTATGTTTACATTATACTGTATTAAGTGTGCAATAGTATTATGTCTAAAAGAGATGTATATATCTAAATTTTTAAAATATTTTATTGCTAAAAAGTGCTAACCATGATCTGACAACACAAGGTTGATACAACCCTTCAATTTTTAAAAAATGCAACATTCGTGAAGTGCAGTGAAATGAGGTATGCCTGTATCTAAATATATGTAGAGAAAATATTGAAGACAAATGTATTATAAATGAGAGTGGGTAAAGAGAAGCAAAGAATGGTAATGTTTCTCCACTTAAACAGATAAAACCGTAACACCATTTGAATGTAATATTATAGATACATAAAATTTAATACCTAAAGTAACCATTAAAAAAGCTATATGGAGAGGTATCAGAAACACTGTAGATAAATCAAAATGGAATTATTTTTAAAAGTTCAGGTAACTCACTGAAAGGCAGGAAGAAGAAAACAAATTAAAAGCAGAAAAAAACAAAAACAGCAAATAAAATGATATATTAAGCCCTAACATATCAATAACTACATTGAATGTAAATGGTCTAAGTTTATATTAAAATTTACCAACTAAAACGTAGATTGCAACATTGATTGAAAAGTGACCTAACTATATTCTGTCTGTAAGAAACTCACTTCAAATATATCAGTATAGGCAGATTGAAAGTAAAATGATGGAAAAAATATATTACGCAAACAATCAACAGGAAGCAGAAGTGGCTATATTAACATCAGATAGATTTTAGAGCAAAGAAAATTACCACACAAAGAGAGGAATATGGCAGAAGGTCAGTCCACCAAGAAAACATTGCAATCCTAAATGCATATGCACCAAATAACAGAGCTGCAAAATATGTTAAGCAAAAGTCAAAATGAGAAATAGATATATACCAAAAAAAGAAATAGACAAATCCACAATTAAAGACTTCAACATCTCTCTCAACAATTATTAGGACAACTAGAATCTAATCAGCAGTTATAGAACACTCCACCCAACAACAGCAGAAGGTGCTGGATCAAATGCCCATGGGAAATATACCAAAATAGACCATAGCTTGGCTATGATACACACTTCAACTAATTTTTAAAAATTAAAAATCTTGCAGAGTATGTTCTCTAACCACAAAGGAATAAAACTTGAGATCAGTAACTGAAAGATGACAGCAAAATCACCAAACACTTCAAAACTAAACAACACACTTCTGAATAATCCATAGGTCAAAGAGGAAGTCTTAACGGTAACAAAAGAATAGATTAAACTAGATGAAAATAAAAGTATTCATATCAAAATATGTGGGACACAGTTAAGCAGTGTTGAAAGAAATTTATAGTACTAAATGCATACATTTAAAAATAGGAAAACTCTCCAATTTTCTTCCATCCTAGAGAAGAAAGAGAAAAGCCCATCACAAGCAGAAGGAAGGAAATATAATAGAAATGAATGAGACAGAATAGAAATGAATGGAAATGAAATACAGGAGAAAAACAAAAGAGAAAAGTAGTTTAAAAAAACTGGTTCTTTGAGAAGATTTTTTAAATAAACAAACCTCTAGCAAGAGAGAGAGAGGAGATACAGATCACCGATATTAGGAATGAAACAGGATATGACTACAGCTTCTGCAGACATAAAGAGATAATAAGGGAATACCACAAACAACTTCACACACATAAATTTGACAACTTAAATGAGATGGACTAAGTCTTCAAAAAACACAAACTACCACACCTCATGCAATATGAAATAGATCATTTGAATGCCCTGTAACTACTAAGGAAATTGAATTTGTAATTTAAAATCTCCCAACAATGAAATCTCCAGGCCAAATGATTTCACTGGATAATTCTATCAAATATTTAAAGAACAATTCACACCAATTCTATACAATCTTTTCCAAAAAATAGAAGAGGAAGGACTACTTCCTAATTCATTTTATTAATCTAATATTACTCTGACACAAAAACCATATCAAAAAAAAAAAAAAAGACCACCACAAACCAACATCCCTTGTGAACACACACACACAAATCCTTCACAAAGTATTAGTAAACAAAATTCAGCAATATATAAGAAGAATTATGTGCCATGACCAAGTGGGGTTCATTCCAAGGATGTAAGGCTTGTTCAATATTGTAAAAATCAATATAATTCAACATATTGACATTCTAAAGAAGAAAAATCACATGATCAAACCAATCAATACAGAAAAGAAAAACTGAAAATATTCAACAACCATTCATGAGAAAAAACTCAGAAAAATAGGGAGGGAGGGAAACTTCTTCATCTTGATATGGAGCATCTACAAAATCCAACAGCCAGCACTGTACTTAATGGTGAAAAACTGAATGTTCTCCTTCTGAGGTCAGAACAAGGCAAGAATGTCCAATAAAATGCAGGAAATTCTAACCAGTGTAATAAGGCACAAAAAGGAAATAAAAAATACACATACCAGAAAGGAAGAAATAAAACTGTCACTACTTGCAGATGAAATAATTGTCTACCTAGAAAATCCCAAGGTTTCTACAAAAAACCCTCAAAACCATATAGAACTAATACGTGAAGTTCTGCAAGGTCAAATGCAATAAGATAAACACACAAAAGTCAATTGTACTTCTGTATACTAGTAATGAACCCTTGGGACATTGAAATTAAAAATACAATAACACTTATAATCACTCAAAAACATGAAATACTTAGGTATAAATCTAACAAAACTTGGAGGATTTCTATGCTGCAAACCACAAAATGCTGATAAAAGAAATCAAAAATCCAAGTAAATGGAGAGACATATCATGTTCATGTGTTGGAAGAGTCAACATACAAAAGATGTCACTTCTTCCCCTAAATTGATATACAACATTAACAATTCTTACCAAAAATCCCAGAAAGGTTTTTTGTAGATATGAACAGGTTATTCTAAAACTGATATGGTAAAACAAACTAAAATAACTAAAAATATTTTGGGAAAAGAATAAAGTGGGAAAAATTAGTCTACTTGATTTCAAGAGCACACTATTGAGACTAAATGATATTGGCAGAGGGATAGACACAGAGATCAATGGAATAGAATAAAGAACTTGTATATAGACCCATACTAATATGCTTAACTGGTTTTGGAGAAAAGTGCAAAAATAAATCAATGGATGGATAGCCTTTTCAACAAATAGTGCTGGAGTGACTGGTCATCCACAGGAAAACAAACAAACAAAACAAGATGCCCAAACCCTCAATTTAAGTCTCACACACAAAAATTAACTCAAAATGGATTACAAACTTAAATGTAAAACATAACTATAAAACTTTTAGGGAAAAAAATCAGGGGAAAATCTTCTGGATCCAGGGCTAGGCAAAGAGTTCTTAGACTTGATACCAAAAGCATGATCTGTAAAAGGATACACTGAACTTCATCAAAATTAAAAACTTTTGTTCTGCAAAAGATCCTGTAAAGAGGATGAAAAGACAAGCTACAGACTGGAAGAAAATATTGGCAAACCATATATCTGATGAAGAAATATCATCTAGAATAAAGAACTCAAACTGAACTGTAAAACAAACAAACAAAAAACAAACAAACAAACAAAAAAAACCCAAAACATAAAACCCCTGCAAAACAACAACAACTAGAAAATGGGCAAAAGACATGAAGAGACATTTCACCAAAGAGGATATACTGATGGCACATGAAAACAAATTCAACATCATTAACTATTAGGGACATGCAAATTAAAACTACAATAAGATAGTGCTATATATCAATCAGAATGGCTAAGAAAAGATAGTAACAACACCAAATGCTGGTGAGAATTCAGAGAAGCTGGATCACTCATACATTACTGGTGGGGGTGTAAAATGGTACAACAACTTTGGAAAACAGCTCAGTAGTTTCTTAAGAATCTAAAGGTGCAGCTGCTGTATGGCCCAGCAGTTGCATACTTGGGCATATATCCTAGATAATTGAAAACTCACATTCACTCAAAAACCTGCACATGAATGTTTATAAGAACTCTATTTATAATGGCCAAAACACCCTGGCTACTCTTTGGCTGGTGAATGGTTAAATTAACTGCGGTAGGTACATACAATGAAATACAACTTCGCCATAAAAAGGGCCAAATTAATGACACATACAACAACCTGGATGAATTGCAGAAAATTGTGTGGAGTGAAAAAGTCAGTTCAAAATGTTACATACTGTATGATTCCATTTATATAATGTTCTTGAAATGACAAAGCAATTCAAAGGGAGAAGGCATAATGTTTAACAAAAGGTGTTGGAATAATTGGACAATCATATGCAAAAAAGAAAGAAAGAGAAAAGAACATTGACAGTTACCTCAACCACATACAAAACTTAATTCAAAATTAATCATTGACCAAAATATAAGGGCTTAAAATATAAAACTTCTAGAAGAAAACATAGAAGAAAATCTTAGTGGCTTTAGGTTGTTAAAAATTTCTTTAAAATAACACAGAAGTATGAGCAATTAAAAAAAATTAATACACTGGAGTTCATTAAAATGTTTTGCTCTTTAGAAAACATCATTAAGAAAATGAAAATCAAGCCACAGACTGGGACACAATAATTGCAGAACAAGCATCTGATAAATGGCTTCTTTCTAAAATATGTAAGAACTCTTACAGCTCAAAAATATTAAGACAAGTAACAATTTTTTAAATGGGAAAAATATTTGAACAGACACTTTAACAAAAATACATGGATGGCAAATAATGTATGAAAAGATGCTCAATATCTTTATTCATTAGGAAAATGCAAATTTAAACCACAATGAGATACAACCACACACCTACTAGAATGGCTAAAATTAAAATGACTGATGACACCAAGTGTTGGAAAGGATGTGGAACAATTAGAATTCTCATACATTGCTAGTGGGGACATTAAAAGGTACATTCCCAATGGTACAATATGGAAAACATTCTGGCAGTTCTTTGAAAAGTTAAAAAATGCACCTAACATATAACCCAGACATTCCATTTCTAAGTATTTACTGAAGAAAAGTAAAAGCATATATCCACACAAAGACTTGTACACAAATGTTTGCAGCAGCTTTATTTTAATGGCCCCTAACTGGAAACAACCTAAATGATAGCTAACAGAAGAAAGGATAAACCAATTCTAGTCTAGCCATAAAATGGAAAACTGCTCAGTAATGAAAAAGGAATGAACTAGGATACACCCACCCACATGGATGGATCTCAGAATAACTATGCTGGGTGAAAGAAGCCAAATGAAAAAAGAAAAAGAATGCATATTATCTGACATACATTTCAAAAATTTTCTCCTAGAAGAAATAAAAGCGAGAATAAACAAATGGGACCTGATGAAACTTACAAGCTTCTGCAGAGCAAAGGAAACCAGAAATAAAACAAGAAGAAAACCTACGGAATGGGAGAAAATTTTTGCAATGGGAGAAACCGACAAAGGCTTGATCTCCAAAATATATAAGCAGCTCATACGACTCAATAAGAAAAAAATAAACAACCCAATCCAAAAATGGGCAGAAGACTTAAACAAACAATTCTCCAAGGAAGACATACAAATGATCAAAAAGCACATGAAAAAATGTTCAATATCACTAATTATCAGAGAAATGCAAATCAAAACTACAATGAGGTATCACCTCACACCAGTCAGAATGGCCATCATTCAAAAATCCAAAAATGACAAATGCTGGAGAGGCTGTGGAGAAAGGGGAACCCTCCTACACTGCTGGTGGGAATGCAGTTTGGTGCAGCCACTATGGAAAACAGTGTGGAGATTCCTCAAAAGACTAGGAATAGACTTACCGTATGACCCAGGAATCCCACTTCTGGGCTTGTATCCAGAAGGAAATCTACTTCAGGATGACACCTGCACTCAATGTTCATAGCAGCACTATTTACAATAGCCAAAACATGGAAACAGCCTAAATGTCCATCAACAGGTGACTGGATAAAGAAGAGGTGGTATATTTATACAATGGAATACTACTCAGCCATAAAAACCGACAACATAATGCCATTTGCAGCAACATGGATGTTTCTGGAGAATGTCATTCTAAGTGAAGTAAGCCAGAAAGAGAAAGAAAAATACCATATGAGATCGCTCATATGTGGAATCTAAAAAACAAAAACAAACAAACAAACAAACAAAAAGCATAAATACGGGACAGAAATAGACTCATGGACAGAGAATACAGACTTGTGGTTACCAGGGGGGTAGAGGGTGGGAAGGGATAGACTGGGATTTCAAAATTGTAGAATAGATAAACAAGATTACACTGTATAGCACAGGGAAATATACACAAAATGTTATGATAAATCACAGAGAAAAAAATGTGACAATGAGTGTGTATATGTCCATGAATGACTGAAAGATTGTGCTGAACACTGGAATTTGACACAACATTGTAAAATGATTATAAATCAATAAAAAATGTTAAAAAAAAAAAGAAAAAGAATGCATAGCTCATAATTTCAGTTACAGAAAATTCTAGAAAACTCAAACTAATCAATTGTGACAGAAATCAGGTCAGTAATTGTTGCCGGGAACCAGGGATGGGGAAAGGCAGGATGGAGAGATTACAAAGGGGCCTGAGGGAACTTTTGGAGTTGATGGATATGTTCATAATCTTGACTGTAGTGATGATTTCATGAGTGTGCACATATGTCAAAAGTTTTTAAGCTGTACATTTTAAAATGTTGATTATAGGTTGCTTACATAAAGCTTAAAAAAGAACCCACTGCTGAGCTTCATCAAATATTAACGTTTGCCACATGTATTTGTTTCAGATTTTTCCCTCATCTGTATGCCTCCCAAGTCTATTTCCCTCCATCTCCCAGATGTAAGCACTAGGAAATGGAATTTGGTTATTTATCATCCTCCTGCGTGACTTTCTATTTTACTACATGTCTTTGTCTATAAACATCATATAACATTGTTTTGCATTAACTTTCTTTTGTCGTGAAAAAAAGAAAATTTTGTTTTTATCATGAAAATTTCAGTCTAATGAGTTTTGCACTGTTCATCAGAGGGAAAAAATTGAAAATTAAAGCATTTTCAGATTCTATAGTTTTTTGAAGCTTTGAACTTCTTAGCTTGCCTGAAATGCTGTGAGAATTAGATGGGGAAACTTTGGGGAGGCATTTTATAGGATCCTTAATCAAATTCATTTCACTATCTGCCTAAATTTTTACGAGGGTTCCAAGCATCTTTTAACTATAATCACCTGCACCTCAATGCTGCAGATTGGTCAATCTCCTTTTTGCATCAAAGGCAAGCGAACACTAGCTTTCTTTGTTCAACATTATATTTATGAATAAATTATTTAACTTTAGCAAAATGTTGGGGCAAGTATTATTATTACCATTTTACAGATGGGAAAACTAAGATTCACCATGATTAGGTGAGTTGCCCAAGGTGAGTGAGGAAGGCGAGACTGAACCAGGTCTGACTCAAATCAGTCAGAGCTTCAAAAAATGACCACAGCTTCTCTAAAGGGCGGGGAGTTTGCCCTCTAGGCTCCAGTTTCATGTGTACAACAAAGTGATTCAGTTATGCATACACATGCATATATACATATATATTCAGGTTCTTTTCCATTATATGTTATTACAAGAAATTGGATATAGTTCCCTGTGCTATACAGTAGGTCCTTGTTGTTTATCTATTTTATATATAGTAGTGTGTATCTGTTAATCCCAAACCCTAATTTATCCCTCCCTGCTCCCTTTCCTTTTTGGTAATCATAAGTTTATTTTCTACATCCGTGAGTCTATTTCTGGTTTGTAAATAAAACCAGAAATTGATACCTGTTTTTTTTTTTGATTCCACACATCAGTGATATATTTTTTCCCCATCCAAGTTCACAGATTCCTTGAATTCCCTGCATGAATGTGTTAGGGGTCTGTGGGCCCCAGGATAAGAGTCCCCGAGAGCAGAACCAGGGAGCAGAGGCGCTTGGAAACAGCTGGTTTTGCAGGCAGACAGAAAGCTGGTCCCAAAAAGGCCCCAGTTTCATGTTCAGGACAATCATCTCTCCATTTCCCTCGTCAAGAGCTACAGCGGGGCCTCATGCACTGCTTAACATTCCGAGGAACTTCAAAAACAGATGCCTGGAAAGAATAACTCTTAACTCTTAGATTTAGGGCAGAGCATGTTATCAAAGGCCTAAGCAAAGCTTTGCAAATTGCCAATTTTCAGTGATCTGGCCTAATTCTGTGGGGCATTTGTTACAGACACATTTTTTTTCCAAAGAAAATTATTTTATGGCTTAATGTGAAAGTAACCACCCAGCCCACTCCCTCCTGCTTCCACCAAAGCCCCTGGCAGGGCCCCTCCTGTTCCTGGCCTCAAAGAATGCCTTGCAGTTGGCAGGGAGCCCACGGGGTCTGCTTTAAACAGATCAGGCGCTGTGTTTTGTCATTTATGAGGCTTTCAGTCTCCCTGCAGCTCAATTAACTGCTGACAATTCCTTCCAGTGTGCCAGGGCCCAAGGCCCTCTTCTCTCTGCCTCATTATTTTATACATTTTGAAATGCTGGTTTTTTAAGTTAAAGTTCAATTTTACTGCTTTTTTTTTTTTTTTTTTTTTTTTTTTTTTTTGGTAGGGGAGAGAGAAGCATACTTGCTCTTGGTAGGAAAACTGGAAAATACAGATAAGAAAAAAAAAATCCTCCAATGTGGTTGTAACAATTTCTATCCCATCAACAGTATGTGGAAATTTTAGTTCCACATTTTGGTCAGCATTTGGTGTTTTCTGTCATTTTTATATTCGCCATTATGTTCACGTTTCCATGTCACGTGTTTACTGGTCATTTGGCATCCTCTTTTTTAAATGTCTAGTCAAATCTCTCACATTTTTCTATTGTGTTGTATTCCTTTTTCTTATTGATTTGCAAGAATTTGTTATAAATCCTGGATGTGCAACAATATAATAATATTCCATTGTCAGGTATATGAATTGCAAATATCTTCCCAAAGTGCATTTTGCCTTTTCATTCTCTGAACAGTGTCTTGTAATGAACAAAAGATCTCAATTGAAATAATGTCCAGTTTATTCTTTTTTCCTTTGTGACTGTTGCTGCTGTTAAGAATTTTTAAGAAAGAATTTGGGCAGCCTCACTGAAATTAAGATGCAGTGATGCAGTGATGCAGTGATGCAGTGATGCAGTGTTTGGTCTGCTGGGCCTGTCCTGTGTAGGACTTGGGTACACGGGAGAGGTCCGTGTGTTGCTAGGGAAGCACGGTGTTGGAGCAGCACTGCCCGATAAAAATATAACGCAAGCCACCTGGGAAATTTACATTTTTCTAGCAGCCACATTTAAGAAGAGTAAAAAAGCAAACAAAATTCACTTTGTATTGGTGGACAGTTTTAATCCAATACATTCTGGAACCCAGGTCATTTCAACATTTAATAATTTTCCCTGCTTTTTCAGTTTCAATTTGAGTCACACTAGCTACGTGCTTGGTAGCCATGCCTAGTGGCTGTCACAGTGGACTACATGGGTTAAGAGGTTGACAATGAGCTCTGGAGGCAAATGACCGAGGTTCCAATGTGACTCTGTCACTTAATACCAACAGCTGATATCTATGAATTGCTTCCTCCATGTGAGGCTCTGTCCATAAGAACTAAAGATCCTGAGTACTTAAGACACTCCAGTTCTGTACACACATCATCTCATTTATTCCTCCCTAAACTTTATGAGGGAGGAGATATTCTTACCACCTGAGGTGGTTAATTTTATGTGCAAGCTTAGGTGGACTTTAATGCCCAGCTGCTTGGTCCAACACCATTGTAGGTGTTGCTGGGAAGGGATTTTCTTTTTAGATATGATTGATATTTAAATCAGTAGACTGATTAAAGCAGATTACCCCCCATAATGTGGGTGGTCTTCATGTAATCAGATGGTCTTAAGAGAACAGACTGAGGTCTCCCAAAGAGGAGGGAATTCTGACTCCAGAGTGACTTTTGACTTAAGACTTAAAACATCGACTCCTGCTGGAATTTCCAGCCTGCCAGCTGGCCCTGCAAATTTTGCATTTTTCAGCCCCACAATCACATGAGCCAACTCCTTAAAATTAAATCTCTCTCTCTCCACGTATATGTATATGTATCGGTACACACACATATATAATACATATAGAAGGTACGTATCCTGTTGGTTCGGTTTCTCTGGAGAACCCTGACGAATACCCCACGTCTCCTGATCCCCTTCAGTGGGAAGCCTGGCTCCAGACCCCGTACTTGTAACCCCTCTGCCTCTTCCAGTCATTTGGAAAACTCTTTAACTTCTGTAGGTCTCAAATGTTTTCACTGGCAAACTAAGACGAATTATGGTACCTACCCTGTAGGGTTGTTATGAAGACAATTCAAGACAATAGAAAGTACCCGGAGTGTAGTAAGTGCTCAATAAAAATTACTGTTGTTTATTGCTGTCTTCCATCTTAAAATGCTCTGAGCAGAATTTATTGCTGGTTGCACTGTAGACACGGAAGAATTAAAAGTTTAGAAAAGTACATTATATTAGACTTACCGATGATCTTTATCACAGGCACTTTGAGAATAAACTTTTGCTCTGCTCAGTCAGTACAAAGCACCATTTTTCAGGGATTCAGGCACCGTGTGCCCAGCACTTGCATTCCATTGTCTATTGAAATCGTCATATTAACCCTACTCAGGAGAAGTCACTGCGGTTTCCCAGTTTACAGATGAGAAATGGAGGCTCTGAGTGACTCAGAAACTCACTCGGCTTCTAAGTGACAACCCCTCAGGAAATAATTTCCCTCTACCTTCATATATCAAGCCATCAGGTTATTTGTTTTCTTTAATAATCCTTTCCAAAGCGGTACATAAGTGAATTGAAATTAACATCAACTCCTTGTGGGGAAATTGAAAATCTAATCATTTCCCCCTTCTCTCTCATTTTCATCCGCTGCCGGGAGCATGCGTTAGTCATTCAGCTTTGAAACTGTCATGTGATCTTATAATTTTTTCCCTTGCAATTTTGTGCAGGTAATCCTAAAGAGGATTTTTCATATTATTGTGTATAATGGAAATTGAATGTCGCTTGTAGAAGAAATGAATTGTTAATACCTGAGACAGCCTTGTGTTCCTTGCAACTATTTGTTGTTAAACGAAAAGAGACTTCAGAATGTCAATACATTTCACTTTGTTTGTTTTGCCCCCTTTTTCATTCTTGTATTCTTCCCATACATTTCAGATTGCTGTAATCCACAGATTAACTTTAAGGTATTTCTTTGAGTTATGTTCATAAATGGCAGGTTTTATAGAAAGATTATTTTTGCGCGTTTTAATACATTTTTCTCCTTCAGTCTCCTCTCTTTGATGTCAAGGTTTGTCTAAATCCAGTTTAATATGACTTTTCATTTGTGAGGCTTAACATAGAAACCATTGTCAGGCTGAACCAAGCCTCCTTCTGTTTTTCAGTGATTATCTTTTGCTGTCAAAACGAACCAAGCCCTCTAGGCCTAGGATTTGTTAAAAAAAAAAAAAAGTCTAACAAATAGAAATCAAAGCTTAGAGGATGAGCCCAGATGGTATCTTAGTGCTCCTTTATCTTTGTACCCACACTTCTGTGAAGCGCTTTCCGTAGGCTGGTTATGCTGCCAATCGAAGGCAGAGTGTATTCTTGAGTGGAGATTCTATGATGTTTATTCTGAAGTTGAATGTTACAATAGTTTTTATTGCACGGTCCTCAACCTCTGAGCCTGGTACATTTATGTACATGGTTTTTGCCCAGCAGAGTTACATTAGGTTGTTTTAAATAATTTAGACTCTAATTTATGTTGGAACATACATATTCATAACTGACCGCTTACACCTGTATTTCAAAGAGAGTGATGGATGGAATGACCTGGGGCATCATTAAGTGGCACGCTCCCCTGAGACAGCATCCCTCTTCCTCTTCGTGACCTCTTCCCTTCCTCTCATTTTTACCAGCAAATCTCGGCTCTATCTCTGGGAGCTAAACAGAAGACAGCAGCAGAACGGCAGAGAGCGTGCTTGGAAGAGTCGGAGTTGATTATGCTCAAATTACAATCCATGCATATTTATTAAGCTCCTGCTACATGGAATGCTTTGTTCTAATCCTGTGTTTGAAGATCAGCACAGTCCCCTTAAATGTCTGTCCCCAAGGTGTAATTTACTACTGCTTTTCTTGGGGTTAGTTAAGCAACGTACATCAAAGCCACAAAAACGTGCATATCCTTTGATCAAGAAACTCCATCTTTAGAAATGTAACTTATGTGAGTAAATGAGGATGTGGGTAAATACTTAGCCAGAAGGATGTTCATCACAGTTGTTTCGAATAATGAAAATTGAAAAACAACCTAAATATTCAATAGTAAGGGATTGGTCATTAAGGTAACTGTATTTTCTGTTAAAACACACACAGAGACCAGACTTGAAAAAAATCCCTGAGCAGACAAAAGCAGTTTAGTCAGACAAGCAAGGCTTAATTTAGCTTATTTTGCAAGACAAATGAAGCTAATTTGACCTGGGTCACTTCTTGCTTATGCGTCTGAAAATCAAATCAAAACTTAAATTGTTTCCCCAAATTGAAATGAGGTAACCATTAATCAATTCCCTTTCATTTAAGAAAAATTCTAATATTGTAACCCATCACTGTGAAGACTAAACATTCACTGTCTCCACACTAGATGAGTTGCTTTGTAGCAATATACCACTGAGCCTCATCCCACATTTTGGTTTGATGCTTCTGGTTTGCAAACTGTCTGATGTGTGCACAACACACTTTTCTTAATCACTACTTCAATGATCCATTTGTTTTCCTTCTATTTTTTCTAAACTTCTGACAGCTCACACAATGGAATATTATATAGCCACGAAGAAGGAAACTGTAGATGGTTGATAGGAAAGGATGTTGATTACCTACTGCCACAGGAAGAAAGAAAAGGTTACAGTGGGGATACAGTGTGTGGTTCAATTTTTGTCAGTGAATAAATGAATTCATGTTCATAGAGAAAAGGCCAGATGGACATTAAGTGTAAAGAGTGGTTCTCGTTGGGTGGTAGGATCATAAATGCATTTTTATTTTCTTGCTTTTGCTTTGCTTATCTGAATTTTCTAACTGTTCTCTAGGTGTTACTTTTGACACCAGAAAATCCTCTAAAAGTTACTTTTAATGGAAAATAAATTAGAGAGCCCATCCGTGAGGTTACAGGGCAGCCATCTGTGTAGGAAGGATGTACACTGTAGGCAGTCAGATGTCCTGTCTGTCCTCTACTGTCACTTCTGTCCTCCCTTATCTGCCCCTTCCTGCCCTTCCCAAGGCTTGATTTCTTGGCTTCAGAAAGCCACACCTTCCTTCTTGATCACTGCAAATTACAGAACAGCCAGCTTGATCCTGGGTCAGACAGATCTGAGTTTGCTTCTCCTCATGCAACAAGAAGTCTAGCATTTTGGTGTCTGACTCTGCCCTCCTGGACCTCGTCTTCAGAAACCTCCTCTAGGCAGAATCCAAAATGAAACACAATCCATGAACCTGAGGACCTCTAGGCCTACAGGGACACAGACTCTGGAATATGAGATCATGGCTCTGTCACCGACAGGGACACATGACTTTGGGCCTGACCACAGGGCTTGCTCTGGTCAATGGACATGATGTGACATGACATGATTGTGACCTTGAACTGGGCTGGCACATTGGGCCTGCCTTCTTATGCTCCACTGATTGCCACAAGACGACATGCCCCAAGTAGCCATCGCCCCTTCGCTTGGGTACCAGGGTGAGACATGGAGTGTAGACAACCCACCCTAAGTAGCCACTGGCCCAAGGAAGATGAAAGACAGATGGCGCAGATCTGAACTCAACCTGCAACCTAAACAAACTGGAACCAGGGGTCCAGCTCAGCTCAGTCATGTTGGCCTGCTGACCATGAGCATGAGAATAATGGATTTTAGTTTTAAGTCACTGAGTTTGGGGATGGTTGTTATGCAGCATTGTTGTAGGAACAGCTGACTGACAGTTTCCTCTCCTCTTCCTTTCTTCTTTCCTTCCAAAAATATTTGAGCAGTGACAATGTGCCAGGACCTGTGCTAGGGGCTGGAGATGCTGTAACAGTGTATAGACCATCTGATTTACACAACAGCCCTGCGTAATAGATCTTATCACTGTCATCGCTTTTCTACAGATGTGGAAACGCTGCACAGAGAGGTTCAGTCACCAGTGTGAGGCCACAGAGCCAGCAAATGGCACAGCTGGGATCCACAGGCCCTTCTATTATCTCCATAGTTTTGCCTTTTCTAGAATGTCATGTAGTTGAAATAATGCAGTATTTAGCCTTTTCAGATTCGCTCCTTTCACTTAGTCGTATGTATGTGAGTTTCCTTTGTGTATTTTCATGGCTTATTAGCGCACCTCTTTTTACTGCTCAGTGACATTCCATTGTCTGGATGGACCACAGCCTGTTAATCCATTTACCTATTGAAAGACATCTTGGTCATTCAAGATTTGGCAAATATGAATAAGGTTATTATAAACATCTGTGTGCAGGTTTGGTGTGGACATACGTTTTCAGCTCATTTGGATAAATACCAAGGAGTGTGATTGCTGGACGGTATGGCAAAAGTATGTTTGGTTGTGTTAGAAACTGCCAAACAGTCTTCCAAAGTGGCCTTTTGCATTCCCACCCGCAGTGTACGTGAGTTCCTGTGGCCCCACACCCTGACCAGCATCTGGTGGTGTCAGTGCTTTGGATTTCAGACTCTCTAGAATGTAAACAGTGGTACCTGATTGTTGTTTTAATTCGCAGTTCCCTGATGACTCATGATGCTGAGCATCTTTTCATATGCTTACCTGCCGTGTATCTATCTTCTCTGGTGAGGTGTCTGTCCAGATCTTTTGCTCATTTTTGCACTGAACTCCTTTAGCTGTTTATTTTCTTATTGTTGAATTTTAAGAGTCTTTGCCTATTTTGGATATCAGTTCCTCCATCAGACATATTTTGCAAATATTTTCTCCCAGTCTGTGGCCTGTCTTTTCATTCTCTTAACAGTGAAATTCAAATTTTAGTATCCCTCAAAAGTTTTATTGCAACATGGACATGCTTATTTGTTTACCTGTTGTCTGTGGCTAATCTCTCTCTGTGTCTGCACTGTTGTGACAGAGCCCTACAGCCCGCAAAGCCTAAAATATTTACTAGCTGCCCCTTTACAGAAAAGCTGGTTGACCTCTGATTTATGGCATCATCTCCACTTCCTCCTTAGTGAGCTCGTCATTCCCAGGAAAGCAATTCTCATGAGCAACCATGACTGACCACAAACTCCCTTCTGGAATGGCTGAGTTGAAATATGTGATTCTCTTCTGCTCAACTGGCCACTTTTTGTTTCCTTCTTTCTTTTGTACAATTACTCTCTCATGGTTTTGTTCTGATGCCAGAAGGCCTTGCTCAAGGCCGTTCTGAATGGAGACAGCACTGCTGGGGCAGCTGCAGCTATCTTGCCTTTGGGGTTATGGATCTGGTCTCTTTCCTCCATGTGGGTCCAACCAGTGCCTCTCACTTTCCCACCGACCGCTTATACCCACGACTTTCCTGTGCAGGGAGTTGATGGCCCCCTAGAGGTGAATCCTTGTTACTACAGGGACATCAACTCTGCAGGCAGGAACTCTTGCCAGCTCACCTCCGGAGGGGATTCCCAGTCTCCACCTTCCCGCCCGCCCCATGGGCTCACTTTTGTGTTTGCGATTGAATCTCCCTCCAAAGTTTCGAGAATCTCATTTGCAGAATTCTCTCATCCCCTTTTCTCCTCCCAACAGCAGTAATCAATTCCAGCACGGGGGTGTCAAATCATTGAAACAAACTCCGTCTCATTTGCATTTTTCAATTTCCACATGGCTGCCAGTCTGATTTTTTCCCCTCCATATTTCTTGCCTTTTGATTTTTTTTTCATGCCTTTAACATTTGGTCTTATTTTTTTTCCCTTTTCCAATCAACGAAAAGAATGTAAATCTAGAAAAATGTGGGCAGATGTATGCTCTTTTTCTTGCTACGTTTCTACTCTTTAACTATAATAGTATGACAACAAATAAAGAGAAACAGAGAGACTTACACATTCTGTCTGATCTCTCCTCTCCTGACAGTTGTTTTTGATGACTTGGCATCTGATATATATATTTTCCCAATTTTCATCTTCTGCCTCCTACAGAATATGGGAGCTCAGGAGGGCCATAGGCCTGCCTGGTTCCTTGGGGTCAACAAAAATAACAATTATATTTTATTGAGCACCTAGTATGTGCCAGCACTTTGCTAAATGCCTTTACATTTAGAGGCACTGAAAAGAAGACAAGCTACTCTGCTCTCTCCCCTGCCCTGCCCTGCCCTGCCTTCCCTTACCATAGCTCGAATGGGTGATTGATAAACCTAGATTCTGAAATCTCATGGACTGAGTTCAGATCCTGGCTTTGCCACCCACAAGCCATGTCACTTTGGGCAGATCCCCTCACTTTTCTGAACCTCAAATTTCCCCATCTGTAAAATGAGGACTGGTAATGGCACCTTTCTCATAGCGCTGTTCTGAGGATGGCATCCATTAATATTGGTAGAGCTCTGAACTGTGCATAGCAGGTGGTGAGCATCCTGGGAGGGCAGGGATTAGGAAGTAGCTGCAGTGGGCAAGCCTGTGCTAACCTGCTGGTGGTAAGTGCTACTCCATCCCTCTGCTCCCTGCCTGACCTGCTGGGGACCAGGTATCCTAGTGAGAGGGGAGGAGGTCTGCCAGTTAAAACCAACACACACACACACACACACACACACACACACTCAGACCTCTTTTATAAGAAGTGCATTTGGATTAGTTCCTAAGTGTCACCTTTTCTGTAAAACTTGTCTGATCATCCCAGGAACTACCCATAGGTTTAAGCCAAATATGAGGGTACCACCCTTGGTCCCCGCTTCCTCTGCATCCCACTCCCACCCAATCAGCCCAGCAGCGAGTCCCCCAGCACGTATCCAGAATCTGTCCACATCTCACCATCTTCATCCTCTGAGTTCAAGCCATTACCGTCACTCACTTGTGTTCTTGCAGTTACTGCCTTTCTGGTCTCCCATGTTCGTGACGTTTTATAATCAACTTGGAAATCATTTCTTTCTGGAGAAGAGTGCCATGGCGGAAGGAAGTCTTTTCTCCCTGCTCCTTACTTCCTGTCTTGAATGTAGACTGTGATTCATGGAGCTGAGGCTGCCACCTTGTGACCAGGAGGAAAGGTTAAGAGAACTGCAGGGAGGTACACCCAGAGCCCTGTCATTTTGAACTTCTTATGTGAGATAATTAAATATCTTTCTTGGGGAAGTCAGGGGTTGGCAAACATTTTCTCCAAATGGCCAGAGACTTTTCAGCTTTCCAAGCCAACTTCTCATCACTGCTCTTGTAGCACAAAAGGAGCCATGGACAATACAGAAAAGAATGAGCATGGCTGGGTTCCAAGAGACCCAGACTTACAGACACTGAAATTTGAATTTCATACATTTTTCACATGTCACGAAATATTTCTTTTGATTTTTTTTCAGCCATTTAAACTGTAAAAATCGTTTTACCTTATGGGCTATATGAAAAAAAGAAGCAAGCCAGATTTGGCTCCTTGGTTCAGTCACTGTCAGTGAGTTTTTAGTTACTAGGAGCTGAATGCCTTCTAGATGATTCTGTTATCCAATCTTCCACTTCACAGGTGACAAAGCTGAGGTCCAAAGACCTGACACAGAATTAGCACGTGTCAGAGCTGATAAATTTAGGTCCCAAAGCCCTTGACAAGTCCAAGATTTTCCCCAGGATACAGTACTGCTTCCTGCTCTATGGCTCTTTTTCATCTAGACTGTGACGTTTTCCTTTATGTAGGTGGCTGCATTTCCTTCACATAAAATGTATTGAGTATTAACCTTAATTGAGGACCTACCATGTTCCAGGCACTTTACATTATTTAATCTTACAAGTGTGAGGCAGACATTATGCCCATTTCTCAGACGAGGAATTGGAGGCTCTGAGAGGGCTGTACCATGCCAGGGTTCACCTAGGAGTAGACGGAAGCACCTGTCCCACCCAGCCCTTCCTGCCACGCCTCACCTCCTCTCATGCTCCAGGGCTCAGCGCTGAGTGCGCCCTGGTGAAGTAGACATGACCCTCCTTGGCCGCTGAATATGTGCAAGAAAACCATGCAGAGCACACAACGACATTTCTTTCGTGAAGTTTTCTTCTGTTAAAGTCGGGTGCTTTTTATAGGTTCTAGGTGGAGCTAGAAACAAGACCGAGGAAATGATGCGGTGACATTCATTGCCTTGGCCACTAGAGGGCAGCAAGAGCCTATGTTGCCGAAGCCCCCCTTAGCCTTTTCTCCCACGTTCCGTTGAAATCATTCACAAATTGATGGGAAACTTGGAGAAAGACCATGTTTCAGCCTTTTAGTCCAACATCTTCACCTTTATGATGGAAAAAACGGAATCCCATGGGGGTCAGGTTGCTTCCTTAGGATCAGAAATTGCTAATCATTGGGTCAACAAATATTAATTGAATATTCATTGAGTCGCACGTGTTATACTACACAATTGTTGCATGGGAGGTGGAGGTACAAGGGTGGGCAGGAAAGACGTGATGCCTGCCCCCACATAGCTTGCAGTCTCGTGGAACACATGCACAATGACTGAAGATGAGAAGCATCCAGGCTTTCAAGAAAGCGAGGGATGAGAATTCCAAGAATGAGGAACCGCCAAGAGGAAGAGGGTTTGACTTGTGCTGGAACCTGGTAGACCAGCAGTGTGGCTGGTCTAGTCAGGGAAGGAAGGAGAGGTGAAGATTCAATGGTATGATCATGACCTGTACTGAATTTTCACTAGGAACCAAGCACTGGGTTGGGTGCATTATCTCACTGCATGCCCACCACAAATCTATGACTTGCATACTATTGTTATCCCCCTTTTATAGGCTCAGAGAGGTTAAGCCGCTTTGCCATGGCCGCACAGCCTGGAAGGAACATGGATGGGATCTGAACCGTGACCTGACTCCAGCACCCAAGCTCATCCTCCCTATCCCAAACCAAGGCAGAACAAAGGCTAGAACTCCAAGATGTTATCTCCTTGCCAGGACCCTCCTCACGATCAGCTTCTCCCCTTGCCTTTCAGGACGGCATCCTCTCACTGTCAGCTCCTGGGTGTGGGGGCAGGGGTGAAGGCAGAAGCAAACAATAGAGAGGAAAAGCTTTCCTAGAAAGAGATTATCAAAAGCCAGGAGGAGGATTCCCAAAACTCACACTAGCAATTGTCCCCTTTAAAAAACAGTGCTCACAAGAACACAATTCTCTGACTATAAAAACAGATTCAGGAGACCCGGAGGAAGATGCCTCGGCTTCTGAACACTGCCTGGAAGCCTAGAGAAGTCACATGGCCGGCTTTTGAAATGGAGCCAACATTCCAGGGCTCCTGGAAAATGTACAAAATTGCGTGGACAGCAGAACCAGGCCCAATAACAGATCTACCTCCTAACTTTTGAGGAGTGAAGGTCCTGGAACTACAGGGCATGTCTCTGATGGCTCAGGCCTGCGGAGTGGTCACTGGGGGATGGAGGACGGGCTTCAAGAGGAGGGAGGCTGCAGAGAGATCTAGGTCTCCTTCGGCAGCTGGCCCCCAGCCTCCTTGCACCCTGGCCCTTGCAACACTACACTGGGGACCAGTTCACTTCTTCTGCCTCATCTCCACCTGCTTAAACTCATCCAAGCCTCAAGGCACAGCCCCATCGTCCTAAAGCTGCCGCTAACACTTTCTCCAGGGCTCCAGTGTCTCCCTGCCCTCCGCTCATTCCCTATTTAATCTGCATGAGAGCTTAGCCTTTGCTCAGCAGGACAAAAACACGGCACTTGAAGTTGGAAAACCTAAGCTTGAGTCCCTGGTCCCACACTGGCAGGCTGTGACCTTGGGCACGTCACCACACCTCCCTGAGCTATTCTCAGCCGGACCTGGGGCTTGATCTGGGTAACAATGGTGAACAGAGCGACCATTTCAGTGATTGCATCTGGACAAGTGGGCATCACAACAGCGACCTCTCCAGCTTGCTGCGAGTGTGGCGCAAAATAACACACAGAGGAGCTACTTATGAGTTTAATGAATCTGCATTATGGGGGTAAGGATGCTGATATTGCAGGCACATTCTAGCCGTCTAGGAGAGCAGGGCGCAGTGCGGGCAGTGGCCGGGAGCTTGGTCTGTGGGGTCATTCTGTCTGATTTTCATCTTGGGGCCGTCTTTTTCCCGCCTTTGAGACCATGGACAAGTTATCTCAGCCTCGTGCCTCAGTTTCCTCATCTCCAAAATGGGAGGTAAGAATGGTATCCATTTTCCAGGGTTGCTGAAGGAATCATCAGTTTCTTAGGGCCGTCAGGACAAATTGCCAAAAACTGCGTGGCTTACAAGAGAAATGTGTTCTTCACACTTTTGGAGGCCGGAAGTCCAAAATCAAGGCATAATCAGGGCTGAACTCCTTCTGAAGTCTCTACGGGCAAATCTTTCCCTCCCTCTTCCAGCTCCTGGTGGGTCCAGACCTCAGGCCTTCCTTGGCTCATGGCTGCCTCGGTCCAACTCCCCTGTCTTCACATGGGCTCGCTCACCTGCCTCTCTGGGTGTCTTTTTTTTTTTTTTGATATTTTATTTTATTTTTTAAAAATTTGTATTGAAGCGTAGTTGATTTACAATGTTAGTTTCAGGTGTACAGCAATGTGATTCAGCTATACATACATATATATATATATCTTTTCAGATTCTTTTCCATTACATGTTATTACAAGAAATTGAACATAGTTCCCTGGGCTACACAGTAGGTCCTCGTACATCGGGTGTCTCTTATAAGGGCTCTCAGCATTGAACTTAGGGCCCACCTGGATAATGCGGGGTATCTTGAGATCCTTCACTGCATTACATCTGAAAAGGCCCTTTTTCCAAATAAGGTCACAGTCACAGGCTCCAGGGATTAGGAGGCTAACATGTGCTTTGGGGGCCACCATTCACCCCACCACAACCAAACAATGAATGCATGTTACATATTGGACACAGAGCCAGGAGCTACGACTGCTGTGCATTTAAAGGCTGTGTCTGAGGTTAAACTGCAGAAGCATGTCCAGCACGAGAACAGAAACCCAAGTGTAGAGAGATTGGTCGCCCTTCCCCTCGGGCCTCCGGGACCAGCGGCCTGGCTTGTCATGCTGCGTTTCCCAACTTGACCAAACTTGTTTCAGCCTTCAGAGTCCCCCGCGTCTCTCTGTTATAAACAGGGTTTTCACAAAAACCACCAGTTATTACAAAGTCTGCATCTTGCTTCACTAAGATCAGGCTGGAGGTGACCGCCGCCCCTAGGCTGAGGAGTGCAAGTTACAGAACAGCCCACCTGCAGGTGGGGGAGAAGCAGGCAGCAGAGGCGGTCTTGTTTGGTTTCAGGCCCCAGCCAGCTTGGCCTCCTTAGGAAATGCCAGGCATCAGGTTGAAAGGTCAAGGTGGTTTTTCACTGAAGAGAAAGGACGTTGGTCTCACCCTAAGAGTCTGTCCCATGGCTGAGCCTGGTCAGGTGTGTACAAGTGTCAGGGGTATGTCTGGTGGAAGGAAGAATAGGAAAAGAAAAAAAAAAAAAAAAGGAATGACCTGGGACTGAGGAGGGTGGGGAGGTCCACTGAGGTGGAAAGAGAAGGGACAGCTACACTGGTTCCAACCCTGGCGGGTCATGTGACCACTCAGAGCCTCAGTGTTCTCAGCTGACAAATAGCAGCATCGCAGGAAATGACCCTTAGGGACTCAGTGTTGGGTGGACACACAGGTGGTGCTACAAGGTGCCAACTCTTATTCCTACCACGACCAGAACGAAGAATAATGGGTGACAAGGCACTGTGGGGGTGACTGGCTCCGTTCCAGGACAGTGGAAGGACGAGAGCTCTGAGCTGGACCTGCCTGTGTCTGTGCTTGAAATGAAGCCTGGGGGCGGGGGACTCACGGTATTGTGGGAACCACAAGAGAAGCCTCTGTGCCAACTGAGAGGGTTAATTCTTGGGCCCCTAAAGTGACTTCTGGAGGTAACGTCAGAATAATAGTGCTTCGTGACCATTGTATGACCCTATTTTCACCCCTAGAGACCCCACCCCAGTAACCTGTGGTTGAGGTCCTGGCCGGAAGTGCTTTCAGGTAGTGATGATGTCAGGTTGGTGAATATGCTGTCATCGTCCCTGCGCTGATGGAGCACATTCACCCAGTCTCCCCGGCCCTGCACAAAGCTGCTCGTGAGTAGAAAGTCCACACCTCTCTCCTTACCATGCCAGCTTCTGGGACCCTCACCCCTAGAGGCCAGCCTTGGCTGATCTGGGCTTCATTTTAGAAGAAGCTATTTGTTCACCTGGCTGAAGGGAGAATCTTGAGTTAAGAGACAAGTATAATTTTAGCAAGTCTTTCTTTTGCTCGGTGGGTTCAGAATGACTGTGGTAGCTCCCTTCTGGAAAACTGCCCACTTGCCCCAGTGTAATTATTTTCTTTAAAAGTTGAGAAGCACATCTTACCCTCACTGCCACCCTCAGATCTACGGCAGTGAACCACAGAACAGCAAACACAAAAAGAATATCTTGAGGCGGCCAGGGAGAAAAGACTGTTACACAGGAAAGACAATTACACAGACATCAAGTCTCACTGCAACCCTAATGGAAGTCAGAGGACAGTAGAAAATTGCCTCAAAAATGCTGAGAAAAACTGTCAACCTTGTGTTGCACAACCAGTGAAACGATCTTTCAAGCACAAAGACAGAACACAAACGGAGCACTTGCTACTAACAGACCTCCTCCCAGACAATACAGACACTTCCTTCTCTCTTTCCAGTTCAGGTGACTTTTATTTACTTTTCTTGCTGAATTGCTCTGGTTAGAGCTTCCAGTACCACACTGAATAACAGCGGTGAAGCCCGTATCCTTGTCTCATACCCGATCTTAGGGGGAAGTTTTTCAGTCTTTCACTGCTGAGTATGCTATTAGCTGTGCATTTTCCAGAAATGCTCTTAACCAGGTTAAGGAGTTCCATTTCTGATTGTTGGGTGTTTTATTACAAAAATTGTGTTGGATTTTATCAAATGCTTTTTGGCATTTTGGCTTTGTGGGTTTTTTCCTTCCTTCCATCCATGTGGTGTATTATATTGATTTTAACGTGTTAAACCATCCTTGAACTGCTGGGATAAATCTCATTTGGTCATGGTGTGTTGTCATATAAGATTGCTATTGGAGTTGGTTTGCTATTTTGTTGAGAACTTTGCATCTATATTTGTAAGGGATATTGATCTATAGTTTATTTTCCTGTGATGTCTTTGACTGGCTTTGATACCAGGATAATGTTGGTCTCATGTGATGAGTTAAAAAGGTTCCCTCCTCTTCTGTTTTTTCGGAAGGCTTGTACGTGAAAAATGAAAAAAAAAGAAGCTGAAAGATATTAAAGGAGATCTAAATAAATGGAAAGACACCTGTGTTCATGAATTGGAAGACTTAGTATCATTAAGATGGGAATAAGCCCAAGTATTCTACAGATTCAGTGAAGTCCCTATTAGAATCCCATGTGTATATTCAGCAGAAATGGAAAAGCTTATCCTAAAATTCATATGGCATTGCAAGGGCCCACAAAGAGTCAAAAGTTTTTTAAAAGGATAAAGTTGGAGGACTCAGACTTCCTGATTCCAAGACTTACTACAGAGCTACAATAATCAAAGGTGTGGTACTTACATGAGGATAGATATATAGACTAATGGGATAGAATCGAAAGTCTAGAAACAAACTAACACCTTTATGGTAAACTGATTTTCCACAAGGGAGCCAAGACTATTCAATGGGGAAAGAACAGTCTCTCCAACACACAGTGCTGGGCCAGCTGGACACCCACATGCAAAAACAGATAAATAAAATAAAGTTGGACTCTTCACACTACATACAAAAATGAACTCAAAATGAATCAAACCCTACTATAAGAGCTAAAGTTATGAAACTCTTGGAAGAAAACATAGGGATAAATCTTCATAACCTTTGACTTTGCAATGGCTTCTTAGCTATGACACCAAAAGCACAAGTAACAAAAGAAAAAATAAAGTTGGACTTTATCAAAATTGAAAACTTTTGCACATCAAAGAACGCTATCAAGAGAGTGAAGACAACCTGTAGAATGGAAAAACATGGACACATCAAACATGAGAGAGTCTAGCATCCAGAATATGTTCAGAACTCTTACAACTCAACAAAAAGAGACCATCCAATTTAAAAATGGGCAAAGGACTTGAATAGACATTTCTCAGAATATACACAAAAGGCCAACAAGTGTATGAAAAGATGTACAGTCATTAGTCATTCAGGAAATGTAAAGCAAAACCACGATGAGATACCAACTTACACCCACTGGATGGCGAGGATGCGGGGAAACTGGAACCCTCATACATGGCTGGGTGGATTATAAAATGATGCAGCCACTGTGAAAAACAGTTTAGCAGTTCCTCAATGAGTTAAATATAGAATTACTATATGACCCAGCCATCTCATTCCTGGGTATATACCCAAGAGAACTGATAACGGGGGTTCGAACAAAATCATATGCTAATTTCATAGCGACACTATTCACAGCAACGCATAGGTGGAAATAACCCAAATATCCATTAACTGTTGAATGAATACAAATGTAGGCTATCCAAATGGGGAAATTATTCAGCCATTAAAAGGAAGTTAGCACTGATACAGGCTACAGCACGGATTAACATTGAAAGCATCACGCAAAGTGAAAGAAACCAAACACAAAAGGTCACATAATTTACAATTCCATTTACGTGAAATATCCAGAATAGGAAAATCAGACACAGGAAGCAGATTAGTAGGTGTCAGATGCTGGGGTGCAGAGATTGGAGGGTCACTGCTAGATGAGTATGAGGTTTCCTTTTAAGGAAAAGAAAAAGGTCTGGGAACTGGGTAGTGGTGAAGCCTGCCCAACATTGTGAATGTACTTAATGCCTCTGAACGTATACTTTATAAATGATTAAAATGGCAAATTTTGTTATATTTATTTTTACCACCCCAGAAAAGTTTCCCAATAACTGAAACTAGTACATAAAAGAATTTTCCTTTATGATACGCATCCATGTTGACACAACTAGTTCATGTCTTTTAGAGGAATGATATGGCTTTGAAACAAAAGCACATTGGTTTCAAAACCATGGCCAAGTTAAGTAAATTTGCTAACTCTTGTGTCAACTCGATATTATTAACATTGAATTCCAAGAAGTATTGCAGACTCTAAATTTCTCATCATCAACAAAATGTTCTTCGTATTTTTTTCCTGTGCAACCCAACCCACCCAACAGCTGTGCAAAGTTTCAGAGGGCAGGGACGGGCTAAGCCATTCTCAGGGTTGAGTCTACTGGATCCTCTCACTTTGACAAGCCCTTGAGTGTTGCTATGTTAGTTTTGTCTTTTGTCTTTTTTTTTTTTCAGTGACTGTGTTATGAAAAAGTATTTAAAGAATAGGACATAAGAACAGGTGTAAAAGAGGGGACATGGGAGGCTCACAGGCGAGTCACTTGCTGTATGGAAAAACTGGTCACCCCTGGGAGGGGCTGTCTCTCAGCGGCCAGCGAGGACCCAGATTCCAGAGCATCAAAAATAGAGAAAATAAGAAAATGATGACAGCAGACGTGAGTGGTTCTTGCCTGGGATTGTTGGCACAGAAAGGATGGGATCTGGGTCAGCCTGAGTATCTTAAAGTGGGGTATGGCAGTGGCAAGCCAGTTGGAGGTGGGTGAGGACAGGCAAATGAATCAGACAGATCCCGGGGAAGCTCGATTCGGTGAGAGCTTGAGACCCTGAGAGAGGGCGGGGGTCAGGGCAGGAGGCGGAGCCCAGATACTAGGGGGTCTGGGCTCTAGAATCTGAGTGTGTTCGCAGACGGAGGGGAAAGTCAGGGCCTGGGGCTGAAAAAAGGTGGGATCCAGAGCTAGAAGAACGGTGTTGGGAGAGAGGCACCACGAGGCAAGACTCGAGAACCAAAGCTACATGCGAAGGGCTGGTCTGTCCCAGGGAGAAGGTGGAGGTGGGAGGCTCAGGCTCAGGCCGAGGAGCCCGGGAATCCGACAGGGTACGGCGGGAGCAGCCCTGTCGCCAGCCCCTCAAAAGGGCAGCGGGTCCCTCTATCACATGTCTGGCAGCAGGGATCTTGCCAAAAGCTGCCCTCACACGCCGGTTTGCCCCTGTGGCTGCAGGGTACACAGCTCGTGAGTGGAATCAGGGTGGGGAGGGAACGGCCGCATCCCTGACTTCTCAGTATCATTTTTATGCTTTATCTCAAGATTTTTCTTTCACATCCCTTTCCCGAAGTGTTCCCTTCTGCGTCACCCTGCTAGGAAGAGGGATCAGGAAAGAAGGGGGAGCAACGACCCATCTTTCCCCGAGAGAGAGAGAGGGCGCCCTGCGCCACCCCAGCTCCTTCTGGACAAGCTCAGCACGGTGGACCCTGGAGCCGAAGAAATCAAGAGCAAAGGGGTCTTACAAGAGGCGGAGAAGAAAGTTCCTTTCAGTTTAGACCCTGAGAGCCCCAGGCATTAGCGTACCAGGTAAAATGGTCAGTGACCATTGGTAGTAGTAAAGCTCTCTCGTGTACAGTGCTGTCACTTATAAAGTGTTTCCACCTGCAGTCTCCCCCGTGAGCGTCACAAGTGCCCCGTGGTGATGCAGATCAGATGCCACCTTGCAGCAGGAGCCTGAGCCTTGTCCTCCAGGATCAATCTCTTCAGCTTACAGCGCCACCCAGTGGCGAGACCCACGCCCCCCTCCATCATTCGGTCAGCCCCCTGCTTGGGCAGAGCTGTACTCTCCACATTCTCCTCCTCTCAGCCTCTCTCATCTGGGGGCTTTGCTGGAACACCCGAGGCTCAAGACTGCTTTCCAGATCAGCCCTAATGCAAAGGAAAGGCTGCATCTAGTGATACCTGAGACAAAAAGTGGACTGATGCACGAGGTTCTTTGATGTCAGGGGATTCTGTTTCAAACTCTCTTAAGAATCCAATCCATGGCTACTAAATCACCCTATTTGGGTTTTTACTCTGAGACTCCCTGCCACACTTCAGGGGACGAGACATGGAGGAAAGCCCTAGTCCTTCCTCTAACCCCTGCCCTGCGCAGCCTGTTCTCTAGAAGAATGGATGTTGGTCTTGTCTTTCCTGAAGGTTCCAATCCCAGGTATCCCTCTACACCAAACAATTGACTTAGAAAGTCGGGGAGAAACAAGACTCAGCCTCTGCTGGAACTACGCCTAGGCTTTCCTTTCCTGATCTGTGTCTCCATTGTTCTTCAATATTAGTAACAATTGATTTCTTTGTAGGATGTAGAGAAACAGGAGGAGCTCCGCCCCACAGGAAGTAGAAAATAAAATCAATTCTCCAAGAGGTAGGGCTTGAGGTCAATCATGGGACACTAGCCTCCTCAGAAAAAGTCTACCAGCTTCGGGAAGCTGGGCTCTGGGAATGTGCTCTGGAGAGCTGAGCTCTAGGCCCTGATCACAGAGCTACTGTGTCATCACAAAGGGGTCTTGTGAGAGGGGGAGGGAATGGAGAGAAGATGAACCCACAAACCCCACCCTCACCATCTGAACTATCAGGTCCCTCCACCCTTCTCTGGACTGCTCCATCTGCAAAGCCATCAGGATTTTCTATTTAGTTCACATAGAACTCAGAGGTCAACTGTGTCCACCATTCAACCCACCCACCCTGACTCAAAAGAATGGCTGATGTCATTGAGAGAGCCCTAGACTCAGGGTCAAGATTTCAGAATTAGCCACGAGTGAACTGGGAACCTTGAACAAATCATTCCTGGCTCTGGAGCTCAGAATTTTCATCTGTTAAGAGCACTGGACTGTACCAGAGTTTTCTGCGGAACACTGTTTCCCAAGAAGATGGTGAAAAATGGGGGCAATACATTCCAAGGCCCAATAAGTAATTCTGCAATTACTCCTTGCAATTCAAATGCATCCAAGGGTATTAAGAGGTCTAAATTCCTGACAGTAAAGAAACCTCTTAAATTTTCTTCAGTCTGACATTTCCAAACGTTATTGACCACAGAACATTCCCTCCTTTGTGTATGTGTATAAAAACAATTAAGACCTTGAAGAATATAATTTTCAATGGATTACTGGATTACTTGGGGATATTATGAATGGGATGATTGCTAAATTTGTTTTACTCTTTAAACTCATCATATCTTTCTCCTAAATTAGGAGACACTCTCTCAGTTAAAAATGAACTCATTACAAGACAAGTAGGCAGTTGATAAATCAGAGTAAACACTGGTGCCATTTTCAGAGCAGAGCCATCCAGAGAGTGGAAGAGGAAGCCCCCCTCCCTGGGGGAGGGCCTGACCAGTCACATGTCCCCAGCTCCTTTGCTGGGATCCTGGCCCACAGCAATGTCCTCTTCTCAGGTGGGACTCTGGACAAGGTCATGAGAGAGAGAAAAAGAGCTGCGTTTCTTTCTGCCCAATGCCCCAGAACGTCACCTCCTCTCATCTTCATGAGAAAATTGTTATAAAAGGCCCCTTCTTTATTTCAAAGATGATTTTACAGAACTGATCTCAGTTGGGTGTGTTCCTAATTGGGCTTCTTTTTCCAAATTGAGAGAATTATTTTACATTGACGTAAAATAGACCCCTTTCATCCCTTTTGTCCCGTAGCCTCCTGTGTTGTGGATTTGTTCATCCCTTCATTCTCCAAAATGTTATACCTGCCAGGCATTAGATTTGAGGACTCAGCAGGAACCCCAGAGGCTAGTCCAGTGTTGGCTGTTTTCATCTGTACTTTACACTTTACCTCTCTATGTGCATTTATAATTCCCCAAATTTATTGTAAGTCCATTGGGGCAAAGCCTAGTCTCCGACAGTACCCACAACAATGATCTATGAAGGCTGGTACTTGCGTGCTCTGGGCACTCCCACCTAGCTGCTGGGTAAGTAAGAGAAAGGATGAATGAATGACTAGACCCCAGCAGACAGCTGGTCCAGGCTATGAGACAGAATCAGTTTCCCAAGAGGTGACAGAGCAGACCTCTTATTCAATACAAAGTGCATCTTTGACTGTTTCTCATTTAAAAAGCCAGTCACTCAAACAAGAAAATGTGGGCCTGAGAATTGATCCCAAACCACTGGAAATGAATTCTCAGATGCCCACTGAGAGCATTCGGAGCATGTTCCATAGAACATCAGAGCTGAGACCCTGCCCACTCTTAATTTGTGATCTTGGGCACATTAATCCCTTTCTCAGTCCTTTTCTTTCTTATCCTAAAAGGAGGATATCAATAATCCCTTCACAGAGATTGTGATGAGAATTAAATGGAACAATGTACAAAAGGGTCAGCAGATTACATGCACAAAAGCAAATTAATTGTGCAATTTCAACTATGTGTGCATAGCAGAAACAAAATTTTTAAGGAAGGCATGGAAAGAAAAATGCTTCCCAAATTAATACGAAATGTAATGCAAAAATGGGATAATTCTTTGGAACAAGAAAAATAATTTAAAAGTTCAGATGGAAGAATAAATATCCAAGAATTGCCAAGAAAAATTTTGAAAAGTAATAATGAGGAGGAACTTGCCCCAGGAAATATTAGAACCTAGGTCTAAAGGTACTACAATGAAAATAAGTCTGATTTTGGCACCAAAACACACAAATATAATATTGGCTCAGAATAGAGAGCCAAAAAATAGATCCAAGTATATGTGGAACGTGATCCATAACAAAGGTGATACTTCAGTTCACTGAGTTGAATAGTTTATTTACTAAATGGTGCTGGCATAATTGGCTGTGCACCCGGATTGATTAAAGTCCAATAATAAATTCAGGATGAATTAAAAACTTAATGTAACAACTAAAACTTTTGAAACTGAAAATACATTGTAGGAATGGGAAATACCTCATTAAGTAAGGTATGACACCCAGAAGCCGTAAAGAAAAAGATGGATAGGTTTAATTTTATTAATATTTGATTCTTCTCTATAAAAATGATGCTACTCACAAAGTTGGAAAATGAATATGAAGTTTGGAGGACGTAATTGTAACACGTATGCTAGGTAGAAGCGTGCTCTTAAAGAACTCCTACATATTGATAAGAAAATGACAAGCAGCCCCACTGGGGAATAGTTGAAGAGAGGTCCATTTTCAGAAATCTTTTGGAACAAATATGCTGAGGAACCCTTCTCAGTACAGAGAGATCAGAAAGTGGATGAGAGATTAGAAGTAAAATATTTTTAAAAGCATGACTGGAGAGGGAAGGGCGTAGCTCAGTGGTAGAGCACGTGCATGCGGTTCAATCCAAGGGCCTCCATTAAGATAAATAAATAAACAAACCTAATTATCTCCCCCATTAATTAATTTAAAAAGCATGACTGAGCTGGCAGTAAAGTCAGGGCAGCAATGAGAGGGCAGAAACTATAAGAAAATGCCAACCAGAGGGTAAGCGAATGCTGGACACTCAAAGATTACCAAAAGACTTCTTAAAAAATGAAAAACAGAGCTATCACATGATCCAGCAATCCCATATCTGGGCATTAATCCACAAGTCAGGATCTCAAAGAGATGTCTGCACTCCATGTCCACCGCAGCATTGTTCACAATGGCCAAGACAAGGAAGCAACTCAAGTGTCCATTGACAGACAAAGGGATAATGAAAATGCAGTATATACATACAAGGGAATATTATTTATCCTTGAAAAAGGGGGAAATCCTACCATTTATGATAACGTGGATAAATCTGGAGGAAGTTATGCTAGTGAAGTAAGACCCAAAAGGACAAAAACTATATGATACCGCTTAGATGGAAAATCTAAAATAGTCAAACTCATAGAAGCAGAGGGTAGAATGGTGGTTGCCAGGGGCTGGCAGGAGGGGGAGGGGAAGGTATTAGTCAAAGGATATAAAGTTTCAGTTTTACAAGATGAGTAAACCCTAGAGATCTGTTGTACCACATAATGTCTATAATTAACAATACTGTACTATATATGTAAAGCTTGCTAAGAGGGTAGCTTTTATATTATGTTTTTATCACAAAGAAATAATAATAATAATAATTAATAATAATAATTAATAATAATAATAATATAGGAGGTGGGAGGAAAACTTTTGGAAGTGATGGATATGTTTATGGCATAGATTGTGGTGATGGTTTCACAGATGTACACTTATTTCCAAACTCATCATACGATCCAACAATCCCATTCCTGGGCATATATCTGGAGGGAACCCTAATTTGAAAAGATACATGCATCCCAATATGCGTAGCAGCACCGTTTACAATAGCAAAGACATGGAAGCAACCTAAGTGTCCATTAACAGATGACTGGATAAAGAAGCTGTGATATATTTACACAATGGAATACTACTCAGCTATAACGAAGAATCAAATAATGCCATTTGCAACATCATGAATGGACCTAGATATTGTCATAAGAAATGAAGTAAGCCAGAGAGAGAAGGATACCATATGGTATCACTTATATGTGGAATCTAAAAATAGACACAAATGAACTTATTTACAAAACAGGAACAGATTTATAGACATAGAAAACAAACTTATGGTTACCAGTGGGGAAAAGGGATGAGTGGCAAGGAAAGATAAAGTGGGAGTTCGGGATTTGCAGATACTAACTACTTAACATAAAACAGAGAAACAATAAGGTTCTTCTGTATAGCACAAGGAGCTATATTTAATACCTTGTAATAGCCTATAATGAAAAAGAATATGAAAAGGAATAAACTGAATCACTATGCTGTATACCAGAAATTAACACAAGATTGTAAACCGACTATATATCAATTAAATAAATAAATAAATAAATAAATAAATAAATAAATAAATAGTCTGGGTTTTAACAGGCCAGGAGGTGCCAAGGACAGAACACAGAGCCTGGGACCCAAGTGGTAGGGAAGCCACATTAGAGACCCCCACATGAAGTCAAAATTCCAAAAGAGACTGTGTGAATTAGAACATACTGTAAACATAAAGAGACAGAATGTTTAAATGAAAAGAATGGAAAATAATACAGCATGCAAATTTGAACCAGATAGAAATTGATCTGACTATACATCAAAGACTGTATGTCAAAGAAAGTATACTTTACAACAAAACACATTACCAGAGAGAGGGACATGATGTAAGGATGAGGATAAATACACCATGAAGGTATTATAGTCTTAAATCTCCAGGTCCCCAATATCTTAGCTCTAAAACACAAATTGATAGAACTTTAAAAATCACAGCAGGAGGTTTTAATGTACTTTGCTCAGTTCATGTTAGAACAAACAGACAAAAAAAATTAAGAATATAAATGATCTGAAAAATATACTTAACAAACTGATCCAATTAAATATATAGAACATTGCAACTGACAGCGACCACATCCACACATATTTTTCAAGTGCACATGGTATATTTATCAAAATTTACCATAAGCTGGTCCTTAAAAAAAAAGCCTCACATTGTTTCCCAAAGGATTGGAAATATTCAGGGTATTTTTTTCCTGATGAGTATAGAATAAAGCTAACAATCAATAACAAAAAGATAACTGGAAAACTGCCAATTGCCTAGTAATTACACAATATACTTTTATAATCATAGGTCAAAAAAGAAATTGCAACAGATATTAGAAAATATTTTGAAATGAATGGTGTGATGGTTAACTTTATGTGTCAATGTGTCTGGGCCATAGTGTCCAGATTTTGGTCAAACATTATTCTGGATGTTTCTGTGAGGATTTCTTGAATGAGATTTCCATTTAACTTGGCGGACTTTGCGTAAAGCAGATTACCCTCCATAATGTGGGTGGGCCTCAACCAATAAGGTGAAGGCCTGGATAGAACAAAGACTAACCTTCTCCAAGCAAGAGGGAAGAGCCTTTGGACTTGAACTGCAGCATCAGCTCTTCCCTAGGTCTTCATAATCATATGAGGCAACTCCTTAAAATAAATCTCTCATATATACCCGTATCATATTGGTTATGCTTCTCTGGAGAACCATGACCAAAAACAAAGGAAATAAAGATAAGGTATATACAGTGTGAGCGAGAAAGCCAAAGAAAAGCTTAGAGAAAAATGTATAGCCTTCAATACATATATCAAACATAGGAATGAAATCAGTGATCTAAACTCCTATCTCAATAAGATAGAAAAAAAACACAGTTATTTAAACCCAGTGAAAGTAGGAAGGAAACAATAAACGCAAAATCAGAAATTGATACATACACAAAATAGGAACAAATCAATGAAGCCTAAAATTGTTTCTTTGAAAAGATTAATAAAATGTATAAACCTCTAGAAAAACTGGATAAGAACCAAGAAAGAAAACACAAATTACTGATACAATTGAAGCTTGAGCAACACGGGTATGAACTTACACATACATTTTTTCCAGTAAAAATGTACTACAGGACTGCACCATCCTGAGGTTGGCTGAATGCCTGAATGTAGAACTGTGGGTACAGACGGCTGACTGTAAATTTATAAGTGGATTTTCAACTGCTCTAGGGGTCAGTGCCCTGAACCCCCACATTGTTCAAAAGTTAGCTGTACAAAACACAAAAAGGAGGACATCACTGCAGACTTTACAAACCTTAAAAAAATATAAGGAAGACATTATAAGCAATTTTATTAGAATACATTTTTTAAATTTTGGTGAAATAGACAAGTGTTTAAAAAAAAAAAACAACTTGGCAAATGACTAAAGGAGCAAACAGAAATTTTTGATTTTTCTGTATCTGTTAAATAAATTGAATCTGTTCATCAGAATCTTCCCAGAAGGAGAACCTTGGGCCCAGATGGCTTCATGGGAGAATTCTTTCATGTGTTTAAGGCAGAAATAATCCCAATCTTACATAAGTTCTTCTAGAAAATAGAAAATGCAGAAACACTTTCCAACTCATTTTATAAAACCAGCAAAACTTAGATACCAAAACCTGAAAAGGAGGATTAAGAAACTATAGATAATTATTTTTTATAAACATACATACAAAAATCTTAAAATGATAGATCAAATATAGCAATATATAAAAGGGACGTCACATCAGAGACAAGAGAGTCTGATTCCAGGTACACAAGTTTGCTTTAACATCTAAAATTGATCAGTGTAACTCACCACATTGATACATCAAAGGAGAAAAAATAATAATGTGAGCACCTTGATAGATATGTTAAAAATCATTTGATAAATATTAATACCCAATCATAATAAAAATAAAAATCTTAAAGAGAAAGAAAAATACCACATGATATCACTCATATGTGGAATCTGAAAAAAAAAAAAAGAAAAAAGGAGACACTAATGAACTCATCTACAAAACAGAAACAGATTCACAGACATAGTAAATAAACTTATAGTTACCAAGGGGGAAAAGGGGTGGGAAGGGATAAATAGGGAGTTTGAGATATGCAAATACCACTACATATAAAATAGATAATAAAAACAAATTTCTTCTGTAGAGCACAGGGAACTATATTCAATATCTTGTAGTAACCTATAATGAAAAAGATTATGTAAACAATTATATGTATGTATATGTATGACTGAAACATTAAGCTATAACCAGAATTTGACACATTGTAGCTGACTATACTTCAATTTAAAAAAAACTCTTAGCAATATAGGAATAGAAAGGAATTTCCTAATTTGATAAAGGGTAACTACAAAAAATCCACAGAGGACATTATACTTAATGGTGAATGTTGGAAGGTGGAAGGAAGGAAAATTGCACAGTGAACTGAAAAGGCATCTTGAGACTGAGAAATGAGGCAAGTGGCTCCATACAGTCAACAGATCAGTTTATTACAGGGTGGCTTACTCACAGGGTGGGATCAGGGTCAGGTGGACAATGGTCCAGAAGCATTCGCCTCTGCACTCCATACCACCAAGGGGCCACTGGGACAATTTTAGAGTTAACCGAGGCTATAGAGGTAGGTGCTCGGAAACAGGACAAGTATTCCTAAGTCAAGATTTATGAATGGGTAACTAGTCTCGTGGGTGTTGAGAATACATCAGGGAAGGTTTTCATCATTGTTTGGGGGCTAACAGAGCATAGAAGCCACCTGGTCTTAATGGTTATTAAACAGTATCTGTTAACTAGAGAGCCCTTGATGACAGAGAGGTGACTCACCACACAGTACAGTCCTGGGGAGGGTCAGCGGAAGGACAGGAGAAACTGTAAGGGCCCAAGATGGTGTCAGTTATGCTAATGGCCATACAGGGAATTACTGAAAACTTTACCCTCTGAGATTGAGTGGAAGTCACGGGTGCATGCTCTATTCACTTTTGCTCAACTTTGTATTGTATTCAACATTAAGTTAATGACATAAAGCAAGAAAATGAAATAAATGATGTAAATAATGGAAAAGAAGAAATCAAACTGTCATTTGTAGAGGACATGATTACATGTGTAGATAATCTAAAGAAGCTATAGATAAACTATTAGAATTAATTAGTATGTTTAACACGGTCATTGGATTCAAAGCCAATATGAAAACTCAATTATATACACAGAAAATAAATATTTTAATATGAAATTTTTATAGTAGCACCATAGAACGTTAAATATCTAGAAATAAATTTATTAAAACATATGCAAGCCCTTTTCATGGAAAACCATGGAAAATTATTGAAATAAATTAAAGATGTAAATATGGCAATGATATCGGCTTTTCCCAAACTGATCCACACACATGTGAAAAGGTGCTCCACTCTGTTATCCAGAAATGCAAAATAAAACACAATAAGAAACCATAACTCACTTACCAGAACGACCAAAATTAAAAAGACAGACACTACCTACTGGAGCGAATGGAATATTTATACATTGCTAGTGGGGCAATAAATTGGTAAACCTGTTTAGCAGTATTTACTAAAATCGGACACACACCCATCCAAAGGCCCCCAGATCCCTTCCTGGGGACACGCACACGTTCACCAAGAGACGTGTACAAGCATATTATTAGCGATGCTATTTATAAGAGCAAAATACTAAAAACTACCCAAATGCCCACCATTCAAACGAGTAAATAAATTGTGGAGGATTCACCTACTATGGAATATCACACAGCCATAAAATTTAATGAGCTCCTGCTATGTGACATTCAGAGCATAATGATCATTGAAACAAGTCAAATCAGAACCGAGGAAGATAGGAAAACAGTTCTAGATTGAGGGAAATTAGAGAGACATAATTGCCAATGTGGTAGGTGGAATCTGAGTTCCACATTTTGAAAAAAGCTGTATAATGCATTTTGAGGAAAACTGGAGAAGTCTGAGTATGGACTATATGCTGGATGAAGTTACTGATAAAATACTGATGTTCGGAGGTGTGAAAAGTGATTAGGGTGAATAGGAAGATGTCCTGTCCTTGGGAGATGCATGCTGAAGTGTTGAAGGCTGAAAACCACAATGTTTGCAGCTAACTTTTGAATGGTTTGGTAAAAGTGGGTGGGGGAGTGAGTGTATGTGTGTGTGTGTGTATGTGTGTGTGTGCATGTGCGAGTGTGTATCATACACAGAGAGACGGAGACAGAATGGCAATAAGTTAACAGTTGGTGAATCTAGATGAGAAGGGACATAGGTATTCATCAAATTATTCTTTTAACTTTTCTAGGAGCTTACATTTTTTTTCAAAAGAAAATAGAAGGAAAAATGAATATGATGCCTGCCAATTACAGAAAATGTACACAATAAAACAGAAAGAAAGAAAAAGGAATAGAGAATCCAAATAGACTTTTTATGGTTATAACCTGAAAATCAGTTGCATCAGTAGAGGAGAATATCTGCTGTCTCTGTCTTTATTTAATATTGAATTGGAGGTTCTAGTCATGCAGTAATAAAGAAAAAAGAAATAAAGATTGAACAGGAAGAGACAAAATTATCTACCCAGAAAACCCAAGAGACTCTACAAATTACTAGAACTAAGAGAGTTTGGCCATGATTGCTGCACATAAGATCAATAAGCAAAAATAAAATGCATTTTTTACTCTAGCACTATAGAGGTAGAAAAAGTAATTTTAAAAAGATTCCCTTTATAATAGCAACAAAAGTAAGTAAGCAAAAAATAAACCTAGCACAAGATTTACGGGTTGCTTTATGGAGCAACCAGTGAATCTTTATTAAAACAAAAACAAAAACAGAGAGGGCCCAATCATGGAGAGAGAAGCTACGTGCAGAGATGGTGAGATTTGACATCATAAATATGTCAATTTCCTCCAAATTAATTTCTAAACTCAATTCAACTCCAATCAAAGTCTCCAAAAGGTTTTTCACTGTAATTGACAAATGGATTCTAAAAATACATTTGGAAGAGCAGGCATAGCCCAGGCAATTTTGCGGGTAGTAGCGTTTGTCCTGGCAGGTGCTAAGACTTAATATAAAGCCGAAGTAATTAAGACAGTGTGGGAGGGAAGCAAGAATAGAGATGTGAATCAGTGGAACAGAATGGTGAACCCAGAAACACACAGGGAAACTTTATATCCCCACATGAATGTGGAACCCTTACACTTGGCAGAGATGACAATGCAAATCAATATAAAAGGACTGGCTAGTCAATCAGTTATCTTAATGGAAAAAGTAAAATTAGATCTCACCTCCAACCAAGCACATAAGTAAATCCCAGGTAAATGAATGACTTAAATGTAGGAGGGAGAAGTTTAAAACTTCTTGAATAAAATATAGGAGAACATCTTCATTACTTCAGAACAGGAAAGGTTTTCTTCAACAATATACAAAAAGTACAAGCCATGAAAGAAAGAAATTGACCATCTTAACATTATAAAGGTTTCTGTGCCAAAAGTCATCACAAGCAAAGTGAAAAGGTGATCACTGATTGGGAGAGGGAATCTGCCGTGTAGATGACAGACACAGAATTAGGGTCAGTGACACATGAACAACTGTGAAGCACTAAGAAAAACACAAGCAACTTTACAGTCAACCGGGAAAAATCCACAAAAAGACATTTCTTAGAAAAAGTATGCAGGACACCGATGAGAGGATGATCGTCCATTGGTCATTAGGGAAATACAAATTAAATCGCATTGTGCTTTTCCATTTCACTCCCATTATTAAGAGTCTGATAGCATTCCTTGGGGGCAAGGATGAAGATCATGGAAATTCATCAGCCTCCACAGGTGTAAACTTGGCAGACAGCATTTCTCAGTAACTTAAGGATGCACATCTTACCACATTACCATCTACTCTTTTTTTAAAAAACTTTTTTTTTTTTTGGTGGGGAAGGTAATCAGATTTGTTTGTTTGTCTGTTTTAATAGCAGTACTAGGGATTGAACCCAGGACCTCGTGCATGCTAGGCAGATGCTCCACCACTGAGCTATACCCTCCCCCACCATTCACTCTTACTTATGTTGTAGGGAAACTGTTGTGCAGAAGGAAGACATACAAAAGGGCTCAAGTCAGCATTGTCTCTTAGAGCAAAAACTGAAATCAACTTCACTGCTCATCAGGGGGAGAACAAATAACTACTTGTGGTATGTTGGAATAATAACATTACATAGCAATAAAGATAAATGAACCAAGGCTATCTATATATACAGCATAGACAAATCTCATGAACACAAAATTGGGAAGAAGCTAGAGTTAATAAAAATATATATAATGTAATAATGTCTAGGTAGTGTTTTAAAATATGAAAAACACTGTAAATGGTTTATAGATACTCACACATGCAGGAAAAATACAACAAAACACATGAAAATGATAACCATCAAATTCCAGACTTTCCAGATTCCCTTTAGAGGGGAGAGAAGGATTGGAGCGAGCAGGGGGCTTTCTTTGTATCTGTAACAATTTCTCTCTTATCCTGAAATGGTGGGGTCACAGGTGCACATTATATTCTCCTCTGTACTATTTTTTTTGCTATGTCAAAATATTTCATAAGAAAAAAAAGAATATAAAATAAAACACAAAATCTGATAGAAAATGAGCAAAGCTACGAGTAAATGCCAGAGACTGGGCCCACCATGACGGGCCTGGGGAGGATGCCGCCGGATGGCTGGGCCCGCCTTGGGCAGGATGCAGGATCCAGGAAGGAGAAGGAAGCACATGCTATTCATCTGGTTTAGGTGTCTGACGCACGGGATGGTGGCTGGTGTAAACCCTGGGATAGTGGGAGACTCGTGCTGCATCATGCACCTGCCAGAAGTCATGGATGGTTTGAAGTCCTTTCCCAGCTACAGAGAATCTCACCATTTATTCATAATTATGACAAATATTTATTGGCTCCCCACTATGTGACCAGGAAAGTGGAGAAACAATGAGTGAAATGGACACAGTCCCTGCCTTCAAGATGACAGGCTAAAGGGGGAGGTGGGCCTTAATCTAATGATCACAGAAATAAATACGTGTGAGAGATGCTAGGAAGGTAAATCACATTCTGTCATGAAACAGCCTGCAAAGTCACCCAGACACAGTTTGGGGGTCAGGAAAGTTTGCTGAAGGAGGGACATTGGAGCTGAGATGGGAAGGCTGAGAAGGCATTAACCCCACAAAGAGCAGGGTAAATGAGGCGAGGGCTCCAGGCAGGAGGAAGCACCTGGAGACACTGGGAGGAGGGCCATGGGCCTGGAGCACAGGCCACACAGGCACAGAAGCAAGAAGAAATGAGATAAGAGATAGAGCAAGGCCACGCAAGGTCTCCTGGGACATGTTAGCCAAAAAGCAAAAAAAAAAAAAAGACATTCACTCATTCTGACATAATCAGATTTGATTCTTTGGGACTTCACTCTGTTGACAATACCAAGTGCTGGCCAGAATGCGGGGCACCCAGAACCCTCCTCCACTGATGGCAGCAACACAAAGTGGGACAGCCACTCTGGAAGCCAGCTTGGTGGTTTCTTAGACTCTTAGACAGTTCAACATACACTTGCCACAAGACCCCAGAAAAATGAAAGCTTATGTTCACACAAAAACCTGTGCAAAAAGACGTTGGTGGCAGGTCTCTGAGGGCCTTCAAGAAGTTCATTTCAGCTGCTCCTTTTAAGAGGATCTACAAGATAATCACACATCTCCTGCCCCATTCCAATGCCACTACTACCACGTCCGGTTACCACCCCTCCTAGTATTGCTAGCTACCATTTTTTGACTGCTAACCAGGTGCAGGCCACGTGCTAGGAACTTTTCGTGCATTATCTCCTTTGACACTGACAAGTTTTGTGAGGTATATATTACGAATCCATTCTACAGATGAGGAAACTGAGGCTCCAAGAGATGCCTCTTGCCAGGGGTCCCATAGTTAGTAAGGGATGGAGCTGGACTTGACCCAGGTCTGCCAGCCTCTGAGCCTGTGCTCCAAACTGCCCTTTTGGCTTCTGGTCAGTGATGGGGTGGGAGGCCACCTACACCCTCTTTCTGGCCCAGGTTTCTCCAATCTGTGACATGGAACTGATGGCAAATGAGCCCACAGATACTCACCTTGACCAGACGAAAGAGCTCACAAGCTTTGAGTTGCTGAAAATAAAGATGCTTCATAATTATTAGCTCAAAATGTGAACAAATAAAGACTAGCCTTATGCGCTCCTCTTTATTCATTCTCGGAATGTTAGACAAAGACGACTCTAGAGAGAACCTCCAACTTCCTCCTTGACGGGCAGGGAAACTGAGGCCCTAAAGAGAGAGTGGCTTGCTGGACATCACCTGGAGACTCCTGGCTCCCTGCCCAGTGCATCTTCAGCTGTACATACCAAACTTTCTCTTTATCGTTTCTGCAGAGAAATCTATTCCAGGAAACAAACAATAGTCAAGACCCCTTAGCATACCCAGTGGGTCTGTCTTAGAAACTCAGTGGCTTCTATCTGCACTGAGCCCTGAACCCAAGCCTGACACTGGAGGTGCAGGGACGAATGAGGTGTGGTGCTCGATGCCTGCCACGTGCCCTCAACCCAGCAGAGGAAGGCAGGTAAGCCGCATGGGCGCCTAGGCCTGTCCTCTTGTTTGGGGTGAGTCGTCAGCCTCCCACCTGGTTGGTGAGAAATCACAGAATAGGACTGATGCCATTGGAGGTCCCAGAAGCTGCTGAGATCACCACTGCCAGCGCAGAGCCCCGCCTGTCCCCGGGGGGCAAAGCAGCTGCTCCAGCCGCTGGAAAAACTAGGCCCTGTCGAGGCCGCAACTGGGGAGCAATTCAGAGGAGCCAGGGAGGGAGAACGGAGGGGAGGGAAATGCTGGCAGCAGGCCTCTGCAGGACGTTTGTTAACCAGCCCCGCAAACACGGGGAATGGGGCCCGGCGGCCCAGGGCTGTTTACAGGCTGCAGCAAACTGTTATTTTATGGCTGGGGGCACAGGCAGGAAATCGGGGTTTTATGGCTCACTGCACATCAATAACAAACCCAGTTAGAGACTCCGTGGCCTGCCATAGGCCCAGAGCACTGAACAAACATTAAGAAAGAAAGTCACTCCTTCCACCTCCCTCCCGGAGAAACACCTCCGCCAGATTTTCCTGCCCAAGCCCCTTCCTTACAGCGGGAAGGCCACGCCCATTTAGTGCGCTTTCGTTAGTTGTAGTTTCCCAAAGAAACAAAGATCTAGAGATTCTTTTGGCTGGATAAAAAGAAAAACCCAGCCCACCAAAGGGACTAAATAAAAGGATGAGTCACTGCAGTATCAATTGCTCGCACTTTATAGCACTTTACAGTTTTTAAAGGGGCGGTCACACTCAGCCTCTCTCTTGGCCTCATCTCAATCCTCCAGGGAGGCAGGAATCCTCACTCTCAATTTACAGATGAGGAAATTGAATTTTAAGAAGCGGAAGGACTTGCCAGAGGTCAGTAGGTAACTGGTTAGTTATGTTGTTTGGGACTCTGTTTGTTGCAAGTAATAGAGTTTTTTTTTTTTTTTTTCAAATTGGATAAGACAAGGGAAAGAAAATGTAGTGTCACATACAACCAAAGACTGGGCTGACTTCAGGCACAGCTGAATCCAGGAATTGGCATTTTTCTTCCCCTTTGGATTCTGCTTTCCTTTGTGGGCCTGTGTCTCAAATAGACCCTCTCTTCAGCGTGGCGTCTGGCAAGTACAGATTTGCATCATTTTCACAGCCATAAATCCCAGTAGAAAAAGCTTCTTTTTTCCTTTGGTCTCAGTAGAAGTCCTTAAGGACTTCAAGGACTTCTACTGAGAGTTGAGTCTCATTAGACGAAGAGCCTACTTTGAATCATTCACTGTGGTTCCGGAGATGGAAGATGCTGGCTGCCCAAGCCTGTGCTGTGGTCACTCATGAAGTCACTGGGCTCTGCAACCTGGTGTTTGGGAGTCTCCTGGTGGAAAGACTAGCTCTCTGCCCCTTGAAAATGGGACCAAGTTCATCAGTCAGTGAGTTCAGTACGTAGCTCCCCATCAGCTTTTTATTGCTTCATCCTAAAAGACGAGTGAGCCACCAGGGTAAAAAGAGAGAAAACCTTGCAACATGAAAAAGAAAATATTAGAGGATGGAAGGAACAAAATTGCCCACCGAACTGAGACGGCATCTTGAGACACAGAAACAAGGCAGGCAGCTCCTTACAGTCAGTGGATCCATTTATTACAGGGTGACTTACTCACAGGGTGGGATCAGGGTCAGGTGGACAACGGTCCAGAAGCATTCGCCTCTGCACTCCATACCACCAAGGGGCCACTGGGACAATTTTAGAGTTAACCGAGGCTATAGAGGTAGGTGCTCGGAAACAGGACAAGTATTCCTAAGTCAAGATTTATGAATGGGTAACTAGTCTTGTGGGTGTCGGGAATACATCAGGGAAGGTCTTCATCATTGTTTGGGGACTAACAGAGCATAGAAGCCACCTGGTCCTAATGGTTATTAAACAATATCTGTTAACTACAGAGCTCTTGACGAGAAAGAGATGACTCACCAGACAGTACAGTCCTGCGGAGGGTCAGCGGAAGGACAGGAGGAATCGTAAGGACCCAAGATGGCATCAGTTATGCTAACAGCCAAACAGAAAGCATAACATAAATAAATGGTAAAACTGACTTTAAAGGAAATGGAGCAAGTACACAGCAGGCACAGTAGTTTTCAAAATTTCTGCAGAAAGCTTTGAGAAGATGTTGCAACCAAGAAAATCAAAAGTTGCTATAAAGATGAAGTAATAAGGAACCCTTGAAAAGTGCAAAGAAGACTGTCAAAATTAAAAGTGAATTCAAAGGTTGCTTTATAAAGTCAAGGAAATCTTCCACAAGGTAGAAGAAAAGGCAAAAGGAGGGGAAATATGAGAAAAATTAGGCATGTGAAAGAGTGATCGGGAAAGCACAGCATCAGACTCATTGGAGTTCCAGAAAAAGAACTGGGAGAAAGAGAACAAAAGCATTCCCAGGGTTGAGGACCAAGTATTTAGACTGAAGGGCCCACAGAATGCCCAGCCCAGTGAAAGGAAAGGGACCTGCTTACACTGTGGTGAGATTTCCAAACCCTAGGTGTGAAGGATAGATCATGTAAAGAGTAGAACTTCTAAAGAGAAACAAACAAAAAATGCGAAACAAAAAAAGAGCATTTATCTGTTTAGTGTTGCTGTCAAAGGAATGAAATGCAGAGTGCCATCAGAAACTGGAGGGTAGAATCAAAATGGAGCACAGCTATTAAATTGTCAGAGAACATAATTTCTACTGTAGAATTCCATGTCCAAGTGGTCAGTAGCACTTTATTAAATTCTGAAGTTAAGAAAAAAGACATTTTCAGATTTTCCAAGACTCAGAGCATTTGTCTTGCACCCTCCTTTTCTGAGGAAGTTACTTGAGGATGTGCTCCAGAAAATGAAGTCCTTTCTTTGGACTGAAAAGAGAGGAAAATGTGGCCCATAACCTGAGAGAGTGATTGAAGGAAGTACTAGAATTTCAGCTAAAAGAGTTGGCCTGGAGAGCAATTAGTCCAGTTAGAAAGAAAGAGATGGAAGATTCTAAGAGGGTATCTGGAAAAATACAGAGTTGTGATATATTCAGAGAATTTGGTGCCACATAAAAGGGTATTACAAGCAGTTACTTAAAAAAAAAAAAAAGAGGCAGTGAACCAAACAAAAACTTAAGAAATATAACCCCCTGCAAAGTTTAATACAGAAGCAAAGAGAATGAGCCCAGATCCAGACAGCATGAACTTGTGAAATCCAGCTCTGGAAGTTACCGGCTGTGTGATCTTCTATAACCTATCTGTGCCTCAATTTATTCATCTGTATAATGGGGATGGCATTAATACATAATTGGACTGTTGCAAAAATTACATGAATTGATACATACAAAGTCATTAGCACTGTGTCTGTAGCATATTAAGAGTCAGTAAATTTCAGCCATTATTTATTATGGGTTTTTTCTGAAAGAATCCACTTGCAAATAAAACAGACCAATCAAAATAAAAAAACACATAACTGGAAAAACTGTAGTGATTATTGTGTCCATTGAATTGTAGAACGAAAGTATTGGTTAAGGTCATGTTAACCACCTTAACAAACACAGTCAAAATATATAAGGGCTCAAACATGCTAGAAGTTTATGTCTGGATCATATACATTCCAAAATAGTTGTTTCCAGATTGGCAGCAGCTCTGCTCTAATTAGTGCTTCAGGTGTCGGCCCCACAGTGGTCAGCACGGGCATCCAGCCAATGGGATGGGAAGGAGGACGGAGAATCACCCGCTGCAGTTATCACGGGCTAGAAGTTGGCACACAGCACGCCACCTCACAGGCCGTCATCTAAAGCGCAGGCGCATCTGATTGCAAAGGACACTGGTAGGGGGGTGTAGTCCAGCTGTGTGGGAAGAAGGGTGAAGGATTTGGTGAACAACATCTGAAACAAAAGGCTTGTGGTGGAAGAACAAGATGTCAATGCTATAAACTTGGACAAAGTGAATAATAACAGTGTTCAGAGGTGGGAAAGGAAGGTGGGAACATTATGAAGGGTGATAATTTCCTCCTCTTTCTTAGCAGGCTATTGGTCTCCTCTGCTTCAAATTAAAACATGAAGGGGTAAGCGTATAGCTCAGTGGTAGAGCACATGCTTAGCATGCATGAGGTCATGGGTTCAATCCCCAGGACCTCTGTTAAAGTAAAGAAAAATAAAAAATAAAAATAAGTAAGTGAACCTAATTACTTCCCCAAACAATAACAACAACAAAATTAAAACATGGAATTAAAAAAAAACCCTATGATGACTCTAATCTTCTAATTTTTCCACCTTCTGTTCTTTCACCTTAAAAGGATCTTTCAAATTAACGCCTCGTAGAGAAGAGCGTTTATCTGAAGTTCAGAAATTCGTTTAGCATGGCCTCAATTGCTTTTTCTTCTGTTAAATTCAAGTAAAATTGAATTTAGCACTCAAAAATGTTTTTAATGCATAGATATCTTGATCTCAAAGCTCACTTTGCACCTCCTAAAGCCTGGAAGTACCAGTCCAGACCTGCACCCCTGGAAAAGCTCAAGTGAGGTCCCATTACCAGCATGAAAAGCCCTCAGCCGTTACTTGGCGGAAGGATGCTCAGACCCGCTTCCAAGGCTTCATTGTCAGCCACTGTCATGTGGACTGGTGAGGAGGCTCGTGGAAGTGTGGTTCCTAAGGACAGCGCCCCTAGTCTCTGCCCTGCACCCTCACAGTGTACTGAGTTTCACTGCTTTGCGCGAAGGAGCAGGGATGTGAGAGGGAGATATTGGGCAGAGAGGACCCAGGCCTCTGCCTGCTTGTTTCCATGAGAGGGAGGCAGAGCCAGAGTTAGGGGGCTGCTGGAATTTGCTGATGTGGCTTCTCTTCTTCTCAAAATTGCACAAATGCTGGGAGTTAGCAGTTTCCAGGCAGGAAGTAATCACTAAGAAAAAAAAGAACCAGGGGGATTGCTGGAATCAGCAGATTTCAGAGGATTTGCGTTAAGTGCTTTGCAAAGCAACCCTCGCACCACCTCCGGCCCTCATCAGGACCACTCAACATTGCTGATGACAAAATAGCTTGTCTAAGGTCCCCTAGGGGCATGTAGGGCACCCAAGGACCCTGCTTCCAAGAGGCATGGAGGGGAATCTCTCTTGATGGCCATTGTGTAAGAGTTGTCTGATTGCTTAATGTAGACTGCATGAATTTGCCATCCACCAGCCAGCCCCTAGAGAGACCTGTATCCCGGAGCTCACCCTAACCCATCCCTCTCCCCTCACCCAGGCTTGGGACCCTTTCTCCCAGGTTTGATGACTCCTCAGGCAGGGGAAAAGGTCTGCAGTCAAGCCACGTGCTCACCCAGCTCCACAGACACCTTTACCTGCTGCGAACCTTGATTGTCATTCATTCATGTCAGTCATTCATTCAGCAGGGATTTACTGAGAATGAAGTGCTTTGCTATGGTCTGGGGATACATCAGTGGACAGAGAAGCCACCCTGTCCTTGTGGAGCTTATATTCCAACCCGGACAGGGTTTTTAAACCACGGCACTGTTGATATTCTGGACTGGATCATTTTTTTTGAAGAACGAGGGCAGTCCTGTGCATCCTTTACCATCGTCATCCTTTACCAACTAGATGTCAGGAGCCACTCCCCCTCTCCTGATAGTGACCAACACAAATGTCTCCAGACATTACCAAATGTCCCCTGGAGGGCCCCCAGTTGGGAATCGTTGAAATGGGGAGACACACATCCACACTCACACATGCACACACATATGCACACCCCTCACGATACATTTAGCAGGAGGCTCACCACAGAGAGGGTCTTAGACAAGCTCTGGGTCCTGATGTTTGCCATCAGGACCCCAGCTAACTAGAGCTAACGTGATTTTGTTGCCAGGCCCTGGACATAGATTACCTGATTTATTCCTTCCAAAATGACAATCCCAGTATTAATTGCCCTCATCCCATATTACAGATGGGGAAACTGAGGCTTAAAAGAAGTGAAGCAACTCTCCACAGCTAGTAAGTGGAGCAGCTGAGATTTGAACCCAGGCAGTCTGACTCCAGACCATACACACTCTGGAACTAGCAGTGTGTTTGTCTAACCTGCACCCTCGTGGTGTCAAGAAGCTAAGATGAGATCATTGGAAATGATCTCAGGAAAGCTCGGGGCAAACTAGACAGAGAGAAAGAGAGGAACAATTTAAAGGTGAACATTTCAAATTCAAGTGCTGGGCCACCAAGGACAGAAGCCATAGAGAAAACCTGAGACTAATTTGTGTTTCCCCTCCTGGTCTAATTTAAAACACTTTATTTCAGGACCAATAAAAATCTACGGTGGATAAGAATGCAAAATCACATAACTTTTTTAGGGTAAAACTATAGAGACTTCCAAGAATATGCACATTTATGGCTGTTTCTTCAGGCTCCTCTGGCCTGGCCTGGGTGGGAAAGTTAGAGAAACTCTGATTAATAATGGTAACAGCTAGTATTCACGAGATCCTTCCCATGCAGCGAATGCCGTTCCGAGCCCTTTGCTTGTGCTAAGTCATTTAAGCCTTACAAAAGCCCGTGAAGTATGTGTAGTTTCTTTTATATCAATTATACCTTTAAAAAGCTATTCTGAAAGAAAAAAAGAAAGAAATGAGGAATAAGAAATTGGAAAGTGTGAATAGGTGCACATTCCTCATTACTGAGTAATTGAAGTTATTTAACTATAAAATAAATATTATTTTTCTTAAAAAAAAAAGCCCTATGAAGTTGATTCAGGCAATCAGGGGCCCGGGAGACGAACATGACTTTGCTGGGGGTCCTAGTGTGAGACCCGCAGAGACACGGCTGGCTCAGGGCCATGCTGCATACCCCTCAGCCTCTGATGTCAGTGGAGGAAGTTCTCAAGGAGCAGATGACTAAGGATGGAGAACACAGCGAGATGCCCAGAATTGTGTTGAGGCTAGGGGCATTAGCAGGCAGTGGAGGAAGGGTGGAGCTTTCCGGAAAGAGTGTGAGGTGGAGTCCCACAGGATAGCAGAGAGGATCTGAACCTTGATTCTCTCCTGAATCCAGTTGACCTTCCCTAGGGGCAGGTAGAAAAAGACTGGAGACAGACACAGGCCGGTATAGGTGTGGTGTACAAAGATTGAGCTAGAAACTTGGTGGGGTGTCAGGAAGCAAAAAAGAACAACCACAAAAAAGAACTCAGGGTCCTGCCCTGCCCTCAAGGCACAGCCAACATACTTATGTTTCTCAAACTATGGTCCATGGACCACCATTCCTCTCCCCCCACAGTGCCACCTGAGGAGTTTGCTGGAAAATACACATTTCCCATGTTAATTTAGATGACAAAAGACTTTTCATTTATTTATTAAAATAAGAACTCTCACAGAGTCATGGACTTGTATTTTTTTCCCCATTAGGTATGTGGGAGGAGAAGAAAGTCCAGCAGTCCTGTCCTGATTTGACAGAGCATCTTACAAGTATTTATACTCTTTACGCATCCAGGGATGTCCACTACAGCATTGTGACCAGAGAAATGGCTGGTCCGAATTGCAGGTTTCTCTTTAAAGGTTATTTTCACAGGACATGGGCAAATATCTCTGAAATCTCAGAAGTTTTATAAGATCCTTTTGTTCAAATTATTCTTCTGTCACTGGCAATAGGTTCACAAATATTGACATGTTCTGGTTATCTATTGCAATATAACACATCACCCCAATTCTTAGTGGCTTAAAACAATACTTTGTAGTTCTCTCATGTCACTGCAGTTCATTGGACTCAGATGGACAGATCTCACTTGGAGTCTTTCACACGGTAGCATTCAGATAGTGGCTGGGGCTTGTGTCACCTAAAGGCTCAACCAAGCTGGACATCCCACATGTCTCACGCACAAATCAGTCCGTATGGGCTGCCGGCTGGGAACTCAGCTAGGCTGTTGACTGGACTTTTTACGCATGGCCTCTCCATGCACTTGGCCTTCCCAGAATTTGGAAGCTGGGCTCCTAGAGGGAGCATCTCTGGTGAGCATTCCAAGAGGCCCAGGCAGAAGCTGGAAGGTTTCCTATGACCTAGTCTTGGAAGTCTCAGAATATCACTTCTGTGCCTTCTATTGACCAGCAAATCACCAAGGCCAGCCCACACCAAAGATGAGGGAAACAGACTCCAGTTACCGGGAGGGAAGGAATTGATGGTCTTCTTTGGAGGTTATCAGTCGCATCCACCAGGTTCCACAGTGCGTGGAAACCAAGACTGCTGTTCTCATGAATGATCTCAATTTTACATCATATCAACTCAGATTATTTGCCAAAGAAAGAACTCACTCCTGCCGTAGCTATAGAAAAGAGGGGATGTCAGCTTCATTCCTCTTTGAGACAGTTTCATTAATTATGAACACTTCAAATTTTGAAGGTAAAACCTCAAATGTAATTAGTGTTATAAGCAATCAATCTGTAACTCTCAACAGAAGTGGAGCAGAAGATGATAAGGAGTTTTCCTTATACTCGGTGATATGAGGCACAGATCTTATTAATCTTCAACACTAGGGCCACCAGTGACCCCAAATCAGCCTCTCTGGTAGAGGTGGGGCCCAGAAATTGGTATTTTGTCATTTTTATTCATGGTGTTTTATTCATAGTATTAATTCTTCTTCCCCTAATTAGAATCCCTTCCAAGTCTATTGATTAATGTAAAGTGTCATGATGATACTGATGACAATAAACATCTTGTCATTTATTTAGCACTTAGGAAAGTTCAAAGCACTTTTCACTGATTGACTCTGTTTCACAATAACTCCCCACATCTCCTCTGGCTTCTTTGCTCTGTGACGCAGATTGATCCTGGCTTTGCCTACAGAGCTCCTCAAATTCACCAACTTGACTTTGCCTCTGAGATTTCTTCTTCAATATGCCATTAATTCTCCTCCAGAACACACCCCCTCCCCAATTCCTCCTTCTCCTCCTCCACCTGGAAGCCCACTGTGATTTGAAGGAGGGGAAAGGACATCATCTCTCATTAGGACCCTTCATTAACCAGGGAAGAAATAAACCTGTGAAAGTTTTCAAGGGGGCAGTAGAGAGCCTGGGGTGAACCCTGGAATTGAACCCATGAGGTCTGGAAGCTCAGTCCAGCTCAGCTACAGAGTCTTGTGACCCAGGCCAGGCCCCTCTACTCTGGATCTTGGTGTGAAATGAGGGTGTCGACCACCATCAGTGGCTTCGTGGGGGCTTTGGAGCAGCTTTGAAGCTCCTTCGAGGTGCCTGCTGTGTAATGTGGGAAGTGCATTCTTCTCCCTGCCCCCCTCTTCCAGAAGCTTGGCTTTTGTTTACAAGTCAAATTTCCACATGAAGCTGCTGCAGGGCAGGGGTGGGGGAACGTTTTTCAATAACAATAAACAACGCTTCTCCTGGATCACACGAACTCTAGTTTTCCTTTCAGCCCTAACGTGTCAAAGGTAATGATTTCCTACCACCCAGTACTGACCCTGTGCCCGGCATTGGGCCAAGCACTTCCTACCCATTATTTTACTTAATTCTCTCCCTTTAAAGATGTCAAAAACTGAGCCTCACTAAGATGAAGTTCTTTGCCAGAGGCCACCTAGCTGTTCTCTGGTGAGAGCTGGACACCCTCCTGGGTGGGCTGGTGCCACGCTCTGACTTGACTGCCGTGTGGCACTCCTTTCCAGCCTGACCACTGACCCTCACTGATGCAGACCAGGTGGCCACGGCTTCTCCCACTCCCCTCCACCCAGTGGAGTGGTTTAGACAGTGCCAGGGGTTGCAGGCCCTCCCATGGGTGGGAACAGGGCCCGGGTGGGGTGGTGGAGGGACGTGTGAAGGGCTGTGCGTAAGGGCTCAGCAACGCCTCAAGGCTGTGGGACACGGACAGGGCTTCTCTCTGTCCACTCGCCATACTTACTGAGACGCCATTATGTGCCAGGCACTGTTACAGGGCTGGGGATACATCAATGGATATCACAGACCATAGCCCTGCCTTCCTAAGGGCTAATTCCAAAAGGGAGACTCAGGCCATCAACAAGACAGAGAAGACAGGTAAAGAAAATTATACGGACCATGAAATAATATTAAAAGTAAGACAGGGAGTGATGGGGCGAAAGGCAGAGGACTCGTCACTTTAGATAAGGCGGACAGAGAGGCCTCATAGAGGAAGAAGGTGATGCAGGGAGTGAAGACCTGGCGAGGAGGGGCCGTTCCCCCTATGTCCTCCAGGTGGCAGCATCCTCCCATCCCTGGGACAGCACAGGTGGCTCCTCTTCCCAGCCCCAGAGTAGCATCCCAGGGATGCTTAAGTCTACGGGAACCAGGGTACCTCGGCCCATCTGAAAATGCTAGTTAAAATGGAGACTCCTGGAAAACAATGCATGAAGAATTCCTGGGGTGTGAGTGCTGTTGTTTCTTTATCTGGATGCTGGATAGAAGAGGCGTATTCACTTTGTAAAAATCCCCTAAGTTATGCTTATGATCTATGAACTTACTGCCCATAGGTTATACTTCCATAAAAAGTTAAAAATGACACACTTTAAGGATTTTATTTTACGTAAATCATAGTTTTATTGCTTTTCCAACCTCTTGCTGATTAGAGCTCTGTGCCATCTTTCTTAAAGTTTATTAAAACATGTTAGTACCGATAAAATGCTCAGAGCCCTGTCTGGCACATAGAAAGCACTTCACAAATGTTCACACCATTTCCTTTTGTACACACACCAGGCACCACCCGGGATATCCAGTCTCACTTTCTTTACAGCAGAGCAAGAGCTTAGGTACCCTTGCCTGGCAATCTGATAGCAGAATCCTAGATTTTATAAATTTCCTCAACCCATTTGCAGATAACCTGCTTTTACCAATTTTAACAGAAGTTCTAAAAGCAACTCACCTTCAGGGGTCTTTCCAAAGTACTGGCCTTAGTTTTCATAGAACTAACTCTCCTTCATGCTTCTATCTCATTAGTTGACATATTAATTAATGAAAGTATATAATTCAATCATGAGATCAACTGCCATGAAGAGATTTGGAGATGAACACAACTAACCTAAGCGAGCGTATAACTTGCCTGGAGGAGGAGGGATGCTGAAGGCAGGGAGAGAGGGCCTTGCTGGCCAGGAGGTGTCATCAGGTCACGGCATCACGCAAAGTTGGTTTTGTGGAGGTTGGGTCAGAGAGCTATTCCTTACCATTCTTAAATGTTAGGTCCTCAGGACTGATTCTTACACGATTATTAATGATCTGGTGCTCCCATCAGGCATTGCTGAAAGTGCTTGGTGAGGGTGCCTTTGGGAACCAGGAATAGCCATCAAAGCTGCTCATTACATGGCTTCTGCACCAGGCCCCGTACCAGTACCCCGGTAACCTCCCTGTCACCCTGTGAAGACTAGAATATCATTTAACCCTTGAAGCTCTTCATGCTTAACCAACACTCCAAAAGTGCGTGGCTTAAAATGACTCATAATCTTCATTTTGCTCCTAGTTCTGTGAGTTGGCACTTCGGTGGGGCTCAGCTGGGTAGTTAGCTGGGCGCTGTCATGTGTCTGCGGTGAGCTGCTGGTCAGCTGCACAGCTGTACTTCCGGGTAGGCTGGGGTCATGCAGAAGACTGGGCCACCTGATCTCTCGTCCTCCGGTGATGCTGTGAAGTGCTCAGTTCCAGAATATTTTTCTACCTTTCACTGACTTGGCTTTCTGTATCAGGGGCCCCCAGACCAACCCCTTTCTCCTTTCTGCCTTATGATGTGGCCCCAGAATTGCTCAGAGCAGGAATTCTGGGAGTGGGCCTCACTCCTGGGCCTCTACTGAACTCCCTACCTCCTCGCCCTCTCCCAGTGTCCTTCTGCCCTCCGGGGCCTGCGTTATCCCGCTAAGGGGCCCAGGATCTCCAACCCCTCATCCCAGGCAGCTTCCTCCTGCACTTCCTGCCGTCAGCGGGGCCCAGAGCTTGGGGAGTGTCCAGTTAGCAGTGGTCCAGCTTGGAGAACCACAAAGTCACCAAATGAGCAAACTAACAATGCAGAGCTGAAAAGTGAGGGGCAGTAGAGAGGAAAACCGACCAGCCCCCGATATCTGCTCTCTCCTCATGCTGTTGACAATGCCAGCAAGTCATATGGGTATGCATATCGGGACAGGAGCTTGGCAGCTGTGTCCTGGATGCCTGCTGCAACCTCCTCACTAGTCCACCAGCGTCTACTTTGTCCCTGTCCCATCTGTTCTCAATACTTCAGGCAGAGGAGTCTTTTCAACACACAAAACTGATCACATTGTGCTGCCCTGCCCCAAACACTGAGTGCCTGTCCATCATGGCTGGCAAGCCGCACCGTCTGGTCCCCACCTCCCTCCTCGGCCTCATCTCAAACAGAACTCCTCTCAGTTGTGTGCTGGAGCGGCTCCTACCAGCTCACAGAACTAACTGGTAAATACTCAGGAATTTGCTGGCAGCTGGAAATCGACCATGGTGGGAGTATTGACACCAGAGAAATCAACAAATGCTGAAAATCAATACCTCATCCCCTCTTTCCCCTCAAGAGCTGGTTGGCCAGCACGCTGCCACCCCTGCCCACTGTGCAGATCCATCATAGGGTCATTGTGTGTACTGTTTCTCTGCCTGGAACACTCCTTCTTTGCTGGATTAGCTTTAGTCTTTTAGACCTCAGTCTGATTGCTACTTCCTCTGGAAAGCCTTTATTGGTGTCTGGGAATAAGTCACATCTCAGCCTTGAACCTCTCCATCTTAGCCTGTATTGCAGTTGTAATTTCACAGGTATTTGCTCGATGAATGATTATCGTCCGTCTTCCCTTTGGGAATGTAAACTCCATGGCAAGAGGGATCACACCTGGTTTTGCTCCCTAACTTTTTTCTATCACTGAGCATGGTGCCTGGTACATGGTAGAAACTAAAAAAAAAAAAAAAAAAAAAAAAAAAAAGTTGAATGAATGAATGAGTTAGACAAACATGCACTAGACAGGAAGTCCTAAGTTTTGGCTTCTGTGGCAAAGGCTACTTTTGCTTATGCAAAAGTATTTCCCAGTCTGTATTTCCCAGTCTCCTCTGTGTTTATGTTATGGGATGTCATGTTGTCAAATTCTGATCAATCAAAGAGATGAAATCTATGTACTGTTTCCAGCCATGGACTCTGAAATATCACAAGTGGTCCTCAGTCCCCTCTCTTTTCTCCATCTGCATGGCGAGAAGCAAAGGAGTCACAAGACAGAAAAAGCCCAGATTCCTGAGTCACGGATTGGAGATGAGCTGCCCACCCAGGTCCCCTGACTCTCCTTGAACTGTGATAGGAGCAAGATATACTTTTATTGAGTTGATCCCTGAGGGGAGTTGAAGTTATTTGTTACTGCCGTAGAACCTCATCTACACTGACTGCAAACACCTTCCCAGCTCTGCCATTCTTTCTTCCCTTTGGCCAGCCACAGTCGCTCTAGGCCCCAGGTTCCCTCTTGGTAAAATGAAAGGATTCCACATGGTGATCTCTGAAATCTTCCCAATGTTAAAATCCGGTTGTTCTGCCTGTATATTTCCTCCCTCCGGCTTAGCAAGATACACAGACACTATGTTTGCTTAATAAGAATATCTCCTACATTTGAAGTCCTTTCCCCCAGTTAAAAGCATTTTCATGTCTTAGGATTCAAAGTGGTTACTCAGAATATTTAAACAACAACATCCAACATCCAACAAGTAAAAATATCTAACAAAAGAACAATGGTGGCATTTTATAAACAGGCTGGGGGCCCTTCAGGGATCTACTCCTCAGCCTTCCAGAAGCCCCCCCACCCAAGCATCCTGCTCTGTCTGCCCTTGGCAATCTGGTGGCCCCAGAATTCCAATTATTTGCAAGCCTCATCCTTAGACTGTCTCAGCATTCCACTCAGCTGACTCTGTCAACTGCCTTTCTCAGTAGAGATGATCTCATTTTTCAAAGGATCTCACTAATGCCTTTTCTTAGAGAGTTGTCATTAAAGGCTGCTGCCTGCGTATCAGTAACCAAGAAGCAAAAGTCACATTTTTGATGAGATGTAGCCAAGGTGACCCAGAGTCCCAATGACTTTAACTGGGTTTCAAATCTCCCGTGGTCTATCCTTAATCTGCCATGGGTTTACTGTGTGTGGAAGAGGCAAAAAGCAAGCTGTTATTCTTGGGCTGGGGGTCCCTCTTATCATTAGAAATGAAGGTCACTGCAGCTGCTAACATCTCAGTAACCATAGTAACAATGGACCACATGACAGATGTCTGATCCCCATCAGACAATGCCTGATATTAAGTGTTCTTCATCCTTCCATTCACCCCCACCCCAGATCTTATTAGGTGGCATTTAGGGTCTCCCAGGGGAGTAGCTCAGGCATGGATTGACAGCATTAATTAAACCTCTTATTTCCCCAGGACATTTTGCAATGCCAGGCCTGGGAGCCAAGAAACCTCCCAGGGAAGCTTTTATGAGAGAGAATGCTAAGTCTACCACCAGAGAATGAGGCACTTTTTCTCCACAGTTGACAGCAAATTAAGCTCAGTAGGAAAATGTGCCTGGCATACAGCAGGCACAAAATAAATACTAGCAGAAGAGGCAATGTAATTAAATGGAGCTCATTGAGCAAATGGGATTCCTTTCAAGCCACTGGAAGTCCTCCATGAGATGACCTTGTGAACCATTCATCCTTTCAGCACTTATTGAGCACCTGCTGTGTGCACCCACAGGTGCACCCATAGTATAGAGGCTCTAAAGATATTTATTTACTGAATGAATCCCATGCCCCTGAGGGTGTCTGGGGCTCCAAGGCATATTGGGAAGTGTGTAGAGAGGAGTCTCAAGGGATGGGCAGGACTTTGGATTCAACTAGAGGCTCTTGGGTTTATTACTGAAGAAACTTTGAAAGTGTTTATGCATGTGAGTGACAGGCTCAACTTTGCATTTCAGAACATCTTTTTTTGATGCCCTGTAAGGAAAGGATTAGAAGGGACTATTGCTTTGATCAAAGAAACGATGTTCTAGAACTGTTGGACCCAGGCCTTTAGAGAACTGACAGTTTCTGCTTCCTTCCTCTTGGAACCTGGCTGCCATGCGGCGAGATGCTGCAGCCATGTGGAGGAGAACCAAGGTGCCTGGTACACAGCCCAGCTGTGTTCTGAGTAGCAGATAACACCAACTGCTTGCCATGCGGTATGCCATCTTGCATGTTCCAGCCCAGTGGACTGTAGTCCCAGAAGATACCATGTTGAGCAGGAAAACCACCCAGGCGAGCCCAATCAACCCACAAACCACATGAGAAGTAAGAAAAGAAATGTTCTAAGCCACCAAGTCATGGGTGCTTCATTATACAGGAGTAGGTAACAAACACTGGGAGGTACCAGGTGGTGATCACATCTGCAGCTCAGCAGAAAAGGTCTGGCTGCAATGGACATAGATTTGGGAGTCATCAGCTTCAAGGAAGTTGAGAGCCCTGTTTTGAATGAAATCACCTCCACTCCTCCTCGCAGGTGTCCAGCAGGCCTAGAGCATAGCCGACTCACGGCAAATGCTTGCTGAATTAAATTAAGCACTTTGCCTAATGAAAAACATTGGAAATCCCTGTTCTGTGATCTAAGTCCTCCTCATGCCTGCAATTCTAATTTCCCCTCACTCTGAGCACACTTCTTTCATACTCCCTTTCTCTGAATCAAAGGGTGGGCTCCTGGCTGCTGCATTTGGTACTCTTTATCCTTCTAAGATAAGTCCTTTCCTTGAGGGCGGCATGTGGGCTTGGACTCTGCAAACCTGAGTCTGGGATCAGAATGACTGGAGTTTTCTGGCTGCCCCTCATCCCCTCTGAGCCTCAGCTTCCTCATCTGTAGATGAAGATGGGAATATCTGCAAATCTGATTAGGGGATAAAAGTAGACTCCCAGGGCAAGGCTAGAGGTGGTGCAGATGTGAACAGAACCATTGCAATCACCCTCACCAGGACATGATACAGTCTGCATCAATTCCCTCTCGTCCTTCTCCCTGGTAGTAAACGCCTGGCAAGTTCAGGAAACGGGAAATCTCCAGTTTTGTGTGTTTGAAAGGCTCGTGAATGATTTTACAGCCTCCTTGTCCAGAGAGCGTGAACAAAAGGGTAGAAGTCTGGTAAAATGACCCGCTATCGAGACGGAGCTGCAGGCCTGGCTTTGAGCCCCTGTTTGCCCGCTAACGCACAGTGTGACCTCGGAGAGCTCCTGTCCTTCTTGGACCGAAGTGTCCTCCTACGTAAAGCCCGAAGAACGGCCCGAGACGACCCTAAGGTTCCTCCTACCTGACCGGCTCCGGCTTGGGTTGGGGTGGGGGGTCGGTCACGTGCTGCTGGGGAGGGATGCTGGTTGACGCGGTGCGGAGTGCGGGCGCACCGGCCGGCCCCCGGTCCAGCCTCCGGCTCTGACGTCCTCGAGCCGCCCTCCCTGCCCGCCCCTCCGGCGGCGGGAGAGCGGCGAGCGCGCCCGGATCCCAGGCCGGGGAGGTGCGCGGCGGCGGGACGAGCCCAGCGCAGGAGCCGGGCGGCCGGCACCATGGTGCTGTCCGTGCCCGTGATCGCGCTGGGCGCCACGCTGGGCACGGCCACCAGCATCCTCGCGCTGTGCGGGGTCACCTGCCTGTGCCGGCACATGCACCCCAAGAAGGGGGTGCTGCAGCGGGACCGGGACCCGGATCCGGAGGAGGCTAGGCCCGGTGTGCTCCGGTCCGCCCAACAGGTGAGGGGGGCGGCTTCGCGGCCTCCCCGGGCCGGGCCGGGGTGGGTCTCCCGGGCGGTGCGGCGGGGGAGTGGGTGGGAGGGAACGGTGGTCGCTCTTCTCGGCGCGACGGAGCACGGCGGGGAGCAGGTTCCACGGACGCGCTTGGGGACCCGCCGAGGGGACCTGGAGGCCTGTGGGCAGAGGGTTTCGGAGACGATGACTGGGGGAGAGAGGCTGGGGGACAGGAGAGGAACGGACGGCGAGCCCTAAATGGGCGGGCACAGAGGGGAATGGGAAAGCGGACTTGGATAGGAATCGGGGCTGGGAGGAGGAGTAGGAGAGAAGGGCTGTGAGGGGCTGGAGGAGGGGGCTGTGAGGGTTAGGGGAGGCTGAGAGAGAAATGGTGGAGAATGAGGTGCTGGCAGAACTGGGGAGATGAGAAAGGGGAACTGTGAGAGGGAAGAGGGAGGAAGTATTGTGGGCTGGTGTAGGGAAAGCACTGCCAGAGCTGAGAAGGGGGAAATCCACCGAAATCCAGAGAGGAGGTGTCTGCTGTCGGGGCCGCTGGGGAGGGGGCAGGTGAATATGGGAGGGCCTGGAGGAGCCTCGCACCCTCCCAGCAGCCGCCAGCTCCAGCCAGCCTGAGGGGGTGCTGCGACCTCCCCCAGGAGGTGTCTGGAGATGCCCCTGGAGACCGAGGGCTTTCATCCCATGCATTAGCTTGTCCCTGGAGCCTCTTTGGGCAGGAAGTGGGTGGTGTCCCCATTGTACAGTTCTGCTGAAGGGGTCCTGAAGGCCTGTGGGCAGGTTAGGAAGGACTGCCCTGCATGGGCTGTGAACCCAGGACACACTTCTAAAGTGGGGAGTACAAAATATTCTTTGGAGACCCGGGAGGAAAAGTCTGGCTCGAATGACTGGAGGAAGACAGGCCCTGGGGCAGGGGGTGACAGTGGCTTCCCAAGCCCCTCTGGATTCCTTACACAGCCTATATAATTCCAGGAGCAGAACATCCACAATGCTGTGACTCCACCTTCCTTGTGCCAATGAATTATTCAAAAGCTCTGAGGCCCGGTTGCTCGGGGCCTGTGTCAGTCACTGCACAGTGAGGGTGGAAGGAAATGGCTGCTGTCCTTGAGGCACCTGCAATCCAAGAAAAGTGACATTGACACTGGCAGGAACAGGAGTCAGTTGGGCAGCGGGGTGTGGGCCTGGAACCATCTGCAGTGGGAGTGGTGGGCTCCCCGCTGGTGGGCACGGGGTTGGGGAGGGGCTGGGGGGTTAGCCCTTCTCTAGAAGTTGTGACCTGCTGCCTGTCGGCCTCCTCCCCGATCCAGCACATTAAGAGATGGCTATTCTTCTGCCTTTCACAGTGGTGGCTTTTCAGGCATCGTCCCCTCCCCTTCCCAGAGAGAACCAAAGCGGAAGGTGTTGATGTAAATGACCTCTGGGATCCCTTCCAACTCTTTGACTTATTGATTTGATGACTAGTAGCCCACACAATGGCCAATAATCTGTTAAAGACAAACTAGATTATGCCTCTCCCTGGCTTAAAACCCTCCACAACTTCTCACTGATCTTGGAACAAATCATAGCAAAACTCATCATGGCACATACTCTGTGCCAGGCTCCGAGCTAAGTGCTCTCCACTTAATGCATTGAACAACACCATGAAGGACATCTGTGATGATCCCAAGTTAAAGATGGAGCAGCTAAGGCTCAGAGAGGGTGAGTGACTTGCCCAAGGCCACACAGCTGCAGAAACGTTAGAGCCAGATTCTGGCCACGCTAGTCTGGTTCTGGTGTCCATGCTATGAGCTACTCCACTCCATTCCCCGGCCATCTCCATGCGGCAGGTGTTTGCCTCTCCCACCCAGATGATGCCCCTTCCCCACTTCCTGGGAAGTTTCAGCTTCCCTGGAGTTTTGACACCAACCCTTCCCATTGTCCTCTGGCTTTCCACACAGATGGCTCCTTCTCATCCTTTAGGTCTCTTTTGGTTTGAATTTTACCTCTTCAGGGAGGATTTTGTTTACTGCCACATGCAACAAAACAACCTCCGCCTTCGCCTTCTCCATACTGTTCCTTTCCAATGGCTTCCTTCTTTCTGTAGCACATGTGACAATTGGATGTGATTTTTCGTATCTGCTTACTTGTCTAATATTTGTTCCCTGCACCTACTCTGTCTGGAATCTAGGAGGTGCCCAATAAGAAACTGTTGACAAATAAATGCATCCTCATGTCCAGCCGTTGGGGATTATTGTCTGCATTATTTCTTCAAATATGGAGACATATACCATGCCTTTGCAGCCCAGGGCTTGCTCAGGAGGGGCACAATAAACGTTTGTTGATGCTCGAGACCCATCCATTCACATCCCAGTAACATCTCAGTAATGAGGATTTGGGCACCTGGGCAAGCATGAGGGTGACGAAGTGAGAGCTCACCGTGTGGGTTTGGCTCCCATTGTGCTCTGGCTGATTCAGCTACTGACCCAGATAAAGTCCACAGAGAAAAGACAGTACTATTGATGATTGACGTTTCAAAAAAAGTAAAGGAAGTGGTGTTAGAGGTGGCAGCAGGGGGATGGGCATGGCGCACATTGACAAAGAGGAGAGTCAGTTAAGAAAGGCTCCCTGAAGATGTTCCTTAAAGAGAGAGGGCCTGGAGGTGGGAGGAAGAGGGTTCTAGATTCCTGCAACCACTGAGAACTGGGATGTCTGTGGGATACAGAGTGACCACCCACGTCTCTGTAAGTCACTGGTTGTGGTTGCTGGAAAAATTCCTTGGATTAACAGGCCATCAGAATCTGATTTCTGGCCATGAATGGTTGGCTGAAGTTGAAGTTTGTAGTGATTTTGAGAAGAACTGACTCTGAATTTTCCCCTGGGGGTTCTTAACCTAAGGTCCACAGACCTCAACATGGGGTCTGTAGATAAAATGCAAGGGGTTCATGGTCTTGGAGAGGGAAAAATTATATCTTTATTTTCATTAACATCTACCTGAAACTTAGCATTTTCTGTAAATAGGAATATAAACAACACAGCACAGGAATATTGACAATAGCTCTGACTTGGTCCTCAAGGGAAATCACAGATAGGTTCAGAGCAGAGCACAGCTGCAGCAGATGCTTCGCAAGAGCTTTTAGGCTCATCTCTAATTCTAAATGATAGTACTTATTAAATCTCTGGCTAGATTCTATTATTTAATAAATGAATAAAGAGGCACATATAGTCATTTCCCTTGATTGATTTTATTGGATGTGCTGTTATAGTCCTATGTCTTTTATTTGCTGCTCTTTCAAACATTCTGAGGACATACCCAAAGGCTTCTCCAGGCAGCTGAAGGAATCTATCCGGAATCTTTGCTGAGTGCGAGGTGGGAGAGGGTGCAAGCCCGCAGTCATCCGTCACTGTTCGTGCCTCTGGCTGGCTTCAACTCATAGTCCTTCTTGGCTTTTTTGAAATGCTCACCGTGGACCCTTTATCCTGCCTTCTTACACAGTCTCTCACCCTAACCTGCGTGCAGCCCTAGGGATTGCATGCGAGGGATTCAGCCTTACTACGCCGCCCGCTGGAGATCAACAGCATCACCCCGGACCGCCGTCCTTGTCCTCAGCCCAGCTTTGAAAGCTGGGTTATTATGCAGTGACGACCAGGCGGCTTGAGCAGGAGACAGAGCAGAGAAGCAGAACAGGGTGCATGGGTGTGTGTGTGTGTGTGTGTGTGCGCACGTGATCACCTTCACTTCACTGCTGCTGCTGCATCTATCAGTGCTCGGCAGCCAGGCCCATTAGTTCCTTCCCCTAGAATTTCCTTTCCACGCTGTCTGCACAGGCTGCCACTCTCCACATTTCTGGGTCCTTTCAGAGGAAGCCTTCGTTTTGGCTAACCTAAATCCCTACTTATCATGGAGTGGGGACCCTGTTCTCAGAAAGCTTTCGTTTCAGTGTCAGGTCTTCTCCCCACCTGGTGCTCACCTTGCTGTCCCCTACATCAGTCTTCTCAAGTGCATCTCAGAGGTTTCTGGAACAACCCTGGTGCTGTCACCTTGAAGCTAATATGTGATCAAAGGCTTTATTCAAGTCACCTGGCCCCTCAGCAGTGGTCCCCAGGCCTCTTTATCCACATCTCCCAGCCCCCTCTGCCAATGCTACTTACTACCAACTGTAAACCCTACCCTCCTTCCAGCAGAGTTGAGAAGTGAAATGCCTTTTGACGCAACACTGTCTTAGTTCATTAAAAATACCACAAAGTGGGTCACTTATAAACAACGACAATTTATTTCTCTTGGTGCTAGAGGCTGGAAAGCCCAGGATCAAAGATTCAGTGTCTGGTGAGGACCTGCTTCCTAGACTTTTGGCTGTAACCTCGCCTGGTGGAAAAGGGCGAGGGTGCTCTCTCCTGCCACTTTCCTAAGGGCACTGATCCCATTTATGATTAGGGCTCTGCCCTCATGACCTAACCACCCCCCCCCAAGCGCCATCTCCTAATAGCATCACATGAATTTGCAGGGGAGGGGGATACAAGCATTCAGACTATAGCAAACACTAACAGATCAATCCTAAGTTTTTAAGAAATAATATAAATACAAGCTGTACTTTAATCAAACAACATATGTAGAGTGGAGTTTTTTCCCTCCAAGATCAAGGAGTGTGTTTCGTTTTCCTTGTATCCCTGACAATATCTGGTGTGATACTGGGCGCGTGATAACCCATCAATGTATACTTTGAGTTAAATCACCATATGGTGGCATAGCACTGAATAAGAGAGGGAAGGTGCAAAGGGATGCACACAGTTAAGATGCCACAAGATTTGAAATCAAATTTTCAAATTGAAAATTTAGGTCTGGGGTTTATACAGGGGGCAGGTAATGACTGGCACAGAGTAGGGGGAGCTTCTGGGCTTTTGTTTATAAGCTCTACCTCTTGACATGGTCCTGGTGACACAGCTGTGTCCACTTCAAAAAAGAAAATTCATCCAGCTCTACACTTATGCTTCGTGTCCTTTTCTGAATGTAGTTATACTTCAGTAAAGTTTTTATTAATATTTGTCATGTTGCAGTATCATGTTTGTGAACATTAATTTAGTATCAAGCCAGTATTTTTATTACCAGGAGGATCTGGGGGCTGTAATCAGGAGACATGGCCCTCTTTTTTTTTGTGGTCCATTACACACCACCTCCAGGGCCCTGTCTGCTTTCTGCTGCTTCTCCTGCGGCCACCTCCTCCTTCAGACTAGGACCTGGAGAACATTAACGTGGTCTGATCAACCCTCCCGTCTGTTCTCCTCTTCCTTAGGCGACAGGAGCAACATCCTCCCAGATCACTTGTCTACATACAGACTTGTCAGAGTGAGGATGGATCAGAGCCCAGAGGCTGCATTTCATCAGCTAAAAATTTCATTCATTAAAGGTTAATGAGCACATGCTAGGCACTGGGATACAGCAATAAAAAGACAGACATATGCTCTTCCTTGTACTTGGGGAGACAGACAATGAAGCCAGCAGTTGCCATGAAGGTGTTACAGTGCCACCGTGATGGGGGTTGACGAGGGTGCCATGGGGAATCCTTAGGAGGAGTATCCCCACCTTCAGCCCAAAGAACGTTCTCCAGTTCTCACTGGCTGCTCTGCCGAGGTCTCCCCTGTACTTCAGTGATCACAGGAGGTCAATGTGAATTGCTAACCCCACTCCTGGGACCGATTAGACTCTGGGCTGCTGTCAGGTATGACTTCCTTGGATTCTCAATCTTTTAAAAGGATTGATTTCTCAGCTGATCTCCTGGCTAGTAAATTCTCCTACTCATATAAACAAACAAACAACAAATGGATCTATTTCCATGGAGTGATAAATCACAGTGATAGGAGAGCTAACATTGATTGAGTTCTGTGTGCCAAACACTGTTCTAAGCTCTTTAACCACATTAATTTTATCCTCATAACAGCCCTATGAAATATGCATAATTATTATTTCCATTTTACACATGGGAAAAGTAAAACACACAACACTTAAGTACCTTATTTAGTGGCAGAGCTGGGAATCAAATTTAGAAAGTCTGGCTTCAGAGCTTATACCTCTAACCAATGACTGAAAATGAGCAGAAAAAACTTGTCAAAATCTTTCTTGAGCCACTGTGTTTCCCCAGATGTGGCTTAAAAGTGTCTCCAACATATGCATCTTTGCTGGTCAGCTTCAGGAACCTTTCCCAGAGCTTTGGGTGGTTTCACCACCTTGCATCCAACAAGCTTCAAGCCCTGGGTGCAGCCCTGCACCCTCCAGAGAAATTTACACAGTAAACATGTTTGGGCTGGTAGCTTAGCAACAGGGAAGACAGTATGAATTTTGCATCGAGAAATTAGCATAGATTATTTCAGGGAGATGAGGACACACCCGCTGGAAACACTAGATCCTTTGAGACGTAAGGTGGACCTTTGGTCTGTGCATCAATCCCTTCTCAGTGACAGGTCCCAGACCTGTCACATCTTCTCTTTCTAGTTTCTTCTCTGGTACAGCATGTGGATAGTTTCGGTGCATGGCTCTTCTCTTCATGGGACTGACGATTCTCTAGCACCATTTGTTAGCAGAAAACATTGCTGCATCTTCCGACATTTTTAGATTTTGAGATCCTGGCTCAGGTTGCTGTCAGGTACCAGGGTACAGGAAGAGGAACAGAGAGGCCGTCAGAGCATGATGGAAGAAATACCCAAATGGGAAATCAGAGGGGCTTATGGTAAAGGCAGAAGAAGGAGAGAGACTAGCAGGATGGGAAAGCAGCAGACCCGGAAGACAAAGAAAAGGGGATGAGTTAAAGAGTGACGGTACGCCCCAGCGGGAGAAATCAGAATACATGTAGACGGTGCCTGTACCATCCATGCTATCTGACCTCCAATTTCCCGAAAACCAGTAAGAGTTCAGCTCCCACTTCATCTTTAGTGTTATCGCATTCACTACCTCCGGAACTTATTTCTGCCAACAAGCATTTGGAGACACTGCTTTGAGGATGGAGAAGAACTTCATAGAAACAGGTTTTAAGAACTAAGGGGTTTTGCATGTCTGTGTCTGAATTGGCACACATACGCATACAAAGGTCTCCCTATAACCATTGGTTAAGAAATAATGAGCTAGTAGATAACTAAAGGAAAACAGATGAAAAAGGTAGATCTATTCCTTTCTCCCATCTCCTCGCCTCCCTCCTTCCATTACGTTTCCTGAGCACATACATGCACCTCGTACTGTGCCTGGGATGCACTAGTCACTGCACTGACACTGTGTCTCAGCCCTCACGGGCTTACGTTGTAATGGGGGAGGCCAGAGTTAGGAGAAGAAGAGCACAAATAAATGAAAATGTGTGATGGTGGCAAGTGACCTGAAGAGAAAGTTTTAATGCTGTGAGAGTATTCAGGTGGAAATGACCCAGTCGAGAGATCAGGGAAGGCTTTCCTGGAGACAGAGATGGCCCAGCAGAGAGCTGGAGTTGGAGGGGAAGTGAACCAGTGCAGTGGGGAGGGGTGTGAGGGACGGCTTCAGACAGAGAAATGAGGGCGTGCAAAGGTCCTGGGACAGGAGGCAGATTAACACTTAGGGGAGCCCAGGGAAAGGTCAGTGTGCCTGGAGAGCAGAGAGAAGGGGTGCCCAGTGTATGATGAGGCTGGGGAGGTGGACAGGAGCCTGGACAAGCAACGCATTGTAGACCGTGGACAGGTTCACACATTCATTTATTCAATCACGTATCACACATTTGCCCACATGAGGGGCGCTGACCTATGTAATGACAATATGAAAGTTACAGTTATTTTCAAAGCTTTTTAAAAAAATCGAGCTGAAATTCACATAAAATTAACTATTTTAAGGTGCACAAATCATGGGCATTTTGTACATTCACAATGTTGTGCAATTACTACCTACATCTAGTCCTAAAACATTTTTATCACCCTTGAAGAAAACCCCACCCTCCTTACGCAGACACTCTCTGTTCACGTCTTCGCCTTCGGTCCCTGGCAATCACCAGTCTGTTTTCTGTCTTTATGCCTACGCCTATTCTGGACATTTCATATACTTGGAATTTTAAAATATGTGACCTTTTGTGTCTGGCTTCTTTCACTTAACATAGTGTTTTCAAGGTTCATCCATGCTGCAGGGTGTGTTAGTACTTTGTTTCTTTTTATGGCCAAATAATATTCCACTATATCTATATGACTCATTTTGTTTGTCCAGTCATTGATTGATGAACGTTTGGGGTGATTCTACCTTTTAGTTATTGGAATAGTGCTGTTATGTACCTTCCTGTACAGGTATTTGTTTGAGTACTTGTTGTCAATTCTTTCAAGTATATACTTAGGAGTAGAATTGTTGGGTCCGATGGTAATTCTGTGTTTAACTTTTTGAGGACCCTCCAAACTGCTTTCCACAGCAGCTGCACCATTGACATTCCCACCAGCAAGGTACAAGGGCTCCAATTTCTTCACCTTCTTTCCAGCAGTTGTTAATTTCATTTTTTTGTGGGGTTTTTTTGGTTTTTTATGCAGCCATCCTAGTGGATGCGAAGTCATATCTCATGGTGGTATTTTCTAGGGTTTTAATTAAAAAATACAAATTCTTATTTAAAAAATTTTCATCAATATCTGGCAAGTTTTTAAGAAGCATTTCCTCTCTGTGTTGAATGCCCGTTACAGTGAATCCACATGGGCACAACTGGAAAAACATTTCATGGCTCCTGGATCTCACAAGAGGAGTGGAGTGTGTGGCAGTGCTGGCTCCTGGTTCTCCTAGCAAATCTGCATCTGCTACTCCATCCTTTAAATATGTTACATCTTATCACCATCACCTTTCTCACTCTTTACCCCAACCAGCTTTAGCCCCTCGTGGGTTCTAATCTGCGTCACCCAGGTTCTTGGGGCCCCTACAAACCCAAGTCTAATTGAGGTGGTATTTACTATATTTCAGCATTATTTCTTCATGTTGGCATTTCCAGGCCAGTGTGATGTCAGGAGGAGGAGCCTTGATCCCCTACGGTGTCAGTCCGCTGCACACACACAAACCTTTCCACCGAGGAGTTCCCTAAGTGCTAATTAGGCAAAGGGTGTTTTAATTGATTCATATTATAGAAATTCCTGGGAGAGGTTTACACGGTGTTTAAGAGCGTTACTGTAATATACAGTGATATTTTGGGAAGTTGATTGAGGTTTCAGGTAGACTTGGAATGCATTATAATTTTTTCCATTTAAAATAATGGAATATGAGTGACTACTTTCTGAAATTCACTAGGCAGCATGTTTCCATGAACAGATTAGAGTCAAATAATGAGGGGGTGGTTGCATATATGAATATGTGCATATGCATACATGAATGTGAATACATACAGTTACATCTATGAATAAGAGAAAAAGGGAGGAGCATCCAATGGGAATTCTGTGAAATTGACTCAATCCATCTGGCAGAGACTCTAGGGTACTTTGACATATTTCATTGACTACCTCCGGCCCTAGACTCATTAAGTTTAAGATGTACTTTTCCTTTATAGAAAAATTGAGCAGGCAGATAGCAAGAGAGGTGAGAAGAAATGTTGAATGACTGCATGAGTCAGCGGATGGATGGATAGATGAATGCGGAGGAGGGGATTCATGGGGGCTGCCGCCTCTGCCTGCAGCCAAAATAAAAATCACAAGCACAAGAGTGCAGGGGAAGACTCTGAGCTTGCGGAAGAATCCCTGTGCTCACCTTCAGTGACACAGCCAGGAATCAAGACAAGCCTGGAGGGTGTGGCAGCTTCACTTTCCACTGGTTTCCCTCCCTGCAAGTCTCTGTTCAGCGGCTAACATTGGAGACAGTTTTAAAAAATATTCTGCAGCAAAGGCCGATGAGAGAATACCCCAGAAGACCATGTTTTACTTGGAAAATCATTATAAGCCACACGGTTTTGGACTTGCTGCTCAGGGTGGCCTGATGAGAGGAATGTAAGTTACTGAGTCAGGATAGTGAAGACTCTGGTCTTCAAGTAGAATTAAGACTGATGTTTTGGAGAGGAGAGCATCTGAATGTGAAGGGAAGTTTGGGGAAAAGCCGTTTGGTTGGGCAACGAGAAGGCTTGATGGAAACAGCTGCAGAATGAAGCATAGGATGACTTCAGTGAGCTCGAAGCTCATTCTGTGTTCCAAATCCCCTCCTCCTTTCTCACAGGGCACCCCCACCCCAAGCATCTTAGAATGTGTTTCCGTTTCCAGCACAGTCAATCCACAAAGAACAGGCAAGCCAACGGGAGAGACATACAGTGAAGGCAGTGATGGCATGTCAAGAGACGGAACTCCATGGGAAAATATCAACACGGTCTCGAGGGCTGTTAGGCACTTTCCTTGCAAATGCATCATCTAATAAACTTGTCTCTTACCACGAGAGTGGGATGGATCCTTTAAGCAGCAACACGACTGTCGCCCTTTGTGCAACAGTCTCCTTTCAAAGCTGGTAGAGACAAAGAACGGGAAGGACAGGAGATTAGGTATCCCATGGGTAGCCACTGCATAGTAGACTTGCTTGATTTTGGATACCCACCAGAATTCATTTTAGGTAAGAACAACCCAGTTTTTTGAGACCACTCAAAAGAGGAAATTGCCTCTTAGAAGGAAAATGTTCATTTCATGATGAAGCGGCTGAGATATGATAGGAAGTAAATTAGACTTAGACCCCAAACCTGAATTTGAATTCAACCTCCACTGTTTTCCAGCTAAATGACCTTGATCATTCTGAATCACACTTTTCTCATCACCAAAGCAGAGGTGATAATAATGAGGTTCTCTACGATAATACTGAAGACTAAATGATATAATGCTGGGAAGCACGCAAGAGACTCAGCCCCTGGCTACCACCCAGAGTATGTTTCAGGTATCTCTGAATTATTTTCTCATATTATCCTTTTATCAAAGCAATGCCTTGCCTGTGTATTCACTACACAGAAAAGAGAGAGTTCATTAAAAATATTCCAGATGTGAAAAATGAAAAGTTTCTGTTAGAACTGGAAGGGGGGGGTCATGAATGTTATACTGCTAGGATATTCCTTCATTCAAAAAATATTTCTCTTTTAAAAGTTAATTTATTTATTTTATTTAACCATTTTAATTTAACTGCTGTGGCCGACGAAAAGAAATGGGGCTCCTGTGACTCCTGTGGGTGGCCTTGGGAGGACGCACGAATTGCAACAATACACCAAATGGTTACCACATTAATAAGTGGTATGAACAATTAAGTTATAATTAAAATTATTCCTATGAATGATTAGATTTCACATACAAGATGAGTGGAAGGGATGAAACACTTGGGCTTTGGGTTCCAGTTCCAATCTGCCCGTCACTTTCTGTGTGACAGTGGGCTAGTATCTTAACTTTTCTGTGCCTCAATGTGGCCATCTGTGAACGGTGTCATTGTCACCGAATTGTTGTGAGAATTTAGTCAGATAATCCAGGTAAGGCAGTGCTGAGAATGTAAGTGCTAGGCTGGAAATCATCCCTTTATGTCCAGAACCATTCTCCGCATCCTTCTCCCCTTCTTCCTCTCCCTACTCCTGCCCAAACCTACCCCATTTTCTACCCACCTGTGCACTGGCCCCAGAAGGCCAGGTCTAGGTTTGTGAACAGTGCCCAGCTACTCCTGACCCCAGGATATTTCCCACTACTTGTTAGTTTCCTTAACCCTCCACACCTTTGTAAACACCTGCTTTATGAAACTGCCCTCAATTACCCACTTGGAATGTGCCATCTGCTCCTGCCACAACCTTTATTGATTGGCTACTCAATCAATGTTAGCTGTTACTACTGCTCCTAATAATTAATCACAATAAAAGGAGAGTCAGTAGGTCAGGGAGAGTATACACAAATTGGCCAAGATTGGGGTCCACACGATAAAGCCCTCTGTTTGCACAAGGCTTCATTGTTTAGAAAACACTTTCATTTTCCTGTTTGACCTAGCACCTAGCGTGGTGCTCTGCATGGCTCGAAGCTTGTAACATGTGCTTGCCACACAGACACACCTGCAGGTCAGAAGGTTTAGGGCTGTGACTCATTTCAAAAAGCTCCAAATGAGCTGAGGAAAAATATTTGGCGTTCATAGTGATATTTATAGAGCCAAATATTCTGATGTTACTGACCTTCTGTGGTCAAATCATATTCTGTGACAACATTATGCAGACTGCTCAAGTGTTGGCCCATGTGATGCAGAAGGGAAATCTGATAGATTTGGATCCTGTTTGAAAGAAGGAACAGCTACATCTATGGATGCTACTCACTGGCTTTGAATCTGCTGAAGTGACAGCTGGGAGGAGAATATTAGAAGAAGCCCCTCAGTGGCCGTCTCTTGAAATCTCCTTGCTGATTTCCCATTAAAGTCACACGGAAGAACCAATCTGTTGCCCAAACATTGCTGTGGCTATGGACATCCAGTGAGATTCAGAGATTATGTTTTTTGGAAAAGGAGACCTGAAAGGTAATAATGGAGGTACTTTTCTTTGATGCACCTCTTTTGGATTCTTCCCTCTCACTACACATCACTCCAGCCCAAGCACTGTCCACTCCACTTCCTTGGGGAAGTCTCTGGAGGCCCTTCACAGCCTGCGCCATTCCTTTGCAAACCCATTTCTCAACCCCCACCTTTCCCTTCAGCCAATTTGCCAGACTCCCCACATCCTGAGCGTGCACCCCTCTGTACCCACACTGCTGCCATTCTCTCCATTTGAGATACCTCTACCTCTCTTCTCTGTAGTCATCCTTGAATGTTGGGCTGAAGCCCCTCCTCCAGGAAGCCTTCTCTGATCTCACTGACTCACAGGAACTCCTCTTTAGGTCTTCTGTAGCACACAGTCCAGACATTTGGCCTTTTAAGACTGTTTTCTCTACTTCTTGATCTTTTTATAAGTATGCATCAGGAAGATCGGAGAGCATTCATTTTGCATATCAACTTATTGTTAGTGGCTTCCTGGAGCCCTGAGCTGAACAGACTGTGTCTGATCACAGCAGGAAAGAATGCTTGGATTGATTAGTCATGTCTGCCATGGGCAGAGGGTAGGAGAATTGTAGCATAAGCACTTCATGTTTCCCATTTATAGAATATCTCACCTCCACCATTGGATGGTAAACTTCCAGAGGGCAGAGAATTATTTATGTATCTTCCATGATACATAGGGTGGGTGACTACATAGTTAGTTGGCAGCAAACGTGCTGATTTCTGTTTGGACAGAAATCTGAGGGTTGCTTAACTGGAGGGTTTTGGCTTAAAACCAAAATATAAGGAGAATCTAGTAAAACAGTCTCTGTCCTGCTTTGAAGCCTTGGTTTACAACTTGGCTGTTTTTCACACCACCAGCTTAGAAATCAATGTGCTTTCCAAGTATCTGCACCTGAGTGGAAGGAAGTCTTCAATGAGTGGTTTTCTGTACTTTTTTTCTGAGCTTCACCACTTTTGATGGGTGCTATTCACATACTTGAAGGATTCTGCAGAATTCACCTCCTTTCTCTCCCACTCAGAAATCTTAATCAGATTGCAAATGTATGAAAGAAGTATTGTTATAAGAAAAACCCCAAAAGTGCTCTAATCAATTTTCCAAATGGGTAAAAACAAACAAAAAAAAGCATCCAACTTCAGTACGCTAGCTCTCATGTGTAACATATTGGCATAATTACAAGCTTGGAAATCATTTCCTTCATTTATGGTTTCGTCAGTTATCCAAGTATCATAAAATCAAAGAATCCTACAACTATTCTGAAACAGGATCTGAATTCAGTGTCAAGGAAACTGGCACATAACCAGCCTTTTCAGCCTTTAATACCCAAATGACTGTCTTATATTAAAAACATAGCTCCCACAAATCAGAAACTGAGGAAAAAAATCTAAAGTATTCGAATGGACACTGTTGCTTAAGACCATCGAGACCAACACTAAATAAGCATGCGTGTTCCCATCTCATCAAAGTCAGTGATGATGCAAGGCTGAGATCCTCCTCCTACAAATGGGCTCAGTTTAAAGAAAGACTTTTAAGTCCCTAGTAAACCAATACAGTGGAGAGGGTAGTGGAATTTTAAAAGTTAAAGCCTGGCTGAGGGACTTGGCTCAGGGACAAAACCCACTGCCAACAGCCACGCTCTGGTGGCTGGAGATGGGAGGATAAGGATGGATAGTTGGGGAGAGAAGACTGTGTTTGAACCCCAGTTTGCTGACCAGGGGAGTTTTCTGTGACCTTTCAAAATATTCTAGCCTTGAAACAATGCTTCTGACGAGTGCTGATGTGGTCATAACATAGTCTTGACCGTGTCTTGGCACACGTCACAAGTGAAACACATTTTCTGCACAAGGAATGTCAAACTCAGTTCAGAACTGAGAGCAATAAGAAAGCTGATGCCCAAACACCCAGGCAGGTCATTCCAGCAGCCAGACACCTGGGTGAGGAGGGGCATGGGGTCATCAGTCTAATGACATGGCACCTGCCAGCAAATCAGAAGCAATGATCTAGACGTTTCCATTTTTACCTATTTATCCAGAGACATAGGCCCCAGAGAACCATGTCACAGAGTGTCATTTGGCAACACTGGCTTGATCCAAGTGCTTGGTCGTGGTCCAAGCCTAGGTCTGTCATAGATTAGCTGTGGGATCCTGGACAAGTTTCTATCTCTCTGAGTTTAAATTTCCTCCTCTGTAGAGTAAAGAATTAGGATATTTTTATTTATTGATATAAGGGTATAGAAAAAGGGAAATAGTAGCCACTTTTCTGTAGGGTTTTGTGAGAATTAAATACAATAAAGTCTGTTGAGCTTTGCAGAGCATCTGGTACAGAGGAAGTGGGCAGGAGATGGCAGCCGTATTGCCCTTTCAGGCATGGTGATGCGACCGATGGAGCCGCTGCAGGCACGACTTACGAGAATCTCTAAGCAAGATCACGCCGTTGTGTGGTTTCCAGCCCTGTGGAATTACTATTTTTAAAATCTGTTTTTGAATTCTGGGTCATCCAGAAGTGCTGGGATAATGGCAACACCCATTGTCCCTCCTCTTCTCATGAGGCTTTAAGTGTTAGTGGTACCCGCTGTTCTCTGCACACACTGCAGGCTTTCATGCTGCTGCCTTGGCCCAGAAAACCCTTCTCCACTTCTCCACCTGTCAAATCGCTGTCTGGGTTTTGGGGTAGAAGGCATCGACCAAAAGTCAGAGTCTCTCAGTCTTTATGAAATTCTCCTCCCCACTCCTCTATACCCCACCTTGTACCCTCCCCAGGCAAAGTTTGATGTACTCCTGTTTACTCTGTCTCGTATTTTCTGGTCCCCATCATGGCGGTTATTAGTATACCAATCCCCCCACCGCCTACTCCTCCCCATACACGCAGTGTCTGCTATGGTCTCCATCGCGTAAAAGATTCTCAATGTCAAACAGTGATGGATGGAATCAATGCATAGCTGGCTGGGGCAGGAGATGGAGGTGGGATATCCTCCCCCCAGCCCCTGCAGGCTTTTCCTTAGATCTATCCAAGACTTTAGAAAGATAACAGACCACTGCATCTTTGGTTCCTTGGTCTCTCCCAGGTAGCGAAGCTCATGGCCAAGCTGTAAAGCCTGCAAGCTCCACAGTCACGTGCCCGGGTTCGAATCCCAGCTCTGTGTCTAGTTAACTATGTGACTTCAGACTAAGTCCTCTGTGCCTTAGTGTCCTCCTCTGTTAAGGAGGATAACAATAAAGCCTCCCTCATGAAGCACTGAGGTTTAAATAGAGCCTTATGAGTAAATTGCTTACACTTGTACCTGAAACATGATTAATGAGAGATGATCTTCCCTCCTCCAAATTTTTAGCTCAGGAAGCCTTTCCTGACCCTCATATTCTTAGTGGACACAACATTTCCTCCCACTCACCCCCATTACCATGTATCCCTGTCTTGATAGGACTTATTTCTGAGATTGCTTTTTTGCTTCTACTGGTTTCTTGCTCCCTACCCCACTGGAAATGCCCACTCCACGAGAAAAATGGGCAGTGTTGTTCCTGCAGCTGACAAGCATCTAGAGATTCTATAATCGTTGAACAAATGATTGAAAGAATGACTACCAGTGGAGAAAGGGTTTGCACCGCGACTGGCTGTTATTCTTGGTTGTGGCTCATTCTTGCTTATTTGGGAGCAGTGCACTTATCCGGCTGGCAGGTGGCCTAACCCTTAAGGCTAACCCACCGATCAACCTCCTAGTTTGTTGCGTTAGATACCAGGTAGTGGGCAGGGAGTGTGCTGGGTCACCCACAAACTGGCCTTTTCAGAATTTAAAATAACCAGGGAGGGGAAAGAGACTAGCAGGAGGCAAGTCTCAAGGGAAGGGGATCTGAGAAGGGATTGGGGGCACAACCCTTAATGAACAGAAGAGAAGGGGTTGGAAGGGATAACGAAAGATGTGCGGTGCTGGGTTACCATGGAAACACTGCGTGGAGCCTGGACAGGAAGACAGGCTGCTTCTTCAAAGTGAATTTCAACTTTGCAGCTTGAAATATGCCCTCCCCCTGGGACCTGACCCTGTGGAAACACCCATAAGCAGCCAAGAAGTAGAGATTCTGGTACCAGCGGCTCCCCAGGAACTGGAGATCTACCAGAATTAGAACTGTTGGTGGGGAGCCAAGAGGACATGACTGAGAGGAAGAGCGTGTCTGTGATCAGCTCATCACACAAGAGGACGTTTCTCCATCTACCCTGCCTGGAGTTCTGGGACCTCCCCCAAACCAGGGCCTTCCCACGTGAGCCCCAGGGACCACTGCGTCACAGTCACCCTGGGGAGCTTCTTAGACACGCAGATTCCCTAGGATCCACCAGAGCCTGGTCTCCAACCAAGCTGTGTTGTTTGAGAGCTTGAACTCTGACCACCCGGCCATATTTCAAACTCTGTAACGCATGTAACTATGCATAATTACCAGTGTTAAAGCCCAGAGTGACTGAAGCTGGCAGGTCCCCATCACCTGACCCAGCTCCCATCTGAGGGAGACTCCGCTGCGCTGAGCTGCAGACTCCAGCTGCAGCGGCCTGTGTTTGGCCTCATCTGAGCACTCTGTATCCAACTTTCTCCTCTCTGCCCTCTCATTTTCTAAAGTTCAAGTATAAAGGGCAAAGCCATCTGTTTCCATTTCCAGCTGGGTCTGATTCCCCTACCCTTGGATGCTGTGATGCGTTCAGATGGATGCCTCAGCGTGAAACCCCAAATTGATAAACAGTCTTTAGGTGAACAAATTAATTATGTCACAAAAGGGGTGACCTAACATCTCTAGTTAGGTTAGATGTTTGTTTACAGATCATTAACTGCATAATTAATTTCCCTTTTTTCAACATAAGCCCCACAGGAAAGGACTGCATCTGCCTTCTTCACTTCTGGGTTCCTAACTCTCAGCGTTGGACCTGGCCTGTTGTAGGGATCAATAAATATTTATTCATTAAATGAAAGTTCGCTACCCCTCCCCGCCACCATCTGTCTTAGCTGGGATTACTGGAAAGCTGTCTGCCAGAGAGCGCTGGGCTCTTCATCAGGAAGTGCCCTCCACCTATGCAGGATGGAGAGGGGGAGGGAGGGCGCACACAGAGAGGGTTACTGAGCCAACTACCAGTTGGTGACAAAGGAGATTACTGGATCTGAAGGTGTCATCTTCTATAAAGCCACTGAACACCGCCAGGAGGTGCAGTGAGGAGGAAGGGAGGGTAATTCAGTGTCTGGCTTCCAGCACACCGTGGTCAAATTCCCTCCATGGGGTTTTAACTCTTGACAGTTTGATTTGCCCTTGGGTGGACCCAGAGTGTCTCCGGGTGTCTCACACCTCAGCAGTCACTGAGAAGCCCTGGGCAGGTGGCAAGAGGGGTGTGGCGTGGGCGTGACATGAGGCATTTGGGGCTGTGCCCACGTGAAGCTGATCAGAGTCCATGTAGAGCTGGCCCTGGTGGAGAGGAGCAAGTGGCCCACGGTCCCGGAGACAGGTGAGACAAGGACAACCCAAGGAGACACATCAGAACAGGCTGATGCACCAGTGAGGATGTTTCTCCCATCTCTGCCCCTGCAACGCCGCGCACGGCTGGGCATTCCCTAACTGTTGAATGCCTGCTTCCACTGGACAACTTCCATGATTCATCCTGCGTCTCTCTTCCCAGACCCTCTTCCCTGGGTTCAAGGAGCATTGAAAAAGAGGAATCCTGCCCCTCCTACATCCGCTGTGTAAGGCTTGAGCTTGGGTCCTCCTGTGAGATCTGCTCCCCTGAGCGCCTCCTTCCTCCCAAGCATTCCTACGCTCCACCTATAATCCTTTCCCAGAATCCCTCCCTCAACTCCTAAACCTCTTTTCTGCTTCTTGGGCACTGAAGTTTAAACTATTTAAGTGGAAACATTGATGCATTTGAAAGACATGGTGGAACCAGTGGTTTGAAATGCAATAAATAAGACTGTACAACGGAACGAGGTAGGTCATCAGCTGCTGCTTTTGCTCCTCGAAGAGGCCTGTGTTGCAGTCATCAGACTTGCCTCTCCACCGGGTCAAAGGCTAGAAATCATTCTCCACTAAAGGCAGCCACTGCCACACAGGATGCTTTTGTTTGGATGCAGAGGGGTTCAGTGCAAGGTTCAGGGAGGATGTTTTTGCCTAGGCAGAATTTCTCTGCACCAGGGTCACGATCTCCTGTGATGCTCAGTAAAAATGCAGTGCATCCATTCGGAATGCTCTTGGCTGCAGGTCACAAAGCCCTCAATCCAAACAGTCTTCAACAATAAGAAAGACGTTCCTGTAACCAGAAGTGCAGAGGTAGGACAACTTTAAGATTTGGTTGAGTCAGTGTTTTAATGACACTGTCATCAGAGACACAGCTTCCTTCTGTCTCTCCGCTCTGTGGTCCACCTTGTTGGCTCTGTCCTAGGACTGGCTCACCCTGCAGTCATGAGACTGGACCACGTGTTTCCTGTCCAGCAGGGGACAAAATCTCTTCTAGTGCCATGGAAAGCAAGTCCTTTCATTTTGTCTGGGGTGGTTTCCCCAGGGCAGGTGCCAATCCCTGGGCCAGAAACAGTCTCCAAGTTGCCAAGAATGGATAGAATCAGAACAAACAGAAGCCCCCTCCCCTTCCCCGTCCCAAAGCTGGGGAGTAGAACCCAGAAAACCTGGTGACTTGGAGAGAAGGTGGTTGTGGGAGAAGATAGAGATTGACAGAGGCCCAAGAAAAGCCCAGCCTGCTGCTCTGGTGTACATCTCACACACTCGTTGGTGGCTCCCAAGGTTCTCAGCAGCACAAAGTGAGACCCAGTGGGCAGGGAGGAGCGCGGACCCAGGCTGTGCAGAGACGGGAGGTGACACAGACTGAACCTCACTCAGCATTGAGCCCGATGATCATTTCCCCATTAAAAATGCAAAGTAAGCCAAACTGGATCAAACTGGGAGTTAATCAACATAGCTCTTCCGTAAAATGATTGAACTGAGATGAAACCAAATGTAACTGCAAAAGTCTCCCCCAAACCAGCTCACAGCCTCAGTTCTGGCCCCAACAAGTAACAGAACAGGATGACTCTGGGAAGAGGGTGTGGTCCAGCAGCCTGTGGGAAGCTGAGGGTTTTCATGCTGCTGAACAGGAGGGAGTCTCAGCTGGCCGAACCCTGGGATGCTACGAATGCCACTTAGAATCCAGCATCCAGAACAAACAGGGATTTTCTTTCTTTCTTTCTTTCTTTTCTTTTTTTTTTTTTTTTTTTGAGAAGCAGCTGCAGGGCAGTGGAAATGACACAGATTTGAAGCGAGAATGTCTGGAGTCTCGAGTATACAGCTCGTCAGTTGTATGACCTTGAAGCTCCTCCATCCTCCATTTCCTTATTGTGAAATAGTGTAATAAACATAACTCAGACTTAGATGAAATCTTGGAGGTGGACACCGCTTTGCAGAGGACAAAAAGACATGGAAACATCAATCATTGCTCTGCGTGCCTCCACCTGGGGCCCAGCCCTCATCCTCACCCCTCCCTCTACTTTCCAGGCCTGCCCTCCTACCAGTTCTATCTCACATCACATCCTGGCTCCTCCCAGGCCCCCCGGGGCTCCTCTGCTTGCCCCCTCCCCACCCCACCGCATGCATTGTCTGCTCTCCCCCATCTGTTATTTACAAAGACTGTCTGCTGGCTGCTTTTGTACTGCAGTTCCTAATTGCCCAATATACTATTATTTACTCTTCTGTTTGTGACTGTCTCCCCAGATCACCTGTACCTGCTAATAGAGAGCTGTGTCTCTCACGTCTTTGTAGCTCAGCAGTAGGAGTAAAACAAGCCTTGACATTATCTGTCGCTTGAAGTGACCTCTCAGAGAGGTGAAGTGACCTGCCAAAAGTTATTCAGCTCGGGTGGCTGGGTCAGTACTAGAATTCTGGGCCCCTCGATGCCCAAGGACGCTCTCCATGGGGTGGAGGTACAAAAGGGGACCTGGCTTTGCAAATCATCCAACTCCTCCCAGGGAGACGAGTGGAAGTGCGTAACAATGGTCAGCGTTGCTGTGAGGTGGTCCCTGCCTGGCAAAGACCTGAAGGCAGAAAAAAGATTAGGGGCCACTGGGGCAGTGGGCTCTGGGGCTAGGCTGGTCTAGGCTTGATACGGCCACTGCCCCTACTTTCTGATTCCAGGCAACCTCAGTCCATTGAACCCAGAAGTGCTTCTGGAGCCCATACGTGCCAGGTGTGCTCAGCAGAGATCAGGACAGAGGTGTCCTGGCTTGGGCTGCATTGTAGGCTACCAGGCAGTGTTTCCATGGGAGAAATGAAGCATTTTATCCCCCCTAAGCCCTTTCAGGAGTTCTGAAGAACACATAAAGTGATGCAGGGGCAGCAGCCCTCAGGGTACTCACAGGAAGTGGGTCTTCAGGAGAGGCTGGTTCCTGCTCCTGCCTCTTTAGTGCCTTCTTGTGGAATCCCCTTCCAATGTCCAGTCAATGAGGATAATTAGGAATGCCCCTGTCATCAAGCCCCAGCACCCCTCAGGAATGGTTGGGGACAGAGTCTCAACCAGGGCAGGATGTCCAGGAGTTGACCTTCCTCCAGGTAAAGAAAAGATGCCCTTTCCTCCAGGTGGACTAAGCCCTGCCCCAGGGCACACAGCTGAGCAAGCGGTGCACCAACTGTATTTCAGCCCCCACTTGCTCCTCATCCAGGCATCTTTGTGCAGTGCACAAACCACACAACTGAATCTGGCAGTCCTAGCCACAAGTGTATATTGCATGCTCCCTATGAGCAGACACTGTGCCTGGGACACAGCAGGAGCAAGACAAGACGTAACCCCTTTGCTTTTGTAGCTCACACACTTGTGCAAGAGATGGACCACAAATAGGCCAGGCGCTGATGAAAACAACGTAAGGTGTGAGCAATGCTGTAAAGCAAAGCGCGGGATGTGGTGATAGGGAGGGACAGGCTTGAAGGAGGGGCTTAATTTAGAGCAGGTGGAGATGGGGTGGGTGGTTTGGGAGGAGGGATTGGGGGCCAGAAGCCAGATTCAGGAGAGTTCAGGCTGTTTGAGAAGCAGGGAGCTCAGTGGCTGGCGAGGGGTTTGGGGTGATGTCAGAAAAGTGAGCAGGGCCAGGCTGGGCAAGCATTTATAGTCACTGCAAGGTGTTTGGATTTTGTTCTGAGCATGGTGGGACCACTGATATTTCTGAGGTATGGGTTGGAGAAGTGGAGAGGGAGAAGAAATGAGAGCAGGACTAGGAGAAGAGAGAACAAAGAGGCATGCACAGATGATGTAGCAGAGGGAAGACTGCCCGCCATCGGCCCAGGTAACACCTGTCATCACAGTTGCTGGGCGCACAGGGGATGGATGGACAGGGAGATGAATGAACAGGGCTGACATCGCAGCAGGCCCTGGGATGACTCACGATGTCGTGGATTCTGCTGAGCTTGGGGAAGACATTTTACCTTCCCAGTTTGTACTCCTCAGAGTAGAAAGAACCCACTGTCCTTCCTCTGCCTCCCATGAGGTGACCGGGTCATCTAGTCTCCCTGCTATGGGGGGAAAACAGGCAGGAAGTCCTCTCGTGGACTAATCAGAGTGACTTGTGTTTGCAGTTCAATGTCAAAAAGTCCACAGAGCCCGTCCAGCCCCGAGCTCTCCTCAAGTTCCCAGACATCTACGGACCCAGGCCGGCTGTGACAGCCCCGGAAGTCATCAACTATGCTGACTACACGCTGAGGACCACAGCGGAGCCCGATGCACCTGCTAGCCCCCAGGCTCCGAATGACAGCCGCCTCAAGAGGCAGGTCACAGAGGAGCTGTTCGTCCTTCCTCAGAATGGTAGGGCTCTCCCGCCCCTCACTGTTCTGTGGGTGGTACTCATTGGGATCTGAAAGCTTCTCTGTAGACGCTGGGCGTGGCCAGCCCCAGTGTCCATGGCATTTGACAGTGGGCAAGCAGTGGGCACAGAACCTTGGAATTACGGTCCTTTATTCTGGCTGCGTGTTGCCACATTGCTTCTCCTGAGGCCTCCAGCTTTCTCCTGGGAAAGAGAGAATCCCTTTCAAGTGGTGTGTGCAACTATGGAGAGGGAATAAAGGGTCATGGTTAAGCTATGGGCTTCAGAGTCATGGGTTTAATTCTCTCCCCCTTTTATATACCCATGTGTGACCTTGATCATGTCGCTAATCTTTCTGGGCTTCCATTTCCTTGTATATAAAATGGGATCCACTATCACCTGCCCAGTAGAGCTATTGTCAAGTGTAAATAAAATAATGCATATGAAGTGTTTAACTCAGGGCCTGAAACAAGGATGTCATCAGAACATCCTTAATTATTATTGTTTCTATTCTCCTTCTCAGCATCAGCATCCAGAGTGGAACGCCGTTAGGTGTCCAGTGCTGTGCTGGGCACTGGGGCAGCTATGGGTCCCTAACCCAAAGGAGTGTGCAGGCTTTTCTCAGGAGATAAAAAATACAGCCAGGACGATGGATTGTCCTGTGGTTTGGGGTTTTGTTTTGTGTGGCTGGAGGGGGAGGTGGTGGAAGTAGAAGCAGCAGAACAGGCTCTGACGTTGACCCCACGCCTAAGGCATCTCCCTGGCCTGTGTCCGGTACCCACACTGGTCAACGGACAGGTGCCTCCCGCCCGGCCCAGCCCAGAACCACCGTGATTACGCTGGCATTTCTTCAAGAACAAGTTCAGATAGTGCCTTTGGCAGGAACAAATCCTGGTTGACTTTTAGCCTCCAGGTTTGCCAGCCCAGTTTTTTAAATTGAAGTATAGTTGATTTGCAATGTTGTGTTAATTTCTGGTATGTAGCATAGTGATTCATATATATATAATTTTTCATATTCTTTTCATTATAGGCCATTAGATATTGAATATAGTTCCTTGTTCTATACAGTAAGACCTTCTTGTCTATCCATTTTATATATAGTAGTTAGTATCTGCAACTCCCCAACTCCTAATTTATCCCTCCCTACCCCCCCTCCCCTATGGTATCCATAAGTTTATTTTCTATGTCTATGAGTCTGTCTCTATTTTGTAAATAAGTTCATTTGTGTCCTTTTTTTAGATTCCACATGTAAGTGATATCATGTGATATTTTTCTTTCTCTTTCTGGCTTACTTCACTTAGTATGACAATCTCCAGGTCCATCCATGTTGCTGCAAATGGCATTATTTTATTCATTTTTATGGCTTAGTAGTATTCCATTGTGTGTGTGTGTCTGTATCACAACTTCTTTATCCAGTCATCTGTTGATGGACATTTAGATTGCTTCCTTGTCTTGCCAGTCCACATCTTAAATTAAAATAGACCCATTGAGGATGCAAGAGCTTAAGCTTGGAGGGTGGGGAACAATTTGCATGAGGACCCTTGGGAGTGGTCCTTATAACTATAAGCATAATCATAACCATAATTGTAACTACAGAAGAGCTCCTCTTTCTTGGGAGCCCCAGATTTCTCAGAACTGGAATGAAGCCAGGATTGAACACCCTCCACCAAGGGGAGCAGCAGAGCACTTCAGAACCTGGAACTTTGAAGAACTCAGAACACAATAGTTTGTTTCCTCTTTTCAGTTCCTTATGCCTTTTGCCCTGCCCCCCACCCCCCAAGAAGGCAACAATCAAGTTCTGATTCCACTGAGATCTAACAAGAGCTGATTGGCTCAGCAAATACTGACCAGAACCAAGAGAATGCAGAGGAGGAGTACACCAGATCAGTCAGACACTGTCCCCATGATGTGTTGAACTCGGTCCATTTGGACCAGCAACGATCCTCGTCAATCCCTTGTAGAGCTCGAAGTCTCAGTTCTTGAAGCTGAATCCCCTACTGCGTCTCTGAGTGGTGCCACCTTTGGTCTGGTCCAGGTTTGTTTCTGTTTTCAACGTCTGGGACAGTCTGAGAGCTCTGGGCACCAGGCAAGCACCCTCTGGCGCTCGCCTGCTGTACTGGTCCATGTGGTGTCCTTGGAAACCACCCAGGTCCTGGGTGCAAGTTTGTCTCACTTTATACATTTCGGTTCACAACTGGTCAATCTGTTCCCTGCTTAGATGCACCAGGGAGATTTTTCACTACTTGCAGGAACCCCTAAATGAACCATTTTGGAAATTAAATACTCCTTTTATATTTCTGCCCTTTAAATTCGTTCTGAAAATCCAAAAATTTTTAAATTCCAATTTGCTTCGAGTGGAGTCTGCTGCATTGCTTGATCCTTTCATTCTTGTATTATGTTTGAATAATGAGAATCTTCAGATGTTTGGCTTCTGTCCAAGTAAGGGAACCAATGAGCAACATTTGTAGTTTCAGGGACTTCCGCATTAAAGATAAAGTCATTCATTCATTCAGCAAGTATTTATTGCACATCCACTAAGGTCAAATCCACTGTCTCTAACCTCGCCTTCTAGCATCTTCTCCTGACTCATTTTCTGACATTTATTTCTAGCCATGAACTCCTGGGGAGCAGGGATTGGACTCTGGGAAAGGTAGATCTGGAGACATTCTGAGAAATGATTTGCCTGAAACAGGGTGACCAGAACCACAAGGCTGTGACAGTTTCCCCTACTGACAGCTCACCAGAGGCCAGGTCCTGGGCTAAGTACTTTTCTGACTTTATTTCACTTCATGCTCACAGTAACTCGAGGGAGAAGGAACTATTCCCATCCCCATTATAAAGATGAGGAAACTGAGGTTCAAAGAAGTCAAGTAGCTTGTCCAATGTCACATAACTATTATGTAACAGCTCATGTCTGACATCAAAGCCCATGTCTCACCCACTGGGCTGTGATGGTCCCTTGAAAGGTAATGTCCAGAACCACAGGTGTTGCCTTGGTGCAGCCACTATGATTTTGTACCCAGATAAGAAGTTTTGGGTTAGGTATAGGTGGCAGAGATGGAAAAAATGTGATTCAAAAAAACAGGACCCCAGCATGGATGGAGGTAATGGCTTTACCTTCACAACAGGTGTGGTGGAGGATGTCTGTGTCATGGAAACCTGGAACCCAGAGAAGGTTGCCAGTTGGAACCAAGCCCCCAAACTTCACTACTGTCTTGACTACGACCGACAGAAGGCTGAACTGTTTGTGACTCGCCTGGAAGGTATGCTTTTAGCTGATGCTCATGAACTTCTGCATATCTGTCTCCTGGGTGGAGCTGTGCAGACAGGACAGGAGCATCTGTGGCTGAAGGGAGCACTGGATGCTAGATTTGCACTCTGTAACAAACAAGACCCTGAAGCGTGTGATGCTCAGACACACAGGGTTTTTCCTCTTTCTCATATAACAGTTCAAAGTGGAGATTCCTGGTTGGCAGACATCTTTCCTCCAAATAGTGATTCAGGGACTAGGCTTCTTCCATTTGTAGCTCCATAGTCCCCTCAAGACTCCTTGCGATCTGTATCTAGCAAGTGGAAGGATGGGAAGAACAGGGAGAGGGCACAACTACTGCTTACAAACAGTAACCTACACTTGGCATCTGTCACTCCTGCTCTCTTCCCATTGGCTGGAACTCAGTCACATGACCACTGACTGCAAAGGAGTCTGGGAAGTATGGCTTAGCAGTTGCCTAGAAAAAAGAGGGACTGGGTCTTGGTGAACAGCTAGTCATCTCTGCCATAGGTGCTTTTGACATTGAACATGTCTTTGTGTTGGATACAGAAGGTGTTCTGAATGGTCAGCAAAGCTTCCGTACTCCTAGAACCAGATAGTCTTGCCTATAGAGCCAAGATGTCCCCGGTCTCCCTACCCTGACAATTCACTTTACCATCAGCAAGCAAAGCTAAGACTTTGCAAAGGAATTGAGGCCAAGAATGGGCTCCTTTATGGCTCCTAGGAGCTGGAAGTTGGGGGGATAGGATAAACTGGCCTTTTGTATTTAATTTTTTTTGAGGAAGTATTTTTTCTTTTTGTTTTCTTTTAAGATTTTTTTTAGCATTTTCATATACTTTATGACATGTGGTCTTCACAATAGTCCCATTTTATAGATTAGGAAGCTGAAGTCTATCATCAGGTGACCTGTCTAAGATCACTCCAACTAATTGGTGCCAGAGCCAGGACTAAGCCTAGTTCCCTTAAAGCTTGGTGGAGGGCTCTTTCTATTAGGGCACACGGCCTGGGGTCTGTATCTTCTCTTCCTGGGCAATGACAGCTGCCACTTCACAAATTGTCATTGAGGAACCAGTCATAAAAGCACCACAGGTGCAAATTTCCATACTGGGAAGCATTAAAAACACCAAAGTTCAGAATGTAAAACAACAGTCATGAGGTAGCGGCCAAGTGATTCAAAAGTGATTGTGTGGGAAATATTTAAAACGGAGAACAAATGAATTGTGGTATCAGTAGCAACACTAATACAAAGCAGCAGCAGTTTGTGGGCCCTGGCGCCTTGGGGAAGCCTCAGAATCATGGGGAGGATCTCCTATTTCTAAATGTCTTATTGGAAGGCATTCCACAAAGCCAGGGTGCTCAGCCCCGGGGTCTTCCCAACACCCGGGGTCGTGACCGTTAAGCAGGATTCCGCAGCTCTAAGCAGGGCTGTACTTCTCCCGCCCCGCCCCGCCCCGCCCTCTCCCCTCCCCCGCTCTGCCCCACCCCCGCCCCATCCGTGGGAAGCCCCATGTCTGTGCTGCTTTCTCCTTGGCTGCAGCTGTGATCAGTGACCACAATGGGGGCTGTGACTGCTATGTCCAGGGCAGTGTGGCCAACAGGATGGGCTCCGTGGAGGCCCAGACTGCCCTGAAGAAGCGGCAGCTGCGGACCACGTGGGAGGAAGGTCTGGTGCTCCCTCTGGCGGAGGAGGAGCTCCCTGCCGCGACCCTGACCCTGACACTGCGGACCTGTGACCGCTTCTCCCGCCACAGTGTAGTCGGGGAGCTGCGCCTGGGCCTGGATGGGGTGTCCGTGCCTCTGGGGGCCGCCCAGTGGGGCGAGCTGAAGACTTCAGTTAAGGTAGGGTCGCCTCTCACTGGGAAAGGTAAAACCCGTTCGTGGAGTGTGGAGTGGCAGGACCAGGCCAGTGCTCACAGACCAAGCTTCAGAGACCTTCCCAGTCAGGAGATGGGGGTCTGTGAAGGGAGGCGGAGTTTAAAAGTCTGGTGGAGTCTTGAATAGGATGGAGGACTGGAGCAGACCTATAGCCCAGGATTTGGGATTCCCTGGTATCTAGTTTTGCTTCAAGCTTACCATTCAAAGACCCTTCCATCCCTGGCCTCTCTGGCAGAAAACACATTATGAGGATACTGGCTCTGGTGCTGACAATATTATCCCCATTTAAAAGCATCTGTACCCCTTGTGCACCTACTGTGTGCCAGGCATTGCCAGGGGACAGACGAGCACCAGGCAGAGCCCCTCTCCTCATAGGTAGTACAGGCCAGAGGGAGAAATCAGAACAGAAGTTGTGACAGTGATGACAGCTATGATGATGGTGAAATCTGACATATGATGAATCCTAAGATGACTAGGAGGGCCTAACCAGAGTGCTCTGATGGGGTGTTCTAGAAGGCCTGGTGTGCAGTGGTGAATGTGCTGGACTTTGAAGGAGTGACCAGGGTTGGGGGGTGTTGGTTCTAACCTTGGAGGGTTCTCCCCACCCCTCTGCTGCAATAGAAGCCATGAATGGGAAACAAGTATCTCTTGAGATGTTCAGGGAGGGGTTTCTTAGAGAGCAAACCATGGTTCCCCACAGGCCAAGGCAGCGAGGGGGTCCAGGAAAGTCAAGGCTGTCTATTTAGGCCCCAGGGTCAAGGCCTTGTCTGACAACCTGCCATGATGGTGCCAAAAATGAACCTTCTGGATGGCCAGTCTCTCAACCAGCTGGTCAGTGCATTATCTGGAGACCGTTTAGCCCTCAAAGCCTAAAATAGTTGCTCTCTGGCCTTTTACAAAAAAAGTTTACCCTTTATAGGATTAGGGTCGTGACCTCCATGATAGAGTGAAAAAATACTGAAAAGAGCACTAATTTTTGAGCACTTGCCATCTATCAGTTGCTGCACCAAGTTCTGTCCCCAGTCAGCCAAGCAGAAATGACATCAGCACTGCCGCATTTACAGGCAGGAGAACTGAGGCTCGGCACAGCTCAGTAACCTGCACAGGGTCGCCCAGGTGGGACAAGGCAGGCTCGGCCTTGAGGCCAGGTCGGTCTGGTTGTACATCCTGCGTTGTCCTCCAGCTGCTGGGCGATGTAAGTGCCTGGCAGTGTGTATGCGGCGTAGTCGGCAGGCGCCTTTCCTGATGGATGCCACGGGGCGGGGAAGTACACTGTCACTTCCCACCTTCTCCGCTTTTTCCTATGATCTCTCCAGGCTCAGAAAATTGATAAATGTTGACAGCCACTCTCAGCTGAAAACCAGGCTGTTCCAAAGCACACTAATTAGTGTGCGATCTGGGACTTGTGTGGAATCACAGTTGGGGCCCCTGGGAAGAGGAGCCCGATACTTCGGCTTATCCAGATGGTAAACCAGCTCTCTCCAGAGATGGAGGGGCTCCCCCTAGGGCTTAGGAGAATTTGGTGCTACTCCCAAAAGGTGGAAATCCAGCCTATCTGGGCAGAAGTCTCAGGCATGTAATCTACTTCCATGCTTTCCCCTAGAAGAACAGAAATTGTGCATTTATTCCACAGATACCTTGTCTGGTTTTCACAATGGGTCAGGCACTATGCCAGGAGCTGGGGACACAGAGTGATGAGGACAAAGGCCTGCCTTTGTGGCTCATCCATCCTAATAATCATCACGCTCTTTATAGCTATCACTGTTCCACAAGTATACTTTCCCGTCCACTTGCACCTGCTTGCCACAAATGTGAACAATCTCAGATGGAGATGGTTCTCTCAGTGTACGTGGCAGGAGAGAGCCCCAAGGCCAGGCTAGGGAGCCCCTCACCCCAGCTGGAGGGTGCAGGCTGATGTGAGCAAAGTAGTAGAGCCATCTGTCACTGTAGCCCACATGTTTTCTCCTCTTGGTCAGAATGGGTTAAAGGAGGTGTCAGCAGCGCCCCAGTTCTCACCGGAAGACACTCGGCCAAAAGTGACATGTGCGTCACCAGGGACTACAGAATGAGCTACTCTGAGGGCAGCTTGAATGCTTCATTGAGCATTCGAGAGAAAGATAGGGGGTGGGGAAAACCAGGAAGAGGATGGAGAAGTAAAGAGGATTATTTTTGTCAGCAGGTACTTTAAGCAGCAGAACTGAGGGGGCAGCTGCTGTTAAACTTCTCCAGCTGTGGTGTTGCTGGCACCCCACACAGAGGTGATGAGCCCTTCACCTGTCCTGGGGGGGAGCAGAGGACTCAAGTCGGGTACCCCTGTGGCCACAGCCCTGGCCAACAGAGGATGTCCAATAAGTGCCCTTGAATCAGGAGGTTGGTGCCCATCCCAGCTCTGCTGCTACCATTCTGGACATGCACCTGAGCCTCAGTTCCTTCAGTGTGTTGAGAGATCTGCCCACGGAGGATGCTGGAGAACCATGGGCTTAGGGCTTGGGCTTTGCTGTCAGACCAGACACCCAAGGCTCAGATTTGCTGCTTACTGTCTGCATGACCTCAGGCAGTGAAGTGCCCTCTCCGAGCGTTAGGATATTCTGCTTAAAATCGGAACGAGATCTGTACCCCTTTTACTCCTGTTGTCCGGAATTATTCCATCACATGACTAGCCGCTTAGGGCCAGCTGAATTGCTGGGGTTGTATTGAAGACGTTTTTCCTGGATGAAAGGTGTGACCCAGGCAGAGGGCTGGCCAGCTCCTCCATCCAGCCTCACTCCAGAAATCCAGACTGGCTTCCATTTACCCAGAAGCAATGTTCCCACTTAATAATCTCAATAAGTTGTGATTGCCCTTCCTTGATAACTAATAGTAATAGTCAAAGCAAGGAGGCAGATGCTGTAGTGTGTGCTTGGCACTGTTCTAAGCCATTAAATAATTGTTCATTTAATTTTCACAACCGCATCAGGTGGAGATATTATTTCCATCTTGCAGATGAGGAAATGGAGGTTTGGGGAAGTGAAATAACTTGCCCAAGACCACAAAGCTACTAAATGATCAGATTGGCACTCAGACCCAGATAGTCAGATTCCAACGTCTGTCCCCTTAGCACTGCCCTTGGACTGTGACCACCTCCTGCAGGGACTCTTGGTCATTTTTGTCCCTCAATGGATTTGTTCAAGTTGCAAGCAAATTCTTGGAGGAATCTCAGTAGAAACACTGTAAAGCTACAGAGAAGGGACAGACATGCTGGAAGCTTTGCAGAAGCATCAGCACTTCCTGCAAAGCGCAGTTACTGCCAGCATCTCTGGTGCCTTTCCTCCCATCGTATGCCCGGCCTTTTGTTGACAAGGTTGGCCATTCTGTTGACCAAGCCAGGCCCTGCTCAGCATTAGTACATCACTTTATTGACTCTCTCAGTCCTGTGGGGGCTGGAGGGATTCTTTCTTCGAACACAGTAAGGTCCTACAACTCCCTACTGACCCAGGAAACTGATCAGTCAATGCAGTGGTTCTCAAACTGTGTTCCCTAGAACCCTAGGGTTCTACACAGATGCCCCAGGAGTGGGGGTGGGGTGGGGGTGGGCAGTGGTTGGTAATGGAAGTAAGAGAGGGTCCTGGCCCTCTGTCCTTGCCACATCCTGAATGGCATCTCTTTGGTCTGTTTTATATGCTGGGTTTGAATATAAGCTATTTGGAAAAATTACCTTTTGTGGCAAACGAAACACACTCATATTGAAACACATGCTACATAGAATTCCTCTGTGCCGTCCTCCCTTCCGCAAAGGTGGAGAAACCAGCATTGATAGGTAAATGGTTTCTAGGAGGCCTGCTGGATACAAGTCCAGTGTGACCCCAGCCTCAGCAACAGCTCATGGGTCAGAAGCATCCTTAAATGAAGCTCCCTCCTCATCTCCTCTTCTGTCTCAGGAGCCGTCTGCTGGAACTGGAGAGGTCCTTCTGTCCATCAGCTACCTCCCGGCTGCCAATCGCCTCCTAGTAGTGCTGATTAAGGCCAAGAACCTCCACTCTAACCAGTCCAAGGAGCTCCTGGGGAAGGGTGAGTGAGGTGTGGGAGGGGAGCCAGGACCCCCTTCTGCCTCTTGGAATGTGTGCAGATAGGGAGGTGGTGGTGGGGAGACAGTGAGGACAGGTAAGCAGGGAGGTAGAACACGAGTCCATTGTGGAGTCAGCCTCAGCTGTGTCTTCCACCCCAAACTCACAAACCACTTTTGAAGGACACATTCTCTTCTTTAAATTTATATCCTGGGCCAAGCCCATCCATTAGGGCCCAGGTATAAGCAACCTGGGGCTCCCCTACCTTGCAGATCCACCATGAGAAGACTCAGCCTTCCTCATGGGTCATAGGAAGCCCAGCGTCAGACTGTAGCCACAGAGTGGAGTATCTGGGCTGGAGGGGAAACCTGGCCCAGCCCTCATCACCCAGACCTGGCTGGACCCACCTTATGAGCCAGTGTTGGGAAGCCCGGGGTCTCCTCCTCCAGTCTCAGCTGGCTACCACTGTGCTCCCTACACCCACCCTAAGCTCCTCTCTCTTCTCAGCCTTTACCAACCTGCCATCCCCACACCAGCTGAGTGTGGGTGACGGCAGAAGGTGTGTGGGAGCATGGACTGAGGCGGCCTGAAGCTTAGGGCATCTGCGCCCCACATACCCAAATAAACATCACTTCAACATTCTGGAAGCCTCGATTTTTCCTTCTGGATTCCCCAGCACAGGCTCCAAGTCTTAGGGACCAAACAGGCTCTCTCATCAGAGCATGAAAGCAGCATTGGTTAGTCGTATGATACATGGACTGAGTTAAGTGCTCATAGCAGGATATAAATAAATAGATATGTGTAGCAGAAAACAAACAAGAATTGCCTCCACATTCAGAACCTTTGAGCAATAGATTTGGGGCAAATGAAATCAGAAGAGTTGGTCTGGCTGATGTTCCTGAGTCAGAGGTCAGAATTCAATGCTTTGTCCTCATCCCCATCCCTGTCCCAGACACGTCTTTGCCTCCTTCTCTTTCCCCCCCTATTTTTATAGCTCCTATCAGGACAATTATAGCTCAACACTTTATCTCTCAAATATCTCTGCTGACATAACAAACTAACCACCTGGGGGTGATAATTATAGCAATAAATAGAGAGTAACAATTATTCTCACACTGGCTTGGGAAACCTTGACTAAGGAAAACACAGCCCTAGTCCTGATCCTGATGCTACGGGAAAGCATGTCTAGTGACCTGTTTGCCGATTTCCTGGAGGCTGCTCTGTTGGTGTAGGGCCCGTGGGGGTCAAGGCAGGCTGCCCTAACCCTCCACATGAAGTCAGGATCCTCGAGTAAAACTTGCAAAAGAACAGATGAGAACTCAACCAACTAGCAGGAGACCTACTGTCTTAACAGTAGACAAACACGCTTAGATGGAGACCCAAAGGGGTGATGATGAGAGGATGGCTTTGTTTTTCTGGTCTGAGTTTAAAATCAAGCTGCAGGACATCTGAGCTGTCATCCTGGGCTTGGTATGATGTGGGACATGAAGACACTCGGAAGGGCTCACGACAAAGCTTTCCTGGCCATCCTTCAGCCTGACCCAATCAGGGGCCACCCATTGACCAGCCTTATATGTTGTGCTATGGTCTGTTTTCCATACTTGAGACAGGAGCTTTTGTCGTATCCCCATGGCGAGACCAGGGCGTGCCATATGGTGGGCATCTGATAACTGTTGAATGAATACATGGCCCATGAGGTAGGGGGAGGGGTGGGAGAGAGGGGACCTCAATGCAGATCTTGAGCCAGAGACCCTGTCTCCCTATCCCCAAAAGGGAGCATCCTCCAGGGTCCCACCGCACTCCAGAAGCTCACTCTTGGCCCTTCCCTCTGTCTCTTTTCCCCTCTGCCCCTCCTCAGATGTCTCAGTCCGGGTGACCTTAAAGCACCAGGCTCAGAAACTGAAGAAGAAGCAGACGAAACGAGCCAAGCACAAGATCAACCCTGTGTGGAACGAGATGATCATGTTTGAGCTGCCGGATGACCTGCTGCAGGCCTCCAGCGTGGAGCTGGACGTGCTGAGCCAGGGTGCCGAGGGGCAGAGCTGCACACTCGGGCACTGCAGCCTGGGCCTCCACGCCTCGGGCTCCGAGCGCAGCCACTGGGAGGAGATGCTTAAGAACCCGCGCCGGCAGATCGCCATGTGGCACCAGCTGCACCTGTAGCTGGCCACCGGGGCTGCCTCCCTCCTTGGGCACAGCCCGTCCCTCTAGCCCCAGCTGTCCTCTGTGACCTCCTCTTGTGCCCTATCCACATTCTGACACCAGAAGACAGACATGTGTGCAGAGACCCGGACCCTATTCCTCTCCCATCACACTCTCGTTTCTAAAAAATGAGCAAGGCTGGGCAGGGCAGGGCAGAGACGGGACATCTGGGTCACTGAGGAATGCATTTTGTTCTGGGTTATTGAAGAGATGCTTATCAAATTACCAAACACAGCTCATGTGCAGGTACTGCAGCGGGGGTCGGGCCAGACTCAGAGAAAGCTTAATTTGGGGAATAATGGATGCAAAGAATGGGCTTTTCAAACATAAGCATTTCATAAGTGTGGAAGGAAATGAAATCTCTTGGATTATCTCATAAGAATTAGAGACTGTCAGGGTGGGACGGAATTTTAGCCAGCATTAAATCATGCTTCTAATCCAAGCAGCAACTAGCCCAGCAGTTCTCAAACCTTAGTGTGTGAAGAATCACCAGCAGATTCCGGGACCCTGCTTTATACATTCCAAATCCGTATTCCTGGCTGAACCCCAGGAGCCTGCATTTTTAACAAGGACTGAGTGGTTTTAATGCTGAGGCTGGGGCGCTGCTCTTGAAGAAAGCCCTCTTACAACAGCCTAGACGGGGATTCACAGTCCTCATCGGGCCCCCAACACCTGGGGCAGCCAGTGTCAATGCTGGACACCTTAACTGTCAGTGTGAAATTTGGGAACTTTCATTTTTTATTTAAATATTTGAATTCTTAATGTTTTTATTTGTGCTTTTCCGCTCCTTCTCTTGGACTGAATTTTGTGCTTTCTATTAAATAATTGTATTGTCTCATCACAAAATCAGTTTATATTATACTCGGGGAGACCTTCTATGACCAGGGAGAGGTGGGATCTCCTGTTAGTTACTGGGCGCTGGTTGTCACGTCCACCATCATCACCAAAGGGACCCTCTGAGTCAGACCTGTCCCTTATCAGCATAGCAGTCATTTGAGGAGGAATTCAGTTTAGGGCATGTATTCATTTAGTCTGACTCTGTGGAAGTGGAGAAGGAAATGAGGTCCTTTGCAAATGTGCCTCCTTCCTTCCCGTTTTAGGGCCTGTCACCTTAATCAGTAAATAACCAGCAGCTAGGTTTCAAATCACTACCGTATTATTCCAAATAGCTGTCCACATCATTAAGTGTATTATGAGCCCTGCTGAGCGGATATAATATTTTTCTGGGAACCAGAATTCCTCGGTCCTTTTGGCGGCCACCTGTCAAATAGGACTAATGACATGGCAGCTGTCTCTATGAATGATATGACAGATGAAATAGTTGTAGAGCTATAGGTAAAGTCATCCAACATCTCAGCAGTTGGCCTAGAAATTCATGACACTGAGTTTTACAATTCACCTAATGACAATTATAGCTCGCTATGTAAGTGTAATTAACAAGAGAGAGGATAGAAAAGCTGTGCTTCCCCACCAAAACTCCGTCTTGGCGAATTTTAAATTACCCAGAGATATCAGACTACCAGATCAAAGTCTTCAGTAATCTTTGCATCAGCTTACCTGGTACCAGATCCATTTGCAATCTGCTACCAAATTAGAGTAACTGAGTCTGTGCGAAGACACTGGATCTTTCTTTGAAAGGAACACCTTGTCCTTTGCCAGGGAGCCTTTTCTAAGAAGTGCATGAAGCAGAGGTGAAAATAAAGTGAGAAGCTATCTCAGACCGGGCTGTCGCCCACAGGGTGATCTGGCTCTGTCACATACACAGTGATGGGGCTAGAGAATTGGGTGTCCAGTCTCATTAATCTGTGACCCTACTTCTTGCATCAAATCCGTGTGTATTTTTTGAGCACCGACTGATCAATTGTGTGCATCTGTCCATTTCAATTGGAGATATGACTCTTAGTGTAGACTGAGTCACAAATCACCCCACATGATGTTATGTAGAGAGTGCAAGACGGGAGAGCAGCTCTTCAGGGGCAATTCCTTTGGGATAGAAGGGCGTCCTGGGCTGCAGGCTGCAGAAGCTCATACCAGAAGGAAGTGAGGACCACCAGAAGAGAGTCCTTGTGATTTCTTCTTGCTGCCTGTGTTTCCTGTTGTCAATGCTAAGTGTGTGTCTGTTTTGCAGTCATGAACTAAAGCACAAAAAAGACGCATGAGACGTAGTCATATGTCTGGTGTCACACTTTGGAGCAAAACCTTTCAGTGTTAAATAAATAATTTCCAACAGAGTCAGTTTCCTGGTGGGTTTTTTTTCCCCCTTTCCTTAATATTTTAGACATAAAATGCAGAAAAATAATTTGATAAACAGTCATGAACTCCTGCCACTTTTTATAAAACTTAACAAATAGAGTTAAAATCCCCTCAGCCCTTTGGTCAGGAGGCCACCATCCTGAATTTGGGGTTTCTCACCCCAAGCCTTTCTTTATGTTTTTACTACATAGATATAGAAACTCTGAGCACAATAGAATATTTGATGTGTTTTTAATTTTAAATTGTATCACACTACTTTTGCTCCACGTTAAATTTTGAGCTTTACCCATGCAGATATATGTATCTAGTTCATTTACTTTTTCTGTTGTTATATTATATTCCAGTGTATGAATATACCACAGTCCCACTCTCCTGTTGATGTATATTTAGTAATTTCTTTCTTTTTTTTTTTTTTCTGTTAAAAGAAATGCTGGTGTGAATGTTCTGAAGCAAGGCCTCTTGGGGCTTTAACTTCATTCTAAAAAGGAAAATTAGGTAGAAACTAGAGACTTCTCTTTCTCTAACATCCCCCAAAGAAATATTCCCATCACTGAAAGAATCAAGTGCAGTGGCCCAGGTTTCACCTCTGCTCTGGGTAGTGGTGGGTGGGGGCTGGAGGAAGGTACTTCCAGAGTCCTGTCATCTTAGGCCCTCCTGGTGGCTGCTGCAGCCCTGGCTTCTGGAAGAAGAGGCTTAGGCATTAAGCCTGGGGCAGGGCCTGAATTTTCAGGTTAGTCAGAAATCAACCAGGTCACAGGGAATTAAAACCAAAGGCTCTTAAAAAGGATAAATGAGCCATAAAGAAAGCCTTCGCTTTCCAGGACTATGCACATTATTCTTTATTTTATATTGTATACATATTTATGATATTTTAAAGACAGCCAGGATTTTTATATTCATAATAAAATAGGAGAAGCAGGTCTTATCCCACATAGCCAAATATTGTGTAGACGATGTTTCAGAGGTAACTCTGAATATGGTCCCCAGAGCCCAAAACTAATATCTGAGAGTCTGGATTTATTTACATGGAAGAGAGAAGAAGAGTTCATTGATGCTTTATACCGGGCTTCCCACTGAACCACTTTAAATAACAAACTCTGCTCCTGCCTATAAAATGAATCAAGTCTAGAGTATTGCTTTTAGGAGCTGAGAACTTGCAACCCAGCTGGGCTTTGTCGCTGCCACCTCCATGGTCCTGGGTAAGTCACTTGTCTCTGGGCTTGTTCCCACATCTGTAAAATAAATTTAGACAAAATGATCACTCTTCAAGCTTCAACGTTTTGTGATTCGCTAATAGAGGCTTTTCACACGTACCTTTGGCCTCCAGGCTCATGCATAAAACAAACCAAATGCAATTCCATATGTACCTGCCCTCCCTGCCCTGGAACCTGGTGTCCTGACAGCCCCCCACCCACCTCCAGACAGTATGTGCAATGTTACCTGAGGCTCTGAGTCAGTCTCTTCTCATTTGCTTAATTACTAATGGAGCCGACGGTAATTTTCCACACAAGAGTTTCTATATTTTTAGAACCAATTGGAAGCACCACCATTTCAAGAGCTCGGAACCCTAGCATCTGTCCTGTCTCCCTCCCTGGGCAGATGCCTGACCAGGACAGAGCAGCGGGATGTGGTTGTGGATGGCTTTAAGGGGCTGGGCATTTTCTTGGTACCAGCCTTGGAGAACTAACCCCTGCTCCCCTCCCCTTGCCTCCTGAAGGTGAGCCGGCACAGATGGCCCCTGGCGGGGACCTCAGCAGCTTCTCCAAACCAGAGAGGGAGGCAGGCGCCTACCTGGGAGGAGGTGGGAGGAAGCCAGACTTAGGTCTGGAAGCCAGGCGTTGCCATAGAAACCAGTCTAGTGGTGGCTCCTCCTCAGCCGGGTGTGGTCTCCTCTCAGCACAGCCTTGGCTGGAGCCTGGTTTCCCATCCCAATCTCCCAAGTCTCTTTCTTGGTGTCTCAGGGCAGCTTGTTGGCAAGTGGGTGATGGCAGAAATGCTATTTCAGAAACTCAAGGATTTAAACCAGGGACAAGCAAGAAGAAATCTGTTTTTCCAGCGGCAAACCAACCAACCAATCAACCCTCTATGCAGTTCCCTTTCCCTCGTGAGCCAGGTGAGGTGAGCTGCGGAGTAGAAGAAGGTACCCAGGGGTTCTCTCCAGGCTAAGAAGGAAATGGTGAATCAGGCAGAGGTCTCCAAGCCAGCTGTGGCGTCGGTGTTGGTGGCTCTATATTACAAGTCACAGGCAAACCCTCACCTAGGGTAGGCCCAGGAATTCTGGGTTAGAGCAGGGAACCCCAAACGTCATAGCACATGCTTCATCCTGATGTAAGAGGGAACAATGACAGTGATAAGAACCCTAGTCACCATGTTGTAAGTCACTACTCTGTGCTGAGCCCTGAAGACCCACTCAGAGAAGTGATTTGTCCAAGGTCTCACAGCTTATGAGAGGTAGAGTGGGGGTTTGAATCTGGTACAGCTCTAACCCTAGAGCCAGTCTCTGACTTACAACCAGTGGCCACGGGTCTTTATTGGAAAGGTAACAGATGCATAGGCAGTAGTTTTGAAATATTACGTGGAACCATGGCCTCTGAGTATCGCCATGCTGAAGGAGCCAGAAAAGTTCTCTTCCCTGGGGGAATTGAGAGCACCTGCCTAGATGGGGTGGAGCGTTTATCCAAAGGACAAGAGCAAGCTCGAGTGGAGGAGAGCTCCAGTATCTCAAGGGCAACCTCGAGCTTTGTAGAGAAGGGGCAGGGTCAAGGCCAGGTGTAAGCAGGGGTCAGGTGCTTGGGCAGCTGAGGAGAAGAGGGAGGGAAGGGAGTGGACTAGACCTCTTCCTTACCATGTCCTCTAAGCCCTGCTTTGGGGAGACTAAACTCAAGCAAGTGCGTATGGAAGGTCTTTCTTTTCCTTGCTTCCCAGTGATGAATTCATTAGCATGTTCCAGATAGGGCTGCAAAGGTGGGTCAAAGCCAATGGCCAGCAATGGGGTGGGGCTGACCCTGATTCACCTGGGCTGGTTAGGCATGGAGAGCTATGCCCCTTTGCTCCTTTCTCCCCACTCCCCCTCCCTTGGGAAAACAAGAGAACCAGAACATTCCATGGGGATTGTGGAGTGGCTTTCACGAAGGGAAGCCTCCAAGTGACAAAGGGGCAGAGAGAGACCAGGCTGGGAGGAGGGTGGCAGGCACTGAGCAGGCTGAGGTTCAGAAAAGGGAAGAGGGAAGGCCCAAGACAGGTAGCTAGGAGAGGAGGAGGGCTCAGCATACTGGGAGGAAACAGTATCAGCACTTTTCTGTGTCTTTATTGAATGTACGCCCACCTTCTTTCTAAAACAATTTGGGTGAAACATTACTTATCACCCACACCAATACCAGTTCCATTAGCAAACCATCAAGGAAGGACCCCTCTCCCCCGGGTATCAGGTCTGCCAGTGGAGAATCACACAAGGCAGTTGGAGGCAGAATTAGAACCCGTTTATCTGCAATAGCTCTGTGCTTTTCCTCAAAGGGATTTTTGTGGGATAAACGCATGCGGGGGCAGATAGATTTATTTTAAATGGTTTTGGTTGCACCTCTTTTTGGCCCAATGGGTGGGCGGGACATGTAGGTTACCTGCTGGAAGTGGACGCGAATGGGGGAAAGTGAGAACTGCAGGAAGGGACTTAGAAGGCTGCCTCCTCCTCCTTCTGACATGGCCACAGGCAGGCATCTAATCTGACACCCAAGCATGGGACCCATTCTGAATCGCCCCCAGCACAGGCTGGGATAGAGGCACGAAGGCAGAGATTCGACCTCGGTGAGTAAATTTAAATGCTTTTATTAACAATCTTCTTACATTACAAGGATAATATGACAAAAGGAAAGTTTCTGCGTACATATTATGATAAACCAACATAGCTCTATTTGTATCCAGTGTTCTAGGTCCCGTCACACAGGTACTATAAAGCGTAGTCTGCAAAATAATAACATCAAGAGTTTTTTTTTAAAGAAAGAAAGTATTAACATATTAATATGTATGTGATAATAGACTCCTAGGTATTTCCCCCCACCCCCACTTTATTTTTCCTTTGTGATTGAAATGAAATGGTTCAGCAGCGTGGGGGTGGAGAGAAGGAGAGAGACGGGGCTGAAAAAAGACGGAATCAGACTGCTGGCTCTTCCGGAGAGACAAAAGTGAAGACTGATGGGTGCCCCGAGGGCAGCCTGGCCCGTGTCTTTTTGTGAGCAGTTGGAACCGGCTGTCCTCCTCTGGACGGAGGGCCCGGCGCCCTTGACGCCCCGTGGTGTGCGCTCTCTCTGAGGTACAGTGCATTGTGGGATTGCAACCGGGGGATGCCCACCCCCGGCCACGGGTCTGGTCCACCGCAGCGGGAGGCTCCGGCCGGGCCTGGTCTCTCTTGAACCAGGCACTGGAGGGTGTTCGGAGACCCGGTTGGCAGCTAGCTGTGGCTCGAGGAGACCCAGGCGGACGTGGAGGGGAGAAGAGGTGGGCATTGGCAGAACAGACCCGCCCTGGACGGTTAGGTACGGGGGCTCTGCTGGAGACTGAGGTAAGTTGGTAAGATGGTAGGGAAGAGCAGGACAGGGTCGGAGGAGGCCCAGAGATGGGAGATAAGCGCCTTTGGCGAGCCAAAAGGCAGAGGCTGGTCTAGAGAGCAGGGGATGCAGTGGCCCTCTGTCTCCCATCATCTGTAGCCCCTCCTTCCCAACCTCTCCGGGAAAAAAACGACCGAGAGAAACCTGGAAGTGAACGGGTTTCTGATTCTGTCAGGGCTGCACAAGCCCTTCGTCGTGCTGCCAGTGGCACCAGTGATCCCTCAGGCCCCCAGACATCTCCGCCATGTAGGGGTGGGAGCAGGGAACAGGCTGAGGAAGGCGCCCTCCCCAGAGGAAGTGGGTGAGCTTGGGGCATCCGGCTCAGCCTCTGCCTCGAGTCACAGAATCAGAACAGTGTATGTGAACTAAGCCTGCCTATTGCGGTGCCGGTGGGGTGAGGGCTCACTGGGCCTCCGTGCAGGAGAGGGAAGAGCGTTGTCCTGAGTACAGCCAGCAGCAGCAGCTGTGCAAAGTGGGCGGGGCCAAAGCCCTGCTTCTGAACTTGAGTTGCTACTGAATTTATGAGTGTGCGGATACGTCTCTCTCACCCTTCCCCATTAGCTGATGCCCCCTGCTCTGCCCAGAAAGCCTCTGGATGGTGGGCAGCGCCGGCTGGCGATGCTGTCCTGGCAGACGGTGATGGAGTGAGCCAGGGAGGCCAGGACGGCTGTACTTCAAGGTTTGGCCTCTAGGGGGCAGCAAAAGCATCTAAAGGGGTTGGGGGCTGCATCTTTCCTGGACCTTTCTGGGTCCAATTTGCACCTTTCCTATTGCCACCAACGCTGCTCATTCCTGTGCTGGGAGGGTATTTGGGGAAATTGTGCAGTGGTCCCTCCACCAAGGGTCAGGGACCACATCCGACTGCCAAGCAGCAGTGACCACCCAAGCGTAGGCTCGCAGGGGGATGAAAGGGGCACTTCAGCTGGAGCTCAAGGGGTGAATATCTCCTTCCAAACTCAGACCAAGTCTGTGGGAAAGGAGAGAAAGTGCACGGAGAGGGCCAGGACCTGGCTACTCTCTTCTCCAACACTGCAGGTAGGAGGCCCCGTTCCCAGCAAACCCTGCCTGCTCAGCTCCCCATCAGCTCCCCTGCAAAGGCTCTGCCTCCTCCCTCTTCTCACAACACAGCGACAGGCTTTCCTGCTGCTCTCCCAGCTCTCTATAGACTATTTTTATATCTATTTAAAACATAGAAATGTATAAATATATAGGATATTATTTATAGATATATAGACGTGATTTAATCTCTTACTCTGTGTGTATACGTACTGCATATGTCCATATATACAATATATATGCTGTAGCATTTGTATTATACACTGCACATACCCCTGCTTCCATGCACTCTCCTAGGGAGACTGGATTGCATAGGTATTTCCAGGGCGATACCACTTGAAGGGGTGGGGGATTGGGGAGAGCCAGATGGAAGAGGAGGGCCGTACCATTTTCCTCCCAAAAGGGCACTTTTTCTTCCTCTGGCTAACACACAAAGATCACCTCAAAGGCTTCTTAAAATATCACAGCTCCATCCACTTAGCTAAAGCACCCTGTCAACAGAGAGCAGAGAGAGGCCTCCCCCAAGCAGGAGAAGGGCCCTGTGTATCTCTTGACATATAATCTTCCCTCCTCAGGATTGGGGGAGAAAGCCAGCCTAGAACCCGGGGCCCAGCACCGCCTCTCCCAGGAGGCTGGTGTCTGGAATGGGACTGTCCCAAGCTCACCTGCCCTCCGAACAAGCCTTTCTCGTCTAAGGAGGCCTGGCTTCCCCGCTTTGGCTGTCCCAGGCTGACCTGGCTGGGCCTGCTGCTTGAAGGGGCAAGGGGGGTGTCAGGTCCAGAGCCTCCTGCCCAAATTGGGTGTAGGCACCAAGAAAAAGCACAAATCCTACTTGGAAATCCGCCCGGACCAGAAGCCAAAAGCAGATCTAGAGACAGAATCCCTGCTCCTACAGGGTGTGGGAGAGTAAAGCAAAGGGGAGGGGGAAATCTAGAAAAGAAGTTGTATGTCAACTCCCAAGCCACTTCCTGGACCCCCGAGGCTCCAGGTGACCAGCTAAAACGGTGCCCGCCCCTCCAGCCCAGACTGGGCCAAGCCTGTAATCCATCCCAGTCTTTCCACCATTATTTTCAGCATTCTACATGCTTTTACCTGTTTCCTCCTTCTTGGTATCTCTTCTAAACAATGAGAAAATATTAAACATCACCTTAAATAATGATAAGGTCCTTCCTCCAAATGAAAGGGTCAACATAAGCAAGTCAAAAAGAGGGGGCTCAGCAAGACAACTCAACTTGGAAACATGAAGCAGGGGCCCCAGCTGCCCTCGATTCAGGGCCCAGCACTGAACGCGGCCATCCAGGGGTCCTGGAGGTCGAGCCTGCTCTCATCCTCAAGTGAGAATGAGGAAACGAGGGTCTACCCAGAGCTATAGGATGTCGCCCATAGCCAGCCAAAAAAAAAAAAAAAAAAAAGAGAAAAGCTGGTGTTGTGGATGCCTGGACTCTCACATTCAACCAGGCAGGCAAAACTTGGGGATTCAGACATAGCAGGAGTGCAGCCAGGGCTGGGCTGTCCTTAGGTTTCACAGACACAAGATGGCAATGAGCCTTTTTTCCCTCCATTGAGGAAAAGAAGACCATTTGAACCACAAGGGCTTCTGGCTCCCAAGCTCCACGATGTATCTGCTTGGCGCGGTTAGCCACAACCTGATCTCACTTCCCACCTGCTCCAGGAACCGAAGAAAGTCACTTATCAGACAAGCTAGTGAGGACGAGTCTCAATGCCAGAGACACAAACCTTTCATTCTAAGCCACTGGCAATCCTAAGCCGGGGGTTGAATTTAAAGACTGTCTCATCCAAAGAGACCACATTTGGGATGCAAGGGCCCCCTGACCACAGCTTTTTAAACCTGCCCAAGGGAGGTTAGACTACCCAAGCATGTGCTTCCCTGGGCTAGACCCTGAGGGTCCCCTCAACCCAAGTGACCTTCTCAAGGAGGCAGAGGAGTGGATACGCCTGGAAGGGAAATCATGGGTAATTGCGTGCAGCATTCACAGGATAGACGCACTGGAGCCTCTGGGGAATAAAGACTCTGTGTAAATTGCAGTGGTGTGTCACCCAAATTGCTCCCTGTCCCAAGGCAAAGTGGCCTTCAGAGTGACATGAGCGCTGGGAGTTAGAGCCACATCCCCAGACTTCAGGACCCTCCAGAGAGCTCTTCCTCTCCAAGGACTGGAGTCTGGCTGGGCGGGGGACAGGCTGCTTCTGGCCCAGAGGCAGGTGGCCAGCTCCCAGCTCTTTCTCTGGAAAGACAGGGTAGACACTGGCATTGGCCCAAAGGATATTTTTTCCCCTCTGGATAAAAATTTGAGTTAATTTTAGCCATGGCCTCCTGAGAGGAAACAGTCGCAGCCCTGACAAGGTATCAGGCAGACATCAGTGATTCTCTCCTGGTTTTCTAACGAGTGGTCCAGGGGATCTCCTGATCTCCTGACATATGGGGTGGGGAGGAACAGAGGCGAGCAGGAGAAGGCGTAAGGCAACTGTTGGCTAGAAGAAAGGACCCCGATCTACTGTTTCTGGCCCACCTTGCCAGCCATCTCTGCCCTCAACCCATCTTAGCCTGTGCGATGTTCAAAGAAAGCTCCTGCAGACATGGTAGTTTGCGTGTGTGGTAGAGAGGGTTGGGGAGGGAAAGGTGGACCCTTGTGCTTTGCACTTGACCACAGTTACTGACCCTGATGGGAGGAGAAGTGGGAGAGATGACATTGGCTTAAAGGTGAGAAGTGGATGAGGCTGGGCATTTCAAAGCGTGAGAAAGGGCACCGGGCCTTTCCTTGCCGGTTCCTGCTAACTCTCTCCTTGTTCAGAGGAGGGTGTGACCAGGGAAGGGGGTGGGGTGGGGTGAATGTCACCAGGCAGGGGTGCATTGATTTGTTGAAGAAGGCAGCATATGAAGCCTGGCAGTGGGACAGTCAGAGAAAACCAGTTGGTTTTTTGTTTTTGTTTTTTAACATGCTACATCACTGTTGAAAACAAACAAAGTTTCAAAAATAATATATAATATATATAATATATTTATATAATGAAAAGCTATTGACTAGCAGCAATGATTCTAAAGTTATCTTAGCACCAAGACCATGGGGGTGGGGGGAGGGATCTGTTGGGGGGTGAAGATCTGACGGGACAAGGAAGGGGGGGTGACATGTTCAGTGTTGATGACAGTTCCACTATGGTTCTCAATGGTGGCATGAGACCTCAGAGACAAGATAAACCAAGAAGGAAGGAAGCCACCACAGTTTTGTAATGTCTGAGCTGAGTAGGTTGGGATGCTGGGGCCGCACCTGTGGCCAGATCACACCATCTTTGCCCACCCTCTGCCAGCTGAGAGGGGTGGCTCCCGGCAGACCACAGGCAAGGCAGATCTTCCTCCCTCCCCCCAGTACGACCTGCACCCACAATTTAGGATCTCTGCATATCACATATGCATACATCAGATGTGGAAACATGAACAGACGTTTTTAACAGCTCACGCACATTTTTTTTAAAACTCCCTTGCGAGGTATACTGGTAATGAAATGAAAAAAGAGCATTGATCAAGACTCCTCTAGCTTAAACCACGACTTGCCTCAGGGAGTAGGCAAGTGGCTATTTCTAAAGCTTATATCGCGGTTGTGTGTGTGTGTGTGTGTGTGTGTGTGTGTGTGTAGGCTGATGCCTTGAGAGTCCTGTCCTACCTCTTGTTTACTCCTTTCCTTTAGGACATCTCTACCCTGTTCAAAAAAGGAAGTGTTCACAGGCATAGATTCCTTACCCACTTTCCCACTACCTTCCTGCCAGGCTTCAGGGCTTGTCATCAGCCTGGTTGCAGAAGAAGGACTCAATCTCTAGAGACTCTCATTGGAGTTACACGTAACCCAGGGCACAACTTGCATTGACATCTCCTGCCACTGAACTCTAGCAGGCATTTCTTGATTATTAAAGGAAAAAAAATAACCCCAACATATATGATTATAAAGACAGAGTATAAATAATTCATGTAAGTTGAATACATACTTTTCATTTTACTTGTTTTAAGCCAAAAATCACTGCCCTACTGGGGTCTGGACTTTTTGGCTCTTCACTCCACCCTCCCTCCCCACCCTAGCCCTGGATCTGAATGGAATTATATTATGTTATCCCACACCAGGTAAAAAACAGGAATGCAAAGAGCTCGAGCCCTCGCCCTTCCCCAGGATTTCAAGCTCGGTTGTAAGGCAATTTTGCCTTCACTATAGCAAGTAAGATGTTTGGGATCCAGGGGGCTGGAAGGAGGGACTCAAAGCCCAAGGACGGGAGAGACACCAGAGGTGGGGAGTGGCAGGTGTCACAGTCTGACCGACACTTTTGTTTCTTTCTGGGACAACGAAGGAACGCTCGTCAGGAAATGAACAAAAACCTCTCAAGCTGAAGTCGGGTGGGTGAGGGGAGAAGTCAAACACCCCAATCCAGCTACCCAGCCCACCCTATCCAAAATCAGAGATCTGATTCAGCTGGACCTGCACGTCCATGAAGAGGCCAAGAACCCCCCTTCGTAAAACCCAACAAGGAAGTAAAAGGCAAGAACATATACCCAAACCCAAACCCCGCAACCCCCAAACAAGAACATAAACAACACGAGCTACCTAAAGGTGATGACAGACCCGTCATTTTAGCTTATGCGTTGGTTGACTGTGAGGTGGGAACACGTGTGGCCCCAGCACATGCTTCTGTGAGTGAAGATGAGTTTCCACATGTGTCGCAGCTGCCAAATGTTGTAGACTAGAGTCAATTGCCGACATTATTCCTTTCTGAAAGCTCCCAGTAGCTTCTGGTGGACGTGTCACCTTGGTTTTTAAAATTTTTCAGTGTGGGTTTATATATATATATATATATATATATAATATAATATATATTTATATAATATATCAAAGCTTATGAGTATAGATTAAAAAAATATTCAACAGCTTAGTGAACTCTGCAACGCCGGCTCCCTAAATATCCGGATAAAACTCTGACCCATGGTCCGCGGTCTGCAGCACCGGCTTCTGTTCCAGCGCAGACATCCTGCTTAGGACCTCGGCAGACAGTGTGTAACTGTTGCCGGACTTCTCCTCGAACCAGCTGTCCAGGGCTCGCTTGGCATCAAAGTTGGCGATCGGAGGGCCGTTGACAGCGATGGTCAACAGGTCACTGAGCTGCTCCAGAGTCAGGCGAGAGCGGTGGTTTTTGCGAACTCGCTGCAGAGCGTTGCGGCCTTTCTCGCAGCAGGCAGTGGACGTGGGGAGGACTTTGAGGACCTGGACGATCTTGTTCAAGAGCGGAAACCTCTGCTTGTACTTGCAAATGTGGCCGATCAGGTCTTTGAAGCCATTTTTGGTATAGTAATCAGCCTTGAGTTCTCGCCACTCCATCAGCAGACTCCCCCGGGGGTCCAGCCCTTCCCTACAGACATCCCGGGAGAAGGTGGGGATGGTCTCCAGGTGATCAAATATCTGAACCATGTCCTCCTTGCCGTAGCTCACGAGTTCCTCGCTGTTCCTGGGCCAGGCGGCCAGGTCGAACACCTGGCAGGCCTTCACGAAGAGCCGGCTGCGGGAGTCGAACCTCTGAGCTAGGATCACTTGGGTCTTCTGGCAGATCTTCTCCCGGATGGACTGGAACTTGGCTTCGGCCACCCTGAGGTTCTTCATCGCGATGCCATTGAAGCTCTCTCGGAAGTTCTCCTCGAACTCCTGCAGGTACTCCCCGGGGGAGTCGGCCAGCCGGCTGATCTCCTGGATGGCCTCCTCGATCTTGTCGTCCACCTGGGACACCAGGAGGTACTCACCTTGGAAGACGTAGGCCAGGCGTGAGAGCACGGCGATGACGTCCAGGAGAAAGTAGATGAGCTTGATGGACTGGTAGTCCATGAGGAACTGCAGCAGGGCCAGCGCGATGGCCGAGGCGTCCGCCCTCTGGGTCTGGCTGCTGATGTCCTTGAGGTGGGCCACCACCTCCAGGTAGTCCTTGATGAGGGCATTGAGGACGTTCTGCTCTCCGATGATCCACCGCACAGCCCGGATGTCCCCCAGGAACTCCGTCTCCTCGCAGAGGGTGGAGGCCGTGGACCGCAGCTCACACATGAGGCGCGGCGAGTAACGGTAGAAACTCAGCAGCTGCTTCAGGTTGTTCTCCAGCTCCTCCAGGCAGGGGAGCTCCTTCCCGCTGATGGCATCCAGGATCTCCAGGTGGGGCCGGTGCACCATGAAGGGCAGGCACAGCAGCCAAGGCAGCGTCTTGCGGATCGTCATGAACATGCTGGCACGCAGGCTGGCTGTGACGTTGGCCCCGTCTATGCCCAAGCCGACAGTGGGCTTCTCATCCTGCAGCCGGATGCCCAAGGTGGAAAAGGCCCGGTCCAGCGCCTGGAGATAGCTCTCTGTGCTGGAGAACCCCAGTTCCTGCAGGGACAGGAACTCCGTGGCCGGGGGCCCGTCGCTGCTGGTGTATTGGACATAGACGGCCACCGTGTCGGCCAGCAGGTCGTCGCTCTGCCCGTCCAGGATGATACTGAGGCAAGGCGACTGGCGGATGCGCTCCACCAGGTCTTCACGCAGCGCCCGGGCGATGTGATGGATGAGGATCTGGCAGTCTCCCTCGTTCATGTACTGGTCCACCACCTTGAGCTCGCACTTCCTCAGCAGCTCGGCCAGGGGCCGGAAGTCCAGGTAGGGCCTGCCCTCCAGGGCCAGGTGGTAGGCGGTGTTGAAGAGCAGGGTCATGTTGCGACACATCTCCTCCGTCTTCTCGGGGTGCATGCGGAGCTTGTACAGCTGCAGACACTTCTTGTGCAGGTTGCTCTGGCTGTGAAGCTTGATGGTGTGGATCTTGAACTGCTTGGAGCCGATGATGAAGGCCGAGGTGCGGGAGGACTGCACCGTGTACTGGCGGCAGACGTGGCACCACATCTCGTTGAGGGTCGGGGAGTACCGCAGGAACCAGAACTTCTTCAGCCACTCCTGCTTGAAGCGCCGGATTCGGCGCCCGGTGGCCGATGACATCTTGGAGGGCTCATCCGTGGCGGTCATCATATCATTGGAGACGGATTCGTCTGCCGAATCAACCTCCTGGTCATCATCCTCCATGATGGCGGGGCCGGACACCATGCTTTCTGAGGCTGGAAGACAAATGGGAAAGAAACGTTTATACCTGGTGGGAAAAAAAGTAAATGTTTCCAAAATGAAGGAAATAGTGCCCAAAAGGTAAGCGTTGCATTCTGTGACATAGAAGCCAACGTGTGCCTTATCCTCTTTGGGGATTAGCCATGGTGGCCACCATGCTCTGGGATGCCTGCCCTCACACTCCACTAGTGGGCGCTCAAGGAACTTAAATGTTCTGTATCAGCTGAAACAGCACAACTAGGAGAGCAGAGCTGATGGAGGAACTTAGCACATCAAACATTCCATAGTCATACAGTGAGGAGATGGGACTCATCCCACCACTAATGTGGTTAGGGGAGGCGTGCTGCCCTCCAATGAAGGTAGCTTGAGCCCCAAGTGATTTCGGGACCAGAATGCATTTCAGTTAAGACATGTGCTTTGAATACCTAAACACCTCACTGGAGCTAAGGGATGCAGGTAAAATTGGAAGTGTGCTATGTAAATCTCTGCCTCAGCTGCAGCTGTGTACTGCGAAGCCGTCCTCGTGGTTGACTGACTCTAAAAGATCCAGGCAGCCAACAGAAAAGGACAAAGGCAGCTAAATGCCCTGTATCCCCATCGGGAAGGCTGGGGGCTCTCCCCCAGGGAACACCCTACTTGGGACTGCAAGAGAGAAAGATTGGGTTTAGGAGCCGGGCTTTGGGGGAAGACATGGGAGAAAGGCAACGGGTCAAGAACACAGCACACACCCCTCCTGCAGCGGAACTTCCTTTATTGACGAGGAGGATACAAGGGCAAGACGTGAAGCCCCCACCGGAGCTGTAAGGCGGCCTGTCAGAGGCACCTGAGGGCATGGGCTGCGGCCTGTGCCCACCTCCGAGTCACACGCAGGCTTCCCGAAGGTGACTCCCACAGGGAGCGCTATGCCACCCTCCACACTGCCCACCGCGCGCGTGCTCTTCCCTCCAACAACCATCTCATCCACACCAACTTACCTGCGGGATCTGAGAACTCTGGGAGCTCCAGCACCTGTGCTGGCAACGTGGGGGGCTCGGGAAGCGTGCCAGACTTAAGCATGTCTAGTTCAGCTTGGAGTTCCCGAACCTTCTTCTTTAGGCGGATACAGTTAGGGCAAAAGGAGGTGGTGGGAAGCTCGTGGGGGTCGGACGCAAGGGAAGCCTCGGCAGGACTGTCGGCCTTGAATGACGAAGGCTCCTCTTCTTCATCCTCTAATGGGCCTGCCTCCTTGGAAGCTCCTTGGGGGATCTTCCAGTCCCCCTCCCCCTGGGTCCGGCTGACATTCTGCACGCCATGTGCCATGGTCATCGCGCACTGACTGTACGCATCGTCCTGGTACTTGGGGACCTTCCTGATGACCAGCGAGGTGCTCAGTGCCAGCTGGTGGGCTTCCACCTTTGCAGATTCCAGGGAGGCCTCCAGCACATCCTTGAAAATGAGGTCAATCTTCTTCTTCTTGGCCTGGGGGTGCACGTCCCCCTCATCAAAGCCACGCTTGTAGGGACTTTTGCCCTGTCTCAACACGGGGAGATGATGGGGACCCCTCAGGTCTTCTGGGTTATCCAGACCCTGCTCAGACTTCTCCCTCTGCAACCTCTTCTCTCCTAGGAAGGAAAACCAGGGTGTGAGGAAGTGGGGAAAAGCCCCGAAGAGGAGAAATCAATAGAAAACATAGAGCTCTTGTGAGGAAGTCGCTTGACACATCCCTCTGGGTCTGGACTTGCTGGGGGAGGTGTGGCCAAAAGGGAGGCGGATCACTCCATGGATCTCTAGGTCGAGAGTCAAAGGACCGGAAAAAGTGGGAAGAACTCTTTTAAAGAGACCATTTCAATGGAGCCGTATATATATGAGCTCTATGTTTGTAAGTTGGGAGAAGGCTCTGGGGAAGGGGAGTAGGAAGGTGAGAGACTTGCCATCCCGTCTTCCTAGAAGATGACATCCCACCTGATTAAGCCGGGCGGGATGGTAGCGTGTCTCAGCTAAGTGCGGGTGCAGTCCCCATCCCTCCAGGCTTCCCCTCCGGTCCCAGCAATTGGAAGAGGGCTGCTTCGACTTGGTAAAAGGTAACACGGAACACCGAGTCCCACTCCTTCCTGCTCCCTGTGAGCAAAGCCCGCCTTATGACAACTGTCCTGTCTAATTCTCCCACTGATGAGAAGCCTAGGAGGACGTGAGAAAGCCTGGCCTGAGCCTCTGTGGTTCTCCCTGAAAACTGAGGCAGGAAGAAAAGGGAGGATGGGCTCCAAGACGGCAGGGTCCAACAAGAGGAGGCACAAGGCGCCCACACCGACCCAGTGCATTCTCAAAATATAGCAGCTGTGTTTTCTTACCTGAAATTCCATTCTAAGGACATTTCCTTTTCTATTCCTTTCTGTCATGTAAATTACCTCAAAAATCTTGGTGAGCTCCCCCACAATAAATTACAGTAGCCGGATTTTTCAAAATGGCCAACACAGTTTCATAAATTGCCATAGCTGTGCGGATGCTGCCTGGGGGGGCACAGGTGCTAAGAGGGACCTAGGAGGTCCTGACAGCTGCCTGTGGAGCTAGAAACTCTCGGAGGCTCCCTAGACCAGGGGTGGGGCCCTGGGAGACAGGACTCTGAGCCATGACTCGACCTGAACACATGTTGTAATTAGGCTTCTGGGAGTGGCATTTGCTAAAGGCCTCTGAGTGAAGCTCAAGGGTTCTCCATGTGCATCCAGATGTTCCATGCTGTGACCAGGCCTTGGCATCCTGCTACAGCTGGCACGGGGCGCAGTGCCCCGGCCTGTGTATGGCTCCAGGTTTCCCACAGGTGACAGCACAGAAGGGAGCAACCTAGTCAGGATGCGCCTCTTCCGTCCTCCCATCAGTGTTTAAGGAACGACCTTCTCTCCAAGACTCCTGAAACTCAGGCAGCCCCCTGCAGCCTCATTTCTATAACAACTGAGGGGCAGAAAGGGTAGAGATGAAGAGAACTTTTAAAGAATGCAACATGTTCATATTATAGATCAAACACATGCCCACTAGAATCTCTGCAAGTCAAGGGCCACCCTCTCACTTTCTCACGGACCAATCAGGCAGCAAACAGCTAAGGATGTTGGGGGGTCAAGGCTACGCAGCACCGGATTCCTCATGCCTTCCTGCTTGAGGGCAAGGTTAATCAAATTTCTTAGGATGAGCAGGAGACCTCTTTGGGCTCTAGGCTCCCAGAAAGATCTATGGGTCAGAAAAGACCTTTAAGCATTACGAAACTGATTCTAAAGCCTCATGAAACATGGGGAAAACACACGTAGTAAATCAATGACCCAAACTAGACAAATAAAATATACATTCTTTGAATACATGCATTAGATGCATTCTATTCTTAAAAGATAACCACAAGGAATAATTTATACTCTTCAGGAAGCAGTTCTGGGCTCCAACTAACAGCCCTACTTAATAAAAACTAATAATTCATGCTCTGGCCTTGATCAGGGCTCCAGCCTCTAGTTACGAGGAAGCCCTCTTCCATGTAAGACTTTAAGTGATCCCCCCTCCAGAGCAGGACTGGCACACAGATCTAAGACATCACTGGCCATACCCAGAGTCTACAGGTCCAAAGCCACAGGCTAGGGAGACACACCTAAAGGCCACTCAGCTCCACGACTGCTCCCAAGAGCTTTTGGACCCAGCCCACCCACTTCTCTGGTCTTGCCCCGCAGTGGCTTTCAGCTTCATTTTTGTTTCTTACTTCTCAACCTGGAGGAAAGAATAGCCACTCTTTCCTCCTGCATCTTCACATGTCTTGGGTTATCTCATTTCAAGTCTGTCTGCCATGGTCCTTTGAACCATTCCTGAAAGCTCATGCCCTTCTCTGAGGATTCCCCTTGGGTCTCAGGGCTTTCTGAGGATGATGCAGCTTGAGGTGCTTTGGAGAAGACACTGGGGAGAAAAGGACATTACAAATCCAGAAGAATTCAAGAAGATTATGGCCAAAGGATGGAACCTGTGTCCTTAAATATGACTTCTCTTGGTTTTCTCTTCTTCTGGTGACATGATTCTTTTGGAGACTTTGTGGTGGTCTTCATTCATTTCTTCTTTTATCCATTCAACAAAGGTGTACTGAGCCCCTACCATGTATCAGACTCTTTTATACAAAGCATCTCCAGAGGTCAAATGGAAACCATTGCAGTCACATCATAGAAACAGGCCTTCCCGAGTGTAATTGGCATGTATATGCCCAACCCCCAGCTCCAAACAAGGCAAGAGATGAGTGTATCTATTGGGTCTCCTTTTACTGCCCATCCAATCACCAGATACCTTTTACCAAGTCAGGCAGCAGCTGTGCACTCAATGTCCACAATTTGCTTCGTTCTGCTTTGGTTTTAAACATAGCTTAATTTCAACAGGTCACTCCTACCCCCTTTTTATCTTTTCCACTCATATTCCAAATGAAGCTTTGTTTCCAATAAGTAGCTTGGTCAGGAACTTGATATAGTGGGGGGTCCTTGGTTCCCAGGACCAGATGGACTCTGGGTCTTTGGATGTGTGGTTTTAGTACAAGGAAGGTCCCACTGGACTCCTCAATTTGCCCTGGCATGGCTGAGGATGGAGCAAAAAGGCAAAGGGCTGGGAGCTGGGGAGTATTTTAAACCACTTTCAAATGACTCATTTAAATAGAGCCTGGATGGACACCTACTCACCAGGCCACCACCCATGTATAAGGTTACCTTCCCCCCTCCCTCCAACCTTCTTCTAATGGCGATTGTTCTTTCACAGCATATCATTAGGACTAATAGGAATGAGACCAGGAGGAAGCAGGGAAGAAACTAGTTTTGCCCAGGAGGCCATCTAACACTGCAGGTTAGAGCTTAGACGCCGACTCAGACAGATGTAGGTTGGGAACCTGGCTCTGCTCCTGCTAGCCATGTGATTCCAGGTGAGTCACTGTACTTCTCTGCAGGTTCTGCATTGTTAGATGGGCATAATAATCCATACGATATCATTCATAGTAAAAGGCTGCAACTGAGGGCTTACAATGGTCAAGGCAGACGTTGTTTGAAATGTGTAATGCATATTACCCATCTAATTCTCACCGCACATTTACGGGGCAGGTATGCCTGTGATGATTACATGGGACCATGGGACACCCTAGAAAAACTGCTTAACACAAATTAAGTACTTAGTAAATGTCACCTATTCTTGAAACAGTGGCAGTTTATGACATCCTTCCATCAGTTGGAGTTGGAGGAACAATTTATTTTGATTAAACTTATCAGCTTGGCTTTGGGGACATGTCTCTCTCCGTGATCCTCTGAAATGTCTATAATAGGGCTTCTGACTGTTTCCAAGGAAGGAGAGCACAGCAGGTGGCCACGGCCGGGCCCAGAGCTGCTGCTCAGACCTAGACCATCAGTTCCCCTAGTCCCTCTGGGTCTCTCTGTGGCGGGTGTACTGTATTTTCCATCGGTTTTCCTAGGAAGCTCCTAGAGAAGCACTTCTGGCCTCCCCTGGGGCTCGGCGGCGGGCGTGGCCCTCACCTGGAGTGTGGGCACTCACCTCTGGCCAGGTTGCGGTGGATGGTTTCCTGGGACATGCTGTGCAGGCGCTTCATGTAGTCCTCACTGTACCAGACCCGCAGCCGCTCCCCGGGCCGGATGTCCCGGCACACCCGGAAGTAGATGCGCTCGCTGTGCTGGAAGGCTAGCAGGTTCTGCTCCCTCTCCTCCCGGGAGATGACCACGTACCTGGGGATGAGGGGGACAGGTGAGAACGCATGGGCCACTCTTTGGTGAGTGCCTGCCGGTGCCAGGCGCTGGGCTGGGCAGGTGCCAGTGGCTACAAGTCCACGAGTGTGTGGGCATCTGCAAAAGTCTATAAAGCAGCTGACCTGCTGAAGAAAGGAATACTGGCTAGAGCCAGTCCTTTGTCTTACTGTTCTGTGTGATTTCAGGTAAGCCTCTGAACCTCTAAGAACCACTGTTTTCTGAGACTGGAAAGGATGCCTGCCCTGCCTACCTCCTAGGTTGTGGTAAACACAAGATTCAACACCAGACATACAGGTGATTGGAAAACTGAACTCATCTCATCTATTCTTCACTAATTTTTAACCGTAGGTCTTCCTAGACATCCGCAGGCCCCTGATGGTGGTAAGGGTGAGATCCTTGAACTGTTTCTAGTAAGTCACAAAGCCTAGCAGAAATAACTGCCATGACAAGGGTGCCCATGAGATCAATTAATAAATGCTAGATATCAAAATCTTTAAAAACAGGGGGTCCAGGAGGGACAAGGGAGGTACGTACATAAGAGGCAAGTTAAAGTTAGCAACCAGACATTAACCTAAGTCATTTTAAGGTAAAGAAACTGAGGTTCAGAGAGGCTAAGTGACTTGCCTAAGGTCACACAGCTAATAAACAGGAGAAGGAGAACTGAGGTCTATGATTCCCCACTAGAACTCATGGCTCCTATGTGGGCATGTAAAGCACCAATTAGCAATGCCCAGATAACCTTAAAGTTCTGTTAAGCACTAAGAATCTACAGCCCTCACCCATTCTCCCAGAAATGACATTTCCAACACCCAACCTGCCGCCTCACTCACCTCCAAAAGGTGAGATGACGCAACATCTGTAGAGAAGTGAAGTTACAGATCAAATGGGCAAGAGGAAATTATTGGGAGTTTTAGGGTTCTGTGTTCTGCCTAGGAAATGTGTAGTCAAAAACACAGACTTTTTTCTTATGCTATGATTTGTCTAAAAAGTCAGGGAAGAAATCAAAGTCTGTCCGACTGGCACAGCCCAAAGAATTATACTTGGAGCAGTCCAGGGGGAAACGCTAATTCACAGGAAAAAATCCGAACAGATAATGAACAAATGAAGGTATTCGGCATGACTAATAAGAAAAGAAGCGCAAAGTAGAACATTGTCTTGTTGGCACAGATGATTTGTTTTTTAATGAGGAGTTCTGTATTGGTAAAAGGTGGCGAGAATAGGGTCTCCCACACTAACAGTGGAGAATAAACTGGCACAACTCTATAGGAAACAAATTGGCAATACGTCCAGACTCGAACAAGTATTTGTCCATTTACGTTCACAGCAGTATTATTCACAATAGTCATAAGATGGAAGCAACCCAAGTGTCCACTGATGAATGAATGGATAAAAAAGATGTGGTATACACCCAATGGAATATTAGTCAGCCATAAAAAAGAAGAAAATTCTGACCCAAGCTACAACATGAAGGATCCTTGAAGACACATGCTAAGTGAAATAAGCCATTCACAAAACAACAAATACTACATGATTCCACTTATATGAGGAGTCAAATTCACAGAGACAGAAAGTAGAAGGGTGTGCTGCCAGGAGCTGGGCAAAGGGGAAACAGGGAGTTAGTGTTAAATAGGGACAGACTTTCTGTTGGGGAAAATGAAAGGAGCTCTGGAGATGGATGGTGATGGTTGCCCACCAATGTGAATGTACTTAATACCACTGAACTGTAGGCTTGAAAATGGTTAAGATGCTATATTTTATGTTAACGTGAATTTTTCCAAAATTTTTTTAAAGAACGAAATGCTAATATGCAGATCAACAATGCAAACTCTGCATGCCACCATGCTGACTGTTCCACTATTTATAATAGAGCAAAAGCATTTAAACATCTAATGCTAGAGAAGATTTAATAAACCAGAGTGTATTTGTACAATGGGGTGTTGCTCATCTACAGAAAAATGTTTCCAAAGAATCTTTAATGACATGGAAAAATGGTCCTGATACAATGCAAAGTGAGAACAGTAAGACCGAAAGCTATTTATATTATGGTTCTAATCATGTTTCTAAAACAAGCCTGGGTAAACCACTTGAAGGAAATATACCAGTGTTTTAACAGTGATTATCCATTATAGATGGATCTACTTCTTTGTAATTTTCTGTTCTTTCCAAGTCTTCCTTAATAAGCAATAATTACTGTTATTCATTCTCCCCTACTCTCTAAAAAAAAGACAAGACATACACAAACACCAATTCCAGTACAGGGTGGCAGTAGTGGCAGTCATGGCGGCCAGCAGCACTGGGAATCTACATTTGTGGTACCCCAGGCATAGCATCCCTTACACACAATCTCAGCCCTCCAACTGCAGGACTCTGCCTTTTCTTCATATGCCAGATTTCTTCTGAATGTGCAAACAACTTTCCAGTCCCCAATTTAACAAGAGACTGGGATTTGACATCCAAAATTAATCAACCTTGTGGTTAGCACAGAACGGAACTGAGGTGGATCCACACTTTCTTACTCTCAGATACAGAAAGCAAATCATCCACTCATTTTTTTTCCCCCAGCAAGATTCACTTGAATCACAGTGTATAAGGAAAGAAGAATACAGTCTTCTCTTTTTTCAGTTTCTAAACCGTCAGGTTCTAAAAGCTAGAATTATTTTCTCTGGCACTCAACTTTAAGAGGAAAAGGTAGATGAGGAACATGTAACTATCAGGGATTCATTCAAAAGAGCAACTTGCAGAATACACCACAAGGTTTAGAAAGATTCAAGTCAATTTCACTTTCCATCTCCTGGTGTTTTCCTAGACAACAAGAATCAGTATTTAGGAAGAGAACCCCAAATCTTCATATGGATCACAAAGTACCTTCAAAGGTCAAAATTTGTTCAGCATCTGGTTGTATTTGGTTGTTCTGAAAGTTGGTATTTGAAATACGATATATATGGCAACTCTCAATAAATCATAGCAGCCTGTTCCCCTGAAAAGATGTTTATGCTATATAATTGTTGAGGTAAAGCTAAATGGAGCCAGCTAAGTTCCAACATCAATTACTCCTAATCGGACCTCCCTCTTTTAAGTACTTTGCAGTAACACCCAATGGCTTGATCCACTGCCAGAATCCTTCTGTCCCCACACAACAATCCTCGTATGAAGAACCATGCCTGTCCCATTACACAGCTGTAGGTGAGTAAGAGTCTTTCCTGGAACAAAATGTTTCCAGGGAGTGAAAATCTTTCCATCTGTTGAGTTTCCAGGTCACTACCTCACAGGAGAGAAGGCACAGGGTATGTCAGAGGGCAGTGGAAAATGCCCAGCACAGGCTGACCTGCAAACGCCAGTGCTCATTTGATAGCATTTCAAATTAGACCCGCAGAGTTGGGAACCTCTGAAGCAATCAAGGGGTGGGTAGAAGTGATGGTGGTGGAGTGGTTCTGGACTGAAACTTTTATGATGATAATGGATTGTTTTTATTCCAAACTCTTCATTGACTTGGGGTACTGGATAGATAAGCACTAAGACAACATTTTTCAGACCTCACACACTGTGTCTTATCAAGCGTACCATATTTTCTAGCTGGGTCAGGAAACGACTATCAGTTCCAACACAAGAGGAAATAACCCATGGGGCACCCATTCTGTTGGAGGGGAGAGACGAAGGCCAGGCTCAGACACTCCTGCTCAGTGGCTGTGGCTCTGATGGAAAGGAAGTTGCCCCAGTCACTGAGGGAAAAGACTGACCAAGAAGAGGCTGAGTTCTACATTCTCACATGCATTTGAGCTGGCTCTGAGCTGGGAGGGTCTTTGGGTCATGCAACCACCCATTAGGTGGTCACTCAGACTCTTAAGAGAATGCCATCCAGCCAGCTCTTGGCATGGCTGGAGGCCTCGGACTCTTAGGAGAGACGTCCCCATCTTAAGCTGAAATTGGCTACCCATTCATTTCCACTCACTGGCCCCAGTTTCACCTGCCTGTTTTGACATGCTAGCCCCCGCAATCCCCACTAGAGTCAAGAAAAAGAAACTGAAATCTGTTCCATCTGAAGTTGACAAGACTCTTCATCTCTCTGTCCCCTTTGCTTCCAACTTGGCCCCATCCCTCCCCAGGACCAGAGGGAGAGGCCAGCCAGTCACTGTTTAGTACCTTGATCTTGGTGGGAAAGACCCCAGGCCCGGTTTCACAGCATCTTTGCATCTTTGCGTGAGATCGGATTATCTTGATTTCCATGACCATGCTTTTTGGCCCAAAATGGCAGAGGATGACCTGGATTCCAAGAGACCAAGGCAGGCTGGAATCTTGCAGAAAGTGGATGGATTCCTGGTCAGGACCTGAGTATTTCCTGCCTGGAAGAACCGCTCCCTGTGACTGGAAGTAAGCCAGGGCAATGATTGGGTTGGGGCCGGGGTTGGGGGGGAGGTAGTCCCTTTCCTGATGAGGACACTCCCAAGGGGAGACAGAGGAAGCCCCTTCAATTACTTTGAGAAGCCTCAGATCTAGGTGGGCAGGGTCTTACCTGTGACAGTCAGCTACCCAGATCAGTGGGAAGGTGACCAAAAAAATTTAATGTCTTAGGGTGGCTGGTTCCTGAGGTACACTGGCAAACAGACAGCCCCTGACCCTTTGGGTATCTCCTGCCAGAAATGTTGAGTTTTTCCAGGATCCCTAACATAATTTTAGGGAACAAAAGGTAAGATTCATTGAGCAACATCTCACTTCTGACATGCAGAGAAATTAAATACAGCTGAACAATTTTAAGTGGGGATGCTCTGTCTCCCTCAGCCCATCAGTTCCTCTCCTTTTGTCTAAGGGCGAGAATGCTGCTGATACAGGGCATCTGAGAGCTTATGAGATCCGGGAAATGCCAGGGGCACTGGAGCCCCTCTTGCCAGCACACTTTTCCTTGGGCATCTAACCCCTGCTCTGGGGGCCTTGAGGTTTTCACAGGAAGCGAAGAAAGAGAATACACACCAAAGAAAGATCCTGGAGACCGGGTGTGTTCCAAGTGTGAGATCAATTTCTTTTTATTGCCATCTTAACAAAATACTTGGGAAGGCAATCTTTGATTCCAGCATCAGAAGGCAGGGCAATGCCAGGCAATAGTCAAGCCATCGGGCTGTCGGACAGGGGAGTGTTCAGTTTGGGGGAGCAGGAACCCCTGAAGAACCACAGAATGGGGAGAAGGAGCCAAGGACACAGGGACATGGCAGTCGCCCTCCATTCTCCCTACACAGGGCAAAGCTTGGGCTGGGGTTAGAAGCAGCACTCCAGGAGCGGCCACGGCAGGCACTGGGCATAGCAGTCCTCCCAGCCCCAGCTATGGCTCTCGGGGGGCAGGTGTGAAAGGGTGGGGGGGTCAGAGGATGAGAGTTTCTGCCAGGGTCAGCCTCAGGCCAGGGAGCAAAGAGGACACAGAGCTAAGCTGCACCCACATCAGAGCTAAGCCTTTATCTGCCACCCGCCACCTCCCTCCCTTACTCTAAGAACCCGGCTCCCTCCCCACACTCCAGAACCAAACCTGAAGCCTCGAGACATTTGTAGCCAATGCATATGCAGCCCAAGCAAGCAGAGGCAAGGCATGCTGGGACCTGGAACAGGACAGGAGCCCTGCTGGACTCTGGGTTCTTTTAGAAGCCAGAGGAGGGGACACCTTCTGAATCCTGAGACTCGGGTCCTGCTTCTCTCCAGCCACTGGCTGTCAGTGTTAGTGCCAGGGTGTTGCTGAGGGGATGCACTCACCTCGTAAATGCTGCTGTTGCCTCCCACTCACACCGGGGAGAGCTGGGCAGGGGCAGGCAAGGAGCAACACCCGCCCCGCTCCCCACCCCGCAAGTCCAGATCTAGCCTCTGATGGGGAGCTGGAAAAATCCACAGACCTGGCTTCCAGTCCTGGCCCCCTCAACTGACTGCTGCTTCATTTGTCATCTATGAAATGCAGATGATGATGGTAATAATGATGATACTAATACCGGACTTGGCTGCCTCTCCGGCTGTGCTGAGGACCCACTGAGATCACACATCTGCGAGTGCAGGGAGAAGCATAAAGTGCTCTTAGAACGCCAGGTAGCCACCCCCTTCCTCCAACGCCACCCCATTCTTCTCCCTGCTCCACAAAAGGCAAGCACTGCAGCTGAGCACTGCTGAGCACACGCGCACGCGCGGGCAAGCGGAGGGCCAAGGCGGGGGCACCACCCCCTGGGGCTCAGAGGGGAGGACAGACCCCTCCTGGAAGGGCCGAGCTCTGCTTGGCCAACCTCAGGCCTCACCCCCTTTGATAGCAGCAGAATCAGGGTCTGGGAGGCTGATGCAGCAGCCCTGAGGATGGAAAGCTGGATTCCGTTCAGATGCTCCCCACTCTTAAATACCCTCTTCCCTGCAAGGCCAGCTGCCATGGGGTGCAGACCAAGAGGAGGCTGACCATCCAGGCCAAGCAAGCATCAAGCAGGTAGCTCTTCCTGCATCTTGAGCACCTGCCAAAGATGAGGGAGTAGGGCTGAATACGTGCTCTGTTAGAGCCCTGGACAGCCGACCTGTACTTGGTGAGGAGGTGACCGTCCCCCCAATTCCCTGCAAGGGTCATCGATCTTGGACACAAGAGACTGGCCCCTGTCTCAATCCATCTCTCTTCCTCCAGTGCAGACTGGCTGGCTTAGAAATTGTGCTTTCTCTTCCGAGACCTGGTAGTCCGTGCGGGGGCTGGCGCTGGGGGAGCCTCCGGGGGCTCGGCTGGGGAGGCCTCGGCCGGACGGGTAGAGCCCGTGGGGGCTGCTCCATCTGGCCCCCGCTGAGATGCCTGAACCCCATCCCGGATCTCTGACAGCGTCTGGCACATCTGGCTGACGCGGCTGGTCAGCTCAGCCACGGCCTGGCCGATGACGTGCATGCTGTTTGCCATGTCCCGGTGCACGGTCACCAGCTCCTGGCAGAACTGCTGAAACACCTCAGTCTGCTGGGCGTGGGCGTGGAGGAGCTGCCAGTCAAGGCCCGTGCTGGGCGGGCTGGCGTGAGGCCGAGGGGTCCTGCAGGCGGCCTGGGCCTGGGGCGAGGGCCGGGGCAGGGCCTCGGGCTTGGGGCCCACTGTCTCAGACTGGTCGGAGGAGGAGGAGGAGCGGAGCAGGGTGGGCCTGGCCAGGCAGACCTCTTCCTCCGGCGATTGCTGCAGGGGCACCCGCAGTGGCTGCCTCGAGGGCCCGGGCATCTCCTCATCTTCATCATCTTGGAGGATAAAAAACAAAGAAGGGCAAATGATTACAACCAGGAAAAAAAGGCACCCTTGGGCTTGGATGCACCCACCAAAGTTACCTAGCATCCCCCATCCTGCTGCCCCTCAGCCTAGTTCAGCACAGCTCCCCCTCCCCCTCCCAACCACGGAGAAGCACCTACTGCCTAAATCCCTGAGCTGCTCAGGCCAGGCATCTTTGCAGAAATGGGCAAGTGTGACGAGGTCCCCCAGGTCACCTTCCTTTCACAAGAACAGCAACATTCTACCAGGACCCCAGTCCCAGTGATGGCATGTCAACCTAACTGCTCACTTCCTCTCTCTGCAGCTCAGTTTCTGCAAAGCAAAGGTTAACAACTGTTCTGTCTACCTCCTGACCACTTGCCCACCCAGCAGGGTTGTTAAGAGGATGGCACAGGAGGACAGACGGGAAGGCACTGGGCAAAGCTCAAAGAGCCACACCTGCCAAAAGGTCCTATGATGCTCTTGGCTGCTCTGAGTTTCAGCCTTCGCGAGGCCATTTCGGAGTTGCTTGGGGCCACCTTGTGGCCTTACTGAAATCTACAACTTTAAGTCACTGCCGGGAGACTAGAGAAGGGAGGCAAGGGATGGCGACGGAAAGGACAAGTCCAGAGGGTGCAGAGCAGATCTACCTGGGCCACCAGCCCTGACGTCCCCCTCAGCACCCCAAGGCGAGCTACCAGGGCAGACACATCCCTTCTACCTGGGAGCACCGGATGGCACACAGAGACCATCAGACAGACTGCTGCTCGTGGCCAGTCACAAGGAGGGGCCCAGCCCTGCACACGCGGGTCTCCGCGGCGCTCTCATGGTCAAGGTTGCGAGCTGATTCCCATGGTGGGAGTAAAAAATATACAGGCTGACCCTCCTGACAGGCACACCTCCCTGCCTGTACCTGGGAGGCTGAATTCAGGATTACCCTGGAGGAGATGATGCAGGGGGTAGGGGAAATGGAGGAGAGGGCTGGGGGTGAGGAGAAGACAGATTGATCTCGCCCTGAGCTGCGTCCTGGGGTCTCACTCGGGCCAACACAGTAAGAGAGCTTAGTGCCTTGAGCCCCCCTACTTGGTGGACACCATTCTGGAAGGGCAGGGCTGGAAGGAGCTGGGCAGGCTGAGGTTATGTGCTGCCTCCCTTCCAGGGCCTCACTCCACGGAGCCCCAGTCCAAGTGCTGTAACAGCTGGGAAAAGGAAGGCTGGCCCAGCCTGCAGTGGAGGGGTCCTGGGCCCCCTGCTCAGCCAAGATCACATTTGGTAGCCTCATTACCTTCGGTCTCTGGGAGACAGAGGGGTGAGCAGGACAGAATTTAGAGAAGAGACTCCCCTGGGTGCTGGTCCCCTTTTTCTCATAATTGGGTAGCATCTTCCTGAAACTTGGGAAAACACTGATTCACAGAGAGCTGGCAGACCCAGGTTCAAGTCCTGATTCTGAATCTAGCTCTGAGACCAGCTCTGTTTTCTGGGGCTTAGCAGCCTCACCTGGACAACAAGGAAGTCAGACTACAGGGTCTCCTCCTTCCCTCCCAGTCCTAAAAAATCTGACTTTGAATGGCCACCTGTCAGGAGCCCCAGCCAGACAGGACATTAGCAAGATCCCTGCAGCCCAGGGGCCTGGGAATGGAAGGCTGGGTCTTCGTGAGCCACCTTCCCAGGGCTAGCCTGGCTGGCTTCCTTTGAGTCCTCCAACCTTGCTGGTCCCTCAGAAGCCAGACAGCCTCCAGCTAGGATTGTGGGCTGAGGGTGGGGGGCAGGTGTGTGCAGAGGCGGAGCTGAAGGGGGTGCAGCCCCAGCACGGAAGGGCCTTGAGTGTTCCCCTTTCTAGGGAGCCCCGACAAGAACTACAGCCCCAAAGGAGCCCGTCTAGGCCAGGAGATTGCACCCCAGTGTCTGGGTCAGAGCTCGTCCTGAGACACAGAGGCGAAAAGGGAGACGAGTGCTGAGGGAGGAGAGAGGTGGAGAAGGCCACAGGGAGGGGGCCCCGTGAGCACAGAGAGAGGGATCTTAGAGAGAGCCTTAGGATGGGCAGAAAGAGGCAGCTTGGCACCGAAGAGGGGAGTGTGGAAATAACACAGAAATAAAGACACTAGGAATAGACAGACAGAGAAAGAACTAAGCTTTCGGGGCCTCGGACTTGGCTGGCTTCCTCTCACACCCCCTCCCCCTCGCCGGCTGCACGGGGCTTCCCTGGCTCCTCTCTGTTCCTGGAACGTGCCAAGCGCCTTCCTGATGCGGGGCCGCGTACATGCTGTTCTGGCCTGCGAGGCCCTCTCCTCCCCTGCGCTGCGCCCCACGCGCACCGGCCTGCTTAACTCTTACTCATCCTTCGTCTCAGTTCAACAGTCACTCCTGCAAGCCTTCCCAGCCCAGGTGGAGAGCCAGCCCACCACTCCTGCTCTCAGAAAGGGCAGCTACATAATTTGCAGGGCTGAATGCAGCATGCAAATCAGGCACCTTGTTCAAAAATTAGCATGGGGGGTAGGGTGTAGCTCAGTGGTTGAGTGCTTGCTTAGTATGCACGAGGTCCTGAGTTCAATCCTCAGTACCTCTGTTAAATAAATAAATAAATAAATAAATAAATAAACCTAAAAAAAAAACCTAGTAAATTAAAAAAAAAAAAAAAACAAGTATGAGTTTCAGGAAGGCAATGGCAGAGCAGCTAGCCCAGTTTAGGGCTCTCGTGAGCTCACGAAGTCAGCCCTGCTCTCAGAACCTCTTGTATCTGTCCTTCGTTCCTTCTTTACAAATTTCCTTGCAATGATTTAATTAAAGGTGTTTATTCTCACAAATCTAAGGGATTTCCCAAGAGCAGGGCTGAGGTAGGTTTTACACACAACTCTGCCTTCCCGTCTCCCAGCACAATTCCTGGCACAGCATTCAGGAAATACTTTAGAATGAACCAAGGGAGAACAGTAGAGAGAACAGAAGTGGGAGAAGGAGGGAAGGATGGAAAGATGGGTGGGGCAGAGAGGGACAGGAGAGAGAGACAAGGAAGGTGCAGGCGAAATCACAGTGGAGTGGGTGGGGAACAGGCAGGAGGAGGCTGGGGATGGGAGACGGACAGTACTCACAGCTGGTCGAAGGGCTGTCGGTGCCATCCAGTTCTGCCCTGGGGAAGCCGTGCCCGGAGCGGGCTGTGAGCAGCGCCGACTCGATGGCCCTCTCATGGGCAGTGAGCATGATGGTGGGGGCCCGGCCCCCAGTCCCTAGGCCAGACAGGGACTGCTGCATGAAGGCCAGCTTGTCCTTGGTCCTCCGTTTCATGTCATCCCATCTGTGCTTAATGTCCTTGACGGAGCGGGGGACCTGGCTGACGGAGGTGATTTTCCGAGCTATGCCTTCCCAAATCTTGTCCCTGTCGGCATGGGACAGTCGCATGGTCTCCCTCCCAAAGAGAACCGCTTCGTGGTGGGTCACCTCCGTGACCAGAATGTCCAGCTCCTCCTTGGAGAACTTGGGCTTCCTCTTACGCTCGGCCAGGGGCGCCACGTTCCTTGGGTTGAATATCCCACAAAGCACAATTGGGTAAATGACCGTCAACGCGGTGGGCCTCCTCCTTCCTAATTGCCGGCCCCCAGCTGGGGAGCCAGGAGGCACCTGGGCGCCCTCGTCCGCTCACCATCACCACACCCTCCTCCTACTGACAGGTCCCTTCCACTACTCCTTGGAGGGCGGGAGGAGACGCGGCGTACGCGGTGGGAGCGCTGGACGGAGCCGGACGCCTTCGGTTTCAGGCCCTGCCTCGCCTCTGCCCCACTCTCCCCATCCGGAACCACAACCACACCAACCTCGGGGGCTGTTACTAAGGAGGGAAAAGCACAGCAATGTAAAAGCTTAAAGCCCTAAACAGGAAAAAAGGACCCTTACTGGGGTTAGGATGAGGCCACTGCCTCTATAAAGGGATATTTACATAGGGCCAGAGAGCCCAGCAGCCTGGAGGGAGACTCTTTAAACAAAGAGACTATTTAGAGTGGGCTTCCGTGGTGCGTGGCCTCGCTGGTGCCACCCGTGACTAGGGCGTGGTCACAGAAAGCTTGTTCTGTCCCGTGGCTCTCTTCCCCTTGCCAGCCTCCCAAGTCCCTACCTCTGGGTGTGTGTCCTCCGACTGGAGCCCTGGCGGGTAGCAGCTCCTTTGGGGGTGGGCTGCTGTGGCTTTTTGGCAGCTCATGAGTAGAAGAATGTGAGGGGCCCATGAGCACCCATCGGGAGACAAGTTCCACTTTGATGGAGACCAGGAATGACCTTGGCTTCCATCTGCTCCGAGCAGCCAGGGCCCTGGGCACGGGCCCAGCACAGCCCTTACCCCTCTGACAGGGAGCCTGCTCTGGCTCCGCAGCTCAGCGTCTCCACACTGTGGTTCTGTCCACCCTTTAACTCACGCCAAAGGTCCCAAAGATTCCCACAAGAGAGAAACCTGGGGTATGGAGGGAAAACTAGAGCCCGAGTCCCTCCTCTGGCTGCTGCTGAAACCACAGCAAGAGGCCGGAGCACAAAGATCCTTCAGCCCTCACCTTCCCACCCCACCCACCCAGAACACCGCAGCCCAGGAGGCAGGAGAAGGCCTCGGCTCTATTATCTGGCCAAGTCAGCGGCAGGGGCCTGGGTCTTGCACTCAGACACGCCTGGGATTAGAGGCTGAATTTCCTGTGCAAACCCTGTTTCCACCTCTATAAACGAGAATGATGATTCAAGTGCCACCTCCCAGGGTTGCCAGGAGTTCATGCCGGACTTAATCTGGCCACTATTGGCACTGGGTGCTGGAAAATTCTTTGTTGGTGAGGGAGGAGGCATCGTGGACAATGTAGGATTTTTATCAGCATCCCGGCTTCTGCTTGATAGACACCAGTAGCATCCACTCGCAGAGTTGTGACAACCAAAAATTTCCCAAGGTGCTGCCAAATGCCTCCAGGGGACAAAAGAGCCCCTGGTTGTGGGCCACCAAGGTCATGAACACAGAGCACCTAGCATCGCACTGCCATCAAGTCAGCACTCATCAGGTGGGTGCCCAAATTCTATTCCCAGCCAGCCACTTATGTTTTAAAGAAACTGACCAACTCCATTCAATCATCAGCAAGACCGGTAACAGTGCAAGTGAAAGTGTCTGCAAATTAGAAGGAGCTGTACAAATGGAAGCTGTACATTACAGGGGAAGGAGGGTTCCCAGGATGAAATGGCTTTCCCCTCGCTCCAACTACCACCAGAGGGGCATCTCCCTGGCAACGAACCACCCCCATCCTCTTCCTGGATTCTCTAATAAGATGCGAGTCCACCAGCTGTGACTATCCGGGGGCCGTCTTGGATGAGAACGGGGCTGGGAGCAGGAATAGGATAGATCCCAGGCCAGCAAGGCAGAGGTAGCAGAACCCACCCCATACGAGGCCCAGGAAGCCATGTTCTGCCTGGTTCCTTGTGCACGAACAGAAAGAACACTGGCCCAGATGTCCAGTGATGGTTTCCAGTCCTCATTCTGCCACTGACCGTATGATCTTGAATAAGACATTGCCCCGCTCTGGGCCTCGATTTACCACTGTAGCATGAAGATCAGTACAGAGCCGTGGTTCTCAACACCAGAGGCGCATAGAATCACTATGGAAAGCTTCAGAAATTACCAAAGCCCTGGGCTCAGTCCCAGCCCGATTAAGTCAGAATCGCTGGGGAACCAGATGATTACTCAGTTAGTACAGATGATGAATCCCCTTCTTTGGGGTTGTGGTAAAGCCTTGTCTGCAGGCTGAAAGGCTGGAGATGGGTAGAAGAGTGGGACAGATCAGCTCTACTGGCCAAAGCCTCTGGAGCCTTGAAAGCGACAGCGCAGAAAGGAATGACCCCGACTGCACTCAAACACACCCTCCTTTGCCTAAAGCCAGCCCAGAGCCACAGGCTGAGGCCTGGGCCACGCAGCCCATCTGACCGCCTGCTGGACACCTGGTGCCCGCTTCTTGCATCTGAGCCTTTGCTCACAATGCCCTCAGATGAAATCCTGGCCCCTTTGAAGGCCCAGCTCAAAGGCCTCTGCCTGCTTCATCTGGGCCCTCGCAGCACACTGTCTATGCCTCCATCAGACAGCTGTATTAGAAAAAGCAATTTCCATGGCGGAAGGTGTGAGTCCTGGGAAAGCCAGGAGGAGAGGGCTGAGCCCATCCATCTAGGGCACCCATTACAGGCTCCGACTTGCCACAGACACTCAGTAATGGGTGGTGAATTGCTTATGCTAAACTGACCTGCACCCAGAGATGGGGGAGAAGACGACGGCAGTTAGAAGTGTCCATCCGCCTTCTTAGAGCCACTTTCAGGTATGGCTGACCTGATGATGTGAAAGGGGGCTGGGAGAGTGGGTGCCTGCTCCTGCACCACAGGCTGGGGCCTGCCTGTCCCTCGGTACCTCCGCTTCTGAATCTAAGTAGCAATGAGAATAGCCTCCCCGACAAATAAGAGGATGAATCCTTAAGTGCTCTGGAGAGTGCAAGCTGCAGCCCGCCCATCAGCAGGCCTCAATCAGGTGGAAGCACACGTGGGCAGGGGCCCCAGCGACGGGGTCAGGAGGGCTCCCCACGGCCCCCCTACCTCAAACCAATTTCTCCTTATTTGCTTGAAAATTCTTAGGATTTAAATCCAGCAAACTCCCTCTTAGGAAGTCCCTAACTGCCCTCCCTCCAAGCACAATCTCTCCTCCACCCCCCAGCCCCAGCCCCAGCCCCAAAGGGCACAGAACCATACAAACACCGACAGAGGGACCGATCCATGGTGCAGTTGTGCCCCCTGGTCCAGCCATCCGAGGCCTCCCTTCCCTCCCAATCCAGATTCCAATCCACGTCCCGGGTCCTGAGTCCCAGAGCGAGTCCACCAAGGAGGCATGAAAGCAAGCCCGACCTCCCACACTGCCCATGGTACCCTGGCACGGGCCAGCAGCGGAGACCCAAAAGGAGAGCCCTTGGTCCTGGGCTCAGCTCAACTGCCTGTGGGCGACGCTGGGCTCTCTGGCGTGCCTTGAAGGATCAATCTCTGGCACAAACTCTTGCCCCAAACACTGGACCAGGGTAAAACCACTAAGTGATCAAAAACTGAGCTGAAGACTGTGCTGGAAGTGTCCTCTTCCATGGAGGACAGAGGCCTTTTAAACAACGGCTAGGGGCTGCACTGTGATGATTCCTGCACCACTCCAGCCAGAGTCTGCCCGTGAGACATGTCACAGTCCTGGGGCGGGGACACCCCCCACCTCCACGAGGGAACGCTGCCAGGAACCTGGGGCCTGTGGCCTCCAGACACACTGACAACTGTGTCCCTGTAACGGAACTGACCGGTCTGGCCACTGGCCTCCTCTAGCGCCTCCTGATGGAAGCCTGGAGGAGCTAGAGGGTCAGTTCCCCAGAACGAGACACATCTGAAACCCCGCAAAGAGCAGTCCAAGGCCTTCAGGGGCCTCCACCACTGGAGACTCTACAGCCCCAACACGCTCCCTCAGCCTCCTTTCCAGAGTTTGGGCAAGGCTCCCGGGAAATCAGCATAGAGCAGGACTCACCTCATCCAGTTGGCTTTAGTCTCGTCTGAGCCATCTATGGACTTGTAGCGGTTGTTCTTGTCCACAATCTGGAAGACAGAGAGAGAGTCTAGATGGGCTATCCTAGAGGGGGATCTGCTGCCCCTGGGCTCCTCCCTAGACTGGGGCCCAGGGCTACCACACAGAACCTTCCATGTGCCCTCCTGCTGTGACACTCCCACTGCTGCAGGACTGACACCCATGCTGTGGCAGGAGTCCCATCCCCCTTCTCTGTCTTGATGGAACACCCAGCAACATGGCCCACAAGCAGCATCTCCAACAGCATCATGTTGCAGAAACAGCAGTGAAATCCAGCCCTTCCTCTCGCTCTCTCTGGTTTCTGTGGGAGATGGAAGCTGGCACTGGGTGAACTGGGCATATGCGACTACAGAGGGCTCCTCCTCTCCCCAGTTCCTAAATGATCACGAGCCTCAGGGCCTGGGCTGGGCCCCTTCATCTTCTGTAAAACTGTCTTTATTTCATCATCACTCTTGAATCAGAGTTCAGCTGGATATGGAATTCTACACAAATGAAGTTTATTTTTTCCTAGCACTTTGAAGACTGTCTAAAAGGCTGCCATAAGCTCTTAAACAACCTACTGTTACTCCGTTCTTTCATGGATATTCTGTTTATAATAAATTTTAAGACTTCCCCTTTATTCTTAATTTTCTGCAGTTTCACTGTGTGGTTTTGAAGTGGAGACTTACTTTCCAAAATTCTCCGCATTACTAGATGAGCACATTACTTGATGAAGACTTACATCTCTTTTTCAATTCTGGAAAATTCTAAGCTGTTATGCTTTTGAGTGCAGCTTCTCAGTTATTTTCTCCAGTCTCTTCTTGCAGAATTCCTATTAAACATATATGGGAGTAGCCCAATCTATTCTCCATATCTTTTAACTACTCCTTCATATTTTTCCCTCATCTTTCTAGGTGATGCTCTCAGAAAATTTCTCAGAATTCTCTTCCAATTCACTAATTCTCTCTTTGACTGTGTCCAGTTCAGAGTATATCCATTTATTGAGGTTCTTCCTTTCTCTGTCTCCTTCCTTTTTTTAATGACTACTCTTCATGCAATGAATATTTTTCATTCCCAGAATTTTCAGTTGGTTCTTTTTCATACCCATCTTTTCTTATTCTGCCTCTTTTTATTTCATAATGTTGTGTTCCTTCTTTTTCCGTTTAACAGCTTTACTGAAGTATAATTGACCAATAATATACCATTTGATAAGTTTTGACAAATGTATACACTCATTACCACAATCAAGATAACAAACATAGCCATCACTCCCAAGGGCTTCTTTACACCCCCTGTAACCCCTCCCTCCTGCCTCTCTTCATGTCTCCCATCCCCAGTCCATAGGCAACCAGTGAGCTACTTTCTGTCACTTAAATTACTTTGCATTTTCCAGAATTTTATATAAATGGGATCAAATGGAAGGTATATCTCCCTTCTTTCACTCAGCACATTATTTTGAGATTTGTTCCTATGAACGTGTGTATCAGAGTTCATTTCTTTGTGTTGGTGAGCAGTATTCCATTGTTTGCATGCACTACTGTTTATTTCTTAATCTACTTATTGATAGACATTTGGGTTATGTCTAGTTTTTGGGTATTGCAAGTAAAGCTGCTAAATGACATCAGTAACAAATCTTTGTATAGACACATGTGCTTTCATTGCTCGTGGGCAAATACCTAGTAGTGGAATTGTTGGGACACGTGGTAAGAATATGCCTAATTTTTAAGAAACTGCTAAACTGTTTTCCAAAGTGATTGCACCATTTTACATTCCCACCAGCAGTGTGTGGAATTTCCAGTTGGTCCACATCCTTGCCAATACTTGGTAAGAACAGGCTTTTTCATTTTAGCCATTTGATAGGTATGAAGCAGTATCACACAGTGGTTTTAATTTGCATTTCTCTGATGACTAATGATATCGAGTATCATTTTATGCACCCATTTGTCAGCTGCCTATCTTCTTTGATGAAATGTCTATTCAAATCTTTAGCTATTTTTTTTTAAGTTGTGTGGGTTTTTTCTTATTGCTGAGTATGTTGAGTTTTTAAAAATATATTTTGGATACAAGTCTTTTATCAGACATACGACTTATAAATATTTACTCCTAGTCTGTGGTTTGTTTACTTACTCTCTTAATGGTGTCTAAGAGGGGAGGTTTTAAATTCAAACAAAAACCCACTATCTTATTTTCCTTAATGGATGTTATCCTTACTTTATTTCTTTGAAGATCCTAAAGCTGTGAGTGTTATATATTATCCCTTACATCCACTGTAACAGAATCCCTGGATTATAACTGAGTACTTGGCTACCTGTAATAACAGAATACATTTCTTGGCTTCTCTTCTGGCTAAGTTCTGGCCAAAAGAAGGTAGGTGGAAGTGTCAGTTGTCATCTTCCTGAAAACTTCTTTAATAGACAGCTGACATATGCCTTTTTACCATCCTGCTGCCTGAAATGTAGATGAGATGGCTGGAGCTCTAGCTATCAGTTTGAACTATGAGGCCATGATCCAAGCATTGAGCCAGTGATTAGCTGGATCAAGCTTGGCCTCTGAGGACTTGCTGAGGCAGAGCCACCTCACTAGGTTCAGATATATTCACAGAGGAAACTTTAACTCCTGTTTCACTTGAGCCACTGTTATTTTGAATCTCAGTTACTCACAGTCAAACCTACTCCTCATACAGACTCTAAACAGTTATTTTAAATTCATTTTCAGAATACTATTTTTATCTTAATTAGCATGAATTCATTTGTCATTGTTTTTGAAGGCTGTCTTTTTAACACTACATTTCTTCACTAGTTTTGGAGATTTGGTCCAGAGGCTCATCTTAAGTAGAAGTCTTCCTGCCTATCTCTTGGTTTTCTCATTTTAAGCAGTGAACCTGGCTTCACACTCCACCTCACATGGGGCACTTCTGTTTCATATTGCCCTACAGGAGCTGAAACTCATGGCCATCTCTGCCTGCTCTAGACTGGAGCACTGTGGGCCTTTGTTTTCAGTTCTGTGATCACTTTATATTTCTCCCTCCCCCCCTCTCTCTCTCTTCCTTCTCTTTTTTGGCTGTGGCTCAAAGCATGAGCTCTCGATCCACCTGGATTGGAAGCCCCTTTGCCTCCTCCACATACAACTTCTTTACCTTTAACTCTTTCTCTGGATATTCACATCTATTCCCACTCTCTCAGTTTGTTCATTCACAAATTTTTATCTCAAGCCTTAGGCATGAATATCTAATTTCCCATGTGAAACCCATCCCCACCCCCTGGATGTCTCACTGGTGTCTCAAACTTACCTCAGGTTCAATCCCCTCACGTCTGTTCCTCTTATTTTCCCCATTACACTCTTTGAAACCACCATCCACTGAGGTTCCAAAAAGAAAGTCATCCCTACCAAAACCCAGTAGTTGCACACTTCAAATGAATGAACCGTACACTATGTGAATTACAGCTCCCTAAACCTATTTTTAAAAAAAAAGGAAAAGAAAAGAAAGCCATCCTTCATTTCTCCCTCTCTCCATGCCCCCATGTCTAATCCCTCAGCAAGTTCTCCAAACCACATTTTGAAACTGCCCCTCTCCGCTCCTTCCTGCTTCCATTCTGATCTGAGCCGTGACCAGCTCTCCTTCGGACACCTACGAGAGAGTCCAACTAACCTCCATGATGCCCTTCACTCAGCTCCCCGCTGATTCTCCTCAAAGCTGCCAGAAGAATCATTTATTAATGTAAATTAGATCATGTTACTCACCAGCTCAAGAAGGCATCCACCTCACTTACAATAAAATTCATACTTAGAGTCACCGCCTTCAAGGCTTATGTGACCCGGTCCCAGCCACCCTCCCAACTTCTCTGGGGCCTCTCTCTCCACCTTCCCTTTCCTGCAGCCACGATGCTGAGAGTCAGACTTCACCCTGCCTACCACCTTTTTTCCCCACTCTAAAGAAAATAATAATCATGAACTATTTCAAGCATTTGGAAATTATTATAGACAGTAATACAGCTGACAATCCTGTACCTGGCGAGAGTCAACAAAGATGACCACCAGCTGTGTCTGTCCCAGACTCCTCTCTCCTCCGGAGTAACATCTAGTTACTCCGCTTCAGGAAAGTACCTAGATGTCGCTGAAGACCATCTCTGCCTCCAGCTCATTCTCTCTCCCTCTGCCCCTTTCCTCCAACGTAACCACCATTCTGAAGCTGGTAGGAACCTTCCTGTTCTTACTATTCAAGGGTTTTTTTTCTAAAGACAACATACAGAATTATTTTGCATGTTTGTAAAGTTTACAGAAATGGCACCAAGGGAACAGATCCTTTTGCAACTTTTTCCCACTAAGTTTTACGTGGCTGGTCCCTTCTTATCTTTTGGGTCTCGGTTTCTGTGACCTCCCCAGAAGAAGTTTCTCCTGACCTGAACAGCAAACAGGTTCTTCCCTTCCACGCCCTGACCTCCACACACCTGTCCCCTCTCAGCATTATCTCTAGGACACCGTCGTGTTGCTTCCTTTTAGAGACCTGATCACAGGGCACACTGCTGTTGGTGATAGTGTTTTCTTCTTGTCAATGTGGTGAACGACTGCCTCCCTCATTGGACCATAAGCTAGTGAAGGCCAAGCCCATGGCTACCTGCTCATGGTGGTGGCCTGGTCCCGGTTCCTAACATAGAGCGTGGTACATGGTAGAACACTGGTGGAACCAATGAATTATTGGATGAAGAGCCTTTTAAATAAAAAGTAAGCTAAGGAAAAAAATTTATATAGTGTTACACTTGAGTAAAAAGGAAATGAATGATGTGCTGGGCTGGCTGTACTAACAAGAGCTGACTGTGAAATTTTCCAGAATTTCATGAACCAGTTGTTAAACACAGCCATAAATTAAAAATTACATTATTAAAAATTATAAACTTACAATGCAATAAGTTATATCTTTTAAAAAAGCAATAAATACCCAACACTTACCACTTCCTAATTATTTTACTAGATTTTACTATATTGATGTTCTTGCGGGCTTTGGCGTCTACTGTACCTGTACGGTAGAAGTACTTTAGAATAATTGTCATGGCATATCTCTTCCCAAATGGTCACTTAGTGCCTTCATGTTGGCAGCTTGAAGCCAGCCATGGTGGGAGCGTTTGTACAAAGAAAACTGGCACATATGTTCCCCTCCTCCACAACCATCACCAGCAGGTTGTTAAATACTTGCCAGCACAGCACTGTGTGTGTGTTTCTCTGTTCATGGGAAGTCTGGGAGATGCATTTCAAACTCTCAACTCTGGTTACCTCTAGCGGGGAGGAAAGAGGGAAGGAGGAGAAAGCCTTGGTTTTGTCTACTTATGAGACTACATGGCCTCTGTGGTTAAAAACTCTCAGACAAACCAAAAGAGAAAATGTGCAGTTCAGGCTCCTCCTTTTCTGGCAGTCTCCCAAGGTGGTGCCCCCGTCTTCAGTCTTCAGGGACCTTCCCTTGGAATCTCAGGGAAACCTGTACTTTGTCATAATGCTAATCACCCTTCATTATCATTTTCTCAATGCTCCGCTCTCTCCTGGGGGAAGACAGAAGCATGTGTAGGTCCCGCAGCCAGTAGCAAGAGCACCTAGTGGGCAGTAAGAGCCATGGAGCCAGAGGAATCAGCCAGAACCTCAGCTTCACCACTGCCAAGCTGAGTGACCTGGGGCACGTGACTTCATGAGCCAGTTGTTAAACACAGCCATTATTAAAACTGGCCAGGCTTCAGTTTCCTCACCTATAAAATGGGGGTAAAAGCCAACCTTGCAGCACTGCCGTATGTCTGATATAGAAGGCACTCCATAAACGGTCACTATTAACACTGTGATCATGGTTGTGATGATTAACGAAGGGACCAAATGTTAGTTACGACTAATTCCGGGTGGTGGGAGGTCTGCGGGTCAACACTTAGTCGTCATCAGACTTTTTGCAGCTTCAGCTAGGTCGAGAAGCCCGGGGGGAGCTGTGAGGGGCACAGGAGCTGCCTTGGACCTCTGTTACTGGGTTTGGATCCACAGGTTTGCTGAGGGATGTTTCTTGGCTTATCTTTCCCATCAATTAGAATTTTCTCCAATCAGCATTTATTCATTCAACAAATATTGCAGAGGAAGCAGCTATGGTGTCAGGCTCTAGGGAGAAAATGATGATCCTGTAAGACAATGTCTTTGCTCTCACAAACTCATAGTCCAAAAGATACAGAAGGGAGGCCACCATGATATCCCATGGTCAGTACCGGGGTGGGGAAGTCTACGGAATATGGGAGCTCAGCGCTGGTGCCCTGTACCTGGAGGTCAATCAAGGACTCTCTTGGGCAGTGTGGAATCTAAGCTGACGTCTTGGAGCAGAAGAGGGCAAGGAGGTTCTAGGTGGAGGAAGCAGGCGCGGGGGATCACAGAGGGTGTTTAGAGCACATCACACGTTACTGATAAGCCCCGGCCAGTGGAGTAGAGAGCAGGCTGTTGGCTTCATGTCCTAGAACTGAGATGATCCAGGAATGGCCAGCCAGGGCCAGATGCTCAGGACCAAGCCCCAGAAGACTGGTTTCCCAGCATCCTCCTTCATCTTATTCCTCAAGATCTACTCCTTGGCCCCTCTGAACCCAGCACTTCTTAGACCAGTGAGATGTGAGAAGGACTTGGATAACCTGGACCTGACAGAGAAGGACGACCACCGTCGTAAGATGGTCCTTTAGCCTGGCAGAGGAGGGGTCAAAGAAAGCAGAGCCATTATCAGATATGGGAAGGATCACCACATTGGGGAGGGCAGGCAAAACCAGGACCACTTAGAGGGACATAGGCCTGAACTCAGCATGAGTACTATGCAAGTAGAACATAAGATACATGTTTCAACATGCTGAGAAGTCCTGCAGTGGAACAAGCAGCCTTGCAAGGTAGTGAGTTTCTTGTTACTAGGAGTATTTAAGCAGGAGGAGCTGGATGATCTGCTATCAAGGAAACTAAAGAGAGGAGTTCTCCAGTGAGTAGAAATCCGTCCTAAATGACCTATGAAATTCTGTCTAAAACTAAGATTGTGTGATTCCATGTGGACAGATCCTAAGAAAACAATATAAAACACATGCATTTTGGCTCCCTGGGTCAAGCAAGGGTCCAAGTAAACAAGAATGCTATTTCTGACCATGGTAATAATTAACAAAGACATCAATTTCAAAACATTAGCAGCTGCCCCTCATGGAGCCATTTCACTGAGCCAAGTACTCTAATACACTGTCTAAAGAATTCTCACAACTCTACGAAGTAGCTACAATTATTATCCCCACGTTACAGATTAGGAAACTGAGATTCAGAGCCAGTAGACAGCCTGCCTGAGGCCACAAAGAAGATGCGTGGGGTATCTGGAGTTCAGACTCTGCAGGTACAGCTCCTGCTCTTAAGCACTCTGCAGAGTGATGGATGGATGAATGAATGCGAAGCCCAGGTTCCCCAAATGACTTCATCAGAATCAAGCGGGAACATCCTGGGGCCCTCTCTGAACTTCCAGCTTTGCTACTGGTTTGACCAAATTTGCTGCAAAAAGATCAGCATTTTAACAGGGAGGAACACCTTGTTTTGCGGAAGAATGTCTGCCACAGTCAAGGACTCACTGTTGGGCTCCTCTAAATGGTGCCATAACTGGATGCTGCTGAGACCAGAGTTTTAAAAACCTGATTTGTTTGCAACTTTCCAGGAACCCATCGAATCCAAAAAGCATTCTGATTTTCAGCTCTGCAACTCCTCTTAGAGCAAAGTGGTTACCAAAACGATTGGTGAAGCCATCTGCAGTTGACAAAGCTCTTTCACACATCTCAGATGCTCCTCTCAGAAGCCCAGGAGGCAGACAGCATCACCTCTGTTCACTAGACAGTTCCCAGACCAGCAAATTGAAACACAGAGAGATAAATAGGCCTGCCTGAACTCGAACTTGAACTCTGGCCTCTACTATGCCCAGACACATGGAATGAAGAACACTGAAAATGGAATGGGGACTCTGAGATTATTCAGGCCCTGGGCTCATAACCTGGTGTCTATATCTCGACTTCAGCCAAGAGAAGAAGGAGGGTCCCTTAAAAATGTGCACAACATTTTAGGAATATTGGTATATGAGTATAACTTCCTAGGTGACTCAAGAAGGATCAGAAACCATGATCCAACCCTTCTCCATACCTTCCCCACCACCATTTAACTGACAGTGGAATTAGTACAGTTGGCCCTATAATTTGCAAGTTCAGCATCCACAGATTCAACCAACCAAGGATCAAAAATATTTTTTAAAATTTTTCCAGAAGTTTCAAACAGCAAATTAAAATTTGCCACACTGCATACATCCAGAGGAAACTCTAATTCTAAAAGATACATGCACCCCAATGTTCATAGCAGCACTATTTACAATAGCCAAGACATGGAAACAACCTAAATTTCCATCAACAGATGACTGGATAAAGAAGTTGTGGTGTATATACACAATGGAATACACACACACACACACACACACACACACACACACACACATATAATGAAATACTACTCAGCCATAAAAAAGAATAAAATAATGCCATTTACTGCAACATGGATGGACTTGGAGATCATCATACTAAGTGAAGTAAACTAGAAAGAGAAAGAAAAATACCATATGACATTGCTTATATGTGGAATCTAAAAAAAAAAGACACAAATGAACTAATTTACAAAATAGAAACAGACTCAAAAACATAGAAAACAAACATGGTTACCAGTGAGGGAAGAGGATAGGAAGGGATAAATTAGGAGCTGGAGATTTGCAGACACTAACTACTATATATAAATTAGTTAAACAACAAGTTTATACTGTAGCGCACAGGGAACTATATTCAATACCTTGTAGTAACCTACAATGAAAAAGAATATGAAGAGGAATATATGTATCTATATGTATGACTGAAACATTATGCTGTACACCAGAAATTGACACAACATTGCAAACCAACTATACTTCAATAAAAAAAAAAAAAAGACATACTGGAAGGATTAAATAAATAAATAAATAAATGACTTGGAAGTTCTGCTACTAAAAAAAAAAAAAAAAAGCCTGTCACATCGGCAACTATTTATACAGCATTTACATTATATTTACACACCATTTACATCGTATTGGGTATTATAAGTATCTAGAGATGATTTAAAGTATACAGGAGGATGTTGTGTAGGTTATATGCAAAGACTGCACCATTTACATAAGGGACTTGAGCATCCATGGATTTTGGCACCCATGGAGGTCCTGGAACCAATGCCCTGCCAATTCCAAAGGACAACTGTACGTACTTTCTTTTATTATTCTATTTCTCAAATTTCAAAAAGGCCCTGGAGACCCGGTAAATGAGGCATGTTGACATACAATCCCAAATTCCACATTCAGGTTTTACATCCTGTAATTTCACTCATCACCCGTAGCCAGTCCTGAAACACGTGTGAATCTAACTTGAGACGATAAAGGTGCAATGTGCTCATCAACTGTATGCAAAAAGGATAAATACAGCTCATGGGGTATGCTCCATTAGATGGTGCATCCTCATTTTATGGATAAGAAAACTAGAGCTGGGCGAGAACACTGACTAGCCCCAAGACACGTTTCCCTCAAGTGGGAGGAATGACGGAGTCCAGAGCCCTGTCATCAATGCAGACAGTTCTTCCCTTCCCCGGTCCCTCTCCTCTGCCTGGAAAAGGCACACAGTCTTGGAACCAGCCTCCAAACCACCACCCCCTATCCTGAACACACTTGGCCTCACTCTTCTTGGTAAGACTTGGTGGCACTGGTGAAATGCACTCTTGCACTTGAGGAGTGGCATCAGGAGACGGGCTTGAATCCTGTCTCTTTGCTGTGCCTGACATGCAGGGTCTTGGGGCAAAGGTGGGAAAAAGACCCAAGAGAATCTGCCCATCTGGGAGGCAGCAAAAATGCAAATTAAAATGGGCATGTGGCCCAAGAGAAATTAGACAGAAACAAACTTTATACATCATACAAAAGATCTGAAGGGTCTTCCCAGTTCACAAAGCAGAGAGAAGCAGTTGACAGGGCTGATGTGAAATGCATCAAATGGAGTTATTCAAAACACAACCGGCATATCCATCACAGGCAGCTCTCCACCAATAACCAGTGAAATGATCTAGAGATAGTGAGAAAAAAAGCAGGGAAAAAAGCCAAAAGCCCCACAATGAGTTACCACTTCACATCTACAAGGATGACTAGAATCAAAAAGTCAGTAACAATAAATGTTGGTAAAGATGTGGAGAAATCAGAGCCCTCATATACTGTTGGTGGGAAGTTAAAATGGTCCAGCAGCTGCTCTGGAAAACAGTCTGGCAATTCCTCAAACATTTAAACACAGAGTTACCATACGACCCCACAGTTCCACTCTGAAATACAGACACAGAAGATAGGTCCACACAGAAACTTGTACTCTAGTGTTTACAGTAGCATTATTCATAATAACCAAAAGGTGGAAACAACCCAACTGTCTGTGAACGGACATACAGACAAACAAAACGTGCTACTGCCATGCAGTGGAATACTACTTGGCCATAAAAAGGAATGACACCTGCCACAATTCGGATGCACCTTGAAAACATTAAGCTGAGTGAGAGAAGCTGGTCACAAAAGACCACATACTACACGATCTTATTCACATGAAAGTCCAGAATAGGGAAATGTATAGAGTCAGAGAGTAGCAGAGTGGTTGCCTAGGGCTGGAAGGGAAAGGAGGGGGAAGGTGGGGGTGACAGTTAAAGGAAAGAGTTTCTTCTTGAGGTGAGGAAAATGTTCTAAAACTGACTGTGGTGATGGCTGCACCTATCTGCGAATATACTAAAGATCACTGAATTACACAATTTAAATGGGTGGCTTGGATGGTACATGACTTCTAGCTCAATAAAGTAGAAGAAATCTTCCAAATATTCAGCAGCAGCAATAAGACAAGGAAAAGGAAATAACCTTCTGTCACTGGCTTGACAAGTCTTCCCCAGAGAAACAGGAGTGTCGGTCTGAGTGGAAGACCAAGGGATGTCACGTGGGCATCTAAGTAGTCACGCTTGGGGTTGGGGATTAGGAGCTCCAGCTTTGGTTCAAACTCCTGGTTCCACGATTTGTTGTGTGGCCTTGGACAAGTAACCTGGCCCTTTAAGCTCGTTTCTCAATCCGTAAAAAGGGGTAATAATACTTATCCCACAGCACGCTTGGGCAGATGCGAAAGCTAAGTCACACACATCCTTTAGCGCCCAACAAACGACAGCCACTGTCGCCATTATGACAGTGGTTGCCCTAACAGCGTTTGCTCAGGACCCTCTGGGATTTCAGGGCGCTGAATTTGGCTCTGAGGGGGTAAATCAGATAAGATCTCTCCTGGAGGAATTTTCAAACACCAGGAAACCCCAAATCCACTGTTATTAAAACCAGAAAGTTCACTAGAAATTAGTGTTTCTCAGAGTAAGGTCTTCAGATATGTTCTCAAGATCCAAAAGTTCTCACAAAGAATTTGTAATTCACTGTTTTCATTTTTTAAAAAATCAATATACGGGAATGCCCATGAGATTTCAGCCCCCAAATAGTATAGTGCTTGTGACTGAGTTGGCACTTGTGCCTATGAATTCCTGGCCCGGCTCTCGCCCCTCCCTACCACCCGTGGCTGTGTGACTCTGGACTAGGCTCTGTCTTACAGGTGGCCTGGACTTCTTCATTCCTCTATCTTGGGTCCAGCCACGTGACTTGTTTGGCCAATGGGATATTAACATGCATGATGCAAGCACAGGTTTGAAATGTGCTTGTGAGGGTGGGCTTGCCCGCGGGGCCTCTGTCTTCACAGGAGAAGAGCTTCCCCAGGGAGCCCCCGGCTCTTCAGTCTGGGCCCAGAACAGACACATTTGGAGTGGACCAGGCACTCGGTGGGGACCCAAGCTTACCCTGCCACTGGAGGCTGAGTAGCCCAGCCGAGCCCAGTTAAATCAGCCCAACCGCAGGCAACCAGCAGACACATCAGAATAAATGAGGATCTGCAGTCAACCAGCAGATACCTGAGCAAAAATCAATGACTGCTTTTCTATGCCTGGGGGCAGCAGACCAGGGCCTGAAGGCTAAATCCAGCCCCCCTCCCTGTTTTATACAGCCCACCAGCTAAGAACGGTTTGCACATTTCTAAATGGTTGAAAATAAATCAAAAGAAGACTATTTCATCATGTGACAATTACATGGAATTCAAATGTCAGTCTTCATAAATAAAGTTCTAACTAGAACACACACTTCTGGCTGCTCTCACACTACGATGCCAGACCTGAGTAGTGAGACAGACCCGGTAGGCTCCACAAAGCCTAGAACACTTACTATCAGGCCCTTTACACAAAAAGTTTACCCACCCGGGTTCCACATCATTGAATTTGAAGGTAGCTGGTTACATAATAACAGCTGACTGTACCATACCAACTATTACTGCTTGCAATGAGCCAATGATAAAAAGAACAGATACAAACTTAATATGTCAAGGACGCATTCTGGCAAAGACTAAGAAACATCGCGGCTATTGCATCAGCAAGAGTTTCCAGTGTTTCAAATACAGACAAACAAATAAAGAAAATAAAATATCACATGGCACACAAAAGCACAGGCACGTCAGAACGCCACCAAAGAAATTGTGTCTAAGTTGTCACTATTGCATTCACTCTATAAACAGCAATTTAGTTGCAGTAAAATGTCATCCAAAACAGGACACTGATTTTGTTAGTTTGAATTACATTAGTTTGTGTAGTTCTCTGCATTTTATGTTTGTCTGTTTTGGTTGTATATCTGTTTAACAGCTATGAGAAATGTTGTGTTCATCTAGCTTTTACGTTTAAACCTTTTAAAGTAACTTTGGAATAAAATTAACATAACATTGGGGCCCCATAAACATTAAAAGTCAAACACCTGACCAACAGGTACATGAAAAGATGTTCAACATCACCAGTCATCAGGGAAATGCAAAGCAAAACCACAATAAGGTATCACTTCATGACTGTCAGAATGGCTTTCATCAAAAGTACAAGAAATAATAAGTGTTGACAAGGGTATGGAGAAAAGGGAACCCTTGAGCACTGTTTTGGGAATGTAAATTGGTGCAGCCAGTATGGAAACCAGTATGGAGGTTTCTCAAAAAATTAAACACAGAACTGTCATATGATCCACTATTTCCACTTCTGGGTATTTAACCAAAGAAAACTTAGCTCAGAAAGAAATCTGCAACCCCATGTTCATTACAACATAGCCTGTAACAGCCAAGAAATGGAAACAACCTAAGTGTCCATTAGTGGATGAATGGATAAAGAAAATGTGGATAGATATACAAGAGGATGCTTTTCAGCCATAAAAAAGAAGGAGATTCTGCAGTTTGCAACATGGATGGGCCTTGAGGGCATTATGCTAAGTCAAATAAGTAAGACCAAGACAAATACTGCATGATCTCACTTACATGTGGCATCTAAAGGAAAAACAACAACAAAACAAAATAAAACCCCAGAAACTCAGAATTCATAGATACAGAGAAGAGATTGACAGTTGCCAGAGGCAAGGAGTGAGGAGGTTGTCAAAATGCGTGAGATGGTCAAAATAAAATAAATTAGTCCTGGGCATATTAATATACAGCGTGGTAACTACAGTAACATATATACACATATTTTTAGAAGTCACCTCAATATAACACAAGTGAGAAACACAACTGCAGAAGAAGCGCTGAGGAGACCAGGAATGTTGAAGGTCAAGTTTAGAGCCAACTTATATTAGAAATATTGGACTAGTTCAGAATAGTTTTTCATGCTTTACTTTTGTTCCAATATAATAGATTTTGAGAATTATAGGCTCAGTTTCAGCCAAAACTAGCTCAATAGCATATTATTTTTGGGGGGGGATGGAATATCTGTGGTTCAGTTCATGATTCAATAATCAAACAGCCACCATTTCTAAAACAGCTATACAAGCCAGGCTATTTAATGCTTCTGGTAATAAGAGAAATCTCAGGAGGGAGGCACATATTTTTATTCTTGGAAAAGCTGACATTGAATCAGCAGTGTTTTAAGATCCGTAACATCTTAGAACATGAGAAAAGCAACTTTTTTCGAGCATCATCTTCCATTTTTCTTCTAAGCACACGCTGTACTCCTGCTGCACCTGTCACCAATTCCCCATCTCTACATCACACGTGCCCCCGTGCACATGCCGTGCCCGCGGCTTGTGATTCCGTGTTCCCTCAGTTCCTGACTCCACTGGTCACAATTCAACTCATCCCTCAAAACCTAGTCCAGGCTTAGAAGCAAGGACACCCCAAGAACAACGTGCACATCTAATGCTCAGAGATTTGATTTCTAGGTACCATTTCTCACTGAAACAAATCAGAGCTCCTAGGAGAGATGGCTAGAACATCTTTTTTTTTTGTACCAGAAAGTAAGGAAATCCTAAAAGAAGGACAAAGAGTCTGAACGAGCTCCCGCTGGCCAAATCTAGGGCAATTTAAAGCTCAAAATGAATAACGCTGGGAATGGACTAGAACACACTGAAGGGAAAAAAAAAGAATCCACGAGTCCACGCTGATAGTAAAAATAACTGTAAAATGAGGGATGGGGTGGGAGAGAAAGTTGACCACTGTTTTTTTAACCAAAGAATGTCAAGTCACAAATGTAGAAGGAATGGTTAAAAATCATTTCAAACCAAGAAAAATAATTGATACAGACAAGAATCATCAATAGTTGCTAAGACCACTGGGTTAAAGAGAAGACAAACGGACCTCGCGTTTTCCTGTTATCTGTAGTGAGAAAGACACAACATCCTTGGTGCCAAAAATCTAGAATCTGAATCTACTGTAGAGAAACAATCAGACAAATCTAAAACGTGGAACATTCGGCAAACAACTGCCCTGAACTCCTCCAAAGTGTCAATATTGCGAAAGAGAAAAAAACAATGCAGGGAAACTGTTCTAGGATAAAGGAGACTAATGAGACATGACAACTAAATGCAATGTGTGATGCTTGAGTGGGTCCTGAATGGGGGGGAAACTATAAAGGCCATTACTCAGGGCAATTGGGAAAATCTGAATATGGATTATAGTTGAGACAGTACTGTATCCATGGTTAAACTTCCTGAACATAACAATTATATTGTGATTATATCGGACAGGGGTCAGCAAGCAACAGCCGGCAGGTCAAATCCAGCCCCTCATCCTTTTTCATACAGCCTGGGAGCTAAGCATGGTTTTGCTTGCTTTTTTAATGATTGAAAAAAAAAATTTAGGGGGTATCATTTCACTTGTTAGATTTTCAAAATGTATACGAAATTTCAATTTCATTGGAAGTGATATGAAATTCCTATTTCAGTGTTTATAAATGAAGTTTTATTGGAACCCAGCCACGCTTATTCATTTATGTGCCACCTATAGTTGTCTTCACTGTACGATGACAGAGCTGGCCAGCGGTGACAAGGGCCGCACGGCCCACGAAGCCTAATATCTGTAACTATGTCTCAAACAGTTCAGAAAATACAAATGAAAAGACTGTGTGTGCGCGTGTGTGCGTGTGCGCGCGCACGCATGCACACGTGTACCTACACGGGCCTGGGGGTAGATACATAGAGAGAAATTTAAGCAATTGTTATAAAAGGTTAGCAATAGGGGAATCTAGACACAGGGTGTGTAGCTGTTAATTGTACTGTTCTTGTAACTTTTGTATAGAGTTTGAAATTTTCAGAATTTAGGGTTAATAGAAATTAACAAACAAACGTGAAAAGCACGTGCTCATACTCTCACATACACAAAAGTCCAACCTGTCTCAAATATCCCTTCTTTCCTTTCCTTCCTAGAACAGCCCATTATGCTTCCCTTTGCTGAACGCCCCCCAAGCTTGGTCAGACCTGCCTGCTGCCGCTGACGTCACAAAGCACTGCACGTGTCTGCTTACACTTCATCTATCCCAGCTACTCGGGGGTTTTCGGACTCTGTTCTGGAGGGCGTGCCACGAGCTTTTGCACATGCAATTTCCACTTTTAAAACAAATCTCCATTTTATGATGGACGCTGAAATGGAACACACTGAAACACCATTTCACGTCTGCTTCTCCCCAGAACAGTAGGAGTCTGGCAGGCGGACAGGCTGGCTGACAGCAGCTGAACAATCCCACCACATTGTTTCCTCTTTGTAAGGAGCCCTGGGAAATCTCCCACCCAGCATTTACCCAGCAAAGCAGACATCCTCGGGAGTTACCTGGGGCTTCTCATGTTATGGCTGGAGAGCACTGGTAGCTAAGCAGGCTCGCCTTTTCCCACTGGCTGCCGGATTTGGACCCTCTATAGCTAAAAGTACACAGACGGGTCATTATGGTATGCATTTTTAGCCTCATTCCTGGCTCCATTTAGGGTCTCCACCCTTGTTTTTCTTTCTTCTCTCTCTCCCAGTTTTAATATGCTATCATGTTATATTTTATATATCCTGCTAGGCTGCCCTAAATCCCTTCTGGAACCAGACTGGGTCTAAGTGAAAAACTGAAATAGAAACCCTGTGCTGGCCTCCTCTTTCTTCTGCCTCTTTACCAAACCATATGGCTGCCTGGCACTCTCTCCCCGAGCACCTCATGCCTGCAGCATCGTCCCTGGCCTGCAGTGTCTGAGGGCAGCCTGGCAGTCTTGGCAATGACTTATGGAGACAAGTAAGTAGAGGAAGGAGCACTTCTTTTCTAAACAGCCAGAACTGAGTGCAAAACTCCTTTTTAATGATTCCTTCAAGAAGGACATGAAGGAGGGATGCAAAGTGGAAATGGTCATTTGGTTCATCTATACCCAGGCCCTGTCCCTGCACTGCACTGTACACAGCGGGATCAGTTTTCTTCTGGGTTGAGAGAGATCAAGAGGGAACTTGTACTGGGCAGGAAGGATGAATGGAACAGAGTCAACCAAGGCTGGGAGGTAGGAATAGGCAAGACAAGTAAGGGAGATGGAGAGGACCAGGAGGCCAAATGAGAGGGTGGGTTCTAGAGTCAGACTGCCCAGGTGTGAATCCCAGCTCAGCTACTCACTAGCAGTTTAGCTTTGTGCAGGACTCACCCTCTCCAGGCCTCAGTTTTTTCAGCTGTGCAATGGATAGAATAAGACCTCCTTCACAGAGGCATCGCTGGGATCAAATGAGATCATGCTGTGAAGTGCTGAATATAGACCCCGCCACACAGTAAGAGCTCAGTACACGTTAATGGCTATGCTCACCCTTACGGTATCACCACCCCTCCCACTGGGGGAGCCACCTCTCCCCTCTCTCTCACCATTCAGCCAGCCCATCATCTGAGCAGGCAGAGCTCTTCCTCATTCCTATTTTGCCCCAACTGAGGATGGACATGCACGCGCGCGTGCGTGCACACACACACACACACAGGCACTGTTCAAGCCATTTTGCACATCTGTTCTCTCTAGATCTTCAACGCCTCTCACTTCTTTGGATCACAAAAGTCAAAGCCTCCATATGGTCCTGCGACCTCCAGCCACACCCTCCCCGCACCCATCCATATGTTGCAGCTCAGAGGCCCTTGGAAGGAACCTCCAAGGGAGCAACATTGCTGCCTCTGATCCCACCCTTGAACCACGGGCCACGCCCACTCTTGATGGGTGGAGCTGGTCTGTGACCAGGCTGCAAACTCCAGGGCTTCCTGTTCTCCCTTTTTTCCAGATCCCAGACCCATGCCAGGCCACAAACTTGGGGAAGCTGCCTTTAGAGACCCCAAGCTTGCCTTGCTAGGCTGTCCCAAGGGGCAGAGTCTGGTGAGGGGAGGAGGGGGTCCTGTCAGCCCTTTGGGCATGACACTAGATTTCCTCCCCTGAGACCTTCCCACAGGCTGAGAAGCCATCAACTTCCTCTCCTACACATCCTTCAAGACCCATCCCCAATCTGCGCAGCCAAAACCGGAAGCTCCTGCTCAGGGCCTAGTACCTGGGAATTGTTCTGTGTCTGAGGCTGGATTGAATCTGGACCACATTCAGTGAATGAATATATATATTTGTTGAATATAACCACATTCACTGCTCCCCCTCCTCAGGTGTGTCTCCCCAAGAAGGAACTCCTTAGAGCCTCCAGTATCACACAGACGTGCTGTCTTTGAAGGAACCCCAGGTCTGCCAGGTACCAGCAATGGATGTTGGAGCCTCTTACTTAACCTCTTCAGTTCTGGGTTCACTCATCTGAAGGAGAGGGGCAGCCACCTTCACCCAAGGGACTGTTTTGAGGGAGAATGTTGTATACACTTAACATATAATTGCTCAAGGAGCAGTCAGACTTTTAAAACAAGTCGGTTACCCTTGCTGGCTCCCTCTTTTCACCTCCTGCTCTTACTTCAATCCACAGCAATGTGGCATTCACCCTTGAAACCGCCCCTGCCAAGGACACCAAGACCTGAGTGTGTCACCTGAGCTAATAGGCTCTCGGTCCTCAAGCTTCTCACCCACTGCAGCCCTGACCCCACCACCCGGCCCTTCCCTGGACTTCAGTTGCATAAATTTATATGTTTGGTCTCCGTCCCCTTCGTATCCAGGCATCTTCCTGCAGCTGCAGACCCCCACACACTGACGCGCCCTGGGACAGCTCCACCTAGCATCTCATTGGCACCTCCAGCTCTACGCACCCCAACCTCCATTCTCCCCAATCTCAGGTCACCTCTCTGCACATTTTAGCAGATGTCCCCACAAACACACAAGCCCACTGGATTAGTGTCCTCTTACTGCTATACCAAATGGCCACAAATACAGTGACTTAAGACAACACAAATTTATTGTCTCACTTTTCTGAAAGTAAGAAATCCTAAAATCAAGTTGTCGGCAGGGCTGAGTTTTTTCAGAAGGCTTGAGGGAAGAGTCTGTTTCCCGGCCTTTTCTAGCTGCCTGCATGTCTCAGCTCCTGCCTCCTTCTCTATCTTTCAGCAGCAGAGCATCTTCCAATCTTTTCTTCCTCTCCTGCCTTTCTCCTATAAAGATGCTTATAATTACAGTGGGCCCACCCTGATCATCCAAGATAGTTTCTCCATCTCAAGATCCTTAATTTAGTCACACATGCAAAGTCCCTTTTACCAAACAAGATAACAACACTTTCACAGGTTCCAGGGATCGGGACACAGCCATCTGTGGAGAGCCATTATTTGGAGAGCCCAGCATGCTTACCTTCCTTCATCTGCTCCAAATCTCTAGGAGATCCTCCAGGGACAGAAGAAAGGTTGATCTACCTCCTTTCCACATCCAAGGTCTCCATGTGACCCTTCTCTGGTAATACAAAAGCTTACCCATCGTGCCTTTTCTCCACTCTATATCCAACCATTTCCTCAGCAGGACTCCCTCCACTGGGTTTTTTTTTTTTTTAAGGAAGTTAACATCTCATGAACAAACTCCCTAGCTCCTAGTCTTCCTTCAACCATCACCCTTCCTGTCTCTCTCCTCTGCTTTGTATCTCTAATCAAACCTCTGAGAAGTACCTATATGGGTCACCTCCACTCTAATAAGGTTCCCATCTCATTACCCTTCTGCAGGATTTCTCAACCCTGGTGCTATTGACAAGTGAGGCCAGACCACTCTTCGTTGTAGGAGGCTGTCCTGTGCATTAGGAAAGGTTGAGCTGCATCCCTGGCTTTTACCTTCTAGATGCCAGGAGCATAGCCCCATCTCAAGGTGTGATGGCCCAAAATACCTCCAAACATTTCCAAGTTTCTCAGAAGGGGGACAGGGGGTACACATTGCCAGGTTGACAACCACAGTCTTATAGTGACAGATCTTGCTGAAGTCGCCAATGATGTCCCTGGCACTAAATCCAGTGGACACTTTTGAGCCCTCCTCTTGCCTGGCTTCTCAGCAGAATTTGACACTGTTGGACATTCTGGCCTTCCCACCTCTCGGGCTCCTCTTGCTCTGCCTCCCGTGCAGGATCAAGCTCCCCTTCTGCACAGCTTTTGAAGTTCCTCAAAGCTTAGTCTTAGGCCCTCTCCATCTCTCTCTTAGCCCGTTCTCCCTGGGGCCTGCGCTCCACTCCTCTGGCCCCGCTGACCACCTCTGCATAGATGACTCACCAAGTGACATCTCCAGACCTCCTTTCCATGCTCTGAACCCATGTATCTAACTGCCTAGTCGACATCACCACTTGGATATCCTGACATCACTCTAAACTGAAGTCCAAAACCCAAATCAGGATCTTTCCCCCAACCTAGTTCCCTTCTGGCATTCCCCATTCTCAGAAAAAGGCACCATTCCTGACTTGTAGGGAGAGGAACACCGCAGGAGGGGTTCCTGACACTTCCCTCTCCCTTACTTAAGCCAACTGGTCTCTTTCCAAGTCAAATCTCTTTCATCTCTGAAACAGTTTACAAACCAGTTCACCTGTCTCCATGTCTCTGCTCCACCCTAGCCCAAGCCTCCACCATCGCCGCCTTAGACAGTGACCACAGCCCCCTGATGACCAAAACCTCCATCCCATTAGTTTGCCAGCCTGCAGCCAAAGTCATCCTTTCAAAACATAAATGAAAGCTTTTCATTGCTCTTAAAATAGAGAACGAAAGTCACAGTTCAGCCCACTGGGCTCTATATGACCAAGAATCTGTCTCCTCCAGGCCCTGTGTTTGCAGCACTCCAGGCACGCTGACCTTCCAGTTGCTCAAACACACTGTGCTCTCTTCTGCCACAGGACCTTTGCCCATGCTGTTCCGTCCATCTCCATGCCGTTCACCAATTACCACCTGGCGGGCATTCTCTTCTTTCAATCACAGCCTATAAGGAAGCCTTCCCTGACTTCTGACCACATCAAATCCCTTGTTTGTTCACTTGTCTCCTAGCCTCACTGTCTCCATCAGCTTTCAGAGTCATCATTTTACATGCACTTATCTTACTCTTTAATTCATTCCATCCTCCCCACAATAAACTCTAGGAGTGCAGGACTAATGTCTGATCTGGCCCACCATTGTGTCCCCAGAGCCAACCCAGTGCTGGGCACAAAGGAAACCCTTTGGGTTTACCTAGTAATTAATGAATGACCTTTCTCCCCCCTAGCCTGCCTTTCTCTATTGTCCTCTTATTTATGTTCAAGTTTGATGCCTGAAAGTCATCTTTGATAATCCTTTCTTTTTGGATCTTTAAAAATCCTTTTTCCTCACCCTCACATCTTGTCTACCAACAAATCTTGAGGATTCTCCCCGCTAAATCTCTCCCAGATGTGATCATCTCTAGTACCTGAGTTTAAGCCACCATCTTTCCTTATGTAAACCCCCACCCCAGCCTCTTACCTAGAATCCCAATCCTCCATCCTGCAACCCACCAACTCATACCTCTGCCTGTAATGCTCTGATGGCTTCCCCTGGCCCGCAGGATGAAGGATGCACTTGTCACGGCATGCGAAACATAGCAGGATCTGGCCCCTGCCTCCTTCTCCTGCCAATTCTTGCCACTTTGTCTCCGGCTTACTGCTGTCACCCCACTGGACTTCTCAGGGGTCCTGTCTCTCAGGTGTTCTGTCTGCTTGGATCATTTTTCCATTCCCCTTCCACTAAATGCTACTCATCCTTCAAGTCTCAGACTAGAGGAAATCTTGCCCAAACCCCTCAAGTAGACCAAGAACAACAACAATAATAATAGCTGATATTCACCGTGTGCTCGCTAAGGGCAAGCAGGACTCAGAACTCTGCAGTGACGACTCAGCTCATCTTCACCATCAGCTATGATTATGCCGGCACAAAGGTTGAATGACTTGTCCAAGATCGCATTAGATAGTAACTAGCAAACCTGGCTGATGTAATGAACTTGGGCTCCAGCTCCCAAATTCCTGAGCACTGTGAACGCTGCCATCTCCCTCTACTCCCAGAGCGTCCTGTATTCCCCCTTCAGTAGCTACTGTCACATGTGCGTGTCCTTGTTCACAGACTGTTCTCCCCACCAGACTGCCCACTCCCTGAGGGCAGGGACCATGTCTGTCTCACTGGAGGCTTTACCTCTAGCACCAGGCATTACTGCTTTTTCAGCTGAACGTCACACTCTGCATCGCCACAGCGCCCAGCTCCAGGTCACCCACTCCAGAGGAGGGCTTGGGTAAACCATAAATGTCATACAATGGCCCACCAGACATACACATGAGGATTCACGGGGAAACTGCCCCACCGCTGGTTCTGCTGACTACTGCCAGATGGGGCTCCTCCACATGCCCCTTGACCACCAAGGGTCACAGCCACTCAGCCTCAGTAAGGGGACAGCAAGATCCATCATCCACGAGTCCGGGAGTGATGGCAGAAAAGCTCTGGGGCCAGGCTGGGCCAGCGTAGGGCTCCCCCTGCTGGTTTCCTTCCATGTTCGTGGCGCCCTCTTCCCAGGCACAGCCCAGGAGACACTCACCAGCCACGAGAAGAAGCCAGCTGATTTGTCCTGGGTGGAGATCTGTCCCTCATAGGGACCGAAGATGTGGCCCTTGGGGATGACCTCATTTATGCATCGCACGTCATTCTCCCCACTGGCTTCCTTGACCACCTCCATGCCCTGGGGGATGGTGAGGGCGGCCCGGTCTGGGATGCCCACGGGCACCGGCGTGTCAGACACAAACACCGGGGGACCGTGGTTCGGGCACTCATCCACAAAGTACTCCTGGCAGGACTCGCAGACTGGAGGGATGGAAAGAGGAAAGAGAGCCTCAGTTGCTGCAGAGAGGAAAGACCCCCACGGAGGTGGCTGAGGGGCTGATGGGACGCCTACCCTGAGGACAGCATCGGGCAGTAGAAAGCACACAGCAGGGGACTCGGGGGTCCCAGCCCTGGCTCCATCCCAGCCAGCCACAGGCCCCTGAGTCTTCTTCAGTAGCCAATAACCCACTATCTTCCGTGAGGGCTCAAAGGACATGCCTGCCAACGCTAAGGAAGCCAGTAGCTCCCTTTGTTTCAAATTTGAAAAAACAGAAGAAAGACCATGACTGGAGTCAGATGGGTCTGGCATCTGTAGGGGGATTTAACCCTCACCGAGCCTCAGTGTCCTCCCCTAGAAAATGGGACCAAATAATAGACACCTCGGTGGCTGATGGTGAGGATGAACTGAGGTCTGGACCTGTGTCTGGTACATCATAGGTGAAGGCATGTCATGACTATTATGACTGCTGATTCCCTAACCAGGGGTGGGGTGGGGGGTGGGGGTGAAGGGCAGAGTAGCCAAGAATAGCCCCAAGCTCCACTTACACCAGAAGTCCACTTGCTGGAAGCTTTTGGGCATGATGAGGTCACGCTTCCCCTTCAGTTTCTTGGGCTCCACTTCCATGGCGGATGGGTCTGATCTCCTAGAGCTGGCCAGGACAGGGGCCAGTAAAGAAAGCAAAGAAGCCATCAGAGTGAGAGGCTGGTGGGCGGAGAAGCCAAGGACTTGGCCAGGAGGCTCTGGGGCTTCGGGGCAGGTGGAGGAAGCCCAGCCAGACTGCTCGTTCATTTGGTGCAGGAGGTAGTGGAAAGGTAGGAGTCCAGAGGCTCAGGCCTTCTTGGGCCACTGCTTGGGTTTTTCTAGAGCCTGCGCTCACCTCTGGTCCCAGGAGCTGCCCAAAGCAGGGGAAGAAGATGAGCAAAGAGGAAGGTCTCGCCTCAGGGTCTCCAATCAACCCAGCCCAGTGATGCCCCCCTTCTCCCTCTCCTGTCCCCCAATAGGGGCCTCACCAGGGTTGGCCATACTCCTGGTCGCGAAGTGGTGAGCAGACCTCTGTCTTCACCACCGTCACCATCTCCCCCACGGCCGCCTTGGTCTGCGCCAAGCACTCCTTCATGTTCTCAGTCATTCTGTCCTGGGGACGCGAAGGCGGGACCAGCACAGGAAGAGGATCAAAGAGACAGGGGAAGAGGGGTGAGTGGCGGAGAGGGCAAGCGGGGGTCCCGTGGAGTCTGGTTACCCTCCCTGCCATCCCCAGAGGAAGCGCTTGAGAACACAGACAACAAAAACAGCTGTAGCCCGGCCAAGAGGAAATGCCATTTCTATCCCAGGCTGGTCCTGGGGACGACTGGAGCCACCAGCCCCATGGGGTCAGGGGCCGGGAGGAGCTCAGGCCAGGAGGCAGAGCTGGGAAGCACAGCCTGGATCCCAAGACCAAAGGGCAAAATGTAGGAGGGACCCACAGGAGCCTAGGCACAAAACTCTGCAATGGTGAGCAGGGGAGGGATCCACAAAGGTCCCGCTGGGGCCAAGGGGTGCAGGCAGATGAAATGAGCCCGGCGCTCCTGGCAGCTCAGCCCCTCACCCAGGGGCGGCCAGGGAATGCTGCCAGGCTCGCTTTGCCAGCTCAGAGCAGGTACAGGCGGGGCCTGGGGGTCCTCGTGTGGGCCGGCCCTGACTCCAAGCCCCACCCAGCTCTCTCTAGGGGAGTCTCCCTAGTCCGCAGCTTACCGCCCTCCTCCACCACCGCGCCGGGCTTCAGCCCCTCCCTTGGCACCCCAGGGTCCTCATGCCAAGCCCCGGGACACTCTTCAGGCCAGGACAGCGCTCAGCTCGGGCTGGAGCGCGCTCGGCCCCGGGACTGGGCGAGCAGCGTGTGTGACTCACTACCCGGGGCCCCGCTGGCCACACCCCTGCTCCTCGGCTAATCAGCCCCCTGCTCCCCACCGGGGCCCCAAAGCCGCCGGCAGCGGGGAGGGGTGTGGGGAAACGTGACGGCCGGCCCCCTCCTCCGAGCCGGCGGGGACTGGGGGCGCGCGGAGGGGGGCGGGGGCGGCCCGGGCCGGGCCAAGCCGCCCCCGCCACAGCCCCCCGGGGCGCCCCCGCCCCCGGGGCCCGGGGGTCGTCGCGGCCGCGTGTCCGGCGGGGAAAGTGTGAGATCCCGCGAGCGGGCCGGGGCGGCGCACGGGTCTGGCGCAGGGGCGGCGCGGGGGGCCGGGGAGGGCGCGGGCTCGCTCTCTCCCTCTCACCAACCTTCCCGGCGGGGCGCTCCCTGCCCGGCCCGGCCCGGCCCGGCCCGGCCCTGCCCAGCGCCCGCCCCCCGCCCGCCAGGCCCGGCATTCCTTGCGGGGGCATGTGGCTTCTTGCCGGCCCCGGGGGCACGCAGTTGGCTGGCGGCCGGGAGGGGGGCGCGCGGGGAGCGGGAGGAAGCGGGCGCCCGGGAGGGGCCCCGCCTGGGAGGAATTCCAGCCCCTCCCGCGGGGCTCAGCCCCCACGCGGGCCGGGGGGCGCCGGGCGGGCGTCTGGTGAGGAAGATAGCGCGGGGGAGGCTGGGCCCCGCGGCCCACCGAGCGCCCTCCCAGCCTCGGCAGCCCACTGGGCTCCGTGGCGGCGCGGCCAGAGGGACGCCGGACACCCAAGTCTCCGGCCACCCACCGACGCACGCCCCTTTCCCCACCTGTGCGGCCTAGGGTGAGGATCCGCATCTGCCAGGGGCCGCACGCTTGATGCTTAGCTGACCTCACAGCCCACAGAAGGGTCCCCAGCCAGCCATGAGGGGGCAGAGGTTGGGGGGTCACGGAGCCAGGAACCTAGTGCTGGAAGATGTCAAGTGACTCGCTCAAGGTCACGCAGTCCATTCTTGGTGAAGACTGGACTGGAGCCTGGGGCATTCTCAGAGTAAATTGGTAACAGGAGAACCCCTGTTGTAAGCGTTTTTGATTCAGGGCTGGTTCACCTCCATGCCACACCCTTAGCCGTCTTCTTCCAGAAGGATGGCTGGACTCACCCTTGGGTCCTTAGGTGGGTTCAGGCCTCAGCCCACAGGTCCAGATGGGGGCAAGACCGAATGGATTTGTAAAGGCTCACTGAACACCCCTGCCCTGAGTAGCACTTCTCACCTGGATGGACAACATTCACACACAGCACATCCTGAGGCAGTTAGTCTAGAGGTTAGCAGCCTGGGCACCCAGATCCCACTGCCTGTGTTCAAACCCCACTGATTGGCTATGCGACCCTGGGCAGGTGTTAAGGACTGAAAGTTTGTGTATGCCCCATCAAAAAAATAAATAAATAAATAAATAAATAAATTCCTATGTTAAGCCCTAACCCTCAATGTTTCTGTATTTGGAGACCGGGCCTGTGAGGAGGCGATAAAGGTTAAATGAGGTCATAAGAGTAGGGCCCTAATCCAATAGGTCTGGTGCCCTTTAAGAAGGGGAAGAGACACCAGGGCGCTCTGTCAGGTGAGGACAGTAGGAAGGCAATAATCTGCAAGCCTGGAAGAGAGCCTTCACTGGAAACCAAATTAGCCAGCACCTTGATCTTGGACTTCCCAGTCTCCTAAACTGTGAGAAATAATGTCTATTGTTTAAGCCACCCAGTCTATGGCATTTTGTTATGACAGCCTGAGCTGACTAAGACAGCAGTTTTCTGACTTCTTCCGTTTCTTCATCAGGGAAACGGTGATACTATCAAATATTAGATTCTATCACAGACATTGCTGTATTAAACGGACAGAGATGAGTTTGGAGAGAACTCGGCACAGTCCTTGTATCCACTGAAGAAAGCTCATTGAGAAGGTGGGGATGAGTGACATCATTAAGCAGTGGTTTGAATTCTCACCATTGGATTTGATTTAAGTCAGCCATTTGCAAACTCTGGGACTATATTAGGAACTGACTGCTTGGGACCATTTTGCATGGAGCTCTCGTGCTCTGGCCCCTCTGCCTTCCCCTGGCTCCACCTGTATGCCATGCTCCATCCCGCCAGGGGCCTGTGAATTTGCTGTGTACTCCACCTACAGCACACCTGGAAAACTCCTACCCATCCTTCAGCCCTTACTGCCCCTCCATACCCTCTTTAGCCCCATGTTCTTCTCCTCATGTCACCCTTAGAACAGTCTTTTGTTAGCATGATTATTTGATTAATGTCTGTTTCCCATAAGAGGTTATGAGCTCCCCAAGGACAGAGTGCAGGCGTTTCTGTTCACCACGGACTGGCCAGCCCTTGCAACAGTTCCTGGCATCAGGGCAGAACTAGTAAAAGACTAGCCAGGTGCCAGGCATAAACTTTGAAGTTGGTACCCACTCTCCAGGTCATGCCCTTGCAGGACTGGCACCTGAGACTGAGGGCCTCCTTAAATTTTGCACTCCAGGTGACTCGCTTGCCTTACCCTGGGCTCATCCTTGCCTAGCACATGGCATATTCTCAATAGACATTTGCCAAGTAAATTAATGAACAAATGACCCATGTTGTAACTCACTGCCCCCCGCTAATATGTCCTTCTGGCCTCATTGAGAATCTCAACTCTAAAAGAGAACTCAGAGGGGGAGACAGGGTGGGAGGGTTATTGTTCAGAATTCTTTTCTTGGGGCGCTCTCTCATGACCTCTGCCAGGCAGGGTGGGTGAGGCTGGCATTGAGAAGCAGTGAGAGGTTGGTGGAATTAGACTCCTGAGGCCTGGAGTCTGAATTTGATAATAAGCGTAAAGTCTAAACTGTGTGACCACGGGCACATGACTTCAACTCTCTAGGCCTTAGTGTCTTCTTTGGTAAAAAGGAAAGAATCAAAATTGCTCCAGAGAAATCAATGAGACAAAGGCTGGGTCAAGGCCTTGAAAAGAGCCAAGTGCTACAGTTTGTAAGGGATATTAATAGTAAACTGGCTGCCAGAGGCAAGGGGGTGAGCAGGAGGAGAGATGAGAGAGGGGATGGAGGGAAGAGAGACCAAAGAGAGGGGGAAAGAAAGGAGGGAGCAGTGGGCAATAGTAAGAGAATAAAGGCTGAAGGGGAAGAGAGTGAGGAGAGGAAATCAGAGAGAAAAAAAGAAGGTGGGAAGGGACAAGGAGACTGAGAGACAGAGTGAGAGATGAGGGAGAAGGCACTCAGACATTTTTCTAAGTCTTAAATGGTCCTACAAAAACCATCTCCTTATGAGAAAAGGATTCATTTGAATCTCAAAATAGAGATGTCTATTGGCTACTTCCTTTCATGTCTTGTTTTTCCTTTACATCCCATCTTCGTTATGTAAAAAAAAAATTGTGATAATTTATAACATAAACCCATACTCAACAGGACATTTGAGCAATCAGAGACTTTAGGAAGAAAGAATGATGCCAATTAAATCCAGATTCTGTTGCAAGATAGTAATCTAGCTTTCCATTCAGTTCTGAGCCTCCTGGCAGCTAAAGCAAAAAGGGAAACACGATGGGTTACAAGGTATTCATTATTTGACACCTATTTATTGACTGCACAGTTAAGTTCTTGCCATTCGTGGAGGGGTCCAGCTGCCTGGAGAACCAGAATCGAGCATGACTGATGTGCATTATGACTCCCTTCTGTGTCTGCAATGAAGGCCATGGGGACAGGGAGGGAGAAGATAGGATGTGGCAGAATGAAGTTCCATTTAGGAAGACAGAGAAAACAGAGGCTTGTGTCCTTCACTGGGTCCATCTCAACAGGCACTGTCAGGCCTGAGCCAGGTGAAGCTCCAGGAACTGTTTCTGCAGGCAGCTCTGGCCCTGCTTGCCCAGAGAGGGGCTTGGGGGAGGGGTGGTCGGCAGGCCTCCTGGAGGACTCCAAGCTGCTGGCAATGCTCCCTCTCAGCTGGCTCCTCTGAGTCTGCACACGCAGAGATTAGGCATGTTGCAAACCCGGCAGTGAGATGCAGACCAAAGAGGAGGGGACAGAATGAAGCTCAGGAGCCTGTGGCTCTGTTTTCACCCTTGGCAGGGTGCCAGGGTCCTGGAATGCCCAGCAGCCAGTGCGGCCAGAGGACTGGGAGTCTGTACCCACTTGGGGGATCCTAGAGGCTGACATCATGAAAATCTGGCAGGTCTGCTATTATATCCCCCACAGTACCCTCTATTGTCCCCTCTGATGACAAAGAGACAAGCAGTTAGGGGGCTGGCCCAAGTCACACACTGACCTGGGCTGGGGACCCCAAGCCCTGGGTCTCAGTCCTGGCTGTGCTGTAAACTTTTTAGGTGACCCTGAGCAAGTTCCTGCCTTGCCCTGAGCCTCAGTTTCCCTTTCCTGAAAAATAAAAGGTCTAACATGGTTCTTAACAGTAAACCATGGGGGTAATGGTGGGAAAGCATAGAATTATTACAGGGAGTTGTTGAATTTATATATCCAAAAAGCACTGCCTATAGAAAGAATAAATTACATGCCTTGAACTTATAAGTAAGACACACTTGCAAATATATGTAGATACTTCTGTGATGAACAAAAGGTAAATCAATTAAAAAAACATTACTGATTCACAGAATCCTATGTCACCATATGTTTTATTAATCAACTCATACCAGCACAGACACTCACAAGCTATGTGACCTTAGGAAAATTCATTCACCGCTCCTACCTTGGTTTCCCCAGCTGTCCAATGGGACTGATATCAGGACTGATATCATAGGGCTGTTTTACATAGCATAGCACCTGGCATATGATAAATATTAGCTCTCTATAAATATTAGTTCTTTTTATCATCTGTTTTATTTATTATTTTAAAGGTGTAGCACATATCAGGTGGGCATATTGGTGAAAATTTTTTGACATTAAATGAGGGCCTTCACAAGCAGTTAATACCCTTAATAGAAAAACACTTTAAATAAATCTATACTATAATATAGATGTTCGTCCCAGTAGAAAAAACGGAAAAGAAAATGAAAAAGCAATTTGCAAAAGAAAAAAGACAAACGGCCAATGTGCTTTATGGAAAACCACAAAACTTTAATACTCAAATAAACATTAATTAAAACAAATAAATATGACTTCTCCTCTATTAAATTGGCAAAGATTAAAAATCAAGATACTAGTCAGATTTGGCAAGAGTGTAGGGAAAATAACCCTAACGTACCTTACTGGCTGGAATAGAAATCCGTGTAAACTTTCTGCAGGGCAATTTGGCAATGCATATCAAAAGCCTTGAAATGAGAAAAACCTTTGTAGGAGCAATCCCAAATCTAGGAATTCATCCTAAGGATGAAATTAAGTTGTATGAAAAGATCTACCCACAAGGCTGTCCTCTGCAACACTGAGAAACAGGAAACAACTTAAACCTCAAAAACAGGAGAGAAGCTAATACATAACATACAATGAAATATTAGACAGCAATTAACAATGCTTTAGAAGAATATTTATTGACATGGAAACACATGTTCAACAAACTGCTAAAGAAAAATGAAAGGTATGAAGGGAAAGAAGCCAATCTGAAAAGGATGCATCCTGTATGATTCCAACTCTATGACATTCTGGAAAAGGCAAAACTATGGGGACAGTAAAAAGATGTGTGGCTGCCTAGGGTTAGAAAGTGGGCAGGGTGAAGAGGCAGAGTACAGAGGATTTTAAGGGCAGTGAAACTACTCTATATGATGCTCTAATGGTGGATACATGTCATTATATATTTGTCCAAACCTGTAGAATGTATACCACCAGTGAATCTTACTGTAAACTATGGACTTTGGGGGATAATGATGTCTGTGTAGGTTCGGCTGTTGTAATAAATGTATACGCCTCTAGTGTTAACTGTGTAATCAACAAATGAATGCCTGCTGGGGTGGCCAATGGACTGGCCACATAGCTGAGGACAGATGTGTCCGAGCATACCTCCAACTCTTGGAGTCTGGGCTAGTCCTGAGACTGGTACCAGCTGTCCATCACGGGGGAGGTTGTGCGTGTGTCCGGGCAGGAGGTGTATGGGAACTCTCTACTTTCCTGTGAACCTAAAACTTCTCTAAAAAATGAAGTCTTTTTTTTTAATGAAAGTTGTGAAAAGACAGATACAAAATAATTCCATATAAAAATATGTATTTAGCTGTATGGATTTGCACACACAGGTTTGGGAGCACACATTTTGGGATATCACTAGTGGTTAGTTGTGGGGCCTATGTTAAAGAGAGTTTCCATTTTCTTCTGTTTTGCTTAGGAGAAAAAAAAAGTCACTTAAAAATTGTAAAAAAAAACCCTCTTCATACTCATTTAGTTGAGAAATTGCTAATAATTGCTTAGAAGATAATATCTAAGATTCTTCCATCTTTACTCGCTTTTCATTAGACACTGCGATCTATCCAGTTATTTGGGAGGAAGGAGGAATCAAAATTAAAGACTGAAAACCAGGCATGTAAGTGCCACCTGACGCATAGTGGGATGAATGAATCCATCAATCAGGCAACCAACTGAGAAATCAGGGCCCCGGATTTCTACCATGAAGCACCTCTGTTTCAATATTTATGACTCCCATTTTGTCTAGTAAACATACTGTACAAATTGTGTAACAATTCATTCATTTTCCTAGTCTTTCCAATACACACAGGTTATGTGATAACCAGGGTGAACACCCTGGTTAGTTGCTATCATTCTAAGCAAAAGCAAAGAATTCTGGCTCGCTCATTCACTTGTCCTGCTGATTACGGGGAGCTGGGTAATTTTCATTATACTTCTTTATGTTCAAAAAATAGCTCGGTGGATAGACTAGTATGCAGAAATGAGACAGAACCATAACTGCACACTGTAGTATGGATGAGTCATGAGGCTGAGAAAAGAAATGAGACCCCAAGGAGTATATGCTGTATGGCTCAATTTATATGAAGTTTAAAAAAATGAGCAGAACTATGGTAGTTAGAGGTTACTGGCTATCCTTGCAAATAACTAGGAAGGGGAAGGAAGGGGGGTCTTAGGGTGCTGGCTATGTTCTATTTCTGGATCTGGGTACTGGTCCCATGGGTGTGTTAAGTTTGTGAAAATATATTGAACCATGCTATGCATTTTTCTGTATGTATTTATATGTCAATAAAAACAAACAAAAATTCTGCAGGGGCCCTAAGGGCAAGGAACTCCCATGGGGGGACCTCCAACCCCATCCAGCCCCTTATTTTGCAGCTGGAGGAACTGGGGTCCAGCCAGTGGAAGCTCCGGCCTCAGTCACAGCAGATTAGGTTTCAGGCCTTTATCTGCACAGCAGTTTCCACTGAGCATCAGGGCCTGTAGAACAGTCTCTCAAGGTGGTTCCTCCTGCAGAACCTTTTAGAGGTAATGTGTCAACTCCATTGTGGTAAGACTCTGATAAGGAGTTGAAAGAAGCACTTACGAGTTAAGTAGAGAAGATGGAGAAAAACAGCACCTTTTTTATGAGTTTGTTTCTTACAGTAGATACCGCTGGTGGCTTACCTGGATCCCTTTCCCCCTTTTCTCCCACTAACGACGCGGACTTTGTTCAGGTGCTACACTGTCCTCTCCAGACCGACGGCCCTACCCTCGGGAGAAAGCGCGCAGCTGTGGTGGCACGTGGCAGCCGGGTCCTGCGGAAGACCCAGGCAGGAATCACCTCGGGATGCGGCTGGCAGGGCAGAGCAGAGGAAAGGTCTGCTATAGTAATAAGTGTATTTGGTCTTTGTCCCCAGTTCCTGGAGCAGAGCTCCTAAAACCTTTGGAATCTCCCAACAGGAGCACCTTTTGCTATTCCTAAGAAGCCTCTTGCTGTCACACCTGAGTTTATGCTAATGAGGTGACTTAGGATGGGGCCCCTTGATAGACTTAGGACGGGGCCAGAAAGACCAGGAGATTAGAGTTAGAACTTTCAGCCCCATCCACTGACCTGGAGCTAAGGTGTGGCGGGGGTGAAGACTGAACACCATAAAAATTCTTATACAAGATTCACAGAGCTTCCTGGTTGGTGAACACATCCAGATGCTGGGAGGGTGACGTGCCTGGAGGGGCCATGGGAGCTCCACGTCCCTCTCCCCAAACCTTGCTCTAGACACTGCTTCCATCTGACTGTTCTTGAGTTGTACCCTTTATAATAACCAAAAATAGTAAAGCACTGTCCTGAGTTCTGCGAATTGTTCTGGTGAATTATAGAACCTGGGAAGCGGGTCGTGGAGACCCCAGATTAACGTTGGTCAGAAGTATGGGTGGCCCAGGACTTGTGAGTGGCATTTGAAGAGGCGATAGTCTTGAGGGAGTGGGCCCTCAGCCTGTGGGATCTGTGCTAATTCCAGATAGTTAGTTTCAGTTGGTGTCGGAGAATCAGAGCATGGTTTGGTACTGCAAAACATCTCTGAGACATGGTTAAGGCATTAAATCAACTAGTCCTAAAATCTGCCCTACTCCTGTACTCCCTATTTCACTTCTTTTTATTCCAGCCAGACTAGGACAGGGTCTCTGTTACGTGCGGCCAATGCCATCCTCACTGGTACCCTGCCCTACCAACAGTGCAGGCCCCACCTACCCACAGGTCCAGTCTGGCTGGGATCAGAACTCTGGCTATGCCTCTGTAAGGCATCCACCTCCATGGTGCCTTGGCCTATAAAGGGGCAAATGGAGGCTGCAACATTATACCCCCAGTTGCCCCACTCCCCCAAGTCCAAGATCTGACCTGAAGCTATAAACCAAGCTGTCTCCTTCAGGCACTGCTGGTGGGAGTGTAAACTGGTACCTCTAGGGAGAGCAGTTTGGCACCGGGAACCTTTCAAAAATGCACATAACCTTCGATCCTGCAATTCCACGTCTAGGAATTTTTCCAAGACACATGTGTAAGAGTATTCATTGCAGCCCTGTCTGGAATAGCAAAAGACTGGGAACAACCAACATGTCCATATGGATGTTGGTTAAATAAATGATAGCAAATCCATACAACAGGCAGCTGTTTCAAAGGAGGGAATAAACTCCGGCCCCTGCTTCTCCTCTGCCCCTCCCATCCATTCTCCACACAGTAGTCAGGGCAAACCCTTATAACCCAAGTCAGATCAAATGGCCTGCAGTTCAAAAACCTTCATGGAGCCCCAACTCCCGCAGAGCAAACCGCAAAGATCTTCAGTGGCACTCCAGCTGGACCCAGGCTGCCCCCATTCCCTCTGGACCTCATCTCCTACCACTCCCGCTTCACTCCCACCACAGCCACAAAGGCTGCCTTGCTCGGCCTGCTATGAGGCACGCTGCATCCTGAGACTTTGCACTGGCCGTTCCCTCTGCCTGGAATGCTCTTCCCCCAGAGATCCACAGGGCTCACTCCCTCATGGCCATCAGCCCTTTGCTCAATATCACATTCTCTGGCCACCTAGATAAAATTGCAACCCCCTGACACTTTCTACCCCTCCTTCCTTGCTTTATTTTCCTCCGGAGAACTATCACTATCAACTATATGTAGTTCTTATTTATACTATTGGCTGGCTGTCCCCCCGACTAGAATGTAAACTCCAGGAAGGCAGAGATGTATGTCTATTTAGTTCATTGCTGTATCCTCTGCCACTAGAACAGTGCCTGGTGCAAAGTTAAGCACATGACCCAAAATCAAGGTAAAGAAGCATACGTATCATTTGAGAGGCAGCAGAGAACGGTGGTTGAGAGCATGGATTCTGGCCCTGGGCTGCCTGGGTTCAACTCCCAACTGCCTCAACCACTGTGTGATGTCCGGGGAGTACCTTAACCCCTCTGTGCCCAGGAATGTTAATAGCACCTACACGGTAAGGCTGTTACAAGGATTAAATGAGTTAATGTTTGTTATTTACCTAGAATGGTGTCTGGCACGAAGTAAGATATATAAATGTGCGCTATATAAAATAAACGTGCCCTGCTTTAATAAAATTAAAAGGACATACACATTTATATGTGCTTACGTATGCACAGAACAGCTCTGGGCTATGACGGCTGCTGTTTCTGGGATTGAGGGCTGAGAGAGGAAAGAAACTTACTTCCCACTGAATTTTATGCCAGATGCATGCATTTCTAATTTTAAAAATAGATTAGTAATGCCTAGAAGTTAGTAACTGTTGAGGCTGGGCGATAGGTATATAGAAGTTCATTATACTCTTCTATCTTTTTTGTAGACTAAAGAGTTTTAAAATACATATCAGTATTAATAGTTTAAAAAACAAGTTCCAGCCTATCCCACCACTTCCCCTCCCAGCAGGCCAGCAAATAGAACGGAAGGGGAGACGGCATCTGCTGATGGGGTGGGGGTAGGCGGCGGGGGGCTCCTTCCAACCACCTGCTGTCCCCATGGAAGGGGACCCTGAAGTCCAAGCAAATTCCCTGAGGTCCACCTGGCTCCAGGTTTCCCAGCACCAAGTAGACCACAGCCAAATAAGGCCGGGGAAGAAGGGGGTGTGCCTGCTGAGGGCCAGGGTCAGGCTGCAAGCAGTGTAGGGTCTCTGGGCTGAGCTACCAGGGGCTCAGGGAGGCCACACTTGCAGATGTCAAAGCTGTCGAAACGGGAGGATGGGAAGGTCTTGACTGAAAGACGCCTGGCAATTTACATGCATTTAAGGATAATTAGAGACATTCTGCACTGATTGCTTGCTGAGTGCCAGGCAGAAGCTGGAGACCAGACATATCCTCTGGTGTCCCCAGCTCCTTACCTCTATGATGCTAATGCAGAAGGCAGAGAGTTTTTAAGCAGGGTGTCCCCAAGTCACACCTGTGGCTCTGAAGGGGCAGGGGAAGGTGTGCTCTCAAATATCACTGCATCCTACAGGCTGTTAGAGATGAAAGGTTGCGCCCAGGCCTCCTGGTTCAAGCCCCTCCTTTCTAGATGAGGAAATGGAGGCCCAGAGGGGAAGTGACTTGCCCAAGGCCTCCCAGAGGAAGACTCCAGGAGATACAAACCCACCACCATCTAGTCTGAGCTCGGCAGCCCCTCCCCCACCCCTCTGTCCTCCCAGCCCCTCTCCACGCTGCACTTACATGTTCTTAGCTTTCTTGCCTCTATACTCCTCCCAACACATCCATGGAGCTGAAGCCTCTACTTAGCGAGGTAGGATCCTGGTGAAACACCATGTGGCATTTTGGCCACAAGGAAAAGGGTCCCACTGTCTGCACCATGAGACTGGAGGGAAAGGGCTGCAGGTGGAGGGGCTGAGGACCATCAGGGGCCCAGTGGGGCAGGCGCCAGCCTTCACTTCTCCTGCAGTCTCCTTTTCCTCCCTCCCTTCCTCCCTGCTTCATCCCGCGCCTGCCCTGCCCACTGGCTGTGTATCCACCCAGTCCTCCCTGGAATTTCAGAATTAAAGAAACCTCAAAAGTCACCTAAATCCTTGTTTCTCCAGGTGTGGTCCTCAGCAGCAGCGGGGGCCATCACATGGTGCTTGTTGGAAATGCAGAGTCCTGAGCTCCACCCCAGATCTTCCGAATCAGAGCCTGCCTTCAAACAGGAGAATCCCCAAGACATTTGTGTGCACAGTAGAGTTTGAGAAGCACTGGTCTAAACTGCAAGCGACTGGAAGCTTCAGTGTATATCATGACTGAGCACGCACAAGTACCTCTAACGGGGAAGTCACCACCAGGCAACCAGGCAACCACCCCATCTTTAGACAAGAAAGTCGTGTGTGTGTGAGTGTGTGTGTGAGTATGTGTGTGTGAGTGTGTGTGTGAATATGTGTGTGTGTGCGTATGTGATGGAAGAGGCGGTCCCCCATGGGTCCTGAGCATACTCTGCAGAGTTGGTCCAACTGTAAGCCTGCACCATCCTCTGACCCTGAGCCATTTCTATGGCTGGTCACATAGGTAACTAAGTAGGTCATGGCAACCACAGCATGAATAGTGTACAACTGCTTGCTCCCCAGAGCAGGGGAACTGGCTGGTTGACTGTTTGCTACAGCAGGTGCCGAGCTCTCAGCCCTAAGTTCTTCCAGTGCGGTGTAACCCACGGTCACCATCTGGGTTCATCATGTCACCCCATGGGACTTGGGAGCATGGTAACCAGTGCTACCATGCTGATGGTCCTGCTGTCCTGTGCTGGGAGTAATAAACCGTCTTGCTGATCTGAAGAGTCTTGGCCATGAGTAGCATCTATGCCATGAGATGGGGGTTCTTCCTTGACTATATGTATGTGTGTAGGTGTGTCTATATGTCTGTGTGTGCCAGCAGTGGCCATGTATGAAGAAGTAATTAAATATCTTCCCCTGTACTCATGGAAAGGCTCATACATGGGGGCTCATACCATGACCTCAGTCTGAGGGGATTCAAAGGGAACCTGGCCCTTCTTGAGTGCCCACCTTGTGCCAGGTGTTCCATTTTTTTTTATTATCTCACTTAATCCTCTCCACCACCCTGCAGGGTAGATATAATCTAAAACCCTTTTTACATTTGAGGAAATTGAAGCTCTACCAGCAGCTCAATCTCAAAATAGTAATGAACATAAATTATCTGGACACAGGCATTAAAGAAATAAACAAAGAGTGAGATGATTTCTGAGAAAGGTACCTGTGAATTCAAGATGATGGGGGCACTAATGATTATGATGACTGTATGTCAAGCTAGTCCAAACAAATGGTGTCCTGGGACTCCTCCCACTGGGCTGACAAGCTCCGCACTGAGGAGGCACTGCGGAACCCTGATGCCCCACAGGGAGGTGCACCTGGCAAGGATGGGAGGCCTTCATCCTGGTCCTCCAGGAAGGAGGCAGGAGGGATAAGGACAGGGGTTTTACATGCATTGTGGAGGACATCCATTCATTCACTCTTGACTTCTGTGTGCTATGGAATGCCAGGCACTGTCCTAGGTGCTGGGAACCTGGGGTGAACTAGGTCCCTGCCCTCATGAGGCTTGCAGCCTGGCTAGAACGTCTGAAGGTTTCCCTGCTAGCATCCATTCCCCTTTGTGCCACCAAGCCCCCTGGTGCCCTTGGGGAGCCCCCTTTCCAAAATGCTTCACTTTGATTGGTTGGACTAAAGACCAGACAATCAGCGCTCCTACCTGCCCATCGTAGTGAATGGTGCAGGGAAGGGTAAAGGGCCCGGCCAATCATAAGCTGCAGTTTTGGGGCTTTGGAGGAGTCTGCTGGGAAGAGGAACTGCTGAAAGAATAGAACTTAAGCATGGATCTGCTGGCAGCCAGCCACTGCGCTGCCACATATAATAGCCTGCCTATGAATGGAGCCAGTACCAAAGAAAGCAGAGTAGGATAGACAGACTGAATCCTGACGCTACTGTGTGAGCCCTGGATCCAACGGTGCCTGAAGCCATAGATGCTCCGGACTTCTCAGTTTGCTGAGCCCATAAGTTTCACTTTTGTCTAAACCTGCTTGACTTGAGTTTCTGTCTGATTGTATTTAGTCCTTTTGACAAGCTACTGAGTACAGTTTCACTTTACTTGTTTTTCAGATAGGAACTGGAGGCTCAGAGAGCTTAAGTGGCTTGAACAAGGCTGCAGAGCAGTTGTCTGGAGTCTATCCAAGTCAAAGCCCACGCCCTTTCCACTACTGCAGGGTGGCAGCCTAGTGTTGAGGGTGACAAACTGCAATCAAGGTGGGGAGCTAGGGGAGGGACTTCCATGGTGGGGAGTGAAGGGACCTTCTAGGAGAGGTGGCTCCAGAGGGATGATTAGAACAAGAACGTGTTCTAACTAGAGACAGGCCTGTAGAGAGGCAGCAGAAGCAAGGATCCACAGCTCACAAACTGGTGGTTGAGCTTTATTTTTCCAGTTTTTTTTTCTTTTTTCATTTTTGCTTTTGTTGCCAACTTTGAAGAAAAGAAGATTTCATGTCAAAATGTGGATGTTTAGCTTTTCTGACAAATCAGAAGCACTAGCAACACAGGCAGGCAGTCCCCTGTGGCAATGATCTGGAGCAAGGTGGTGGTGACCCTGATCAAACGAGCAGGGCACTTACTTTCCAGATCTCCAGCCGGCCTTTGTCATTCGGGGACGTCCCCTGCCTGGATTGGGTTTCTGAGCTTGTGGCAGAGACCAAAGAGCTGTGTAGACGCTGTCCTTTGAGAACCCTGCCTCAGGTGAGATGGGGGTGCCGGGGAGGGATCTCACTGGGCTCCGAGCCTCTCTCCACTCTGGCTGCCCCTAAGTTCCCAGTGTCCAGAATAGTTCCCGGCACGGAACTATTCCACAGGTGGTAAATGTTAGAAGAAAATGAGTGGGAGCTGGAGGGTTCCAGGGCCTCCTCACAGCGACCTTATCAACCTACTCTATGAGGCAGCTTGGTGTAGGAGTCAGGAACGTGAGCAATCCAGTGAGGCAGCTTGGGTACGGACTGTGGCTCCGCCACTTACAACTGTGTCCTCTGAGTAAGTCATTTCACCTTCTGTGCCTTCAGTTAGCCCTCCGTAAAATGGGGATAATAATAGTCCAAGAGGGTCGCTGGGAGCCAAGTGGTAAGCTGTCAGTAAATAACTATTGGCCTGAGCTCTTCCACCCATTCACTGACCTTAGAGAAATTCCTTCCCTTCTCTGAGCCTCAGCTCACCCAAGGTGGTTAGGTTTGATTCTCTGCTAGAACCTTCCAGCTCTGGTATTCTGTGCTAGGAAAATTCAGCATTCCTGCAAACTCTCAGAGCTGGGCCACAAAGCAGCACCCCAGCAGGTCACAGGGGTCTCTCTGCTGAAGCACTACCATCACTGAGGTCACCACAGACCCAAAGGTCCATCATAGTAAAACCATTTCGTTCCAAATTCCTTTGGACCGGCCGAGGCTCATTCACTCCAAATTATAACCCAAAGGCCCAGGAACACAGCTGGAAGGAGCTGGCCCTCAGGGGCCCCTCTGGGGATCCCTGGGTGTCCTGTCCTCGCTTCTGAGAGCGAGCAAGCGGGGCTTACCGCGGGCGTCTCGCTGCGGCTGGCGCCCGGGCATCCAGCTGGCAGAGCCATTTCCATCTCTCTCACACGCCCCCGGATGGGAAATGATTCATGAAAACCAAGAAGGTAAAATTAGCCCAAAGGCTGCCGAGTAATTTATGCAGCCAACAGCCCCAGGAGGGAGGGAAGGCCCCTGCTGCCAGCTCCGTGTGGCCTCCTGGGGGCTGGTGGAGGCCAGCCTGGCCGTCAGGAGCCTCTGCCTCTGGGGTCTTCTATTTCTGGACTCAGCCTCCAGGACTGCTGGCAAGGCTTCCGGAGCTCTCTCTGACCCTTGCCCCACCCACTCAACAGATTCGCAAATGCCACTGGGAGCCGGCTAAGTGTCAGTGGATCGCTGGGAAGACACACACGCATTTCATCCTCACTTCAACCTTAGGGAGAAAGTTTCACCTCCTCTGTTTTATAGGTGAGGAAACTGAGGCTCAGAGAGGCCAAGTGGGTGGCCAAAGGTAAGTGGCAAAGCTCGAATTCAAACTCGATCTCGTGACCTCCAAAAGCGGTGCTTCCCCAGACACAGGGTGCTGTATGCCCAACCCTGAGTTCTCAGGCTGGGGCGAGGGGGGCGGACCCGGCGGGGTTCCCTGGCAAGTCCCACCACGCCCTGTCATGTGCTTCTCACAGTCTCAGGACTGTCTAGGATCAGAACCTTGTCCTCGATTCCAAGTCCAGTTGTTTCAACTGGCAAGGTGGAGAGTCCCCAATATCCCAGTTTCTTCGAAAGGGTTTGAAAAAAATGCTAGTCTGGGTCCCGAGGCATAAATCATACCCCTAAAAAGGAGGGAAAGAACAGCAGGTATCAGCAAGCCCCATGGTCCCACTTCATGGGGCCGTACACCAAGGTCCAGAGAGGGGAAGGAACTTACTCAAGGCCGCACAGCAGAGCCTGGGATGGAACTGAAGCTCCTGAGTCCTGCTGCAGAGAACCTACTGTCAGAGCTGTTCACAAAGAGAGCAAATCTGAATTGGGGGTGGGGGGGATTCCCTGCACACAGGGGTAGCTGAGGTGGGAGTCACCCAAGACGTCCAGGGGCCCTTGATCTGGTCCTGCCCCAGGCATCTGGCCCACTTCTGCAACCAGTGAGCAACTGGCGAGGGCTTCTCACCAGGCAGTAGGTGAGGCCGTCTCAAATCCCGTTCCACACCTGTGGGAACTGGGGTGAGTCACTTTGCCTCCCCAAGCCTGGAGGAAAGATGGACGTGGGAAATTGACAAGAAAGCGTGTGTGCGTGAGCCACCCAGGGGGCTGTGAGTGTCCCAGAGGAACGCAGGGGTCCTGTACGAACTCGGTCACAGTGCTCACCCTCACCCCCTCTGGCCCCTGGCTCTGCCCGAGGAAATCCAAGGCCAGCCATGAGTGACACCCCTCACCCACCCATGCAGAGAAGTTGCCTCTGTCCCCCAGGGCGGGCAGCTGTGCGCCGGTGAGACAGCTCAGAGCAGCACCACCCATTCCCAGGACGGTTCAGAGCAGCTCAGAGGCACCGTCTCCCCAGAGTGACCGCAGGTGCCGTGGCCCGGTCCTGAGCTCAGCACTTTCAAATATCACCGCCCTGGACCCTCCCAACAACACTGGAGAAAAGGTAACTGGGTACTCGTTTTAGGGACATTCAGAGAAGCTGAGTCACTTGTCCAAAGTCTCACATCCAGTCACACAATTATTCACTTGACAAATATGAACCAAGTGCCCGCTGTGCATCAGGCGCTGTCCCAGGATGAGACAGGTGTGTTGTGGCCCTCCTGGCCATGAGAGGCGTTGTAGTGGCTCACTGGCAACCTCCAGCCACTCTTTCGGGATTCAAATCCCAGCTTCAACCCCCTATGACCTTGGGAAGTCACCTCTCTGGGCCACGGTTTCCTCAGTAAATGGAGAATAATAATGGTTTATACCAGGAGGTAATTCTGAGGATTAAGTGAAGTATTACAGGTTACAACTTAGACTAGCACCTGGCACATAGTAAATGCTCAATAAACATGGATAGTTATTGTTGAACCAGGACGCAAGCTCACGTCCCTCCAACCCCAACACCCACGCTCTTAACTCTAAGCTAGGCTGGCTCAGTTTCTTGGGTGTGACCCAGTAGCATGGCCGGTGAGGGTCTACGTCTTGATCAGGAAGTGGGTTTGAGTCCCCTTTCTGCTGGCCGCCAGTTCAGCCCAGCCCAGCCCCTGGGCCTTTCTGAGCCTCTCTTTCTCCACTCTTAACATGGCCCCATGATGGCTGCTCTCCTGCCTCCCTGGAGAAGTACCCAGAGTCCCCAGTGTTGCTGCAGGCCCCTGCCCACACCACGGGACAGGCCCAGAGAGCAAGGCCAGCTGAAGCAGCCACACTCTGCCCTCTGCCACCTCTGGCTACTAAGAGGGTTTGTGTTTAGTGCTGGGGACGGGCAGGGCCCCAGGCCAGCCACCGTGCTTCTTGCCTCTCAGGAAATAATCCCAGCCCTCTGTGCTCACTCACCACAGATGCCACTGACCAGAGGGCAAGAGGTCAAGCAGGGCTGCCCCGCTGGGCACTTTCTGCCAAGACTATCATGTTGGGTAGCCTCGCGTAAAAGAACTGAATGAGGAGCCAGACAGCCCAGGTATATTCCCAACCCTGCCAGAGGTTAACTGTGTGGCTTTGGGAAAGTCACTTAATGTCTCTGGGCCTCAGTTTCCACATCTGTGAAACGGCTTTGACCAGGCTGCCTACTTCACCAGGTGGCCGTGTGGAGCCAGTAAGATGGTGACATAAAGGTGGTTTAGAACCTGAAAGGGGTTGGGGGGGATGGAGGTGTGAGAGAAAGAGCCCAGGGGCCACCCTTTCCAGCAGCACTACCCATACAGTCACCTGCAGAGATTCGTCCCAGGGGCTGAAAGGTAAACCCAGGCCTGGACCAGCCAGTGTGGCCCAGAGGGGCCCCTGAGCTCTCAGGGGAGAGGTTGGCCCCATGCTGCTTGCTTCTCCTGCCCACCACACAGGCCAAGGGAGATCAAATCCCCGGCCACAACAGGTCCCATTGAGAGCTGGCAAATCTGCTCAAGGTGTGGGTTACGTTACGCCACCACCGCCAAGCAAAGGGTCAGGCTGACCTCCTTCCCTCCCTGTAGGCCCCGATCCAGAACCTGCAGGGCCAAGCCGGGCAGAAATCTGATCACCCACTGCATTCCCAGGCAGCAGTCTCCTCTGGGAAATCAGTGGACAGTGGGATGAAGCCATTGTAAAGGCTGGAGCCATCCTGGGTTGCCCACAGAGGTGTGTCTGGAGCTAATGCAATCAAGAGACCCCAGGCTAATATTATTAGGATGTTACAAGGTGCTTGGCGCAGCATTTTGCACTTTGTGTGTGTTATCTTATTTGGTTCTCAGAGAAGCTCTATGATAGAGATGTTACTGTCATGTCTATTTTACAAAGGATAAAACTAGGCACAGAGAGGTTAAGCCGAGTTCCCAGAAACACCAGGATTTGAAGCAAGGCATTTGGACTCCAGAGTCCACTTATCACAGCAGCCACCCAAGAGTGGAGTTATTCAAAAACATGCCTTTTGAGTAAGGGGAGAAAAACCTAAGTGCGAAAGGGAAAAGGCTGCGGGGGCCATGGCCACTGATTCCAGGTCTCTGGGGACAGGGAGGGAGCAGGGGGCCGGGAGCAGACATTCCCCCTGGCTAAAAAGAGATTCAGGAATACTCAGGGACCCACAGGGGGGCATTTGGTTCTCTGCAAAGTCTCAGTGGATAGATGTTAAATACTGCACAATACTTTTTTAAAAATGCAACAGGCTCCCATAACCCAGCAGTAGCTACTCTAAATATGACCAAGGAGGCAAAGCAATAAAATCAGAAGTAACCTAAATGTCCAGCGGTAGGAGAATGGCTAAATAAGTGATGGCCCTCTCCACTGATACATACACTCATTTCAAAAAAAAAGAAAAAAAAAAAAGAAGGGAAAGAAAAGAAAACAATTGTGGTAAACTCACTATGTAAAACTATGACTAGATTTTCTAGATCCAATGCTAAGTGAGAAAAACAATATGCAGAATGAAACCATTTGTTTAAACACACACACACACACACACAATAATGGTGCATATTCCTGTAGGTTCTGTGTGCAATGTGTAGACAAAGGCCTATAAGGTTATTAACAAAGTAGTAACAGTGATGATTAACCTTGCAGAGGAGGCTGGAATGTTGTGGTTCTCAAGAAAGAAAATATTTCACCTTTTAAATAATATGTTTTTTAACAGCAAAGATGTATCTGTATATTCCTTACATAGTTAAAACTTAGCAAAACAGCATTAAAAAGACACAGTGAGCTGTCTTGGGGACCGGGAGCTGCTGGTCCCTGGAAGTGTGCAGGCATCTGCACTGGGGTGGAGGGATGTACCGTGAGGGGGTGGGTCTGGCCTTTTTGAACCTCAGAGCCTCATCAGGAGAGTGGGAGCAAAGCCCTCCTGTCCCCACCCACCATGAGTGGCTGTAAGGAGCACAGAGCACCAGACCCTGCAGGAGGGACAGGTCAGGAGTTGTGGCCCCTCAGTGACCCAGTCAGAGGCACGCAGGTCAGCTGCTGAGAGTCTGTCTCCTGCAGTCCAGCTCTCCCTCTCCCCTTCCCCCAGTAATTCCTAGCCCCAGCCCTGGGTCCAAGCAGCCCCCATGCCCCTGGCCAGCATGCCTGGCCTCAGCCTCAGACTCCCAGGATGGGGGCTGCGCCTTTGGGAAGACCTCACAGTGGGGACAAGAATTCAGGAAGGAAGGAGGAGGAAGTAGATGTAAAACGCTTATAGGGCTGACTGCCTCTGACTGTGACACTGAACCCAGATGACAGCCCAGGCCACACAGTGAGCCCTAATTCCCAACAGGCTGAGCTTCAGTCCCAGCCAGACCCCTAGCCCTACTCAGGCACTGGCTCCTGACAATATAACCAGTGAAGATCCATGAAGCTCTGAATTTCAAGACAGCTTTGGAGTCAAGAAGAGAGCCAAGAGATATGGGTCTGGGACCCAGCTCTGCTTCTGACTTCCTATAAGCCCTTGACAAAGTCACTGACCCCCATGGAGCCTCAAATCCCTCATCTGCAAAACAGGCTCACAGGATCTACCTCCCAAGCCTGCTGTGTTGATGAAGTGAGATATTGTCCACTTAGCCCCTTTGTGAGCCACACAGAGTCCCACAAAACACAAGGCCCCATCTGTGCCATGGACACAGGGCACTGAGAAAAGGAGGTGGCAACTTCTGAATGTGCTACAAGTATGGGAGCCCAGGGGCAGCCAGAAAGGAGCCCGTTGCTGGCCCCAAGCAGGGACCAGGAAGCAGCAGAGGGATTCTCCGGGAGAGAAGGGCGCAGGAGGAGACAGGAGTGAGTCCGAAAGGGCAGTGGAGCCCTTCTTGGCCACTGTCCCAGGCTGAGGGTCAGGGTGCTCTGGGAGGGCAGGGAGCCACTGGCAGGTGCCAGGGAGGAGTCTGGTTTCTACCTGAATCTGGGGGAGCGGGCCCCTGGGAGCCGGGCCAGCGAGTCCTCGCCTCACCGCTGGCCCAGGGAGCCAGGGCAGACAGACAGAGCTACAAGGGCAATCAAGGGAGAGGAAGAGCAAAGTTCGGCCACTGCCAGAAGTTGAGACAGGCTGCGGCCAGCAAAGGGCAGGCCTGGGAGGACTCCACCTGGGAGGCAAAGCGGCTTGGGTCATGCAGAGCAGGCTCAGGGGCCTGCGAGGAGAGGGGAGGGCCCTGGAGAAGCAAGAGTGGAAATCCTGGGCTCTGGTGGGGGGTGGGCAGCAGGACAAAGCCTGAGGTGGGTCCAGCTGCCCCAGAGCTGCCCAGGCCTCCCTCCCCCACTGCCAGGGCTTTGGCAATACTGAGCCCAACATGGGACCAGCCCATGGGACAGGGAGCCAGGGGGTCCGAGGACTTAAGCCACAAGCCTCCAAGCAAGATCAACAAGAGCATCCCAATGACTCCCGCGAACGCCTGCCCAGCCCCATCCCGCAGGATCCCCGGCAGCTGGACTTCCCGCTGAATGGCAGCCAGACAGCCCAGCCTGCTGTGGGGCCCAGCTGACAGGGAGCTGCAGGGCGGGAGCCAGAGACTGGGCCACCCTGAACAGGGCCCCGAGGAGGATGGTGTAGGTGGGGCTGGCAGGAGAGGCGCTTCCCACAGCTCCCTCCTAGGCAGGCTGCTGTGCTCCCCGTGGACTTGTGGCCACACGTAGGCCCAGGTGCACTGTGGTCTGTTCCCAGGGACCCCAGAACAAGGCAGATCACCTCCTTTTGGGACAGGAGGCTGCGCCAGAGCTGAGTCTGCCCTGACACACGCTCTCTGCTCCCTTGAGCTGGCCCAGGTTGGGACACCAACTGTTCCACACCAAGTGCCACAAATGCAGGCCTTGCCCATCACAGGGTTCGTGCAGGAAGCAACTTCAGGCCCCCGTTGACTGCTTACCTCCTAAATGGACCCCACACCATCACACACCAGGCTCCTGGTGCCTGGCCAACACCCCAAACTCAGCCTCAGACTACAGGCCTCCCACCCACACTCCCAAGCATGGCTCTGGACTCCTAGGGCGTGGCCGGCACAGCCCCTGTGAGATCACAGCACTGGCAGCTTAGGGCAGTGGGGACAAGAGCGTTCTGCCTTGGCCATCCAACCACATCAGATGCCGACCACTGAACAGAACAGACTGGGAAGCCCTGCTGCTCACGCTGAAGAACTGCCTGCCTGTCCAGCCAGGACTGACTCCCAGGGCAGCCAGGCACCTACAGAACTATGGGGTCTGCCTACCAGCAACTCACTGCACTGGGGACCAGGGAGCAGCCTTCCTCAAGGCTGAAGACTAAAAGGAAGCCCCCTAATGGCCCTTTCAGTCCTGTAAAGCACCTACTCAGCCTGGATCTCATCTCCCACCTCAGGACCTCTGCCACCAGGACAGTCTTCAGCTCTCAGATCCTTAGCCTGGCATTCGAGGCCTCCCTGGTCTGGCCCTAACCTGCCTCTCCAGGGCCATTCTGCCATCTCTTCTCCAAACACCCTGATCACCTGCCCTTCCCTGAACCATCAGATCCTCACGTTGCCTGCCTTTGCACATACTGTTCCCAGTGCCTAAAATGTCCTTCCTTCTTCCTCCACCTGGCAAACTCCTACTTCTCCTTCAAGGCCCAGCTGGACGTCACTTCTGGGAAGCCTGATCACACTCTCCCTCCCCCACCACCAAGGAAGAACACTTGCTCCCGTCCCCACCAAGTCCCTGAGCAGCAAGGCACTGCCTACCTTCAATCACAGTTAGGATCTGGGCCAGAGCTGCTCAAACTATTTGTGGTAAAGAGATTTGTTTTTTTTTTAAAGTTTTCCAGTCTGTTGCCAACTGACGCTTTTGTTAATTACAATATAAAATGACGCTGCTGTGTCAGTGAGTTTCTCAACAGTTCTCTCAGTGTCTGTACATGTCTCGCTGCAGACCAGTCACACAGAGATCACAGATGGGCAATGGTCGGCAGACCACCCTCTCCATGGCACTGTTGGGGCCCTGCCCCTGGTTTTCCCAGAGGGACCTACGTGGAGGGCCCATCACATTAGGTTTATATTTGGACCTCCAGAGCCTAAGGGGGCACTCTGTGAACATCAGCTGACCCAAGTATTGGATGGGAGGGTCCCAACAGCCCTGTAACAGGGGTAGTACCTGTGCTAGGCATCTCCATTTCACAGATGAGCACATAGGAGCACAGAGAGGGTGACTGGCCTGATTTCACAGCTGGCCCACGCTGAACTTCTCCGAACTGCCCAGCACCACGGGGGCAGATATTTGGAAACTGCAACCCTCCAGTCCACTCTCCCTCCCAGCACAGGCTCCTGACAGCATTTCCCACTGCAGTAACAGTGAGGCAGCCCCATGCAGGAGTGAAGAGCTCACTCTCCAGACTCAGACCAGACCTGGGCTCAAATCCTGGCTCAGCCTTTCATAGCTGTATGGCCTTGGGTAAGTCATCTGACTTCTCTGGGCCTCAATTTCTCCTCTATTAACTGAGACTAATAACACGAGTTGGGCAGCAGGCTTCAGGCTGAGTCTATGCAGACCTATAGGTCTCATTCAGGTTTGGCTAATACTGATGTTTATGAAAGACCTGGCATCACCCAGTCTGAAACTCTGACCTGGACCTTCCCTTTCTGCTCACCCTCCCCACAAGACCCAACATCTTCTCTTCAGGGCAAATTCTTCCCTGGTTGCTGAGTTTGCCGATTTCCTGGAAGATCTCATGGCCCTGCCCTCCCCTGCCCCAGGCTAAGGGGCTTCTCCCTTCTATCCTGCCTACCTTCCTGGAACACCTCAAGCCTCTGATCCTCTTCACCTCCTCTCCAAATACCAGCCCCCTCTGGAACACAGCTGGTCTGAGGGGCAGCCTTGCACCACCCTGGGAAAATGCCCCCTGTTTGGCTGGGTTAGGGCAGTGAAGAGTTCGGTTGTGAGGTCGAGTCAGGGCTGCAACTCCACCCCCACCCCCCACCCCCCCGCTCCGGAGCCCACCCTCCCTGTACCTTGGGCCATGACAACGCTGAGTTCATCCTGGCTGGGTCACAGTCGGCTGCCCCCTCAGGAGGCTCACTCCCTGCGGGGGCTGAGGGTCCCATGGGCTGCTCCCCGTTCCCCTCAGCCGTCCCGGAGCCTCCCAAGCCGGCCATCTCCATCCCCTGGGCATCGGGCAGCAGGATCCCTTCCTGGCCCTCAGCACTTTTCCTTGGGGAAAGTACGAGATAGTGGAAGAAGCCACTCTGGGAAAGCTGACATTGTGGGGGTGGTTCCATATTTACATGCTCGGTGACGTCCATATCAGCCCAGCCCAAGACAAGCTAATCTTCCTGCCTGCTGGGCCCTTTCGCCCTCAACCCCGCCCAGAGAAGGAGCCCCCTGGTCACCACCTCCTCCCGCCCCAAGGTCCCTCATGCACGGTACCCGGGGGCTGCTGCCTCTGACCCCTCGGGATGGGGTGAGCTCCTGCCACTGAGGATATTCAAGCTGTTCAAGCATCGGCTGGACATCCTGTCCTTTCGAAGGGGAGGGCCCAGAGACTAAGCCAAACACTCTCAAAGGTCCCCATTCTGCCCTGATTCTAGGAAGAGGGGGACAGGCGTACAGAGGAAAGGATGCTAGATTTGGAGGTAGAATTTTAGCTTGGTCACTCCCTAAATTGTATGACTTCCAGCAAGTCACCTCCCATCTCTGAGCCTGTTTTCCAGCTATAAAATGGGGTTCATGAGAGCCGGCCTGTTTGCCTCGTGGGACAATGAAAAAAGGATTTGGGAGAAGAGTGACATTGGGAAGAGAGTCCTGGGTTGCCCTTGAGGATCAGGTAGGGTGGGGAAGAGAGAGGGGTGGAAGGGAAAGCCCTAGAAGGCCCTGACGGCTCCAGAAGCCCAGGTGTGCCTCACTTTGCAAAGGGGTCCCCACCCCTCAGCACCTACCCCTGACCTGAGGCTGATGCAGGGAGAAAGACAGCCAGCAGCCCTCTGTCCTTCTCCACCTCTGCTCCCCTCATCCAGAGACTTTCCACTGGAGGTCCCTCATCTGTCCAGATGTGCCGGCAAGATCTGACCCATGAGGCTCCTGGGTGGGAAGATGGTCCTGAAACTGGCTGTGTAAACCAAGAGCTTAGAAATCAAACCAGGGTTTAAAGCAACCAGGGGACCTGCTGGGAATTGTTACATAACACAAGCAGGCGACCCCTAAAGTCTCCTGGGTTAATGTGGTCTTCTCCAGGTGATTGGAAAGATTAGTTTATAGCTGTGTGAGCTGAAGCTAGTCACTTAACCTCTCTGAGCCCAAGTTTCCTCATCCAGAAAAGGATGTGGAAGAGGAGCCATTGTCAGGTGATCAAATATATGGTTCTCCTAAAACATGGTCCTGAAAATACAGAGGAAAACGTTTTCTTCCACAGAAGGTAGTGCAGGACTGACATTACCCTCCCCAATTACAGAAAGGGAGACTGAGGCCCAGGCATGTTTGACCTTGAACATAAGCCTGTGGTGAGTGTATAAGTGTCTGAAGGTGTGGCCAGGTCACCTTTAAGTAGAGAGACCCCCGTGAGTCACTCACTCTCTCATAGCCAGGTACCACTGTCCCCAGCAAAGGGCACAGGATTATTTCTGTGCCCTGGGGCATGCCTCCCTATGGTCATGACCTCACACCCAAGGAGGTGGCCCCAGAGCTGTCCCTGGGCCGCACAATGGTACTCAGTGCTGCTTCCTCTGGACAAGGCCAGCACTACTAATGATTCTCACTTTGCAGTTGAGGAAACAGGCAACCCCAAGAGAGGGAGCCTCTGACCCACATCTCAAAGCCGCCACTTGGAGGAGCCGGATGAACCTGAGGGCCACGCCCCTACCCAGGGCCCAGCGTCTCCACCCACACGCTCCCCTGGCTCCCTCTCAGCTCCCCTCTCCCCATCTTATGTGGGATACTTACGTGGCTACTCAGAAATGAAGCCAGACACGCTCTAGGAAGCCTGCAGGCCCCAGAACTGTGCCCCAACCCACTGGCGCTGAGCCTGTGTGGAGGGCCGAGTTCTGGCCCGCCCCCTCCACCTTTCCTCTTGGACTGGCCCCCACCACACCCTCATCCTCATCCTCTCCTACCTTGATTACCCTAACAGCCTCTGAATCGGCCTCCCTCCCTCCAGCCTCACGCTAAGCTGCTGCTGCTGCTGCTGCTGCTGCTGCTGATCTCTGGGACCTGGATCTGTTCTCCACGTCAGCTTTCTCCTCATAAAACCCTCTGTGGCTCCCAGAGGTTCCCCAGACAGACTGTAAACTGCCAGCACAGCAGTCCTAACCTTTTACAACCTGGCTGGGACAGATCATCAGGGTCAGGCGGAGGGCTCAGGAGCCAGGAGACTGGGTTCAAATCCCGGCTGTGCAGCTTACCAACTGGGAAACCTTGGGCAAGTTACTCCACCTCTCTGAGCCTCGGTTTCCTAAAGGGTAATAATAATACCAATATCAGGGTGCTGCTGGGAAGAGTAAATAGAAAATGCACGTGAAGCACTTTGCGCATAGTAAGTGCTCAATTCATTCACTCATTCCACGAATATGAGGCCTTACTAGGTACCATGCACTGTTCAGGTGGCACTGAACAAAACTGACAAAACTCTCGGCTCTCTGGGAGCTTACAGTATCATTAAAGGAGGCAGCCAAAAAACAACATAAATTGGTAAAACATAGTACATGTTCTTTGCTATGTACGCAGGTGAAAAAAGAGCAGGGAAGCAGGGGGAAAAGGGGGCAGCGGTTGCAATTATAAATAAGAACATGCCCACAAGAAGGTGACATTTGAGCAAATCCTGGGTGCAGGTGAGGGAGTCTGCCATGGAGATGATGGGTAAGAATGTTCTAGCAGCAGGAACAACCAATGCAAAGGCCTTGAGGCAGGATCAGGATTGGTGCGTAAGTCATAATATTATCATCATTATTATTCTCCTTCCAGTCTCATCTCCCTCCAGATCCTCCCTGACACACACTCTCCAGCCAAATGAACTAGCTAAGCCTCTCCAAACCCTTCTGGGTGCCCATGCCTTTGTACAAGCCACACTCCATGCTGGAATGCCTCTTCCTTTTTTCTCCAACTCCTACTCATCCTTCAAAACCCAGCTGAAAGGGCTCCTCCTCAGGGAAGCTTTCTTCAACTTAGAGCCAATGGCTGTCTTCCTTGCACCCTTCTGCTATAACTTCTAACTGCCTGGTTAACTGCCCACCTTCCCCTGATGGTCTGTGAGTTTTGGAGGGGCAAGGACTGGGTTGCACACTGCACCCCCAAGCCTAATACAGCACATGGCTGTGTGCACTGACCATGTGATGAGTGAAGAACTAAAGGACACCCCAGGCCTCTCCTTTACACCTTTACAGAGCCTTAGTCCCAGGGACACCACCACAAGCATGCCTGCCTCTGTGAACACTGGCCTTTCCAACGCAGATACAAATCTGCAATAGGAAACAGGCTTTTTAAAAATAACAGCACATTTTTCTTTTTTCTTCATTGTTTTCTTTTTTTTTTTTTTTTCTTTCTGCATGGCTTATTTTTCCGGTGCAGCCCTTGGGCCAGCTGCAGGGACCTTCCTCCCAAGCCCCATTGTACGAACCCAGGGCTCTGGGGCCTCTAAGGACTCCCAGGCCCCAACAGGGATGGAGATGCACCAGATGGTCCCAGACCAGCTCTGGCACCAAGGCCACCAGGAACCCTCCTGCTCATAGTACAAGGTTAGGTGGGTGTTACCTCCTGGAAACTTTATAATCCCATATGACATTTTGAAAGGGGCTTCTCCTTGGTCGGTTTGGGGGTTCCCTGCCTTCACTCTAAGAGAGCATGCCTAGGGAGATGGCATCAGACTGCCAGGGTTCCAACTTGGTCAACCCATTATGTAACCCTGGATCTTTTACTTCACCTCTTGGGGCCTCAGTTCCCCATCAGTGAAATGGAAATAATAATACCTACATTGTGGAGCTGTTTTCTGCATAGGGTATGTGACATGCTTAGGACCATACCTGGCACACAGTGACCCTCAATAAACGTTAACTGCCTTCATCATCATTATCTTCATCTTCACCCGCCCTGGATCTCCTACTGTGCAGCCCCTTTGCTGAATCATATACTCTCCAGAATAGAGACCTCAAGGGTCTAATAAATCTCACCGTCTTGGCCCTCTTTGAATTTTCTCTCATACATCCCAGAAACATGGTCCTTCTGGGACATGAGGAGCTTAGAATCTGTACTCTAGGGGCTAGTCACTTGGCCTGCCGTGCCTGACACCTCCTTCTAGCTAGACCCACCTGCCCACACCCTAGGGAAGCAACATTCATTAATCCTGTCCTAGACCCCCAGCTCACCGTAAGCCAGCAACCAACGCTCAGAGATTCATTAGAAGGTATTCACGGAGCAGCACTCGTGCACAGACACTGGAGACACAGCAGCATGCACGAGCCAGCCCAGGCCCTGCCCTCGCAGAGCTTATGGTCTGATGAAAGAGTGAATTGCAAGCAATAATTACACCAATAAATGTAAAATCACTACTAAGATGAGTGATACAAAGGGAAGGTACATGGGGCCATGAGAGGGGAGTTCAACTGTAACGGGAGGGTCTGACCTCATCAGGGAGGGCTTCCCTGAAGAGGTGATGCTGAAGCTGAAAGATAATGAGAAGGCCTCCCAGGGAGGAGTGGACTGCATGGACAGAGCAGAGGGGACGACATGAGAGCGCCATGTTAGGCTAAATACAGTAAATGGAGGGATGCAAGATGGTGTCCCCATAGGGTCTGGCGGGCAACTTAAGAATTTGTCTTTCTCTGAAATACAGTGGGAGTCCCTGAAGGTTTTTAAGGCAAGGGTTAATAGATTTGTTTGTCAAAAAAAATCACCCTGGCTGCTGAAGATGAGCCTTCGCAAGACTGTGTGTGTGTCTTGTCTCTGCCCAGGATGCTCCTCTAGTCCCTGTATCAGTCAGGACAGGCTAGGTTATGCTGCAGTAACAAACAACTCCTAAATCTCAGTGGTTTCAAACAACAAAGGCTTAGATATCACTTATGCTGCATGTCTATCGTGGGACAGCAAGAGGTTCCACTCAGGTAGTGACACAGGGACCCAGGACAGCAGAAGCAGCCACCACCTGACCTCTTGCAGCTGCCATGCCACAGGAAAAAAAAGCACTCAGGAGGGTCTCACACTAGCAGCTAAATGCTTTAGTCTAGAAGTGACAGGTGTCACTGTAGTTCACAACTCACTGGCCAGCCACATGGCCCCACCCAACCCAAGGGGACCTAGATTCAATCCTACATGTGCCTGGGTGAACTGGAAATATTTAGGGGATAGCATTAAGGACCACTAGACACTCGCCCACTCCATCTTGCCCTTCCCCAACCTTAACTCACTCATTAGATCACAACTCTCTCAGTATTCCAGAAGGAGAGACCAGCATGTGCAGGGGAGAACACGGAAGACAGAGAGATCTATGGGAGGGTGGGAGATGAGGCCAAGGAAGGGGCAGGGGCCAGATCATTCAGAGGCTTCTAGGTCATGGTAACAATTTGGTTCTTTATCCCAAAAGCACTGGAAAGACTTTTCAGTAGTTTTCAGCAGGAAATGGGGGATCTGATGTGATCGTCTTTGGAACAGATCACTCTGACTGCCATCCTGAGACTGGCGTGGACGGGAGGTGACAGGTGGACAGTTAGGAAGTGCCACTGTTGTCCTCGGGAGAAACAGTGGTGGCTTGACTAAGATGCTGGGGAAGAGAAGATGGAGAGACGTGGACCCATTCAGTGTATAGGCTAAAGTTCCCTAGACCTGGAGACGCACTGGATTAAGGTGAGGGAACGGAGACACCAAGGTTTCTGCCTTAAGGACTAATAGGTTGGTGGCAGCCTTAGCCAAGATGAAAGCCTTGAAGGAGGCTTCCCCCTTAAGGGAGGAAGATAATGGGCCAGCCTTGGACCCCGTGCATCGGTCATGAGATAGCCAAGGGAGTAGGCCAAGGAGGTGGCTGAATAAGCAGGAATGACTCCTGACTCCTTAGTCCAGTGACCTTTACTTCCTTCATACTTGCCAATAACTTAGAACTCGGGAAACCTTGCCCCCCTCTCCACGCTCCCCACCAACTTAAGTCCAGGTGATGAAAGATTCAGATGATAGAAGTCTTCCTTGACACCAAGGAGAATAAATTTATGAAACGCATCAATCCAAAGGGTCTAGAGGACTGAATTGTTAACTCAAGTCAGTAGAGCACACAAGTGATGGCTGAACAAGGGCTCCAGGGCCAGGTGAGAGGAGTCCCTCATCTTTAAGAATGCTACTAGGGAAGGGAACTTAGATCCTGCCCCAGCTGCAACTTCAAGGCCCCCGTCAGTTTAGAACTGAATGGACCTGGGTGGGGTTTGTCGGGCAATTCTGATATTCCCAGGAGAGTGTGTTCTGCAATAATCCCCGGGAGAACAACACTTCTTAAATCGTGCATCGGGCCGGGGGCTAGGCATGTTCTCTGTGTTAACTCATTTAATCTCACAACTGCCTGGCCAGGCAGGCCTTGTTGTCTCCATTTCAGGGACAGAGAAGCAAGGTCCAGGGAGGTCAAAGGTAACCATGCCAAGCCCGAAGTCCTATACTAGCATGAAGGGGAGGAAGGACTCCAGTGGTGAAGCCCCTTTTCACTTAACTAAAGCAACTGGCCTGGGCTCTATTCCCAGAAGGGAAGGTTTACAGACACGTGCCCACACAGCACTCTGCTTGCCTGCCTCTGAGAGCTGGTGAACGAAAATCATGCCCCTCTCCCCATGAAAGGAGACACAGCCTGTTACTTCTGCCCCATGGACCACACACCCCAGCACTTTCCTTCCTCTCAAGGGGAAATGTGGGCAGAGGCCAGGGCATCATGCTCCACGGAAAATTCTTTTGCCCCAGCGCAGACAAACCCCCCACTTTTAGGGTTTCCAGGCATCAAGAGCAATCTCTCATTATTGCCTCCTGTCCCCACACAAAGAACTGGGTGTGTTTAGTTTCGACCGCTCTAAATTATACACCACAGCCCTTCTCCACATGAAGCAAACGTCTAAGAAAGAAAAGAGGTTTAACATTTTTCTCCCCGAAGTCTCAGCCCATCCCAGGGGTCTTAAGCCCCAGTCGCCCAACCCGGTACAAGACAGAAGCAACTTTTCAACCTGCACCGCTCAGCGCTCAAGACATTTGTATTCTCCTTGCAGTCACTTGCCTAGGGCGTGCTGGTCTTGACCGGAGAAAGGTCATTGGCCGCTAAGTTCCTGCAGAGGAGAGTACCTTGGGGATTGCGAGTTGGGGGATGGAGGCGACACTCCAGAGAGATTTCCCGGAGTCTACACCGCAACTAAGATGGAAAACGTATTAAGAAACGGTCTCCGGCGCAGCCACGTTTAGCGGGAAATCGTGCGCCGCCTTGGAAGAGTCCCCACTGCACCCCGCGGGACCCGAGCCCCCCACCTCACCCCGCTAGGCGCCGAGCCCAAAGTGCCCCCGAGAACTAGGCCAGCAGCGGCAGCGAGCCCTCCAGCATTTGGCGCCCCGCCCCGCCAGTGTCACCGCGTTCTCATTCCGAACGCTCGGCCCGGGCCGCCGCTCCCATTGGTCGGCGTCCACGTCAGTCAGCGGGCGGTACGTCCGCGCAGAGAAAAGGCTACATTGTAACAAGGCGAGCGAGCGAGCAGCAAGCGGGGAGGAAGGAGGCGGAGGGGCGGCCCCCGAATCCCGCAGCGGCGGCGGCGGCGGCGGCAGCTACCTGCCGAGGGTTAACCCACCTCGGGGCCGGGGCGAGCCGCCCCACTGGCCCGCGCCCGAGACGCCCCGATTCCCTGCTCCGCCCGCGATGGTCCCTCGGCTGCCCGCCACCCCTACAGCCGCTCGCAGCCCTGCACCGGCGGCCCCCGCGCGCGCTGGCAAACTGCCGAGCGCTTTCCGAAGCCATTTTCAATGGCCACATTGGCTACCGGGGCTGACTCACCTTCCCGGGAATGCTGCGGCAGCCGCGGGGCCCGGGCGACGCGGGCGGCCCGGCGGGCGGCTCGGCGGAGGCGGCGCGGCCCCGGCTGGCGGCCCCCGCGGCGGGAGCGGCCGCGCTGCGGGCGCGCTGGTCCCCGGCGAGGCAAAGTTTCAGCGCCAGCCTCGGCGCGGCGGCGGCGGCGACTCGCTGCTGCTCTCCTCCCCTGCTTTGACCACCATCTTATTAGTACAGGAAATGACATGGAAAACGGAAGAAAGCGGCGTTTGGGGCAGACGCGGACCCCCCAATTCAGGGGCCGGAGCCGGGACTCACCAGCCGCGTCCCAACCCGGCCCCGGAGAAAACTCCCGGGGCCCCTTCGGCCCCCGCCCCGCGCCCTGCCCGGAGAGGGGAACCTGGCTCCTCGAACCCAAAAGGAAAGGGCGACTTTTATAATCCAACCCGCGGAGAAATCGAGAAAAAAAATAATAAATGAAAAGAGAAAAGGTTAAAAGAACTTTCGAACTGGGACACTTCTTTTTTTGATCGGAATTAAAAGTTCTAGAATTTTAGAAAGTCACTCCTTGGTGGGGGCTCCCTGACTCCCCCGGTCCCACTGCTGTCCGTTTTGAAACAGATCGTCAGGGGAATAAATGCGTTTACATTTTTAACCCTTTCTTGGCTCTGCCGTCCCGCAGCAGGCCCCCTCCTGGTCCCGTTTAACCCTTTGAATGCCCAGCTGTTTGGAGATACAAACTAAAGTTGCAAAATAGAGGCATCCCGCTGAAAGCCGAGGGCAAGGGGCTTGGGGGGGTTCCTTTAAATGTTAACTATTTACGTGGGACTGCGGTTTTAAAGTCGCCAACCACACGTGTCCTTCAAATCGAAATTTGTTACAGGGAATGAGATTCTGAGACCCGGACGGGCTGGTCCCTGACTGCCTTGGAAAAGAGGTTTAAGGCACTCTCTGTTCCTCAGTTTCTCCATCTGTGAAATGGGATTCGACAGTGCAGCGTAACAAAGTAATGAGGAAAAGATGGGGCAGAATTCTCATAAAGACAAAGTGCTTAAAAGCTTGAAAGGCTTCCTTCCGCGCCTAGAAAACGGACGGATTGTGATGGAGAAGGGAACACCGCGGGATGGCGTAACCAAGACAACCATTCCCAAAATAACCGTTTTCTTCTGGCGTTGTCTGCAAGGCGTGTGGCTGAACTGGGAGATCTCTCCTGTCATGGAAAGCTCTGCTGCGCTGCTCGAAAACGGGAGCCTTAACCTCTAGTGAGAAGTTGCCGGGAGGGATTTGATTCCAGAACCGCACCTGGGTGGGGCGCTGTCCAGTGAGGGGTGGCAAGCCCCCAAAACGTCCATAGAAACCCTGAATGCTGACACAGGCGGCCTCCAGTGGATACCACCCTGGGGAGACTTCCTTCTACGGAATGGAGTTCCCTGTCAATTTCACTGCTGCCTTGGGGGAGCCTGGGCCCCAGATGGCGGCCATGGTCAGGACTCAGGACTTTTCCAGCTCTTGGAGTCTGAATGTTGGGGGTTGGAGGGAGAAGCACTGTGTGTACCGTATCATTTGTTTTACTTGTTTTGGCATCACAAACACAGCTTCTTGGAATCACACGTCTTGTTACTTGCTGTGTGATCTTAAGTAAATGGCTTCCCTTCTCTGAGCCTCAGTTTCCTTATCTGCAGAGTGGGGCACATTAATAACTCACGTTGCTGGTTCTGTGTGAGAAAGCATGAGAATATTTAAGAGCCCAGCACCAGACTGTTCACAGTAGATGCTCAAGTAACAGTAATTAATGCCATAATTATATAACTTTCGATACAACTGTAAAAGTTTCCCGAGGGTCTAACTGCTACATGCCAGGCAGAGTATTGGGTCCTGGGGAGTACCAAGATTAGACATGGTCCTTCCATGAGGTCTTGGTCTGGCCAGGAGATGGAAGCACTCACGGCTATCTCAAATGAGTTGAGTAGTCAGTGCACACCGAGCTGTGCTAAGCTTCATGCTGGAGGTCAGGTGCTTGGGCAGGGAGGGGAAACTGAAGAGGACTCTGAAGAGGAGCCACTTATTCCTTTGGAGGAGTAGGATTCACCACGGAAATGATGTCAGAGGTGGGCCCTGAGAGGAGTTTGGAATTTCCACCAGTGGTAGGATGGCATTCCAGAAAGGCGAACAGTGCTAGCAAAGACCTGGAGGTCTCAAAATGCCCAGGGTGTGTGACATATGGCCAGCTGTGACTGGAGAGGAGAGTAGGTGGGGCAGAGAAACTGGAGATGAGGCTAGAAAGACAAATGGATAAAGAGAGAACGTGGTCACAGCCTCCAAAAAGCAAAAAGATCTTTAAGAAAATGAGCTGGTAAGTGAGGCAAGGAGAGAATTTTTCCGTGTGGTGCTGGTTTTCTATTTAAATTTCCCCATGCATTTGGCCCAATCTGGCCTCTCTCTGCCAGGAACAGTTGGTCTTCAGTCTGTAACCCTGTAGCGGGGCTGGGTGCTCAGGCATTGCAGGCCAGGAGGCTTCAAGCAACCCAGTTGGGGAGCGCAGAGATGCTGCGTGGTTCAGAGACCTAGGTGTGAGGTCCGGCCTGCTGCATCATGCTGTGGAAACTGTGGCACATGACTCCTCCTGCCTAGGCTTCAGCTTCTTCCTGTGTGACACAAAGAATTTGGACCAGGGCTCCCACATTCTGCCCTCAAGAAGCTGCCCTATAGCCACGTAATCAAGACCAAGGCACAGGAAGGAATCTGGAACACAGCTCGCCAAGTTGCTGGAACTATCTCAGAAGGGAGCCCAAGGCAGCCCAAGGGCTGGCACAGGTGCTCTGGGTCAGTGAGCAGAAAGTGGCCCCAGGGCCCGAAAGTAATCACCACAGACAAGTGGTCTGGACAAGGCAGGTCTTGTGAGGCTGTGCCTCAGCTTCCCTCTGTGGGTTGAGGTGGGAGCTCCATTCAAATCCCATGAGAACTAGTTGGGGTTGGGGCGGCAAAGGGGATTGAAGTGAACAAAGTACAGGACACACATTTTCAGGGACCTTACCATTTGACTCTCTCAATAATAAAAGCAGACATCATCATTACTGTTTTTACAAACAGGGAAACCATGCTCAGTGAGGTTAAGAAACTTACTCGAGGCCACACAGCTAGTTAGAGATAGGATGAGATTCATACCCAGGTCTGCCTGACTCCACAGCTCAGTATCTTCCACTCTTGGACAATTCTTGTTTATCATCTTTCTCCACAATGCAACTTTTCAGCCTAAGAGTTGGTAAAATATTTCCCTGGTTTCTCCCTTACACGGTGATAGCTGACAGGAACTTTGTGATGGAAGGTCAGGGACTTTATGACCTCCCCCTACCAAAAATGTACTAACAATCCCAGTCCCCTTCAGGTCCCTGTGAGGATACTGAGATGCTTTCAGTGAATGAAGTTCAGCTCTTTGGAAGGAAAAACCAATCTGAGGCCTTTCTCACCTACTGATAATAATGATACCCAAGCAAAGCAAATAGGACAATGAGCTGCAAGTTAAGTGCCCCCGAATCACTGGAGATTCACTTCCCACATTTGCTGTAAAACAAGGACAAGTGTTTATTGCATCAATAATGACCCTTCTGAAAGCGTTGAGGGATAAATTTCGTTCAGGATTTAGTCCCTGAAAAAAACAAACTAAAAACCAACTGCATTTCCCCCTGAGGAACTGGCAAGCATCTCCCTTGCTAATAAGAAGAGCTCCGTAACTGATCAGGTTTCCCTTTTTACACATGCTGCCAGGAAGCTCAGAGCCAAATTCCACTCCTAGTCCCAACAACTTTGGCAGTTGCTTCTGCCTCATTCCTCCCTTTCCCACTTGTAATCCTACTGAGTCAGCTTTGTTTTCTCTGCCTTTTATTAGAAATGCCCCCCCTTTAATGGCCAGAAATAAATATTTCAAATAAATCCACATTTGGAAGAGTTGATGAAGGGACCTGGATTCCGTGGGGCTTGTGTTAAGCCAGGCACAGTTCTGTTCTGGTCTTGTCTTGTCCAATCGCCCAACAGCTGAGGGATTCCTCTCTTGGAAGGAAGGAGGGCCTGGCTTAAGACCAAGGGATTCCTCGCCCAGCTGCCGACAACGGCTAAGATCAGATGCCCTGGTTCAGATCATCATGGCTATTTTTTGGTTCTACTGACAAACAGTTTGCCTCCCTCCTGCCAGCTCCCCAGGAAGCACAAACCACTTTCCTCTACCCATACCCCCTGCCAAATATCCCCCATGAGCCCCGCCTGTTGAAACTGGGCAGGAACAGGCTCCTCTTTTCTCAGAAGCCTCTGCCACTTACCAGCTGTTTACTTACCACGTGCTCAGCAAGGGGAGGTGATTAGGGTGGAGGTCGGGGTTAGTAGGGTGGGCATGAAAGAGCAAGTTTAAAACTTTAGGACAGGGAAGGCCTCTTGAAGGAGGTGGCATTTCAGTGGGAGTCTTGATAGAGGTGAAGGAGCCCGCCCCACCCAGAGTTGAGTAGAGGACTTCCTCAGCAGGGGACACAGCCCTTGCAAAGGCCCCGAAGCGGGAGCTAGCCAGGCTTGCTGTATGGAGTGGCCTAAGGCCAGCGTGCAGAGTATGGTGTGGAAGGGGAGAGAGGGAAGGCGAGGACAAGGAGGAGAGAGTGGACCTGGGCCGTGCTTTTCCATTGTTGGGATTTATTTGAACATCAGTGGAAGCCATTGATGCTTTACAACTGGGGAGAGGCAGGACCCGATTTATGTTTCCACACAATCACCTCGGTGGCCATAGCTACTAACGTTGACCAAGTGCCAGGTGAGTGGGTAGCCATGTTCACAAACCATCTTATTTGACTATCCCCCCATTAGAGATGAGGTTGATGTGGACATGTCTATTTTTCTGGCTGTCCCGCATCTGACTTCCCTTCCAGTGACTGGGGAAAGTCCCACCTTCCAAGTCTTGGGAAGAAGCAGGATGTGCCCACCCCCATGCCCACTAGGAGTCTGAAAGCACTAAAAGCTCCCTTTCCTAGTGCTATAGATTGAATGTTTGTGTCCCCTTCCCACCCAGATTCACGTGTTGAAACTTAATCCCCAATGTGATAGTATTTGGATGAGACTTTGCGGAGTGCTTAGGTCATGAAGGTGGGGCCCTCGTGAATGAGATTAGTGCCCTTACAAAAGAGACTCCAGAGAGCTCCCTCGACCCTTCCACCATAAGAGGACACAGAGAGAAGACAGTTGTCTGTGAACCAGGAAGAAAGCTCTCACTAGACACAATCCGCCAGTGCCTTGATCTTGGACTTCCAGCCTCCATGACATTGAGAAATAATTTTCTGTTGTTTACAAGCCTCCAGTATATGGTATTTTTTTTTATAGCAACTGAAAGGTAAGGCACAGACACATGATGGAGACTCAGCCAATTAGATGCATTCCCTCACCTTTGAATTGGGAGCTAGTGACACTTCAAGACATGGACCATGGGCAGTCCTTTCTGGTGAGAGTGAGCGTGCAGTACAGTCAGTTATCAGGGGCAAGAATGCCAGTAGATGTATGCAGCAGAGCTGCGGGGCTGGTGGGGCAAACTATGATGCCTGCTGGTCAGTAATGGGCCTCAATACACTTGGTTCTGTGGCATGCATGATCTTGGCAGTGGCTTTGCCTCTGTCTACCCCACACTTGGTTCTCCAACCTTCCAGATGGTCATGAGCTACCTGATCTTTCAGTATGTTCCTCTTCTGCTTAAAACAATGTACTAGTTATCAATTGCTGCATAACAAATGACCCCAAAAACCTAGCAGCTAAAGACAATAAACATCTCTTATCTCACAGTTTCTGAGAATCAGGAATCCTGGGAGAAACTGAGCTGGGTGGTTCTGACTCAGAAGCTCTCAGGAGGTTACAGCCAAGTTATCAGCTGGGGCTACAATCATCTGAAGGCTTGCCTGGGGCTGGAGAATCCACTTCCAGAATCTCTCATGTGAAGGATAACCAACCATCCAAGTTTCCCTGGGCCTGAGAGGGGATTCCCAGGAGAGGGGACTTTCAGCTTTAAAACCAGGTGGGTTCCAGGCAAACCAGGGTGTGTTGGTTGCCGTGTTCCTGTGGTTGTTGAAAAGAGCCCTTAAATCCTTGATGTAGGCCTTTCAGTAGGACTGCTCTCAGTCTACCATCTAGTGAATGATCAGTGTGGGGGTACGGTGGGGAGAGAGAGGGGAAGAAGAAAGCTGTAGTCTTTTATAACCTAATCTCAGAAACACATACCATCCCTTCTGCTGTAGTTTAATTGGCAACACAGACCAACCTTGGTACCAGGAGGAAGGATTATTTGGGTCATCTTGGAAGCTGATAACCAAAATCACTAAAGTAATTTCTGTTGCTTGCAACATTAAGACCTAAGAAATCATGTATCTTGTAGACAATCACACAACTGTTCTCCAGAACTCTTAACCATATATATAGCCAGAAGACTACATATGACACCCCCCAGCTCTCAGATGAGTGCCAACTGTACAGCTTGCCTTGTAAACCACCCTTGGTCATAGACAGGGCCCTAGTGGACTGGTAAAATCAGAGAGGTTGGAACCATCAGTTTGAGTGCTGGTTGTGGAGTATTGCTTCCAAACTTGAGAGTCTGGGCAACTCCCTCCATTTCGGGGACCTCGGTGGTGGAACTGATGGCTTCTACAGATCCTCTTTCTAAGTCTCAGACTCCTTATCTGTAAATTGGGTTGGGAATGTTGGATCCAATCATCATTCAAAAGATGAAATGTGTGTGGTGCTTTTTTTCCTGTCCATTAGGGATTGGAAAGGAGGGAGAGATGAAGGTTGAGGCATTATAGAGGCTATTTTCCTAGTCCCAGGAAACTCTGGGATGAGACTCCTAAAAGCCGCACATTCCTAAACCTACAGGACCCCATGCAGGTAGGGGAGAAGTTTCAGGACTGCAGGGTAAAAGCGCATTAAAACACATTTCAGCACCAGGAAAAAAGGATTGCCTAAGAAGCGAAGCCGCTCACCCCCCACCCCTTGACACAAAAGGGGCTGCCAGTGCAAATGGTGAGCTTTCTTAGTGGAGGTATATAAGCCAGGGTGGGGGGCTCTTCTGTAGATAATTTACACCTAGGTCAGATGTTAGGTTTGGCGAGCTCCAAAGTCCCCATCAGAGGTGTGTATTCTTGACTCTAGGAATAGTGGGGCCACATTGCTAGGTCATGGGCACTGTTGTGAAGACAGAACTCTGGGCCAGGAGTCAAGAGATGTGGGTTCTAGTGCTCATCCCTGCTCTTTGGCCTCTGGGGGACTACGGTCAGGTCCTCCATCTGCTCAGAGCTTTAAGTCTCGCACTCTGTAAAACGAGGGACCAGTTTCCACATGCCACCGCTGTTGGAAGACTTTTCGTTGATCCTCAAGAATGAAAACCATAAAGCAAGGGACATTGTTTTCATAAAGCTAAATCCATTCAACTTGAAGGACGATCTTTCATTCTGAGTGTTGATATGTTCCCTATTATTTTGGAATTTAAATGTTCGTTCTTTTATGACTGGGTGGTAACAGCATCTATACAAGATGGAGTTAGTTTTATGGGCTTTTTCCCTTATTGGGCAAAATAAAAAGTTGAGAAACGTATAGTAAGTAGTTCCCTCAATTATTTTGGAATGGATATTAGTATATGAAATTAGGAAAGATGGGAATCATTCCAAACAACCTCCAACATTGTTTCCCCCTCTTTCCCTTCCTTCTTTCATCAAGTCACTCATCTGTCCATTCAATCCAAAAACATTTATTGAAGCACCCCCACATACCAGAGGAAGCCACTTCCCACACAGAGTTCCAGGGCCCCGAGGAAGACCAACATAGAGACATGTAAACAAATGGACATTTAGGTGAGTTCATATTTTTCTATTGTGAAAATACTGAAGTAGATGCCCTTAGGCATATATTTTGTGTGCTTCTCTCATAATTCCCTTGGAATAAGTTCTGGAAGTGGAATTTCAGGGTCAAATTGTGCACAACTTCACATCCTGAAATCTTTTGCCAAATCGCCCTCCAGAAAGGTACCAATGTCAGTTCTCATTGGCTTTGTGTGAGCCTGCTTGTTTCACTAAACCCTTATGCTGAACATCATCTGTCTGCTTGATTCTCAGTAATTTGATGTGCAGGTGATCTGTCTCATTGCTGTTTTAAATTACATGATATTGTTAGCAAGATGAGCATATTTCCATGTGTTTATTAATCTTTTTGGTTCTTTTGTGAATTGCTTGATCACATCCTTTGTCCATTTTAAATTTGGGATCTTGTGTCTTTTTTATTGATTTATAAATGTAGTTTACATATTAAGGATAACAAAAGCCTTTGAAATCTATAATTTTTCAATATTTTTCAATAGATTTCAAATCTATAATTTTCTCAATTCAGAAAATTTTTGGTAAATGTATTTATGATATTTTTTGCTATATGGAAATTTGAGTGTTTTGTTCTTTCCTTATGGATTTGTGAGCATAATGAGAAAGACTTTCTCCTTTAGAAAATTATAAAAACATTCTGTTAGATTTTTTTCTAGTTTTTTTGTTTAATATTAAAAAAAATTGATCCACCTAGAATTTATTTTGGTGCAGAGTATAACATAGGGATCAGATTTTATTATTTTCCTTAATGGATATCTAGTTGTCTTAACATCATTCTATGATAATTCATCCATTTCTTATTGCAGTACCATCTTTATCTCGTGCTAAATTTCCATTTCATACATATATCTATTTTTTGTCTCTCTAATATGTATATTGATCATTTGTCTCTTTGTTCAGTACCAAACTGTTTAAATTTCTATAGCTTCATATATTTTAATATTAGATGAGACATAGCCCCCACTTTACCTGATCTTTTTATTTTAATTAACTGGGTCTAATTCCTAGAGGCAGAAATTTTGACTCTTAGATGGTATTTTCCTTTATACTCCAAATTGTAGGTTTACATGGCTAGCTTTTGATTAAACAATTTCAGACATTATCTGTTGATTTTCTGACATGGTGAATGAGTCTTCCATCCATTTACAGTCTGTCTTCCCTCATGCCTCCCCTCCCCACCACCACCTTGGGCTCAGTCTGGTCACATCTCAGTGTTGGGCTGTGTCCCTTCTCAGTGTGTTCATTACAACAACCATGTGAATGTTGTGAATTGCTAAGCCAAAGACACACTGTAATTAAGTTTCCTTGATTTTACAGCTTTTCTTTTTTCCTAGAGTTCATAATAGGCCTGTTGGTTTTCATTTGTTTAGTTTTTTTTTAAACACTTAAGATTTTATTCCAACACTGTAGAATGCCTTTCACTACAATTTTCAACATCCTCAAACCTGTTAGATTATATAACAGAACCTTTCCCACCCACCCCCAGAGGTTTTTTTTCTTATATGAGGGATCAGAAAACTTTCTGAACAGAGTCGGATAATGAATACTATAGGATTTGTGAGCACCCTAGGAGTCTCTGTTACATATTCGTGTTGTGTTTTGTTTTCTTTTATTTACAACCTTTTATTCAGCATGAGTTGAGATCCACTCATGTTGTTGCTTGAACCAGCAGTCTGTCCATTTTTAGTGTTGAGTAGCATTTCATTCCAAGGATATACCACAATTTCTGTCTTTTTTATTGTACTTTCTCAGAGATTTCCATGACCTTATGTTTTAACATTTACACTCTTTTTAAAAAAAAATTTCAGCACTCATATTTTAAATTTCCATCAAGAAATGAGATTTCTCATTCCCTGTTTCTTACAGCTTCTTTTATTTTTAATGAATGCAACGTTTTCTCTAGGAGTGCCTTCTTCCCCTGTATTCTGTGTATTATCTGCTTCCTTCAGTTTCTTTCACCCTTATTGATTGTATTCTCTTTCATGTCAGGCAGGGCTTTTGTGAAATGTCCAGTGATCCTTGGCTGCCTTTTCATATCTGAGAGTGAAGCTCTGAGTAGGCTGTGTGCCTGGGTGGGTGGGATTTGTAGACAGGGCTTACTGGAGGCTGAAGCTGGCCAATTCCCCTGGGTGGGATGGGTCTTCCCTTCATTTACAAGGATGATCTACCACCCTCCTATCAGTGATGTGTGTGCAGGGGACAGGGGTGGGAGTTGGGGATAGTAAGTCTAGTCCTGGGCTGACTTCAAAGGGATGCTAGATCAGAGGGACCTCTAAGTTTGGACCTGAGTGGAGATGAAGCTGGAGGTCTCAGATGTCTCCTTACTCAACCATTTTTAATTCAGCACTTTCCCACCTTCCACAGCGTCTGATGAAACAGAGTTAGAAGACCTTCTGTGTCCATTTCTCTACAAAAGGCATCTCTGGTGGTCTGCAGAGACAGAAGGTTAGCCCCTTGACTGCCATGAGTGGGGTTGGGATGGGCAATCTGGGGATCTCACCAGGTCTTGTATAAGATTTTGATAAAAGATCCCTGTATTTCCAGCCACCGGATTCACCTCAGCCTTCTAAGATACCTGGCCCCTCCTATCCTGAGCTTTTCTGGTGGTGAGCAAATCAGTGTCCTCCTTTCCCAAGGCCCCCACCGGGCATTCAGATTTGACTCTTCCTTCTCTGCATCAGCATCTCGTTGTTCAGCTGCCTTCCATCTCACATCCTGATCTTAGGTATCTGACGTGTACTTCTTTCATCCAATGCGGGTTCTGTGTTATATTTCTCCTTCTTGTTTGAGGCTGATCTTCAAGAAGAAAGGAGATGGAAACCTCTTCACTTCACCCTAATCTGGTAGGCATCCATTATTCTTAAAAGGATAATTTTGTCCTGTTGTCATCCAGTTATCATTCCAGGTAAAATTTAGAATAAAATTGAAAGTTTCCTTTTATTTCTGCCCCCACCTCAAAAAAATCACACTGAGATTCTTCTAGAAAATAGATATTTTTTTAAAAACAGTTTTACATTTACAGAAAAATTGTGAAGAGTTCCCATACATCCCTTGCCTGGTTTCTCCTATTATTTACGTCCTACGTTAGTGTGTTACCTTGGTTACAATTAATGAACCAATACTGATACACTGTTATTAACTGAAGTTCACAGTTTATTCAGATTTCCCTAGTTTTTATCTAAACTCATTTTTCTGTTGCAGGATTCCATCCAGGATAATCATGTCACACTTAGTCATTATGTCTCCTTGGGCTGCTCTTGGCTGCGACAGTTTCTCAGACATTCCTTTTCAATGACCACAATTTTGAGGAGTATTGGTCAGGTATTTTGTAGAATGCCCCTCCATTATAGTTTATCTGATGTTTTTCTCAAGGTTAGAGCGAGGTTATGGGTTTTGGGGAGGAAGCCATCAGGATTTTGATGGAATGCCATTCAATTTATAGGATAATTTGAGGAGAATTGGTATTTCCACAATATTGAGTTTTCCGCCAGGGATGTGGTACATTTCTCCATTATATTCAAGTCTTCTCTTACAATCTTCAGTGAAGTTTTGTAGTTTGCTTCTTATGGACCTAACATATTTCTTGTTAGGTTTATTTCAAGGTATTTTATAAGCTTTTGCTGGTATTGTGAGTAGAGTCTTTTCAATTACATTTATTTTCTAAATTCTCCTTGCTGTTTTATTGGAAAGCTACTGATTTTTATAAATTTATATTCTGACTGGCTATCACATATTGTTTATGACAGCTCTGAAACAGCTCTGAATTGATGCTCTTGATTTTTTTTGAAAGATAAGAGGATCTCAGGCAGATAGTTATTTTGCCTCTTTCTTTTAAATATTTATGGATCATAGTTAAATTTCTCATATTATCACATTAGTTAGAAGTTCAAAAATAATAGTGATTAGGAGTGGAAACAGCAGGCATCTTTGTTTTGTTACTGTTAGTGCAACACTTTCACTTTTTTTTTTTGATGTTTCCTGCAGGTTTCTGATGACCTCTTTCCTACATGTTGAAAATATCCTTCTGTTCCTATTTTAATAGCAGTTTATATTAGAAATGAAAACTGAATTTTATCAATGCCTCTTCTGGTATCTGTCTGAATTATCACCTATTTTTCTACATTATACTCTTATATAACTGTAGAGACAGCCGTAACTATTGCTCCATTTTTGTTTCCTTTCATGTTGCCCAGGCTCACTGAAGGGAAACTTCTCTGCCAGCCTTTGTCCCCTACAGCTTTGGTAAAGCTCACCCAAGTCTCCCTGTTCCATTGGCCACCCTCAGAGGGCGAGGTGCACATACGGAAATCAAAGGATGACCTGCCTACACAATTGCTGAATGAGCTCACATCAGCTGCTGATGATCTAGTCCTTTGTTTAGAAATAGCAACAGACAGTGGAAACTCCCTGGATGAGTGAAGAGAATCAGTGGCCTAAACTGAATAATCAGAGCAAATGGCCCATGCTGAAGTAGAGGTAATGCAGGAAACAGAAGAAAACTTTAGTCTACCCCTATGTCCTTTGAGATTCATGAGCATATTTTATTGATAAGATAATCTCAGGCTGTTAGAAAAAGAAGCAAGTGGAAGCAAAAAGTTATTGAGGACTAACATAAACCTGATTCCAGAACTAAGAAGGCCACTCACACAAAAGCTTATAATATAAACAATTGGTATGTAGCAGTATATTACAAGAATTAGTTACCTTTACATATTTCACTCTGGGAATTCAAAGATGATTTGACAATTATCAAAGCCAATAATGCACTGAATTTTTGCAAATTATTGTAGAGATGGAACACCTCCATCTAAATGTCACTGGTTGTGGGGGTGCTCAAGTGGCAAAGACCCATTTGGCCTAACATGCTATCTGCACCAAAAGAGACCAGAGCCAGTGAGGAAGGCGAAGTCAAAGGTACAGCAGGGAGGTGACACTATGGAGAGAAATTTCCCTATAATTTGGGGGTGTGTTAGGGGTAGTGTGTGGCCCATTCCTAGACAGGCTGTTGCTCCTCTCTCCCAAGCAAGATGGCTGAGCTTTCAATGTGTGACTCCTGCTCAGCCTTTGCTGCCTCCTGGATGACTTCAGAGATTGGAAAAGTGTACCCATCAGAGGATTTCTAAAGCATCCATTGCTGTATTTAGGTGCTTCTCCATAGTTAGCTAGATGATCCTGGGTAAGTTGCTCTCTTTCTGGATTTCCTGTAAGAGGCTGACCTCAGTGCCCTTAAAGGTCACTTCTGTTCCAGCATCACTTTGAAGTCAGACTTTGAGTAGCCCAGGGGCAGATTGTGACAGGATCCTGGAACAGGATGGAAATAGAAATAGAAAGGAAATGACTGTAGCTTCATAAACAATCACTGTACCTTTCAGGAACATATCTTTCCAATCTGCAAAGTTCTAAGGGAAGTACTTAATGATTCTCAAGGTCACTTTCATTTTTAAATTGTTGTTTTAAAAATAACATTTAGGACTTTCTTCTTTGATTATAAAAATAATACAAATTCAATGAAGAAAACCAAGAGGAAAACATTAAAATAAAACAACCACAGTATCACCACCCAGAGCTAAGGTTCATGCTCAAGTTCAGAGCTTGATTTATGCCAATTTGGTGTGAATGTAGTGAGAGGGACACTGTGGGTGGGTTGCCTGTTCAATGCAATCTCTCCCATGGCCACTCACTCCTCCTTGGCTGGCAAAGCCCTGGTTTAATTGGTATCCAACTTCCTTGCAGCCATAGGCTCAGGGGAAGCTCTCTCTCTATAGCACAGCTCCAGGGAATCCAATCGTGATTGGTCAAAGATGACAGTAGTCTGTGATTGGGTTAGGCATGGACAAGTGTTACAGTTTTGACCAGTGAGATACACGGGGGATGACTTTGGGGATGTGTTTATCTTCCTCTGAGAAATACACAGGAGGTGAGGGTCTTCTTTCTGCCTTGACCTGGCTCTATGAGGGGGAGATTCTGGAAGCTACTGCAACCATCTAGCAAGCAAGGAGGGGCTAGACTGAGAGTAAAAACCAACACCCAGGAAAAAACTCAGGTCCTAGAAACATTATTAAGCAACTTAATTAGACAATCCTTATCTTTGGACTCCTGCAATGTGAGGTAATAAATTGCCCTTATTGTTAGAATGGCTTTTAAGATGGTGTTTTTCATTTGCAGCTGAAACCATTCTGTTGTAAATAGGATCAGATTGCATGCATAATTTTGAACACTTGCCTTTCATTTAGCGATATGTCATGAACATTTTCATAAGTCAGTAACTTTTTGTCTAATTTTTAATAGCTGATTATATTTAATATGTTGTGCCAAGAGCAGCCCAAGAAATAGGGCATTTCCAGCCCCAGAAGGCCCCTTGGTACAACTTCCCAGCCAACACCTCCCAGAGGCAACCACTACTCAGATTCATCACTACAAGTAAGTTTTCCCAATTCTTGAACATCCATGTAAATGGAATTATATAGTTTGTATATTTTTAAGTCTCCTCCTTTTGATCATCATTATATCTGAGATTCACCCAGATTGGTGAGAACTGAGAAGTTTGCTAGCGTCATTGCTGAGTAGCGTTCCCTTGTATGAATATACCAGTGATCCATTACACTGTTGATGGACATTTAACTTTTGTCCAGTTCTTGGCTATTTTGAATAAAGCTACTATAAACATTTTGGTACATTTTTGGATGGACAGGTGTATAGTGATATCTCTTGAGTAGTTACCTAGGATTCAAATTGCTTGATGATGGGGTAAGCATATGTGTAACTTTTTACAAAATTTTTAAAGAGTTCTCCAAAGTAATCATATCAATTTACTTTCCCCAAAACAATATATGAGGGAGTCCCAGGTTTTTCATATAACTGTCGGCACTTGGTATTGTCAAGCTTTGTTTTCACTCACATTAGAAGACGTGATGTAACGTCTCGTTGTGGTTTTAATTGCCCTTTTCCTGATGAATAATGACGTTGAGTACCTTCTCCTGTGTGTATTGGCCATTTGGATACTGTCTGTTAAAGTGCTTATGTTTTATGACCAATGTCTTTTATTTATTTTTCAGATATATATATTGTGGGTATCTCCTCCCAGTATGTGCTAACTTATTTTTTCACTCTCTTGATGTCTTTCAATAAACAGAAGTTCTCAGTTTTAATGAAGTCTACTTTATGGTTCATGTTTGGTTTTTTGTTTTTTTTTTTTGTTTTTTGCATTCTGGTTAAGAATTTTTTTGCCTATCCCAAGGTCATAAAGATAGTCTTCCATGTTTTCATCTAAAAGCCTTATTGTTTTGTCTTCCACATTTAAATCTATGATCCATTTCAAAAGAATTTTGCATGGCATGAGGTAGGGATCAAGGTTTATTTTTATCCATGTGGATAGCCAATTGATGTAAGAACTATGGACCATTTATTTTAAAAGCATCCTTTGCCCCCTGAAATGCAATGGCCCATTGTCAAAAATCAATTGACTATATAAATGTGGGTCTGTTGCTAACACTATCCTACTACATTCTTTTATTTGTTTATCCTTGCACAAAAACCACATAGTCTTCTTAATCATTGTAGCTTTCGATTTTAAGTATTAATATCTAGCAATGTGAATCCCCCAACTTTGTTCTTCAAGACTATTTTGGCTATTCTGGTTTCTCTGCATTCCCATGCATATTTTAGAATCAGATCTTCAATTTCTTTCTGGGATTTTGATTGAAATGGCGCTGAATCTATAAATCAGTTAGGAGAGAGATTGATATTTGGAGAGAAACAGTATCGAGTCTTCCAATCAATAAATATGGAATGCCTATTTCATGTCTTATTTAATGTCTCTCAACAATGATCTATAATTTTCAATGTAGATATCTTATAATTTCTCGTTATTTTTATTCTTAAGCGTTTGATTTTTAAAATTCACTTGTTAATGGTGGCTTTTAAAATTCTATTTCCAGTTGGTTTTAATATTATATAGACATACAATTAATTTATGAAAAGTCACTTGTTTAAGCCACCTTTCCAGTTTTGCTTATTAATTCCAATGGGTTGTTCATAGATCCTTTTGAATTTTAGACATACACCATCTTATGCCGTATGTGAAAAATGTTTCTTTCATTTTCTCTCTTCCATCTTATACCTTCTAATTCTTTGTTGTTGTTGTTGTTGTTTTGCCTTATTTTACTAGCTAGGATCTTCGGTATAATGCTGAGTAGAAGTTGTGAGAGTAGCCTTCCTTGTCTTGAGCCTAACATCAAGGGGCACAAGGGGAGAGCATTCACTATTTCACCATTAAAAGATGTTAGCCGAGCATTTTTGTAGATACCATTTTAGAATAAGAAAGTTCATTTCTCTTCCTACTTTTCTGGCAGTTTATTATGACTAAGTGTTGAATTTTGTCAAACAATATTTCTGTATCTACTGAGATGATTTTACAATTCTTTATTCTGATAATGTGGTAAATTGCATTGAAAGAAAATGTTCAAGTAACCTTGCATTCCTGGAATAAAAACCACTCGGTCCTGCCCTATTATTATTTTTAATGTGTCACTAGATTTAATTTGCTAATATTTCGCTTAGGATTTTTATATTTATATTTAAGAGAGAGATTGGCCTGTGGGTTTTTTTCTTTCTTGTAATTTACAGATCTTCCCAGACTTACGATAGGATTTCATCTCAATAAAACCATCATAAGTTGAAAATATCATAACTTGAAAATATGCATAATACACTTAACCTACTGAACATCGCAGCTTAGCCTCTCCTACTTTAAACGTGCTCAGAACACTCATATTAGCCTCCAGTTGCGCAAACTCATCTAATACCAAGCCTATGAATCATAAAGTATTGCATATCTCATGTAATTTATTGACTACTATGCTGAAAGTGAAAAACAGAATGGTTGCATAGGAACAGAATGGTTGTGAGAATATCGATTGTTTACCTTCGTGATCACGTGGCTGGCAGGGAGCTGCATCTCCTGCTGCTGCCCAGTAGCACAAGAGAGTATCTCACTGCGTATCACCAGCCCAGGAAAAGAGCAAAATTTAAAACACAGTTTCTACAAATGCATATTGCTTTTGCACCATCATGAAGTCAAAAAAAATGTAAATGGAAGCATTATAAGCTGGGGACTGTTTGTATGATAAAATGTTAGACTTTGTTATCACAGTTATATGGGCTTTGTAAAACAAGCTTGGAAGTGTTCTCTTTTTTTTATTGAAGTATAGTCAGTTTACAATGTTGTGTCAATTTCTGGTGCACAGCACAATGCTTCAGTCATACATATACATACATATATTCCTTTTCTTATTCTTTTTCATCTAGGTTGCCACAAGATATTGAATATAGTGCCCTGTGCCATATAGTTTAAACTTGTTTATCTATTTTATATACACCAGTCAGTATTTGCAAATCTCAAGCTCCCAATTTATCCCTCCCCACCCCTGGTAACCTTAAGTTTGTTTTCTATGTCTGTTTGTCTGTTTCTGTTTTGTAAATAAGTTCGTTTGTCTTTTTTAGATTCCACATATAAGTGAGATCATAAGGTATTTTTCTTTCCCTTTGTGGCTTACTTCCCTTAGAATGACAATCTCCAGGTCCATCATGTTGCTGCAAATGGCATTATTTTATTCTTTTTATGGCTGAGTAGTATTCCACTGTATAAATATATTATAACTTCTTTATCCAGTCACCTGTCAGTGGACATTTATGTTGTTTCTATGTCTTGGCTATTGTAAACAGTGCTATGAACATTGGGGTGCATGTATTTTTTCAAATTAAAGTTCCCTCTGGGTTTATGCCCAGGAGTGGGATTGTTGGATCATATGGTAAGTCTATTTTTAGTTTTTTGAAGAATCTCCATACTGTTTTCCATAACAGCTGCACCAAACTACATTCCCACCATTGAGCATGTTTTTCATGTGCTTATTGGCCATTTGTATGTCTTCACTGGAGAATTACTTGTTTAGGTCTTCTGCCTATTTTTTTGGACTGGGTTTTTTTTTCATTATTATTAAGTTGTATGAGCTGTTTGTATATTCTGGAAATTAAGCCCTCTTCAATCTCATCTTTTGCAAATATTTTCTCCCATTCTGTAGGTTGTCTTTTTGTTTTGCTTATGGTTTCCTTTGCTGCACAAAAGCTTATAAGTTTAATTAGGTCCCATTTGTTTGTTTTTGCTTTTATTTCTATTTCCTGGGTAGACTGCTCTAAGAAAGCACTGCTAAGATTTGTGTCAAAGAATGTTTCCCCATGCTTTCTTCTAAAAGGTTTGTAGTGTCTTGTCTTATGTGTAAGTCTTCAATCTTTTGGAATAGTTTGAGAAGGATGAGTATGAGCTCTTCTTTGTATGTTTGATAGAATTCCCCAGCGAAGCCATCTGGTCCTGGATTTTTGTTTGCATGAAGGAGAAGTGTTTTCTCTTCCTCTATTTTCTGTAAGAGTTTATATAACATTGACATCGTTTCTTCCTTAAATCTTTGGAAGAATTCATCAAAGAAGATATTTCATCCCAGACTTTCCTTTGTAGGAAGATTTTGAATTAAAGATTCAGTTTTTAAAAATGAATATCAGACTACATTTTTACTTTTTCTTGTGTGGTAAGTTACATATTCCTTATTGCACTGGCTGAAACTATCAGTACAATATTGAATAGAAGTGTTGAGAGTAGATATCCTTGTTTTATTGCTGATTTTCAAGGAAAAACATCTGGTCATTCATTAGCATGAAATTAGCTAAAGGTTTTCTGTTTCTCTCTCTCTGTCTCTTTCTCATCTAGTTGTATCTGTCTGGATCTAGATCTCCTTTTTATCAGGTGGAGTAAGTTTCCATCTATTGCTAATTTGATGACTGTTTTTTAAAAAAATCATGAATGGGTGTTGAATTCTGTTAAAATAATTAACTGTTAATGGGTGAATTACACTGACTGCTTTTGAAATGTTAAATCCACATGATTGGGAAGAACCTCAGATGGTCATGATGTATCATCATTTTTATATGTTTCTGAATTACATTTGCTAACATTTTTGCTTTTTAATAGATTTTTTTGAGGTTTAGACTTACAAAAAATTAAGACAGTACAGAGTCCCTAAGTTCCCCTCATCCAGTTTCCCATATTATTTATTATTAACATCTTACATTAATATTATTAGCTTATTATTAACTAAAATCTATGATTATGCAGAGTTTAGTCCGTCGTCTTTTCCTAGTTTCATTAAGTAGAAATTTACATTTGATCTTAACCAAAAGGCCAGGAAGCAATCATTAGGTAGAAATTTAAACCATTGAATTTGATTTGTTGTTTTCTAATGTAAGTAGTTAATGGCATATTCTAAGCACTACTTTAGCTACATTCCACACATTTTGAGATGCTGAATATTTGTTATTATTCAGTCCAAAATATTTTCTACTTTTTTCTATAATTTCTTCTTCAACCGATAAATTAAAGTTGCACTATTTAATTTCTAATTATTTGGGGATTTAAAAAATATCTTCTTATTGCTAATATCCAATTTAATTCCATTGTAGACAGAGAAGACATTTTGTAAGATTTTAATCTTTTGAAAAAATTTGAGGCTTTATTGTGACCTACCATGTAGTCTGTCTTGGTGTGTGTTGTATATGCTCTTGCAAAGAACATACATTTGTGTGTAGTTTGGTGTAGCATTCTGTAAATGACAAATTAGATCAAAGTACTTTATACTCTTACTCACATCGTCCATATCTTAACTGAGTTTTGGTCTGTTTGATCCATCAGTTTCTGGGAAAGGAGTGGAACATCTCCAAACCTCTTTGTAGGTTTTGCTATTGCTCCCTTTAGTTTTGTCAGGCTTCTTTCTTCCTCATGGGTATTGAGGAATTTCTCGTTGTGTAATTAGGAATACACATGTCTATAATTTGGTGCTTTTAACATTGTGAAATGTTCTTTATTTCAGCTGACAGTGCTTGTTTTGAGACATATTTGATCTGATATTAATAATACTGCTTCCAGCTTTCCAGTGCTTGCATAGTTTTTCTTTTTCCATCCTTTTACTTCAACCTAACTATATCTCTATATTGAAAGAGTTCCTCTTATATACAGCAAAGAGTTGGTTCCTGCTCTTTTAGCCAGTCTGATAAGCTCTCTTTTTAACTTGAGTATTTAATCCATTTGCATTTAACATAATTATTGATGTAGTTGAATGTAGGTCTATCAATTTTGCTATTGATTCCCCACTTGCTCCGTGCATCTTTTACTGCTGTTTCTCCTGTTCTGTTTTCTTTTGAGTTAAACATTTAAAAAATAACCTTTTAATTCTCTATTGACTTTTTGGCTAAGCTTCTTTGCATTATTTTGTAGTATGTACTCCAGGGATTTCAATACAAAGCCCTAGGTTATCAGCCATATTGTATCACTTCACATCAAGGCTAAGAATTTTGTAACAGTCTCCTGGTTGTGTTGCTTTTATCATATATATTACACCTATATACATTATCAACTCCAAAATACAGTGTTATGACTTTTGCCTCAATTTTATGCCTTTTAAATAAACTAAGAGAATAAAATACATTTTTTTCTTTAATAACTACCTACATGTTTGCCATTTGGGGAGTTCATTCCTTCCTGTAAATCAAAGTTTTCTTCAGGAGTAATTTGCCTTCAGCTTGAAGAAATTCTTTTTGTATGTCTCGTAGAGCAAGGAACTCAGCTGGTAATATATTCTCTGAGTTTTCCTTTATTTAAAATATCTATTTCCCATGATTGAAGGATATTTTTTTCTGGATATACAATTCTGGATTCATTATTTTTTCATTTTATAGTGCCTAAGATAGTTTTTTGAAAATTTTGTTCAGCGTGTATAATTACTATCTGAAGGACTGTTTAATAAGACAAAAGCCATTTCACCATTACTGAATATGGAACCAAACTATATTATTTGAATTACTGAATTTTTGTAATGCACTTTACTGTCATGTAGACTTTCTTTTTTTGATATTTTATTGAGAATTGATGATTCATTCTTCCAGATAAACTTTAGATTGATTTTGTTGTACTTCAAAAAAAAAAAAACCCAATAGGATTTTGGCTGGAATTTTATTACATTGGTGCATTTACATGGGTGATTATTGGTGTCTTTATAATATTGGCACTTCCTTCCTATAATGATATGTGCCTCCATTTGTCCATGCTATGTTTTATGCTGCTCACTACAGAACTACATGTTGTAGCTGTCTTCATCTAGAGCCTACTTACACTTTGCAAAATTTATTGCAAAGTATCTGACAATTAAAAGAAAAGTGTTCATAAGAATTCGACCATAATCTTTTCTCTCCAATACTAAAAGTTGGATTTACCATACTTACTTGCTTGTGGCTGTAGCAGTTGGGATCCAGCCCTGAAAACAGAAACCACGCTAGTTTACCACAGAATGAGAAATACAGACAGAACTGGTTAATCTGGCCCTGGAGGACTAAAAGGACGGAACAGAAACTGAGGAAACACAGAGGGCTTAACTTCAGGAAACATCTACCCCCCTCAGGGGTATGGGAGGAGGGGAAGAGATTTTTTGGAAGAGGTGTCACACGAGGCTGCGGTTCAGACCTCTCTGGAGGGGATGCTGCCTGGCCAGTACTGGTGTCTCAAGAGCTCAAAAGGGGCCCTCTGCGCAGCTGTCACTTAGACTTCTGGGAAGAGGGTGCTGGTTGGCTGCTAATGGCACCTCATATAGCTGGACTCTGATCCCTAAGAGAGTGAGTTTCTTCCCCTTTTATTTCTTCCTTGGAAACAGAGATTTGCAAATTACCAGAGTTCAAAGTTGTAGGGACAAAAGCAAAAATTCTTCAAGGTGGTCATTAGCTATAACAGTGAGAGAAGCCACTGCCGCTCAGCATTTCCTGGCCAGGTTGCTGTGGATGGGGTGGGAAAATACTTTATTTTTGTTGCTGAGGGAAAGCATATCCTGCATCCTGTTAAGACAGAAACTCAACCTTTCAGGATGTTGTCTCTCAAGTAGTATTAACCAAGTCCTCTGAAGGCCATTCCATTTTTGATCCTAATCGTAATTTTCCATCCTAATTTTCCAATAAAGCTCCCAGCTTCCAGATGATGGAGTACGTGGTGAGGCTAGGGACTCTCATGGGCCCAAGTCCATGGTTGCTCTTTTGCTTTGAAATGAGTATCTTGATCAGGAGCAATGTTGGGTGGAAAATCATAATGGCAAATAAGGCATTCCATCCGTACAGAGATGGCAGAAATATTGTAGGCAAAGAAAGCAAGTAAACATGCAGAATGTTTATTTAACAAAAATTAGTGAGATAATTACGCTGGGAAAGAAGGGGAGAGAGAGAGAGAGGGAGAGTGTGTGTGTGTGTGTGTGTTTGCCTCTTTGAGAGCAGGGAAAACTCGGGATAGAGTGTAAGAAAGGTAAATCTTCATCGTCCATCATAGTAAGTCATAGGAAATCAAGAACTAGAACTATAAGCAGGTTATGTAGAACTCCAGAGATTAAGCAACAGAAGAAACACCTAAAGCGGTTGCAAGTGGTTGCGTGTCAGGTTCCAGTGAGCAAGAGGAGGCTGCTGGGGTTCGTTATGAGTCTTAGAGACCCATTTGACTTTTTTTTTAAAGTGATGTATTACTTTGATTAAAACTAAATTTATGTAAATAGGAAAAAGAATCTGGCTCTTAAGTTTGAGTCTGGAGGGTCGTCATTGCCAAGATTCTTGCCTAAGGGACACAATTGTTTCCATGCTTATGGGGAAAAGGCGCCTCATCCTTGGACCACTTCACTGCCCTCTGCTGGAAAACCGAAGTAATACCTCTGCAAACCTGCAACCTGCTCGGAGGAGAGGGGCGCCCGCTGGGTTATGCCTGGGGCTGGGTTAGGAAGCGTGGTCCTGCCGTCGTGCACCGCCGATCCGGGGCACTCTGACCGGGTCTTTGTCCACAAGCCAGTGAGGTCGTTGTGCCCTGGCGGCTAGAGCAGCGTGGCCTGCCCTCCCTGGGCGCGGTCGCCCATAGGTCAGGAATGAGCCGGTTGGCAGTACGGGCGGTGCGATGCTTGGGGTCAGGCTGCACCTCGCTTTCAGGGGCTTTCTCCAACCTGACCTCATTCCTCAAAATCCAGAGTACTGGACTCTTCCCCTTATTGTAACACTCCTGCAGTCTTCACTTCCCGCCCTCCTCCCCAATATACATTTTCTTGGTCATTTCAATCAGAGTTTGAATGAGAGGTGGTGATGTCAGTACATACATCTTACTGGGGCCTGTGCTCTTCTAGCTCCAATGCTGGGCCTCCGCTTCTTAGCTCTGGTCTCAGAAGTGCTCACCTTTCCTGGGGGAGAAGCTGCCTCCTAGTAATTCTCTGTGCTAACCCCAGCATTGCCAGGATTGTAGGCCCTGCCCTCCAGAGATGTCAGCTGACCAAGGGCATAAACCACAGCAGTCAGGGAGAGATACAGACAAGGGCCACTTCCGGTCATTGAGTTTTCCTATCCTAGAATTGGACAGCCAGTTACCACACCTAGGCTGAGAACAGGCTCACCCTGGCACCCACCTGCCCAACCACCAATGCTCCCAGCTGAGAGGACTTCAGGCTGGCCTGGTCACTGGAGCTGGGAGGTGACATTCTTAGACAGGGCTTAGAGAGTAGTGTGGAATCAGAAACTCAGAAAGGAAGCAACTTGATGAGACCAATAGCCCACCCATCCCCATCTAGTGCCTGGATCCCTCTACCCTTTCCCTACCAGGGGATCTTCAGCTTACATCACATGCCCCTAGTGGCAAAGAGCTCACTCCCTGTTGAAGCGGGCCCTGCTGTCTCTGGAAGGATCTGACTCAGAGAGTATTTCCTTCTCCCCTCCTTAATCTGCCGCATTCTATCTCCCATGTCTCGTTCTTGGTTCTTGTCCACGTTCCCTTCTCCCCGTGATGGCCTCCGAGTATTTGAGGAGAGGGAGCAAGTTCCCCCACTCTCCCCGGGTGGTCCCCTCTCTAGGGAAGGTTGGTTAATTAGACTCTTTCAGTTGCAAGTGATAGAGCTTAGCTCTTACTAGTTTGGGGAAAACAGGAGGAATTTGGGGCACGACCCTGGAATGGCCAAGGTGCTGCTGGGTCCAGGAGGGCGAATTCTGTCTCTGGGCTTCCCCACCCCCGGCCGCACTGCTTTCACTCCCAGGCAGGGTGGGAACGCTGGTCCCTGGTGCTGCTCAGCCCCCATCCTACCCAAGGCAGAGACCGGTCTTTCTGACAGCCATTGAGCACCGGTCAGGGTCAGTTACAGTTTCAGAGACACCGAAACTGGTGGTGGCTCAAAAAGGATGTCTGTGCACAGGTCAGAGGTGAGAGGTCAGATATCCAGTCTACCTGAGAGGTGGGGACCAGCATTTTCAAATTTCCAGCCTGGAGTGCCCAGAGGGCCATGGCAGTGAACCAGGGTGTCTACAAAGTCACAGGATGTGCCTGTCATCTTCCTGGAGAGTCCATTTCCCTCAGTGGAAGTCATTGAAAGCACTATTTTTAGATTTAAACAAAAACGGAAACATCAAGGAGCAGAATGCGGAATCTGTCGTTTTGCAACCCGAGACTTCAAAGACGTGTCACACCTGTGTCAGCTGCTGTGGGCTGGCTGCCTGGCTGGCCAGGGAAACTTGTTCATTCTTGCACAAGCAGGCATTTTTGGGGAAGATGAGAAAATGCTGGAGGAGAGGCCCTGGGACCCACAGTCTGAGGGGCACTGGGCCTGGGTCTCCACACAGCAGCAGGGCAGGCCTGTGAGGAGATGGGCTCAAGGACTTACTTCAAAGACAGCCGCCCTGGTGGGCCCTGGCTGCGCACAGCCCCATGCTCCCACCCGGCATCAGCTCAGCCTCACGCCCAGCTCCCCGGACGGACGTGTAGACCCACCAGGAGGACATAACTGCCTCTAGAACCTGGTCCCAAGGGCGGAAGCCAGAGCCCAGCGGAGCAAGGGGTTCACGGAGCCCTAGCAGGATGCGCCAGCTGAGACGTGCAGGAAACAGTGCTGGCTCTACCTGACCGCTCTTCACGGGGCAGCAGGAATTGGAGTGATGCCTGAAATATTTAACCCTAGAAGCTCATGGGACCTACTAATCAGGAAAGACTCCAGCCTCAAGCCAGGAGGCCCTATTGGATGAGGGTTACCACTCAGGGTGCTGGATCATGGCAGGACTTGGGGACTCCAGGTAAGAGGCCAGGGCCAGTGGTGCAGTGGGGAACACCAGGGGAAATGGGCATCTAATAACCCAGGCAGCTGTCCTGGCTGCAAAGGAGCCCTGCACATGGGTCTGATCCAGCCAGATCAAGACTCAAATCCAGCCCCCATTTACTGAGCACCTATTATGTGCCAGGAACTGTGCTGGGAGTCTTCATGACTCCCTCAACCAGTAGAGTGCGGTAGAAGATGCCGGTGTGACTTCCCAGCTGGATCTGAATAATGCCGTGCACTTCTGCCCTGCTCCCTTGGGACACTTGCTCTTGGAAACCAGCCACGCGGTTGTGGGGAAGCCCCAGCTAACACGTGCAGAAAGACCTCAAGGCAAGAATATCCCAAAGTCCTAGCCAACAGCCAGTGTTGGCCTCCAGCTCTGAGTGAAGACGCCTGTGATGAGTCCCACCTCTGCCATCAAGTCAGCCCCAGCCTTCAAGTTTTCTAGCTGAGGCCCCAGGCATTATGGGACAGAGACAACTGTCTCCACTGTGCACTGTTCAAAATTCAAACCCACAGAACCCATGATCAGAATTAGATGGCTGTCTGTGCACTCAGTTTGGGGGTGGTTTGTAACACAGCGATACTAATCGGAATAGGTGGATAGTGACAGAAATAACAAAGAACAGAGTGAACTTTCCCCCGCCTGCTAAGGGGTCAGAGGAGGCAGGACCAAAGAGGAGCTGGAAGTCAGTCCCTGAATCCTGGGGCGCCCCAAGAGATGCCAAAGAGAAGGACTTCACGGCATACCAAGAGAGGAAGGACCCCAAGCTGGGGCTGCCAGCCTGGGCAGAAGCTCCACAGTTCGGGCAGTCACAGGGCTTGTGATGACTCCCAGAGGTCCTTTCCCTGTCACTGGGGCTGCAGAAACCTCCTCTGTTCCATTTGATCCTAGGCGGGGAACATTCAATTGTGGGTAAGCCCAGGAGGAGGGGGAGCTCAGAAGAAACTTTGGAAGAGAACTTGAAATGGGTGATTCCTTGCACACCTAAGTTTATGGATTAAATGCCTTCCCAGTGCCATAGGCTCCGTGCAGCCCAAAGGAAATCATGTTTGGATGTTTTGCCCCAACCTGACCTCATGGTCTACGATGCTTGACTCTGGCCCAAGAAGAGAACTTTGTCCTGTTTACTCTGTAGCCCTGAGGCTTAGCAACAGGCACTTTGTAGGGGCTCAGAGATACTGCCCACTGGGCAGAGGGCTTCTGGGGACAACCATGAACTCCTCATCCCCTTCAAGCAGAGGCTGGCACAGCCCTGACAGAGAGGGAGCCAGGGCCAGGGCCTCATCCTGTCAGTTCTTACTATGGCCACCAGATGGCAGGCCAGGGCCAGCCGGGAATGCGGCGGTAGGCCATTCTAGAGGCGACCTGGGACTGGGAAGCCTAGTTTCCTTCAAGGGCTCTGGTGTCGTTGTGGCTGGGGGGAGTGGGAGGAGGGGCAGCAGGGGCAGCTGCGGCTGTGGAGGCCAAGGCTGTTGATCTGAATTAACCAAAGGGCTATCACATGTTCCAGGGTGCCCCACCCACCCATACTTTTGGCCACACACCTCATCCCCTTTAATCTGCAGCACCGAGGTTTCTGGTCTGGCCTTAGGACCCCACACTCCCAGGCCTTTGCTTATCATTCTGGGGTTGTGTTTGTGCCACAGCTCATTTTGGGGCTGAGGCCTAAGGTGAGAGCTGGGTAGGGTCTGCAGCATCTGAGTCTCCATTTCTTCATCTGTACAATGGGGAGGCTCTTGCCTGACTGCGAGGTCAGTGGGAGAATGCAGTGTCTTCACCCCCCGCAGTGTCGCTCAGTGCTCACGGTAACCCCAGACAGCAGGAACGGCCCATATTCTAATCCCCATTTTGCAGATGAAGAAATTGATCCCCATGGATGAGAAGCAGCTTACCTCCTATTACCCAGCAGAGCCAGGATTTAGACCCAGATCTGCTTGGGGTTCCCTCCCCTCCCCCACACTCCCATTCTGCCCTCCTCCCCCCTCCTTCAGCTTGGCCCTTTCTCATCTTCTCTGTTGAAAGGGGCCCCTCCGGTGCCCTGTGACCCCAAAGATCCAGGTCTCCTGGGAACCTGCAGTCAACACCTTGACCTGGCACTTTGCTGGGCACAGCGGCCCCTGGGCCTGCCCAGATGGCTCTGTTGACTTGGGCCCTGTGCAGCCCGGCTTGAAGGCGAGACCCGGGAGAAAAATTCTGGGATGTGGGATTAGACAACCTGGAGTATTTTTTCACCAAGCCTCAATTCCTCAGCTATAAAATGCAAGTCAATTTACAAGATTGTTGTAAAACAGGAAACATTGAAAGCGCTTGGTGACAACAGTGCTAATGGTCACCCTCACCACGACCTTACTGTGTGCCAGGCTCCAAGCTATGCCCCTTTCTTCCATGATCTCACCTAGTCCTCACCGAAACCCTGTAAGGTTGACATTATTATTGTTTATGTTGTATTTTTATTGAAATAGAAATTACATAAAGTGCACGAGCCTTGTGTGTACAGCTTGGTGACTTTTCACAACTGCATAACCACTACTGTGATAGAGATCACTTCCAGCACCACTGAAGGCCCCCTCAAGCCCCACCATAAATGCCTCACCAAAGGTAACACTGTAAGGATGGGGTTATTTATACCCACTTTTTTTTTTGTGGGGGAGTAATTAGGTTTACTTATTTTTATTTTAATGGAGGTACTGGGGATCCAACCCAGGACCTCGTGCATACTAGGTGTATGCTCTACCACTGAGCTATACCCGCCCCCCTCCATTTATGCCCATTTCAAAGAGAAGTAAACTGAGGCTCTGGGAGGGGCAGTGCATAGCTGCTATGAGCTGGGACCAAGATTAGTCTGTCTCTTACCAAAACACATGGTGATCCATATGGGCTATAAAACAGTTACTTCTTCCTCTTCTCACCTCTCTGCTCTGTTTCCTGCTCTTCCTCTGCCTCCATTGTTTTCTTCTCCATCGCTTCCCCCTACAGCCTCTTTTTTAAGGGCAACCTGTTGTCATTTCACAGACTTACCACCAGATGGAGTCAAAGGACCAACTGCTGAAGAGTGGCTGGGCTCTTAAGGACTTGGAGGCCTTGGGCCTGGCAAGTGCCAGGGTTTCTGGGCTTTGGGGGTGAGGGTGGAGAGCAGAGAAGTCGCTGGTGCTCATCTTGGGCCCTGCCCAGCAGACATGGCAGAGGTGACCCCGACCCAGCCTGGTCCATTGACACCCAGACAGATAAGAAGATAAAAATACAGGCTGGGGCTCAGAGATGAACACTGGACTGGGAGTGAAGAAACCTAGGTTCTAGTGTTATCTCTCTCACATACTCTCTGAGTCACCTGCCTGCCTGGCTCAGGGGGTGGTCTCTCCACCTTCAAGGTAAACTCTTGTCTTTTTGCATTTGCTATTCCCTGCACCTGGCATGCTCTCTTCTCTACAGTCTGCCCATCCAAAAAGCCAACCTAAGAAGCCCAGTTCAATTGCCACTACCCCCAGGAAGGCTTCCCGGACTGCATCGTCATTGAATTGGTTATCTCGGCTGTCCCCAGTGCAATGGCTCAGTGAGAAGGAGACTCACCCTGAGACTCTTGGTGGTCTTCTATACCTCTTCCTAGGAGTGGCTGGATTTTAGAGGGCAGGTGGGGTGTGCCTGGGCCCCGCTGGGGTGCTTAGCCTTGTGCAAGGCTACGGGGAATACTGAGAGGCTAAGCTTATGTCTTCCCTCATCTGTGTCCTGCTGGCATCTGTCATCTCCAGACCCTGAAAAGTCAACCTCGCAGAAGGCATGTCAGGAAGAGCCTTCAGGGCTCGTTAATCACACAATGGCCCAGGTCACTCAGCACCTTGGCAACAAGACCGTGGCTCAGCCCTGCCTCAGGTCCTCAGCTCAAGGCCCCCCAGAAGGCCCTACAGGACCCTCCCAGGTCTAAGGACCTTGCCATACCACCTCCCATACCACCTCCCCTGGCTGAAGTCCTGTGGGGCCCCCACCCAAGCCCTAGCAGGTGGGAAAGGGATAAATTGGGAGCTTGAGATTTGCAGATACTGACTGGTATATATAAAAGAGAAAAATAAGTTTATACTGTATAGCACAGGGAACTATATTCAATATCTTGTAGTAGCTTATGGTGAAAAGAATATGAAAATGAATATATGTATATCCATGTATGACTGAAGCAATGTGCTGTGCACCAGAAATTGACACAACATTGTAAACTGACTATACTTCAATTAAAAAAAAGTAAAGTCCTTAAAAAAAAAAAGAGTAAATGGGCCCTGAGCAAGAGGGGCTCATGAGTAAAATGCATGAGCTTTAAGGTAAGCTGTCTTCAGCAACTTCTTCCTCACTCCTGGTCTTGGTTATGAACCCAGGAGACATTGGGCCAGAACCTGTGGTTTTAACTATGAGTCGTGTCCTCCTCAAGGGCTCTTGTGGTCATATTGTCCACTCCATTGACCCACCACAGCCTCCCCTCGCCCTCCCTCACCTGGTGTTCTGCAGCAGACCCCTGGCTGGACATCCCACCTACTAATGGTCCCTGTCCACTCCACCCACAATGCACTGCCAGCCATTGTCCAGAGGACAAATCTGATCACCTGCCTTCAACGCTTGAAACCTTTTGTTGTCTCTGTAGAGCTTCAGAATAAAGCCCAATTCCCTACCTTAGTACAACACTCTTCAAGTTCTCACTTCTGGGGATCCCTGTAACCTCTCCTTACACTATATCCCTGCTCCCGCATTCTTTGCTGTAGCCACAAAGAACCAATACAAGATGCTGTGTTTCTCTGGCTTCACATGGATTTTTCTGTCTCCCCTTTCCTCACTTCCTCTCAGCTGTGAAAATTCACCCAGGTGTCACCTCCTCCAGGAATTCTCCATTGCCTATTTCTAGGCTTATCTGAATGCTTCCATCACCACGACCTCTTAGACTGTAGGAGTGATTTAAATCACAGACTCTGAGCACCGACCACCTGGGTGCAATTCCCAGCTTTTCCTCTTCATCGCCATGTGATCTTGGGCAAGTCACCTGACCTGGTTTCCCCACCTGTAAAATGGGACTAAGAGCTCATTTACGTCATCATGTGTCAAGCTCCTAGTACCATGCCTATCATTAGTACCCACTTAGTGTGAGCCATTTGCAAACTATTTTGCTTATCTGTCTTGTAATCATTGGTTTCCAGTCTTCCCACTAGCCCCAAGCTTTTCAAGGGCAGGCACGGTCTTTATTCATCTGCAGTCTTCTTCCTTGGTATCTGGTGCAGATCCAGGCACACAGCAGCTGCTCAGTAACAGTCAAATGCATGAATGGAAGTCAAGTGCAACATTGTCTGGGAGGTCCTTTCGCAGCAGAAGTGAACACCCGGCACTGTGTGAGTGAGTTTTCCCTGCATGTCAATCATCTCCCTGGAACCAGATGGCAGGCTCCCAGGGATGCGGGAGCAAGACTGTCCCTTCCGTTGGCCATGGTGCCAGTTACTGTGCCTGGCACACTGAGGCCTGGGTGGGTACCCGGAAGGCTAATCTGGGGGTACTGTCCATGGTGCTGAAGAGAACTGCCAAGTGACTAATTCCTCTGCCTGAGATAGATGTTGGGAAGTGGAAGGATTTGCTTCAGGGAAGCCAGGAATGGATTTTTCATCCCCAGATCTCAGCCAGCACATTTTGTTCTGACATTTCCCTGGCACCTTTGCAAATGACGTGATGTTGCCTGTGCAGCTCTTTCCCCTGCTTTCAGAATTCCTTGGAGAACTGTCATATCCCCCAACCACATTCCCTACCACCACTGCAGTCACCTCTAAACTTGGATGTATCACCCAGAGACCTGGACTAAAGAGACTGGAATACAAGCTGTGGCCCCATTTGCCAGCCAGCCAACTCCAAACTTTCTGCAACCTGCTCGTCTCATCTACAGGTGGTCGCAAGCTCTGGCAACCTCCTGACAGCCCTGTCTGCAAAGGTAAACTAAGCAGGAAAATGCTGGCCATAAAATGGCCATGAAAATAAATTTAAATCTTGTGCACATAGTGGGGTTAAGTGGTCTAAGCTTTTAGACAGACTTCTGAGTTAGAATCCCCTGTGTGACTTTGGGTGATTTTGCTCCTCCTTGAGCCTCAGCTTCCTCAGCTGTTAAATGGGAGTAATAATATCTTCCTTGAGTGTTACTGGGAGGATAAAATTAGACAATATAAGTAAAAAGACTGATGGTTGTGCCTGGCACATAATAAATGCTAACTAAATAGTAGCCGTTATCCCTCTGACTTAGAATTTCAGAGCTGAAAGGGAATCTAGTCCAACCTCTTCAGTTTACATACAAGGAACTAAGGCTCAGCTAGGTGAAGGGACTTCTTTAAGGTCACACAGGCAGGAAAGGAGAGGACTCAGGACAGAGGAGGATCTTTAAATTTGTGAGCTATGGATGTGTTATAACACCAGGATGCTATGGTCAGAGGTATGGGGTTGCCCACAGAATGGAAGTCAAGGTGTTTTTATTTAGCTGCAGGAAAAGTCCTTAATTTAAACCTTAAAAGCAAATCCCCTTGCCCCACCTTCATCCCATTTATCCCTCAACCACATTGCCAGGGTGGTATCAACATTATCCCCATTTTCCAGATGAGAACACGGAGGCTCAGAGGGCAGAGGAGGCTAGTGCAAGGCCAAACAGCTGCCTCTCAACCAGGATTGACAATGAAGATCATGTGAGGTGAGCAGGCAGGAGCTCCTGAAGCAGGCCTGGCAGATGTGCTTGCAAATTATAGCACCCTTTTTTCCCTCTTGAAGGGACCAGTCCTCACATTTCAGAGTGAGAAAAAGCATCTCCGCAGAACCCAGTGCCTCTGTGATGCCGCAGGCTTAAAGCCCAGTCTCCTTCGAAGATCATGGAAAAGATGCCGAAAATCACAGCCAGTGGAGCGGCTGCCTGGGAGGTGACAGAGAGCTGCTTAGCAAGTGGGGCGAGAGGGTGGGCTGCAGGGGAGGCATTAGGGGCATCTGAGGATGCTTTTTATCTCCCAGCGCATGTGGCCAGGCCTGGCTGGAATCACAGAAACCCATTAGGCTCCATCCGGGGAACCTGGGCTCAAATCCCAGCCTTAGTGCTTAGAGCACTGAGACCTGAGATTGAGTCTCCATGATCACTGAGCTCCATGATCATCTTGGAACCTCAGTTTCCAGATTTGGAAAATGGGAATAACAAGCCCTACCTGAGAGTATTAAAGCAAGTGTATGAGATGATTCACATGAAGCACCTGGCACAGTGCCTGGCACATAATAGGTTCTCAGTAAGTGTCAATTGCCTTCTTGTCTTTCCAACTTCACCTGTATTTATTCAGCAAGTATTTAGGGAGCATTTACTGTATTTCTATTCCAAGTCACGATGACCTAGCAGTTAACATGGCAGCTGCTTGTTCTCATGAATTTACATTTTGCTGGAGAAGGTCAGGAAAAGAGCAGCAAATAATGAACAAGAAAAGTTTAACTGTCAGTAAGTGCTATAAAGAACTTTAAACTTTGTTGTGCTGGGGAGTGGAAGATGGTAACCTTAAGTAGGAGAATTGGGTTGGACCTTTCTGAGAAAATAACAGTGAGCAGGGGCCCCAATAAAGATCTGGAGGGAAGAGCCTTCTAGGCAGAGGGAACAGCAAGTGCAAAGGTCCTGAGGTGGGCACAAGCTTAGTGCCCTAGAAAGGTGGCCAGTGTTGCTGGGGTGTAGGCAGTAAGAGAAGGGGTCACAGATGAGGTGGGAGGGGTGGACAGGGCCTGATCAGGTAAGGCCTTGTTGGCCCTGGGGAAGCGCTTACTTGTTTTACCTTCTCCGGTCTTGATGGACCTTCAGCTCTTGGTAACTTTTCTATCTTCCAGAATCTCTTAATAGTCTGTAAAGTGACTTAACTAGGCAGAGCCTTTAACACTAGCAATGAATCTTAAAATGTCAAAACAGGATGGGTCCTTGGAGATCTATGAATCTAAAACTCATTGTTCAAATCGATCAAATGAGACCCAGAGGCAGAAAGTGACTTGCCAAATGTCACAAGTTAGAGACACTATCAATTAGGATCACATACATCTGTGAGTGACAGAAAGCCCCCAAATCAATGGCTTAAACAAGTTCATTTCTCTCCAGTAAACTAAGGGAGATAAGACTCTGGAGCTGGTACAGCAGCTCCATGACCCTTAGGGACCCAGGCACCTGCTAATTTGCTCTACCATCCTCAACATGCCACTTTTATCTCATGATCCAAGAAGGCTGCCCATCTGCAGCCGTCATGGCTGCATTCCAGAGCAGAAAAGCAGAGGGTCGAAAAAGAACAAGCCCTTCCCCAAAATGACGCACTCCAGGTATTGCCCTTATACTATGGCCAGAACTTAGGCATGTGGCTGCACCTCACTGCAAAGGAGGCTGGGAAATGTAGTCTTTACTCAGGACAGCCATGTGCCCAGCCTAAAATTAGGGGTGGCAATTCAGTAGGAAGGAGAGGAGAACAGATAATGAGGGACAGCTGGCCATCTCTGCCACAACGACAAAGTTGAGACTGAAACCCACACGTCCTGACATGCTAGTGCTCTCTGCACTGCCCTCCCCCTGCCTGCCCCTCCCCATTATGAGCACACAGCAGCCAAATGCAAGGGACCCCGTGGGGAGAGTGGCCTGGAGAACGTAGAGGGAGGAGGAGGGGCACCGAGAGGGAGGAGATGTGGCTGAGGGAAGCCCAGCTGCTGGGACCTCCCCCATTGCTTTCACCAGGCTGGCAGCTGGCTCTGAGGCCCAGGACAGGGAGGCACTGCTGTCACTTCCTTTTGGGGAGGCAGCTGGTAATGCAGCTTTCGATGCCTCTGCATTGTCCCCAGGGGACAGAATGTCAGGTTGGTGGGACCCCACTCTGGCAGCAGGTGGAGGGGAGGGGTTGTTAAGCAGCTGGCAAGGCCAGCCTGCCCAGCCCCACGTCCAGCCTCCCCTCCCCTCCCACATGCCTGGGTGTTGGCTGAACAGAGCTGGGGCAGGCGGCCTGGGGGCCTTGCCTGACATTCTTTCCCCTGACACTGAGCACCAAGTTCCTTCTGCTCATTTTCCTCCCTCCCTCTACCCCTCCATCACTCCAGTCCTTCCCTCCTCTCCCTCCCCCTCTTCTCTCTCTGTCATTTATTCCTTGTCCCCAGTGTCTTTCCTTTCACCCCTTCATTCCTCTTTCCCTCCCTTCTTCTTGCATTTTCTTTCTTCCTGCCTTTTCTCCTTCCTCCCTGTCAGGACTCCTCCCCTATCCAGCCCTCCTGGTTACCCTCATCCTCTCACTGCCCATGCCCCACTCTCTGAGGGCCGTGCCATCCTTGCCACTGGGCACAGGATGGGATAAGAGAACACTGAGGAGCAGCCTGAATGGAAGGTCACATCTGGTCTGGGTGTTCCTGGAGCCTCCTGTTCCTTGTCCAGCATCAGGGGTCAGGAGAGAATGTGGCTACCTGCCGGCTTGTGGCTCCAGCCCTCCCCAAGATGGGACAAGGGACATAAGTTCATAAAGCTTCAACTGTATGCTAGCTACTTGCACAGCACTTTATCTTCACCACAGTCCATTGGAGCTAGTTACTGTTACTCCCATTTTATAGATAAGGAAACTGAGGCTCACAGAGGCAGAGTTGTTAGAAGCCACACCAGAAACAGGTGGGAGCCAGAATATGGTGGATCAGAGCCTCACTGTCAGGCCCCTGCCAGTCCCGGTCCTGGTCTGACTCTCAGTCCCCATGCCCCTTCGGCAGCCCAGCCCCCCAAGTCCTCACAGAGTTTGAAAGACAAGGAGGGGAAGACAGTAAGTGCTCAGTGAGGATTGCCTAGGTCTTTGTAACCAGTTTCTTGGCTGTCAGTGCTGCTCAGCCTCAGACTCATATACACAGACATACCCACACACAGGACACATCCAGAACGGACAGGACCTTCCACTCACTGCCTGTGTAGGTTTGAGGGCATTTACATAGTGGTAGTGATGGTGATGGTGGTAGAGGTGGTGATAAAGTTGGTGATGATGGTGGTGATGATAGTGGTGGCAGTGATGATGCTGAAGGTGGTGATGATGGTGATGATGATGGTGGTGATAACAGTGATGATGATGGTGGACGTGTTGATGATGGGGATAGTGTTAGTGATGGTGAGAATGGCATAGTTGAATTGGTGATGGGGGAGGGGGTGATGAAGACAGTATTGGTGTTGGTTGTTCTTGTGATCGTGGTCCTTGTGGTGGTGATGGCGATAAACATCTCGTTTAGCCATACACAGATCTGTAATACACACACGACACATACATACGACAAAGAAAACCAAGAACATGATCAACACTGATTAATGAGAAAGTGTGTTGACAAACGGACGACGTTTCCAAAAAACCATAAGCTGTGCTCAGAATGAGGCACGACCAGGCCACTCGGCCACCCCACAGATGACGCTGTGCCCTCCTCTACACTGCCTCCTGAGTGAGTGCTGCTCCCTAGCCAGTGACGATCCCAGCCCTGCTTTCACCCTCCAGCCTCCTGGATCAAGATGATCTTGTGCCCAGTTCTGAACAGTACTCATTGCAGACTGAACTCCCTTCCGAAGTCCTCCTTGGAATCATCCAGCAGCAGCTCAGACCGCAAAGGGGCTTTTTCACACCCGCTCACCAAGATATCCCTGAGCTCTCCCAGGGCTGTGCGCTCCTTTGCAGCTCCAAGCTTAAGGAAGCTCACATTTTCATGCAATTGTGTTCCCAGATCTTTGGTTGGCTGGTTTCAGTAGCACAACATTCAGCCCGGGGGTAAAGAGGGCAAGCGGGGTGGGGGTGGGGGGCACAGGCGGAGGGCGCGTGGGGCGTTCAGAAGGCACTGGTAATGTTTCTTCAGCTGGTGGTTCTTATCAGGCCATTCATTTGTTTATTATTTTAAAAATAAACATATTCTGTAAAAGGGGCATATGTTATATACCAATTATTGTATATGTATATACTGTTTCACAATAAAAAGTACAAATTAAAAAGTTAATATAGAAAGAAAACAGAAGCCACATCCCTGCTGAAGGGTAGGGGAAGACTGGACGTATTCAAGGCACCGCTTAGCCTGAGACCAGCAGAACAGTCACAAGGCTGGTTCTCAGGGCCTGGGGACAACACCCGCTGGAGGGAGGGAGTCTGGACAAGCGAACCTCCCCCCTTTCTCAGGACCCTCCTTCACCCACTCGCATCCCTGACCCAGGCCCTGATGCTACTTTTCTTGGGGAGAAGAGGAGGGCCTTTGTTTATTTAGATTCTTGATGTCCTTAAATGGTTGGGTTTTTTGGTTTTTTTTTTTTAATCTATGTGCCTGAAGTTGACTTCATCCCCCCAAACAGCTAGGACATCAGCAGCCAGAGGACAGGCTGGAAGGGAGGTGAGAGGAGGACAGCTGGATCAGAATAGGAGGAGGCAGGTCCTGAACAGCTCTGGCGGCCCCTCCTCCACTTCAGGAAAGAAGAGACAAGGCCCAGACAGGGATGGGAGGAGCATGTGAGGAGTCCGTGAGGAGCAGGCATTCCCTCAGCATGTCAGTGACATCATGGGAGTTCCAAATTGCTTGTCTGCTTTGATCTCTGTTAAATCATTTCCTACCCCTGGGCCTTGGCACCTGCTCTTCCTTCTGCCTGGATCATCCTTTCTTTGGTGCTTCTAATGACAAGCACCTTTCCATTCAGGTCTATAAAACAACCTCCTGAATACAGCTTCCCCTACCCCTGGCCACCTACAGGAGGCGCCACCTGCCCCACACACCTGGTCCTGGTTCAGCACACTATCCTGAGAGAGTTCAGGGTGCTGACTGCAGGCTGGATGGGTGGAGGTTGCTTTTTGACAGGCATCTGTACCTTCACACAGCGATTTCTCTTCTGTTTTCTGTTTACTTTTGCAGCTACCTCTGAAAATCAAATCGTACTTCTACAATTGTATTTACCTAAGCGGTTTGAAGCAGTCACTTATTTAGCATGGGAACTACACTCCTCTCGGCAGGTTAATCACAGCTATTGTGAACACTTGAGAGCGATTCCTGAAATGAATCCAAGCCAGAAAATGTGTTATTTTACCCAAAGAATACACTCTGGCATGCCGGTTATTTCTTTTTAGTGAAGCTTGGTATTATTTAACAGGCATAAGCTTTGATTCCTGAACTTTTAACCTTTTGGACTTGAAATATGAAATAGAGTCGTTTTTAGATAAAACTGAAATAGAGCAGTTTCAGCTTTGGCCATGAGAAACTTCAAATTTGGGGCTAGGAGGTGAATTCTGTTTTCATTTCCTTGGTGTTTCATTTCCAAGAAAAGCAGTACAAGATTTCCTGCTTTTTAATTTCCCAGATGATTTATAGATTTAGCACAGCATTATTTACGGGAAGACATCAGAAGAAAATAATCTTTCTGCAACAACAGAAAGAATTTCGAGAGACATTATTAAATTAATAGTCTTCTTGCTTCCATGGTCAGATCTTTCCCTGCTTAGAACTTTGCCGGGGATCTCCCAAACTTAGGATGGAGCCTGAATTCTTCAGGAGAGCCCACATCCTTAAAAAGACCTGGCTCCCATCTTTCTTCACTTATCTGCTGCCCCAGTGCTCTGTGCCTCAGTATGATTGACCCTCTCTAGTTTCCCAAACAAAATCTGCCCTCGCTCTCTCCCTCCTTTTTCTTTACAAATGCCGTTCCCTCTGCCAGGCTTGCTCAGCCTCCCTTCCCACTACTCATCAGTCTTTCCTAGCACAGCCTAGATGTCACTTCTTTCAAGAAGCCTTCCCTGATACTCCTGAATGAATGAGTGATGCATTCCCCTTCTCTTCGCTTGGACAGCTCCCCAGATGTTCTCTATCAGAATGCTTTTCCTGCTATGTCATCCTCGCCATCCTCTGTCTGCCTGCTTCGCTAGACTGTAAGCTCTGTGAGGGCAGGCACCATGTTTATTTGCTCACTACAGGATCCCTAGGGTCTGCCATGATGCTTGACACATAGTAGGTGCTTAGTTAGTGCTGGGTGAATGAATGGACACATAGCCAGAATTTGATCGTTGTCCACCAAATGCTGGTTATCATATCCCTTACAGTTTATCATTAATAGCTCTTAAATGGTTTTCTCTTCTTCATTAATCTGACCATTCACTCCATCCATCCACTCAGTTATCTATATATTCATCCACCCATCCATCCATTCATATATTTCTGTGGGTAGGCAGAATCAATGAGGATGAAGTTGTAGGAAGTCTTAGGAAAAGAAGAAAATCAGGATCTCTGATGTTAATGTCAGAATATAGATCAGACCCAGCAAGTCAGGACCTAGGCAGGGAATGAGGGACAGTGAGAAATGCATCATCCAGCAGAAGCTAAAGCAATTCAAGCCTCACACACATACAGGATCCGGTGAATGTTGACTCTCCCCTCCTCTCCCAGTTTCCCTCCCCTGCTCCTTTCTTTCTTCCTCCACTAAGCTTTCATGGGGACCTCTCTCCGAGCCAGGCCCTGTCCCCAGGACTGTTGAATCAGACCTAGATTTCAGCTCTAAAGATGCTCTGAGTTTATAGGGTAGGCACAAAGATTAATACAAAATTGCAAAGTGTCCTGTGCTGTAAGAGAGGCCCAGATAATGTTTCCTGAGAAGGGAAGGCTACATGGAGGAGGGGACATTTGAACTGGATCTTGATGGATGGGTAAAATTTTGATATGTGAGAATAAGGAAAGAACTTTCTAGAAGGAAGTGATTAAATGAGCAAAGGCACAGAGGTGGGATAAATCCAGGCAGGTCTAGGGACTCCAGCAAGGGTGGGTGGGTGGGGTGCAGGCAGTGGGAAGAGGAAGAGAAGCAAGGAGAAGTTTAGGGAGAGGGCATAGGGTCAGATCACAGCCCCAGCCTTGGAGACCAGCTGGAGAATTGAGTAACTCATTCATCTGACAAATTTATTTGTTTACTTGTTTGTATTAGTATTTACATTGTCAGTTTAGGGCCTATTGCTCCATCCTTGGTGGCCTGGCCTGCTCACCTGCCTCTAGCCTTGTCCCTCCTCTTCTCCCCTGCAGGCAGCAGAATCTCCTTAAAGAAATGTATCGTGGTGCCCTCTCCCTGTCTATAGCCAGTCATGGCTCCCTAGTGCCCTGAACATAGATTCTAAATTCCTTATCCCCGCCCTGACTACCCACTCTGTGCTGGGGGCAGATACTGATCCCCTGGGGACCCTTGCCCCACTTCCCAGGATGAGCTGAAGGCCCCTCCCACACGACCACACACGTTGCTGCCTGTTTATTTGTCCAGCTTCTCCCCTGGACTGTGAGCTCCTCAGAAGGGAGACTGTGATGCTCACCCCTCTGTCGCCTTTCCAACCCCAGCTCAGGAGCGCCTGGTGTGGAGCAGACACTGAGGATGGGGTCGGAAGGGCAGAAGAAAGAAGGCCTTAGATGGGGTAGGGTGGGATGTCTCTGTCTCCCCCCTCCCAGCTCCCTGCATCCCCTTGGGAGGGGCGCAAGTGGTGAGGAGGGGCGGCTGCTGCCACAGCCAGAAGGTGTAAAGTGGGACAGTCGCACCAGGGAAGAGGCCCTGGGAAATCTGGCAGCTCTGAGGCTGCCTCCAGGCGGCAGGAAGGAGGCGGCAGGGATGCCCTGCCCCGGCAGGCAGGCGGCAGTCTGAGTCCAACCCCTACCCAGGGTCTGGGTGGGAAGAAGCCATCCTCCCCGTCGTGGTCTGGCCAAGAAGCACCGTGACTCTGAACTCTGCATTCATTTTGCCCTTTCTCCCTTTTTCTCTATTCATCTTTCCAGCTAGACCCGCTTGGGGCTATTTTTGCTTCCTCCTTGTTTGGCTGCCTGAGCAGCCTTGTGGCTTTAATTGGCCCATTTTCTGCGTGTTGGAAAGACGTTTGCCTCCTGGTCTCGCTGCCCACCCCCACCACCCATGAGGCCTGAGAGTAAAAGCTAGAAGTGAGGCTAATTATGCAGAGAAAAGCGGACGGAGACACACAGCTCAGGAGAAGGAAAAAAATGACAGAAACAGAGACTGAGAGAGAGAGGGAGGGAGGGGATCAGCAACACAGAAGAGCAGGAGCCTGGAGGATAAAGACCCAAGTAAATAATCGAAGGAAGAGAGAGAAACACAGAAAGACAAAGAGAGACAAAGAAACAGATGGATTTTTGTTCATACTGAGCGACAAGAAAAAGACAGAGACGCCCGGCCGCCTTGAGGAGGGCGACGGGGGGATGGGGGTGTAGGGAGCGATACGTCCAGGGAGGCTGGGGAAGGGGGTCAGCGCATCGAGGTCTCCAGCAAGCATCCTGCTTCTCTGGGCCTCCGTGTGACACAGGGCTATCAGATCACAGATTCGTACTATCTGCAGGGGATTGTTGGCAAGGATGGCAAACCGTTTTGTAAACGGTAAGATCTTTACAAGTGGCGGGGGGAGGGGAGGATTACTCTGAGGTGTGGGGCTTTTCGTGTGTCCATCTTCGTGCCTTTTGCATTTCATAGAGTTAGGGTCGGGAAGACAGTGCTTGCCAGGCTAACTTGTTGTTGATTCCTGTAACAAACACTAGCTGATCACCTACTGACCGTGTCCAGCCTCCTCTCGGGCTCTGAAGATGCAAGGTGACCAGGCCCTGCCACTGACCTCCTGCTCAAGGTGGGGCCCACATTAGAGGATGAGTGAATGTTTGTCGACAACCTTTTAAGGAGGAGTTGCTGAGACTGAAAGCGCCACTGTCCCCTGACATTTGCTGTAGCTGAGGGGTGTCTGGAGTGGGGAGTCCCTAACTCCCCCTGGGTGCAGTCACGGACAGCTTCCCAGAGGAGGCAACATGGAAGGAGGCCTTGAAGGCTTTCTCGAGTCTAAGGCAGGGAAGGAGTTCCAGGCAGAGGGATCAGCCTATGGAAAGCACAGGGATGTGGAAGTGAGGGGAGGGGGGCACCCAAGTAACGGACAGTGAAGGTGGGGGAACAGGGTGATGAATCTGGGAAGGTCTGTGGGGCTGGATTTTCTGAATGCCAGAAAAGGAGTTCGGGTAAATCGATGGTGATGTCCAGCAAAAGAATAGCACGATCAAATCTGATTCTTCTCAGAGAAATTCCACTGATACAAGCCCAGATTTGAGGGGAGGGATGGGACCTGGGGCTGGGAGAGCGTGATGGGGCTGTGCACAGGTCCAGGAGAGAGAAAGGGGCTGGATGGGGAAGGAAGGGCCATGGGTGAACGGTCCTGCGCTGGGCCAGCTGGCTGGGGGCATTTAGCCACAGAAACCCAGAGAGGGGCTTCATGGCAGCTTTGAGACCAGCTAGTTCCTGGCTGTCAAACTCAGGTGACTTCAGGGGCCATGGAAGGTAGCTGGAGTGAGACAGCAGGAGATGGCGGGGCCTGGGCCAAACTGGGGTACATCTTTGCGCTGCAATTTCTGGAAAACAAGATGTTTGTTGAAAGAAATGGCTGGTTGAATCAGTCCCTCAGGCACCCCTAGTTTTTGACCTCTGACTTCACTCCTCCTCCACATTTCATGAGAGGGCAAACTGAGGCCCAGAGTGGGCAAGAGACTTGTCCAAGCATGAGCCCCCTGTACTCGTCATCCAGCGGGGTGAACACCCCCATTTACAGAGGCAACACTCATTTCAGCAAAATGACTCAACCCCTTCCTCCACCACGGACTGAGGGAAGGAGAAACAGAGGGGTAGGGAACTGCTGATCACCTGATGAGAAATAATTGATGGTGGTGGGAGGGGGAAGGCCAGCTTAATGAGAAGGCAGCTGGGGTGGACACGTCATGGTAAGAACAAACAGGGAGGGAAGATAGAATGAGGGTCCCCAAGGGGAGGTGCTCCAACTCCTGGGCTGAGCTAACCAAGGCCCACAGCCATTAGCCAGCTGCCAGGCAGGGGGCCTGGGCCAGGGCTGGGGCAGCTCAACCTCAAAGGCCCAAATCATCCCAGCCTGGGGCCTGCTGGGCTGCTCATTATTCGAAGCAGAAACCCTGCCAAGCTGGACTTTAGAGAATAATCATCACAACCAATAATAATGCTTCCCACCTGCTCTGAGCTTTTAACTTGTTTGGCTCCAAGCAAGCAGCTTTGTCTCATTCAGAGAGAACGGGCAGCAGGGTGTGCAGCAGGCCCAAAGAGCAGGAAAGAGTCCAGCAGAGGTCAAAGACAGCCCATTTTATCTCCTTGAGTCTCAGTTTTCTCGGCTGTAAAATGGAGATGCTGGTCTCTGCCTCTGTTTATCTTTTCAGCCTCATCTTCTACCTCAGACCTCCATGATCTTTCTCGTGCCACCTAAAACTACACACATCATTACAATCAGAACTGTGGGTTGTCTCCTCTGAGGTGTCTGGCTTTGTTCTGCTTTGAATGCAAATCTGTTCCAGGATAAAAAAAAACATCACTGTGAACTCCTCTTCATCCTACAGAGCCCTATACTGCCTTCTCCATGAAGTCCTCCCTGATTCTCTTTCAACAGAGCTAATCACTCCCTTCTGGGCCGCCACTGTTCTGTGTACATTATCATAAGATATTATGCTTATATCTTTTCCCATCTCTTTCCCCACCAGTCTGGAACTTGCTTGAGGCCAGGGAGACTAGCACTTACTTACCTCTATATTCCCAAAGCCCAGAACAAGTCTAGCACACTGTAAGTACTTAAGCAATAGTTTCTGAATTGAATGATCACACCAGTTTATGTTTGTCACTTTCTGTATCTGTTTCCTCCACTAGATTGGGAGCCTCCCGAGGGCAGGTCTGAGGCCTATTCATGTTTATATGTAGTACCTGGCACAGAGGAGGTCCCTGAGAAGGGTAGGCAGGTGGCTGAACAAAGGAAAGCACTTTGTTCATTGTAAAGCAAGATATATGGGAAAGGAAAGACGAAGAAAAAACCCTTAGATGGAAGAGAAGTTAGATGAACATGTCATTCAGAGTGTGTGTCCTTAAGGTGGTGGGTGTGTCTTTCTGCCTGTCCCTGAACATATGTCTGCATATGTGTGTCTGGGTGTCATTTGTGGGGTTGTGTGTGCAAGTATGAAAGGACGTAGATGTGGTTTGCCCTGTGTGTGCGTATGCATTATTGTTTGTGGCGCAGTGGTGTTAGTGTATTACTGCGTGTAAGTGTTCTAGAGTCTATGGGTAAGTCTGTGTGTGTGGCTGTATATGTGTCTGTGGTTTGTGTGGCAGTGTGTGCCTGTATGTGTGTCTGTAGATGTAATGTGTATCATCAGAGTTTGGAAGAAGAAGTAGGAGGGAGAAAAATAGACAGAATCTGCAGAAAATAGACAGAATCTGCAGTTGTCACCGGCCAAGTGCAAAGAGCAAGAAGGCACAGCATTGCCAGCCCACATTCCATGCACATCCCATCCCCAGAGTCTACTCCATTCATTCATTCCTTCACTCACTAGTGCTGACTCTGCTGCGCCCTCTGCTGATTGCTCAGGATCTGACATGTCTCCTCCAGGCATGTCCAATTTCGGGGGGGGGGTGAGGTGGGGGTGAGGCAAACATGCAATAAACAGCCACGAACCTGTGCAATCAGCACCACCATACAGGGGCTGTGGGAGCCACAAGGATAGGCCCCTAAGTTGGGGTGTCAGAGCAGGCTTCCTATAGTAGATACCATCCCAGCTGAGCCCCTAGACAATCGTGTTGCCTGGGATGTCTTTCCTAGGCAACCAGATGTGCTGAGTCTGCTGTGGGCCTCTGCCACGGGCCTCCTGCCTGGGGGGCCCCTCCTCTCCTCCAGGTGCCAGCTCAGCTTGGTTTGCTGGAAGCCCCACCTTTGCTGTCCCCCTGCCCCCCTCCCTGGTGGGTGTGGACTTGTGCGTACCCAGCCTATCTGCTAGCCTGACGGTTCCTAGTGGGCAGGGGAATATTTTTCATGGTCTCTTCCGCATCCCACCCGCAGGGCTGGGTGGCAGGAGGTTCAGACCTGTGCGGCTGGACTGACCTGCAAATTCTACAGCCAAGTGTGGACAAAAAAAACCAAACTGGTTGACAAAGGAAGCTGGTCAGCAGACCAAACTCTGGGTGAGAAAAGATCAGGCTCTTGTAACTAATGTGATTTTAAATCCTTATTCACAGGCAGGCCTAGAATTCTTTTTGTTTTTTTTTCTTCTTCTATTTAAGAAAAAAACTTGAGAGAATGAGATGGCAAACGTGCCAGAATTCTGAAGGCTTCAATTCCATTTAGTGCCTCTGTCTCTTACTGAGCACCTGTTATGCACCAAGACCAGTGATGCACACGCAGAGCCAGGAAGCTGTGGCCCAGGGTGAGATATGGGACTGGGATGTGACTCAGGCCCCTGCCTGGGGCTGCAGAAGGAGGGCAGCTCCTGTTTGGTTGGAAGAGAATCTGGAAGGGCTTCATGGCGGAGGTGATATTTGAGATGCACTCTGAAGAAGGAAAGATGTTTTTGAGGAAGAGCTCAGCATGTGCAAAGGCCCAGAGGTAGGAATGGTGGATATTTTTCAAAGAATAATAAGCAGTGCCCTTTGACTTTAAACCCAAACGCTGGTCAATCCAGGGAGACATGGAGTAGTGCAGTGAACTCAAATGTGAAAAACTAGTGCCAGCCTGGGCTCCAGTCCTCCATGACAAGCTGTGTGGCCTTATTCCATCTACTTTTCCTCTATGCGGGCTTGTTTATGGGTGGTAGGACCACAGACAGGAAATTCTGTCTAAGGAGCTGTGTGCTTGCTCTCACGTCCCTGCCATGTGCTCCCGGGGCAGACACTGCTCACAAACTCACTGTGATGAGTTTTTGCATGTCGTGTTTAAGAAAGCAACGTGGTAGGTAAGAGCACAGGCTCCAGAGCCAGACTACATAGGTTAAAAATCCCAGCTCCGAATCCTGGGGCAAGGTTCCTAATTTTTCTGTGCCTCAGTTTCCTCAGCTGTAAAGTGGGGATAGTAACGATATCTATGTCATAGTAGGTATGACAATGAGTGAGCAAACAGATGCAAGATGTTTAGAGTGGTGCCAGGCACACACCCCACAAGGGTGTCGGCCCACACACACCCCAGTGTTTCTGCAGAACATATTCGAGGCGCTGCTGTCCGTCAATTGGTGCTTTATCAGATTTAACCCAATTTCCTCACTGTCCATGGGAAAAGTAGGTCAAGGTGATAAGAAGTCCCTGCCCAGGTCTCGGTCATTTAGAGCTGAAGTTCATGGTTTTTTGAATCTGAGACCAGAACTTGTTGCACTACAGTGAGTTCTGGCGATGTGCTTGCAGACAGATTCCCATAAGGGCTCAAGATGGAAACTTCCGAAACCTGAGCCTCCCATCGGGGAAGCAGCTAGCTCATCTCCAGGCCCTTCCAGCTCTGCCGGCTGTGAGCACCACCCGGAGGATGGGGGACGGCCAGTACCCTTCCTCTCCAGCAAGGTCACCCCTTCCATCTCTGCTCGGTCTCCTGTCCCCTTCTTTCTTCTGTCCCTTCCCAGGAGCTCCAGTGCCAGCCTGGGGCCTGGGGCTTCTCAGGGAAGAACGTGTGTCCCTTCCATGGGCCCTTGAGGAGGGGGCCAGGCACCCAGCTCAGGCTCCGGATGGCCCCACTCCAGCAGCTGGCACCAGCCTTCAGAGATTCTCTGGAACCAGGTGACCTGGGTCTGAGAGGCCTCGGGCGAGAGGGTAGGGCCTCCAGCTCTGCCACCAGAACCTCTCCCACATAAGCACGGGGCTTCCAGCCCTCGGAGAGAAAACCTAAAGATGGGTTTCCAAGGTGTGACTCAAAGATCAAAATCAAATCCCTGGGCCTCCCCCTAGATTCTAGGGGCTGGAGCCCAGGAAACTGCCTGTGACCCAGGTCCCCATGTGAATTCTGCACACTCAGGTTGGAGAACCTGGGGCTTGAGGGACAACAGAAGTGAGGAAACCTAAGTACTGAGAATCCTTTGTACTGTCCTCACCCTGTCACCGTACTCCCCAAGGGACACCAGGGAGTCCATTAGTCCCAATGGGCAAACCCGAGCCTGAGCCTTCTCTCCTGTTCCCCCAGCTGCCTACACTGCTCACACGTTCCCCGCAGTTTCTAAATTCAAAATGGGGCCGTTTTCACTGTGTATCAACTCCCTTCCCCTGGGCACCGTGCCACAGGAGCCTGCCTACCGGGGAGCGGGTCTGGGCTCCCATTCTCCTGGGGCGTGCAGGCAGGGGGCATGGATGGCACCAGGGCTGGCAGTGGGGATGAGGGTGGGGGTGGCCTAGAGAAAGTGTGCCTCTGATTTTCTGAACACAGCTAAGCCTCCTGACCCCTTCCTTCCAGAAGTCCCAGTCTTCCCATCGGTCACCCATGGCAGCTTGGGAGCCAGAAGGCTCACCTGCAGAGGGACACCCAGGCTGGGCCCTGGAGCTGGCACTGGGTGGGGGTGGGGAGCCTGACACCCACTCTGGCCCCTGCAGATGGTCCGATGCCTCATTCACTGGGAGAGCGTTCGCTGAACACCTGCTGAGTGTGTCTTACTGTGCTGGGTTCTGGAGGGGGGAGGGGGGAAGGGGACCATTTGGGGGTGTAGAAAGAAATAGAAGAGTGGGGGAGTGGAGAAGCCCACACACGGGTTGAGAACAATCACTAAGCAGCATGCCAGGCAGAGCGAGACGCACTCATCTAAATCCAGTCTGCACACGCTCGCTCAGCGGGCCCAGGCTGACTGTCTCACAAGGGTGGTGTGTGCGCCGGGGTGGAGGTGGGCAGGAGAGAGGCAGGGACAGGCATGACTTGAGGTCTAGTCCTCAGGCCACCACAGACTTGCTGTGTGGCCTTGGGTAAGTCAATCTCCCTCTCTGAGTCACTCTTCCTCCCCTCTACCAAATAAGCTCTCCCCATAGATGCAACCTGGAAAATGGCAGACATAAACAACAGGCAGTGTAGGGTAATGGTTAGAAACCCTGTGATTTGGGGTCACAGACTTCCATGGAAAGCCAACTACATCAGTTACATATCAATGTCCCCATCTGCAGAATGGGCAGATCTCCGGCATCATTGGGAGGAGGACTCGATGAGATAATCCTGGCTGGGTAAGCAGGTACCTGGATGGTCCCTTAAGAATGGGGTAGGGGATGTGTAGTTCATAAACAAAGCACTAGTTTCCTCCTTTGCTTTTATTCATTGTTAAGTGCAATATTTTACTTTTGGATTCCAAAGAGTACAAAAGCAGAGAGAGGCTTACTTCTATGAAAGACTGCGTGAGGTGTAAGGTTAAGGAATCCCAGGATGAAGGAGCCTAGCGCAGCGTCCGGAAGGTGAGCAGCTCCTGTGGCTTTTAGACGACATGGCTCTTCGCCCGGATTCTTCTCTTTAACATCCTCCACTTACTCTTTTCTCATCTTTCTCCTTCTCGGCCATATCTGCTCCCTGAAGGGGGTCGGAGCCCTTCATCTAGTCCAGCATCTTAGCTGGGCCTCTCCCCCAAAACAACTTGGGCCTGGTCTAATCCTGGTCCCTCCCCTAATCGGGCAGCGTATACTTTAAGGGTGGTGTGTGCAGTGTTTGCAAATGGAGACCTGTGTTCCAATTCTAGTTTGCTATTCACTGTGATCAGAGACAAATTACTTAGCCTCTCTGTGCTCCAGCTTTCTCCTCCATAAAAAGGATTGACGCCACAGGGCTCTTGTAAAGATGAAATGAGAAAATGTATGTAAAACAGCTCATACTAAGCACTCGATCAACATATTGCTTATTCTTCCGGTTAAAGCCACCCAGGCTATTGGATACCTTGTTTTCTTAACTTTAACAGAGCTATCTGCCTACATGGACCAGTTGTGCTGGAAACAGGAGTGAATAAGGAGGTGGATTCATGTGAGCACGTGGTCAAATAGAAGTTTCCCTAGAAAGGCGAGAGGCGAGGCGTCCAGAAAGAGCCTGTCTGGATGTCTTCAGCTGTCATGGGGCTGCAAGTTATCAAAGAATGAGCTGCTCGCTGATGCTTGCTGAGTAGTCTTCAGTGTAAAAGGACCCGGGACTGCAAGGGCACATCCAGTGAGCCTGTGTGGGGCTGGTTTCCACCAGGAAGCTTCCTCCAAAGAAGCAGTGCTTGAGCAAGGAATGCAACTCCAGTTGGACCTAGCCAGCAGAGAGAAGAGGAGCAGAAACTGTGCGTTGGCCAGGGCAAACTGATCTGAGCTGTAGGGAGTTAAAATGCTTCCCCCTCCTCCCTCTCCTCTCTTCTCCCACCTCCCTCAGAAAAGTGATTTTATCGGGACCAAGCAGAAGAGAAAATTCAATCCAATAGCATTTTACATAAATGTCTTTAAGAGTTACAACATCCTAAGAGTGCAGAACAGAGACGATTCCATCCACTTCAAAAATCTTGATTTAAAAGTGTAAATACAGGAAGATATAATCAGAATTGAAACAAGCAAATGTAAGCATGTAATCAACCTCATAGATGAATTAAGGCTTGTGTATATTACCAGAATCCAGAGATTGGGCCAGGGAGCCAAGGAGACAAGCCCTTGGCTTTTCTTGTTGTTTTTGTTTTTTTTAAGCCCATGACAGAGAACCTGGAAACAGGATTCAGGGAGGCCTCTGGGGCACGAACAAGAACTTGACCAATATCCCAGGAAAAATTTCCTACCCTAAGCAACCTCAAATAACCAGACTCATAAATGCCCCCTGTGGGGTAGGCAGCCTCAGTTAAGTGGGATAATGGTTTTCCTTCATGGGTTTACATTTTTGACTCTAGAAAGATCTAGGGTTACATTAAACAGGCTTATGGGAATCAAAAGCATAATATTTTATTTTTCTGTTATATGCTTACTTGTAATGCTAAGATACTCTGGCCTATTAAAGCAAGAGTCTGATCACTCTAAGTTAAAATGTAATTGAGTAATTAACTTTGATGTGTGAGTTTAAGTTGAAATTTTACTAAGCTTATACTCAGTAATAGAATATTTAAGAGAACATTAGGTTCACCACACATACACATTTAATTTACTAGATGTAAAAGAATTAGTTAAGTACCCAGGGAGATTTTGTTAAAAATAGGCAAATGAATTAAAAAGGAAATCTAACAGATGACTTTAAGCATTCTTTTGAGATATACCTCACGCCCAGAAAAGTCCCCAGATCACAAAGTGTGCCTGAACCAGGGCAAGGAATCTAATATTGCTGGAACCCCCAAAGCACCCCTCCCCCTATCCTATGTCTCCTCCGGTCACTCTCCCCTCCAAGGAAAACCACTTAAAACATTAAATTTATAAATACGATATGAATTGTTGGAGGCATGTTTAATTAACGACTTACATTTGTAAACAGGGCCAAATACCATTCAAAGTCTTCTTAGAGGCGATTGCTAAAATCTGCTCAATATAAACAGAAAAAGATTTGTAAGCAGATTTGAAAGCCTAAGAGAGAACCAGGGTTAAGAATTTGTCAGTTTAATAAATTGAATCATGGTTATTTAAATTCAAAGTAAACTTCTGAGTAGTCTTTTCTGGGCACAACCACCACTTGTGAAATCACCACAAAATGTAACTGAACGTGTGTCAATTCTAGTGCAAAGTCCTGGTCCAAAGTCCGGAAGGAATCATCTTTAAATTACACATCACGCCTCTTTGCTTTCCTGGGGGAAAGGGCACATCACCAATTCCCAAGTCTTCCTTCCAAAGCCTCATCTTTGTAGACCTCGCTCTTCTTTAAATGGCATTAAATTGCTTATGATTTAGTTCAAAATGCTTCAGATAGACAATGTGACATACCTTTTATGTTCCTTTTAATCTATAATTGGATAATCAGTTAAAGCAAATAGGAGCACTTACCCCCAGGATGGGTGGTTAGTATTTGAAAGCCCATCAGAAACCCACAATTCATAGGGGCAACTGCAAGCATTTCAGTTGTCTTTATCTCTGATCAGCACCAGAGGGCTTGTTCTTTTGCATAATGCAGTGGACTGAATTTTCATTGGTGAATGCAGTGTGTAGGCAATGTGTCGACTGGCTGAGGATACAATCCAGACATCATCACTTCTACGGAACAGGGTCTTAGAACCCAGTGGGTCCTATAACCTACGGAATGTGATCTAGGTTCAGAATGTCCATCCTCTCTTGTGCATCACTTATCAGAAAATTTCGTTGCCTGCCTACCTCTAGAATCTCAGCTGAATTCAGCACTAATACTGCTGGTAAACCTTGGGTAAATCTTCCATGCAAGAAACATCTACACATCTAACAGACAAGACCTGGGATTTTATGGCGTTCCAGAGCAAAAGTTTTGGGGCCCTCTCGTTCATATTCAACATATGCTTGCTAATAAACATGTGCGTGTGTGGCTGAATTCGGTATGAGATTGCTTTCATTGTAACTTACCACCAGGTTGCCAGGTTGTGTGGGAGAAGAGAGTGAGCCCTCCTCTCCCTCTACCAGTCAAAGGTTATTGATATTTACTGCAGTGAGTCCAATATCTGTGCAAGACCCAACTGGTTTAGTGGTAAAGCCCAGCGATGGGCCATAGGTGGGTGGGTTGGGGTGGGAGGCCATGGAGCAGGTTGGGAGCCATAGCTTTGGGTGGGCATGTTCCTGGCCCTTCTACTCCCCAGGCTGTCATCTGTTCCAGCTCTGGGTAGGGGTGTTTGAGGGGTATTCTCAGACCCTGTGAAAACCTGCCAGGGACTCTTGGCCTCGCCCCTGGCCAATCCCACGCCAGGATCTGGAAATTGGGGGTGGGGTGAGTCTACTTCCTTAGAATAGCACCTGGGGCTCCTGTGGGATCCTTCTGTCCTCTCCAATGCTTGATGTCAGAGTGCCTGCTCTGACAGCCTCCTATAGGTGCGCATCTCAGGGACAGCCTCCTATAGGTGCGCATCTCAGGGACAGCCTCCGGGTTGCCTCTAAGGGTCAGGGACTTCTCTTCCAAGCGCTCCTTGGAGGTCTGTTTGGAAATGGCTCTTTTGAAAAGGAGACAGCACGTACTTAGCAGATGTCTCCTGGCCCTACCCCCTACTTCCTTTCTTCCTTCCTTCCTTCTCCCTCCCCTCCTTCCCTTCTTTTATACTGAGTGTGGGGCTCTCTAGGCCCAAATCCAGTACCAGTTATGCATATATTTCGTAACTTAAATCTTGGGGAACCACGTTCAGCCTTAAAGGACACTAACTTTTTTCTACTACTTCCTACTTCTTCCCCAGCTTCTCCCCACAGCAGAAGAGCTCAAACTGGGCCCTGAAGAAGACGTCCCTTTTTGATCTAAACACTCAAGGTCACTCCAGGTGTCCCCCTGACCGCACCGACAGTAAAGCCCCCCTCCCTGCACCCTCACCAATATCTCTAGGCACATAGGACCCCAGGAGCTTCCAGAACACAGCAGCAGGAGTAGCCTTTCCCTGGGTGCCCCTCCCCACCAGTTCCCCCAGAACTCCCTCCACTCTGGCACCCCAGGTGTCCTGATGGCTTCCTTCCCCCCAGCTGAGCCTTGGTCTGCAGCAGCTGGCGGGAGGCAGGCAGGCAGCATTGTCTTCACATCCATCTGCTGCTCTCCTTGTCCCCGCTACCAGCTGGATAGTCAAGGTCACGGCGCTAGCATTTGGTTACTTGGAAGGAAAAGGCTCGCAAGATGTGGGGAAGTGTGGCGAGGGAGAAGGGGAGCCTGAAGTAGGTGATGTTTGGGAACAATCTTTAAAGGTAATAAGTAATATGCTGGTCATTAGAAGCCCTGTGGGAAGACAGAAGGAAGTCATGTCAAATGGCCCTGGTGTCAAATTGCTTTGTCAACTGCTCTATCTGGGAGCTCTAAACCCCTTCCCTGTGAAGGGGGTTGAAAGACTGTTTATCCATGCTCAGTGCCCCTCCAGTGGGAGGAGCAGTTCCCCCCTCACCCCATCTGTTTCCCACCTTTGCTTCCACCCATGCTCTCCTCTATCTCAGAACCTGGCTCTGCCTCTGGAAGGTGACAGTGGGTGGCCCGTCTCAAACATGCAGTTCGCCTAGTGTAGTGACAGCTCATGCTGGCAGTTACCTCCCAAAGTGGGGGTCACTTTGTTCACAACATACACACCCTCCAACATCTGATTAGGAACTGGGCCATTGTAGCCCGTCCTGATGGGACTCAGACTCTGCACTTTGACATTTTTGTTCACATCAGGTACTATGAGTGTTCCTTAATCCTTAAGGCTGTTGCAGAATTCAGGATCCTGAAAAGAACCTGGGTTTGAATCTTATACCTTGAACTCACTTGCTGTGTGACTTTGGGCAAGTCACTTAACCTCTCTGAGCCTCTGTTGCTTCATCTGAAATGTGGAGATTTGTAGAGCTATTCTGGGGGTTCACATCCTCATGGACCCAATCAATTTCTCAGCACATCCTGAGTGCTCAGGAGGTGCTGGTCTCTTCCTCCCGCTCCTCTGCCTGGGAGTGGAGGGGAGAGAGGCCCCCAGGACCACATGGTGAGTCAACCTGGCTAGCTGGCTCTGGGGAATAGGCTGCTTGGGCACACTGCTGAGGATGGACTCTGCCAGCCATGCAGCAGGCTGTGTTTCTACAGCTGGAGAGGCCTCAGTCCCAATGTGCAAAGAGGTCTCTGAGTCTCCACCCAACTGTGGGGAGCAGCCCAACCCAGGGAGCCCTGGGGTGAAGGTGGGGGTGGGGGTGAGCATTGTAGTTGAGGCTGCCACAATTCCAAGCCAGCTGTCATTAGTTGTTCTGGCCCATAATTGGGCTGTAACCACCCTTTGGGACCCTGATTCTCTGTGATTAGCCTCTTCGTGCCTGGGAATGCTGATCCCACACTATCCGCTCCTTTCCTGCCCCAGCCCTTCCGGAGGGCCCTGCCAGAAGCAATCAGACAAGAGCTTCTTGCTCAGAGAGACCCGCACAGCCAGCACCTTCCTGCACTTTGCCATGCCCGTGCCAGCCCGCCATCACGAAATAGATGCTAATAAATCACTCTGTTTCTGAGCAGCGGGCACCAGCTTCCTTCCTCTCCAGCTGGTGAGGGATGCAGCCTGATAAAAAAGAAAATCCAGTCCAGGGCAGTGTGACCTGCTGGTGTCAGGTACAAACTGAAGTCAGGCCAACCCGGGATCCCCCACCTGCTCTGCCACCTAGGAGCTGATGGGCCTTGGGCAAGTTAGGAAGCCCTTCTGGGCTTTTCTTACCTGTCCAATAGCAGTACCAGCCTCATGAAATTGCAGCAAGGATTATGTAGGTTAACAGGTCAGTTATTCAACCTGTCAGCTAGTCACAGTGTATTCACTGTGCAGTTCCAATGGGCTGGGCCTGCACCTGCGGGTACAGGTGAGCGGGACAGAGACCTCAAGGTCAGAACCAGTCACATTCTGGGCAGCCAGAATAGACGTGTACATTAACGATGCAGTTTCATGTACGAATTGCTACTATAGGGTCCAGCAGGTGAGGTGGTGGACGTGACCGGGAGGCGCTGCCCTAGCAGGAGTGGCGTGGAAGCATTCTCCGAGGAGGCAGCCTTTGATGGGACCTGAAGGGTGAGAAGGGCCCAGCCAAGCGATGGGGGTGAGGGGGGTGGGGCTGCGACAGAGCCCTGAGAGTGGAACAAGCTTGGCTCCTCTGAAGTCAAAAGGGCCCCTGGGCCCGCAGCGTCCTGGCAGAGGGGTCAAGAGACCATCAGATGGGATCATGTGCGCAACCATAAGGGCTTGTGGATTTCATTCTGATCACAGTGCGGGGGGGATCTTTGGAGGGCTTTCAGCATGAGTGGTCAGATCGGCTTCCAGCTTTCGAAATAGCACTTTGGTGGTGTGTTGTGGGTGAATTCTGGGAGGCCTGGGTGGAGGCAGGGAGGCCAGCTGGGAGGTTGCTGCCACAATGCAGGCCCAGGAGGATGGGCGCTTGAGCTTAGGCTGAGCTTGAGCAAGGAACGGTAGGCTCTGAGATTTACTGAGCCAGCAGGACTAGCCGTGTGACAGATACTGGCATGAAGGAAAGAGAGAATTTATGTTTTAATCTGAGAACTGGGTGGACGGCACCATCTTCTACGGAGCTGGGGAAGGCCTGGGAGCTGGTGGAGGATTTTGAGGGAACCATTAGATGTCGAAGTGGAGATGCCAAATAGGCAGCTGAGACATCAAATCAGGAGCAGCAAGAAGTCAGGGACGGGGACCCACATGCTGAGCTGCTTGCTTGTAGGTGGCATAAAAAGGTACGGACAGGTCAAGATCACCATGGCAGTGAGTGTAAAGGACCAGACGCAGAGCGCTGGAACTTCCCACATCCCTTCTTCAGGTCGGGGTGAGGAAGCGTGTGCAGTGGAGAAGGCTGAGAAGGAGCAGTTGGAGGGCAGGGGGAGGATCAGGCAAAGTGGGCCCATGGGAGCTGGAGGAGGAGGTCAACCTGGCAAACGTGAACTACAGAAGGCAGTGCCGGCGCATACTAGCTGCTCCATAAAAAGAGCTGTTTTTTTTTTTTACCATAGTCAACAATGAGTGATTTAATAGGGTTACTTGCACTGAGTTTTGGGAAACTCAGCAGGAACAAGTCTACCAGTGCAATCAAAGAAGGCTTCTTGAAGGAGGTGGTATTTAACCTAGACTTTTGAGGAATGAGTAGACATTCAACAAAAAGAAGAAGCGATTTCCTCCCTCCCTCTATTCAGCAGTACTTGTGAGCACTCTCTAGGAGTAGCGAAGGCCCTGTTTTAGGAGCTGAGGAAACATCAGTGAAGAAACGCAGGTTCCTGGCATCTTGAAGGGTACATCCTAGCAGAGGCCAGACAATAAGCAAATTAACATGTCCTGTCTGGCAGTGAGAGATGCCAGGAGGAGAAGTATAGCTGGTTGAGGGACCAGAGAGCCAGGGAGGGGCTCTTTTGGACAAAACGATCAGGAAAGGCCTCTCTGAAGAGGTGACACTTGAGCAGAGACCTGAGTAAGTGAGGGAGACCAGACTGTGGGTGTCTTGGGAAAGTATGTTCCAGGCAAAGGGAACAGCACAGCGAAGATCCTGAAGTGGGAATGTGTGTGCTGTGAAGGAAGAAGGGAGAGAGTGGAGACAAGACGGTCAGAGAGGTGGCTGGGGTGAAATCATGGGAGGTCTGGGAAGACAATTAAAAATCTAGTTTTATTTTAAATGCTGGGAGCCATTGTACGTCTGCATCCATGCATGGGACAGTGCAACTGATTGTACTGGCCTGTGTGCTGGAGATGGGGATGGGAACAGATTCTTTAAACTTTGCTCCTCTGGCCAAAGTAGGTGGAGCTTTCTCAGCCAGAGTCAAGGCATGGAAGGTGCCAAGCCTGGGAAGGCTCCAGGTGCCCGGGAAGGAAGCTGACACTGCCCTGGCCTGGGTGCACCTGGGCCCAGTGCCACCTCTTCCTCCCTGCCCTTCCTCCCACCTGCCGAGTAGTCTTCCATGGCCTCCCACCTGCAGCTTCTGAAAGCAAGACACTTGTCACTTGCCTTTGACAGGCACTGTCCAGGCATCTCTAAGAGCATCAGCTGATTTGCTGACTTGGTAGCTTGGAGGTTGGAGAGGTCAGAATGATGCTCAAAACTCAGGTCTGGAAGACCACCTAGGCCACCTGCTCACCTGATGCTTGATGCCCTCTTCAGCATCTCTGCTAGTGCCCCTGCAAGAATGGGGACCTCACCACCTTCAAGGGCAGAAAATACTCTGTCTCTTAGACAGTATTTCTTGTAGTGAGTTGAACTTTGCCTCCCACTAACACACACAGAGAACCATCTAAGCCTTCCCGCTCCTTCAGAGATGCAAAGTGCTCAGTACCTGCTCATCCTCGAGCTCCCACCACTGACCCCCAAGCAGGTGACTTCGCCTTTGCTTCTGGCAGCTGTGCCAAGGAGAGCCCATGACTCCGGAGGAAACATCTGACTGATGTCCTCTTTGCTGAGGCCTCAGGGGGCCCTGAGTCCTTCCATTCTGAGTCTCTCTTCCCAACTCCTCTGAGAGGACTAAGGACCACAAGACAGAGCCTAGAGACCTTTGAACCCACTGCCTCTGCAGCTGACCTGGGCTCCCATGCCCACTTTGAGCATCTCCCACTGCCTCATCATCCCCTTTTGTTTCCTCTCTGCACAGATTTCTCCTGGACACTCCCCGGGCAGTGATCTCTCTCCGGGAGCTGAGGAGTCCGCCTCTGGACTGCCTGGGGCCTGGGGGAAGAGAAGGGTCAGAGAACATTTTCTATCACCCTCTTCTCTGCCTGTGGAGGGTGCTTCCCCAGAATTGAGAACTCCCTTTTCCTGAGCAGAAATCTTTTCACAGGCACCGTGCTAAGCAGGGCTGTCAAGCACAACTGCAGAAGTGGTGTACTACTCAGCTCCCTGGAGTTGAGCAGTCCCCAACTTGAACACCTGTACATGGTGGTCCTACAAGCACTTTGCTTACTTTGTCTCATTTGTTCCTCACAATAGGCCAATGAGGGCAGTGTTATTATGATGTCTATTTTATAGATGAGGAAGTGGAGGCAGCTCAGAGGAATCATGTAAGTCCAATGTCAAAATAGTAAGGAAGTGGCCAAACTGGGATTAAAACCTTCAACTCCAGAGTCAAGATCTTCACCATTGTGCTTTTATTGCAAGAAGTCACATAGCAGAGTGTTCCTGGGCATAGAACGTGGAATCTGCCTTCCTTCAGAGCCGATCTGTGTCATTTCTACCCACCCTTTGTGAAAGTTACTCTGAACTTCTGTCTCCTTTTTCTGTAAAAGGGAGAAGTGAGCTTCACAGAGTTGACAGCAAGACTTAAAGAGATGGTACATACCAGACTAGCTGGCACAGGCCTGTACCTTAAAGAGGGAAATAAATAGTGGCTTAAAAAACCATGCAGTCCAGAGGTCCATGAAAGGGCTGGGGGCCACATAGGAGCAGCACCAGACTCCTAATGCCTGCTAGCCTGGTAGATCAAAGCAGCCAGCCTGGCTCTAATGCTCCACTTGACTTTCCAGTTCTGCCCTCATCGGGGGCCACAGGTGGATTTATTTTGGAAGTGGCCGATTTCAGGCCAGCAATAGAACACTGCAATTTTGCGTGCAGCAAATTGCCTCCTGCACAGTGAGATCAAGCCTCTTTCATGGAAAGATGTAACCATCAGCTGTGTTTAGCACCTGTACTGTGAGAAGAGAAGAGTTCAGTCTGCTCCTTGAGGAGGCCTGTGAGCTGAGGATACAGTGATGGGTACAGGCTGCAGATTGAGGCTTTTCTGTTGCCTTGGAATTGCCACTCAAGGGATGAAGCCGAAAACAGTGGGTGCTGAGGAGTCCCACATTCAGAGGAGAGAGCTGTGGACTTGCTAAGAGGAGGCTACCAGCCCCCTTAATGTGCCCACACATATACAGACACCACCAAGCCTTGGGATTCAGGGGAAATGCTGAGAAACATTTCGCCAGCCAAAGCTGGGACATGATGTGGCTGTTCCCATCCCCTCCCACAGGTGGTCCTTCCACCAGGTCTAGTGAGACAGGCTCAAGAGGACACCATAGGAAAGAGAGGTGCCTGAAAGAACACCTTAACATCTTAACATCTCAGCCTCCTCTGGGCATCTGTGGTTCCAGTTCTACTGTAGGAAAGATAGAAGCCAAGATTTGGAGAGAGACATGTCGGGGGTGGGGACTGCATGCATATGTGTCACTTAGTGTGGCAAGGATGCCGGGGTTTGGGGTAGGCCCCTGGCCTGAGCCATCCTGCTGAGCTCTATGAGAAAGAGCTGGTCCCCAATGAGGGGTCCTCACAGCAAGAGGTGAGGGGGCACCCCCAGGGAGGAGGTGAACGGGATCTCCTTTTCCCCCCACAGGAAAGGGGGAGGGGGCAGAGGTGGCTTTTCTGTCTCTATTCATACCTCCTCCTAGGGCAGACCCTGGGCCAAGCCCAAGCTGGAGCATTCTCTAAGTAGACACTGATGTTCAAACCTGTATTACTCTGGATGGGCCTCGTAACTTCCCAAAGTGCCTGGGAAACTATGGGACCTGCCTGGATGCCATTAAAGCATCAAATAAGGAATAGACAGAACAGTGTTGGGACAGTGATGAAGAAAAGTAAAGTGGGTTCTTGATTGCACGTGCTTAGTTCAGACTGGTCCACAGAACAATGTTTGACTTTTTTTGTCTGTCTTCTAAAAGAGGCCATATGCAAATGTGTGTGTGTGTGTGTGACAGAGACAAAGAGCCTGGAATCTAACCCTCTTCGAGGGAGGTCTGGTTGTGGCCCCTGCTCATGGAACAAGGCTGTGGAAGAAGCTGGTTGAGTAAATGTAGAATTCAGGGTGAGGGCTAGAGGCCAAATCTGAAAATTCACAGGTGGACAAAGGAAGAGGCAAGTTGGGTGAAGGTTTCACAGCACAGATTTGGGGTTCATGCTCCGTGACCAGCAGGGTATGTGGCCTTGACAAGTTACTTAACCTCCTAGATCACCTAGAGGCCTCCTTTGCCAAATGTGGAAAAGAAATCTTATTCTCTAGAAAATGCATTGTGAGGATTAAGTTAGATAATCTAGGGAAGGTTTTAGCTCAGTACTCGGACAAGAAAATACAAAAGAAACAAAAATGAAGGAGTGAGGCTTTGCCTTACAAAAATGTATATTTAAGAAAATCACTCCCACACTCACAGTCCTTTGGTATATATACCTCTTGTGCATTTGAAGTCAGGTCATTCTAAATTTGACGTCCAAACTCCTTTTCAGGAATAACAGAAATAGCGAGCATGGATAAAGCTCTGGTGGAGAGCCAAACTCCCTTCTAAGTCTTAATTCAAGATCCGTTGTTAACATGATGTCTACCTGGGTGGGGGAGGTTCACTCATCAAGCTGGATTCCCCATTACAGCCTCGCCTGGACCTGGACTCCCTGAGGGTCATGGAGAATGCTGCTGGGCTTGCCATGTGCCGGGGGCGTGGGAGACAGTAGTGATGAGTGTGTGCACACATGTGGGCACTGAGACGAAGGCCACCGCCATGACAGCACAGTTCTGGGCACTCCTGCCAGAGCACTGAATCACCAATTGCTCTGTGACCTTGGGTCCTCTGCTTTATGTGATGGTAAGACCCTAAGGTGAGGCCCAGTATCATCCTGTCTTCTGGTGTCCACGCTTTTGTGTGATCCCCTCCCCTTGAGTATGGGCAGGACCTATGACTTGCTTCTCACCAATGGAACATGGCAAAGGAGAATTGATGTCACTCCTGGGATTATATCTCACTATATAAAACTCTGTCTTTGCTGATTGAAGAGAGAAAAAGAGAGACTCTTGTTGGCTTTAAAGAAGTAAGCTACGATGTTGTAAGAAGGCTTAAGGAAAGGGCCATAAGGTAAAGAACTCTGGGTGACCTCTGGGAGCTAAAAGTGGCTCCTGGCAGCCGGCCAGCAAGGAAATGGTGATCCCAGTCCTTGAGTTACAAAAAGATGAACTCTGCCAACCTCCTATGCACTTGAAGCAGATCTTTCCCCAGTCAAGCCTCTAATGAGACTGCAGCACTGGCTGATACCTGGATCACAGCCTGGTGAGTCTCTGAAGTAGAGAGCCCAGCTAAGCGTGTCCAGATTTCTGAGCTATAGAAACTGTTAGGTAAGAAGCGTGTGTGTAGTGTTCAGTCTCTCTACTGATGGTAATTTGTTAAGCAGCAATAGAACATGTAACCTCTCTGTGTAAATTCCACTTCTGGTAAAGCGAAGAGAGTGAAAAACTTGGCTTCTTTGTTCCCTTCATGACTCCTGCCCACTGGTCTCACAGGACACAATAAAGTGAATTGAATAAATAGCTGTAAATTGTTCCAATACCCTGGAGAAACTCACTAATACAAAGCATAGTGATTATATCATCAATGAGGCTTTTAAATTCATCCAAAGAGTAATTCTCATGAATTGTATGAATAGAGATTTGGAGGAAGTTTGCAAACATATAGTGCTTGGTAAATGCTGGAAAATAGGAAGGTTGCCATTAGAGGTGCTCAGTTCCTATGATGGATAATTATGGAGGCAGAACAAGATCTGCAAAATAGCCCCTTCCTGGGTCCTAACAATAGACACAGAAAAATGAGGTTAATAATCCCTAATGAGGAAGATAGCTGAAGCTGGTGTCTCAAAGAGTAATTGTCATCCCCAAGGACCATAGAGCCTCCTTATTAATGTTTCATCCTGGGACCGAAAGTTCAGTTGGTATGCCTTTTGAAGGTGGCACAGCATGGGGTGGCCATTCTTAAGCTTGTGAGGAAGGTGATAACTCTCACGTTGTTAAGCTGGGATTTTTCCACTTCACCTCAAAGCTTTGGGTGTCAGAGGAATTTGGATGTAATTGGTAGAATGTGGTGGTTAAAACCTTGGGCTTTGGGATGAGGTCTGACAAACTCAAGTTCAAATCTCATCTGTATCTGTATCATGGTATCAGATAGCTCTTGCTGCATAACAAACAAACCCACATTTAATAACTTAAAGCAAAAGCATTTATGTAGTTCACAGCTCTTCAGATTGCCTAGGAAGTTCTACTGCTCTGGACTCAACTTGGCTGATATTTGCTGGGCTTGCTCATGAATCTGCTGCCATCAGTGGCTTGGCAGGGGCTTGGTTGTCCTCAAATGGCTTCTACCCCTCATGGTCTATCACCCTCCAGCAGGCTAGCTGGGGCTTATTAATGTGGCAGCTGGCAGAACTCTAGAGAAAGCACAGAAGCTTGCGAAGTCTCTTGAAGACTAGGCTTAGAATGGTCACAACTTCTCTTTTACTGCATTCCATTGATCAAAGCAAGTCATAAAGACAGTTCAGAGTCAAGGACTGGAGAAATTGACTCTACCTCTTGATGAGATGAGCTTCAAAGTTACATGCAAGGGATGTGAATATAAGGAGGCTATTAGTTGGGGTCATCAATGCTTCTTCCCAAGACAGCACTGTTTGAAAAGCAGTGAGAACAGGCAAGCCTCTGTTTGAGTCATATTTGTTAAAGTTTTCCATTAGTCAAAGCAAGGTGCATGGCCAACCAGATCAAGGAGTGCAGAAATAAACACCTCTCCATGGGAAGGAAAGAATTTGCCCTTCTAGGGGTTATAGGGAAAAACGTTAACCATCACTAAATAAATGAATCCCAGATGAGGCAAATGTGGCAAAATCTTGGTAATTGTTGAACCTGGAAAGAAGGCAGTCAGCAAGTTGATGAAGACAGAGTCCAGCGTTACCCTAGGAGTCTCTGTACCCCACATCTTCACCCCACCACCCCAGTCTTCTCCAGCTCCTATACAGCAGAGGCCCCTGACCTGGGCCCCATACTTTAGAACAATGACATGCAATAGAAATCCAGTGTGAGCCACGTAGTTTTAAATTTTCTAGTGGCCATGTTAAAAAAAAAAAGTAGAAAGAGTGTGAATGAAAAATATTGCAAGCCGTATCAGTAAACAAAGAATGCTGTGGCCATCAAGTCACCAGCCACTACTGCCACCCCCGACAGCGAGCGGAGGGAACTTAGGATGCAGAGAAGCAGGGAGCCAGGCCACCCTCAACGGTGCCCCCTGAGGGAACTCAGGATGTGGAGGAACAGGATACTGGCCCTAGATAGCTCAGTTCTTATCAGAGGAATTATTTCAATGAGCCCAGACCTTTGCACCTTCCCATATACAGAAAAGTGCTAAATACCTTAACTTGAGATATCTGGTTTTCTTTAATTAACAGCAATCTTCTGATGTTCCGACTACCTGATCTTTGTCGCAAAAACTCACATATCCTGGCTTCTACCTTCCCACTATGGAGCAGTCTCTCAGAGCAATGTGAGAGTCTGTCATCCTGGGCTTTCATCCTCAGACATATCCACCGAATGAAACACAATTCTCAACTTTTAGATTGTGCATTTTATTTCAGTTGATAAGAGACAAGTGAAATTAATAATATAATAATAGTATATTTTATTTAACTCTATATGTCTAAAATATTATCATTTCACCAAGTACTCAATATAAAAGTGATTGATGAGGTGTGTTTTTTATAGACTGAGGCTTCAGAATCCAGCATGTTTCTTGCATTTACAGATCAGCCATGTCTGAATTGCTCAATGGCCACAGGTGGTACGAGGCTACTGAATTGGACAGCATAGTGTTTGAGGGTCCTGCGCAGGCTCTCCCCCAGCTACATCCCTCTCATGGAGTGAAGAGTCCATGGGACCAAAAGGATGTGCCCACTTGGAGCTCACACCCTCTCTTTCTAGACCAGCTTCTAGGAACCTAGAACCCCACAGTACCCTGGACATCAGCCCCAAGCTGGTATGCCAAGCTTCCAGTCTTCTTCCCCAGGTGTACCCTCCAGACAGCTGTCCTGGTGCTCAGCCCCAGACTCAGGGTGGCCACAGGATTACTGTCTCCTGGTGGAGTGTGTGGACATTGCTTGGATGTGCATATGTGGGAGCTCCTTGCTGTGAGGGATGGAGCTGGAGGTGGGAAGAAAAGGGGATGGGGGGCTTTTATCCAGGAGCCTCCATTGATATTCTGGGCCCAGGTCCACAAAGGTTGGTGGGCATCACCCACAGCCTGGAGGGTGGGCAGGAATGCGGTAGTCCTCTCTGGTTCGTCCACCGTCCTCCACATCTAACTCATTGGGCAAGTCTTGTTGATTCCACCTTCAAATACAATTGATTCATTATTCACAGCAGCGATGGTCTATAAAGTTGAGCAAACAGTGAATTAGGGAATAGGGGACCATCGCTCCTAGGAGAAGTACATGTTAAGGTTCCTGTGAGCCCCTGATCACAACATAGTCACCAACTTCTCTATATCTAACCTTGTTTTATGTGTGTTTCTCTTTAAGGACATCCTGTTGAATGTATATTGATTCATTAACATTGAACTCACAGCCAACATCACCACGCCTGCGCGAAGCTTGTCTAACACAAATATTTTCTCCAAGAGGCACATCACAGCCTTCTTGTGCTTAGGAACACTAGACAGCATTTCAGCACTACAATTGGGGAAGATTTTAAAGAGCAGAATCACCCAAAAAAAGCACAAAGATGAAAAAATGTGGTACTAAATCGGCTGCAGAAAGGATTCTTTCTTACAATATGAGCAGGAACAGAGAGGGAGAACATCGTCCTGTTTGACCGCAGCGGGGAGCACACACGTGGGCAGCTCAGATGTTCTGCTTCTCCTCACGTGTCCAAGAATGACCATGAAAGAACCACAAGTATTGATTTGGGATTATGAATAAATTTTAGTGAGAAGGTGAATTCGCAAATTCAGAACTCAGGAATAACTGAGGATCAGCTGTGTGTCTTTGCTCTGCCTCTTTGTCCCCGGCCACGTCATCTCTGTCCTGGAAGAAGTCTGGGCCTCCTGACATGTCTGTTTCCACAATGGACCCACCACCACCATCATATGCTTTCCACTTAGCAGCCAGAGTCATCTTTCTGAAGGCTCAGACCTTCCATTCTCTCTCTGGTTCACTCAGGACTGAGCTTGAACTCTGTGTTGTGGCCTGTAAGGCCCTCCCTGTCTGCCTTCCTGGACATCTCAGGTCTACCCCTCCCCTCGCTCACCTCTCTCCAGCCATACTGGTCCCCTCATTTCTTCAACACCCCCCCCCCACCACCAAGGGCACTGACCTTGAATCTCCTCCTTTGGGTCTCAGTTTGAAAGTCGTCCTCATCAGAGAGGCCACCCCTGGCCATCCCGCTGTCGTAAGAATGCCACCTCTCCATCATTTCTCTAGCAGGACCACCTTGTGAGCATCTTCCCTAATTCTTATGGTTTGCAATGCAGTGACTACTTATTGTGTTACTTGGCGGTGCTCCCATTGGCCTGTGATCTCTTCAAGGGCAAAGCCAGAATGTCTTTAATCACCAAGGACCTCAAGATCTGGAACAGTGACACACAGTATAAGCTCACTGAAGAAATGTGTGCACGCCCCATGGCTGAGTGGCCTGCTGGACTTAACTCCTTCAGCCCCTTGGAAAGTGTACTCTGTGTGGACAGCCCAGGTCAAGGGCCAGAGTCCATCGTCACCCAAGTGGCTACCTGTGCGTCCTGCAGACCCTCTCCCACTAAGCATCTCCCCTCAGAGTGGCCGTTGCATCACCCCTTGTGTGGCCAAGTTTCTGATGGGGAACGCTTGACACTCAGTACTGACATTCAAGGTCTTTGAGGCTACAGGGTCTTGTGGCCTCGCCCAAGAAACCGAACTCTCCCTGCAGGAAAACACACATTCCTAAATTTAGAAACCACAGGGCTTTGTGATCTCCAATAGCACATGTTTACGGTTTTAAAATCTCAGCATCTCACAGCCTCCACCCAAGGAACTGATCATCTTCTTGTCATCCAAAACCCTCTTTGGGGCAAGCACCATATTTTTATAATTATGAAAAGGCAGGATTTCATGATCCACCCAAGGATCTGACCACACTTCTAAGACCCACTTTTGAGTAAACACCACAGCCTCATGTTTATAAGGCCATAGACCCTCAAAGGCCTGACCCATGGCCTCTTGTTCTCCTGAGACGCCCTTTGGATAAACACCACAGTTCTGGATTGATGGGGCTCATGGGGCAACATAAGGAGATGTTTTTGGCACTATACACAATTTGAAATAAAAACACAAAAGAAAACAGAATGTCCCTATGGTGTATACCCCATGCCTGTCATTACAGGAAGACTCGGCCTTTGCTGGGCCAAATATGCAGAAAGAAAAACAGTCCCAGTGGCAGGACTGGGGGCGTTTCATTCTCTTCTTCTTAAAGGTTGTCTTTGTGATAAAAACTGTGACCAAAAAGAAAAATACTTTATTCCCCACATGGGGTGATGATGATTTATCAGAGTTTAACAGCTGAGTTACCTCTCTGCCCCCAGGCTTGCTGATCTTCTGAAAAATCATTGACATTTATCACCATTACCAAAATTGATGCCTTGGGTCACTTCATGTGGTACATGTTTGATCTGCACGGTAATGGATGAGGGTGAGAGTGGGCGCCTGGGTGAAGCAGTGCATCTGTCTCACTGGGGCACGTTACTACCAATTATTGCCCATCCTAGAGGGAACTGGCTCATCCCGAGTGGTGTGATGAGGGCTCTGCCTACTCTCTGGGGTACATGCCAGTGGCGACCGGAAGAGGGGAGGAGGGCTGCTCTCCGGGGGTGTCCAAGGATGCTGATCGAAGGTAAAGGATCCAGGAAGTCTGTATCTGGGCCCAGGGAGGGAGACCTTAGAGCAGGGCTTCTGAACTGGGGGTGATTTTGCCCCTACCAGGGGACATTTGGTGATGCCTGGAGACAGTTTTGGTTGTCACAACTGGGGAAGGGATGCTACTGACATCATGTAGGCTGCCAGGTCTGCATTCCATTCTGCCATCCTGTTCTTCTAACAGGGCTTTGGGGTTGGTACAACCATCACAGCCATTTTAAGGTGAGGAACGGGGACTCCAGGAGGCTACCTGACACGCACAGGGTGATACAGAACCTAAGAGGCAGGGCCAGGCTCAAACCCAGGTCTGCTGATTGCAAAGCTAACAATACTATGTGTTAATGATAATAACCTGGTAACCATCTCAAATGGATAAGAATAGCTAGCATTAGCCCATACCATGTTCCAGTTACTGTGCTAAGTACCCTGCAGGTATAACTTGCAGGTTCCTTTATTGTCACCAACATACAGGTCAGGACATGGAAACTTCCAAGGAAAATGACATCCCTAAGGTTCCCAGCTGCTCTGACTCTCACACCCCATGGCTTGCCAACTTTCCAGAAGCTCTCTGTCCCATGTCAGGAACTCTGTGCTAACAGCCAGGACCCCACCCCAGAAGTCCTTAGCGGATTGCTCTCCACACCAGCGTGCCGCTGGCGACCCTGGGCTTGCCCTTAGAGGCTGAGCTCAGCTGCTCCCTAATGAGCACCTCTGGGGACAATGGCAGCTGGAGCTCCTTGTTCAGGGCCCTGCTGTCGGCACAAAGGCAGGAATTGATTTGTTCTCTGTTCTTTTGTACTAAATAATTGGCGTCAATTAAGTGGGCTGGATGGATTGAGGCACTTGGAGGAGCAAGAACGTGGAACTTATGAAAATGGAGTTGGAGGTGGGGAGCCAGGAGGAGTGGGATCTGAGCAGCCAGCAAGGAGCCCCTGTCCCCTCTGCCACCTTGGGAAAGGCTCGTCACCTCACTTCCCTCAGTTTTCTCCCCTGTAGAGTAGAGGAAAGAAGAGGGAACCTTTGGCTGGGGCTGGTTTTCGAATTGCACTTGGCAAAGGCCTAAGGGTCCGTGGAGTTCTGGGGTGGTCAGGACTCTGGACAGATCCCTCTGGAATTCAGTTAGAAGAGGGCCTCATCTCTTCATCTGTTTCACATATTGGACCATTTCCAATCACTTTAGTTTGAGCAAAAGACAGAAAGAAGGGAAGAAAGGAAGAAAGGAAGGAGGGAGGGAAGGAAGAAGGAAAGAGAGAGAGAAAGGAAGGGAGGAGGGAGGAAAGATGGAAGGAAGGAAGGAAGGAAGAAAAGAAAGAAAGGAAGAAAGAAAGAAGGAAGGAAGGAAAGGAAGGAAGAGAAGAAAGAAAGGATGAAAGGGGGGAGGGAGGGAGGGAGAAAGAGCAAGAGGAAAAGGGAGGAAGAAGGAGTTTGAAACCACTAGACAGAGGATATTTAGGGTCCAGCCCAGCTCTTAGACTTCCCAAATCCCCCTTTGAGGCTGGAGGGTCAGCAGAAGAGTGGCCCATCTGCCGTCAAAGAGGCTTGGTCCAGGTGCCTGGTCTGCTGTGGTCATGCTCTGTGACCTTGAGCTGGCCTTTCCTCTCTGAAACCTACTTTCTGCAACTGAGGAAAAAAGAAATTAATGATAGGATGATAGCAATGACAACACAATAATTGCCCCCCTTTCTGGGCAGACCCTGTGCCCCCAAGTTGAGCACTTGCTGTGATCCCTCACTGTACCCTAACCCCAGTGAGACAAGTGCCAATGGCCTTCACTCACTCGCTGATTTGTGAACTGATGTATTTTGAGCACCAACTCCGTTCTTCGTGCCATGAAAAAACCCAACAATCCCTGCTGTGGTGGAGCTTAGGTGGAAACCAACAATAAAAATCATAAAGAAGGGAAACAGGAAGGTCAAGCTGCAGAGGGGGCTGGCGGTGGGGGGTTTGGGGTGGGGCTTGTAAGTTAAAATCAGGCCATCAGGAAAAGCCTCAGGAGAAGGATATGATCACAGAGCTGAAGGAACCATTTGAGTATCTGAGCAAAGTGCTCCAGGCAGAGGCAACAGCCATTGCGAAGGCTTTCCGGTGGGATGTGCCCCTTAGGAGTGTTTCAGGAGCAGCAGGGGATCAGCCTGACTGGAACAGAGTAGGCGAGGACGGGAAGGAGGGGAGGGGAGTTATGCTCAGGGAAACTCTGTCTGGGGTTTTCAAACTGTACTAGGCAGAGACCTGGGGACCTGTGGATGTCTGGGACCTGCACACACAGGGCCTGTGGTTCAGGGCAGAGACCTGGGCTTTTAAGTGAGATGGAGCATCTTGAAAGGGGTGGTATTTGGGGCACAGATGGGACATGCAAGGATCACTCTGCAAGAATGGGGAGAGGAAGTGAGGCATGGTCAGATCACGGATGCATCCAGAGTGTAGAACAGACAGGAAGTGCCGAGGGGCTGGAGGGAAGAGCAGAGGGAGAAGGTTGTCAAGGTCACTCCAGGTGTTTGAACGAGGGACAGGAAGCCGGGAGCTTCCATATACTGAGATGGGGAAATATGGAGATCCGGGCTCTGGAGGTGGCAGGGGTTAGATGCCATCAGCCACGGGAGTGGAGATGCCCAACAGGCAGCTGGGTCAGGGTCCAAATCTGGGCTGGTATTCGCCTCTGTATGAGTGGTTTGTATCTACAATCCCTGAGGAAGTGGGTGTAGACAGAGGAGAAGCCCACAGAGCCCCAGGTCCTTGGTTAGAGGCCAGCAGAGGAGGAGGAATTAGCCAAGGATGAAAGTGACAGCCGGGAGGGCAGGGAAAGCAGGAGCCTGGAGGCCCTACGAAGAGGGGTGATCGACTAGGGACAAAAAGCCAGTAATAGGAGGCCCAAGAAATGATGTTGGGTTTAGGGACATGGAGGCCTTCTGTGACCCTCACAAAAGTGGTTTTGGTGGAATAACGGGGAAGAAAACCTGACTGAAGTAGGTTCAAGAGAGAACAGGAGAGGAAATGGAGACAGCCTGCTTCTGCAGATGTGCTCCAGCAATTCCAAGGGCAACAGAGGAAACGCAGGGGAGAGGATGGGGAGAGGGTTTTTTTGGTTGCTTGTTTGTTGGAAAGTGGGAGAAATTAGAGCATATTTTTATGTTCTTGAGAGTGACCCAGGGAAGGAGAAAGTCGACGATGCAGGTTGGGGAGAGGGAGGGATTTCTAGGGCATCATATTTAAGCCAGTGAAAGGGGCTGGCATCTAAGGTGCAGGTGAGAGTTGGCCTTAAATTGGCTATAAAGACAGAAACTGAGGCCCCAGAGAAGAGGAGTGACTTGTCCAAGAACCCACAGCTAAGCAGGGGCAGAGCAGGACTGAACCCAAGCTGTCTGACACCAGAGCCCCATTCTGTCACCACCAAGTGCTAAATAAAGCCTGGTCTCCCCAGTTTGGGGATGTCACTGAAGGCCCACATGGGTCCCCATGCACAGGGAAGGGTGTAGCTCAGAGGCAGAGCCGTGATGGTGGCAGTGACTAGACTGTGGTCCGGGGTCCCACGTCTGATGTGGCCGTCCTCTCTGCTGAGTGGGCTCCCTCCACCAACCTCCCAGCCTGCTGCCATCAGCATGGGCTAAGAGAATCCCAGAAATCAAGGCTGGTGAGACCCCAAGAGTTCCCACTGTCCAGAGAGAAAGCGCCTAGTATAATACTAGACTGCTTAGATCCAACAAACTCAAATTGGGCATTTGAGTTGGTCTGTTATACCTTGAGCTGGTCATGTTGGGACAGAGAGGTAGGGACACACTGCCCTTCTTTCCCCCAGGATTCTGCTAGAAGAATGAGGCCACAGGGTTCCAACTTCAGGTTAGGGTTAAGGCCCAGTGAAGGCTGCATACCTAACTCAGTGACGTATACATTGGACTTCCCAGTCTCCAGCCATGCGGGAGAATTTTTATGTGGATTTCAGTTTGTGTATTTGTGATGTGTAGATAGTACACATCTGGTGTATGTGGGTGCATCTGTGTCATTTGGATACATGTACGTGTTTCAATGCATTAGTCAGCCAATGCCACAATAATGCTGAAGGACAAGTAGCAACATTTCAATGGCCTGCAGGAACTGTTAGTTCTTTTTCTCACTTCTGGGTCCTTTGGGGTTCAGCTGTCTCTGCTTGGTTTGGTCAAGCATGGCTCCAGGCTAGGAGTTGGGTTCAGGTCAGATCCACTGTTTTCCTCCTTGTATTTGGATTCGCAACTTCTTGAGGCATGTTCCTCTAATGGCAGACGGCAGAAGTGCTGGGGACCCAGCCACGTTACATAAGCATGTTTAAAACCTCATGTCAGGTCCACTCACATTCCATTGGCCCAAACAAGTCACATGGCCATGCCCAACCGGGGCTGGGATGTATATTTCTTCTACAGGGAGGGTACTGCTGGGTCAGGTGGCAAAGGGTGTGGGTGTAGAATTTGATTACAGGGAGGGACTGGAGAGCTGAGGCAATCGATAATCCAGTCTTCCACAGCAGGGGTGGAGAGTCATTTTGACAGCAACTTCTGAATCCAATTGTGGCGAAACTCTCCCTCCATACCCCGCTTACCAAATTGAGACTCAAGGACAGAATTTTGAATGAAGTAGAAAAAGCAGATTTACTTCTTTATCAGGCAAAGGAGGTCAAGTGGGCTAACACTTCTAAGATTGTGAGCCTGCTAGGGAGAGAAGGCAGGGGGGTTTATAGTAAAAGTTCAAGAGTTCAACGGGCAGAGCTACTTTCCATAGAGATCACATACAGGATAACAAATTGTTGCAAAGTTGTTCTTATTTTTGCAGATGCAGTGGTCCTCTTCCCTTTGCTAGGTGTGAAGTTCACCTCCAGCTTTGGGACTCTTTTAATAGTTTTGTACATAGAACAAAGGATGCATAGGAAGGGGGTCAATGGAAAAGAGCACTAGAGAAAAACTTGTGCAGTTTAAAGTGATAAATGCTTTTAGCTTTTTAAGCAGGCTGCAGCCTGGGACCTCCTGCTGCAAGCTCAGGCCTGCACCTGAAACAATAGGATACAAGGAAAGTGTAAGGGGCCAAATACAACTGCAGACATGTGCAGTTGGGTTGAGCTATAAACAGCTAGATGCACAAAATACCCAACTGCTGTTTCTAAGGTGTTGGAGTCAAGAGGAGGACACTAGGGTCAAAAGCAGGGCACTAAGGTCAAAAGCAGGGAACTGAGCATGATCCCCAAACACAGCATTAGTAGAGGGTTGGGCAGAGCACTCAATCCTCTGTCCTCTCCAGCCCAACCCTGGTCAGCAAGAGCATGAGAAAAAACCTTTAAACCATCATACAGTTCAGCAGCTACAAACAGCATTACATATCGGATGGTCACCAATGATGACAATAGGGTCCTGCTCAGTTACACAATTGTCCTCACAGCAAAAGCGGTGCTCCTACCGTCTCGGAAAGCCCCCCAAAGCCACTAGTCCAGCACCAGCTCCATTTCCTAACTGGGCTTGTGGAGTGATCATTTAGATTCTAATTTGTAGAACTTTTGAAGGATAAAGTGTTCTGGATGATCCTCGGGGTTGCAGAATCTCCTAGGTGTCCAGTGTGCAGCACCAGGTAAGCCCAAGCACTACCAATGACTAAGGGTGATTTGTAGCATGTCCTCATCCTCTCCCTGCCCTGCCCTCCATGGGGCCAGAGAGGCAGCAGCATCCCAAAGGCATCCTTCTGTGACGCCAGTCTTTGGGCTCAAAGCACCCATTGGCCATGTCCCATTTCTCTGCAGGGTTTTCACAAGCAGCTGCCCTGAACTGGCACTAAGTGTTTAATTTCCTTTCTCCATGGTACCAAAGCCTTGCCAATCCCTGGGGAAGTTGCAATGCTGCTTTTTCATTGGGGGCTCTGCCAAGATTTTGTGAATTGGCACTTCTCTCACCCACTGTCCTGCTCTGCCATCCCACTGACGGGCTTCTCTTTGGCAGCTGGGATGAGAGCTGGTGAGTGGCATTGACGGCTCTCAGCAGAGCTCCTGGCTCAGAGTGGATGTTCCCCAGACAGGAGAGCTCTCCCACTGCATCTCCCTCAGGGACACCCCATTTCCCATGGCCAGCCGGATAATTTGTGAAGATGCTGCTAATCCTTCCCTCTTTTTTCCTCCCTAGCGGACAGTTATTTGAGAGAGGGAATGGTGCCACTGGCAGCCCTCTGGGGTCGGTGGGAGCCTGCCCCACCACCTGAAATGCCCTCCCCTGTCCCTGCCCCTCCCCCTCCCAGGCCACAGAGGCCATGGGCAGGCATGATGCCTCTACTAATGGCTGATATTCTTTGTGGAGGAAGAGTCTAGCCTCAGTTTAAAGATAAGATGGAATACACATTATGGAATATTATTCAGCCTTTTGAAAAAGGAAGGATATTCTGACACATGGTACAACCAGATGAAGTTTGAGGACATTATGTTAAGAGAAATAAGCCAGTCACCAAAGGACAGGTGATCTGTGGTTCCACTTCTATGAAGTACCTGGAGTAAACTCTAAGAGACAGAAAACAGAACAGTGGCTGCCAGGAGCTGGGGAGGAGGAGGTGGGGAAGTAGTGTTTAACGGGCATTTTCAGTTTTACAAGGTGAAAAGAGTTCTGGAGATGGATGGTGCTGATGGCTGCACAACAACGTGAGTGTAATTAATACCACCGAACTGTAGGCTTAAAAAATGGTTAAATGGTACATTTCATAATGGGTAAGTTTTACCATAATAATAATTTAAAAAGAAAAAGGTGAAGCCCAGAGGAGTTGCTTGCCCAAGGTTACTCAGACACTAGGAAGGGGAGCCTGAATCTGAACCTACAGGGCAACTACAGCATTTGCACTCTTTCTCTTGCATGTCTCCTTTGGGCCACTGCTGTAAAAGTGGGGAGGAAGATCCCCAGCAGGCATACAAGCCAGGGGCCAGCACAGCCAGAGAGGGAGTTCTCTAGGTGCGACTTTGGACACAAGATCCTCTCAGCCTCTCTGAATCAGTGCCTCTCTGGGGAATAGAGATTGTAAAGACCCACCTAAAGGGCAGATGTGAAGACGAAAGGAGATTTGTGCCCCCAGCTTGGCGCTGGGCTCAGTGCAGAGGGCTAAATACATACAAAAATGGTGCAGACTCAGCACACCACCACGTGGGAACCATGACAAAAGTTTGCTCAGTCTGATGTCGGGGTGATGGAGGACATCATGTGATTGCAACATCTCAGCATGCTCCTTGAAGTAAGTGTCATTTGAATGAAGGGTAGAAGAAGGTTTCAACAGGAGGTTGTGAGATGGAGGTGGCATTCCCAGAGGTTACAGCTTGAGTAACAATCTGGAGGTGGGGGTGGGGGTGGTGTCTGATCTGCTCTGAGAACTTGCAATGAAGCTCAGGTGGCTGGAGTGCAGGACTGAAGATGAGTTCGTTGGGTTGCAAATTACAGAAACTCAGCTCAAAGGGCATTTTTTGATCATGTTCTCAGAAGAGTACAGGAGATGAGCTTCAGGTGCAGTTGGATCCAGGATTCCGTCTTTCTTATTCCATCTCCCAGTTCTGCTTTCCTTGCATTGGCATCATTCTGACACAAATGAATGTCTCAGGGCTTTCCTCCCCCTTGCCTCAACCCTAGTTGGAAAAGAATAAATCGTTTCCCAATAATTCCAAACCAAAGTCCCAGGGCTGACCCGGATTGACCCAGCTTCCATGTTGAGCCATCCCTGAACCATGCTGTTCTCAAGGCTGTCTGGACTGGGGCTGGGGCCCAGCCTGGATCTTGGTGTGGAAGGGTGCCAACCCTGCCTGATGACCTGGGCTGAGAGTGGAGGCTGGGCTGTTCCTCAAAGGAAAACCAGGATGATGTTTCCAGAAGAAGGAGAGTGAATGTTGAGCAAGTAAACACACCAGAAGTCCTCTACAGGTAGCAAGAGCTGAGGCTGCAAAGAGAAGCCCTCCTCTTATTCACACTCCGTGCCCTCCCCCAACTTTCTCAGCCCCCCAGGCTCCCCCTCCTGCTCCACCAAGATGTACTCATTCGCACCTCCTTGGTTTCTCTCTCCCAACCTCCCTGGATGCTGGGTGTAATCTGGTCCCCATCAGAGGTGCCAGCAACACCTTCTGGCAACACAGCATCTGCCAGCTGCCATCCCCCAACCCGGCCCCGGCTACACTATTGGACTTAATGGGAACTGGAGGCTGGGGATGTGAGTGTCTCTGGCTGACCCGTTCCCCTGACCCCCAGCTCCTGCCTGTGAGATCCTGACCATCTGGGGGAGCACTCGACTTTCTGGACCAAACCGACCCTAATCGGGTTTTTGAGCACAATCCCAGAAGGCTCATGCTGGCTCTGCTGATATGCCAGCGCCAAAGATAGAACAGGCCCAGCCACCCCGCCCCCTTAATTCTGTAATTTGCTCGAAATCAGATGATAACGCTTGCCTGGGGAGACATAATTTGTGGTAACCCAGCCCCGACCCCTGGGTTTGGGCCAAGATGACATCAGTGTGAAGAAACGTGATGGTGGCTTCAGCCCCCTTCACTGCAGCATCTTCCCTTTTTAGACCCTGATTCCTGGTCCCAAAGTCTATTCTTCTGCTGCTGCTGCCTCTCCCCCTTCCCCCAAGTCCCTGAAAAACTCATTCAGTGTGGAGGAAATGGGCCATTTACTTATTCATTCACCCTTGAGATAATTACTGAGCTCGTACTATGTGTGCAGACACTGCGAGGTCCTGGGGACAGACAGGACATTGTCACAGACTGGTCCTGGCCACCCAGGGAAATTACAGCTTGGTCGGGGAGGGGAGGCTGGTGCCCCTCTCAGGCAGATTGGGGGTCTTCAGTGACAAGTCTCAGAGTGAAGCAGAGCAGAGAAGGATGTCGGGCATCATTTGGGGGGCAACAAGGCCTTGGAGAGGATAGAGGGCTGCCCAAAGTGAACAGCTGGACGTGCAGAGCTGGGACTCTGGCTCCCGGCCTCCCACGAGACCGCGGACCCCTGGACCACGGCCATGGGCTCCTGTCCTATCCTGAAGACTAGATTTGGAAACGGGCTTTTTTCTCAGTGGAGATGTGAGTACAGGAGTGCTCCGGACCTTCCTCATCTGCCTCCTCCCCACTTCCTGGATCGTTCCCCTTTGGTCACACAACGAACGAACGGGCTGCAGCACCTGCTAAGGCGGGATGAGGGCCAGACGCTGGGTACAGCGGGGAGCCAGAGTCGACGTGCAGACGGAAATGAAAGGGTTTCACGAGTGAATGTCGAAGGATAGCTGTCCGTACTGAAGGAAAGCTTCAAGGGCTGTGAGAAACAGTAACAGAGCAAATGAACTCCCGTAGCGGGCCAGGGAGGTAAAAATTAAAGCAAGTCCTTGCAGGACTGTTTGAATTAAGTCGGGAGGTGGGGCAGGAGCAGGGGTGAGAAGGACCTCCCTCTTGGCCAGGGCACCACCAGGACAAGTTCTGGAGGCTGGACCCTGGGGGTTGGGGGAGTAAGGGCCAGCGAAAGTGGATGAAACTGGGAGGAGGGTGGATCTGGCCCTTGGCCCTTGAACTTCACTGGTAAGCAACGAGGATCCCTTTCAGGGGGTAACCCCAGGCAACTCGATCTGAGGCTCGCGGTCAACCCAGCTCAAGGTGGGCACACATGAGACCCAGTCACACTTGAGTTTTGTCACCTCCCAGGCTGATGAACTAGCCCTCAGCCTGCCTGCTTTCACCCTCACCCTTAGCTCTGCCTTCTTCTGCCTTCATCCTACTCCCGGGGATTCTCACAGGGGGAGCCATGGGGAGGAGGAGGCAGGACAGGCGGACAGCCTCAGGAGATCACAGCCAGGAGCAGGGAGAGAACTGGAACCTGACAGGTGTGTGGCCCATAGGTCATTCCCACCTCTTAGCCTTTGCGTGGCCTGTTCCTTCTTCCTGGTGCCCCTTCCTCACCTTCACCTGCTTGTCTAAGGTCCAGTCTGTCACTGGCTCAGAAAAGTCTTTTCTGACCTCCCCATCTCTCCCAGGACTGGGGGCTTTGATGACAATAAAACGGCATGGACCATTCAGGCCAATAGCATTTTCAGGCCACAGAGACCCCCTGGTTTCCCTCCCCACCTTTCTCTTTCCAATTATAAACCTACTTCCTGCTCAGACCATCAGGAAGCAAGGTTTCCTGTTTCCTTGTGAGGGTCCCAGCTAGATTTTTCCTTGACCCCTGATTTCTGAGGCTCGTCTAGCAGAAATCCATAGAGAGTTCTTGATTTAAAAATATTAAGTCAGCCGTCTCCTGGGCTTTCGTCTTTCTTTCTTCTGTTGTTATTGTGAGCAATTTCATGACGCTCAGCCTGTGACTCACGCACCCCAAAGGTCTCAGCCTCACCCACCAAGCCCATGGCAGCAGCATGGGGGCCCTGCTTTTGCTCACTTGCTGTCTTGGCCTCTGCCAACCATCACTTAGAGCTTGCTCAGCATCTCAGATTCCCAGGGGTTAATCAGGCTGATTGGTTTTAATCAGTTCCCTGCTGCCAACAAGCTGCCAGGGAATACAGTGGGGTTGGGCAGGGGAGGAAGTCTGATTCAGTGAGTAGGGACTTGCTGTGTGTCATTTGCTTGCCCTTTCTGGGCCTCATTCATGTCAACGAGAAAGAAAGAACATAATTCTACAATAATAGAGTCATTCATTCATGAGGTGTTTTTGAGCACCTACTACATGGGCTAGAAAGTGTTTTAGGCCCTGGGATGCATCTAAAAATAAAAGGGACAAGCCTTCTTCCTCACAGTGCTTGTACCCTTTGGGGAGAGACTGAAGCTATAGACCTGCACTGCCTGTTATGGAACCACTAGCACATGTGGCTATTTACATGTAGAGTAATTAAAATAAAAGAAATTGGTAATTCTGTTCCTCTGTCACCGTGGCCACATTTCAAGTTCCCAATAGCCATATGTGGCCCATGGCCACATAATAAACAGTGCAGATTATAACACATGTCCACCTGGCAAGAAGTTCTGCTGGATACTACTACTGGAGACTGACAGGCAACATGACCTCAGGTAGAGTGATGACAAATCAAACAGAGGGAAGGAGCAGAAGTGGATGGAGTGATGCTTTTACAGAAAGAATGATCAGGGAAGGAAATATCTGAGCAAAGGCCTGAGAGCCATGAGGGAATGCTCCCTGAAGAAATCTGGCGGATGACTGTTCCAGGCAGAGGAAACAGCAAGTGCAAAGGCCCTGAGGTAGGAGCACAGTTGGTACACTGAAGAGGAAGAGAGGCCAGTGTGGCTACAGTGGATTAACCTGGGGAGGAGTGGTAGGAAATGAGACCTGACAGGTGTTTGGGGTTGTATCATCTGGGGCCCTGCTCATCATGGAAAGGACTTAGGTGTGATGAGGAACCATCAGCCAGTTTCAGGCTGGGTGGTGATGTGTTCTGGTGTACAGGCTAACGGGATTGTTCTGGCTGCTGGGCAGAATGAGGGGTCTAGAGAAGAAGCAGGAGGCCAGATAGGAGGTTGATAATCCTGACCATTGTCACCAGGGCTATAGCTATGGAGGTGGTCAGATTCTGGAAATGCTTTCAAGTAGTGTTGCTGATGAATTCGATTTGACATGTCAAAAAGAAGAGAAGAATCAAGGACAGCCTCAAAGTTTCTGTGCTGGGCACTTAGATGCATGGTGGGGACATTCCAGCAGAAAAGAATGCTGGTGGGGCAGCCCATTGGGGTGGGCAGTACGTGAGGGAGCCAAGGCTTCGTACTGGCCAAGTCAAGTTTGAGATGCACATTAGACTCCCCAGTGTAGCAGGTACTGTTGTTGATTGGAATCTGGACACCAGGGTTGGAGAAATAACTGTGATTATTATCGGTCTATAGATAGGTGGTATTTAATGTCCAGATTGTGTCACATAATACTTGGGCTTAATGACAATTGCTACCATTTCTTGAATCCTGCATTGGGTCAGGCATACTATTACCTAGCTTATCTTATTCAATCCATCTTATTCAAACTCAGATGTAAGCACAATTACCTCCATTTTACAACTATGGAAAAGGAGGCACAGAGATGTTAAGGATTTTCTTTAAGGTCACACAGGATTTGATCCGAGTCTGTCTGATTCTAAAGCCCTATTCCCTCAGTGGCCCTAGGAAAGTGGTGGGTGTATTCTGACTGCAGTGGGCTCGGGCTTGGTAGGCTGGTTGATTGGTTGGTTGGTTAGTTAGTTAGTTAGTCAGGGTTTGGTTATAGAGGTCTTGGACACTGGGCCGCAGAGCTCAGGTCCATGCAGAGGCAATAAAGTGAAGTTCTCAGCAAAGGATCAGGGCCACTCAGCCAAGTGCCCTGGATTCTGTGTCTTCCTGAGGCCTCATCCTCATGGACATTCAGCTCTTTTCACCTCCCATCTCCTCGGTCTGCCAGATGGGCTGTGGCCCAGGTGGGTGGAGAGGCCTGGGAGCTGTTGTCAGCTCCTCCAGAAGTAAGCAGGGGAGCATTGAAATTCCAGGTCATCCCTGCTGCCCCCAGAGACATCCCTCCCCTGGGACAGTCAGGCTTTTTCCCTAAGGGTCTAGGGCTGGTAACAACTCCCATGTTTTCCCTTTCTGTTCTGGGCCTTAAGACTTACGGGACCTCAGAGCAGGAAAGGCCCACAGAGATTATCTGGAGCAAGGCACTCACTGACTTATGGATGGGAAGACTGAGGCCAGAGAGGTGAGAACGGACAGGAATGCGGGTCTCCGGGCACCATCTTACGCGATCACACATTATGGAAGCTCTTCTTTTCTTTCCTGTCTCAGAACTGACATAGGTGTGTCTCCAAGTATGTTTCCCCAGGCCAGCCGCATCAGGACCCCCCGAGCATGGCAGAAATGCAGGCCCTGGGCCTGGGACCCAGCAATCTGTGCTTTACCAAACACTTCAAGTGGCTCTGGGGCCACCAAAGTTTGAGAGACAGGGAGCCCCCTCCAGTGGACGGGCTTTGATTGTTTGATGGAGGGAGACCATCCGGAGGCTCTGGGGGAGCCAACCAGCCCTCACTTTCCCAAACCTTGCTCCCCTTTCTCCTTAGTCACCCTTGGTCCCCAGCATCAGCTGTGGTTGGGTAGCTACATACCGACCGCTCAGATCAGGGAAGGGATTTTGTACATAAGAGTGTTTCCAAAGCTGCTTCTCAAGGAAACCTCGTGCCCTTGGAGGCCCTATGGGGTTAAACCAGGAATAGCTCGGGGTTAAAAAACGCCTGGAAAATGTTCGATTAAATAAAATCAAAAGGCCCTTTTCTACACCCTCCCCTCTACGACTCCTAGGACCTCTGAGAACCTTTACCATGTCAATGGTTCATTTGTTCATTTGTTCGTTCATTTGTTCGTTCGTTAGTTAGTTAGGGTTTGGTTATAGAGGGGCGGGGACTCTCCAGAGGGAAGCGGAGCGTGCACATTTCCCAAACAGTTACCCAGGGAACCCTCTTTCCTGAGGACAACCTTCCAGATTTGCTGAACTCACTTTGGGCACAGCTGCTGTCATGTTTGGCACACTCCACCCTCTTCCAGACAGACAGATTACCTCAGCCAGATGGGGGCTTCCCCGATCTTACTGCTCCCGCCTGGGAAGTCTGTTCCCCGCTCTTGAGAGAAGGCATGAGTCACCCATCTTGGGCTTTGGGTGCCAGCTCTGGGGTGCAGGGCAGGCTATGCTCAGCGGGAGGGCCCAGGCAGCCTCCTTGGCCACAGTCTTGTATCCTAGAAAGTGCACACTGCCTCCAAGGGCAGACCCAGTAGAGACTAAGGTTCTGCCATGATGCATCGGTTATTATGGCCATGTTGGTTATTTAAATGGAAATTCTTCCATAAGTTTGTTAAAAGCTGCTGCACTTGGAGGAGAGGGCATAGCTCAGTGGTCAAGTGCATGCTTAGCATGCCCAAGGTCCTGGTTTCAATCCCCAGTACCTCCATTTAAAAAAAGAAAAATATCTGCTGCCTTGAGCCCCCAAGTTTCCCCACCTCACCAGCCACCCAAGACTGTCTCGTGGGATCTTCTGGACATTCTTACGATCTAGCAGCCAAGGGGTTAATGCTTGGTGCAGCTGGTGACCCTCAGGACCCTCCAGCCTCCAGCAGGCCTGGGTGTATTCCAACTGGTCACAGCCCTGCCATGCCAGTTGATAAATAATTTGTATATCATCCTTGGTGTCTACTGTTAGTACCCATCAGAGGCTCTAATGTTGGAAGATGTGAGCAGATGAAAAACATAGGAACAATGGTGTGTTAGAGGTGGAAGAACACAGACTTGGGACTCAGATCTTTCAACCTCTTTCTCTGCCATCCCTAGCTGTGTACCCTGGGGAGGTCATTCTCTCTCCCTGAGTCTGTATTCTCATCTGAAGACTGGGTGTTACAAGGGTGAAGGAGCACAGGGCCTGGGCCACAGAAAATGTTAATTGTGTCTTCCTTCCTCATTGTGTCCAGTGCAAGAGGCTGGTGGGCAGCAGGTGCCTGGAGTGATGCTCCTCCCGAGTGTCTTCCCCAGAGTAGCCTCCTCATTAAGGGAGCTGTTCCACATCTACATCTAATTACTTCTAACTGTATGCTGCCCGCTGGGCCTCACCTGCTTCCTGCCTCCTACTTGGGCAGGGGCTGGTGTCTAATTGGAGCCACTCTGCTGACCTGGCAGGACTCCACTCCTGCTCGGGGAGGCGGGCTGAGTGGGAGGCTGGTCCTACCTGGCTCTCGTGGGCCACTTCCTGCTGAGAGGTAGGGGCAGCAAAGGCGAGTCTGGCTTCCCCTGAGCTACTGCTCCCAGTGAGAGCAGGACGCAGGATGGGGAAGGGTGTCAGCTGAGCTCATGGCATGGGAGGCTCTGCGTAGCTTATTTCTCTGTACAAGCAATCTGGAGTACTAGCTAGGGATGCATGCTTGGAGCCCAGCAGAACTGCTTTGAATCCTTGCTCTCCGTTTATCAGCTATTGACTATAAATCTTCATCTGAGCCTCAGTTTTCCCATCTGAAGAAGAGGAATGTGGAGAGGAAACAAAAGAAGGACATAAAGGGATTAGCACAGAGCCCAGGGCACCCACGCTTTTGCAGGGGCTACTGGTTCAGCTGCACACTTCTGATTCCATCCCACCTGTCAGGCTCCAAGGACCTAGGCTGGAGCCTTTCACATCTGATGGCTCATTGAATGCTCACAACAACTCAGGGTGGTTATCTGAATTTTTTCACAGAAAAGGAAACTGAGATTCAGGGAGATAAAGTGACGTGTTTAAGATCATCCAACTAATAAGCAGAAGAGGTCGAATCTCGTTGTTCTTTCTACGTCCAGTCCTGACATTCATTCATAAAAGAAACATTTATTGGGTGCCTACTAGGTTCTACTCAATCCCAGCAAGGACTAGCCTCTAGACTTTTGGATCACCCAGCTAGAGATGGCCCATACAAGTATCTGACAATCTGGCAGGGGACATTATGGCCACTAGTATGGGAGGTGGATTGGCCTTTCAAGAGAAGCTTTGAATTCCTGGTAAAGAGTTCAAGCTACATTAGTATATAGGTCAGCCACTACTCTCTTCCTACCTTAAATACAGCCATGAGTTCTGGAGCTGCAGCAGCCATATTGTGATCATGAGATCTTAAACATAAGAATGAAAACCAATAAACTAAGAATGTCCAAGAAGACAGACGGGAATTCTTGGTTCCTGGTGGCATTGCTAAGGCTGAAACTACCCTTCCAATCACCTTCTGTAAGGTGAGAACAATCTTTTATTTGTTTAGGGGCTAAACTTCAGGTCAGTGATCCTCAAAGTGAAGAACCTGCTTAAACAGCAGAGTCAGCATCACATAGAAACTTGCTAGAAAACCAAAATTTTTGCCTTCCCCCCATGAGCCAGAACTGCTAAATCAGAAACTCTGAGCAAGCTGGAATTTTACAAGCCCTCCGAGTGATTCTGCTGTACATTGATGTTTAGGAACTACTGCTTTAAGCGCCTCATTAATCTGGTACTTGTTTACTTGTATCTGCGTGCACACCTCATTGATACCATTTCTCTGAGCTTTTGCGCAAAGCCATTTCTCCACCTAGAATGCCCAATTTCCCCCTTCTTTGCCAGTCTTATTCATTAAATGAATTAATTTTGAAACCCAGAATGGCAGAAAATTCAACTGCTACAATTTGGCAAGGTGCACAATTATTTTCTGAATTTGGTCTCTGCTGTTTCAGAGGGCTGGATACAAGCAAAAATCTACAAAATTGTGCCATTTAAGAAATTTTCTGGTTCCAGGTGGAAAACGTAGAATAGGCGTTTGTCTCCCTTTCACATGAGATCAGAAGGAGTGATCGGCATGCTGCCTTCTTTTCAGCTGCCACGAATTCCCCAAGACCCCCTCCCAGTGAGGTCACAGTCTGAGCCCGTGTGGTCCACTGTGGGCTGCGGGGATGCTGACTCTGGTGGTCCAAGAGGGCAAAGGCAGGAGCTGAAAGGCCTCTTGAGACCTCGGCTCCAAAACTCACACAAGCTCACTCTGGCCAGATTCCACTGTCACACCGCCAGCCGAGTTCAAGGGGCTGGAGAAATGGGCTCCACCCCTGGCTGGGAGACTCAGCACAGTTACATTGCAAAGGGGTCAATACTGGAATGGGAGGAATTTATGGCCATGAAACCATTCACCACAGGTTCTTCCTTGCCTCTCCCTTTGCTTTAATCTTACAGATGTCTCCCTGTTCCTCTGAGACCTTACTATTGCAAATCCATTCTTGGTTCCAATTTTTCTTTTAGTCAGAGATTGTTTAGTTGCAAGGAATAGAAATGGCTCAAAATAGCTCAAAAGAAGGCCAGGGAGGGTACAGATATCATGGAAATGAAATGATGTTGAAACACATGGAACCCATGAGCTGGGAGGAACCAGGAAAGTATCTTTCTTTCATTTACTTTGTTTTCTCTCTCTCCTTTTTCTCTATGATCTTGCTTCTATGATTCTCCTTTTTTGGTCTACTCAATCTGCATCCTTGTGGCTTCTTTCCTGCCCTGTAATTTTGGTCCAAGATCTGCAGGTGAGAGTCTGCTAGTCTGTGGGCAGAGGGGGGTGCTAAACGGCAGCTTGCGATTTGACTTGCTGTGGTGCCAAAATGGCCCCAATTCCAGAGTCCTCTACAGACCCCGAACTTCCATTAACCAGACACTTCTTATCTCTTAGTTCATCTTTTTATGAAAAAGTATCCCTGACTTTCCTTACACTGTTGGTGGGAATGTAATTTGGTGCAGCCATTATGGAAAACAGCACAGAGATTTATTTAAAACTAAAAATAAAATTGCCATATGATCCAGCAATCCCAGTACTGGGCATATATCTGTAGGAAACTCTAATTTGAAAAGACACATGCACCCCAGTGTCCGTAGTAGCACTATTTGCAATAGGCAAGACATGGAAGCAATCGAAATGCCTATTGACAGATGAATGGATAAAGAAGTGTGATATATACATATGTATATAGTATATATGTACATATATACAATGGATACGACTCAGGTGTAAAAAAGAATGAAATAATGCCATTTGCAGCAACATGGGTGGGCCTAGAGATTATAATACTGAGTGAACTAAGTCAGACAAAGACAAATACCATATGATATCACTTACATGTAGAATCTAAAATATGAAACAAATGACTTATTTATGAAACAGAAACAGATTCAGAGACAGAAAACAAACTTAGGGTTACCAAAGGGAAAAGAGGGTGAGGAAGGGATAAATTTGGAGTTTGGAGTTAGCAGATGCAAACTACTATATACAAAACAGATAACAAGGTCCTACTGTTTAGCACAGGGAACTCTATTCAATATCCTATAATAAACCACGATGGAAAAGAACATGAAAAAGAACATATATATATGTATGTGTAACCAAATCACTTTGCTATACACCAGAAATTAACACAACACTGTGTGAATCAACTATACTTCACTAAAAATAAAAAGCAGAATTTTAAAACAGGGTCCCTGGCCCTGCAGTGGGCTGGCTCCCCCAATTAGCTGCCCATTTCTTATCCCGTAAGATCAGCGGATCCAAATGTCAAGGAAGACATGATACAAAAATGTCTTTCCAGACGCAGCCCTGCCACTGGGCCGTGGGTGTGCAGTTCTCGGGAGCAGCAGGCTGCCGGAATTCAACCCTGACTTTCCCTGGGGTGCAGGGACCTGGTGAGAGCCCTCCAGTGTGTCTCCCAGGGACCACAGTAAGGGAACCTCAGGAGCTACAGCCTTGCTGGTCAACATACCACCCCTCCCCTGAGGACCTTCCCATCGAGGTCACCCTGGGAGTTGCTGCTTTGCTCTCAGAAGGGTGAGCCATTACCTACTTGTGCAGGGGACGTGCCCTCCGCCCAGCACAGACCAGGGAACTGCATGCTGCTCCTGCCATATGATCTGTGTGGCCACCAGTCCATCTTTCTGAGCTTCTGTTTCTCCATCTGCAGGATGGGTGTGGGGTCCCTACCTCTCATGTCGGGGGAAGGCCAAAGGTAGCAAATGCGAAGTATAATATGTAGGTGCCTAATATATAGACAGATCCCCACTTACGATGGTTCTACTTATGATTTTTCAACTTTATGACAGTGTGTAGGCGATAACATTCAGTAGAAACCATCCTTCATGTTTTTAATTTTGATCTTTTCCCAGGCTGGTGATACGTGGTGCATCCTCTCGTGATGCTGGGCCTCAGCTCCTGTGATCACGAGGGTGAACAGCCAATACTCTTGCAGCCATTCTGTACCCAGGCGCCCATTCTGTTTGTCACTTTCAGTACAGTATTCCGTCAATTATATGAGGTATTCAATACTTTATTATAAACAGGCTTTGCATTAGATGATTTTGCGTAAGTGCAGGCTGCTGTAAATGTTTTGAGCATGTTTTAGGTCAGCTGGGCTAAGCTAGGATGTTTGGTATATAAGATATAAAAATACATTTTTGATTTACAATATTTTCAATTTACAATGGGTTTATCAAGACATAATCATGTTGTAAGTTGAGGAAGATCTGTAGTTGATGGTGTTGGAAATACTAAAAAATGATGGCTGAATAACAATAATGATCATGATAATAATGAACATATATTACTAATAAATGAACTCCTTTGGCCTGTGAATTTTGAGGGGATGAATCTCCCATTGCTTGTAAAAGAGTGGGACCCCCTTGGCCCCGGGGACATAAGTGGTATAAGAATGTGTTGTGACTTAGTTAGGTGACACCTTGGGCCTCCTTGATGCCTGGCGGGCAGATGTGTGTACGTGCACATGCGTGCAAGTGTGTGTTTGTGTGTATGTGTTTGTGTGTGTGTGTTTGTAGAACAGGCCTCCAAGGACCTCCAGCTCCCAACATCCCAGCTCTGAAACCCGCACGGCAAGGACGAGGAGTTCTGCAGCAGGTCACAGCAATGTCTCTGAAGCAGGGCTCCAGAGGGCCTTTCCATTTCCTCCTGAGGTCAGCCAGGTCCCTGTGTGGTCCAGGGCCCAGCACCCCAGTCAGTCCTGGGACGCACTGGGTGAATTCTGGGGACAGATATCCCATCTGGGGACAGATATCCCATCTCTAGATGTTGCAGACCTGATTTTTCTTTTCTCAACCTTCTGCTTTGTGGCCACAGTGTGCTTGGAGCACCCCTGTGGGAACATGGGGTCAGGACTGAGTCAGGTAAAATTCACAGTTGTGAATTCAGTTCCCAGGCAGCAGCCAGGACTGACCATCTAGGCAGCTGTGTGAATATGAGGGCGGGAGGCTGAGCCCCTCGCTTGCTGGCTTTAGAGTGTAGGTGACCCAGATGACAGCTACTGGCCAGCCTGCCTCTGAGGTCTCAATGAGACTGTCCCTATGCTCTTTGTCCCAAGATCTAGTGGAGTTCCAAGCCTTCTCCTCTACTTCTGCTAATCCCCAGCAGGAGCTGGGGGCAGCGGGAAGGGGAGGCACTGAACTCTCCCAGACATTCTCCCTCCTGGGCCCGGTTTCCCAGAAGTTCTGTCTCTGAACTATGCCATGCTGATCCTGACATGAAATTGGCTTCATTTCAAGAAAAGCAAATATGAAAATGAATATATGTATGTATATGCATGACTGAAACATGATGCCGTATGCCAGAAATTGACACATTGTAACTGACTATACTTCAATTAAAAAAAAAAAGAAGAGCAACAACAAACATTTATGTAAAATATTCATGAATTCAGTACCTTCACTGGAAAACCTGGTTGGGGGGGGGTGCATCTCATACCTTTACCTGCTGCCTTGTCTCTGGTCAACAACGTAGTGCAGTGGTCACCATGTGGGTTTGGAGCCAGACTGCCTGGAGTCAAACCCAGCTTTGCTGCTACAACCCTGGGCACCTTCCCTACCTCTCAGGGCCTCTTCAAAATGGGGATCTAATGGTATCTGTCCTAAATGGTTGTTCTGACGCTCAGGCAAACTGATGAGTTAATCACTGTAAAATGCTTAGAGGAATGTCTAACTCGGGAAAGCGGTATGTCAGTGACTGGTACATTTCACCCCTTTCACTGGAAAGCGGGGATTTATCATACTTAGTTCAAAGAGTGGTTATGAGGATGAGATGACATCACAAGCAGTGTGAACTTTTTTTTTTTTTTTTTGCCTTTTGTAGGGGGTGCATGCTGCCAGGCATCCAATCCCCACCTTATTTGGGAAGGAATCCTCAGTCCCTGTGATGTGGATGCTCCTGGTGCCCCTCTTCTTCCACAGAAGCCCTTGGCGCTGAAGCTTAGGCCTGTGACCTGGCCTCTGCTGACGGAATACCTCCCCTCTGGATCCTGATGCTAAGAAGCAGGAACAGATGGGACGTCCCTCCCAGAGGCGGCATTGGCAACGTACCCCAGCCAACCAGTCCATTTGTGTGACTGTGGCTGTGGTCCTGCCCCATGGCCACCCTTGGTTCCTACCAGTTTTCTGAGCCTAATTCCCCCAATTCTGTAAGCTCCCCAATCTCTGTCTGTGGCAGAGTCTTCTGGTCCCCTGACCCCAACCCCAGAGCCATCTCCCCTGCTTGTGTAGTAATAGAATATTTAGCTGGGCCAATGTCCGCTCAGAACACAACTAGATTCCCCAGCCTCTGTCACTGCAGGTGTATCTGTTGAGCAGGCTCTGGACGATGGGGTGTGAGCAGAAGTGATGTGTGCCCCTTGCAGGGAAGTCCTGACTGGGAAGGGCCGTCCCCTCTCCTCTTCATCCCTCTTCCTGCTGGCCGAGTGTAGCTGTTTGAGTGAACCTTGCTGGCCCACGTGCCAAGGGCCTGAAAAATTCATGGAACCATCATAATGTTTCGGCTACTTACTAAAAAAGAAAGAAATTTCTCTTAAGCCATGGCTATTTCTGGTCTCTCCTTTCTAATAGCCGCGTGCCTTACAGGTCGCTAATACACCTCCCAGCAGATTTCCTCCACATCTTCAGCTACCGGGGGTGGTTTTTCATCTTTCCTTTTTTGTTCTCTTTGCTCTGATCTTTTCCTTTTCTCTCTTTCTGCTCTTTTTGGTAATTGAGCACCTTGTTTGCTCTAAGCAACCAAGCGTCTTGGTTGTGCACTAAGCACAAAGCGTACACATTCCTTAGCGTGGATCAAGATATGGATAAATATTAGCTATTGTTTTCGTTGTTCCTCGCCCCTGCTGTCCTGGATGCCCTGGGAGCTCGCAAATCTCCCTCCTCCCTCACTCCAAGGCTTGGGCCCCAAGCCCACAGTTCTTACCTTTCTCCTAACACTTGTCAAAATATTTTTTTCCAAACAATGTTTCATGTCCTCCTATGAGGAGCTCTGGGTGCCAACTGTTAAGTTTATAAAAGTTCCTCCCCTCTGATGCATTTGTTTTGTTGTGTTTTGCCTGTGAGCCTGGTGTCCAGCATTTCCATTCCTTTCATCTCTAAATGGAAAATAAAATTCAAGGAGCCTGAGCCCGGGGTCCATGGAGAGAGGCCTGCTGGGTAGAGGTCAGGAGCCGTCAAGCCAAACTGCAGCATCGGGTGGCAAATCGGAGAATGTCAGATCCAAGAAGAGCCCTCAGAGGCCAGGTGGGGAAAGTGAGGCCTTGCTGGACGTCACACGGTGAGCCAGAGCCCACACCAGGAATCCTGCTCCCCTGTCAGCAATTCTGCTACTGGACCAGAGACTCCCCTAGGCTGCTCCTATGCATGTGGTGGGAGGGGACACAGAAGACTCAGATATGAGTCCTGTTCTCCAGGGACTCACAGGCTCACAGAGGAGCTGAGATAAGCTCTCCAAAGTCAATGCCATGTGGCAAAAAACGATCATGACTAAGAGGGCTGTGGACACTTAGGAGGGAAGGCTGCTTGTCTCAGAGGGAGCATGGGAGTCTTCCTGGAGGAGGAAGCATTTTAATTGATTCTGGAAGGATAGGGAGGTGAGGACATGTGACTCAAAAGGAAGGCTTTCCAGGAATGGGTACAAATTCATCCCACAAAGATTCATTGTGCTTTCATGTGCTGGTGAGCATGGCAGAAGTGGCCCTGCATCCAGGAGCTTACAGTCTAGTAAGAGAGACGGGGAGTGAGCATAATCACACAAGTCAATATCTAATTACAATCGCAATGGATGCTGTTAAGAAAGCGACTTGGGAGGCTGGGGGACCATCTAGCAGACACTGACCCGGCTGGATTTAGGGAAGGGTCTCCAAGAAACTGTCATCTCATGTGGGACATGGAGGATAAGTAGAGTTTTCACATCAAGGATGCCCTGGGCTCTCAGTAGAGGCACAGTGTGGCCTGTGGGCAGGCCCCAGGGCAAGGAGGAGTGTCGGGTGCCCAGAGCACAAGCTGGGGAGACACAGAGTTGGCAGGAAGAGGTGCTGTGTGTTCTCTGCAAGGGTGTGAGGGAGGGCTAGAGTGCCAGCTGTCATGATTAAGCAAAAGGGAGTACGACCACCCCTACCCGTTGCCACCTACTCTCAGTTCTCCCTTTCTTACCTGAGCTCAGAACTCCAGTTTTTCTCCTGGGCACTTGCCACTCACAATAAAGACTACATTTCCCAGCCTCCCTCCCAGCTAAATGTAGCTATGTGACTAAGCTGAAGGTACTAGAATGTAAGCAGAAATGATGTGTGCAACTTTCAAAAGGCATCTTTTTATGGAATGGAAGAATCCTTCTTTCTAATGGCTGGAATACAGACATGATGGTTGAAGCTCAAGCAGCCATCCTGGACCACAAGTTAGCAGCACTGTATTAAGGGTAGTGAAGCAACGAGGTAGAAAGAACTTGCATCTTTGATGGTCGTGGATCGTCAAGTCTGCCCCTGATTTGCTTCTAGATTTTTGTCACCTGAGGAACTTCTTTCTTATTTAAGCTACTTAAAGTGGAAAACAATCTAAATTGATAATACGGATCTATTGGAAGATGCTGGAATTTTCAGGGAGAACACACCGTGGAATGATGGAGATCATGATGATTCTAGAACACTCTATAAGGAAGCAAATTAAGAAAAAAGGCAGCCTGGAAGCCAAGAAACAAGGGCTACAACAATGATTAGCTCTACAAAAAGCCAAAATGGCCAAGAAAGGAAATGCAACCATAGTACACTACTTGGTTCAGCAATGAGTAACATTTATTTGGTCACAGTTATGAAACACTGACTATAGATTTAATAAGTAAATATCTATGATGTTTACGATGTGAACAATGCTTCTTAGAGTTATGTGGTGTATGCTCGAGCAAAACTCCTTATCTGGCGTAATTCAAGAGGTTGGGTCTGATATGGACAAATCAAAAGATAATACAAGATGCAAATATTTTAAAATATGGAAATAATTACCCTCCAAAGCAGCCAAAAGAGTTTAAAGTAGTTGCTTCTGAGAGCTGGGATGAGAGATGGCTAGGACAAAGTAAGAATTTTAAATTTAAAAACAAGCACTATTTAATCCTCTAGAATTATACTTTGAAAACATAAAATTTAGAAAAAAAAAAACCTGACTTGGATGTGGTCTCTTTGTCCCTTTTAAACCTCCAAATCACTCGGACAGCACTGTCTGTGGATAATATACAGGCTTTTTTGTCAGAGCAGCCAGCCGGGGTTGGTATGCAATTGGATCCCCTACTTGGCAGTTGTTTCCTAGGGAAGGGAATGACTGTCTGAGCTTCAGTTTCCTTATCCGTATCATGGGTATATTAGTGTCTTCCTTACGTGTTGCTGTGGAGAATTAACGCAGGTAAAGTGTCCGGCACACTTCTGGCATATGTTCCTCTAAATGATATTTGTTGTGATTGTTATTTGTATCATTTGTTCTGGGTTAGGCGTTCATGAACTTGCCTTATCTTCATCAAAGTCACCTAGGGGGGCTTGTTAAAAGATGGGTTCACCTCCAGAGTCTCTGATTCAGTAAGTCTGGGATGAGGCTGAGAATCTGCATTTCCCATGAGATCCCAGGAGATACTGCGGCTGGTCCAGGGACTGCACTTCGAGAACCACTGCTCTACTGCATAAGCAGCTTAATGACGGACACAGAGTTGATCTTGAGAAACAGACATGAAAGAAGGAAACTGGAAGATAACTCAGACCCAGGGGAGCAGCGCCTTTGCAGGGGTTGTTGGGGTGGAAGGGGATTGGGAAAGGTCTCAGAAAAGAAGTAATACCTGAGCTGAACTTGAAGGACCAGGAGAAATTCGCCAGGCTGGCTAGATAAGGAGCATCTCCAGCAGAGGGAACAGTGGGTGCGAAGGCAAGAAAGCAAGAGAAAATATGGTGCATTTGAGGAACCATGCCCATTTTTCCTAACTCCTAAGCCATCTTTGGAGGGCATGGTGGAGCTGACGGGACACTCAGAAGCCTGTGTGTGCATTTGGAGACTTTTTGAAGGGCTGGAGTGATGAACAACACACCTTGGAAGGTGTGTGAGTGTCCGTTCCTGGGGTGGACAGCTGGAGCCTTGAAACCAAAGGGCCGCCTTCATGCCCACTGGGCAGGATGTCCTCGATAATCTTCAGGATTTCAGTGACACCACACACATAGGGAGGAGGCTACTGAGACTCAAAAAAGTCTTTAATCCCAGTGCTGCCCATTCCGTGGGTGTATTTTCACATCCTCATGGGAAATGTAGCTTGGCGGCTCAAACGCTGGATTTCCAGGGCATGCTTGGTGGGAGAGCAGGGTAGACCATATAAAATGAGGTCTGGATCCAAAACCCCAGGTAGCAAATTTACCCAAGGAGGCAGCTTTCCTCTTTGGAAGGCTCCTCTCCTCCTGGTCCCCCAGCCCCTCCTCTCTTCCTGTCTCCATCGTGCCTGTTGCCAGGCTATTTCTTGCTCTGCTGTGAATCTAACCCCAGAGAACACAGCTACCTGCCTGCAGTAGCAATTACACATTAATGGAGGGTCAGTGGTGACGCACACAGGCAGTTTCTAGGTGTTTGAAGGTGCCCATGTGGAGCTTGGGGGCCAAGGGGGGCTGCTGGGCCCCTGCACCTCTCTAGGGGATCAGCAGGCTGGAGGCTTCCAAATGTCACCACCTGCGTCCATGTCCCACGTTAGCTCAGCCCCTACCGTGTGTGAGACTGGAGGCTAGTTGCCGTGGGAAGAGGTCGGGGCTCTGTCTGCTCTGTGCAGTGACCTCTCCTATCAAACGCCTGCCGCGCACGGTCCCTGTGCTAGGGCCTGTCCATGCACTCATGATTTTGTTTTGTTCTCTACTTTCCCAAATGTAATAGGCACTAATGTACCCATTTCGTAGAGGAGAAAACGGAATTTCAAGCAGCTTAATTAACCAAGGTGCCTGACAGGGAGTATGGTGTAGGGGTTAAGAGCACAGACTCTGGAATCAGTCTGCCTGAGTTCAAGTCCCAGCTCAGCACTGACCAGCTGTGTGACCTGGGGCAACATACTTAACTCTCTGTGCATCTGCTTCCCCCTCTGTAAAATGAGGGTCCTTCTGCAGGTGATGCAAGTCAATGTATACTGAACAGTATGTCAGTTATTACTAAGTTAATTCATGGACAGCAAGTTGGCTGACCCAGTCTCTCATCTACCCTGCTGCCACTAAGGCTGATTTTGGGGAGGAAGGGGATAAGGACGTGAGGGATTATGATAGTGTCTGCACCCTATACTTTGTAGAGTCAGTCTGCCGTGGCTTAAATCCTGGCTGTGTGACCTTGGTCAAGTCTCCTGACTCTCTGAGCCAGAGTTTCTACATCTTTATAATTCGTGTCATGAAGTGCTTGTGGGGATGAAATGAAACCATGGCGGGTTAGCATCAGAGTTAAGAGCCAGGCTCTGGAACCACACTGCTAAGGTTACATCCCCAGTTCTACCATCTTCCAGCTGCAGGACTTTGGGTGAGTTACTTTCTCTCTTTGTGCCTCAGTTTCCTCATCTGTAAAATGGGAATGATACTGGTTCCTCGTTGTAGAGCTGTTAGGGAGGATGACACGAACTGTCCCATGCAGAGCCCTTTGAACCGTACTGGATGCACAGTAAGTGCTGAGATCACGGGGCACACATAATGCTCATAATGCAGCTCAGGCCCGGTGCAGAGTATGTGATCAATAAACGGCAGCAGTGATGAGGAGGCTGCCAAACCCAGCCTCTCCTCTTACTAAGTGAAAAGCTCAATCCTGACTGTACAATGGATACAACACGGGTTTGTTTTCTTTCCTAAACACCAGCACCCAGGGCCCACACCCCAGAGATTCTTAATTAGCCTACACAGGGCTGGGCACTGAGTGATTTTTTTTAAGTTCCTCTGGCAATTCTAACAAGCAGCCAGGATTGAGAACCACTGAGTTGGCAAATAACTGAGGGGCCCTCTTGGAGGAGACATTTTAACTGGGTAGATCAAGGCAGGCTTCTTGGAAGAGAGGGCATGTGAGCTGAGGTCTGAATGGTGAGAGGGAGACAGTAAGGCAAAGATTTGGATTGGGGTAGGAGAATGGGGCAGTGTTTCAGACACAGAACAAAGCAGGTGCAAAGGCCCTGAGGCATGTATGAGCTTCAAGTATGTTGGAAGAAGAACAATAAAGCCAGGGTGGCAGACAACCATTCTGGACGGAACCACTGTGGACTCGAGCCAGGGTGGCAAATAAGGGATGCTGAATCATGCTCTGGCCAGAGGGACTAAGTTTAACCCTTGGACTAGGCAGAGAGCAGCTGGTGGTATCCACCACTCATATCCACAGTTGATTCAAGTCCCCCAAGTATCCTCGAGTCCGGGAACTGGGAATTCCTTGGGAATCTGCTGATTGAGGACTCAATCTCCCTGGGCAAGTTTCATCCTGGCCATTAGCCCCTGAAGGATCCTTTGGGACAGCAAGGTGGGGTGTCATTCCAGTGACCAGAGAGGGCGGAGGGGGAGAGAGGCTGGGCCGAAGGCCCCCTGGGGCCCATCACAAAGGCCCCTCGGGCTGGTGGCCGCTCTGGCAGCGAGGGGCAGCAGGGCTGCCAGGAAAATGCCGGCCTCCTGTGAAGTCTTAATTAGTCTGCTCCTGCCACTGCCCGGTGATGGTTGGTGGGAGCAGGTGCTTCTATTTTCTGGCACAATTATCTGGAAAGTGAGGGCAGGACCATCAACGGATGTGTCTGCAGCTTTGCGTGTGTGCTGTGAAGAGCGTCTGTGTGGACGTGCGTGTGTGTCTGCTTTGTTGTGTAGAATTGCAAGTTTGTGTGTCGCATCCTCATAGGAGAGTGTCCTACTGAATGGTGTGTGTCTGTGTGTGGGTCTCACGTCTGTCTGTGTCGCCAGGTCTTCGTGTTTCCTATCTTACTGTATCAGTTTTGCCTGAATCTGTCTTCACCGTGTGTGGTTGTGTGTGAGTCTGTGTGTGATCATATATCTACACACATGTGCCCAAACTGAGGGCACAATCTGGCTCTCAAAGCACCACCCTCCCCGGGCAGGCCAGTCCCATGTCAGAGTCCCGTTTCCTCGGCTGTCAAGTGGGGCTGCTGGTCTCCATCCTGGGGTCACGCAAGCATTTGTGCTGATGCTCCTTCCAGATGGCTGAGTCTTATCTCCTGAGGAAGAGGTCTCCGTCCAGCTCCTTTGTCCCAGCATTGGATGGCCATTCCCCAGGCCCCATCAGCGTGCACACTTCCTGCTGCAGGTCCAGGTTGGGCCCAGCTGCATCCGGGCCTGGCCTCTGACGTGGGCTGGGACGGCGCGGCCTGGCCCGGGCCCCGCGTGCTGTCTGTGCGTGCGTGTGGGCGCTCCCCGGAGGAAGAGCCTTCCAGTCCCCACGTCTGCGCGGCCTCTCTGACAGCTGGGGCTCAGGGAGACACAGAGGAAAAGGAAGTGACTCCCTTCCACCGGGGCTCAGGAAGTGTTATCAGCCCAGGGCCGGCCAGGACCAGAGGATATGACACCTTGGGAAGCCTCTCTGGTTATCAGCAGGGAGTGTGATGGGTTCCCATGGATGCGCCTCTCCTTTGTCAGCCACTTGTCCTGCATGAACTGAGCATTTACTCTGGATCAGACCCTGAACCTGGGCTGACATCAATGTCAACAACAACAATAATAAAGCAGCCCCTGTCCGCTTCTGCCACCCGCATGGGCTCCCCACCTCACTCCTCTCACGTCCTTGCAGATCCTCTGGGTTCCTGGGTCTCATCCACCTCTGTCTCTCCTCAGGGCCTTTGCATGTGCTGTTCCTGCTTGCTAGAACACCCCTTCTCCTGATCTTCCTGTGGCTGGTTCCTCCTCCTCATCCACCAGAGACATCACCTCCCTAGGAAGGCCTGCCCTGATTTCCCTCCATCACTTTCTACCATGTTGTGCTTCAGAGATTGTATAACCATCTGCCATTGTCTCAATTTGTATGTGTTTATTCTCTGTCCCCGCCTGCCCAGCATGAATATAGACTCTTGGAGAGCAGAGGCCCTGTCTGTCTTACTCAGCCCCCTAACTCCAGGGTCAGTGTACATGTAGTAGGTGTTTAATCAACATTTATTGGCAGTTTAATAAACTTATTGAACACTTGCTATGTGCCAGACACTGAATATTATTTTGTTTCAACCTTGCAATAACACATAAGCCAAAGGTGTGTGCCATTAGTATCCCCATCTAACCGAAGGAAAATAAAGTTCAGAGAGGTTAAGAAAGCTGTCTAAAATCACACAGTAAGTGGGACAATCAGGATTTTTATCCAGGTCTGTCTGATGCTACTGCATGCTCTTAACACTGCTGTGATCTGGAGACAGAAAGAGTAAGAAAAGTCTGGCCAGACAAACAGCTCTATCAGTTGTCTGTTGCTGTGAAACAAAGCACCACAAAACAAAGTGGCTTAAAAGAACAACCATTGATTGCTCACGATTTAGGATTTGGTAATTAGGGCAAATTTCAGCTGGCATGGCTCCTCGCTATTCCAGGTAGCGTTGGCCAGACTAAATTTAAGCAAGAGGAAAGGTCACTCGGCAGGTTGGTGGGGGGCTGGCTGGTCCCAGATGCCCTTCTCACATAGCCTGGTAATTGGCTGAGCTGTCAGCCAGGTGCCTTAGTTCTCCTCCATGTGGCCCCTCCAGTAGGATAGCTGGGGCTTCCTCCTGTGAGCCAGGTTCCAAGACAGCGAGAGTGAAAGATGCAAAGCCTATAAGAAGTCACACAGCATCACTTCTGCCACATTCTATTGACCAAGGCTGGGCACAAGGCCAGGCCAGTTTCAAGACATGGTGAAATGGATTCTATTCCTTAATACAAGATGTGACAAAGAATTTCACTTTTAATCCACGACAGTACCCCTATTTGACCATAATTATTGTTCCACATGCAAAATACACTCACCTTCTCCCAAGACTTCCTGTGAAAGTCTCACCTCATTATAGCTCTGGAGTCCATGACCTTATAGGGTGCATTTTGGGAATAGGTCCCCTTCTCCAAATCCTTTCCCTCTACAAAGGACACCATGGGGCTAACAGCAGACATTCCCTTGGCTTCTGCTTTTCAGCATTAGACATCCCGGTCTCACTGTGCGCCCTGCGCTGGAGACCAAGGCCAGCGCTTCCTGCAGAAGCCTCAGCGCTTTGCAGACATGCGGTCCCTGCTCCTCCTCCCAGCCCCCTTAGGAAACCAGAAGAGGGGCCTTGCTTCCTCATTTCACAGATGGAGATGGGAGAACCACAAAACTGGAGTAACTTCCCCAAATTCACTGGAAGAGTCCCACGGGGATGGGAACAGAGGTCAGGGGTGCCGAAGTCGCAGTGCAGGTTGCTACTTCAAAATTTAGGTAATGCCCAAGTGTTCACGAGAGTAACCCAAAGCCTTGGTTCCAGGCAAAACTTGTAGTGGGATGATAAATTGATATTCATTCACTCATTCATTCATATAATCCTTCAATCGCAAACTATTTATTGAACATCACTGAGCCAGGATGTACCAGGATGATACTGGGTACTGGGGATATGATTGTGAACAAAGCAGAGGGTCCCCTGTCCTCTTAGAACTCACAGCCTGGTGGCATAGACACACATTAAACACATAACACAAGAATAAATATGAGATTTGATGCAGGACATTACAGTAGTTGCTAATAAGGGAATGACCCAGCCTAGGAGAAGCTTCCATTACAAGGTACTGTTTAAGCTGAGGCTTGAAAATTGAGTAGGTATTTACCAGATATGGACAGGGGGACTGGTTGACCAGATACAGGTTGTAGGCAGTGGGGGGTGGGGAGCAAGTGCAAAGGCCCTGAGGCTGGAATGTGCCTGACATAGTCAAGAAACAGTACAGCAGCCATTGTGACTCCGTAGGCCATGTCGAGGAGGCTGCACTTGATCCTTGCTACAGTGGCAAGCTTCTGAATGTGGGAGAGGCGTGATAGGTCTGTGTTTCTAAAAGTTCATTCTCCTTGCCCTGTGAAGAATAGATTGGAAGAAGGTCTGAAGTGAAGCTGGGCTGATTGATAGCAGCTGCAACTTGTTGAACATGTGTGTGCAGGTGATTCCAGTATATTATCTCATTTAATTGTTCCAACCAGCCAGTGAAGCAGATACCATCAGCCTTGTTTTACAAACTTGGCAAGCAGTGCTCAGAGAGACTGAGTGGCACAGGGTCACTCAGCCATTTTCTTAATGCCCAATATCTAAACAGTGATGAGAAGCCACTGTCTCCCCTCCCCTTGAACTTCAGAGGGCTGGAGGAGATCCTAAGAGGTCACCTCTTCTGGCCCCTGCTCCTGGTTTGAGGGCTTGGGTTGCAAGTGGCACGTTATCTGCAGACCCGTATGTGTGCAGGTTGATCCCATCTCCTCAGCCTTCCTCCTTGGGCCTATTTGATGCCCATCTGTTACAACCTACAGTCCCCCGCCTCATAAACTCCACCAACAGGAAAAGCCACCTGGCCACGCCCCCTCCCCTCTTCCTACACACACATCCAAATGGCCATTCAGTCATTATCAGCTTAACTGCTGTGTGCCTCCGTAGGTTCTGTGCAGTGAGGAGCCACGTTCCATGATCGCTGAACAATTGGATGTTTTCCCAAAGCCTCAAGGGTTTGAAGATGCCAAAACATTAAAACTAGAGCTGCCCCTTAGACTTCATTAAGTCCAACCCCCAAGTTGTTCAGGTAAGGCTACTGAGGGTCAGAGAGGGGCAGGGACTCACCCTCGGTCACACATTGAGTAAGCATCAGAATGGGAGCCAGAGCCCTGGGATCCTGTAGCCGGGGCCTGGCAGACGTTGATTTCCATCCTCCACACTGAACTCCAGGTTCAGGTGAAGAAATGACAATGAGGAAGTGTGGGGCTCTTGCCCAAGGATATTAGGCTACACACACAGGATTGGGCTGCCCTCATACGTAAACTCAGATCCATCTGACTCCAAATTCAATTCTTTCCTCCTCCTTCCCCATGTGTGCATCTGTCCCACAGGAGTGGACGAGAAGATCTGGCAGGCGGGTACCACTCAACTTCCTGGCCCTGGAGCGCCCGCAGCTGCAGAGCCAACTGAACGGATGGCCGCCCTTTCAAGACACTGCCCGGCCGCATGGGTAAGGCTTGTTTCCCTGGTCGTGCCTGGCAGGCATTTCTTTCCTTTTAAAAAGAACTGTCAGCAGCATGTTTATGGTTTGGTTTTTGTCTTCTCCCCCGCATCTCCCCACAAAGCTGCTGGAGGAGGACACTTCAATCTTTGCCTTCTGTCACGTCTCAACATGGCGACACTGGTCTCTCACATAGGCTCAGGCACAGACTCCGCTTTGGGCATCCCCACCTCACCGGACCCCTGACACCTCTAAAAGGTGGGCTGCCGGCTGCGCCTGGCTGTGCCCCCAATCCCAGACCGGGGCTGTTGTTCATATAACTTTTAAAGATGAAATCATTTAAGACTCCAAAAAAATGTCAGTTTCTACATAGTCTTCACCCAGCTTCCCCTGATGATAATATCTAAGTAACCAAAGCACTTCGTCAAAGTCAGGGAACTGAGGTTGGCACAATGTTACTAGCTCAGATGCAGACCTTACTTAGATTTCATCAGTTTTTACAGGCATGCCAATTGTGTTGTTTTTAATTTCCAGTTGTCATCAGTTACCCAGGCTCCCAGTTTAGAGAGTGGGCTGGTTTAGGAAGGTAGTTAAGACAAGCTGCCGTTTCCAGCCCTTCTCCCCACCACTTCCTCTTTTTTTTAATTGAAGTATAGTCAGTTTATAATGTGTCAATTTCTGGGGTACAGCATACATACATACATATATTCCTCTTCATATTCTTTTTCACTATAGGTTACTATAAGATGCTGAATATAGTTCCCTGTGCTATACGGTATAAACTTGTTATTCATCTATTTTATATATAGTAGCTAGTATCTGCAAATTTTGAACTCACAATTTATCCTTTCTTATCCACTTTTGCCCCTGATAACCATAAGCTTGTTTTCTGTGTCTGTGAGTCTGCTTCTGTTTTATAAACAAGTTCATTTGCGTCATTTTTTTCGATTCCACATATAAATGATGTCATATGATATTTGTCTTTCTCTTTCTGGCTTACTTCACTTAGAATGATGATCTCCAGGTCCATCCATGTTGCTGCAAATAGCATTATTTTATTCTTTTTTATGGCTGTGTAGTATTCCATTGTATATATACATACCACAGCTTCTTTGTCCAGTCATCTGTCAATGGACATTTAGGCTGTTTCCATGTCTTGGTTATTGTAAACAGTGCTGCTGTGAACATTGGGCCCACCACTTCATCTCCAGAAACAGCCGCTTCAGTTCCTTTAGCTGATCATTGCATGTTTAGCTCCCAGTGACTCTGTAACACACTTATATCGTTATGTGTATTTTTTCAGGTTAGGCATTATCATTGCTTCCCTGCTCTAGGACATGCAGTGTTAAATCTCTGTCCTCCCCACTCAACCCCACACTTCCATGCCTCCTAACCCCCCCAAATAACTGGGCCGTAATTTTGGTGACATTGATTCTCAGTGTTACAACTGTTATGATTTCTTCATTTGCTTAGTTTTCTGTGCACAGATTACTAATTTTTTTCTCAATATCAAATTCTTTGCCAATTGTTGGATGTTTTCTCAATACTTTCATTCACATCCGACTTTCTATTAATTTCACCATCTTGAAAGCCATCTCTTCTGGAACCTTCTGGCATTCCCAAACTAGACATATTGCTGTCTGTAGCTGGCACTCTGGAATCTCTGACACCCAGCACCCCACCTCAAACCTGACCCCTCACTGCCCCATCATCAGTTTGAGGATCCCTCCACCTCCCTTCTGAGTTGGATTTCCTGCTTCCTGGATTCTACGTCTTCCTGTTTCTTGCTTCATTCCTCATGTCAGTGGAGTACATCCTCCCTCAGTCTCCTGAGAAAGGGTAGGTGGGAGGCAACTTTCTTGAGTCCTTGGTTGTCTAAGAAGATCTCTACACTTTTGGCTTGACCTTGGACTCTAGGTTGGAAATACCTTTTCTTTCAGAATGTAAAGGCTTTGCTCTTTTATCTTCTCCCTACCAGAGTTGCTCTTGATAAGTTTAGAGTTATTCTGACTGCATTTTTACCTCTCTAGAGGTCAATCAACTCTCCCCGCACTGCCGACGTCCTGAGATCCCCTCTTCCCTCATGTGTTCAGCACTGGTGGGGCCTTCTGATCTTGGGATTCATGTCCCTCACTTTGGGGAAATTTTCCACAATTACTTTATTGATATTTCCTCCCCACCATTGTCTTTCTCTTTCTAGAACTCCTACGATTTGAGTATGAGAGTCCCTGTACCAGTCCTCTCATTGTCTCATCATTTAATGCCTGTTTTCAATGGTTTATTGTGCAATATAGTCTTGAGAAATATCCCAAACTTCATCTCTCAAACCTTAAACTGACTTTTATGTTTCTGCTCACATGTGTTTTTCCAAGAGCTCTTCTCTCTCCTGTGCTTCTTTTTTTACAGCATCTTGTTCTTTTTTTGTGAATGCATTATCTCTTATCTCTCTTTGGATCTAGAGGTTTTTGCCTTTATTATGATTATATTTTTTATGACTTTCTCTGGGTGTGCTTCCCACTTGAGCCAATAGAAGTTACAGTGTCTCCTCTCTCGTTTAATAGGTATCTTAAAGGAGAGACCAAAATCAAAGCTCAAAGACTGGAATCTGCATATACAGACCACCGGAGCTCTCACTACCCATCCTCACCACCATGCCAGACATGACTAATCAATTGTGACACCCTTTCCTGCCAAGCCCAGAGAAGAATTTTTTGCCTTAGCATTATTGCCGTTTGGGCAGGATAATTCTTGGTTGGGGGGCTGTCTGACATATTGTAGGACTTCAGCAGCATTCCTGGGTTCTATCCACTAGATGTCATTACCCCATGCACCCTAGCTGTGACAAAGTGTCTCCAGAAATTGTCAAATATCCCCTGGGTGACAAAATTGCCCCTGGATTAAGAATCACTGACCCAGCATCCTTGTTGACACAGCATTCCAAGCAGCCACTGCTAATCTCATTTGGACCATGGAATGAAACCTATCTGGCCAACAGAGCTGCCACTTCACAGAGATTCAGAGCCTAGTAGATCAACAGCCTAATTTGGCAATTCTGTGATTCAAATTAAGAGATTTCTATTTGAGGGTGAGAGCAGCCCCAGCCTGCCACTTCCTGAGAACAGAAAGAGAGCGAGGCAGGCTGGACTTGAGGGTCCCAGCCCTGCTGTATTAAGTCTGATGCTGACAGGTGTGGATGTGGTCCCCCAGGGCTCCCAGAATCACCTAAATATACCAGGGATGCAGGCTAAGGTGTTCTTTGTCTTGTCCGCAGAGTGTGGAGAGAAGATGTGCTAGTGGCCCAATGTCATCAGCATCCCCCTCCAGACCTCTATCTCTAAGAATGGCTAGTGTTTACGAGGTGTTTATCATGTACCAAGCACTGCACCAAGATGGACTGTGTGTTGGCCCTGCTGATCAATCACTCTATATGTAGGTTCAATTTTTAATCCCCACAGTTTAGATGGGAAACCAAGACTCAGGGAAGTTAAATATGTTGCTCAAGTTAGCACACCTAGAAGTAAGTAAAGTTAGGATTTGAGCCACGTGGTCCAATGCAGAGCCCTTCACAATTATACTGGAGTCTAAAAAGCTAAGCATAGGCTCTGGCAGTGGTGATGGCTCAACCCCCAGCAGTGTTCTTCGCCTTCACCAGGGGGAGGCCACAGGGGTGACTTGGCAGAGGCCACCTCTCCCTGGGGCTTGGGTTTAGTAACAGCCCCAGGGTAGACAGACCTTGTGCAATATACCAAACCCCAGAGACTTTGCAGGGACAAAGGAAAATCATTCCAGCCTTAGACCACAGTGTGGGGTGGCAGGTCAAATGGGAATCTAGAAGCATCCTAAATAAAAGGAGAGATCACTCAGCCCATCAAGATGGACAAGCCGTCTTCTCCATGAAAAAGGATACCATTTGGTCCAGCCATTCATCCACCCCATCTGCCCTACCCAAGCTTTTCTGAAAGGCTGCAGTGGAAGAAAGATACATAAGTAAAGAAAGATTGCATAGTCCTGTGCATTCTCACAGCAATCAGAATGAAGGTAAACCAAAAATATCTGAAACTACAGCCAACCCCCTCCTACCTCAAATACTGACAAGATAAAAAAGGCAGAGGATGTTGGTGGTTGGGCTAATTACAGGTAACTGAGAATAATTGAAGCTATTTCTCAGCCCCAGCTCAATTATACGCTAAGCAAAATCTGGACGAGCAGCCTCTCAATCCAGCCATCAGATAGCAGAAAGGGTTTAGACTTTACAGGAAATAAACAAAACAAAACATCAACATGACACTTCAATCTCAGTTGTTCTTTTATATATATTTTCAAGAATATAATAAAATTGAACACTAGGCAAGAGAATAGATAGGAAAATGTGACCCATAATTAAAAGAAAACAGAAGTAATAGAAGCAGACATGCATTGGTTATTAGAATGAACAGTAACAATGAAAGACCTTAAATACATACATGAACACATGAAGACAGTTACAGGAAAAAAAGAAGGTAGATTGGGCCAAGAGATAAGGTTTTTCAGGATATTGATGGAAATTCTAAAGAGTAACCAGATGGCAATTCTAGAAATAAAACTGGAAACATCAGAACTGAAAAACTTATTGGATAAACAGTAGATTTAACATAGCAGAAGAAAGAGTCAGTAAACTTGAAGAGAGGTCAAAATACATTCAAACTGAAGCATGGAGGAAAAAAGACAGAAAAATATGAACAGAGCATCAGTAACCTGTGATATAATATCAAGCATTTTGCAGGTGTATAATTGGGATCCCAGAAGGAAAGGAGAGTGCAGTATAAACACAAAGAAAGTCACAACTTGGCATATTATAGTAATATTGATACAAACTAGTGATAAAGAGAAATGTCTTAAAAGCATCCAAAAAAAAATCAAACAGAAAAAATGCATTACTTGGAGGGACATGAATAATGAGAATGATGGCTGACTTTTTACTGGAAACAGTGCAAGTCAGCAAACAATGGAAAGCATCTTTAAAGTGCTGAAAAGAAAAAAAAAACACACCCCAAACTATCAGTGAAATTATCCTTCAAAAATAAAAGTAAAGATAAAGATACTTCCAGATAAAAAGAAACTGAGAGAACTCATTGCCAACAAACCCACACAATAAGAAATGCTAAAAGAAGACATTCAGGCTGAAGAGAGAAGATACAAAATAGAAATTCATATCTTCAGGAAGGAATATAAAGCATCAAAAAGCTAAATATATGAGTAAATATGAAAGACTACTTTTTTCTCTTTTCTCCTTTAAAAAGCAATTGACCATACATCGCAGGTTAAATATACCATGTTCTAGCCACTTTGTAAGCACTGTTTGGCAGTTTCATTAAAAGTTAAACATAAATTTATCACACAACCCAGCAATTCTGCTCCCTAAAGTATTACCCGAGAGAAGCGAAAACAATTGTCCATGCAAAGGTTTTTACAGGAATGTTCCTAGCAGCATTATTCATGATGTCCAAAAAGTGGAAATAATCCAAACGCCCATCAACTGGTGAATGAATAAACAAAAAATGTGACATAGTCACACACTGGAATATTATTTGGCAATAAAAAGGAACAAAGTACTGATGCAAGCTACAACGTGGATGAGCCTCAAAAACATTACACTATGTAAAAGCAAGCAAGTGCAAAAAATTGTATGACTCCATTTATATAAAATGTACAGAAAAGACAAAACTGCAGACACTTAAAGTATATTATGTGGCTTGAGGGTGAGGAGGGGGAGGACAATGGGAATTTACTAAAATGGACACAAAGGATCTTTTTGGGGTGATGGAAACTTTCTAAAACGTCATTGTGACAGTGGTTGCACAACTGTGCAGATTTACTGAAAATCGTTGAATTACACACTTAAAATGGCTGGATTTTATACTACACAAAGTAAGCCTCAATGAAGCTGTTACAAGTTGACTATAAAAGGCAAAAATAATAGCTATGTGCTGTAGGGTTTCACATCACATATGGAAGTGAAAAACTTGACAAGAGCATAATCGATTGAAGGAGGATAAGATGGGAGTGTAATGTTTTAAAGTCTTACATTATAAAGGAATGTGTATAATATTAATTCAAGACAGAATATGATAGTTAAGGATGCATATTTTAATCCCTGGAGATGCCCCTAAAAATAAGCAAAACAAAAATATGAAGCTTAAAGGCCAATAGAAGAGATAAAATGGAACACTAAAAAATTCATACTTGAGCAAAGTATTCGAAAGAAGGCAGGAGAGACAAAATAAAAGAACAAAGAACAGATGGTCACAAACAGAAGATAGTAGGATAACAGACTGAAACTCAATGTATCAGAAATGATAATTGTATTAAATAAATGGTCTCACACAGCAATTAAAAGCAGAGAATGTATTTAAAAAGCAAAACATGCCATCTACAAGAAACCAATTCTAAATACAAATACACTTTTCCCAGTAAAAGGCTAGGGGATGATTAACGATGCAAACACTAGCTTAAGAAAGCTGACATGGTCATATTAAGACCTGACAAAGTAGAATATATGACGAGAAATATTGTCAGAGCTCTTCTTAATGATTAAATGGCCAACTATTAAAAAGAACTAATAACCCTAAATCTCTAGGTACCTAGTAACAAAACTTCAAAATATGTGAAATGGAGATTAACCAAACTACAGGAAGAAATAGAAAAAGAAACATATTGATCACTGGGAATTTAACACTCCTCTCTTTGTAATGGAAAGGGAAAGCATCAGTAAGCTTATAGAAGATGTTAGCTAATTGACATCTGTAAAACACTATACCCAACAGAATATATATATATATATTTCTAAGTGCATGTAGAAAATTACCAAGAAAAACCATGTGCTGAGCTAGAAAAGAAGTTTCCAGAAAAGTCAAAGGATCGTAATCATTTCTTATAAAGTTAAACATACACTTACCTTATGACCCAGCAATTGTTTTCCTATGTACCCAAGAGAAATGAAAACATGTCTACAGAAAGTCGGATACAAGAACGTTCGTAGCAGCTTTATCTCCAATTACCCTCAAGTGTGAACAACCCTACTGTTTATCAACAGAAAAAATGGATAAACAAACTGTGGAATATTTATACGATGGAATCCTACTTAACAAAAACAAGGGACACACTACCGTATACACAACAAAATGGGTAAACCTCAAAATATTAGGCTGAGCCAAAGAAACCAGACTTAAAAGAGTACATGCTGTATGAGCGTGTCCATTCATGTGAATTTCATGAAACCTTCTAGTGATAGTCACTATCCTAGTGTTCATCACTGTAAACCTAGAGCTATCTTGGGGAGAGGAGATGGCAGGAATTGACTGGAAAGGGGCACAAGGATCTATCTGAGTGATGAACATTCCGTACCTTGATTTGGGTGTGGGTGACGTAGATGGAGACTGTATATAATTTGTCAAAACTTTTCTTGCTGTATGTTTAAGATGTGTGCATTTCACTGAACATAAACTATTCCTTGATTTCGAAAGAGCAAAAGTAAAAATAAAACTCTTAACTATTATGAGCACCAGGCACACACCAAATGGCTTACATGCATTAAGTCACGAAAGCTTCACAGATCTTAACAAATAGGGAAACGGAGACACTGAAAAGTAGTGTCACTTGCTCAGCGTCATGCAGCTCGCTCACAGCAGCATCCAAAGGCAAGGTTTGTGCCTGGCTTGCCCACCTTTCTACCCTGATGCTTGAACAACAATAAAGGGTAGCTTTTGTTATTAAGAACCCTGTGAGGCAAGAATCGTTAGCCTGTTGCCTGAAAGAAACTGAGGCTCAGAGAGGCTAAGTGACTTCTCGTGGAAAGTGGTAGAATCAGGATTTGAACCTATGTCTGTGTGACTGCCCGGCCTGGCCTCTAAGCTTCCTGTGTTGCATCACACCCCTGCCCACTCTTGTGGGGCAGGTATGATCCATATACAGCCCCTCACACACAGTCAGGTGAGTTTGACCTTCACACCTGCCTCTTTGGGAAACACTCTAATGCTCTGCCCAGGAACTCACCCTATACCATCTCCACCTCCACCCAGACGGCCACAGGCACTCTATGGCATGGAGGTGGGTGATTTCAATGAATGTCGTAAATTTTAGGGAAGGAGAGTTTAGGGTTTCTCAGTTTCTCACTAATTCACTCATTCAGCAAATCTTTGTAAGCACCCACCACATGCCAGGGCTGGGGATGCAACAATGAACGAAATAACAGAGTGTACATCCACCAGTATGAGCCAGACAATCAAGGGGATGGTGTATATGATCTAATTTCTGATGGTGCGATGAAAAATAAACTAGGGTAAGGGGGGAGATGGGGAGGGGTGGCCTCTCTCAGGAGGTGGCAATTGATGGGGGTGACCTGCAGGAAACCAAGGAGTGAACTTTGGGGCCATCTGAAGGGAGGTGCCTCAGGAGCTGCAAGAGAGAAAGTGTGAGAGAGGGTCAGGGAGAGGGTGTGCACACAATGTGGGGTGAATAGATGTCATTCCTGCGGAAATGGTCCTGATCAAGTTCACTCAAGGTCTCCGAGACAATGAGGGGAAAAGGAAGACGCCAGCTCAGCCAGACCAAAATTAGGTGACAGCCGAGAAAGGACCAGGGCCAGGTTTTCTGCAAGGGGAGCAAAGAGACTTCCCTCCCTGGTGGCCCTGAGCACTTCTGCATGACAGCAGGCCCGGGACCCCCCTGCTCACCCCCACACACGGAGCACTCAGACAACTTGCAACCATCGAGCAGGTTTTGAGGCTCTACCATACTGTAGGAACTCCATCAGGGCTTGTACACACTGCCTCACTAAATCCCCACCATAATCTGGAGGCAGGAAGTAGTGATTGCATTTTACATTTGAGGAAATTGAAATTAAGCTCATTGCTGAAAGATGGCAGAAAAGAGGCTTGAGCACAAATCTTCGCAGAATCCAGGTTCTTTCTACTTGATGGTACAAAGAAGACCAAGAGTTTAGAGGCAGTTACCCTGGCTGCAAGGAGAGAAGGCCAGAACATCCTGAGGTTTCAGTACCTATTAACTGGATGGATAGATGGATAGATGGATGGATGGACAGGTAGATGAATGGATGGATGGGTGGATGATGGATGAAGGGATTAATGGAGAGATGGATGGATGGATGGTTGGACAGATGGAGAGATGGATGAATGGAAGCTGGGAGGGAGGAAAAGATGAATCGGCAGATGGACGAATGGATAATGACACAAACACAAATAGGAAGTAGACCCTTTTCTATAACTTATGTGCATGTATTTTCAAAAAAATATACTTCCCCTTTTCTGAGCTTCAGGAATCCACCTAAAAAACGAGAGGACTGCACTTGAGCAATTGTTTTCTAACTTCCGTTTTAGTCATGAAATCCTGTCTTTAGAGGCTATCTAATGGGCAAAATTGGGAATGAGAAAGGAGGGAAAAAGGATGCAGAAAGAGGTGGGCAGTGTACTAGAATTTCACCCTCACTCTCTATGGGAAGACCAGAGTCACCTTTGCAAAGCCAAGGAAGGGTGGACAAAGGCAACCCAGAACATTCTGGTTTCAAAAACAAGGACAGATACACTGGGGAAGGATGGCAGAGGGATACATCCTCAGGAGATCTAGAATCAGACATCTCTGTGCTCCCGGAGTTACACTTAGCTAAGCAGGCTGTTGCTGACCCAACAGGAAGTGACAGTTGATGTGGGCAGGAAAGACAAATAGTTGGGCCGAGATCTCCCACACAACATATTATTAGATGGATGGATGGATTGACGGACGGATAAACAGATGTCCAACAGGAAGGACAGACAAGTCTTCCTCCTACAAACCTCCAAGCTTCCCATGCTTCAGCTGCTTCTTGGTTCTCTGAAAGCTGGCGGTGAACTGGAGACACTCTAGTTGTACATTCTTATGACAGCTCTGTGAAAACGCTAAAGCTGAAGGGCGCGTCTTTCTCTTTTTATAGGAAGAACTCCACGAACCCCACCAAGTCACCCCTTCTCCTTTTATCCCCTGAACAATTTCTGTTTTCTCTCCCGGTTCAGCAGACCTCCCCAGAGCTATCGCAGACTCATTCTTGGACTGCAGTGGCATTGCTTCTCCTTTGTAACATTGCTCTATACATGGACCCTGTATGGGGGACTAAATCCCCACAGCAGGTAAGGGCAGGACTGCACCTGAAGGGCGAGATCATTCCTGGGGGCAGTGACACATGGCTCTCAGACCAGGAACTGGGAAGAAGGGACATCGATGGACAAGACAGTGAAATATCTAGGAAATGGTGAGTATGAAGACGACATTGTCTACACAAGAAGATCACCCCAGGGCTAGGAAGCAGAGAGTCTAAGAGCAGACTGGCAGGTAACCTAAAGGGAGGGTGGAAGCGGATAGGGCAGGGGCAGATCTCACTCTATGAGGTCCAGGCTGCCTTGAGGAAGTCACATGGTGTTTATTTCCCTGTCATCTTCCTAGAGTGATTGGTCTTTCTGAATACCCAGTGAGACTCAGGTATGCTGGAGAAGGTCTGTGGTTCACCCTGGCGCCAACCTGCTAAAGGGAGACGGACAGCAGCTGTGAACCACGAGAATCTAAGTGAAAAGGACCACAACCATTATAGCAGCTAAGATTTATTGAGCACATGCTATACACCAGGCAATACTGTTCTAAGCTCCTCACTGGATTAACTCAATTCTCAGGCAGGCACCATGGCTATCCCATTTTACAGCTGAGGAAACTGAGGTGGAAAGATTTGACAACTTGTCCAAGGGCACCAGCTAGTAGGTGGCCTGCCTAGGACTTTACCCCAGAGAGTCCCATCACCCTGGGGCTGGTGAAACTCACACATGTCTGAACCTGCACCTCTAAAGTGCTATCAGGGTGTTAATGTTGGTGTTTTGAAGATCTGATAAGTGTGTCCCCTCTTCCCTGAGTTCTGAACCAACGGAGATCTAAGAGAAAAATATTATCGTTATTACTGATAAAGCTGAGAGTGGAAAATGTAGCCCATCTCCCTGGAAAAGTGAGCTGCCCAACGCTGAACACTGGAATTAGGCAGTGCTAGCCACACCACCCCCTACCCCAGCAAGGAGCTCTGCGCACCATCCGCCCTGGGACAGCTGGGCTGCGGTCTCCGTGCTGAGATGGAGAGAAGTGGGTGACTCTGAGATCTTCAGTGGAGGTGGAGCTGCTGGCAAGGTTTGCTGATGGATTGGATGTGGGTGGTGAGGGAAAGGAGGGAACCTGGATGGCTCTTGTGTTTGTAGCCTGGGGAATCAAGAGGAGGCAGTGCCATTTACAGAGCTGGGGAAAATGGGCATTGGAACAGGTTACCTGGAAGGGAGCAAACCAGTTCAACCACAGACTAAGTGATGGGCCACAGATGGGCACTGACCCCAATTACATTGACCCTTAACCCTGCTTACCCTCTAAGTCCTTTCTCTGCTGATATCCCCAAACTTGTACCTTTGGTTTCCAAGGGTCCATGGATGAGTGTCAGCTGGATGGGGTGGGACCCTGGGAGCACCATTCAGTGTCCCTCCGAGAGGTCAGCTGTTACTGGGCCTCCCTCTGCCCAGGCCCCAGTGGCTCCCACATTCCCAATACAAGGGGCACCTCTAGGACTTACGGTGCACCAGGCCCTCTAGCAGGCCATGGAGACCACAGACAAATAAGACACTGGTCATGCCCTTCAGGAGGGGACAGCCTGGTGGGAGAGCCCCACCCATGCTGCAGTTACCTCATCTTATAAGAGGCTGAGTGGTGGAAACACAGACTTCAGGATCCCCCTACCCCAGGACTCTTTCTAAGCCATCAGCCTTCCATTCAGAGCAACCCCTTTTCTGCCCAGGACAATCCATTCCGCAGGGGCTGCCCTCTCCCCCATCAGAGGGGACAGTTGTAGTGATGGTCCCTGAGGACCTGTATGATGCTGCTTGTGCTCATAGGATACTGAGGATTTCACCTCACTCTCTGCCTCATTCATTCCTTACACATTGTTCCAAGGTCACCCCAGGGAGCTTCACCCAGGTCACAGACAGATTGTGTTCAGGAAAATATTGCTCTCTCCCAGCAGGGAGCCCAGCAAGTGCTGAAGGCTGGGGTGGGATGGGGCACCCCACTCTACTGAACTCAGCCCTACAGGGCAGGGGTGCATCCCTGGCACTAACAGCCAAGGGCAGAGGCCCCGCCCCCATGCGATGAAGTCTGGGCAGCTCTTGGCTGCCTGATCCCGGGATCAGCCAGTCTGACCTGTGAGAGTGGGAGGGAGAATGGCCGTGTGAATCACAATCGGGGTGGAAAAACAATCACAACAAAACCAGAGAACCACCGGGAAGGTGAGCTGAGGCAGAGGGAAACAATCTAAGTTTAATACCTAAATGGTCCCACTGTTGCTGAAAAAAATGTGTTACAACTCAGTGTTACAGCAACCTGGATCTGGGCGAGAGACCAAGCAGCACTGGGAGAGTTGGAGAATCAGGTTTATTACGCCAGCGGGCCCAGAGGAGTGAACTCTACAAGCTCTGAACCCTGTCTGTCGCTTTACACAGGCTTTTTATAGGCTGCCAGTTTACACTTTGCAACATCATATGTAAATAAGGTATAACAAAAGTTGACTAATTAGGAACAAGCTTAGTAGGCTTTGTAGAAATGGACCAATCAGGAGGGAGAGAAATAACCAATCAGGAGTGAAGAAAAAAGCCAATCAGGAGTGAGCTCAGGGAACCAATAGAATTTTAGGGGTAAGTAACCCTTTTCAGAGGCAAAAAGTGAGATAGAGCCTCTGGGCCAGGGAACCAGATGGTGCTGGCAGGAGAGTAGTGGCCCTGCCTGGGGGTCCTGCCAGTATTTTTACGGGGCTTCCCGCCTCACCACCTCCCAGCTGTTTGGAGCTCAGCACCAGCTCCAACTGGGAAGTTGCACCAGGACCCCAGCAAACAGTAACTGAAAGATGCAACTGGCTTTTCCTTGCCCCATAAGCCAGTTAATGATGTACTTATTTTGTACGGTTTTTAGTGAATAAAATAATGTCATCTATGAGAGTTTACTCCAGGCACCAGGCTAAATCCACTTACACTTCAGCTTATTGGATTCTCTCATAAACTCTGGGGCCATTATTATCCTCATATTACTGAAATGAACTTAAAGGAAATAAGCACATAACCTAAGGTCCCGTAGGAAGAGGGAGGCAAGAATTGAACCAGGTTTTCCCATGCAAAACCCACACTGTTTTAATTATTGTCATTTGTCACTCCATAGTGTATTTTGGTATCAATAAGGTAAAATCTAATTGTCATCATATTCTCATTATTCCGGTCCAAAATTTTCTTGGCTATTCTCAAGCAAGTACTCTTCCAAAGGAAGTTTACATTCCCACTGTTCCTTCCCCTGGAATTGCCTTCTGTCTATTAATTATATGAGAGAGAATTGACATCTTGACATTTGGGACTTCCTTTCTAGAAATATGATTACGTCTCTATTCAGATATTCTTTCTTTGTTTTCCTGCAGTAAAGCATTAGTAGTTTTCTCCCTACTGCCCTTGCAACCTTGCAACGCTTCTTGTTAAGCAAATTCCTCATAGGGTTTTCAGCATTTTGTTGCAATTATGAGCAAGATCCTTTTTCGAATAACATTTTGAAATGAAATATAGTGACTAGATGGGAAAACAATTTTTACCTAATTCTCTAATCTATGTCTTTTACCAGATGTTCTTACCAACACCGCTCATTGCCACCCCAGGAGAGTTGTTTGGATTTTTCAGCTTAGAAAATCATATTGTCAGCAAATTGTTACCATTTCTGCCTTCCTTGTCAATGTTTATAATTCCTATTTCTGTTTTTTGTCCTTGTGACCACCCGGAGCAATTCTCTCACGTGCTGAGACTGGAGCCACGTCCTGGCGAGTTAAGAGCATAACACCCTTTTACGTATCATTTGCTTTTCATATTTTGTGAGCACCTTCACATACACTGGCTCATTTGATCTTCACAACGGTCACACAGTCAATCAATAACCATGTGCTGAGCACCGCCTGTGTACTATGGGACCTGAGACAGGTGTTTCCTGTCTCTATGGAGTACACAGTCCAGTATGAACCCAGGAAGTAAACAAGAGCACAAATTAATTAAATGATTACAAGGAAACAAAACATGGGTCATTTTACAGATGAGGAATAAAGACCCACGATGGGGATATGACTTCCACACGGTCCTTGGCAAATTGGTGGCCAGGCTGAGGTGCAAATGCTTCTTTTGCACCTTGAGGCTGGGGGCAACCCCCCAGATTTCTCCAGCCTGTACGTGGTCTCTCCTGGGCCCAGAGGGCCAGCTGTCTTCCAGGCAGCTCCAGTGTCTGGCTGAGGGCCGAGGAGAGAGCTCTCTGCCTTTCCTTGCTGGCCAGCCCAGGAGATGAACATTGCTGTTGGCAGGTTTTCCATGGAAAAACCTTGAACCCCACAGCTGTTGCCACTCGCCGGGCACTGCCTGCCCTCAGGGTTGGCCCTACTGCTGAGACCCACTTCCCTTCCTGGAAGGCTCTGCCCTGGGAAGTGAGGTCTGGCTCTAGATTGTGAACTGGTTCCAGGACCTGTGGCTTCAGGCCCAGCCGAGAACCGAGACCAACGCCAGGCCTTCTAAAGTGGGAAGGAGCATGGCCATTGGAAATGAAGTCACACTCATCTGCAGATTCCCGGTGGCTCCATGGTGGCTCAGAACCTGGTGGGGTGGGGTAGAAACTTCGATGGCTCCTTCCAAAACCAGTTCTAAAGCTCCCACCCTTTGACCCTCCTCCATTTAGTCCGGCCACATTTCACCCTTCACAGCCTTCATGTTCAAGGCCAAAGGGCGCTATTCCCTGTTCTGCATTTGCTTTCCAGACTTACACCCTTGGTGCGTTTGCTCACTCTGTTCTCTCCACCACTAACTTTGTCCCCTTCTCACCCCAAACCCCCCAGTCCTTTCTCTACATGACCAAATCCTCTCCATCCCACGTACCCCAGCCCGGATGTCTCCTCCCTCAAGCCTCATGCAGCCACCCCCACTGGAATTGATCCTGCTTCCTCTGAATGCCAAGGTCTGACAGCCAGGTACCCTGATCAGGGGGAGCCGGTGGACTTCTCTCAGCCTCAGCTTCTCTGTCTGCAGAATGGAGATGCAGGGCCAGCTACCTCGGAGATCCATAGGCTCAGAGGGTAAAATAACCACGGCAGTGGGCACTCGGGCAGCATTCGCTATGTGCCAAGCATTGTTCCGGGTGCTTTACAAAGGTTAGTGCTCTCATTGTTCCTGGTCTATGAAGAGAAAACCAAGGCCTGGGGATGGGAGGGAACAAGTTCAAGGCTTAATCATCAGCCAAAGTGAGATTGTGCAAGGGCAGCTTAGCTCCAGCTCCCTGCTCTAAATCACGGTGGGATCAGCAATAAGCATGTGTGTGTGTGTGTGTGTGTGTGTGTCTGTGCGCGCGCGCGCCTGGGGTAGCACTTACTTTCCATCCCCCCTCATCTCCGCCCCTCTGTTTCAGCTACTTCTACTTCATTTTACAATTCTCGTGATCATAGCTTATCTCTTGACCCAACTACGAGCTCCCAGGGAAAGGGTGCGGGGCTGACCCTAACCCGGGTCTGAATCTCTAAGGCCTAACCCCGGGGCTCAAACACCCTCCCGCCCTCCGCGCTTCCTTTCTGAAGCGCAGACACATCTTGCTGGTTTGCCAGAGAGCCTGGCTCAGCACATAGCCCAGGGTTGGACGCTGGGGAGCCTCTGCTCTGGCCCCTGACTACTGGAGAAGGGCGACTCCTCGCCATTGAGGTCTCAGCTCCTGGGTCACCTGCTCAGAGAGGCCCTCCCTGGCCGCTTGTCCTAGAATGGCCCACTTCTCATCCTTTTCTTTTACTTACTTCATAGATGACCTCAAGATATTTATTTGTTTATCTTTGTCTCCCTCCCACTGGAATCTAAGCTCTGTGAGTAAAGGATCCTTGTCCGTGGAAGGGTGTAGAGCGTGTGCTCATAAATCACCTGGGGCTCTTACTAAAATGCAGATTCCAACTGAGTAGGACCAGGGTGGGACCTGCGAACCTGAGAGTCTGCACTTCTAACAAGCTCCAGTGATGCTGGCGTGGCTGGTCCCCACACTCTGAGCAGCCAAGTCCTAGCGCTGTGGGTCTCAGCCCTACGGAACAAGAAGTTCTGGGGTGGGGCCCAGCAGCGTGTGTTTTAACAGGTGTTTCTGAGGCTCGCTTAACTGTGCAAACCTCTGATCCAGATTTTGTTAAAGCAACCAGCCCTGGAGCCAGGCTGCCTCGGTTCAAATCCTGAGGTGACTCCATTTCCCTGCACCTCTGTTTTTCCGGCTGCATAATGGGGGTGATAACATCCCTTCCTCACAGGACTGTTTGAAGACAGAGTGAGAACACGTGTTCGCCACCACCACTCTGGTGACTTGTCCAATGAGTGATTAGGCATCAGCTGGAAGCTGTCAACAGGAGGTCATGGGAGTCAGAACTGAAGGTGGTGCCAGGCTGGGAATGACTTTCTGGGCCAGCCGACTCCCTGGCTGATGAGGATCCCTGTTCGCACTGACTCCTGTGCTCCAGCAAGACTACAGGGTTGACCTAAGCACCAAGCTGCACCTGCTTCAAGGCATTTGCTGAAGGGTTGGCGGCACAGGAAACGAGAAGCCCTGGGTTGCCAGTGGTGATCCCTCCCATGGTCTTGTTCCAGGGCTGCTGGCTTGGGAGTTGCCTGGGTACCACAGAGGACAAAAAGTGGCTCTGTCACCAGTCCAGATGGATGACATGTCACTGTTTATTATACTCTTTCCCAGGCAACCTCATTGGAGTGTGTGTTAGTCTGTGAACTGGGCCTTATTACCCCCAGTTTACAGACAAAGAAACAGGCTCAGGAGAGCTCCTGGAAGGATCCATGAACCAAGCTACCTGTCCTTGGATGATGGGGAGGCTAGAGGACTGGTCTTGACCCAGAGGAAGGCAGGTACAGATCCCCTACCCTAGGCATCACCACCCTTCATTAACCAATTCCTGCAGTTTGAGGGTGGCCCCGTGAACAAATTCAAGGTCCCAAGCCTGCCTTATAACTTAGCACAGGGCCACAGGCCTGGCCCCTGACAGCCGACTGGGGACCAATACAAATCTGAGAGTGATATGCTCACTGGGGCCAGAGGCGAGGCAGGTTCTAACAGGAGGTCGTGACCTTGTCTCTTCCATAGACCCCACTGGCCGCCTCATGAAGTTTACAGACCCTTTTCCAGAAAAAATTCATTTTCAATTCTTAGAACAAAATACATAGAATTACACAGGAAACAAATTATGTTAAAATATGATCAGAGTAAGCAAAAAATTGTGATACAGTAAGATCGGGCTTTGTTATCAAGGCATTAAATAACAAGATCCAGCAGTAGGTTTAATAACTAATGTGATGTCAGGGTAGTGATGATAAATGACGAGCGCAAATGACATCTCGAGATGCCTGACGCACCTGGCGGATAATATGGAAATACCTGCTGTTTTGTGTGGCAGCAAATCACAGGCACAGCTCATCACCGTGGCTTGTTGCTTACACATGAGGGAAAAAAATGGTAAATTTCAAAGAATAAAGATGGAATTTTTTTCCTCCATTCAAATCCATGGCCCTCGGTCAGAAGCTCTTTAAAGGAGGTTGCGGTCCAGTGGTAGAGCCAGTTGGGTGATGGCTGAGGGAGCAGCGGCTTTGGATGGAGGGAGACAGAGCTTCATCAGGGTCTTGACTGTCCCCACAGATGCTCACATCCCATATTCCATACTGCTTCCTCCACTGTCTTCTCAGCATCATCTGAGCAGCCTTTGAAAATGTCCATTTGGGGAGAACAGGCTCTTGGGAAAAGCCCCCTTCCATGCCCATTCCCAGAATCCCTCTCCCCTGGACTTGCACAGGCTGCCTCGCCCCTACTACCAAGGCCAATGGCACCTGGAGGGCGGGGTAGACGGGGCAGGGAGAGCTGGCTACTGCACTGCTGCCCAAGCCCACCCTTGTCAACAAGTCCTTGCTGTTTACAAGATTTTCCGCCTCGTGATCTCATTTCATCTCCACTGCCTTCCTGTGAGTGAGTACTGCCGTCTCCGTATGACAGGCAAGGTTCAGAGAGGTGGAATATTTGCACATGGTCACAAAAGCAGGAAGTGGAAGTTGCCCCTGTGGCCACTGTCCTTTGCTTGGGAATCCTACTGCTCAGAGAAGGAGACGGCAGGTCTTCTGTTTCTATGGCTGTGGCTGGCTGGGAAGCTAGAACTTCTATTTTGTATTTGGCTCTTTTCATCCATCCATCCATCCATCCATCCATCCATCCATCCATCCATCCAACAAACACATGCCAGGCGTTGTGCTAAGAAAGCCCAAGTGGCGCAGTAGAAGGAGACACGGTCCGGTCCCGTGGAGCTTATGGTCGGGGGAAAACAACACAAACAAGTAGAAATGACAACGGTGCCAAGTGCTCGGAGGCAGAGATGTGTCGCCGGGAGAACGTCTGCTGGGCTTTAGCAGAGGTCAGGGAGGGCCTCCCAGAGCTGAGATGGGAAGGATGAGCAGGAGAAAACCAGGTGAAGAGACGGGGGAGAGCCGTACCAACTGGGGATGGGGGCAGCTGGGCAGAGAAGGGGTTGGGTGTGCAGGCTCTGGGGTCAGGCTGGATTCAGATCCTGAGGGTACCACTGACCAGCTGTGCAGACGTGATAAGCCCTTCACACTTTAAGCCTTGATTTCCTGAAAATCAGGATTATAATAAGCATGCCGACTTCACAGGAGGGTCATGAAGATTTAATGGGGTGATGTGAATAAAACTTCCAGCGTGGTGCCTGGCCTCTAATAAATGCTCTGAGTCAGCATTTTAGCTTTTAGTAAGTGTGGACACGAATAAACAAATCCATAAAAGCACTTTGCACACACAGGTCTGGCCATCACATCAATTTAGAGGGCGTGTGGAAAGTTCTACTGGATTGCCTAGCAGTGGTTCAAACTTGACCTCACTTTAGAATCATCTGGGTGCTCAGGGCACACCCCATATCAGTTAAATAACCAGGGCCTCTGTGGGTGCATCCCACATCAGTAGCTTGTAAAGCTCCCTATGTGATCCCAAGATCCAGTCAGGACCGAGAGCCCCTGTCTGGGAGGGAGGTTTCATTGGTGTCTGGCAGCAGCTGGGGAGGGTTCCAGGGCGGCTGGTGATCGAGGGGCTCTCCAAGAATACAGAAGATTTAGATACACAGAAAAGACCAGGGAGGGAATTCCAGACTCTGGAAAGAGGCTAAACAAAATCCTGGAGATGGGGTGGAGCATGGCATTTGGGAAATGAGGTTGGTCATGGGGACTGGACTGGCTGGGGAGGAGGCCCACACAGCCGGGAGGCTGGACACAGATCAGGAGTCCACTGCTGGGGAGGCTTGAGGGCTGAGAGAGGCCTTTGGTCTGGTTGGACTAGAAACATTTCTTGTGGGTGGATGCGTCTGGAGAAACTGCCATCTTCAGGGCTGCCTCACTGGGAGGAGCAGAGATAGCAAAGGGGCATCATCTTACATGCCAGTTCCCACTGATCTGAGAAGGTCTTTGGAGCACTGCGTTGAGAAGGATTCTGAGCTTGCATCTGAGTGTGGCAGTTGATTCCCAATGGTGGCCAAGGCGTGGAGGCCGTGAGGGCAGCACATACAGCAGGGACTTCCTACTCTGGCTGGGTGGGGCTGCAGGGGCCAGCTAGAGTAGAGAAGGGGCTGGGTCTTTCCTTTCCTTCTGTGGTGCCTTCCCTGAAGTTGCTTCAAGAAAGAGAACCGTTCCCATACCTTGGCGATTAAGAAGCCAGCCAGGAGGAGGGAGCTGGGTCTATACTGGATAAAGTACAGGCAGGAAAAGATACGGCCAGGAAAAATGTGAAGTGGGCAGGGGTGAGAGATTCCTAAGATCCCTTCTAGGTCTGATACTTGGTGGAGAGGAACTTCCCAAAGTACCTTCTAGAGGGTGTGAGACTCCTGTCACTGGAGGCATTCAAGGAAAAAGCTAGAAGACCAGAGGACTGGGCTGCAGACTCAAACAAGGGCTGGTTGAGAGGGGATCCCAACATGGTGATTTCTGTGATACAGCCAACACCTGACCAGGAGACTGAAAAGTGACTTGCTCCTGAAGGCAAGAACAAGGACTGTGTAGGGCTGGGTCTGTGCCTCAGAGGCCAGAGAGCAGAAGTTAGGACCCAGAGCGAGAGGTGTGAGAGAGGAGGAGGACTCACGGAATCCACAACCTAAAATAATGTTGACTGCATACTGTGCTCACCCGCCTGTCCCAGGCACAAGACCTGGCAGTGACCCAATGGCCTCTCTGAGTTTCCTTCCTCTGTGCCAGGTTTTACCTTGGAGCTATTTGGGGCCTGGCTGGTGTCCCTGGAGACTCTCTTCTGAACCAGAGACTTGTCAACATGTGCCCTCTCTCCTCTGCTGCTGGTCCAATGAACACATCCTGGAACAGCCAGCTCTGCTCTGACCCGCCCTGTCTGCCGGGAGTGGGGCAGGAGGACAGGAAAGGAAGTGCTGTCCTCGGGTTCTGATGGGGCATGGTGACCTTCTAGGTCCATCCGTTTCGCTACGAATTTGGGGGAGGCCATGACAATGGAACAAGCATCACCACTCAGTTCTGTGTGCACTCTTCGTGCTGTGTGTGCACGGACTCAGCCTCCAGCCCCAGAATGCAGCCTCTGCCCCTGGATACAGAGCTGCCTCAAGACAGACTTGGCTGCACACAAGTTTTCCTCCCATACATGTAAAACTTAAATTCAAATTCCATGTATGTTTCTGCACAGACTATCTCTGGAAGGGTATTCTAAAACCAAATTTTCATGGTAGATATTTCCTAGGAAAGGAACTGGTTGGCTGAAGGACAGGGTGAGGAGACAGACTGGTTTTTCATGACGTAACTTTTTGTATCTTTTGAATTTTGTACCATAGGCACGGATTATGATTCAAAATTAAATCAATTGCAGAGCACCATCCTGCAGTCAGCCTCTCTGGGGGCAAACGTGAGGCCTCAAGCACATTACTTAGTCTCTCTGTGCCTCTGTTTCCTCTTCTGTGAAAGTGGAGTTTAGTGGCACCTGGTTTGCATGTGGTTGTGAGGACTTACAAGAAAGTGCAGCAGAGGCGCCCAGGTGCAGGAAGCCCTCAGTGATGCTGAGCGACCACGGTCACATGGGTTTAGCAGAACCATTTCCATCCAGGGAGGTTTCTGATGAGGAAGCTGAGGCTCAGAAAGGTTAAGCAATCCGGCCAAGGTCACGCTGTCAGGAGCCTGTTCTGGATGTGAGGTCCAATGGGACACCGTCCGTTCCTGTGTTGGAGGGTGGGGTGCAAACGCTCACAGATGTGGGGTCAGCTGTACCCAGTGGGCTAAGTGTGTGACAGAGACCAGTATGAAGTGCTGTGCAAAGGCAGAGAAGGGGCCACTGATTCATCCCAAGGAAGGAGAGGGCGCCAAGGAAAGTGAGGGGGCTGCTGCAAACTGGGTGGATGGATAGGTGCTTGTCAGGTGGCAGGAGGCGTGCCCGGCGGAAGGCATGGCATGTGCAAAGGCTCAGGGGCACTGATCAGCGGCAGATGAAGGGAAAGTGGAGAAGCTGAGGTGAAAGGAAATAGCAGAAAAGTGAGATGACTGGGTAGGCGGTGAATTAGCACAAGGAAGTAGGACAGGAGGAAGCAAACAATAGCGGGAGACCAGCACGAAGTCAACGGGAGAGGAGGCTGAGCTGGGGAGAAAGACAAGAATAAGTTTCTCTCATCTCCACTCTCCTCTGTCTTCATTATCAATCCATCTAATAGATTAGTGGGTGTTTCCCGTTAAACACACACACACACGCACACTCATATATGCACAGATGCACACTCAGTCTTCATGCTTCTTTTGTCTGGGGTGCAAAAGACAGTCACAATTTGGCACCAATTTTACTGAAGCAAATTCAGGACATCAACACATGGCTAGATGAAGCAAGACAAAGCTCAAACTCGATGTTGTCTTCTCCATGGGGCAGTCCTGACCCCCCCAGTGTAAAGCACAGCACCCCTCCTCCACCGCCCCACCCTCCGCAGCGTTGATCATCTTCTGATCTTCTGATAATCTGCTTATTTGTTTATTGTCTGTCTCCCTCCACCAAGACAAACGCTCCATGAGGGTGTGGGTTTGTTTTGTCCTCTGGTTCATCCCCAGGACCTAGAATGGTGCTTGGTACACAACACTTGCCATTATTGAGCAATTACACGCCAATCAGTCCTCGTGAATACTTGATTTTACTAATTTTCACCATCCCACCCTGTGAGGTGGCTTTCCCCCTCATTTTACAGAAGAGGAAACAAGACTGAGAGGGATCCAATAAGTCACCAAGATTTGAATCCAGCTCCTTGGGTTCAAACCTTGAAAAGCCCCTGGGGCATTTCAAGCCCCTTAGAAGCAGGAAGGAAACAGCCAGGCTTCCCTCGCCCCAAGCTGGGCGCAGACGCCTGCGACTGGCCGGCCTGCAGGGGTTGGTTCCTTTCACCAAGGACCCTTTCTTTGGCAGCCACCCCTCATTTCGTAGCTGGATGCAGCAGCCCACCGGGTGCTCACCCAGGGTTGGCACACACTGGATGCCACTTCTTACTATTGGCTGAGCGACCCAAGCCCCACTTTCCCCTGAAGTGGAAAACCAGCCGTGAGGGGTAAATAAAGTAATGGAGTGCAGTTTCTGACACATGTCAGTAGTTGTGTCGGTTGGAATCCCACAGGAAGTACAGCGCACCCTCCAGGGTTTAACGGAAAGGAACTGAATGCAGAGGGGATTTACAGAAGGGTGGTGTATTCGTTTCCCACTGCTTCTGCAGAAAATTACTACATATTTTTATCCCTTGAAGCAACACAAAGTTACTCTCTGGTTCTGGAGGTCCCAAGTCCAAAATGCCGGTTCCTTCTGGAGGTCCCAAAGGGGATTGTTCCTTATCTTCTCCAGCTTCCAGAGGCTGAAGGCTTTCCATGGCTCTTGGCCACATTTTTCCAATCTCTGCTTCCATCATCAAATCACCTTGACCCTCTGTCTCCCTCTTATGAGGACCCTAATGAGGACATCATTGAGCCCACCAAGATAAGTCAGGATACTTTCGCCATTACAAGATGCTGAATTTAAGAACATCTGCAAAGTCCCTTTTGCCATATAAGGTCACAGACGCACAGGGGCCAGGGAGTAGGGCATGGGCATGTTGGGGCCATTATTCAGCCTGCCAGATTTGGAAATGACGGAGAAGCAGCCAAGGCTTCGCATCAGTGGGGAACTATTGCTACCCCTAGGCCTGAAAGGGCAAGGGTGGGGGAGAAATGAAAACTGACCTCTCCTTCTGGTGCCTCCCATGGGCTACAGCCCAGCCAGAAACAGAGGCACAGAGCAGGGCAGGGAAGGGATGGGGGTGGGGAGACAGAGAATTAATAGCACCGGACTCGAGTTCGTTTTTGCTCTGACCATCCCGGCATTTGAGGCCTGGACTTCTGAAGAGGGCCCCGGGGCCGGGGGGCTGCCTGCCTCTGTCCCACCACCACCTGCTCCAGGAAAAGCAGAGCCCTCCCACACTATCCCAGTGCGCAGGGTGGAGAGTCTGTTCTCTCCCAGCCACGCTGTCAGGATCTGGGGCAAAAGAGCTGCTGGGGAAATTCAAAGCCAAACTGCCAGCAGGCTCTTCAAAGCCCTTCTTTGCAACAAAGGACTGAGCGGAGGTAGGAGGAAAAAGACACTGGCAGCAGGGCGCTGGCTCCGCAGCCGCCGTGGTAGCCCAAGAAAGGTGAGCCATCCGAGGAGGCAATTAGAACCATGCAGGCTCTCTGATCTGCCATAGAACCCCTCACAGACCTGGAAACAAATCCCTCCAGCTGGAGGCTGACCAGTGAGGGGTGGGGAGCCCAGGACTGGGATCCAGCCTAGCTATGTCCTTGACTTGCTGTGTGCCCTTGAACACAGTGTAGTCATCCCCTGTGCACCTCAGTTTGCTCATCTGTCAAATGGGGATAATAGGACCTGGTGACTTAGCTCACATTCTCCAGAAGCAAAGATTTAGACAAGGATTCTTGCACAGGTGATTTACTGGGGGGAACCTGGAGGGGAGTGAGGAAGCAGGACAGGCTGGGGAATAATCCTGGCAAAGCTGCGGGTTCCGCTGAAGTCTGGCCTCAGTCTGATCCCACAGAAATGTGAGGAGCACCACGGAGCTGTTCCCATTGAGACAAAGGCAGGGTTTTCATACCCATCTTGGGGGAGACCCATGCCCCATCCTTCCCTGACTACAGTAGACTGAAAAGAGGGTCAGAGTCAGTCGTGGGAGAGGTGGCAATGGGAGCAAGAGGCTGGCGTGATGTGAGAAAGAGGCCAGGAAACAAAGGCAGCTTCTAGAAGCTGGAAAAGGCAAGGAAATGGATTCTTCCAAAAGGCTTTCAGAAGGAGCTCAGCCCCATGACACCCTGATTTTTGATTTCTAACCTGCAGAACTGTATGGTTTCACGCCCCTAAGTGAGTGGTGATTTGCTAGAGCGGCCATAGGAAACTAACACACCCGTCAAGGCACAGCGGCCACACGGCTTGCCCCAGGCTCCGGGGTCCTGGTCCCAGGTCTGTGCAAGAGATGTCGCTGTTCCCACTTAATGAGCACTTTCCACGTGTCACATGGGTGACCCCGATCCCCTGGATCCTCTTGTCAATTTCAAGTGCCCCCACCCAACCCCTGGCTTCCATGCGCTTTGGCCTCTAAAAGCCCTCATGCCTGGAGCTGCTTTGACCTCAGTGCAGAGAGGAGTGACCCTCAGCCAGTGACTGATGACACTGCCTTGAGTCTGGCCACTTCCGAGGAGGGATCTACACAGGAGAGCACCCCGGCACTGCACCTTGGCTCTACCCACCCCCGGCCCTGCCCCCCACTCCCTCCTCCCTCCTGTTCCCTCAGGTCCCCTGGAGCATGGCCCTAATGGACTCATAACACAGGGACCCCCCACCCCAGGCTCTGTTTCTGAGGGGCCCTGGCCCAGAAGCCATCTCTATATGGTTGTCACAATTACACCCCGAGTTGGGGAGGATGATGATTCTTACTTTATGGACAAGGAGACTGAGGCTCTGTCCAGCCATGACCACAGAGGTTAAGCCAGAATCTGAATCCAGACCCAGGAGACAGTGCTTCAGCCCATGGACTCGACCGCCTCCCCTTCCCCTGGGGTCCTCTCTAGCCCTTAGGAACAATCATCTACATTTCCTGGGGGCGAAGTTGGGAGCAAAGAGCTGGGCTCTGTAGAAGAGGGATGCCTGTGGGTCCCTGCCCATCCCACCCTTCTGGCCCCAGCCTGGGTCCCCGCAGTGGGACAGAGTGGGAGGGGAAGGTCTAGAAAAACTGTTAGACCCTGGAACTTGGTGTCAAAGCCATGGCTCCATGAAGCCATCAATTGTTGAATGTCACACAGGCTTCCTATAGGTTCTTGGACCAAATCCTGGCAGATGATTTATCCCTCTCCTCCCTCACTCTCTCCTCTGCAAGAGGAGGATAATAATCCTGTGCCCAGGATGAAAGGAGTAACAGATGGGAACATGGCTAGGACAGAGCCTGGCACAGTGGGGGCTCCTTCCCTGCTCAGCTAATCTTGCTGAGCCTCAGTTTCTTCCTTTGTGAAATGGGGATGATAATATCTGCAGCTCAGTCATGCAGCAGAGATACTCAGCACCCTGAGAGCCTGCCACGGGGGTTCAGGAGTACAGCCTCGGAAGTCCCATTCCTGGGTGTCTTTGGCCTAGTCACTTAACCTCTCTGTTTCCTCCTCTGGTTAGTGGGAACCGTGTGACTGAATACAGATGAGATGCTCAGAAGGGCACCCAGCTCATAGTAAGGGCCCTTGTATCCAGGGGGCTTGGCTGGCACCTAGTACATTATAAGCGCTCAGTAAACAATGGCCATCTTGTTATCGGAGCTCCCAGGCCCCTGCAGTGAAGGTCACCTCCCCACACCTCCACAGACCTCTGGCTTCAGCCTCCAAGGCCCAGGGCCACAGCAGGCTGATGGCTGTGCTCAGGTCAGCTGGATGGAGCTGATTTTGTGAGACTCATAGACCATCCTTTTCCCTCAACCTCCTAGGGGCCTCTTCACGCCTCCAGCTCTCACCTCAAACACATCCCTTCCACCCTCTTCTCTCTCGACCCAAGGGCCCATCCTTCACCCAGCTTGCTCCCCACCCTCCAGCTAATCCGTGGGGACTCACAGGGACCCGGGGCCAGTGCTGTGATGCCAGCATAGGCGCACCAGCCTTCCCAGAGGCACCTACCTTCCCAGAGCTCCTGCGGGCACGGGGCCTGCCATCTCTGCAAGTTTGCCAACCCCTGGGACCCTCAGGGATGCTGCCTCTTCTCCCCCCCCCCCCAAAAAAAACAGGCTAACGTGGCAGCGCAGTCCCGGAGGCAAGAAGTTCCCTGTGAGGGCCTGCGGACACCCCGTCCTGCTCCCGTGACTCCTTGTGTTTGTGTTGGTGCATTCCTGCCCACATGGGAAAAAGCAGCTTCTGGCATCTCAGTCTGACACGCCTGGAACTGAAAACAGCCACTGTGGGGCTTTTTTCTTTCCTTTTCCCGGATTAACAGGTGTGGAGGGCAGGGCTCATCTTCCACCCTTCTTGGGGCTCAAATGCCTGGGACAGACAAGGCAGCCCAGAATTGGACCAGCTGCCAAGAGTAGGAGTTCCCTTCAGCCCTCTGACCCCTCAGCAGCAAGCTGGCCTTACCCTCCCTCCCCTCCGGCAATTCAGTGGCCGGGCCAGAAGCCCCTCATGGCCTCCTGTCGCACCCAGGAACTCAGCTGGGCACGGGGCCAACCTGAGGCGACCAATCCATCTTCCAGGCAAAACCAAAACCAGGCAGGGGAGGATTTGGGTCTGAATCAGAACCACTTCCTTTGTTAAAAGAAACCAACCTAGAAAACAAGCAAAGAATGAAAACCTCCAAACACGCCTGCATGGAGCTCTGCCAAGCATGGGAGGTCGTAGGAGTTTGAGCGACATCGACCCTGGCGATGGTCCCGGCTCTGGGTGGTGTCCAGGCTCAGGGATGAAGTCATGCATTCCCACCCCGGGACTGTCATACCGAGTGGGAAAGAGGCTGAGGGGGCTCCAGGGGCGTGGGTACACAGACACAAAGTGGGGTCTGGTGAAGAGGCCAAGGCTGCTGCTGAGAGCAGCGCATTCCACTGCACATGTCCTGCCCACCCCGACCCCCCGGCCCAACATGACCCTACTCTTCCATTGTTGTTTCTGCTGGTCCTGCCTCTAACACGTAGGACCTTCTCTTTCCTTTCCTCCGGTTCTCCTGGAAGCAGCCCCAGCATCACTGGCTTCAATCTCCTCTCTCCTAGACCATGTCCCCCCACCAGACACCCGCTGCTCACCTCCTCACGCACTCTGCATCCCCTTGTATCACCTCCTGTTACTCGCATGTCCCCTTTGGCCCTGTGACTGTCACCACCATCACCCTCATCCCCACCAACCAAGAAACCCAGCTGGAGAATCCCAGAAGGGAACTCCAGTGACTACAGATTTCTCAGCCTGGTTTCAAATCGAAAGAAGCTCAGTTTCATCACGGACTAAAATGCTCAGGAGTTTTTAAGATTAAACACAAGACTTCAAAGGCATTTACTCCTAATGGGATTAAATGAGATAACTTGTGAAGCTTGGCTGGCTTTCTGCATGAACAGAGGATGCTTTGGACCGAGCCCTCAGACCACTGCTACCTGAGTCCTTGTGCCCCTTTGCTGTCAGGGCACTTTGGAGAGGAAGTTTGCAAAGCTTCATGGTGTGTAATGCAGGGGACGCAGGAGCCATGGAGCAGTCATGTGGCACCGTGTGTAAAGGGGTTTGTGTGCATGAGTGGGACCTAGAGGTGAGGCGAGCAGCGGGGTGCGCTGTGGGAGCAATCTGACCACGCCCAACTGAATCTCATCACTCCCTTGAGGTCCTACTCAGCTACTGTCTACCTGCCACCACCATGCTGGCCTCAGGAGGTCTCTGTGCTCAGCACAGTCCCTGTTGGCTTGCCCTGAGCCCCCTTCCCGTAGTTCCCCTCAACTGAGCCAAGACCAGCTGTCATTTCCAATATCATTTTGCAGGAAGAACAAGATGAAAACCCGATTCTGTTTCTGCTGGCTGAACGCCCTCTAGTTATTTCTTAAGGCCTAGTTTCTGGTTCCCAGGGACCCCAAGGAATCAGCAAAGACACCTACAGGCCTCCAGTTCTCCACCCTAAGTTAACCACAAAGGCACATCAAGTACCCATCCTGGGCATGCACGTGTTCTTCTGGACACTCTCTACTGAGAGGGGTCAACCATGGTCCACGGGCATCAGGCAGGGGGAAGGCGACTTTCATGTACTAAATTCCTACCCTACCCAGCACTGTGCCAGCAGCTTCATGGTAACTCGCTCATTCCCCATAATAACCTCGTGATCCAAGGCCCAGATAAAGCACGGTCCTTGTCTAAGGGCACAGAGTTGGAAAGAACTCCCACCATGGAACATCCTCTGTGCCAGGTGGAAAGCTAATCCAGGTCATATACGTGCTAGCACTGGACCCTCCCAAACCAGCAGTGAAAGGTTAGGTGCTATTATTGTCCCCATTTTACAGATGAGGAAACCAAAGCTCAGGGCGGGGAAGTGATCTGCCCCAGATCCCCCAGCTGACTGGATGTGGCTCTGGGACCACAGTCAGGGAGCCACTTCCCTTTAGCCTCCCAGGCTTCCTGAGGAGGAAACGGGCAAAACTAGCAGCTCCTAACATTCTGAGGGCTTCCTGTGACGACAGTCATTTCAAGGATTTACAAGGGCTCAAGCTCAGCTAGACAATAAGTGGGGGAGCTTGGCGGTGTGGCTCGGCGCCCAGTTTTCTGAGGGACTAGTGGAGACATGGCCCCTTCTGCGACTCAGCTGGAGCAGGAACTTTGGATGCTGGGTCCTGGTAAGTGTCTGCAGTCCTCCCAACCCTCCCCCATCCCCCAGCCCCTGAGGTCCTCCTGCCCCTGCGTGGGCCGCCTCCTGGGTCTCCAGGCAGCCCTCTCTCCATTCAGAGTCCCCACGGACTCACCCTTTCTAGCCCCCTAGCAGGATCTCTGCTGTCCCCTCCAGAGCAGGGTGGCCTGGCAGGGTAGGACCAGCAGGAATTCCAGTGCCAGGACCCCCAGGCTTCAATCCCAGGCCTGCCACACACGTACCTGTGTGACCTCAGGTACGTTAACTCACCTCTCTGAGTCTGTTTACCCCCAAGATGCAATTAAAAACAGTACTCTACCTGAAGAGATGATGTGAAGCTTTCTTCACCTCCGCCCCTTCTTTTCTTTTTCATTTTCAGTGAACACTATTTATATAGCACTTACTTTGCACCAGGCACGGTTGTAAGCATTTGTATTCATAATTTAATCTTCATTACAACCCTATGAGGGAGGCACTGTCACTATCTAATTTCACAGATGAGGACTCTGAGGTACAGAGAGCTTAAGTAACTTGCCCAAGATCACACAGTCTTTTGAAAAATAATATAATTGACACATAACATTATATTACACACAGATGAAATTTGAAGAGGCAGGGGAAGGACTCAGACTCAGGCAGGCTGGCCCTGAGTTCAGTTTTTGAACTTCCTCCTCCATCCTGAGATAATATGAATAAACCATTTAGTATAAAACTCAACCAAAGGGAGAAGCTTAATAAATAGTAGCTGTGGTGGCTGTGTGACCTTGGGCAGGAGACTTTACTTCTGTGAGTCTCTATTTTTTTCATTCCTAAAATGGGGCTAGTGATGCTTCTCTGACAGGCTTGTGGCAAGAATTCAGTAGAGTAATGGGTGTGGACTGTCATCACAGATCCTAACACAGAGCCACCCTTGGTGGCTCTCCTCTGTAGAAGGGACCGGGCGAGAGGGCTCCGGGCTGACTTTAGTTAGACACATCCACCAAGCCGGCAAGAACAAGGTTTAGAAAACCCACCAGCTCTGGTGAAGCAACAGGTGACAGAGCATAGTGCCTCTGGGGCAGGAGATGGCATCTGGGGATCCAGGCAGGGGAATCGGGGAGAAGGATGTGAACACTTATGGGGCCATCTAAGCCTCACAACCGCCTTGAGAAAACGAATCTGAGAGGGAACTTGACAAGGCCACACTTCTAGAAAGGGGTGGTGATGAGCTTGGCATCCAGGACAACTTTTTGGTTTCTCTCTAGCCTTCAGCAGGATGTAGGGCCCGTCCCAGCTACAGAGTCAAGATCGAGGTCAGGAGTACCTGTTTTCTCCCAGGGTCCAGTGCAAGAAAGGGGAGATCTCGAAGAAGCATCCTGAACAAGCAGGTGCTGCAGCTGGGCCCTGGGCTGGGGGGGAGGAGGAGCCCGGCTAGGACAGGGCACGGGCAGGTGGGTGAGGTGAGCAGGAGCAAGCATGGCTTGGCCCAGGGAAGGGGCAGGGCTGGGCACTCCCCTGCCTCTGCCTATCCCCCCAGAAGACTTTCCCCAAGCACCACCCAGGGACCCAGCTAGAGGGTGATGAGAGCTCTTTCCAGAGAAGCTGTCTGTGTCCTCAGAGGCAGGAAAGCCACTTCCTGTGGCCCCAACTGTGCCCTGGGAGAAACCCGTCCCCAGCCCAGCAGCCTCTTCCTCCCTGTAAACCAGATGAGGCCTGGGATGGATTCACCCAGAGCCATTACCCTAGGAGGGCAGAATCATTTTTTCTGGAGAGCCTCTTCACAGTTTTTGCACTTCCCTTGGTGATAATGACAGCCCAGTATGAGTCTAGTGGCCCCAGAGGTCACAGCAGTGAGGTCTGACCTCATTGTTGCCATGGGGACGCTCAGGATGCCACTGTCGCCTGCCAGCGGCACCTTTCCACCAGGGCGAGCGGGCGGGGACAGTGGCTGATGTTGACTATGTCACTCTGCTGCTGGCTGCTGGGATTGTTTGCCCCCAAACATATGTTGTCAGATCTCAACTGAGCAGGGTGGGCCAAGGGACGTGTTGGGGGCCTGCTGGCTCCATTGTGCACATCTATGTGTTGGGGCAAGAGGGGGAGGTGTTTATGAGACCCCTCAGGGTGCCTCATTTTCCTCTCCGCCTGGGCCCAGCTGGGATGCTGATTGCTGTGCCCCTCATGGACCCAGACTGACATTCTCAGCAACCTGGTCTCCATAGCAACCAGCTGTGACATCACAAGGAATCTACCGACACTTTAGCTGGAGTGGAGGAAGCAAGAATGCACGTTCAGGGGAAGAAAGAGCATCTCCTTCCCCTCCTGCTGCCCCTCCTGTGACAGGGGAAGTGGGCTTAGAAACATGGAAAGGGCAAGGGGCCCAGCTTGCAAATACCAGGTTTTTCTGTGAGTTGCAAACTGAGGCTTCTCTGGAGGTTTGAGTGAACTCTAAATGAAGCCACTCCCTCTTTTCCTCCCTGCTCTCTCCATGCCTTAGAAATTACATCTCAGTTTCCTTAACTGCAAAACGAGGATAATAGAAATCACTCTTTATTAAGGGCTTATTATGAGCCGGGCAATGTTTTTAAGCACCTCGTGTGCCTTTTCTCATTAACCTCATTACAACCCAGTCAAGTATTTTCCTCTCAGTACTGCCCCACTTATAAGCAGAGGGAAACAGAGCACAGCTAAAGAATCTGAACCCAGACAGTCTGGCTTGAGGGTCCACATTCACAGCCTCCCAGGCACTCAGTGGCACCTCTATTTTCAGCCACGCTGTGGCAAACAGTTCTACTTGGGCATCAATTCACTTTGCACTGACAGCATCTCGCCTCATGTGAGCAGGAGGTATGTTTCTTTTTCTGCCCTAGGGCTTGTGCAGTGCCCAACATGGGCTGCTGGCAGGAGTCCACTCAGCATGAGGACGTGTGGAGGGAAGTTGGCTTCCACTGCGCCCGCCTCAACCCGCGGGGTACAGGAGCTGATGGATGAATGCTTCTGCCAGCCTACCATCTGGCTGTCAAGTTCCAGGGTCCTTCTAATCCACTGCTTTTGGAAGGTCCCAGCAGCGCTGAGCCCCAGTCATCCACAGCAGTGACCCAGTGATGCACTGGTAGCTTGGCTTTTTGACTTTTCTTTTTTCAGTTGTATGGGTCCCCCATTTCTGCTCCCTGGGATCACCTCCAAAATAAACTTCCTGTACACATGTCTTTACATTCTGTCCTGTTCTGAGGCGACCCTACGCTAAGACAGTTGGCACTAGAGTGGCCCTGAGAGCAAGAGCACAGGTGGCATTCTGGAAGTGGATCACTCGGTGAGATGTAGTGAGGATCCCATTGCCATACTGAGCATCATAGGTATTAAGACTGTCACCTGTGGTGGGCTGGGATGACGCAGGGGTGCAAGGTGAAATCTGAGGTTACGGGAAAGCCCTAGCATTTAAATGATACAGACGATGGCAATTATAAGGACTGTGGGCTTGGCTGGCTCCTGTTAACTGCTTCGGAAGCCTTAAAGAAAGAGGCTCAGGTCAATCAAGTACCAACTTGTGACATTTGTGAAGGCTTGAACCCCCCCCATGGTGCCGTGTAAAGGCTCTCTTCCCCTGCAGCCAAAGGGCACCTTGTACTGAAGATGAGGTTTAGGGCGGAATTGGAGGGGTGGCAGGGCTGCAAATGAGACTCATGTACAGTCTAGACAGATCTCCGAAGCAAAGTCAGAGCCCTACTTGGGAGAGAGAGGAACCCTGAGACCTGAGATGGGGACCCTTGGGTAGATGCTCAGGCAGAACACCAAGCCCCGCAGCCCAGCTCATTACAGATGAGCTTGGGATTAACTGAATCTTGAGCAGAAACACAGCCTGGGCAAGTGGGGGCTAGAACTGGGCCTAGGGCTCAGCTGGACCTGAGTTCGAATCCCACGTGGGGCCCAGGCAGAAAGCTGCCGCGTCAATTGCATCACTCTTTGGGACTCTTAGGGAAGCTTGTGGATCCATAAAAAAGTATCAGTACCCAGGCAGGTATTTACTATAGATATCAGACTGCAGCCATAAATAGCTCTTGTCTCTCTTTTCAAAGCACTCTCAGTCCAGTGGGGAACACAGACTCGTATAAAAAAAATAAAAACAGTAGCAAATGGGCTTCTTCGAAATTTCACTGAATGCCAGGCTTTGTGCTGAGCTCTTCAGGTATGTGGTATTATAAGGGCCTTACAACAACCCAGCGGGGAGATTTCCACCCGCATTTCACAAATGGAAACAGGTAGTAGGGCTGGGATTCGACCCCAACTTACCTCACTCTGAAGCACGTGCTCTGCCCTTGTCTGCAGTCTGCTTGCTTTGGGAATGTGACAGCCACAGCAGAAAGAGGTCTAGGATGCAGAGAAGACCACGTTGGTCTGATGGGAAGGTCTGGGAAGACTTCCCAGAGGGTGACAAGGCAGCCCGCATCTCTGAAGAGCTGAATAACTGGGAACCATGCTTAGGTTATCATTAGGCGTCTGTAGCAAGGGCTCTGTCTTGGGATCAAGTTTGCAGAAATGGTTCAAAACAGCACATATCAAAGCAAGTATGAGCTCTAGCCACTGCCCCATGCTCAGGCGGTTAGAGGGCCGTCCTTGGCCTCGGCAGCTCCCTGGGTTACAGAGCCTCAGTTCTGCACTCCTCCCCCAGAACCCGAGGAGACCAAACGCTCCCATTCCCAGATCTTCTCTCCCAGGCTTTCTGATGAACGAGCCCTGGAGACGGGGACTCCCCCATTGGGTGTCTTCTGGCCTGGATGGACGTAGGGCTGTACTGGTTGGGCTCCAGAGTTATGAGTCAGAGAAACCAACTCAAGCTGGATTCAGCACGAAGTGGGGACTTCTTAATGAGGCCCAAGTGCTGTCTTCCAGGCTGGGCTGGCAGGAGGGGCTGGGCCTGGGGAGGCCAGAGCCGGGACAGGAGCCGTGGGGACCGTTTCTCCCGCCTCGTCTCAGTTCCTCTCTGCCAGCTGGCTTTGTTCCTCTCCCTCTTTGCCAAGCAGCAGTCTCCATTCCTCAGAGGCCATGGCTGCCCCAACTGGGGCCACTCTTCTGGCTCTGACCCAGCCACGTAGAGACACCAACCGGCCATGTCCTCACCTCACCTTCCCTTCCCAAACCCTGATGTTCTGTTCGAGAAAGGGAACTGATTGGCCCAGATTAGGTCACGGGTCCAACTTAAGTCCAATTACCCCTCGCTAGGGTGGGGTCGTGCAGGAGAATCCCACAGCCTCCCTTGGGGATGGGGAGGGAGAAGTTGCCATAGACTGGGGGGCTTTCCACTCCTAGGCTGTGCAGACCCTCCGCAGGAGTGGCCGTGGCCAGGAACCTACCTCCAAATCCACCTCTCCCCATCCCCACCCTGGCCAACAGCCCACAAAGAACCTTTTTTTCAATTGGCCTTGACAGTAGAGTTGATTTACAATGTTGTGTTCATTTGGGGGTACAGCAAGATGATTCAGTTATACACACTACGTATCACTTCTTTTTCGGATTCTTTTCCATGATAGGTTATTACAAGATACTGAATATAGTTCTCTGTGCTATACAGCAGGACCCTGTTTATCTACTTTATATACAGTAGTTTGTCTCTGCTAATCCCAAATTCCTAATTTATCCCTCCCCCAACCCGTGCTTTCCCTTTAACCATAAATTTGTTTTCTATGTCTATGAGTCTATTTCTGTTTGGTAAATAAATTCATTTGTAGCATTTTTTTAGAGTCCACATATAAGCCACATCATATGATATTTGTCTTTCTCTGTCTGACTTAATTACTTAGTATGATAATCTCTAGGTCTACCCACGTTGCTGCAAATGGCATTATTTCATAAAGAACCTTTTTTAAAATGTTCCACCGGCCCAAGGTCTCAAGCAATCTGTAATTCATCAGCTAAAGCTTTATCCCATCGCTGGAATTAGTACTTTCATCCTTATCATTATTATTGCCTATCATTTATCGAGGTCCTCCTATATTCCAGGCCCTGGGCATAGCCCTTTACATGAATTACTTCATTTAACCTTCACAACAACACTATGAAGTAGATACCATTATTATCCTCACTTCACGGAGTAAGAAGCTGGGGCACAGAAAGAGGAAGAGACACGTTGGCATCAGGGTAGAGAGGCTGACCTGGGATGGGTCTGCTCCGAACGGGCGGGCTGAGCTCTGCGCTGGAGGCTGCGAGACTCAGAGCAGTGGGGTTCTGGTTAGTTAGCGAGGCCCCCACCCCAACCCCACACACCACAATGCCAGGGCCAGGACTGGCTGAGCACATGGCTGTGGCCTGCCTGGAGGAGATCACAGGAGAGAGAGTTCAAAGAGGGCCTGATCAATGAGGGAGGGGTTCCTAAAGGTTGAACTTGAGCCTCAGAGGACAAGGGAGATTTGAGCCGTGGAGAAGAGGCATTTGGGAGAGAGAGAGACCTGACTGGGGAAGGCTTGTGTGAAGACAGCTGGGGGGTGGCCCAGGCTGGCTGCAGAGCAGACTCCAGGACAGATGTTGGGGCAGGTGGGCAGGCACCAGGTGGGCCCTACTTCCCGTTGCTCCCCTGAAACCCAGTGCAGCTGAGCATACCAGCTGCAGCTAGCATTTGTTGTATTGAGTTGACCCGAAATAGCAAGTAAATGTGACGCAGAGCAGGAGGAAGGTGTTTTAAGCTGTGGCTGAATGAGAGCGAGTCCTCACACAGTCCCTGCGTGTGCGTCTGCACGTGCAGTGTCTCTCCACGTAGATCCCCACAAGTCAGTAATGTCCATGAGGATCACTTTTCCCCTTTTTGAGATGAAGAAACCAAAGCACAGAGAGGCGGAGCAAGTTGTCCAAGGTCACACAGCAAGTGGGGATTCAAACCCAATGCTCCTTATTACAAATCCGGGGCTATTAGTAAGAGAGAGTTTCATTAAATGTGGGCACAAGTTTCCAGTATCTAAAAGACGTTATGAAAGGCTAAAACCATGACATTTAGAGACAGAGGAAAGTATTTTGGACCCACGCCTACCTGGTTTTGAATTCCGGCTTTGTCACTTCCTAAGTTACTTATCTTCTCTGTGAGGACAATGGCGGTGCCTCAAAAGGTCCTTGTGAGAATTAAAGAAGTGAATCGATGCCTGTGACGCCCTCAATAAACGTGAACTATGATTTATTACCATCACAAGTTGCTTAACATTTGCGCCTAGGTTTTCTCAGCTATGAAACGGAGGGAGTGTTCTGAAGATATCCTGAGCAGGGCAATTGGGAAGACAAAACAAGACAACACGCCCAAGTCCCGTCCCCTCCCATCGCCTGGCTTAACACACATTCCGTCGCTCCCCGACAATCTTCCCTCATGTCAGATTTACTCTGCTAGCATAAATGACACGCAGATCTAAGAAAAGCATCACTTGTGAACTTGAATGCACAGGCGTGAGCTGAGGAAGCATAAAGCATGCTCCCTCTCCCACCTGATAAGAGAGCCTCCACTAGCTTCAGGTAAAATGGCCGAGAGCTGAGTGGGTGTAGTGGGTACCAGAGGGATCCTACTGGATTCGGCTCCCTCAATTCTCCTGGGATCTGGTGATGCAGGGAATGGGGCTCTGGCTGCAGATGTGGGCAGTTGGGGTGCTTCTGCAAGGAGATCCTTTTGGGTTGACCAGGGGTGGGGCAGAATGTTCTGGGTGCAAGGCAAGGACAACATTCTCTACCAGAGACTGAGCAACAGACCTGAGCTCCCTTTTTTCCCTTTTAAATAAACTACCAATGAATGAGTACTTACTATGTTCCGAAAACTGTGCTCAGAAGTGGATGGATCTCAGCTGCTACCATCTGTGCAGCCTCAGGCAAATTTCTTAACAACTCTGAGCTCCAATGTCTTCATCTGTGGAACGGGCTTAATATGGTGCTTACCGCCTAGGGTTGTGATGAGGATTAAATGAGTTAATACAAAGCAATCTTAGTGAATGCTAGTTAGATTTTGGTATTTTTTTGTATACAGTTCACCAATTTAATCTTCATAATGACCCTGAGAGGTTGAAACAATTGTCTTCTTCCTCACCTCACTCCCAGTTAATTTTTTTGGTGGGGGTGTGAAAATTCAGAGGTTAAATGAGTGGTTCCTGAATGTTGACCTGACCACATATAAATGCACTTGGAGAACATGTGATAAACCAGGTTCTCAGGGCTGACTGTAGAGGGAGATTCCATGCATCTAGGATGGGCCCAAGGAGGCGGTGATGCATTTGCAATGGCTGTAGCATCCCAGGTGATCAGGAAGTGGGGAGCTGGGTTAGGTGATCTGGCAACGGCCCCACAGAGGAGGCAGGACTTGAATACTGAAGTAGCCTCATTTACAAAAAGAGCACTTCCGCTGGTGGGTGGGCAATAACCCACTCTCTTCTGCTCCCTAGGGCTCCGGAGGGATGTGGGGTGGCGGTGTGGTTCTGGCCTGGCCCTCTCTCTAAGGAGGAAGGCTGGGTGGGGCTCTCGAGGATGGTCCCCCATTTGCAGGGCACTCTGCCCTGTCATGGCTTCCCTTCCCCAAAGCCACCCGAGACAAGACAGTGGGGGGCCTGTCAGCCCTGTACATTCTGAAAGGTCTTACCAATGGTCAGGCACCTGTCCCTCGTTGGCTCCCCACAGACTTCTTCTCCAGGGCCCATCTCGGCCCTCTGGTGCCACTGGGCATGTGGAGAGCCTCTGGCAAACGTCAGGAGCTGCCAAAGCATTTGGTTACTTTGCTCTTTTATTAATAAATGTGTACTGATGCCAACAACATGGAAACTGCTGCCTGGGAACAGGAGTGGGAACATGCTCTGGGGAGCTTTCTGGCTGGATCGTGGTGACAAGGAGAAACAGACAGGGATCTATGGGGACAAAGGAGGCGGGCAGCCGGATGGCCCAATTTAGGGCATCTGGGGGCGTCCAAGGACCTCTGCAGTTTGTGAAAACCTTTTTGGGAAAAGGAGAGTTGGGAGGAATTGGACAGGAAGGAGCCTGGTATCCTGACCCTCTGGCCAGAGGACTTGGAGCTGCTTGGGGCTGGAAGCCTGGCTTAGCCCAGCTGCAGGCAGCCAGACACATCTTCCCCCAGGTCTGCTGGACCCAGGGTGTATGGCAAGGGGCAGGGGAGATGGCCACAGTGTGGTACCTGTGGAGGATCTTAAACCCCAAAGAAACAAGAAAGGCAGGGAGGCATCTTCCCCTGGAGGAGCTGCTGGTCTGATGCTCCCAGGAAGAAAGAGCGATTGCACGTGTGACCCGGGGCCTTGCACACAGCAGACACAGTTAGTATCACGAGCCCCTTTCCAAGATGCTGTAGAGAAATACTCAGAAACAATGTGCCCAATAAGGACAGGACAGAAAAGTGGGTGTTGGTGTAGAAGTCGCTGGCAGGCAAACCCCACAGGGGGCCAGCTCCCGGCCTCCAGGGCTCCAGTGCCCTGTGCAGCCACCAGAAACGCCCTCTCCTCCAGCCAGGATATGCATTCACTTCTATTACTGGGCAGTGAATAAATAATCAGAAAGCCTTGCCAGGATCTGCCGTTTACCCTTTAAAGGAATGAACTTCTGTTTCATTTGGGGAGTTAAAAAAAGGATTCCCAGACGGAAGCCTGGGCCCGGGGCGGGGGGAAGTGTTTCTCCCAGGCGCTGTCATGGAGTGGAATGGTGTGGATGCCGGTGGGAACCTGAGCATTCCCAAGAGAGGTTCTCTCACCCTCAGCAGGCTGAGCCCGGGGGCCGTGGCACCCCCTGGACAGTCCCCTCCTGCAGGACACCAGCACTGCCCCTGCCACCCCCATCCTGGGCCCCTCACATCGTAGCCCAGGAGTCTCCACCAAGTTTGCTCATGCCCTTAACACAGCAAAAAGTTTGTTTTCTTTTAATTGATTTATAATCATTTTCCAATGTTGTGTCAAATTCCAGTGTAGAGCACAATTTTTCAGTTATACATGAACATATATATATTCATTGTCACATTTTTTTCCTCTGTGAGCTACCATAAAATCTTGTATATATTTCCCTGTGCTATACAGTATCATCTTGTTTATCTAGTCTACAATTTTGAAATCCCAGTCTATCCCTTCCCACCCCCTGCCCCCTCGGCAACCACAAGTTTATATTCTATGTCTGTGAGTCTATTTCTGTTTTATATTTATGCATTGTTTGTTTTTTGGTTTTGTTTTTTTTTAAGATTTTTTTAAGCGATCTCATATGGTATTTTTCTTTCTCTTTCTGGCTTACTTCACTTAGAACGACATTCTCCAGGAGCATCCATGTTGCTGCAAATGGTGTTATGTTGTCAGTTTTTATGGCTGAGTAGTATTCCATTGTATAAATATACATCTTCTTTATCCAGTCACCTGTTGATGGACATTTAGGCTGTTTCCATGTCTTGGCTATTGTAAATAATAATGCTATGAACATTGGGGTGTAGGTGTCATCCTGAAGTAGGGTTCCTTCTGGATATATGCCCAGGAGAGGGATTCCTGAGTCATATGGTAAGTCTATTCCTAGTCTTTCACAGCAAAAAGTTTTGATCACAACTACTCAACATATTTATTCATTTATAAATAATAATCCTGCATCATTGTCCTAATGTATTATGAATGTTATCAAACATGCACAAAAATATAAATTTAAAGATAAATTTGATTCAATCACATTAAAATAATATTTTAAAATGTTTTAATAACTTAATGATAAATGACCTATTATAAATTATTTAAATTAATACAACTTAATAATTTAATAAGAAATAAAATGTTTTAATAATTGTGAGTGGTATTGTGCCATCATTAACTAAGATTTCAACCCAAAAATCTATACTTATAGTTAAGCTCATTTATAATAATAGTGGATATAGATTCCTATTGCAAATTGTCTTCTCGCTCATATTTGAACTTTGGGGACCACTATCTTGTTAGACCCAGTTGGATCATCTCAGTGTTTGCTTTTCCTGTGGCTGTTGGAGCAGACCCAGCAGGAAGGCAGGGCCCACACCATGCCTCACTCTGGATTCGAGTATTTACGTTATGTTCAGGGTTTCTAACTTTTCTTTTTTGTCCTTCCTTTTCCCACCTTTTTTAAAAAAAAAACACCTTTATTGTAGTATGGTTCCACCAATGTTCATAGCAGCACTATTTACAATAGTCAGGACATGGAAACAACCAAAATGTCCATTGACAGATGACTGGATAAAGATGTGGTATATTTATACAATGGAATACTACTCAGCCATAAAAAGAATGAAATAATGCTGTTCCCAGCAACATGGACGGACCTGGATATCGTCATTCTAAGTGAAGTAAGCCAGAAAGAGAAAGAAAAATGCCATATGATATTACTTATACGTGGAATTTCTGCTTTTTTTTTCAATCCCTTGTCCACTAGGTAAAAAAATCAGTTGAAGGGTATTCTAAACTATAAAACTGCAGAACTGGTCTCACATGAAGAGAACAGTTGTTCAAAATGCTCACAGCAAAGAAAAAGGCCCGGCCGCCAGCCTCTCGGTGTGGTCCAATCGCAGCCTTCCCTCAAACAAATACAGACATCAGCATCAATCTATAAATACTGGTGAAACTTAATTCTTTTCCTTTTTTTTTGATGAAATGGAAATAGAAATAAAAATTTTTAATATTCCTTTCCCCTCACAGAACTACCCTGCACACTCCTGGGGTGATCGCACCCTACTCTAGAGACCTCTGTGTCAGGCTCCTCCCCATTCCCCTCACTTCCCAACCATCTCTGTTGCAAACAGTAGCCAGCAGGAGCTTATGAAAATATGGAAAATGTGGATTTGATCAAGCCACTGCCTCTTCGTTGCTTCCCATGGCTTCCCACGAGTCTTGGGGAAAAAGTAAGGCTTCTTACCTGGTCTGGCTGCTCCTCCCATCTCACCTGCACCCCCACTGCCCCCATCCCATCTCCCATTGCCTCTGCCAGGAGGGCCTCCTGGATCTGCTTGGCCCAATCGTGCACCTCCACCCAAGACAGCACGTGGCTGGCTCCTTCTCAACCTCAGGTCTCAGTTCTACTGTCACCCCTCAGAGAAGCAAGGGTCAGCTCTTCATCTAAAAATTATTACTACACTTCCCCTCTGCAATTATTTTGTCTCCCTGATCCTCTATGGCCTTTAAAGCCTCAATCACATTTTGTCACTATGTAAATCTGTTTATGGACTCTGTTTGCTGTCTCTTTCCCATATGATAAGCTTGGGGACCACTGGGGAGCCCCCACATCTGCCTTTTCCACTGATACGTGAACAGAACCCAACACCGTCCCTGGCATATTGTAGGTGCTAAGTGAATGAATAATGAAATGAATGGATGAGGTCTGGGTGGATCTACAAATGTTTAGTTGGACTGGGCTTGTCTTCTAGCCACAGCTAGGTGCTCCTGGATGTGGGGAACCAGCTTCCCCTCCCCTGGCCTCAGACCTCTCCGGCCTCCCTCACACCAGGGAGGCCAGATGTAGCCGAACCCATCCAAGGTGCTTAGAGGAAGCCTGGAGTGGTCTTCCAAGGGCCAGAAGAGGCTATGAAGAGTGAGGTGGCCACCCTCCTCCTCTGAGGGCTGAGAACCCTGGGGGTCAGAGAGGGATAGTGTCGTACCTAAAGACACACAGCAGGGTCAGGACAGAGCGCACTGCTAGCAGCACAGGTGAAAAGCTAGTTGGAGTTCTCTTGGCTCAGGGGACTGAGGCACCGTGGGAGGTGTGTGTTTGTTGAGGGAAAGGGTGCCTTCACCTGGGCTGGGCCCCTTTGAGGCGCAGAGGCTGAGGCCTGACTCTGCCCTTTCTGGGTACTGGAATTTGTGCTCACACGACCCTCCTGAGATGTCCTCACAGGTCAGGGAGGCACAGATGCGGCTCAGAGACGGTCCAAGCTCACATAGGTAGTAAACAGTGGAGTCAGGACCACACCTCGGTCTCCCCACCCACAGCGTGATGGCCCTCCCCCTCCCCACCCAACTGCTCTTTGTGAGCCAACATTGTGGGGCAATTTGCAGGGCTCAATCACCTTGTGATTAGTTCATACACAGCACACAGGGGAGGCGCGAGCACCGGTCCCACCCGGTGTCGGCAGGTGCGGCTGCTCAGCTGGCACCGACCCCGGCTTCTCCAGCTCAGCACCTGCCTCTGAAAAGAAATGAAATCCAACCCCCTGGGAAACCTTGGAGCGAAAGCAGGAGAAAATCTCTCTTTTCAAGAAAGAGACCCAAAGGGACTTTTTTTAAACCAGATTCCTTGACAGCTTCTGGTGAAGTGAAGCTCTTTTTAATGTATTTTTAAAGAAAACTGAAGCACAGGAGAATGACTGGGGCGGGGGGACAATTTCTGAGCATCTTTCCCTCTTTGGATCTCAGTTAGTTCCTTACCATGAAAGGAACTGGCCTTAATCACCCAAAGCCAACAGGGTGGGCCCCCCACTTCAGACGTTTAGGCTCCAAGATGGGACTGGAAGGTTCCCCCCGAAGTGGGAACTTGACTTGGGTCTTAAAGGATTTGCGGGAGAAAAAGTTCAAACAAACACACAGGTGGAGGGAGGCAACCTGGGCCTGACTCGGGTGGGAGGAGGGAGGAGGGAGCTGCAGAGGGGAAGGGGGAGGTGAGGGACAAAAAGCCTCAACCCGGGAATTGCGAAGCCTGGGTTCCACTCCCAGCTCTGCCACTCACGTGCTGGGTGAGGTGGAGCGAGGTCTCTGCCCCTTCCCAGGCCTCAGTTTCCCTATTGGCAAAACTGGTGGGAGAGGGCTAGACAGAGTGAACCCTAAGCTCTCTTGGGCCAGATGTGGCTGTGACAGCCCCTCCCCTCCCCCACTGGGTGGCCACAGTCCTAGCTGCAGCTGAGGCTGCAGGTGTCACACTTCTCAGGCCTCTTCCAGCAGCCCAGCCGTTGGGCCCCCGCTAATCCCGTTTAAACCCACTTCTTCCTGGCTGCTGTCGTTGTGAGCGGCCTGTGGGGACCTCCTCTCCCAGGAAGGGAGGACTTTGTGACTTGGCAGGGGGGAAGGGGCAGGCCTGGCCTCGGCCCGCCCCCTCACCCGCTGGGGGCCCCCAGGCTATCTGTTCTTCAGACTGGGACCCAACAGAGAGGCCATTCAGTGCTCTGCCTGTGTATCCCCTGCTTCCCCAGCCCAGGCCTCAGCAGATGGCCCACTTGCCACCCCTCCATGGAGGCTGGAGGCCCAGCTGGAAGCCAGAAGTGGTAGGGTCTGCCCTCCTCTTACAGAAGTGGTCAGTGCCTGATTCCAGGTCCAGAGCCCCTACCTCACTGGGCCTCTGTTGCCAGGCCCAATGCCCTCCTCACCTCCCACTGCCCAGCCAGCCCCACCTCTGACCATTCAGAGAGGCACAGAGGGCCATGCTCTCAGACACCACTCAGGCCAGTCCCCTGGGTCCACACAGACGGCACCAGCCACCTGTCTGAGGCCACACAGCTCTTCAGAGGTTAGGCCAAGACTGGAACCCGAGTCTCTGGCTCCTGATGAGTGCTCACTGCTTCACAGCTGTGGTCCTCAGTCTGCCTGCGCATCAAGATGACTTGGGGTTGGGGAGGACTGGTTAGAGTCTGACCCAGAAGGTCTGGGGAGGGGCCTATGAATCTACGCTCTTGACAAATTCTCCAGGCAATTCCCAGAAGGCCTCTCAGATGCTGCTATCCTGGCTGTCTTCTCTGTTTATTTCTACCCTGAATAGTAGTTAAAATTCTGTGATGTTGGCAGGACTGGAGTAATTATCTCCATTTCACAGGTAAGGAAATTGAGGCCCCAACAGGCACACAATTTCACAAAGTAAATTTCACATAGTAAGGTCCTGCCAGAGCCAGGCCTTCATTAGTGACTTTCGGGCAACAGTCCCCTGCCCTTTCTCCCGGGGGAGAGCAGGAAGGGCCCTGGGACCCTCCTGCCATTCCTCCCCTCCCCCAACTTATAACACTTAAAGGCCCAAGTCCTGAAAAGATGATAGTGTTTCCCTTTATCCCTAGTGCGATCCTAAATAAAAACACTAAACTCTAAAATAACTTGTAAGAAAATCCCATGATGGCAATAGCACTTTGCATCTTTTAAAACTATTAAATTCTTTTTTATATAATTTTTATTGAGTCTGTAATTTTCATTTCTTCTTTTACTAAGTGGGAATTTTGATTTTATACTTTTTAAACTTTTTTTTTTTAAATAGAGGTACTGGTGATTAAACTCAAGACCTCGTGCATGCTAAGCATGTGCTCTACCACTGAGCTACAATCCTCCCCCCAAAATTAAATTCTTTAAAAACATCTCCCCTCATTTTACTGGTGGCTCTGCTTCTGTGGTGCCCAGAGCAACATCCCCACTTCCTAAGAGATAGCTCACTGTTGTCAGGGTCCCACCCAATGTGGGGTCTGGGTGATGGGCCTGCCAGCCACTGAGAGCTACACTCTCAATCCCGGGTCTGGTCCCTCCCCAGTTTCCCCAGTCCCACCCAATTTCCTCCCCAGAAGCTGCAAGGCATTCACCAGTGGAGCCTGGTATCTATCTCAGATGGGCCCTGGCAAGGCAGACTCTCATTGATGGGGACTTGAAATGGATGCCTCTCGTCTCCTTGACCATCAAACTTCTGTTCCTGTGGGGGCTCTGAGTGAAAGCAAGGCTCCCTCCTCACCCCTCTGGGGAAGGGGCTCATCCCTAATCCTCTTTAGAGGGGAGAGAGGAGGGCAGCCCCCCAGGGACGCAGCCCAGAAGCTGCTCGCTTTCCTCTTGGAACCACTGGTGTTAGCCGGTACTAGAGAATGAAGAAGTTGGGGCTTCAGGGGCTAAGATAGCTATGCTGTGTGTCCTTGAAGAAGTCATTTAACCTCTCTGAAACTTACTAAAGTAAAACAGGACCTATATTCTAATTCTTCCTTACAGGATTATCCAAAAATGAAAGAAAACAGTACATGCAGAGAAAGCATTTAACACAGAGCCTGGCTCACAGTAAGCATTCAACACACGGCCCTTATTGTCACTATAAGCTAGTGTGACATCAGAAGAAAGAGCACTGGAATTGGAGCCAAGGCACCTGCAGTCTAGCTTGGGCTCTGCCACTAATGGGTGGGTGGCTTTGAGCAATTCCCACAAGCCCTCCTGGGCCTCAGTTTGCCCATCTGTAAAATGAGAGTGTGGGGCCAGAAGAGGTCTCTAGTCTCTCCCAGGGATGACTTTCCATCACTTTCCAGAGCTCCCCTTCGTCCTTTTTAGCTCAGTTAAATGTTACTATTTCTAGAAAGCCTTTCCTCAGACCTCAAAGCTGTGAGCCTTTCTGCCTCGCCCCACTCGGCGCCCCGCATCGATTCCTCTCCCTGGCCCTACACAGGAAGACTGTCCCATGATGACTCCCACACTGGCTGGATGTGTCACCTTGACCTCTGATTTGCAGCCCCAGGGAGAATCATGAGATTAAGGCAACCCTTTGTCACTTCCTTTGGGCCAGTATTATTTCCTCCACTTTACAGATGGGGATGCTGAGGTCCTGGGTATTAGACAACTCAAGTGGCACCACTCAGGGAGCCTGGGAGTCCCAGAGCCTCAGCCTGATTTTCTGCAGTGACTCAGGGCTTCGGCAATCATTACAGCAGCGATTACTCCTTAAATTGGTTATTTTTCACTGTTGATGCCACCGTCACCGAGTGGGACTTTTTTTTTCCAGTTTGCATTCACCAGGCCAGGGGAAGGTGCTGAGTGTGAAACAAAGCAGAAGGAAAAGAAAGAAAAAGAGAGGAGGTGGGAGGACTGGACAGAACGGAGGGGCCAGGGGGGTTACGAGTTTTCTCGCCATCTTCCAGGCTGCCCTGGACCCCTGGTGGGGGCAGGGGAAAGTAGGAGCTGGGGGATAGGGGTGGCAACAGCAGGTGTCTGGGTGGGGCGGGCAGTTCAGGGGTTAGCTGCACCCACTCCAGAGGTCCAGTTCAGGCTTCTTGGACTCCAGGGGGTAAGGCCTGGGCTGGGGCAGCTGAGCCCACCCCTGCTCTCACAGTCTCCCCTTGTCCCCCCAACACTTTCCCCATACTCCTCAGACACCGACCACGTGCCGGCACTGAGCTAGGCACAAAGGTACAGCAGCGAACAGACAGTCTTGTCCGGAAGTAGCTCTCAGCTGGCCCAGGGCACTTAGAACCTAGCTCTTAAATCCACAACAGTGCCCTTGAGGGGGGCTGTAGAGGACGGCTTGAGTATGGGGGTGCTGGTGAGAGGTCAGGAAAGATTTCCAGGGAAAATGAGCTGAGATAAAGAAGCATGAGCAAGAGCCGGCAGATGAAGACTGGGGCGTGGTGGGGGATGCGCAATCCAGCAAAGGGAACAGCACACAGGACAGGTCCCGACGCAGCATAGAGTGATGCACAAGAGGGCAACTGGGAGTAGCTTCTGCGCGGGTGTCTGTCTCCTCTACCAGATTACCAAGCTTCTCTGAGGCAAAAATCACTCATCTTCTGTGTGTACATCCCTGTATTCATTTTAGCTTGAACAATATAAAGTTCATTTACAATCCTGCAAAATGAAGTGGCAGGTCTATGATGGCCTTTACCCTTGGGCTGCTGTCTACTGCTGCACAGGCTGTGCACTGCGACACTCCCTCGGCAATAGGATGAATACCCGGTGTCTCTGCTCTACACTGTCATTTATTAGTAGTAATTATTCTCAATACCTCTCTCTCTCTCTCTCTCTCATGCAGTATGTGTAGAATAAGGTGCTGGGAATACAATGATGAGTGAGACAAGTCAAGTTTCTATCCTCAAGGAGAGTATATTCTAGAGAAAGCAGATAAAAGAAACAGATAAATTTAAAACTGGAAAGTTAATCGTAGATAGTGACACATGCTATAAAGGTAGTGAACAGCTGAAGCAGTTGGGTGATGGGGGTCAACTGTGCCTTGGTGGCTGGGAAGGCTCTCCAAGGTGACCTTCTAGCTGACACCAGTGGTGAGAGAGAGAGAGACAGAGAGACAGAGAGACAGAGAGGCAGCTATGGGAAGAGCATTCCAGGTAGAGGGAACAGCATGGGCCAAGGGCTCAAGGTGGAAACATTTCAGTAGCTACAGGAACTAGGAAGATGGATGAGGTGTGGCTGGAGCAAAGGGAATGAGAGGAGGTCAGAGGCTACAAGGCCATGCTGGCTACAGTGACGAGTCTGGATTTTACTTGAAGCAACAGGAAAGCCATGTTTCACAATCTTGGATCAACTTTTTCAAAGCTCTCTTGGATGGATGAGTGGAGAGTTGGAGGAGGCAAAGTTAAGAGCTGGGGGACCAGTTAGGAGGAAAGACAGCAGCCCCAGGGAGAGATGATAATGGCTTGGGTTAGGGTTGGGTAGCCGGTTAACATAGGTGATCGTAGCTGCATGGAAGAGGCAAAATGGAGATGGGTCCTCTTACTGCTCTCAGTATTAAAAACAACAACAACAACAAGATGATTCATGAATACAAAGCATTTTTACCGTGACTTTTCCACCTTGTGACATGGACTGGGCACTAGTAATGGGCCCATTTTCATCTGTGTAAACGGAGGCTCAGAGTAGTTAAAAGTCCTGCTGAAGTCCTCATGACCTGGAGGGGACACACAGGCACTCTCTCCCTGCCTCAGGATCCCTTCTGACACCTACCTACTCGCCCTGTAAGCCTGGCTGGGGTCAGATGCTCTTCCCCGCCCTGGGACTGCGGGAGCAGCCAGGGAGAGTGGGCTTCTGTTTACTGCCTTGGGCTGAAAACTCATTTTAGCAATTGGCAAAACACAGGGAAGCTGCAGCTCAACACGCTTCGATTGGCAAATGCACACTGTGCCGTTCTCTTAATATAAGGATATAAAACAATAATTTATTCATACTCAGAAAGCAGAATGCTTCCTTCTGCCAGGTCTTTCTGCAACTCCTTCCTTCAGCCCCACCCCCACAAAGGAGCTCCCAGAATGCCCTGGGGGCGGGGAGAAAAGGGAGATCTATCCTGGGAGCTAGAATGGAGGGGTACACACATCATTGAGCACCTATTGTATACTGGTCCTTAACTATTTCTCATCCAATTGTCAAAATAATTCTGTAAAAGGGAGATTAGAACACAGGAGGCCTAGAGAGCAGGGTTTGAAGCCAGGCTCTGTCCCTTATCAGCTGGTGATTTGGGAGAGTTATCTACACAGTGGAGATGATGGCAGTGGCTACTTCTTCAGGACTGGCTGCAGAGTCTATGAAGTCGCCCAGTACAAAGTAAGTGCTCCATAATCACTAACTAGCATCATGAGACTGGGGGTGCCGTGATCCCTGTTTATCAATGGGGAAACAGGCCCAGAGAGGCTACAAATTTGCCCACGGCCACACAGCTGGGAGTTGGCATAGCCAAAGTCAGGGCAATAGAGTTCTAAAGAGCCAGCGTCTGGAGACGGTCACCAAGACGGTCATTAAATCCATCTGAGGGTTGCACCTCTCACCTCAAATACACCCAGTGTTAGGAGAGGCCTACTGTGTGCCAGCTTTGAGGGACAGCTCCGTGGGGATGAGCCAGAAACAGGCCACCATCCCAGAGCTAGTGGTCTAATGGGAGCAGACAGATAACAATAGCTCCTGTAATGCAGTGTGTCAGGTGCAGTCACCAGGTACTCCTGGGGCTGGAAGAGACAGCCTCGAAGGCATCCTGGTACATGTGTGTTGGGATGAGAGATGTGCTGGGAACGGCCTCCCAGAAATGAGACTGCCTCGTGGAGGGAAGGAGGGCATTTCTGGCAGATGGCCCAGCCTGGGCAAAGGCCAGGAAGGCTGAAGCACTGGAGTGTTCCAGGCATGGCAAGGTTTGTTCTTAGGGTCTGGGTGCGGTGGGGAGTGTGGGGGCAGGGCCTAGTGTGCTGATCCCCACTCACCCAAACAGCCATAGCGGGTCCTTGGCACCATGTGCTCAGTGAACATCAGCATCATAGCTGCGGCACTGCCTGTGGGAATCCCGTTTCCTAATGGGGAGACCATCCTATCCCCAGCATCCTGGCACTTGGACCCTAAATGGGGAAAGAGAGGCAATAATGGATCCACGATGGTTATAAAAACCCTTGGGGGTACCAGGGAAAAAACGTGGATTTTGGAGCTAACATATTCGCGGATTGGAATTCTTGGTGCATGAGCCAGCCCTTTTCTGGGCCTCAGGTCCCCATTTGTAAAACGGGCCACGTCAAAGAGGTTTGATATGCGAAGCACCGTTTTTGCACACGTAGTTTTGCCCAAGTGTTGTCTTTTTTCTCTCCCTCAACTCCAGGCGAGGGTGGAGGCAAGGACCGGAGGCCATGATGGGGTTGAGGAAGTCCTGGCTCAGCCTCCGGGGGTGCCTCGGGGACTGGGGATCTGCCCGGGGGTGGGGGGCCCTCGCCCAGGGCGGAGGGCTGCACTCAGCCGTGCAGGCGTTACGTAACTCGCGGCCGCGGGCTAAGGCGTGGGAGGAGGAGAGCGCGGGGTGAAGACTCCTCGGGAGGTGCTCCCTCCACCTGGCGCCCTGCAGGAGCAGCCACCCCGCCAGCGGCCGGCCGAGCCCCTCGCCCGACACGCGCGCGCGGCCGCGGACGCCCTGAGCCTCAGGCACGCCCGGCCCTCTGCTCCTCCTCGGAGCAATTACATAATGATGCCTCCCGTATGGAGCGCGGCGGCGAGGCCGCCTTTGTTATTGCGATCCGCCTCGGCAGCGCCCTACGAGTATTAATAAACCGATCACTCAAAATGCCAGGCTGGGCTTTATTTATGTCGACTTGGGTTGGGGCATCTCCGAAGGAACAATAAACACGGCCCGCCTCCTCCCTGAGAAGGAGGGAAGCGGGTCCCCCCCACCCCGCATCCAGCCTCTCATCTCAGAGCCCCTCCCCCTCTCCACCCAGGTCAGCAGGCTGGTCCCAGGCAGGAACTGTGGGTTCCAGGCCCATCTCTTCCACTTCCCTGGTAGGTTATATCTGGCAAAGGGAGACTTGTTAACTCCCACCTGTAAAATGGGCCGAATGATACCAGAATGTCAGTTTAAATAAGAGCCTCTAGGAATTCAGTTTGTTTTGCAGACTCTCAGGCAATGGTTCCCGAACTTTAGCTGAAGTCAGAAAACACCGGAGAGCTGGTTGAAATTTAGATTGCTGGGGGTGGGGGGACGGGGAATGGTGTAGCTCAAGTGGTAGAGCACATGCTTAGCATGCACAAGATCCGGGGTTCAATCCCCAGTACCTCCTCTAAAACTAAACAAATAAACCTAATTACTAGATTGCTGTCCGAGCAACACAATCCCTTCAAAATTTCTGATTCTTTGTTGTCTAAAGTGGGGCCAAGAATTTGCATTTCTAAAAGTTCCTTTGTAATGTACGTAAATGTAAAGATGATGTTCTTGCCCCAAATTTGGATGCCGCAGGAGGATCAGCCAGAGCCATCTGGGGCACTAGACCTGCAGATTCCAATCTGGACCTCACTGTCCTCTGGGTGTGGCTCTCTGGGGCAAGTTATGTAAAATGGGCCTCAGTTTCCTCATCTATAAAATGGGCTTGATGGTACCAATTTATTAATGTTAAGATTAATACATGTAAAGCACCTAGACCTGGCTTGGCACATGGTAAGGGCTCAGAAAGCTATCTACTGAGATGATGATAGAGCTCTCTGGGGAGTGGTACCCAAGTGGCTTAGCATCTCCTTGGTCGGGAGCCAGGTGAGGTGCTGTCCATGGCCCTAGCTGGCCACCCAGGGTACAAGGCCCTGACCTCACAGCCCATAGTGCTGCTGTATGCTCTCACTCTAAAGGGGTTCTAGGGGTCTCCCAAGGTGAAGATCCACTACCTGCTCCACTCCTCCACCATAGCAATTCTTTCCTGGTGAAGGCATAGCACTTTCAGAGAGTCTACACCCAGTAGACATGACAGCTGTCCCCATGAGAGATAGTTCATACTCCATCCTGAGTTTTGGAAGCTGCCTCCTTTATACCGGCACAGATCAATGGGTGTCCTAGGCCCCTTGACAGCCCCTGCCTTGGCCCCAGCTGGTGGAAGCTGGCTTTCCCAAAGACAGCCACATGCACCTCCCTCTGCCCCGACTCAGTGCCATTTCCACGTGTTCATTCATGCACTGAGTCAATGAACATTAACTGAACACTTACTGAGAGCCAGGCTCTGAGCTCAGGGCTTACATGTTGCACCTCAATCAATCCTCCAGATACCCTGGGCATCATCACGATTTTCCTCTTTCCTTTGACAGATCAAGAAACTGAGACTCAGAGAGGCTGAGTAACTCGACTAAGACCAGGGACCTAATTAAAAAAAGACTTGGGCCTTGACTAAGTCCAGGATGGTCTCAAGTCCTGCATTCACGCGCACCCTTGAGCTTACCCCACTGGAAGCAGGAAAGGGCTGGCTGTGGCCCTCTGGTCCTCAAGCTGTCACACACTCTTCCTTTAGAAGCTCTGAGCCTCACTGCTTCCGCCCCCGCACGAATGGGTTGTCTCTCCCACAGGTGAGGAGCTGCTTGACATTCTGCGGTCCTGGGCAACAGCAGCGGTGGGGATGATTCACTGGAGGAAAGGCATCGGCAGAGGAGCAGGTGGAGGGAAGGAGGCCTGGGCAGTCTCCACCCAACCCCCCGCACTGGAGGCAGGGGCCAGTCAGTGTGGGAAAGGCCTGTCTCAGAGTTCCTGGGCTCCCAGCTGCGCCTCCCAGTCCCCAAACCTGTGCTCAGCCTGGGCACGCCAGGAGTGGAGAGGAAAGGCCCAAAGGTCTTCGGAGGCAGGCTCACAGGGAAGGAAGCCCTAGAGGAAGTGCAGGGAACCAAGAAGCAGAACCAGCAGGAGTTACGAAAGCCCAGCCCCTCTGCCTCACTCCTGTGTCCTGGGACCCTGGCCCTCTGGGCCTGGGCCAAAATGGTGCTCTTGGTGGAAGCTTCCACCAACCCCTGGCTTGACAAATCTCACCCTAGAGCTACTTTTTTACAGTTTACAAAAGCACCAGCTCCTCTGAGGCCCTCTCTCTCCCTCCCTCCTTCTTCTGGGCTTCCTACTAATAATATCAGTAACAATAGTTTACTATGTGCCTGCCCTTTGTTAAGGGTTCAACCTGCATTCTCTCTGTTAAATTCCCAATAACCCCTAGGAGGTAGGATGTACTATTATCCCCATTTTACAGGCCAGTAAAACTGAGGCTTAGAGACATGAAATCACTGGTCTATGACTAGGATTTGAACCCAGGTCATCAGCACCAAAACTCCCAGGCTCAACCACAACGGGGTGTCTGACAACATCTTCTTCTACATGGCCCCCATCCCCAGGGAGGAGTCACTGGTGAGACCTATCCCCAGCCCCTAGCCCTGAAGACTAGGCCCAACCTGCACTCCCATGAGCCTCTCTCCATCTCTTGGGTGCCAACACTAGTCCCACTGCGAGCATCCTTGAAATATTGCAGCTGCATTCTTCCCCAGGGAGTCACAATCCACAAGTGATTTCTAGCCACAGATACTGGCATTCCCTGTGCCCATGTCACCTTCCGACACCTACCTGCACAGGCGCACACACAGACACGCTCATGCACACTCACTCACTCACACACGGGCACAAAGGAGGTGCTGCCGCCCCTGGGGGCTGGGACCCAGGCAGATGGAGGCTCAGCTGCTCCCAGACTCCCATGGGAGGCTGGAGGGGAGCCACCCTCCCCCAGCCCAGCGGCTCTGGGCTCCACCCTCAACCCCATCCCTACCCTCCTTTGAGAGAAACATTTCACCACGATGAGAAACACAATAACAGTGGTAATCATAGAAATCAGCATTTCCAGTTTGCAAACCTCTTCCATCTCATCACCTCACATGACTCTCACCCAGCTCTGAGAAGCAGGTATTTTTATATTTCCATTTCTCAGGAGTAGCAGAGGTTCCCAGAGCTCATTAGGAGCAGAGCCAGGGTCCTAACCCCCTTCTCTGGCCCCCTCAGTTAACAATCCCTCTCAGGTAAATAATGATGACACCTCATGGCCACCACATGTCAACCACCTATTTTGCCTACATTTGGGGAGCACCTTACAAATGTCAGTTTTAAGCCACACAACAGTCCGGTGAGGTAAACTTTTTTTAACGCCCAATGTAAAGATGATGTAACTCAGGAAAGTTAACGGCAGAATGGCAGTCTAAAGAATGTTCCTGAAGTAGAAGCACATCCCTTTAGAAAACTGTATAGGAAGGAAAAGAACCGAACTTCTAATGGGCTCCTTTGGGGAAGTGGATGTCGAAGGTAGTGGAGAATGTCCCTTCCTTCTCCTCAGGCCCCCCAGACACTTTGGCTGTTACTGTGAGCTGGTTCCATTGCTGCTCGACTATCTATGTACGTATCTGTCTCCTAGGAGCTGTGAGCTACCCAAGGACAGGGACTGGGTCCTATTTACCTTGGAACCCTAGTAGCCAACACCTTGCCTGGCACACAGCCCAGTCAACACTGCCTCCTTTGTGAAGGACAGTGGGACAGCCTGTTCTCCCAGCCTCCCATCTGATGGGCTTCGGAAACCGAAAACACAAAATCAAGATATCCAGAGTTCAAAGTTTGTCTACATTAAACACCATCTAAGGTGTAAGCCCCTCCTCCAGCACCCTCATTAGCTCTTCCCTGGCTTCTGCTTGCATGCTGCTAGTGACGGGGTGCTCACTACTACTAAGGCAGCCCCTTCTGTGTTGGAGATCTTGGAGCGATTGCTATAAAGTTCCTCTTCCCACTGATAAAAGTCAGGCTCTCAGGTATATCCAGTGGTCACACATAGGGGAGCATTAGTAGTGTCTCCGAGTCAGGGGGAGCAGTCAGGGGTGGCACTGCACACTAGTGAGGCTGGGGCCCTCCCTTCAGCAACCCAGAGCTCTGCATGCCAGGAAGGCAGGAGTAACAAATGAATTCATTACTTCCATTTGAGCCAGCTCTGCTAAGGTGGTGAGTTGGGACTCTGAGTTGTCACAAAGACGATCATTAAGCCCTGAGACCCAATCAGGTGGATCTTGGGTCTTCACCCAACACATCTAGGAACAATCGTGATCTGTAGTCATATTCATTCACTCATTCATTCATTCACTCACTCATTCATTCATTATTGGCTATCACTGGCCAGGTGCTAGGCTGGGAGCAGGGAAGGGGGCACTATGGGCCACAGTGGTGTCACAGGATCAGAGCTGTTACCTTGGTAATCAGGACAGCTAACAGTCATTGAGTCCTTACTTTGAGCCAGGCACTACTTTGTTTACTTCCAAGTAAAGTGTCTAGCCTCTCCTCCCCAGTCCTAGGTCCAGTGAGGGCGATGGGAGTCTGCTTGGGGTGCCAGCTCTTAGCACTTGGCACACAGTCAGTGGTCCGTAACTGAGAGCTATTGCCATTTAAATCTCCAGAACAACCACTGGTGATTCCTACTATTGGTTGCCTCCATTTGGTACACCGAGAAAACTAAACACTTAGAAGTTAAGTAATTGCTGAGTGCCACAGTCACCAGAAGGCTGAGCCAGAATTTGAACCTGGGTAGTCTATTTCTACAGCCAGCTAGATCAACTCTTAAGGAAATGGCGCAGAAAGAACTCAGACCTGGAGTGAAAATGCCCACCTAGCTAGAAGCCTGGGGAACCACTCACCTTTCTCTACCCCATTTGCTTATCTTGAGAAATGAAGCTTGTCATCAACCTTGCCTTCCTCTTCCCTCCACACCCTCTCTCCCTTTGTGACCATCAGCCGAGATAAAGAGACGCAGGCATTTTTCTAAGAAGGAGGATGGTGGGAGTTGGAGTGGGGGAACATGTTCCTGGTCACACGGGGTTGAAATGAGCTCAGAATCTGGAGGAGGGTGAGTGTTTGCTGTAGGAGTCTAGTTATTTTAGGCTGAAAGGTTCCCAGAGAGCCTCTAGGACCCCCAAACTCCACTCTCACCCCTCTTAGCTCCACAGGATCTGTGGACATAAAAGGTCTCACAGCTGTGCCTTGTCCCTCCTCCATGTGCCAGTGAGCCCCAGGTAAGATCTTTGTCCCCTGACAGCGCAATTTACAGCAAATGGCTGAGGCTGGATTTTAGGGTGGAGGACGTAGGAGGTGTGTGTGTGTGTGTGTATGTTGGGGGCGGGTAGTGGTGTCACGTTATTTGACTAAGTCACACCAAGCAAGGGGAGGACTAGAACGGTGAACCTAGGCTGGAGGCCAGAAGGCTAAATGAAATGAAACATTAATGACCACCATCTGCAAAACGGGATCAGTCATCCCAGCCTCTTAGGTTGTGAGAATCACATGAGTTAATACTTAAGCACTCGGTGCCTGGCACGGAGCGGGTGCTTGGCGGGCCAGGCCCATTGTTGTGACTGTGTTATTACACACTTGGGTATCTACCAGCCAAAGCAGTCCTTTCCATTTCAGACACTGGCCTAGGCCCCAGGGGATACCCCAAGGATATTTAACACATGATGGTTTGCCAACCTATGGGGGTGTTGATAGTCTCACGAAAGGGGAGCAGTCTTGAGAACTTGCCATGGAAGTCTTCCTGGGCGGGGAGGGGGGTGGCCCTCTGTTTGGATTCCCAATCGCCTTCCCCCGAGGCGTGAGCGCGCCCCCCAAAGGCGATCTCCCGGAAATCCTCAGCTGGGGAGCCCGAAGCCCCAATCCCCCCAACCCCTTTCTCCCGCCCGCCCCGGCGGCCACCCTCGGGGGCGAGGCAGCCCGGCGCGTGGGAGGGGACGACGCGCCATTGGCTTGCGCGCAGAACTGAGAGGAGGGACCAGAGCGGGCCGCCAGACTCGGGCAAACCCCGGCCGCGCAGGGCGCCGCGCGCACTCCAGCCCGCCCTGCCCTACCCGGCGCGGGCGGCGCGATGTGAGGCGCCCGAGGGCCCGAGCGTCCCCCTGGCACGCCAGCTCCGCGCAGCGCCGGCGCCAGCAGGCGCTAGGAACGTAAGTTCTGCTCCCCGCCGCCGCTTCGGAGCCTCGCACTTTCCCTTCCCGCCGCCAGCCGGCCGGTGCCTGCGCAGCGCAGCCCAGCGGGGCTCCCACGGCCGCAGGGACCGCCGGGGACAGTGAGGACCCCATGCGCGCGAGCCGGGTGCCCTAGCACCTCTTGGCGCCAGCGGGTTCTGACCCGACCCCAGGGATCACCCCCTCCCTCGGCTCTCCCAGGCGCCGTCCCGAAGCCCCTTCTGGTCCTCTCCTTCGCGCTCTCCGCTCGCTGCCTTTTCCTCTGACTCGGTTTCCCTCTAACCCTCCGGCTTCTTCCCTCCGCCGTCTCCTCCCTCGTGGACTGTTTATTCCGCCCTCGGCCTTTCTCTCTCAGACTCACGCTCTCCGCTTCGGAGCCGGGGAGAAACCGAGCGGAAAGCAGTTTCTCTCCCTGGGGTCTGACTCTGTCCCCGCGCTCGGTTCTCTGTCCCCTCCCCCCTCCATCCCTGCCCCTGTCCTCTCTCCATTGTTCCCGAGTCCGGGGAGTGTGCAGCACAAACTTGCGAGTCCTCTTCCTCGCCCCCGCTGGGTCGCGGATGGAGGTGGCGGAGTTCCCGCTGCCCACAGGTCTGGCCCGACCTTCTGGTTCAGGGGACCATGGAGGCAGGGTGTTGGGCCGGAGCATCCGGGGGCGCCCAACAGCCCGGATCTCCCCGCCTGGGGTCGCCAGCCCTCAGACCCGGGTCTCATAAAGTGGGTGGGTGTCTGGTGCTGGGAGATAAAGGACCCATCGAAAGGGGGAGGATAAAGACCAGGATACCCCAGTCTCCAGGCTGCAGGAGTAGGGGGAGCCGAAGCCGAAGCCACGCCTAAGCTCCAGTTGTTGGGGGGCGGTAGGGGGAATCACAGGTGGAGACCAACGCCCCTCACTCCCCCGGGTAGTTCGCTCAGCAGGACGGGGGCTGTGTGAGGCCATTGTCCTGGCGCTGAGTGGGCTGGGACTGCCCGCCTTGGGCGGTATACCCGCACCCACCCGGGGCTCCGTAGGGGAACCAGCGGAACGCCGCGCCCACCCGCGGCCCGCCCGGCGTGGTCCGGCGCTCGCTTCGCGTTCTCTCTCTCCGCCCTCCCCCGCCCCCACCCGGTCCTGGACTCCCGCCGCCTCCTCGAGGCTCGAGGGGGGAGCAGGTTTCTATGCCGGAGTGGAAGGGGCGGAGGCGGAGCCGGGAGGAGGCCGAGAACCCCAAGGCTTTTCCAAAGCCCAGCGCTGACGACCAAGGCCGCCTCGCCGCCCCACCGCCGCACACTTCCTGGTTGATTTCCTTGACAAACTTTTCCTGGTGGGGCAGTCCTGCGGGAAGAAGGCACCCGGGCTGCAGGGATGCCCACACCAACGGAGCGGCCTCTTGGACCTCCAGCTCTGGCTGCCTGTGGAGGGGGTGCCAATACCCTTTCTTCCTGCAGCCCTCAGAATCCCAGGGACACGGGGCGGTTGGGGATTTTGGGGGGACATGGGAGGGAGGTGAGATGGGTTGTTGGAGACCCAGGAGGGGGCAGTGTCCATTCTTTAGCCTAGACTCACATTCAGCCCAGGGGGAGAAAAGAGTTTTCTTGTTGAGTTGTTAGTAAATAAAGACTGCGTTTTCCCCAGGCCCCTGTTATCCCATCTGTAAAATGGGCCCTCCCCCCAGGTTCCCTCCCAGCCCAGTGTCCTGGGAACTAGCCGCCCTGACTTCTCCTTTTCTGCCCACATGCTGTCAGCTTAATCGATCCTTCTAAATTTGGAATGAAGGGCTGAGGCCCAAAGCCCTCCGCCCACATTTGGCTGTCAACACCTGCTGGATTCACAACTCAGACCTGTTCTTCGCAGGGCCCTGTCCCCAGGTCCCTGTCCCCAGGTCACCCCACCCCCAACCCAGCTTCTCCAACTCCACACTCAGCTGCCTCCCCTCCTCCAGGATTTTATGGTAGCCCCCCCTCAGTCTGCTGGAGACGGACTTGCCCCTCCTGGGGTTGGCGATGAGAGGAGTGGAATTAACAGTGTCCCGAGATATTCACACAGCCCTGGACTGTTCTTTACTTTCACTTATTGAACAAGGTGTGATGACCAGGCCAAAAATGATTTAATGAACAAAATGCCAAATACAGTTCCAGGTACTGGGAGACAGCATTGAACAAAATAAAAAGATTCTTGCCCTCAGTGGAGCAGTCACTTAAGGATGGGGAGAGGCAAATAATAAAGTAAATAAGCAAATTATATAGTGTACTGGGAGGTGAGGGGGAAAAGTTGAGTGTTGGAGGGTGTTGAGGCCAGGGGTAGGGTTGCCATTTTGAGTGTTGGAGGATGGTCTGGGAGTTCTCCCTGAGGAGGTGACTTTCAAGCTAAGGTTTTGAGGGAGTGAGCTATGAGGACTAAAGATCCCACAGAGAACAGTGCAAAGGCCCTGGGGCTGGGGTGTGCCTGCTGTATTTGAGGAACTGTAAGGGGCCAGTGCAGCTAGGGTGGAGTGAAGGGGTGGGGAAGAGATAGGAGACAAGGCTGGCAGAGAAGGAATAATCCTCCCCATTTCACAGATAGGGGAAATGATGCTCACAGATGACATATAAGTCACCCCAGGACCAGCCACCCAGGAGTGGCAGCTGCAGGGTGGGGTGTCTTATGTTCTGACTCCTAGCCCTTGATACTTTCCCTTCATCCTGCGTCTCGACCATTTATCCACAGCACTGGTTGTGCCCCTCCCAGGGCCAGGCCTGGCTGAGTGCTGGGGATCTGAGGGAAGCTACCCAGGGACGAAGGGACTCCATATTCTGCAAACTGTTGCTGTCGCCCTCCCCAGTTCTCCCTGCCCACCTGTCAGGAAGCAGCATCTTCCTACTGAGCCAGAGTGACCCTGTTCTTTCTCTTCCCATTTCCTTCCTGTGGCCACCCCCTTGTAAGCATCCCACTCTGTATCCACATGTAGCCCTGGAAAGGGGCCTGTTCTGAAGCTCAAATGGTCAAAGGGGAAACTGAGGCAAAGAAGTTGAGTTTCCTAGTCTGAAAATAATAGCACCATTATTTTTGAGTGTCTGCTATAAACAGGTACTTGTTCTAGGTGTTTTTTTTTTTTTGCGCATCTTACCTGTGGGAGGTGGGTGTCATTATTACACCCATTTAACAGATGAGGAAACTGAGGCCCAGAGAGGTGATATCATGGGCCCAAGTCCAGGTAGTTAATAATTGGTGGAGCCAAGATAACAGCAGAGGTCTTTTGAGACATGACTCACTCCTTTAGCCACTAAACCAGAGCTCCAAACCCTAGGGAGATAGTTTTAGACTGTGATTCTGGCCCATCAGAGTTCTAGGAAAAAGTATAGGGACCTTCTGCTTGCCTCCCCCAACCCACCCCAAGGGCAAATAACTACTTGCTTATGAAAAAGTTAGCTCAAAATAGTGCAGCTTCTCTCTACAGAAACTCCCTTCCCACCTGTCTCTCCTCCCCTCCGAGTTTCTAAACATCTACAGGGGTGGGGGGAGGTGGGAGGAGCGGAAGGGGAGAGGGGTTTTTCCGCTGCCTTTTCACAAGAGTTCTGGCCCCATGGGATCTAGAAGTACCAGCTGTCTTTGAGGGCCCTGATGTGGTTACTGGGCCGAGGGGGAGGCTGGCCCATTCCTGGGTTGAAAAGGACAAGAATTCTCCCATGTGCTCTGCCCTTTGTGAGTGACAGTAGGGACAGGGAAGTCCCTCTCAGTGACTTCCGAGTGATGGTGGGCACCCCCCACCCCCTTGGCCACAGCAGCAGCTTCAGAGCCCTGGGTGAGGTCCCCAGTGATGTCCCCTCCTTGCCCCTTGTCCTGCCCTGCCCTCTCACCCTCTCCAACACAGTAGGGAATGTTTATTTTTTGTCCCTGAGGCTTTGGAGATGTTTGTTTGGGATGAAAATTTGGGCTTTCTTCTATCCTTCTGGAAATTAGGCAGCTTCAAAAGAAAGAGAGATAGAAAGAATGCGTGTTTCCGGAGCCAATGAGAGAGAGGTGGTGGGATTTGGGGGTGGGGTCTTTGTTGTAGCTGGGGTGTGGCTGGGGAGCCTCAGGGTTTGGAAGCCAAATCACCAATATCACAGCTGCAAGGGGCCCTGGAGACCACATTCCCATTTTTTAGACTAAGAAACTGAGTCCAAAGTCAGGCCCTGGCTTCAGTGATGGCAGAATCTGCTGGTGACCTCAGCTCTCCTGTCTCCCAGCCCAGTGACTCAGGGCTTACCCGCCAGCCTTCCAGCTTCAGTGCAAACCCTCTGCTTCCAGCTTCTGTGTTCCTGGAGTTTCTTGGGATCCCGTTCTTGACTACACAGCTTTGACATAGGGACTGGCTTGTGCCCCAGCAGGATTCCCATCATGTTCCTTCCTTTCCCCAGCGAGTTCTTCTCTGTCATCCTCGCCCTTTGCAGCAGCGTAGACACTGACACAGAGCCCGGAGCCCGGTGGTGATGCTGGGACTGGAGAGAGATGGATGATGCAGTCCCCACCCTCAACTGGCTCACCGGCTACGTGGGAGACAAGGCGGCATTAGGCAGGCTAGCCTTTAGAATAATTACGCTATGCTCTCGAGGGACACACTGCAAAGAAGTGCTGCCGCGTGGCAGCCTCACCTTGGCTTCTGCTCTTAGTCTGTGTGCCCTGAGGACCCCCCGACCAAAACCTGCAGCCCAGAGGCCTCTTTGATAATGTCAGTGTTGTAGCTATGTGACTTCTTAGTTTACTGTAACCCTGCTGAACCTGGTAAATCAGGTATTGTCACCTCCATTTATAGCGAAGGAACAGAGGCCCTGGAAGTTAATCTGCCCAAAGGCACAGGACTAATGATGCACAGCCGAAAGACTTGGACCTTTGAGATTCTGAGATTCACCCTGCCAGAGGGCCCAGGTGGTAGGTTCTGGGGTTGGGACCTTTAAACCTCATCTTGCCTAAGGGGCTGATAAGCTGTCCCAGGAAGGCACCACCAGGAGGGCGATGCAAGCTCTGGACCACCCAAGTCCCATGGCCCCCTTGCTGGGGCTCTCCCGGCCTCCCCTTCTCTCTGGCCAGGGCCAGAAGGCTCTGTCTCTCACTGCCCCCACTCCTGTGCTGCGTGTCCCAGACCCCATTTCCAGCTATTTTGCACCACTGTGATAACAGAACAATGGACCTCCCACAGCCCTTCCCCAGTCCTGCTGGAGCTCTGGGGCCTTAATCCAAGGGAGGCTGGACCTCAGCATGGAGTTCAGAGGCTGGCGATCTGCCAGGGACTTTCAAGGGGAGAGGTGATGGGGGAGATGGCTTAGAGCTTAGTTCTTTTTGGAGGTCAGGTTCACTACACAATACCCACCACCCCTCCCCCGACACACATGCACATGCACACGCACACCATCTCCTCTCAGAATATCCAGCTAGGCACAATTAACTTGATTCAGAATTCAGCTCTGCCACTTACCCCAGGAAACACTTGCATAAGTCCCTTAGGCCTTAGTTTCCTCATCTGTAAAATGGGAGTCATAATACAGCCATTCTCATAGGGCTGTGGGGGTTACACAGAATTCATGGTCTGAAGTACCTTCCCCACCCTCCTTTCCTGGGGCGGATGTTTTTGGGGCATTTCTCCTTACCAGATGGGGAGGAACAGGTGTGCTGCCCCTCCAGCAGAGGAAGTGGTTCTTGGCTGTGACACTCAACAGCAGTGACTCCCCCCTGAATCACCGGAGGCTTGGCAGCTTGTGGGTGTTCTGGGCCCCAGGCCCCTTTCTCTCCCGACTCCTCTGCCTGTCAGATTCCTAGGCCAGCCCTCGTGGGGGCACAGTCTCCATGAAGGGGACGACTCTGCAGTCCATCTGTTTCTATGGAAACCAGGCTTCCTGGGAAGGCTACGGTGGGGGAGGGGTGGAGAGGTCCTCCAGGACCAGCTCTGAATGATGCCCCAGCCCCATATGATACGCTGGCAGGGCAGGTCCTGGACAGCCACCCTGTAATGTGCTTAATTGCTTTTCTTTGGGGAGCACATAACAGGTGCCGGGCCCCTCCACTGCCTTTCTTCTGTCTGATCGCAGTCGTGCGAGCTAAGAAGATGTAGTGTGGTTTCACAAATGAGGAAATGGAGGCTCAGAGAGCTTTAAATAATGTTCTTGTGATCACAGAACAATTAAGAGAGAGGATTGGGGTTTGAGACCAATTTTGCCAAATCATTAAGCACGTGCCCCCCGATCCCCCCTGACACTTGTAATGCCCTCCGGCAGCCCCCATGAGCCCTCCCTTCCTGGTCTGGTTCTGTCCCGGGGGCTCTGCTTGGCCTCTGGCCTCCCCTTCCATCTTGCCACCACTGGGGCTGTTCCTCTTTGGGGATGTTCTTTCCTGACCTCAGAAAAGGAAGGAGGAAGGAGCTGCAGGGGAGGGGGACCTTGGCCAGCAAGGACCCTCCAAGCCCCTCCCCTAACTTAACTACTTTGTCACCAGTGTTTGTTGGACTGTCTAGACCCAGAGAATAAAACTTTCAGTAACCCTCTCCCTGAGCAGTGATGCAGCAGCTTTCTGCAGTGGCAGGGGTCTCACCCTACGTTCTCACCCAACCTCTGACCGTTTCCTGGGCCCCCCAGATGCCAGGCTTTCCACCCACTCTTCTGGAGCCTTCAGCACCCCAGATCTGCTTGCCCAAGGCCACCTGGTCAGTAGGGGGTGCGGATTCCAACCCTGCTCTGCCTGACTGTAAAGCTCGCCTGTGGCTTGGGGCAGAGCCTGCAAGCTCTGGGCCTCCTTCCTGCCCTGTCCAGAGCAGTCTCCGCTCGGGCCCCGCCCGGTCTGAGTGTGATCTGAGTGTCCTTAGCGGGGTTAGGGAGGCCTGCTTCTCTCAGTCGGACTGTCCCTTGTTTGCCTGTGCTGACAAAGTGCCTGTGTGCCCGGGCCAGCGGGGAGGTTCTTGGGCCTGCCTTCGAATCACTGGGTCTCGGGGAGGCCAGCTGGCCATGCAACGATGAGATATATGGGCCGGAAGTGGCCCGTGGCCACCACACTGAGACCCCTGAGAGTCAAGAGCGGGGAGGGCACTGTGCCCTGGGAAGGCCTCCTGGAGGAGGGGGCTTTGCAAAGACCCCAAGGAACAGGGGGCACCGGGATGAGGGGAGCCGAGGGCAGGGTGAGCCTTCCTGGTTGGGCAGTGGTTCAGAAGGGGAGCCAGCTGTTGACAGGACAGTGATTTGCTGGTTTACTGGGAATTGAGGTCAGAGCTGCTGGCCAGGGGCAGAGCGCAGAGGATTGTGAATGAAGAGTCTGGGAGCTGAAAGTCATGTTGTCTCTTCTTGCCTTGGGGGTGCCTCTGAGTGAGCGTGGAGGTGGAGGGGCATGCCTCCTCCTGCCCCGTCCCCTCGCCTCAGGCAGACTGGCACCCGAGGGGCCCTTCAGAAAGCAGTGGGCCTAGGAAAGGGTGCATGATAGCTGTGACAGGCAGGCTTTTTCCACTGTGCATGGCTGAGTGAAGAAAAGGAAGGAGCCAGAGGGCAGGGCGCTTCGCTGCAGGGACCCACCTGTACTCGCTGACACTCCCCCACTGCACGGGGCAGGGCCTGGGGCTGGGAGAGCTGCGGCATCTTGCAGAACCAGGATTCAAACCCAGGTCTGGCTGTTCCAAAGCCACTGCTCAGCTAGTGTGCAGGGGAGTGGGGGAGGCTCCCTCTGTCCTCTCTTAGTAAAAATGGGGATAGTCCTAAAAGAAACACCTGGAGTGGCCTTGTAAGGAAGGAAAGTTCAAGGGCAGATCAGAGTTGGGGGGGGGTGTTTAGAGGCGCATGTGAGTTGTAGCTGCCCGCCTGCCCCCACTCCCCTAGGCAGGGCCCAGTCCCGTGGGTAAAGGAACAACAGGACTCAGGGCTGAGAGCACTTAACTCTGCAGGGCCAGGTGCTGGGTACCCTTCCCCCTTGGAGGATGTAGGGCCCTTTGTTGGTGGGGAGCTCGCTGCTGGGGCTGGGCTCTGGGGGTGGCTGCAGTGGGTCCACCAGTCCAGATACCTGAGGGCAGTGCCTGTGGATGAAGCCCGTCCCACCTAAAGGTGATGCTGGACGTCACATGGAGCCCAGGACACTGTAGTCCCCCTTCTGTACCAGCCCCGGGCCTGTGATACAGAGGGAAGCGCTGTGTCTGTGGTGGTGGGGAGGGCTTACGGGCAAAGGAAGGTGGCTGACCCTCTGAGCAGGGTTTGTTGACACAGCCCAGGCCCGAGTGTCAGCCTTATGCCATGTGACTGAGGTCTGGGGGCTTTGCCCAAGGGGCAGAGAGGTCAGGAAATGCTAGTTGGCCCCTCTCCTGATCCTCTCTGATCCCCACTCCAGAGACCCTGTCACGTGGGGAACATGGGGAGGAGCGAGTGTCTGTGTCTAAGTGCCCATCTCAACCCAGCACTTTGGCCAGGTCAGGCACTGCCCCACACTCTTCACGGATATCCCATCTTGTATTCTCACAGCATCCCTGTGAGGGAGGGCCCTTTATTTTCCCAACTACAGATGGGTTGACTGGGGCACAGAGAGGTTAAGTCACTCGCCTACAGGCACACAGCTAAGCAGTGTAGATGTGGGATTTGAACTCAGAGTATGACTTTAGCAGCTAAGCTCTCCCAGCTTTACTTGTTAGCTGGCACTTCATAAAATACTCCCTGTCCATTATCTTGTTTCTCCTTTGACACGCCCTGGGGGAAAAGTAAGGATTGTTGTTTCCGTTGCACAGATGAGTACACTGGGGCTCAGAGATAAGCTTGCTCTGATTCATGGCTGACAGATCATGTCCCTCTCCCCACCCAGGCTGTAAGCTACCTAAGGGGAGGGGCCAGGTCCCTCCAGCCTGTACCTGGCTCACAGCACATCCTCACTAAATGCAGTTCTTTGATTTAAATGTGCAGGTGTTCTGTTGTGTGTTCTGATCAATCTCTTCATTTTGCCCCTAGAGCTCTAGGAGCTGGGAATTATAGCTCCATTTCACAGATGGGGAATACTGAGGCAGAGCAGTGAGGTGACTTGTCCACTAAACATAGCCAGTAAGGGACACAGCAGGGTTGAGTGAGGCAGCCTAGCTGGCCTGGGTGAGAAGGGTTTAAACACCAGGGAGACCTATATGAAGGGCTAAAGTCAAGTCTGGCCATACCTGGTGCTGGCGAGGACGTGGAGGAACGGGAACACTCGGGCATTGTAGGGCAACATACATGGTTCGCTGCTCTGGAAAGCAGACTGGCACTTTCTCCTCGAGTTAAACGTAGATTTCTCGTATCACTCAATATAATCCCACTCCCGAGTGTCTACCTCAGAGAAAGGAAAACTGGTGCTCACGCAAAACCTGCACGTGAATGTTTGTAGCAGCTCTGTTCGTAATCATCAAACTGGCCACAACTCAGACGTCCTTCACTGAGGGGTAAACCAACCAGTACATCCATGCCAGGGGATTCCACTCTGCTGTCAAGAGAAAGGGACCTTGACAGCATGCACGCAGAGGCCTGGGTGAATTTCAAAAACACGTTTCTGAATGAGAGAAGCTGGTCTCCAAGGTTATATATTGTATGATTCCCTTTAGGTAACATAGTTGAAGAAACAGAACTATAGCAACGGACAACAGATGGTGGTTGCCAGGGGTGAGGGGAGGATGTGACTGGTGATGTGGCCGCCCCGGGCCCTGATTTGGAGGTGGTGGTTACCTAGATCTAGCTATACATGTGCTAAAATTCGTGTAACTGCAAACCACAAAATTGGTCTATTTTGCTGTATGCAAATTAAAAAATAAAAGGCCAGAGGGAAGGCCGGAAGAGGAAGGGTGGCGACCAGGCTGCTGGGTGGAGGGGCAGGTGAGGGGGCCAGCTCTGTGCTGTTCTCTGCAGTGGCTCCCGTGGGCAACCTCCAGTGGGTCCAACCTGGCAGCTGGTGGGGACACCAGGCTGATTGTAACTTCTACCTGGATTCACAGGAAGGTGGTGGCAGGTGGCCGAGGTGTTGTGACAGCGCCCCCTTGAGGAGCAGTGCAGTTAAACCCTGGCCGTGGCAGTGGGGCGGCTGCCCTGCTGACTCGCTTCGGGCAGAGCTGCCTTCCCGGTCACCACCAGCTGCCTCCCGTTCCGCGGGCGTGTGTTTGTGTGGGAGGGAAAGCACAGCTGCCCCCCACTTTACAGAGAGCTGGGCCGGGGGCTTAGGAGGGCGTCGGGCCTGGACATCACTCACCAAAGACCTCCAATGGTGACGTTGGCCATTGTTTCCCAACTGGAGCCGGTAAGCTACCTGCCCAGTTCATCCAGTCTCTTTAGAGACCACGTTATCCAGCACCCTACAGTGCCTTTGTTCTGGTATTTACTTGCTGGGTGCTTTATTTTGTTTTAAGCCCCTGGGAAGCTGGAAAACTGGAGGTGACCTGGGGACATTCCTGCCCCTAGCAGTCCTGGCTGGGGCTGGGAGGGTGCGACTTGCCTGGGCCCACACAACCGAAGGCCTGACTCTGAGGCCTGGGCAGGGGTGTCCAGCAAGCCCACCTCGGGCCCCTGGCTGAGGGACAGGCAGCTTCGGAGCCTTGTGGTTATTGGGGTGGTTTTCCTGCCTCACTGGACGATGGCTGTGGGTGGGGATGATGGGCTGGAATCTGGGAGGCACCCAGAGCTGGCTGGGCCTGTGATAGGGTGGGGGGTGCTGTGCTTATTCGACCTGGTTTCTGTTGAACCTCACTGAACTCGGTTTCCTCGTCGGTAGAGTGAGTGGAAATAATACCCATCTTGCAGGCCGCTGTGATCAGAGGAGCCCGGGGCCAGCTTCCAGAAGCCTTCACCTCGCTGAGGTTTATGCTGTTGTCTCCTCCGCGTAGATTTTGTGCTGACTGAAGGCAAGGACAGCCACTTCAGCGTCTTCGTCACCTAGCCTAGTGACTAGCACACAGTAGGTGCTCAAGAGCTGGCCCGAGGTGGAGCTGGGGTGAGGCCGGGACTAGGGGCCATCGAGGATCATGGGCAGACATGGAGGAGGTCAAGGGGAGGCGGGTGGGGGATTGCTGATGGCAGGGAGGGGCAGGGCCCAGAACGCTGCCCTGCCCCTCTTCTGGCTCAGCCGGGTTCTGGGGTCACCCCCTCCCTTTCTTTTCAGTCCTGGCAGGTTTGAGGGAGGTTGGGGGATATGAGGGAGGGCTTGCTCAGCAGCAGGAATTGTCTGGGTGAAAGTTCAGTGGGGGCCTGGAATTCAGGCCCCAGAATTCAGGAGCTCCTGCCTAGGCTTGGGCAGACATTTCTTCTGGCAGGACTGACCCAGACTTCAGTTTTACAGACGAGGAAGCTGAGGCCAGGAAAGGGCAGTGACTTGCCCCTTTTTCATCACATAGCTGGGTGGTTAGGAAGCCCAGTACTGAGCCTAGGCCCTCCGATTCCTCCTGTGTACACTTGCTGTCCTAGCCTGACAAAGAGGCCTCCCTGGATCCTGGGCCAGAGTCTGGCCACCTTCTGAGATCCGGAAGCCAGGCAGGACAAGAAGCTGAGGCCAGGTCTCCCCCCAGCCCTCCCGCAGAGGCCGGGCTCCAGGACAAGATGGCAGCCAAGCAGCCCCCACCTCTTATGAAGAAGCACAGCCAGACGGACCTCGTGAGCCGCCTGAAGACCCGCAAGATCCTGGGCGTGGGCGGGGAGGACGATGACGGGGAGGTGCACCGCTCCAAGGTGGGCCGGGAGTGGGGGCCTGGAGCCGGCCACACGGGGGACTGCCTCTGAGCACCAGTTTGGGGAGTCAGGTCTGGCCCATACCATTTGGGGAATAGAGGAACTGAGATCCATAGAGCTGCAAGGAGACCCGGAATTTAGCTCATATTTTCTGGAAACTCGATGGATTTGTTAGAAGAATAGCAGCAATAATGAAAACAGGTGCTTAGAGTTAGCTGAGTGCTTATTATGTGCTTGTTATGGCACCAGCTGCTTTATAAGCATTATTTAATCTTGCTAGCCCTGGGAGGTGTTGATACATTTATTAACCCATTTTATAGATGAGGAAACTGAGGCTCAGAGAGGTTAAGGACTTGCCTAGGGCCACACCGGTAAGTGGCAGAGCAAGGCTTCAAGCCTGCATTTAGAAGACCCCTGAGCTTTCATCCTCAGCTACCCTATTGTCAGTGTTTTCAGCTTCCCTAAAGCCCTGTTGTTAAGAGGAGGCAGAGGGGAGTGGCCTCAGTGTGACTCTCCCAGCTTGGGGAACCCTTTAGCTAAGCAGAGGCACCCAGGTGGGACACTGGGCCTCCCAGGAGCTCTGGGAGGGTGTGGGTTGGCTGGTTGCCTCTGATCCCTCTGTGTCCACAGATCAGCCAGGTCTTGGGTAATGAAATCAAGTTTGCTGTTCGGGAGCCTTTGGGGCTCAGGTGAGCATTTACCTGTGAGTTTTGGTGGGGGGAGGGGCTGCGTTAGACCCCGCCTCGTCAGCCTTGCCCCTGTGTAGTCTTGTGCTTGGTACTGCCCCTTCTCATTCCCTCCCCCAAGACCAGCCATCCCCGGGCACCTCGGCTAGAGAGAGGAGGGTCCCAGGAGGCCTGGGGGTGGCAGCGAGGGGTCTGGCTGTGACCTTTCTCTCCACGCCTCCCCAGGGTCTGGCAGTTTGTTTCTGCTGTGCTCTTCTCTGGCATCGCCATCATGGTGAGTCCCAGCCCCACCCCTGGGACCTGGCCCTGGGTCTGATTCCACCTCCCTTGCCCTGGGGCCCCTGCTGCCTCTCCCTACATGGCCATCATGCTGAGGCCCCACGTGTCCAGGCCGCCTCCATGGCCTGGCTCCCGGCACTCATCCCCACCTGTGCCCTGCCCTGGAGCATCCTAGATCCCGTGGTCCATTGTTCCTGTAACCCCAGATCCTCTGTCCTGGCATAGAGGGGTAGGGGCCAGTCAGTGTCCTGACCCTGGAGTGCTGCTGAGGGATGACATCCAGGGGAAGTTTCAACAGTGTCCCCTCACCCCAGGGCTCCCTCCCGCTGTCCACAGGCCCTGGCCTTCCCTGACCAGCTCTACGATGCTGTCTTTGATGGAGTCGAGGTGACCAGCAAGACCCCCATCCGCCTCTATGGTGGTGCCCTCCTCAGTAAGTATTGCTGGGGTGGACTCTGGGGAGATGATGGGCAGCTGGGGGAACAATGACAGCCGAGAGAAACGTGGGGAGCCTTTCATTGTGCAGGGGCTCCCCTTCCCAGAACCCGCCCGTCTGCTGATGTCTGTCTCTGCTGAGTGTGTGCTGCCATCTTGTGGCCACTGGTAGAATGTACCCAGTGGACTGGGGCTCTGTCTTTGGCAGCATCTGAGACAAAGCCCTTATCCAGTGTTTGCTATGTGGAGCGCATCATTGGGGCATTGGGGTACAGAGATGAATGGAGCCCAGGCTCTGCCCTCCAGGGCCTCACAGCCTAGAGGAGGAGGCAAAATCAACATGGTGTTTGTAAAACCCTCACCCTTGGGCCTCTCATTTGAACCACTTCTGTTTCCTCTTCAACTTGAGTTACATCCAAGCAGTACCTGTTAGCAGGGCGAATTACAGCATTAAAACCCAGCACTGGTGGTGTTCCTCCTCTTCTCCGAAACACTCTATGGCTCCCTACTGCCTGCAGACTAAAGTCCCATCTAAAGTTCCTGGTATTCTGGGTCATCTGTGGGGTGGATCCTATCTCCCTTCACAAACCTCCCTCTTGCACATCCCATGGTGGGCCCCGGACTCCAGCCACGCCTCGTCATGCCCAATCCCCAGATCCAGAAGGCCTCCATGCCTTTGCACACTCAGTTTCCCCAATCTTGTGCCGACATCTACTCAACCTTCAAGGGCCAACGCCAATACCTCGCGGGTAGGGGGTGAGGGGGTGGAGACTGGGGCAGCTTCAGGCCCTTCAGCCACGCAGCGTAAGAGCTAGAGTGAGGGGGTTACAGGTTAAATTGGATGACAGATGAGTTTTTATGAGGAGTTGAGTAGGGGCACTGTCTGTTGGGGATCCTGGCCACTTTGCCAAAGGGAAGAGGAACAGGCCTCTTGCCGCTGTCCCATCTCCAGTCCCCTCTTTGTCCCCCACCCCAGGCATCTCCCTGATCATGTGGAACGCTCTCTACACGGCTGAGAAGGTTATCATTCGATGGACTCTGCTCACTGAAGCCTGTTACTTCGGGGTCCAGTTCTTGGGTGAGTCCTGAGGTGGGCAGTGAGGGAGGGAGCAGATGGGGTTAGGGGGTGCTTGGCCCCTGGCCTCCCAGCTCTTGCCACTTGGTTTCCAGGATGTGAGGAGAACCTGCGTGAGGGGGAGGGACTCATGTGGCTGTGTTTACCTGTTCACTGGCACACCTGTGCTCACACAGCTGACATGCACCAATGTCTTCCTGAATACACACACGCCGTGCACCTATAGCTTCCCATCCCCCACTGCTCACCTATGTACCCAGCACCAGCATGACGGTGCACACCCAGTTTTGCCCACCTGCTCATCCTGTACCTGCCACGTGGGGGACATCACAACACACACGCCTGTGGAGTCGGGCAGCTGGCAGGGTGCCCCAGCTCAAGGCGGGGTCAGCAAGGCAGCTGCCCCAGGACTCAGCAGGGCATCCCCTGATGGCGGTGAGGGGCAGCCCCTCTTCTGACCTCTGCCCCCTCCCGGCCTCTCTCCCACAGTGGTCACTGCCACGCTAGCCGAGACGGGCCTCGTGTCCCTGGGGATCCTGCTGCTCCTGGCCAGCCGCCTCCTCTTTGTCGCCATCAGCGTTTACTACTATTACCAAGTCGGCCGAAAACCCAAGAAAGTTTAGCCGCCCTCCCGGCCAGGGGCCCGTCTGGGGCAGGGAAGCCCTGACATCTCGGTTCCCCTTTGGTTCCGGAAGGCAGGAAGGACCCTGCCTCCAGGCAGGCAGGGATGGCCGCCTTCCTCTCCTCCTGGGCACTCCCCAAATGCTGTGATCTCCTGGGCCTTCAGGTTTGGGGAGGGACAGGGCCTCGGCACCCCTGTCCTTCCCCCCACACAGTGACGCCTCCTTTTCTTGAGTCTCTTGGCCTCTGGGTCCCCTGGACAGACACTGACAGAAAAGCCTGAGCCATGGGGCATCTGGCCAAGGCCAGGCCCTGCCCCTCTGCCAGGAGACCCTTCCTTCTTGAGAGAGGCTATGGTCTGCCTCCCTGTCCTCTGCCTACACCCCCAGCCAATCTAATGCCCAAGCAGCTGAACTTGGCTTCTGCCCATTGCTGGAAGACCTGAGAACTTGACCCTGCCCATTCCTTCAGTGTGGGCCCTCCTCACATGTAGGTGTCCCCTCTGTCCCCTAGACACCCAGCCCAGTTGTGGGCTAAAGGGCAGTGTGGCAGTCCCCTTTCAGCCTTCTGTGAGGGGGCCCACGGGTGGCCAGATCCTTGTCCTCGGCTCCAGGCCTGGCTGCCACGGGCTTTCTGGGGGCTTTGCTCTTGGCTACTCTGCCTCCACCCCAGCTCCTGGAGGCCCCTGGTGCCCCCTCCCCTAATTGGCTTGGGCCCAGATGGACACCTGGATAACCCCAGATGAAGGCCACCTGTAAGTGATGGGGCTTGGAGATGAGGAAGAAAGAAAAGCATTTCCTGTCTCTTGGCCTGTCCTCCAGGGTCTGGGGCTCCTGGCCCAGCCCCCTTTTCCGCAGTAGCCCCCTCCCTAGGGTGCTGCCCTCTGGCCTTCCTGGGTAGGGAGGCCTTCTGGCGCAGCCTGGCCTGGCTGTGTAGGACTAGGTGCCCATCAAACTGAGCAGAAGAAAAAAAATAGAAATTACATCAGGCCACCTCCTTTCATGCCCAGCCCCCATCAGATGCCCTGGAGGAAGCCAATGGCTGGCTCCCTCAGCGCTGAAGACCCCTGCAGGCCCAGCGGCCTGTGTGCCCCCATGAGTCCTTTCTCTCCAGCATACCCAGGACCATGGCCCTCATGTCCTGGGGACGGATGGGGAGAGAGAAGAGGCTGAGACCCTACACTTGGCTCCTGTCTTGGAACAGAGTCGGGGATTAGATCAATGGTCCAGGTGACGCCCAGCTCTGGCCCTGCCACCAGGGCCTCTGCCTGGGAACCTGGCCCTGCCTACAGTGGGCCGCCCTGCCCTCCCCTGGGCCCAGCTGCCCCTGTAGCCGCACTCCCAGCCACATGGCCTGTGCCCAGCGGAGTGGTGACACCACCGCTATTAACACAACCAGAAAGAGACGTCCAGCAGGTCGGGTGCCCAAAGCTGCTGCCAGTAACTGGCCGAGCGGGAAGGAGCCGACACTGAGTGAGGGCCCCGCCTTTCCCGGCCTCCGTCTCTTGCCCCTGAGGTTCCTGCCTCTGCAGAATCCTGCCCCCACCGCCGAGCTGTGGGCAGGCTGGGTGCCACCACAGCCTTGGGGAAGTGGTATCGGTGGCTGGTAGGCCGTGCACCTGGGGCAAGACCATGTCCTCCAAGCTGAGCCACGCTTTTTGAGGCCCGGTTAATGTTCCAACAAGTGGTGGAAAGGTTGTCCCAATCACTGCTGGGCATGGTAGATAGGTTCCCTCCCAGGGAGGCTGGCAGGGAACCATTGGCATCGGAGTTGGGCCTTTGTTGGGCATCTGCTGGGGCTGAGCCAGCCAAACTGGGGGCTGGGTGACGTGGCCTTGCCCTTGGGGGTGCTTTTGAGGCCTGCTAGAACAGTGCTGTCCAGCTGTGGCACAAAGCAGTGCTTGTGGAAGTCCATGCTGCCTGGTTAGACATCAGAGTAAGGGGGTGGGGGTGGGGTGCTGGTAAACAGACACGGCCCGGGGATGGGGGACGTTAATGCTAGGAGGAGCCATGGTGGTGGTGGGAGAAGGTGACAAAAGGGGGAGGAACAAGGGGACCCATAAGTCCAGCGAGGAAGGCCCGGTAGGAGCTTGGCTGTCCCTCCAAAGGTTTGAGAAGACCCAGAAGGCCCCTTGCCTGGTTCACTCTTGCCAAGCTCCTGCCTCAGCCCCAGCCTCCCCCTCACCCCTCAGTCAAGATAACCTTTCCTCACGGTCACTATTTATTCTTCGTTCCTTTTCTTTTTGTAAGAAACAGTCACAAAAACCAGTGCAAAACCGTCAGTGTGGGCGTCCTGTTTTATATTACAAAAACTTCTCTTGGTATAGAATATAAAAAAGGGGGGCTCACAGGAAATAAACATGATAAATTAGCTCTGCTATCTACTGCGAGGAACATTTACAGTTTTCAAAATAGACTTTCGACATAGGACCCACCAGGGAAAGGAAGGGGGCTTCTTGGGAGATTGGGGTGCTGGGGCCTCAGCTGGTTTGGGGGATCCTGTCTGGGCCCCTTAGGCAAGGAGGGGGGAGGGGAAAAGGGAGGCTGGGGGGGACCCCAACCATCAGACCCTAATTTTCTTCCCCAAGAGGTGGCAGAGCAGGAAGGTGGCCTCCAGTACAGAGTGGGGTGTGTGACAAAGTGTAAGGTCTTTCCGAGCACTTGGCCAGTTAACAGGGGTCAGAGGAAGCCTCAGCGCTGCACACCCCCCAGCAGTCCCAAATTGCCACCTGCACCTATGATGGGCTGTTGTGAGTGGTGCCTGATTGGGGCCAAGCTCACCCTCTCATCGTGCCCCACCTCGGGATGGCCGCAGACAGCCATGCAAACAGCTACCAGCCTGCGTTCATGCTGCAGAGCACAGACCCCTACTTCCCCTTCCCAGCTCCAGGGTGTGACCAGCGGGGGGCAGATCAGGGCTCCTTGGCCCCTTTCTGGAAAGCCTTAGGGGGTGAGAATCTCGCATCCGTCCTTGAGCCCACCTCAGCCACGCCAGGCGCTCCTCCTCGGCCTGCCCATCCTCCCTCTCACGGGGCTCCGAAGGCTTTTCTACCTTGAAGGTCCCAGATTCTGGGCAGTGGGGACCAGATGGGGCCCAGGAGCCTGAGAGGCCCCTGGGCTGGAGCCACACAGCTGCCCAAGTTGACCTTAAGCTGAAGGGTTTTTTTGTTTCGGTCAGCCTCACATCAGCCATTTGCTTCTGCCAGGAAGTTGGAGCTAAGCTTGTGGGTGGCTCTAGAGAGGGGCAGGCCCCAGGCGGTTCTCAGGCTGGGCTGGAGTAGGAGCTGTCTGCCCCCCACCCCGGGTACTGGGCATGCCCAGTCCACATCACTTGTGGAGTTGCCAGAGCAGGCTGTTATAGGGACTAGCTCAGAGACCAGGAGAGAGGGCTAGGATTGGTGAGGACAGCAGGAGGGTCAAACCAAATCTACAGCAGGCACAGAGCTCTGGCTGCATCTCAGATGGGGGTAGGTGACAGAGCAGGGGAGTACTGGGCTCTAGGCTGCTGCTTTGTTTCCCAGTGGCTGGAAACCTGGGGGGGAGGCTAGAAGCTGGCACAAGGCCTGTGAGACGGAATAGGCTCTTCCCAGACCCTGAAGAGAGACAATGGAAAGAGGAGAGTAGGTACCACACTGTCCCTCCCATGACCATACCTGTGGCAGACATCACCAATCAAGCTTAAGTTGTTTGGCAGACATCACTAATCAAGAGTACGCTCTTCTTCCCCACTGAGCACAGACCATACCTCTGATCCTCACCACAGCCTCCAGCAGTCACTCTTGATTGATCAGGTTCAAGGCATCTTGCAATACAGGTGCCAACACTGGTCTCGAATTTGAGACCTACGTATGAAGGGCTGATTTGTGGGTTCTGTGTGGGTGTGAGTCTGTGGGAAACCTCCCTGCCAGACCTGGAGGGAACACTCAGAAATGTGCTATGGACGGTGAGGGGACAGAAAGCCATGTCACAGCAGAAATGATGAGATGCCCTGGGGTTCGTTAGCCTGGAGATAACAGGGGAACAATGTGTGGTCTTAACACTTCGGGAAGAAGCCAGAGCGTGTGGGATGCGTTGGACGGAACCACAGAAAAACAGAAACCTTTCCTGTGTATTCAGCTGATGCTAAAGTCAGAGCAGTCTAAAGGCAGCAGCCTGTCTTGGGAGGTAGTAAGCTCCCTGTCCTTGGAGGTGTGCAAGAAGGTGGAGCAGTCTTGGCAGGGATCTTGCAGAAGACATCCAAGCCTCAATTCTGAGTGGGGAGAGGAGAACCACATGATCTTGGGGGTTCCTTCCAGCCCCGGGAGCCAGAGAGTTGGAAAACGGGACAGCTTGTGAGGAAAGGCAGGCAGTGCAGAAAAGGGGCTGGGGTGTGTGTACGTGTGTGTATTCCTGGGGTTTAGAAGTGTGGGAAGGTGGGAGAGAGGGCAGAGTCCAGAATTTTCTTAGCTGTGGAGCCAGGAAGAGGCAGTTCCTGACCATCCTGCCCTCTGTCTTCTGGGGTAACCAGGATGCTGAGGCCAGGGTCGGGTGTGAGCAGCAGGTCTGCCGGGACCAAGAGCCTGGGAGGGAGTGACCGGCAGTCTGGGGATGGCGGGGTTCTTGTTCAGAACTGTCGTGTGTGTACTGTGGGCTGTGAATGAGAAACTGCCCCTCTCGCTCGGCTTTCTGGATTATTCGGTCCAACAGATGGGGGAAGCATGGACCCTACCAGCTGGGCCATTCGTGGATCCAGTGTCTGCAGCCCCCTCTCGGCCCCAGTCTGAAGCAGGGACAGCGCCATCCTCCGAGGACCAGGGACTTCACGTGGGTTCCAAATCCTTAAGGACGGCTCTTCTTGGGGCCCCTGGGCTTTGGCAACCTCTCTCCACAATTTCCTTTGGCTGCCTTCTTGTCTTAATCCTTACTTTCTTGGCGTCGGGTCCTGAAGCTAGGAGTTGACAGCCCAGGTCCGGGGCTGCCAGATCCGTCTGGGCCGAGGATGGCGCCTGGCTCTGGTGTTGCTTTGGTCTCTAGTGCAGACTGCGTCCTGGTGCTGGGGCCCCTGCAGAGAGCCCGCAACACTACTCTGGAGTCCGGACAGGCGACATCAGTCCCTATTTTTGTCTTCATTTTGTTTAGTTAAAAAAAATAGCTATTTTCCTCTGCCCCTTCTCCTGGCCATCACGATGGCCTCACCTCCTCCCCCAGGGCCTAGAGGGCAGAGGTGTGGGGGAGGGGAGGGCATTGGGTGCTGGGCGGTGGTGGGCAGGGTGAGTCTTCAAGCTGCAGGCCACGCCCTCTACTGGATGCCCCGGAAGAGGCACATGGCAAAGATCATGGCAAAAAGCTGCAAAGAAAGTAGGAGTTGGCTGGTCAGGCTGTCTGCCCAGGGGCAGGAAGGGGGCTCACCCATCACTCTTGGCACGCTCCTGCTGAGGGGAATCCCTGACATTCCCCTGGGGGCCAGCCCCTCCTGCCAGGCACTGGTCCCCTTCATGCAGTGCAGTCATGAAAAGAAGCGGGCTTTGGACGTGGATTCAAACCCAGCTCCTCCATTTGCCAGCAGCAAACTGGGACCAAACACTTCCCCTCTCTGGGCCTGAGAATGTATCAAGAGCTTACTGGGTGCCTGGGAACAGTTCTAAGTGCTTTCCCAGAAACATTTTCACAGACCAGGAAGCCAGACACAGAGAGGTCATGCAACCTGCCTAAGGTCACACAGCTACCATGGGGGGCATCCAGGGTAAAGTCTAGGCCTTCTGACCATACTCATTGCCTCGTACCCTCCCCCTTGTAGCTCACAGGAAGGTGGTGAGATTGAAGTCTAAGGAGATTAACAACGCAATGAGGCCTGTTACAGAGTAAATGCTTACTGAAAAGCTACCAGGATTGTTAGTAACAGGCAAGGACGATGCAGCCTTTCCCCAGATTAGGAACACAATCACTGAACTTGTCTCAGGGCCCTGGGGTGGGTCGGTGTGCAGAGACCTGGACTCAGGGATGCTCACTGATTCAGACTGGCTGATGCCCCCATGCCACAGTGCTTCCTGCAAGTAGCACAGGGCACAGCCCCCAGACCACAGGCTCCTAGTTGAATCTCCAGGAGGGGCAGTGGAGCGGGGGAGGCAAGGCACATGGTAAAGGTCCCTGTCTCAGAGCAGGGTTCTGCCTCCCACAGGGGCCACAGCTGGGCTTGCGGTCCGGGTGTGAAGACAGTGGATCAGGGACGCAGACACTGCTTAATGAGCCCCTACCATGCGCCGGGCAGAAGTCCTCATCACCTGTAATCCCCACAGTGCCCTAGGGGCAGGCTTTTAGCCCCATTTTGCCGATAAGGAAGCTGTGGCTCAGGTGTCCTGTGTGTAGGGAGAGGCAGAGCTGGGAGTCGAACTCTAAAAGCCCAGGTTCTTCCTGCAGGGGACCCACACCTGCGATTTCCCGAGGGTCTGGCCCAGAGTGACGTTTCCTGTTCATTGTTTCCTCCCAGGAGAGGGCTTGACCACCTAGAACAGCGCTGGCACACAGTTGGGGTTCAGTCTTTGCTTGATGAATGACTGAATAAATGACCCCTCCCTCTCCTCCATCCTCAATAGCTTCCACAAAACCGCTCTAAGCACGGCTGTAGGACACAGTAAGAAATTAAGCTAGGCCACGTTTACAGTGCCAGGTGGGAGGGGGAGGCTGAGGATCCGGCTGCCTGACTTTATTTCCCGCCCGCCCAGGCCCGGGTACACCCCTTTCTTCAGATGGGCGGGCATAGGGCAAGCTGTCCGTCCAACCTCCCAGAGCAGCGGATTTGAGACCCCGGAGAGTGGGGTAGAAGGAAGAGGGCAGCTCGGCCCGATGACTGAAGCGCCACCTAGTGGTGGCTGTGCCAGTCTGCAGCTGCCTTCCTTTTGAGGGGGCTGAGGGGTCAGTGCGCTCCTGGTCTTCACTGCTGGGTCTAAAACTGCTCTTGTGAGATTAACAAGGCCCCACAGGCCCTGAACACCCCACAGAGAGAGGGCTTGATCTAGAAGCACAGGCTGAAGCCCCTGTCTCAAATCAGCTGTGTCCATCCTTCAGTTCACTCTGGACCTTGGGCGGGATGTAGCGGGTGGGTGGAGTGACTCTCAGGGCCTGACCATCCGCACTGCCTAGAGACGTGCTCAGATGTGTCCAGGGTCCCATGGTGACTCTCAGGCAGCAGACAGGCACGGCCGGGCTTACCACCCCATAGTCCTGCAGTGGGAGACCCACTGAGTCCTGCGTTAAGGACCTGGAGACAAAGGTAGGCTGGGGGTGTGGGCTGTGAGGGATTTGCCCCAGACCTCGTGTGGGCATTTTGCTTCTGGGGAGCTGCAGAAGTGGGGTCTTTACTCACCTCGATGGCCAGCACCCCTATGGCGAGGGCTCCGGCCAGGTAGACATAGGTTTCGAAGGCATTGAGGATCACCGTGTAACAGCCCTGGCAGGGAAGAAGGAACAGTGTGAGGTCAGGAGCCAGCCTTAGGACCAGGTGTGAAGCCTGGGAACTGGCCCGTGGCCCCAAAGCCCAGGCAGCAGCAAGCCTACCCTGCTATACCGCTGTTGGGACAGTTTGGTGGGAAGCAGGAGGCCCATAAATGCAGCAACTTTGCAGCATTACACCAAAGACCCTCCAGGCCCGCAGGCAGAGCTGAAAACTGCGTCTGACTGCCACTGAATCAGCCACAGACCCTTTCTGTGTGTCTGCCACAGTGATTGGAATATTGGGAAATTTCCTATAAATATCTGGACTCCCTGCTGCTCTCAAAAAAATCAGAAGATCCAGCAAGGTAGGCTATCATTTCTCTGTGGCAGTACCTGTCAGATGGGACAAGTGCTCCCTGGGGGTCCACTGTCCGATCATTCCCTGTCATTCCACACCCACCCTCTCTACTCATTCTCATTTCCTGCCTTGCAGCTGAAGGATTTTGGTTTGCAGCCTCTGCCCTAAGGAAACACAGAGGATTCTTCAAGACCCAGCAAATATCTAACCTCCTCCAGGGAGACTTCCCGGACTAGCCCAGCTCTCACAGGGCCCCTTCTAAATGGATTGAATTCCTCTGCTATTACTGCTTTCTCAAGCAGTCCTCAGGAGATACAGACTGAGACAGAGATGGAGTCAGTGGGAGAGTGAAAGCAGGGTGGGTAGAGATGGCAAGTGCTCATGCACGCCAGCAAGAACAGAGCCAGGAGCTGCCAGCAGGTGACTGCTACCCCATCTGACGCTGAACACCTCACGCCTTGGTCATCTTCATGACCGTCTCCCTCCACCTGCACATGCTGACCAGAGACTGCTGCAGGATAGTTGCCTTGAATGAAATGTATTTTTAAAGGGGGAGAATTTTCTTTTATGAGAACCCGCATATTCTTTGGGTGTAGCCAGAGGACCTACCTTCCTTTCATTGGAGTTCAGTGGTAAATAGGGCTGGTGGACTAACTCAACACTACAGACAAGTGCCTCTGCCCTAACTCCTGACAGCCAGGTGACCGAGTGCTGGCCAGTGAAAACTAGGCAGAGGTCTACTGGGGCTTTCTGGGAAAGAAACTGGTGTTACCCTTTACCTTCTTTCTGTCCTGAACATGAGTTGGATGTCTGGAACCATGGCAGCCATTTTGCCACCATGAAGTGCTAAACACAAGGAAAGGCCACAGGGATCACAGAGACTGGGCCTTGACTGACATGACAGAGCCACTGATACATGTGAGAAGCCACTGTCTTCCAGAAGTCTTAACATGTGTGAAACACAAAAGCATTTTCTTAATCCCCTTTAGTTGGGATTTTAGTTACTGGGAATCAAACATATTGCTCCCTGACTCAAGACTGTGATGGGGATGTGAGGCAAAGTCAAAACATGCATCCTGGACTTCAAATGAGCTTTGGAGAAAAAACAGATAGAGTCTCTTGGCAGAGGCTTTTAAAAGGGAAGAATACTCAGGAGGGGTGGATGTCAGTGTCTCAGAAAAGGAATCGCAAAAGTCAATCTCTGATAAGCCTCATGAGGAACGGGGAAGAGTCATTGTAAAGAACTAATGGAGCTGCACAGGGACCTGTCTGATGAGCTTCGACTTCAAGGCCATGCCCAGGAGTGGGAAGGAAGCATCACAACGGAGGATGAATCCAGAAACAGGAAGTATGTCAGGATGCAGCCCTAAAAGAACGGGGCCCGTGAGAAGCCTCCCTGAACAATTCACAAGTGGCCTTAGGACATTAGGGCAGGTTTAGGATATTGGGGCAGGTTTGGCTGTGGGCAGCAGGTAGTCCTAACGGCAGCTTCTTCAAGTTAGAAGTCTGTCTTTATCGCCTCCGGAGCTGTGCTGGCCGCTCTGCTCCATGGGGTTGTCCGTGGCCCAGGCTCCTTCTATCTTGATGCTCTGACATTCTAAGGGGTCACCCACCTCTGCAAGTACTGAGATGGCTGTCACCACTAGCTAGGGGCGGGCACAGCGCTTTCTCTTAAGGACATGACTCAGCTGCACAGATCACTTCTGCTCACCACCCTTTGGCTAGAACTTGGTCATGTGGCCCAGCTGCAAGGGAGGCAGGGAAGGGCAGCCTTTATCTGGTGGTCATGGTGTCTTATAAATCCCCTTTCCAAAGAAGAATCATGACCTGAGCCTGGGGACAGACAGCAGTCTCTGCCTCTGTATCGGGAATCTGAGGGCTAGAGAGTGTGTCTGGGCCAAGGTGACACAGCTGTTCACAGCCCAGACCTGGCTGACCTCACAGCCTGAAACTTCCCCCACGTCCTGCAGCCTCTCCTCAGGGCTGGGACCTAACCCCTGGGGCGGCCGTCCCTGCCCCAAGCTCACAGCGGCCTGATCCCAGGACCTTTGTCTCTTTGTTTAAGTTTCTTTCTCCCAGTACAGGAATACAGGGAGGCAGGACTGTAAGGGGCAGAGGAATATGGCTCCCAGGGCCTTGTGAATCCTTTGACATGACGTGGGCAGGTGCGGGGGAAGGGAGTGCTGAGTTCATGAGGCAAAGCTGAGGCTGGAAACAGCCTCCCCAGAGGGCCAGGGTCAGGCCCAGCCCGGCTGTCCTCCTTGGGACTCTCAGAGGCCTGCCTGGAGCCCTGCTCCCACCCCACCCCACCCCACCCCAGTCCCGCCTAGCCCCTCAGGCAGTTTTCCTTATAGTGACATTATGACTTCATGTGAAGTTATTGCTTCACGTGAAGTTATTACTTATTTGCTTCTTGCTTATCATCTGCTCCCTCTAACTAGACTGTGAGCCCCACAGGAAACAGGGGCCTTGTCTGCTGACTCCAACTGGGTCCTCTGCATCTGAAACTCTGCCACGAGATCCTCATTAAAGGCCTACTTAAATGAGGGGCATAGGGTTCAGTTCACCTCATTCTCCCCCCGCTGCCCCGACTAGTCTGGTCTTATACACACACCCGAGGGGCATGGGGACCAGAGGGATCAAGTCCAGGGGCAAGGTCTGTCTCACGGAGGGGGCAAAGCAGGGGTGGCCCTGGTGTCCCCCAGAGATGGCACACGCAGGAAGGGAACGGGCTTCTTCTGAGTTTGAAATGAAATCCTTGGGTTGTAAAAGAAGCCAAGAAGTCAAGGAGCTCCCCTGACCTTGGAGGATATGGTCAGGGAAGCCTTGCTCCCTTGGGGTCTGGAGGCGCTCACACGTGGCACATATGAGCTTCCCCCCAAATAAAGTGCACGGCTGAGGAGGAGCCCCCACTGTGTAGTTCTGGTTCTGGCCCCTGAGACCTGTGTTGCCTGTATTACTACTCAGGGAGTGTTCTATGTGGAACACTGGAAAACTCCTACTCACCCTTTAAGCCCAGCCAAAATGCCCACTCCTCTGGCCCGTGGCTTCACAGGACTGTCTGCCACCCTCCTCCTTTCCCCACTTTGGTTGGATCTCAGGGGTAGGGATGGAGCCTTCATCAGCCCCCATATCACAGCCAACACTTCCATGGGATTCCCCGAGTGCCCTCAGACCCTCTGGGCCCATGTGGCTACCCACCCAGCTCTGGCCACCTGAGTCCAGATGGACTGGTTCCCCCTGCCAGGGAGGAGCAGGGCCTGGTACCTGCTTGTTCAGGAACAGGTCCCTTCCCAGGAGGCAGTCCTCCCTGCTCAGCAGGATCCCATCCCGACTCTGGGGTTCTCTCCGGCAACAGGCCTCTGGCACCTCGTCACTGTCCAAAGTCAGGAGTCGGAAAACTGATGCATATTTAAAGTCTTCAGGCCCATTGACCCCACAGCAACCAAACTAGGAGAGCAAAGAAAAGGGTGGATGGGAGCTGGACCCAGGTACAGGGATGCAGAGACAGACAGACAGACTCTCCAAAGGCCACTGTGAGGCAGCTTGGTGGAGCGGAGTCAAGACCCAGGTGTGGGCTTGGCTCCACCTACTCCTCCTGTGTGACCCTGGGAAAGTCACTTAGCTTTTCTGAGCCTCTAGTGTCCTCATCTGTAAAATGAGGGTGGTGGTAACAATTCCTACTTCACCAGGCACTTAGTCAGCACTCAGTAAATAGTTGCTATGATTACTATCCTTGATGACAGTTACAACTGCTTGAGGACTCAAGTTAGGGATAACAAACAGGTTTCACCCTGAGTTTGGACTGTGATCTTCGGGCACTGGCTGCCCGGGATGCTGTGCAGATGCCGGTGCTGAGGCTGGGTCTGGGCTTGGTGGATCAGTGCCTGATTGATTATTAATGTCTGCATGGGCACATGATCAAGGCGGGCTCTGAGGACCAGACACTGGCTGCACTGGGATCAGGGCTCTGAATGCTCACGGCGTCCCTGGGGCCACTCACTGTGATCATGACAGAGTTCCAGGTGGCAGAGAAGACATCTGTGTCGTTGTTGCCCTGGTAGTGCTTGGTGAGCTCCTTGGTGAAGAACTCGCGGGTGAGCTAGAGGCAGAGGGAGGGGCCGGCTGAGATTCAGGGCAGTTTGGTGCAGCCCCGCTCCCTGGCCTCTCCCTTGATCTGCTTTTCCGGAGGGAGAGGGAAGGCCTCTGGGCCCTGGTGTCAGGGATCCTCCTCCTGAACTTGGGGTGAGGGGCCCATACCCCCTACTTCCCGGGCCTGTGCCTCCCTGCATCGTCAGATCCCCAACGTGAAAAGGAAGTCTACCCACACAGCCCTCAGCAAGCCCGAGGCCAGGGCAGCCTGGGAACCTCCACTGGCCCTGCACTCTTCTCAGAGGGAAGGCGTATCCAGGGTCGGGGGCTCACCCCTTGTGCCACCCCTTCCACCCTGAGCTGTTTCTCAGACAGAGCTGAGCGGATGCGCTGGGTCCCAGGCCCTGAAGAAGCTGTGGTGTGCAGAGGTGGTCTCTGCACATCCACCGTTTCCAGAGATGTCCCCGGAAGTCATTGCTCCCCTCAAGATATTCCCTGAAGGTCTGACCACCCTCCTCCGTGCTGCAGGGAAAGGGCAGGGCCCCGGGTGGGGCTGGTGCCCAGCAGAGGGAGACCGTCCAGGCACCACTCTCTGCCCACAGGCTGCTGTCCCCTCCTCCCCTGTGTCTTCGCCTGCTCACCTCCCAGGCCAGCTGGTGTCTCTGGCCCCCTGGCCCTTCCTCCCTGTCCTCTGTTAGTTTCCAGGCCCCCTTTGCTTGTGAGGTTTGGCTCAGACAGACTCAGGGGAGGGAGCTGGAGTCCCACGTGGCTGGATCTCATCTCTCTGGGATAAGATGAACTATGGGGGCAAGTTGCCCAAGTTGGACACTTACCAGGGCCTAATCTGAGACTTCTCTGCCCTGTCCTGCACATCACACATTCTGTACTTGGGGGACAGCCTCTCTGACTATTCCCCAGACTGTCCAGTGATTTATTGCTGGGCAAAATGTGGAATGGAAGATTCTGGAACCAGATGTGGAGTTGCAACGGATGCTTTGGAAGAGCAGAGACCCTTAAAGTTTCTCTGACTTTGGCCTTCTGGAAAAGCCTTTGCAAGAAGAGGCTTGCTGGGGTCTCTCTGGGCTGCGGGGCCTCGCTGGGGCGATCGGTCATGGTTTAGGCTGCAGTTGCTGGATGGGAGGCTTCTGATTCTGTGAGACCCTTTGAGGAGGGAGGAGCTGGCCATGAATGGCCACCGACCTCTCCCTGGAAGCAGGGGCCAGGGATACACCGGGTCCAGTACGTACATTTTCCCTGAAGATGAAGGCCAGGATGGCCGCCGAGAGCTCTGCCAAGAAGATGATCAGGATGAACAGGAAGAACTGCAGAGAGAAGGGGGCAGCTTGTGAGCCCCAAGGGCAGGCAGGAAGGGGGCAGGTGACTGCTCGCCAAGACACCCTTTCATCTGTCACACAATTGACACTATGTACTGATTTTGTAAGATTATGGAACTTAACTGCCATAAGCCAGACATTTTTCATAATAAGCACATCAACAATCCATCTTTGACAAGGTTACAATATAAATATGGAAAAAGTAAACATATAAATATGCCTTCTGTGCAAATGGCACCCCTCGGATAAAGCCCATTGGGCAGTGCACAGTCTGAACAACCCTACTTGGCAGTCCTGGAAGGAGATCAATGTCGAAACCTGTTTGGGGCCCTTCCAGGTGGACTGTCCAAGCAGTAGGAATCCTGAGGTACTTGGGGATCCCTAATTGGCTTCCCCTGACCCCCTATCCCCTGCCACTAGCCCCAGGGCCACCTCTGCCTGCCCGGCTGCCTTTCATTTTTGTGGGAAGCAGGAGGTGATGTTAACCTTCAGCTGCAGTAAAGGAGCAAGATTGGAGGAAAGGTGGCTTGTCTATCAAAATCCGAGAACCTGGGGGCTGGGAGTTTGGAAACTAACAGCCCCCCCCACCCCGCTCTACTCACTGCATTTCTCAGTGTTGCCCAAATTAACCATGATGCCTCTGGCCTCAGGGTCCGCAGGCTGTGCTCCCTCTGCTGAGAAAGCCCCCACCCTTCCTTGCCAGCTCCTCATTTTCCAGACCCAGTTTGGCCCCAGCTCCTTCCTGGCTCCCCAACATCACTGTGCCCTGCAGAGGTGTCGCAAGGCAGCTGCTGTGCCCCCACGACATCACTACCATCAGCACAGAGGCTGTGACTCAGCATGCTGCGTTCCCGACGCCTGGACAGCACAGGTGTCGGTACACGGCTATCAGATGAGTGAATGAATCCATAAGAGACCAACTCACCATAATGACCTTGCTCTCTGCTACCCTTCAGGCACTGGTCATGTCACCTGGAGGCCACCAGCAGGGTGCACATGGAGACCAGCTTGGGTCACAGTCCTTGGAACTGCCAGCCCACACTGCACATGCCTGGGCTGGAAGGAGGCGAGGGGTCCCGGGCTTGGCGTGGGGACACCTCAGCCCACCCTGCCTCATTTTGTGACCTGAGACAATTGCTCAAACCCCTTCAAGCCTCAGTTTCCTCATCAGTGAAATGGGGATAACAACACCCACTTCCCAGGGTCACCGTGGGAATAATGAAGTAGCGGATGTGTGTTCCGCGGGTCATCAACGAGGATGAGCAGAGCTTGTCGCTGAGGCTCTCGCACATGGACTAGGAGCCCAGGAGCCAGCTCACGTGCAGCTCCTTCCTCGGCCTCCAGAGCCGGGCTCTGGTGCACACTCCGCTCCGGGTTCCTCATAGACACGTAGGGTGTTGACGATGCCCTCGGACCTCTCTCCTGGATTGTATCTCATCCTCTCAGGTTTCTGTCACTTTATCCTTGTCCTAGAAAGACTCCAGTCATATTCCCTCCCTGACTTTTCAGCACTAACAGCGGCTGCCCCGTAGAGGTCCTGAGGTTTCTCTAAACTCCTTGGGCTATGGGGTGATCACTACCGGGGAGAGCTTAGCATGGATGTCAAGTTGATCTGTCCATGATCTGGACATCTCCTGGACTTGCCAGGTGGCTGTTTTGTTTTTTAAATGCCCAAACCCCAGGAGAGTCCCTGGCCTCAATTGATCAGCTGGCACAAGGCATGCATCGTTCACCCCTCAGCCGCAGGGTCAGGGGGTCTCCTCCGGTTCAAGCTCATGGTCTCTGGTCTCATAGAGGTTTGCTTGGCATCAGAACCTGAAGCCTGTTCCACAGTCTCTTTTCTCTTTAGCCCCCAGAGAAGGAAACTGACTTTTCCTTCCAAAGGGGCGCAGTTCGAAAATTTGAGAGCAAATCCTGTCCTCTTAATCCAGCTCTTCTCAGAGCACCACACTACCCCCTCTCTTTCTCTGCTGAAGAGCGAGGTTCAGTACTGGCCCGGCAGTGGCTCTGCTGAACTCTGGGGCTCTGGTTGACAGGTCAGGGGCAACCTTGCTGCAGTCAGCTGTGTGTGGTGACCTTGGACTGAGGGTGGGAGGCAGAGCTCCCCAACCAGGGAGGAGAGTGACAGAAGGCTTCCTGTACCCAGGCAGGCTGCCTGTGGCCACGATACTTGCATTCCACTTGGCCAGCCCCAGCCCCACTCCACTTCAACCAGCTGGCCTTTGGGCTGAGAGGTATGTCCCCCATCCCTGCAGCCTCTCATCCCCATGGCAGTGGGCGAGGCCCATGGCAGGGCTCCTGGCACCTCCGTTTGGCTAGTGATGGGTGGTCACAGCGTTCTATTTCATGTGGCCTCCACGGAGCCCCACCCTGCCCTCTGCCCTCTCAGTGGAGTTGCTGGCGGTCCTCAGGCTGGCAAAGAGCAGCCTCAGACATGGTTTCCACCCTGGCAATGTGATTGAGCTGTCTCTGGCTATCGATCGCGGCTTACACAGTTATAAACTATGGATGAGACAGAACTCGTGAACTCCGCATGCTTGTCACTCTGGGAGCGTGCGTGCACTTTCCAGGGGACTTAGCACCACTTCAGCGAGATGATGCAGCTGAAGTGCTGTGCACAAGACTGGCACGACGTGAAAACTGCTCAGATGGTGGCTCAGAACCAAGAGGAACCACGGCCTTCCTGAAGACAAGTGCTGGCGTGGGCGTTCTCCAGAAGAACAATAGCTACCACCTATTGAGCGCTGAACACCTAAGTGCTGTGGATCTTACATGGATTTGAACCCTCTGGGCGCCTGGGGAGGCAGATGCTGTGATCATCAGCACCTCTGCTTTACTGATGAGGAAACTGGGACCCTGAGAGGGGAGAACTTGACCAAGCTGGCCCAGCTGGTAAGTGGTACCGCTGGGATGAACGTGGGAACTTTGCTTCCAGAACACAGCCTCCCAACACCATGTTATCCTGAACCCATAAGAGCTTCCAGGTCTTAAGACTTTCAGATGGCCTGTGAGGTCCCTTGTGGATCAATGCCAATTCCTTTAGTTCCACGTTTTTCAAATGCTTATCTGCGCCAGGAACAGAGTTAAGTAAGACACACATTTTCTTACTGAACCATGATTACAACACTATGGTTGGGAAGGAAGTGTTATTATCTTCATTTTACATATGAGGACTCTGAAGTTCAGAGAGGCTAAGTAACTGGCCTCAGGTCACACAGCCAGGAAGTGGCAGAGCAGGGATTAGAATCAGACTTTTCTGACTCCAAAGCCCCTGCTTTTATCCATACTTCTGAGACTACCTTCTCTCTGTTCCTTCATTCCAGGGCTGTTTATTGAGCACCTACTCTGTGCCAGGTACTGTGCTAGGGACCAGCAAACAAATCCACACAAGGCAGATGGGGTCCCCATCCTCATGGAGTTTCCATTGAACCAAGAGTCATGATTCAGGAATCTTTTCAAAGCATAAGATTCATGAGACGAAATTTAAGAATGAACCTGGCAACTCATTGATGGGGAAAGCGGGCTTCCCCAGAGGAAGGGAGTCTGCAGATCTCCTGGCCATTGCTCCCACCTGGAGCAGGGCCCCTCAAGCACAGGGACCCAGGGGTGACTTGAGTGTGAGTCGCCTGAAGGAAAGTGCAGGGCTGTGGGGCCAACATCAGTAAGTGTTGCTTCTGCCAACTTCTCCGGCATGAAATAATTTCCTCCTGCTTAACAGGGCTACTACTGGTTATTTAGAGGGGATCCCCCTGTGCCCCGCCGTAGAGCTTGTCCTGATGCTTTCTGGGGCTCCCCCTAACCGGGGCCTTTCCCAGAGTTTGTTCGCCTCGAGTTAATCTGACCTCATCCCATTTGCCTAAGGACACATTCGCCAGTAGTTCCTGAACATCAGATTTACAACACTTTGCTTTAGGATGGGAGAATTAACAGAGGGGTAAGAAACTGCTATTTTGCCTACTCGTGAGCATTTCTAGACTTTTCTAACCTATCTGCCTACAGCACGTCTGCTTTTAGTTCTCATTTCTAATAAATATTTACCAAATGTACATACTTTGTGAGCAATTCAGCTCTTTTATCACTTTCAAATTACACTCGTCTCTTTTTGCTGTTCTCTTTTCCAATTTAGCATGTTTTTGTTATAAAATATTTTAAAACTGTGAATCTTTAAATAAATGGGCTAAAAACATTCCTTGAACTGCTCATAGGTAAGCAACCAGGAAAAAGGGGATGCCACAAATGTCAGTAACAGGCTAAAATTGTCCTATTGTACAAGAAAGTACTGCAACATTGATCAACGAGAGTGTTTGGAAAATGTCTTCAGAAAAGTTGATCATAGGGTGACGTGGATATTAGGCTCATTGTCCCTGGGCTAAGGGTCACCAGGACACCACAGGGTTTAGCCTCAGAGCAGGGGGAGGGGACGCCCAGCTAACTCTGTTCCCAGGCCTCCTTTGTGGCAGGTCTTTGAGCCATGGCTCCAGAGGTGGCTAAAGTCGCTCCCACCTGGCCTCTCTCAGGACAAGTCCTCTCTCCCTCCCCGATGGTGGAGGAGGCATCTCAGGCTTCTCAGAGGAACCCAGTGGCTAGGAAGGGTGAGACTTGGTGCCTCTCTTCAGCTGGAACCACCCCACAGCCAGTCAGGTTGGAGGGGAAAGTGGTCCTTTTTATTTCTTTGGTCATGACTCTTTCTGAAAACCTTCCAGAAGCTGTAGTGGCTCCAAAAACACGCATGCACACATACCACACACACATACAACACACGTGTACAGGCACACACACAGAGGCCCTGATGTAATGTTTTGCATGTAATTTTAGGTGCGTTTGGGACCACTTGAGTCCGTTCCAGATTAGGAGCCCCTGGGCCAGCCCTGTCTGAGAGACAGGAGACCTGGGTCCAAGAGTCCCCTGCCTTTGCCCTGCACTGTGACCTCAGGCCTGTGTGTGCTGGGGGAGGGGAGAGGGAGGGAAGGGGTGGGGAGGGGCGGGGAGGAGAAGAGGGTGGAGGGGGCAGTAAAAGGAGAGGCAGGGAGAGAGGAGTAGAGGCAAGTCAGGTTCAGAAGAAGATCAGGAAAGGCAGCAGGAAGCGAAAACAAGCGATCAAGAGAAAGGCAGAGAGAGACAGGGAGACAGAGGCAGAGAAAGAGCGATAAAAGAAAGGGAGACACATGGACTGAAGAGACAAAACCGAGGAAGAAGGCAGAAGGGAGGGGTGGGAAGGGGCGACATTAAGGTTCCGTGAGCCGGGAGGTCACAGCCAGGACTTAACTCTCTCTCCAGGGTCTTGGGGCAAGCCTCCTCCTGCCCCTGGGTCTCAGTGATGTCCTCATCCAGGGGCAGGCTCAGAGAGAGCCATTTAGCTGGGCCAGAGCCCCAGTCTGCTTCTGGCCCAGAGCCCTAGCCTGGTTTCCTGTCTTGGCTTCAGAGATGAGCCCATTAATGATGGATGAGCCCCGGGGGCCAAGGTGCAAGGGGGTGTTGGGGGAAGGGAGGTTTGGTGTGTCCTGGGTCCCAGACTCAGCTCCTTTCCAAGTCCCCAGGGCTCCCCAAGCCCAGACTTTTCCAAGCACCATCCGACGTGGTACAGAGCCCTCCACCAGGGGGCGCCCACAGGTTTCTTTGTTTCTCTCCAGATGAAAAGTTTGCAGTATTTAGGCAGCTGCCCAAGGCCAGAGGGACCCAGGGCTCCCGTGTCACACATTTCACAGCTGATTTCACTTTCTGTGACACAAGTGGGGGCTGAGCCGTCTGTTCTAATCTGGAGAGGAGGCATTGTGCCAGATCTCTGCCTCCCCAAGCCACTAGTTCTGGCTCATCGGTAGGAGTGGACAGGCCCCTTTTAAGGAAGTCCTCCGGCTGACAAGCCCACGTCACTGACCAGCCCAAGTCTCCCCATCACATAACTCCTGCCCCCCAGCCGCTCACCCATGAGGAATGCCTGCAAGTTGGCCCATCTACACGCACACTTTTCTAAGCTGGGCTGTTTTTAGCTTACCCTGCAGCAGGACAGCGCTCAATCCAGTTTTCCTGGCCCACAGAGCACAGGACCTTGTAGGGGAAGGAGCCCTGTCACCAAGGCCAGGGAAGCAGGCAGAGGCCCAGAGGACCACAGCCCGTGTGAATACCGAAGACCAGAGAAACAGAACATGCACTCTTGGCTTCGTCTGGTTCCAACCTACAGCTGAGCTGGTTGCCCCTCTCTTAACGAGCAGACGATAAAGCTCAGAGAGGCTGAGAAATTAGGCCAGGGTCATATCGTTAGTCACAGGACAGAGCAGGGCGCACACACGCACCCAGGCCTGCCTGCCCGCCTCATCCTCATAGACTCAATGGCCTCCCACTGCCTGTCCCCCAGGGAGGGGATGGCCACCCTTGGGCCTTGATGCAGTACCTAGTGAGCAATGTGGCCCATAATAGCAGTTCAAGGACTATTTATTTAGTGAATAAAGGACCTTCAGAGAGCATTGCACTTCTATTTTACAAGTGGAAATGCAAAAACTGAATGATTTATCCAATAGCTATCTTAGCTCTTTTACCACGGAGTTGTATATTTGAGTTCTTAAAAGCAAGCGGGTAAAAAAGCATCGTGAGTCAATGCTCTCGGTGGACCCTGCCTCAGAGAAGCCTGGCTGTTCAGACCTGGGGGCCAAGACCACTGTCAAGCTGGGAACAGCTCGCCCAGTCGGCAGGCGTGGGTCCAGCGCAGAGTCAGGATGGGCTGGTGTGGCTCCCGCTCCCGGAGGATGGACTGCTAGGCTCAGACCTCAGGGCAAGTCCCCCGCAGAGTGGACACAGGCCCCCCTGCCCACCCCAGGGCATCCGGGGTGGAGTGGGGGATGGGCACTCACAAACAGCAGCAGACACTTGTTCTCCCGGACGGCCCCACAGCAGCCCAGGAAGCCGAGCAGAAAAAGCAGGCCCCCCATGGCCAGGAGGATGTAGGCTCCCGTGATGAGCAGGGGGTTGGCAGCCACAATCTCCCGGAAGCCGGTGGGGTCCACCATGACCCAGATGCCGATGCCCAGCAGGCAGGCACCCCCAAGCTGCTCCCCGGGCCAGTCCAGAGTGGAGAGGAGAAACAGACACGGAGGTTAGATACACCAAACACACACATACACACACACACACACACACACACACACACACACACACACACACACACACACACACACACACACACACACACACACACACACACGTTTCCCCGGGAGGCCCTGGGGCGCAGGCGCCAAGGGCCCAGTGAACTGGGCGGAAACTCCATTTGTTGCCTGAGCCAATGTCCTGGCAGCACTCTCCTCTGCTTTGAATTTCCCTGTTTACCCTGACCTGAAGCACATCACACATCATCTAAGCCCAGTCTCTGACCCACGCCCCACCTCAGGCTGCCAAGAACCATGTTCTGTAGAGTTTACCTGCCACCTTATATTCTCCTTAAATGTCAGGGATGTGGGATAATGAGGTCATTCAGTCCAACCCTCTGATTCCACACTGAGTCCCATAGGGGGCTAATGACTTGCCCAAGGTCACACAGTAAATTCATGGCAGAGCCACGGCTGAATCACAGGCTTCCCTGACTCTAACCCTAAGGACCCTCACCAACTCCGTGAACATGCTCTGACTTCTGTGCTCTGCCTGCACCATGCTAGGGGCCAGGAAAGTACAGACAAAAGCCATCCTCTTTGTCCTCAACAGGAGCTCTCAGTCAGGTGGGGCTCCCCCACTCTCAAATCCGCTCCTAGAAAGCCTTGTTTATGTCTTCATCTCCTTGGCCCATCTCTCTCTGCTTTACTTATCTCTGGAGAGAGGCAGCTTAGTCTAGAGAAAGGGCTGTGTCATTTATTAGCTGTGTGACCTTAGGGAAGCAGCTTCACCTCTCTGAGCCTTAGCTTCCTCATGGTTAAAAGAAGGCATAAATTCCCACCTCCCAAGGTGGCCCCAAGGAATAAAAGGACAGAATGGATGTGAATGTGCTCAGAGGGTTCAATATACATCTGTTCCATTGGTCCTGGGCACAGACAAGTATTGGAAACAGATCCATTGCAGGAGAAATAGTTTGATGTTATCAGATTTTGAAGGTTAGGAAGAGTTTGAAATTCCTGTGTGATGAGAGGACCTGAGGGAAGACAGCAAACTGCTGAGCTCTGGCATGGCTGAGAAGGGCCTGTAAGCTCAGGGAGGAGTTGGTTGGTTTGGGGCAAGAGATACATTTTTAGGTGCAGTCTGGGCAGAGGTGTGACAGAGAGGCCTGAGGGACCCAGGGACAGCCAATGACAGAGTCTACATTTTGGTGTCTGCTGTGCAATGCCTCTCTCCTTGGTCTCCCCACAAACCTCCAGGAAATCCCCCGTCCTTCCTCCTGGCTGTTGGAGGTTTGGGGGTTTAACCACTGCAGGTAGAGTTCTGCTTCAACGTGGGGGTCAGGCCCCTCATGTCAGGTGGGGACCCTGGGGCTGCGCAGGGTCACCCAGGTCCCCAGCTTGGAAGTTAGGTCTAGAATTCCAGTTTGTGGGTCTCCCTACTCTTCAGGATTAGGGGCAGGGAAGGGCATCCAGGAGAGTTGCTGAAATGTATAAAAAATAAATGGAGACAGACAGACAGACAGAATCAGTCTTGACCAGAAGGGGCCTCCCTTTCATAGTGACTCCACCCTAGAGGAGACTAGTGGATGTCCACTCCTCCGGGTCTTCGCTGCACTAGGTCAAAGGTTGAGGTGGGGTCACGAGAGGACCCGGCTCTGCTCCGGGGCCATGCCCTGGGCCTGAGCAGATCAGGCACACTGTGCTGCAGGGCACTGGAGCTCTCGGGGCCTCTGCTCTGTCACGTACAGAATCTACAGGTTGGATGGAGATGGAGGCGACACATTCCAGGCACTTCCTAAACTAATCTTGCTTCATTTTCAATAACCCCACTGAGGTTGGTGATGAAGGGATGAAGATACTGAGGTTCAGAGAGGTAAAATGTGCTTCAGATCACGGAGCTGGTAGGGTGCAGAGATGGAACCCAGGTCTCTCGTCCCAGAGAGGTTTCAGATTTAATCAGGTGGCTGCATCAGCTCAGCCCATCCAGCTCCGATGTCCATAATTGCTCCAGGGGTCAGGGTGGGGCTCCCTGCTGCCCTCTGATCACCCCATCCCCCTTTCTCCCCAGTTCCCTACCAGGGGTCAGATCCTAAGACAGCAGCCAGGACCAAGGCCCCTATCCTTTTATTTTTTAGAGTAGCTGAACCATCCCAGAAGCTGTGCAAAATGTCTCTCCTGTGATGGTGGGCCCTAGGAGTCAGGGCATGGGGGGCACTGCTGGGGGGCCTCCCTGCCAGACTCCTGGCTGGGCAGCTAGAGCTGCTTCTGGCACCAGCCCTGGTTCCTGTCCCTGGGACTCAGCCCAGTGTGACTGTTTCCAAGCAGGAGTCAGTTCTGCCCACCCCACAGAGGCCTAGAAAGACCCGAGGCAAGTTCTGGGAATACTTACAAATATGAAGAAATTGAAAACAAACATTAGATACTTCATGCAGCTTAGACAGTCACCTTCCATGGTTCTCCACCTACAAAACAGCAAGGCCCCTTCAATCCTCCTGCTGGGGGATCCCCTCCAGAAAGAACCCTGGCCTCTCCTCCCTCCCCTCCTCCTTGGGGTGTCCCAGTGGCTGGCCTGCTCTTGTAGCCGGTGGGGGAAGAGGGCACTGATAACAACTTCTGCATCCCAGGGATGGTGCTGTGCCTTGTGGGAGCAGGGTTAGGAGCGAGAACTCATGAGCCAGCCTGCCTGGGTTAAAGCCCCATCTCTACCATTCATTTGCTGTGTGGTCTTGGGCAAATTATTCCACCTCTCTGAGTTTCGCTGTCCCCAGCTTGGAAATAGAAATTAAAAACAGAAGCTTCCTCCAAGCAGGGTTGGGAGGGTTAACTCACATAACACAATAATGGGCTTAGCACCACGTGGCAGGTGCTCAGTGGTGTAACATCATGATGTTACTTGACTGCAGATGTGAACTTTCTATTTGGTAGATGAGAAACTAAGGCTCAGAGCCTTGAGCGATTTGCCAAGATGGCAGAGTGGGATAAGAACCCAGGCCCGACAAACTTCCTACCACCCTACCTGCCCTCTGGCCTGAATGACTGACTGCCCTCTGAGGAGGGGTGTTGCAGGGGAAAGAGGTAGGGGTGCCTACCTGGGGCTCCAAGCCCCGCTCCTGGGACAAGACCCTCCCTCTGCCCTGACTCCCTCCATCATGAGACGTGCAGCTCCCACCTCCCCCCGGAGTCTCCCCTGTCCCTACCTAAGTGTAAGCTCATAGTAGTAAGTTACTGGATACAATTCTGTTCAGCTGACATTTATTGTGCACTGACTGGATGCCAGGCTCTGGGGCTTGAAAACAAGACGTAGCCCTTCCCCATCCGTGGGGGAAGCAGACAGCCTCTGTGATCACAAGGCAGCCCTCAAGGTACACAAGTCACTGTCATATTTAATACACAATAATCACTATTTTCACACTTTTTTTACCCAGGAGGACCTACCCCTTCCCCTGTTCCAGGCCTCATCCTCCCAGCAGGCGGTGGAGGGCTGAGATTCAGTGGGGACCCATGGGTATGGTGGGCCTGTTTAGCTAGCATCTCCCGGTCCCTGCCAGGCCCACCAGTTGTTAAAGCATCATCCTTGACGGTGGGTCATCCTTATCTCCTGTATCATCACCATGTCCAGGCTCTCTTCCTCCAGAACAGGTCCCCAGGCCAACCCAGCAGCCCTTCTCCGTCTCCTCCCCCTCTGACCTTCTAGAAGTAGCACCTAACCTGCATCTAAACACAGTGGTTCCAGGCACAGGCTCTGAAGTCAGACACATGTGGGCTCCAAGCCTGGCTCTTCACACCTCTCTCCCTCTGTGTCTTTGGTAAGTGATGTAACATTTTAGAGCCTCAGTTTCTTCATCTGCAAAATGGGCAATTATGACCTACACTGTGGCATGTTGTGAGAATTAAGAGAAGTCCTATGTCAGGGCCCCCCACGGCACCTGGCTTAGGGCGGGGTGGGCAGCTCTTACTAAGAACACACAACTTTACAGTCCTGGGTGACTTGATGGGTTGTCGTTGTCCATGAGATCAGGACCACAGGACAAGGACCTGCACCCTAGGCACTGCATGATGACCCCCTCTGCCTTGGGCACTTGGCTGATACAACTCCACACATCTGCTGAGACCTTGTGCTGCTTGGAAAGAGGGATGAGGACAGAAAAGAATGTTTACTGAGCAGCGACTCTTTGCCAGCCACTCATGAGCTCCATGAAGCGACTGCCCTGAATCTTTCAACAACTCCATGAAGCAGGAAGCACTGTGTCCATTTTACAGATGAGGACACAGGCCCAGAGAGGTGAAGGTGCCCAACATCCTGGAGCTTGTGAGCACGCCCCTCAGCCCACTCCAGATCCTGTGTTCCCTCTAGTCTGGGGGCAGCTGTTCAGGCAGAGAGACACCCGCTCTGCATATCACTTCCTCTCTGGCCCCAGTGACCTCATCTGCAAAGTGACAGAGGTGAAGTCTGGCCTGTCAGTTCCTGCCATCAGGCTCGGACTTAGGCGGGCCTTTGGAGGGCAGAAGGGGCCACCCCAGTGAGACGCTGGGAAGTCCGCAGGAGGCCAGGCTCGGGGCTCCTCTCTTGTCCACTCGGGCAAAGCTGTTCCCCAGGTTCAGATCTGGCTTCAGGTGGCTCCGGCTGTTTGGCCATTAAGGGACATAATAAATATGGCAGCTCATAAATGGGCTACCTGTATTTATTATGTACCACATTCATTAGATACTACATCTAACGGAGTGCTGGGCTCCCAGATGAATGCAGTCAAAGGAGACGTGACTCCTGGGATCAGCCTCAAAGAGGGGAGGCGGGTAGAAAAAGAGATGATGTGAGCTGGAGGGTGGGTGGAGATAGGGAACTCTGGGTTCCAGCCCAAGGCGGGGTGCACTAGTGGACAGAGGGCTTTGGAGCCTGACAGAGAATCAAATCCCAGCTCTGCCAGGCTTAGCTGGTGGCCTGGGGCAAGCACTTGAATGGCATGCATATGAGTTTCCTTGTCTTTAAAATTAGTATAAAAAATAATGCCTTCCTCATGATGCATGGAAAATACTGAACACAGAGCTTGGCACATGGTAGCTGATAACAGCAACAGCGAGTAACAGCTGGCTCCCCTTGATTCTGACTATATGCCAAAGAACATGCACAGTCTCATTTAATCCTCATAAAGCGCCTGGGTGGTAATGTCATTTCCCTTTTTTAGGTGAGGGAACTGAACCTCAGAGAGGTGGGACCATTTGTCTAAGGTCACACAGGATTGAGCACCTGAGCCAGGATTTGAACCCAGGTCTGTCTTAATCTGGAGCCCCAAATCTTAATCATCATTTTCAATGAATGCTAATTCCCTGGCCCCATTCATCCATTTTCCTCCAAACTTCAGGCCTGTCTTCACATCTCCTTTGCCACTTTATTTCTCATTAGCCAGGGGAGACAGCTTTCTGGGCCATCACCCACCGCGGGTCTCAGGCCCAAAGACCAACAACCACCAGCTCCTGCATCCACAAGGACTTTTGACTATGAGGACACATCTCCATGGCTAATTGGCTAGACAAGAGTGACAGGCACATGGCACCTCAAATCGTTGCCTGGCTCTCCACCCACCCACAGAGCCTTTTGGAAGCGAAGATCATCACCACACAGTTTCCTGATTTACCTTTAAGGAGAGTGGGAACATAAAATCGTCTCTGGAAGGTGGATTGAGAAAACAGTGGAGACCATTAAGTCCAAAGGCTTAGTTGTCCCTCAAGAAAGATGTTCAAAAGGCACTTACGAAGGAGATGTGCGGGGATGAAGGGGAATGCTAAGAGGAAATGACACGCACTCCCTGGGGCGGGGTGAAAGGTCTACTGAGGTTTCCCCATTCCACGGAGCTGACGGTCAGGCAGGGAGAACGGCAGTGTGGGTGCGGGCTGCAGGGTCACACAGGTCCTGGCTCCACCACTTTCTACCGTCGCGACCATAGACAAATCACATACCCTCCCGGGACCTTTGCTTTTGTGTCTGCAAAGTGGGGCCAGGAATGCTGATCTGCTGAGGGAATCCTGAGGATTTAGGATTAAATGAGAGCACACGTAGGGCGCCTCACTTTACACCAGACGCACAGTGGCTCCGCCCCTTCCTTCCTCCGCCCCGCCCAGCTCCCAGGCCGTCCTCCCACGGACCCTGGCCAAGGGAGCCACCATTCTCCGTGTCAGGAGAGGGGAGGACTCCGATGGGGAGGATTTCTCTGCGGAGAGAATGAGCGTGGTTGGTGGTTCTCAAACTGGGTAGCACTATCCTAAAGCCATTTTCAGGATTTCAAATAATAACTCAGAAATTATCCCCTCACCACCGGCTGGATCAAGGGGCAAGTGTCTTGGGTTTTGGAGCAATTAAACCCCACTCCCCCACCTCGGCAGGGAGGGTTGGGGGCTTACAGCTGGTTGTTTTATCATACAGCGTGACCCTGGATGCAACTGTTTCATGTGTAACAAAGCCAGGTGTCTAAGGGCTTTAAGGGGGTTTAAGGGGACCTTTTACGTGACACTACTTCATGTAAGCGCTGATTTAGAATCCAGCCCTTGAATAACTCACATCACCAGCATTTCAATAAAAGATGATGTTCTTGGTCATGAAAAGGTAGGGCAGCACTGGTCTGGCCCAACACCCTCACTGTGCAAATGGGAAAACTTTCATAAAAGGGAAGGGGATTTGGCCAAGTCACAGAACCAATTAGTGAGGGCTCTGGGCCCGGAGCCCTGTTTCCTGAAGCCCAGGCGAGTGCCCTGTGGATTCTCTACACACTCAAATGTTTTATTTATTTTGGTAGCATACACCTTCCCTTGTTAGGATGTCTGCTTAGAAAGGCATGGGCTTGTTTTGTTCACTGCCATATTCCTAGTGTCCAGGGCAGTGCCCGGCACATGTGGGTCCTCAGTTCACACATCTGAATGAATGAATGAATGAATGAATGAATGAATGAATAGTAGGAAAAGAGAAAAGAGCCATAAAGAATAGTAGGGACTTAGCAAATCAGAAAAAAAGACAAAGTCAGAGAGGGAAAGATGGAGAAAGACTGAGGAGACAGAGAAAGACAGACAGCAAAGAAGGATGTAGGAAGGGACAGACGGAGACTGAGAAAGATTTGATGGAGAGACAAGGTGGTGTGTGAGGGGGGCAGAGGTACACGGGGAGCAACTGCAGACTTGTCACCTGGGCAGTTCTTTGGGTGTCAGCAGGACAGAGTCTCCCGGTCACAGGGGTTCCTGTATATTTCTTTTATGGGCCCAGCCTGTCCTGTAAGAGAAAATATTCAGTTACTCTAGGAAGTCAATAAGGAGCAGCTATCTTCAAGAAGCTGTTTATAAAACCCCGTCCCCCCAGACACACACATTCAGGGCAAGGGCCTTGCTGATCTGGGCCCATTAGCGCTAATGAAAAGCTCTCAGCACCTGGTCCGCTCCAGCTGGGGAGGCCCACATGGGGTGCCCGCCTTCTGCCCAGATGGTGGTTCCCAGGTGCCCTTCCTGGGGCCGCGTGGGGAACCACATCTTCAAAAGATTTGCAGTTTCTGGCACGGGCTGCATCTCTGCTGACATGCTATGTGTGGCTGGTGAACCGGGAGGAGAGGATGGGTGTAGTGATCCATGCACCTGGATGCTACCTGGGCATCTGCAGTGATGCCTCAGCAGAGAGAAGGCCAGCACAGCCCTGTTCATCAAACACTCTCCCTGGAAATCCTGACTCCCAGGAGAGAGAAACTGGATGCTGGAAAGCATTCCTTAGCTTTGCATAAGGATCCACCAGAAGGCTCCTCTAGAGAGCCAGCTCTGAGTAGTAGAAATGAGGGCTTGATTTCAGCAGTCAAATGGGCCCAGATGGAGACCCCTGTTCTACCACACCTGTGAGGGAATTCCACAGCTGAGTCCTGCTCAAACACTTCCAGGAAAATTCTGAGGCCCGGGGAAGTTTGGGCTGCAGTGAGCATTCCTATGGGGAGGAAGGAGGAATTTCGGGGTCTCGGGTGCCAGTCAGATTCCCTCCCATTCTCGTCAGTGGAGAAGCAGTTTGTGAAAGATTCCTCTCCATCACTCCATCTCTCCATCCACCCATCCACCCATCCATCTATCCACTCAGCAGCTCCAACTGTGTGCTGGGTGCTCTGTTAGGGAATGGAGACGCAAATAGGCAGGCACTCACACTTGGGTCGTGGCCGGGGTAGGGGACTGGAGGAGACATGGAAAGGGAGGACAATAGGGCTGGGGACCCACAGGAAGGAGGACAAACTCCACGGGTGTAACTCCACTGGTGGCAGTTGGGGAGGCTTCACAGGGAAGGGGAGGGAGTCTTGAGGGCGTGTAGAGGTAGAGATGGGCAGATGGAAAGACAGAAGAAGGGGCCGCCTTCCTGAGAGCTCTCGGAGGCCCTGGGAGCTGGTACCCATTTGACCTAAACACACACACGTGGCAAGCGCTTCAACCTCAGTGTCGGCTGTAGGGCTCTGGGCTATATGTTTACATGCATAACCTCATTAAATGCAAGAACAACCCTAGGAAGTAGATATCGTACCATCACCCCCATTTTACAATGGGGAAGCAGAGACCTGGAGAGGGAAGTGACTTGTCTAACATCACCAACTAGTAAGCGATGGACCGGAAAATCCATGCCCAGGAGTCAGAATCAAAACTAGCTTTCACGGAACGGGCTTCATCCACCCATGTGATTACGGTGAATCCTTGTGACAGCCTTGCTAGGGAGCCTATTGCCTCACTTTACAGAAGGAAACTGAGGCTTAGAGAGGTAAGGGGCAAAGCTGAGCATCCTCCTGGGTTCTAGGCTCTTTCTCAAACTCCAGGCAAGATATTAGAAAACCTGTGTTGGGGGCCAGGAGAGGGGAAGAGGGCAGATGTCTAGCACCATCTGAACAGTGGTGGATCCTTAGAAATTGACCGTGGGGGTGTGGGGAGGGGAGGACACTGTCACTACCTGGCAGGACACTGCTAGCTGAGTGGACATCTAGGGGGAGGAGCCCCCTGGGTCTAGGCAAGGCCCAAGGAGCTTTGGGTGCAAACTCTGTCCAGGAATGGCTCACTGGGCAGCATGAAGCCAACTTAGGCTCCTTCCTAGAGCTCAGGTCTCTGTGGCCTTAGGAAGGGGAGCCCCAATGTCTAGTTCAGGGGTGGCATCCCACACCTGGCCCCAGGGCTCAGGGAAGCAGGGAGGAGGTCATCGTTTTCTCTTACCCCTGCTCCTCCCCTGCCCTATCCCAGCCCTGGTGCCTCAACATCACCATTCTCTGCCCAGCATCTCAGGCTGGGAAGGCCCACCTTCCTCTGGACACTGAGGCTGGGATGAGAGGTGTGGGTGACATAGAGACCCACCCAGGGACAGGGAGGAGGTGCTGAACTCCGTTGGAATCTCTGGTGTCTCCCTGACGCCCCCTCCATCAGGATGCCCCCCTCCCTGATTTTTTTCTGACACAGCAAAGATCTACACTAAGGAGACGCTGGGAAAGGACAGCCTGGGAGACCCCTGCCAGGCTCAGCCATCACCCCTGCCTCTGCACAGCCCAGGTGGCACCTGCCTGGGCCAGCTCCCTTGAGACCTTCAGAAAGTCACTACCCTCCCCAAGATGCTAGGTTCTCCTCTGAAAACTGCAGTTCTCAATTTTGAAGCCAAAGGTGGTTGCAAGAATCTGAAGCTCACGAACAATGAAGTGATATGATGTGAAAACACTTGGAAAACTGCAAAGCACTGTTCCCGTGGGGAGTATTATTATCAGCATCATCATATATGGAAGAAAGTGGATGCCCAAACCACATTCACTGGTTATCAACTGAGGTGGGCGTGGGGCAGACCACGGACACATGGCTTGGTCAGTATGGATATACATTATCTTTCCTCTCAATGGCCCCAAAGTCAGACTAATCGCTACAATTTTGTGATAAACCTAATCATAATTAGCAGTGTTGAGCGTTCACTATGTACCAGACTCTGCTAAGTGTTTCTCCTGCATTCTCTTACTTAATTTCACCTAGGAGGTGGGTGTCATTATTATCCCATTTTACAGATGAGGAAACAAAGGCTCAGCAGATAATTAACTGGCCTGGATTCACTCACATGGTTAGTAAGACATGGTCATGAATCAGACTGCTAGACTCTAAACCAGAGCTCCTGATAAGACACCAGACATTGACGTGGCACTAGAGACAGGACCTCAGAAAGGGAGTTCTATGTCTCAGTCTCCAAAATCTCCAGCTCAGTGCTGCTCTGCCCTGAATCAGGCAACCAGGCAGCATCCCAGGGAGCCAGCTAGCATCCTCCCCCGTGCCAAATGGAGGCCTCTGGGGGATGTCCCCAACCTGCCATCCTTTGACAGATGGGAGCCCTGAGGCCCAGAGAGAGGCAGAGATGGGGTGAGGTCAGACAGTGCCGCTGGGTTCTCCTCTGCAGGCCCCGGCCTGGGCCAGACAGCTTTATTAATCTGCCTCTCCCACTGCCCCCAGATGGCGGCTCAGTCCCATCTGCACAGAGCAGGCCCAGGAGGGGTTCTCTGATTAAGAAGAACAGCTCAGTTCATAAATCACTCCTTTTACTTTCACCACCCCCACTGCCCGGGCAAGCTTTCTGGAGAGAGAGAAAAGGAGGCAGGTGGACAGGAGCAATGGAGAAGCCCCCACCGGAAGAAGCAAAGCTAGACCTGGGCTGGTGGGAGCCCAGAAATGTCTTGTACGAGCCCTGGCCAGGGGAGGGCGCTGTGGTGCAGAGCAGAGTTTCAGGGGGGCGCAAGGGAGCAGCCTTAACTCCAACAACCTGGGTTGCAATCAGTGTGGGCTCTGACTCCAACAGGCTGTAAAACCTGGGCCAGCCTCCTCACCTCCTGAGCTTCTATCTCTTCATCTGTGAGATGGGCGTTCTCAGATCTAACTCCCAGGGTTATTATGCAGATCGAAAGAAATGATGCTGGTGAAAGCACTTTAGTGGCTGTACATCCCGTTCCTTCCTTCCTGGGCCTGCCTGGCACCTGCTAGTGCCAGCACTGGGCTTGGTCCAAGGCATGGAGGCCAGCGACTTCTGTCCCTCAAGGACTCACTCAAGTCTAGTGAGAATCAATAACCCGGTACTTGGAGAGGAGTGTTAACAGCCACATCAACCAAGTATCCTGGGCATTTGCTGGGCAGGACAGAGAAGCGAGCGCTGACCGCCCCTGGGCCTGCAGGGGGCGCCTAGAAGCTGGGGGCCTGTGCATGGGGAGGACGGCACAGGGACTGACATTTATTGAGCCCCAGTGATACTGCAGAACATCGTGTCACGGGCGTTTACCTATAAAGATCCTACTCAGTCCTCCAAAGAGACTTGCAAATTAGATGATATTACCATCGTTCCCTTTTACAGAAGAGGAAACTAAGGCTTTGAGGGGCTAGAAAGGTCCCAGAGCCATTACTGACACTAGGCCTGCCTGCCTCTAAGGCCTAGATTTTCCTTCGTCAGAACTTGGGGCTGAGGGTTGTCAGAATAACAATGCTTCTTGTCATCAGGTTCAGAGCTGATGGGGGTGGGGAGAACTTATTTGCTCAATGGCTGTGCCTGCTGGGCCTCATCCCAAGACAGACGGTCTCATAAACAAGCAATTGGCCCCAAATCCTGCCGTGCCTGGTGATAGCACGGACGCGGGGACACGGACACAGCTGATGGGGAATAACATCTAATTAGGCTCCCGGAGGTACAGCCTGCGGTCGATGTATTGGATCCTAAATGACAGCCTTCCCCAGCCCCCACACTCATGGAGTCTTGAATGTCAAGGAAGCAGAGAGTGGCTGCAGCTTCTGGGAAGGCCCGGTCTCTAGTCTGTGAGCCAAATCAAGCCTGGGCACAGCATCCCTGCCACATGCTGTCTCCTCTGCCCCACAACTCCCATGGAGCCTTTCCATCTGAGAATCTTCAAAGGAGGAAGCCTTAGTGAGGGCTGACTCCAATTTCCTCTTTTCACACTGGGGGATGCTGAGGCCCAGAGAGGGGAAGGGCTTGGCCCAAAGTCACACAGCAAAGCCAGAATCAGGAGATCTTGATTTTAAGCCCACTGCTCTTCTCACCACTCAAGGCCGCCTCCTAAGACTAACATCTTAATTTAGTTTGACTTCTAAAAGCATTTTACCCACATTATTTCATTGAACCTTCCAAACCTCCCCAGGAGATGGGGGTTCCTGCTTTACAGATGAGGAAACCAAGGCTCAGAGAGATGAGATCCCTGGCCTAAACTCACACAATAGGTTGGAGGAATTTCTGGAACAAAGCAGGATTCCTGTCCTTCTGCCCTGGCTGTCCCCCAGAGGTGTGTGGCCCCAGAGACTCTAAGTTGCTGGTCCCCAGAGTGACCCTTGCTGCACTCCACACCCTCTGCCCCATGGACCTGGGCTGGACTCAGGCCACAGAAGGTGCTCATCCCAGACACCTCCTGGCTCCATCCTCCTTGCTTTACACTGAACTGGCCTCTGGGGACAAAGACTCTGCACCCTATTGTAGAGAATTTGACTTGCCACAGTCAGGGTGCTGAAGGCAAGACCACCTGGGCAATCTGAACTTGAGTGTGAGCATAGAAGGGTGAAGGTCGCTCTGTGTATCAGGAAGAGGATTTGGCCTCAGGACACCAGTGTCCAAGTCCAGTCTGGTACCCGACAGTGAAGCGTAGCTGGAGCAGGACAAGGGCTTGAGTTCCAGGGCCAGGAGGGACAGAGGAGGGCAGGGTGAGGACACCTCCCACCTCCTGAGGCCAATCCTGCCCTGTCCCTGAAGCCCAGCTGAGAACCCCTAGGAAAGTTTCCCCGAGACTGGAGATGGGGGAGAAGCAGGTGTGAGGAGGAGACCAGGAGATAATCCAAGCAAACAACGGGTCCCAGGACCCAGGGAGGGCAGGTGCAGTCGGGCACACCTGGGAGATCCTTCTGGAAGGTGGCAGGGACACTCGGGTACTGGGAGGTGTTGTGGGCACCAAGGGGACAGGGAAGAAGGTCAGCCCCCAGTGGGGGAGCAGACAAGCCACAGCCACCTCTAAGGCCCTGGGGAAGAGGCTGCAGGCAGAAGCTGGTGGGCAGCCTGGCTGTTTCCATGAGATCCAGAGAGCGTCTGCCTCGTGACCTCCCTGGATCGCCAAAGGACAAACTCCCTCCCAGCCAACTGTTACTTTTGTGGTTAACTCACATCAGAAGGCATTTCATTCATTTGTAGGTTCTTTCATTCATTCCTTGTTCAGTAAGCACTGTTGGCCTCTGCGGGAAACCCACAGTCCTGCCAGACCTGGGTCTGGGGGATCCACCCGCAGACAGCCTCTGCGGCTCCTCGGGTATGGAGAAGCATCCCTGCGCCCTGAGCCTCCAGGCAGCCCTCTCCCCAACGTGGGTTACCTGCCCAGCCTGGTACAAACAGTGACTCCTCATAACTCCTCTGCCTCACCTGGCTGAGTCTGTCTCCTTCCCCTCCAGGGTGCCTCCCAGAAGCTTTTGTTAAACTTCTTGCTAACCAGAGCCTGCATCCAGTTAGCTCTTACTGTATATCTGGCCTTGAACTAATGGCACAGAGATCCTCACAAGAATCCTAGGGAGTGGGTCTGCTCCCCACTGACCTGTCATTGAACCGGGCTCAGAGATGGTGAGCAGCCTGCCTCAGGTCACTCAGCCAGGCTGTGGGTCTGGTCTGACCCTAAAGCTGAGCTCTTAGCAGGGGTCTCTCAATTTCCCCCCACCCCTTTGGCATGGTCCATGGACCCCCTTTTAAATACATAAAATAAAATCCATAGGATTAAACTATATGAAATATGGTTATCAAAATATTTTTTAATTTATCATATGCAAATGCTTCTTCATTAAAACATTAAGTTCAAGATCCAGCGATGGATTTGATGACTACTGTATTTTCAAGAAATCTTCAACAATTGGGGGGTGATATGAAAATATCTGCTTCTATCTCTTGATGGCAAATGACAAGGACAGCTAATCATGTGGCTGGTTGCCCATGATCATCGTTGGAGGAAATGCTCAATAGCAGTTAAATGTTAGTGAAAGTAAAGATACAATTTTTCCCCAAGTTCACAAACCCCTCGAGTTCCATGTGAGCCATGGACCCTGGAACGGGAATTCCTGCCTTAGACACAGTCCATCCCTGATGGTAACGGCCCTTTCCATCTGTGGCTCATCAATCCAACTTGCCACTCAGTAATTTCCACCCCTCCTCAGACAAAGGATGCCCTTTCCCATCCATCCCCACCCCCAGCACAGGGGTAGAAAGTTTGCAGCAGGAGCAAATGGGACCATGGCAGTAGGGAAGAGGAGGAGGGTCAGAAACCTAAACTGACTGTAGCCAAACGTGGCCCCCTTCCTGCGCAGGGAAGGCCCAGCCAGCTTGGATGGAGGGTAAGGCCTGGGAGTCAGCCAGTCTGAGAAGCCCCTGGAGAACTTATTAAGCCCTCAAACTTCCAGGCTCCAGCTCTGAGATTTGGATTCTGTGGGCTGGAGGAGGGGGCCCGCCAGTCAGTCTTTCCTTCTGGTATACCCCTGGGGGAGCTCCACACTGTCTTCAGAGACCTCAAGGTGAGAAGCCCCCTGAGGTCTATCTAGGAGGCAGGGGCTCCAGGCAGGCTGAACATAATGCCCCCCAACTCTAGGATGGTAAGAGGGTATAACCAGCCAATGGCTGGCTGCCAGTCAGATGCCCAGCATCCTTCCCCCATCACTTTCTGCAGCCAGAGCCCAGGTTCCCCGATGTTACCCAGCATCCAGCATTTGGCTCATGGCCTCTTCCTGGCCTCCCATTTGCCATCTCCCCTCCAAGAGGAGGACACTGGACAATGATTCCACACCACCGGCCTCCTGCTGGGACCAGCCAGCGCGTGTCTGGAGTGGAGATTTTAAGTCTCTGGAAATTCTCTTTTTGGAGAGAGCTTGGGGCTGGGGCAGTCTTTTCTGCTTCCTCCAGGGGTTTGAGAGGGACTGAAATACTGGAAAGTCATTGAGAACTGCTGAAGTGTGCCCCAGCCAGGAGTGGGGGCTCTGGGCCTCTCGACCGCCCACTGAATCACCTTCAAAGAGCACAGTCCCCGTGGAGATCAGAAGGAACTGGCAGGATTGGCCTCATCCCCTCGGGCTCACTCCCTAAGAGGGCACTCACAGGATGAAGTGGGGGAGGGGCAGAAACCTTGCGGTTTGCTGGTGCATCTGTGCCAGCTGGAAAAGGAGGCTGCTGCGGAAAGTAGCTCACAGGCACCCTCGTCCTGGAGCCAAGGAGGCTGACGTCCAGAGGGGCAGGGACTCGCCTGAGGACACACAGCAGAGTCAAGGCTGGATGGCACAGTCCAGACTCCGAGCCTGAGCACTCCCTGCTGCACACGGTGTCGGGGGAACCAGCCTCAAAACACATCCCAGGCAGGGCCAGGCCCCAGGAGCCATCGTCCACTCATGCCGTGATTGGAGGGGACAGGGATGGGGGACACTGGACGTGTCCTCAGAAGTTACCATCGCTGGCAGAGCTTCCCCACCAGATACAAGTCTTTGGTGGCTGGGGCTGAGTCTCCCACTTCCTCTCAGTCCCCTCAGGGCACACAGTGTGTCCTGGATGGAATATTATCCATATAAAAACTGCTCCTTCCTCACAGGTGCCAGGAGCCATGCTGAACACCATTTCAGCATCATCTGAAATGGATGAATTAGCCCAAAGTTACCCAGGAGTACACAGAAGCCCAGAGAAGGTGAGTAAGTTTCCCACGGTGGCCCAGCTGGTGAGAGCAGAACTGAGGTTCAGATTTCAACCCAGACAACACTCTGGCAAGGCGGAAACAAGTGAAGAGAACAAACTGGCAGGTGTGAGTCTTGGATTCAAGTCCAGACCCTTGAAAACTGGGGGGAAGCCTGCTCTCTCTCTGACCCTCGAGTCCTCTGGCTCTTTCTCACGGCCAGCTGCATCTAGAAGCCTCGGTGGGGAGCAGGGGCCCCCAACCCTCCCTCCCACTAGCTCTCCCTTCCCATGTTTCATCACCCCCACCAGGGCCAGAGCAGCAGGAGACCCTTTGAAAGACTGGATAATCCATCCCAAAATATGCAGGACTGTTGCTGGGGCAACCTGGCTGCCACACAGCCCGGATTTAAATATTTAATGGCTTCGCGGGTATTAAGGGACCCTGGGAACTGGGCAGGAAAGGGCACAGGTCTGGGCTTGGCTAAGAGGGTAGGGGAGCACTGGCAGCTCCTGCTGGAGCAGCCCCCCAACCCCGACCCCCATCAGAGAAGGGCGTCCAGGGCTCCTGGCTTCTGTTGCTGCACTAATTGTCTGACAGGACAAAACAGGAACCCAGGCAGTGGATGAGACACAGAATGCCACTGAGGCGGGTAATGGGAGGGGACGGGCCCCAGGGGAGAGAATTTCTCTTTTGCAGGTGGACTGTTTCCCACAAGTGTCTACTGTGCAGTGGACACTGTGCTAAGGTCTTTCTTACATTCTCTCCTTTGAACCCCACTATCATCCGATGAGGCAGGCATATTATTGTTCCCAATTTACAGCTGAGCGAACTGGGATCAGAGAGGTGAAGTGACTCACCCAAGGCCACACAGCTGCTGAGTGACAAACTTGAACTCAAGGCAAGGTGGCTCCAAAGCCAGTGCTCTGTCAGCTACATCCATGCGGAGCCAGGACCAGAAACACTGCTGATAGCTAGTAACTGTAATGGCAGGCAGGCATGAAGTCCTTTCTGCAGGCCGGGCACTGTGCTAAGGGCTTTACGGGTTCTAATGCACTTAACCTTCACAACAACCCTGTGAGGGAGGCACTGTTGCCCCCATTTTACAGATGTAGAAACAGGCCTCAAGAGGGCAGATCAGACACCAAGCTCACAGGCAAGCAGAGAAGCCTGTATTCAGGCCTCAGTGGGATATTCAGGATGGTGTTCTTCATCCAGCTCTTCTTAGCCCACGTTTAGAAAGGCTTTTGTTGTTTAGAATATAACAATGACAAATTAATACAAATCACATCGAAAATGCTTTTTCACCCTGGTGCTTTGTCCACGTCATCCTAAGATGGATAGGAAAGTGAGGGGAACGTCTTTCAACTACTTTGTAATAAAGACTAATCACTTTGAGGTTTGGCTTCAGTGACTTGCTCTACACACAAGACAGAGGCACACAGACGGCAAAACAGACACAGCCTCACAGACACACAGACAAACACATAGACAAACATACACTACACAGACACATATAGACAGAGATATAGGCACACACATAGGTACATACACAGGCACACACCACACATACACACACAGATGTGGCCTCTGGTCACTTTTCGCCTGATTGAACTGACTATAGTGTCATGAAAGAGGTAGAAAAGACATCCAAAGTCATTTGGCCAATGCCTCTGCCAACATCAAGACTATTTTCTTAAAGAGCTTCAGGAAGGACAAGCCCCACAACTTCATTCTGATGTTTCCTCCTTAAGAAGGGAAGTTCTTCCTGGCATCTAACCAAATTCCCTCCTGCTTTACATTACTCACAATACAACTCTTACCCTCAGTACTCTCTGCTTTACAGCTCCCAAGCCCTTCTATTTTTATGCTCTTGCTAGACCCTCACAGCCATCCAGTGAGGCATGCAGAGCAGAGATGATCATAATATTTTATGGGGAGTGGGGCCCAGAGAAGTTAAGGAGCTTGCCTTAGATAACACAGCTCCTGTTGGAGCTAGGCTTCAACCCAGGTGTTATGCTGCTGATTTCACGGCTCCTGGAACTTCACCAGGTGCTGTCAATGTCCTGTCGATTTCACTGTCTTCTCTCTGCAGTGAGCTTTCCTGGATCTCAGCCTCTCAGTGTTCAGTGAGGGGACCACACTGGCTCTGGCTCACTTCCCTCCTGCCTGAGTGATGCCGGGGGGCAGGGTGAAGGGGAGGACTCTCAAAGCTGGATTATTCTGGTGCTCCTCCACCCAGAGGGAACCAGTATCCTTCCTCCCCAGACAGAAGGTTTCCTGTGCTGAGAGCAGACTGGCAAGGCTTCCCCTGACTTCTCACAGCATTGTCCACCTCATGGTGGGGGAGGGGGTGGGTCCTTGAACTCCCCAGGGACCAGGAATTGTCACTAGAGCAGAAATCAAGCCCTGCCCTGAGACTCAGGTGCACGGGGTACACTGCCCCACTTACATTTGCTTGGTAGTAAATATTAACGACACCAGGTCTTCCCAGGGCAACTGCAATTGATTCTAGGCACCTGGCCCAAATTAGGGAGGCCACAACCCCTTCCCATAAGACGAATGACTACAGGTATTTGGAGCTCAAGTTATAGAGGGAAAACAATGGAAAAACAGAGAGACCATGACAGAGAGTCCTGCCTGGCTTGAGAAAAGCCTGAAAGGAAATGAATCAAAGGAAGATTGTGGGCTGGGGCCCTGAGTAGACGAACAGGCAGAGAGACCTGTTTTCTTTCCTCCCCATAAAAAAAATCATCCCAGCTGCTCCTGGAAGCCCTCAAGAAAGATGCGGGTCAGGCCTGAGGGTAGGGAAAGGGCTGGGCTTAGACAGAGCAGGCACCGGCTCAAAGGGAGTGCTTCGTCCTTCCATAGAAGCCTGGTCACCAGTTCCACCAAACATCACTGATTTCCAGGCCAGGAAGGATGCTCGCGGTCCAGGCAGGAAGCCTCAGGGATGGGCACGTATTTGGATCTTACAGAGCTCCAGGAGAGGATTTCTACTTCCTTTTGACAAAATAATAATAATTAATTAAGAAGAAGAATAATAAATAAAACTTCTCCAGGTGTTGGTTTCTCCATCTGTGGAAGGGGACAGACATCTCCACCTTGTTCATCCAATGGGCTGCTGGGGTCTGGGCAGCCCTGGTCAGCCTGCCTGCTGCAGCTTTGGCCCGCCTGCTGCAGCCTTGACCTGTCTCTGAGGATCTGGTGGATGACAGATGAACCATGCAGAGCATATTACAAGCCAAGGATGTGCCTGCCCTCGGATTAGCCAGCTGTGCCTGGAAGGCCTCTTCTGTGCTCTGCTGAGGCCCAATAGTCATTAGAAGGGACAGAGGTCTGGTGTGCGGTGAGCTTGTATCTGAGCTTGTCGTGGTTTCTGTATCCCTGGGGAGTGGAGGGTGGCGGCGATGGTGGCCATGATAAGAGTTAACACAGAGTGTTTACTATGTGCCAGGCACAGTTCTAAATGCTTCATATTTATTAACTTATTCAATTTTCACAACAATCTGGGAGGTAGGTATGATTATTATGCTCATTTTACAGATGAAGAAACCGAGGCACAGAGAAGTGAATTAACTTGCCCCAAATCACACAGCTATTAGGCTGGTATTTGAACCCAGGCAGTTAGTTCTGGTATCTGGGTTCAGACGGTGTCCAAGATGTCCCGAACTTGGTGGGGCAAACCATGGAGTGTTCCAGAATTAGGAAATTCACTAAAAAAAAAAGGTGTTGCAGTGGGAAATGGGGGCTCAGGGTCTAGAACTTGCTATGCCACTAACCAGCCAGGTGATGTCAAGCAAATTACTCAGTCTTCCGGGGCTTCTCTGGAAAGGCGGCTTGCAGAGTGGCCAAAGGCATCTGAATGACCAGATGGAATCGCTACCTCTGTGGCCTTAGCCCCTCTGAGCCTTAGTGAACTCTGCAGTCTTGCAGGTCCTCTGAATGTCGAAGGGACCACACTACCTGAGGCATGTAAAGTTCTAGAAGTGGGAGCTTTCATTGTTCATTTGGAAGCGAAACCTTTTGCTCATCCACCCTAGGCCCTGAGCCACAGTTTCGTGGCTCTCAACGCCAGTGCTGAGCAAACATCTGGGTGTCATTGGCTGTACTTTCAGTGGAAAGGACTCACATGTTGCCCTTTTAGAAGTGGAAATGGTGGCCTGGATATTCGACCAGCAGAGCTCATCATTTAAAAACGTAAATACAGCCCAGTGTGTAGCCTCCAGAGCAAAGAAATGTCAGCGAAATAAAGGGGTCGGGGCTTAAGAAGGCCCCAACGAAACAAGGACTCTGCGGGCAGAGGGCAGGGGGTCCCCGGTGAACATGGATCTCAGGGTGCATGGGATGTGTCTGAGCGTGGCGGTGAGGGAGGCCACACACCCGCTCACACGTGCTTCAGCCTCCCTGCAGAGCACACAGAGCAATGTGCCCGTTGCCTGTGTGCCCCCTACTTGGTTGAGGAGGAGGAACTCAGAGAGGGCCATAGAAGGGGGCTTTAGGCCAGGCTCCAATCAGGCAAATCAGTACTTTTCCCACAGCTCCAGAGGATGTAAGGATAAAAGGTCTGGGATCTGGATTCAGTTTTGAACTTCATGGCCAGCCAGCAAGCTCTGTGGCTGGGCCAAGGCCCCTCTCTCTGTCTTGAGTCCTGGGTGCCAGGCTCCCCCTCTGTCTCTCCATCTCAGAGTCTCAGCTCTTTACTTCATCTGCACTCTCTCTCCTCTGAATGTACACACACAAACACACACACACACACACACAGTGACCACTTCCTGCAGAGGTGAAATGCTACCTGCTTATGGTGACCTGGAACACTTTTCTCTTAAAGCACATCTCACTGGGGGCCTGGACATAAATCCCCTAGTCCTGCCATGAGACTCTGCCCCCCAGCAGGCGGCGGCCACATTTAATTTAGAGGCTTTACATGTGTGAGCCACTGTACAAAGCCTGCTTGCCCAAGGCAACCTCAGGACTGCCGGAGACCTGCTGGGAGCAGAGGTCCTGGGGAGCCTCCTTGCTGGGAAAAGGAAGAGGCTAGCAGGTGTTTCATTTCCCCCTGGCTGCCCAGTAATTAAGAAAGAGGAAGACTCAGCATGTCCGAGGGGCAAGACTGGGGTTTCCCAGGGACCTGGTGAAGCAGAGAGGGGTGGGTGCCCAGAGCAGGCTTTAGAGCTAGGCTGTCCTGGCTCCAGTCTGAGCCTGTCCCTATGTGCTTGTGTGATCTTGAGCAAGCACCTCTGAGCTCCTCCACAGGGACTCCAGAGCCACCAGGGCCCTTTTCTGGGAGGTCCTCTAGGGCCACCAGATGAAGATGGGGGCCTGCAGTCTGCTGCCACCACCCAAAGTAGAGTGGGGGTGTCCTGGTGGGTGGGCTCACACTTTCCCGTCTTAGAATGTCAAGGCTTGAGGGGCCCCTGAGGTCCTAGAGTCCTTCTGCTTCATGGTACAGATGATGGCTCTGAGGACCCGCCCCCAATCACAGCACGTTCTGAAGGGCGTCAGCATTGTGGGTTGGTCTGCAGCCTGTTTCATTCTCTGTAGTTCACTTCTCAGGTGAGCCGTGGCCAGGACCTGTGTCTCAGAGGTGGCACTCAGGCTGGGCCTCAATCCCAAGAGGTTCCAGGGAGTGGGTACCTCTCATGCTCTATGGGCGTCACCTGCCCCCTCATTTAATCCTCACAACATCATTATCAGTATCCCAGCTTCATCCCCTCGGTGAGGCGAGGCTCAGCTGCTCAGACAAGGAGAGATCTTGCCCAGTCGGGGGAGGAGGCAGAGAGCTAAGACAGGAGCCATACCTGACCAACAGCAGAGGGCCCGGCCCTGAGGCTGCCACCTGTCCCTGCCCAGGGACAACTTGTCCCTGAGTTTCCAGAGGACAATGGGACACTTCGTCCTTTCCCTTGTCATTCTGGCCTCCAGGTATCAAGCCTGGGGGACCACAAACAACCAGCTTTGGTTGAAGGAATCCTCTACTCCCTAGTCACTTACTTACCCCCATCACACCCTCACAACAGCTTACGAGGCACCACCCCTACACACACCTTGCTGAGCTCACCTCTGACCACCCACTTCCTCCCTCACCCCATTCCAGCCAGCTCTAGCCACACTGATCTTTTCTACCTGTAAGCACATACCTACCCCAGGACCTTTGCACCTGCTGGTCCTTCTGCCTGGGACTCTCTTTCCCTCTGATATTCCCCATATTGTGTTCACTCACTTCATTCAGGTCTCTGATCAAATTCCTCAGGGGCATCTTCCCTGACCACCCCAACCATGCCCCCTGACAGCCTAAAATAGTCCCTCTCTCCAGTCACCATCTGTCTCCTTGTGGCTGACACTTATCTCCAACAAAGTTTGCTTCTGGTTTTTTTCTCTCCCTTCCCTTGAATGCAAGAAGGCAGCAACTTTGTCTGTCTGGTTTAATCACTGAATCCCAGCATCTGGTACCATGCCTGCCATGAAGTGAGTGCTCAATGGATGTTTGGGGGAGGGAGGAAAAAGGAATAGGAGGGCAGGAATCAAGCTCCTTGTGGACCTCTTTCATATATTTCTGATTTAATCCTTGCTAGAACTCTATCAGAAGATGCAGGACCAGCTAAAGAATCCATGGGGCCCAGGAAAAATGAGGAGTCTCTTATTCAAAAGTTATTAAAAATTTCAAGATGGCAACAGCCAGAGCATTGAACCAAGTGCAGGGCTCTGTGCTCTGCCCAGTTTGCATACTTGTAAAGCTAGCCCCGAGGAGGTGTAGTTACCATTTCCATTGTACAGCTCAGGGATTGGAGGATCAGAGAGGTGTAGTGACTTGCCCAACATCACACAGCATTATATATATTATGGCTTAGAACCTCACAAACTCTCCCTCCTCAGTTCCTGCAATGGCTATGGAAGGAATCCTGTTATCCCCACACATCTGGAAGTCTGGGGACCCACCCCAAAGAACAAAGTGGGAGAGCAAAATTGCCTGTAAATCTCCTGTTTCACCTCACATATTCCTGCCATAGATACATATATATTGCATTTTACAGCAAAATATATCCACAGTTGTTTACTATAAAAATGAGGTATTATCTTCCAAATCTTCCAGACTATTGATGTTCTGTTAGCACACACAGGCCTAATCCTGAGAGTCTGGGTACTCTCCTCTGGCTTGGGGAGGAGTACCCCAGGCGCTGTGGGCACCCTCAACTCTGCTGAAAAAGCACTGTCCTAGGTGGAAGATCCTAGCACAAACTTAGCAGCCAAAATGCATGATAAATGTTGATTTCATCCCCTCACTCATCACCTCCTTCCTGCTTGGTCCAAAGGAAACCTCTTCCAGGATGGCCCCAGACCCAGATGGTGGGGCGCCTTACACAGATCTCATTATTCCCGCGGAGAAAGGGGGAGCCTCCCTCCTGGGGAAATGTGCCTCGGCCTGTTAGCGACAAGAGAAGAGTGCTATTACCCTGCTCAGCCAGCCAGGTTCGCGCGCCATGCTAATTGGAACACGTAATGGTTTGTTAATACGGTCTAATTTGGGGAGGTCAGGATACTGGGGTCTCTGGGGTGGGGGTTTGGCATGGGGGAAGGGGCGTCTAATGGTACGGCCAAGGAGGGCCGGGAGAGCGGCTGAAATGCTCATTGGTTTTTGGTGCTTGCTTTGCAAAATGATGTCTCAATCCAGCATCCAAAGACTTGCAGTCTGTTGTGCTGCTGTGTGTGCGTGTGTGTGTGTGCACACGGTCATTTTGATGGTCAGTGGGTGTGGATGCTGTGTGCACGTTCATGGTGCAGGGGTGTAGGCCTAAGGGGAGTGGGGAGAGAAGAGAACGCAGCTGAATCACACCTAAAGGCAGAAAGCTGTGGTCTAATTTTGAGAATGCAAACAAAGACATCTATTTTCCCAGGACTAGCTCACACAGCCCCTATTAACACTAATTAGGAGGACTGGGAATTCCCTATAACTTCATAATTACTGTTCACAGACTTCACAGGGGCCATGAAGGAAATGGAACACCCCGTCCTGTTTTCATAGCCAAGGTGACGATGGTTCAGGTGGTCACTCCATCCCTCTGCCCCGGCCACCAGGCACCAGGATTCCCCCAGGGGCCCCAGATGCCCAGGCTGCCCAAGAGGGAAGTCAATCTAACAGCAGTAGGGGGCCAGGGGTCCCTCATAGGCTGCTATAGCTGCCTTACGTTAAAGGATTGTCTAAGTAAGTAAGGCCTCTGGGGAAAATTCGCTGACATTGGGGGCTGGGAGAAATGAGGCAGGAGTCCAAGAAAGAGGTGGGCCTACACAAGAAGACACCTCAAGTTTGGCCTTGGACCTGAAGGTCCAGGAGTGAAGAGATCACTCCAAGCGGATGTTGACCCACTGCTGCCGGCCCAGGCCACTTGTCCTGGACACCCACCCCGCCCATGCCCACCCGGTCTTAGCCCCTGTCCATTAAGATGTACCACATTTTAAAGGTGGCGCCAAACAGTTGGCAAGATCACAGCAGTAACTTCACAGTGTCATTAGACCCCCTCCCCTAGCCTGCCGTGCCCTGCAGCCAGACGTCTGAGGAAACCACAGCGAAGCCATTACGGGGACCCCTCAGCTGCTTGGCGGCGGGGTGGCCACTTTTGCCAGCTGACAGGCACGGGGACTTTCCAGAAGCAGCAGTGCCAGCCCTTCCCACAAGCCTCGTTCATGCACACAAAGACCCTCTCCCGGCCTCCCCTGCAGGCACTGCGCCGCGAGGGGCCGTGGGGAGCAGGCACCAACACCGTGCTGCTTCCCCGGGTGTCTGCCTGTGCGGCGGCCCCCACTGGTGTGATCTTCCCAGCCCCTGCCCCCAGGAACCGCTGTCCGTCTGTCTAGGGCTTGGAGCCTGGCTCTGCTTCCAGAAGACGGGTCTTTGTTCTGCTTAGAATTGGAGACTCTCCATTTATTAGGGAGCTTTATTAAAGGCCACTTTCTTAATCATATGAAAAGGACTGAAATGGTATCAGATATTAACTGCCTATTGGTGATCTTCCTTTTATACTTTATATTCAGATGATTTTTTTTCCTTGCACGGAACATGTATTACTTTTATAATTAAAACAAGTCATTGCAAAAGGGCCATTTAAACCCCACACTCTGAAGCTGCTGGGTCTTTGTGGGTACTGCACCCTGGGCCTGGAATACCTTTTCTCCTGTCGTCTGACTGGAGAACTTCATCTCACCCTTCAATGCCCAGCTTGGTGTCTCCTCGGCCGTGAAGCTTTCCCTGATTTCTCCAGCATAAGCACTGGCCTTTGCTGTCTGTTTCTGAGACCCTCATTTTGGAGATGAGAAGACAAGGCCCAGAATGGGGCAGGGGCCTCCCAAGGCCCCACAGTTACGCCACCACGGGTGGTGAAAGTGAACTAGAACCCAGAAGGGCTCCTTTCACAGCACAGGGTGGGGGTGGTGGGGGGAGAGGGGCGCGCAGACCCTACTTGATTCTCAACTCCCCCTTCCTTCCCTGGAGCCAGTGCCTGCCCTGTCTGAGACAGCCTTGACCTCCGTCTTTGTTCTTCTCGGGAATAAGCCAGGGTGCTCTTTGCCCCGCCTCCAGGGGCACAAATTAGTGAAGTGTGGGGTTAGGAGCAGAGAATGGTTTGGTTGTTGTTCCACAAAGGGGACTGGGGACAGGAAGCACTGGGGCCGCTCCTCCTGCTCTGGGCCCGGAGGCTGTGTCTGAATGCCCACCCACCAGGGCCTCCCTGCCCACCCAGCTCCTGCCCTGGGCCCCTCCTTGGGCGGTTGCTTGGAGCCCAGCTCACCCAGGGCTACATCTTCATCACCTTGAGTCTGAACCCCAGTTTTGCCACTGAAATAAAAAGCTGTGATTTTGCCTACCTGAGGCTTATTTTTACCAGAAATACTAAGATTTCAGAAAACAACCTACCATTAATTAAGCACAACTGGGACCCGGGCCCTGGCTGGTTATTTTATATACACCCCGACTCATCTTCATGACCACGTGCTGAGGCCACTCTTATCACCCCCATTTTACAGGTGAAAAAAATTGAGGCTCACAGGGAATGAAGCCCCTTGCCCAAGGTCAAGAGCTAGAAAGTGACTGAGCTGGCACTTGAGTCTGGGTCTATTTGGTGGTCAGTAAGCCAGACTCCCGAGGTAGTTCTATGAATTGGATGAGCTAATTGCAACTGTTCCACACAGAATAACGCACTGAACATTATAGCTGCTTCTCATTTCCATTTCATAATGAGAGCAGGCACTGCGGGGAACTGGGCTGCAGAACCAGCCCGGCCGATGGTGAGCAGGGAGGCGAGACGTCCTGGGGACCTGGCAGGAGATGGCAGATCCCCTGGCAGCCCCTATTCCCGGCAGCCCCAGGGCCCCAGACTTGCTGCTGGACAGAGTATTGTTTGAGAGCAAATATTATTTTACCCTCCAGCTTAATCCAGACCAAGCTTATCTTTCCCACTGAAAAGCCCACAGCCCAGAGAAAGTTAAGCCCTTTGCTGCTTTCCTAATTGCAGGCTTGGAGCTCTGCTTGGGGACACCGGTTCTCTGGAAAAGCCCCATAAGTGGTCTGGTATTTGGCAGTGGCATCAGAGCAGCTGGCTCCGGGCTGGGCTGTCTGGCTTTCCAGGCCCATGCTGGGCTGGGGGCCCCACAGGGGAGAATGGAGGCTGGGGCACAGAGATGGTTCCAGGGGTCTCCTTTCTGCATGGGGCCTGCAACCCCAGCCCCAGGGCAGATCTAGCTACAGCGGAGGTGGGAGAAATGAGTCTTGCCCTGTTGTTTGATGCCAAGTCCCACTTGGCTGGAAAAGCAAAATGGGTCAGTGGGCCGCAGACCCCTCCTTCTCTCCCAGTCACCATGTCTGCTTCCCGCCTGCCTCTCTGAAGTTCAGACAGAACTGGTTCTTCTTCAAACCAGAGGCCATAACACCCCCACCCCCAATTTCTCAAAAAACGTACCATTAGAGGGGAAGGGTCCAGTCTGTGGAGGACTGGGGACCCTCAAATGGTTCAAGGAGCCAGCCCCCACCCCATCCTCCCCATGTGACTGCCGACTGGGTAGTGCCAGCCAGGCCAGCCCTAGACCTGAAGGACAATGTACCCCCACCACCCTAGACACTAAGTATCCAACTAGTTCTCTGGCTGGCTTCCATCTCACTGTTTTCCTCTTTCTCCCCTGTGTGTTTCTAGAAGGATGCCTGGGAAGAGAGGTGATTAGTGTCCAGGCTTTGCAATCAAGACAGACCTGGGTACAAATGCTTACTCTGTCCTCATCATGTGACCTGGGACAACTTAGCTGCCTTCTCTGTGCCTCAGTTTGCTTGCCTGCAAAACGGGATCACTATACTAGGATCTCACAGTGTGGTAGGGAGGACTACATGAGATCATGAGTTATAACTCTTAGCACAGTGCCTGACAAAGGTAGCTTTCACGCTGGCTCTGCCCAGGGTTAAAACAGGGAGGTTTTGCTCAGAGGCACAGGCACAAAGACTTTTGACTTTCCTGGGGCCATGGAAGGCCCTCCCTTGGAGAACCACCCTCTTCTCCATATCCAGGGTCCTTGGCTGCCGTCTCTGGTTGGGTGTGGAGGAGTTAGGGGTCTGGGAAACTATAGTGTGTCCTGCACTGTGCTAGGCCCATTCCCCTTCTTACACTTGAGGAAACTGAGGCTCCCATGGTGGGAAGGAGTGTGTCCAGGAGTGCACAGTGCCTGTGGTGAGGCAGGAGTATGACCTTGTGCCTTCATACAGGGCTCTCCCCGACCCCACTTGGCACCTCGGGCCCCTAGTGAAACAGGAAGGAGTGTCATCCTTATTCTTCAGGCGTGGGTCCGAGGCCCAGACAAGTCCCTCAGCTGGCCTAGAGCAGTGAGTGGGGCTGGGATGAACCCTGCGATGCTGGTCTAGGAAGGCTCAGCTCATAGGAGCCCCCTGAGGGGCTAATGCTGGTGTCAGTGAACAGAAGCATGCCAGCCCCTTCTCGGACAGCCACGACCTCCGGGCCCTGCTCAATGCATCTGCTGGGAGCATCTGAGGAGCGATGCCTCTGTATCCAACAACAGGTGCATCCGTGGTCCTCTCCAAGACACAGGCCTGCAAGTCAGGACAGCGCTCCCCACAGACCTCCAGGAGGTGGCTAATTTTCAGCTTTCCAGAAGGAAACAAACCCTAAGGAATCAAGATTCCCTGGCTTCTCCAGGCTTTTGGAGGCAGAGGGGTTCCAGCCACATCTCCTTAGACTTTCCGCCTGCTCAAGCCTTGCAAATGCACCTCCAGATACAGACCCCTCCACACTGTTTTCCTTTTCCCCAATCAAAGGTTTTGTCTACTATGAGTCTGCACAGTCTTCTTTCAGCAGCCATAAAGAATAGGGCTACAGGACTCTGGAGATGCTGTGCAGTCCTGGGGGTTGTCACAGAATCCCCAGGTTTCAAAACTCCTGGAACCCTTAGAAGCTGCCACAGTGCTCCTGGGAGTGACCAGGTCCCTGGGCTGTCACAGGGCACTAGGACCACACAGGTCCCTTGAATGCCAGAAAAAATTCTGGGCCATCATATAATTCCCTGAACCAGCATGGAACCCTTGGGTTGCCATGGGGGGCTGGGCTGCTTCAGGATGCACAGGATATTTAGAAACACTGTGATGTCAGAGGCTCTGGGCCACCAAAGAACCCCTGTGCTGTCATAGGACCGCTGGAGTATCTTAGAATGGAAATTATTGGCTTAGAAATCCTTCACCAACCCACACTCTTACTCCCAGTTCCTCATTTATGCCATTTTCCCACCTTCTTCCAGACTTCCACTTAAATGTTTCTTCCTCCAGGAAGCCCTCCCTGGTGTCTCCCTGGGCCTTGCTAGGTACCACAGCACAGATGTCATGAGCTCCACGACAGCTCCCTGGATTTGCCACATTAGAACACTCAGCATACGGTACTGCTGTTACCTGGCCACAGGTCTGTCTCCTCTACCAGAGTGTGAACTCCTGGTGGGCAGGGGCTGAGTTCCTGGCATGATCAGATGGCCCTTAATGAGTATATCTTGAAAAAATAACTGTATGCTATTAACTTACTAGGCACTTGATGGCTGTGTGACCTGGGCCAAGTCACTTCACCTCTCTGTGCCCCAGTTTTTTCATCTGCACAACTGGGATACTAAGAATATCTACCTCATAAGGCTGGTGTGAGGCTTAAATCACTTCTGTAAAGCACTGAGATGGAGCCTGGTAGAGGAAGCATGATACTAATATCTGCTGTTTTTAAAAATTTTTTTTGTTTGTTTTTTTGTGGTGAGAACATTTAAGATGTACTCTCTTAGCAACTTCCAAGTATACAACACAGTATGGTTAACTGCAGTCACCGTACTATACACCTGCTGACTTATTAATCCTGTAGCTGGAAGTTTGTATCTTTTGACCAATATCTCTCCATTTTCCTGACCACCTGGCACCAATCTGCAATTTCCACGAGTTCAGCTCTGCTAGATTCCACATAGAAGAGAGATCATACAGTATTTGTCTTTCTCGATCTGACTTCTTTCACTTAGCATAATGCTTTCAAGTTCCATCCGTGTTGTTGCAAATGGATGTCCTTCTAGGATTTCCTTCTTTTTTATGGCTGAATATAGATATCTGTTATTATTAAATGTGTGTACTCACTAGGTTTTCACAGAGTCTAGACTTGCGGAAAGGATAGACAGGGGATTCTCCTACCCCCTGCAAGCTAAATGGGGCAATAGTAGCATACCCCAATATAGCACTTACCACCTGCCAGGCACTGCTCTTAATGCTCTACACACATTTGCTAAATTCATCTCAGAGCAACACTCTGAGGTTGGTGCCTGCTGTGGACTCAATAGTGTCCCCACAAATTCACAGGTTGAAGTCATGACTCCCCCAGTTTAACTGTATTTGGAGATAGGACCTTTAGGGAGGTAATTAAGGTTAAATGAGGTCATAAGGGTGGGGCCCTCCTCCAATAGGATTGGTGTCCCTACAAGAAGAGGAAGAGACACCAGCGACCTCTCTGCTTTCCCTCTCTGTGCAGACCAAAGGCCAAGTGAGGACAGAGTGAGAAGGTGGTTCTCTACAAGCCAGGAAGCGAGGCTTCACCAGAAATCAAATTTCCTGGCACCTTGATCTAGATTTCTTGACACCAGAACTATGAGAAAATAAATGTCTGTTGTTTAAGCACTCCTACCCTCAAGCCTGTGCTATTTGTTTGGCAGCTGTAGCTAACTGATACAGTGTAGTACTATTTTTAATCCCATCTGACAAATGAACAGTGAGGCATGGTGAACTTAAGGGACTCGTCCCAAGTTCACACCTGGTGAGTGGCAAAACTGGGATGTGAACCAGGCTTTGGCTACAGAGTCTACATTCAACTACCTGAACCTGTCTCCAAGGTCAAGGGTATAGGCTGAGTGTCCCAGAGATAGGTGGCCAGGCCTGAGCATCATGGACAGTCTACCACAAGAATGGATGGTGGAACTGGGTACATTTCATCCAAGACTTCTAGGCTGCTTCCAAGACCTGCCTACTATGATCCTGCAGGCTGGTGATGGGGAGAGGGACTCCTATATGGTTGTAAACTGGCTGTGAATACAGGGAGGCCAACTTCAGGCTGGCCTAGAGCCAGAGCAGCTCCACAGTGGAAAAGGTTCCCAGGTAAGGTGGTAAGCTCCTTGTCCCTGAAGGTATTCAAGCACTGCTATTGGACCACCATTTACTGGTGATATTCGGGGAAGAATGAACAGTAAGAGTAGAGTCAACAGTTCTCTCCAGCCTCAAGCAGCTGTGACATATTAGAAGGGCTGGCAGTTAAAAGAGTTCCTGGAAAAAATTTTTCCAGGACAACTCTGTTCATTCTTGCTCATTTTTCAAGTTCCAACCCAGATATCACCACATCCACGAAGTCTTCCTTAACTCTCTCCCCATCTGTCCCCACCCCTGATACAAAGATGAGTCTCCCCCATCTCTCTGAAATCAGAGACCAGGCTTTAAATCGTCGCTTTCCCTGTGTGATTTTGGGTGAGTGCCTCAAGCCCTCTGAGCTGCAATTTTCTCAGCTGTGAAATGATTTCATCCCAGAGGAGGGGGAACCAAAGATCAAATGACATCAGCAAGCCTCACACTTAGCCTGTGATCAGGAAGTGCAAATTTCCTTCAGTCTCTGGTAGGTTCAGAGGGTGGGGGGTAGTGAGCTGCCTGCCATTGGCTGTATTCAAGCTGATGTCAGAGACTCTTGGTGTGGGACTGGGTACTGAGGATTTCTTTCTTGCACTGAGGTAAAGATTGCACTCAGTGTCCTTATGAGTTCTTCCAACTCTAAAAAAACACACTTGTGACTTGGCCTTGGCTGGCTGTGGGAAGATGGGCACATCACTGAGTGGACGCAGTCTCCACCCACCTCCACCAAGCTATAAAAAACCAGGAGTCCACACATGCTGCACGATTCCATTTATATGAAAAGTCCAGAAAAGGCAAAATTTATAGAGACAGAGAGAAGATTGGTTGTTGCCTGGAGCAGGGGTGGGAACAGGAATTGATGGCAAATAGGTACCAGGTTTCTTTGGGGGGTGATGGACATAGTCTAAAATTGGATTGTAGTGATGGTTGCACAACTTTGTAAATTTACTACAAATCGTTGAATCCCTTAAAGTGAGAGAATTTTATGGTGCGTAAATTATACCTTTACAAAGCTATTAAAACAAAAACAAAACAGCACTGCCACCAATAAAATGGGTCCAGAGGGGCCAGTGGCATGGCTGAGGGTGTTGCCTGCACCCTGTGGGGAACATGGCAGTGGCAGGCTGAGGTCAGAGGTCACAAGGCCTGAGGTCACCTCCAGTCTCCTCCACTTGTGGCTTCATATCAGTACTCCTTTGTTTTTTTATTCTATAAGATGCAAGAAAATGAAACGGATTCACCAGCTAACCTCATTAAAACCCTGAAGTGAACCCCAGGTGATGTGAGTTGGTGGGATTCTGCAGAAGGGTGAGGAGCTGGAGGAGGGGGCGGCATAAGGGAGGGGGCGGCATAATGGAGGGGGCGGCATAAGGGAGGGGGCGGCATAAGGGAGGAGGCCCGAGGGGACTGGCCCCCCTGGAAGACCCTGGAGACCAGTGCTGGGCTGCAGCTCAGGTCATCTTGTGGTTCAGGGTCTCTGAGTAGAATAGAATAAAGGCCAAGGACTTGGCCTGGCCTGGCCTTGTCTTTTAAGACACTGATGGGTCCACTTGAGGGAAGAGAGGAGGCAACCAATCATGTGCTGAGCACCTACTACATGCCAGGGAGGGGTGGACATTTACCCTGGTGATGTGACTGACTGGCCGAGGGACCTGGAGACCAGCAGAGAAGCCCTGAATGGGCACCAGGTCTATGCACTGTGGAAAGATCTGATTTGCTCATGGTTATAAAGATGTCTGATTTAAACTTTGCTGTAAATGAGAGGTTTATCGAATCCGTTTAACATGAAAGGAAACCAGAGCTCTGGAAGTTAAGTCACTTGCCTGAGGCCACACAGTAAATGGTAGGAATCACATTTGAACCTAGGCCAATGCAAAGCAGAATAACTTTCAGAGCAAGTTGATCTCATGGTTAGTAGTGAGCTCCCTATCGCTAAAAGTATGTAAGAAGAGGCTTAATGAAACCTCTCAAGAAGTCAAAACCAGTGACCTTGAAACCCCTCCCAGTCCAGTTAGTTTGTGAGGCCACAAATTCTTGCTGATCGGTTCTCTTGAGAGTTAAATCTGGACTCAGAGTCAAGTAGAAAGAAAGGTCTGAGCCATCCTGAGGGAGGGGACCAAGTGGGCAGGGCCTGGCTGGCACCCTGTCAGCTCGCCACACACGACCGCTGATGGCTGGTTGGGGCCAAAGTGATACTTGAATACACACGGGCCGGGCCAGGGCAGGCAGCACAGGGCTCCAGGCAACTGCGCTTTGGCCTAAACTAGTCCGAGGAGCGGGTGCATAGGGAGCAGGAGCCACCTCACAAAGCTGCTGCCCAGTCGGTCAAACGGGGCCCTGTCTGGCCCTCCAGCCAGTGGCCTGTCTCACACCTGCCCCACTGCTGCCCCGCGGGGGCACCCCACTCTCCCTCTCCCCAGTTGCTGCCTCCCTGAAGGACTCAGGATCCCAGCTGAGGTTCCCTCCTCTCAGCCCCGGACTCCCTAGAGGATGAGCTCACCAGAGGCCACGTTCCCAAACAAGAGCCCTGGGCCAGTGAGAGGCCCTGGCTCCCCTTCATTTGCCCACCAGGCCCTGGGACGGCAGTGAGGGAGGCTGGGGCCTCTGAGAAGGGAGCTGGGCTGGGGGCTTCCCCTGCCATCTCCTCTCCACGGGGCTCCCCAAGCCAGCACTGAGGTGGGGAGGCCAGGGGCCCTCCTGACCCACACCGCCATCCACCTCGGGGCGCCACCCTGCTCCACACCCAGAGGGAATCTGGGTTTGCTCTTACATATCCTGGGGCCTCCAGGCCAGACCTAGAACCCACACATGCGGGCGGCACTTTGGCCTCCTGTACCCCAGAAACAGCAGCTGGAGACTCTGGGGGTGGAGGGCATGAATGCGGAGACTAATTGCAGTATAAGAGTTACAGCACTTTTTCAAGATCCTGAGACAGAAAGGGACACGATGGCTTACCTCAGCTTCCCTGAAGGAATATCCTAGCAACAGGGCAGGGCTCCTTCAAGACTCAGGGTATCTCACTCCCACCCTGCCTCCTTCTTTCCATCCACCACAGGTCACCTGCTGTGGTCCAGGGCCCTATACAACAATCCATCTTCCACCATCTCTCCTCTGCATAAACTCTTCCATGGCTCCCAGCACTCCTGAGGAAAAGCCCAAACTCAGAGCACAAGAAGCCTATTGATTATGCCTTCCCTCCCCCCACGCCCTCTTCTCACTCCACCCTAGCAGCACCACTGGTAGCTCCTTGAATGCTTTGGATCTACTGCGCCCCAGGGACTTTGCACAGGCTGATCCCTCTGCCAGGAATCCACTCCCCTCCCCCAAGTCACACACAGATTTCTTTGTCTACCTTTAAGTCATTTATAATCCAAGCCTTCCCAGCACCTCCCCCTTCCCCAGCGTGGGCTCCTTCACCCATGCTATGTGTGGCCACATCACAGTTTATTAGATCCCGGCAGCCTGCCTGTTGTTCTCAAACTTGACCCTGCATCAGAATCCCCTGGAAGACTTGTCCAAGCCCCGATTGCCGGACCTCATCCCTGAGTCTCCAATTTATTAGGTCTGGGGTGGTGGCCTGAATATCTGCATTTCTGACAAGCTCCCAGGCGACACTGATGCTGCTGGTCTGAGGACCACATTTGAGAACCGCTGGTTAGACCTGAAGCTCTTTGAGGCTGATCTTGCATGATGTTTTATGTCCAGACTCTGAAAGAATCTGGTTTATAGTTGGTTTTAATAAACACATAAATGAAAGGTATTGATTCATCTGGTGTAGCCAATGTGGGTGGCAGGAGAATGGACTGGGACAATTTTTCCCAATTCGTCCACTCTGCTGTCGGCACTCTCTTCCCTTTTCCCAAAATGGTGGCTGCGCCTTGGGGGCTGCTGGCTTCTCAGACTGGGCACAGTGGTTTCTGGGCCTAGGAAGACAGACCACCATCTGGGTTTTGGGAATGTCTTCAGAGGCATAAGTCTGGAGCCCATGGCAGTGGAGGGGTGTGAGCCTGTGAGGGAGGAAGGTGGAGCAGAGATAATAGGCCTGGGGAGACGGTCGGGGGCAGGGAGGGTGGCATCTGAGCATCAGCAAGGAGAAGTGGATTTTGTGGGATCCAAGAGCTGCAGGCTCATGTGTCCTGCTCCTGGAATAGCCCTCCAAGAGGTGATAGGACTTCGATGGGGCCACCCTAAGTTGCCGAGAAAGGCTGGGAGTCTAAACACCCAAACCCATGGCTTGGAGTTGCCACCAAAGACCAACCACACTGTATCCAGGCTGGCTTGGAAATGGCCTCTGCCCACGCGCCCTTGCTGGAACCTGGGCCGGGCAAAAGAGGCTATCTGCAGGGTCCTGTGCAGGCCGAGGTCCAGCAGTCTCACCCAAAATGTTCTGGGCCACAGAAAGGCCATGAAGTCTTCCCCATGATCCGAGAGGGTGAGAATCCTCCCTCCCATCATGGCTGGGATTGAATGTCCTTCAAATGGGCAGGGGAGGCTCAGCCGCAGATCAAGTCGGAGCTAGAGAAATAATGGCAGATGGCATGTCTTCAGGGATAAAACTCAAACCTGCTGCGAAGTCCATTTAGCACTGATGATGGGCTGGGCCCTGTGCTAGGCCCTGGCCCCTTCCTGATGAGGCATGAAAGAGTGTGGGAGCAGAGGACATGGCATGGAAGTGCAAACAGTCAGAGGGTGGACAGGAACGAGCAATTGTCTTGCCAGGAACATGGAAGCCTGGTTGCACGGAGCCCTGGGGCACAGAAGAGAGCACCCTGCCAGGCGGCCAGACATGGTATCTATGAGCCTCTTACTCCAAACTTGGCCCCAATGTGGCATCTCAGGCCATGGCCCCAGGACTCCAGGACACAGAGCACTGGAGACCCTCAAGGCTCAGAGCGTACCAGAGCCAAGGATACACAGGCTGCCCCCAGCTCCAGTGGGATGACTAGGGCACCAGCCTCAGCACTTTGGCCTGGATGGCAATTCAATGCAACAGTCATCTGGCCACTGTCCCCTCCTGACTGCATTCCTGCCCCCTACACTTGAGGTAAAAAGAAGGGGAAAAGTTCCAGATTTGGGAAGCTCCACATTCAAAGAGGATACTGCTGGGGACAGAGAAAGAAGCTGGAAGCTGGCTGGGGTGGGGGTGGGGAAGCATTTGCTTTTAAGTCCTTCCAGATCATTTGAATTTTTAAGGAGCATGTATTACTTCTGCAATAATAAATTCCAAAAATAATTTTTGTCTTAAATATGCAAGGCAGTCTGCAAAATTCTGTTGGGAAGAGAGAAGTTTATGCAACAGCAGCTTTAGGGGTCATTAAATACATCATCATCATCCTTTCTTGAACATCTACCACGTGCCCAGAGCGCTGCTCCGTGTTCTAACACCCAGTATTTAATCTAATGCTCATCAGCCCTATGAGTAGGAAGCTATTAGTCCTATCATTTTCTAGATGAGAAAACAGAATTTGATAGAGACTAAATAACATGCCCAAGGTCACCCAGCCTTGCAGCTGGGGTCTGCACTCGCCAGTGTCTGACAGCAAGTTCTCATCCTTAGATCCGGGCACACCCCATGCTGCCTCCTGCAACTGAAACCAAGAAATTGACGGGCCCAAGAGCCATTTGTTTTGAGTCCACTCCACTGCTTGAAAACCACTGGGATTGCACAGGAGCCCACATGAAATTGTCATGGGAAAACCAACCCAGAGCCTGGTGTCACCAACCACTTTGGAAATTTGGGCCGAGGGTAGGAAGATGTGTTTGACTGTGCGTCCATTATAATCCATGCATCTGTCCAAACATTCACCACCCGCTAACTGAAGCCCTGGCATGCCCGGCTCTGTGCTAAATGCTGGGGACCAGAGTGGGCAGGATACCTTCCGTCACCAGGAAAGGACCAGGTGAACACAAGGCAGATTGGACCCCTCAGCACCTTCCAATTTGCCGACTTTGTGTCCTCCAGAAAGACCCCAAACCTTTTGTGATTTGAGATCCAGACAAGCATTACAGGTGGTAAGAATGCAACACAGCTCTGTAATCCATGCCCACTGATAGGCTTCCACTCTCAGATGCCTTAATTGGCATAATGCTGAGCCTGGTTTTGGCCATCCAATCCATCTCGTTGGTCCAGGGACAATGCCAGACCAGCGAAATGTGGTGGGTTCTCTGGCATTTCATCCATTAGCCCCAGGATGGAAAAAGAGGGGTTATGCAAAGCTCCAGGAGCCATGGGAGGCCGGGTGGGATTTCTCCCCTCCCGGGGCTCCAGCCTGCAGACCTGAGTGTGGTCAGGCTAGCCAGGAGCTCCTTTAGCCAATGGTGTCCATGGGGCCAGCTGGAGGGCAGAGGCGGCCCCAAGTGCAGCTTGAATGCAGAGAGCAGGCAACTTGGGTGTCCCATTCAATAGGATCCCATGTGCCCCTCAGATAAATGTTTGATGAAGGAATTAAGTGTGATTTTTGAGGAAGGCTGCTCTGCCCTCACTGGGAGATGGGAGGGGTGTGACTCTCAGCCCTGTCACCAGATTTTGGGGGACAAGGCCTTAGGCTGCCCTCCAGGCATCTATACACCAAAGACTCTGTTGAGGACTCCTCTCACAGAGTTACGAAATTAAAAATATAAATAATAATAACACCAATAGCATCAGTGCTATCACGAAGGACGGACCTTTGGCCGGTGTGCCATCACACACATTATCTCATTTAGTTATTCATTCAATCTTCACATCAGTCCTGTGAGATATGGAGTATTATTACCCTCAATGTATAGATGTGAAAACTGAGGCTCCGGGGGCCAAGGCTGTACTACCAGTGGAACCGGGATCTGACTTGGAATAAAAGTTTAAAGTTGGAAAGGGCTTCATCCCTCATTTCACGATCGACAAACTATAGGACAGGGAGGCTGAGGCCACCAGTAGCACAGCTAGGACAAGAACTCAGGTCTCCTCACTTCCAGCCCAGGGTCTGCTGCTAGGCCTGCTGCTTGCAACACTGTAAGTGAACATGATTTCTAAGATCTGCAAAGGACCTCGAGATGGAAGGATGAACTGCACTTGGCCCCTGAGCAGTCCCATCTCTTCTAAAGCCCCTCCACTCCCCCCCCCCCAAAAAACCTCCCTCTCCTGGGCATGGAGCGGAAAGAAGCGAAAGTGGACCTAAACCCAGGCTGTGATTTAAGGCAGCCCTGAAGATGGTCACAGGCCTGCCTGGCCAAGCCTGGAGGCCTGCAGGGAGAAAGCTGACCACCTTCATCTCACTTCCTGCCTGGCACAGTCTTCGCTCCCACTGTTTCTTCCTCCTGGGTTGCCCAGCATCCTCACCTGTCCCATATCCTGCCCAGTTTTCAAAGCCTAGCTCAAATGCACGGCCGTCTCTGATTTCCCACCACCATCACCACTCTGAAGTGACTTCTCGATCTGGTCTTGGAAACTCCAAGCCTTCCTTTACATTTCTGCTCCAAACCCTCCCATTCTGTACCTTGGATGACAGGGGTTGACTTTCCTGTCTGTCTCCCTTCTAAGGGGCTGGACCCTTAAGGGGCTCTCAGTGCTGGTCTCTGAGGTGTTGCTGAATGAACAGTGAGGGAGTCGGAGCAGAGAGGTCGGCCTGTCCTTTTTGTTGACTTGTATACATGCCTGACCGGCTTTGCAGACAGATCTCTAACTGTGATCTTCCCTCTCTCTCCAGGACCTATGACCAGCTGCATCTTAAATTCTAAGTCCTAGAGGGTGAGGACGAAGTCATTCTAGCATCTCTGCAGCATCAGTCATAAGTGGGGGCTTTAAAAAACAGTGTGGAAAATAATCAGGTGACAAACATCCACCAATTCCGGCTATGGTTTGGCACTGAATGAGATACTGGATGAGGGGTTGGGGACAAGACACCCAGAGGAAGGGTCCTGCCCTCAGTGGATCTCCCAGAGAAGGCAGGGATCCCTAAGGGAAGGGACCTTTCAGCTTTGCCTGTTCCCAGTCCCCAGCAAATGAACAGGGCCTGCCACACAGTCAGTCAATTACCATTGGCTGAAGAAATGAATTAATAAGCATTGACCCAGCAGCAGTGAGCACCCCATATAAGGCAGGGTGGTGCTGAATGCTGAGCTGGTCTGGGCCATGAGTCAGAGCTGCAGAATTCACCGGCGAGAGAGAGGCTGGTACAGGGCCAGGAGGTTTGTGGTTGACCGAAATCAACAAAGGCCAGATCTTCAAAAACACTCGGCCACAGTTGCCTGGGAGGCAGCATTACACACTGTGGTTTCCCAACTGTTTTCTGCAGAGCAATCTTTTTTCAAATGAAATCGTACACCGCACCCTAAATGCATAACAGAGCTTCCACGGTGGACGTCAACTGGGGCATTGAGGCTGGTCTGGAAACCCTGGAACTCCTGGGGCCCCTCAGGGACAGGGCTCCTGCTCAACCAGTGATGGCGTCCTCTCTTCTCCCTCCCTCAGAGAGTCGCCAGGAAGCGGGAAGCAGAGAGGAGGGCTGAGGCCCCGGGCTGGGCCGCCATGGGCTGGGTCTTCAGAGGGGCCATTTAGGTAGATAAATGCTAAAGTGGTTCGAGAAACTTTCCCCAGTGATGAGGGGTTGGGCCGGGGGTTGGGGGTGTGGAAAGAAAGCAAAAGGCCTTCCCAGCGAATGGAGGGGAATCCAAAGTGGCCAGATGTGGGGTGGCTGAAACAGCGGGCTGGCCTCTAGGAGCACAAGGACTCAGTATGTGAAGGGTCTTCTGGGCCGATCCTTTAGGAAAGTGAAGCACCATCTGTAGATACATTGCAGATACACGCCCCTGCAAATCGGGCTTTCAGATACATGAGCCACTGAAACCAAGGCATACCTGTCCGAGAGCGGCTAGCCCTGCACTGTGAGCCACAGCAAGGACCCATTTAGGACAAATCAGCCCTCCTGCTCGCTCACCCACCCACCCCCTGCCATGGCACCAGCAGGGAGCACCTGTTGTTTGGTCTGCTTGGCATTCCTTCTTCTGAAAATAGCACCTGGGTTTTCCCTTTGGAGTACCAGCCCTCTCACATGCTCAGGCTGACTCCTCCCACTCGTAACACCCCCACCCCTAACCACAGACACTCAGCACTGACCTAGTCTGGCCAATCAGCATATTCTGTCTTTCTGGTTTCAGTGAGTGGTCAGAGATGGTCATGTGACCCAAGACCAGCCAATAAGATTTGACTCTAGTAGTTTTGTAAGAACTCCTGGGAAAAAGAAGCTTTCCTTCTACTGGCTTTGTGTTGAGCAGGATGACTGTCCGGAACCACATGGAGAGTGTCTACCAGGGACCCCAGCCCACAAGGAGGGAAGCAGAAGGCACAGACATGGGCATCATTTAAGTCTTGGACACCAGTAAACAAGCCCCAAACTGCCACTCTATTGGAAACCAATAAAAAATGAATAAATCGTGTTTTCTTGCTTAATCAGGTTGAGTTTGGTGTTGGCTCCCAATTGATGCAAACTCTGACCTCAGTTCAGCCTTTGCCTGGCCTCTCATCACCCCAACCCACCCCTACCGGCCCCACCCTGTCTCCCCTGCAGCCAACCTTCATGTCAGGCCCGTCATTGGTTTTTGCTGACCTGGGCGGCAGCTCCAGCCTTCCCCTCAGATCCAAGCACTGGGCACAGATCAGCAGCCTGCAGGGCTCACCTGTACCCCAGCCGTCCCAGGTGTCTAGCCCCTCCTAGGGTTGTGTTTTGGCTAATCTAGTGCGACCTCTCCAACCTGGGCTCTTTGAACTTCAGTTCTACTGGGAGAGACAGATACTACACAGTGAATGAGGGCCCTGGAATCCAGCCACTCCTGAGCTTGGGGTGGGAAGAGTCACCCCACGGCTTTGGTCCATGGTCTCAGAGAGACCTGCTGTGGGCAGAGGCTGTGGGGTGTGGCAGGATAGGCTTGGGCTCAGCTGTCAAGCAGGCGGGGAAAGTTCCTGGATCTCTTACCTGCTCTATCACCTTGGGCAAATTGTCCCCTCTAAATCTCAAGATCTTCAACTTTAAAGTGGAGATCATATTACTATACACCTGACAGAAGGACAAAAATCTACAAAGCTGACAGCATCAATTGGTGGCGAGGAGATGATGCAAAAAGAACTCTCACTCATTGCTGATGGGGATGCAAAATGGTACAGCCGCTCTGGAAGACAGCTTGCAGTTCCCTACAAAGCTAAATATACTCTTACCATATATTTCAGCAAACATGCTCCTAAATATTTACCCAACTGATTGAAAACTTATGTCCATACAAAAACCTGCACATGAATGTTTATAGCAGTTTTATTCATAATCACCCTAAACTGGAAATAACCAAGATTTCCTTCAATAGATGAATGGATAAGCAAACTGTGGTACATCTAATGGAATATTATTTAGCAATAAAAAAGAAACGAGCCATCAAGTCATGGAAAGACATGGAGGAATGTATATGACATATGCATTATTACAAAGTGAAAGTAGCCAGTCTGAAAAGGCTACCTACTATATGATTCCGATTATATGATATTCTGGAAGAGGCAAAAAAGAAAGGAGACAGTGAAAAGATCACCGGTTGCCGGGGGTGGAGAAGAAGGGAGGGAGGATAAAAAAACGAGGTACTCTCTTATCTGGCAAGGCAGATGGCCTCCCACAATAAACACTCTAACTCCCAGCCTCCCTTGCAGCTAGGTGTGCCACATGACTACAACCTGGCCAATGGGACATGACAGGAAGTGATGTGGGCACCCTCTCCTTTTCTTATTTCCCCATTCTTACTGACCAGAATGGAGAAACTGTCATGGGCCACCATGGATGATGGAGACAAGTAACAGTCAGAGAGCCACAGGACAAAAGGAACCTGGGCCCCTAATATATTTGTGTCAAAGACTCCCCTGAGCTCAGAAGTTTCCTTAGAGATAAATCAACCTGTCTCTCATTTAAGGAACATTATTTTTAGGGGAAGGTTATAGCTCAGAGTGCTATGGCGTACACAAGGTCCTGGGTTCAATCCCCACTACCTCCATTAAATAAAGAAAGAAAGAAACCTGATTATCCCCCCAACAGAAAAATTAAATTAAAGAACATTATTTTGCATTTTTGTTACACACAACCAAACCATTATCCTGACAAATGCAAGAACCTTCAAGGATTGTCCTGAGAATTCTGCATAATATACGTAAAACATCTTCACTCACTTATTCATTCATTCATTCATTCAACAAATAATGACCTGTGTACTCTGCTGGGATCTGGGGGTTCAACCAAAGATAAGACAGACAAACCCCTGTCCTCCGGAGTCTGCATTCTAGTGCAGGAGACAGGCCATCAAGATGAATTTATTACAGATTTTCACGAGTGCAGGAACTCTACTAGTATCAGCTAATGCTTATTGCCTTCTGAACTTACTGCATGTCCTGTTCTAAGCCCTTTTCACATGTTACCTCATTGTATCGTCACCACAAACCCAGGAGGTGGGTGCTATTGCTTCCTCATTTGACCAATGAGGAAGCTGAGCCACAGAAAGGTTGAAGCACCTGCCCAAAGTCACACAGCTAGTAGTTGGTGGTTCAGGATCTGAACTCAGGTCTGCTGGACTTTACAGCCTTAACCACCGGGCTCTCCTGCTAATGAAGGGAACACCCAGGACCCTGTGACAGAGAACAGCGGAGTGCCCTGCTGATGGGTACGATTAGCAACAACCACCACAGCAGCAAAAGCAGCATAAAAGCCCGCACTGAACAGCCTGAACTCCTTTACCTGGGTAGCCAGCGTTGAGAAGTCTGGAAAAAGATTGTGTCCACTTTTTAGAAGTTCAGATTCAAAGGGTTCACGCTGCTTTGATGCCAGTGTCAGAAGGTCTGGCCGCTGCAAGCTCAGGGCTGTCCAGGAGATGCCCACCTGTCAGAGACAAGCAGAACCAGCCGTGACTGCCTAGCGGGGGTCGGGGGTGGGGAACCCATCAGCTCACACTGCCCAAGGTCTCTTCTTTTTGTTTGAAATGCGCTTGGGGCCCCTGAGGAGACCGTGTGATGAGCAGATGGCAGTAACCTGGGGTCATGCATCAGGACTGGGGAGCCATCATTAAGGTCCCGGCTGAACTTGCCTGCAAACAATTCCAAGACACAAAGATATGCATATGCCTGTGTGTACGTCCTGAATAAAAATACTTAAGTGTCACACCCACTGTGTCTAGCATGGTGCCCTTTGCATAGAGGGAGGCTTGACAAATGTTTCCTGATTTGCTCTGCTGAAACATAATTTTATATGTCTAAGTGGGGGGGAGGAAACTCTGAGTTCATGCGCACTGGTGGAGAGATTCTTCTTCATGTGAAAATGCATTCCTGGGAGGCTCCATCCAGCCAGACCAGTGGCCTCATTAACTAATGAGGCGACCAATACCCAGAGAGGGGCAGCGACTTGCCTAAAGTCACAGAGCAAGTTGGTGGCAGAGTGAGGTCTAAAGCCTGGTCTCTCCTGACTCATGGCTGCTTGCTCTCTCCAGGGCCGCACCCTCCTTTGTCGTTGTCAGACTGGTACCCCTGGAGCAGCCTGGGCACAGGGTGGGAGCCTGCTGCCTGCCTGACAGCTGGACGCTGGTCACAAGTCAGAGCAGAGAATTGCTTCTGGGCTGTGTTCAAGCCCAGAAAAGGTGCAGGAAGCAGTGTCCACAGTGGTTGGGAGCATAGGCTTGGAGGCTAGTGGACTCATCCACATGGCTGGGGCAACCTCTTTCTGGGGTTGGGACCCTGGGGAAGTCAGATGTCCTCTCGGAGCATCAGTCTCCTCTTCTGTAAAACAGGACTAATAATAGCATCTCTCTTTGAGGACTGCAGGGAGTGAAAACGACTTTCATAAGTCTGTGAAGCCACAGCAGAGAGCATTTGGCTCACAGCAATCGCTCAATAAATGTTAGGGAGGCGACACAGAGGAGGGATTATGTGCATTGCGGGGGGCGGTAGGTGTGTGGGTGGAGCACTGGACTGGGAGTTGCTTTGTGTCCTTGGCAAGATTTTGGACAAAAATCTCTCAATTCCACCAGTGATTCGCTCCCTCTGTTCCCACCTTCCATCCTTGTCTCTGCCTTCATAGACTAGCGTCGGTCCCCAGCATACCTGCTGCTCCCTCCTGGCTGCAACCCCCACCTGCCCACGAGAGTGATCGCTACACCCCAGCCCACTTTTCACCAGCCAGCAAAATGCAAATGTCACTAGCACTCTGCAAGCTGGTGAGCTAATGTCACCAGACGGCAGCCAGTACAGAAGAACTGTGGAGGGGTGGAGGGTGCGGGGCGAATTCCCCAGGAGGGGTGGCATTCTCGGCTTTTTCCAATAAGGGTATGATCAAGAAATAAACAAATGGCTGCAGGAAAGAGGTGACAACGGAGACTGTTTTAGCAGCATGCTGTGAGATGTGACCGCCAGTGGTCCCTGCTGTGGCCCCCATCCAGCTGATGTATGTGTCTTGGCCCCTCTGGGCCTCCTCCCCACACACAGCCCGATGGAGGCTCATCTGAGGGACCCCCCAGCCTCCACCTTTCATTTCCACCCCAGCCCACACTCCCTCAAACCTGCTGAGAGAAGCAGACCACCCACCCAATTAACAGCCATGGGAGTGGGGAGTCCTCTCCCAGGAGGAGGTGGCAGCAGGGGACCTCAGGGATCCACAGGCAGGAATCCTGGGTTCCAGTCCCAGTGCTGCACTAACTTGCTATGAGCACTCTGGCACATCCTCCCTTTGGGGGGGCCTTAGTTTCTCCATCTGTGAAAGGGGGTGTCAGATACATCATTGATCCCTACCATTTCTCAGGGTCAGCTCTAAACCTCCCAGCTCACAGGCAGAGATGCCAGTGTAAGGCTCTTCCTCTTCTAATGTCCTTATGACACTGGCACTGTTGACACCTGCAAGCACGTAAGGCTTCCTGGAGGAGGTGCCCCATATGCGTGTGTGGAGACAAGAGCAGGGCACTGTGGGCAGGAGGCCCAGGTAAGAAAAGATATGGAGATACCCAGAGTGGGGACTTGGAGCCAATGCTGTCTGTCAGGGCGGAGTGGGAAATGAGACAGAAGAGTCCTGTGGTCAGTGCTTTCCATACACGTTCCCATTTTATTGATGAGAAACTGAGGCTCAGAGAGGTTAAATAGCTTGGGAGATGCATGGTTGTTAAATAGCACAGATTGGATTTGAGCCCCATAGTTTTGGGTTTTTTAATTGAAGTATGGTCTGTTTACTAACTTCTGGTGTACACCTGAGCCCATAGATGGTTATGGGGTGCCGCCATCTAGACTCTTTAAAGAAGAACTGGAGAAATTCAGCAGCGTTTGTGTTATAAATACATGTAAATGAGCTCAAGTTCTATGTGAGGGTGGGCAACATCATGTGTGTGTGGGAGGGGTGGGGGAGTTTCCTGTGTCAGTCTGTGTACTTGTAAATGTGAGTGGGTCATTGCTGAATGAAGCTGCTGCCCTGTGGGGATGCCGGATGGGGAGGGTGTGGCTGAGGAGCCGATGATGAGGCTGGGGATCGGGCAGGCAGAAGGTGCTGGCCATCCCATGGCAGCCTAGGAAGCCCTGGTCTGTGGGCTGTGAGCTGGGCCTGTGCTCATGGGTACTGCCTCCTGGTCCTGACCTACATTGCTTGTTCCTGGCTCCCATACTCCCCTCACTGCCGCTCAGGAAAGCAGCATGTCCTGCCCTTGGCCTCTCCCTCAGCTCAGTCTCCTCCACAATCCCTAGGGCTATATGCAGATCCGGCAGATCGAGCCAGGCATACAGACGGGGCTGCTGCCAGCAGACAGGGAAGCCAGTGAGTGAGTGTACCTTGCACCCACTGAGGACTGGCCAGACCTGTCTTCCAGCACTGGCTCTGCCACTAGCCACTGGCTATGTGATTAGGGCATGCAATCCACCTCTCTGAGCCTCAGTGAACCCTCGCAGAGCTGCTGAGATGACTATTTAAGAGAAAAGACATGCAAACTATAAAGTGCTGTGCCCACAGACAGGGCTGTGGTTGTAATCCCAGTGGCCAAGATAACCCAGGAAGTGTAGGGAGTTCCCTAGAGAGTCTTGACTGGGAATCCAGCCAACGTCTTTATGTAAGTCCCCCTTGCCCCTCCCCTGGGCCTCAGTTTCTCCATCTATAAAGCCAAGGACCCTTAAGTTCAGATGCAGAGTGGTGCTCAGCCCTCAGTGTCTAATTTTCTTCACCATGATTCGCTATTAACATCATAGATGGATTTCATTTGCCAGAAACATGAAGGCCATTCACGCAGCAGTAAGCAGTAGGTTGAGTAATTAGGACCCAGGACAAGTAAGTTTTGATGGGAGGAGAGAGGAAGATGATCTCATGTTCCAGTCACTGACCAAGAAGGAATGTGATCATCCTAGGAAGACAGAAGGAAGCATGTGGGAATGGAGGGAGGCGGGGCTGTTGGAAGTTGATAGAATTTGGACAAACTCTCTCCCCAAGTTTGCACTGGGCTGGCTATGATGCCACAGAGAAGACACAGGAGTTCTATTTCCTGGAGACCTCAGGAACAGGAGCATTCACTCATTTGGTGAGTACTCATTGAACAGCTGCTGTGTACCAGGACTCCAGGGGTGCCAGGGATGAGTGAGGCACCAACTATGCGGGGAAGTGTGACAATGCTCTTGTCCCCATAGTTCAAGGTGGCTTAGGAGGGCTTATCACCTTGTTCTCAGTTTAAAGAAGGGAGATGCCCCTTCTTTCTTCACCCCCAGGGAAGGCTTCCTGGAGAAGGAGGCAGATTTGAATGTGCAGAGATGAGCAGAGGGCACTGTGGGCAAAGGGACCAGGGGGAACAAAGACACGGAGGTGCCCAAGTGTGAGGTAAGTATTCAGGACCAGGAGGCAAGGCTGCCTGCAGGAGCAGAATGAGAAGGGGTTGGATGGTTAAGGTCCTTGAATGCCAGGCCAACGATGATGAGGCATAGGCAATGGGGAGCTACTGAAGGTCATACAGCAGAGGTGTGTTTCAGGTGGTTGAAAAGCAGCAAGAAGCCCAGGCAAGTGGATACAGATGATGAAAAGGTGGAAAGAGGATGAGCAGGGACTGTGGGGCTGTGGTGAATAAAAGGATGGTGGAGGGGTCAGTAGAGTAGGAAGGACAGTATTGAAATTGGCAGGTTGTGGGGAGGTGACCCAGATGTGGAAGGAAAGATGATGATGGATTTAAGCATACAGGGTTTATATCCCAGCTCTGCCACTGTCACCGTGTGCTCTCAAGCATGTCATTTTTCCTCTCTGGGCATCAGTTTCCTCCCCTGTAAAGTGAAAAAAAGCCACTTCATAGAGATGTGGGATTCAACCAGATAACACACGAGGAAGCACTCTGAACACAGTAAGTGATTGGTGGATGCTTGCTTTCTAAAATGTAAGCATTTACTGCTTTTATCAATTAGTGGTGACCTTCCCCTGTTACAAATGAGGACACTGAAGTCTGAGGTCAAAAGAGTGACTGGAATTGGCAGTGCTCGCTCCAATCACAGGAGAAGCAAGTTATGAGCAAATAAACGTGGGATGACTCAGAGAAGAGTCTTGATTTTAAAATATTGCTAAAGAAAAGGGCTGTTTTATGACTTTTGTGCTGTGTGCTTATTAAACCCAAGCTATAAATGTGAACTAATAAGTAAAATGAGTTAAGTTAATGAAAAAAATCAACCTTCAGGATGGATCCATATTACCTAATGGCAGTCCATAAACATAAACATAAAATTTTAAAATACAAGAATGAATTACAATGCCCAGCAGCTCAAGGAATCTGCAATTTCTCTGTCTGAAAAATAAAAGCTATTGATTTTAGCTTGGGTTCTCATTGCTCATGAGTGAGCCTTTGAGAAGTCATAAAGGAAGGAATTATTTCCAATTGTTTACTCACTAAGGATCATATGTATTGAATTTAAATTGTCTCTGATTCCTAATTAGTACAAACCAAATTAGAATCTGAGTACAGCAGATCTGGAAAGGCCCTTGGAGACCCGTAAGCTCAGTTTTCTTCATTTTATAGACATGGAACCCGAGGGACAGAGAAGGAGTTAGTTACCTAAGATCACACAGCAAGTAGGGGAAGGATCCAAGCTAGATCGGGGCTCCTGGTCCCCAGGTCAGCGTTTTGCTGTGGTCCTGGCAGCATTAGGGATCATCAGATCATTAAGTCTAATCCCCATGGGTGGGCAGGGGTGTTACCTTGGCCTTAGCCCCCATGGCTCCTACAACAAGGGCCTTCTCCCAGCTCTCGAGAAAAGTCATCTGCTCAGGAAGGGACCCTCAAAGCCAAACAGTCTAACACTGACAGCAAAGTGAGTTCTAAGACAGTCTAGCACACTGCCACATATGGAACCCTGGAGCTCCTCTGCCCATGCTGCTCTCCAGGCAGCTCAGCCGGGAAGAAAACCCACACTGGGGGCCCCAGAGTTCTGTTCCCGAGGTGCTGCAGTGCGGCACAGCCCAGACCCAGGTCAGTTCCTCCCCCTGTTCCAGGGGAGGCCGGGGGCACAAGGGCCTCATTGTATATTAGGAAAGGGAGGGGTGTCTTAACTCAGCCTGGCTCTGTCTCTCTCTCTCTCTCTCTCTCTCTCTCTCTCTCTCACACACACACACACACACACACGTGTATGACACCACAGGGACTAAGGAGCTTTGCGTGTGGCTCTGGCACACATGCGTGATGCGTGCGTGTACGTTAAGCTTCAGCCCACACTCGATTATGAAGCAGATGTTTAATTACTACCTGAGTGTTATTAATCAACACGATTAATACACAACCCATAGCACATAATTACTTTGCAATTACACTGAAACGAAGTATTTTATCACCAAGGGTTTGCTAATTACCCGGCCTTGCCAAAGGACAGGTATAATGGTCAGCAATTTTTCTTTTTTTTTCCTTTCCTTCCTTTTCTCCCTCCCCTGCCCTCTCATTAATTTTCTGAACTGATGTCCCCACTGCACAGAACCGGGAGCCCAGGCAGGCTGCCGGCCTCCTCCCCAAGGTGTCCAGTCTGCACTCACATCGGTTTAATGTGACTCTAAATCGCCCTGGGCCTCGCCTCTCAGCTCCCCAGCTTGGAAAGGCATGTCCTTTCCCCAAGTGCAGCCGGCCTCCTGCAGGCTTGGGGATGGAGAGGCAGCGTCGGGCAGGGGTTACCTGGGGAAGCTCCGCAGGCAGCTGGCTGGACTTGAATCCTAGTTCTACCAGTTTCTGGTTGTGTGATCTAAGCCAAGCTACCTGTGCCTCAGTTTCCCCAAGTGCAAGATGGAGGTGATAACAGTATTTATCTTAGGGGTTTCTTGTGAGTATTTGATGTGATAGAAAACGTAAAGCACTTAGCACAGTGTCTGACACAGAGTAAGTCTCCAGCAACACCTGTTATAACTATTACTATTATCCTCCCAATCACAGAATCTCCCAAACGTTCAGGTTTTTGGATTCCACTCCCTATCCCTCAGATAGAGCGCTCAGTCCCATCTACCTGGAACCATCTCCCTGCATTGCCCCTTCCCGTCTACCTGCCACTTCCATGGGCTCCTCTTCTTTAATCCAAGCCTTCATCCTCTCTCACCTGGTCCACAGTCATTAGCCTCCACACAATCTCCCTGCTGTGCCCCCCTCCACCCACCACCATTCCATCCTCCCCTGGGCAGGGAGACAGATCTTCAGGGAGCAGAGCTTGGACCATGGCACTCTCCTGCTCAACAGCCTTCTGTAGCTCACAATTGCCTACGCAGCAAGGTCCACCTCCCCCTACTAGAAGATCACTAATGCCCCAGATTCCCTAAGTTTTTGATGAGTGAATGAATGAGTGTCTTGCTTTTAGAGACAAGAGGCTTTTAGAGATTTTAGAGGCATCCACTCTCACCAAGCTGGGATGTCCGAGAGCATTTTACAAGCCTGCATATCTCCATGGACTTGGGGTTTATTCTGGAACTCGGGGTCTGTCCCTTACTGTTCATTTCCAGACCAGCTTGTTTCCCGCCCCCTCCGCTGGCAAAAATCTTCCCCAAACCATCTGTATTTAAATACAATCCATCTTTCAGGGCACAGAAACCACAGGTCCAGCTGAGCAAAGAGGCTTTATAAGGTGCAGAGGCCAGTGTGTGGTCTGCTTGAGAGGTGAGCTTAAGGGACATGCTGACAAACTCCAGCACAGACAGCATGTGTTCGAGAGAGTCAAGGGGGTGTACATGGGTATGTATGTGTACGTGGTGTGCACACGCTCTCTCTCCACTGCTCTCTCTGCATAAGTGAGGGCACTGTAGCTACTTCTGAGTGTGACTCAGCTCGTTCAGTTACAAAAATATCAAACACTGAGAGTCATTCATTTACTCGATAATCATAAAATATTGGGCTCTGGCGTCAGACCGCTAGTGTTAAAGACCTACCTTTACCTCTGACTAGGTGTGTGACTTTGGGAAAATCCCTGAACTTCTCTGAGCCTCAGTTCTTAGTTGTAAAATGGGGCTAATCACAGCTCTTACTGAAAGCGTTGTTGTGAGGATGGAACACACACTTTGATCAGTGCCTGGCAGGCAGAAAGAGTCAGATCAGTGTTAGCTATTTTGTTATTATTATTAATAAGGACAATAAACCTTGGGAACATAGAAACTCAATGTCTAAAGCAGAATATGGTATATAGTACTAGACCAGTGGGTGGAGAAGTCCCTGCAGAAACATCAAAACAGAAGGCAATAAAGTGATATGTGTTTGTCATTCGTTTATTTATTCAGCAAACACTCACTAAGTGCCTACTGTATAAATCTCTATGTTATCACCGCGGGAGGGAAGAGGGACTCCCTCTCTTCGCAGTGACGCCAAGTGGAAGATGCAGTTCACAAGTAGCTGGGAGAGGGCAGAGGCTTGGGAATGTTCTAAACCACTAGCTGCTGTTGCCCACCCCTCGCCCTCACCAAAACCTCAAATTGCCTGTCACTCCCAGGCACTAGATGAATGGATAACAGCACTGTTGCAGATGCGGGAGATAGCTCCTGGGTGAGTAGGCTCAAGTCCAAAGAGAAGGGAGGAAAGGCATTCCAAGCAGAGGGCACAGCCAAGGCAGGTGGAGGGAGCAGCCAGCAGGGGGCGCTCTGGCAGAGGCGGGAAGGGGGAGAGGTGGGAGGTGGGGGGTCAAGGGTGCCGAGGCAGAGCTTGGGTGAATGGAAAATCAAAGGAAATTCACAGAGGAGGTGATGGGGGCCACTTCAGGTCCTGGGTTTTCCTTCTTCGTCTGATGTTCCAGTCTTGGTCTTTGCAGCTCTGAAGCCCCCTCCCGGGAAGCTGATGGAACTGTTTCCAGGAGACATTGGATCTACCTCTCTTGCCTGGGATTTACATAAGCTCCCTGCTCAGCCACAGGGCAAGACCACAGGGCAAGTGCTCCGGCCACCGGCCTCTAGGTGGACAGCGGATGCGGGACTAACCCAGATGACAAACCCGAAGCACGATGCTCCAGGTAGGTAGGGACGCGCAAAACCGGGATGTAGCTGTTTTCACTCAGAGCCCGCCAGGCTCTCCGCTGGCCCATACTGAGGCTGTATGTGAAGAAGGTGACCAAGCAGAGATGTTTCCTTCCTTTCCCACGGGCCCCCCACACCCCCTCCCCCAGTACGTTCCGGCTCTTCACTCACACACGCGGCAAAGTCTGATGTTGGATTAAAGCAATAAGGTCAAAAGATCAAGAATGCTGACCGTGAGGCGGAAACTTTTGTTCTAGTCACAAGTTTGAGAGCGCTTTGCTGTGTGCCCTGGGCAGGTCACGTGCCCTCTCTGGGCATCTACTTTCTCCTCTACAAATGAGACAGAGGTATTCAGTCATCTTCAATGCTCGAGTCAAAGGAAGGGGCGAGGTCCCCACAGATGGGTGAACGTGAGGTGAGGGGGAGGCTGAAGAGCCTGAGTCCCCAGAGGCGATGCCCTGTACCTGGGAGAAAGTCAGCCAGGTACCGACGAAAACAAGAATCCTGCAGCCTTATTGGCAGCTGAGGCTGAATTCGAACGCTGGACCCAACATTCATTATGAGACTTTGAAGACCTTATGTGAACCCCTTTGAGCCTCAGTTTCCTCACCTGTAAAATGGGATCAAGGACACTTCTCATTCACAGAGTCAAATGAGAAGACACAAAGATTGCCCAGCACAGTGTCTAGGCCACGTAAGCCTCAGTAAGTGGAAGCTACTATCAGTATTGCAGTTATAGCTCCATCCACATCTGAGGGAACCCTGGCGGCGGCTCCCTCATCTCTTTGTGCCATCTTCAGGCCAGCAGGGACCCTGGGAAGTGGCTGGTCCTCACTGGGATGGCGTGGGTTCCTCCCAGACCCCTGGCAGCACCAGCCCTGAAGGGGGGCTTTCCTGACTACACCTCAGTCACACACAGACATGGCTCTGGACTTGACATCAGTTTTTTTGAGAAACAGTGGCCACTCCTCAGAGCCATGGAGAACGGAGCCTGGCATTAGGGCTTCCAACCTCCCCCTGAAATGTGTCATTTTTTAAATAAGGGAAATTTATCCATGTATCACTTGCAAATAACAATGAGAATAAATCAGTTATTTGGGGACAAACACCTCTGGGGAAATCCCAGGCCTTGGTTGACCCCAGTGCTAAGGCTCTGGCTGTGTTTCTCATTCTTGGAGGAAGGGAGCCAAGAACAATGGCCTTCTCCTGCCTTGGACAGGGGTTATTAGAGATCACTAGTCCATCTCCTGTCTGTAGGGAAGAAAGAGTTCTCACGGGCTGGGCCAGGCCAGGCAGGAGCGACCCATCCTGGGATGGTCTCCACGCAGATGGTAAGAGCAGGAACCCACCTTCAACCCACCCAACAGGTTCTGAGGGCCTACTGTGCGCCAAGCCCGTTGGAGCTGCTGTCCACGTGGCATCACATGTGTCCTCCTGTGGACCCTATGCAGGAGGAGTCACTAAACGTAGACCCAGGGAGGTCGATGTTTCTAGTAAGTGGTAGAAAGGGGCTTCACACTTGGGTCTGTCGGATGTCACAGCTGATGCTTCCTTCCTAATTTCAAACTCAGGGATCCTGGGTATGTGCATCCTTTCCTGGAGGGTGCACCCCTCCCCGAGTCGCAGCACTGCTGGCCAAAGAAGTCCACACCTGTCCCTTCTCTAGACAGACTGCCAGCTCAGGCTGTTTGGAGCCAGGTCACCAGAGATGCTTGGGAGGCTACATCCTTGTTCCCACCCCCCTGCATAGCCCATAGCCCCCGACAGAGGATGCTGAGCACAAAGTCTGAGATGTCATTCACGTTCAGGAGCTCCCCCTGGGATCCAGCTGAGGCTACAGTGCTCTTGAACCTCATCCTTGCTTAGCCTCGCTCTCTGCCTTATCCTCCTCCCTTCCCTGGTCCCGAGAATCTTCCCTCAATAACTCACTTGCACAGCCATCTCTGCTCAGGTTCTGCTTTTTTAGAGAACCCGACCTAAGTCAAAAAGGAGACAGACATGGTTCCTGCCATCTGGGGAGTCAACGCCCAGCGGGAGTCAAACCCGAGACAGGCTGACCATGACAAGACCCCTTCAACCATGACCACTGCGCCCCCCACCTCATTCTAACATCAAGAGCTTATAACACACTGTGCAAATCCCTTTCCCACCTGATGGCACTGAACACCAACAACAACCCAGCCAAGAGGGTTTGTTAGCTCCCTTTTACAGATGAAGAAGCTGAGGCTCAGAGAGATTGTAATTTGCCCAAGGTCGCTTGCAACTTCTATGTAGCCCCACTTAGATTTTACCTCAGTCCTGCTTGATTCCTGGGCCCCAGGGCTTTCCTCCCACTAACCAAGGGGACCTGAATTCAGCTGCCAAAATGGGGACAGGGATGCCCAGTGGTTAGGGCCCTCCCTGTGACAAAGCTCACTGTCCTCTCTGCCACTTTGTATAACTCCCGGGCCCCAGGCTCAGGGACCACAGCCTGGGGGAGGGCAACTTCAAAAAAGGAGAGGGGGTGGGACCACTGGTGACCGCTTCCCTGGTGCCCACATCCCAAGCCTGGCACTCTCTCCCTCTCAAATGACTCTCACTGACCTGGCTCCTCCCCCACCCCCCTCCCAATTCCTGTTATGTCACAGAACATGCAGCTCAGCCAGGCTGGTAACAGGCAGAGAATGGGAATTTTTACCTGTTAATTTGGTTTCTGAACCCCTGCTGCTTGCCAAGCCTGAACAGCTCCATGGCAGGCTCTGAAAGGAGGAGGGGAAAGAAAATGGTTTCCAGCAAATGGGGGTAAATTACGTCGGCAGGCAGTCCCTGGGGGCTCCCCGGAGGTGTGAATCCAGCCAGCCCCCGGGTGAGGGCAGCAGAGGGGGGCTGGGGGAGGCTCGCCTCCCTGGATCCAAAAGCAGGAAAGGGTTCTGGTTCGCAGAGCACCAGCCACCTGCTCACTCTGCCCCACCCTTGGTGAGGAAAGGGCAGAATGCCTCTAACAGCCCGCTGCTCAGGGGCAGAGCCAACCCCACCAGGCACAAGTGCCCCCTGCCCTCTCATCCTTCCTGCCCACACCTCCAGCCCTCTGTCACAGGGCCTCGCCCAGTGCACCTTGAGCCCTTGCTACCATGGGCACCAGACTTCACTGAATCCTCAAAAACCCTTTCCCATCCACCTCATTTGAGAGAGCTATCATTATCATCCCCATTCTATAAATGTAGAAACTGAAGTTCAGAAAGGTGATGCATCTCCAACAAGTTCAACAGAGAATTATCCCAAGACCCAGCAATTCCACTCCTGGGCATCTGACCAAAAGAATGGAAGACAGGGACCAAACACCTGGACACGAATGCTCATAGCAGCACCAGTCACAGTAGCCAACAGGTGGAAACACCTCAAATGTCCATCAGTATTTGAATGGATAAACAGATGGACCACAATATATCCTTTCAATGGAATATTATTTACTCAGAAAAAAGAGTGAACTATGGCTACATGCCATAATATGGATAAACCTCCAAAACATGAGCTAAGTGAATGAAGCCAGGTACAAAAGGCCACATGTCGTATGATTCCATTTGTATAACGTCTCTAGAATAGGTGAACCCATACAAACAGAAAGCAAAGTAGTGGTTGCCAGGGACTGCGGGCAGTGGGTGATGAAAATGTTCTGGATCTGGTTAGAAGTGGTGGCTGCAAAACACTGTGAATGTACTAAATGCCACTGAATTGTTATTTTACAGTGGTTAATTTCATGCTATGTGAATGTCACTTCAACTTTTTTAAATGCCAGGAGAGGATGGTGAGGAGGACGGGGTGTAACTCGCTGAAGGTCAAAGAGCAGGTAAGTGGGGTGCCCTCGGCTACCATCCTCTGCTGCCTGCCCCATGCCTTCCCACCTCTGGCCTTTGCCTCTCCTGTTACCTTGGCCAGGAAGGTCCCCCTCCCTATTTCTGTTCTCAAAATCCTACCCATTTTTCAAGGCCCTGTGTCCTGCCCCAGTCGGCTTTGCCTCCTGCCTCCTGCCTCCTGCCAGAGTTCGTAAAGCACAGGGTTATCCCTTGGTCCCCCCAGCCTGAGGGGCTCATCACATTCTCAGGGTCTTTATGAGGGTTAAATAATCCAATGCCTGCAGAGTTCTCCACTCTCTGGGCTTGGCATGCAGTGAGCGCTCAATCAATGGTGCTTATTAACAGGCCGCGTTCACTCCTGAAGGGCTGGGACATGCTGGCTCATCTCTGCATCCCTGGCCCAGGCCCGGCTCCCAGCAGAAACTCTCCAAACACTTGTGGAATGCAAGGGGGGAGACAGACAAACTCCCTGACAAGCAGGCTCTTTCCTACCTGTTCTCCTGCTGGGCAGGAAGCCTGTCTTGGTTCACAGTTTATAATAAATGCAACTCCATTTCCTCTCAGTGGAGTTGGCCCCAGCACGCACACACCCAGAGTTGGCTGTTTCTGTTAAACGTTTGGGGCTCTTTGGGCCAGCCAGGCCCTGACTGAGCTGTGGTGTTTGTTTTGCTCCACGAGGCACCTCCAGTTCCAGGTTCTGCAGATCAGGAAAAAATCGGAAATTCTGATCTCTGTGAAAGTCTACAGAACATGATCTCTCTAGTAATTGTTGCCCTGCTTACCTCACTGACTTAACTAATGAATATGCAATAAGATATTCATCCTGGAAGTACATTTATTAACTAAAGGAACTATATACGTTTAAGGTATTGGCATTAACAATCATCTCAAACATCAGACAGTGCCAATCTTTTCAATACGCTTTTGGAAGCTCTTTTGAATCTGCAGTGGAATGTGAGTTAAAGATGCCAAGAAATTCAAACAAAACAAGGCAGCCAAATTAGGAAGCCCTCACTCCAAGGAAGGCGAAGAGACATGGACTTCCCTGAATTTGCTCTCTATCTGGTGTTGATGGTAAGACAAGCTAATGACAGGGGGTGGCGGGTGGAGGGGGACCTCTCCACTGTCACTCAAAGCAGAAGAAAGAGCTTTGGGATGACAGAAATCCAGCCTAGCCACTTGCCAGCCCTGAGATCACGGACCAGTTCCTTAAATCCCTTATTGTTAGGTGGTGTGGGGCATGGAGGGGTGGAGGGTGGTGATGCCCACCTCCCTGCATGGTGATTAGCATCAGGCCAGGTGAGACAGTCAGACACACAGAACACCCGGACTGGCAGGAAGGAAGCTCTCAATAAGTATTCATTTTCTTCCCTCTCAAACTATCTGCAGACACAAGAGAGTGAAAAACAAACTGCCGACTGAAAGACATGTTTGCAATACATATGTATTACAAGGAACTTGTATCCAGCATATGTAAAGAACTCCTACAAATCAATAAGAAAATAAGAAAACAACCCAATTGAAACTGGGCAATAGAGCTGAACAGATACTTCCCCAAAGAAATTATCCAAATAGCCGATAAGTAGATAGAAAGGTGCTCAGCATCATTACTCACTGGGGAAATGCAAATAAAAACCACAGTGAGATACACAACCACCAACTGACTAAAACGGAACAGAAGGATGACACCAAGCATGGGTGAGGAGGTGAGCGACTGGAACATCCATACGCTGCTTTCAGGACCATCCAATGGCAGAACCACCCCCTCTGGTACTGTCCATTAAAGTTAAACCTACAGCGGCCACGCATTTCCACTCCCAGTTAGTTATACACCCAAGAGAAATGTCTGCATATGCCCACAATGACCTGGACCACAACGTTTATTGCAGCTTTATTCAAAAGCATCCAAAACGGGAAACAACTCAACATCCATCTACAAAAGAATAGACAAATAAGTCGTCATATATAATCACACAATGGAATATTACATGGCAGTGAAAAAAGAACAAACTGCTGTCATGTGCAACAACATGGATTGATCACAAAATCATTGTGTTGAGCTAAAGAAGCCAGGTCTGGAGGAGTTCATGTTGCACAATTCCATTTATGTGAAGTTCAAGAATAAGAACAACAGCTTGATGGTGATCGAAGCCAGAACAGTCGTTACATGGGGCGTACAGGGGTGGGGTAAAGGGAGTAGCCACTGGGATGGGACACAGGTAGCCTCTTGGGGTGATGGGCCGGGAATGTTCTATATTTTGATCTGCCTGGTTTTTACTTGGTAAATAAAACCATCAATCTGTACATTGGAGATGTAGGCACTTTACTGTATATATATTATTCCTATTTTTTTCAATTACCAGAGGATCAATTGGACCAAGCCATCTCTCAGGCTCATCAGCCCTATCATTTTATGATTCTCAGAGCCTGGAGAATGATTCTTAGGTCCTAATGCGGGAATTCGGAGATTGCGTATTCATTTTATTCTTTCTCTTCCCTTTCTCTTGCCGAGAGAGGCCCCTTCTCTTGCTCATTCTCTCTCTCTGACTTTGTGTAAGTCAGTCAGCCACTTCTGGCCTCATCACCCCATCTGCAAAAAGAGGGTCACGCTGCCAGGACTCCCCTCCAAGAGAGAGAAACATGGTCATGCACGGGAAATGCTCTGTGCATCACAGAGCAAAAATGCTAAATGCATTCCCAGAATTGCAAGCAGATGTCTCTTTGCATGGGGTCAAGCACATCCAGGCATAATTGCAATTACTACGGTGAGGGTGTGGTTTAAAACTCAGACTTGGCCCATGTGTGTTTCTTTGGCATAAAGGGATCTAAGACGGTGGCCATGGAACCAGTCATCATGGGAAAGGGATGGCCACTGATTTGACCTGGGAAGGCACGGATGCTGGCATGGTCCCTATGGCTATTGGGCCAGAGCCGTGCAGGGCTCATCCTCAAAGGAGACAGAAGCAGTGCCTGGCCCTGGGCTTTCCAAGGGAAGGAGTACTAACATAAAAAAGTACTCAATATCACTAATTCTCAGAGAAATGCCAATAAAAACTACAATGAGGTATCACCTCACACCAGTCAGAATGGCCATCATTCAAAAGTCCACAAATGACAAATGCTGGAGAGGCTGTGGACAAAAGGGGAACCCTCCTACACTATTGGTGGGAATATAGTTTGGTGCAGCCATTATGGCAAACAGTGTGGAGATTCCTCAAAAGATTAAAAATAGACTTACCCTATGATCCAGCAACCCCACTCCTGGACATATATCCAGAGGGAGCCTTAATTTGAAAAGATACATGCACCCCAATGTTCATAGCAGCACTATTTACAATAGCCAAGACATGGAAACAGCCTAAATGTTCATCGACAGATGACTAGATAAAGAAGTTGTGGTATATTTATATAATGGAATACTATTCAGCCATAAAAAGTAATAAAATAATGCCATTTGCAGCAACATGGATGGACCTGGAGATTGTCATTCTAAGTGAAGTAAGCCAGAAAGAGAAAGACAAATACCATATGATATCACTTATATGTGGAATCTAAAAAAAAAAAAAAGACAAATGAACTTATTTACAAAACAGAAACAGACACATAGGCACAGAAAACAAACTTATGGTTACCAGAAGGGGAAGGGGGTGAGAAGGGATAAATTGAGAGTTCAAGATTTGCAGATATTAACTACTATATAAACTAGATAAACAACAAGTTTATACTGTATAGCACAGGGAACTATATTCAATATCTTGTAGTAACCTATAATGAAAAACAAAATGAAAATGAATATATGTATGTTCATGTATGACTGAAGCATTATGCTGTACACCAGCAATTGACACAACACTGTAAACTGACTGTACTTCAATTAAAAAAAAGTAAATAGAAAAAAAAAGGAGCACTAAAACTGGAGTCTGGGATCCTGGGTTGAGGGCTGCTTCTGCCCTAATGTGCTGTGTGACATTGGCCATCGGCTTCCCACCTTTGGGGCCTCAGTTTCCCCACCACGCTATGAAGGGGTGGACTAGATCATAGTTAGAGATCCATTCAGCTATAACTGTTTATGAACTTACAAATTGCTTACTGAAAATCAAAACCACGTTGTGTCTCTCCCTGCTTAAATCCTCGTCTACAGCTTCTTATTCAGCATAAAGTCCAAACCCATGACCAGATCCTCATGGTCAGGTCCCTGCCAACCTCCCTGCCCAAGGATTGAACCACGCCCTCATTTCTCACTAGGCCCCAGCCACAATGCTCTTCCCTCCATCCTTTAACACTTCAGTCCATTTCTGCCCCAGGGCCTTTGCTCACCTTGCCCTCTCAACCTGGAACCCTCCTCTCTCCAGTTCTGCATGGCCAGGCTCTACCTGCTTTAGGGCACAGGCTCAGAGGTCCCCTCCTCAAAGCCTCTGCTGACCAGATAAGTAGTCCTTCTCCCTCGTGTTTTCTTTTTCCACCTTCAAACCACAGATTACAACATGCAGTCATTAGAGGAATTTGTGGCTTCCTTATTTTCTGTCTTCTGCCCTGGAGTGTAAGTTCCATGTGGGTAGCCACTGTGTCTGTGACTATTAAACCCTCTGACATAGACACAGTGCTCACTAAATATCTGTGCCTTTTTCCATCCTCTCAGGCAGCACTCCAGAGCCCTTGCTGCCCTAGGAGGCTCACATAAGAATTTCCCAAAGAAAGAAAATGTTCAGGTGTAGCGGACCCAGCAGGTACTGTGAAGATGCCAGGCTCTCTGCATCCTTGTGTCATTTCATTCTCATGACAACCCTTGGAGATACTATCATTTGGGTAACCAAGGCTCAGAGCTGTCAAGAGATGTGCCCACAGTCACATACCAGGAGCCCCAAGCTTGGAGAATGGCTCTGTGCCACTTGCTGGCATGTGATTCCATCTCTCCAGGCTGTGCTTTTCTTGTCTGTAAAGTGGGGCTAAGATCTCGTGCCTGAACTGCAAGCTGTGTCATGATCAAGCAGGATAATTAAGGTGGGATGCTTTGCACACCAGCCAGCAGCATGCAGCTGCACTAAAGTTGAAACGGAAACAGCCTGAGGTTTGCTTTGAGCCTCGGAGTCTGTGCTTGCTCCTCCGGGAGGCGGCCAAGGAGGGGAAAGAACGCCTTCTGGAGCCAGCCTGCCCTGGACGGGAGTCCCGCTCCATCCCAGCTCAGAGCTGGGTGCCCTCCAGCGCTCACCTACTTCACTCCTTTGAACTTTGGTCTTCTCCTCTGCAAAATGCGAAGAATAATTCCCTTCCCCTCAGGCTGTTAGGAGCGTTAAACGAGATCGCCTATGAAAGGGCTTTATTCCTTCTGAAGTGCAGTGCAAATGCTGCTTGTTTGTTGCAAATGTTGATGTCCCACAGCTTCTAGCTCTGATTATGTCAACTCCCCCAAAAGAGGGAGAAAGACACCTCCCCAGGTGACGAGGGCAAGGACACTCAAGGCTGTCCCCCCGCCCCCAGGTGACAAGGCTGGCATGTTTTTATGGGGCCCACACTGCATGCCAGGCACTGCAGGATGCCCTCCCCAAGCAGTCTCCATATGCAGCACCATCAGCCCCATTTCACAGACGGGTAACCTGAGCTTCGGGTAACCTTGCTCAAGGTTCCCTGGCCGCAGTGGTGATGTTTTCTCCCTGTGGAGGATGGCCAAGGCGACACCTTTGTTTCCCATAGAGCAAGGCTCAGGCCGACCTGGGATAGTGCTCGTTCCTGAGGTAGCCCTGGGCTCTGGGGAGGTCCTGGCCGTGGGCTCCTCTCTGCGAGAGGCCGAGCACAGCCACCTCAGCCACCCTGAGTGTGGCATCTAGGAGTGTGCATACAGAACGGGGGTGTGCTTGGGAGGACACGACCCAGGCTGGGCCCCAGGAAGTCCATTCTGCTGGGAGCCCCGAGAATCAAACCACTCCCACCTTGGCCTCCCTGGATGGCAAGTCACTGGCCCACCTCCCACCCTGCCCTCCAGCTGCTCCCCATTGGCCAAAGGCCGCCCTGACCCTTAAATGGCCCTTGAGCATCTAGGGGCATCACTCTGTCAGCCCCCACCCCCCATCACATGCTCAGTTCTGACGGTGCCAGTCTTGGCTCCAGAAAGCAATTAGACAAGATTAGTGAAGCAGAGAGAAGGCAGAAGTGGTGAGGGGGGAAGAGTTGGCAGAAAGAGACCCCTGGGGCAGAGAGACTCCAGGGGATGGGGGAAGAGGGAGGCAGGCTGGATGAAAGGGAAAGAAGCAGAGGAACGTGGATTCCAGAGAAGATGTGCAGGGGAGACACAGAGAGATGCAAGGACTCACCCAAGGCCCCACGATGGGGAGAGAGATGGACCAGAGGCCCCAGGAAATGGGAACGAAGAGCTTGAGGGAGAAAACTCATGAGAGAGAAATAGGCAGACACACACGGGCTCATTTATTTGGCCTTGTCCCACAGGGTGTCTCGGAAGAGATTTCTCCTTACAGGAGGCAAGGGAAGCAGCCTTCGTGGAGGGAGCAGAGGACCAGGAGCCAGGAGACCAGGGTCTAAGGCACTAATGCTCCGAACCACAGGGCAGCTCCCCCATGGAGGCAGAAAGAATGGAAACATATTTGTGTGTCCACAGTGTTCCCAGTAGCACTGTCCATCACAGCCGAAAATACCAGAAGCCACCTGCAGTAGTCAGTTCTCCAGAGAAACAGAACCAATAGGAGTTACATACACACACACACACACACACACACACACACACATGTATATATGATATGCATGATATCACATATATATGATAAATCGTGTGTGTGTGTGTGTTTGTGCATGTGTGTAGAGAGATTTCTTTTAAGGAATTGCCTCATGCTGTTGTCAGGCTAGCAAGTCCCACATCCGCAAGGCAGGCTGGTGGGCTGGAAACCCAGGCACTGATACAGCCTTGAGGCAGAATTCCTTCTTTCTTGGGAAATTTCAGTTTTTGCTCTTAAGCCTTTCACCTGATTGGATAAGGCCCTCCTGCATACCTAAAGTCAACAGATTGCAGATGTCAGCCACGTCTACAAAATGCCTTCACGGTAACACCTAGATTGGTGTTGGGTTCCAGCAACTGGATCCTACAGCCTCGCTCGGCCGACACATCACACCGCCTAGCACAGTTTCCTGCGGCAGCTGTCATCAATCCCCACAAGGGTAGGGACTTAAAGCAACACACAGGTATTAGCTCAGACTTCTAGAAGACAGAAGTCCTTTGAAATGGGACTCACTGGGCAAAAATCAAGGTGTTAGCAGGGCTGTGTTCCTTCTGGAAACACGAGGGAGAATCCCTTTCCTTACTTTTTCCAGATTCTTGACGCTGCCTGTGTTCCTTGCCTCATGGTCCTGCCTGACTTCAAGGTCATGGCCAGCCTAGTCTTTCTCAGGCTGCATCACCCTGAGAGTCCCCTTCTGTAGTCAAACCTCCCTTCGCCTCTTTAAGGACCCATGTGATTAGATTGGCCCCACCCGGATAATCCAGGATCATCTCCCCATCTCAATGTCCTTAAATCAAGCACATTTACTAAACCCCTTTAGCCAGGTAAAAAAATATATTCATAGGTTCCAGGGATTAGGACGTGGACATCTTTGGAGGCCTATTATTCTGTCTACCACTCCATCCAAATGCTCATCAACAGTGGAGTGGACACATCTTGGAATGACCATCCACCCAGTGAAATATGATGCAGCCACAAGAAGAGGAGTCAGGGAGAGACATGGTCAGAACTGGGCTCCAGATCCCTTTCCCAGCAGAATCAGGCCCCCGGGAGTGGTCCAGACCTCCAGGGAAGGTGCAGGCCTCTCAGGAAATAAGAATAAGATCTCAGCTTAGAACTCAAAGGACTATGATGTCTAACAAAGGATTTACCCACTCCAGCCCCTGCATGGATGCACTGTGCATCTTCAGGTCAAGGTCCTGACCTCTCTGTGACCCTTTTCTTCATGAACTGTCTAGTGACTCTGATCCCAGGGACCATGAGCTGCACACTCACTATGTGCCCACTAAGAGCTTCACATATGGCAACGGCATCATCAGGGCTCCTCCTAGGCCGTCTCCTGTGTGCTTTTTCCTCTGAAGGCCTGCACCTGCCACTCTCATGAGAGGACTGCCCTCGGGCTACTGGAGACCTCTGTCCAGCGCACAGGGAGCCCGAAGTGCCTGGGAGCCAACATCCCTCCCACATGCTCAGGGCAGCCCTTAGCCAACGTCTGAGGGTGTGGGAGGATGCGAGCCCAGCTCTCTTGACTCAAATTGAGACAAACTTGGAGATGCAACTAACAGCCCAGAGTTCCTGGCGGGTCAGGCGGTCAGCAACCTTCACAGCACTGTGCCTGGCATCCCTCCCGCTCTTGCCTTCCTCTTCTTCCCTGTTTTGCTCCCCAGACTTCTCACTGGTTTCTTCTGGGAATTCATCCTTAATAAATCCATTGTACACAAATGTTTGTCTTGGGGTCTACTTCTAGGGGACCCAGACTATGATACTTATGTTATCTCATTTAACAGCAACACTTTGAGGTGAGCACTGTGATGATTCCCATTTTTCAGACGAGTAAACTGAGGCCAGGGAAGTTTAACGATATGCCTGAGTCACAGAGCGAGTAAGTAGCCGAGTGGGATTTCAACCCACATCAGCTGACACCAAGCCTGCGTGCCTCACCTCCTCTCTGTGTGATGACTTCCCCCAGCTCCTTGGAGACCTGAGAAAAATGGAGGAGGGGGTGCTGGGGAGGTGCATCTAGTAAAGGACAATGGGGGAAAACTCCTTGTGGGGTCTTGGGTTTCATCAAAGTGAAAAAGAAATAAAAATAAAATAGATTCATCATTTGCCAACTCAAGCCCGCACAGTGCGATCTGAAGCCGAATATGTTGGGCTGTTCCCTGGGGCTGTTTCTTTCCCTTCCTGAGAAGGACCCCTCAAGGCTCTCTCCTTCTGAGCCAACGCTGAGCCCAGCTCAGGCAGGGATTTGTCTTCTCAGCAGGGGAGGGAGGCTCTGGGGTGGTGGGGTGGGCAACGGCGCTGGCAGGTCCTTGTGTCAGAGCGGCCGAGGTACAGGCTGGAAAGGAGTTAATGACCCACTGTTCAGTGCCTCAATCCCCCCATCTCCCTGTGGGTCCCTTTGAAAGAGAGAAAAAAGAATCATAAAAAGCCCCCTCCTTGCTCCTGGTCTCGGAGATCTCACAGTTTGCCTGGGTTTAAACCTTGGAAACAAAGGCTGATAGCTGGGCTGCACGCAGGAGGCAGCAGATTAATGACTGCCTAGCCGCCGTCATAAATTCCTTTTCTGTGTGTTATTTACCTGCCCAGCAGGCTCCATCTGGGCAGGTTATGGGCAAAGTAGCCTCCTCTTCTAGGTAGGAGTGAGTACTTAATTGGAGACGATCAGGAATAGGTCGGGGGTGTCATTATTCCCTGCATGTCCCCAGATCCCAGAGACCCACATGACTTTTAAGAAGGAAAAAATTAAGGGAGAGGTAAGCTGTGGATCCGATCCTGTGTCTGCACGCAGGCCAGAGGGGCCAGTACCTTCTCTGCGCAGCAGGGTGGCCTGCCTGCTCCTGGTGCCGCTTCCCTGCTGGCCACCCTTCTGGGTTGACACAGATCCACAGTGAACTTAGCCACCTCAGCAGAGCTCCCTGAGGTAAGACTATGGCATTCATCCTCATAAGCCTCTAGCATAAAAGATAAAATCATTCAATAACTGTTCTAAGGGTAAAAAGTGGTCATTAATGAAGTGCTGGGGGGTGTAAGAGGAAGGAAGGACTAAGCCTAGGAGGTCAGGGAGGGCTTCCTGGAGGAGGTGGAAGGTAACATCCCTGGCATCAAGGTAGCTAAAGACAAATGAGGAGTAATTATTTAACAGTCACCATTTGTAACATGCCAGCATGGAACTGGAGGCTTTACTTAGTCTTTAATCATTAAACAAGTCCAGCAAAGTAGTCTTATTATTCCACTTTACAGATGAAGGAATGGGACTCAGAGAGGTTAAGCTACTTGCCCAAGGTCACTAAGCCAATAGGAAGGAAAGCTAGGATTTAAACCCAGATCCCATGTCCAGGACCCTGCCCCTGTAGCTGGGTCATGAACAGCCAGGCACAGAAGTGGACAGTAAGGGGAGTATTATTATACAGTAATATTCTATGGAGCTCCAAGTTGGGAGAGGGTGTTTCTGTTGGAGCAGTGGAGGCCGGCCTCCTGGAGGAGGTGTCCTCCAAATGTAGAAGCTTTAGGCAGGCAGAGAAGGGAGGAAGGGCATTCCTCGTGGAGGGGACCGTGTGTGCAAAGGCACAGAGTGGGAGTGCAGGGAGGTATTAATGAACTGCCTTACTTGGTAGATGTCAAAGGGGCATTGTTGGAAAATAAAGTCCCAGGGATATCCAGGCCCATCCTTTTGTGGAAGGTCTGGAAATGGCACTGGGAGGCCATTGAGGTTTCTTTGAATAAGTGAGTGTCTCTGCAGCTGGTGAGGGGAGGCTGTCAGCTGAACGAGGATACGGCTGCTGGGGGTGGGAAGAGCAGGAGCAGGTCAGGGGGAGGGTGTGGCCCAAGGCAGCGGGGATGTGAGGAGGGGCAGCTCCAGGAAGCCTGGCCACGGCAGACCTGCCACCTTGGGCTGTGGGGTCAAGGGAGCGGGGATGGGAGGCCCCTCCCCGGGTCCCGGAGAGAATGAGGATGCTCCAGAGAAACAGATCCCCCCAGGGACAGTGGTGGTTTGGAGGGGAGACGAAAGGCTAGTTCAGGCTTATATTTCAGCTGTCAAGATGGAGACAAGCGGCTCAGAGTTGGGAAGATTCTTTCCGGACTGGGGGAGGGTCAGATTCGATGTGGAAGTTGAGGGTCCTGGGTTGAGATATGGGTGGATATGGAAGCTGGCTGGGCTGGGGAGGGACAGAAGGAACAGAAGGAATGAGGGAAAAAGAAAGAAAGGGGAGCTGAGAATAAAAATGTTTCCTCTCCGTTGAGAGGGAAACTTACAAGAATCACTGATTCATCACAGCATGGACTCTGCCAGGACTCATGCTGGGGGCTAGATATACAGACAGGGGCAAGATGCAGAAAATGTGCTGATGAAAAGGAAGCAACTCAGAGGCGGACTGCCTGGGTTCAAATCCCACACACTGGACACTCAGGATGGATGCCAACTTGGGACACCAAGATATGTTTGTGCAGTAGAAGCAACCTGAGTGTCCATTAACAGATGAATGGATAAAGAAGATGTGATATAGAAAGCTAGCAAGATAGCTACAGTGGAATATTACTCAGTCATAAAAAAGAATAAAATACTGCCATTTGCAGCAGCATAGGTGGACCCAGAGATTAATGCACTAAGTGAAGTTAGGCAGACAGAGAAAGACAAATATTATACATCACTTATGTGTGGAATCTAAAAAAAATACATATGTATTTACAAAACAGACTCACAGACATAGAAAAGAAACTTATGGTTACCAGAAGGGAAAGGGAAGTGGGAGGATTAAATTAAGACTATAGGAGTAACAGATATACACCACCATATATAAAATAGATAAACAACAAGGATTTACTGTATAGCACAGGGAACTATATTCAATATCTTGGAATAACCCATAATGAAAAAAAATCTGAAGCTGTATGCCTGAAACTAACACAATATTGTAAATCAACTCTAGTTAAATAGAAAAACCATACATTTGTGAATGAATAAATGGGTGAGTAAATGAGTGACCCAGACCCTCTGATGACCCCAACTTCTCCAACAGGACAGGGAGTGGTCAGTGTGCTGTGTGAATAAGCACAGTGATATTCAGGTCTGGATTTGTGGGCTTGCTTGTTCCAAAGCCAAGTTCTGGGGTCCCTAGGGCTGGAGCCTGGGTGAGGGACCCTGAAAGCAAGGAATGAAGAAATGGAACACCGCTCATCAGCTCCAGTGCACCAGGAAGTCCTAACATCTTTTCTCTGGGCCACATCTTCTGAATCCAGAGCTCCAAGCACACATTATCTTTTCATTGGTTCCTGAGGTAGGAGACAGTCTTTCAACAGGTCTGATAGGGCAGGACAGACTAGGATTTCCAGGGGAGCCTTCCTGCTTTTCTGCTTCCCATACTCTAAGCCAGAGTTGAAAACCAGTGTCTGGTGAAGCACAGCTCCACTGGCCCATCATAGCAATAGTACCGTGGCATTTTTTGAAATTATGAATGAGTTAGCAGTATTTAACAACTGAAAAATTCTCTCTTGAAAAATCTGAGTTTCTGACTTCTTTTTTTTTTTTTAATTTCAGGAGATCTGAAAATACTGGAGCTGAAAAGTAGCTTCTCTCTTTAGATGGAGTGTGTGTTGAAGTTTACTGCACTCCCCACTGCTCCCTGGTGTCTCCCAGACAAGCCCATCATGGTTAAATGGCCACTATCATTGAGCTTGGGCTCCTGTTTCTTTGTCTGTTTGCCACTCAACCTGCTCACTAACTTGTGTTAGCTGCCCCACCCCCTGTAGGAATTTGAGTGACTCCTCATCTAGCCCCCCTTGCCTCAGTTTCCTCATCTGCAGAGTATAGGTGATCTTTCCTCCTAAAATCAAAGAAGATAATGAACATGAATGTGGCCAGACTACAGCTGGTACCTAACTGATGCTCCATAAATATTTCCCCTTCCCTTTCCTGTCAGGCTAAACCTATCAGCCAATAAATTCTGATCAGCAAATACAGTTTCTAACTAGCAACTAAATACTGAGCAACACCTTTTTGCCAACTACCGGGCATGACCATGGGATGCAATGGTGAACGCTAAACAGACATGTCTCTGTCCCCATAGCACTCGCACACTATTATTAAATAAATAATCCAGCAGATCAATCTGTAAATCCAGTTGGAAATATGCGCCACAAAAGCAATAAGTAGAGTGAATTGAGAGAGAAGAGGAAGAAGGGCTCCCCAGCGAGGTGTATCTGAGCTGAACACTGAAGACTGAGAGGAGCCTGCCGGGTGCAGCGGCTGGACAAGTGCTCTAAACAGAGGGAACAGCCTGTGTGGGGCCCATGAGGCAAGAAAGGGCTCATACTGTTCTAGGACCTGAAATGAGGCTGGTGGGAATGGCGTGGGGTGGGCGAGAGGAAGGGTGTGCGTGGTATGACCTGGGGAGAGGGGTAGGGGCCGACCATCACAGGAGTAGGGATTTTATTCTAAGTGCAGCAGGAGCACAGAACACAGGGAGATGCATAGTTGATTCAAACTGCCTTTTTCAAAAAGGCAGACAGGAGAAATGGCATGATGCAGAGGAAAGTCATGCCCTCCCCCTGAACTCCCAGAGCAACACCCCCCACCATGGCTGACTGATGCTCTGCACAAAACACAGGCACCTGTGTGTGTCCAGCCACAAGCCACACTGATTTTGAGAGGCAGACTCATGGCATGAAGGGCTCTGGCTTTGGAGTCAGACATTTCTGGTTTCTGTCCTGGCTCTACCACCTGCTAGCTGTGTGACATTGGCAAGTTACTTAACCACTCTGTGCACCAGTTTCCTCATCTCTAAACCTAGTGAGAAGAGGTGAGGGAGGTCAAGCCCTGAGCACAGCGTCTGGCGCACAGAAACTCAGGTGCTAGCATTGGTGCTACGTGCAGGCAGCAGACACAGTGACAGTCTGAAAATGCCTGTAGTTCATGTACTGGTGATGCAAACTTTTTTTTTTTTAGCTTTCCTTATTCCAGGAAAGCTCTTCTTTATCCTGTATCCCCCAGACTTGGGGATGTAAAGAGTATTTACTATCCCCTGTCTCCCACTGTCTTTCCTCCAGGCTGTTAAGGGAGATTTTATCATTGTTCCCTTTTAATGATGGGAAATGGGAGGCGGGAAGAGCTGAAGCTCCCTGCCCGAGCCCCACAGCCAGGACAGGAGCAGAGCGAGGGCACACAGGCTGATTCCAAGGCCACCTCCCCTGGGGGTGCTGTAGGACAGGCTGAGGGAGCACCCACCACTAAACACACTGATGGAGACACAAGCCCAGCAGGGCCTTGTGTATAATGGGGGCGGGGGTGGGGAGCTGAGAATCCAGGAAATGGCCTTGTAAAAGAATACAGGCCCCAGGTGATAGGAAACCCGTAGAACTCTCACCCTGATGCATTTCTATCAGGCTCAAGGGCTGACTCAGAGACCTCCTGGAAACCTTTAATGAGACAGCCAGACCCTGGTTCCTGTTTGCAGCTCTCATCTGTCAAGAGCCTCCGCCCGCCCCCCAACAAGGGGACGCCTCTTGGATGCATCAAGTCAGGCAAGACTATCCTTGTCCTAGGAGGGGCTCAGCCTCTGCTGATGCCTGAAAACCCTGCAATAGAGCACCCCGAGGGGAAGGTGTGGTTGACCAAAGGCAGCGGGACACAATGAGAACGCGAGGGCACCAGAGTCATGCAGACCTGGGCTCCCACCCAGCTGCCCACTTCTGCAGTGATGTGAACTGGGCCAGTGCCTGGGGCTCAGTCCCCTCATCTGTGAAATGGGGATAAAAGTCAGCCCTACCTCATAGGGTGTCCTGAGGATTAAAGGATCGCTGGGGTAATAGTGTGTAAAAGCTCCCACGACAGTTTCTGCAAAGTCCTGGATAAATGTCAGCCTCCTAACTGACTGCCTTCTAAATGTCCTTCGGTTTGGAGTCAGACAGAGATTCAAAAAAGGGAAGTCTTTGACCACCTTTGGTATTTGGGAGGCATCAAGGGCGCTCGAGTCATAACACCCTGGCCTCCCAGCCCAGTGCTGACCGGTGCCCATCCCTCAAAAGACAGTCTATTGCTTCACTCTCGGCCCCACTTCTGAACCTTGGGTGCGCTCCTATTGTTCGACTGGCCACACTGACGCGTGAGGATCTGTTTGGTGTCTGTCTGCAGGACCAGAGAAGGGTTTACTGAGGACAGGGGTAGATGGATGTTGATTTTTATATTCCTAGCACCAAGCAAAGCCTTTGGCACCAGGTGGTGCTAATAAATGTTTGTGGCATGAATGAATGAATGAATGATGGCAGCATCCCCCGTGGAAGCATCAGACACGCAGTCTGTCCTTACTCAAGCTTCTGAAATGAAATGACAATCTCAACAGTCACAGTACAAAGAAAAGGGCACTGGCCCCATAACAGCAGGAAGCCCGCTGCACTGGGGTGAGAAGAGCCGGCCTCAGGCATCCCGGCACAGACCCCAGGGCCCTGGGCTTTATCTCCTTCCTCCCATTGTCCCGCCTGGCTTTGTTTGGAGGTCACTGAGGGGCCCTGACTGCCCCGAGGTCCAAAGTAGAGCAGAATGGCTCATTCCCCTCCTGGAGAAACATTCCTTTCAGGATCTTTCCCAGGGACCCTCCCCCTCACTGCGTGGTTTCCTCTGAAACATGGAGGCCACCACATCCCCTGTCCCCACCCCCATCCCTAGCTGGCTGGTGGTTAGAAGTCCCCAAGAAGCCAACTCATTAGCTAAAGTGGGAAATATGCAACAGAGTACCCCACCCAATATGTAACCGTGACTCAGAACTCCGAGTGCTACATGTTGAAGCTAACAAGGGCATGGGATGGGGCACCACCATCCCTCCCTAGCAGAGGGGAAAACCTCTGGAGGAGGGCATGTGAAGGCACTAGAAGCCCATGGATTTCCTAGAACTCAGCTTAACTCGAAGAAACTCAAAGGCCTGAACTCCAAACCTTTAACTGCGGTGGTGAGGCAGCACCTCACTGAGGGAAGACCCAGAAAACAGGAGGTAGTGGGTAGAGGGTGGGGTCAGCACCAAGCCTTGTCTTCTAACTGATTTACAGCAGCTGGCCACAGAGCAGGAAGCCCAGCAGCTGTTAGAGACGGCCAAGCAGAACCTCACCGGTCAAGCCTGGACTTCCAGTGGGAGTGGGACCGATAGACCCAGCTCCCAGTGGCTGACTTCTTTCTCCTCCTCCTCTTCCTCCCCCTCCTCCAGCTACTGGACTCCAATGAGCTCCTCTAACTGTCACAGAGAGTGATGGAACATGCTGAAGAAAAAAAAAAAAACTTCCTGACAATATCAGTTCTATGCACTGTGCCCTTAAACCTGAGTCAAGACCTTTCACTTCCGGTGATGTAATGAAGAGATGATGTGGATACTGGCAGCAGCAGCACCTCACGTTTCCTGGGGGCGACTCTATGCCAGGATTGTCTTGCTAATCCTCCTGGCAACTCAGGAGGATTTTATAATGACTCATAAAGTTTAGAAACTTGACCAATCCCATGCAGTTAGTGTTCATGCTTAGCACACAAACGCAGCTGATGCCATCCCTTAGCTCCTTTATTCCCATTAACTTGGTCCATCAGCAGGACTTAATATTATAAAATTAGGGAAACTGAGGTCCAGATCAATGATTTATCTCTCTTTTGCCCTCGGAAGCAGAGCCTGGTCTTCATTTAAGGTCTAACACTTTCTCAGCTGGATAGATTGTGTCTCCTCAGGCTGCTGAGAAGTGAGTGGGCCTTAGACAGCTGAAAGGGGTTGTCATTCCAGGGAAGAAAGTTTAGCTGTGCCCCAAACACTCATGCTCCTTCCAGAGTGAAGATTATGGCTGGAGAGGGCCTGCTCAGCCAGGAACTACATTTCCCAGGCTCCTTTGCCATACAGGGCCATGTGACTTGCCTCCACCAATGGGAGTGGGAGTGATGTGAGCCTTCCCAGGCTAATGTGACAAGGGAGCAGATGAAACCTCTCTCCCTTTTCTTCCTCCTTCCATGGTGACCTCGGAAGCCACCTTGAAGATGGAAGAAAATAGAGGCCCTACATAATGTATGGAAAGCTGCCCTCCACTTTTATTGAGCTGTTGCTGAGTGAGAAATAAATCTGTGCTGTGTTAAGCCACTGAGATTTAGGCTTTTACCTCTTACAGCACCCAGCACTGCCTTACCCGATACACTCATCGTGGACTTTCATCTATTAGAACCACCTCACCCACAACCATTATTGCGAGTGCTGGGAAAGACCCTGGCAAACCCATGGGCTCAGACAGAATTTCGTTTAATTCAGGCCTCCACCCCCAACCATCCCAAGAAACGGAACCAGCAAAGGCCATCCTTTCTCTAGACCCATCACAGTTTGGAGTAATCCTGACTTCTTGGAACCTCCGTTCCTGCATCAAATGGCCTCACCTTTCAGGAGCACAGCTGTCCACATGGCCTGTCTATGAAGCTGACTTCTTCTGACCCTCCCTACTTCCACATGGGACCATTTAGCTCATTTCTAGAAATTTCTGCAGTTTCCTACTATGTGTTGGACAACCTTCTAGTAGAGGAAGAAGAGGTGAAAAAGAAACCGTACCTGCCCTTGAAAGCTTTCAGTCCAGGTAGGGTAATATATCCTCATTTTTCAGATGAGGAAACTGAGGCTCAGAAAAGCTGTGCCTAAAATAACGTAGCTGGGGGGAGGATATAGTTCAGTGGTAGAGTGCATGCCTAGCATGCACGAGGTCCTGGGTTCAATCGCCAGCACTTCCATTAAAAATAAATAAATAAACCTAATTACTTCCCCCCCCAAAACAAACAAACAAAAAATAACATAGCTGATTGATGACATCTTCCCACTAACCCAACACACAGGAATCATCTGAAAAAGATCAGTGAAGATGATGTACCTCCTTCAAAAAATTAAAACATTAATATGAGCCTCATTCAGAATTCCCAAAAAGAGATGAAGAAAAGAAACAGAACAACCCTAGGCTTATCTTCACTTCTACCTTATTTTATTATCTGTAACATTCTAATAAAAATACAGCAGTCTTAATCATCCCCAATGAGACCTAAGGAAATGTCTTGGTCTTAATTTTAGCTCCATGCCAAATAGTCCAATATTATATTAGTTAAAATTATTTGACCTTAATAAAGGTTACATCCCCTCTCTGCTTATTTCCCCTTGTGTATGATTAGAGGGCTAACCTAGATGGTCACTCAGGCTCCCTACAGTCCTCAATGTCTGTGACTCTGGGATTTTCACATTTGCTGATCAGACACAGGGTGGTGCCTCACCTGTCCACCTGACCCTATTGATAAACATTTTATTGAGGGCCTATCCAGTATATTACAAGATTGAAGTCATTTATCTTTCATAACAACTCTATGAAGTAAGGGCTATTATTTTAGTGATGAGGATACCAAGACACAGGAAGTTTAAGTAATTTTCCTGAGGATGCACAGCAAGAGAGTGGTCGAATCAGGAATCGAACCCAAGCAGTCAAGCTCTAGAGCATCAGCACCTCCCACAGTCCCAACCATTTGCAAAAGGCTCTGTTCATAGGTCCTAAGAAGTGGACAGCAGACCACATGACCCCGCCCACTTGCCACAGCTGATGGGACCAGGGAAGACACCTGTGCCCAGGGCTGCCCACCCCTTGACCTTGGCCTGGTGGGGAAGGCGTTCAGGCTTGCACAGGGAGGCTCTGAGTAGACAGTCTGGCCAGCTGGCTATGGGGAGGTGGACTGAAACCCATGAAAACGCAGGGTCCACTCACCAAGGTCAGAGTCAAGATGAATTAGCAGACACTGCTAGTCAAAGCCGAGAGAGCAGTGAGCCACTCTAAGGGGGCCTGACCAGCGTATAGAATTCTTCAGATGGTTTTCTGGTTCTAGGAGCTCCGAAGTGGTGCATTTTTGCCTCTTGGGTTTCCCGGAACTCTGAATGGATCTTGACAGCAACCTCCCTGGAGGGGCACTAGTGCACGTAGCCCTCCATCCCCCGCCGTCCCAAGGAGCTTGCCCAGACCAGCACCTCTGAGCAAATCAATTCCCCTCCTGCTTGCCAGACACCTTTGCTGGGTCTGACTGCACCTTTCCAAAACCAATACACTCCTAATAAGTAAGCCATTGGCTCAGGCGCTGGACTTTTCTGTAATATAGAGACTTGTGCTGTCACAATATTTACTGTAATAGGATTTGACAAACAGAGCACTGGTGTGAGAAACAGTCTGTATAAAAGGGAAAAGAAGAGAAAGTTTTTTTTTTTTTCCAAAAAAAAAAAAAAAACCCTTCCGAGCTCAAGAAAATGGAAAAAGCAGAGTGCATAACAGAGGGGAAAAAAGTCAATTAAATCATGATAATTACTTCCGCTGCCATGCCCAAGAACAGCATGAGTGTCTATTAATTAGGATTTCCACGTTGACTGTGGCTGTTTGACTTCAACGAAGCTGCCAGTGGGCTCAGTTATAACGTTCTCCTGGAGAGCAAATGTGTGAAAATATTTTCACCCTGACAATTAGCAGTTTCAAAGAAATACACACACACACACACACACACACACACACACACACACAGAGAGAGAGAGAGAGAGAGAGAGAGAACCGGGTTCCCTGGACTTCTGTGACTGGCATGAAATTCAGTAGTTCTACAGTCCCCACCCACCCAGAAGTCAAGGTAACCTAACCTCACTCTTTATAATTACAGCTCCTTCTAACTCTCAAGTAGCATTTGTCAGGGTGCAAATTCCTATATGAAGGCACAGACCAGGAGCCTGAAGGAAGCGGCAGGGTCATCTTGTCCAGACCCCTGCCTCTGGCAAGACCAACCCAAACCACTCAGGAGACCAGTCTGAAGCCGACATTGAAGGAAGGATGTTCAGAACAAGGTGACTCTACCCTGAGAACCAGATTCACATCTAGAAACCAGAAGCTTCAATACCACTGAATGTTCTAAACAAGCCAAAATCTGTGTCTGAGATGATTCTCCCTGTTCAGACAGGCAAAGGCCCATGGTGCTTGAGAGGGGCCTGTCAGGCCGGTCTCTGGAATATCAGGGTCAGGAGTGCTGTGAGCGATCACACGGGCCACTTGGCAAATGAGGAAACTGAGATTCAGGGAAATCAGGCCATGTGCTTTTAGTGGCAGCGCCAGGACCCAGGCCCAGGTCTCTTGAGTCCCAGTCGGATTTCAGACAAATGCAGGACACTGGGCCAGTCACCCTTCAAAAGGTGACACTGAGCCGTGCCACCCTCCCTGATTGCCCTGATCAGCTGGAAACAGAGAATCCTGGCAAAGAGCCTGAGTAGATGCCCTGCCAAATGCCCTCTGGCCAGTTGGTGGGGCTGAGCCAGGAAATCCTCCAGCCCTCCAGCCCCAGGCTGTCCCTGGCCTCAGAGCCAGGGAAAGATTAGGGTCAGGACCCAGGAGAGTTGCGTCCCAGAGGATGTATTGAAATAGCGTCCCCTGCACGGGCAGGGCTCTCAAAGGGAAATGGGCTTTCCTGTCATTCACCGTCTGTTCTGCACTGGCCAAGTTAAACAACAGACTTGCCCACATCACACACCTAGTCAGAGGCAAAATTTGGATATCCTGCCTTGCAGGCTAATGCTCTCTGCCCTCCTAGCCTCATAAATATTTAAGGCGAAAAGGAACAGATATTAGCATTCAGCGGAAAGAATCAGAGGTCTGCGGACAGACTCTCCAGCTTCCTGGATGGATGGGTGATCTCAGCTATGGGACTCCCCTCTCTGGCCTCAGACATCCCATCTACAAAGCACGAATAACAGCAGGTACCTCTGGGGACCATTGTCAGGTTGGACGTAAGCACTTCGGTGGCAGCTGGAGTTAGAGTTCCCAAGTCTTCCCTCCCCTGTAATAGAATTACTCATCCATGCCCTTGCCAGAGCCACACATGGCCAATGACCATCCACCCCTTGACTCTGGGCCTGAATGGGTGACTTGCTTTAACCAAGAGGATGTCAGAGCAGAGGCAAAGATGTACCTGCATGGCTGAGAGGGCTCTCTTGGGCTCTGGTCAAATGCTATGAAAAGAACACATCTCAGCAGCCACTGCCCCTTCAGCCTGAGCTGCAGGATAAAGATGCATAGAGCAGACCACAGGCTCCAGCAGCTGCTGGCCCCAGAAGGCTGGGAGACACGTGAAACAGACGGAAACTCAGTGCGCAGCCAGAGCCTGCAGTCCAAGCCAGCTTAGCCAAGGTGCAGTAGACCCATAGCCCTTGAATATGATAATAAATGTTGCTTTAAGCCACTGAACTTTGGGGTCTTTTGTTCTGCGGCATTATTTGGGAGATAACTCACACAACTCCCATTTCACTATGAGAAAGAGAGGTTAAGTGGTTTGCTCAAGCTCACAATGCTGGCAGACAGCAAAGCCAGAACTGAAACCTGCGACACGCCCTCAGCTGCCCCTGCAGCATGCTGAAACAGCGATGCTCACCAGGTCCCCCTGAGGAGTTGCCCCCTAGCAGCCACATCCACCCCTCCAGCCTCACACTTCCCTGAAAGGGGCCTTCATTAGAGTAGGCCCATCGGACTGTACCAGGGCCGCTAACCAGAGCTCTGAGACCAGACTCCAGCTGGCTACAGGAGTCCTTGCCCTAAAGGTCACCCTCATCCAGGTCTGGACACTGATTTATCACCCTCTCACACCTCCTCCGCAGGGGCAGACGGAGGTGAGATGGAGGAAGAGAAAAAGTTGTCAGGCTCTTGTTGGGTCAGTCCATCTCCTGCACCCAGGCAGCAGGCAGCAGGCAGCAGGCAGCCGGGGAGCCAGATCCTTCTAGCAAATCTACACTCACTTTGATGGGGAGGCAGGATTCACTGGAGACCCCAGGGGCAGGAGGTTGGGGGATGGGAGCAGGAGGGGACAGGAGAAGCAAGCGGTCAGCATCCATTCCCACGAGCTCATTCCTCACGTGATTCTCTGTGTCAGGGCATGGTCTCCAAATGTGTGCAGGGCCCTCCCCTTTTCTGAGAAGGCAGCTGTTACAGGAGGAGGAGCATGGTGTTTGCAGTGAGATGGGTTCCAACCCAGGCCTCTTCCTGGCTGCATGACCAGAAATAAGTTCTCTGGGCCTCAAAACCCTGTGTAAGGAGAAAAGACTTAAGCCCCACACCTAGGGATGCTGTAAGGACTTTATGGGTTGTGTGCACCAGGGTCTGGTGTAAACACCAAGGCAGAATAACACATCAGCAAGTACTGTTCTCTAATGTTGTCTGTGCCAAGGGTGGGCACACAAGTACTCAATTCCCATGAACTGGAGGGGAAAATACACAGATGCTGAGACTGGATACAGTCAGAAACACATCCAAAGTGGTCTCCTATCAGTCTAGTCATGGTGACACAGGAATGGCAAATGTGTAGCATGCATGCAGCTGCCTTCTAATTCCCACCCGTGGCAGACATCACTAATCGATTACAATACTCTTTGCTTATCAGTCCAGAAGGGACCTCAGAATCCTTTCAGCCCAGTGCATTGGCAGCTGATATTACCAGTTTGAACTGGCACTAATAGTAAAAACTATTTCTCTTCCCTGGTCTAGTCCAGCAGTCTTGTTTCACAGAGCAGAAGCACAGAGTGAGCAAGAGACTTGCCCCAGGTCACATGGGGAGGCACGACAATAACTCAGGTCTCAAGATTCTGGTGCTTGCCCCACCTCACCAGCATTTTTCCATTGAGATAATGGGAGAGATGCTCCCAGCCCCCTGGTTCATCCCACTCTGTGCCTGGATCATGTGTCAGGGAAGGCAGGTCCCAAATGGGGCTCAGGAGGCCCCCAGGAGTGCTGCCCACAGCATAGACTGCCATCCAGGTGGGCTTCCATCTCCACACTGGCCAAACCTCAGGCAGACCCCCAGCGTGAGGTCTGTGGGAGCCCCAGGTTCAGGCCTGCTGAGCATTCAGCCCCTGGGCTTTCCCCTCTGAGCTCTGCACCTGCCCTCACTCCCTCTCTCCTCTCCCCTCTTTACTCGCCACCTCCGGCCTCCACTCTGCAACCTTCGTGTTGCTGCTTCCCACACCAAGCCCATTTCCACCTTAAACCTTGGCTTGTGCCATTTCCTCTGTCTGGAAGGTTCCTCAGCCAGTTCTTTGCATGGTCAGGTTCTTCTCATGGTTCAAGTCCTCACACAAATATCCCTCATCAGAGAGACACACCTGACCACCTCCACGGTCACTCTCGTGTCAGCCCGTTCCATTGTCTTTGTATCACTTTCACTCCCTAAAATCATCTTATTTATTTGCTTACTTTAGGTTATCCTTTTATCTGTCTCCCTATCAGACTTTAAACCCCATTAGATGGTACGTAGTGACCTTGTTCATAGTGTTGGCTGGTCAATTGCAGTGGCTTGATAAGCTGTTGATGAATGAATGAATGAATGACTCTTCCTGTGGGACCCAGTCCTCCTTGACGAAATTTCTCTCTGAAGCCCCACTACTAACCCGGGTGCAGTGCATCGCACGGCACCGACACTCAGTACGTGTCATCCAATGAAGGAGTTGTCTTGTTTTCAGGGTCTCAGATTCCACATCTATAAAATTAGCCATTGGGGTAAGTCATTACTCTTCAAATCGTGTGACCAGATACCCCTGGAAATGGTTCGCACTGGCTCCTTTGCTGCCGCAGGCTTCACATCAGCCAATGAGCAAACTCAAGACGTGGCAGTGAGGCTTCAGGAAGCCAAGTATCCTCCTTGCAAAGTCCTGTCCTTCCTGATTGGGATGGAGAGGGAGCAAATCTTCCTTCTGTGTAATAATAGTGATGAGAGATGGTAACTGTCTTTTTTTAACATCCTCATTCTGCAACAGGAAGAGGTTGTCAACCAGATGCAGATGTCAGTTCTGACTTCTTTTTTTTTTTTTGTAATTTTATTGGTAAAGGAAATGAAGTCTGGGCCCCTCCATCCTGGTGCTCTGCCGAGATGCCCCCAAACAATGAGGCATTTTCCACCAACAATGAAGAATTAAAGTGCCCAAGAATTCCTTGGCTTGTGGCTGTTTCCTATTTTGGGCTCCCTTTGAAAAAAGTGGTCATGCTGCTTTATAGTTTGACGATCTCTGAAGGATCTATCTCAAGATCCCATTCCCATGGTCTCTGTGCCTGTGATTCTTGTCACATCTCGGCCCCTGTGTTGCTCAGACGTTCCACCAGGTCCAGTGTGCTTGTAGCCCAGGTGTGCAGAGCCGGGCTGACAGATCTGGAGGACCCAGAAGGACTCTGGCCAGTCCAGCTTGGTCCTCCATGCCAGTCCGGCAGCAGTCACTGCCCTCTACCCCACCCTCCTTGCTGGGCCTCTCAGCTCCAGGTTTTGTGTATCTTGCAAAAAAAGACCAAATAACCACACTTGAGGTGTATTTGTGGTGGATGCATCTGGGGCCCCAGTGCTGGCAGTGTTTGTCCCACCCCATTTTTAGCCTCATTCAGAGAGACCCAGTGTCTTGTTCGAGGTCGCACAGCAAGGAGAGGCACAAGCCAGTTCTTTAGAGGTCTCTTTCCTGGCAGGGCGTTCTGAGCGGAAATTTCAAGAGCCCTTTGGCAGCCTGTCCCGGACATGAGAAATGTAAGCCTGTCTCCAATTTATTCACCCTGTGCGCAAAACCCCCGGCGTGAAGCACTGGGGCTGTGCCAGGCACTTCAGGGTATCATCTCAGCCACAGATGCAAGCCTGTGTCAGGAGCCCCACTCTTCCCTGTGGAAACTGAGGCTCAGGAGGTTCTGTGAAGTGCCTGTGATCACACCGGGTGGCCCAGCCGGGATTGGGGCCAAATCTGCTCCATGCACACTCTCTTTCCTTTCTGTCTGACCTCAAGTCATGGCCGCAGGTCCCTGTCCACAGAGCATTCAGCTGGCCTTTCTCTGCACAGGGTCCTCTCTCTAGAAGCAACCTAGCTGAGCCCCTGTCTTGCAGCGGAAGGAAGCACCAGGCAGCTGGGGCCAGGAGAGGCTGGAGAAAAATCTGAGACTTGGAGGCATCAAAGCTTCAGGGCCACCCTGAGGGAGACCAGGAGCTGAGCACAGAGGGACAGACAGACAACAGGCTCCCTTGAGGTGAAGGATGTGGGGGACGCCTGAAAGGGCAGGCCTAGTGTTAGAAAGAGATACAGAGAGACAAGGCTATGCTCTGTCATTTCGCTAATTAACTCACACACACAGAGTATCTCTGTCACAGGGCAAAACAAATAATTTGTGCCCTTTTGTGTAGTGTGTGTGTGTGTGTGTGTGTGTGTGTGCGCGCGCGCTCGTACTGATAGGTCCTGACATCCCTGGGAACCCAAGAGGGCCCACGGGTGCCGACAGCAGCATGGCTGGGCTGGGAGCAGCCGGCGGCATCCCCTCTCCCACCCTCGGATACCCGCTTTGGCTAAGAATCCACCAGCCCCTCCTCCAGCCCAATGAAGCTATTTCATGAACCTGGCAAGTCGCCTTAATGTTAACGATGCCCTGCATCCTTTGAGGGTGGGGTGGGCGGGCGGTCATCTGCCGTGCTCCCTGCTTCCTGTAGGGCTCCCCTCTTAAGAGTTCCCTTTTTGAGCTGGGATGACTATTTCTGCAGAGAACAAGGGTCACCGTAACTGCTCCTCCCACACCAGGACGGACCCGAACTTCCAACCCTGACTTCTAACTTACCTTAGGCTTTGTGCAAGAAGGCATTATCAGATTTCACCTTAAACACAAAGACATGCACAGCGCGCGCACACACACACACACACACACACCCCTGGAGACCTCCAGCCACCTAAACTCAGACCACACTGCTCACCTTGTCTGAGAGACCTGCCTGCCTCCGCCCATGTGGACCCCTTCCTGGGGACGCCAGCCCCACCTTCTCCACCAGGCAAACTGCTTTTCATCCTCTGGGAACCAGACAGAGAGTCACCATCAGGGAAGACGGGTCCGTGCCTCCCAGCAGAGTTCGCAGCTCCCACCCGATGTTCCAGCAGCACGTAGTACACCCGCTGTGATTCTGTCTGCTTGTTTATCATCTCCCCTGGACTGCCCTCCCTTAGATCGGAGGAGTTCTTTAGTTTAGCCACAGCTTCTGTTATACACCAGAAACAGAAAATGTCTGGAGCACAGAGGGAGGAAGGGAAGGGTACAACAATCATAGAACTTAGTGAGTCCCTACTGTGCACCAGGCACCTCCCTATGCACATGATGAGCTCAAGCTCATCTCATGGTTACTAGGACCTCAGAGAGGTTGAGTTATTTGTCCAAGGTCACACAGCTGGGAAGTGGCCAGGTTGAGAATTTGAACCCAGGCCTACTGATCTGCAAAGTACACGCTTTTTGCCCTGGTTAGGCCTGCCTAGCTTTGGAGGACAGAACCTGCTCCACCCCGGAGGCCCAGCTGGTGGCGACCTGGGAGGCTTATTTTGATTAATTACGGAGAGAGGCGTGTCTACCAGATGCAGCGTGGAGAAGTAGACCGATGGAGACACATGGTGCTGCTGGCCCTGCCCACTCAAGGGGTAACCGTGACAGTTGTCATCCCAGGAAGTGAGCTGACCCTTCTTCTCTCCTCCTGGGGGTTCCTCATCTCACTCACAGCTGTCTTCATCAGGGGGCTTGTCAGCACACCAGTACAGTGCTGTGATTCACTCACTGAATAAATGGTTGGAGATAAAGACAATGTTTTTTTAAAGAGTATAAATACAGTACATGCCATCAAAGAGTTTATCACTGGAAGATTAACTGGGCTTGTATCTCTGACTCCATCTCCAAGGCTAATTGAAGGGTGTGCTTTCTCCCCACTCCCATCTTTTCTCACATCCTCTGAGTGGTGCTGAGTGCCTCGTGGAGGCGGCTACAAACCCAAACATCAGATTATGTCAATAAACATCAAGAGACACAATCTCCCAGTTGGACAGCCACCAGCAGAAAAGCGGTGGCTACAGTGTGAGAAGGCTCAGACTTGTGTGTGTGTGTGTGTGTGTGCGTGTGCATGCACTTGTGTATTTAAAACATGACCAGGGAAGTAGAGGTATTTAAACGGCATTTGCAAAACAGGAAGTCTGTTATTTAGGGGTGTGAGACAGATATTAACCAAATTCTTTAATTATAAATGCCTGCTCATTTAGTAATATTAAGAAATGATAGTGCAGGACACATCTGCCTAATCCTTTAAAATTTAAGGAAAGTGGTATAAACTCAAAAGATTTGAAAACAAGTACTCAAGTCTATGTACACGCATGCTCATAGCAGCACTAGTCACAACAGCCAAAGGGTGGAAATAACCCAAAGCCCATCAATGAATGAATGGATAACAAACTGTGGGATACCTATCCCAAGGAATATTACTCAGCCATGAAAAGGAATGAAGTACTGATACATATTACAACACGGATGATCCTCGAAAATATTACGCTAAGTGAAAGAAAGGTTACATATTGTATGATTCCATTGCTATGAAACATCCAAAATTGGTAAATCTATTGAGAGAGAAGGCAGATTGAGGAACTGGGTGACGAGGGGATGGAAAGAAATGCTTAGTGGGTAAGAGGTTTTACTTTGGAGTGACAGAAGCGTTTTAGAACAAGATAGGTTATCGCACAAGATTGTCAATGAACGAATGTCACTGAGAATGACTTATGAAAATCTTTATTTCATGTTACATGAATTCCACCTAAATAAATTTCTTTTTTAAAAAAAGAAAACAAAATTAAGGGAAGCCTGAGCTTTCCCAATGATAAGAAGGTGGCAGGTTTATGAGTCAGGAGTTCAGGATCTACTCTTGCTCAATCTTTTTCTAACCCTGGAACCTAAGGTGATCACTTTGGTGCTCTCTCGGCCTCAGTTTCCCCCTCTAAAGAATGGGGCCTGCCGGGCTGTGTGGGGGTTCAGCAGATTCTAGACAGGGAAGTGATTTTGAAAATGTAAGACATATTAAGTACACATTGAGGATGAGGACTGATGGGCCAGTTACTGTGCTGAGAATTTATTGCCATTTTTTTCTCATTTAATTCTCATAACAAATCCATTTGACAGATGAGGCACCTGAGGTTCAGAGCTAGACTCAGATTTCAAGCTGAGTCTGCTCTAACCATAATGCCACACTGCCTCACCCGCATCCTACTTACTCCCGTTGTTCAGGAGAGGTGGCTAATGCCGTGCTCAGAGCATCTCCAGATAGACACCAAGAACAACTCCCTCCAGATTCACGAATTCCCCTCAGCTGCACACTGATGTTCTGCATGGGGCAAAGAGCTGGGTCATTCTTCCCCACATCTCACCCACCAGCTGCACCTCTGGGCCTGACGCTCTTTGCTCCTCAAACAGCTTCTTCCTGACTCCTTGGCACCCACTGATGTGAATTTCCCTGAAAGTGAACTTAAAATTCAAATCCTTTCATTACAAAAACAACATCATCAAACACTCTCCATGGACCAAGTGCCATGCTGGGTTCTGGGGATGTAGAACCGAGTAAGCCCAGGCCTCAGCCTCAAAGAACTCACAGTGGTAAAAATAGGAAAATAAACAAGTACTCCCCAGTATCATAAGCTCAGTGATACACATCTGTTCAGGGTATGCTGGGTGCACGTTAGGGGAATTCATGGGAAATTCAGTGTGGCGAGCTGTTAAGAAGGCAATGTCTGGTTCTGATCCTGCTTCTAGCACAGCTGTGTGACTACGGGCAGGTCACCTAACCTCTCTGTGCTTCACTTGCAAAATGAGGTTAATTGTACCTGCCTCAAAGGGTCGTACTGAGGATTAAATAATTGAGGTCGTGTGAAGTCCTAAGAACAGGGCCTGACACAGGGTAATTGCTACTCAATTAGCATTATGTCTCATTATTATTACCATGATCTCAGTGAGGGTAGGCCTGGGAAGGGGTTAAGGCACAAAGTTCAGACAGACACCTGGTAAACCACAACAGATCCAAATGCCAAACTAACTCAGGCCTGTTTTCAAGGGAAAGTCCACGTGCAAATGTGAGTCTTGTATGAATAAGGGCAATCAGCAGTTATCACAACCCTGGTGAAAGAGATGTAGCCCAGGAGACTGTCCACAAATTCAGATCTACTGGGAAGTGAGAATATCAATTTCCAAGAAACGTCAAATCATCTCTCCCCCTACTGCGTAGCTGCCAAGCCCCGGGGAGTAATTTCATGTTCAAATTGCTTTCTAATCCCATGAGATTGCATCCCCACCCACCATGGTCTCTAGGGGATGCAGTTCAACAATTTTACTGGTTTCTATGCTGCAGAGAAATTTGAAAGCCACAGATCAGGTGATGATCCCCAGTGTGTCCTTTCTAGAAAGACAGATGAAATGAAGAGGACAAGCCTGTGGGACACCTTCACCGAGGGGCTCCTTATGTACAAAGAGGTGTAGGATTTTCTGATCAATTTCCTCTTTCTCCTCCTGTACCAGGTCTGTCCATCACCATAGCTGTTTTCTGGATCCATGTTCAGAAACACCCACCCCTAGGGCAGTAGGAGCAGGGCGCTGGAGCAAGACAGTGGAGGTTTCCAACCCTCCCTCCACCTCTTCTAGTTATAAGGTCAAGTTACCTCACCTCTCTGAGCCTCAGTGCCCTCATCTGTAAAATGTGCAAAAAATAAATAACTTTTCCCATGGAGTTTTTGCCAGCATAGTAAAAAATTCAAGTGAAGCACCGGGCACAGAGTAACAGCTTAAAAAAAGAAAAAAACAGAACAACAGCAAATCAAACCAAAGCCTCCTGAATTACTCAGTTTCTTCTCCTGGCCCCATTCCAGCCTCGGAACTGCAGGAGGCTGCCTCCCAGGACCACTCCCCAGGGTGAAGCATCCAAGTACCCTCCAGCTCAGAGCCCTGGAACTCAGCCAGCCCCACATTGCCCCTCTCTTGGCGTCTGGGTCTGTCTTCCAATCTGGATGCCACTGGAAGCCACATCCAGCCCATACCAGCTTTCTCTCTGTGCCCACTGCTCCACAGGGATGGTCCCTGCTGTGCCCCGAGATGGGGAAACTGATGTTTGACGGCATTAAGTGACTTTCCTGAGGTTACCAGGCCAGTAGGTGGTGCAGCCGAGATTCAAACCCAGGTATGAATGCCGAACTCTCCAATCCACTCAACTGGTGTCCACCAAACTTGAGTCGCTCCTATGACCTCATCACAATATTTGCAATATCCACACCCACTGTCTACCACCTTCCTTCACTCATTTTACCTTATCTATCTCCCACCAGAGCTCTGCTTTACTGAATCTTGTTCTTTCAAGTGATTTAAAGCCAACCTATTTTTCCAACCTAACCTTGTCTTAAGCAATACTATCCAGGAAACCATGAACTGCATGTGTTAAATATATTTTGACCAATACTCATTCAAATAACTACGCAACCACTAAAATGAAAAGTGCTCCAGTTTGTGGAAGTTCCACCCAAAATCATCTAACATGTCCCAGGCTGCTGACTGCTGGTGTCCTTCCTCCCTGCTCCGGAAGCACTGAAGGAACTAGCCTCCCAAAGTTCTGTTTGATTTAGATCTGCCAAAGGTTTCTTGGATTATCCAGACAATATTCCAATCATTGTTGGACTGAGAGTCTGTGGAATCAGAAAGTATTCCTCCCGTCCCAAGACAAGTTAGACAGATTCTTACAGTGAAACAAGCAACATAGAAAGGATAGCTTTGACATTTTTCTTTAGACATCCAAGGAAGTTTGAGGATGTCTAATGCAAACGCCACAGATATAGTTAATTGAGCAGCTACTGGCTTCTTGGAACCCGCCCGGCCCCCAACAGGCCCAGTGCAAGTTCAGCAGACATGGGCTTGTTATGAATGAAGCTGACAAGTCCAAAACAGTGTCTTTCTTATCTTTGGAGGCCCCTTCCCTAGCACTCTGCACCCCACAGGCACTCAAGAATTGTTTATGAACTACATATATTGAATTTCATAAAGTGTAATGACTCTTTAAAGGAGGAAGATGTATTGTGTTGAACAGTGTTCCCCCCAAATGCATGACTCAGAATGTGGCCTTATTTGGAAAAAGGGTCTTTGCAGATGTAATTAGGATGAGGTCATGCTGGCTTTGGGAGGGTGCTAAATCCAATGATTGTATCCTTCTAAGAGGAGAGGAAACACAGAAAAATAGACAAACAGAAGGAAGACAGAGGCAGAGATTGGAGTGATATAGCTACAAAGTCAAGGAACCCGGAAACTGCCAGCAACCACCAGAAGCTGGAAGAGGCAGGAAGGAGTCTTCCCTAGACCCCTAGATAGAGCAGGTCCTTTGGGGGCACCTTGATTTCAGACTTTCATCTTCCAGAAATGTGAAAGACTATGCTTTTTTTGTTTGTTTATGGCACTCAGTTTGTGGTAATTTGTTATTACAGCCCTAGGACTAATACAGAAGGCGAGTACAGATACCCAGAGAGAGCACTAAGTTAAGTCCCATGTTACTTAATCTCAGATCCGGGACTGGAACTCAAGCTTCCCAGGCTGGGTCTTCATCTCACCTCGAGAGGAGCAGTAGCCTCCTAGAAACCAGCAGCCAGCACACAAGGTAGGCAGATCCTACCTCCATCCTTCCCTAATTTGACTTGAACACTGGGAAAATCGTTGACACCATATTGCCTGGGTGAAAGCAGCTTTTTATTTTTTGTCACTTATGCATCATGAAGAGCTGTGAAAAATGGCCAGAAAGGCCACCTGTCATTAGCCAAGCCTCTCTGCGTGTTCTCTCTGGCTGTCTGGACAGATGTGCACGTCCTTGGCTCCCACTTAGAGCTGGATTTTAACTCTGCCAAGAAGCCCCACCCAGGCATTGATCAGAACCAACTTTTATGAAAAGCAATAACCAGAGCAGTTCCTTCTGGGAGGAAAATGTCCAGCTGCTTCAGCCTGTGGTTTAGGAGGACCCACTCCCACTATCAAGATGCCCGGCAGGCACTCTCCATGCCTCCCACAGGGTGGCTGCGGTTTTCGCTGCTAAATGCAGCTGGCCAAAAGGTCTATTACTTCTCCATAAACTGATTTCTTCCCCCTGAGCCTTTCCCAGGCACTTCCGTGGCTGGGCTGGTTGCTTACCCCACTTAAACACCCCGGGCTGTTTTTATAGCTCTAACCTCCATCCCAGAAATCAGCAGGGGGTGGGCTAGAGAAGTTCTCTTGTTTTTTAATTCTTCCTATTTTCCTCTGCCCTGCCCCACCACACTCATCCCACCCCTCCTCCGCAGAAATGCAGTCCATGTTTTGTTTTAGTCTGGGGTTTGTAAATGCCTTTGGACTTGGAAGGAAAATGTAGATCCAAATCTTAAAGACAACCACATCATTGACTGCAAGCATGGCAGCTGCCAGAGAGGAGCTCTGAAACTTCAGCCTGCGAAGAATCACTCCTGCACACTGGTCTACGAATACTGGTTAAGAGGGTTTGGAGGGCTAGGCTTAGTGCTGAGATGAACACGGCATCTCTCTTCCTTCCCTCCGTTCCTCCCTTCCTTCTATCCATAAAGGCTTGTTGAACTCTTCTATTACCAGACCCGGGGATGCATTCTGGGTCCACAGGGGTAAAAAGGAACTGATGTGGCCCCTGCCTTGTGGCCGTAATGACGTCAAAATCTAGAAGCAGAAAAAGTTAAAGAAGCCGAGTAAAGATGAGTAGCAATGTAATAAAGACCATACAGACAGGCTTTGGGCTGGCAACATTCTACCCTTATTTTCAAGCCTTAATAAATGCTAGTGGAACTTGCATTTAAGGGCTTAGAGAATACCACTAGAATGGAATTCTGATGTAGGAAGGGTGATGGAGAAAGAATCATAACTTCTCTGCCCAAAGCTGAGTTCGTCATCTCCCTGGCCTCTCCAACTAGCTCTTTCCCCAGCCTCTTAATTCCTGTTTTCCTTAGCAGCCCCAGCAATTTCCTAGGTACCTCAGGTCAAAGACTCAGAGACATCGTCATTTCTGCTCTTGCCCCTTCCAGTTGGTCCCAAAGTCCTACAGACTCTTCCCCTGCATCTGCCCCCTTATCTCTACCACATTGTCCCAGCTCCACTTGACACCTGCATCTTCTATGGCTTGGACCACTGCAGTAGACAAGTTGTTCCAGTGTCTCACCTCTTCAGTCCATCTTCTACACTTCTTATCAGAGCAAGACCCCCCCAGACCACTGGTTTGATCCAAAACCTTCAAAGGCTGAAGATAACTGAACAATTCAGTCCAGATTCAGAAATCAAGGACTTCTATAATTTGGCTCCAACCTATCTTTCCAATTTAATATTTCACTCCTCCTCTACATTTTCCCAGAATTACCACCAAAAGAGATCATTCCTTCTTTGCTGAAAATATACACACCATGCTTTCCCACGTCAAAATGCTGCCCCACCACCTGAAATGCCATCCTCCCAACCCCAGTCCTTCAAGGCCACCTCAATAAAGACTTTCTCAACCCCTCTCTCACTTTTGTCTTCTAAAAGCCTTCACTATCCTTAAGGATTTTGCTTCTGATACCATTCATACCCTACTTAGTGTTATAGTCTGTAATTACTCCCTTTATTTTCCTATGGGACTAACTTCCTAGGGGACAGACACCTGGCCTTATGGACAGCTGAATACCTTTTAATGCCCAGTAGGGCCTTGAAAACATTGGGTACTCAATTAATGGGTGGTGAATAAAAATACCTCCACCATTCCTCTCCCCATACACTCACTGCCTCCACCGCTGTCCCCGACCATAAAGATGTCAGTATACCAGTTGACTATAGCAGTTTGAGGTCAAAATAATAACATTTAAACATATTATATAAAATAACATTAAAATTAATGTTTGCTATCAACATTTAAATAATAAGATGAAAATATAAACAATAATTAAATTAATAGGTTAGTGCCTACTCAGGGTGAGGCAGGAAGCCCCATAAAAAGACCGGCAGGACCCCCAGGCAGGGCCACTACTCTCCTGCCAGCACCATCCGGTTCCCTGGTCCAGAGGCTCTATCTCACTTTTTGCCTCTGAAACAGCTTACTTACACCTAAAATTCTATTGGTTCCCTGAGCTCACTCCTGATTGGTTATTTCCTTCACTCCTGATTGGTTATTTCCTTCACTCCTGATTGGTTATTTCCTTCACTCCTGATTGCTTCATTTCCCTAACTTCTGTTTGGTCCTTTTGTAGTACTTCATTTGCATGGAGCTCACTCCTGATTGGTTATTTCTCTGCCTCCTGATTGGTCCATTTCTACAAAGCTTGTTCTTAATTAGTCAACTTTCCTTATACTTCATTTACAAACGATGTTGCAAAGTGTAAACTGGCAGCCTATAAAAGCCAGTGTAAACCTACAGATGGGGTCCAGAGCTTGGAATGTTAACTCCTCTGGGCCTGCTGGCGTAATAATCCTGAGTTCTCCAACTCTCCGAGTGCTGCTTGGTCTCTCGCCCGGATCCAGGTTGCTGTCACAACTGAGCTGTAACAACGAGCTATAACACTGAACTGTAACACATTTTTCCGCAACAAGGGGAGACCTTCCCTAGTAAAGTCCTCAGTGTGATTTTCTTTCCTCATTTCTTCTTCCCTCCCACTATTTTGGGAACCAGTCTAGACAAACTGAGGTCCCCCTACTTTCTAGCTAGATGCTGGAGTTCTCCCCAACCTATAGCCCCAACATGTTGCCCCCCAGCTGCCTCTCCCCCAGGTTCTGACAGAAAGTGTGTGTGTGTGTGTGTGTGTGTGTGTGTGTGTACAATGCCCAACCCCCACCAGGTCCTTCTGGGAGAGGGGGGCAGTCCTGACTCTATTCCTCTGGACCCTTGGCTCCTACTTTGGCCCCTGTAATCCACTCTCCACACAGCAGCCAGAGATTTATTTAAAATGCAAATTAGAACCTGGAGCTCCTCTGCTTAAAATCCTCTGAAGGTTGCTCATTGCGCTTAGAATAAAACCCAAACTCTTCAAAGCCTGTGCCTCTACCCCCGTCTCCTGTCACTTAATCCCTCAGTGCTCACCCCCCTACCCACACAGCTACACTGAAATTTGCTTCTCTGGGTCTGTGTTTGCTGTCCCCTCTCCTGGAGGGTTCCAGACCCATGAAGAACCCCCAGAGTCCTGCCCAACACCAGTGTTCCCAAACAACACCCCCTCTACTGCCTTCTCCACCTGCTGAGGGACCTTCCCCCGTTCAGAATGAGGCAGCTCCAAGGCCCACAGGGGACTTTACATAGCAAAGGGAGAGAGTAAGACCTCTGTCTTTGTCCAATACTTTCCTGGGTGCTAAGGATGAATTATCATCAAGGGTTTCAAGTTGAGAGCTGGGCACTGAGACCTGGGTTCAAATCCCAGTTTTACCTCTTATAAGCTGTGTCGTCTGGGCAAGTTATCTTTCTGGGCCCCAGTTTCCTCATGAATAAAACAGGAATAAAGATAGGCACTCATCTTTGGATGGGCATCAAGATGACCTCATCAACGAGACACTGCCTTATACACAGGGCACTGTGTACGCGCAGCAGTACTGCTGCCCCTAGAGAACTTCTACCAGACCAGGGCTCTCTGCAGCTTGCCGTGCCCTGGGCTTGCTCAGAAAGAGCACGTGTCTAAATGGCACCCTGATCATCCCACAGACCTCGTCCCTCTGGCACAGAGCTGGCACCTTCACCCATGAAACTTCCTTCCCTCTCAGCCACATCAGGCCCCAGATCTGCAGAGGGACAAACAGCTCTCAGAACTGTAATGGGGCTTGGGGTAGGTGAAGGGCCTTGGCCCTAAGTCACATGGCAGCAAGAAACCAAGCTGGACTCCAATCTGGAGTCCAGTTCCTGGAGTGGTAGACAAAGCAGGTGGCCCCCAGCACTGGTGGCTCCTGGAATACGTCTTCGAGTGGGTCCGCCTGCTCTGAACCAAGGCTCAGCACTCTGCAGACCTCTTTCCTGGGGACCACTGCAGCCGAGTGTCTCCCTTGTTTGAGGAGATGGTGGGCGTGGGACTTTGGGAAACATAGTAGGGGCACTTCTCCTTTGTAGTGAGAGTCAAGTCACAAAGAAAAACCTTTCATGGGGGGAAAGTAGCGTTTCCCTAAAGCCCGGGACCCAGAGAAGTGGCCTAATTCAGCTCGCTCCTTTAGATAATCAAGGCACCAACCGCCCTGCTTCGTGATGGTGGCCAAGAAGGTCCAGGGAGGCTAAATGATGCTCCCATGGCCACTTAGTGCACAGTAGGGGGACAGGAAGCAACAAGATGATTCACCTGCCTGGATGCAGCACTCAGTATGTGCCAAGCGCCTAGAATCATAAGGATGGTCATTCTACAGGTGAAGAAATGGAGGCTTGAGCAGGTCAGAGACTCCCCCAAAGTCAAGGGGAAAACTGAATCTGGACTTCCTCTGTCTTACCCACACTCAGCCACTGCCCTGAGGCACCCAGCCCATGGAGATATTTACTATTTTCTCCACCATCCTCCACCAAGTCCCGAAGCTGGGGAGGTTTCTCCAGATGCGATATCATGCTATTTTATCACACAGGTATTTACTGGCTGCCTTCTGTATGCCCGGCTCTGTGCTAGCAGACATGTGCTAGCAGACACGGATGCACAGTCAACAAGCCAGCCCAGAAGCACACAATCTATGGAAAGACAGATATAAACAAATAATAAAAAGAACTGTGAGCTATCCTAGGTCCTGTGGAGGAAGCAAAGAAGGACTGTGGAGGAGATTGGTAATCTAATATTTTCATTCAGAGAAGGCTTTTCTGAGGAGCGAACATTTAGTTTATGTTCTAACTGATGATTGTGGAAATTTTCAAACTTATACACAAACAGAATACCACAATGAACCCCCGTGGACCAATCTCGCAGCCTCAACAATCCTGCCATTCTTATTCTGATGATATTTAAAAATAAATAAGTTATCATAAGTAGTTTGAAAAGCGTCAGACTGGGGTTTAGAAGATCTGAGCTTTGGTTCTAATGCTGCCCTTGGCCGGCTGTGTGGGCTGGGGCTGGACGTAGGTCAGGCCCTTCAAGCCCAGGCGGGGCCCCTGCATGGTAGAGAGCCATTGCACCTTCTGGAAGTCCCTGTTCCCAGGAGACAGCCTCGTGCCTCTGGAGGGAAAGCTCTGCTGTTGGCTCTGATTTAAGAGCTGACAGATGGCCTGAGAAGTCCTAGCCTGTACTCATCCCCAGTCCTGGGAAGCCACCCTCTCTGGGAGGGGACCGCAGGCGGCCTGGGGGATATCTAGCCCAGGTAGGGAAACCAGAAACTTCCACAGGCAGGGGTCATCCAGAGTGCTGCTGGGCAGCCCAGGAGGAGGCTCTTTGGGGAGATCAGTCATACACGTGCTTTAAGCCAAGCTTTCCAAATGCCACACAAAAACAAGCCCATGGGTCGGTCACTAAGGGCCCTGGACCAGGAGGCTGGTTCTCACAGATAGAGGGGCTCATCTGGATGGGGTGCTGGTCTCTTTCATTAACTTGGCTTCCAGCACACATGTCGTGTTGACGCTGAGCAGAGGGCTCAGCTGAAATTCAGTTGAGCCAGAAGAGGTTCTAATTCCAGATCTGCTAGATCCCCAAGCCCTGGGGCCTCTGGCCATTCCTTTCACCTCTTTGAACCTCAGTTTCTCCATCCTCAGAATGGGCACTGTAATTCCCGCATGGTCATCCTGAAGATTGTGATTCGAAGGAGTATCATTAATCTTAAAGCCTGGGCCCTGGGGAGAGGCTGTTTTGGTGGCAAAGACCATGCATGGCTCACAGTCGCTCACCAGGCATTCTGATAAAGGCAGGGGATGGCTCAGTGCAGCTCTGAACACAGCCTGCCTGGTCTCGAATTCTGGCTCTGCCACTTGCTGACTGTAACCCTGAGGGGGAAGGAGCATCACTCCTCCTGCCTAGTTTCCTTGCCGGCAGGAAGGGAGTGATAGTAACGGCTACCTCCCGGGGTTGCTGTGCTCACACAGATCATGGCTGGCACGTCATGACACTCCATAAATGCTCCTCCTGATAACAAGCCTGGCAGTGGGCATCTGCCCTTCCCCCACCACAGTGCCTCCTCTGCTCTCCCACACTTGGAGGGGCCAACAGATGTTTGTGGAATCGGAATGCAATTGCATGGGGGTTGGGGAAAACTAATGGAAGGACTGGCTGATCTAATAAAACCGCTCTATCCGAGGCTGGTGCTGTGTTGTGTCTGTGTTGTTCGGACCTTGGCTGTGCATTGTACAAGGGCAGTGGGATGGGGTAGGGGTGGAGTACAGGCTCCTGGGGCCAAGAAAACCCCTCTCCCCGCCAGAAATACCGGTTTAGTCTGGTTTTCCAAGGGGACAAGGTTCAGGGAGGTCCTGGGCAAGGCTGAGGAATGTTCCATAGGCCCCTTGGGGAGAGGGCAGGAGGGGTCTACAACCTCACAAGGGTCCCATTGTGTCCTCTCCTCACTGCAGACTCTACAGTGGCCCAGTCTCTGGGGAGCTCCCAGAAGAACAAAAAGCTAAGGGAGGGGAAAGGGTGAGGAGGGGCAAGCACAGGCTGGGACGGAGCCTGAGAGAGGGGGCAGAGGAAGGGGCACCATAGGCCAAGTCACGGAGGCCAGGGGGTGGGAGGTGGGGCTTCCCTGCACTGGGCTCCAGTCAACCCAACCCAATGAGGGGTGGGGGAGACTGGAAAAGCAGGAGAAGGCCAAGCCTGGATGGGGCTGAATAAAAGTCCTTTATTTGTCTTAATATCCCTTAAATGCACAAACTTGAAACCCTAAACCCTCCCTCTCTATTTCCTTTGGATGTGGCTGTGCCTGGCAGAATGCTCCCTCTTGCCTGAGCTCCTGACCAAAATTATACCAGTTTCCTGTTTAAAAGTCTCCAATTCCATGGCCTTCTGAGATGCTTAGCATCAGCTCTGGGATGGCTGGGGGCAGGGCGGGGGGTGGGCTTCCCAGCAAGCTACCAACGCAGACACCAAATTGGGGGCCCCCAGGGTCAGGGATGGTTGGGGGAGGGTACCCAGCCCCTAGCAGGATAGGGTAGTGGTCAGGCTCGGGGAGGGGATGCTGTGGGACCTTCCTGAGATTACATCCTGGTTCTGCTACTTTCCAGCTGTGCGATCTTGGGCAAGCCACTGCCAAGTTTTGCGTTCCCCATCTGTAAAATGAGGATGGCAGCGACGGTATCCATGTCACAGGGCCCTTACAAGCTCTAAATGAAAGACGCATGGGAGCTGCTGACCACAGCGCCCGGTCCAGGCTGTGACTGAGGAAGGAAGGGCCGTGATTATGATGCTAATGATGGCGCCATCTTCAGAATACTCCTCAACCACAGAGTGATTTCCCAGGAGCTAAGTGTGGGAGGCACTGTGCCCCTTGACCCTCTTCAGTGACAGCCAGCAATTGAGCAGATATCAGGGGAGCTGGCCTGCAGAGCTTTTCTTGAAGTGTGTGTTCAGATGTTAAGTGCACCAGCCAAAGAGCCCTGTGATCAGTGAAGTCTGGGAAATGCTGGCTTAACCCAAGTTAAACAGGATGTTTTGTGGGGGACTTACCAGTGTCTTTGTTTGACCCGATAGGCATCTTGAATCTCCAGAAAGGGAGGCAGAATCAACACTGGCTCCCAAACCTCTCTGCTGCCACAATCAAGGGTTAGTGTTCTGTGTTACCCACTTAGGGAAAGGCCGGTTTTTGCTCTACTTTAGGCATGGGACTATTATTAACTCCTGTTTAATTTATTCACACTCTCCTGTCTTTGCGAGCCCTTTCCCCTCCCACATTCACATCTGCACTCCACAAACCATTCCTGAGAACCTCATCCCATTAGGCCCCGCACTAGGCACAAGGGTGACACAATGATGCATCTGGCACAGAAACAGTCCTTAAGAATTTTTTTGGCTCACTGGGGAGACACTGCAGGTAAGTCTACCAGCTCCCCATTTTTGATAATGGCAGGACTATGCTCTCAGATTCTCAGGTCTAAACTCTCAGCCAGTCTCTGTCCCTCTTGCCCATCACCCCTCACATCCATCAGCAAGCCCTACCAGATCTACCCCAAGATCTGTCCCAAATCTAATCATGGCTCGCCATTTCTAAGTACTACTGCACTAGTCCCAGTCCCCGTCATGTCTTCCCTGGATGCTGCAGTGGCCTCCTCGCTGATCTTCCAGCTTCCCTCTTGCCTCACCAGTCTTTCCTCCACAGAGTAAATGCAATCAGATCGGGCCACTCCCCTGCTTCAAACTGTCTAATGGCTTTCTCTCACACTAAACCAAAACCACACTCCTTGCTCTGTCCTCTAAGGCCCCCATGATCCTACCTTACCTACCAACTTGCACAGAATTCACCCTGCCACTCACTGTTCTCCAGCCATGCCAGTTTCCTTTCAGATCTGACCCCAGGGCCTTTGCACTTGCTGGTCCCTCTTCCTGCAATGCTCATCCTCTGGAGCTTCATACAGATGTCAGGAGTCTGCCTAATTATCCACCTCCTTGAGGAAACCCTCCTTGACCACCCCATCCAAAACAGTTTCTCCCGTCCAGATGGTTGCTATCATGTTTCCCTGTCATTTTCCTTCCTTCATAACACTGCCTCCATTTGAAAGTTTTGTGTTTGATTTATTTCCAAGTTTCTTTTCTCTCTTATTGCACTGAAATGTAGGAAGTTCCATGAGGGCAGGGGATTCCCTTATGCATTGTTCTCCTCTCAGTACATAGCCCATACCTATGCATAGCAGGTGTTCCAGCAATATTTGCTGAGAGGATAAGTAAGGGAGAATGCTCAAGAGACAGCGATGGGGACAGTCACTGGGTTGTGGTATCGCCAAGGATGCTCCCTGGTCCTGATCTAGCTGGGAAAATACTCCCACACCTCATCACCCACAGGCCAGATGACAAGGACCTGGGCTCCAGGTCCTGAGCAAGCAGCCAGGAGCCTGCCCCTCTTGGAAAGTTGTAGCTGAGACCAGGTCTGTGTCAAGTGCTGTGCTGGGCACTTTTACACACAGGAGGTAAGTTTAAAGCCTTTCGCATCAACACTGAGAGGCAGGTTTCATCCCTCTAATTACAGCTAAGGTCACACAGCCAATCTGTAAAACGGCAGATCACTAACAGACCTTTCACTCTAAAACTAGTCCACCATCGGAGGCTGTGAGGAATGAATGAATGAATGAATGCATGAAACTTCTAAGCTGCCATGGGAGGGAATGCCAATGGGGAGGGAAATAATGGCAGCCATGGTGGCCCCATCCAAAGCCTTCCCTCTTCTTATTCCTTCCCCACAGCTGCCCCTCAGCCCCTCAGCCCCTCCCCACCCCGTTCCCTAACACCTAACCCCCCTCAGGGTACGGGGACCTCAAGTGTCCAGAGACTGGTTTGTGAACTCACTGGCCATGCTCCTTGGAAGGAGCCAACTTCTTGGAGCCTCTGGGTTCTCATCTGTAAAATGGGCAGAGTTAGCTTTGCTTTGTCTGCTTTCCTGGGTGGTTGTGAGAAATCAAATGAGCCAACAGTGCAGTGTGCACAAAAGGCATGGTCATTATTAGAGACTTCCTCGCGGCCTTAATGAGCAACGCCTCCCGGGGGTGTTTGTGTCAGAAAGAACACCAAGGGCAATACTTATGCCCAAAGAAAGACCCTTCAGGGTTAGGACATCAGGTCCGGTGATACTTGAAATGAAATCAGGGTGCTCCTTGGGGGCAGGGGCATATCCTTGGTGCCCTCAAAGCCAATAACAGAAGAAACCCATGGCCCTGATGAAACCCCAGTCCTGACCACACTCTCCAAGACAGTGTCTCAAGGGGAACCATTTGCTAGAGAAAGCCCCGCAGACTCAGGCCTGGGACCCAGGAATATGCATATTAATGAGCTGTGCTGCCGTTGCTTTCATTTGCCAGCCAGGGTAGGAGCGCAGGGGCAGACAGAGGAGGGGCTCCAGCTGGCCATGGGGTCAGCAGGTCTGGGGTTTGCTAGCTGCTGTGTGACTGAGGATATGCCTGTCCCTCTCTGGTCATTATTTTCCCTTGCCCAAAACAGGAGGGCGGGACCAGTCATCACCAACATTCTGCCCACTCCCATACTCCAGGTTCCACTGTGAGCACCGTGAACAAGCCACAACCCCGAGGAGGTTCACAACTAAATCCAAGGAGGGGCAGCCCAGCCTGAAACAGAGATGGGGGCTCTGTCCGCCCACATGGCCCTGAACGCTGCGTTTTTGCTTTGTCTCCGTGATGTGAAAACACAATGCTTCTTCAGTGGTGGTGGAGGAGCCCATGGTGGGGTGGGGGCAGAGGATCCTGAAGCCCATATCCCATGACAGCAAAAAAACATAAAAAAACATATCTCTTATTCCACGCCCCCTCCACCGCTGAAACACACACCTCTGGCCATTTGCCAGTGAACTCTGAAGCATGAGTATAATTAAAAGGAACTTACAGTTGTCAGAATAAATTAGCAAAGAACCAGGAGCCTCATTTCTCCTCCTCCTTGCCATCCTAGAAGTTCTCAGTTGGCTGTTCTGTAAAAGTGGACGATCACAGGCAGAGGGTCTCTGGGACACTGAGACAGTGAGCGAGAGGTCACGTGATGAGGAATGGGCCTGTGGGGGTGCCTGTGGGTGATGGGGGCACAGAGAGGACCGGCAGGTGTGCCTGCAGCTGCAGCACGTGCCCTTGCAGTTTGAGGTGGGTAGTGCCTGTGACAAGTCGAATCTGCGGGTTGTGACTCCACATTCAGCAGGCCCAAGGGTAAGGGTTCTGGCCAGTTCCTGTTCACCCCAGAGACACCGAAGGCCCTTGGATCAAGTCTGCTGTGGGCTCAGGACATGGAAGTGGTCCCACGTGTCTCCACTAAGAGAACGAGTGCATCCCACAGGTACGCATCCTAAGGCCCCAACTACCTGGGAACTAATCAGATTCCAAGAGGGAAAGACTGATTACAAGTCCACTTTTGTCCCTGTTCCTAGAGCAGGAAATGGGGTCTCAAGCCCCAGGGACCCAGACCAGCAGAAGTGGCAGGAGTAAGGAGGTGGCAGTTACTGGTGTGAACTCACTGGAGGTCTGGTGCACGTCTGATGCTCACTCCTTTGTGCCGCAGGTAGCCACCCCCGCCATCTGCTTGGAATATCGCCACAGCCTCCCACCCGATCTGCTGCGTCACTGTCCCACTACTTGACAGAATGAATGAACGAGTGCAGGTCAGGCTACCATTATTCCCATTTTACAGATGAGAAAGCTGAGGTTTAGAGCAATTATCTGGCTCATGTTTACTGGGGTAGGCAGCAGGTTTGAACTCAGGCAGGAAGGCTCCAGGGCAAACCTCTTAAGCGTCATCTGATGCCAACATCAAAACTAGGGGACTGGGTAGCAGCATCCGCTGGACGATGGCAAACACATTTTATTGCTATGGGCCAGTGAGGAGTCGTCCCAGCAGAGAAGTAGCTGGTGGGAAGACAGGAACAGCAGGTGTGCTGAGGGAACCCAGGGAGGCCAACATGGCCGGAGTAGAGTGAGCGAGGGGAGGGTGGGGAAGATGAGGTTGGCAGGAGCTGGCCCACGTGAGGGGTTTAGATCTGACTTTAAGTGCGATGGGAAGACCCTAGGGGTTTCCAATGGTAGGTACGGCAGCAGCTGTTAGGCAAAGTCCTAGATAATGTCAAATTCCACCCAAAGCCAGTTCTGACTCCATCCTTCATGCATCAGCCAGAGTGGAACCATTTACCTCCATTGATACACTTAATACAAATGTTCATAACTAGCATCTACTAAGCACCTACTGTATGCCAGGCACTGTGCTGAGCACTGTTACATACATTCATTCTCTTATTAAATCCTCATGCAGATCCCATGACACAGTTTTACTTCTGACATGATTTACTTGACAATAATATACGAGTATTCTTGTTATTATCTCATTTTACAGATGAAGAAACTGAGGCTCCCATGGTTAAGTAGCTTGTTCAATATCCCAGCCACTGGCAGAGCCAGAACTTGTACCTCTGTCTGTGTGAGTGCAGAGACTGAGTATGTAATACTAGCCCCCCTGCCACCCCCGAGCTCTACACACACACACACACACACACACACGCATGCACGCATGCACGCACGCGCACACACACTTTGGGCTTTAACTCTCTGGGCATTCGGTTGGGGTGGAGCTGGTAGAATTTAGAGGGCCCTTCTCAAACAAAACTTGAGCATAGCTCTTTCTCTTTTTCCCTCTTGCAGAGCATCCAAAGGCAGCCCCTGCTCTGGCCACTAAGATGGACGCTGGGGATCAGGGTGAAGGGGCCCCACTTTGCCCTCCTCTAATGGCTCACGTTCATTTCTGGATAACGCAATCAGAGCTCAAGGATTAATGGACGTGGCTCTTGCTTTCAAGTCCCACCCGCTGACAGATCGCCTAATTTCTCCCCCTGTTTCTGAACCTTTCAGAAAAAAATACAGGCGGCTTGCTTATCTTAGTGTGGGGTTGCCGTGGAAACCGCATCCCTTGTGAGATGCACTGTCATAACATTTCAGTGCTGTTCGGAACACTTAAAGACACAGCCTCCTCCTCTTCAGGGCCTCAGTCCACGGGCAGGCAGTTGTCAAGTGGTTGGGCAGTGGGTAGGAGGTCAGTGTGGTGGGAGGTGAGGAACTAGGAGGACCTCTGGATTTGGAAATGTCGGCTCTCATCCTCCAAGGCTTGGGGTCACTTGGGTCCAGTAAGTGGAGGGGAGGGCTCAGAGAACAGACACCCTTCAAGTGGCTTCTAGTCCAGGGATCTGCCTGCCATGCGTTTGCTTCTAACTGCACCTGGGACTCTTCAGCAGACAGTCTTTGGGCCCCAGGGCTGTTCTGCCCCGCAGCAGAGTCAGAGTGCCCAGAGTCACCCACCTCCATGCCAGGGGCCCTGAGCCGAGGGCTGACAAGAAAGCCCAGTTCCCTGGTCTTGGTTGAGGATAAGCTCTGAGCTCCCCTATGGAGTCGAGGGGAAGCCGCCTTCTGTGGGATGCTGCCTGGGATCCCCCTGGCTTGGGTCCACCCCTTCCCTCCCTCAGCCATTCCTCTGGAAGCAGACCCTTAACAAACCACTTAAACAGGAACCTTGTCTCAGAGTCTGCTCCTGGGACAGCCTGATCTTGGGCACACAGTAGTCATGCTGGAGCTGCTCTCAGATCCAGCCTCAGCTCTTCCCCATCTCCCGCAAACCCTGGAATTCCAGCCACACCTAATGACTGCCTTTCCCCACAGCCATGCTCTCTTGAACCTCAGGGCCTTGGCACGTGCCATTGGTCTGTGCACTCTGCTTGGCCCCTCCTCCCAGGCCTCCTTCCCCAGGCCAAGGCCCACATGCCCAGCAACGGCTGGCTGAGGCATCCTCTCACCTGGGAGGCCTTCCCTGGTCCTCAGCCACCACTGAAGGGGCTCAGAGAAGCACAGGGATCTCCCTGTTTCTACATCACTTTCATCAGGCCCCATCTTGGAGAGGATATACTTGGTGTCCCAGAGCTGGCTGTGAGCCCCCCAGGGCAGGCACTGTGCCTTCATCTCTGCATCCTCACAGCCCACTCAGGGTCTGTGCTGAGGAAGTGCTAGCAAACACCAAAGAATCGAATGAAAGCACAATCAGGTAGCGCTCACTCTGTGCCGAATAGTCAGTCAGACAAGCCCCATGGTCCTCACAACACCTGCAAGGCCCTGTATGATGGGCCTGGCTGCCTCGCCCACCTCTGTGCACTTGCTCCCCCATCCCTCGCTCACCACTCCAGTCCTGGGATATGGCAGCCATCACACCCCAAGCCCTTGATGCCTGAGGTTCCCCTGCTGCAGCTGTCTTTGTCGCAGAAGCCTTGGGCTTGTTCCCTCACTTTCTCTGATCTGTGATTAAATGTCACCCTCAGAGGGGTCTCCCTGACCCCTGTATTGAAAACAGCTTCCCATGGAGGAAGGGTATATCTCAGTGGCAGAGTAAATGCTTAGCATGCATGAGATTCTGGGTTCAATCCCCAGTATCTCCGTTAAAAAAAAAAAAACATAAACCTCATTACCTTCCCCTGCAAAAAAACAAACAGAAAAAAGAAAACAGCTTCCCCCATCATCACTCACTGATTTTCTTGCTACCACAAATATATATTTGTTTATATACAATATATGAGCCTATGATAAATATGTATTTAATGATATACATACAACTAAGTATATAACATTTATATAACATATAAATTGATTCACACTGACCATATGTTTGGTTGTCTGCCTCTCCTACTAGCGCGTAAGTCCACAAAGAGGGACCTTTTGTTCACTACTGTAATGCCAGTACCCAGAACAGTGTCTGACGCACATTCATTGTAAGTGCTCAATAAATAGTTTTGAGTGAGTGAATACAGTGCTAGCCCTCTGTTGACTGCCGAGAAGCAGTCCTCTGATGTAAGTGCTATTACAAACTGAAGCTCACTGGGTGAAATGACTTGCCCAAGGCCGCACAGCCCGAGGGCACCCTTAGCGCCACAGCCCTGGGGCCTGACTGCCAGCCTTGACCATGAACCCTCTCCAGCAACACTGCACTCTGCACACTGCCCCCGGAGCCCGTCCCCTCTTTCCAGAGCAGACACCTAGACCTTGGTGATGGCACCTCCATGGTAGGGGATGCAGTGGGGACCAGGAAGAGGAAATAGTCCACAGAAGAGGGGACAGGGTCACCTCTGAGCACTTCTCAGTGCCGACAAGGAGGTGGGGCTGGTGGCGGTAATTCTGCAGAATGGAAAGACATCCCCATCAGCTTCTTAATTACTGCCAAGGCTCCCAGATCCTCCACAGTGGGGGTCCAGATGAAAGCTCTCCATCCTCTTCAGGGGTCCCAACATGTCTGTTATTAACTGAACATATGAACCCAATAGCTCAAACGTTTGAATGGAAATTATTATGGATGCACTTCAGGCACACCTCCCTCTTTCCCCTCAAAGCGGAAGGAGTAGGGGCCCAATGAGATGGGTCGTATTGCTCACCGCCCAGATCCTGGAGTCAGCCAATGGCAGGGCATGAAGCCCAGGGACTTCTCCCCTGACCTTGCCTTGCCAGGATAGCCTTCATTTTCTGAGGGCCTGGAGAAGGGCCTCAGGACAGACTCTGCACTAAATGCACTAAAAAAAAAAAAAAAAAACACCTCTGACACAAAAATGCCATTTCCTAAAGGGATCTGCAAGAAGAAGCCATTTAAGATGATGCCATCATCAGCCATCCTGTCCTGGCTACAGTCGTGCCCCTGGCCCTGCACTGATGCGGTCCCCACCCCTGTGAATCAGCTGTCAGCAGCCCCGCTTTACAGATGAGGAAGCCTAGGCTCCTAGGGGGTATGCAGGATACTAAACCTCATGGTGTCCCCTTTTGGGGTATCTCACCTTGCTTGACCAGGTTCCTTGGGTGTCTGCCATCCCATCTCTTTTCTGTTCTCCGAGAGCTCAGAGCAAGTAAGCATGCAGGCGTAGGCGCGCATGCACACAGGTGCACACGCAGCACCCAGGCGCCTTGCTGGCCCCTAATAGCCCAGCAGTGAGGTTGCTGCCCAGGTGATTGACCGAGGGCTCTGGGTCCATGATGCCCAAGGTCTTGGACTCAAGGACAGGATGAGGACTCTCATGATTTCTCTTGACAGCCCAGGAAATCTTGAGAGACCTTGCTCCGTGGAGTAACAGCCAACATCTCCCAGGTCCCGAAAGCATGCAGAAAGGGGCTCTGGACCGGGGTGAGGACTCCTAAAGGGGTCTTTCTGGTCCGAGCATCTCTCACAGTCCCACAGATAAGGGCTGGAAGGAGGGAGCCAGAGCTACATTTTGAACACGAACTGTTATATTGTTTTTCCTTTTCCAGTGCTTGCAGTGTCCTGCTGACAGACTATGAAAATAAAGACTCATTTCCCACTGATGTGGAGTATTTTTTTTCTTTTCGCTCCACAAATACCGTAATTCTGGGTTTCTGGCACACTATCCACCCCGGCTTGCTCCTGGATCAGCGTCTAATCCTGAAGGCTCCTCATGAACACACCTCCCTCTGCCACATCACGGCCTCTCTTTGTCTCAGCAAATTCCTACAAGCCCCCTGGCAAGGCATCCTCCCCCACCTTTGTCAGACAAGGAGACTGAGGTTCAGAGCAGCTTGTCTGAGGCCACACAGCAAGTTCACAAAGGAACAGACAAATCATGGAGAGCTTTTTTCTTCATGGATAGAAAAACCAGTAGAGCTATTTTCCTTCCCAAGCCTCCAAATTGGACAGTTTAATCTGGCTGATGGCTAAAGACGGGAAGAATTCTACAAGATCCACCATCGGGTGCTGGTTTCACTCCTCCACCCATGACTTATTTCTAATGGGAAGTGAGAACCTTAGCTTCTCTGAGGATTGCAGCCCTGCCTCGCGTAAACATTCACAAGCTGTGAAAAGAATTCATTGATGAATTCATACAACACTCCCTGGGTGAATGAAATCCAGCCACTGATGTGAGAGTGGTGCTGCAAGATTGCTGCACAGAGAAAATCTGCACGCCTCTTCCTTCTCTGATCCCAGTCCTCTCTGGATGCCCAGGTGTCCTGCACAGCCTGGTCTGCACAAAGACAAAGGCAGCCAGGTGCGTGGATTCTTCCCTTGGCCTCTCCTCTCCTTGGAGCAGTCAACTCTGACACGTGTCCTCCTCAATCCTGGCCAGCTTCTCCAAGTACAAGAGAGACAAAGCCACTGGCGAGGGGCCCCCAGCTCTTGTCAAACATGTCGCTTTGCAGGAAATCCCTCCTCCAACCTGCACTCTCCAATATGGCAGCCACTAGCCACATGCGGCTACTACATGTAAATCAGTAAAAATTAAATAAAATTAAAATGTCATCCGCCTATGGCCCTAGTCACACTCCCAGTGTCCAGTGTGGCATGTGTCTCATACATTGGAATAGGGAACGCATAGAACATTTCCATTCCCACCAAAAGTTCCACGGGACAGCACTGCTGCAAGAGCTGCTGAGAATGGGGTGGACACGCTGCTAATAATCACAGCCATCCGGGGACCGAGGGTCCCGGGAAAGCCTCAGCCTGCCCAAAGGGTCTCTGGGCCCCGGTATGACCTACGAAAGAAGAGGCATGAAAAGAGTATACCCAGCCAGCTCCTATTTCAAACTCTGGATTCGCAACCTTTTCTTCACCTGTAAAATGGGGATAATGCTACCTGATCTGCCAAGGAGAGTAGGTGGAAGGCACCTGACCTGGGCCAGCCTCTGAGCAGGTCCCGGTGTGACTGCCTGCCCTGGGCTATAATGGGGGGCTTAAAGATAGACACGCAGCCTGGGAATGGCGACCAGGTGAGACTGGGGGGCTTCTGAGAGCTCCAGAGAGCAACCTCAGCAAAGAACGAGCAATTACAGATCACTTGAAAAGCATCTCCTACTAGCCGGAGTGCGGGTCAGCCTGATTCCTGGATTTTGTCTGGTCAGAGATGATATTCACATATGCCAATCAATACCTATTCAGTGTCTGTGTTGGACCTGGCCAGGTGCTGAATGTTTTATATCCTTTGACTTTCATAACAACCCTGTAAGATCAGATTTTTTATTTCCATTTTGCAGGAGGAAATTGAGACCCAGGGAAGCTAAGAAAGTTGGCTCTTGTCCTCTGAGCCCACTGCTTCCCTCTCTCTGCCTCCTTGTGTAAAGAGGATGAGAATCAACCTCCAGTAGCCAGCAAGCCAGCACCCAGAACTGCCCCGAGGGCCCCACCAAATGAATTCTGTCAGCTCCGCACACTCACAGCTGTAGAAAGATCTGAACTGCGGGTGAGAAACGTGCTGTGTCTGGAATCCAGTAGGGCTGCTTTCGAATCCCAAGCGTGCTCCTCACTGGTGGCATGAGAGTTAATTCTCCTCCCTGAGCCTCAGCTTCCTTATCTGTAAAGGAGGGCTCCTAACTATAGCACCAGGTCAACGTGAGGAGTTGAGTGTGTCCTTGAGGGTAATATGAGCTTAACACACAGGAAGCACTCAAATAAGGTTGCTTATGTCATTATTTTTCAAGAGCTGAAATTTTTGCCCCGATTTGTTTAGCTTCAGAATCTACTCTCTCTTTGTTGTACCCTGTCCCGTCTTGTCTCCACCCCGACAAGCAGCATATACACCCCTTCCTAATAAGGCCCTGCTCTGGCTAATAGTAAAAATGGTTTGCATTCCTAAGATCACCATCAACGGTAGGATGGAGAGAAATGGAGCAAGAGTTAACAATATAAGCGGACAAGCCCTGCACAGGTGGTGGGGAAGGGACTACAGTCCTGACACTGTCCCAGATCCCTGGGTAACTTCCACCCACCAGTGGGGCCCTACCCATTGTCCCTTAAGAGTAATAGATGCTACAAAATTGGCAGGAAGGTACTCTGAGGCTGCCACCAGATTTTGCTCTGAATCTACCTAATATGAGGTTTCAAAGCACAGAACCACAGAGCCTCCTTCCCTGCCAGCTTATCCCGCCACCCCCCACCCCTGAAGCTCATCTTCACCCTTCAGCAGGAGGAGGGCTGGGGTGGGAGCCCACGGAACAGAGAGGAGGCTTCAGCTCTGCTCTGTCACTTACCAGCAGGAAACTGCAAGAAAATCTCATGCTTTCAGAGCCTCAGTCTGCTCGTCTGTCAAATGCGGACATCACACGTGCCCCGCCTACTTCACACAGCATCGGGAGCCTGAACGAGCACGGTGGGTGTACAAAGGTCTGTAAACCCCAGACTCAAACACTGTTTAGACCTGTGGGCAGCATCCATGGTGCCCTTGTCTCAACTGATCATCGTAACAGCTAACTAGTACCTCCCACCATATTCAATACTTCATGGGCTTTGGCCGCCCAGTCCTCAAAGCAGCCTAGTCAGTGGGGCACTATTGTTGGACCCACTTTGCAATGGGGAATACTTGGAGTTCAGTGACTTGCCCAAGGTCATGCAGATAGTAAGTAGCAAGGGTCCATAACCCTCGGCCCAAGTCCTCTGCTGCCGTGGGCACCTCCCGCCCCTGCCCTCTGACCTCAGCCATCCATCCCAGCAAGCTGCCCTGTCACCAATGATCAGCAGGCGGCAAGAGTGAGAGGGCCCAGGAACATAGTTCTGCTTTGCCAGGTCCAATCAGTAACCCAATGCATACAGAGTGGAACAGAGCCGGAGGACCCTCAGGACAAAGGGAGCACTATGAATGGTGTAAACCACCTTGCCAAAACCACAAATATTCTGTGGCAAGAACTCGCAGTGGGCTGCAGTGTGGGCCAAAATACAATTTGCTGAATGAATATATCAATGAAGAGAAAGTATTAAAGTAACGGATGTGGAAAGGCCATTAAAAAAAAAAAACAGCAAGAGGGGAATAAATGCAAAACGCGGAATGGGAAAAGGCCAGCTCAGGCTGGGTGGGGCCTTCGGTGTTTCTGGGCTGGGGCAGTGGATACTCATGTGTTTAATGTATTATTGTAATTAATTTCCTACATTTATTAATAAATATCCTTTTGGATCTCATCACTGTTCAACGGAAGCATTCGCACGCGAGCTGTTTTCAGCCCCTTTGAAACATCTGGATTTCGGCACTAACCTTGCCCTTATTTAGAATAATACTTTGTCTCATTATATCGTGGTTAGGGATGATTAAAATCACCATAGACATTTTTAATAATACTTGTTATTTATATAATACTCCACATTTTTATGGTCTTCACCACTTGCATTATTGAGTTGAAACTTAGAAGTCAGGAATGCAGCTGTTGTAGGGCAGAAAATGCTAGAAACCAGAGCTGCCTTTTGCTCCTGATTCTGCCTCCTATCAGCTGTGAGACCCTGAAGAAGCCCTTGAGCTTCCTGGAGCCTCAGTTTCTCAGCTGGGAAAATGGGAGAATGTACTTGGCTGTCTGTCTGGCCAGATGGTTCATTAACCCTTATTGACTGCTCAAGTATCTACTGACCATTTCCTGTGTGCCGGGCTCAGCCCTGAGTGCTGGGGACATGGCAGAAGACTTCTCAGAGGCTGCCGGCCAGGGATGGAGACAGACAGTGGACAAAGAATACTATAACAGTACTTTGTGATGTCAAGAGAATTATGAGAAGTGATAGCACAGGGTCCCCAGAGAGCTGATGGAAAGGGGTTCAACAGGTCCAAGGGGCAGCGGTGGGGGCATTAATGCCTGAACACATTCTCATGATCTGAAGTCTTGTCGGGAAGGTAATGGGTTGACACCACTATTGTAAAGACAAGAATTAAAAAGCTTTACAGAATATAGAGTAAAAACAAGCCCATGAGCCAGGAACAGAAGGCTGACAAGACAGGGCCAAGAGCTCGCCTGTACACACCAGCACAAAATCCTGCCATACGTTGGCACCGGTTGGTAATTAGCTGTTGCTCTGGGCTCCAAAGTCTTCCCACAGCCTCCCGACCCCTCCCCAGGCTCCAGCAGCTAAAGGAGGGACATCTGTCCCTGCAGGGACCTCTGAGATCCAGTACGATGACCAGTGTCTATTCCAGGTGGTCAGTGCCAGCATCCACCTGTCATTAAATATCTGGCATTTTGCCCTTGAGTCAAAGGATGGGGTTATAAATCACACCTCAATCTCTCCACGCAAGCCAACAACGCAGGCTGTATCCTGACCCCTCCCTTCCCATCTAAGCCCCGGCAATGAGCCAGGCTATGCCTCTGGGGTCCAGGGAAGTTCACCTCATAAAGGCACACTGAAGATGAGTTCTGGTGGAGGAGGCGAAGGATCTGCATGAACAGGCTGGAAAAGTGTATTCTAGAGGAACAGCCTCTGTGAAGGCAGCTCCTAGAGGGAAGCGTTTATAGTCTTGAGAGGCCGAGAGACCAGTGCACACAACACTGGCTCACACAGCGAGCGGGGGTGGGCAGAGCCTTGAGGCCACATCGAGGATGTTGGGATTTATCCTGTGAGTGCTGGAAGTTCAATGGGATCTGTAGGACCTCATAGGATTGGACAAGTGCCCAGTGTAAGCCAGCCTCATAAATGGTTCTGGTACGTCCTGGATACATGTGTTGTGATTTTCTTCTTCCAGTCTGTGGCTTTCTGATTCATTTTCTTAACAGAAGTGAGCAGAAGTTTTAAATTTTGATGAAGTCCAATTCATCAGTTTTTCCTTTCATGGTTACTATTTTTAATGTCCCGTCTAAGAAATCTTTGCCTACCACAAGGTTGTGAAGCTATTCTCCCGTGCTTTCTTCCAGAAATTAAAAAATTTCTTCAACTCAATAATAAAAGACAAACAATCCAATAAAAAATGGGCAAAAGGCTTGAATGGCTAGTTCACAAAGGAAGATATTCAAATGAGATCAAGCCATGACAAGATGTTCAATTTCACTAGCCAAATAAGGAAGTGCACGTTAAAACCACAATGAGATAACATTCCACAACTATAGAATGTCTAAAATCAAAAAGCTGTGTTGAGCATACCAAGTGCTGATCAGGCTGTGGAGGAACTGGAACTCTCACAGACAGCTGGTAGAAAATTGCAATGGTACAAACATTTTAGAAAATAGCTTGGCAGTTTCTTGTAAGTCAAACATACACCTGCCCTACAATGTAATCATCCTACTTCTGGGTATTTACACCAGAGGAAAGAAAGCACGTGCCCACACAAAAACTTGTACTTAGATGTTCATAGTAGCTTGATTATACAGTAGCCAAAAATTGAGAACACCCAAATGTCCATCAAAGGATGAATGGATGAACACAGTATTATGTATATGTAAGATGGAATACTATGCAGCAATAAAAAGTAATGAGCTACCCACACAGGCAACAACATGGATGACTCTCAGAAACATTAAGCTGAGTGAAGGAAGCCAGACGCAAGAGTGAAAACTGTAGGATTCCATTTATAGAAAGTTCTAGAACAGGCAAAGCCAACCTATAGTTATAGAAAACAGATTAGTGGTTGACTGAGAAGGGGCATGAGGAAACTTTCTGGGCTTATGAAAAAGTTTTCTATCTTGCTGGGAATGTGGATTACATGGGTATAAATGAGGTCAAAATGGATCAAACACTTTAGATCTGTATATAAACTATACCTTGGTAAAGTTTGTAATTCTTAGGAAAAAGACAAAAAGTCACTGGATGAATATACATAAAAATCCTTTAACTATCTTATTTATTTAATACAAGTGCATTTATTTATTTATTGAAATCTATTGATATATACTATCTTGTAAAGTCGAAGTGTCCTACATGTTGATTTGCTAAATTTACGTATTGTACTATGATTGTCATTATAGCAACAGCCCCTCTATCATGTTACATAATTATCATTGCTTCTTCTAGGTGGGAATAATTAAGAACCAGGCTCTTAGCAAGTTTGGTGATTATAATGCAACAATGTTGTCTCTATTCACTAGAAGGTGCATTAGATCTCCAGGACTTATTTGCCTACTAGTTGCAAGTTTGTACCCTTAACCGACATCTCTTCCATTCCGCATTTTTTAAAGGCTCTGTTGTCTAGCATTGTTACCAAACATGCCAGGGACAGAGGAGGAGAGACAAAGGCGCACACAGGCTGCTGGAACATTCCATTAATTCATTAATTCATTCACCTTCCAACAAAGATCTGCTGACCCCTACTGTGTGCTATAGTAGCCCTGGAGCAACGAAGGTGGATAAGATAGCATCTCACCCATCCAGGAGCTGACAGTGGTCCTGTGTGTGTGCTGTACATGTGAGTACACGTTTGTCTCACTTCTCAAGAAGTTAGCCATCATATTTTCTAATAACCAACTAAAAGTGTAATAATATTTTTAAAAAAAGAAAAAATAACAGCCACTCAGCCACCTCTTCATTCCCCCAGACCATTGGTGGCTCCAACATCTGGCCCCGCATCAAGGAGGCCCGGGGGGCGGGGGAGCTAGGTGAGGAGGGAAAGTGTCTCTCACTGGAACCTAGTGACTGTGGGCTGCCTCCAGCCAGGCCTGACGTGCAGGTACCAGCGAGGCTGCTTCACTATCCCGTCTCTACAGGCGCATGGCTGGCTCGGGGACTTCCAGTGCAGCCGCAGGACGACTAAGCTGCCAGTTTCTGGCTGCTCCTCCAGCCCTTTGCAGAAACCTCTAGAGCATCGTTTTTCCTTAATGTGTGTGATAAGCCAGTCCTTTCTCAATTGCTTTCTCTTAAAGGGACAGAAAAGAAACTGACCAACCATAGCTGAGAAGTAGGCATTCCACAGACAGGCCCAAAGACCCACCAGTACTTCGAAACTCTTCCCCCACGTCCCCACTTCTCCCCCCAGCCCCAGGAAGCTGCTCGACTGCCCAGAGTTTATTTCGCCTCATGTCATCCCTGTTTTCAGGAGGGTTTTGGTGATGGACACAGAAGTCCCGAAGTTGGTGCTCAAGGCTGCCATCCACAGGGCCCAGCACTCTACCTGGGATAAGACACCATGATCCCCATTTTACAGGTGGGGAAACTGAGGCTCAAGGATGATAGGACATGACTAAGGTCATACAGCTAGCAAGTGGCAGAAATTGGATTCCAGAGTTTCTGGGGTCAAAATCAAGTATAAAGGCCCCATGTCATTTTCTCCTTAACAAACCTCAGAACCATGAAGCCTGGTTCACTGCTATCAGTGTGTGCTGGAATGAATGATGGGTGGATGAATGTGTGAATGAATACATGGATGGATGGAGGGAGGGATACGTGAAACAGGAGGCATCAGGAAATGCACTAGCCTCAGAGGGCACTTGCCCTGGGCCCAGGATTATTCCCTGACTCAACCTTCCATCTCTCCCTGCAGCCCTTGCTGGGCTCAGCATCTGGATTAAAGGGTCCCAGATAATGCAGAGTTCTGTAGGCCAGGAGCTGAGAAACAAGCCCGTGGTCCTCATGAGGGCCATAGTGGCCAGACCAGCTCCTCCCTCAGCTCAGCAGGATCCAGGGTATCAGCCAAGGCTCCCACTGCACAGACTGGACCTGATAACATCTGACCAACTGCTTAGGGGATGGGTGTGTGGGCCCAGGGACCAAGGGACTCCCCTGCCACGCCCTCTGGCCACTGAATGGGTGGCCACACAGACTGCCATCTCTCTCTCAAGGCCAGCCCTGCCATTGGTCATAGCTAACCACAACACTTGTGATTTTGAGGACCACAGACTACAGGGCTGTCAGCTCAGACCAGGACCGAGGCCAGGTCTTAGCTGCTTGATGCACCAGTATATTCCTAGGAACCCCTTCCCTAGTGCCAACCATGGTAGGTGCACAATGTGGAGAGAATGAATGAATAAGTGGCTTGACAAATGCTGGCTGGCACTGGACAGTTCCTCAAAGATCAAATGGGCCATCCCACTTCCCATTTTACAGATGAGAAAACTGAGGCCCAGGGAGAAGAAGCAATTTTCTCATCACAAATCCATTGCTGAGGCTACTTTGAGGTCCAGTTGTCCACTGTAAGGCCTCCTCCTTCCTCCCCTGGGAGGGAGTTGACACTGGTTAGAAGTGCCTGCCTTACTTGCTTTACTGAGTTTTCTGGTGTCCAGCGAAAGTGCCATGATCAATTAGTGATGTCTGTCATGAAAAGGGAGTAGGGAGTGACAGCACATCTGCCTCTCATTTGTTCTTCCTGCAAACACAGGAGGAGGGGAGGGGAGGGAGAAACCCCCTCTCTCCATAGAGCCCATTCTTTCCCAACCTGGTCCCTTACAACAGGAGGCGTGTTCAGCCTGGCTACCTCTAGAAATGAGGCTACCCTAGATCACCTCTTCCCTTCTCGGCACCTTCCTTCCCCAGCTCAAAACCAGACGTGATCCAGCCCAACCCATGTTTCCAGCTCCCGTTCCTCCTGCTTCGTTGCACAGGTGCTATGTTTAACCCGCCAGAAGGTTCCCTGCTCCCCAGGAAGCGCCATCCTTCACACCTCCAAGGCTTTGTGTTCTTCTCTCTGCCTGAGTTACCCTTTCTGCTGGGGGAAAAAAAAACATCCTTCCAGGCCCAGGACAAGAGGCAGTCCCTCTGCCCAGCCGTCCCGAGTCATATGGACAGAGCCCATCTTGTCCAGCCCTCCTTCCCCAACCAAGTCTCAAAGCAACTGTTTCCTCCAACAGAAATGCTGTTCTTTGTCCACACGCCCCCTTGACGGGGAGACCCATGATAGTAGATGCAGTGCTCACCTCAGTAGCCCCAGCACCCGAACTGGGGCTGGGATACAGTAGGTGCACGGTGAATGATATTGACCCTTCTACCAGGCTGCCCCTTCTGGAGCTGCAGTAAAGACTACAAGGAATTGCAAGAAAGAAAAGGGAGGGCTGAGGGAGGCAGGCAGTGGGGAACCACAGTGTGATCTGTTAACAGCGGGAGAGGAGAGAGAATGAATTCATTTCCTCCTTGTAGTAATTTGCCTGTAAATATTCACAAACCACACAATTTCTCTCCGCCTTCCCATGAAAGATAAACGCATAAATAAACCAGCCTACCCGAGGCTTTGCACGTAGGCTGTTGTCCCTGCCCTAAAACACCAGGTGACTCTGCGGTTAGCTGCAAACCCCCACCCAGCAAGAGTCCCAGAGGGTGTCTGGAAGTGGGTGACTACAAGAGCAAGGAGGTGACTTGGCAGGAGTCAGCACTGGTCACTCGGGAGCTAGAGGAGATTTGCTGACAAGACCCAGCGAGTTGTGGACCCAGCAGTCCAGAGGCCAGAACAGGTGGCCTCACTGGCCAGGGTCTGGCTTGGCGAAGTGTCCTCCCCAACCCCAAACCCTGGGGAGAATCCAGAGGTCACACACAGAGGCCACTGTTCTCCAAGTATATCCCTCGATAAGGAGAAAAACAAATTTCTTCTTGAAATGCTAGAAATCTAGTACACATGGAGAGGGCATGTGGAGGGTCCCAGACAGAGAGGCTATCGGAGGGCAGTGAGCCCTGGGCAGGGGGCCCTGTGGTGGGAGCCCCATTAGGGCAGAAGTCTTCCATCCAGCGACCAGGGCCTGTCATCAGTTGCCATGGCAGCCTCTCAGCATCTTTCCCTTGCACCTGGGGGGCGGGGGTAGACATCAGCCAGATAGTGGCAGGAATCAGGCTCAGGAGAGAAGGGCTCTTTCCTCCTCCCCAGGCTGGCTATGCAAACTCCTGGGGCACCAGCAGGAGCTTATGCCCAAAGCTCACTCCTGTTAACACATTCAGGATATGGACCAAATCCAGCAAAGTTTGGTTAACCTGGACTCACTGAAGCAAGTCCTAGGATGACAATGGCAAATCCTTGCATCACACTGGCCACAGGATGAGCTCTCCTGCTTTTAATCCTCATGGCAGCCTTAGGAGACCAGCTACTACCAACTCCATTTTCTAGATAGGAAAACTGAGGCCCAGAAATCTAGCCACACAGAGAGTGGGGGAGGAGTCAGGATTCAAACACAGACATTCTGGCCCTGGTGTCTGGCAAAACTACTAGGACACAGAGGAGGGAGGCTGCCAAAGTGGAAAGAAGCTGGATGCAGGGTCCCAGGAGTAGGGTGTGTGTGACTTTGGGGGAAAAGGGGGATGTGTGCCAGTTTTCTTTGAAATATGTGAAGGCCTGAGTGTGCAACCCACCCACATGATGACCTCACTTAATCTCATCAGCAGCTCTGTAAGGAAAGGTTATTATGCCCAATTCACAGATGAAGAAATCGAGGTTCATGAAGCTTAATGGTCTTCTTCCAGCCAGGAAGTGAGAGCCAGGATCTGAAGCTGGACCAATTCACCACCGCCCCTCCACTGGCTTCAGGCCCAGCTCCTCTCCCAGCCAGAGTGACTCGGAGCAAGTCTTTCACCTGGTGGACCTCAGTCTCCATGTCAGTAAAATGGCCCCTTCCTGAGCTTAGGGTCCAGTGTGGCTGGAAATACAGAGTGAGAGGGCAGTGGATGTGAAGGTAAGGCCACTGCACAGCACACAGCCTACGCCCTGGGCTCTAAAGCCCACAAACTGGCTGCACCTGGAGGACTGACATTTACAGCAGTGGTCCCCGACGCCCCACAGGATGCTCTGCCAGCAAAGAGATTCAATTATGGTCATTATGGTGCACTTAGGAAAACCAGGGAGCAGGCTAATCCATTTCAGAAAGATTTGCAACAGCAGAGGATGAATCAAAACGAGTTTTCTACTTAACCCTCAGTTAAACAGAAAATCCATTTAACCACAAGGCAACACTCTGTCTTCCCACTCTCCAGTCAATCTTTTTTTTTTCTTTACTGTCTGCCACTTTGATTTATATTTGCATTCCTTGAAGCTGCCTTAGAATGAAAAATAAGTTCATTGATGGAAAGATGTCATAAACCTCTGAGGGTCTGCAGCCCTGGACCAACATCCTCAAACTTTTGCTCCCTCCAACAGGGCAAGGGCGAGCACACTGCTTGTATCCATGGCTGCCAAAGATGCTGGTGAGCTCTGGAGGAAGCAGCTCCACAGGCCCAAGGGGGAGTGCTAATTCACATCTCCCACCATTCCCTCTTCCTCCCTACAGGGAGCAAACCAAACATCTGCAGCCAATGGAAGCTCCCAGAAAGAGACCGGGAAAAGGATATGCTTAGAGGGACCACAAGGGCTGGAATCCTTTATCTCCAAGTGCTCCACGGAGCAGTGGAGAGCAAGATGTCAGGGAGGAATGATCAAGATGTCAGGGAGGAATGATCAAGAGCAGGGATAGAAGAAGGTAGGATATAACTCAGTGGTAGAGCATGTGCTTGGCACACATGAGGTCCTAGGTTCAATCCTCAGTACCTCCGTTAAATAAATAAATAAATAAATAAATAAATAAATAAATAAATAAATAACCTAACTACCACCCTTCCCCCCCAAAATTAAAAATAAAGTTTAAAAAACCCGGCAGGGATAGATACAAGTTAGGTGAGTGATTCCCACAAAATGGAAAGAAAACATATCAGCCAGCTAGTTTTCTCCATCATTAAATAAAGTAGCTTCAACCACACACGTGCAACAAGGCACTCCAGGCACAGAGTTGCCGGATAAAGTCCAGGATCCTCAGTGAAGTTTGTATTTCACATAAACGATAAATAATGTTTTAGCTTATGTTGCAAATAATCCACGGGACTAATATTGATGGGACATACTTAAACACTGAAAAAGTATTCACTGTCTATACGAAATTCAAATTTCCCTGGGCCTCCTATGGTTTTATTTGCTACATCTAGCAACCTTTTCCAGGCGGCATACATCTAGCACCTAAGTGGGGGCACACTGGAAGCAAGCAGCCTGTCCACAGCGGGGACCTCTAGCCTGGTGCTGCCAAAGAGGGAATCCCACACGGTGTTGGCTGTTACGCAGTGGGAGCCAGTGCCCAAAGAAAAGCAGGAAGCCGAACAGCGGACTTTTGGGGGGCATCTCTGCTGAATGTGCGCCTGAGTGGGAACAAAAGCAGGAAACGAATGGGCCTCTTGTCCTGAGAGGGGGCCTGAATGACTTCTTTTCCCTTCATTTCCCAAGCTCTCTGTAACGTTGTTTTACAGTCTTAACAATAGCAGTGTGCAGTCACACGCACATGCACACAAAGGGCTCCACTCTCCTTGTCTTTGAGAGTAACCGGGTTGTTCTATCAGATTTCGAACTCACTGAAGTCAGGGGCTGTGAGTTTTTAATCCCTATATCCCAGTGGATGCTCAATGAATGATGGAGGGAGGAAGGAAGGAACTTTAAAAAGAGCCAGAGAGGGAGGATCTGTTGGTACAAAAGCCAAGAGCTGGGAAATCCCCACTTGGAAAGAGGCTCCTGGGGCCCATGGGACCTCCCAGGTTGGGGGAGCAGCTCCACCACTCTGGGCTCTCCTTATTCCCTTTCCTGGGTGCAAAGGCCTCTGCAGTCACGGGCCTGGGTCCTGTTTGGACAGCAGGCAGCACAAACCCAGCCTCTGGCCTGAGGACCCCTGCTCCTCAGTGCTCTGTATTTACCCAGAGCCACTGCCCAGCAGTGGGACGCGCTGCCAGACACAGGGACAGACCTGGGGTGCCTCCCCCAGGGACAGAAAGCAGACTCTTCCCCCTCCTGCTCTGTCCTGTCCTTCTCCCATGGGGCTTGCCTGTGTCTTATTTCAAGTTCGGTTTAAGCAGACATTGTGTCAGCTCTGCCTTTGAAGCCTGGGAGAAAAATCTCAGCTCCAAAGGGATATTTCCTACCAAAAAGGCTCTCCAGAGAGTCTCCGCAAAACTAAAAACCAAAAGCCCTGGATCCTTATCTCTTGGTATTTATGAGATTTTTTTCATTAGAACGGCTGTCTTCACGGACTGCTCTGCCAAAAGGGAAAGGGAAGGAGAAAGAGGGAGGGTGGGGGGAGGAGGGCAGGGCTCCCAGTGAGCGGGACTGGACGTGTCCCCAGGAGGTTCTAAACAATTGCTGTAGTCAAGGCTGAGTTTTAGCAATAAGTATGTAAGCTTCAAATGAGCACATTTTTATTACTTCACCTCTAATAAGCATTGTGTTTACATGGAAGTTAGTTCAGAGAATACCCACTTACACAGCCAGACCCTGATACAAGCCGATTGTGCCACACGTGTTCTTTGTGAGAATAAGGATTCAGAATCACTGGAGTTCTCTTTGGACATAGTTCGCCTCTCCGGTCCCTCTGCCGCTAGACGTTCTTGCATTTAAAAGTAGAACTGGGGGACGGTATAGCTCAAGTGACAAAGCGCATGCTTAGCATGCACAAGGTCCTGGGTTCAATCCCTAGTACCTCCTCTTTACAAAAAAAAAAAGAAAAGTAAATAAACCTAATTACTTTCCCTCTTAAAAAAAAAAAAGAGTAGATCTGAAGTAGGCAAGGACAGCACAGAGGACACAGAAACAGATCAACGCCACTGCTGCCACCTCCGTTCATTCCCTGGCCTTGTGGAGCTCACTCGTTTGGAAATTTCCTCATGGATTTTTTTCACTTTTTTGAAAGTATACATTAATGCAGTTAAAAACTGTGAACCCTCCATTAAGAAAAATAAATAAACCGAATTACCTCCCCCCAACAACAACAAAAAAAGTATTTTAAAAAAGTGTGAACCCATGACTTTTCTCCCCTTTTTTATGCTGTAATATTTGTTTGTTTGTTGACTTGGCAATTATATATATGAAGGTTATATATACGAAGGTCACTGAAAGGAAAGTTTCACTGTGTTTCTTTTCTGGCCATTATTAGAATTGGGTTTGATTTCATTGCTATTACTGAAAATAATTTTGTTGCATAGAGGAGGCAAGTATTAACCAGTCATCCTCCCCAGGTGTTGTATGTGCTAGGTGTGCCCTGTTGCAGTTCATGTCAGCACTGACAGCTGAGCAGGGCTCGCCTTCAGGGTGGGCTAAGCCCAGGATGTGCCCCTGCAACTGGCTTCTCTTCCTCGTTCCACGCCACTCAACAGCTTCTGGAACAATGCCAAAATAAGATCTGTTTGTCCTGGTGTCCTAGATGGGCACCTCCTGCAGGTTCTCTGAGATCCTGCATCCCCCCCATCATCTTCTCCATCTACACTCACCCCACTACAATAGCTAAAATGTGGAACCAATCCACATGTCCACTAACAGATGAATAGATAAGCAAAATGTGGTTTGCATACACAAAGGAATATTATTCAGTCCTAAAAAGGAAGGGAATTCTGATACATGCTATAACATGGATAAAACTTGAGGACATTATGCTAAGTGAAATAAGCCAATAAGAAAATAATAAAAATATATCACTCCACTTATATAAGGTACTTAGAGTAATCAAAATCACAGTGACAGAGTGATGGTTGCCAGGGGCTGAGAGGAGAAGGGAACAGGGAGTTATTGTTTAATGGGAATAGTTTCAATTTTGCAAGATGAAAAGAGCTCTGGAGATGAATGGTTGCACAATGTGAATGTACTTAACACTACTGAACGGTACACTTAAAAATGGTCAAAACAGTACATTTTGTTATGTGTATTTTACCACAATAAAAAAATAGGGGGAGAAAAAGTTGAGCTATCAAAACATAAAAAGACAAAGAGGAATCTTAAATGCGTATTACCAAGTGAAAGAAGCCAATCTGAAAAGGCTAACAAACTGTATGATTCCAACTCTATGACATTCAGAACAAGGCGAAACTATGGAGACTCTAAGAAGATCAGTGGTTGCCAGGGCTTTGTAGGGAGGGAAAGATGAATTGGAGAAGCACAGAGGATTTTTAGGGCAGTGAAAGTACTCTGTATGATACTATAATTGTGGATACATGTCATTATACATTTGTCAAAATCCATAGAATGAATGTCCAACAGCAACAGAGAAACAGGGTAAACTCTAGGCTTTGGGTGACAGCAATGCGTCAATGCAGGTTCATCAACTGTGATATATGTACCACTGGGTGCAGGATGTCAGTAGCAGGGGAGGCGGTACTTGTGGGCAGAGATGTGTAGGGACAGAGAGAACATGAGAATTCTCTGCACTTACCCCTCAATTTTGCTGTGAACCTAAAACTACTCTAGAAAGTAAAGTCTATTTAAAAAAAAAAAGGCTTCAGATTCCAGAGCCTAGTCTCCTCCCTCCATCCGACAGTGCCTTTCTTTCATAACATAGCCCTGCCCAAGGCCCAGAAAGGGAGACACCATGGTCACCCCATGAGCCCCACAGCACAGGGAATGGCCTTGTGTATATCTTCTCACATCAGCAGCTCTGGGCAGGTAATAAACCAACTATACTACAGCTAACAAAGCAGCACTGCCAGCCGATTTGGACTTTTCCCTTTATTTGTAGGCTACTAATTAAAACTCATTATTTTACATTTTTAAGTAATAAAAGAGGCAGCTGGATGCAACAGAGTGATCATCAGTTCAGGTCAGAAGACTTGTAGACTAGGCTCATCTCTACCATTTCATAGCTGTGTGACCTTGGGCAAGTCACTTCCTCTCTCTGATGCTGGCATTCGTCTGAAAATGGGGTTTCTACTCCCTCCGTCTCTGCCAGCCTGGCTGTTTGAAAGCTCTTCAGCTATGATTCACAATGTGCATATATGTCAATATTAAAAATAATAACAATACCTTTTAAGGACATGTTCTGCTAATTTTTGCTGCGTGAACAGAAAAGCAATGATTTGTTCATTCTTTAGATGAGGAAATTTAGACTTACTATTACCTCTCCATGATGTAAGGAGTGAGTGGGTTTTTCTGGCCTTGCTCTCACAGCCAACCATGTCGGGGAGAGGAGGCGTATCCGAGGGGAAAAACACCAGCTTAGCCTCCCATTAGGGACAACAAGTTTGTGGTCTGGGGTTGAACTTTCTTGTGCAAATTTAAAACCACTTGAAAAAGAAAAAGAAGGAAAAGGTTTGGGATGGAAACTAGCCTAGAGAGCAGAAAAGGACCAGATTGTTGCCATGAGTTACACGTGGACACAGGGCTGGCCTGAGGTCAGAAAGTTCTGGCAGAGGTTGGGCTGAGTAAGCAGGAAACAGAGGTGATGAGAACCTGTCAACCTGTCCCCTCACATACATGTCCCGGAGAGTGAGGGGGAAGCCAGGAGGGGAAGCCCGGGGCTGTTGCCCCTTCCTGCGCTTAAACTCAGGGCTTGGGCCCCACCAGTCAGAACTGGGCAAAAAGGAAGGCTCGTACTTGGCTGACACGGACACGGGTGATGATATCCACCACTTTCTGGAACGCTGACTCCTTCCCAGGCAGTGGGCTACACACTTGATTTCCATCGTCCCATTTACTCTTGACCTCAAAGCCTGTAACTGTAATGACGGTCTTCATGTACCAGGAGAGTAAACTGAATTCGTTTGCCCAAGCTAAAAAAATAGCCCTGAAATTCATCTAATCCCAAAGCTATGCCCTCCCTCTTGGGTTAAACCGCTTTAGGATTTATAAGTAACACATGGAAAATGTGAGGCACGTAGCAAGAATGAGTCCCTTTTTCTACTGGTCAACGAAAAGATGGGAGCTTGAACCCAAACGGATGTAGGAATCACTGGACCCCCAGGCCATCTCGGCTCCAAGAACAGACATAAAAGGTCTGGTCTGAGGGAGGTGATGGTCCCACCCACCTTGGCTGGGCTCAGAACACAGTGGCCTCAGCTCTGAGGGCTGAACTGTTAAAGTGTCAAGTTAGGCCAGAGTCTGCTCAGAGGTGGGTCAAGAGAGCAAGAAGTCCAGACAGCACCTAGACCTGCACCCTCAGAGGGAGGTGGAGGTCACCACGACCTTGCAGCTGGCAGATGAGAAGGAGTTGGGGTATGGGTGCCAGAGAATGACCTGGAAGGAAAGGGGTGGTGCTTGCTCCCTACAAAGCAGATCTGGGGCAAGTAGACAGAGGGTAGAAGGAAACAGATTTCAACTCAGCACAAGGAGACACTTTGACCCGTCAGAGCCAGCCGAAGGCAGCCCAAGGCAACACAGGCTGCAGTGGAGGCCATGAACCCCAAGTCCCTGGAGACGGTTAGGCAGATACTGGTAATCACCTGGCAGGAACTTTGTGTTCGAGAATCTGCCAAGCATTCCGTTCCCTTTAAGCCCATTCCAGCCTCTGCAGAGCTGGCCCATTTGATTCTCACCCAACTCATTGCATGGGCAGGCAGAGAATACTGATTCCCCTTAGAGAGGCAATGAGGGTGCTCAGAGAGGTTGAGCAACTTGCCAAAGGTCACACAGTAGAGTAGAGGTGGGCTGGGACCAAGATCTTCCTCCAGATCACACTGGGAGGTGGGTGGGAGGTTAAACAAGCTCATGTGGACCATTGACTTCTCACTTTTGGCTTCAAAGCCTTCCCAGAATCAAGGCGAATCAGGACATCTCCCTCACTAACTTCTTTCAACTCTCTCATGGCCTCTTCACCCCCATGACTGAAGCATTAGTTCAGCGCCACATCCTCTCCACCCTGTACTGGCCTGGATCATTCTGGCAGCCTCCCAACCAGCCTCCCTAACTGTGCCTCGTCTTCCTCTAAACACCAGTAGTGCTCAACCTTGGTTGCACATTGGAACCACCTGGGGAGCTTTACAGTATATTAATATTCCTCCAAAAGTTACACACAGGAGCAGTGCCACCCTGGGAGCTGGGGCGAGTCACTGTGGGCGTGCAGGACTCTCTGTGGACACTTGGGGACCACCATGGATGCCACGGGGTGATGCTGCGAGTCCTGGGAGGTGCTTCATGAATGCCTTAGGTGCCTCTGTGTGCTCCGTGGGAAACCTCTGCAGTGCTGTGGGGTGTCTGTGGACACACACGGGGTGCCTCTGTAGGTGTGGAGGGGTGCCTTTGTGGGCACCATGGGTGCTGTGGGGTGCTATGGTAAACACACTGTCCTTAGGGCGGGAGCCCAGTGTTTGGGTCCTAACCTTTTTAGAAGTGAACTCCAGAGTAATTGACCACTGTTCTGAACCTAAGTTGTCCTCACTGAAAAAGAACTTGTTAATCCCTGCCTCCTGGGGTGTGGGGAGGACCAGGGCTGATCTATAGGAGGGGAGCGGGAAAGATCTACAGGAGGGGAGCGGGAAAGATCACCACGAGTGAAGTGTAAACCATGGGATAAAGGCTCAGGAGGAACTGTCCACACCTGAGATGGCCCCACGTCCCAGAGGTGTCAGAGCAGAGAGCTGACACAGCCCAGGCCCTACTCTCAGGCTGTTTTTAGACTACGCATGGAAAGAGGTATGTGTCTCCAGGGAAACCCCACTGTGCAGTCACAAACACCCAGCTTTTATTTCCTGAGAGCCCGGAGCGCTTCAAGGAGGTCACCTTGGGAGGCCACATTATTCCAGGGGGCGGCTGCCCTCGCCCTCGTTCAAAGCAAACAGGAGCATTCACGCTGCTGGTGATTCCTTGCTCTCACAACCACCCAGTGTTGGGGGTGGGGAGGGGTGCACGCTAGCTGCCCATTTGATAGGTAAGAAAACTGAGCCTCTGGGTGAACAAATCACTAACCCAGAGTCAAACAGCTACTGGAAGGCAGAGCTGGGACTCAGCCTCCACCAGCCAGCTCCTAGACCCCACCAAAGGTTTCCCACAACAGCACAGGCCTGTCTGCCTGCGGCCTAGGGTCATCTTTACATTCTCCCTGTGACTCAGTAACATTTCTGCTTCCTGACTTAACAACAGGGGCAAGGCTAAATCACGCCGCTCCCACGGCAACCTTCCTGAAGATAAACCAAGAACAACAGCCCCCTTGCTGTTTTTTTCTGTACTTAAAGAGATTCTTTCCTCTTGTCCAAAACCCACGGCTTCCCCTGATGGAGAAAGATTCTGAGGAAGTTAAGCTTTTTCGGACTCGCTTCAGCACCTTCTCCTGATTAAGAAAACCATGCAGGATCCAGGCACTGAGATAAGGTGATAGCTTCCTGCAGGGATCAGGGCAGCTGCTGCCAGGAGGTTTACAATGAAGATTATGGCCCAGGTGGCCAGTGGAGCGGGGTGAGCTGCAGGAGGGAGGGAGAGAGCGCTCCTACCCCCTACCCAAGCCCCAGGCCTTGCAACCCCTCTGCCACTGTCCACTCAGGAGGGCCTTGGCCTCACCCTGCTCTGTCTGCTGCTGGGACACAGCCACCCTGCCTTGCATTCCAGCCTAAAATAATTCCAGTCAGCCAGTGGGCACACTCCAAAGTTGAGAGGATGAGCTCGGAGACCAGGCAAATATCAGATCAGTGATCTGGAAAGTGGCCAAGTGCTTCCCAATCCTGGACACAAGAGGTGGCCGGGCGCAGCACTTTACAGCGTGTACACCCTGTCCAGCCTCACAGCAGCCCTAGGGGTAGGAAGGCAGGTGGAGGGGGTGTGTGGGGAAGACAGGTGCGGGGAGCTTGCTTCAGCTCCCTTGTCTCATCTTCATCACCCCAAACCACCCCATGACCAGATGTGATATCCCCATTTTAGAGATCTAAAAACCAGGCCCCACAGAGAGTTTATGAAGAGCCCAAAACTTAAAAAACAAAACAAAACAAAAAAACTTTCAAGACAAGGAAACAAATGACTTTTATGTCTTTTCAGGGAACGGAATTTCAGAGAGGTGATTTGGCTCAAAGTTTTTTGTTTTGTTTTGTTTTTAACCTTAAGATTCAAGTCATAGAGCTGGTAAACAAAATACACAAGAATTGCAGGATAGTTCAGGCAGGGGCTTCAAATGCTAGCCATTTTACTCACTGCTATGTGACCCTGAGCAAGTCACTCATCCTCTCTAAGGCCTGGTTTTCTGTTCTCTAAGATGGAGGTGATAACAGAGCTCTTCGTACAGGAAATATGCTCAGCCCTACACCTGGACGGCAAAGCCCTTAATCAATGTTGGTTGAGCTGACTCTTCTGATTAGCTAGGACTCAAACCCACTTCCATCTGCACCTCATACCCTGTGGTCTTTCCACTGAGTCATCCTTTGCCCAAGACTGGCAATCAAATCTCGTCGGAGCTTTCAAAGTCTGTCCCTTCTCCACAGCCTTGACCAAGCCCCCCCCTCCATCTGTGCCTCCCTGCTGCCCCCCAACACTTGTCACTTTCTCTAGTTCAGCCCTGGTCTTGGCACCTCAGCAACTGAGGACATACAGGCTAGAACAGAGATTCAAGTCACTGCTGCCCCATTTTACAGATAAGACAATGAGGCCCAATGAGAGAAACAGCTTGCAAAGACTCCAGAGGCACAATCGTGGCACAGACTGGGCCAGAGGATGACGTCCTGGCTCCTCATTCAGGAACCCTCCACAGGCAACCCAGCCCATCACCAGTTTGGGATTGTGGGCACCCCAAGAAGCTTCCAGAGCCCCAGAAGCAGACTGAGGCTTTTCCGTTCCCAATTCCATCAAGGAATGTGGTGACCGATCCTAGTCTTTGTGGATTTAAACTTTATCCAAAAAGAGAGTCCTGGAATCAGGGGGGGTGGGCTGGGATGGGGAGGGGGTTGAAATCACCTAGGAAGTTATTTCCTTCCCACAATTCCAAGACCATGGCGGGTGTGGGGGAGGGGGAGGCAAAGGAGGGGTCCTTGACAGAGGGGGGACACTCTGTGAGCCCCCAGGAACCCTGCTTTCCCGCAGAGGGCTCACCCTCTTCAACCCTTTAATCTTCACTTCCTGGATCGATTCCAAAGACCAACCATGCCCTGTGGTTCCTCTCAGTGGGCGGTGCCCAGCCTCAGAGAGACCCCACTTTGGCATCAGCCTCTCTTCAGCCCTCAACTTTGCTCCCCATCACTGAACAAACATCTGGGGCTGGGGACAAGAGTAAAGCCACCCTTTGCCTGCCCTGCATCTCCCAGCACGAGCCAAGAGCTTTATCACTCAGAAACGGAGGGTCTGGAGGGCAGGGAGAGGGGAGATTAGATCCTTTTGTTTGAATAAGTTAAGATCCATGCCCCCCATGTTGCCAATCTTACCTTTCTCAGCTGGTGTCTTTTCCTTGCAGGGGTGTCAAGATTCTCTTGAGGTCTCTTTCAGATGGTGGCTTCAGGATAAACTCTAAAAGGAGAAGAAAGAGAAATACATTTTAAAAAGGCAAGGGATGGGGGGCATGTGGCTTTTGGGGACCATCGGTCCAGAAGTGTACCCTCTCCCTCCTTCCATCTCTGTAGGCACAGAAGGTTCCCACGGCCAGAAAGACAAAAGCAAACACCCAGCCCCACAGAGGATCTCAGGACAGCATCCCCAGAGCCCAGGGACCAGGACATATTTTCAGGTTTCCAGAATCAGCCCGGGAGCCTGTACAATGTCCCTGGGTTGACGTGGAGCATGCTAATCATAGCAGCACATTGCGTTTCTTTGCTTCTAGCTAGAACTTTATCAACTTGGTGTGGGAACTCCATTTTCCTCAGGCGGTAAAAAGGCTTTCTGAGTAATTTTGAAAATGCAAAAAAGAATTAATCATGGCTTAATGAATGAAGACTTTGGGGCAGACCAATACTTTCAGGGTCGGTATCCATAAAGAGGTAAGTAATAAGCGGAGAAATCTTTGGTGGTGAAAATGCCAACTCAGCCCCAGAGTTCAGGGGCCAGAAGTCCAGCCTCTTCCTTCTGCCCTCCACCTCCTCTCTGTCAGTTTGACAAAGAGTCCCCAGGTCACGGGAGAAGGAACAAATTCACCAAGTCCAGACCACATACCTGCCAGCCAAGGCTTAAGTCAGTCCCAGGGGACCAGCTGGTTCACATGCACAGCTGAGCAGCAAAAGAGCAAAATTTACTGCAGAGCAGGGAGGGCCAGGTTCCCCCTTCTCTCCCTTTCTCGTCTCTCCCTCCCTCCCACCCACACAGTAGAAGCCCCGATCAAGTTTCATGTTGTGTCAAATAATAATGACAATAACCCAGATGCCCTCTACAACCCCATGAGGAAGTATCGCCACTTGAGGAATGAGGACCAGGATGCATTCAGAGGAGTTAAAACTTGCCCAAGGTCACACCGTGGAAATGCGGCAGAGTCGGGACTAGAACTCAGGTCTGTGGGAAGTCAAATCTGCACGTGCCACCTCCACAGTGGGCGAGGTGCAGGAGAGCAATGAGTTCAGGGTCTACCCTGCAGAGCCCAGCACTGGTGCACCCGAGGCGTAAGAGATATTCTCAGAACTCCCTGCTGACTGATGGGGAGCAGGGCCTGGCCAGAGGACATGACCTTGTTTTATTTGGCCATCTCTGCCTCAGACGTCCACCTAGGCAGTGTCAGCCAGGGAGCCTGATGTGTTATGGGCCGGATTAAGGCTACAGTCAGAGGAATTCATGACACTTACGCACATTTACATACGTATCCAGCCATATCCATGTACATACACATACATGTGGACATCGATGTATATGTATGTGTACCTAGTTTTCATTTTTAACTACAAAAGTGAAAGTTCTTCCATACCCACTCATCCTATTTAACACATAGAACCACTGCAAAATCTTTGTCATATGACCTTCTAGATTTTATTCTATGTATCACATATGTGCTTGCCCATGGGCACTCACATGCAGACAGTGTGAATTTTTGCTCAAATGAGATTTTACCACAACCCCAGTTATCAGTGATACCATGTCTACACCCAAGAGTGAGCACACACGCATCTTCCTGAGTCTTTTTCACAGCTGCACGGTTCCCATAGTAGGTGTGGACCACAATTCATTCACCTCTCCCACCATGGATACGAGGGTTATTTCCAATTCTGGCCGTTACAACGTTGCGGCAGTGAGCCCCTTTGTCCCCACATCTCTGTGTGGAAATGTTTATGCAATTCCAAAGCCCAGATGCCTAGAAGTGGGATGTCTGGGCAGAGGCTCTGCACACTTCACATTTGACAAACTATCTCCCCGAGATACTGGATCAGTTCCCCTCAAACAGCAGAACACAATGAACCCCTTTTGTTGGAGGCAAACTTGAACCCAGGGTTCTGCCTACAGAGTTATTTTTCTGTTCACCTTCCGGTGTCCTGGGAGACCGAGTCCCCTAGGCAAGGGAGGAGTTTATTTCTCACACGGATGTCCACCACTCCGCTTCCCCAGGGCATCTCTGAGTCCCTGGCCCACCTGAGCTAGGAACTACATTTATAGGCTCAGAACTGATAATGAGCTTTGATGAGCTCTGGGGACCGTGAGGAACATGTATTAATGTCAAGTGTGCCCGTCAGCCACGCAGCCGGGGTGAATGTCACACATTAACAAAATTAAAGGCTGCAGCCTTGCAGGGAAGTTGCTGCAGGCTGCGTGTCAGGCAGCGCGGGCAAGGCCCTTCAATAACGAAATTACTTTTCAGGTTCTGCACTCCTGAGCCTGAAGCTGTCTCCCGCCTTCGAAGGAATTCTGCCTTCCTGCAGCCTAAGAGGAGATTAATTTATTACCAGTCTGCCAAGAGAGGCAAAATCCAGCACTAATCCTAATTCCTATTTAAGCAAATCTGCATTGTGTGAGGGAAACCAGCTGGGCTCGGAATTTCTTCCCCCTTTCCCCTAAAATCTCATTCCAGCCCCTCCTCTCCGTGGTCGGCGGAGGTCACTGCTGATGTTAGGCCTGGAGCCCTCCTGGGAGGGGTGGTAGAATCCCAGGGTTTAGGGTCAAGGGCAGGACCAGGGCTGGGTGACCAGAGGCAGCGTTGAAAGATGATGGGCTGGGTGATGGTGGTCGCCGTGGACCTGGTTGTCTCATGCCGTGCGAAGGAGGGGCCACCACCCCCTGGGCCTCAGACTCACTCTCGCTTTGTCCAAAGATCCTCCCAGATTTGAAGAGTCATAGGTTGGAATCCCAAGTCCACCTCTAACTAGCTCTGTGACATTGAGTGAGTGACCTTCCCACTCTATATCTCAGCTCCTCATCTGGGAAACAGACAAAACCACAGCTGATGACCCATAAGGTGCCGTGAAGATGAGGAAGGTGTACACAGCACTTGGCCAAGCACCAGCTCACAATACCCTATTTCTTGAACATAAGACTCCATGGATTATAATTGCACCATTATTTTATGGACTTCTAAGAAAGAGAAAACACTGCCTGGTGAGCTAGTTAATTACAACATGTCACTTTTTGTATGATGCATCATGGTTTCAGAGACTTTAAAACATAAAAAAAACAAAGTGTGCCTTAGAATCATGAAATACATAGTGAGAGCTTAACCAATGGCAGTGAATGGGATGACTACTGGCCAAGTCCTCCCATTCTGCAAGGTCTAGTCCAAAATTGAGATCCTCCTCCTCTTTCTCTTCTGAGCAAAGCAATTCTGCGTTGGTTGGGAGAAACCAGCTCTCAATTTATAAGAAAAATTCAGACAGCCACTTCAGTGTCCTGGATGAGACCCAGATAAGAGACTTAAATATCTACCCTGATGTTTCCTACTCTATTTTAAAACTGGAGTAGAATATACATACACAATGGTACACACACCATGAGTACACACAGCCTTTCGAATTTTCACAAACAGAGCACCCCTGTGTAACTGACACCCAGACCAAAGCCTCTGCTCTGGTCTCATCATCCCTAACTCTCCATCCGCACTGCCTCTGCCAGTCACTGCCTGGGCTCAGCCTGATCACTGCCTACCTGTTTGCCGCAAACAGGCTCCTGGCTGTTCTGCCAGCCTGCAGCCTCTGTTTCTTCCAACCTGCTCTCTCCCTAGCTGTCAGACTGAACTCAAAAATACCTTTCTCTCCTGCTTCAGGGGGTTCCCTGGCCTTCCTCTGTCCATACACCAGGGCTTTAATCATCTGATCCCCTGTTGCCTTTCCAGGCCCATCTTCAGGTCCTCAATACACACAGACCCCACAGTCAAACTGAACACACCCTGCCAACACTTTCAGCCCTAACTCGCTGCTGTTCACTCTGCCTCGAAGTCCTTTCTTCCTTTCCTAATCCTGGGGTGGATGGATGGATGGATGAATAGATGGATGGATGGATAGATGTACACATGGATGGATGGATGGATGGGTGGGTGGATGAATGAATAGATGGATGGATGGATGACTGCAGAGATGGATAAATGCAGAAATGAACAGGAGGACAAGTGGAAGTTGATGTATCTATAAAAGAATGGGTTGACTGAACGGTGGAAAGGCAGAACTAGGATGATGGCGATACAAGAGGGAATGAATGATTCTCAACTACTTGAATAATTTTCTCTGGACCCTGAGAGGCTGAGCCTCTTGCACATTTGAATGGACCTTGCTTTAGTCCTTTATGGATCTGAGCAGAGACCCCTCAGTCATACACTGTTGGCCCTCAGCTCCACCCCTTCTCATCCACGCTCTAGCTGCGGATCTATAAGATGAGGCCTCAGGAAGGTGGGACCAGAGTTACCTCTTGCCTAAGGCAAGATCCAGGTGGTGAAGAACAAGGAGACCAAAGTTTCCTGGTGTCTGGGTCAAGTCCCAGTCTGAGGGGTAGTGGGTTTGCAAACTGTGTGCAACAGGTCAACTTGTGACAGGCCTGGGACAGGCCAGCTGCCTGGTTTTGGGCAGATGGATGGCTGCTGATGGAAGTTCCATACTCCTCTGCAAAGAAGCCCTTTGGGGGAACCCTAAAATGGTTGAAAGGTCAGGTGAGGTAGACAGCATATCACGATATGGATGGTCACTTGTGAGTGGGCTTGTGTGGGGACAAATCCCCCGCTAGAGCTGCACTGGACCCTCCCTGCAATGCGGGGCAGGATAGGTGGCAGATGGGGAACAGCAGTGAGTACTGTGGTCCAGAGACCAGGCTTTCCTACCTCACAGGCTTGGGTTAGAATCTCGGCTATGCCACTTGCCACACGTGGGGCCTTGGGAAAGTTTCTTATCCCACTAAACCTCGGATTATTCACCTGCAAAGTCTGGACAGGGTCCTACCTCACTGGCCTGAGCTGCAGATCAGATGTGCTAGTGGATTGTAAGTGAGCCCCACGGTGCCCAACACAGAATATGCCCTCGGAAGCCACGGGAATTATATAAAGTAGAACCCGCTGCTACTTTCTGTAAAAAGTAGCCATGATCAGTGGTTCCAAGTCATACTCCTCAGACCAATCCCTCTCTCCCTCAAGGGTCTACACTAAGAACAGATGGAGTCTACACCCCATATACATCCTATCACTTAATTGACAACAGCTGGACTTCCTGATAGTTTATATATTGTTTCCAGATAATGTTGAAGGTGACTGATTTAGAGCCTCTTGATATCCCAGAATCCCATGTCAGTAGGATTTCAGAGGAAGAGGAGAGCTGGGAAGTCTTCCTGGAAGAGGCAGTAAGGGAAGGTGGGAGGAAGGTGATCAGCTCATTGATGAGCCTTTTCCTGGCTAGCTCCCGCTAGAAATCTCTCTCCACTTCAGCCACCCGAGGTGGAACAGCCATCCTTCTGAGCCCTGTGAGAACAGGACTCTTGGTCTTGTGCCAAATAAGGGGCAGTGTCCTTAGTGAGGCCTGCAGGCTGGCTCAGCCTCAGGTCCACTGTCCCCACGCTGATGCCAGGCCACAGGACCTAGGCTGAGCCACAGCCAGCCAGAGGCATCGCTTATTAACAGATAAAAGCTCTGCAGTTTATGGTTCCAAAGCAACGCTGGGTCTTTGTTTCGCTTGTTTTAAATTAGCATCACAGGGGGTTGGTGTAGGGGGTGGGGGAGAGGGAGAGGAGCCAAGGCTTGTTCAGGATGAGTTCCTGCTGTGTCCAGCGTCTCAACGGTCCCCTGGGGCAGCCTTTAATGAAGCTGCCTGAGCGCATCGCATTGTATTGCATTGCACGGGGTCTCTGCCTTGTTTCTCCACCTGCACTCGTCTCCCTAGAAGAGGGAGACCGCTTTCCCCGCCCTGTCACTCAACCCAATCACCTTCTGTTCCCATAATGAGTCCCTGAATGAGCCTGCTAATCGTGCCCCACGGTCACAGTGGGGCTGAAGTGGGAGCCATGACATCCCCCAGAAAGACTGGGATTTAGGATTTATTTTTGCTCAGGAAGTGGAGGGCTGCTCCACAGTGCAGTGGGTGCTGGCACTGCTAGCAAGGGCCGGGAGGATCTGCCTGGTGGGCAAAGGACTCCCAACCTGAGCCCATTAGCTCGTGGTGGCTCGGGGAGGGTGGAAGGTCCAGGGAGGAGGAGATGTACCAATCCCATAAGTTAGTATGTGAAGCTGTTTATTTTCAATGCTACTGTTATTAGTAATTACCTCCCCTTCTCTGCATCTGCACATGCAAGCCAGGGTCTCTCGTGCCTTCCCTCATGTTACCTGCACGCACACAGCAGACACCACCAAGATGCTCAGCAGAACAGGAAGGAGACTGTGGCCTCCGGGAGCCCGAGACCTCTGTCACCAGCAGGCATCGCCCTGCATCTGCTCCCCCTCTTTTCTGTCTGGAAGCACTTCCTTGGCGCCTGAGGGGGAAGGACAAGGGCTACCCATCCCCTGGGGCTGCCTTTACTTCTGACAATCACTTCTCTTCATCCCCCGTTGCAAGGGGAACATCATCACTCTTCCCATTTTACAGATGAGGAAAGCGGACCTGAGCCACAGCATTTTTATGTAACTAAACATTGGTGCATTGTTCAAGGAGAAAGGGAAACAGAATCAGCAATAATGTCTGCTCAGTAAGGCTCACTCATTCTCATGAGGCTCCAGCAGACTGCCTAGCAAGTTCCCGGCATTTGGTCCCAGAGGGACCTGGAAGCCCTAATGGTTTAAGAGACTTAGCTCTGAAGATGGAGCCTGGCCTGCTTGGCCCTGGCTCCACTGTGTCATCTTTATGAACAAATAAATGAAAGATGTGAACCCCATAACTTTTGTACCAAGTGGCCAGTGTCCTCCTCCTCACTAGCAAAGGAGGAAGTGATGCTCAGAGAGGTCAAGCAGCTTGTCTGCAATCACAGAGCTGAACCAGGCAGAGAGAGGACCAGAACCCATGATTTTGTCTGCAGGCAAAGTCCCGGAGCCACTTCATCCAAGTCCAGCCTGAGTTAGGTAACCCCAAATTGTCCATCCTCCCAAGGATGCAGTTGAGAAGTTCTCAGGTCATTAGGTGTTTGAACAAAGATTCCTGGGGTTTCAAAGTTTTTAAGAACAATCCAGCACTTTTAGCACAGGGTTTAAGAAGAGCATGATGGTCTCAGTGCTGAAGTTGACTTCACTATGAATTGCCTCCTAACACACTCCAGACCTTGAACTCAACGGGGATCCGCTGTGCGGTCTTATATCTGCGCAACACCTGTCTGATGATAGTCTGCCTCTGAGAGGAGTATTAAAAAGCCACGCAACAGAGATGTTTTCCAAAATGGCTGCCCTGCCACCAGCAAGGAAGCTGAAAGCTAAGAACTCATAACTGAGGGGCTAACCCCACAGCTAAACACAGCTCTCCTCTGCAACGTGGGGCTATTAATTCAGACAGAATAACCCACAGGACTGTGGTGGAACCTGGGAAAAGGGCACCCCAACTCCTTGTAATTCTTCCCTGCTTAAGTCCATGTAAATATATTCCAATGCAGAACAGGGTCTGCGGGAGGTAAGATCCATTAGCATTTTGATGAGTTTTCCCAACACGTGGAACAAGAGAGCTTTAACATTCATAGTACAGAGATTAATCCTTCCAGTCACTTTCTCCCTCCCCAGCTTGAAGCGGCCAAGAACTTTTTACCCCTTTAAGACCTTGATTAGGAAAGAGAGTTAGAACTCAGAGAGCTCAGGCTTAAGAGTCCTACAGAGAAGAGAGAGCTGGGTTTTCTAGACTGAGTGCGGAGAGCCCCGCAAACACAATTAAACAGCAGAATCAGGGATGGGGGTAGTGAAAAGGCTGTGACACTGCATGGGGCTTGGGAGCTTCTTTGTCTCAACAGAAGGACATGGCCAGTCCTGGAGAGAAGCCCTGCTTGTTCCTAACAGTGTGGTGCATCTTTTGTAACTGACAAAGGCCAGCCAACATCCCTGTTGGCTCACTGGAAAAGCATCTCGGAAGAGTCACTATATGCCCCATTTTAGGTGCTTGGGAGACAAGGATCCGGAAGACAGTTCAGCTCAACAAATCCCTGATCTCAAGAAACTCAGTCTAGATGGTGTGTGGGGAGTGAGGGGAGGGGCAGGGAATTGACGAAGACAATAAAATGTGGTAGGGCTCTGAGGCCAGTGCACTTGCCCTGGGGTCCCCAAGGTGGGGGGCACCAAAATCAAGCTGGGTTGAAGCGCAGGTCACACCCTTTGAAGGATTCCTAGTGATTCCTCAAAACTTTCTTTTGAAAATGAATGTAATGAAATATTAAGTGCACAAAGTATGATGAGCAGTTTTCTAGCATATGATCGGAAAGAATTATATAAGTACCGTTAAGATGTTGCAGCAAAGTGTGTTACAGCTCAGTGTTACAGCTCAGTTGTGACAGCATCCTGGATCCGGGTGAAAGACCAAGCAGCACTGGGAGGGTTAACACTCCAAGCTCTGGACCCCATCTGTAGATTTACACAGGCTCTTATAGGCTGCCAGTCTACACTTTGCAACATCATATGCAAATAAGGTGTAACAAAAGTTAACTAATTAGGAAGGAGCTTTGTAGAAATGGACAAATCAGGAGTGATAGAAATGGACCAATCAGGAGTGATAAAAATGGACCAATGAGAAGTGAGCTGCATGCAAATGAAGCACTACAAATGGACCAATCAGGAGTTAGTTCAGGGAACCAATAGAATCTTAGGGGTAAGTTCCACTTTCCTAGAAGTAAGATGTTTTAGAGGCAAGAAGAGATAATGCTGCAGGACCAGGGAACCGGATGGTGCTGGCCGGAGAGTACTGGCCCTGCCTGGGGGTCCTGCCGGTCTTTTTCATGGGGCTTCCCACCTCAAAGACAGATGATCCGGAACTTTCAACATTGTAATGGATCACTGTTTAGCAGATGCACTCTCCTAGACAGGAGATTCTAGAGGCACGTAACTTTGACTCATGTGAGGTTACAGGTGAATTGTAGATTGTTTTCTGGTCTAGTAGAAAAGATAGCCCCAGAGGTCTGGATTTTAGTGCCCTGGAGGCCATTAACCAGTTGTGTACCCAATCCAGTCATCATATTTCAACATTCTTTCCCCAGTGCCCATGTAATCCTTCTTTCTCTAATTCTCCTGAAAAACCAGCTTTACCAATGAGCCTCTCCTGTTGGCTCCCTCATTAATGAAATCAGTCTTTGACCCACGTTCATTTTAGATTTACATGTGATTCTATAGGATTTATGATTTTTTAAAAATTATACTTTGACAGTATATGCCTAATCACTCACACACACACACACACACACACACACACACACACACACACACTATACATAGGGATAAAAATGGGGGGAAAAAAAGCATAGCCAAATGTTACCAATGGGTATCTTTAGGTAGTTGGCCTTTGTAAACAAGTGACTTATATAATCAGAAAAAAGTAATAAGCATTATTTTTTAAATGGGGAAACACATACCCATATAAGATTCCCCAAACTAACAGCTAATGCAAACTGCTAGCTTATCCCATCTGTCCAGTGGGGCTCTTAGCGCTTAGGTGGATTATTGCATTCAGGCCTCACCTTAATACCACCCCATGCGAAAGGTAATATTATTCTTCCCATTCTACAGATGAGGAAATGGAAACACAAGTGGTGATGAGATCACAGGATCTGAATGAGAGCCAGGATCTGAATCCCAGGCAGCCCGGCCCCACAAGCTGCCTGCTTAACCACCCTGCCACATGCATGCCTCCCAAGTGGGAAAGGAAGAAATAAACACATCTGCCGGGCTGCCAGGGTCAGGCTTGGAGAAGACCGTGTCCCCACCTACTCCCAGAGCACACAGCATGCTGGGAAGCCAAGCGCGAGCCTCGCCAGCCTTGAATTGAATTCACGTGTGTCTCTCCCCCATTGCAGGCAGGGACCTGCTCTTCTCCATTCTTGAACCTCCCATCAGCCTGGGATGGGATCACAATGGAGGCTCAACAAATGTCTCAGAACACCTCCCTCCCTGCTCTGATAGCATCTCCTCTCACTAACCCCGTTCAGGGACTCTAGAAGCCAGACTCTAATTCATCATGCACTCCTTCTCTCTCTTTGCCAGCTCAGGCACTACAGACTGCTTTATTACCTAGATCATAAAGAAAAGAGCAGCCTGGCTTCAGTAAAGAGGGGGTTCAGTGTGTTAGAAAGGGTCCCCCCCAAGCCTGGGAATCCTGGAGGCCATGGGCTCTGCCTGTAAATCACTGTGTGACCATGGGCAAGTCACCAAGCCTCTCTGGGCCGTCACCTGGCCTTTATAATGGGCAGGGGGACCCACCGTGCTAGGATGCCCCAGATGTTTGCCCAGCATCAATCTCGTTCTCTCTGCTGGTGTGTTTTATATGCAGCAGGCGTGAAGCCCTCACTGGAGCCCCATGCCTATTGATTCTCACTGAAGCTCTTCACGTGGCAGGTCACTGCTGGTTAAATCTGTGTGGAAATTAGGTTTTGAGGGAGGAATACCTTGTGATCTGGAAAACCGAATTGGGGTAGAGGGCTGCAAAAGGGGGAATGTAGGGAGTGGGGAGAGATGCTGCATTTAAATAAGGCTCTTGGGGAGCCCCTATAGAACACCCCATCTGTGAATTCTTTCTGGTGGCAATTTATTTATTTTATTTTTATTTTGGGGGCCAAACACATTTTCCTATGTCTCCAAGCACCTGCAGAGTTAGGCAGGTTTGTTTGGGTAAACACTATGTTTCAAAAGATTCCAAATAAAAAGCCCCATTTTCCTTGATTTAACAATAAGTATCTATCCAGCCTCTACCTATGGCTGTGAAGAAGGCAGGAGAGAGAATAACTCAGAACAGCCACTAAGTAAGTGTCAATACTGAAAGACGCATCTCTAGGTGATTATTTAGGATCAATGGCCAAAAGAAACATAGGAGAGCCCGCTTTTTAAAATGGGGCATGATTCTGCTAATGAAAATGATTCCAGAGACAGTGCCTGCTTCTGATTCCTGGGTGAGTTCCTGCCCTTTCGGGGTCTCAGTTTCATTTTCTATCACCTCATGGCCTGCGATTCTCAGAATAGGTTTCCCAGGGGTTCCTCAGGAGACACCCAAGCGGAGGCGGATGGCAGGAGGAGGGAGTAGGCCCCTGTGCCTGCTTCCACAGGGCAGCTCCCTTTTGAGTTATTTAATGTTGGAGGCTCCATGGTGAACTTTCTTTGAGTTCTGTGACTACCAGTGAGTTGACTGTCACTGGACTAAATCATCCCAGATCCTTTTCACTTTAGCATTTGGGATGCCCAAAGTGGTACCTTGGTTAAGAAACCCCAAGGCATTCTGTTGGGCAAATGGTTTTTATCCAAAGGCACCATGGTGACCCAATGCACAACGTCACTTGGGGATGGGATGCTTCTGACTCTGGGATGGGCTCTCTATGCCAGGGAGCAAGCCCACATCTCTAAGAAAAGAGTCTGCCAAGACAGGCCATAAAACCTCAGTTAAGAGCTAGCACACATGGGAACACTTACACTGGCCCAGATACTTTCTTTCTCAGTCCTTGTGGCAACTTTATGCAATAGGTTTTGTTCTTCTCTCCATTTTGCAAGTGGAGAACCTGCACATCAGATAAGTTGAGTAACCTAGCCAAGGTCGCTCAGCTCTTCAGGGCATATTGAACCCCAGCACCCTGTCTCTTAATCACTGCCTGAAATCACTGCATATACTGCCCCAGACAGCCACAAAATACCATGCTGGAATGGGATCATTCGGTCCCTCGTCTGTATTTTACAATGGGTGATTGTGGCCCAGAGAAGATCAGAGACTTGCTCAAGGATCTTAATGAGCTTGCAGTAGAGCAGGATTAAAACTACCATCTTAAAATCCTCTGTGTTTCCACTCCACCTTGGCACCACTGGGCTACTCAGGACAGCATGCTTTCGTGGTCAAAGCTTAGCCCAAGTGCAGATCACTGCCCAGGCAAAGACCCAGCAGTGCCACTGATACACTGCATGACACTCAGCCTCCCATGTTCCTGTTTTGCCATCCTTAAAATGGAAATGATTTTTGCACATAACTTGCAGGGCTGTTGCAAGGATTCAGCAGGACTGTATATACCTTGGTTTCTCAGTAAATTCTAACTCTCTGAGAGCCGGAACATGGGCCAGGGCCAGGGACACAAAATGAAGTGGATCCTTCTGATGGGCTTGGTGCAGGAAACACAGGGTCTTTGTCCCAGTTTCCATCACCCCTCCCCCATTAGCAGCAGCAAACTGACCACCATCCCTTCTTCCCTAGTCACTTCTCCTGGGGACACCGAGAGGAAGCAGACTGGGGCCCAGTGAGATGCTATGATGTTGTGTCTCTTTAAAGTCAAGAGTGAATCATCCTCTTGAACTTCCTATTTCCTCCTGACCTCGTGTTAATTTCTAGTTCAAGATAAAATGATGTCTCTTCAGTACCAGGAAAGGGCTAAAAAGTAATTTCAGGTTGGCACACAGTCTGCCTTCTGAGATCAAATCCACTTGTTTGCAGAGTCAGGGAATTTAAGATGCAGAAAGAACGTCATCTCAGGGCTTCTGAGATACTGCATAAGAAAGTGACGATCTCTCTAAATATGAACTGGTAGCTTTGCCTCTGTTATGAGGGAGGCAACCAAAGCCCAGAGAGGTTGAGTGATTTGGCCCACGTCACACAGCCATAGAGTGGGTTGGTAAAAGAGACAGAGTGAGAACCAGGTCTCCTGACCTCATGCATTTGGGGAGAGGGTGGTGGAGGGTATGAGGAAGACTGAGAGAGGGAGGAGTGTTTGAATGTGAAAATGACAGTTCATACATCTGAGTGTAAGTAAGTTAGAGAGTGTGAGCCTCTGAGGTAGAAGGAAAAACCTATGGGGCATCGGAAGCTCCACCTGTACTTTGCGTATAAGAAGTGTGAACAAGTGTGGGCAAGAGGGCTGTGAGTGGGGAGTAAGGGAAGAAGTGAGAGTAAATCCGAGTGCTGGAGAGAGAGAACCAGAGGAGGAAAAACATTCGGGCCATTCTCAAATTCCCACAGTCAAATAAATCAGCACAGATTGTTCTGACACAAAGAGGCCATTTCAAACCGCATCCTTTCCACCGAAGTCAGCCCCAAATGGCCCACCTGATGCTCTCTCACAACCAGTAATAGCTGCAACACTAACATTCACCATTGTATTTAGGATTCTTGAACGGCAATGATGAACGAGTATGATCAACGCCCATTTTCCTGATCAGACCATTGAGGCTTGGAGGCGGGAAGTCACTTGATCCCTACATGTACCTCCCTGTCCCGGTTATTCCTGGGATAAGGAAACCTGGGAGGCAGCAGAGATGCAAGCAGCAAGCATGTCTCAGAGCAGCCGGGCTTCTGAGAATCAGCCCCTGGAGGGAGTGCTGCTCTGGCCGCTACAAGCAGGATGGAGAAGCAAGGCACCAAGGAGCAGGGAGTGAAGCTGGCATGGTCCCGAGCTCCCCACAAGGCAAAGCAGATGCCCGTCTGTGCCAGAGTGCCTGGCGCCGAGAACAGCAGTGTTATGCACTGGGAGCTGCGGTCATCACCTCGCCTGGGTGCCTGGCCCTGACCAGCCAGAGGAAGATTTGCCCAAAGTCTCCCAGATGGTAAATGTAGGCACAGTCAGGACTGAAGCCAGCATGACCCAGAGGCTCTGGTCCTAACTCATCCATCACTCACTGGTAAGGCCCTTCTGTCTGATGGAGGTCGGGAGGCCCAGAGGACAGCATTTGGTTATGGGTTTCAAAGGCAAATCCCAACAAACCTCCTAAAACAGAAGGTTCGCCCCCAGCCTGCCCTTGCCCCTAGGGGCCCAGATGGTCAGTGTCCCATTTCTCAAGGAAAGCAGAAATCTCGCGTTTTATGCTGCATCTCTTTTTCAACCGGTTAAAATTCTCTTCATATTTTCTGTTTTGTTAACAGAATTTACTGAGAAATAACAGATAGAGAAGTACATTTGACCTGAAGTGTACAGCTGGATGAATTTTCGCCAACTGGACACACCTGTAAAACCAGCAGAATAAGAAAAGGAACAGGGCAGCACCCAGAAGCCCCTCGTGCCCCATTCCAGCCCTCCCCAACTTCTGCCCAAACAGAATCACTATCATGACTTCTGACACCAGAGCTTCACTTGGCTAACTCTGAACTTTCTGTAAATGAACTCATTCTGTGTACGGCTTTCACCTCTGGTGTCTTTTGTCTGACATTAGGATTCTGAGGTCCCCCCAGGTTGCCGTCAGCAGCAGGAGTTCATTCATGCTCTGCTGGGTAGCACTCCGCTGTGGGACCGTATCCCTGCTGCCATTTATGGGCATTTGGATTGTTTCCAGGTACTGCCTGTCATGGAGAATGAAGCTTCAAATGTTCTAACACATGCCTTTTGGGGGTGCATAGGTGAGCCTTTCTGTTGAATATACACCTGAGACTAGAATTGTTGGGTCACATGGTATGTGTAAACTTTAGTTACATTTTCCAATATTTTTTAAAGCTTCTTTTTATTTTGGTGGGGGGAGTGGAGGGAGTAATTAGGTTTCTTTATTTATTTTTAGAGGAGATACTGGGGATTGAACCCAGGATCTCGTGCATGCCAAGCATGTTCTCTACCACTTGAGCTATATCTTCCCTTCTCCCAACATTTTCCAATATTTTAGTGTTGGGTCAGTTTCCGTTTTAAACATTGTGTACCTTAAACAAAACGTATCTGCCGTTTGGATCTGGCCTACAGCCCACCATTTTGCACCTTTGGCCTGTGTGTTTCATTCATTTTAGCCACTGGCCAGACCATCTTTCTTGAGAGCGTATCGGAGCCTCACAAATTCATGTTATGTAGTGGGGTAAACCCTAATACCGCCGCGCTACTGATGGGTGAACTGAAGTCTAAATAGGCTGCCATGGCTGTTCTTTAGCAAGGGCTTCTCTACCAGGATGAAATTACATTGAAATGATTTCACAGTGCACATGCCCAACACTGCACGAGTCCAACCCAACTCCAGCGTACCAACCAGACTTCCTGAGGATGCAGACACCCAGGGAGGATTATTTGGAAATGTAGTTTAATTAAGAACCATTGCTTTAGGTCATACAGCAATAAAGCCAGTGACAGCAGAGCACCCGGTTCCCAGCCCCTCGGCTCTGCTCTGGACCCCAGGGTTCCTCACGTCCACCCCGGTGCCAGCACTCCACCCTCCTCCAACCATAACAGACATCAGTAATTGATTTTAGCACTCCTTCCCGCTGAACCCGAATAACCCAGCCTCATCCATTCCTTCAGCTGGGCTCAAGCAGGCCCTACCAACCGATCAGATCAGAAATAGCATTTGAGATGAAAAGTATTTGCCAGCCAGAGACCACATCATGCCACTCCTGCTATTCAGTGTTGACTCCGGAAACCCTTGCTACTTCCTTAAGTGGCTCAGCCTTCTTATACCTAGAATGGGGGAGACACAGAGAATGGACCAAACCTGAGCCTGGCCCCATTCTTCTGCTTTTTTTATTCTGATTCCCATACTAACCCTATGAAGCTTGCTGCAAAGATAATTGCTGCAAAGATAATTTACCTCTGCCCTGGGGTGGTTTTGTTTGTTGTGGGTTTTGGCTACAGGTTTTATGGGTGGCAAACAAGCCCAGAGAGGCCGAGTGCCTTGCTCATGGGGAACTTGAACCACGTCTCCATTTCTAACCCAGGGATCTTTCTCTCTCCTCCGGGGGGCCTCTTACAACTAATCAGGAACTACTGGAAAAGCCAGAAACATGATGGTAACCTCATTCATCTCAAACCAATCACATCTGGTTCACTTCTTCCCCGCTAAGCAGTAAACAGTGGAGACAGTGCCCAGGCTGGCCGCAGGCTGGGATCGCAGCTCAGAGACAAGGCCGCGGCCAAGAGCCGACAAGGAGTCGTTCTCACGCTGATCCCTGGGCTACAAGAAAGAGAGATTCCCTAATGCAGCTGAGACTGGTGTCCCGACATCACTGCAAACTGTCCTTTTCCAGAGCGATAGTACGCACAAGCCCGGGGGGCTCCAACTTGGTGCTTCCAGCTGCAGCCGGGCAGCCTCTGTTTCCCTGTGCTTTCTGTCTTCATTACCTTTGCAGAACAACTGAGTGCGTTTCGCTGCAGATGAAAACCAAGCAATCTCATTTTCTCCCCTCAACTTGGCCAGACGGTGCCTTCTTGCTCTTCTCCCCTTGCTCATGCTAGAATTTTTTTTTAAGCTCAAAAATACGAAAAGTTCCCTAACATCCGCAAATCTGCCTTTCGAGGCCATTTTTAGCCAAAGGTGCCTGAAACCGCATCCTGGGATTGTGTTACAATGGCATTTCCTCCCTGGGGAACTGTAGCTTCACCTCCAAAGTCTTTGCCTTGTATGGAGCTTGGGGGCTCCCGGGGGCGGCAGAGGAAGGCACCCAGCACGCCCGTCAACGTCCATGTACACCGTCCAGGGCCACGTCCAGGTCGGGAAGTGAAGGCAGGTCTCCAGAAATGGCTGCAGCATTTGGGAGATTTCCAGCTACTCCTAGAGGTGGCAGGACTAATGTGACCGGAAAAAGGACCCAAGGGCAACTCAAAATGTGGGGAGTTCCTGCTCCCACACACCCGCTCCCCAAACGTCTGGGGACTCGTGTTCATGGTGGCCCAGCGGCCCCACGGAGGCCTCTCTGGGGCCGTGTTCAGCTCTCTCTGTGTGCTCGGTTATTCAGCCTCCCACCAACCTGTGCTGCTGTTATCCATTTCACACGGAAGGGAAAGAAGTGTCAAGACTTAACCAGCCCTCAGGGGTGGGAAGGGATAAATTGGGAGTTCGAGATTTGCTGATGCTGACTGGTATATATAAAATAGATAAACAAGTTTATACTGTATAGCACAGGGAGCTATATTTGATATCCTGTAGTAGTAGCTTATGGTGAAAAAGAATATGAAAATGAATATATGTATATTCATGTATGACTGAAGCATTGTGCTGTGCACCAGAAATTGACACAACATTGTAAACTGACTATACTTCAATGAATTTTTAAAAAAAAGTAATACGGAAAGACTTAACCAGCCGAAAGTCACACACACCAGAAAGTGGCAGGGCCAGAACCCACCTGTGATTGGCCTGACCCCAGGCCTGGGGTCTAACCACTGACCCACATAGCGGTCTTCCCATTACCTGCTCAACTGGCAGTACAGACCTTGCCCTAATCCTGTTCCTCCTCCTTCCAAAGATGCAGTCATCTGCTGCCTTCCACATAGCGCTTATTTCCAACATGGTCCTGGTGATGCATTTAAAGCACAGGTTCAGAGCCCAGCAGGACCCATACACGTGGGACATTAGCTTCTGAATTCTTTTTTTTTTGGCGGGGGGGGGGAGTGCTATTTCTGTTCACAGCCTCCTGTTAACTGAGAGGAGAAACAAGAGTACAGGTGTGAGCTAGAAAGATGACCTACCACTCCCCACGGGAGGGCTCTTAAGAACAAAGTTCTCGCAAGAACCCCCAGGTACCAAGGCAAAGCCAGTCTCGGAGAATCAGGTGGCATCAGAAGCTCGAGGAGCCCCACCAGGACCTATAAGAAAGCATCTCTGGCAAAGGGCGACTTTGGAGGGTGAGATGGTGCTGGTGAGTTTGTATCCCTATCACTCTCTGCATGGTAGCAGTGCCAAGCCTGAGTCACCCACATAAGGGGTAGGGGACCCCCCCAAGAAAGCAGAAATTCCAGGTCCTCAGAAGGAGGGCCAGAGGGGCCTAAGGCTGGGGAGAAGCTTGGGAGATGAGAGGAGTGGGCGAGAGTGTCCAGCCCGAGTCAGGGACCCGAAGAGGGTTCTTCGTGGTGGTTATGGCGCAGGGGCTTCAAGACCAGAAAAGACTCCATTGTGCAGGGCTAGCTAGATGATTATATGCCCTCTGGATGTACCATCCTCCACCTCAAGTCTTCAGTAAAAGTCTAGTGCAGTCATCCCTCGAGATTGGTTACAGGACCCCCAATGGATAGCAAAATCCTCAGATGCGCAAATCCCTTACCTAAAATGGTCTGGTATTTGCATACGACCTACGCCCATCTTCCCGTAGACTTTAAATCATCTCTAGATTTACTGATACTACCTACTCCAATGTAAGTGCTATGTTGTAAACTATTTGTTGCTGATGCATGGCAAATTCAAGTTTTGCTTTTTGGAACTTTCTGGAATTTTTTCCCCCAAATATTTTCAGTTCCACTTGGTTGAATCCACAGATGGAAAACCTGTGGATATGGAGGGTCAACTGGACACACGATGGAAGAAAGAATGAATGAACACCTACTTCAAGCAATACCAGGACCCCTTTCTGCATTCAACAGACCCCTACAGGCAAAAAAAAATCACCTTATGATGGAAAAGGCCAGCTTTGCAATGGTCCTGACAAACGCTTCCAGTTTCTCACATCCACCTCTACCAACTGATCTGTGAAATTCCATAATCTCAGCATCTCGGGCTCCCCTTCCATAAAGCGGGGCTTAAAAATCTCACCCAAACCAGATTGTTGGGCTTCAAATGAAATCATATATATGGGTCTGCTGGGTACGTGGAAAAATTCTGCTGTAGCTTCTGAAGAGAAAAGGGAAGGGAGAGCAGACGTGGCAGGTCACTGCCCGCCCAGCACTGGGTGAGGTCCTAAATCCGGCGTGTGCTGTCCCTTTGTTCCAGGCGAGGAAACTGAGGCTCGGCTGGGATAAAAAAAACTTGCCAGAGTCATGCAGCTGGTGAGGGGCACAGCCAGGATTTGAACTCAGATCTGTGGGACTCAGAAGCCGGAATTCCCACTTGCTTACAGCCCCATTCAAATGCCACCTGGATTCTACAGCTGCCTTCGGAACTTTTCCTTCTAGAAGAGCGTTTAATTTTAATCCCTTACACTTCTCACCAGGACACATGCACCAGCTCACACTCACAACTTTATTTATATATATTGTTCTCATTATTATTGTTTTGTCAAAAAGATTCTTTATCAGTGAGATCTGTTTTCTTTGTATACACACACACACACACACACACGTACCTCTCCAACAGGTTTGAATAGACCTCTGAATAGAGTGGTAGGGCTACTTAGAAACAAAAATTGCCCATTATTCAAATTCAATTACATAGCAACCACTTTTTAAAAAGAGTATTTTTATTTGAGTTTATTGTGGGCCGAATCATTTGACATTTTCTTTCTTCAAACCACTTGGAGAAGAAAAAAAATGATCAAATGAAAGGGAGGAAATATTATGCATATCATCCCAGCTCTTAAAAATACTGCTGATGGGTTTTCCTCTTGCACTTTTAATTTATTTAAACAACACCCCCACTTCCATCAACAACCACGCCTCAGCTTCCTGATTGCTTTTCTCCAGGGCATTCGAGGCTTTTCGGTTATATGCCCCATTGGAGACTCTGAGGGGACATTCTAGAGTCAGCAGGAGACGCGGAGGTCAGGCAGCCCCACTCCTCAGGGTGTGGCTGCAACGTCAGAAGAGTCCACAAAAGACACGAGTGCTAGTTCGAGCCAAAACAGGATTAGGCCCTAGGCTCTGACTCTCTGGACTCCCCGTCCAGTGCTCTCCCCATGTCTTCAGTGGGGGAATGGTAAGGACAGCAATTCACAGACTGGGTCTAGTCTGTGGTCCAGCCCCGCCCTGCTCCCTCAATTCCCAGGTCTCCTTGGGCCCTTCAGGCTCTGAGCTCGGCCCCCAGGGTCCGTCCCCATTTGGTCTCTGGGCTCAGAGGAGGGAAGGGTCGCTGGGGAAAGTCACCACCTGTGGCCCCAGCTCTAGCCCCTCCGCGGCACCAGAGCCTACCCTCCATCTCCTCAGCCTCGCAGAACAAGCAGGCAGCGGCCTCAGAGGTCGTTGTGTTTGCCTTGGCTCCACAGCCTACTTCCCCAGCAAGAAGCTGCTGGAAAGGAAAATAAAACAACAACAAAAAGCCCTTTGATCTGCCAACGGACATCCTCGTCCAGCCCTGGACGAAGGGGGAAAGCACTGTTTTAGTGACCTGCCGGCCTCCCTCTCACCAGCGCTCTCCACAGGGCCCCAGGGCCTTCCGCAGACCCTGCCTGGCTCGGGCTCCCAGACCCCGTCAGATGGAGGGTTCAAAACGACATCTGTGGAGACCAGGGGAGCAGGATGAGGCCAGAAAGGGCCGAGAAGTACGGGAGAGAGAAGACGGCTGCTGACCCAGCTGGCCAGTCTGCAGTAGGTCTCCACAGACTGTCTGCCTGGTGGAGTGTCAGGAAAGGGGTGTGTTCGAGAAAAGCGGCTCCGTTTACCAGTAGGGAATCGGGCAAAAGCATCATGGCTGTCCAGGCGGTGATATGCCCGGCATCCATCCCCAAAGGACACCAAAGGTAACTGACACCTGAGCTGTGCCTCTCCCATACCCCGTGGTCCACCCTGGAGACCCCGACAGCTCCAGGGGACAGTCCTGCTCACTCTGGTAGCCTCTACTCAAGCACCCCCATCAGTCTCTTGGCTTGAAGGCAGGCTGGAAGTTTCTGGAAGCTGATGTCCCCAGGAGTAACTCTCAATCAATGAGAGATGGGAGTTGGTGACCACGGGCTGGGCCAATTCTGAGGGGTGCTCCACACAGTCCCCGGGAGGGTCCCCAGTGGGAGGCTGCTCATTAGCGCATCTTTCCTTGGCTCCCCGCCCCCCTCCCTGCCCACCCACCTCTCTGGGGCCAACCTCATAAGTAAACTGTACCCAAATCCTTGCTCGGGGTCTGTTTTTGGAGACACCCAACTAAACCAAGGCAGAAGGAACAAATGAAAAAAGGCAAGATGCAGAGTAGAAGGTCTGGAATGCCGCCAGGTGTACGGAAGTGGTGGGCACCCATTTACTGAGGACAATTCGGCAGAGACAGGGTGCTGCTCACACTGCTGTCTCTGGTGAGGAGACTGGCTTAAGACTGCGTTTCCATTGAATATGCTTTTGCTCTATTTCCATAGTCTCTTACTATGCTTACTCGGGTTATTTTTCCCTTAGGTCTTCCACCAGTAAAAAGTGATTATTTTTCAAGGGCTTCTGATAACTCCTGGAAAATCAAATACATGAACTCTGGTGAGGAAGAAAACCTGGGAATCGATAACCCCCCCTCACTTCCTAGGACCCTCCCACTTCCTCTTGCTTCATTGTGGCCTCAGCCTCCCTCTCAGTTCACATCAGGACAACAGGTCCCAATTCCCTTCGAGGTTTGGCAGCTGCCGCTGAACAGGGGATTAAGGACTAGAGCAGAGCAAAGAGCCAGGCGAGAAGCCTCTGGGAACCCCGGATCCTGATTTCCTCCCACCCTGGCTGTTAGGACATGAACGGACTCCAGCAGGGGAGACCCTGGTGTCCCACAGAGCACAGCCAGGGAACAGACCATCTGATGCTTGAAAGTGGGCTTGGGGTTCAGAACAGCTGAGTCTTTAAAGAGATGATTAAATTAAACCAAGGCTTTTAGGGTGGGTCCTAATCCAATCTGACTAATGTCCTTATAAAGAAGAGGAAGCTTGGACCCCCAAGAGACACCAGGGGTGCTCATGCACAGGAGAAAGACCATTTGAGGACACAACGTGAAGGCAGCCTTCTGCAAGCCAAGGAGAGAGACCACAGAAGAAACTGAATCTGCTGACACCTTGATCATGAACTTCTACCCTCCAAAACTGTGAGAAAATAAATCTGGCAAGAATTAACTCATTTAATCCTCACAACAACCTAGTAAATTAGATACCGTTTTTAGTCCCATTTTATGGATGAGAAAATGACACAGAGGTTGAGTAACTTGCCAAAGGTTGCAGAGGTGATGAGTGGTAGAGCTGGGACTGTCAACCATTCCATTGGATGAGATCAGACTTGTAGGTGCCTGGCACACTGAAAGTGATCAACACATGTTAGCTCTGCTCTTTACCCCAAAGAACCTGAAAAAGACTGGTCTGCAGAAGGAAAAATGGTGGGAGGCACCTTGTGAGCACCTGCCAGGTGCCTGGGATCCAAGGATGAGCTAAGACAGAAGGGTCCCTGCTCTCCAGGGCTTACACTAGAGTGGGAGAGATGGATGTTAAATAATCACATGGATAAGTTAACAATCGCCTAACTGTGACAAACTTCTGTTAAGGAGCGGATAGTGGAGCAATCAGAGCCAATAGGTGGGAAATTTGGCCCACTTGGGAGTCAGGAGGGGCTTCCTGGAGGAGGTGATGGGATCCAAAGGATGAGGAGGAGTTGGGTAGCTAAAGAGGGCGGGAAAGCATTGCAGGGGTAGGGGAAGTGCATGCAGAGCAGCCTGTGCAGCTGGTAGGGGTGGGGGGCAGCAGGGTGTTGGCAAGAGAAGAAGCAAGTTAACAGGTATGGAGCAAAGGGAGGCAGGCTCAGGTCAGGGAGGGGCAGAGGCTGCAAGAAGGCCTTCTGAACACAAGTCAGAATCTATTGAAAGGTTTTGAGCTGGAGGTGGCTTGCAGGATCACATTACACAACAGATGTTTTCCCTAACAAAGTGTGTAAGTCAAACTTCAGTAAATTGAATTTTATTTTTAAGGCAGTTGGGAGGAATGGGAATCTGAGAGTTAATCTGTCTGTAAATTGGATGAGGATCCTCTGATCCAGCTGGCGTTTTCCTAGACCCGGCTGCCCCGAGTGAGGTACCCGTTAGGGAATAATACCGTAGGACTGCCCTCCCTTCCGTGTGTCTGAATGTTGGCGAGTGTCTCTGCTGGCCGTGCCCGTCTGTTCCCCCATAAGTGGTGGGGACATCCAACACGGCAAATTGTGGCTCTTCCCACCGGCAACCACATAGCCTGTGTCTGGTAACCACCAGTTTCCAGGCTCCCTTCCCTAGCTCCTCCTTATCCTCCAAGCTTTCACTTGTACTTATTTCTATGGGGAGGCCTTCATGGCCCCAACTCCCAGATGGAAGTGCTTTCCCTGAGTATGGCTCCCCACTGGGTATGTCCCCATGCTGTCCCCAGTGCCCCCACAGAAGGGAGGTTACGGGCAGAGGCCTTGGTGCACAGCAAGAAAGGATGTGATCCCAAAGAATCTATGACTAAGCAGTCATTCATTCATTCATTCATTCAGCATGTTTGTACTAAACATCTGTTCATCCCCAGGCACTGTGCTACATGCTGCAGGTTCCATGGAGAATGAAACAAACAGGTCTCTGCCCTCTTTCCACTGAGTGAAACAGATAATAAATAAAATAATTAGAATAATCCCAACATTCATTGAATACTTTTGAAGTGCCACATTCAATCCTAAAAGATACATTTATGCACTTTAGTCTTATTTTATCCTCATGAAACCTTACGAGGGTGATCATTTTGCAGTAGATACAAACATTGAATAAGTATGTTGCACACGTGAAACTGGTATGTTTTATGTCAATTACACCTCAATTTAAAAAAAAAACCTTATGAAGTAAAATGGTAGTACAGAGAAGTTAAGCATTTTGTCAAAGGCCAAATAAAGGTCATGGAATGTGTCTGAACTGGGACTTGAACCCGGGCTCTTACGTTCAGAAACCATACTCCTACCTAATCTGGATGGCGTGTTGCCTCTCTGCTTTCAAGGTATGGGGATGCAGCTGTGTATCTGAACCCTCGGCCTCCACAGCTGATGGAGACGGAGATGGCGGGCAACTCCAGAAAGACGAGCTGAAATAAATGTAAATGGTGCCCTTCCTGCATTCATTCCAAATCATTATTTCTAGACAACATTCTATCTGCAATTGGTCACAACTCGCATGCGTTGACGTTTCCTGAGCACAGAATAAACACCGTGCACCCTTCCAGGCCTGTTGGGAGGGAACAAAATATGGAAAACAGCGTCTGACCAACGTTAGCTGTGGACGAAGTGTATCTGACACACTTACCTCTTCTGATGCACATAACTAGGCCACGAGGTGGGGATGAATTGATAAGAAAACTGAAAGGTACAGAAATTAACTGACCAATGACTTACTATTTGTATAGTTGTATGACCTTGGGTAAATTACTTAACCTCTTGGGTTGGTTTTCTTGGTCGCAAAATGAAGTGATAACAGTACCCACCTGCTATGGGTTGAATTGTGTGTCTCCCAAAGATATGTTGATGACCTGACCCCTGGTACGTGTCGTGACCTTAATTGAAAACAGGGTCTTTGCAGATTCATTCAGGTTAAGATGAGGTCATAAGGCCCCAATCCACTGTGGCTGGTATCCTCATAACACGAGGAAAGACAAACACAGGGAAAACACCATGTGACGACAGAGGGGGAGACTGGAGTGATGTGTCCACAAGCCAAGGAACATCAGGGATTGCCAGCAGCCACCAGAAGCAAGGAAGGAGCAAGGAAGGACCGTCCCCAAGAGCTGGGACAACACTTTGATTTTGGAATTTTAGCCTCCAGAACTGTGAGAGGATGAATGTCTGCTGTTTGAACACTCCCACTTTATGGGGCTTGTTACTGAAGCCCTGGGAAACCAGTATACCACCTCATCGGGCCCTTGAGCTGGTCCCCAGCTCTGCAGTAGAAGGCCACTCTCTTTAGTGCCCCCAGGAACAAGGCTTCACTATGCCCAGGGGGGCCATGGGCCACCACAGAACCCCAACTTAGGAAGCCATCCTCTCCTAAAGACCCTTCTACCCAGTGTCTAGCCCACCAGCTCTTCCTGGGGGGTCTTTTTCGGGGGACAGTTAATCCCCATTATTCCAGGGGTGTTTATATTTTGGCTGGAGAAGCATCTCATTCCCCTGGGGGCTAAAAACTCAGAGCAGATGAGCCCCTGGGTCTGCCCTGCTGGAGGGATCCTAAACGTCAGGCACCAGGTGGTGGTACGCTGCTTCCCCAGGAGGCCAAGGCACACTTGGCCAGGGAGAGCACTGAAATCTGTCCCAGCAACACAGGCAGGGGGCCTCTCTCGGCAGCACCCCCAGGGCCCTGTGCCAGTGGCGGTAATTAGACTTGAAAAGACGGGCCTGAATCCAAGGGCCAGGGCTCCAAATTCTTCTCCCATTTCAAATGGAAGCCATATTAGTTCAACATGAGAGCTCAGCCCAAGGCCACCCAGGATGGGCACCGAGCCTCTCCATTCAAGAGAAAGGAATGATGGGTGGGTGTGCGGGACTGCGTGGGTGGGACAGGAAACACAGATAACCTTCCACGTTATTTGGGGGGCACCCCAAAGCTTGAATGCACAGCAGTCCCCATAGCATTGTGTGTGGGGCCCAAATTCCTATGGCTTTCACCAGGAACATCTAACACTACGGCTTCTCATGCCTCTGCACCACTCCTTCAGCTACCAGACAGTCCCTGCAGCCTTCCCCTCCCCATCTCCCCCCCAGCCCCTTCCCCCTTGGCCCCATGCACACACGAAGACGAATATTGAAGCTCTACCCCACTAGGGCATGAGAGGAGGAGACAGGAGCAAAAGCAGGTTCTGGAGGATCCTGAAAGTTCTCAGCAGTAAAGTTCAACAAGGCAAAGGAGGCCATGGGAGCCCTGAGCTGAAGGTCAAGGGCCCGGCCCAGTGTCCTTGCAGTGTGCTTACTTGCCAGTCCCTTGGCCTCTGTGAGCCCCACCTCCCTCTAGTGTATTATGGGCACTATATGATCTGCCCAGAGACCATTTCCATGTACATGGTCTGTCATCTCTAAAGAGCAATGGGCATCAGGGTTCATTTAGGAAAGGAAGTTTTCATGTTTTAAGGGCTGACGATGTGCCAAGTCTGTGCTAGAAGTTTTAAATGCATCATCTCAATTAATCCTCAAAGTACCCTATCCAGGAAATATGAACGCAGGGAGTTAGTGCTCAGCAAATATCCAGCCTCCCTTGCAGCTGGTGTGGGGCCATGTGACAGTTCCAACCAATGCACTGGAGCTGAAGTGATGTGTGTCACCTCCTGGCTGAAGCAGCTGAGCGTTATTGTGCCTTTTCTTTCTCCATCTCTCTCTTGGCCTTCTGAGTAACCATGGATGCCACGTCACCCAGGAGGTGCAGCTACAAAGACGGTGGAGTCACCATTAGCCTGGGTCCCTGAGTAACTGCGTGGAGCAGAGATTCATGTTAGACAAGTAATGTGAGCGAGAATTAAAGCCACTGAGCGTTTAGTGTCATCTGCTGTGGCTGCTGGTGTGACTTAGCATAACAATGTTATTACTGCTATTATTCTGTTTTTCACAGATAAGGAAACCAAGGCCACAGAGCCAATAAATGGCAGAAACAAGAAGCAAGTTCACATCTGTGACTGCAACACGTATCCTCTTTCGATTACAACCTCTCATTGCTTAATAAGATCATTTCCCTTCCTGTAAGCAGCCTTATCCCCAAAAACTCCTACCTTTCAGTGTACCCGGGTAAACAATGTAGGATGAAAAAAGAGATGAGGCACTCTGAGACTAGAACACGAGCCAAAAAGTAGGGAGGAGGGGGCCTGATCACATCTCAGGGAAATCTTTCTTGAGGCTTTGGGGCTCACAGGAAGTTTTGCTAGGAGGGGAAATATCACAGAGTAGTTTCAAGCACAGAATGGAGAATCAGATCAACCTAGGATCAAATTCCAGTCCCACCATTTCTTCTCTTGATTTTTCTGAGCCCTACTTCCTAATCTGTAAAATGCGGACAATGGCTGAACCAACTTTGAGGGTGGAGGGAACTTGAAGCCTCGTCTAGCTCCTGGCCAATGGTGAGTGCTCCCAAAACGTCTGCCATCAGAAAGATCATCACTAGGATGGCTCAGAGCACCGGATGTGCTGGGCGGAGATGAGGCAGAGGCTGCCCAGCCAGGACGGCTGATACAGCCCAGACAGCAGACCTGGCCCGGCCCACATCCCTGCAACAGACCAAGGGGTAGGACACGGAGAGGGAAGCAGGGCCAGCCAGACATGGTGCAATGCAGCCAAGGAGCCAGATGATTTATTTTAAAGCCAAAAGTGTCTTCTAGGAGGACGGCCTTTTATTTGGGTGAATATGGGTGTTGTTTATTAGCTTAAACTCATTATCTGCACATATGGTCCTCGTACTATAGTTAAGGGTGGGAAACAAAGGATGGACGGGAAAGGACAGGCAAACACTAGCTGATGAAATGTCATCCCTCACGTGCCAGAAACCAGGGTATTTTCAGTGACGTCAAATTGGGCTCCCTGCCACAAGGATGGGGCTATCGTGAGAATACTCACAAGATTTTAACTCAGGAGTCCCTCAGTAAGGCAAGGAAAGGATGAAAACAAACAAACAAACAAAAAAGCAATTTGTTTCATTCACCCCTGTCTGCCATCTCAAAAGCAGACACACACACACACACACACACACACACCCCATGCCCCACAATATCAGAGCTGGAAAGGATCAGTGTTGATCTCCCCACTGCACAGCAGCGGTGACGATGATAGTGACGATGATAGTGACAATGATGGCAGTCAGTATTGCTGAACATTCTCTACCTGCTGGGCACTGGGCTAAGTGTTTCGCATGTTTTATCCTGTTGCAGTTTCACAACAATCTGATGGAGTATTATTAGCCCCACTTTACAGATCAGGAAACTGAGGCACCAGAGGTTGAATGGCCTAAGGTCACACAACTAATATGTAGGAGAAAGCCGACACTAAAACCCAGGAAGCCTAACCGTCTCGTGGTTAAAAAAAATAGGGAAACTGCAGCTCAGAGAGGGGCAGTGACTCACTTGAGGTCCCACATCTCCATCTGTGACAGAATTGGGGCTCCCTCCTCCTGGTCCAGCTGGTCTAGCAACCTTTCCACTCCATCCTGTTGCCAATCAGTATATACACACATGCATACAACCAATGAACATGTTTTTGCCCATCTCCAAGTTGTTTAATTACTAATTAAACCAACAGTCTTGGATGCAGACAAGGGGCAAGAGTTGGACCTTACAATGACAAGTGCCGAGATGAAAGACCTGCTTTGCCGGCTGCAGACTCTGAGGCTCATCTCCCTCTCCCCTTCTTTTTAATAAGTGTTTCATTATCTACACACACACACACACACGCACCACCCCCATCAGAGCGTTGATGCGCGTCCAAGGTGGCAGCCCGTGCAGCAGGAGGAGCCCGGGCTGGCAGGTTACTTAATGGCATCAGACTGCAGAAATACCCGATCAACCGATCATCTGCTCCGGGGGACTGAAGTGCTAGTTTCCAAGGTCCCCTCCCTCTGCTGTGTCCCAGCTGAGCACGAACAAATGTTCCTGATTTTCCTTCTCAATGGCTGATGAAATAGACCAGAAGAGCAGCCCTCTGGAAAGAGGGGTCCCTCAAAGGGGCAGCCCAGCCTTCACCATTTGCTCTTCCCAGGGAAGGGGAAGGAGTAAACGCTGGCTAGGCATCCAGAGAAAGATAATATGCAAGCTTATGGACAGAAATGGGGCTCCCAGCAGAAACTGGTCGCCAACATCAGCGTCTATCCATAAACTGCAGACCGATGGAGGACAGGCACCTGGCTCACTTTGCTGTGTAGGTGCGAAGCGGCGCAAGACAGCCAGGAGACGTGCCCTCCACTGGACAGAGGGCAGAGCGGGGCTGCCCAGCACCCTCAGACATTAGACTCTCCTGACTTTAAGTTGCAAGCAGCCCCCCCACCCTGCTAAAATCTCCAGGCCAACACCCTCATTTTATATGCTGAAAAAGCAGATTCAAGAGGGGAAGTTGCTGGCTATCAGCATCCCTCGGGGGCTCAATGCCATCTTCTCTACGGGGCTGGTTGGGTATGTAGGGGGTGTAGAGAGCAAGGATAGAACGCAGAGCTGCCAGCCCTCTGGGGTCCCGTGGCCCCTTGCTCATGCCCAGGTTCCAGGGGCGACACTGTTCTGGGCAGGCTTCCCTCAGCAGAAAAACAAGAGTCACTAAAAACAAAACAAAGAAAAACCAAAACAACTCCTCTTTGTTTTCTGGCCCCATGGAATGTCTTGAAGACAAATCCAGAGACAGAGGGCTTCTCCACCCTTTCCTCTGTCTCCTCCCTACTCGTCCTCTTCTATTCAAAATAAAAACCATGCTGATCTTTCTTTATGGCAATTTTGTCCTCGAGCAATTTGAGCGCATCCAACAAAAACATTTGCTGGGCTACACTGAAAGCAAGAGCCTCAACTCTTTTTCAGGGACCACCCCATTTCCATCACCTTTGCAGGGGACTCTGGGGACATGGGAGTGGGGAGGGGGTGCTGCCCAATGAGTGCACGTCTGCAGCCAAGAGAAAGAGGAAAACTTCCACTGGCCACTATGAGGCCACTGAGCGGTCTTGATTTGCTCATTGCTACTCACTTGGGGTGCAGGGAGGAGGGAGGGAATTAGAGAGAAAGATGAGGCCACAGTCCCTTGGATGTCCCTTCAATGTCGAACAGCCCTACACATGACAAAGATGATGCTCTTCATAGAGGCCAGCAGCCGTGTGGCTTCCCAAGGCCTCAGCACAGACGCACAGACTCAACACACCAGGGCCCTGAGGTCACACAAAGGGACACGTACCAGGTTTCCACCAATAATTGTGAAATGACAGAATGAATGTGGCCCCGAAGACCCCAGACACCAAGTGGAGGGGCTCTTGTTGACTAAGAAATTTACCACTTGAGCCTGGACTGCTAAAGACTTTAAGGGACTCCCATCACCCACACCTTGTTCCTCTCAGTTTATTTGTGCCCAGAAAGGAGATACACCCCAAGACTCTCATCCCACTCACATCAGATAGGGATCTGGCCAGATTCGTAGAACAAAGGTACAACTTTTACAAAAAGGGTGCATTCAGCTGTTGAGGTTTCAGACTTCCAAGAAACCTCAAAAAATTAATTCTCCCATCTACTTACTCCACACCAATTCGCTGTTAATATGAAGTTCCCCTCCTTTTTTGTTTTTCTGGGACTGAATTTTTTATTCACCCACACATCCTGCCAGCACCCCCCACAAAAAAACCAGTTCCTGACAGCCAAGCTTTTCAGTACATAGTTTAGCTGACTGTGGGCACTCCCGCCTCACTCTCCGACTCTTTGTCCCATTCCGGCTTGGATGGGGTACTCCTCAGAGCGGGCCCCCGCGTGTGTTGAGGGTTGATCTATGGTTGTCGGTCCCAGGTTTTGGCGCATTTGTCTCTCGAAGGAACTAGGCATCGCCTTTCTGAGAGTGGAAGGGCCAGAGAACGGCGCCCCCTGGCGGGAGACAACTCACCTCAATCCAGCCGGGACCCAAAGCCGGCGCGAACCCACCCGTGCCCGCCAGCCCTGCAAGCGGACTCTCACTACGCCCCCTAAATCTGGACGCGCTCGAGCTTCGGATCCACCGAGCACCCAACGGAGTCTCAGCTTCCCCAAACCGCACACACCGTACGGACTAAAGGGAGCCCTGAAGAAAAGCGTGGCGCCCCCGCCCCGCCCCACTTCCAGGAACCCCGAAGGCGGCCTGCCCTCAGTGCCCCTAATGGGCCCAGCAATCCTCCTGGCCCGGATCCCTCTCCTAATCCCTAGTCCCTACCTGTCCCCGTACAGAGTGGCATGGCGCGCATCCTCTCCCTCAGGGCGCAGCCCTAGCCAACACCCCAACCTTGTAACCACACCTGCTACCCCCGCCATTCTTCAGGCGCCCCTCACTCACCTGCCTGGAGCACCGACTGGCGCTGCACCTGTCCCTGGGGAAGCCCCTGGCCCTTGGCGGATTCGGGGCAGGAATGGGGGCGAGCACGTCTCCCCTGCCCTCTCCCCAGGCTAGTTTAAGTAGAACTTGGTTCCTGGGCTTCCCCAGGACCATCCTGGGATCCCCCCATTCTACTCCCAGCCTCACCGTGCCCAACAGTCGACCGAGGGGAGCGCGCTCGGATCCCCAAATCGTCCAGGGCGCGGCGGGGCGCACGAAAGGCACGGAGGTACAGAGCCCCTACCTTCCAGCGGTAGCGGCCAAACCCCGCGCCAACTCCCGCCAGCGGCCGCGGGGGAAACTTTCCCCGGGCGGAGAGGCGCGCTCGCAACTTGCTCGGCGCCGGCTGCCTTCCCGGCGGTGGCGGCGGCGGCGCGTCCGGGGACCGGCTGGCGCGAGGCGGCGGCGGCGCTCGCTTGGTGATCGGGGCCGGGGCTCGGGCTCGGGCGGCCTCGCGCGGCTCCGCGGTGGATTGCTCGGCGCTGCGTCCTCCCCGCAGCCTGGAGCCCCCGAGACGCCGGCGGCAGCTGCAGCCGCCCGCCTGCCCGCCCGCCGGCCCCACCTCCCCGCCACCGCTCCGTCCCTCCCTCCCTCTCCCCGCGCTCCCTCCCCTCCCCAAACCCTCCTCCCCTTCAGTCTCCAGTTGCCGCCGACACCGCTGCCGTGGCGGCTGCCTTGAAGGCACGTCTCCTCCTGCGGGCTGCTCCTCTCCCCTTCCCTGCCTCGTTCTCCTCCTTCAGTCCGGCATCCAGGCCTCCTCCGTGGGCCCCTGGGGTCACCCTCTGCCCTTCACCCCTTCCTTCACCCCTGCTCACTTTCCCGGTTTGCTCACAGGCCCTCGTTGCTTCGTCTGAATTCTGGAGATCCGTTAGGGACATGCAGAGAGGGGCCCGCTAGATCAGAGTATTCATTCCAGGGAAACTTCCACGCTGTCCCCTACTCCATGACTGGACTGCAGGGTTAGAGGTAGGGTGATCCTCCATCGGGACCTTGCTCCTTGGCTTCCTGCTGCCCTGGTCGTACCTGTTGAAAGCCAGAGGGATTCACCCTCCCTGGGATGCTTTGGACTGTTGGAGATAATGGAGGTAGCTGGAGGGGTTGCAGCAGGAGGTAGGGGAGGTGAAGGTGGGGACTGCCAACCCCGGACCAGATGCAAATGACTTGATTGCAAGAGGCCAAGACCTGTGTCTCCATCTCAGGACTTATCTTTTCATCTTTGTACCACTGCCTCAGCCACATGCCCCCTTCCCCAGCCACTGACACATGACTTCACCGAGACATTTAACCTCTGAACCTCTTCTGTAAAGCAACCACCCACCCGCCTACCCCAGACAAAATGGGCAAGCAAGCAGATCAAAGCAGACAGCCCCAGTGAAAGTGCTTGCTAACCCCACCCCCTCATATGAGAGAGGCTCAGGTTGCCCAATCCTGTTCCCTGGGCAACAATTCTTTGAGTCCCAGCTCTGAGGCTTCCACACTCAGGGCCTGCAGCAACATTCAAACACACACAAGCTCTGCAGGAGGCCCCTTGGTCAACTGAATCAGACTCAAGAGTAAGTGACTGATAGAACCTTCTCCAGTCTTGAATATGAATGTTGGTGATGTCAGGCCACAAGGCAGCATTTCAGGGGCAGGAAGTCGCTGCCTTTCCTTGCCCACATTCCAGGAAAAGGATATGTCCCTCTAAGGACTTCGAAGATGTCTGGTCCTTTCAACTATTTCCCTTAGTAAACTGAGGAGTGGCTAATAGAGTAAAGGTGTGGCCAGGAGAAAAAACAAAACAACCTGTATCTACAGTTTTTAAATGGACCCAGAGTGAGTAATACTTAACCTAAGGGGAGAAAATCTCTGCTAGTGTGATTTCTGTAAAACAAGGACAAGGAAAACTACAAAGGGCTTCAGGCTCCACATTCACCCCTTCAGCTGCCAAAACAAGGCTGGGGGAGAGGCTGACCCTTCGCGCTGAGAAACCCCACAGGCGCTGCGTTTCTGGAATGCTGTTGGAAGAGGCCGTCTGTGTGGGCCTCCTTGGATACAAGGCGCCACATAAATTTAAAAAGGAAAAAAACGTGAACCTCCAGTGAGGGTGCTGGGGCCTGGGAGGTGGAGGCCAGAGGCAGCAGGAGGGCTGGATGGAGTTTCCGAGGGCGAGGGTCCGAGCGATTGGCAGAAGCAGGGAGGAAGAAGTGGGAGCAGAGGGCACCTGGAGATGAGGCCAGAGCAGGCCATTTGGACAGCTCAGACCCCCAGATGGGAGGAGAGCTCCAGTTCCAAGTCGGAGTTTCCCAGACCTCAGCCGTTCTGCCTCCGCTGGGAATCCGGCCCAAGCTGCACACCAGATAGACCCACTTGCTTAATAGCTTTCTTTAAATTAACTCGGGTTGGTTGGTTGGTTTGTTTGATCTTTTTTTTTAACTTAAGTCTGCTTGTTCTTACAAAGAAATGTTATATCATTGCCATAAATGGAAAACGAGCATCACGTTACTCTAAATAGAAGGTAATCATAAAAATAAATACCACGAAAAGAAAACAGTGTTATTAAATTCTAGCAATGTATATTTAACCACAATAAACAAAAATTCCAACAACATACTGCTGCCTAGGGAAGGTGTGGGCCAGGGGCCCCACTCTCTCTGTAAAAGAGAGAACAACAGGGTGGAAAGGTGTTAAGGACGCAGCAACAATAAACTGAGACTCCGAGTTGTGATCAAAAGGGCTGAGAGTTGGGAAGGGACTCCCACCCCTCCTCCTCGGGAGGTCTGTCAGAGTACTGAAGGCCCCCGGATGAATGATCTTACATCTCCTTGAAGATCTCTGATGCCCGGCCATCGTGAAACATGATTCAAAGTGTATTTGGCAAAAAGTGCTTTTGGCAAGAGTCAGGAACTCCAAGAGCTTCGTCCTGGACCAGGGAAGGGGATCCTGGTTGCAAAGAGCAGCCTCCCTCCCTCTCACAGGATGGCCTTGGGGAAGTCCTCCCTTCTCTGGCCTCGGGGTCTCCACCTGCATCACGAGAGGCCAGGGAAATGGCTTCTGGGATCCCTTTTGGAATCCTGTGATAAAAGCAAGAAAGGAACCACAGTCCTGGTTTGCTGGGAAATAAAGGGGGAAGCTTCACTCAGGAGAGGGGTTGGGGAAGGGAGAGGCCAGAAAAGGGAGAAAATATTGGGAGGGGAGATGGACCAGGGTCAGTCCCCAGGAGGGAGTGAAGGTTGACCGACTGGAATCTAGGTTGTCATAAACCAGAAGTTGCCTGGCCCAGAAAGTTCTAGATTCCCCATTTGCCCATCCTGGAAGGAATCTTGTGGAGAATTCACTGGAATCCAACCAACTCATTTTACAGATGGGGAAACTGAGGAAGAACCGCGGACTAGCTCCTAGTCATACTCAGAGAGCTGGGCGCTGAATGAGGCCTCCTGACTCCAAGGCCAGGGACTTTCTACTCCCTTGGTGTTTGTGGTTCTAGTAGAAATGATCCTTCTGAAAATATTCAACTTTCCTCCAAGGGGCTCTTAGATTTCATTTTTCTCTGTAGTCTGGAAAAAACATTGAATTGGCATAAAAGCCCCAAAATTGCCTGAGTGTGGTCAGTCTGGGCAGCCCAGGGGCTGTGCCCCAGTCACCAGACACAGGACACCTGGGGTGAGCATCCACCCACTGGCACTGGGGGCCCTAATGCAGAGCAAAGAGCCCCAAACCATGAGCCCACAGGCCCAAGTTCTGGTCCCGGCCATCTTGACCATTCCCTTCTCTCTCTGGGCCTCAGTGTTCCCGTCTGTAAAACGAGACGCTGGGGTGAGATCTGTGGGTTTCAAGTTGAGCTGGCAGTTCCTCCTCCTGGGTGCGTAAGGAGGTGGAGGAGGGAGGGAAATCTCCCTCCCAGCTTTAGCCGGAAGCAGTTTCCTCTTTCATCTGTTTTGTACGATGATGTCTCACATAAGATTTCAAGGATAAAGTGTCCTTCACTTAAAAAGAATTCAAAATCACTAGAAGGGATGAACTGTTGCTCCCAACATTTCTACATTTATGGCGGATTAGACTGTGAGCCTCTCAAGTGCTGGGGCCCTGCCTTGTTCATCTCCTGCCCTCCGGCACCCAGCAGAGTCGGCGCTCAGGAGACATTAGATGCCACTTCCTAACTGTGCCACCTTGAGCCAGCTCCCTTAAACTCTCTGAGCCTCAATGAGCTGATGCAAATCTAAACGGGAATTGTAAACACACCTCTAGCGTGGGCTGGCTGTGAGTCTCACAGAAAGCTCTTAGTCTGGCCCTGGCACATAATAAATGCTCAATCAAGGTGAGCCTAATGCATGAATGGGTGGCTGGAAAATGCTAGCTAGGCTAGATCCTTTCCCCACAAGGCATCTTGACCTTAGCTTTGTCAAGGCAGTCTGCATTTTAAATATTTAATCACTGCCTTGCTAATAATTTTTTTTTCTGAATTGTCTCTTTTTCTATGTAATCTGCAATCATTTCCCCCAAAATGACAGCTCATTAAATGTACAACTGGGTGTGATTGAATTTGTTTATCTTTGCCATGATTGTCATAGAAATAAATTTGCAAATTCTAGGAACGTCCTTTGGAGCTTTGATGAATATGGTCTTGACCCTCCCAGGCCTGAACCAGTTACAGGGTCCCCCTTCTTTCTCTCTTTTCCTCCCTCCAACAAGCTACCCACAAACATTGGCCAGCCTGAGTATTTTCAGCATCAGGCCCAAGGACTTGCCTGCCAAGGTCCCCCTCCACCCCCAGGAATGCTACTGGCTGGGAGCTGGAAGAAGCACTGCGAGCACTCCCTCCCTGACCCTCTGCAGGAAAACAGTTGGATCCTGGATAGTTGGGCTGGGAGGGGCCCAGGGTCGAGCTTCCTCTAGGTGCTTTGTAGCCCAGTTTTCTAGAAAAGCTGCTCCCCGGAACAGGTCCTGCCAGATGAGGATACTTCCGAACCTACATCATCCACCTTCATTTTCTTTATAACTAACAGCAAATAATACAATGTTAATAGCTACCATTCATGGAGGGCTTACTTGGGTAGAAGCTCAGGTTGTGAGATTAGGTTCAGGTTCAAAGCTTGGCTCCTTTGTTTGCCAGCTGTGTGGCTTTGGGCAAGTTACTTTCCCTCTCTGTGCTTTAGACGCCTAATCTTTAACGTGAGAAATGTGTACTGTATGCCAGGCACCGTGATAAGGCTGTTAAAAGTCCCAGGTCACTTAAGCCTCCAAACAACTCCATTAGGTAGGGATGGTTAGGAAGCCTGTTTAACAGACAGGGAAACTTCTTCCCATAAGTTGCCCAGCAAAAAGAACAGGGATTCAAACCTTTCGCTTTTCACATCCTTTGGGACCATATACTCATGGAGATGGGGAGGGAATTGTGGGCAGGGAAGAAGTCAGGAGACGTGGAGCAATTCAGGCATTGAACTTTCTGGCTGTGTGACCTTGGCCAAGTGCCTGACTTCTCTGAGCCTCCCTCTTCTATAAAGGGAGATGATAATATCTACCCTACAGGGAAAGTTGCAAACATTGAAGGAGATGACATCTGTGAAAGGGCTTTGAAAACCAGAAAGTACATGGCAAATCCAAGTCTTTTTTTTTTTTTAATCATCTTTATCATCCATGTTCAACTGTTGAGATTACAAGTTTGGAATTCCGGGTCCCCCTGGTACAATTCAGTCATCCAACAAATATTCATGAAATTTCAATAGTGAGCCAGGAACTGCTCAGTACCTGGACATCTAAACCTAAGAAGGAAAAGAGAACATATATGGCTCATCTTCATTTACATGATTGATGGGGAACAATCAATGCTATCAGAGAATTTTTAAAATTTGACTCATCTTCGGCCACAGCCCTCTCATTTTACAGATGTAAACACTGAAGTTCAGCCTAGGGTGGGCAGGGACCACTTTCCAAGATCTGCCAGCAAGCTGACTTCAGAATTTAGGGGAGTTTGGGTCTCATTTCCCAAATCAGTTCCTGTTGACCAAATCTCCTGCCTCATTTTCTGCTCTCAGCGCCTCAGTTGGTCATGGATACTACCTCCCCTCTGTGAATGATTAGTCGCCACACCGCTGCTCCCTGAACGTAAGAGTGCATGTGCACACTTTTGCGCCCTGATGCAAACAACTCCCAAAGAGCGAGCTGGCAACGCATGTGAATGGTCAACCAGGGGCCTCAGGCAGCATGCAGGAGTTGCCCAGGAAAGCCCTAGAGGTGGGTCTCTGGCTAAAGGCTCTTCTGCCCATGGGTAGTGGACAACTGATCCGGGGCACCGGAGCCAGCAGGGAATTAATGGTGAGTAAGATCAAGCTCCTTGCAGTATCAGAATGTTGCAGGTCTTGGACTTCGGGGCAGCTTAGACCCAGGCTGTCACTGAACCTCCCTGGAGCTCAGTTTCCTCTTTGCAAAATGGAGATAGTAACTACCTCTTGGGGTTTCAGAAGGTTAATTGAAATGACACGTGTAAAACGCTTACAGAGGGCACAGGGCAAGTATTAAAGATTAGTGGACTTACTTTCCCTGCAGACCAAGTCTTATTGGTACACGAAACATTGAGAGCCTACAGCGTGCTTACAGGGAGGCTAAGAACTTTATCGAGCTCTTACTAAATCCCAGGCACTTTGCTCAACACTGTACCTTTATTTATTCTTCCCAAAAATTCTATAAGGAAGGGTCTGTTATTATCCCCCTTTTACAGAGGGGAAAACTGAGGCTCAGAACAATGAAGTTTCCTGTCCTTGTTGTACTAGCTGGTGAGTGGCAGAGCTGGAATTTGAACCCAGGCAGTCAGTCATATCCCAGAGCCCAGTTTCCATATCCTGACTCACCACTTCATGCCCATTATCTGTTGGTTCTTCCCCAGAACCCTGTAGTTATTAGGATCATCCCCATTTGACAGATGAGCAAAGTGAGGTTCGGCGAGGAGGCGTGACTCACCAAGCAGGGCAGCAGCGGAATTAAAAAGAACCCTAGATGTTTTGACTGCAATGGCCTTGACTCTTGTGACAGAGGGCAGGTGACTGGCCTATGAGTTCCCTCTAATCAGGACGTATTGCCTGCTTTGAAGCTAAGTGACCCTACAGGAGTCACATGGGCTCTCGGGCCACTGAGTGTGTGCTGGATGTGGTGACAAGAAGGCCAGGTCACTTCATGGTCATTGATTCTGATGTCCATTCTGTGTTCTGGGTGCAAGTCAGCTGCAGAGAGCAGGGCTGAGAAACCTGGATCCCTGCTGGGCCAACTCCGGGTTCAAGGACAGATCTGCACCTGACTATCACTGTGGCCGGGCTGCACGGGCCTTGCTCTGGTTACCTAGGTAGCACAAGACAGCGCCTGCTCCCTTGGTCTCTTCAAATTTCTAATCCTCCCACTGCTTCCCTCCCGCTCCATCTGTTATGGTTTGAATGTGTTCCCCTCAAAGATACTGAAGCCCTAACCTCCAGTACCTGGGAGTGGGACCTTATTTGGAAATAGTGTCTCTGTAGATGATAAAGTTAAGACGAAGTCATTGGGGTATGGTCTCATCCAGTATGACTGGGTCCTCATTTAAATGGATAAAGTGTGGACACAGAGACAGACCATGTGAATTTTCACAAAGAGAGAGACATGGGGTGGTGGGGGCAGAGGTTGGACTGATGCAGTTGCAAGCCGTGGAATGCTGAGGGCTCCTGGCCACCATCAGAAGCCAGCAAAGGGCAAAGAAAGGTTCTACCTGGAATCTCAGAAGGAATGTGTCCCTGCCTATAGCTTGATTTCAGACTTCCAACCTTTAAAACTTTGCAGTAATGGCTTTCTGGTCCTTTAAGCCCCCCAGTTTGTGCTACTTTGTCGTGGTAGCCCTAGCAAATGAATACACCCCCCTTTCACTAGCCCTGAGTCCCCATATTCCAAGCATGCACTTCAAGGTGACCAGGCTCAAAAGAAGTGATCAAACATCAAGTTCTCACTGACAAATGTACTCTGCACCTGCCATCCCTGAAACAGATGCATGAAAGGGTATCTCCAGAAGCTTCTCCTCCTCCTTGAAAATGGGTTCCTTATTTAACAGATATTACAGAGCACTTGCTAAGTGCCAGGAGCTCTTCTAAGAATTTTCTGAATGTTTACTACTATCATTATCCCCATTTCACAAATGGGAAAATTGAGGCACAGAATGGCTAAGTAATTTGACAAACATTGCATGGCAAAGTGGCAGAGCTGAGATTCAAACTTGGACAATCAGGCTCTGGGTCCCAAGCTCTAAATTACTTTATCTTGCTGCCTCCAGTAGCTTTCTCTTGGAATGTCAGCTTCCCCATCTGTTAAATGGGAACAACGAACACTGGCAGGAAGAAAACTGCACATTGTTACAAACACTGGGATCCTAGTTCCCATCCTGGAGCTCCCAGGACCTGGAAGATGGATGGAACCATGATGATTGGCTAGTCCTCTGCTTCAGTGTGTGTGTGTGTGTGTCTGTGCTCATGTGTGTACATGCCCATGCCTGTGTGTGTGCTTGTGTGTGTGTGTAAGGGGACATGTCTGTGCTTGCGTATATGTGCGTGCCTGTGCCTGTGTCTGTGAATGTGTCTATGTGTGTGTGTTCCTACACATCCACAGTTTAATGGCATTTTTTTTCAGAGTAAGGCTGATTCGCTTACTCAAATTAATGTTCGCATTTTGATTGACTCATTTAATGGGAACAGCTAGTTCGTGTGCCAGTATGTGAACTGACCCTCAAGACCCTTCCATCAACAAAACACGGAGAGGATCTCGTTCCCAAGTTAACAAACGTTGGACAACAATCAGCTTTTCCCTGACTTCTTGTTTTTCACCACGATGCCTAGTGATTTCCATCTAACATTCTGACAAAAGAGGAAGTGTGAGAGCTTGCGAAGGAAGACAGGGAATAAAAACTCCCAGAAGAGAGGAAGAGGGGAGGATTTCATGGTTTAGCAAAAGTGATTTTACCCACTCGACTTTCTTTGCAGCTGCAGAAGTTCACAGGTGACAGCGGGGTGACGGCAGCCAAGTTTGTGCACTGATTTGCAGCAGAACTGGGGTCACGCCACACTGGTCCAGCTGTCCATGTCTCCCCTGGCTTTTCTTCTTCCCAGATTTTTCTTCCTCTGCTACTGCCTGACTGATCCCTTGCTTTTTATTCCAAAATGTAAACCTCTAATAAACCTAGAGACAGGCTTATGCCTGATTGATCCCCAGTTACAGAGGAGCCCGAGCCAATTACAAGGTGGATAAAAGTCCGCACGTGCAGTTCGTAGAAATGCTTCCCCAGCAGAAACAGCTTAACTCCATAAAGCTCCCCCGGCATGTTTGCTTAGTGGCTCCATTTTTTAAGAGGCTGACCTTTTCAACAAGCCTGGGTTCACTCAGACCTTTGCACCGTAGTGGCTCACGACTGAGTGTGCACGAACCAACCACTTCGGGACAGTCTTGCCTGCTGTCTAATTCACAGCACCTGGTGCCTGGTAGGGGCTCGAAAAATATCTAGTGAATGAAGGAGTGAATCAAATAATCAATAAATAAAAGCTTTAGCAAAACAGAATTTGGAGATGAAATCCTCTAAAGGAAAAAAAACAAATGGCATATTCTTCCCGGCCAAAAAGTTCTTGTTCTGATTATCTGCGCCTCTGAGCCCCCTCTTCTCAGAGATACCAGGCTGCATTCTGTGGCAGGATCCTTCAATTCAGATGGTTCCTTCATCTAGTCAGTATTTTAGAGCCCTGCCTATGTGCCAGCAACTATGCTGGGTAAACGCTGGGCGTACAGTGGTGAATCTGACAGATGCAGCCTCTGCTTCTGTGATGCTCACAGATCAGGAGGAGAGCTATCTGCCTGGGATTCACTAGACATGGGGCTGCCCTGTGAATGCAGAAGTGGCCCCAGTCCCTCCGTATGTTCCAAGGCCGGGAAAGACCCCTGAGGTCCACTTGTGGGAATTCAGTGGGTGACCACCCCCGCAACCTTCCTATGAGGCCAAGCTGAGCATTAGGCCTTTATTACTAGAGGTAAAAACACACTGCAGTCTGTACTTGACTTTCTATAGCCTGGAACCCCTGCCCGCTCAAATAAACTAACAAGAGCTCAAGGGAACAACTAAGCCCAGAGAGGGCTCCTCGGAGACCCGAGTGCACCTAGCGCCAGAAGGCGGGGGGGGGGGGGGGGTGACCGCACTGGACGTCAGTAGATCAAGGTCCTAGTTGGAGCTTTGCTGGTGACATGCTAGTGGCCTGGACAAGACCTTGCCAATTCTGAGTCACCCAGGTTGGATGAGATCAGCTCTAAGTCTTTTCCATCTCGAACCTTCTGTGTCTGTCTAAATACATCTATTTCCCTGTCCTCTCTGCCCCTCTCCCTGTCATCCCTTCACTCAGGGTCCTGCTTCTGCCTGGACTGTCCTGTGTCCTTCTTAGCAGCGCACTCTCACTCTCAAAGGCAAGTTTCCAAGGGAACCACTGGCCATGCCGAGCCCAGAAGACTCAGCCAACCCCAGGTCTGGGAGGGAACCCCCAGCCTTCACTGCTGGGCTTGGAAGTCAAAGGGCAAAGACACCAGTGCTGCTGGTCCCGGGCACGGGGAGCACCTGGGCTGCGGGCTCAGGTGGACCCCAGCCTCTGCACACCCGGCCACCCTGGGGCTTGCCGGAGACCGCGAGCCAGTCCCTTTCTTTCTGTCACCCACGGGATTTTGCTTCTCCCAGGTGTTTTCCCACAAAGCACCCCTACCCCGACACAGACCTCTGGGAACCAGGGTAGAATGCTGATCAAAGGGCAGGCCTGCATTTGTCCTTGCTGCTTCTCAGAGTAAAAGCTGAAGTCCTGACGATGTATATCAGACCCAGCCTGATCTGCTGCACCCACTGCCTTGTATCATCTCCCTTCTTCTCCCACCTCACCTATTCTGCCCCAGCTGTACTGGCTCCAATATCTACGTGCCTGACAGATTCCCACCTCAGGATCTTTGCACTGGCTGTCCCTCCAAATGCCTCTGCACCCCTCGTCTTGATCACTGGCTCTGGTGCTCCCAGCAGAGGGAGGCAACCCAGCTCTTGCTTCTGGGGGCCTCTTTTCCCCACCTGGGCTCAAGTTCCCAGCACAGTAAATGCAAGGACAGAAAAGACAGGACAGGTGAGCTTTCTTGGCCTGTGTTAGGGGGAGGTTCCGTTTGTTAGAGGGGCTTAGAGAGGAATGGGATTTATTTTCTTTAAGGCTTCTTACACCTGCCCTTTCTTCTCAATATCCTCTAGTTCAGCCCCTGTTTACAGAGGCCCAGGAGAGGCACTGGGGACACCAAGAAGCTTGGATAGTAAGTTAGGCAGGCAGGCACATGCTTTTCGAACGCCCGCTGTATGCAAGGCACCATGCTAGAAGTCACACCAGAGGGCAACTTGGTAAACCCATAGGGACAACCAACAATCATCAGGACCTACTATCAGCTCTGCTCCAAGCTGTGCCCGTGTTAGCTCACTTAATCCTCATGACAGGTCTTATCAGCCACTCCTGCTGGTATACCCCCGTTTCACAGAAGCTGTGGCATCGCAGGGAGGGTTAGTTGTCTAACGGACAGTGTAAGCCTAATCCTGACAGCCCGTTTTTAACTTTGAAAGGCCATGAACATCTCTGAGAACACTGAGAAAGCTGAAGACCCCTCCCCAGAAAAATATGCATACATGGAATTGTTATGGACCACATGTGTCCCCCAGATTCATATGATCAGGTGATGGTATTTGGAGGTAGGGTCTTTGAGAGGTTATTAGGTTTATTATGCAGAACTCTCATGATGGGATTAGTGCCTGTATAAAAAGAGGAAGAGACACCAAGCATCCTCTCTCCATCACATGAGGATACAGAAAAAAAAAAAAAAAAAGCAGCCACCTGCAAGTAAGAAAGAAGGTCTTCACCAGACACCAAATCTATTGGCACCTTGATCTTGAACTTCCCAGCCTCCACAAGTAGAGACATAAATGTATGTTGTTCAAGCCACTCAACCTATGATACTTTGTTACTGAGCAGGTGAAATAATTTTGCACACAATTTCCGGGGCTTTAGAAAGCCTTTGTGATCCATAGACTTAAAAGTCAGAATCCCTGGTTTGGAATCTGATTATAAATGCATAAATTATCACAATTTAGATCTGAGCTTCCTGGCAGCCAAGGCAAAAAGGAGATATTGAGTTCTGTAACTCTCATTTATCTTCAGGGTAAAAAAGGCATATTAAGTTCTTTGAAAGAGAAAAATCTCTTTCCTGGCACCACTGCCTGGGAGGAATTTGTCTCTTGGCGGCAAAACTGTAGCTCTTATTTTTCCACTTAGCAGGAGCTGCAGGTTGCCTGGGAATCCCAACCTGCAAAGATGGCAACACCACCTTGAAATGTAAAACACTGCCAGCTTCCTTTCTCCAGCAATAGACTGTCACCCGCCCTGGGTGTAAATACAGCTCCCACTTTGGAGGCAGGTTGCTAAACCATATGCGCGGGACATATGGAGGAAGCGGGGAGTGCAGCCGCCACCAGGAAACACTTCTGCAGCCAACCTGCTGCTGCACCGCCACCGCTGCTGTTCCCTGTGGTCCCCACGGAACAGCCGGGCCCACCGCGTCTGGACCTGGCTGCTCCCCTGGGGAAGCAAGGAGCAGAGTCCCGGTGACCTTTCCCGGAGCAGGCTGGGGTTCTCCCGGGTCCTTCACACGGTGGGCGGGGACTCAAATTCTGCGTGGGGCGGGGCGGCGCCCTCTGCCAATCTGATCATCCTTCAGCCTCTATCCTCCCTCCCCATTTCCTGCTCATCTCTGTTTCTGACTCTTTCTCCTTTTTCTTTTTCTCCTTTTTGGCTATTCTCATTTTTTCTATTTCATTTTTTCCCCCTTCTGCTGGTCTCTCTCTCACCTTCTCTCTGTTTCCCTCTTTTTGATTCTGTTTCTCTGCCCCGTTTTCCTTCCACCTCCTCTTGCTCTTTGTACCTATTTCTCCCTCTATCTCTGTTTCACCATCTTGGTTTTCCTTCGTTCTCCGTCTCTTATTAGCTCTTTGCCTTTGTCTCTCCGTCCGCCTCTCCGTGTGTCTCTCAGTCTCTGTGCCATTGCCTTCTGTTCTGTCTTTCTTGGTACTTTCTCTATGTAGGAACCTGACTTGTTCCTTCTCTCCCTTTCTCTGTGGTTTCTCCACCTAATAATCTCTCTCTCTCTCTCCCCCTACTCCCTCCCACTCTCAGTATTGGGCTCTCTGCATCTCTGCCTCTCTTTTCCCACGATCAATATCTATTTCCATACCTCTCACTCTGTCTTTCTTTCCTGATTCTTGGAGAAGGGGGCTGGGACCCAGAGAGCCCTGCGCTGTGTAAAGCATAAGGACGGTTAATCAATTCAGAGCCCTGAATCTGTGTCTTACAGATTCCCCTCTTTCCCACAGCCAGTTCACCCCCTAGCCTCTGGGGCACTCCCTCCTTTCCTCCTGTGCCTGACACACACATACACACATACACACACAGTGGCCCTGGAGCTCAGCCTGGCCCACAGGCCTCTCCGTGGGCCTGGCTCCATTCCATTCCTGGCTCTGATGCCTGGTTGCCATGGTTACCTCGGCTCTCCTCAGAGGCCACAGGGGATGGCTGGTGCTAGTGGCTTGGACTAACAGGGACCAGAGATACCTCCCGTATCCCTCCTCAACAGGCCTCTCTCCTCCTGTCCAAGGGATTCCAGCCTGGAGAACCCACCGTAATTCTCTAAGAGGCCATACTCTTCTCAAAAGGACATTGCTGACAGTTTATTTGAAAAGCAATGTTAGACCCAAGGCTAGGTCATCTCAGCTGAGTTCATGACCAGAATGCCATTAGCCAAGTAGGGGTCAGACCAAGCTCAAAGCTGGGGAATCCTTACTAACACTTTACTAACACTTATTCATTCAATCATTTAATAATTTATTTATTCAAACATTTGGAGGTAGAGGGATGAATAAAGACAGGTCCCTGCCTTTGAGAAAACCTCACAGATGACAGGGACAGAGGATCCTGAAAACAACAACCTCCTTGAATTCAGAGTATTAAAAAGGTCCCCAGAGAAGAGAGTAATGGCTGGGCCTTAGAAGGTGACTAAGAGTAAGAGAGGTGACTGGGATGTGAGGCATATGACACAGCTTGTGCAAAGGCACTGGGGTGTGTAGAATGCGATGGTGGGAGCGACAGTGAGCTCCTTGAGGGCTGTAGCTTTGATGCCTAATTCAGTGCCTGGCAGAGTAGATATGAAACAAAGGCTGAGTGAGTGAATGAATGAGTGAATAAGCTGCCAGAAGTTCAGTGGAATCTGGACAAATAAGGAGCATGAAGGGGGCCAAGGGAGAAGACCTGGAAAGATATGTTTGACAGGTTTTAGTAAAGACCCTTTCATCCATGCTAGAGTTGGAACTTCACACCTTAGCCACCCAGGGGTTTTGTTTGTTTGTTCATTCATTTGTTTGCCTTTTAAAGAACCATCACTCTATTTTTGTTTTGTAAATAAGCTCACTGGGGAACGGGGTGGGGAGGGATAAGCTGGGAGTTTACAGATACTACCTACTATAGGTAAAACAGACAAACAACAAGGTCCTACTGGATAGCACAGGGAACTATATTTAATGGCTGTAGTAACCTGTAATGAAAAAGAATATGAGTAAGAATATATATGTGTGTGTGTGTATAACTGAATTACTATGCTGTGCACCAGAGACTAACATATTGTAAATCGACTCTACTTCATTAAAAATAAATAATTAAAAAAAAATAACCATCACTCTGGCAGCTGTTTTGAAGATGAACAGGAGTTTGGACTTGTAAACTTGACACAACCAGAAATGAACTCTCAATCCCCCCTACCCTCGCCCCTAGATCTCCAAGAAGCAAGAAGCACCATGGGTTTCTCTACCCAGCGGATGGCAACTCCATCCTTCCAGTTGCTCAGGCCAAAACCCCTGGCATCATCCTTGACTCAGCTCCTCTCCCCACTACATCTGCTCCATCAGGAAATCCTGTTAGCAGCACTTTCAAAATGTTCCTGGAATCCAACCACTTCTCCCCACCTCCACCGCCACCAACCTCATCCAAGACACTGCCTCCTCTTGCCTGGGCTGCTGCAATACCCCCTAACTTTCTGTTCCCCCCTCCCTTCTTCCTTCTCCACCTCCCACCCACCACCCCAAGTCTTTTCTTGCACAGCAGCCAGAGTGATTCTATCAAAATGGAAGTTAGATCATGTCACTCTTCAGCTCCAAACTCTGCTGTGGTTCTCTCTCATGCTGAGTAAAACCCAAGTCTGTGCAATGGCCTAAGGGCCCTATGAGATCTACCCTTTATCCCATCTTCTCTCCTACATACAACACTGCACCCCTCACTCTCTACATTTCTAGCCTCCTCACTTTTCTTCAAATGCTCCAGGCAAATACTTGCCCCAGGGCCTTTGCACTGGCTGTTCCCATTGCCTGTGTGCTCTTCCCCCAGATACCCTCAACGTCTTCACTGCCACTTTCTTCACATCTTCATTCAAAAGTCATCTTCTCAATGAGGTCTACCTGATCATTGTAATAGTTTCCTAAGGCTGTGGGGCAAAGTGACAAAGCTGGGTGCCTCAAACCACAGAAATTCATCGTCTCACAGTCTGAAGTCTAGAAGTCTAAAATCAAGGTATCAGAGGTGTTGGTTGATGAAAGGGCTGTGAGCGAGAATCTGTTCCACGCTCTCCTCGAGTGTGTGTGGTTTGTTGGCCATCTTTGCTCTTCCTTGGCTTGTAGATCTCTGCCTCTCTCTTCACATGGTGTTCTCCCTATGCGTATGTCTGTGTCCAAATTTCCTCTTTCTGCGGCACCCTGGAGGGTCCCATCCTACCCCAGCATGACCTCATTTTAACTAAACTAATTACAATGAGGTCGTATTCTGAGGAGCTAGGGGATGAATGCACTTCAACAAATGAAATTGGTTGGTTGGGGGGACACATTCAACCCACAACAGCCACCAAACTTAAAATCGCTCCCCTGTCTCTGATCTCTCTCATCCGGGTCTACATTTCTTTTTGTACAGTATGGTCACCGTCCCACTTGCCGGATAACTTACTTTTTATTACGATCATTACTTCTCCCCTGCAAGAATGTAAGCTCCACGAGGGCAGGACTTGTTTGTTTTGTCATTGAAATACCTCAGAAGAGGGGGGAGAAGACGGAGCTCAGTGGTAGAGCGCGTGGTTAGCATGCATGAGGTCCTGGTTCAATCCCCAGTAACTCCACTAAAAATAAATAAATAAGTAAGCATAATTACCTCCCTCCTAAAAAAATAAATTAACAAATAAATAAATTAAAATTAAAATTAAAAAAAAAAGAAATACCCCAAGTGCCTAGACCATGCCTGACACATCACAGGGACTCCATGAGCTTCCCCGGGTGAAGGACAATGGACAGCAACCTGAGAGACCATGTAGGAGCTGTGGTGGTTCCCAGGCCTTTGTAGCCCAGAGTCCACACAGAAGAGCTGACAAGCAGGGGACAAACTGAGAGGATATTATGGAATTAAAATGAACAGGAGTTTGTGGCTTTTAGATGAGTTTTAAAAGGGAGGGATGGAGGTAAAGATAGAAGACAGCCCACAATTTTCTAATGTCTGTCTGGCCACTGAGTGTACTGTGGCAGACACTGCTGGCTGACTCCCCCAGAACATGCCCAACCTCTGTCTTACCAGCATAGGGGGAAAATCAAGAGAATCAGAGAGGCTGGCAGCTCTGACGTTGCTATGATATTAACTCAACACCAGCCATCCCATACCCCAGACCTTTTCTTGAATCCCAGGAAATCCCACTTGTGAGGCTCTTGAGTTTCAGTGTACAGCATCACAGAGCTGATTTGCCACCTGAGAGCAATTCAGCGTGCCTCAGATGTGACCAGGGTCCCTCCCCCTCCATCACTAGGTGCTACATCACTATGGATGTGAATGACCTAAAACCCAACTCAAAGTAGCCTAAGGAGTAAGAACATTTCCTCTTCTCATATAAATAGAAGCCTAGAACTAGCGAGCATAATTCATGCTCAGTGATGCCATCCAAGACCCAGGTTTCCTCCATTTTTCTGCTCAGTCATCCTTGCTTGCCTCATGGTGCAAAATGGCCGCAGCAGCTCCAGGTACAATATGCTCAAACAACAATGTCTACTGACCTGAAGGGGCGTGGGCCCTTTCCTCAGGCTGTTCCATCTTTAAGAGGAGGAAAAACCTTCCAGAAGCACCTGATCAGACTTTCCCTTGCATCCCATTGGCCAGAATCACACGCATGTCCTAGCTCCGTGCCTGATGTCTTAGTTTGCTAGGGCTGCCTAGTAAGTACCACAGACTGGGGAACGTACACAACAGAAGTGAATTGTCTCACAATTCTGGAGGCTGTAAGTCTGAGATCCAGGCGTCAGCAGGGTTTCTTCTGAGGCCTCTCTCCTTGGCTTCTACATGGCCGTCTTCTCTCTGTATCTTCTTCCCATGGTCTTCCCCCTGTGCGTGTCTGTGTCCTGTCTCCTCTCCTTACAAGGAAACCAGCCATATTGGAGTAGGACCCACCTTAATGACCTAATTTTACCTTTATTACCTTTTTAAAGGCTCTAAATACAGTTGTATTCTGAGGTACTGGTTAGGTTAGGACTTCAATATGAATTTTGAGAGAACACAGTACAGCTCGTAACAGCTGGTAGTCGCTCAGTAAACGTGAGCTATTGGGATTGGTATTTGCATTTGTATTTACACTTGTGGGGTTTTTAAATTGCTTTCTCCACCTCTACGATGGAAAGTGAAGTCTCTGCTCTATCTGACTTAACTGTTTAAACAAAATTAAAAGATCATATAAGAGATATTATTTTACAAACAAAAATCCCAGCCCAGGGAAGAGTCATCACTAATAGGACTCAAAGATAGTTCCCTGCAGTGGACAGGGGTGCCTTTGTCCCCTGGCTCCTGCTAGATTTGCTAAGTAAAGCCTGGAGGCCCACTTGGTGGTGGTGTCCTGTTGTCCCTGGCCTTCTGGTCTTGCTTGGAGTGATTATAGCTGAGTGGAGCCACTTTGCAGTGAGGAAATCAGCAGTGCTTGGGGGAGTGGGGGAGGCTGGTGGGATGGACCAGTCTCTGGACAGGGCATCAGGCATGGCAGCTGATGGCAGCTGGGACTGACAGGTGGAAGGCACCAGAGCAGTTTTGGCCCTTTCGGGGTAGGCTACATCCTCATTCTGAGCTTTTTATCAGCTATTCCCAGAGGACACCTTCTCTTCCTAATTTGTCTCTGGGAGACAGAAGGCAAGGAGTGTCGAGGGAGGTGCAGCCAGGATGAACAGAGGGTGGGAGGTGCTTTTCATGGCCACACCCCTCAATGCCAAAAGCTTTCATCAGTCATCCATCATTCACTTACCCAGGCACTCACCTATTCAATAAGTATTTCCGAGTGCCTTTCAAGGTCAGGCACTATTCTGGGCGCCAGTGATATGAGGGTGAACGAAACAAAGTTCCTGGCCTCACGGAATTTACAATCTAGGGAGGAAAATAGACAATAAATAAACCAACCAGTATTTGTAGACTGTTGTGTCGGCTGCTATAATGAAAAGAGAAGCTAGGTAAGAGAGAGTGGGGTTTAAAACAGGGGTCCAGGAGGGCCTTCGGAGACAAGACTGTCAAGCAGAGACCCGTAGGAAGTGGGAGGGAGCCATACCCCTGGGGACGGGACTCCAGGCTGGGGACTTCTGCATGCAGGAGCCCCAGAAGAACGTGCTTGGCGGCTTTGAGAAGCAGCCAGAAGCCAGTGTGGCTGGAGAGGGGTGAGCAAGTGTCCTGCAGACCCCCAGAGGCCATGGAGAAGATTCTGGCTTTCACTTTGAGTGGGAAGGAAAACCACTGGCAAGTGTGAGGAGGGAGCTGCCATGGTGTGATGTGGGCAGGACAGGAGGGCTTGTACGGCAGATTCTTGTAAGGATAAGGCGACTTAATTCCCTGCAAGCCTTCATTCACCTCATACAGGAAGAGCTGCCTGAGATGTTCTAGCATTAGGATAGTTGTTATCCCCATTTTACAGAAGAAGAAACCGAGGCTTTGAGTGGTCACTCATTTGCCCAAGGTCAACCACTAGCAAGTGGTGGAGCCAGGCTGTTACCAGAGCCTGGGCTTGGCATCCCTGTGGGTTGGAGACCCTCAGATCCACAATGCAGTCTTGGTCCTGCCACTTATCCGCTGCAACTCTGGATGACTACGTTTCCAAGGTTCCGTTTCCACCTCTGTAGAAGGGAGGTGAGGCAGATGGCCTCAAAGACGGCACCTGAGACCTCGCCTCCTGGGCACCTGGCCTTGCATAGTCCTGTCCATTGAGTAAATTGCTTCTTTTTTTAAATTGAAATATAATTGTTTTATAATATTGTGTTAGTTCAGGTGTACAGCAAAGTGATTCAGTTATACTTTTATGTATGTATGTATGTGTGTGTGTGTATATATATATTCTTTTTCAAATTCTCTTCCATTATAGGTTATTATAAGATATTGAACATAGTTTCCTATGCTGTACAGTAGTCCCTTGTTGTTTATTTATTTTATATATAGTAGTTTATATCTGCTCATCCCAAACTCCTAATTGATTCCTCCCCCACCCTTTCCCTTTGGTAAGCATAAGCTTGTTTCCTATGTCTGTGAGTCTCTTTCTGTTTGGTAAATAAGTTCATATATATCATAGTTTAGATCCCACATGTAAATGATGTCATATCACATTTATCTCTGCCTTACTTACTTCACTTAGTCTGATCATCTCTAGGTCCATCTATGTTGCTGGAAGTGACATTATTTCATTCTTTTTTATGGCTGAGTAATATTCTACTGTATATATGTATACCACATGTAAATTGCTTCTAACCAATAGAATACAGCAACGTTGACAGATGCCATATCCTTGATTTGGTGAGAAAAGATCATGGGTTCTATCTTGCAAGGAGACTCTTTCTACTGCCTTCTGCTTGCAAACGTTGATGAAGAGAGAGGCCCACTGAGGATGGCCTCTGACCACAGCCCACAAAGAGCTGAATTCTGCTGACAACCATGGAGTGAGCTGGGAAATGGACCGTTTCACAGTTGAGACGGGACTGAGACCACAGGAGATGGCTTGATGCAGCCTGGGAGAGACCCTGAAGCAGAGGGTCCAGCTAAGCCCTGCCCAGCTTCCTGACCTACAGAAACTGCAAGACAATAAATGTGTCTTACCTTAAGCTGCTGTGATTTGCGGTAACTCAGCAATAGATCACTAACACAGGGGTTAATACTTGTGGGGACCATTGACAGGTGTTTTGGAGGATCAAACACAATGTTTCATATAAAGTCTGTTGCCTCGAGCTTGGCGCAAAGTGAGTTCTCAATAAATACTAGTAGCTGTTTTTGCTTTAATAATGTAAGTCCTCCCAGAGGGCAAATGAGAAACCTGAACTCCCTGGATTTCAAGCATGAGCGATGCCTGGGTTTGCTAAGATCTAGGTCTGCAAAAGCAGGCGTGGCGCTCCTGCTCCGAGGACAGGACTATCCCTGGCTGATTCACTTTGCCCCCCTCCTCTCAGTCACCCTGATATCCATGACACGGCAGATCCTACACTGGGCCCTGGACCGGTTTACACCCAGAGTGACCCCAAGATTTGTGCTCCTGAAATCCACCCTTCTTAGGGCAGAGACCTTCCTCCCCAACCCCAGAGAGGAAGGGGTCGGGGGTGGGAGGAGGGCACAGCCTAGCCAGAGGCACAGAAGTGAGCTCAGCCAGGCCACTCCTTTGGGGGCCAGCCCCTCGCTGTCAGTGACTACGGGCAGGAAGCAGGCCCTGGGGCACCTGGCCTTGGCTCTGGCATTCCAGCCTTGGAGCCAGAGCTGTCCTGGCCTTGTTCTCTGCGCGGGCCAAACCCCCCACCACGCACGCACAAGGCAACAGTCTCCAGCCGTGAGTCATCGGCTCCATGTAGGTCCGATGACCTGACCATTTTTCTTGAGGAGGTTAGGGGCCAGGCGTCCGTCCACTGTCCCAGAGCAGGAAGCAGGACACGCCATAGCCAGACACCTGAACCATCGTCTGGCCTCCCTCAGGACATCACCTGGCATGTATGGAGGTTTTGGGACCTCTCTCGCTCTGTCTCTGTCTCTCTGGGTAATGTTCTCTCTCCCCCCCACCACCTCCATAATGCTTCATCGCTCTCCCTCTGCCTCCCTTATTTCAGGAAGGCCCCCTCCAGAGGCCTCCCACTTCCTGACACCACCTTGCACTTTCCCACCTGTGTGTCTCCTGAGCCCACCCCTTGTCCCACTGCCATGTCCACACAGTCAAGTTCCAGCTCAAGAGCTGCCTCCTCCTTGAAGCCCACCCTCATTACCTCCTCATTCCCTCCCCCTAAACTGATAGCTCACTCCCCTGAAGTCTGAAGAGTCCATCTCTCTCCTACCTGTGTCATGCAGTTTGTGGACAGGCCCTCACTCCCCTCTCCTTCTCCTCTACTCCCACCAGGCTCAGCCATCCTCAAGGGCAGTGACAAACATCAGACCTGGCTCAGGTCAGAGCTCAGAGCTTCAAGGCAGGAGGGAAGGCGGGAAGAGAGAGAGTACAGATGTGGACATAAATATGCCAAATGAATTTTTTGAGCATCTACTATGTGCTCAAGGAGCTACAGAATTACAAGCCCCCTCAGATTGCTGGGGAAATGGAAGCCAACATAGAAACGGAAGACCTGGGCTGTGGGAGTTGATGCGCTATGTTCCCTACCCTGGATTTGGGGGTCTGAGAAGACTTCCTGAAAGATGTTTTGTCTAGGCTGGGACTTAAAGGTCAAGTCAGCAACGTGGAGAGGGAGGAAAGAGTGTTGTGGATAGAAGGAACAGCAAGTGGGAAGGCTCAGAGGCAGGGAGGGAAGCAGGATGGGTAGACGGATGGATGAACAGGTGCGGTGAATGGATGGCTGAATGGAGGGATGACTGACCGAATGGGGGAGGGGTGGATGGATGGATCTAGGGATGCACGGAAGATGCAAGAATGTACAACATGCTGGACCAACTATAGGATCAGATCACCTACCTCAAGCAGGAGGCAAGGGGGAGGGTCCTGGGTAAAGCCGTTATCCTCTGTTTGGCCCTTTGATCTGAATCCCAGGCAGATACTAATGACCATTGCCCCACCCCCAGCCACTGAGACCAGACCCTCTGGCCTCAGCCCCTTCCCTCCTCTCCTGGGGATCCTGCAGATAGAGTTATTTATAGCCGATAACCTCCCTGCCCCCGGCACCTCCATGCAGACTCTTGTCTCTCTCTGGCCATTTCCTTCTATTCTGCCCCATGGTGGGGAGGCAGCAACTCCGGCTCCACAGACGCCTCCCCCCTCCTTTCTTTCCTTCTTATCTGTCCTGGCACATTTCCTGCCCCAGGAGATAGGGAGAGAAAGGCAGACCCTCCTGTGAGTGTTAGTGATAGTGGGATTGAGGCTCTCAGAGGCTCCAGGGCGGGGTGGGGAGGGAACTGGCTCAGGGCCAAAGGGACCACCCCCCACCGCCAGTTCCCTCTGCCAGTGTGGGGCATCCAGACATGTGGGGCTGGGATGGTGATGATGGTGCATGTCGCAGATGACTAAGAGCCTGTGATTTGCCTCTGCCTGTCTCTGCATCCTGGTCCCCAGGTTCCCCATCTGTGAAATAGGGCTGGTGATGGTGCCCATCTCCCAGAGCTGGCGTGGTAATTAAGGAGACAGTGGAAGTCACAGCACAACTGAGGACATTTAACTTCTATTATGAAGGCAGAAGATCTTTTGAGGAGCTCGGTGGGGGGGAGTAAGGGGGTACAGTACAGGGCCTTGAGCAGGTCGGGGGCGGGGATGGGATAGCGGGACATCTCCGAAGCCTGGGATTTCTTGGGAGAGCCTACCTCTGGCATGCTGCCTCCAGCTTCCAGGAAAAACCTGCACTCCAGGCTCCCAGCCCCCTCCAGCCTCCCACCCCTCACAACCCCCACAACACACACACACACACACACACACACACAAACACACACACACACACACAGAGCAGGGATGGTGGGGATTCTCTCCCACTGTCCTCTTGCAGTAGGTGGAAGAAAGGTCCACAGAGACCCCCCACCCCACTCCAGTCTTCTCCTTGGAGCCTGATACACCCCTTCCTAGGTGGGTGGCTCAGAGAGAAGGGCTGACATCCCCCTCTGTGACTTTAAAAGACCTTGAAGTGAGGAGAGAGCAGGACTGACATTGAAAGAAGGAGCCCACATTGTGGCTTTCGGGCTGCAGGGGCATTTCTGATTGATTCTAGGCATTTCTCTCCTGGTGGCCTTCTGGTATTTCATTTATTCATTCAACAAACATTTCCAAGCACCTACTATGTATCAGGCACAGAGCTAGGCCCTAGGGATACAGAAGTGACCTAAAATAGAGAAGAGCCTAACTCTCTCATAAGGAACAGAAAACCAGGAGATCAAGAATAGTAGTAATTACTGGCTGAAATGAGTGTTAAAACAGGACCAAGCAGGGCGCAGGGACATGAAATAAAGGAGGGGATGGCTTCCCTAGACCGGGTGGTCGGGACAGCCTCTCTCAAGAGGAGACCTTTAACAGCCCAGGCCACAGTGAAAACTGGGGGAAGAGGCTCCAGGCAGAGGGAACATTGGGTGGAAAGACATTGTAGGAGAAAAGAGCTCCACACTGAAACAACCCAGATTGTAGCTCTGTCAAATTTGTTTCTTCTCCAGCTGCTACCTGCTGTCTTGAGTCACTTGAGGCTCCTTCTCACTGGGTCCCATAGCCGGTCTGTCACAAAATGTCTGCCTCTGAAATGGTTCTGCCATCACGCTTCCACCCCCATCCCCAGCCTGGACTGTTGAGACACCCCTCACTGCTTCCATCACTCATCTCCCTACCCTCCAGTTTAACCTCCTCCCTGCTCCCAGGATTTCTTCTAAATCAACCCCCTTATGTAGCTGCCCTGCTCTAAAACCTCCCATGGCTCCCTTTTGCCTACTGAACCAAAACCACACTGCTTCTCTGGGCCTCTTTGATGCTTCACATCAGATCAGCCAGGACGATGTCCTGGCACCACCCCTTGCCTCTCACAAGGAGATTTCCATGCCCGCCCCCATCCTTCCTGCCTTTAGTCACGCAGTACCCCCTGCCCGGAACACCCGTCCCCAGTGCTCATCCACCTGCACTAATGGGAGAGCCCTTACTCTGAGATCACTCCTCCGTGCACGTCCCTGCACTTCACATGTTCCTCTATTTCCCCACCGTAAAGTGCGGGGAAGCATCTAGGCATCTGTGTCCCACAGGAGGACTGTGTTTCCCATATCCGAGCCCCCAGTGCCAGCGCAGGCCTGATAGACAGGAGGGAAAGCAGTGTAGCCAACTGGATGGACTCAGGACAAGCTCAGGCAAGGGTCCTGGCTCAACCTTTCCTACCTGGGTGCTTATCTGTAAAATGGAGATAATATTAGTGTCTCTTCCATCAGCTTATTGAGATGATCAAATGATACTTTTAATTGGGGAGCGCTGGCCTCCAGGGGATGTTTAGGAAGTGGACTTCAGCATTTTGGACGGTCACAAAGCTGAGGGCAGGCAGGGAGTCCCATTCTAGTCAGTAGGTGGGGAAGGCAGGTAACAAGCAAATAGTGGGATAGCCACGCCCAGTGAGAATTGTCCTGTAATCTGCATGACATTCCAACGTCCCACCGGACATTCATGTAGGGAGGAAAGATGTTTAGTTACATGAGTCTAGACTTTGACTCTGCTTTACATATAAATATAAAGTGTTTTTGCACAGTTTGAATCTAAGCTGAATTTTCCAGGAGTGCAACTAACTAAAGACAAAAACAAGAGAAGTCTGTATTTAGATTTCAGAACATGCCAGGAGTTGCTGGCAGTTTTGGACGATGACACTGTTGGAGCATTGGAGTCTCGTCTCTGGACCCCATGTTCCTGTACATCTGTAACAGCCACCTTCCCAGTGGTTCTGCAGGGACCGCAAGCTCCTGACAGCTTCGTTACCTCTTCTGGAGCAGCTGCAGGCAAGCACTTATGTGTTCAAACAGATTTTATTTTATACGACATTCTTTATACTTCTCCTTTACATTACAGTTGGGACTTCTATACGAATATTAAAAAAAAAAAGGAGTGTGTAGGTAGGTTATAGTATTCGTGGGGTTCATTTCAGAGCATTAAAAAGGATATTACATATTTTAACATAAGTAGAAGGTGTTGGATGTGAGAGGGTTGGGACCCAGTGATGCAGAGCACTTAGAGGGTCGTAGAAATTCAGACATAATTGTCAGGGGCTCAGAGCACATTTGGTGAGTGAATAGATGGATGACTGGAGACAAGTTGAAGGAGGTTCTTTGGGCTGCCTGGGCCTGTCTGCTCCCAGTTCCAGAAACTTCCTTGGGGCCAGCTAAGCACAAGGCTTCCTTGGTCCTTGTGGCCAGCTCCTCACTGGGTCAGGATGCTCTGGATTCCTTTAGCCCTGCCTGCAGAGTTCCCAAGGAGAAGCTACCTGGATTTGAAGGCCCTGCCAGGAAAGGACCAGGTGCACTGACCCACCTTCCGGACCTTTGCACTGTCCTGGGATGCAGGTGGGCGTTCCTACCCGGGTCTGGTCAGAGGTGAGGGGAAAGGGGGCGGAGTCACTCTCCTTCCTGCTGGGAATAAAAATCAGCACATTTGCTTCAGATTTATTGCTTTATTTAGACATGTTCTCTTTATAGGTAATTCATGCTCGCTGTCAAACACTTTAAGCGGTGTGGGAGTGTGGAATTCTCTCTTGCATCTACTCTGTCTTTCTAACCTGAGGCAGGCTGGCATCGCTAATGTCTGCGCACGTGTCCTTCTCCGCATTTTTGCCAAACACCCAATCCATTCACTTAAATTTTGTTTTGCCTTTACAAAACCCATATCATACTGAATCTAATCATCTGCAGTTCATTTTTACGTTAAATATTGTGTGGAGGAAACTTTCCAAGGCAGCACATACAGAGCAACTGTTTGTCATTGGAGAGACTTACTTCATTTGTTTGGCCTTAAAATTTTGTTAAACTTTCTTTTTCTCCTGGAAGGAATACATGCATATGGTAAAAAATAATAAAAAGTAAATTCCTTTATTTTCCCAAACACTCCAAGGTTGCTTTTCATTTTTCTGAACTAAACTTTTAAAAACACACTCCTGTTTCTTTATTCATCGTTTTTAGTGAGGAGCTTCTAAGAAAGGTGAGGAAATTAGTGACCAATCCTTAATCTGTGCTGGCTGTGTGATTTTATTATATTTTTATTTTGTTAATGGAGGCCCTGGGGATTGAACCCCGGACCTCATGCATGCTAAGCATGTGCTCTGCCACTGAGCTATACCCTCCACCTGCTCTCTTTGTTTTTTGTTTTCGTTTTCTTTTTCCTTGTATGTGTGTGTGATTTTATTTTCGTATTGGCAAGGTTAATAGCATTTACATTCCGTTTTACCATGGTAACTATAATTGATTGGAAAGATCAAAGGCTAATAACCAGACTTTTAGTAACAGCTGACACTTATAAAGTCCTTCACCATATCCTGATATCATTCAAAGCCCTTCACAGAGAGATGAATTCGTTAAATCCTCGCAACAACCCTAGTAGGTGGCAACTATTACTGCCCCCATTTTACAGATGAGGAAACTGAAGCACATTAAAGTTGAGGAATTCACCCAAATCACACTCTGTGTGACAGAGTGGGGACCGGAACCCCAGCTGGTACCGGGGTCTGTGTTCCTAACCACCACACTGGTTTGCGTTAAGTCCCTCTCTGTGACTGTTTCAGTCTTACAATTCCCATAGCATGGACGCACCCCTTAGCTCATTGGAGCCTCCCTTTTCCCCACATCACAGATGGAGAAATACAGCCTGAGTTCACCTCACAGCACGTTCCTAACTGGGATCTACATGTGGGATGAGGACATGGGGGGACATAGGTTAAGAAATTGGAAGAGAAGGGACCTGAGTGTTCAGGGCAGATGGTAGGCAGCGTCGTGGAGTGAGGCCTGGGCTGTGACCTGGGGCAGGAATCCAACCTCTTTGGACTTGGAATTCCCCAACATAAGTTCAACATGTCGATCAAGTTGAGCCTGAGTGACTCCGGCCCTAGAACCCTGCGGCTTTGCCTGAACTCGCTTAACTGTGTGACCGTGGGCAGGTCCCTCCTCTTCCCTGAGCCTCTGGCTGGTAGTAGTGAGCCTCTCATACAAAATCTGGGCAAGGAATAAAAGCGACGATGTGCTCAACGCCCTGAGCACACAGTGAGGAGGAGGAGTCAGAACTGGAGCCCAGGACCCTGTCCCCCAGCCTGAGCCTCTCCCTCCCCTAGTACCCCCAGAGGGACCCCCTTTCCCCATTCCAGTGGCTGAGGTGCAGGCGACGGGCAGGAGGATGTGGGAGAAAGCAGTGTCCAGGAGGAGTCAGACCTGCCGCCTGGCAGCCGTCCTTCCCACAGAAATTCTATCGAGGTCAGAGGGTGCCAGGCGACTCCTTTGTAGACCCAGAGTGAGCTGTGGGGCTGGCGAAGACATCTGGTTTCTGGATCTGGGGCCCCACACCCTCAGGTCAAGAGAGGGAGGGGTGCAGGCTCAAGGGGGACTCCGTGTATCTCCCCCACCTTGCTCCCCTCCACTCCGGCAACCTCGTCCCAACCTGTGCACTGCCCAGGTAAGAGTTTGAGACTCAGTGGCTGGCCCAGCACCAAGGGCAGACCCTGAACTGGCGACCATCCAGGAGGAGCCCCTACCCCCAACCTACTTCAGGACCAACTCACGTCCCCTCCCCAACCCGCCCTCCCGCCCCCCCGCCCCAGGCCTGTGGCAGCTCTCCACTCATCACCTGAAGTGGGACTGACTATCCTCCACCCACAAAGGGCGGGGCCTTAGGGGGCAGCCTTAATGAGAGAAGCAGGTGGGCTGCATAATGGGGCTCCAGGGAGGGGACGTGTTGAGTGCTGGAGGGGGTGTGGCCTGAGAGCTAATGGTGTTAACAGACCCTAAAGGCGGACAGGGCTGAGCTCTCATCCTGGGGCCCTGGGAGGGGACAAAATGTGGTACCAGATGCTAGTACAGGTGCCCTGTGGGCCCAAACCCCTTCACTTAAGCGACACAGTGTCCTAGTGCAGGCAGTGGTTAGCTGTGACATCAATAATCATAATGAACGGAGTAATGGTCACTACCGTTGGCGGACGCTTACCAAGCAGATTCTGAGCAATTTCTCCGCTTGGCCGTAGGCGGCCCAACAACCCTCTGAAGTAAGTACTCTGTTGTTCCCGTTTTGTCTCCCATGGAACCAAAGAGGTTAAGTCATTTGCCCAAGGTCACCCAGAGTCTAACCCAGGTCAGAAGAAGTCCATAGCCTGCTCAGTCTCCATGGCTACGTGACTCTCCAACTTTACTGCTGGTAAAAAGCAGACTCCCGGGCCCTGCCTTGACTCACTAAGTCAGCATGCAAAGGGAGTGAGGCTCTGGAAGCTGTATTTTTGACAAGTGCCCCAGGCGGTTCTGGTTTGGAAAATCCTGCACTAGGCTGCCCAAAGGAACCTACTCAGAGAAAGCTAGGAAGTACCCAGATGGCAGCGTTGCTGAGGGAGGGAAGGAGGGCTTCCTGTGACAGACATCTCGGAGGGGATGGACAGGAGGCTGCCCTGGGGCTGCTGGAGGTAGGGAGCCATTACCTCCCCGCTTGCCTTGCCTGTGCCCCCTTGTCTGGCAGCCTGGACAGAACTCGAGGTCAAAGGCCTCATCTAAAAGGCTCTGGCGGGTGGGGCTCGGGGCCTAGTTGATCAATAGGGTCTGGTGGCCCTGGGGTGAAGCCTTGCAGAGGGTGGCAGATGGACACCCCCACACCTCTCCCAGGAGTCAGGCAAGAGCTCTCCTGGCTGATCTTCCTGGGGCTTCCCTGCCCCCACTCCCCCCTCCCCTGTGACTCCCAGCTGGTCCCCCAACCGCAGCTGTAATTCCACCTCCTCCTCAGAAGGACACAGCAGGTTCAAAACCCTGGCACTGTCATCCCCACATCAACAGTGACAACCACCCGCCCTGTTGGACAGGTGGGGGGCTGTGTGACACCCGCCCACCCCCATCTAACCAAACAGGAGACTGAGGAGGTCCGGAAAGATGGGCAGAGTGTGCACTGCAGAAGGGCACCCACCTCAAGGGGCAGGTGGGGCTGACATCCAGGCTGACCTGTCCCGTGCCTGGCATGGGGCTGTGTCCCAGGGTGGGGGGTGGGAGGGTGGCACAAGGGCACTGGGTGGGCAGATCCAGTCTGCAGGAGGAGGCTGAGATTTGCCTGGCATCACCTGGTTGCCAGGTCACTGGTCTTCAGACCCCTGCACCCTCTCTGTTCCAAGAGACCAGTCATTTCAATTTCCTTTATCCAGAGAACCCTTATTTCAAAGTATATCTTACGTAAAATAGGAAGTCACAGTAGCACTAGCCAACAAGGTTTGAGTGCTGCCTGTGTGCCAGGCTCCGTGCAGAGCACTTCACGTGGGCTGTCTCATTCAATCCTAAAGATGACCTGATGGATAGCTACCCTTGTTATTGCCAGTTTAAAGCTGCAGAGACCAAAGAAGAGATAAATCAGGTACAAATAGCACTGCTGCTCCGGCTCCGGTGGGGCCACCCCAGCCAGACCTCTACCTCCAGGGGTTCCTCAGGGCACAGTTTGACAATCTGTGTACAGGCAACCCTGAACACGATATTTGTACCTGAACCAGAAAACACATCAAAACAATGACCCACATCAAGTTTACACAGGGACAGTGCCTCTTGGAACCTCAGCAGCTTTCTAGAATCCCGTCGTGCCCACCTCGTCATCCTCATCCTCAATACTACCTTATCATGCCCACTTTGCAGTCTTAGTAAAGAATCGAAATGCTCGCCTGTTGCTTTATCTGCCCAGGCTCCACCCTGACCCTTTCTTCTGGTGGTACTACCCTCTCCCAACGCCATCTCTTGTGCTTTGAGGTGGGGTTGCCCTGTTCTTACAGGACCCCATCCCTAGATCACAGCTGATTGGTGGATATTTGATCCCAGCTGGGCCAGTCAGAGTGCGTCCACCCTTGACTGGAGGAAGTGCTCCTGCCTGGTGAGGGGACCTCCAGATGCCTCTTCAGAGATCTCGTTGGCCATGTTGCCCATCTATGGAGGATTCAGTCTGCAAGGAGAGGGACACAACACAGCCTGCAGGGGGATCAGAGAGCCCTGTGGTATTTGATTTTCTGCTTTGGGTCCTTGAGCTGCAGCGACATTTCTGCCTTTCTCACTGATTGCTTGTTCATCCCTTCTTATGTTGACCTAGCTAAGCAGACAATTTGAGTTGACCACTTAATAGCCATCCTTGCCCTTCTTTTTTCCTGGCAGAACCTGCATCTCAATCAGGCTTCCTTAAAGATAGGGAAATGGTCCAGTATGAACTGTGCCCAATGAGATGTAAGGGAAGGTCTGATGGCAGTGGTAGGGGGTACCTAAGAAGCTTTTCCTTATTGTTCAAGGGGACATAGGACAGGTCCTGTGAAGAGTAGTTTGTTGTGGGCAGCTATCAGTTGTACCCTTTTCCCATGTAAGAGGAGTTTTTAGCTGGACACACGGTTGTCCAGCCAAAGATTGCATTTCCCAGCCTCCCTTGTAGCTGTGTGTGGCGATGTAGCCAAGTTCTAACCAATGATATAAGTACAAGTGATGTGTGCAAATTTTGTGGCTGTGCCTGTTAAAAGGAGGGGTGTAGCCTCTTCTCCCTTTCTTCTTCCTTCTTGAGACTAAAATACTTATGTGATAATGAGCCATCTTCATCCTTGTAGATAAGGGCAGCAAGCTAGAGAAATCTAGTCCTTAATTTCACTGGCTGCCATGTTAACCCTGAACTGGTGTTGGAGAATAAAGGGGCAGGAAAATAGATTTCTGTGTTGTTTAATCCCCTACTATTTTGGATCTTGTTATAGCAGCTATCCTACCTGATACAGGGTCTTCTTGCTTTAGGTCTTGCTGTGTTGTCTGGAGCTGTGGCAGCCATCTTGTGACCATGAGGGGAAACCCAAGGGGATAACTAAGAAGCCAAATGAGAGTCCTCCTTCCATTGAGCTGCTCAACTTGCTAACTCTGCAACCACTCATTCCAGACATCTTTTTAGGTGAGACAATACATATCTTATTCAAGCTAATTTCGTTGGTCTTTTTTTTTTTTTTTTAATCATTTTTAGGAAAGCATGCCAATTGAAGTACTCTAGGAGGTCTGTGGTGGAGTTGCCTAAAGTCATGCCCTGGCCAGGGACAGTGTAAGGCCACAGCCTTGTGGGGAGTTTTGTGACCCAAGCCTACTCTCCCATCAGGAGGTTCTGCCCCTTCCATACAGTTGGTGCAAATCCAGCCTCAAACCTTACACAAATCAGCTATTAAAAGAGTGTTGAAAAAACAGAGCCTCCCTGTTTATCCATTAAGGAGGGAGAGAGAGAGAGAAAGAGAGAAAGAGGTAAAGACATCTCACCTAAGGTGTATGGTAAGGGGAGCGTGACTTGTGTCCTCTGACTGGGAATATGAGTCTCTCCTGGGTCCCTGCTGCTGGCCATGAAGCTTTACCCCGAGAGCTTTATTTCTGTCCACAATTTCCATTTCATGGAGCCAGGAGTTCCACGGATCACTCAGGATCTTGTAAGGAAACTGAAATCACATAGATATGACTTTGAGGAGGATTTAGTGAAAGGACTTTACAGAGATGTGCAAAGGGCTAGGGGAATGTGGAGGCAACCACAAACCAGCAACAGCTGGAAGCTATGGGGAGAGACGGACAAGGGCTGGAGTGCAGGAGGGGCCGCCCCCAGGAGCTGCCCCTGTAGAGGGATGCAACCAAAACCTTGGTGGGAACATCCTCCTTTCCTCCCACCTTCTGATCTCCTGCCCCCCACTAGAGTAAGGGAGCCTGGGGGATAAAGTCCTTAGAGGTCAACATCCTGGGGCAGGGAAGGAGGCACAGAGCCTGGATTGGAGGGAGAGGCAGGTATGAGAGAGGAAGGCAGAGGCACAGTTGGTTCAGATCCACTTGCTCCAGAACCTCCCAGCCTCCCGTTGTTGGGAGAAACAGACAGGAAGGAGGGAAAGCCAAAGATCCCTCGGCCCTGGCGGTTCTGGTTACAGAGGATCCAGGTTCAGAGGCCACTGAGCAGGCAGCTGGTGCCAGGCTGCTTCACAGAAAGAGGGAGAACCCCAGGGGTGAGGGAGGCAAAGAGCCAGCTATCCTGCCGGTTAGGCACCAGAGGGCATCTCGGGAAGGGTCCTTGCAAATCATGGCAAATGATGAAAAGTGCAGGCAGATAAGTAACTTAAAAGACCCAGGCTTGCTGGAAATGTTCTCTGATCTTGGCTCAGCTGCTGGGCAGCCAGGCTTACAAGCTCTATTTTTAATCAGGGACAGTGGGGTGGAGACAACTGGTTCCATTGGGTGGCTTTGAAAGGGAGGCTCTGCCTCTGTCTTCCCTGTGGCTGCCTTTGCTCTGTCCCCAGGAGCTCCTCCACTCCAGCCCCAGAATGAGAAAGGTCACCAGAAACCCTTCCCAGGTAGACAGAGGAGGTGGAGATCATGCGTTTGGACTGCAGAAAGCAGTGGGTTTGAGTTGCAGCTCTGCCATTTAAATTATGGGGGCATAATTTCATCCTGCAAAATTTCAATTACCTCATCTGTGAAATGGGGTAACAACAGTGCCTACTTCACAGGGACATTTTGAGGATTCAGTGTGACTGTGTGTGTGCAAAGCTTAGCACACGCAGGACCTGCAGAAGAAGTGCTCAATGAGCTCCCCATCTTCCTGTATCATCTTTTCTGGCGACCATGAAGGGACTGCCTGAATTTACACCCTAGCTCTACTCAGCTTCTCTGAGCTTCAGTTTCCTCATCTGTAAGATATGCATACTGACTGTCCACCTCCCATGGTCAACATGACGACTAGGAGAGTGACGGCGCCAGGCTTGTAGTAAGCACTAAACAGACGGCAGCTGTCATGGTTATTGTTGCTGTTATTATTATTTTATGAGAAAATTGGGATGAAAGAGCAAACAGCCCCAAGTCACTGTTATGGGGTGGGGAGTCTAGACTATATAGTTGGGGAGGATCTGTTGTAGGCTGGACCCCTTCCGATGCCAGTCCTTCATCTCTCATTATCAGAGCAAGAAATGACATTGGAAGTGCCCTTCATGATCATGAAACGCATCCTTGGGGTAGGGAGGGGGGTTGGCCAGTTCAGCACTATGAATAAGAGCTGGAGCCTCAGCCTCACATGGGCTGCACCTATGGGCTGTGGAACCTGGAACAAATCACCTACCCTCTCTGAGCCTCAGTTTCTTCATCTGTAGGACTCCTCCCAGCACAGCTGTTATGGTTAAATGTAAAGGACTTAGGGCTCAGCTCAGAATCAAAGATGATCTTTTTTTTAAAAAAGTATTCCTTGGACAGGACTAAGGTCCTGAGTACCCCAGAGGGAGGGAAGCCTAACTGTCCCCTCGAAGGTGGAGAGGGCTGCACATCAACACGCCTAGCCATCAGGAAAGTCCAAACCAGAACCCCGGTGACATGTCAGCTCATGCCTGTCAGGATGGCTACTGTCAAATAGACAACAGAGGTTGGCGAGGATGCAGAGAGCAAGGAACTCTTATACGCTGTTGGTGGGAATGGAAAACAGTGCGGAGGCCCCTCAAGAAATTAAAAATAGAACTACCAACAAGCCAGGAAGAGTTAACAAGGATGCAGCGTTATTCATAATAGCCAACTGATGGACCCAAATGTCCATCAACTGATGAGTGGAGGTGGGGAGGGTACAGCTCAGCGGTAGAGCACATACATAGCACGCATGAGGTCCTGAGTTCAAACCCCAGTACCACCATTTAAAAAAAATTAAAGTTTAAGCAACAATAACAAAAAAAAAAAACCAATGAGTGTATAACAAAATGTGGAAAAACTGTACAACAGAATTTTACTCAGCAATAAAAATGAATAAGATACATAGTATATGCTACAACATGGGAACCTCAAAAATATTATGCTAACTGAAAGGAGGCAGTCACAAAAGACCGTGTACTGTCTAACTGCATTTATATGAGATGTCCAGGATGGGAAAATTTATAGAGGTGAAAAGCAGATTAGTGGATTAGTGGTTGTCTAAGTCTCAGGGGCATGATTTGGGGAGAGTGACTGCTAATAAGTACAGGGTTTCTTTTTGATGTAATGAACATATTATAAAATTAAATTATTTTGATACTTTCATAACTCATGAACAAAATAAAAACCATTGAACTGTACTCTTTAATTAAGCAGTTTCATGTTAGAGGAATTGTATCACAAGAAAGCTGTTTCCTATAATAAATATAAATATAAGAAAGAAAAACCAATAGAACTACCATTTGATCCAGCAATTCTGCTGCTGGGTATATATCTGAAAGAAATGAAACCATTATCTCGAAATATATCTGCACTCCACATTCACTGCAGCATTCTTCACAATAGCCAAGGTACAGAAACAACCTGTTTGTCATGAATGAGTGGATCAAGAAAATGTGATATAATATATAAATATATATATATATATATACACACACACACACAATAGAATATTATTCAGCCTTTAAAAAGAAAGAAGTCCTGTCATTTGTAACAACATGGATAAACCTGGAGGGCATTGTGCTAGGTGAAATAAACCAGACAGAGAAAGACAAATACCACATGGCATCCCTTACACATAGAAAGTAAAAAAAAAGAGAGAGAGAGAGAAAAGTTGAACTCATAGAAACAGACAGTAGAAAAATGGTGGCTCGGGTCTGGGGGTGGGGGGAAATAGGGAAAGGCTGATCAAAGGGTACATAACTTTCAGTTATTAAATGAATAAGGTCAGAAGACCTAACGTATAACGTGGTGACTACAGTTGATAACACTATGCTGTATAACTGAAATTTGCTGAGAGAGTAGAACTTAAAGGTTCTCACCAAAAAAAAAAAAAGATAAAATGTTGGGGTGAAAAAAAGACACAAGAGAGGTCATGCTCATGCCTGGTGAACAGACCATCCCCAAAACGCTTGGGCAGGGAGGAGTAAGCTCACTCTCTCCCCTCCAAGGACTTAAATTTCCTGGTTGACACCACACATGTGGTGCAGTCTGAGTTGCCACGATGCTCCTCCAGCCACCTGGACACCCCTGGAGAACGGGAGACCAGGTCTGCCTTCCCCTGTCTCCCAAATCTGCATCCTGGACAGGTTCACAAGCGGTGCTCAGTAAGGAAAGTCACACATTTGTGCTTGGTATCTCTGTTTACTGAACATTTCCACACCTGTTATCACGTCTCTGTCCTATAGGATTGGTCTTACCTTTCCTGTTTTACCAGCTCAAATGGATCAAAAGACTTGCCTAAGGTCACACAGCTGGTGAAGATCTGAGGATGCTCCTGCCAAACCCTGGATATTCCTCTAAAATGATAGCTGAAGTGCTTTGTTTTGTTCTGAATCCTTACTGTGTCTCAGATCGTGTGCTGTGCGCGTTACATCCATCACCTCATTCAATCCTCATAAGAGCTTGATGAGGTAGGTGCTACTATTGTCTCCATTTTCCAGGTGTGGAAACTGAGATTCCTAATGTAGGACTTGCCCAGGGTCACACAGCCAACAGAGCAGAGCTGGGATATGGAACCAGACCCGTTCTCCAGAGCCTTTCAGACGCTTCAGAGCCCAGACTCTCAACCACCACACTCAGCTGACCAAATTTTCTTCCCCAGCTCTGAAACTGTAGATACAATGCAAACCCTTTCCTACAAGATGTCAGTATTTCTTGTCCTTCCACCTCACCCCCCGTACCCAGGATAAGGCAAGACAGAAGGACTAGGCAGGGATGGACCCAGAGAGGTGAAATGACACCATCAGGGTCAACACAACGGGTAAACAACAAATCCAGGACTAGAATTGTCGGATTCCAGAGCCTGTGCTCCCAGCCATCATATGTTATCACCTCCAATCATCTTTAATTAATTTAGTATTTTATTTTATTTTATTTTATTTTATTTTATTTTATTATTTATTTATAGTGAAATACTTATAGTTCATTAATTTCTCTAGTTGTGGTTTCTACGCGCTCTATGAGAATTTGTTCTGATCTCCTCTGGAGCAAAGCTGGGTGTCACTCACCTTCTGAGCTGCAGCACCCAGCACAGTGCCTGTCACAGCATTGGTACTAACAGCTGGAGCAATGAATAAGTGAAGAACTGAACCTCCAAACGCATATTCTGATTTCCTTTGCTGATTTGCAGTGCTCCTTCCTTCACAGCACAACCTCAAAGATCTGGAGTTGCCAGAACACTGAGTTACCAGCACAATGCCTCAGCCCAGGGGAGGTGTGAACTGGCGGACGTGGGCTGTGTACAGCAGGTTGGCTAAGCCTGTGGGCTCTGGACCAGCGTGCCTGGGTTCAAATTCTGACTCTACCACATAGTGGTTCCGGGACCTCAGGCAAGTTACTTAGCCTTGCCCATCAGCAGGAGGGGTTGCCACAAGCCAGGCTGTGGGGATAGGAGTCACCTCCAGCTGGCGGAAGGCATCCAGGGCTCCAGAGATGGGCAAGGCGGATGGGGCGTTTGCAGTCAGTGCCTTAATGCTTCTCCTCCGCCAGACTCTCCCTTTGGCCAGCTCTGTACTCCTGCCTGGCCAAACGCATAAAGCCTTGTTAATAATGAATAGGCCCCCGTCTGCCTTGCTTAACACTGAGCTCCAAGCAGATGCACAGCCCTTTATAAATGATCCAGTCCAGCTGATTAGGCCCCACGGGGCACGTTCCTGCAGCCAGCCTCTTGTTCCCCGTAATGGAATCATAATGTTAATGTGATTTCAATTAGGGCTACGTTACAGAACACAGGTGCTGGAGTGCGCCTGTGGGCCCGGAGGCCTCCCTGGGGACTCATTTTCCTGGGAAAGGTACGTGTGTTTCCAAGGTCTTGGCCAACCTCAGGAAAAAGCAAGTCATCCGGGCTGCGGGGATGCGGTAAGGGCAGAGTTGAGAGGAACTCAGGGCCCATGTTCACTGCTCTTGGGGCCCCAGACCTGTGTTTCTTATTCAGACTTGACTAGAATGTAGGCCCTTTTACGGGAGAAAAACATTTGTCTTGGGGGGCCTCTAGGCCCCAATTTGAGATATGCTAGCCCAAGAACCAAAATCTCAGTCTAGGAAAATGTCTCTTCATTGTAAATTATCACTGTAAAAGGGAGACATCATGTTGACAAATGGCAACAGCATTTTTTTTTCTTAAAAATAACTCCCATGTAAGGAGGGCTTACCATGTGCCAGACATAATTCTTGGTATTTTATGTGTAGGAACTCATTTCTTAGATGTTAGCATCAAAATGAAAGCATGCAAACATTTTTTGAAAATTATCATAGGATGCATTTCTACTGTACAGAGTGTCTGTAACTATATATGATGCTGTCAAAGCCATCTTCAATCTGTAAAACAAATATACATATGTCAATATTGACTTATTATCTATGCGTCTAGACTTTATGGATACCCTGTATTTTCACAGATGGGTCTCCTTCACTCCATGGTGAGCACTGGAATTTAGAGAATTTGCATCTTCTTATTTGTATCTACAGGGAGTGCTTAGGTGATTATTTATCTCAGTTTCCTCAGTGTAACATGGGACCCCACTGGATAGACGTGGATTAAATGAAATAATTCAAGTAAAGCAATTAGCGCAGCACCTGACACATAGTCAGCTTTCAATAAATAGTGGTCACTATTGTTCACAGCAATATTGTTGTTGTTATTGTTGTTAAGCCTATGGTTTTTTGAATAAGGGATTTACAGAGTGAGGGAGGGATGGCTGAATGAATAGAAGATGGATGGATGGATGGGATAATGAGCGAAAGGATGAAAAGATGGAGGATGATGGATGATGAATACAGAATGGACAGAGAGCCTTAGGATGGACGGATGGATGGATGAAAGGTCCATCCTCTCCTTTCATAAGTAAGGACAGAAGAAGGAAAGCAAGAGAATGACAGGAACATCAAAGGTCTTAGCAACAGAAGACAAGACTCAGAGTCTACTTGTCACCCAAGCCTTTGACTACAGCCCAGTTCTTAACTAGACCCTGTAACTTAGCCTCCCGCTGGCTGCCTCTAGGCTGACTTGAGGTTGTGTCCCTGGAATAAGTAGAGACTTTCTTTGGAGCATAGAAGGCCCAAGTGCTGGACCAGAAAACTGCCCTTGGCCAGAAAGTTTCCCTCAGAGCCTTGGGAACCCCCCCACCACCAGTTCACTGACCACGAAGTTGCTCCTTAGAAAAGACAATCTCTGAGCTCCTCTTCCACTGACAAGGAAGATTAAATCATCATGGTGGCCTGAGGACCTAAGAAACAAGCACCCCAGGGCTGCCCAGCTGTCCCTAGCCTCAGACACACCCCAGAGAGGTCTCAGGGAATCGTCCGCACTTAGCTGCCCGTGCTGGATTATAGGGGGAATGGGGAGAAAGGTAAGCACCCAGGAGAGGGCTCAGAGAGGGGCCCAGAACAAGCAGTGATAGGAAAGACTAAAAGATGTGGAGGAGGACAGACCAAAAAGATACAGCATTTGCACAGTTATTGTTCCTAAAAATAAAAACAGAACCAATGGAAACTACAATGAAAAATATTCAGATGTAACAGGGAAAAACTTTCCTGAAATGAAGAAATGAATGTGGAGAAACAGAATTGATTCAGGACCATCAGCATCGAGCATGATAGTCTCATGAAGCTACTGAACTTCAAGGCTAAAGAAAGAATCATACAGGCATCAAGGTAAACATCTCAAATCACATCAATGGGGGAAGTCAGGCTGGTGGCAGATGTGTCTCCAGACAGCACTGTGGGTCAGTGGGCACCTTCTACAAGTCCCAAAGAAACAAAAATTTGACCCAAGAAATTTATATCCAAATAAATTTCCTTCCAATAGAAAGGCCACAGACAGAAATTTCCAAACATCCAAGAACCTAGGGAATGAGTCCTTCTTAGTCCTTCTTAGTCCTTCTTAAAATACACAATCTGCTGGGCAATGAAATCTAGTCAACAAAGGGATTGATCAAAATAAATGGCTCACAAGACGTGGAAACAGCATAAATGTCCATAAGCAAATGACTGGATAAAGAAGATGTGGTTTATATGTACAGTGAAATATTACTCAGCCATAAAAAAGAATGAAATAATGCCATTTGCAGCAACATGGATGGACCTAGAGATTATCATCCTAAGTGAACTAAGTCAGATTAAGACAAATATCATTTGATGTCACTTATATGTGGAATCTAAAAAAGAAAAAGATACAAACTTTATTTACAAACCAGAAATAGACTCATGGACATAAAAAACAAACTGTGGTTACCAGGGGGAAAGGTGGGGGAGGGATAAATCAGGAGTTTGGGATTAATAGATACACATTACTATATATGAAATAGACAAACAACAAGGACCTACTGTATGTAGAGCACAGGGAACTGTATTTAATTTCTTGTGATGAGCTGTAATAGAAAGGAACAGGAAAAATATGTTATATATGTACACATATATATAACTGAATCGCTTTGCTGTACATGAAACTAACATTGTAAATCAACTACATGTCAATAAAAAAACAAGCATTAAAAAAAAAAGAAATAGCTCAGAATGGAGAAGTCAAGATAAGCACATCGGTGACAAACACTGAATCCATTTAAATATAGAAACAAGAAATCAACTATAGTTCTATGGAAAAAAGAAAGAAATATCTTTGTGAATTTAGAGGAGTATAGAACACAGGGTAAATGTTGTAAACATCAATAATAAAATGATAATATTAGTACAACTATTAAGAATTGGGAGATGGTGCAGACAAGGAGGGAGGAAGAGTGAATGTGTTAATTTCCTTGTTTTCTCACAGCGAGAATCAATAGATATTTGTAATGAAGTTGGAAAATGTCATTTAAAAAATAGCATAATTATTCTAAACTCGTAATGAACATTTTACATATTAATTTTAAAAGGCCTTATAGGAACTGTAATTTGTGGTTAAAAAAAAAGTATTTACCCAAAATTCAGCAATTCATTCTGTTTCAATTTGCTGATTTATTTTTAGGATTTTTATTTGGAAATAATTTTAGATTGAAAAGTTGCTAAGTGTTTCCCATATACCCTTTCTCCAGTTTCCCCTAATGTTAACATCTTGCATACCCATGCCACATTTGTCCAAGCAAAGACACTGACATTGAGACAATACTATTAACTAAAGCACAAACTTTATTCAGATTTCACCAATTCTCCCACTAACTTCCTTCTTCTGTTCTAGGATCCGATCCGGGAGAGCACGTTACATTTGGTTGTCCTGTCTCCTTTGTCTCCTCCCACCTGTGACAGTTTCTCAGTCTTCCCTTGTCTTTCACACACTTGACACGTTTGAAGAGTCCTGGTCAGGCCTGTTGTAGACTGTCCCTCGGTTTGGGTTTGTCTGATGTTTCCTCACGGCTAGATTGAGACTATAGACTTAGACTACAGAGACCAAGATCCCAAAACAGTAAAAATGCCCCTGTCCTATCGTATCAGGAAGTACATGAAATCAACATGACTTATTACTGGTGATATTAACCTTGATCACTTGGTTTCACTGGTTAAGGTGGGATTGGCCACGTTCCTCTGTGAAAAGAAACTGTTTTTCTCCTTCCAGACCTTATTGGAAGTGAGTCACTAAGTTCAGCCCTTCCTCAAGGGGAGAGGAATGAATCTCTACTTCTTAGAGGGAGGAATATGAAATTATTTGTGAACATGTATTAAAAATATGGCAGCAATTAATGAATATTTTTGGAGAGATACTTTAGGGACATTCATCAGTGGATCTTGCCTGCAGTAATTATTACTCTTGTGTTCAAATGATGATTTTCTATTGCCTTCATTCCTTCTACATTTATCATTTGGAATTCTCTGAAAGGAAGATTTGTCCCTTCCATTTATTTATTTAGTCAATCATTTGTTTATGGCAGTATGGATTCATGAATATTTATTTTATTCTTTGGGTTATAACCAATACTATCATTATCTATTTTGTCTTCCAAAATATTCCAGTCTTTTCCCCTTTATCAGGTTGGCTCCAGTATCCACACCCATTTTTTTTTCTCTCACTGAATAAACTATATTTTAGAGCAGTTTTAGGTTTACATAAAAATTGAGTGAAAAATATAGAAAGTTCTGGTATACTCCTTCATCCCTACACACACACACACACACATACACGTTCCTTCTATTACTAAAATTTAGCATTAGTGGGGTACATTTGTTACAACTGATGAGTCAATATTGACACATTATTATTAACTGAAGTACATAGTTCACTTTAGGGTTCACTTTTTGTGTTGTACATTTTATGGGCTTTGACAAATATATAACGATAAGTATCCACCAGTATGGTATCATGCAGAGCAGTGTCACTGCCCTAAAAATCCCCTGTGCCCTGCTTATTCATCCCTCCCTCCCCCTAGCCCCAGGCAACCACTGATCTTTTTACTGTCTCCATCGTCTTGCCTCTCCAGAATGTCATGTAGTTGGAATCATATAGTACTTAGCCTTTCCAGTTGGTTTCTCTCACTTAGCAATACCCATGTAAGCTTCCTGCATGTCTCTTTGTGGCTTGATAGCTCATTTCTATTGTTAAGTAATATTCCATTGTATGGATATACCACAATTTTTTTATCCATCCACCTATCCATTCACCTATCGGAACATCTTGGTTGCTTCCAAGTTTTGGCAGCTGTCGGTAGGGCTGCTGTGAACATTCAAATGCAGGTTTTGTGTGGACGTAGTTTTCATATAAACTGGGTGAATGCCTAGGAGCACAATTGCTGGATTGTGGTAAAACTCTGTTTAGCTTTCTAAGAAACTGCCAAACTGTCTTCTAAAATGCTTGTAAGATTTTGCATTTTCACCAGCAGTGTATGAGAGTTCCTGCTGCTCCACATCCTCGCCAGCTCTTGGTGGTGTTGGTGTTTTAGATTTTAGCCTTTCTAATAGATTTGTAGTGAAACCTCATTGTTGCTTTGATTTGCAGTTCCCTACTGATTTATGATGTTATATATCCTCCTGAGTCATTTGACATGTGTCCATCCTATTCTTTTCCCCCTTGGTGAGCACTTTCTTGCTTTCTAACACTACAAGATGCTCCAGACTCATCTTCTATTTTTTCCTAGAATTTAGTGCTAGAATCAGCCATTTCTCTAGGGAGTCTTGGTTCATTTTATTAGAGAATGGTATTTAAATTCTATTTAAATGGAAGGTGTGGACAAGGCAAGCAATGAAGGTGAGTGTTTCCTGATGTGTATTATGCCTGGGAACCACCCAGAGCCTGTCCAAACATTTTCCTGCACCCCAGCCCCCAGGGGTTTGATTCAGCAGGTCTTGGATGGAGCAGGTTGTGTTGATGCTGCTGGTGCTCAGACTACACTGAGCTGCACTGATGCAGACAAGTCTTTGAGAAGATTGATTGGCTGTGAGGGAGGCAGGAGAGGACAGTGGAGGGAAGTTACTTTGAATTATTTTTGTTACTCATATCTGTTTGTCTTTTATGTGTATCTAGTCATATGTAAACCAATAAAATAGAGAATTACAAAAAGAAATAGACAAATCAATAACCTTAGTGGGAGATTTTAATACACCTTCCTCAGTAACTTACAGAGCAAGGTGGCAAAAAAAATAAATAAGGAGATGATATGAATTGCATAATTAACAAGCAATGCATGATGTATGCAAAGAAATACATCAAATAATGACAGAATTATTTTCAAAGGCATATGGAATTTGCCAAGAGGATTCTACTGGGCCATAGGACAAGCTTCAGAAAATTTCCAGAGATTGAAATAATACAGTGTATAGTCTGGTCTTTGACTATTCTGAAATCAATTATGAAGACAACCACAAAATTTTCAAATATTTAGAAGTTATGTAATATACTTCTATTCTCTTAAACTTTTATTTAGAAATAATGTCAAATTTACCCAAAAAAAGTTATAAAAATAAAAATAGTACAGAGAAAATCCATATACCCTTCACCCAGATCCACTCATTATAAGCATTTAACCCCATTGCTTTATCATCCCTCCCTCCCTCTGCATTCCCCACCCTCCATTTCCAACGTGTGCACACATGTGCGTGCATGCACACACACACACAAATTTTTTCTAAATTCTCAGCGGAGAATAGCACCAACTTACCAGCTACACGAGTGAGTCCCTTGGAAGTGGATTCTCTAATCACCAATGAGCTGCCCCATCTGATGCTGAATGGAGCAAAGCCAAGCCTTACTTCCAAATCACGGATTTGTGAGTTAAATAAATGTTGTTGTTTTAAGCCAGTGAGTTTTGGGGTGTTTTGTTTTGCAGCCGTAGGAACTGGAATCAATACTGCAAGGCTTGGGAGGTGAGTGGTCCAGATACACACTAAGGCATTGTGGGTGTTACGAAGCTCCTGCATTTTCAGTGGGAACATCCTGATGTTCTCCTTCTGTCTGGTGCAGGGTAAGTGAAAGCTGAGCATTAACTCATCTAGGGTCAGAATTTTGCAGGTGGGTGCAAAAGACAGATGGAAGCAGGTGATTCAGGAACTGGCAAGAGGGTCATTGAAATAGTGGGCCACCACGGATTCTAAGTTGAATACAGAAGGAAAGGGAGGTAGAAGGTGGTTGCCAGGAAGGGATGGAGGTTAATTTTACACGTCAACTTGACCGGATCCTGGGATGTCCAGGTATTTGACTCATTTGACTCCACATTATTTATGGGTGTCTCTGAAGGTGTTTCCGGGTGGAATTAGCATTTGACTTAGGGGATTCAGTAAAGTAGTTTGCCCTCCCCATTGTGGGCAGGCATCATCCAATCCATCGGGGGCTTGACTAGAACAAAGAGGCAGAGGAAGGACCAATTCAGCCTTTCCTGCCTGATTGCTTAGCTTCTCCTGCCCTCAGTGCTTCTGATTCTTGCCCTTCAAACTGGGACTGAATTACCATTGACTCTATTTCTTGGGTCTCCAACTAGCAGATGAAATATCATGGGACTTCTCAGCCCCCTTAAGTGCGTGAGCCAATTTTTTATAATAAATATATTATCTATCTATCTATCTATCTATCCATCTATTTCCTACTGTGTCTGTTTCTCCAGAGAACCCTGACCAACACAAGGAGTCAGGGCATTCAAGACCTCAGTGAGACAGACAGATGGTTGTACCACGAGTAGCTCATCAGAGAAAATGGAGACCAGGAACCCTGGTCTCCACTGAGCGGCCGCATGAGCAGCCCTGGCCATAGGCCAGGCAGTCTGAGGTCGCATGAGAACCTTCTCCTACTGGCTACTGCTGATTGTCTCTCAAATGTCAGTGGTCCCTGACCTCAACGCCAGGAACGGACACGGTTCTCTGTGCCCCGCAGGGCTCTGCATCCCTCTGTCAAGAGCCCTGATCACACTGAATTCTCTTTGTTTCTTCCCCCTGCCTCCCTGAGGGCTGGCTCTGCATTTTTGTTTTGTTCACCCCTGCATCCCTAGCACCTGGTCTGGCACATTCTCAAGCCCAGAAAATGTTTGCTAGATGAGCCAATGCGTGAGCACAGGGACTGATGGACGGACCTCAGAGTCCAAAGGGACGCTGACAATGGAGGAAAGCCAATGCCCGCTCAGCCTCATTATTTCTGCCCCACCTTCCGGAAGGTAAAATGGGGAGCCAGAGAGGTTAGAGGTCTGCCCAGGTCACACCGCAGAGCACCCCTGGTGATGAAACTACAGCAGAAACAAGATCAAGGGCAGGACGGTGGGGGGAAACAGCTGGAAGGAAGCCCCCAAATCCCTGCTCTGCGATGTTTCAGCACCTCGCTGGACTGGGGCAGACCGCTCTCTTCTCCCATCTTCCTCCCTCCACCTGCTGCAGGGAGCAACCCAGCCCAGGGGCCAGGGGTGGCTGCCCCAGAACATTTGGCAGCCTGTTAACTTAATCCTTGCCTGGCTGATGGGGGGAGCTGGCTGTCACCTCATTTCCAAAGCAGCTCCAGACTGCTGGGGAAACAGCTGGATTGGCCCAGCTGTCTCTCTCCCCCTCTCCTGCCCTCCAGCAAATAAAAGGAAAAGGACAATTGAAAGGAAACCCAGAGGTGGGAAGACAGTTTTCTAAGGGTTGGGGCTTCCCTGAGAGGGGGAGGTGCCCAAAGGAAATCCCATTAAATGGATGTTTATTTGAAGGGAGAGGGGCTGAGACCTTTGCTGGGGGTGGGGAGGAGGAAGGGAGGGGCAAAGATGCAGGGTCTGTGCTCACAGATGGGCCTGTGTGAGCTTCTTGAAGGCTGACCACTGAGTGAGGAGTGGCCAAGATACACGAGGCAGACAGCAAGGCTGGTGCTGTGGCTGCTGCTGGGGGTGGGGGTTGGAAGTGTGGGGGTTGGGTGGGACTTACTCCTTCACTCACACCTCCAGCATCCCTTGAGTCCTGATGACTCCCTGACTCTCTGCTGGTGGCTGGGCAAATAAGAACCAATCAGCCCTGGTCCCTGCCCTCAAGCAATGGGGGAGACCCGGAGTTGGGCTGTGGACGGTGGGCAGTAATGCTGGTGGGTCCAGCACTGGGGCATCCAGAAGCACAGGGATGTGGGAGCACGAGGAGGCCCAGGTACACAGGGCAGATAACCTTCCCAGGGTTGTCCCACCTTTTGAGACCCAGGGTCCTGGGGCAGGGGTCCTCTGAGGCTTGGCCTCACCACCAGGCAACGATCTGGAGGGCAGCCACCTTATCAGTGCCGGAAAACCTAGCTGGACACAGGCAGCCCCACCCGCAGCTTCTCTGCCCAGGTGCAACCCTGTCATCCCTGATGGAGCTGGAGACCTTCCTGACAACCCGTCACACCCTAACGTTCTTCCGGAGGGGCTCCCTTCCATCCCTCCCGCGTGCTCCCTCGTCCAGTCCACAACTCTTCACCGAGACATGATGGGGTGTTCAAGCTCCAAGCTGAAATGCTTTGTTCATTTTCTCATTCATTCATTCACTCATTCACTTCATAAACCTTCATGGGGCATCACCTTTGTGCCAAGCACCACCCTAGCTGCTGGGGATTTACATGAACAAAAACAATTAAAAATTCTTGCACTCATGGGACATTTTGTAGACAGAGATGAAAAGGAAATGAGTAGCGGGGAGGGTATAGCTCAGTGGTAGAGTGTGTGCTTAGTATGCACGAGGTTCTGGCTTCAATCTCCAGTACCTCCATTAAAATAAATAAGTAAATAAATAAACTTAAGTAACTTCCACCCCAAACAAACAAACAAAAATTAATTAATTAATTAAAATATTTTTTAAGTGCAATGAGCAGAGTACACAGGATGTCAGGTCCTGATGGAGTCACGGAGAAAGCAAGGTCAGGGAGGACATAGGGCAGCTACCACAACAGCCCAGCTGTTCCTCCTCATCTAATGCCCGGAGGAGCATCTCTGCCTGGCTCAGAGCTGAATCTACAGCTTCAACCCACACCATCCTCCTGGCTGGCCTGTGAGGTCAGTTCTGGGATTACCCCAACTTTGGGAGGGACCATGTGGAGGCCCCCAGAGAGGGTACCAGACTAGCTAGCAATGACAAGCCAGCTAGAGTGGGTCTTGCCCCGGTCCCCACCCTTGGGGACTGACTGGGGGCCCCAGCCATGCTCCTACTTTGGCTCAGACCCAGGATGCCTTCCAGGATTAGAGGCCTTGCTAAGTGCATGGCTCTTGTCTGGGGAGGGCCCCTGCGCTAACCACATCCTCAGCCCTCTTGGGGGGTCCCACCTGCCCCTGGTCAGCAGCCAGGGAAGCAGTGGGGTCAGACAGAGAAACTCTGGATGGGAGTCAGGAGACCTGAGTTCCAGCCCTGGTGCAGCCCCCTCACCTCACCTCACCTACCTTGTTAATTCGAGGTCCCTTTCTCTCTCTCTCTCTGTGTGTCTCTCTCCTAGTCTGTGGAAGGAAGGGGTTGGGCTGAGATAATCCCTGAGGTCCTGCGGGGTCTAGAGCTCAGTTTCCTCATCTGGATGGGATGTTCTAGCACTGATTACACCCTCGGACCAGATATAACAGCCTCTCCAGCGCGCGAAGATTCTGGGCAAGCTCGTGAGTCCAGCAGGTGGGGAGGAGGGGAGGCTGACTTGTCACTGACATCCTTTCAAATGATTTAACTATTTGAAATGGTGTGTGTATTACCAACTGAAAAACTAAAAAAAAAAAGAAAACTTTAAATGTAAGCCTTTCACATTTCCTCCTCTTCCAGGAACTGTGGTCTGTTTGGGAAAGTAAAGGCTCCTGAATTATCCTTGGGGTCACTGTGTTGGTGATGAAATCTCAGGGCCTGGCTCGCAGTGGGGGCTCCTACCGACACCCTCTGCATCCGCCCCCGTGAACGTGGATGTGCCAGCCTGCCCCCCCCCCCACACCTGCTGGAGTCAGGCTCCTTGTGCACAGGGGGCCTCCTTGATTCATCTCGGTAACCGCTCCCCTCCACCAGACAAGCAGATACACACGCATACAGACAGACAGACATACAGACACACACATGCAGACAGACACACATGCTCCCACCGTGCTCTGGGACCCGTTACACATCCCTTAGTCAGTGATTAAGACATATTTGCTAAATAATAAATGAATGCAAACTCTCAGATCCAGGAAACCAGAGAGCCGAGCTGGGCCCTGACTGTCTGCAGCTTCGCCCGCCTTCCCAGCCGCCTACAGTCTGCTCGGAGGGAGAGACTGCGCAGAGCTGCGGTGAGGGGCTGGGAGAAACCGCTGAGCTGGCGGGTCTCACTGGGGACCAGGAGAGCTGGCACTGGTTGGGGGGTATCTAGGAAGGAAGAGAAAATGAAAGGGGGCGCTGTGTACCGGAATGGGCTTCTGGGAGCAATGCTCCGTCTGGCCTGGGAATGGCTCTGACTCCCACGTTCCCACTGTCTCTAATGGCCTCCCCTCCCCCACGTCTGGTCTGAATGAGGGTCCAGATCAGCCAGTCCAGTCCACAGGTGCTGAGGCTCACAAGCCTTCAGTCATGTCTCCTGTTGTCTGATCTATCCAGTCCAACTGGGCTGCTTCCCTGCTAAACTTGAACTTGACTCTCTCCAGATGCTGTGCAGTTCACAGGGAGCCATCATCAGCCCACACTGTCCTGTCTGGAGTTGTCCTGGGGTGCCTCTTGGGAGTCTGGCTACAGGATCCCTGGAGGAGTGAACTGGTCCCAGTTAAGCTCGGTTTCTGGCATGGGGAGGGGGGTAGGGGGCGGTAAACTGAGCGTCACATGTCAGGGCTGGGATAGCTTGTTCAGGGCAAGGCCACGTTCAGGCCCCAGAGAGCATCCCTTGCCTGCACCAGACCCCCATGGGCACTGCTGCCTCGAGAGGGAAACTGCAGGCATCAGGGCTCCAAACCCGGGCCCTGGCTGGAGGGGAGCAGGAGGACAGGGGCAGGGCGGAGGCGGCACATCCAAGAGAGAATTCTTCCCAGTTCTGGAAAACCCTTTAGGGATTATCTTGCCTAGGGTGTCACAATTTGGGATTTTGTGTACGCTGTTAAAAATTATAAAAATAAAGGAGGGTTGTCTGACAAAATGGCCATCACTAGTCCTTAATTTATGAAAGAAAATGGTACTTGTTAGAGCCAAAAATGTAAGAGGAAGGCAGGTAGGATTTCGAGGTAATGGGCAGTTCCTTACATAGAAAATACTAAAAATCTCAATATACAGGGCATTTTTTTTCTTATGTGGTGATAAAAAACCTCGTTGACTGGCTGCAGTGTGCAGGATGTTGTTTGGAGCAATGGGGAAATAGTGTGGAAACCGAGGCCCAGAAAGTAGTGACATGTTGGCGACCTCGTGGTGAGTGAAGGGCAGAGCAGCCCCGGAGTCCAGGGCTCCTTCCACAGCACTGATCCCTCCGAGCTGGAAGGGCTCTGAGGGCCTGCATGGGTGGGGCTCTGCTCCCTGCTGGAGGCCTGGTGGGAGGAATGTTCCCAGGACCCCGGGGGACAGGGAGCCCAGAGCCCACCTCCTCAGGCCCCCACAGTCCCCCAGGTCCCTGCCAGAGCCAGGCTCCAGGCTGGAGCTTCAAGTTTTGCCTCCTGCCTGACTGCCAGCACTTCCCTCTGGGAACGCTCTGTGCCCTTGGCTGCCAGCATTCCCGGCATGATGAGTCTCTGGTGCCAGGGGGGAGGGGGCCACATGTTCCCCATATGCCACCAGGGTGGGATGTCTACACGGAACAGCTGAGCTGCCCTCGCCTCCTCCTCCTGCCCCAGCAGATTCCCCTGCCTCTCTTCTCTTTGTCTTCCTCAGAGGACCTCCCACTCCGGACCCAGGAGGAGATAAAATGAGAGGTTTTTGCATCTGCGGGGCCTCCAGACTTTCCAAGCATGTCCACCTGCATTGGTTTCAATTAAACAAATATACATACAATGAAATCAAACAGGTGCATACTCTGCACCAGAATCTGCAGAGACAGGTAAAGGTGAGCTCCATGGAGGATGACCAGCCCTCCATCTCTCCATCCATTTCTCCACGCCATCATCCATTCATCCATCCATCCATCTCTCCATTTCTCCATTTATCCCTTCCTCCATCCATCCTTCCCTTCATTCATCTCTCTCTACCTCTCTATCCCTTCCTCAGTTGTTCTCTACCTTTCCATCTTTCCATCTATTAATTTCTCTCTTCCTTCATCTCTCCCTTATCCTTCCACTCACATTTCCACCCCTTTATCCTTTCTTCTAGCCAATCATTCATCTTTCCTCTCTCCCTCCATCCCATCACCCATCCATCCATCCATCCACTTATCTATCCCTCCCTCAATCTATCTCTCCATTCTTCCATCCACTTTCTGCCTTTGCATTCCTTCATCCATCTCTCCATTCCTCCACTCATCCCTTTATCCCTCCCTCCTTCCATTTCTCCCTCCTCCTCCCTCCACCCCTTTATCCTTTATCTAGTCAACAGCCCTCTCTCCATTCCCCCTCCTTTCTATCTTTCTCCATCTCTCCTTCCATCTGTCCATCTGTCCATCCCTCTCGCCACTTATTGAGAGCTCTCCATAAAGCAGGTACTACCACTGTGCTCCTTCAAGGGCCAGCAGGCTGCACCTTGTGATGTTTCAATAAATGTTTGTTGACTGGACCTAATGGCGCCCCACCTCGCGGAGCTACACTACCCTGAGGGTTAAGTCTACAGCTAACTCTGATTCTGCTGAGTTTGCAGTCGGGGCTGAGTCTGTACTTGCAAAGCAGGTGGACAGAAGGGATACATTGGATGGACTCTGCTTTCATGAGGACGTACAGTGAGCCAGGAGCCTGACATTCCCTCTCTCATTTTTCCTCCGAGCAGTCCTGTGAGGACTGGCACTCCCCCTTGACAAATATTGCAGTCTCTGCCATGTCTGAAGACATGTTGAGTGAGAGGGTTGTGTATCTATCTTATCCCCTGGAGCTCCTGAAGTGAGGTGAGGGACCTGCTATCTGAGTCACTTTGGTCGCTCCCCCTTCTCTACCTCTCTCACCAGCTGAGTATTTTCATGGCCATTTGACAGACAAGACAACTGAGGCCCAGAGAGGCTAACTACTTTGTTGTAGGTTGTATAGCTCAGTAGTGGTCAAGCTGAGTCCCAGCCCCAGCTGTGTGGGTCCCACCATCACCCCTCGCTGTCTCTCTGACATTGATGCTGAGTGACAGTGCCCAGCACCACGCTGGGATAGCTTGGTCATCATGGGACAGGGTCTGGGCACCAGGGCACTGGCCGGGAGGGCAGTGCTGACTCCGCACAGAAGGGGGAGAAACAGGGGGCTTCTGGAAGAGAGAGGAGGACAGCCAACTCCCAGGCCTAAAAGGCCCCCAAGAGAGACCCCGGCTTTACCGGGAGCCCTGCCCTGGGAATTCCCTATCCAGGACCCCACATAGGAATCATTGTCTCTCCTGGGCTTTGGCTCCCAAGCTACCTGATCAGAGTGACCCGCTTTTGTGGCCACCTTCCCTGGGAGGGTAGGAGGGAGCCAGGAACCCCCAGCTTAACCAACTTCGTGTGCCAGATTGGAGAACACTGCCACCGTGCTCCTCTGCGGGGTGAACGGGGAAAGAGAAAGGAAGGAGACAGAGTGAAGGGCTGAGAAGAAGCCACAGAGAAAAAGAATTGAGAGAGCCCAGCTTTTAAGTTTCTTCCTGGGGGTCTAGAATCTCGATCTGAGTGGGGGTGCCACCCCATGTTCCTGCCTCTCCTATTTCCCAGCCTCCAGGCCATTTCCCGTCCCTGGGATCTTGCAGCCTCTGGCAGTTGAAGAGAGAGGAAGCAAGGCTGGCTGGAAACCAGGCTGTTTTCCTTCCTCTGGAGCCTCCTCCCACTTTGCTCCAGGCCAGAGGAAAAAGGCAAAGTCAGCGGAATCCATCCCTCACCCCTACCCCTCCCCATGCCCCAGGGCTGCAAGCAGTTACCAAGTTGGAAAGTACTGGAAAATTAGCACCAGGGATGCCATTCTCCGGGAGGCAGTAAAACCCAGCTCCCACGGGGAATCTCCAAAACTGCCCCCCAACCCCGCTGCGCTGGGGGTCAGGGCGGGGCAGAGGGAACTGACTGTTCAGCCGAACCCTTTGTATCTCCTGTGACTTTCACATTAATCCTGTGGGTGGGAGTCACTACCCACCTTTTACAGATGGAATCACTGAGGCTCTGTGAGATTGCAACTGGGAGGTGCTGTGGTTGGGATCTGAGCTTGAACTTGTGTTCCTCTGTAAGCCTGCCCACCCAATTGAGGGTGAGTGCAAGTTGTTTTCTGTCAGGCTGGTTCTGGGCCACCTAGAAAGAAAGCCCTTTGCCCAGGAGGCTTAAGTGAGTCTCCTGGACCACCTTTGAGATCTCATGTCGTATAAGGGCTCTCACCCAAAGTGACTCTGGTCTCCACAGGGGATTCTCCCAGTGATGGTTTTGTGTGGGCAACTCTTATGCCTTGAACAGAACTAAATAGGGTCAGCCCCTCCCTCCCAGGCCTTGTCACAAGGGAGAGAACTCAGGGCCCCAGGTCACTGACCGGTGGCTGCAGAATGACCAACCAAGGGGATGCCGGGTCCAGATGATACACCCTGGGAAGGGCAGGCAAGATGCAGAGTGCCGGGAAGTGGATGCTAGATTCCAGAGATCGGGCTGGTAAAGTCTGCCTTTGTAGCCGCGCAATGGATTCAGGCTGGCTTTGAGGCAGATGTGATTGGAGTTCGAGGCTGGGGAAGCTCTCTCTGGGAGCTCCCACAAGCTCCAGGCCCCATCGCAACCCTTTCAGGCCTGTCTGCCTGAGGAAATGGGGAGACAGGAGGCCTGATGGTTCCTGTATCCTTCACTGAGAAGGTATCCCTCATGCTAATCCAAGTTAGCTATAACTCCTGACGAATTTACACATCTGTGTGTTTGCTTTCAGCTGGGTCCGCAACCCAGTCTTCTGTGGAACTCCAGGAACAACTCTACCTGTCTGCTTGTGAGCCCCCTTGCTACATGCCCAGCTACAGGGAAATACAAAACCCTTCCCGCTTCTGTCTGTTTGGAGGCAGAAAGCGCCCCCCAGCCACGGAATTCCATCAGGGACTGCTCCACAGCCAGACTCCAGGTAGGGAGGGGCCTGAGAGGGGGCGCCAGGGAGGGGGAGGGGAGCAGGGGAAGGCAGCCCCAGATCCACCCCAGCTGTTCAAACATCCAGGCCCCCTTCCCTCTTCCTCCCAGAGTCCCTGGTCAGCACTCAGGCCTGGCTCACGGCCACCCTGGGTCCCGGCAGTAAACACCTTGCAGAGATTTCCTCCCACAGGCAGGAGGCTTCTCTCTAAACCTCTGAGCCCAGAAGGCCACCAGCTCTGGGGGAGCCTCCAGGGCTGGGTGGTTGCCACAGGGAATTGGAACAGAGGACCCTGCTGAGCTCAGCGACAAGCACAGGAAAGAGCAGGGGAGGAGGTGAGAGACCTCGGGGGTTGGTTGCACCAGGTATCCCTGCCTTGTGTCCCTTCGCCTGTGTGACATCCATGTGACACCACAGGTCTCACCATCAGTGATTTACCCATTTCAGCACGTGCAACTCTTCTCCAGACACCCTTTGCTGCAGCCAACACCAACCCCTCTGTCTCTCTTTTCCCATGTTCCCACCTCTAGCCATTGTCCACATTGTCTGCTCCTTCTGTCTCTTCTCCAAGCATCTAAATTCTGTCTACTTTCAAGGCCCCCAGTAAAGTGCTTCCAGGTGGAAAGCATCCAGGTGGAGGTGGAGAGACTCCATCCTCTGGCCCCATGGTGCCTCGCCTCCTGTGGCACTGATCATTTTCTGACTTATGTGATAGATATCTGGGTGAGGTCATGTCTGCCTTCCTGCATCTCTTGAGGCCAAGAGTAAGCTGAGTCCTACCATGTGGTCCTCAAGGGGTGCCTAATCCTGTGCCTTGGGGAGGAGCAAAAGGAACTGATATTTACTAAGCTAGTAACTTTGTACTTGCTAGTATTTTTTTTTTAATTGAAGTACAGTCAGTTACAACGTGTCAATTTCTGGTTTAGTACTTCTTACTTATTTCCTGAAGCCCCACACAATGAGTGGGGCAGTGAGGCAGGCACTATCGTCCACATTTTACAGATGCGGCACCTATTGTAAACACTGTTGTTTTTATCATTTACATTTTTCCAATAGTACTGGGACATACAGACATGAAGGATTCTTTTCTGTGTTGATTTTGTATCTGGCAACCTTGCTAAGTTCTTTTGTTAAGTAGCCTGATACTATATCCATGAATTCTTTTGGATTGTCCATGAAACAATCACATCATTTGCAAGTAGTTATTATTTTTTCTTTTTTCCAATATTTATATCTTTTATTCTTTAAAAAAAAAACTGTATCTTATTATCTGTCTTCCCGTGCTGTCTGGGACTTCCAACATGATACTGACTAAAAGTGGTGTTAGCTGGAGTCTTGCCTTTCTCCTGATTTTAAAGGAAATGTTTTCAATCACTTCTCATGCTTTATGATGTTTGCACTAGGGTTTCTGTAGATACTAATTAAACTAAAGAAATATTTCTTCTCCTCCTAGGTTTCGAAGAGTTTTTGTCATGAATAGAAGTTGGGATTTATTGCACTTTTTCAGCATCTGTTGAGATTATTACATAGCATCTCTCCTTTGACTTGTCTGATGTGGTAAATTACACTAATCTATTTTCTAACGTCAAACCAACTTTGTATTCCTAGGATAAGCTGAACATATCATTAAGTGTTGCCATTTTTATTCATTAGAAGATTCAGTTTGCTAACATTTGGTCCAGAGTTTTATCTCTATGTTCACAAGTGAAGTAGTTTCCTTTTCCATCATGTTATGTCTGGCTTGGGTATCAAGGTTTAATCTATCTCATAAAAATGAGCTGGGGATTACCTTCTTTTTTCTGATCACTGGAATATTTTATGTGAGATTAGAATTATCTGAAACTTGACTATTTGGTAGAATCTGCCTATAAAGCTGTCTGAACCTGATGTTTTCAATTGTGGGAAGTCTGAAACTTCTGATTCCATTTCTTCTGTGGTTCTAGGACTATTCATATCGGGGGAGGGGGTCCCATGTGCACCATGTTAAAGAACACCATTTTACATTGTATCTCTTCTGATCCCAGTTATTTAAGTTTTAGCTTTCTAAGAATTCATTCAAGTCACATAATTTTAAAAATGTATTTGGAGAAAGTTCATAATACCTCTGATTGTTTTAGCAGCTTAATCAAGGTATAACCGACATAAATTAACTTTACGCACACAAAGCATACAATTTGATGAGTTTTGACAGAGGTATACAGAGGTGAAACTATCACCACTTTCAAGATAGTGAACGCGTTTACTATCCCTCCCCAAATTTCCTCACGCCCCTTCCTTCCTGTCCCCTTCTCCACCTTCCCTCCAGGTGACTACTGATCTGCTTTACGTCACTACGCATTTGTTTTCATCTCCTAGAATTTTGTAAAACAGAATTATACAGTACTTACTTCTAGTTTGTGTGAATTTTTTCACTCAGTATAATTATTTTGAGGTTCCCCTAAATTGCTATGTATATCAGTAGTTCATTCCTTTATATTACTCAGGAATATTCCATTGTGTGGATATACCACGATTTGTTTATCCTTTCATCTTTAAACAGATATTTGGATTGTTTCTAATTTTGGCTATTATAACTAAAACTGCCATGAACACTGGTGTCCACATCTTTGAATGAAACGTATGTTTTTACTTCTGGGTAAATAGAGCTGGAAGCGCTGGGTCGTATGGTTGATATATGTTTAACTTTTCAAGAGACTTGTCAAACTGTTTGCCAAAGTAGTTGTACCATTTTGCATTCCTACCCGCAGAATGTGAAAGTTCTAACATAGCCTCACTGACACTTAGTATGGTCAGACTTTTTCATTTTAGACATTCTACATAGGTGTATATTGGCATCTCATTGCGGTTTTATTTGCATTTCCCTATTTGGCTAATGACGTGGAGCACCTTTTCTGTGCTTGTTTCATATCTGTATCGTGTATCTTCCTTGGCAAAGTATATTTTCAAATTTTTTGCCCATTTCTAGGTTATATTTGTTGACTTTTAAGAGTTCATTATGTATTCTGGATAGATGTCCTCTATCAGATAGGTGATTTGCCAACATTTTCTGTCTGTTTGTGACTTGTATTTTCATTTTTTTTATCAATGTCATTTGAAGAGTAAAAGTTCTTATTTTTGATGAAGTCTAGTTTTTCCATTTTTTCTTTAATGGCCTAAGGTCACAAAGATCTTCTTTTATATCTTCTTTCAAAAGTTTATAATTTTAGATTTTACATTTAAGTCTATTATTTATTTTTGAGTTCATTTTTGTATATGGTGTGAGATATGGATCAAAGTTAATTTTTTTTAACATGACATCCAATAGTTCAGCACCATATGTTGACAAGACTATTGTTATAACTTTTAAGTTAACATTTGTTAGGCTGTGGGATTGTGAGTCTCAGTGCAATAAAAGACAACAAGAGACATAGAAATTGAAGAGTTTATTACTGACAGGTCCAGAGAAAGCACATGGCATATCTCAAGGGGACACAGGGGGAGGTCAAGGCAGAGTAAAGACACAGAGAGAGATGGGGCCTGGGGCACATGCCTTTTTAGGATCTGTGGGTAGAGTGCTTTGGGGTTCCCAAGCCAATCCCAATCCTGAAGCCAGATTGGTTAATTCAGACCAAAAGAGCAGGCTTTTGGTAAGCTCCATGGGGTCTCATCTAAGGGGAGCAGAAGGGGAAGGCCCTGGGATGTGAGGGAGGCTGTTGATCACAGGTTCTGTTGGGAAGTCATATCAGAACTTACACCTGCTCAGGACTCTGCAGGCTGCTATCCAGGGTGTGTGTTAACATGAGGAGACTGGTATCAGTTTATGGCTCCTTCAGACCACTTGGCCAAACAAAACAGACTGTGGCTGCAATACCATGGAATAGCTTAGTTAAACTCTCAACAACTACCCTTTCTCCAATGAACTGCCTTTGTACTTTGTCCAAAATCAATTAACCATATTTACATGGGTCTAGTTACAGACTCACTGTTTGTTCCATTGATCTATTTGTCTATGATACTAGAGCAACACTGTTTTGATTACTGTAACTTTATTCTAAGCCTTGAAGTGAGGTAGTGTGAGTCATCCAGCTTTGTTCTTTTTCAAAATTGTTTTAGCTGATTCAAGATCCTTCACATGTCCAGTGAATTCTACTTTCTGTTTCTATAAATTTCCCTGTTCTGGACATTTCACATAAATGGAATCACACAATATGTGGTGCTTTGTGGCTGGCTTCTTCCACTTAGCATCATCTTTTTAAGATTTAAACATGTTGGACACATCTTAGTATGTCATTCCTTTTTATTGCCAAATAATATCCCATTGTCAGATATACATTTTGTCTATCCACTCATCACCCAAAGGGCATTTGGATTGTTTCTACTTTTTGGCTATTACAAGTAAAGCTGCTATGATCATTCATGTATAAGTTTTTGTGTGGACATATGTTTTATTTTTCATATGTTTTATGTGGACATCTGGTGGCTACTTAGGGCTGGGGATTTTGAGAGAAATGGGGAGTGACTCCTAATGATGGGCATGGGATATCTTTTCTGGGTAATGAAAATGTTCTAAAATTGATGGTTGCATAACCCTGTCAACATCCTAAAAGCCACTGAATTGTACACTTTAATTTGGTGAATTGTGTATATAAATTTTATCTCAATAAATCTACTATTTAAAAGAAGGAAGGAAGGAAGAAAGAAACATACATACATGCACACATAGGCTCAAAGATGAAAAAATAACTATCTTAGAGCTGGAACTTAACTTTCAGTTGAGTCTGAAAATTTTGCCTTTTAATAAGCACGTTCAGTCTATTTGTATAGGCTGTGATTACTTATATATTGATTTTACTCCCACTGTCTTATTTTGTGATTTTTATTTGTATTTTTTTTATTGTTTCTTTTCTTTATGCCTCACTTTGAATTAAAAGGATTTGGTCCTCACATTAACACATTAATGGGAGAAAAACAAGCAGGAGGGACAAAAAGTAATGTTACCTACCAAAGCCCCTGGGTCCAGCCCTCAGGAAGGTCTCTTTTGAGGTGAGTTTGGTCCTCTCTGTGACACTCTGTCCACAGGGCCAGCGGCTCTGTGATCTGTTTATAAGCCCAGCAATAAGACAAGGTCCAGATTTCCATGCATATTGAATTCCCCTCCCCCCAAATAGTTCAGCAGTCTTCTCTGTCTATTCTTTTAGTTGTTACCCTTAATATTTTCACCTTCTTACCCAGCGTAACAAAGCTGAGTAAGTCCTACCATGTTATATTAATGACTCCCTCAAATTAGACATTATTTGCTTTGTATGATACAGTCACTGGGTTTTGAATGTAACCACATGTTTACCATCATCTTTGCTCACCATTTATTCTTGCATCTCAGACCTTCCAACTCTGAGATGTTTTCTCTTCTGCCTAGAGCACATTTTAAAAACCTGCCTTACTGAGCGATAATTCATCTACCATATAATTCATCCATTTAAATTGTGTAACCAATGATTTTTAATATATTCACAGAGTTGTGCAACCATTACCACAATCAACTTTTGGACATTTTCATTCTCCCATTAAGAAACCCCATAACCAGTGTTTGAGGGTTTCAATTTCCCCATGTTCTCACCAGTGCGTGATATTTTCTTTCCTCCAGGTGTAAAGTGGTATCTCGTTGTAGTTTTGATTTGAATTTTGATATGCACATCAAATTATGTTAAGCACATACTTTTCACGCACTTACCAGTCATTTGTACATATTCTTGGGAGAAATGTCTGTGTAAGTCCTTTGCCTATTTTTCAGTTGGGTTATTTGTCTGTTTAATATTGAGTTGTTGGATGCTGGATACATGCCGGATAGTTCTTCATCAGTTACATGATTTGCAGACGTATTCTCCCATCCTGTGTCTGTCTTTCCACTTTCTTGATGGTGTCCTTTGAAGAACAAAAGTTTCAGATTTTGATGAAGTCTAATTTATCCATTTTTCCTTTGTTGCTTGTGCTTTTGGTGTTGTCTTTAAGATTTACGCCAATGTCACTAATATCTACACCTAGGTTTTCTTCTAAGAGTTTTGTAGTTTAGCCCTTATATTTAGGTTTATGATCCATTTTAAGTTAATTTTCATGTGTGATGTTAAGCAAGGGTTCAACTTCATTCTTTCATGTGTTCATACCCACTTGTCCTAGCACCATGTATTGAAAAGACTATTCTTTCTCCATTGAATTTTCTTGGCACCCTTTTCTGTAAATGTACCGATTTATTTCTGGATTCTCAGTTCTGTTCCATTGATCTATATGTCAATCCTTGTGCCAACACTATCTTAATTAATCCAGTTTTGTAATAAGTTTTAAAGTCAGCAAGTGTGAGTCGTCCAACTTTGTTCTTTTTCAAGTTTTAGCTATTCTTGGTCTCTTGAATTTCCATATGAATTTTAGGATCAGCTATTATTTTTTTTTAAACAGCCATCTAGGATTTTGAAAGAGGTTGCATTGAATTTGTCAATCAATTTGCAGTGTATTGCCATCTCAACAATACTGAATCTCCCAACCCATGAACAAGAAATGTCTTCCCATTTGCTTAGGTCTTCTTGATTTATTTCCCCAGGGTCCAGCAGGTGAAAGCTGGCACTGATGCTGACTTACATCCTAGATTTCCTGAAATGAAATTCAGTTTTGGCCTCTGCCAGTTTTTGCTCTGTCATATTTTATCTGGCTTTTTTTAGTGGATGTGTTTGGAAGGGAATGTCAGAGTAGCTCACCCTCTGTAAGACTTGAAGAACCCAAGCATTTCACATGTATAAACTCACTTGATATTCTTAACAACCCTAGTATATAGCATATAGTATATGCTGCGGTGGCTAGGGCACTGTCCAGTGCCCATTTACAGAAACGAAAACTGAGGTGTAGGGGTCCCCTCAGCCACGGTGCTTCAGCTGCCTCCAAGTGCAAGGAAGGATGACACCATTGGCAGCATCCAGATGGAAAAGTTCGAATGGAAATTACTTGAGTCATAGGGACAGTCACCCATACTGGCTGCAGTCAGGAGACATTTTCTTTGGTAATGTCCACAGTAAACCCTCAATCCAAACTTCTCGATGACCCAGAGTGGATGAGGCTCGTGGGTGCTGATTCACGCCTACAAACCCCCTAAAGGATGACATATAAGCCACAGTGCCAGCTAGTCATGTCCATAACCGCCACTGCCGTGTGTCATCTTCCTGCTAGGAAAGCCAAGGGTCCAGACGTTTGCATGAAGGGAGGAGAGCTAGAGAGATGCGTGGTTTGAGTGTGCTGTGCACCAGTACCCAAAGTATACTCTGACAGTCACCTCTTCTACAAGATTAGTGTCATGGATATCAGAGAAGTTTGATGAATACCAAGGTAGAATAAAAAAAGGTAAACCCATTTCTAATAGCAGAGCTCGTTCATTCATTCATTCACTCAAACATATTAACTGAATGCCTACTGTGCATTTGGCTCTGTGCTAGCCACTAGGGACACAGCAAAGAAGAGCCAAGCAGACAGAAATCCTTGCCCTCGTGGGGTTGCCAGTCTGATGAAGTACAGACGATAAAGCGACACGCCAGACTATCCATCGCACAGTGTCAGGTGGCGATACGTGCTATGAAGGAAAACGGAGCTGGGCGAGGAGGGCAGAGCATGGCATGGGGGAGGGGGGCTATCTAATTAGGGTGGCAAGGGGAGATGCCCGAGGAGGGGCCATGAGCGGAACCCTGAGCCAGCGGAGGGACTTTGTCTTCAGTTTATATTCGCCTCCATTGTGTGAAATTTTTACAGTAACTATGGATTATTTTTATAACAGTAACTCTATGTGTTCATCATTGAAAGCTAAGGTGGGGTTGGGTAGAGGGAGGTGGGGGTAAGCGGGAGGGTTTTTTTGCATTGTTTTCCAAATTTACTCAACCACATGCCCTCACTGCCATACTTTTATGGCGGTGGTGGTGGTGGCAGTGGCGGCATGTGTAGGTGTGTCTCTGAAGGGAACAGGACTAGCATCTTGCAGGACTCACATCCTGGGGGACACACCTGAGAGGCCCTGGCTGGGTGGCGCCTGCCGGGGCAGCCTGGGGGATCTCCCCGCTGGAGAACTCCGGGGGCAGACAGAGGACGTGGGGAGAGCCTTCTCCCTGCTGGAGTGGCTGGGGAGGCTCTCCCCTCTCCCAGTGCCAAGCCAGCCGCCCTCTGCATTCATATTCTGGGTCCCAGACTCCAGGTGGCAGGGGATGGGGATAACAGTCTTAATGTGTTTCAAGATTGTTCCTGAATAAAACCTCCATCCGGCTATTTGCTCAGGAGACACAGCTCCCTTGACAGGAAGGAGAAAGAGCTAGTGCAGGGAGCTGGGATTGTACCCTTAGCCCCAGCTGAGGAGCAAGAGTTCCGGAACATGCTGGGAATTTCCACACGTGGCTGTGCTTCACACTGGGGACAGCTGCCCTGGTGCCAGGAGGTGGGTGTTGAGAGCGTGGGTGGGAGGTCCTTGTCCCCCAGTGACCATGTCAGCAAAGGACCAGACATTTAACTGTGACCTTGAGGAGTTAGGACTGAACATCACACAGGCAACCAAGATGGACCGAAGTTCCCCTTCCCCTGGGCAAGGCCCTGAGGCACGTGATCTCGTTTAAGCCTCACATTCTCCTGGGAGGCAAGTCTGATTATTATGCTCATTTTAGAGATGAAGCTCAAGGAGATAGTCAGTTGTCCAGGGCCACCCAGCTGGTGAGTGGAGGAGCCTGAGTGTGTTTTGAATCTGTCTGGCTCTGCCTCCAGGACCTTGATTGCTTCAGCAAGACAGGCCATCCTCCAGCTGCTTGGGGTAGGGGCGGACAGGGCAGCCTGAATACGCTGAACTGGAGGTCGAGGACCCAGAAGACAGCTCCCTCCCCACCCAGGATGTGTCATAATCTCAGGGGCAGCCAAGGGTGAAGAGTAAGCGGGTGGGGGGGCCGGGTGGGACTAGGGAAGGTGATGTCATCGCCCTCTTAGTAATGCTTTGGCAGAGCCTGAAGCTCCCACTTTGGGAGGGAGCAGAGGGAGGAGGGGCAGTGCTGGAACCAGCAGCTAGAAGTCTGCCAAGTCGTGATCAGGAATGGGCACCCTGCCAGGAGCACCCAGGACCAGGCCTCCTGTGGCACGGGGTCTCCGGGAAAAGAGCAACATTCCTGAAGTCCTCGGAGGGGGACTCTAGAAGGCGGTGTCCATATCCGATTGAATATGGAGTGATTATCTGTCTGTCTGGCAAGGCTGGCAGCCAGCCATCCCCTGATTGATGCTCCACTATCTGATGGTCTGATCATTCATTCCCCTCACCGGTTGATGGACTATCTGATTTATATGAGTGACATTTGGAGATGGCCTCAGGGATGGGCTGAGTCTCTGTCCACTTCTATGAAGCCTTGGACTAGCCTCTCACAGGTGCCAGATGCCACCCTGTCTGAACAGCCAGCATCAGGCAGAAGGAAGGGAGGAAATTAACATCTAAGTGTGGTCAGCTGCCAGTGGGACAGAATTGAATCTGGCAAGGGTTTGCCCACAAGGAGCTTGAATTCTAGGAAGGGAGACAAATTCATTACCGTGAGGACAGACACCAGCGCCTGGGACAAGCTGGACTCACGGGGTGGAAGTGGAAAGCAACTGTATTTCTCTCTCCTGATGTCTCTTTACAATCCATTTGTGGGAGAAAGTCCTTTCCCTATTCCCAGATGAAAACTCAGGCAGTTCCACTAGTTTTCTGTCCTCTGTGAGGGGACGAGAATTTTTAGGTCACTTGAAGCTGCAAACAAGGAGTCAAGCTAACAATGAAAAGCATCTGGCCCTAGCTGAGATTCAGACCCTTGAACTTGGTGTACAGTTAACTAACCCTCCGGCCCTTGCTGTCCCCTTAGGTCATGAGCTGGAAAGGTCATTTCACCCCTGCCAGTGCCCTTCCTCCTCTGCCCTCTTCCTTAATCTTGTACTTGAGTTTCAGAGGCTGCCAGAGTCTAGAAAGGGAGGGGCAGAAGCCAAGGGACAAGGTTTTCCCTCACTGGTCCCGTTCTGAGCTGGCTTCTGATCACAGGACCCTGCAGAGGGTAAAACTGACACGGGGCAGAGGAGGGTGGTCCTTAGCCCCCACTCCCACCTCCCACGATGTGGGCCCTGTGCCTTCTCCACATGGCTGCTCCCCAACCCACCTCAGGCTCTCCAAGGCCACACAGACTCTCTGTATTGTTTTCCGAACTTACTAGACCACACAATGCGGGTGGTGATGATGGTGGTGATGTTCTGTGTCTTGTAAAACATCTTGGCAGACCAAGCCCACGTGTGGACCACAGAAAAACACCTGTGTCCCGTACTCTGACAAATTGTGGGGTCCCGGCCCATCTCATATCAGACACCCCACCTTCCGCTCATCCCTAGCAGGTAGCAGCCCTTCCTGGCCATTTAAAATTTTCCCAGTGGGAGCCAACTACGTCCGGGCTACTATGTGCCCGACCCACTGGAGACACACGCCTTTTTCTGGTCCTCTGGGAAGGCTCTCACCAAGCTAGTCCCGACTCCCCCCCTTCACAGGGGCTGGAAATCTGAGCACCCCCAGATCTCCCTCCAAAATCTTTTTGACAAAATCTCTCTCCTCCTCTCTAGTCCCTGGCTGGTTTATACCTTCAACGTGGCAAGTCATAAACCTGTTTTCTGCCCAAGCTTCCACTGTGGCTCCCTTTCCAACCCTCTCCTGCTGGCCTTCTCTCTGAGCTTTGCTCTAAGCTAGATTTCTCAAACTGCCTGTGTATCCGAATCAACGGAGGTGCTGGTTAAAAGCACAGATTCCCAGAGCCCCTCACACTCAAGGAATGAGAATCTTCAGGGATGGGGCCTGGGAATTTAGATTGCTAAGAAGAGGCTCAAGTGACTGTCAAGTCAGGCAAGTGTGGGGCACTGCTCGAAGGACTGATGCCCAAGCGCTTTTCTGCATCGGTTTATTTCACTCTGGCATGGAAATGGGGTCCATTATGTTCATTCATTCATTCAGCAAATATGTATCAAATGCCTGTATGTGCCAGGCATTGTGTTCCACACGGGGGGCATGGCAAAGAACAAGCCAGAAGCCTTCCCTGCTCTCAAGAAACTTAGAATTCAACAGAGAAGTCACACACTTTAACCAGCAATTACAATTTACTCTCACCAGAGCTCCAGTGGGAAAAACAGTACCCAGCATAAGGCGCTGAGAGGCTCATCTGTAAAATGAGGACGATGCTAAGAATTCTTAGATCTTAGAATCATTTGGGGGAGTAACTAAGATAATGTGTATAAAGCGTTGATAGTGTGTCTAGAACTCACTAAATGTTAGTTTTTAACGTCTGTGCGTGTGTGGCTCTGAGCAGTCTCCATCCAGTTTAAAGAAGAGACGGCCATCCAGACAGGTAGAGTGACTTGTCTAAGTTTCTCAGCCAGTGAGAGCCCTCAGCACAGGAATGTTCCCAGCACCCAAGTTGCCTCAGGGGAGGGGAGACGTGTAGTTGTGGGATATGAAATCTCCCCATTGCCGAGAAGACCCTCAGGCCTCCTGGCTTTGTATCTCTGTACCCCTCCTACTCCCATAGACACACCAGCTGGCATTGCTGGGCCAGGCAAAGGCTCTTCCCAGCTAGACTCTGGTCTGCCAGGGCACCTGGGTAGGCCCACTGCCAGCCTGGAGGAGGCAGCCTTGACAGGAGAGGAGCTCTGGGAAACTTGGAAGGCCTGTGGCTAAGCCCCCAGCCAGGGAGTGTGATCCCCCTGGGACGGGGAGATGGCCGGGGCCGTCCCTGAACTCCCCATTTGTAAACAGCTCAGCCAGGAGGGGCAGGGCACTGTGCCCGGTGCCTGGTGCTGGAGGCTGGCTGCTGCCTGGCAGCTAAGCAGAGGGGTGGGGTAGGCGGGTGGGGATGAAGGATGGCGGGGACTTGTCAGCTCTGGACGCAGGGGAGTGGGGTGGAGCCTGTGGTTCGCGCTCCACATCTCCAGCGCACGCGCCCTCCTTCCTGGCCTGCTGCCACTCATAGCATTACCAGGACCTGAGCATCCAGGGAGCCGGCCAGCTCTGAGAGTGGGGGAACATTTTCTAGCACCCCTACTACACTCTCCTTCTCTCAGCCTCCCAGCCACCTATCTGCCATGCTCAGAGCCCAGGGGAAATTTCAAGAAAATATTTTTTAAAAAGCCATAGCTATGGTCATAGAGTGAGAAGAGGCCCCACCCTAAATTCAGCTAAATCTGGAACAAAATTGTGTCCTGGCCACTTACTAATTAGGTGGCCTCGGTGTGGCCATTTCACTTCTCTGGAGCCTCAGTTTTCCCATCTGTAAAGTGGGGATGATCTTAACTACCCCAGTGTTGCTGCAAGGATTACATGTGCTGAGTGAGGGCTTGGCACACAAGAGGGATCCAGGAAACATCATGAAAGGAAGAATGCTGTGAAAAAAGGCAAAGGACAGGCCCTCGATAAATATTTTCTATTACATAGGAGGTGGAATAAAAAAGAAATAAATGATCCCAGCATCTGTGCCTTTTTCTTCCTAAAAGCACACGTGAATTAGAGGCATCGGCTGGGGTGAGAAGGGGCGGGGTGAGATACGGCATAATTCTTGGGGAATGGAAGGCTGAGAACATTCTTCATGACATCAGCGCCTGTGTACAGAATACATTATGCTCTCGAGTGCTGCTGGCTTTCTCTGACATTGAAGCTCGTCCGGGAAGGAGATTCAGAACTGAGTCCATGAAGACAGATTTTAGGTTCTAATTCTCCTTCTGCCTCTGGCTGTTCAGGCAGGCTTGGAAGAGGTCCGTGTCTTCCCCAAGCCTCAGTTTTCCTGTCTGTAAAGTGAGGATCCAACAACACTCTGAGGTGCTGGGCGGATTAAATAAAGTGATGCATGTTGAGAGATTGAGACTGGGCCTGGTGTACGGTAGGCCCTCAGCAAACGGTGGCTGCTGTTTTTATTGCCTAAGCTCATCATTGTACCAGTTAGCTATTGCTGTGTAATAACTGCTCCCCCCTCCAATTTAGGGGCCTAAAACAACCACAATTCATTTAGCTTACGATTCTGCATGCTGACAGTTCAGGTTGGGCCCAGCTGGGTGATTCTTTGGACCCTATCTTGTGTCTGTGGTTAACCACAGGTGAGCTGAGCAACTCTGCTTGCCAGCGTGGGCTGGCTCCCAGTGGGGGTGATGAGGTGACTCTCATCCTCCAGCAGGCTAACCTGGGCTTCTTCAGGGGGCAGTGGCAGGGTTTTGAGAGAGAGAGAGAGAGGCAGTGCACAAAACTTCTTGAGTCTTGGGCTCAAGGGACGATTCCCACCTCAGCTGCCTGCTCTGCCCTGTGACACCAGCAACAAAGCCCGTCGCTTTCTCAGATGGTTTCACCGCTCTGTGCCCCAACCCCAGCCAGATCCCGGTTGCCACCTTCAAATCCTTTTACCCTTAGGAGATGGAGACCAGGCACACACATCCCATTCATGGAGTCATGGGGACCCGATGACCCACGTCCCCCACGGAAACCCCATGGAGTCCCTGTCCCCTCAGTCCTCAGGGGAAGGAAGTACACACAGCACACCTGGACACAGGTGTGTCCTCTGCCCCTCCCCGCAGGGCAGCCCCAGCTGTCTGCTAAACAAACTCATTAAACTATCCCTGAAGAGGTATTTTGGACCATCACCAGCTATAGAGAGCTTCTCCTGCCCACGGTGAGGGGACACGAGGCTATTAGTTCCCCTTGGGGGCAAGGAGTGCCTGGTTCTCATTTGCATTCACATTTTGGTTGGTTCATGTGCATCCTCCTCCACTCGGTGAGCCAGCCTCCTGATGGAGTGGCAGCCCCCGCGGTGTCCCAGGCAACGGAAACATCAGGTGGAAATAGCCAGTCCAGGGACAGACCTCTTCTGTCCTCTGTGCATTCACCAGCAGGTGGAGACAGGGTCTTGATCATCTGTCACCGAAACGATGTGCATGCTCCAGTTTATGTTTGTATTTATCGCCTGTGCCCTGCCCTAGGCTGTAAGTTCCGCGATGCCAGGACCTTGCTGACCTTGGTGGTCCCCAATTCATCCCACAGAGCCTGGCACACAGTGGATGCCCAATAGTTACTGCACAGAAGGGTGGATGAAAAGTTGGATTTAACTGAGTTGAGCCCCCTCCCAAAGGGCTTCTCTACTCCTTTTCTGAACCAGGGGTCTTTATTCCCGGTGGCCTTGAGGCCTATGGTGGAAAGAGCTCTGACATAGAGCCATAGGCCCTGAGGGCCAATCCCAGCTTCTCCACGTCCTGTGTGACCATAGACACAAGGTGGGATGTGCAGTAGTACTGGTCGTCCACTGCCACCTTCAGGGGAGCCATTTATTTAGACTACAATGTGAATGACTCCCCCTGGGTCTGTGCAGTGGGGTAGGCCTGCAGCTAGCGACTTAGCTTTTCCAAGTCTCAGTTTTCATAACCGTCTACTCTGCTGGGATGTGAAGTTTAAAGGTTAACACTAAGCACACGGCAGCTGCTGCGATGGTGACGTTGAGCTGTGACTGGGAAGGAGGCAGGGTGCCAGGGAGATGATCCCAGCCTGCGTGCCTGCTGGCTGCCGGCCCCTCGCCTCTTGCTGCCCTGGCTGCCCCTTTGCCTGCTGCTGAGTCACGCCTCGCCCTGCAGAGTCGGCCCATATTCCCAGCGTCTCTGGGCATAGGTCCTGTTGACAGCATCGTTCTCACTGTCGCCCTCCCTCCTCTCTATGGTTTTCTCGGGTTCAGGCCTGTCCCTCTCCTCCCACCCAACCAGACCCCAGGAGAGTGACACCTCTGGGCCCCCATGAAACAGCATCAAAGGGGTTGCCATCACTGTGGAAGCCCCAAGCTGGGCTCACTCAGGTGTGTGATGCAGGGGCAGAGGCCAAACCTTTCATTCCTGTCAGCGGCCACCAGCACCCTCTCCTGCCCACTGCCCCCCAGGGGGCAGCCGGGACCTCTCCAGCTCCCACCTTCCATCCTCCCCGCTACCTGCAGCAGTTCCTGCCGGTGCCCCTACACCCCAGCAGCCTGCAGGAAGTCCACTCCTGTTCCCAGAGGGTGTGGCTTGAGGCATCTTAGGTAACATTAGGGAGCGAGAGCTTGGCTGGGGCCTGGCAGTCCCCCAGCACAGAAGGCAGGTGCTGGGGAGATGACTTCAGAGGGGGCGGCTGGGGGTGGGGGCCAGCGCTCACAGCTGAGCTGTCCTCTCGCGGCCCCTTCTACCTGGCTGCACCTTCCCCAGAAGCCAGGAGGCTCCGCCTCACTAGGCAGGGGCCTGGACACAGATTCCTTCCTGCCCTGGCACCAGCCTCTTGGCCTGGAGGCACCAAAGTTCTCCAACCTACCCGGTGGGATCAGGGAGACCCACCCCCAGGGGACGGGGAATCCCACTAAGGCCAAAGACAGACATGGGACGAGGCTGCACGGGAAGTGGCTCATTATGTATGTCACGTCACTCGATTCCCACAGTAACACTGGGAGCTAGGACTTGCGGTTCCCATTCCACAAATGAGACTAAGAGAGGTGAAGTCACTGGGCCCGTCACCCCTGTGAGAAGGAGGTGTTTTGATTTTACTTGGTTTCTGCCGGGAAGGGGTTGCCAGGGGAATGGCTGACTCCTGTGGAGTGTGGCTGGAGGGGGAGGCTGAGTGATGAGACTTCCACCCCCTTTCCTGTTTGTTCCACTCGCTGTTCATTATTCTACTTCCTTCCACAGGATGCCAGAGGCCTTGGATGGGCCCCTGGGGTCCCGCCCCACACTCAGCATGGACCGTGCTGACAGCAGCTGGCAGCTGTATTCAGGCGTGTGTAAGTGTGGACAGGTGAATGGGCAAGACCCCCGACGTTCAGAACACAGGTGCCATGGAGGTGTCTCCACGGAGGGGTTCTCAGGAGCCTGGAACAGGGCCTGGCACATAGCAGGTGCTCATTAAGTATGCATGGAATGAATGAGTGAACCTTAGCCCACAGGGAACAGCGGGGTGTTAGCCCTGAGGCAGTGTGGCAACTCAAGTCTCTGTCCCTCTGCAGGGGAAGGAGGTGGTGGCAGTCCTGGCCCACGAGACATGCTGGTGGTGGGCCAGCCCAGTGTCACAGTGACCCTCCCTTCACTTGCTACTCCTCAGCCTGGGGGACTTACACACCTGGAAGACCCCAGGGCAGGGGCTGGGGAGGCTCTGCTTGGAAACAGGCGGGATTGGGTTTGGTAGTGAGATGCTCCGCCAGGGTAAGCCTGGAACGTTCCAGAATGGCAGACATTTGGCCTTTCCTGCCCACCACTGGCCACATGCAGCTTAGTCTGAGAGAAGAGCTGAAGGTCCTCCCAGATGGGAATGGACTGAGCTCAGGGGGTTTCAGGGCATGTGTGTGCATACAGCCATGTCCGTTATTAAAACACTGAAATATTTCTCTACTGGTGGATAACAATCCCTGTAGGCCAGTCTCCAGGTGGCCCTGCACCTCCCGCCAATCCACACAGGAGGACCTCCTCCCACTCAAGTCTGCCTTCCATCCCCATCAGTCAGTGTCCACGCCCAGTGGCTCCCCCAAAGTCCAGCTTCCTGGACACTTCCTAGGCACTGCCATTGGCTCCCCAAAACACCCAGAGAGCGAGCTGGTGCCCACCTAGACCTCCTACCTGTCCCCAGGGAACTGCGGGCAGGAACTTCCCAGGAGCTCAGCAGCCAGGCACCATGGGGCCCCTTTGCCAGTCCTCTGAGCAGCATGTCCTTGGCCTGGACTTTGGTGGGAGAGATGGCAACCCGGGGGCAGCCCCTCCCCTGCAGGTCTGGTGGCAGCTCAGCTGGTCCAGCCACCCAGGGAGGGAGAGGCAGGAGGCTGGCAGCCCCAGGCGGGCTCCGGACACGTGACCAGTTCTTGGGGCCAGTCCGGGAATTAGAGAAGCCAGTCTGCAGTCCCTCTCAGTGGAAATTTATGGGCCTGGGAGGGGAAGTGGGTGGCAGCAACTGGGTTCCCCCAGGAGGTAGGGGTGAGCGGCCATCAGGCTTTACAACATAACCCTGGGGGCGTCGCAGGAAGTCGTGGGCAGGGGGAGGCTGTGGAGGCAGGACGTGCGTTCCAGCCCTGGCTCTTGCACCTTCCAGCTGTGACGCCTGGGATGTGCCTCACAAGGTGGGCGTGCCTGGAGGAAGCGAGCAGGGGCTTAGCCCGACCCCTTCATCACTTCTGACTTTTACTCTGTCTTCTCCAAAGCATTTTGCAGACAGAGTTTTGAGCTCAATCCCACTCTGTATGGCACAGGGTCTGTGAGAACAGGCCAGGTAGAACCTTCAATACTTCCTTCCCCTCCCCGTCGCCTGCCCAAGAAGGAGGTGACACAGGTCCTATTTAGGTCGGAGGTCAGCAGGTGGCAGTGGCAAGGACAAGAGTGACCTTGGGTTTCCCTTGCCCCCTACCTTCTCGAGGCTTGCAGCTTCAGCCACAGAGCCCCAGGCATCTGGGCCTGACCCACCCAGATTTCAATCCACATTCTCAGCCAGCTTACACCTGCTGCCACTCTTTGGGGAGGAGGCGCTCGGCTTCCTGGACCATCCCGGCACCCTCGTTTTCCCACCACCCAGGCCAAGGGGGCTTGGGGAGGAGATGTGCATGGGGGAAGAAAGGGACCCGGGGTGTCTTCATGTTCATCTGACTGCTGCTCCCACGCTGTGTCGCCCCCAACTCCAGGGTCCTGATGGATCCTGAGAGGGCACCCGGGCCCAGGCCCCTGTCTGCAATATCAGATATACCCTCACACCTGCTTCTCTCAGATGTCCCGCTGCGGGGGCCCCACCCTTAAGCATCACAGACGGGCCAAGGAGCTCCGCCATCTGGCTGCCTAGACTCTCTCACCACTGCCTCACAGGACCCAGTGCTCCTCAGTCCCCACCTCCTGCAGACTCTCACCTTCCGCTGCCAGGGTCTCGGACACTGGGAGATGGGCAAAGCCCAGGGGGACAGTCACTTACTCTGGAGCGGGGTTCCCAGGGGGCCAGGTGCCTTGCTGAAGCTCTACGTCTTTCACATCACCTGATCCTTGCATGACCCTGTCACCATCCCAGTGCTCAGTTGAGAAAAGGGAGGCAGAGTTTTGCCAGAGGTCATGTGGCTACCAAACACCAGAACCTTTGTTGAGTTCTGCCTGACCCAGGGGCCAACGCCTTCTCAGGGCAGGGGTGGGTGTCTGCAAACCACCCCCCGACACACACAAACAGTGATGTAGAATTGCTGCATGGGCGTGGAGGGACCTCTGAGCTGAATCAGACCCTGTCCCCGCCCCGCACACCCCAAGTTCAGCTGAAGCCCCAGACTCTTCTTCTCTGATCAGGGGCCCCAGCCCACAGCCAGGGACCAAGCCTTGTCTCTTGGCCTCTCTCCCCTTGCAAGCCCATCTTCAGCGCAGGGTAGCACGTGGTCCCTCTGTGGGGCATCTAGACAGACAGTAAGTGTGGGACGGCTCCCGGCTGCCTTGATAGCAGGACCACGTTCGCCTTCAGACTGTGCAACCTGATGGCCAGTGTGGCTCCCGCTCCTCTTAGCAACAGCAGAATGTTGAGGACACTGTTTAAGCTCTTGTTCTTCATGGTCCTTATCTGTAAAACGGGGATAATGATAAACGTGCACCTCATAGGATTGTAGTGCGTAGATCAGTTAACGTATGGTGGGACTAGTACAGAGCAAGTGCTATCTAAGCACCAATTATGTAAAACTATCACCTGGTTGCTTCACGCGCATTTTCTGTATCTTCCCGGTTCCTCCTTGGCAGACAGCACAGCTTCTGTCCCTGTTTCCAGTCACCAGCTCAAGGTCAGGCACAGTAGCCTCATTTATGCTTTTTGTTCCCCCCATGAAAGGCTATCAAAGTTTGTGGGTCTGACGGTGGTCTTGAATTCTAGATTCCAGCCAGCCACATTCTTCCCAGTGGCTAAGCTAAGGAAATCTTGGGAAGTGAGAGCTATATAATTGACAAAGCTCCCCCTTTTTGCTCTGGCCAGCAGGAAGCTCAGAGACAAAATTATATACGGTTCAACTAAACAACTAGAGCTCAAGAATGCAACTGCTTTCATTTTGTGTTCCAACTAGACCGATCAATAGTGCTGTGTTGAGAAGGATTCAGAGGTTGCAAAGAGTGATATCAGCTGGAAGCATGCCAGGGTACACCTGGGCTAAGAAAATGGGAACAGTGATCAATTAGTGATGTCTGCTGTGAGTACAGCCATGGGGAACATGCCATGTATTTGCTATCACTAGGTTGGGCAACTCAAATAAACTTGTGCTAATTTCACCCAAGTCTATACTTCCTCATAAATTTCTATTTTCTCTATTAAGTTTTACATTTTATTATATGTACTTCCTTTGTGGAATGAGGCAAGTCATAAATTAAATAAGCTGGAACAGCTTCACCCAGAGCCCTCAGCCCTCTGAGCCTGGTAGGAGCTCCCGGGACAGTCCCTGATTGCGGTGAACAGCGCCCCTGGAGTCAAGGTTTCTTCAGCCCAGGGTTGTGTCCGTGGCCTCCCACAAGCCTGAAAGTGGGTTTGCCCTCGATTTCAGCTGCAGAAATCCTCTTGCAAGAAATTAATTAGGTTCAAGATCAAGAGTTAGACTGTCCCTAAGACGTGCCCCTCCCTCCTTGCTGGAGGACAAGGCTATCCCAGGCCCACCCTCCATCCCGTCTTTCTCTGGGGAGCATCCGTACCTACATCTTATCAGGGCCAGAGAATCTAAAGCAACTTGATTCAGGCATCACCTCGGAGGACTGCTAAAGATGCAGGTTCTTTGACTCCAGCCCAGACCTCCTGCTTCAGAATTCCTGAGCCCTGGAATCTGTACTTTCACCCACGAACTCACCAGAGTGAGAGACCCACAGGTCTGGGGCTGGCGAGGCGCCTGGAATAACCAGGGAACAACTTTGGGTTCCATCAGGCTCCTAGGCTGGGGAAGCAGCGCCACCTGGTGGGCCCCCTGAAACACAGCCACTGCCCTCCTGCCCCACTTCGGGGAGGCAAGTCCTCTACCCATCCCTTCCTTTGCCTTCAGGGCCCTCGAGAGGTTGGAAAGGAGGAGACAGAGGGGCAACTGTCCTCCTAGATCGGCCTTCTCCAGCCTTCCATACCTACCCCACCCAAGGGAGCTTCTCCCATCCTATGTCCTAAAGTAGCTGTGAAGGCAGAGCATCTGAACACCTCCTCAGGGCTTCAGGACGCTGGGGTTCACACCTGTGTACAAGCTAGTGCTTCCTTTAAAGTCTCATATTGCCCCTTTAAAAGTTTCCTGAATTCTGCACATCTTACTCCATCACATTTCTTTATTATGAAAATATTTCCTTCCTTTGTAAAAACTGGATGCTCTAGAAAGAGGCTGAGTTTATCTTGTGGCTTCACTGACCCCCATCATCCCAGCCAGCCCCCTTTGGTGTATTTTTTGGGGGCACTTCGTCCCTGGTCTCAGAGGCTGGAACCTAGGGGTAACATCCACCTGTTTGAACACACAAATAAACCTTCTTCATGTCGGTGGCCAGGCAGGTGGACCAGAGCTGAGGGTCACACTTCTCACGCACCAGGCTGAACAGTGTGGGCCAGAGATGCTCCAAAAGACCCCTCTGCCCTGAAGACCGCACTGAGGCCCCCACCACTCTTTCCTGCAGATCCAGCCACTCTGTTCATATTGTCTCTGCCCTTTGGTCCTCCCCCTACCCTGGGAAGCCGCATCCCCACCGTAGCAGACCGGATTGTTACAAATCCTTTTTAATAATCAGTCATCCGCATTTTACAGAACTGTGCACAGGGCCCCAGCCCACTCCCCTACAAGGCACAGCCTCACCCACCCACTCCCTGGGGGGCAGAGGACAGGAGAAAGCATCCCCCACCCTTCCCTGGACAGCTCAGGATCCTGGTGAACGCAGGGCCAGCTCTTCACCTCTCTGATTCCCTAAGCAGCCCAGGGATGGTCCAGACCCCCTTGCCCAAGCAGCCCTGTTTCAGTCCAGCTCACCCAGGCCCTGCCCCCATGGCATGGCCCAGACTGATCTGAGCTGCTGGGGTGAGGGTGGGTCAGACCCGGGGAAGGGGTCCTGCTCCTCGTGTAAGGTAAAGCCTACCCTCTCCCACTACCCCAGTGAAAATGAGAAAACCAAAGAGAGAAGCATCAGAGAGGAAACAAAGCTGACCCACGCAGTGGGCAGTCCCCTGACAGCCCGGGGTGCCTTATCTACTCCGCTGCCCCCAAACTTTTAATACACTTTCTCTGACATGATATATACAGCACCTGAGGCAGGTGGAAACCCAGCCCACCTGTGCGGGGAGTGTTTTCTCTGAGCTGCTAAGACAACCCAGGCAGACACTGGGTAGAGGAGCCACAGAAGAGCTGGGGCTTAAGGCTGGTGGCAGAAAAGCAAAGGAGAGGAGGGGCCCAGGCCCCAGAAAGCTCCCCCACCCCACTTTCTAGCCAGCACAGGACGGACTAGTGGTCTTGTAAGTGAGGCGGGAGGCAGGCCTGGAGGAGGGAGCCAGGGAGACCCCTAGAAGCCCTGAGGTTAGGGGACAGGCAGGGAGGTGGGGACAGCAGCTGCTCAGTACTTGGGGACCTCGCTGTAGTCTTCAGAATGGATGTGCCGGCACAGAGACATGGACAGGAGCATCCCCAGGAGCTGTGGAGGGAGACGGCCAGAGTCAGGGGCAGGCAGAGCTGCCCAGGTCTCCAGAGACCTCAGGGCAGCATCCCGCTGTCCAGGTCCACACACGGGGCCTGATGTGGGCTATGGGGATCCTTAACTAGACCCCCAGGGTCAGCCTGTGATCCAGGTGGCAGGCAGGGCCAGTGGTCAGGCCGGGTTTGCTGCAGGGCCTCTAGAAGCAGATGGGCTTCAACCCACCCTCCCCCTAGGACATCTGCAGAGTGGGGACATGCAGGGGATGGCGTGGGGATGGCTGGGGAAGGGACCCAGACCTCAATGACAGCGACGCCCACACACACGCCTAGGATGATGCCCAGGTTCTCCTGCAGCCACGCCTGCACCTTCTTCATGCAGCCCTAGGAAGGGAGAACACAGCCACGTCACCCCACCATGTGCCGCCTCTCCCCACCAGGCAGCATCGCCAGGAGGGCTCACGCCCCGGCCAGGGAACACTGCCTGTTCCCTGAATGGATACATTCATGAATACAGAGATGAAGGTACAAATGACAAGCGAACAAATGAATCAAAGGCAGGAACAGCTCAATGACGAAAGGAAAGATGGCACAATAGCCCAGGTGAGCCAAAGGAGACCGAGCGTCTGAACCCGCCGCACCCCCAGCCCAGCCCCGGCCCACAACCTTCCACACACCTCGTGGTAGACGGGCCAGAACTCTGGGCTGTTGACTCCTGGCTGGGTCGTGTTGCTGTCGGGGATCTGGCAGAAGCCCTTCCTCAGCTGGAGCCTGTGGTCATCCTCCTCTCTCTCGATCTCGCAGGAACAGGGGTAGGTGATGTTGGTGTGATTCATAAGCTCGGCGTTTTCTGTCCAGTTGTAGAAGCTGACCCAGCCGCAGCACCTCACCTGGGCAGAGAGGGGGACAGGCCGTTCGAGCCCCCTGCCCACTCCAGCTGGGGCCTCTCTGGACAGAACCTCAGATCTACCCCTTCCAGGCCCTCCTGGTCTCAGCCAAACCATCAGGATTAGAGTTTAGGTTTCACTTTGGCTTTTGTGAACCACAAGGAATTTAAAGTGGCGCTCAGGGAACACCTACCATAAACTCAGGGAAACCTACCTACAGCAGGAAACAGAAATCAGGAGCAGCGAAAACACAAAGTGGAGCAGGAGAGACGTTCAAGTTGAAAGGCAGAACGTAGGTGTGTGGGTCACAAGGAGAGCTGATGGCATACGGCTAAGAGTGTCGGGGCTGGAGTCGGCCTACGGAGTTCAAATCCACTTCTGCCACCTAGCAGCTGCTCAGCTTTGGTCAGAGTGCTGACCTCAGCTTCCTCCTCTGCAAAATGGGGTGGGGGAGGAGGCGCAAAACTTCCTAACTCAAAGGAGTGTTCCTTATGAGGACGGAAAGGGACGAGGCGGGCAAAGCGTCCAGCCCAGGCCTGGAGAGCTCAGTCACGGCTCAGGGAAGGCCAGTTCCACTTTCAGGCGCTGAGCACATGCAGGTGCTGAGGTTTGGCTCTGAGCTTCCTGATTGCCAAAGTGAAAAGGGAGACATGGTCGACTGGCCTTTTTAGAGGAGAAAATGCTCTAGTTCCAGAGGCAAAGAAAGCCTGTCTGGGCTCCGCAGAGCTCGTGAAGGGCACCCCGAGAGTCTTCAGGTCACATCTGGGCTTGAATTCCTGACAGCACTGGGATCTCAGGGGCTAAGCCTGTGTGCCAGAAATGCCCAGGAAGGTGGAGAAGAGTGGGGGGAGGGCCCTTTCACATTCTGGCCCTGCCCTGGGAATGAGGAAGCTGCCGCACTTCTCTGAGCTCTGGCGTTCTCGTCTAGAGAATGAGGTGATAACAGCCATGCTGCTGTTGGGCCCCTGAGAGGACTGAAGGGGCCAGTGGGCAAATCTCAGGCCGCCACCGTGCCCCCTGCACGTGGTCAGTTCCCCACCTGCTTCCTTCCCATCTCAGGCGGCTCGACCCTGACCAGCAGCCTACTGGCCAGCAGGGGGCGTGCCAGGCATGCTCAGATGGTCTCTGGCTCTGGGCAGTTAGTCCAGGCTGGTGCCAGTGCCCAGCTAATTCCTCTCCAGCTGAAAGGCTGGCACCTCTGAGGGACAGCCACAGGCCTTTCCACATCCAAGCAAAATGAGGCAGCTTTCCTTGGCCCTTCGACTGCACTAAGCAGAGCCCTCCTCTCCAGGGCTCCGTGCACAGAGGCCTCCTGCATCTCAGTGGTTGTGCTTGATGGTTACACATCACTGCCGACACGCCACCTGACAAATGCCTTGAGCTTTATAAACTCATCTCACTTGAGCATGGATCAATAGCTCCATTTTATAGATGAGGAAACTGAGGCTCCGAGACGGTCTGGCCAGGAAGTAGCCAAGATCGTATTCCAGCTTTTGGGAACCTGACTTGCTGTCTGTTTTCTTACCACCATCCCAAGCAGCATCTGACCGACATCAAATCACCTAGAGGCCCTGCCTGCTGTGGGCATCCCCGGTCGGTCCACCACCTCCCGTGGCAGGGCGCTCACCACCTCTCCCCCAGGCTCCGTGAAGAGTGATACTTGTTCATCTTGGGACATCCTGCTCCCTCTAATCTCAGCAAACGGTCTCAGCAGTTACGGATCAAACCAAAGGTGGGATGAAAACATCTTCCTGTGCACACTGAGCCCCCGGCTGACACAGACCCCTATGTCATCAAAAATCTGCATGGCCCGTGGGCCAGAAAATATCACCCTCTCCTTTCACAGCTCAGAGAACGGGCGTGCCCATGTTGCCTGGACAGAGACCCATCTCTAGTCTCCATACTCTCCTGGTGTCAGGCTTTCTCCTGCTGTCCCGCCCCTGCCCCTCACACCCCAAGGCAGCCGTCAGTCAGTGCCAGCAGCTCCTAAGTGACCTCTGTGTCCAGTACCTCCTGAGACAGAGGAGGAGGCTGCAGCCCAGAGAGGGTGGGTCCTGACCAAGGGCACACAACATCTGGGACCACCAGCGGGGCAGCTGAGACCTGCTCACTGAGGGCGATTGGTGTGTGTGGTGACTGGTTCACCATCAAGGCAGGCTGGGAACCTAGTCAGTCAGTCAGTCAGTCAGTCTCTCTCACTTTGAGGTGGAACACACCTGCACCAAAGTGTACCAACTCAGCTTGAAGAACTTTTCCATACGTACTGGCATAACCACCACCTGGATCAAGATTTGAATAGAACATGCTTCTCACTCCAGAAGTTTCCCACGGCACCTCCTGAGGGGTCGCCTCCATTCATACCTGTGTCAGCCTATCAGCTTCGGCACCCAATTTCCTAACCTCTGGGCTGGAGCTCCCAGCACACCCCAGCCCGACTTAAGATGGAGGGTCCAGAGCTGCCCCTTCTCTCTAGCCACAGGTGGGAGCACTGCAAGCCGTGGAGCCACCTCCAGGACCCTGGGACCCTTGAGCGAGGAACTGTGGTGGCCGAGGTGCCAGGTGGGGGGCTGCTTAGGACCCCCCCACCCCCAACAGACGCACACTCACACACAAGCCCGCTAACAGATTGTGTCTGCCAGGCACAGCCAGGCACACAGATGACCAGCCCCACACAGACACACAGAGGCCAGTCCCCCTGCGTCCCACTCACCTGCGCCTGCACGTAGTCCCAGGCCTCCTGCAAGCTGTCCTCGTGGTTGTCCTTGTAGTTCTGAATGAGCTGGGTCACGATGCCGCCCATCTCCTGCTTCAGCTGCAGAGGGGAGAGCGTGGGGCAGAGTCAGACTCCTGAAACCCGTGCCCCACCTCCGGTCGCATCCGCTTAGACCGCCTCTTCCCCAACTCCTCCAAACACTGGCAACAAGCTCATGGCTCAAGTGTTTCATCACCCATCCAACCACTTTCCTGCCACCTCCTGGGTGCCAGTGTCCCCCTGGTCACCCAGCACAGTCAGGGCCAACCACCCCTGCCTGACCGTCGCTTCAGCATTCAGCAGAACATGGCCCTTTAAACGTGAATCTCTCCATATCACTGCCGAAAACCGGGCAGTGGCCTCCCACCACTCTCAGGAGAAACACCACTGTCTTCTCAATGGCCCATAAGGCCCTCCAACATTTGGCCCTGTTCTTTTTAGACCTCGTTTCCTCTGTTCTCACTCCCTCTATTTCAATTACAGATCTTGCTGTCTTTGTGCCAAGCACACCCCTGCCTCAGGGCCTTTGCGCTTGTCTCCTCCGCCTGGAATCCTCTTCCCCAAATATTAACATGGCTCACTCCTCCACTTCCTTCAGGATGCTACTCAAATGGCACCTCCTCTGAAAGGCCTTCCTGGACCACTCTACAAAATACCAGTCCTTCTCTGTCACCTCCCAGGCCCTCCTTATCCTATGGGGGTAAGCATGATTTTTTTTTCTATAGCCTCATCATTACGTGCCTATCTGTTTCCAGGATTTATGATCTCTTTTCTCCACTGGAACATCAACTCCGAGGGGGCAGGGACTATCTGGCCCAGCCTGGGCAGAGTAGGGGTGTGGCAGGTGCGAATAACATGAGCATAACCCTGCCATCTCCCCCACACCATGGCAGCACCTCTCCCAGTTAATCCTCATGCTGGACCCAGGGCCCCGCTAAGTTCACTGCCCACCTGTGCTGGCCCCCACCAGGCTCGGAAACTCATGGCCAATGTTGAAGGAAGCGAGAAACACCTGCTTTTCACTAACCCCGCAGAGAAAACACTCATTTACAGAGAAGGCAGACGATGGCAGGGGGTTAGCTCAGTGGTAGAGCCCATGCTTAGCATATGCACAAGGTCCTGGGTTCAATCCCCAGTACTTTCACTTTAAAAAAAAGAAGGCTAGACGAGGGATGCAGGGATCAAAAGGATTCATCCCCCAAGGACTCTTATTGGGGCTCTGAACAGAGGAGCTCACTGTGGCAGCTTGTTAGGAACAAGTCAGCTGTGTAAAGGGAGGCAAACCAAAACTAGCCTAAGAGCTGAAGACAGGGCTTCCTTTGGCCCAGATGCCAGGCCCCAGCCCCCCAGTCCTGGCCCCAGCCTGGCCCCACCTGGCCCCATCTGTGGACCTTGCTCAGGGGCCTCTCCGGGCACACCAGCTGGTCATGATCAACTGCTGTCCCTGCAGAACCCAAGAGCAAGGGGCCAGCAGGTGCCAGGGTTGCATCGGCACCAAGCGGAGCCCCACACCTGCCTCTCAGTTCCTGAAAGAGGAATTGGAGGGCTGGGACAGGTACTTCCAGGCAGGGGCCTTCAGAGCCTGGCTCAGAACCCCGTGAATGGCGCATCCACCAGCTTCCCATGGGCAGCTGTGAACCCTGGGCTCAGAGAACCAACATCCTCCAGACAGACCCATGGGCCTGGCTCCTTGCCCCACTCCCTTCACCAACCCTAGGAACCAGCCCCTGTCCCAGGCAGCCCCATCCTCTTGGACCGCTCTCTGCCCCTCTCCCTTTCCATAAAACACTTAGCATAATACTTTTTTGGTTTTATTCACACAGAGCTCTACGGTTTACCAAGCTTTCCCCTCAGTGACTAATCACAACAGCAGTAGTGGCTAACTTTGATCAGATGCTTCTTAGGCACCAGAACAGTACTAAGCACTTTTAATGCATGATTTCACTGTAATTCTCAGAGCAGACCTATGGCCTAGGTATTGCCCTCATTGCCTCATTACAGAGATGCAGAAAATGAGGCTCAGAGAGGTTAATTAACTTGCCCAAGGTCTCATAGCCAACATGTGAAGAGCTGGGGTTTGGACCCAGGCTTGTCTGATTCCAGAACCCAAGTTTTTACCCATTAAGCTCTAAACCAGCATTTAAACCATATGGCCAGAACTTGCAGTAGGTCAGAGCAGTTTTAAGGAGGGCCCAGAGAAGCGAAGTGATTTGCCCATGTCACACAGCCAGAGCTGTCTATCTGTAGAATCTGAGTCTTTCTGCCTTGACCTCTGCTCCACCTCTACTCCCTAGTGAGCTGACAATCCCTGAGGCATAGAAAGGAGGGGGTCCCCAGAGGCATTTGCATAGAGAGCTGTCTCATCTACATCCTTCCCACCCACCCTCCCTCACCGACCTCGGCTCTATTTATACTCAGCAATGGTTGCCACTGCAGCCCAGACTTCCCTGTTTCAGGTCCCTGAAATGAGAAGGTGATGCAAGCTGGGTGGTTTCCACTGAGGCTGGGTGGTTTCCATGGAAACACTACATCCATCCTCCTGCCCAGAATGGGGCTGAGGGACACAATTAGGCCACAGGGACCATGGCTGCAGGGGCTGGTTCAGCTTAGAGCTGATGCCTTGGCACCCCAATGCCAGGAGGCCATGTTAGGAGCCCAGGGAGGTTACCTCGGCAACCAGACAGTTCCTGAGACAAGAAGGAGCAAGGAGGGAGAGTCAGAAGATGCTCACCATCTCTTTTCATCCCTGCAGGGCCCCTCTGTGGTTTCTGCCTGCCCTACACCCATCCTCCCTTCTCCTTGAAATGGTAGTTCCCTTCCTTGGGGATGAGCACCTTTCAGTCCCTCCGTGTGGCTGGGAAGCCCTGCCCCCTCACTGCATGAGCAGGCAAAGACCCAGGCTGCCACTTAGTGCCTCCATACCCTGGGCACAGAGAATGGTTCAGGGATGGGTGTGAGTCCTGAGGTCACATACACTGGCCCTGTCTTTCCACTAATCTGGTGGGATAAGGGCCTGAGCTGCTGGTGGCCACCTGAAGCTCCACTGGGGACAGCTGGCCTGAGGAGGGAGCCAACAGATGAGAGCAGGGCCAAGGATGGAGAGGTGTCCTGATGGCAGCCTTTAGGAACCTGGATCCAGCTGAGCCTGCAGCCAGTCTGTCCAGTTTCAGTTGGGTTACTGTCACTTGTAATAAAGCATCCTGCCCAGGACTTGCTGCATAATTTACAGCCCAGTGCAAAATGAAAATGCAGGGCTTCTTACTGTGAAATGATTAAAAATTTCAAGACATCAGACCAAGCACAAGACCATTCTAAGTGTGGGATGGTGTGTGGCTGCTGGGGTTACACACCTAGGGAGCCAGCCCTGGTCCTGCCCAACACCATTCTCCCCATTTCCCAGAAGAGAAAACCAAGGCTCAGAGAGTGAGAATAACTTCCCAAGATGAGATCACCATCAAGTAGCAGAGATACGACCTTAACCTGCTATGTGCAGCTCCAGGACCCTGAGATCCTAATCACAGCAAGCCACCCACCAGCTCCACCTGACCTGAGATGCTGTCATCCTCTGGGGTGCCTCTCCTCCCCCTCAGCCCCTGCTGTGCTTTTATTTCACCTTGTAATGTGACTTTTCTCAGACAATCAGAAGTAAAAGAGACCTTTGAGTCCAGCATATCATCCAAACATAAGAATCCCTCCCATATTTTTCCAGGCTCTGCTTAAATGCTCCCTGTGACAGGGAACTCAGTAACACACAAAACAGCATACTGCAGGATTGGGGAGGCTCCTGATACGAGCAACTCATTTTAAGTCAAGCTCAAATGACTTCTGCCCATTAGTTTTCATCCTCCTTCTCCCACTCAAGTCCCAGCTGGAACCATACACAACAAATCAAATTGCTCTCCCCCAGAATAACGGTCATTCAGGTATTTAAGACCAAACCACATCTCCTTTCACCCCCACCTCCCCAGGGGAAGTCTCCATGCTCCTTTGATGGCCCTTTGGGATGGTGTTCAGCCCTTTCTCCCTGTTCTAATGTGTCAAATTAACGCTTACAATGAGGTGTCCCCATGCAATGTAAGGGACCCACACCTTCCTGTCCTCTTCCCGGGTTCCCTCAGAAGGTGTTGCCAATGCTTTGAGACATCACCTGGGATCCTCGTAAGAAATGAGGACCCTTTGCCCTGGGGAATGTGGAGGGAGTGGCATATTTTTACTCTTAGTGACCCCCAGCATCTTCCTGGAAAGCCAAACTGCAATCTATACAACTGTCTACTCCAGAATTCAGCAAGGGGACCGCGTTCCCTGCCCCTGCACCCCCACACCCTCACTGGAAGCTCTCTGAGGGTGCCACCTGAGTCAGGCACTGGGGCCATGCAGGCAGCTGCTTAAGAGTTTCTGCCCACTGCTCTCCTCTGACCCTTTCCAGAAGGACAGCCTGGACACCTTCTTCCCCCTTCCAAAAGGGAAAAGAAAGGCCACCATCACCTCCCCTTGTCCTGATTCCAGCTGCCACCCCTACGGTGGCAGTGGAAACCCCCGAGCTAGTGGACCAGGAAGTCTCCATCGCAGGGAGCAGATGTCTCACAGACGGCGCTGTCCTCAAGGAAGCCGTTTCGCTACCTGTGCGCTAGGTCCTGTGTGCACTGGGTATTTGGCTATTTGGGGCGTCTTAGGTGGAAGAGGAAAGGAGGAGGAAGGAAATACAGTTCTCCTGGCCACCTCTCTGGGGAGCCACTGTCACCACCCCTACCGCTGGCTCCCACGCAGACCACGGAAGCCCTTCCTCCCCAAGCTCTCAGCCTTCGTCCTTCTGCTCAAGCCCCTGATATAACCTCTCAGAGCCCCACACGTGCAGGTTAGCGGTACAAACTGCATAAATGCACCAAATCCAGCGCCCAGCACATCGTGGGAAACAGTTATAAGTTAGTTCACTTCTTCCCCCATTGACCCCGCACCCACCCTCCACTGCCTGGAGAGAACAAGTCAGAATTCCAGAATGTCAGAGCTGGGAATGGTCCAAGTGTTCACCCAAGGCTCAGAGAGGCTGGGTAATATGTCCAAGGCCACACAGCAAGCAGCTGTGGAAACAGCCAGAGGAATCTTAACTTCACACGTAAATCCCGGTTCCCACAGCCCGGGCTGATGCTAACATTAATACTGATGGCACAGGAACAGCTGCCATTCTCTGAGCCCTTACTAGGCATTAGTGAAGTTAATAATAGTGACAGTCATAATAAACTCTTGCGATGATGCCAGCAAACATCTGCCCTGGGCCAGGTGGACGCTATGACCACCTGTCAATGCTCTCTATCCTCCCCGCAGCACCATACAGTCGCCCTTGGGGCCAATGGGTCCAGCACGGAGCAACGTTTGGATTTTAGAAAGGGCTGGGGGCTATGTGTCACCCCCACAAACTCTCCCTTTCCTATTTCCCGAGGGACACCTTAAAGAGGGTAAAACAAAGCCATAAACAGCCTCATTTCCATTCAGGTTCAATTTTGCCACCAAATGAGTTGCAAATGGTATTTTTGGTTTTCAAAGTGTGTTTTGAACTTTGGAATTGCAGATAAAGGAGAGTGGACATGTATGATTATTGCCATTCAACAAAAGAAGAAACTGAGGCACAGAGAGGCTGAATAACTTGCTGAGGGTCTCAGACCAGGGTTCCAGCACGGACAGTTTGGTGCTGGGGTCCAGGCCCTCGGCCGCCACTTTATTCCTTCTACCAGCATTGAAGTCTGGGCTCACTGCAGCCCTGGCTGGGGTGGGGTCCAGCCAGGTTTATTCTCCTCCAGCTACAGATGCGGAACCCATGGCTTGAGAGACCAGTGCCTTGTCCAAGGTCCCAGCTCCCCTGTTGCTGCCCTGGGAACAGTGGCTGCAAGGAGCGTAGGGCAGGAAGGACAGATGGCAGCCCTGGAGACCACTTCAGGGGGAGCCCAGGGTCGCAGTCCCTCCCACCTGCCTAGGGGGCCTGGAGAGAGGGGGAAGACTGGGCTCATCGCCTTCCAGAACTCCTTTCTCCGCCAGGCTTCCCAGATGGGCCTCATCTGCAGGAATAAACACCACCGAGGGCATGTTTAGTCTCCCACCGGGATTTACAATGTGCTGGGAAAGAAAAAATAAATCATTCATTCCAACTTGGGCGATTGAGTGGCGCCAGAACTTCCCCAGCAAAGCCAGGAAATTTCCCCCTGCTTCCAGAAAAGGGGGTGGGCCAAGGTGAGGTGGGCTGGGGCCAGGGGGCATTTGAAGCCCGGGGGTGGGGGTGAGGAAAAGGAGGGGACAATGGGGTACCATGCTGGACACAGCCGGGACTGGAGTCAGGAGAGCCCATTGTCCAAGCAAGCCCTGCTCTCGGCCCGTGGGATGCCTCTGAGGCCTGGCTTCTGGTCGGCGCTAAGCAGATTATACCAGTTAGTGGGGAGGTGGCGTGGTATAGAGAGAGGCATGGGCCTCAGGTCAGGGGCATCTGCATAGAGAGCTCCACTCTGACGCATCTGAGCTGCGTGTGACCACGGCCAAAAGTCACTGCTTTCCTGGGCCTCAGTTTCCTAAACTCGAGATGCTTGTAAAACTGAAATGTGTGTCGAGGTGCTAGCTCAGCTCCTGGGATGCAATTGGTGCTCACAGATGGGCGCTGTCTTTATTACTGTGAGATGGAGACACACACGGGGGTGAAAAGGTGGACTGAACGACACCCCTGCAGAGTAGACCAGCTTCTGGGTTAGTCCCAGGAATCAGATCACTGGGGCCCAGTTCTTATTCACTCTCTGTAATGTACCAATGACTGGGTACCAGAGAAGTCCCAGGTGCCGTGGGGCGGAAATGAACTTATCCCACAATGCTTTCTTTAGAAAAGTAGTTTCCCTCCGTCAAACACTAGCTTTCTCTCTGGTAGCCAAGTGAACTTCCTTTCATCTACTAAAACTGCTATTTCCCCTTTTGCTTTGGCTGCCAGGAAGCTCAGTATTCAAGTTGGCTATCCGCTGTTGTATCTTACCCCCTAACCTCAGAAACAATGGTCTTCTTTCTCTCAGTGTGCATTCTGATCTCTCTCATATTGATTTTAGCTACTCTATATCCATGTTAAAAGCCAACTCCAATTCTCCTGGGAAATAGGCTGCGTGTGGATTATAAATAAGTAAAGCAGATTCAGGTAAGAACCACTACAATGAAAATTTCATCAGCATGAATCTAGAAGCCAGGTCGCCTTCGTCCAGATCTTGGTCTGCCACTTACTAAGTGTGTGACCTTTGGCCGAGTTAATTAACCTCTCTGTGCCTCAGCTTCCACATCTGAAAATGAGGGTATTCATTCATACTCATGCTCTCAAAGGCTTGCCGTGAGGAACGAATCATTAAATGCAGCATATGTGAAGCATTTAGTACCCGGCTTGTTCTAAATTCTACTGTGTTAGTTGTTGGTGTTGGTGTAATCTTTTCTCAGCTTCCTTCTGAGAGGGATCTGCGGCAACTTGACCTGCAAGTGCTCAAATGTGGGAGCCCACCTGACTGCCAGCCCTGCCACCCCCACTGGTGGACAAGAACTGTAGCTCTGGCAAAAGGCAGGATGCTGGGGGAACTCTGAGTGGAATCAGGGAGCCTGGGCTCTGGTCTGGCCTGGCCACTGACCGCCTTGCGCCCTCAGCCCTCGTCTGTAGGATGAGGGTACCCGCACCACCTTTCTATGGTGTGGTGAGGCTCAGGGAAAGAAGAAATACACAGTGGCCAACACTGCACCCAGGACATGGTGTGTGCTGAAGCTATGCAGGAGATGGCGGGGGTTGTAAGGATGGAATAATGTGTGTAAACCTTTGAGAAAGTACCATGTGCATGTAGTAGGTGCTCCATAATGACAACTGACAGTCACGATCGACTGGCTTACCCAATAGCCACTGCCAGCTCCCTTCTCTCTTGTGCCTCTGTCTCTAGAGTCTGAAAGCTGGATACATACTTTCTCAGCCTCCCTTGAGGCCAGGAATGCCCTTGTAACCCAGTCTGGGGGAGGCTTCTGGGGAGGGCTTGCTTTTCTGATAAAAGTCATGGCCATGGCTGGCATTGCCTTACTTCCTTTCTTCTGGGCTCAGCAGCACAGATGTTGTGCCTGTGCTAAGGCAGCCATCTTGTGGCCATGAGGTGAGTGGCATGATTTAGGAAGGCTGTCTTAATAAGGATGCTGAACAGATAGCCAGAACTAAGATCTCTGAGCTTCCAAACACGACTTCTGGTTAAGTCAATGACAAATATCCTTAGAATTTCAGCCCCGGTACGTCTGATTTTCTGTTCCTCTGTGCTGAGTGTCCCCTCCTCTGACACAGGATGAATGTTTTCATTGACAGTCTCCTCCCTGGGCCTCATTTGTGGATGAGGTGCCATAACTGTGCTAAGTGTTTTGCTCAGATAATCTCACTGAATCATCGTTAACAATCCTGAGGATTAAATCTGCTAATGTCCTCAGTTTACAGAAGGTGAAACAGGCACAGAGAGGCATGCAGCTTGCCCATGGCCACTCAGCAAGAAGGTGGTGGGGTAGACCTGAGATTTGAGCAGCGACTAAGCCCACCCGTACTGTCCTCTCCTCTAACGCTCTGCCATGTGACCACAAGGAACTGGAGGCCTGGGAGGCTGCCTGGCACCTATGGGCTTCTCTGCAACAACTGAGAGGCCTCTTGTCTACCTCTCACTCCCAGGCCAACCCTGGACCCCACTCTGAGCGGCTCATCCGCCCAGGTTGGGGTGAGGACGAGGGGGTGCTTACCTTGCCCATGTTGAAGTAGAAGAGGACCCCAGCAGTCACCTGGATGATGAGGATCAGGAGGAGGAAGACAAAGTACTGGGGACACAGAGCAGGCACAGAGTCAGCTGAGGCCCCCCAGCAAGTCCCCCTCACCTCGATGCCCCCACCCGGGCTGGGTGCAGCGGGCTGCAGGGCAGCGGCGGAGGCCCTACTCACCAGCCCCAGCAGGCAGCGGACCTCGTTGACAGCACCGATGCAGCCCAGGAAGCCCATGAGCATGGTGAAGGCCCCCACGCTGATGAAGATGTAGGCTCCCACCTTGAGCGAGGTGGAGGAGGTCTCTGCGGGGGCGGGGAGGGGCAGGGGGGGAGAAGAACATTCGATTCAGCCTGGCTATGTCGCCCTTGTTAAGCACAAAAATAGGGGCAGAGCCCTAAGGTCCAGGACAGTTGCCAAGTCCCTGCCTTGGGGCTGGGGCGCTGGGGTCAGCCACCCAGCAAGGAATCTGCTCCCTCCCGCTTTGGAAGCTGCCTTCCCTAGGTGTGCACCCCACCCCCATCTATCCTAACCCCCAGCCCTGCTTTAGTTTTTCTCCTTACCTCTTGCCAGGATTGAAAAGACTCTACATTTTACTGACTTATCTTACTCATTGTCTGCTGCCCCCACGAGCACGTGAGCAGCATGAACACAGGGACTCTGGTCCCTGCTGACCCCCCTGCCTTCAGAACAGCGTCTGGCACAGCAAAGTGCTGTATGAATATTGCCTGAATTAACACACCACAGACTGGCAGGTTCTGCTGGGGCCACAGACGCTGAGGGCCTGTCTTCCTCCTCGTCCATAAACAATGAACTCCAGGCTCTTCTCCCACTCACGATGCCTCAGCGGCTTCACACATGCTGTCTCCACTCTGACAGAACGCTGCCCAGTAGGCACCAGTACGGCCATCTCACAGACGAGGAAACTGAGGCTCAGAGAGGCACACTAGCAAGGGCCAGAGTTGGGCTTTGGAAACAGGCAGACCCCTCAATGCCATGCTCTTTCCCCTGATGCACAGGGCATGTGAACTGATACAGGCATTACACACATACATTTGTTCAGCCGACGAAGATTTACTAGGTGTCCACTGTGTGCCAGCTGCTGTGCTGGTTGCTGGGGGTACAGAAGCCAGCCTGCCAAGGCCCCTGCATGAAGAAGCTACATTCAATGGGTTGAGGGTGGAGATCTGGTTGTGTGAAGGGCGACGAAGATATGGAAGCCAGCTAACGTCAAGAACACAGGCGGGAGTCGGGGGTGGGGGTGTCGAGGTGGCTGGGGAAGGCAGGTCTGAGTAGGTGGATATTTTTGCTCAGATAAGAATGGAGTCAGCCAAGTGGAGATCTGAGGAACAGCATTCTAGGCAGTGGGAACAGCAGGTGCAAAGGCCTGAGGAAGGAGTAAGCTTGGTGTATTTGAAGAAGGGAAAGAAGGAGAGGAAGAAGGGAAAGAAGGAGAGAAAGAAAGGACTAGTGGGAATGAGAGAGGAGTCTGACAAGCAGTACACTTGAGACACAGAGAGAGAGCGGGGCCTAATGGCCAGAGACCCTCTTCAGGGCCGCCAGTGGACAGAGCCCACCCAGGGGGCTGGAGGTCAGAAGTCTCATCAGGGCACTTGATTAGCATTTCCCAGGATTCCCAAGATAACACACGGTAAGGCTCACATCTGCCTCCAGCTCTTGGGTGTGGGGTGCATGGGGTATGCTCCACCCCGGGGCTGTGACCCACCAGGAGGGCCAGGGTGGATGTGCTCACTCCCCTGACAGCCCTGGCTCTCTGGAGAGGTTGGCAAGGCACTCTTAGGGAGGCAGCTGGGCAGGATGTTACTAGAAAGCTGCAGAGCATCCTAGGAGCCTCAGTGGATCAGAAGAACCTCTTAGGGAGGCAGACTCCTGAGTCTATCATAGCCAGGCAGATTTTCCAGGAGACGATCTGGAACCTGCATTTTTAATGTGCTTCCCTGATGACTCGGATACAGCCAGGGCTGCCACAGTTGTTAAGCTAGGTGACCATGACCCTGGGGAGCTGAGATCCCCACCTGAGACACTAAGTGGGCGTTAGCACCCTTAAGGAACAGCGACAAAGCTGGAGCATGGGTGGGCAGAAGGATGTGATCCAGCTCCACTTCCTGGGCACAGACAGAATGTTCTGGAGCTCAGGAAAAGCCCAGGCCAGCCCACCTCACTTTCAGGCACCCCCACCCAGCTCCTCATAGGAGCCCCCAGGAATGTGGGCAGAGCCCTGCGGGGGTGAGTGAGGTGCCTTCCTCTTCATTCCAGGCCCTCACCACCCTGGCTCTCCGCCATCCACGAGAGCAGGGGAAAGCTGTTAAATTTTACTTTTCCTAAACTTCCTGGGTTTGGGTTCCGCAAGTCCCCGCAGTGAGGGCTCCCCCTCCAAAAAAGCAACTGGCACTGCCTGGAATTCCACTGTGCGCCAGCCCTGAAAAAGGCCCTTTATCCAAATCATCCTGCTGAATTCCACAACAGCCCGATGACAGTAGGTCTACACCCTGATCTGTCCCTAAGGGCCTGGAGGCCCAGAGCAGCTAAGATGCTGCCAAGGTGCCGAAGGGGCAACACCTGGGGCTGAGACCCCGACTCGGGTCCTTCTCCTGGGGGCCCAGCCGAGTTGCAGGGTCTCTGTTTCTCAGAACACTTCACTGATACCAGTCCCTGTCCTTGTCCAGGGTCTCAGGCTGGCCCTGATTTGAGCAGCTTGACTTAGAAAGGGACAAGCTTGTAGCCTGGGGAGGCCAACACACTGTGCACCAACCAACATCTTCTTGGCCTTATTGGGCCTAGGAGGTACCAACAAGGTGGGGAGAAAGTGGCCCAAACTGAAAGAGCCCAAGGACCACGAGAAGTGAGAACTAGTCCCAGCTCTGCTGCTAATAGGCTCTGACCCCGGACCAGCCATTTTCTAGGCCTCTGTTTCTTTCTTTATAAAAAAAAATTGATAATTCCTACTTCTTAAAGATGTTCTAAAGATTAAATAGTGCTATAAACTTACTTAACAATCACTTGTGTAAGGTGTACAATTTATTAGAAGCTGTTCTAAATGCTTTTCAGACATTAACTCATCTACTTTCTCACGACAGCCTTATGATGTTCAGCCTATCCTTATCTCCATTTTACAGATGAGGAGGCACAGAGAGGTGAAGTAACTTGCCCAGGATCACACAGCCAGTCGATAGCAGAGCCAGGACTGGAACCATGGCAGCCTGGCTCCACGGTCTGTGTTCTTAACCATCGTGCTTGCTTCTGCTTATTACGATGCAAATGCATGGTATGCCTCACAGGGTAGGGGCTCAGGAGACATGCCACCCGGTTCGTGTCCCTGCTCCCCTACCCTCCAGCTGTGTGCCCTGAGACGATTTACTTCCCCTCCCTTCAATTTCCTCCATTGTAAAATGGAGTTGATAATGCCTGGCCCCACGGACTCACAGTGAGCATTCAGCTAGGTAAGAAAAGAGGCATGTCATGCAGGCCTGGCACATAGTAGGCCCTGGGTTCCTGGTTCTGAACTTCACTTGGTGTGTGACTCTTAGCAAATCTTTTCCCTCCATCTCTGAGCCCCAGTTTACCCAAGGGTATAGTGACCCAGCTGGCAGACTGGTGTTTCTGAACTCTGGCTGCCTGGGGAACCCCCTGGGAAGCTTTTTAAAAATCTCAGTGCACCGGCCTCCACCCACACCAATGAAGTCAGATCCCCTGGGGTGAGGCCCAGGCCTTGGTATTTATAAAAACACTCGGGTGCATCCAGGGGGCCTCTAAAGTCTGGCCAGCTCAAGATTCTCAACCCTGAACAGGGAGGAGGCGAGAGGAGCAGAGGGCAGAAATGCGGTGGGTGGGCTGGGCCTTGAGACTTTGCCCAGAGGCGCGGTGCCTGCTGGGTGTGGGCCACAGCCCAGGAAGTGGGAGCCCGGGCCAAGCAGAGCCAAGGAGGGTATGTCCCATGTAGGGAGGGTGGGCGCCCAGCTGAGGTCGGAAACCCAAACCTTAGCCCCAGAATGGGGAGCAGTCTGCACCCTGACAGCCCCAGACCACATCGGATGTGGCTGGAGGCTGGATCATCCTGGCTTCCCTGCACATCTGAGGGGAGGCCTAGCCCCTGGGGCCCCGGTGACAGGTGTAGCCCCTTCATCACTCATACTAGCCTGGTTCCGTTTCATTCAAATCAAGCAGCTGTCATGGGCCTGAGTCCAAACCCGCTGCTTTGGGCAGCTGCTGGGAGGGGAAGTGAGCCAAGGACGCGCTCACTGAGGGGAGTGGCATTACTGTGCTACTTGGGGCCCCCTGCTCTGCTCTGCCTCCCTCCCACCTCAGGACTTCCACGAGAGGCTAGTGCAGCCAGCCGGCAGGCTTCCTGGAGGAGACAGTGAGTAAACCGGAAAGGCTTTAATCATCCTGGCAGGAGAGCCGTGGGTTTCTTCCCTCCAGCTTCAACGGTGAGACAAGAGGCTTCCATGCTGTGGTTCCCCCCTCTCCCCGCCCTCCACTATGTGCAGCATTTAGGACAAAGGTTCTGGGGGCTCAAGACCCACACCTATCACTCAGAGGCTTTGTGAACTTAAGCAAGGGACGTCACTTCTCTGAGCCTCATTTCTTCATTTGTAAGGCAGGAAGTTCCTACTGCACAGAGCTGTTGTGGGATTAAGGCAATTTATCTATGCAAAATGCTTGGCCCCATGTCTGGCACATCAGGAGCACAAACAACAGAACAGACGCTGGGCCTGGTGCCTCCTCAACTGTGCACTGGCCTGAACTACCTGGCCGGTGCCTGGCACATAGTAGGAGCTTCATGGATACCTGGTAATCTACCGTTCCTGGCCCTCTCTGAACTGGGGAAGGGAGGGACTGTTGGCCACGTTTTGCTGAGCAAGCAAATAGAGGAACCGAGGATGTAAGAGGCTTTCTCAAGGTCAGGGCAGAGGGAAGGGGCCAGGATGGCGAACAAGACTCCCGCATCCCCCAGTGCTCTCCAGACAACAGCAGCTTTGTCTGGGGAGGGAGAGAAAATTCCTTCTGGAAACCCCTGCAGAGAGGCCCTTCGGGAGGTGGTCAGCAGCAGGACCTGGGCAAGGCCCTGAGGGCTGCTGGAAAAGGGACCAGAACTGGGGCTCAAGTTCTTGTGGGAGCAGCCCTGCCTGCTGGGCCCCACTCGAGAGGCGGCTGGGGCAGGGGGAGCAGAGGGGTCCTTACGCAGGACGGAGATGAAACTGCTCCTGTCAGCCAGGATCCACACCCCGAAGCCCAGGATCACAGCACCCAGGACCTAGAAGGAAAAGGGGGCTGTTACTTGGGGGGCTGGAGAGCAGGTGGGGTGAGAGGGCCCCAACCAGCTGCCCCTGCCACCCAGGCATGGGGACACAGGGGAGCCACCTCCATCCTTGCCCAGCCCAGGGATGTCAGGATGGCCTCAGGCCCCAAACTCTAAGTCCTGGCCAACCCCAGCAATCCAGACAGCAGGGCCATGAGTGGGGAGTCCCTCCTGCCTCCCGTCTCCCCTACCCTAGGCCCATGTGTGGTCAAACTGAGCCTACAGGCTCTGGGATATAGCCTCCTGCCAGGGGCACCCTTCTACTATCTTCCTGCCCTTCCCCAACTTGGGGGCTGGAGCTTCCTAGAGAAGCCAGGCTCGGGGTGGGAAAACCCTCAGTGGACTTATCATCAAAGCCTAACCCAACCATCCTTCATATCTTGGGTCCAAGGCCAGGAGAGGGGACCTTCCTGACCCTCAGGCAGACCAAGGGGCCCCTACTGCATAGCCTGTGCTGTCAGACCTCCTTTTTTAAAAAATATTTTTTAAAAGTTATTTATGCATTTATTTTACAATATCATATTTTTTAAACTGAAGTGTAGTTGATGTACAATATTACATGTTCCAGGTATACAATAGAGTAATTCCCAATTTTGAAAGGTTAAGCTCCCTGTGTAGTTATTATTCTCCATGTTGTACAACACATACTTGTAGCTTATTTTATATTTGATAGCGTGTACCTCTTCATCCTCCACCTCTCTCTTGCCCCCCCCCCACCGCTTCCCTCTCCCCACTGGTAACCACTAGTTCGTTCTCTACGTCTGTGAATCTGGTTCTTTTCTGTTATAGTCACTAGTTTGTTTTTTTTTTTTTTTAGATTCCACATGTAAGTGATATCTTACAGTATTTGTCTTTCTCTGTGTCAGACTCTTCTTAAGAGCCTTTCACACTGGGTTTAACTCAGCCACGTGTCTCTCTGCCTAGACTGCAAGCTCCCCGAGGGCAGGGCTGGGTTGCATGCAGCACTGTGCACCTGGGCACTTACAGTCCCAGGTGCTGCAGACGCAGGCAGTGAGCGAGTTCATGAATCAAACTGTGTAAATGCAAGACTGGAAAAGAAAACAAATGGGAAACGGCTGACATAGGGATTCCCTGCCTCCCTTCCCTCAACCAGGGCGGGTCCACAACCTGAGCCCACCTCCCAGGTGGAAATCTAGCCAAGAGCCACCATCCCATCAAGCCAGCTAAGGCTGAGGAGGGGCCTGCAGTCCGGGCAGAAGCACAGATTCCCCTGAGGGGCCTGGGGTGTAGGGGTCTGCATCACCCCACAAGACTGGCCTTTCCCTGGGGCCTGGCTTAGACCCATCTGGGGACAAACCCACCTTCAGGGTCCCAGCCTGTCACTACCCACGTTTACTACCAGCCCGGGGTTCCTGCCTCAGCCATCATCCATCCCATAACCTCAGGTGCAAGGTCAGTAAGTACTGATAAAGCCCTCAGCCTGGGGTGAGCCCCCCGGGCCCAGAGTCTTGCTCAGCCTGGTCTGCAGTTATTAAAGACCAGAACTGGGCCCCTGGGTAAGGTGAATGTGGCATTTGACTCAGGTGGAAAAATGAAGGGGACACCAAAAAACTCAGTAACCAAAATAAATCAAAGTTTACAGCAATTATTTTTAAGAAACCCAAATTAATTGGGAAAAGAATCCATGGTGAACAAAATATCAAACCTTTAAATAAAGACAGGCTTGGTATTACTGATTTTCCCTTCTGAAAAGGATCAGGGCCCCAGTGTGATGCCGTGTGGGGCTGTTTCTGATCTCACTCGCCTTACCCTGGCCCTGCTTAAAGACAACAGCAGCCAAGAACCAGGAAGATGAAGGCACAGTGATCTCCCCACATTTGTCCCCCACTGTCTCCCAGGAGCTCACCTGTCCTCACCTCTCTTCTTCTCAGATGGGCCCTGTTACTGTCCTCATTTTACAGATGGAGAAACTGAGGTCCTAACCTGGCCCAAGGTCACCCAATTCACCTGTCAGGGGCTCAAAGTCAAGTCTGACTACTTAATCAGGCCAGATGGTGACACATCAGCATCAGGGGTACCTGGGGTCCCTCCCTGGTCTGAGCCTAGAAAGCCAGTCCCTGGGGACAGGAAAGCTACTGAGACCCTGGGAAGGGGAAGGGTCCACCCGTAAGTGGGGGCACCTCAGACCACGCAGCCTGCTGGGAGAAAGGTGGGCCTTACAGGACCTACCATTGGTTCCCAAAGACTCCTGAACCCCTGCCCACCCCAACCTCACACCTCACAAAACAGCTAGCCCATGGTCTGCTCCTGCCACCTCAGACCCATGTGGAGGAGCCCCTGTCTGCACACCTCCTGCACCAACAGGGCAGGACTGCAGGGAGAACCACACTCCTAAACAGAGAAGGGGAGGCAGGGCAGAAAATTCCCTCTGGGCAAATATAATCCCAAATAGAGCAAAATCCCAGGCTGCCCAGCTGAGCCCCTCAGCTGGCCTCCAGGAACCCAGGGAGGAAAGTCCCTGGTGCTGCCTGTTTGGCTCTGTGATCTGATGACACAGCCTGGCCGCCAGGTGTGGCTGCGCCAGCTGTCAGGCCATGGGACAGCCAGGAACGAGGCCAGGTCAGGGGCCAGCCAGAACGGGGGAGGCACCATGACACCCCCTTTCTCTGTGAACTGGACCAGGGCTGTGGTGCACATCCCATATTAACACTCCTCCCCAGACCCACGAGAATCTCCTGACAGGGCTCAGCCAGGAGCCAGGAGCCTCATAGCCAGCGTCCTGCCCCAAGAACGGCCTCAGGGTTTCTTGGGATCTGACAAAAGCTGATGGGGCAATTTTCCCGGGGAGTTTGGGGTCAGGAGGGAGTGGAGGCAAGGATGTACACGTGTACCCGCCTGCATGTGTGAGCACACACAGCAGCCCAGTGGCTCTGCCAAACCACAAGTCCAATCACGTAAGTGCTTCCCTGTGCATGAAACAAAGACCCAGTCCTTCCTGGAAGGCCTGCATGGCCCATGCCCTGGGGAGGCGCACTCTGCCCCTCTCCCCCTAGGCTGGACTTCCACTCTGCTGCCCGGACCCCGCTCTCCCAGCCACAACTCCAGGGAGTGCTTGCTGACTGCCCTGACAAAGCCAAGTGTCTTATTATCTGCTCTCTTAGGGACCATGTCCTTCATTCCAGCACCTAACACAGCTGCAATTTTAACTTCCTTTTGAGTCCTGGATCAAAGCCCACCACTCCCCAGAACGTCAGCCCCACCAAGAGTGCAGAAGCCGTGGCCCTTCTGCCAGTGACTGTCTACCTGGCATCCAGGACGGGGTCTGAATACACAGAGGTTTCAAATCCACGTTTGGTAAATTAGTGATGAGTGGATGAGTGAATGAACAAACACACACACACACACACACACACACACACAGAGTCTCCTCTAACTCTCTCCTTCCCCTGTCACTCTCCTGTGATAAAAGCTCCCCCTCTCCCCAAGTACAGCAGCCTCCCATTCTGATGAGCTACTCTGGCCCCAGGACACAGGGAGTGAACACTTCCTTCTGCCAGCCCCCTGGAGTGGCTGGGAGGAGGCCAAGCAAGACTGGCCCCCGGCGCTCTGGCCGGAGGGAAGCTCTTCCAGGCTCCGGCTCTATAGGGCAGCCTGGGAGCAGGACAGGAAGGAACACCTTGGCCAAAACCATCAACCTCACTCCCTTTCTCTACCAAGTCTCTACCCCATCCCACCCACTGCATGAACGAAGAGGGGGTGTTTGTGCCCCTGAACCCCAAGTCCCACCACCTCCTAGGCTGTAGCCCAGACTCCTCCTTCCAGTTCCTAGAGCCCACGGGATAAAACCATGGGGCTCCCACATCCCCCACCCCATCCTGACCAGCTGGCCTTTTTTAAAAGCTGGGCCCCAGCCCGGGGAGCCAAGCGCCTGCCAGGGAAGGCTTGGCTCTGCTATGTGGGCAGCCGCTTTCCAGAGGCCTGGCCCAGCCAGGAGGGACCTGAACTCCAAGCAGGGAAACCCAGATACCCAGGCCCGGCTGCCATCAGTGGAGGCCCAGAGCGGCAGGGGGGCCTCAGCATGGTCCTTGAGGACGGAGCTGGGGCTGGAGCCAGGGTGGCCAAACAGCAGGGCAGGGCTGTCCCTGTACATGTGTGCCTGCACGTGTGTGCACATGAATGTGCCAGAAACACACTTGGAAGTATCTGTGTGTTGGATTAAAGTTATGAGATTGAGTCTTGGAATTTAGAATGAGTCTTTATTTCCAAACTCTATAATCCTATGTAACTTGTAATGTAAAACCATTTCTTTCCCATAAGCAATTCATGTCTCCTGTAGAAAATTTCAAAACTGCAGAGAAGCAAAAAGAATAAAACCCAAATTCCCAGGAATCCCAATATTAACATTTGAAGGTATTTTCTTCTCCTCTCAAAAATATTCATGTATGTGTACAGTTTAAAAATGGAATCATAAGAAATATCCTATTATAAAATATGATTTTTTAGTAGTATAGGGTGACCCAACACCATGAGAGGCCAAGGCCCCCAGCACCAATCTGGGGCTTTGAGAATCTCTCCCACCACCTACACCCTCACCCCCATCACACACATACACACAGTCACACTCTCACAAATGCATACTCATGCATAATCACATACACACTCACACATCACCATCATCATCATCCTGGCAACTCCAAGGCAGGAGTCCGTCTGTGCCAGACCAGAGAGGAAAATTGAGGCCCCAGGAAAACCAGTTCCAGATGTGCACAGAGCTGACATCTGGGTGGCCCTGTGGCTCGTGACCTGCGGAGACCTGCCAGGGTGGGTCTGGGGAAGGGCGACTGTGTCCTCACCCTGGCCCAGAGCCCAGCCTCCTCTTGCCTACCCTTGGGAGCTCGGGGACATCCCTACAATGTGGATGGGGGTGTGGCGGGGGTAGTTGAGACCTAGAGCTGTAACAGGCAAGTCTTCAGAGTGGGTAGAGGAGGGTGGGGTGTCAGGACAGGATGAGAAAGATTCCAGAGGCTCCCCACAACAACTCCCTGCTGGCCAGCTGGGGGACACCTGGGGCTGTCCTCTCCCCATGCCCACCTCCAGCCCTGACAGCCCGGTGGCCTCAGCACTCCAGGAGACAGGGAGCCTGGGCGAGGAGTCCAGTGTACCGCCGCCAAGCCACTGGGAACCCTGGGAATCTCCCCACTGCCCCCACCTGGTTCCATTTTGAACAGTGCATCCTCAGCCCCACCAGCCACATCCCACCACCATCCCTAGGCCTGGAGGGTCTCAGGCTGGGATGGCCCAGGAAAGAGAGTCTCTGTTGGAGGCAGCTGGGTGGCCAAGGTCATACTTACAAAGAAGAGCAAGTTGAAGAGGAAGAGAAAGTATTTGGTGACTTTGATACAGGCTGACCCCATCCTGCCGGTCGTGGAGCTCCCTGGAGAGAAGACAGAAGGCAGGTAGGTCAGTGCAAGGTGGGACCTGGCCAGGGTCAGGGAAGAGATCTGCTGGCCCCACATCATCCCAGGTCACCCTCCCAACAACCTCATGAGGTAGGCACCAACATCAGGTCCTGTTTTAGGGACCCTGAGGCCCAGAGATGTTAGATTACTGACCCAAAGTCATACAGTGGGGTGTGGGCTGCACTTAGGGTCTAGGTCAGCCACTCCACTAGGGCAGGGCCTGGAGAGAAATAATGGAGACCCTCAGCCTCCCTGAGGCCAGACAACCCAGGAATGACCATGGCCAGCCCTCAGAACTTGTGGGACCACGGAAGCCAGAGTAGGCAGCTGGGGCCGAGACAGTTGGCCTGGGACAGCTGCGTGGGCAGAGCTGGGCTCAGGGGAGGGGGAAGCAGGCACCAGACCCCGTCAGGTTCCCACCGCCCTGTGGAGGTTAGGGGACAGTGGGAGGGAGAAGCAGGCCGCAGAGCAGAGGGAGCAGAGGGCCCGAGGCAGGGCTTCACCCTTCTTCCTCTTGCAAGGGTGAAAGGCAGTCCTAAGTCTCATGACCTACCTCTGTCCATACAGAGGTTCCCCCCCCACCACTTCTCTGGGCAGAAAAACAGTCTCCTAACATCTTGGCCAAGTGGGAGCTCGGCTTCAACTTTCTACACCTCCAGTGACCGGGGGAGAGGGGTTAATGGGGAGATTTGAGCACAAAGTGAAGCAAAACTGTCCAAACAGGGAAAAAAAAGATTGTCTGGGTGGTAGGGAGCGCCCTGTCACAAGTGGCATGGAAGCAAAGTCTAAATAGACTTATGGGGAATTCAAGAGCTACATGGGGAGATTAGACTGAACGCTTTTCCAGGCTACCAGGGTCCAAAGCCTGGGTCAGAGAAATATGGGGACAGCAGTGACTCAGAGCTAGGGAAGTCCAGCCTCAGCAACTCCACCTGGGGCCTCCCCCAGACCCAGAGGGGGAGAACACAAGGGCTCCCCCGTGTCAGGAGAACCGAGATCTGAGATCCCCAACCCAGGCCTGCCCCAGTAAGGCCTGCTGGGGACGGTCCACATGAAGGAGAGCTATTGTTTCCTCTCTCCCCTCCCAGCCAGCGCCTGACAACCACAGAACAAAACAGCAGGAGAGAAAAGATTTTCTCACCAAGGGCAGCATGTTTTTCTTTCCTTCCACTGGCCTGCTTGAGTCTCCCCTGAGTAAGAGGGGCTGCCCCAGGCTCAGTCCCAAGCAGCCTATAGATAAGTCATCACTTCACCAGAAGAACGCCATCACTACGTGCGAGTGGAGCGGCAGGAGCAGTGGTGCTGACCGCATTCTTGTGAAATTGGAGAAGTGTGGAACCAGTCCTTTGGCAACGGATGCTGGCCTGCACTGTTGCACAGTTCTAGAGAGTCCGGGAAGGGAGTTTCTCCACTTTCCGGCTCCCACAACCTCTGCTCTGGCTGGGTCTCCAGGGCCACCTGGCAGCGTTGGGGGTGTTCCAAAGGGACAGTTTTTAGACAAGAGTGGAAAGCTGGCCTCCTCATAATCAGCACCTATTCTGGGTGGCCATTGGCATCTGTCCTTCCCTTTAATCCTCACGACTTGCCCAGAAGGTGAGGGGGTCCTCCTGTCTCAGGGAGCAGGATGGGTCGGGCTCAGAAAGGGGCAGTCACTTGCCCAAGTTACACAGCTCGCTAAGCAGTGGTAGCTCCGCTGCCCAAGATCCTTCCACTGTGAGTGCTACCTTCCGAGGAGTGGCCATGACTGCGATAAGGGGTCTTTGGGGATGGGGAGGATTCCGTCGTCCAAGTAGGTGGTGAGCACCAAGGTCACTGCTCATTCAAAGGAGCTCTGGTTTGGCTGCTGGGCTGGTATCCCCAATATTCCCCAGGCAACCTCTTGTCACTCACACAGATTGTGCTAGGAGTTGGGCAAAGCCTTTCAGCATCTTATGAACAAACTCAGGCCCAGAGGGGTGAAGGAGCTTGACCAAAGTCACGGGTACATGGACCAGCAAGAACAGAACCCAGGCTGCCTGGCCCCTTAGGTCACCCCATCGTCTCTGGGAGGCAGCTGGGTGGGTTCAGGTGCTGAAATAGCCCATGACTGGCAGGTAGGTTGGCCAATAGGGGCAGGCCCAGAGACTACCTGGGAATGACCCTACGGAGGAGAAGGGGCTGAGAATCAGAGCTCAGAGTGGGCGGCTCCTGTTGGCCAAGATCCAGGATCCAATTTCCTTCTGCCTGACAAGTGTAGACATTTCCCTCTCGCAGCAACAGGGAGCAGGAGATGAACACATTCTCCACACTCGGCAGAAGATGGGCAGTTCCCTGGAGGGCAGGGCGTCAGCTAAGGCTGGGGACATGCCCAGGTGGCCCCGTGATGGAGGGGCATCAACTTCAGGAAGCCCACAACCACCACCAAGCCCCAAGGAGACCCCCAGATTGCATTCAGAGGGCCTGGGGTTATACCAGCTCTGCTCGCCCACGCTGAGGGGTCTGATCCTCAGCTTCTTCATCAATGAGATAAGAATAAGGGTTGGCATAGGGCAGGAATTGGCCAACTAGGGCCTATGGACCAAATCCAACCCACCACCAATATTTTGTACAGCTTGCCAGCTAAGAACAGATTTTACATTTTTTAATAGTTGGGAAAAAATAAAAAGAATATTTTGTAACACATAAAATTCAAATAAATAAATAAAGTTGAATTGGCACCAGCCACGCCCACGGTTTATGTACTGTCCACTGCGGCTACCACAGGCCATGGTGGAGCAGGGCAGCTGTGACAGAGACCGCTGGCCCACAAAGCCAAAAACATTTATTACCTGGCCATGGATGGAGAAAGTTTGCCAGTCCCTGGTGCCAGGGACCAGATGGTGTACACACAAGTGTCTGTAAGAAGCAGCAAGATTAGAGCTGTCCTTAGCTTGGGATCTCAAGGGAGAGTGAGCTGAGTGGCAAGAACTGAACAGAAGGAACTGAATAGTCAGGAGGGAGAAGATACAGACAAGGGTTCAGTTCCTAGCTCTGCCAATGCAGGGCCACAGAGAAAAGACTTCGGGGCCTCGCTTCCCGATTGAACCCCATGTTATAAAGAAAAGTGAGGTTGGCGCCTGGCATGGTCGGGCTTGATGAGCTGGAGCTGGGTAAGCCTCTGTACGAGCACTTGTGGAAGAAGCGAGGGGTGAGTGTTTCATTTGCAGATGAAATTAAACAGAATGTCTCCCAGTGTTATGCTTTCCTGTCTACACTTTCTGTAAACACTAGAAGGTCTGCCCATGCTCTCCTAAGAGGAGGTCTTGACAGCCACAAAACAAAGTTATGAGATGCAAGCACATCTTCTTTGGAAAATTCTGGAATAATCACCCACAGCTGTGTGAGCAGTAGGAAGGAGGTGCTGATTTTATATTACACTTTATAACTGGTAGACTGACCATTTATGTCTAAGCAACTACAATTTAAATTGACCAAATATATAATGTTATGCCAAATCAGCTTGTACAATGAAATTATTATGCTACTAATATTTTACTAACTCCTGCTCATCCTTCAATACTCACCTCAAACATCTACCTCCCCCAGGGAACCCCCTACTCCAGTCATCCTTGTCACAACAGCGAGTGCCACACCCTCCCCGCCAACACACATGCTGGTTCAGGGCACTCCTCTGCTTCCTTCCAATCGCGCTGGATACTGGAGCAGCTCCCACCACAGGCTCTGGCATCAGACTGCCTGGGTTTGAATGTTGTTCTATCACCTCTTAGCTGTGTGACCTTGGACAGGTGACTTAACCTCTCTGACCCTCACCTTACTCATTTGTGAGAAGACAAAAATAAAACTTATTTGGCAGATTTGCCCAGAGATTAAATTAAATAATATGGGTTAATGCCTGGCAGAAGGTAGGCTTTCAACAAATCAAGGTTACTATTATAACATGTAATGCTGTACAGTAATTTTTCACTCATTTGTCCGTCTCCCCCTGTGGACTGCAATACCTTGAAATGAAAGATTGTGTAGTATTTATGAGGTCAAAGTAGACTCCCAACAAATTTTGCCGAATGAAAGACTGGATGGATAGAGGGAGGGAAGATGGGAAGAAGGATGCAGGGATAGATGCATGAATGGATGGATAGATGGATGGATGGAAGGATGGAGGGAGGGACGGATGAGCAGATGGACATAGGGATAGATGGGCGATGGAAGGATGGATGGAGGGAAGGAGGGATGGATGGATGGATGGATGAGTAGATAAAGGGATGTAGGGATGGATGGAGAGGTGAAGGGGAGGGGGAGGAACTTTCGCCTAGAATGCCAGGAGGTGCTCAGATGCTTTCAGATGCTCAGCCATTTGAAGGAAGTCTGAGATCCACTGTCCCTGAGTCAGCGGAGACTCATTTTCAGTCCTCTTCTGTCCTTCCCCAAAGGGTAGGGTATGGAATGTGTAGGGTAAGCACTCAGAAGCAACCAACTGCCAAGACTCCCTCACTTTCCCCAGAGCCCCGGAGCTTAGAAGGTAGGACTAGGGAGGAACACGTGTCTTCAAGAGAACCCCATCTCTACGATGGGCCCCTGTGAGTTCACACCTGTGGAGTAGGAGGTTTGATTTATCCCTCACCTGAGGATGGGGAGGAGCCCTCAAGTCTCACCCTAGAACCTGGAAGTCCCCTGATAGCCTTGGGGAAGCAAGCAGTGCAGCTATGCGGCACCTCTAGACCCAGAATCAGAAGTTCAGGCTTAGCACCTGCTCTACTTAGCACCTAGGACCAGTGACTGCCCCCCTCCCCCAGGCCTGCCTCCTCAAAAGTCAAATGAAAGGCTGAGACCAAGAGCAGTGTTTGCCAGAGTAGTTCTTCCAAATACAAGTCCTAGAACACATGCCATTAAGAACAAGCCTTTACTATCACTGGGTCTGCGGAGCGTCAGTTCTCCCCAAGACTCACTGTACATTAGGCTATTAGCGCTTCCAAGACACCCACAGTAAACACTGCTGACTTAAAAGCATTTTTCACTCAACAGCCCTAACACCACATGGAATACATCTTAGGAAACGCTAAGCCAAATGCTCCTGAAGGTCCCCTGGGAGCCGGGTCTCTGGGACTCAGAGCTGCAGGATTCAGAGGAGGGAGGAGATGGATGGTCCTTCGACCACTAGCTGGCTCAGACCCGACACCCAAAAGCCACGCTCGGGGCTCTTCCTCATTCTCCTCATCCCACAGCCCAAATGCATCTCCTCCGATCCACCACCTCTCCCAGCCCCATGCCTCACCTCCCACCTGGACCCATGCAACTCCCTGGCTGGTCATGGGTTCCACTCCTGCCTTTCTCAACCCGTTATTCACACTGCAGGAAGGGCTTTTTGAAAAATGTAAACTAGATCTTGTCACTCCCCTGCCTGCAACCCTCCAATGGTGATGGAGCCAACATGCTTGCTATAAAATCCAGGCTCTTATGTGGCTGGCATGGCCCTGCCCATTTTGCCTGGCTTCCCCTGGGTCTTTAGCACCTCCATCTTCCCCATCACACATTCATTCCTAAGGCCACAAAGGCCGCTCTTTCCAGTTGTTCCATATACCAGACCCTTGCCCACCTGAGTGCCTTTGTCCTTGCTGTTCTTCTGCCAGGAGCTTTTCCCCCAAAGCCCCCAGCTGGCTCCTTCCCTCCCCGTAGGCAGGCTGTTATTCCTCCCAGATGCCCTCCCTGAATACCCGATCTACACAGCAGACCTCCAGTCCAGCTGTGCACTAGAATCACAACATGCCAATGTGCAGGCCCCTGTCCCTACCCCGATCAAGCCATCAGACCCTTATAGGGGCAGGGAGGGCTCCCCTGGTGACTCTAGAGACCAGCAGCTTCAACATCTGGGCCTATACACGGCCCTGCTCACTGCAGTCATCTTATTGGTCCCCTAGTGTGCCCAGAGCCCAGTTAGAATATGGTTCCTCATGGGACGGGCTGTGTCTGTCTCATTCGCCCTGTACGCCAGAGCCTAGAACTGTGCCTATCACATAGTAAGCACTCACTGTGTATCTGCAGGAAGAAGGAAAGGAAAGGGGGAGGGTCTGAGGAGGTCAGGAAAGGTTTCTTAGAGGAGACAAGACAAACTGCTTTGATCTTGCAATGGGAAGTTTCTGGTCCTTAGAAATACCATTGTTGGCTTGTGTGGATGGGGTTGCTTCCTCCAAGAGTAGATTTTAATCCCCTTTGGGTCGGAAAAGGCTGATGGAAGCTGTAAGCCCTCTCCCTAGAAAGATGTACGCAGATCGGCAGGCACATGTTTTCATTCGGTTTCAGGGGGTCACTAACCCTGGAAAGCCAGGAGGTCCTTACTTTCCCCATCTCCCGATTGCTTTAGAGCAGTGGCCCCCAGTCTTGGCAGTACGTTAGAATTAGCCCAGGAGCTCGAAAGCTTGTAGGAAGGACCACATCTGTTGACCTCATCAGCCATACTGAAGGAACACCCTTGCTGGTGCCTGCCCTGAGATTCTGATTTAATTGGTCTGGGGTGAAGCCTCAGCATCAGGGTTTTTTTTTTTTTAAGTTTTCCAGGGACTTCTTCTTTTTAAAAATAATTTGAAAGCTTTATTTCTCCCCACAATTAGCAGATGGATTTCATGTTAGTTCAACCAGAAGTTTTCTTCCTATAGTTGCTGTAAGCTTTCCAGGGAATTCTAATGAGTTGAGACCCCAGCAGGGCCTGGTCCCTCTGGTCTGAGTGGGATGCAGGCAGGTCTGGGGCCCCTGGTACAGCAGGTCCTGGATGGGGAGTATCTCATATGAACCTCCCTGTACCTCCGCTCCACCCTGCACTTCCTGGAGGCACATTCCTGGGGTCATTGACCCTAGAGCAATATCCGCCATACAGAAGAAGACTTCTGAGATCCTTGCATTTCTCAGAGGGGTCAGAGAGAGCACGAGCCCACAGACGACGCAGCAAGATCGGGGCTGAGCACGCAGTGGAGGACTTGGAGATTCCTGGTCCAGAGCTCGTTTCTTTCCATCTGCTGCTCTGCCCCAGCTCACCAGGCCTTCTGCATAGAAATTTAAGGGGAACTGGACTCAGAGGCACACAGCAGCCCTTGGTTCCCACCTATCAGCCACATAACCTGGGGAAATGCTGCAGAGCTGCCTCCCACCCACCCCACATGGGTGTGAAGGTGAACTGTAATCCACGCTGGCTCGCACTCTCCCTGCCCGAAGATGCCTCATCTGCTACATCTTATCAGCTGTGTGTGGCCTTGGGCAATTACCTCAGCCCTGTGCCTCAGCTTTCCCACCTGCAAAATGGACTTAATAATGGGTTATGGTGAGGCTGACATGAGTCAGTATTTATAAAGTGCCTGGCACCTAGTAAGTGTCAAATAAAAGTCACCAATTACGATAATGATGATTATCATCCAGAGGTTGTTGATTTCCTGACCAACAGTCCGAAGCCCTGTAGGGCACTTGCCTCTAGATATTTGCCTGGTCTGGAGGCCTCTGCTGCTCTCAGGCAAGGGGGACGGGGTGAAGCAGGGCGGGGCTGGGCCACTAAGGAAGAAGGGCCTCTGCCCTCCACAGGGGCAGGGCCTCTGTCTCCAAGCCTCTCGGCTGTGCCTTAGGGGCCTGCCTGAGGCCTGGCCGTCCAGCCAGTTTGGTGAGTTGGACAACTAATCCCGTGGGAGCTCAGTCAGTCTGCTTGGACAGAAAATAGAATGAGAGCCTGGCCGGGCTGTTGTGCTCTGCAAGGCCGCCCGTCAGGAGGCGCTCCACCTGCAAGCTGGTTGGTGGCCACCCGGCTCTGGACTTTGTCCTGACTGCCCATGAAGAGAGGCTGGTCACAGGCAGTTGTGTTTGTTTTCACGTGTGACAGGTGATGTGCTTCCTGAAACCCGTACTGACTCCAGGGGCTGGCTTTTTGACCTCCCTACTATCTTATTTTTCAATCTCTGGTCTTACCTTTCCTCTTGTTAAAACAGAAAAATAAAAATAAAAAGCTGTTACCCTGAGCAACCGGAAGAAATCAGGAGGCTACAAAACATGATTAGAATCTCACATTTCCTTTAAGACTTAGATTTGAATCCCAGCGCTGCGGTGTGACCTTGAGCAAGGGAGTTACTAAACCTCTCAGCCCAGAGTCTCATCTCTACCACAGGGATACTGGCAGGATGCTCTGTCTCACAGGGTTGTTGGAGGGCTGTGATAAAGCATGTAAAGATTTTGGGGGCACTGTCAGTTTCTTACAACACAAGTGAGCAAACCCCATCACCAGCACCATCATGGGCTGGAAGAAACACGTTAGGATCAGACCTTCTCAGGAATCCCAGGATTTCAGCGCACAAGGCCTCCTATTTGTCTTACAGAAGCTGAACTGGAGGAGCCATAAACAGCTCCTGTCACAAGATCCCATGAGCAGTGTAGTGACAACACTTTTTGGTTTGTATCATGCCATCCCCACTGTCTCTCATTTAATCTCTATAACAATGCTGCCCCCGCCACGGAGATACTATTATCCCCATTTAACAGATGAAGAAACTGAGACTCCGGTTCAGTGACTTGCCTAAGGTCTGACTTGAGACCAGAGCTCCTTTTGCTTCACCTGCTGCCAATTCAATGAGGTAGATGGTAGAGCCCACCCACCCCACCCTTCCGCACCTCTGCATGCCTGCCTGACTCCCTATCCTGCCCTAGCTCTGAGAACTGACTCTTGGCTTCCTGTCAGGAAGGAAAAGATCAGCCCTACCAATCCTGGCCAGGGTGTTCCTTCAGTATGGCTGATGAGGCCAACAGATGTGGTCTTTCCTACAAGGCTTTGCTCTGAAACCCAAGCAATGAGACCAGAGGGCCTTCAGCATAAAGAAGGGGCCACTCTGATGGAGGGTGCCACATGGAAAAGAGCAGACACTACAAACCTTCCAGCCTCCCCACCTGGCCCAGTGCAGCCAAAGACTCAAGTTGAGGCTGAGCCATAGCCTTGGACCTCCCCCTCTCCATGGCTTCTTTTCCTGATTGCTTTTTGCAGGCTGCTTGGGCCCCATGCAAGCCCTACTCTCTCCCCACACTAGGTTCTAAGCCTCATGCATTCAGATTCACATTACTAGAAAGGCTTTTGACATCACCGACTTAGTTCCCATTTCTCAGATGAAGAGACTGAGACCCAGAAAGGACCATGAATCCCTACCCTTCTGGGGAGTATGTGTGTGTGCAGTGTACACAGAGCAGGGAGGGAATTGGTTAGAGCCATCAGTGCTTCCCAACCTGTTTCACATCATGATACATGTAGAGAAGTATACATATTTGTCCAGCAGTCTGGGGTGGACAGACAGGACTGTGCCTGGTCTGAGGTGACCCACCCAGGGCTCTGTTCCCAAGGACTAAGGTGATAACCAATCATCTCAACACATCTGTAACTCATTTGGGCACATCAGTTGGGAAGCCCTGAATTAGAGGGATATTTAGGACTATATGAGAGGCTGCCCAGGAGCCCCAGAGTCTAGGGACCCTAACAATAGGACCCAGATTCCCAGATGGGCTCTAAGGAGTCAGTTACCTTCTGAGGACCCCTCCCCAGCCCCATGGTGGGAGGGAAAATAATGAACCAGGTCATAGTGTGGACTTTGAATTGAGAGAGACCTCGATTCCAATCCCATTTCACAGAACTGTGTGATCTCTGGCAAGCTGCCTACCACCCTGAGCCTCAGTGTCCTTATCTGTGAAATGGGGATATCAAGCCTTGTCCAGGAAGGTGACAGAATCAGCTTGTCAAAACTTAGGAAGCAAGCATGACAGGCAGGAGTCTCTGGGAGGAGGTCTTGTTAGGCAAAGAGTTCCCTCCTTACATGGCAGGAGGAGGGTATGCATAGATTGACCCTTGAGATGTGGGACACAAACTGCCCCAGGAAGGTTACTGTCACCCGTGAACTTGAAACATGTCAGGCAGAGGGAGGCCTGATGAAATGAATGTTTATAAAAGCATCCCCATAGGAGCGATGTTTTGCTAATCTTATCTCATTTAATCCCTACCACCCTGCCAGGTGGAGAACATGGCTCCATCATCCTCCTTTTATAAGGAGGGTTTCTGGGGCTCAGGAAGGGGGTGGTCACACAGAGGACAGTGGTCCAGCTGTCCTCTGTGCTCCAGACCACGAAGCATTCTCACGTGGGGTCAGGAAAGCCCAGCATCAAAGCGCATGGAATTGGAGCAACCAGGAGCGGGGCCAGGTGTCTGTAGACACAACAAACACATGGGCACTTCGGAACGCTTACCCTACACCAGCCAGCTGGGACAGTGGTGGATGCAGAGAGCCAGGCTGAAGGGGATGTGAGTGAACCCAGGCCTAACCCTCAGAGGCAACCTCAAAGGGGGCAGCACGCTTCTCCCCAGAATGGCTCATGGGTCAGAAGGCCTGAAGGGCTGCCTTCCCAGGGGCTCCCAGTGGCCATCTCTGTTTCATTTCCATCCTGAGCCCATGCAGTTCATTAAACCCCCACTCTGATGGGCCCCGAGCTGGACACAGAAAGTGAGGGGAATGAAACCCATCCCCGCCCTCAGGAAGTCCTGTCTGAAGGAGAACAGACATATATAAAAACGAGCGGTTACACACCAGGGTCATCACAAAGCTGCACGGTGATCCCACCCAGCCTCCTGCGCTCCCTCTGCGGGATAGGACGGGCTCTTTAGAACGTAGCCTACAGTATTCAATAATAACAGAAGCTAACATTTTTGCAGTTACCATTTGCCAGACTTTGTGCTAAGTGCTTCACACGGCTCAGCTTATCCTTGCAATGACCTTATGAGGTAAGCACTGTTTTTAACCCCATTTTACAGTTGAAGAAACTGAGACGCAGGGTGGCGGAGGGACCTGCCCAAGGTTACACAGATCATAGAGCTGGGAATTGAACCCCAACAGCCTGACCCGGAGCCTCTGTGCGTTACTGTCATGCTGCGCTGCCTGCAGGACTGAGGTTACAAATAATAGGTGACTAAATAAACTCGCCAAGGCCCAACTGACATCAATTGGGTTTCACAGCCCAGCCTCCAAACCCAACCAATTGAAGACACTCTGGAGAGTCACTAGGCACCAGGGACCAGCTCACACACCCATCTCAGGGCCTGGCCACCTGGGGGCAGGCGTCTAACAAAGGGTTAACCTCTCAGTCAGGGCTGTGGTTCCTAAGGGATGAAGGCTGGGTGCTGAGTGTGGGGAGGCTGGGCACTGGGTGTGGGCCCTTGGCAGGGTGATTAGGGAGAAGGAGGGGGACTCTAATCAGGGACCTCACATGGCAGCAGTCATAGCACACCCTCCTCAGGCGCTGGGCCCAGGAAGGAAGACGTGGAGCAGACGAGCTGCCACCTCCTCCAAGCAGCCTTCCCAGAGCATTCTCCTGCACAGATGCTCACAGAGCACCAGCTGGCAGCCCTAAATATTTCCGGATGAGTAGTTACGGTGGGTGTGGGACTCATGTGGGTTCAAACCCTGGCTCTGACCACCCCTCACTGCCACTTAGCTTTTCTGAGCCTCAGTTACCTCACTTGTAAAATGGGCTAATCCTTCCTACATCCAGGCTGTAGCACTCAGCACCTTCTCAGGCCTAAGAGCTATTTTGGCTTTAGGGATATTTGACGGAAGAGAGACAGAGAAAGAAAGGGAGGCGAGTGAGACACAGTAAAGGCCACGTGCTGCACACACAGGTACCAGGATGCCCTCTCTCATGGGTCCTGGGGGAAAACACAGAGGAGATGGGGGAAGGGAGGAGGGCAGGGGCAGGTCTCTAACGCCAGGAATTTGGAGGTGGAGGGTTGGGGTGGAAGGGGGTCTTCCACCTGAGACCCCGCTAGAGGCCACTCAGCCCAGGGGTAGAAAAGAGCAGGGCAGGGCCTCTGGGGCCTCCCCTTCCCCGCCATCCTTCAGTCCCTCCTCCTCGCTTGTCCCCTCCCTTCTGTATATGTCCCTCTCTCTGTCAGAGGACTCCTCTGAGCCTTCCCCTCTGCCGGTCTCCCCCTGTTTCTGAGACCAGCGCTCAAGTCTCTCCCTCTCCCCATGTCCCGAGGGCCTCTAAGCATCCAGAGTGTCCAAGGCACTCACCCTGGACAAGGCCCTGGGCACCTTGTTCCAGGGAGGAGCAGTCCAGGGGGACCCGTTTCTACAGTCAACTGCAGGGATCCAGGCCCTCCGAGGCTGTGAAGAAGGGCTGTACCTCCCACAGGGCAGGCAGAGCCCAAGCCCCCAGTTCCCAGAAAAGGGGGGAGGTGGCCATTTAAGCCTGGCCTGGCAACCCAGACACCTGGAAGCTGGGGCAGGAAATTGGGCAACAGGAGCTCAGCACAGCCTGTCTGGGCTCCCGGTTCAGGGCTCTCGGGCCTCTTGGGTCCTCTGGGCTGGCTGAGGAGCGGGGCCTGGGTAGACTGGACTCAGCCAGGGTGGTCTTGGGCGTTAGCACCTGCTAGACCCTCCAGAGATGCTCTGGCTTCAGAAGTGCTTGGAGGGTGGGCAGAGGAAGACTGGTGGGGGAGGGAGTATTGGTCGGGAGGGAGGTGAAAAGAGAGGCAGGGAAGAGCGGGGAGGGGAGAGAGAGAGGCAGAGGCAGAGATAGGGAAAGACAGAGAATGGAAAGGTGAGAAGGACAGACAGATCACAGGTGGTGGGAGCCCCCCCTGCAGCCAGGGCTCCAATCCACAGACCCGCTCTGGTCTCCATGGGAAGCCCCCAGGGAAGCCTAAGGCAAAATCCAACCAGGAGCGCAGGCCTTGCTGGCCCAGGCAGGACCTCACCCTGGCTTCCAGCCCAGCTCTGCCTCCCAGACTACTGCACATGCCCACCCTCACCCTCTACTGTAGCCAAGAGCCTTGCCTCTCCTTATAGCCTCCTGGATGGACCAGCCGCCCTCTAGGTCTTACCCACACTGCCCTCCCCCAACCAGCCATAAACCATGGCCCATCCCCTCCCCAGCCCATTCTTCTCAGCCGTGGCCTCCCTCAGATTCTGGGAGCGCCAGGTGGTACCTGGACAGAACCCCCCAACACACACACATATCTCGTGGGGATTCCTGAGCAGGCTGGGTCTTTATCACCAGAAAGGGTGCTGAAGCCATTCACGGGCCCCAGGGGAGCTGAGGAGGGAGAGGGACTGGACCACAGCCAACATCACCTAAGCCAGAATGAGCACCCAGGTCCCAGATGGCCCCATGGAATTCCCCCAGCTACAGCCCTCAGAGCCCTGGGGAGGAAAGGCAAAAGCCCAGCCAGTTCCATACTATCTCACTCCTCCTCTGCAAACTTCAGCTTCCCTGTCTCTGCAGTGGGGATGCTCCCTCTGCCAGCCCCTAAAGTGGGGTCCTGCCACCCCAATCCTGGAGACAGAGGACTCCGCCGCCTCACCTCTCAACCTATGTCCTGCCCCCAATTCCAGGAGCACACCTGTCAAATTTTAGCCAAGAATTTGAGCACCCACTGAGATGAGCACCCACGGGGGATGAATAGAGAGGTTATGAGTCCCCACTGCGGACCTTGAAAAGTCTTTTTCGCTCTGGGATAACAACAGTCCATTCCTACCTACAGGGAAGTGTGAGCTTTGAGGACTGAAAACGCTCAAGCACAATAAAGAGAAGTATGGTGATTATTATCATCGTGAGAAGGTTCCGGGCCACATGGAGTTGGGAGGAGGGGGTGCACAGACAGACAGAAAGGGAAAGGAAAAGTGCTTGAGACTACTGGAAGGGGTCTGTGCCCCCAGTGAGCCTCAGGGGCCAGGCCTGGGGTTCCAGTTCTCAGCACAGGGACCTCTGGTGACACCACCTCGATCTCTGTCAGGCAGGACTTCGGACCTGGGCTGGCTCCCCTGGCTGCACAGGAAGAAAGGAGCCCAGAGAGATGGTGACACAGCACACCAGGCCCAGAGGCAAAAGCACACCAGCCTGCTGAGCCTCCCGATGTCCGGAGGGAAAGGGGACTGTATGCGTTGCAGTAGGAAAGCAGGTATGTAAATGGACTGAGTGTGACTGGACTCAACAGGACAGGGCCCTCAGCACTTTGCCTAGATCCCCCCACCCTCTACTCCTTCAGCTCTCCCAGGAAGCTCCGTGTGATCCTGAGCACGTGGGCCATATGCGTATGCCCCTTCCACAGATCGGGAAACTGAGGCTCAGGGAGATACCGAGCCAGGGTCACAACGTGGAACTGGCAGAGGCTGTCTGGAGCTGATTCTGTCCCTCTGCCCAATCCTCCCCGTTATCTGCCCAGAACACCCACTCGCTAGAGCAGATAGAGTTCAGGCCTTAGACCGAGGCTCAAGCAGACACCCATCCCTGCTTGAGGGGTTGGGTGGGTGGAGGGGGAATGAAATCCAAGCTGACTGCAGGCAAGGGGAGGAATGGGCACTACCTGAGGGCCTCGAACCCACCAGCCATCAGCTCCTCACACAAGCTTCACGGCGGTCAGTGAGGAAAGTAGCTTTATTTTTAGAAAGAAGCCAGCGGTCACAGAAGAGAAGTAACCCTCTCAGGGTGGGAAGGTATGAGAGTCACAGGTCTGAGGCTGACCTTCAGGGGCTCAGCTGTTCCCAGCCCACACAGACCCAGCATCCTGAGCCCTGCCGGCCTGGCAGACCCCCAGGGGCCTGGGCCCACAGCAGCCCCCGTCCCTGCTCTCCTTGGTGAGTTAACTAACTGTGTCAGCTAGTTCACCCGCTGGACAGAACCCGAGACAGCTGAGTTGGCTTGGCCACAGCACCAAGGTTTCCAAGAGGGAAGAAAGTGGCTGGAGCTGGGTCTGGAAGGATGAGAAAGACTCAGATCAGGAGACAAGGGAGGAGGTGAGGGTACAGGCAGAACAACAGGGCAGGGGCACCGACGCCTGAAAGTCTGGAAAATTCTGTACCATGCATTTGGAAGGCAGGCACAGTCCTCAGGGGAACCAGGGGCTGAGGTGGAGGGTGACCTGGGCCAGATCCCACCTCCCCCCACCACCAGGAACTTCAAATGCCCTGGCCTGGGAAGGAGCCAGTAATAGGGACAGACTGGACCACCCTATCTTCCCTCCCCAGAGGGAGGATTTCTGGCTAGCCTTTCCTGGAGTCCTGGGCCCCTGGCACCCAAGAGCCACTAGTCCAACTAAGAGTCCCAATTCTGAGCTGAGAAGAAAGAGGAGCCCAGAGTTCTCCCTCCTTACTTAGGATGCAGCTTTTGGTGATGAACCAAGCTCAGGATGGCGAGCGAAGACAACACGGGTTCAAGTCCTGCCTCTAGCCCCTCCTTAGCTGTAGGATCCTGAGCATGTCACTCGCAGCCTCTGTCATCTGTAAAGTGGGCTCAGTAATAATACCTTCCTTGTCTGTTTCACAAGTAGGCTTGCAGGACTAAGGCTGTGAGAAAATGTCCACTGCTAAAAGCTATAAAGCGTAAGATATCATTATGAGAAATGAGGGCTTGGGGGACCTGTGTGAGTCAGGATCACACAGCCAGGTGGCAGCCAAGCATGATCTAAACTGAGTCTCTTGTTGGCTAGGCCAGGGCCCTCCTCCCACTGCAAGACCCTGAATCCCAGGGGAGCCCCGCCCCTTGGGCTGGCCCTCTTTGAGTGAGTGGTGGATGGAGCACAGTTTGTCTTCCCCACATCCCAGCTCCTTTGGTCCAGGATCCATTGCGACTCCAGACCCAGGGATGCCCGGACATGGAGTTTGGGATTAAAAGCCCAGCTCTGCCCTCCTTCAGCTGTGACCTTGGGCAAGTCGTTTCAGCTCCAGGAGCCTCCGTTTCCTTATCTGTAAGTGGGAGGTGATGATAACCTCTCCTGGCGAAGGCGCTGGGAAGAGGATGACTTGACATCATGGTTGCACAGTGCCCGGGGCTGGGCCTGGCACACATCAGATGCTCGACAGGTGAGGGTTCTCTTCTTTCCCTCTGCTGTGCCTGCCAGATAGCACCCAGGCTTAACTGGGAAAAGTTTCCAGCCTCCCGGAAAACTGGCTCAGAACAATGACCAGGAACATAAACTGGCTGGAGAACACTAGATCCTGGAAGATCAGGTTACTGAATGGTTAATGGAAGTAAAAAGTAGAGCAAGACCCTGGCTCAGAGACAGTGTAGGGGAACCTGCCATCCCAGCCCCCTCACTTGGAGTCCCCTGGGCAGGCACAGTGTTCAGGGAACCTCTGATCCTGCACCACACCTGCATGGGGGAATCCCAGGGAGCGTGCATGTGTGTGAGGGGATTCAGGAGGAGCAGGGAGAGGTGACAAGGCCAGGAGTCTTGTATTAGTGCTCCTCCCAGCTTTTAGGTCATCCTTGGACATATCAGATCACCTGCCAGAGCCTCAGTCTTCATTTCTGTAAATGGGGGTGGTGGTAATTGTCTTATTCTTTTGCACTTATCTAACAGCACATACTAGAGAAAAGGTGATGAGGTGGGTGTGGGGAAAGGTGAGTTCAGACCTCACATAAGCCTTTATTAAACAAGGCAAGGCTCCTACTGTCAGCATTCCTAGGAGCTGAAATTCACCACACAGCCTGTCCTGCCCCAATCCACTCCTGCACTGGTTCTCAAAGTGGGGTCCCAGACCAAGAGCAGCAGCATCTCCTGGAGACATGTTAGCAACACACATTCCCAGGCTGCACCCTAGACCAATGGAAACACAAACTCTTGGGGTATAAGCTGTGTTTTAACAAATGCTCAGGAGACTCTGATGTATGTCAGAGTTAGAACCATTACACCACCCCATAAGCCCCCCTCCTACTCCAGAGAAACTTCTTCCCACAGATTCATCTTCCCACTCCCTGGCTCCCAGAAGGCTGCTGGGGAGGAAGGAGTCACCATGGAGAGAGGTCATTAAATAGTAAAGATCCCATGATTAGTTAATGACACTACAGGCTCCCGGAGAGGAGGAGGGTCAAAAGTCAGACTGAAGTTGAAGAGTAAAATCTCCTCCATATCTGTCTATCTTTCTCTTTCTGTCTGACTCTTAACACACACACACACACACACACACACACACACACACAGAGGCCCCAAGGTTTTGCCCTCTTCCTTCTGTGAGTTTGCTAACTGACACTGAGAGACAGCGCCTCTCCCCCCAGGAGGTGGAGCTGAATGTGGGGGTACATTCTGGTTGGTATCTGGGAAAGGGCTTCTCCAGGAGAATTTGGCCCCCAGACCTGGAGTTTAAGAACCATCTGACTGGGAAGCCACTTCTAAGAATTTAGTCTGTGGCGACCATTAAAGTGGAACACAAAACAGACATATGGACAAGGTGGTCACTATAGCAATGTGGGTACTAATGAAAAATGCAAAACAGCCTCAATGTGCAACAGCAGGGGAATGTTTAAGTGGGTCATGGCAGATCTGTGTGGTGCGATACTATGGAGCTGGGAAACCCGTCGTGGAAGAATATCAAATAACATGGAAAAACCCTCCGTCCACGCTGTTAACCTAAAAGCGGCAGCACAGGAAGTGGTTCATATGGTATGATCCCAATCGTGTGTGTGTGTGTGTGTGTATACACCAGACTGTTCACAGTACTTATCTCTGAGCTGTTATTTCCTCCTTTGCATCTGTTCTTCACCCTCCAACTTTTTCCATGAGACTATTTCTTTGATAATTAGGAGTTTTTTTCTTTTTTTTAAAGGGCCCATTGGTTCAGATGGAGAGGAAAGCTTTTAAAAAGTTGCCAGAATGCCTCTTCCCTACGTCAGAATCACTGGCCTGGGGGCAGCAGGGGGTACCACAAGGGAGCCTTGGTCCCCCCAGGTGGTGTTCACACTCTGCATGGTCGCCATGTGGTCTCCATGAGCATGATCAGGACCAACAAGTAGGAGTGAGGGTGGGTTTACTCAAATCCTATGCCGTATTCTTTGAGTCACATCTGCCCAGAGATGAAAGGCAGTGAACTCTCCAAGCCTTGGGGTGTGCAAGCAAAGGCTGAATGTTGTTCATGGGATCAGACTAGGTAGGCAGGTGGACTCAATGAACTATAATGCTGCTCACAAGACCATGATCTTGTGAATCTAGTCACAGGCTCCCAACTTTGCCCTCAACTCTAAGCCAAACGTACCCAGGTCAAGGCTGGGCTCAGACAGTCTGATCAAGGAATAAGTCCATAGAGGCCTCAGGTATTCCTGACCCCTAGATCTGCAAATGGCCCTAAAAAGCTCTTTCACTCCAGATCAGGGACCTCCCTCTTTGGGGAGGAGGATGCTGTCACTTCCCCAAAGGGATGGCAGGAGCAGCCTTCATTCATCACTATCACCTTTATCATCCTCTGGCTTATATGGGGGGTTCATTCAGTGCTGGGCCCACCATGAAGCATTTTATCCACAATCATTATCTCATTTAATCTTCACCAAAAGCAGGGAGAGAGGTGCCATTATCATTCTCCATCTCATGGATAAGGAAACCAGGGCTCCAAGAGGCTGAGAAATTGTCCAAAGATGAGTAGATAGTGGGAGAAAGAGCTGGCCCCTACTGAGGTCTGGGCAACATCAAGGCCTGAGGACTTTGAAGAAGTCTAAGCTAAGCACGACCCCAGTGGTCCCCTACACAGCCTGCCCAGCATGGATTTCTGATATGCACCCGAGAAGCATGGCACCACGCTATACAGTCCTGGTAAAAGGGGAGCCACCAGACGCTGCCAGAGAGGGTGTGGGGTGGAGAGAAAGGGGACTGGAGGGGCATTGGAGAACTTCTAAGACACAGCCTCTGGCCCCAGTTATTCCTCTGCTGTGAGTTCACAGAGGCCAGGGGTCAGGGAGGTGGCTTGTCTATGTGACCGACAGTGACCTAGTGCCTTGCCACCCACTCACTTGCAGCGGGACCTCAGACAATCAATCCTCCCCCGCCCCCACTGAGTTTCTATTTTTCTCTCTGCCTGAGGATGTCTCATCTCCCATTGCAAACAACATTCTAACATTCCATCTCCTAAGATGGTGAATGGAAGCGTGATTTTTCCAACTTTAGTAGTAGAATTACTCATCGCTATCATTATTGTTAGCAACGTCAAATTAACATGTACTGAGTGCCTGAGTACCAGGCATCACTGGAAGTGCCTGAGTACCAAGCATCATTGAGAGTGCACAGTAGGTATGTGGGGGAACACACATTCCTCTCTCCACCTGTTTCCCTCACAAGGGACCTCAACGGGAGAAATACATCAGGCCTCCCTCTGCTCCCTTCTTCAGTTCACACCAGGAGCCCAGCAGTAGCTCATCTGATTGGTTCATCTGGGAGACGTACTGGGCATGCTCAGCGGGGCCCCGCCTCTCACTGAGCAAGGCTGCCTGCAGGGAGCGGTCCATCTGGGCTGCTCCCCTGCTTACTACCAGCTCCTGCAGGGAGGCTGGCTCCTGTTCAGCACTGCCTGTGACCGGACGGGTAACTCTGCCAGTTCCAGGGCAGACGGTTAGCAAGTCCTCTGGGCAATGGATCTAAAGCCACGTCCTCTGGGCTTCCTTTGGCGCGCCATCTTTGTCAACAGTTCTTTTCACTTGGTTCCAAATTTAGCAGAAGAGGGCTTCCCTCTAAAACTTCCACAAGTGTGAGGCTCCTTTAATCCTCACAGCACGCCTCAGAGTTAGGTATTATTATTACCTCTAATTTACATGTGAGGAAAGTAAGCCCTTTGGTGTCAAGGATTGCTGAAAAGCTTTCCAAACACCAGGCAGCACTCAGGGTGGGTCCACCATGATGGAAGCTGTATTCATATCTGACTCTAGTCTCCCTCCATAGACACTCCCTCAGTCTTTTGAGGCTCGACAAATTGATACTCACTTCAAACCAACACCCCATCCCCTTTTGAAATAAATATGATTATTAGCAACAACAAAAAACTCGATATGATCCCAAGCTCATATAATACATTTTTGTTTAAATATGTATAGTAAGCTTTTTGATACCTTTATTGTATAAGTGTATAAAAATAACAGGGGCTCACTGCAGAAGATTCAAAAAACAGGGAAAAAAAATAAAAATAATAAAGATCTGTAATCTGATCTAGCTAATCCCATTATTAGGTGTATATTTAAGTGTATTCATCTACTTCTTGGCCTTGTTGAGTGCAGTTGCTGGGGAGTGCTCAGCCATTCTGTGTCTGCAGTGCCTCCATGGCAGTGTGAGGACCTGCCCACCTACTGTGGTCGTCTCAGTGCAGAAGAGGCTAGGCACCCAGCAGTCCTTTCTCTGAACAAAACCCTGCAATTCTCCGCTGTGATACTACACATATGTCTCTTAGCAAAGTCAAGTGCAGCAAATGCAAGATAATAGAGTTTTGCAGCCCAGGAAGGGCTTTAACTTGCCTAAGGTCACATGGCAAGTAAAGAATGAGCTGGGATCAGAACCCAGGTCTTTGGATTCCCAGACTCAAGCTGTTCACCAAGCTTTCCTGCCCCCAAAGACGTAAATCCTGCTTCCTATTAATGACAGCAACCCCACCCCAAAGAGCTGGTACATGTAAAGCACTTACTACATGCCAGGCACACGTCATAAATGCTTCACAGACATTAATTCAAATCATTCTCAAACAACCTTATGAGGTAAGTAGTATTACCATCTCCATGTTAGAAGCTAAAACTGATGTGCAGAGGGGTTAAGACACTCAGCAGGGTCACACCGAGCAGGTGAATAGCAGAGGTAGAAATGATCATCCTCAGGCAGTTTGACGCCACAGTCCATGACATTGCCTATGGTTCCTTCCCTACTGTCCTGGGGGAAGGACAGCTGGACCCCAGGCAGGCTTCCGCAGCATTTGCTGCCTGAAGAGTAAGAAAAATAGCCTGGAGTGGTCACCCTCGTGGACCAGGTCACTCTGCAACTTCACAGCAGAGCCAGGAGTTGAACCCAGGCTTCCTAACACCCAGGCTCCAGCACTTCGTCCACTTTCTGCATGGGTCCTATAAGCCTAGCTCCAGAGTTCTCAGCAACTCCCATCCCAGATCACCCAGCACAGCAGGGAAGGTCAGAGTGGGGCCCAAAGAAGGGGCGGAAGTCCCCACTGGCGACAAAGAAGCCAGAGGGGAGAGTGGAGAATCCTCCCAGAGCTGCCCACCTGGTGATCGCCAGGGATACTGTTAGGGGTGGGCCTCCTGGAGGGCATCTTCCCACCCCCCAGCCTAAACCCACGTCTCACAGGGCAGGAGCACCTTCCGCGAATAACTGCTGACTTGAAGGTGCCTTTGCTGGCTGAGTCAGGGCTCACTAAGGGCCAGAGAGGCCCCTCCCCAAGCTGGGGCTGGAGGAAGTCGGGTTCTTCCCCTCTCAGGAGGGGAAAGGCCAGGTCTCACAGGGGAAGTCAAAGCCTGGACTGAAGCCATCCCAGGCCAGCCAGATCATTCCCACTTCCCTGGACCCCAGTTCCAGGCATGAGCAGGTAGGCCTGAAGGGCAAGGTGAGGGCATCCAGCCCCTGCTTCCTGGCTCTGCTTTTGTCACGAAGTCATTGAGGATCTGGCTCCGAGCTGGGTCCTACTGGGCCACCCTGAGGAGAATCACTTATTCATTCAACCATCATTTCCTGAACACTTGCTGTGGGCCAGGGCTTGTGCCAGGAGTCAGGATACAGAGATGGACAGAGCAGTCCCTGGCTGGCAGGATTCAGAGAGACACTCCATATGCCACAAACAGCAGCAAAGAGGCAAGTGCTCGGTGTAGACAGCACAGAGGAAAGAGAGGAAGGGAAAGGAGGGGGTTTGGAGAAAGTCTGCCTTTGACATACAAACCAACTTCCCCTCAGGAAGCTTAGAGTCACCCTGGGGAGACCCAGCCACCCCCAGGAAGAGGACCACATGGGCGGAAATGACTAGTGTCTTGGGGCATACGCACACTTACGCTGAAGAGGCACAGAGGGCCCAGACAGAAGGTTCCTGGAGGCCTGAGCAGCAGCCTGGTACAAGCCTTGAAAGACTGGCTAGATGCAGAAAATAATATTCATGGCAGCAGCTCTCATTTACGGACGGTTCACCATGCGTAGATGTAAAATTGCTAAGTAAGTGCTTCGCATGCACTTTTTTGTTTTAACCTCATGGGACCATGTCACTGTGTGAAGTAGTTACCATTATTATCCCCAATTTATAGATTATGAAACTGAGGCTCAGAAAGGGGCACATAGCTGAGAATGGGCAGGGGCAAGATTTCTGCTCCAAGTCCAACTCTTGACCCCATACTGTACCATTTCCCTAATCTGCGGACAGGCCGAAGGTAGGTGAGGGTGCTTCAGGTAAGGGGTAGGCAAGGTTAGGAGGAGGAAACAATTATTGTATGTTTGAGAGGAGTCGCCTAGTTCCAGGGTCTCTGTATTGAGACCTTGTGGGGTATGTGTGTGTATGTGTGTACTTATATGTGCCCTGCTTTATAAATGACAGATCCCAGGTTACAGAACCCCCTGAGAGCCAAGTACAGAATAGGCCATTAGCAGAGCAGGGAAAGAAAGCCCAGAGAGGAGACAGAATTTATGAAAGGTCACACAGCCTATAAACAGAAGAGCTGAAACTAAATCTAAGAACCAGCATACAGGCCTCTTCCCTCCCCTCAGCTGCTTCTCCATGTCAGCACAGAGTGAATCAGCTGCTGACAGGAAAACCACGGTGTAGGGGGAACCCCAGGGGTGAGTCAGGAACCAGCCAGCCCCCAGACACCAGCTGGGCCCATCACAGAGGCCCTGGGCCTGTGGTTGGCCTCCTCGCAGGCAGCATCAGGGGGCGAGGGGAAGAGGGAAGCAGGCATAGCATGCCGCTCAGCCCATGTTTACCTCTGGGCTTCCCTCCTGCTCCCCAGACCCAGGCTTAGAGGAGGGAAGCGGGTGGGCAGGGCAGTTCCTGCTGAGATTAAACCGGCGCCCCGACTCCTAGCCCCGGCCTGTCCCACAGAGGGGCCCAGGCTCGTCCCTCTTGCCCGCCTCTCACAGAGCCAACTCCTGACTGTTGTTTCTCCTGGTGAAATCATAGCTGCCCCTTGAGCTTCCCATGGGGTGGAGGAAGTGGGTTTAAAGGTGTGGAGTAGGGGGTTAAGGCCAAGCCAAAACCAGGGGGTGCCAGCTGGCCCCAGATGCTCCAAATTGAAAGGGATGCTCAGGGCTTGGGGTCACTCAGCCTTGTGCCGGGAAGGGGCTGTCTGGTCCTCAAGGGGTAGCAGGGGCTGGGTCCCCAGGGTTGGTAGGAATTGGGGGAGAGGAGCTTCCAGGCAATGGTTCAAAAGTCTGAAGTCTCAAGAGAGAGGGGACTGCCCCACATTGTAGAAACTTCAGAGGAGCCCGGGAGGAGCCAAAAATCTGCCCGTACCCATGTGGGAAACTTGTGCCCCTACTGGTTAACCTCTTATCCTGGCCCTCCTTGGGCTGGGACTAAGAGGGGAGAGCTCCAAGTCCTTCTTCCCAGCAACCCTGCTCTCCAATCACACCCCTCTCCCAGGCCCTCGACTGGCTCAGGTTCCCTCCATTTGGCCCAGATGCCTCCCTGTCCTGGGTAAAAACAGAGCCTTCTGGGTGGCTCCCTCACTATCACTCTGTAGCACTCATCACCCTCCCCAGCACCCACATCCACCCAATCCAGCCATCTTCCTGAGCACCTGCTATGTACCAGGGTCTAGGCTGGGTGAGGGATAGGAAGAAACATGGGGCACACACTGGGACACTTGCTACATTGCCCTTCCAACAGTGCCTTTCCTATCCCCCAGCTGTAGACAATCCCAAAGCCCCCCAGAGCCTTCTGTCCCCATCACCACAGCCATCGGCTCCTTATCCCTTGCTCACTGGGTCCTGCACCCCAGTGCATCTGGCAGACTGTCCTTCTTAAAGTGGCACTCTGATTACGTCACCCCACTGCTCAAAAACCTTCGGTGGCCCTCACTTTCTTCAGATCCAATCCAAACATCTCACGTTCAAGGTCCTCCACGAGTTGATCCAACCTACCATTCCCCCTTCACATCCCTGCACAATCCCAACTCTTCAGCCAGACTGATCATTCTAGCAGTTTCTTAAAAATTTCCTGAGCATGCTGACCACCTTGTCTTCCCCTAGGCATCTTCCTCTGACTAAAACGCTATCTTTGCTGTGGCTGCTGAAACCCTCCCAATCCTTCAGGTCCACCCAAAACTCCATCTCCTGCATGAAGCTTTCTTGAAGATTCCTCTGACCCTTTCTTCATTTATCTCCTATAAATGTCGCTGCCCCCCCAAGTCCCTTACCACATGGTAAGCAACTAAGAATGGGGTCAGTACGTCATCATCTATCATTCATCATGTGGGGAGGAGGGGTGGTGGGAGGACTTTCTACTAGATGTTTACTAAGCACTGTTTGAAATGAACATCTCCTCCCTGCACAAGCAACACATACTGACCTCTCTCCCTCCAGACCAAACTCTAATCTTAAGCCACTCAAATACTTGGAGAGGGGAGTCGGTGGCCCCGAGTTGATTCAAGCCCAACCAGGGCTTGGGATCCCAGGCAGAAAGTCCTGTTCAAGTCTCACCAACTCCAGGAAGCCCCTTTACCCCCAACCCTGGTTTCTCCAGAGTCTCACTTCTCCTGAGCACTGTCTCTCCCACACATACAAACACTGTCTCCTCCACACAGTACAACCTCCAATCAGACCCTGTCTGTTAGTAATTTCCAGCAGGTTCCAAAGTGTAGGGCTCATCTCCCCAGGAGATACAGGGAGCCAGCTGTCTTCGGTGCCCAACCGTGATCAAACAGATAACAGGTATCCACACTGCCCCTGACTTCTACCCCAAGCCAAGCATGCAATGCAGGAGCTGGATTCTGGCCACCAGGCCAGTACAAACCCATGAAATCTATCTGGACTTGAGCCCTGGCCATGAGTTATCCTCTCCAGCAGGGGCATAGTAGGGCTGGGAGCCTCACATTTAGCAACTCAAAATGAGGGCAAAAACCAGGAATGGCTAGTTGACGTCTGTATACCCTAGCTCCATCTAATATACAGTGCTAAGTAAATATTTTGGGGGTTATTTAACTGGACATCTAACAACTATAAACAATATTACCAAAAATTCAGTTACTCTTTGGTCCAGATGACACACTCTTCAACCCCAAAATGGACAAAATGATACTGGTGGCAGATGGCAAGTTTTGGCTCTCACAAGTTTAGGAGGAGCTGCAGCCAGCCTCTGGCCCTCCAAAAACAGTCTCATTCCCAGGCAGGAGGCCAGCCCATCACCTGCCTTTCCACATCAGAGCAGCTGTCACACAGTGAAGTCTCACTGGTGCTTGGCGCCCTGCTAAGCACTATATACACATTATTCTATTGTCCTCACTACTACCATTGAGTACTGTCACTACCCCCATTTTACAGATGAGGAAATTGAAGCTTGAAGGGGGAGTGGAATCAGAATCAATTTGGTCCCAAGTCCTTGATCACTGAACTAGGCTGCCCAGTTACCATGGCCCTGGCACAGGGCACTTGCTACCACAAGGGACAGCACCTGGACATGCAACAAGAACTCCAGGCACCGGGCTTAACTCTGGGCCCAATGGTTTGGCGGGGTTTTCCCTTTTCTTCCCCACTCACCTGGATAAGAACTTGTCCCCTAGTTTCTGCCAGGGGCCTCCCAAGCCAGCTCACCTGGAAAAGCCCTGAGAAGGGGACAAATGCCCTGCTGAGTTTCCCACCCCAAGTCATACTAGGCTCTCAGAGTTGGGGCAGGAGGAGGCTGAAATCTCCCTGACTTGGGTCCCCCCCCCCGTCCCTGCTTCCCCAGGCCCATCGATTCAAGCCCCATCTGAGGAACTAGTGTGACCTTTAAAGCAATTCGCTTCATGCTCGCAAAGTTGGCTTTGCTCAGTGCCACTCTGCAGGGAGGCAAACTGTAGTCTGGGCGGAGCGATCTGAATACCTGTGGCTGAAGTGCAGTCTGCTCTCAGCTGCCAGCCTCACCTTCCGGGGTTTCAGCGAGAAAGGGCAACGGGACCATGGAGGTCACCCGGTTCACCCCCTTCCTCCTACTGGAACCCGAGAGGTCCTGAACCGGGTGGGAGGACGGGTCCAGGGTCACACATGACGGAGCCGGAGAATTGGGGATCAGGACTCAGGAACTTAAGCTCCTTCTCACCCACCAGCTGCCTTCGTGGCCCGACCTGTCACTTGTGCCGAGAAAGCTGCCCAAGCGGTCTCTGAAAGTGGGGGCGAAAACTAACTTTGCCCGTGGTTGTCCGGCAGGCCTCCCCCCGCCCCTTCTCACCTGCTGGCTCTGCTTTTCGCTTGGCGCTACAAGCCCGGCGTCGCCCGCTCGCGCCTCAGTCAGCGTCCAACTGCGCAACCCTGGGTTCAGTCACTCGATGGTCCCCCTCCCGGCGGTCGACGGGGAACGCAACGGCCGGCGCCAGGCCCCGCCCCTTCCAGAGGCCCCGCCTTGGACACGCCCCTCGGCCTCCAGACTTGGACCTCCAGCACCGCCCCCAGGTCCTGCAGGAATGTTGCCTGGCTCCCGACCCGACCAGGCTCCTCCCGCTACGGCCTCCCTTTCCTAACCCTCCAGCCCCGCCCCGGGTCCGGCGGCGGGGTGGGGCTCCGCCCCTTGCTCGGCCCCGCTACAGCCTCCCCAACAGAACCGGGCCTGCCCCGCCCCCACGTCACGCGGGAGGATGAGGCCAGTCCCTGGGCCCGCCTCCTCGGCCGGGTCCTCTGTGCCCCTCCAGGCTCTGCCCGGCTCTGCCCGGACGCAGCCTGGTTCTCTATCTGGCTGGGTCCCGCGCTTGAGTCCTGCTAGGGGGTAAGCCCCATAATCAGCGCTACCTAACGGTCCCGCCCCTCCTCGCCCTTCCTCATCCTTGCCAGGCCCTCCCCAGGTACCAGACCCCCAGGTCCCTCCAACGCCGATGGCCGCTCTCCCACCGCCCCCAGCCTCCGACGTCCTCTCCTCTGGGCCTACCCCCGCCCCAGCCCACCTAAGTTGAGGCCACGCCCCAGAAACGCCCCTTCCCCGCCTCAGCGCCTCCCTAATGCTGCCCTGCCCTGGCAACCCAACCCAGGGCGGGCGGGCCTCCGGCCCCAAAGCTGGCATTCCAGGGCGGGTGTATCCGGGTGCAACCGGCGAACAGCGTGGGAGCGCTTTGCGTTCCAAGTCCGGGCCTCTGGCAGGAGGTGGCTTAGGCCTAGGCACTTTTTGAAAATACTAACAGCTACCACTGACTGGACTCTCGCCAAGGGCCAGGCTCCATGCCAAGCTCTGGTTTAGAAAAGTACTTTGAAAGTACTGGCCGTTGAGAATTCACACAGCTCTATCCAGATGGTGTGTCCGTTTTACCGATAAGCAACCTGAGGTTTAGAGAAGGCAAGTCCCGGCCTCTGAGTCTTACACTGGTGGTGAGCGGGATCCAGCCCCAGGCCCTGAATCATAAGGCTTGATGCTACACCGGCTTGCCTGGACTGGCCCCTGGAGAAGTGGCCCGGACCAGTCAGCTGCTGCGGCAGTGGTAGCAAGCTGCCTGAGGTAAGGGAGGAGGCAAGGGTGGATGAGGCGGGCGGCAGGAGGGGCTGCTGGCCCATTCCTCAGAAGCTGGCTTTCTCCCTTGAGAAGTGACTCAGAATTAAGATGGGCTCAAAAGCTCTCCAGGTGGCTGTGGCGCCCCCACCTGCCTCCCTCCACACTGCCAGACCCCAGGGACCAGCCTCGGGTCCCTGGGTTATGACTGGAGCCGTTCACCTGTGCAGCTGACAAAGCTTTTTTGTACCCATTATCTCACTGGCATCTCACAAGGACGCCGTTGTGAGGAAGGTGTGATTATGCTGGTTTTGTATGGGTGGAGTAGGGCGGTGAGCTGGATCCCAGCCCAGCAAGGTGGTTCCCAAAGCGTGGTCCTTGGCCCAGCAGCAGCAGCAGCAGCAGCAGGAACTTGTTAGAAAGGTGTGTTTGGGGACCCCATCCGAGATCTACTGAATAAGAACTCCAGGGGAGGAGCCCACCAATTTGTTTTAACAAGACTTCAAGGAGATTCTGAATCACCCTCAAGTTTGAGAGCCACCTTTCAGCATAATGGTGAAGACATTCTGGTGGTCTGAGAATCATACAGACCAGATCGGGAGCCTGTGACTGAAGACAAGGACTTAACTTCTCTAGGCTGAGCCCTTAAAAGGGGAATAGTGATGATGATAATAATACCAATCTTGAGGGTGGCCGTTGAGGAGTAAATGTGATGGTGTTCAGGAAGTTTGTCCACTCTTGGATGCTGTGCATGCTCAATAAATGTTCTCTTTCCAGTTAAAAGTCACCTTCATAGAATCTCCACATCAAGCTGGGGGAGTGAAGTTGGGGAGTCCTCTTAAGCCCAGCAATGTCCCATATTGTAGTCCTTCCCACAGAGGGATGCCCTCTTTCCTGCAGGAGGCCAAGAGCCCAACAAAGCTCTAAGATGATGTTGATGTGGTCCAGGGACCACATTTGGGGAACCACTGTGCTATTCTGTCTTGAGCTAGATTCCAGCTTCCCTCCCCTCAGGCTGGGGATGTTTGTGGTGGTGATTGGCAAGTGGCAAAACAGCTGGATTCCATCAGCACCCCTCCCCAGACATTAGATCACACTAGTCCCATCTGCTACCCCTTCCTGTCTCTGTCACTCCAGGTTAGAGATGGAGGAGGCTGTGGCAACATGGAGGGCAGTCTGCAGGCAGCTTCTGGAATCTCTGTCATACTCTCCCACCATCCTCTGCAGCCATAGAAGAGAGTCACCTATAGGTGTTCAGAGCCTGGGGCACTGGTCCTATTCCACAGAGCTTCCCTAACATGTTCATAGTGAAAGCTGAGGCCCACAAACCTTGTATCTAAACATTTAACAGACTGTAAAATAATGTCTGTTCTCCTGCCTTAAGGAATATTCTTTATAAAGTCCAAAAAAGCCATGTTTAAATTTAGAATTTTGGGGAGGGTGTGGGTATAGCTCAGTGGTAGAGTGCCTGCTTAGCATGCACAAGGTCATGGGTTCAATCCCCACAGTGCTTCCATTAAAATAAATAAATAAACCTAATTACCACCCCCCTAAAAAAACAAAAAACATGTAAAAAAAATTTAGAATTCTTGTATTCTTTGGAATTCCATGCAGGAACATGGCGATGTGGGTGAATCAGGCCTAACCCCAATCCCCAGCACACCCACCCCAATTCTGTTCCACGTGCCATCTCAATCGTGTGTCACAAGTGGGCTAGGACTCCAGCATGTGAACACCCCAGCCCACATGCCCAAACTCTGCCCACACCCCCTAGCTACTACTCAGGTCAGCCCTCTAGGGGTGAATGCAGGGACATGCTGTGCCCTCAGAAGGATGGACCTGGGGAAGTTGCTTGTATAAGCCCTAAAACTGGGCTTGGGCCATTTGGGCAGATATTTCCAGGTTTTCAGATCCCAGGAGCATGATTGAGGAAGCAGGTGGGATGCAGCTCTGGGTAGACACAGGTGGCACTCCTGTCCAGGTCTATGGGTAGCACTGCCATTCATTCAGCCTTGTCTTCCCAGCACCTAACATAATGCCTGGCACACATTGGAAGCTTAAGAGACAGTCATTGAGTAGATGTGTGTTCTCAATTATTTACTGAAATAGCAAATTTGGTTGGTTCCTTCAGCGTTTCCTCTCTTCCAGCAGCAGTCATGCTTTGTCATGACTTAGCTTGGGTGTTTTTCCAGGCAGAGAGCAGAGCCACCTCTAGTAAGAGCTCATTTCCATCCTTGGGGAAATTCTTCAGTCCATTCCAGAGGTGAAGCCAAGGGTTCTGGAGGCTGGAAAAGGGGTAAGAAGAACCAGTCTAGAAAGACTTGAGAGAAGATATGAAAACGGCCAACTTGGAGGTAGGGGAAATGGTAGTATGGAAGACCTCAAAAAGGTTTGGCCGTGAGGTTTCCAGCCTCTCAAGAGATTCCCCACCCCAGAGGTGGCCCAGAAGCTGCTGAGCAGGAGATCTGGAGGGCCATGTGGGCAAGAACATGGGTGTTGGGGTCTCACTGGTACCTGGACCAGGGTAAGGCCCCAAGACTTCTGTACAGCTCTGGAGGGAAAGAAGGAGGGAGGGAAGGAGAGTGGTGCGTCTGTTTCCTATTGTTAGGTAACAAACAAATTTATTTAGCCCATAAAGCTGCCATTGGGGTAGGTTCAGTGGGGAAGGCTCATCGCAACTCTAAGCAGTATCAGCTGATTTAGTTGGAGGCTGAGGATCTGTTTTTCAAGATGGCGCACTCACATGTCTAGCAAGTTGGTGCTCACTGTCAGCTGGGAGCTCAGCTAGAGCTGGGGACCAAGGCCTCTCCGCAGGCTGCTTGGGCTTCCTCACAGCAAGATGGCTGGGTTTTAAGAACTAACAGAGACCAAGATAGAAGCATATGGCAGTTTATGACCTAATCCCAGAAATCATGTAGCACCGCTCCCTCTGTATTCGGGTAGCAGAGACAATCACAAAGGCCCACCTCGTTCAAGGGGAGGAGACACAGTCTCCTAAAAGCACTTGCAGGACCAAAGATACTATTGCAGACATTCTTGTTGGCCTGAGACTCAGTCTAGAAAATGCAGTCTGTTCCAAGCGGGACCTCAGAATGACTGCAGTAGAATTCCTCTGGTGGGAACTGAGTCTGAATTAAGCTGATTTAAAGGAAAAGGTACACAATGTTTCTCATAGAGTAACATTTGTGTACAAATGAATCAGAAGTCTCTCAGTGTCACACCAGTCAGAATGGCCATCATTAAAGAGTCCACAAACAATAAATGCTGGAGAGGGTGTGGAGAAAAGGGAACCCTCCTACACTGCTGGTGGGAATGTAGTTTGGTGCAGACATTATGGAAAACAGTATGGAGATTCCTCAGTAGACTAAAAATATACTTACCATATGATCCAGCAACCCCACTCCTGGGCATATATCCAGAGGGAGCCTTAATTTGAAAAGATACATGCACCCCAATGTTCATAGCAGTACTATTTACAATAGCCAAGACATGGAAACTACTTAATGTCCATCGACAGATGACTGGATAAAGAAGATGTGGTATATTTCTGCAACAGAATACTACTAAACCATAAAAAATAATAAAATAATGCCATTTGCAGCACCATGGATGGACCTGGAGATCATCATTCTAAGTGAAGTAAGCCAGAAAGAGCAAGACAAATACCATATGATATCACTTATATGTGGAATCTAAAAAAAAGACAAATGAACTTACTTACAAAACAGAAACAGACTCACAGACATAGAAAATAAACTTATGGTTACCAGGGGGTGAAGGGGGTGGGAAGGGATAAATTGGGAGTTCAAGATTTGCAGATACTAACTACTATATATAAAAAAGATAAACAACAAGTTTATACTGTATAGCACAGGGAACTATATTCAAAATCTTGTAGTAACCTATAATGAAAAAGAATATGAAAATGGATATATGTATGTATATGTATGACTGAACTATTATGTTGTACACCAGGAACTGACACAACATTGTAAACTGTAAACTGCTTATACTTCAATTAAAAAAAAAAAGGTCCAAAAAAAAAAAAAAAGGCAGTCTAGTGGCAGACAGTTAGTCTTGAGTGCTTGGGTTAGTTAAGATCTATCTTCAGAGAGTCCTCAGAACAGATTTAACACGTCCCTCCCGTCAACCTGCACCATTTCCTTAAAGTTATAAACTTAAATAGCACCCATTTGATCCTCATAACAGTGACCCTTTGAGGTATATATTGTTAGGATGCCCATTTTGAAGATGTGGAAATGGAGGCACTGAAGGTAACTGACCAGCCCAAGGTCGTACAACTTAGTAAGTGACAGAGGAAGGAGAAATGATAGTTTATAGCCAACCCAGTTTTCTGTCGTAGAAACTGAGCCCCAGGGGAAAGAGCCAAATTGGGCAGGAAACTGGTACCCAGTTTCTGACCACCAACGCTAAGCCACGTGGTCTATCCCTAAAGGCTCACACTGGGTCGAAGAGCTTCCCCTGGGGCCTTGAAGGGACCCTGTTTCCTGCTTGAGAAGCAGAAAGAAGCCCGGTCCCCTGGTCCCCAGAGAGCTGGGCTCCAGCCCATGCTTGACACAAGTCTACCCATACTCAGTCCTCTTGCTGCGTCTCAAGCCAGGAAGTGGTTAATAGCAATTTCTCAAGCCTGAGTCTATTGCTAAGCACGGTAATTCCTGCATTTGAATTGGCTCAGCAGGGCCAGGGCCTTTACTTTCTCCTCCAAAGGACTGGATGAGGATCTGAACTCTAAGCCCCTTGTAAAGCTGGGTCCTGGCTGGGACAGAACCCAAGTTCCCACCAAAGAGACTGAGCCATTGATTCCTTCCCATCTCAGCTATAGAACAAAGATCACTTAGACCGCAGCTCTGATCCTACCCTGTCCCTTGCTACAAGGGGGAAGGTCCGTGGGTTAATCCCAAGCAGCCCTGGCCTCAGGGGGCTTTTGGCACAATGGGGAAGCTGACCCGGAAACCAGGGCAGCGGTGCCCTGCAGCATTACGATACCAAGAGCAATGGCAACGGTACTGACAGCAGCCTCCATTTTTAAACTAAGCTCTCCCCATGCGCCAGACAACTTAAAGATGACTTTGAGTGTATTTAACTAGTTTGATAACTAGCATTTGTGTAGTGCTTTACATATTAAGAAACTGTATATTTTTAAACAACTGGGGCACTTGGGTAACTGAAACTATTAAATAATGTCTCCCCACCCACAATTCCCTGTTAGGCCTGTTGCTTTCCCCTTCCGGGCATCAAGTCAACCCTTCGCAGGGACTGGGGACCCCTAACAGTCGTAAGCCCACGTGCCAATGTGTATTTGTTTATAATTGAGATGTATGCATTCAGGTGCTACTGTTTTGCACATTCGGAACCATATGCAAAAATAAAATTTAAAAAGAGAAGATGAAAATATTCACGATATAAAAAAATAAAAACAAGCCAATATAAAGCAATCATACCATTTTCTCCTTGAACCCCATGGATCCTGTTGGAGACAAATCCCACGGCCCCTATGCACACAGGGAAGAGTTGTTGGAGCAGAAAACAGAGAAGGCTCCCCTGGACAACCCTGTTTCAGTGTCTCCAGACACTCCTAAGTCCCTGAGATGAATGAGGAGCTGTTGCCAAAATGGGAGCTCTCACACCTGCCACTGGGTGGAGCTGCACAAAACCAGCATGAGATCCTCCTCTGAATCAGGCCCAAGGCTAAAAAGGACACTCCTGTGGCCCAAGAAGCCAATAGTATACAGTCTTACTGTAAAGTTGAGAACGCCAAGGCTCAGAGAGTGGAGTGGAAAAAATTTTGAATTTGTCACGCGTATTTAAAAATTGAGGAATTTCTTACTAACATTTAGATTTACAGCTTCTGTTGGAAAACAGAAAAATCCAAACACTGTGATGTGCATTCTGACACAAGGGCAAGAGCTGGTGGACCTGAGTGTGAGCGCCCCCTTTGTTTGTAGCATATACCCCCATCTGGTCATGCTCCCCACCACTCCCTATTGCCCACCTGACCTACTTTCCTCATTTTTGTGACCTGCCTGTTGCTTGTGGGCAACGGAGCGTGCAGTCCTGGGTTCAATAGATGCTGATTGAATTGGCGTTCGTACTGAGAGCTCTCTGAGTCACCGCAGTGCCACACAGACTTCTGCAGGAAGACATCACAGCTTTTTCTTCCTTCCTCTCCGTGACCCTCCCTAGGAAAGCTGCAGTGTTAGCACAGTCCTCTGTGAGAGATGGTTTAGGCTCAAGTCCCTTCCCCGCTAACTTTCTAGCCATGTGACCTTAAGCACGCGTCTTCACCTATCTGGTTCTGTTTCCTCACCTGTAAGCTGCAGGCAATGCACACACAACATTTGTTACATTAGGGCTGTAAGATGGACTGGTTAGTTGTCTCCAAGTCACTTTTTTCACTAACAGAAATGTAGAGATTAAAACAAAACACCAAAAAGGGCCTTTCACACGCTTCCTTTCGAAATGAGCATTTATCGCCCTCTGGTGTCTGCAGCGCTCAGTGCAGCCAATCAACAAGCCTGGAGAGAGACTAGAGAGGGAAGGCTAGAGCGGGAGGGGAGGGTATCCCCCGGGAGGGTGCCCCCCCACCCTGGTCGTCAGTTCAGTTCCGGCCTCACATCCCCACCCCCACCCCTGGCCAGGGGCAGAGCGGAGGCCCAGCATGAGGGCCAGGCGTGGTCAGACATGGAAATAGGTCTTCTTAGCAGGTTCCGGCTGGGCAGATTCCCCACCCAGCCCAGGCAGGGAAACTTGGTGTGGGAGTCAGGAGCCGACATTAGTTGGCCCTGGGTGTCTGGAGGCCTCAAAGGCTGGATAACTCATTTAATAACGGTGATGAAATAATATTAACTACGGTAGGCACTGGAAACATAGGAAGTGTGGAGTCTAGTTCATGCAGAAAAACTTACTGAAAGGCACTTGCAAAGCCCCGTGAATTGTTGAGTGGGGGTTGAGGCTGGCTGGAGAGTCACTCACGCTCAGTTTCCAAGAATAAGGCCTCAAACTACACTGCAGCGCTGGCCTAACGAGACAGCTGTCACTGTCACATTCTCCACCCAATGCCCCTCTGCCCCAGGAAGTCCACTTTGCAGCCCCTGGGAGTCCACCACCAGGGGGTTGCCTCCATCACGATGGTAAAACACGGAAGCAGAAGCTCTTTGCAGCGCCTGTTCCCCCCAAATCCAAGGCTCACAGGGGAGTGTCAGCCTGGAGACACCAAGGCCACTTGTGGGCAGGCTGGCTGCCAGGGAGGCTGAGAATTAGAGTTCCGATGCCCACTCTGGGAGGTAGAATTTGTAATGTGGGAATTTCCGCCAATAGAAAGACTATTCAAAAGATGCAAGACATCTGTGAATATGACAAATGTTCACTGCAGCTCCTGCTGATGGAGAGTGTACCACATGCCAGGCCCTGGGCATTATCTCACCTAATCTTCACACTGACCCTCAGGGGTAGGAATCATTACCATCCTCATTTTGTGAAGAAGGAAACTAAGGCATGGGGAGTTTAAATAATTTGAATAAGCTCTTGCAGCTGGTAAGTGGCAAAGCTGGGTGCAAGCCAGGACTGCCTGACTCCAAAGCTTAACAAGTATGCTGTACTGTCTCCCTAAAGTGCCTCCTTTTTCAGGACTGATGTCCCATTTACTGAGAATGAGCCAGGGAGTCTAGAATGAGGGCCTGGAAAGGACTTCAGAGGTCATTTAACCTAACTACTTCTCCAGTGCTACCCCTTAGCCCTGTATCAGTCAGCTTTTGTGAGGTTATGCTGCAGTAACAAAGAACCCCCCTTCAAATCTCATTGCCCTTGAGCATCATGTCCACACAGTCTGCACCTAGAAGACAAACAGACCCACCGATGAGTCCAACAGAGGTTGAGTATTTAGGCAATTGGTGTTAGCTGCTTCATGTGATACAAAAATCCTTAGTCAATCATTATGTATGTTTATATGTGATATTTGGGGAATTGGGAATTTTGGATGGGTGAGGAGTGCATAATTTTTTGCACTGAGAAAAAGAAAAATGTAGTCCTTCATTATGCAAAGTTTACTCTCTGACATTTCAGACATGCATGGATGAGATTTTTATAGTGAAGTGTATCTCTAAATGTAAAATTAAAGACCTGGTCATACTCTTATCTAATATTAATGAGTCCTCCCCATATCCTGGGACTGTACTAAGCATTTAACATGTTGTAATTTTATTTGCTACTAAAAACAGGCCTTTAAGTAAGAGATGTTTATTATGATCAATGCTAGTTTACAAATGAGGAAAGAGAAGAGAGAGGTTGAGTAACTATCTCAAGGTCATAATTCCTGGCTTGGGTAGATAGTTGTTTTTAACATCGTGCATGTGGTAGACACACACATTTTCATTTACACTTGTTGTGTTTTAGATTTCATCATAAATAAAAGAAGATAGAAGCGAGGAGAATAATTCCTAACTCACTCTATGAAGCTAACATTACCCTAATACCAAAACCAGGCAGACATTACAAGAAAACTACAGACCAACATCTCTGCATGAACACAGATGCAAAAATCCTCAACAAAATCTTAGCAAATCAAACCCAACAGTATATAAAAAGAATTATACAACATGACCAAGTGGGATTTATCCCAGGTCTGCAATGTTCAAAAATCAATTAATGTAATCCATCAATCAACAGGGTAAAAAAAGAAAGAAAGAAAGAAATCACGTGATGGTATCAACAGATGCAGAGAAAAAAGACGTTTGACAGAACCAGCACCTACTTTACTTATAATAAAAAGTCTCAGTAAACTAGGAACAGAGGGGGACTTCCTCAATGTGTTAACTTGTCTGTGAAAACCCTACAGCTAACAAGTTGAGAAACTTGAAACTTTCCCAGTAAGATCAGGCACCAGGCAAGGATGTCCCCTCCCACCACTTCTTTTCAACACTGTATTGCAATAAAACAGGAAAAGGAAATAAAAGATATGCTGATAGTGAAGGAAGCAATAAAACTGTCTTGTTCATAGACATAGATGACATGATCGTCTGTGTAGAAAATCTGAAAGAATTGAAAGAATATTTAGCTTCTGGAAATATTAGGCAATTATAGCAAGGTCACAGGATATAAGGTTAATACACAAAAGTCAATTGCTTTCTTACATACAAGCATTGAACAAGTGGAGTTTGAAATTAAAAAACATGGTACCATTCCCATTAGCACCCCCAAAAATGAAATACATAGGTATAAATCTAACAAAATTTGTGAAAATCTACATAAGGCAAATTACAAAACCCTGATTAATGAAATCCAAGAAGAACTAAATAAACAGAGAGCTATTCCATGTTCATAGGTAGGAAGACTTGATATTGTCCAGCTATCAGTTCTTTCCAACTTGATCAAGAGATTCAGTGCTATCTTAATCAAAATCTCAGCAAGTTATGTTGTGGATATTGACAAACTGATTCTAAAATTTATATGGAGGGGCAAAGACCTAGAATACCCAACACAATATTGAAAGGGAAGAACAGAATTGAAGGACTGACACCAACTGACTTTAAGACTCACTATATAAAACCTCAGTACTCAAGACAATGTGGTATTGCTGAAAGAATAGACAAATAGATCAATGAAACAGAATATAGAGCCCAGAAATAGACCTCCGTATAATCAAATGATTATAAGACAAAAGGAGCAAAAGCAATACAATGGAACAAAGATAGCCTTTAGGAGACCTTATACTCTTCACCAAATGAACTCAAAATGGATCACAGATCTAAATATAAACTTCTTGTCTTGATGGACAGAGACCCCTCTCTCTGGCCAATGGGTGTTCATAAAAGTGATGTGCAACTTCTGAGTCATGTGCTTATAGGAGATGAAAGTGCCCTTGTCTTCCCTGTCCCCCATTTTCACTGTCTGGAAAGTGGACCCAATGGTGATAAATGGCACAGCTTTCCTGGACTATGAATGGCAGCTGCGTGAAGAGGATGATGAAGAAACATGATGGAAGGTCTGGGTCCCCCAACAACACTGAGCGGCCCTGCCAGCTGGGGCCAAAAGAGAGAGAAATGTCCATCTCGCTGGAGCCACTAGATTCTGGATAACAGCAGATTAATCCGTATCTTTGCAGGTTTTCTTGGGTGATTCATTCTGTTTATATGGATTCTGAGAGCCATCTTTTCCTCAAGCTCATTTTCAAATTCTCAGACCCCTGACTCAAGTCTCCATTTCCTGAAACAAAACCTCCATCTCTTACTCCATGGCTGATTCTGAACAAGGCACTACTCCTGTTTGAGCACCTCCCTCACCCCCCATCTGTAAAATAGAAAGAGTGAGCTCAGCATCATTGAGGGATAGTGCCAATGAGTGAGGTCACGGATCAAGGCTTTGGATTTACAAGAAGGATGAAATTCAAGAACAGACGATGATGACGGCAGTGATAGAAATGGTAATGATTACAATGGTGGTGGTGATGGAGATGGAGATGTTGACGGGATGATGGTGATGATAATGATGGTGGTGATGATTATAACTATTATAGTGAGAATTGCAATGGTATTGGTGGTGGTAATGGTGACATTGATGGTAGTGGAGGTGGTGATGATGATAACTGTAATGACAACAATGCTGATGATGGTGTAAGGATGAGGATAATGATGGTGATGATATACTGATGAGGAGGATGGTGATGGTACGTTGGTGAGGTAATGGAGGGTCATGATGATGGTGATGATGATGATGATGATGATGATGATGATGGCTAGGGTGGTAATGGTGCTATGGTGCTGCTGCTTTTGGTGATGACAATAGTGGTATCACAGATACAGTGATGGTGATAATGGTAATAGTAATGCTGGTGGTGAGGATGGTGATTCTGCTGATGGTGTCAGTAGTATTGATAGTGATCGTGGTGATTTTGATGATGGTGATAGAGACAGTGATGATTTTAACGGTGGTAATAGTGGTGATGTTGATAATTGTAATGGTGGTGGTGCTGGTGATGATAATGACAGTGGTGACACTGATGATTGTAGTGTACTGACATTACCACTGATAATGGTACAGTATTGACATTGGCAGTATTAATAGTGATATTGATGGAAGTTCATTACATGTCTAGAAGTAGAATTGTGAATATCCTCTCCCAGTCCATGGTTTGCCTTTCCTTAATGAGATAACAGCCCTCCAAATTTCAGATCTGATCTGTTCAATGGTTCCCAGATTTATATATCTATATATACATCTATATACATATATTTTATTTATTTCCTTATTTGTCTCATCTCTTCTTGTGTAACCAAATGCAGAACACATGCTCCCCTCAGCCCCCTGCCCCGCACCAGTGCTTCCTGCCTTCCTGATCTCAGTAAATCACAGCACCATTCAGCCACAGTCCAAACTCTAGGACATCCCTTTGATTCTTCCTTTTACTGTGCCCTCCATTTCTAGCCCAGCGAATTCTACCTCCAAGTACATCTGAATCCTTTCATCTCTTTTTATCTCTGCCATGTCCGCTCTACCTCAAGGCACCATTCATCTCCCCACCGGGATGAATATAATCACCTCCTAACTGGACTCCCTCTTCCGCTCTTCCTACCTGGTAATCTTTCTCCACTCAGCAGTCAGGGTGGTCCTTTAAAATGCAAATCAGATGCTGTCATGCCCCTGCCACAAACTTTCCTATGGTACCCTGTTGCCCTGGACAAAACACCAAGCTTGTTACCATGAGATGTGATCTGACTCTTGCTTCTCGTCAGACTGCCCCCACTCCCATGCTTTGGTCACATGTTTTGTTTCTCTAATATCTTAGACACCTTCTCACCTCAGGGCCTTTGCATTTGCCATTCCCTCTTCCAGAAATACTCTCTCCAGATCTGCACAGTCAATGGCAATATAAGAATTCAAACTATTTGGTCTGGCTCTGAAGTCTGTACTCTTAATTGCTATATATATTGCCTCTCTGAGCAACTGCCCTGCTTTATCTGCCCCATAATATCTATCACCATCTTCTTTGATCTTATTTACCTTTTAGATTACTGCTGGACTCCCTCCACTAGAGTGCAAGCTCTGTAGCGGCAGGACCGTGCATCCTGGTTTCCCACTATAACCTCAGCATCCAGAACAGTGGCTGACACATAGCAGGTGTTCGTTCTATAAATACTTGTGAATGAATTGATTGGCTCATGAGGCAAATTAGAACTATATCCCACCCCACCCCATCTCCAGGTAAATTAAAAGCTAAGCTTGTGGCCATGTGACCTCCATGGCAAAGACCAATCACCTTTCCCCCTTTGCCCTCCTGCTTTCAACTCTCATGGCTACTGCCCCAGTTCAGCCCCTTAACTATGATCACAGCCTCTAGTCCTGACCCCCGTGGTCCTGCCAACTAAAGAAAAATGCAAAACCTTAAAGTTGTGAGTTATGTTTTATTGGGGGACCTTACTGAGGACTATAGCCCGAGAGAGAGAGCCTCTCAGATAGCTCTGAGGAATTGCTCTGAAGAGATAAGGGAGGAGCCAGAGTATATAGGAGTTTTTGCTGAAAAAAAAATCAAACATTAAGAGCTCTCGAAACCTTTTTCCTTGGGTGTCTGGAAGAGATAAGGGTTGGGTTGAACAAGCATGGCTCCTAAGCTATCCCCCCTTTCCTTTCAGCCAGAGAAGCCTCACTTGTATCCACTGTACACAGAAGCAGTGTAACATTGAGATGAAGGGCAGCTTCTAGAGCCAATCTGCCTGAATTCAAACCTGTCTCTGCATCTCTCGAGCTGTGTGACCCTGGCCAGGTTACTCAACTTCTCTGATCACTAGTTTGCAAATGGAGCTAATATTATGATCTTGTACATGATATTACCTGAAGCTAGTAATATAGTTACTATCTGAAAATGGAGCTAATGACAGTGCCTGCTTCCCAATCTTGTTGGGTTAAATGAGTTTGTTCAGGGAAAGCACTCAGGACAGAGCCTGGCGTGTAGTAAATGCTCAGTCAGTGTTGGATATCACAGTAAATTATACTTCCATATAGGATTTAATTTGCCCTGATTAAAAGAAAAAAATGTGAAATTTTGGTTTTCATACTTTGCATTGCAATTATCATTATATAACAATATTATACGCTTGAAGTTTCTTGAGGGAAATTTCTCTCTTTTGCGGGAGGTTTCTTGAGGGAAAAGATCATATTTAGCTTTGTGCCCCTGACACCGTGGGCTGTGCCTGTCGCAGAGTGGGCATTCCATAACTACACACTGAGGGAGGGAGGAAGTAAGCCAAGGAGTGAAAGTGCCCAGGTACCTCCTGGGGCTACTCCCAAAGTATTCAGCAGCATGTCAAACTCATTAGTCGTCAGCAGATGTCGCCCTTGTCTCTGAAATGGGGCACTTCTGGGCATGTGCACTGTGGTCCAGGCTCCTGGAGGGGCAGGTGACATGGGAAGATGCTGCTAACCCAGTGGATGAATGGATGAGCAGGAGGGGAGTTGTTTAGCATCCAGGAGAAGGCACTGGGAGAGGCGTGAAAGGGCTTACCACAGCAAGCCTCATGAACTGTGGAGTCTTGAGGCCTGGATTCTGGTCCCAGCGGGGAATACCAGGAGTCCCTTCAGCCCTCTGAGCCTCAGTTTCCTCACCTGCCAAGTGCAGGCAATAATGATATGCCTGGACATAGGTAGGTTGACAGGCCCTATTGGATAGTTGATAAAGATTTGATTTGCTTTCTTGTTTCCTTGCTGCTTCTAAGTTGACCTTTCCCTTGCATTTCCGGGGAAAGGCCAGAGGCATTCTCAGACCTCCCCATCTTACCAGTTACAGCTCTCTGAGTGGAAATAAAATGAAAATTTCACCAGCCTGGAATTCTGAGGAAGAAGGGGCAACGAACGAAGAATAAATGAGACAGGGCGGCCCAAAGATGTCAGGAGAGCCAGTGGCCCTAGTGGACCACACCTCTGGGTGACTCTTCTGTGCCTGCATGAGCTCACTCAGGTGGACTGAATATCTTTCTGGAGAGGCAACCATGCTAGCGTTAAGGGGATAAGGGAGGTGGGGTGGATGCTCCTCTCTCAACTCTGTCCCCTCACTTTCCTTGGCTATGTGACTTAAGCAAGTTTCTTCCCCTCTCTGGGCTATTCTCGCTATGAAATGGTACAGGCCTAGGTCAGGAGTTTTCAAGCTGATCTTTAGCAGTAGAAGCAGCTTCAAGCCACTTCCCCTGTGGAGTCAGTTGTGGAAGGAGATAAAGCAACACTATCAGGTTCTGGAGGGGCTGAGAGAGGAGCTAGGAGCCCTCTGACCACTCATCTCCTGCAGTGACCCTGAACATCCCCCCAAGGTCCCCTCCAAGTGCAGGCTCCATGACTCTTCAGGTCCTCCTCTCCCAGCTCACCTCGCTGTCCTCCCACAGCCCAGATGTCGCCCACCCCCAAGGGCTTCCCATTCTCCTGACCTTTCCCCACAGTCTCAGGCCCAGGGAATGTGAGGCTTGGAAGGGAGCCATGGAAGAGAGCCACCAGCTTCATCCATTGCTTTTCATAGGTGGGGAAAGTGGTTGAGAGGCAAGCAGGGACTCATCCAAGGTCACCAGGGCCTGGGGGCAGAGCTGGGACTGGAAGCCAGGTCTCTGGACTCCCAGGCCTGAGCTTGGTCCTCCCCACCAAACCTCCCCCTACCTCTGCCCCTCAGCCCAGAGCCTCTTCCAGTTCTGCTTGAGAGTGGGCCAGATGTCTGTGGATGCTGGATCTGGAGTCAGGGCCAGTGGGACACCAGTCCGCCTCCAAAGGTCACCACCCTCACACTCCCCTCCCAGTGGCTAATCAGCTCCAGGCCAGGCCTGCCACAGCTCCCAGGACACTGGGAACTCGAGCTGGGACCTCGCCCCGGCCAGCTCCCAACTGCCCAGAGCAGGGGTGAGCCTAGCCTCCCAGCCTACCCCCACCAAGTCCTCAATTCTCCTCCTGGCTCATCTCTCACGGGCTCCAGACCTGCTCCTTCAGCTCCCCTGGAATTTCCCGCAGAAGAAGCAGTACTATCCAAGTCCATGTCACACAGCCAGGCACAGGCAGAGAGCAGAGTCGACCTGCCCTGATTCTCAGCCCAGCACAGCACCCTTTCTCTCTGCAGAAGGGCACCAAGGTGGGCCAGAGTTCTACCTCTCCCAGCTGTGTGACCTTGAGAAAACCACTTCCCCACTTCCCCACTCTGACCCTCAGTCTGCTTATCTTTAACAGAGATAATCACAGGTGTTGATACCAAGAGCTGTTCTGAATATTAAGTGAGATAAGACATACAAGCACCAAGCACATTATATGCTCTTATTAAATCATCTTATTTTTTCCCAGGGGCTCCCGGTGGGAGAAATGGAAATTTCTCTCCTCATCATTCAAGGCTTCTTAGCTTAGCCCCATGTCCTCTGTCTGAATGCCTTCCTTTCCTCACCGTCTGACCAGCCCCTCCCTTCCAGGCACTGGTCCTTCCCTCTGGTGCAAACGCCCACCTTGGCCTCTGCTCTTCTCCCTCCCTTCTCCCTGCTTCCGTGCTAATCTAGAGTCCCCTCCCTCCTCTCCTCCGCTTGTCTCGCCCCTCCTCCGCCATCACCATCTTCTCCAAGAGGCCTCTCAGGTCATTCCAGGATCTTCCCGGGTCCCTGTTGGCCGCCCCCTCCCCCTGCTGGATTGGAACATTCTCTCTGGTTCAGTTTTCCCCTTTGACCCTGAAGCAGGGCCAGGCACACAGGTGAGGTCCATGCCCCACCTGGTCTCCGAGGGCATCCCTGCCCCTGCTCTCCACCCCTGGTCCTGCCTGAGCCAAGCCCCTCCCCCAGTTCAATGGCCAGAGAGAGAGGAATAGTAATGGCAACAACAGCGTTGCTTCTAAGAGCTCCCGTCTGAGAACTGACAAGACCCAGGCCCTTATCCCAAACGTTGTTATGTGTATTAGCTCATTTAGTCTGCCCAGCAGCCCTAGGAGATGGGCACTATTATCTGCCTCATTTTACAGATGGTGAAACTGAGGCACAGAGAATTTAGTGGCTCGCCTTGGGTCACACCGCTGACACGAAGCAGAACCAGTCCTCAGCCCCAGCCAGGCCAGGTCGAGCCTGAGCTTTTAGGAGGCTCTGGGTTCACATTAGACCTGGCTCAACCCCCACTTACTGGTTGGCACCACCAGGCAAATCAGAACTGAGACTCTAGTCCAGGCCACACATTGTGCCACCCCAGGAGGCAACATTCACAAGAAGTGACCCTGGAGTTGTACCACCCACTCGTTGCTCCAGCCCGGGCATCCTTCTGCCCTAACTGGCATCCGTCAGCTTCTCCCGAATTCACTGGAATGCTGCCATCTAGTGGACACTTTAGGAATTACTCACGCTCTGTTGAGCTTGCAGGCTATTTGCTTACCTTCTTCACAGGAACAGGGCTTTGCCTCTGTTGAGGTCACAAAGCCCTGTAAGACCCAGTCCCGCCCTCCAGTTGCTCAGACTCCCCAGGACATCCATCCACTGGAGCACAGACAGGTCCACTGAAGACTTCTCTCAACCCTCCCTCCCAATGGATGCCTGACTGGACCCTCTCTCCTGCCTGTCCCACCTCCAGCCCAGACACCAGATATTCTCAACCTGGATGACTGTGGTTGCCTCCCTGCTTCCACTAGTACACCTTTCAGTCTGTTCTCAGCCAGCATCCAGAGCCATCTGTTGAAGACAAAGATCTCATCCTGTTGCAAGCTACCAAGCCCCTTACCCAGACTCACCCTGCACACCCTGGCCCAGGTTCTCCTCGCCGCTGTCAACTCCTCCTTCCCTCTCAATTCACCACGTTCCAGCTGCACTGTCCTTCTCTCTTTGGAGAGATTTGTACCTGCCCCAGAACCCTTGCACTGGCTGTTCCCACTGCCTGGAGTACCCTTCCTCCTGAGAGTCACATCATCCAGGTGTCAGCTCAGTGTCTCCTCTCAAAGAGGCATCTTTAAAGACCCTGAGGTGGCCCTGCCCCTCCCCTAGTCTCATACCACTGTATCTTTTCCTCACAGCTCTTATTGTCTAAAATCATTCCGCCCTGTCTCTTGTCTCTTACCTCCCCATCAGGGTGATGCCGGACTGCGTCTGCCTCCTTCCACTGGCTCTGAACCTAGAGCAGTTTTGGCCACTCGTGAAATACGTACTGCTTGACTGGATGAATGAATGCATGCCTGTATGTACGGATGGTATTTGTCTCCACTTTGGGGTACATGAACTCAAAGACAGTCAGACCCGGAAAGCTCTAAGTAGTTCACAGACTAGATGGCCCATCAGACCTGACCTGGTCCATTAGACTTAAAATACAGATTTCTGGGCCCTTCCACCCTGAGATTCTTGTTCAGTAGGTTTGGAGTGGGTTCCTCCACCCCACCCACCCCACCCCTGCATGAGTTCCAAGTGATTCTGATGCTTTAGTGGTCTAGTCTAGTTTAATCTAGCTTTCTAGTTTATAGATGGGGAAACCGAGGCCCAGAGAGGGGAGGGGCTGACCTAAGATCACACAGGGAGCAGGAGGTGGGACGTTCTCAACTTCCCCTGTGAATAGCAGCCTCCCTGCTCCTTCCCTGACTTCTCCCCCAGCTCACTGTGCAAGGGGCTCCTCAAGATTCCTCAGACCCCGACACTCCTGCCTCAGGGCCTTTGCACTTGCTGTTTTCCCTGACCTGATTGCTCTTTTCTTAGATACTCATGTGACTCTGTCCTCGCTCTCTTCAGAGCTTTGCTCAAATACACATTGAGATCCCCCACCACATCATCAGTAAGGTAGCAACCTCTCCTTCATCTGCTGTTCTTTCCTTCCACAGCACGTACCTTGACCGCACCGCAGTCATTTGACTTACATCCCTCCACTAGGGCTTGAGCTCCATTGCAAGCAGGGGCTTTGTCTCATTTTAATTGCTTTATTCCAGCACCAGAACGGTGCCTGGCATGGGGAAGGAGCTGAGGGAACACTTGTAAGATGAATGAGTGGGACCTCAGCCTTCAGCAGGCAACAGTTTCCAGTGAGGCTAATAACATTATTTTGTCTTCATTGTATCTATTTTTCTGGTTACCTTTTATTTCTTATGGCCAGTGATACTGAGTTTTTCCATTTGTAGAAGTAATTTAAAATTCCCTTTTAAAATAAATTCACTTAATTAGAAAAAGTACATTTACTTCAAGAATAATATTAAGAGAGTTCCACGTGGTGGGCAGTCAGGGCAAAAACTGGGAAGATGGGATGGGAGTTACTGAGGCTGTGTGATTGCTGGAGTCCAGGTCTCCCATGTGACAGATGCGGAAGCTGAGGCCCAGGGCCTGAGTGACTCATTCGAGGTCACTCAGGTTAATGGCATGGTAACCCTCCACCCTGGTCTTCTGATTCCAGATGTGGTATTTCCATTTTCCTTCTAAATTCTCCGTTGCATCCTTCAGTGGACACTTAAGTGGGGCGGTGGGAGGTGTCCTGCCCCCAGCCTCAAGATAATAGGACTGAAGACATTTTTAATGACTTTGTCTCCGTCAGCTGGCACAAGGCATGTTAGATACATGAATAGAAGAGAGAACAGAAGACCTTGAACCCCAAATCCTTCCCTGATGAGCACCCCATGCTGCTGGGGAGAGGGTCCAGGCCCACGGCATCGGAGACAGGCTGTGGAGATCACCTGTTGGTATAAATCTCTGCAGGTAGGTGCCCCAGCACAGAGGAGCAATGGAGGCCGTGGAGCTGAGGATGGGGGCCGGAGCGCATCCTTTGGGATGTCGGGAGAGATGGGGGCTGCATGGGGCTGACTGGGTTGCAGGGAGCAGCAAAGAGCAGAAACTGGGAGGAGTCCTCCTTCCTGAGGACACCATGGGAGTGAAAGCTCAGGCCCCGCACCCGAAAGCTCTGGCTTGGAGCCTGGCCCCTGCCACCCTCCAATATCATCTTCCTTTTCATCCTCATCATCTTCCTCCCCCTCCAAAGTGCTGACATCAGGACTAAGTGAGAAAGTCTCCACAGAGTGCTCCCTGCAGCATCAGGTCTGTAGATGGAGCTCAAAAAATGTTAATGCCTGTGATTTGGGGGAAGGGGTCAAGTTCATTGATGGGCCCCAGGATGTCTGCTATGCAGATTTCTTGGTAACAACTTTCTAAGGCTGTCGGTTTCTATTTCTTTGAGGAGAATCAGTGACGCTAAAAGATCCTGCCCCTTTAAGGTCAGGGCTGGAGAGTTGAGAGGCTGGGAGGCTGATCTGGAGCCTGGAGAGAGCCCAGGAGTGAAGGGGTGATGGAAACAGTCTCAGAGGACTCGAACCCGTTGCCATGACCACACAACCAAGTGGGGATTGGAGGCCAAGTGTGTGGGTTCTGTCCTCTGTGTTCTGCTCTTAGCTCCTAGCTGCTTCCAGACTCAAGAGTGGGAAATTCACTGGCATCAGCCAAAGCTTAGAGAAATAACTGGTTATCCTGGCATTACTGCTGAGTTGGCCCTGAATGCGTCAGGACAGAACCTGGGCCTCAGTTTACCCCTCTGCAGAATGGGGAGAAAGGGCTTGCTTAGTCCATCTCTCAGCAACCTGGAAGTCAAATGAAATTGTTCTTCTTTCCCTTTTGTTTCTCCTCTAAATATTTTGATTATTCTGATTTCTCAACTGCCTGGTTCAGCCTCTGGAGAGCAGGGGATGCCTGAAGGCAGAACCGCTGTCCCTGCTGGCCTGAAGACTTAAGGAGCAGGGTCTAAGAAGCCAGGCCTCGGGGCTCTACGGAAGCGTGGGGATTCTTTCCCAGGGCCCCGCCTGAGAAGGATTTATGGTTTGGCCTGCAATGTGGTGAACTGCTAAATATGCAGATTATGGGTACAAATCCGGGGGTGGCAGGAAAGGCAGCTGGGCGGGGCGGTGGGGGCGGTGCGCTGGGGGTCTGGCTGCCGGACCATGTGTGCGGGTGGGACCCAGCTGCTCCAGATGGCTGCAAATGTGTCAGTGGCGAGCGGTGGGGTGGGGGCTGCAGCACAGTGGCCTCACACCACCTCCTCACCCTCCATGGGCCTCCAGGCCAGGCCAGCTGAGCTGTCCCCCCACCAGGATCCTAGAGTGGCTAGGGCAGTGGGAGAGGTGGGGCAGGATGGAGAAGAGGGGCACTTTCATTGCTCAGATGTGGAAATCAAGGCACAGACATGTGGGGTTATGTCCCCCAGGCCACACAGCCACCTTGTGACCACGTCCGAAACCAAAATCTGATCTCTTGACTCTGGGTCAGCACTGGGCATGGCTGGGCATGAAAAGGGATGGAGGACTCAGCCTGTGGTAGCTCAGGTCATATTCCAGACAACGCAATGTACAAGGGGTGGTCATGGTGTCACATACGTGAGGAACAGGAGACACCCTGCCGGAGGGTGCTGGCTGCATGCAGGAATCCGGATTTGCCTCAGGGCTGGTGGGCACCATGAGACTCACATTACCTCCTCAACAGAGCTGGGGAGGGAGGCCTTGGAGAGGAAGGGGTCTCTGCAATTAACACAGGATGGCGTCCTCAGATTAGCTGGCATGGAAAGCGAAGCTGGGTTGCCAGAGGGGAGGGGAATCAGGATGTAGCCTTATTTTAGATGAAAGATTAGGATTTTGAAGCAGGAAATGATCCTACTGTCCCAAAGAGGGGTGTGTAGGGAAAGGCGTCCCTCGCATTTTTTCCTGTAGAGAAAACAAGGCTCAGAGAGGGCCAGTCATTCATTCAAGGGACACAGAGTTTGGATAGACCCGTAGCAAACAGTCTTGATCTCTTGAGTTCCTTCCCAGAGTGCCTGGAGTGAAAGAAGTCAATGTTGAGTGCTGACACCAGGACCTTCCCTTGTCCTTGGCTGAGATGCGGCTCTGGCCCACGTGTCCCTTCCCTGCCCCCAGTCCCGGGCCACTCAGCCTGGCCCACAGCTGGCCCTGAGCATTACGCAGATCAGGGGTGTCTGGGGCTCACACCTCACCCAACCAGTCCCCTCCTCCCCAGCAGGAGTCCCAAACCATGGTAGCTCCGTCCAGTGCAGAGGAGATGGGCCAGTGAAGCTGGCTATCCCTGGCTTCCTGTTTCTGGGTCCTGGGCCCCCACACACTTGGTGGCAGGGAAGCAGGACGGCAGAGACTCAAAGAGGCAGGCATAGGATTGTAAAGGCAAATCCATCAGCAAGAAATGAGAAACAGAGTCGGAAGCACTGGGGTCCTGGGAGACAGAGCCCGCTCAGGTGTCTGAGTCACCAAGATGTTTGTTCCCAGGACAGTTGGGTTTGTTCTCAGGGAAAAGTGGCTCTGCCCAGAACACGAAAGCAGATGCTCCCAGCATGTACAGCAAGGGCTGCCAGAGGGAGGGCGACTGCTGGGGGACCTCCAAACCCCCTCCCCCTCCCTCCTTCACAGCAGGACTTCCTCTGCTCCACCTACTCATGGATCCTTATTCCACCTTTCAAGGTGTGATGACTTTGGGGAAGGTATTCTCAAGGGTGGAGCAAACTAAGCCTGAACTGGGAGTCTGATGGACCCAGGTATGGAACGGAGTCTCTTTTGTTGGCTGTGTGACCGTGGGCAAGAAACTTAACCTCTCTGTGTCTGTAGAATCAGGATTGCTGTATGCCTGGCACCAAGCAGGTGTTCATTAAAACAGCCACCCCCTTTCTTTATTTCCCCTTGAGAGGAAACTTCTGCTGCCCAGCACCTCCTATTGCCAAATATCCCCTAGGTGCCTTCTCCCGCAACTTGCTTCTTCCTCAGTGATAATAAGACTATAGGGAAGTGAATGAGTTGCAACTGTAAATTCTAGGCCCTGTGCTGGGTGTTTCCATCGCTGCTGAGGAAACTGAAGCACAGAGAGGTGAAGTCACTTGCTCAAGGTCACACAGCAACTAGGAGATCAAGGAGACATGAGTCCAGATCAGTGGGAGCCCAAAGCCTTACCTTTCCAGTCTACCTTGCCATCTGTCTCTTCTAATGAATCATAGACAACTTCAGACTCAAAAGGTTGGGTAGGGCTTTGGGGTCATGGAGAAGGCACAGCCCGGTGGAGTCTGGAGAAGAGAAGGGGACCAAGGGCGGAGTTTTTCTCCCCACAGTTTTGCAGAGGGGTTGGCTTGCCTGATGTTGCTGGGTGACTGACAGGACTGGAGGCCCAGGAGAGGGTCAGGCTAGGGCTGCTGGGGGCTGAAAAGACCAGACAAGAGCCAGAGATGGGCCCACAGCTTAGGCACCAGCTGGCCTTGCTCCTGGGAGGGCAGAGATTTCTCCTTTGCCTTCAGAAACGGGACACTGAATGCTCAACAGACTCCTGAGGTATCCGAAGACTCTTCAAGTGAAGCTCCGAGCTTCAGAATGTTTGCCCCCCCACGCCCACTAGCCGCAAAAGGACACCTTTCATCCTCAGAAAGGAGCATCTTTTCCCCCCGTGTCATTTTGGTGAATTCAGCAGAGCCTTTTACTTCTAATTCAGAAAGTGTCCTGATAATAAAGACATCATCGATAGGTTAACTCACTTCTTCAAAATCTCAAGCACTTTCTGGAGAGAGGTTTTCCAAATGGAAAACAACACTGCAATAAAGGGAACAGTGTGGTCCCACTGTCACCATGTTCATGGTTGGGCTTTGAGCGGGGAGGGAGCGGGAGGGGAGCAAACAAGTAGAAACCTAATAAACCCATCAGGAAACACAAACTCCCACCATCAGTTCAAGGCGTTTGTTCCAGAATCGGCCTCCGTGACTGGGCATTGCTTCCCTTCCATCTGCTGTTGCAAAGACATTACAAGAAGCAATGGCTCCGTGTTAAGAGGCCCAGGCTGTGCTATTAATGCTATTGACAAACTCGCAGGAAGACATTCGGGCTCACTGTCTAGCTTACAACAGTCACTGGTATCTGAAAAGACTGGTCTTTTATTGCAAGCAGAGGCCTGTGATAGGATTTATTTTCAAGGGCTCGTTCAATTCAGTCCTCACAACACGCTCTGCAGTGGGAGGAAGGTCTCTCCCCATTTTACAGGTGAGGAAAGCTGAGGCTTGTTCAGTGTCACACAGCTGGAAGGTGTCCAAGAGTCAGGATGGTGTCCATGTGCTCTGACCCAAGTGCCCTTGCTCAGATGGGAATTCGCTGATTCATTCATTTAGCATATACTTGTGCAGACTCTTCCAGAAGCCAAGGCTTGTAGTTGTGCCAGGATAGTGTAATAAACAAAAACAGCAAGCCCCCAGCCTCGTTGATTTTTAGGGTCAGGCCACCTTCCCCTGCCACCCCCAGGGCCCTTCCTCACTAAAGAAGGGATAGCTTTGGCCCCTGATGTGCCTCAAATTTCCTCTCCGCCCACAGCAACAGCCCCTAGACAGCATGAGACCGAGGCTGGTAACCCCCGCTCCCTCATAGCCCACCCCGGCCTCTGCTCCAGACCCTTATGGTTTCAGATCTGCCTGGGACAGGCCAGGGGAAAGGGAGCCCCCAGGGAGCCTGGAGCAACAGCCAGAAGGGGGCGGGAAGGGAAGCAGGGCAAGCAGAGGTGTGTTTTGAAATCTGCTTCCTTTTGGCCACGCTTGAACTTCCAAGCAGCCGGGTTTGACTGACAGGCGCGGAAAGGGAGCGCCGGCTCCCCGTGGAGCCCCGGGCAGAGACGGAGGGGCTCCGCGGGGGCTGGGGCTCCAGGGCCATCATCCTCTGCCCTTCCTCCCTTGCTCTCAGCCAGGGAGCGCCTGGGGGCCTGGTCCCAGCTGGTTGGACCCAAGAAGGCCAGGGCAGGGGTGGAGATCTTGGAGTGCAAGACAGGAAAATCACAGAATCCAGCCAAGTCTGAGCCCTTTCATGCATGTCTGCCAACAGTATCCCAGTCAACAAGGGCAGGCAGCATTTACTGAGTGCCTACTGTTTATTCTTTATACAAATGCTTATTAAATGAGTTCATCTTTGCAAAGATCTTAGAACAGTGCTCAGTGCATATACACGCAATGAGTATATATATGCACATATATGCATATGCATACATAATATGCATATGCATATACTGTGTATTTGCATATGTAATATACAGTATGCATATATAATAATATATGTGCATTTCTGAATGAATGAAGAAGCTGAGGTCTGGCTCTGCCATTTGTTCAACTCAGATCTGTCCCCTGGTCTTTCTTTATTCTTCTCTGTCTCAGGACTGACCCCTGCCAAATGACACCTCCCAGGTTCTCTTGCCAACCAACCTCCTGTTATACTTAGCCAATGGGAAGAGCCAGTTAGAGATTGGAGGGCTGGAGCCAGGATACTTCTCCCGCTCTGACCCTACTCTTCTGCTTTGGTGTCATCTTGAGCAGTGTCTGGGTCACCCCTGTGGTTCCAGGTCCTGGGGACAGGCCTTCCTTCTGAGTGCCAGCTCCTATGGGCAGCTCCTGCCTGACTGTGGTTCCAGTGTCCCTCACTGATCCTGGCTCCCAGACTCTGGTGTCATCACTTGCTTCTTGGTTCTTTTAGTTTCAGAATTGCCTCATCATCCCATAAAGCCTTTCAGCTTTCCTACCCTCTTCAGAGTAAGCGCCCTATATTAAATTCCTTCTGTTGAAATAACTACCTGAGTTCTGGCTTCCTGATTGGATTTAATAGAAGCCCCTACTATGTGTCTGCCTTTAAGAAGTTTATAATCTAGTGGGGAAGAAGAGCATCCAATCATCACATAAATACATATTTAATTACAGAAAGCAATCAGTCTGTAAGGAAAGATCCTACCAAGGGGCCCCCAATCTCCCTGGGGCCAGGCTTCCCCGAGGAAGGGATGTGTTTTCCAGCCACTGTATTAGATGCTTTCCATACAGCAATACACAATTCCTTGTGGCAATACTACAAGCTAAGGGTTATTATCGCCCCCATTTTGTGGATGAAAAGATAAAGGCCCAGGAAGATACAAATTCCTACCATAAGCCACATGGTCTTGGAGGGGCCTGGGCTGTGATGGGAGCTGGGGCTGCCTAACCTTTGCCTGGCTCCTTGCCACCAACTGTCTGGAACTGACACCTCACAGAGGAAGGAACAGGTCTAGAGAAGGACAGTAACTTCCTCAGGGTCCCCAAACCGGGAGAAACTGGGTCACCTCGTCTGGGTACAGATCCCAGGGCTACCTCTGCCCTGTGAACTTCTCCACGTCACTGCTTGGCTGCAGACTCAGCGCCTCCTCCCTTCACCCCCCCCCCCCCAGTTTCCCTCGCCTCCGAGACCACAGTTCTGGGCCCAGCGCCAAAGCCTGCCCCCTCAGCGACCCCTTTCCCACTGTCCTGGGTTTCTGAAACTCGCTCTCTGTCTCGGGGGTGGGGGATAAAAGCTTTTGCAGCTCTCCTGAGGCAGTGTGTGTGTGTGTGTGTGCGCGCGCGCGCGCGCGCGCGCGCGCGCGCGCGTTTACCTGGGGCACGTCTCCCCCTTGGTAGGAGGTGGGGGGCCCTTCCAACCAACCCCCCTAAAAGTATTTACCACAGGTGTGAACTGACCTCCAGCTGCAGGCGGATAGATGGGTGGGGGTTTGGGAGCTGGGGGATTCGAGGTGCTGGGGGTCCTGGGGTCTGTTCCGGGTAGACCGGCCCCTACAGCAGGCACTAGGGGCGCGGGGAAGGGCCAGTGGCTTCCTGGCTGGGAGCTGGTCAGGAGAGAGTCGGCCCAGCGAGAGCGAGAGAGGCAAGACTCCAGGACATCTGGGCTGGGGGAAGGTGCAAACTATTCCTGCAGGAGGTGAAGGTCTGGCTCTGCACGGCCCTGAGGTCTCTGACGGGAAGTTCCCGCCGCAGGGAATAGCAAGCTTGGCTGGGAATGGGCTGGGGGAGGGAGCCTGACGCAGAGAGAAGCTGGCCGACGCCTCCTGGAACAGATGGGGACACTGAGGCGGAGAGGCGGATGACTTGTTCGAGGGAGAGGCTGAAAATGAACTGACTTTCTGTTCTGTCGACTTTCCACCCCATCATTCCCATAACCATGCCAACCAGGAACCGCTTCTTTAAAATCCCAGCCCCCTTAGGCTAATTTGCTGTAGGAGATGGGGAGCAGCACTGGACTATGATAACCATTGTTTACTGAACTCTCACAGTGGGTGAGACTTTCATTTAAATAAACTCACAGCTGTCATTCCATGTGCCTTCATGATCACCCGACGAGGTAGATGCTATACTCATCCCTATTTTACAGATGAGGAAACTGAGGATAAGGGAGGTTAATGCTTCCCCAAGATCATTCATAAAGGAGGTGGAGGTCCAGGATTGAACCCAAGGATCTAGAGCCCCTTGTGATGCCACCAAAGGCTCGCTGGAAGATGATCCCTCCCCTGTGGGCCCCCACAGCAGCTGCCCATGACTGTCCTCTTGGGCACATTGGCAGGAGCCTTATCTGTTCTCTTCGGCATCCTGGGCTCTGCACACGTTGCCATTCCTCTGCCTTCATTCACTCATCTGTCCATTCATCTGTATTTATTGAGCATCTACTACATGCCAGGTGCTGGAGATTGAGCACAGAATTGTCACTGTCTCCACTCTCGTGGTAGTTACATTCTAGTGGGAAAGACAGTAAATGAACAAAGAATACATAACATAACACCAAACACTCATACTACTGTCAAATAATCAAGAAGGGGATGGAGATTACAGGGGGATGTTTTAGACATGGAGGTCAGGGATGGTCTCTCTGAGGAAATAATATTTAAGCAGAACTGTGAAAGAAGTGATTTATCACAACGTGAATGAATTATTCTCGGAAGATCTGTCTAATGTCTGTCTTTTCCATGGGACTGTCGCTCCATGAAAACAAAACATCTGCCCATGTTGTGCATGATGGTATCTCTGTTTAGAACAATGCCTCACACATAGTAGGTGCTCAACAAACAGTGCCTTGCACACAGTAGGTGAATAAGTGAATGGATGGATGAATGAATGAATGAATGACAGAGGCAGAAACTCATTGCAGGCTCAAGTTATAACTGTCCTCCTGCCCCAAAGAAGTGGCAGACTTGTCAATTTCCTCCTCAAATCCTCCCTTTCCTCCCAAAAAGCGAACAGGGAGTTTGACTGATCCTTTGGGACAGGTGTTGAGAATCCCAACTTGTTAAACATCTGGTCCCAAAATGGACGATGAAGCCAGGCTGCAGGGATGAGGAGGGGGAAGCGGGGAAGTGGGAGACGGGACCAGCCTCTGGTGCTCCTGCTTCTCCCCAGACAGCCCTGGTGGGCCATCAGCCACACCCCTGTTGGAAGCGGAGCCCCCGCCACGGAGGCCGAGGTGGTGGGAGAAGGCTGCTTCCTCGCAGCTGTGCCGACTCTGGAGCTGCAGGCCTGGACAGGAAGGGGGCTGCGGCGGGTACCTTCACCTCCTGCATGGAGGGCTGTAGGTGGGCAGGAGGGCAGGGCCTCTTGGGGATGTCCTGACACAGGACAGTCCAGGCTGGCTGGCAGCCAAGGGCTTTGTTCTACAAAGATCCCTCCTGGGGTCGGGAGTAATTAGGGAGGCCTGGGCTTTGGGGAGGCTCCTCTTTCTCCCAGTGGAAGGACCGAGTCCACCTGCAGAGTGTCGGCCCTCCTAAGCTGAGGTTGGCCTGGGAGGGAGGAGGTGTGGGAATAGCTGAGGGGCTGTGGGGAGAGGGCGAGACGTCCACATCGACAGCTCTGGCCGAGCCACTCGCTGGCTGTGACCCTGACCGGTCTGTCCCCTCCCTGGACCTCAGTTTTTTCACTCTGTAAAATAGGATGATTATAATACTACTGACCTCTCAGGATCGCTATGGATATCAAATAGGAGAACGTATGTGAAGCCACATTATTAGGCAAATGCAAAGGGTAAGCATAGGGTGATGGACTCAGAGGAAAGAGAAAACTTGTTCTATGTTTGCTGATTTCTCCCCTGAGGCTGGCACTTAACTGAGTAATCCAGCGCTTGTGTTTTGGAATCAGACAGATGCGGTTTGCTTTCTGGCTAATATTTCTCTGAGCCTCAGTTTCCATGCCTGTAAAAGAGATGGACATAGTAAATAGTAAAATAGAAAAACACTTAGCACAGCTTCCAGCATGTAGGAAGAGTTCAGAAAGAGGTCGTTTGTATGCCAGGGGTGTCAAGATGAAGAAAGATGGGCTAGTTGCTCTCAAGCTCATGGTCATCTGGAGGCAAATACCAAAGGCCTGAGGAAGAGGTTGGTAAGGACTAGGAGGGGGCTGGACACTGAGGAGAAAGCCCTACGCTGCCTGAAGCAGAGGGGCCAAAGGAAGCTCCCCCACAGCAGATGGCACGGGCGCCGAGGCTGCAGGGACAAGTGGGACTTCTCCAGGATACCCGGTACTCCAGGCAGGGGGACCCGGGCAAAGAGACAGGAAAAGCGCGGAGGTGTCAGTTGGCCGAGGGCAAGTCACCCAGAGGCCCCTAGGCCTCTCTCCCCAGAAGTCCCCCGAGGCAGCCAACAGAAGAGGCCAGGCCTCACGCCCTTCTGTGAGTGACCCCGAGTCACCACTGCCCCGCGGGGCTGGCCTGTTTTCCCCTGGATTGTGCAGGGCGGAAATCCAGCAGGGGCAGCCAGGCTGACATCAAACCCTCCCACCGCAGGCCTGGCCTCAGCCCCTCTCCAGGCCTTAACGAAGCCATAAATCCCCGGGCAGGGCGGCAGGAGGGGCAGGCCCCCGCACATGTCCCGGCGGCTGGACAGAGGCCGGCATCTCTGGCTGGCGGTGACTGAACGCCCCGACACCCCATCACTCATCCCCCACGCCCAGCCACCCCCACCACGGCAGCAGCCCATCCGTCTCGGCCGGACGCTTTCAAGTCCAGCCCCAGGCCTCTCTGCTTAGTGTTAAGATGAGCCCAGGCTCACGCGGACTGTTCTTATTTATCTTCAGGCTCGTCCCCCGACGGCCATCACTCTGCAGGGCGGCCCCAGTTCTCAGGACAGGCCCCCAGGATGCAACCCTCCTCCAGCTTCCTCTCCAGCCCCCACCGGGCAATGCACGGAGAAGGCCTGCAGCCCGAGGGCCATTCGTCTTAGTCGCAGGCCGTGCTGGCTGGGCGTTTGGGCCCCTGCTATCTCTTGGCAGCCTAACAACAGCCCTCTGAAGCCCTGGTGTGTGTGCTCTTTACCGGGGTAAACTGAGACACGGAGTAGGGGGCTGCTCAGCTCAGGTACCCTGGGTGACCTTTGGCCAAATCATGCAAGGCCTTGCGGGGACTTTGCGTTGCTGCCCTGCAGGTTTGGGCAAATCAGTCCATGTCCAGTGTCCTCTGCTAAACTGGGAAGGCCTCTCCAGGCAAGGCCCACGCTGCCTTGGCACCCTCCCCCCCATCACAAGATTCCAGACTCAGGTTCGGGAAGGAAACTTAGTGTTGGGGTTTAGAGGGGTCTCTCTGGAATCAGGGCCTGAGCCCTAACTCTCCGCAGCCTAGCTCGTGACCTTAGGAGCTAGTGACATCACCAAGTCTTGGTTCTTTCCGTGCAGAATGAGGACAAGTAATAGACCTGTGCTGCAACGCATGGAAACTTCCTGGAACCACACAGGGCACAGAAGATGAGCTCAGTGAAGGCCCGTGACTGCGTTTATTATCACTACCACCCTCCCAGGGGCTCTTAACCTGGGCCCGCGGAGAAGTGATAGCATGGGTATTATTCCTTCATCTTGAAATTTCCGAGGCCCTTAGCCTGTACTCGGGGAGTCCTGGCTGGACAGTGTCCTGTTTTGGAGGTGACTGGAATTCTGACAACCCAGTGTGGACACGGCCATCATCTCAGAGGATGGCCACCGGCATGTTAGATGTGAGGGAGGGGAAATAAATGATTACTTTCAAACAAAGTTTGTTCAAGAGATAATATCTTTCAAAACACAGGATAATAAAAGCCTTCTTCCTTGCAAAAAAAAGGCTGAGAAACTAATTGGGTCCAGCCCAGAGCGCCCCCACTCCCCGTCCCCGCCCCCGCTCCGGGCTTGCTGCTGCCTGGGTTACCCGTCCTGTCGGCCCTCTGAGGGTGGTCCCATTCCACAGGTGAGGGTGCTGCTTGTTATGCAGATGACCTGACTTACTCACGGCCCCACTGCACAGGCCAGGCCCGACCTCCGAGCCGCAGAGGTAGAGCCGCAGAGGTAGAGCCGCAGAGGTAGAGCCGCAGAGGTAGAGGCGTTAGGGAGGAAGGCCTCACAAAGACTGTGGAGTCTGGCAGATCTGGACCCCTGCCTGGCTCTGCCACCTGCTGCAGGGAGATTTTTCAGACAACCTCATCTCCGCATCTGGAAAGAGGGTGTGAAGCCGCTTGAGGGAGTTAAAGACTAATTATTTAGGTGACCTGGCTCGTGGTCATTTTCAGAGATGGGGCCTCACACTTCCTGACACCCAAGGGTCTGGTGGCCAAGATCCCCAGTTCCCACACCCTCCATCATAGGCCACCGAGGCCCATTCCCGGGGTCCAAAAGCCACAGCCTGGCTGCCAGGGTGAGGTGGAGCTTCCAAAAACAGGGACTCTTGTCTTCTGCTGCTGCCCAGACATGGACACCTCTTTGGTCACAGAAAATGGGCCAGTGGGTTGTGTCTCTGAGTCGGGTTAGAATGACTAGAATCCCCCTTGACCTTGGGAGGAGGAGGAGGCAAGACGGAGGAGAACAGATACCCAGGCCTCCATTTCCACACCTGCGAAATGAGTGAGAAGGAAGGACATTAGATGATCTCTTAGGACCTTCCCAACTGAGAGATGGGTGTGGCCCTTCCCAAGGCTGGGGCAGGAGGCAGGCGTCTCTGTGCCCCTTCCCAACTGGAGATTTGCAGCCTCCATGAAGTCAGAGCTGGGAGGGACTTGAGTGACAACCTTCTTTGCCAAATGAGACACAGAGAAGGAAAGGAACTCACCTAAGGCCACACAGGATGTGCATGGCAAAGCCCAAGGAGCAACCTAGGTGTTCTGATCCCAGCCCAGGCCTCACCTGCTACACCATGCTGTGTGCGGTACAAGAAGCATGGTTGATGAATAAATGAATGAATGAATGAATGAATGTAAGTTCAGTGAGAAGCTCCAAACTCCTCCCTCCCTCCCCCTTCCTCCCTTCCCCTTTTCTTCCTTCATTCTTGCCTTTCTTTTCTCCTTCATCTCCCTCCTCTGTCCTTCTTCCCTCCTTCACCTGCTAAACGTCTGCTTGGGGCCAGCCTTGTCCCAGAAACTGGGGCCTTCAAGCTAAGCTGACCACATCCCTGTCCTCGGATGGCTCTCAGACAACCGGGCAAGAAAGATCCTCCTGGGAGCCCCCAGACCCTGACTGGCCCGCAGGAGTCCCTCTCTGCCCACACGCTACGCCCAGGATGTGAGGCATGAAAAAGCTCGGGGCAGAGCCGTCGCAGTCGAGGCCCGCTCCCTGGCTAGCCGTCCCGGCCGCCTCTGGGGGCTAGCTGGGTTTCTTTTCCTCCTCCTCCTCTCTTCTTTCTTTTAAAATTTTTTTTAAGAAACATCTATCACTCGCCATAACTCATGTGCTTATTATAATCATGACCATATGCTTAATGGGATGTAATAAAACCACCGCTAACCTGGCCCTGCTCGCCAATCTCTCCCCCTCGCCCCCGCCCTGCGGCCAGCCCGCCTGCCTCTGAGCTACTTCAATAGTTTTTCATGGCGAGGCTGACCTGAGGAAAAAGGAGAAAAGGAGGAGTAAACTCTGTCATTCACTTTTTGTTCATGCGTTTGCTCACTCATTCATTCATCATTCATGACTCATCCACTCCCTTTTTACTGAATGCTTATTGTACACCAGGAAACAGTGAATGAGGACAGGCTCACCTCTGTCCTCCTCAGTCCCCTAGCAGGAAAGGTAGGTGTCTTGTAAACAGGCAGTTGAACCCTTATTAATGACAGTGAATTACAGAAAAGGCTGCCTTACAGAACGGCCTAGCAAGGCTGGATCATTGCCTTCAAGAGCAAAACCACGTCCATTTGATGCATCCATGTACACTGGGTCCCTAGTAGGTCCTTTATGAATCTTTTTCCAGTGAATGAATGAATGAATGAACAAACAAGTCACCTGTAGATCAGAAAAGCCTTTCCTGAAGAACAGAGGTCTGAAATAATATCTCCCAAGTGGAGAACCAGTGAGTTCCATGAAGAAAAGAGAAGAATTTCTATTTATTTTTATTTCTCAATTTTAAAAATAAGAAACTGCCATTTTTCTTTGATGTTTTATATACAGATCGATGACAGGATAAGTGGTATGTGTATGAAGTTCATAAATAGCTCTACATGCAGTTGGGAGGGGGCTGGTGTGTTCGGTATTTTTACTGCTGGGAAGAGGTACGTGATCAAAAGAGTTGGGAGACTCCTTGCCTTGATCAGCTTGGGCTGCCGCCACAAAATACCATCCGCTGGGTGGCTTAAACAACAGAAATTTATTTCCCAGAGCTTTGGAGGCTGGAACGTCCAAGATCAAGGTGCTGGCTGATTTGATTCCTGGTGAGGGCTCTCTTCCTGGCTTGCAGATGGCTGCCTTCCCTCTGTGTCCTGACGTGGCTTGTGTACACGTGGGTGGGGAGAGAGAGTTCCCTCTTTCTTCCTCTTCTGATAAGGCCACCTACCCTATCAGGTTAGGTCCCCATCCTATGACCTCATTTAACCTTAATTACCTCCAAATACAATCACATGGAAAGTTAGGGCTTCAACACATGAATCTTGGGGGGCACACCCCTGGTCAAAAGGATGGAGGGGTGAGGCTCTGGGTGAAGGGTGAAGGTGCTGGGAGAAGGGAACCCACATTCTAGAAGCAGTGGCTGCTTCAAAGGCCCTGACATGGGCATGAGTTTGGGGAGATGAGGAACAAAATTCCCACCTTTCCATCTTCCATTCTTAGAAGAGTATTTCTTCTCTCTCATCCTACTTCGTGCTGGTGTGAACCTAATACTTTTCCAGATGCGCAAACAACACGGGAGGTGGAGTCAGAGGATCAGCTGTGATCCCAAGGGGTTTCTGGACCAGGGTGGGGGGCGGGTTGGGATGGCTCAGTGGAGGCAGTGATGATACAAAGATGTGGCGCAGGTGTCATGGCGCCGTGGGCACCCCAGGCAAACATCTAAGGCATGAAGTTCCATTCTCCACTCTCCTGGCGCCAAGACTCCCCCCTCCCCCCTCCCTCTCCAGTCTCTCCTTGCCCAGCTCAGGCTTCCACCTGGAGTACCCCCAGGACCCACTGGGGCCTTCCCAAGGTCTGTCCCACAGAAGGATAGGACACAGAGTGATCCCTTTAAAACAAAGGAGCATGCCACTTAGCTTAGACCCTCAGATCTTCCGCTACACTCAGAATACCTCCAAGTGGCCCGCAGGCATGAGTTACCTGAGCTGGCTTCTGACCACCTCTTCCAAGTTCACTCCTATCCCACCCTTTTCCTGCCACGTGGACCTTCATTTATTTATTTATTTACTTACTTACTTTCAGTGAAGTATAGTTAATTTACAATATTGTTTTAGTTTCAGGTGTATAGCAAATTAATTTGGTTATACATATACATGTATATGTCTATATTCTTTTTGAAAATTCTTTTTCATTATAGTTTATTAAAAGATATTGAATGTATTTCCCTGTGCTATACAGTACATTCTTGTTGTTTATTTTATATATGATAGTGTACATCTGTTAATCCCATACTCCCAATTTATCCCTCTCCTCCTTCTCTTTGGTAAACATAAGTTTGTTTTCTATGTCATGACTCTGTTTCTGTTCTGTAAATAAGTTCATTTGTACTATTTTTTTAGATTCCACATATAAGTGATATCATATTATATTTGTCTTTCTCTGTCTGACTTACTTCACTTAGTATGATAATCTCTAGGTCTGTCCATGTTGCTACAAATGGCATTGTTTCATTCTTTTTTCTGGCCCAGTAATATTCCACCACCCACATACACATCACATCTTTATTCATTCATCTGTCAATGGACACTTAAGTCACTTCCATGTCTTGGCTATTGTAAATAGTGCTGCTATGAACACTGGGGTGCATGTATCTTTTTGAATTAGAGTTTTTTTTTCCCAGATATATGCCCAGGAGTGGGATTGCTGGATCATATGATAACTCTATTTTTAGTTTTTTAAGGAACCTCCATGTTAGTCTCCATAATGGCTGCACCAATTTATATTCCCACCAACAGTGCACTGGGGTTCCATGTGGGCCTCCTTACACTTGCTTGAACCCACTGCACACTCCCACCCCAGGGCCTTTGCACTCCCTGTTATCTCTTCCTAGACACTGTCTCTCCTTTTATCCTAGTGACTCACTCCCTCACTTCACTCTGGTCTCTGCCCAGATGACATTGCCTCAAAGAGGTCTTCTTGGGCCGCCCCATCCTTTATTCTGCTTTCTTTTTTAATAGCACTTATCACAATCTGACATACTATGTATGTGTTTGTTTATTCATAATATTGCCTTTCTTTCACTAAAACGTAGGCTCAATAGGACAGGAATGTGTGTCTCTTCCCTACCGCATCCCAAGGGCTTAAAAAATGCCTGGCCCCCATCAGGTGCTTAGGAAACATTTGTCGAATGACTGAACGAATAAATGAATGAATGAATGAAAACATTTTTGCAACTTATCAAGCAGAGGGAGATGGGAGAGAAGGAGACAGATCACGGTGAACTAGGAGACTCTGGTAGGGAGTTTGGAGTTTGAACTAATTGAAATAAGGAGATATTGAAGAATTTAACATGATTTGGCTTATTTTTTTTTAAAGATAACTCCCCTAGGCATGTTATGGCAGAAAAAACAGAGGGAATTTTTTGACTATGGAATTGGGGGAAATTAGGGGCAATCTGGTAAGATTATGGGGAAAGCCGCAATTTCAGTCTCAGTCCCCCCATCCATCCTTTCCTTCTCCCTGTGTCCCCAACAATCTCTCTAAAATCTCCTTCTGGTTAAAAAAACAAAGGAATAAATGTAAGGGTGATAGAATCACTGCCTGCCCCATCCTGCTCGCCGTGCATTTTCTATCTGTTCCCTACGTGGCCTCCCCATTCCCGAGTGTGTGAGAAGAGGGTCCGGCCCTGATTTATGCTGCTGACAGAAAACCTAATGAATTGAAGACATAAAAGCATAACAAGGCTCCCCCTGGGATAAATCCATTCTGAATTCGGGCCTTTGAGAGGGGCGCGTGGCCGTGCTGACAGCCCGGTGTCCGTGATGGATGTGGCTCTGGACGCCGCGCTTGGGGGCACCAAGGATCTCGTTGGGGGTGGTAACGGGAGGAGCTCATGTAGACTTCGGAGGCTCTAAAACATCCTTGTAGCAAAAGGAGCTTAAGGCAAATCCAAAGCGGAGATTCCAAGCACATGCGGGGTGTGCGCAGGGCCCATTCCATCGTATGGGGAGGATGCAGGGACAACCTGGACAGATGGAGGTTCTCCAGCCTGGTCCTAGCCTTGGTCCAAACTTTGTCACTAAATGCAATCTTGGACAACCCCCTAGCAGGGCATCTATGTCCACTTGTAAAATAAGGCTTCAAACAAACCAGGGACTGAAAATGTCAGTCAGTGCCTACAGAAGCCCAGGACAGATTTTGCATAAATGAGAGAAGTGAGCTGGATGGAAGCTGTAGGACAAAGGAGAACCGTTGCCCTGTTTATAGGAAGCGGCTGCCACTCAGCTTTTACCAGCGGGATAATAATCAGAGTTGGATCCAGGAAGGAGGCAGTGCCGGCACTTCTGTTTATGGAAGAGCACTCAGAAAGTGGGATTCATCCCCTTTTAAAAATGCTGAAAACTAATTAAATAGAATTTTAAATGATAATAGCTAAATCCAGCCTCTGGGCCACCTATATGAAACCTCCCAATGAGAGGACCACTCAGAATGCTATCCAGTTCTAATTTGATTGATTCAACAACCATTTAGGGGGAACTCCATACATGCTGGGCACTGTGTGAGACACTCTGGACACAGATAGGACCAACTTGGAGCTCAACACTCAGCAACTATTTACTGGCTAGAACAGTGTGAATAAAGGCTCTGAAGCTGGAGGGCCAGTGGTGCAGTCAGAGGACAGCCCAGCGGTGGCCAAGACAAGGCAGGACTGGAGCTGAGGCCATGGGCAGGCGGTGGAAGATCCGAAGGGCTTGGCAGCCCTGGTGGAGGAGGGGTTCTTTGTCCTCCAGCTCACCCCACTTTGAAGCTGGGGGTATGCGGGTCAGACTGTACCCTCTGGTAGCTGTGTGGACCATGTGCGGCACAACTAAGAGGACCACGTAGGCAGCTGTCAATAATGCAGGGAAAGTTGATGTGGCCTTTTACCAATGTGGCCTTGGCAGAGGCAGAAGGGAAGGAAAAGAGGTCACCTTTGAAGGACTGGTGAATTTCTCCCCATATTTTCTGGGGCATTTCTCTGTTGGTTGGCACCAACACAGAGCTCCTGGTGGCAAGTGACAGAAATGAACGGTGGCTAATTTGAACAGACAAAGACTGGAGAACCAGGCTCAGAGGCTAGGCTATGAGGAGCAACCCCCTCAGTCACACTATAGAACTGACCCATGAAGATGCCACCACTATCCCTGAGCAGGTCTCAGCCAACTCTACTGTCGCCAGATAGCATAGCTGGCTTGCGACACCGAGTGGCTGAGCAATAGGTCTTGCTCAGGGGATGATAGTTCTTGCTTCCCTGGGACTTGCAGCTCTACGGCAGCCATATCTGTAAGGCAATCAGCGTGGTCCCGCAGTGCCTGGTTGCACAACCACTCAGGAAACGGCAGCTCTGACCATCGTCTTCAGCATCCTTATCATTCCTAAGGTTACTTTTTAAATTACTCCTCCCAGCAAAGCAGTTAAACTCGCTCCCAAGACAAGGCTCTACATTGTATTCGTGTGTCCACACTCTGCACATTTTAGGGGCTCCACACTCTAAAGTGTTATCCAGTGTCTGATGGGAAATGACTCTTCAATAACTGGATGGATGGGCGAATGGCCTGTGAGGCCGGAGAATGAATGACAGATGTAGCCAGTTAACTGTTTATTTCAAATATTTCCTTCAGTTGAAATACCACTCTCCTTTTCCCTTCCCTTTGACCAGACGAAGGGAGAACAGATGTCCCGAGTCAGACCAGGGATGCCCCAGCATTGGCGAGACACCCTCTGTGGCCAGCTCCATGTCTCCCACCGGGAAAGAGGGATTCCAGATGTTTCTGAGGAGCTGGTCACCCACCAGAAGGGTGGCGTAATCGAGAGGAAGTAGGGGTCTCTGCACATCAGCTGCTAAGTGAGTGTGAGCAAAGGAGGGGGCGTGGGATGGAGCCCAGCTCCAGGACACAAGCCGGGAAAGTGCTTGCTGCGCATGTGTTGCAACACGGGCTTGTGTGTGGAGAGGTTTTTTCTCACCCCAACGTCACATCATGGAGTGTGTCAGAGACAGTGGGAACCCACAAAACATCCACGTGCTCCTTCCATCTCCCAGAACCCCTTGCAGCTGGGGCGGGGCCCCAGGCTCCCCCCAGGCCAGGGGACTGTGAATGAAAACTCCGGGTGTCCCTGCCGGACAGAGGTGGTGACAGCTGGCGTCCCTGCCCTGTCTCTCTCTCTCCTCTACCTCAGGACCTTAGTGGCCACAGGTTCCAGATGCTGCTGCTGACACACAGCAGAGTTTATGAGAGTGAGAAATACAGTGTTACTGCGTCAAGCCGCTGAGGGGTCCGGGCTTATCAGTTCCCATGGCGCAGCCTTGTCTATCCTAATAGTTGGGTTCACATCTAAGTAAGTCTACATTTTTCAGAGGTAGCCAAGATCTCATAGTTTTATCAACGCAAGAGCTAATTGTATGGACTCTCAGAATCTTCTAGTTCAACCACCCCCTTTTCACAGGTGGAGAAACTGAGGCAGGCCCAGAGAGAAGGAGCAACATGCCCACTAAGGCAACAGGGTGGTGCACAGATGAGTCCTCCACTGGGTCCCCTGATCTGCAGCCCATCATGACCACTCTGATCAATCAAAGTTTTGTGAAAAATACTCTAAAAGTTCAAGAGACATACTCCTCCAAAGAGGCCTAAAAAGACATCTTGTCTGTGGGTCAGGCTTCTGGTGTCCCAGCTGCTGCCTGTTTTTGGGTAGCTCTCCATGAACTACCCTGGCTTCCTTCAAACCCTGCTGAGACCCCTCCTTCCCCTTCCCTGGCCCCTGACTGTTTCCCTCTCTCTCACCTTCTGGAATTCCTCCCGCTGAAGGCCTCAAGTGAGGTTTAAGTCTGTGGCTGATACCCAGAGATGTGTGTGGCTGAGGACCCAGGGCTTTATGAAGCTATCAAGACCTCTTCAAGGCATCATAAGGTTTACTATGCAATGAGCAGCCCATATGAGTCGAGGCTGACCATTGCCACAGAGTCTCAAGCTCCCAGATGTCTGTGCAATCCTCTTGAGGATGGAGAGGTATCCGCTGGTGAAAACCAGGTATAGGAACTGACCTGGAAGTCACATTTACTGGGCACCCTCCCTGTGAATGTGATACACTCCCCCCACCAGGAACAGATGTTCTGTCAGGAGCAGACATGAAACCATTCATTAATTGCAATTGTGATAAATGTCATGTGTGAGATATTCAGGACAACGTGAGAGCAAATCATATCACCTAGGATAGGAAGGTAGGAAGGTCCTTTTCAAAAGGATTTAATCAGGTGAGAAAGGAGGCAGGGAAGCACTCCTGGCAGAGGGTTCTGCATATGCAAAGGCCCTGTGACAGGAAGGAACTTGAAATGTTTGATGACTTGAAAGAAGGCCAGTGTGGCAGGAGGAGAGACAGAGACAGACAGACAGATAGACAGGAGGGAAAGAAAGAGAGAGGGAGACAGAGGAGATGAAATATGGGTCTAGTCATCGCAGGACCATGTCATGGATTTAGGACATTATTATTTTATTCAGAAAGACACTGAAGGACTTTAGACAGAGACAGTGAGTTTTAGATGATGATGGCTGCTCTGTGGAGAATTGATGGTAGGGAAGCAGGAAGACCAGTTTGGAGGCTACTGCAGTGGGCCGGGGAAGAGATGGGCCTTTGATTAAGATGGTGACAGTGGAGATGGAGAGAAGAGGATAGATTCAGGATATATTTTGGGGGTCGGATGAACAGGCCTTGGTGATATGTTGGATGTGGGTCTTTGCGGGAGGTGGGGAAAGAGTCAAATTTCTGCCTCAGGCAGCTGACTAGACAGTGGTGCCAACTCCTGAGATCCAGAAGACTAGATTTATGGGGTAAGTGATTACTTTATCATTGGATGGGGCTTTGAGTGGTGGGACCAGGAGGTGGGCTCTGGATGAGAACTCCCAATCTTGTAGGCAGTAGCAGAGTTGTCAGGTATCTACCTCAATACCTATTCTCCTTTTTCCTCTTTAGTAATAGAACCTCTGATTCTTAGCTGGGCACATGACCATCTGGAATAAAAAGCCATTTCCCAGCATTCCTATGATCCAGATGTAAACAGAAATGCTGTGTTCAACTATCGGGCAGTGCCCCAAACAGGAAGAAGGCTACTTTCCTTGTTTTTAATTCCTCCTTCTGGATAAATGGAAAGCAGACTTGATGTCCGGAGCTCAAGCAGCCATCCTGGATCATGAGGAGTAAGTCCCACGCTGAGAATGTAGAGTAGCAACGTGGAAGGAGCCAGGGATGAGACTCTACAGTGCAACACCAGCCCCAACTACATACCTCTGGACTTCTTTACCATGCACCTGACCTGGTCTTAGTGAATGCTAGGAAATCTGACCCCCGACTCTTGAACAGTCTGCACTTCCTACCCCTTTCCCTCTCCCTTACTCCGTGCCAGCTACAGTGGCTTTCCTGTTCCTATCATGTTCCAAGCTTGTTCCCACTTGGAGACTTTGCATTCACCATTCCTTCTGCCTGGAATGCTCTTCCTGTTTGGTCCCACTCAAACATCCTCCCTTCAGAGGGGCATCCCCAAGCCCCTTCCTAGCGAAGTTTCTCCCCTTAAGGTTTCCTCTCTCATAGCATCTTGTTTCCTTTCTTGCATAGCATTTTTAAAAGTCCGGGCATTTTGCTTTTGTCTGTGTTGACTTGGGATGAACTGTTTCTTCTCACTCGAATGAGTGCTTTATAAGAGTGGGGAGCCCTGCTCTGAGTGCACCCTCATCTCCTAAGACTAAACAGAAACCAGAATGCATGGCGGGCTTAGTACATAATTATTGACAAATTAACAAAAGAAACTAAAGCAAGTTCCTATTTTACCAAGACTACTGAGGCCAGAAAAGGAAACTTACTTGCCCAAGGTCACAGTTCAGGTCCAGGACAGGCCTGGGGTCCAGGCCTCCCAGCACCCAGTCTGGGATGTGCCCCTCCCACATCTCCAAAGGGACAGGCAGACTCCTGGTGGAGGCACCCTCCGTTCCCTCTCTGCCTCTGGGGCAGGAATCTCAGCATCTCTGACCTTCCACAAGCCTGGCTGGGCTGGCCTGGCTCCTGCAACCCCAAGACACCATCCCCAAAGAGGGGCTTTTGTCCCTGCCCCTCCTCTACTCCAGTATTTCCCTGAGGGGACTGCTTAGGAAGAGAGCAGGGGGAAGAGAAGCTGCCTGGGGCCACATCTGGAATGAAAAGCTGAAAACCCAGCTCAGTGCTGATAACGCTTTATTGACAGGAGATGAAAGTCACGAGGGCAGCCCCTCTGCACGCCAGCTCCGCTCACTCGCACTGCTTTACGAGGTGTGAGGCGCTCCGGTCCCTTCGCTGGGCCCTCCCCACCCCTTTCCTGCTCCCAGCCCGCATTAGAGCCTTTCCAGGCAGGAGCCCCTGGCCTGCACTCCCACCCTTGGCCAGGGGCTTGGGAGGGGGATTGGCCCCACCTTGGAAAAGACTAAAAAGGCCCATGAAAGTTGCTCCTGCCCTGCCCAGCGGGCCTGGGGTTCGGTAGCTGCCCGATCCCAGAGGCTTGAGCTGAGACAAACCTTTATTCTCCCGTTATGTTATGTATCATAGGTTCTGGGAATGAGAACACGGACACGATTGGGGGAGCATTTTCTGCTTATCACACAGGCTCAGAGAGAGACCCTCCTGAGTATGCGTGTGAGAGAGTGTGTGTTAGTGTGTGTGTGTGTATGTGTGATGAGTGTATGCATGTGTGTGTATGCAGGGTGGGGGGTATGCAGAGAACTGGATGCTCTAGTGGGAACCAGCTCATAGCGTGAGGTAGAACAGTAAGACAGGTATAAGTTTTACAGGCTATAAACTCCAGTGTGCAAATAAATGTGACTTTATTTTTCCGTGACGAACCTTAACTTCTATACGGAGCCCTCGTGGTGCCGGTGCAATGAAACTTCATCGCATCCAGGCGGATGATGCACAGACAGCTATGACGCTCTCAGGCTTTCGCTGGACCAGTGTGGGAGCCAGGGATTACTCAGTCTGGGGACTGCCCCACCCTTCATCCTTTGGATGCAGGGCTCAGCTGTCAGCCCCTGAGGCTGGGGCCTTTGGAGGCAGCTCAGCCTCTTTCAGGCCTCTCCTTGCCACCTCTTCATGGTTCATGGGTCTCCTCTGCTTTGGGCGCCCACATTTCTGTCATTTAGCCAACTTGAGTCCCACAGGGGCAGCAGGGAGAGTCCCCGGACACCCACGTGGAGGCCACACTGTGGGGCCGCGGGAGACCCCACACAGCCAGCTCTGTGCTCTGGCTCCAAGCCCTGCTGCTCAAGGGATGCTGGCACAGGCCCCTTGTGCGATCACTGTCACTCCTTGAGGACAAAGGGCTGTGCTCCAGGCTTGCGTGGGTCCCTGGCTGCGAGGCACCGGTTCCTCCTGCCTGCCCATCCCCCAGCGTAAAGGGGGCTGTTTTTCCCACCTCCTCCGGGTTCTGCCCTGGCGCTGGCAGAGCTCCCGTTCTGACACAAAGCCTCCTGCCACCTCCCCCAAACTCTGCTGTTCCTGAAACAAACCCCCTACCCAAACGGTTTAGCTCTTCACCTAAATCACAGCGAATTATAGAATTTTGGAATTTTTGTTCTTTCCCAGTCACTTGTGACACCTCCCCGGGGACAATAGCTAAAAGCTGCTTAAAGCCAAAAGGCACAGGATGCAGAGTTGAGAGGTGGGTAGTGTCAAAGGGTAAGAAAGTTATAGAAATACATGTTAATTAAGATGTCGTTAGTAAGTCTGTCATGATCCCATGGTGATGGATAGCGTGGGCTTCCTAGTCCACCATCGCTGAAGCCCAGTCTCGTTTTCTGTAAAATGGGTGCAGGAATGTCACCATCTACCTCCCCAGATTGTTTGAGGGCTAAATGGGAGTGTGTGTGTGGGTCTTAGCCAGAGCAGCGCCCTACTCAGGCTGGCGTCCATTGCTGCTCATTTTGGTGACAGGTAAGCTGTACTGGGGGCTTCCCATTAATAATATGCAATTGGCTTTAGGAATGTTTAAAAGTAGTCTGTTTACAGTCGATGAAAACTTTATGCCAATCATATTGGTTTTGTAATCTTGTTTATATTCCTTTTTTTTTTTTTTCAACTCAGAGCTGGTATAAAAGTTGAAAACATGGAGCCCACATCTGCTCGGGAACAATTCCACTGTGACAAAGTCTCAGAGGTCACGCCAGCTTTTTCTCCCTCTCCCCAAGAGCAGCAACCATTAACCACGTGGGGAGACCCCCCCGAGGGTGGCCTGTGTGTTTGGGGATTTCTCTCCCGTGTGAGCTGCAGAGCGGAGGGCACACAGTGTGTACGCTGTCTACTGTGTGTGTTTGCGGGGTGCTTCTCACCTGGCATCATAGACAGATGGACTTCACTTTTTAGAAAGGCTCCGTGGAATTATGCTGGATAAATGCACTTGGGGCCTTGTAATCCCACCTCCTCAGCTACAGATGTGGACAGTCACAGACTTGCTGTAGCACCGTGACCAAGGATGTGCATTCGGAGCCAGGGAGACTCGGGTTGAAATCCCTGGTCTGCCATTCCTCTTGCTGGGTGATCTGGACAAGTGACCTCATTGACCCCAGCCTCGGGGTCCTCCTCTAACAAATGAAGGTTCTAATAGTGCCTATCGTTGAGATGGCACTCTTGTCAGGAGAATTAAATGAGGTCATATACAGATCCATTTTACAGATGGGTAAACTGAGGACCACATCACTATCCCAGACTCGTCTAAGGTCATGCAAGTCCGCAGAGAAGAATTGGGGGTAAGAGTCTGAGTCTTCACATCAAAATGCGAAAATCCTTGGCAAACAAACCTCCTCTCAGAGGCTGCGAGCAGGGCACAGGCTCCCAGCCTTCCATCAGCAGGCCTCCCTGTCCCTCCCCTTTCTCTAAGGGCATCTTCCTCCCTATCCTAATGATGTCATCAGTGTCCATGTCTCCCTGGCTCTCTAGACAGGGTGACCATGTAAAGACTTGGCAGAGGGGTGAGAGCACACCATGTGCAAAGGCCCTTACCTGGAAGGAGCTTGGCAAGTTCAAGACTGACGTGAAGGCTGGTGTGAGTGGTGTGTAGTGGGCCTGGGAGAAAGAGGATGAGGGGACACTGGGGAACTCGGCAGGACCAGGCCTTCCAGGGCCTTGCAGGGCACAGTAAGTGCAGGAGAATTACACGGTCCCCATTGGAATTCTAATATATCCATTTTTCTGTGGCGTAGAATGTGCACATGGGCTGGGGAAGGAGGCAAGAGAGAAAGCGGACTCCAGTCCGGAGGTGTACTAGTTGGCCAGGGCTGCCGACGTGAAGAGCCACTGGCTGGGCAGCTCAAACAATAGAAATTTATGGTCTCACATTCTGGAAGTCTGAGGTCAAGTTATTGGCAGGGTTGGTTCCTTCAAGGGCTGTGAGGGAGAATCTGTTCCACGACCCTCCCCCAGCTCTTGTTGGTTTGCTGACCATCTCCGACTTTCCTTAGCTCATAGAAGCATCACCTGCATCTCTGCCTCCATCTTCTCCCTGAGTGCATGTCTGGGTCCACATTACCTCTTTTCTGAAAGACACCAGTCATGTTGAATTATGGACCCATCCTACTCCAGTATGACTTCATAGTAACAAATTACATCTATCCACAAATAAGGGCACATTCTGAGCTATTGGGCTGTCTAGGACTTCAACATATGAATTCGAAGATTTCGAATTTTTCAACCCACACCAGGAGGCTAGGGCAATAGACCAGAAGGGATACAGCATGTGGCCTGGATCAGGTGATGTCGGTGGAGATGGGGAGAGTGGTCAGAGGGAAGACATATTTTGAAAGCAGAGCTGACAGGGTCTGCTGATGGATTGGAGGTGTTGGGGGAAGGTGGTGGTAGTGGAGAGGGAGGACCCATTCTGATTTCAGATTCTGGCTTGAAGAACCAGGGGGATGTTGGGTGGGGGGCTGGGAAGTCGGGCTGGGAAGTTGGTCTGGGGGCAAGAAGTCAAGAGCAAGGTTTGCAGCCAGCGGGGGCAGACACATGTGGTGTTTGCCCCGGCTTACCTCGCGGGTCCACCTTGTCCTGGGCTGGAGGAAGCGGGCCCTAATGAGAGGCAGCTGTGGCCGGGCGGCCGGCTCGCATTCGTTCTGCTTGCAGCATCAAAGGCCTGAGAAGAGGTTGTCCAGCCCTGAAGGCCACGGCCATCCATCTTGGAGGCTACATTGCCAAGAAACCAGGTCCACGTGGCCAGCGCCTGCTCTCTCCGTGAGGAGGACCCCTGCCCCCACTTCCCAGCACAATTCCCCCGCTGCAGCTTTGGAAGCTTTCCCTCCACCTAACACCCTCCCACCCCTACCCCAGGACTGGTTTGCCCCTGCGCGAAGAGCTAAATCACATGAGATAAGGAGAGGGTGGGTAGCTGCAAAGACAGAGAGGGAGAGGCTCATGGGACATGCCTGACTGTGCCCAAAGTGGCCCCCAAACACGTTCAGTTCTACTTAGTAGCAGGGGAAGGGAGCCAGCACGCTCTGCCATCACCCTCCTGTGTTAGAGCCCAGGTCTGCCTCTTACCGGCATCTATAAAACAGAGGAAGAAATGATGCCTGTGTCATAAGGTAATCGTGAGACCTGAGTGCTTGTCACACGGTAAGTTCCTGTTTTTATTACAATTGCTGTTATTCTTGTTATTTGGGAGTAATCATTTTACATCAAAATTTTGTATTTCAAGTGTTCACACTAACAAAACAAGAAAGACTCAGACCTTCTATGTGAATCTTCTGCTGGAGGTAGGAATGTAAGCAGTTATGGTATGATAGATTCTCAAAATTAGTAATAACAAATGTTTATAGCCAAGCCACGTGCTGGTGTGGAAAGATCACCTACCGTGGCAGCCAGCTGGGAACTCTCAGCTCACATCTGCTGTTCACTAGCTGTGTGACCCTGGGCAAGTCACTGCACCTCTCTGAGGATCTAAATCAGGGACGAAATGATAATACTTGTGAGTATTAAAGATCATATATAAAGGATCTGGCCCCAGGACATGGCTCACAGTAAATACGCAGTAAATAATAAGTTTTGTGGTAGATTGCTGGTGTTAATGCCTCCATCCCCTCCCCCTTCCCCACCTTCTGCCAAATTCTTTACCCCTCAGGTGTCCTCACTCTTTGTTGTGTCCTTTTTTAGCATCATGCCTCTATGACTGTAGCTCAGACACGTGACTTGTTTTAACCAATGGAATGTTAGCAGGTGTGATGCCAGCTTGTACCGCTGACCCCTGAATAACGTGGGGTTTAGGGGCTCCAACCATCTGCACAGTCAAAAACCCAAGTGTAACCTGCAGTTGGCCCTGTGTACACGCAGTCCCCCTGCACCTGTGGTTACCCATCTCCACGACTCCACATCCACAGGACCATCACCCCTCGGTCTGTAGTACTACAGTATTTCCTCCTGAAAAAAACTTGAGTATAAATGGACCCTGTGCAGGTCAAACCTGTGTTGTTTAAGGGTCAGCTGTACTTGAGAAAGCACCTGTGTATTTCCACTCCCTGTCTCCTGTTTCTCTGCACCTGCCATGACACTAGGTCTGGGCCACCCTGGCAGAAGATGCAACCTGTGCGGAGAGCTGAGTCGGCCCAGTCATCTCGGACCAGGCCAGCCTAGATCAGCCGAGAGCCAGCCAACTCCAGACGTGTGCATGGACTCAGCCAGAGAGAGCTGCCCAGACAGCACGAGCAAGTCCAGCCAAGGACCGCCAAGCCCACCCCAGATCAGCACAACCCTACAGACGCTTGAGCCAGATACATGTTTGTTGTTGTACGCATCCAAGTCTTTGCGGCTGTAAATCAGCGTTATTGTGGCAACAGATAATAGATACAGATATCAATAAGCTGCATTAGTGATGCTTGCTGATGGAATCCAGACTCCTTTAGACCGCTCTTAAGGCACTTGGGCCCCCAAATACTGACACGTGTGGAGAGAGTTTATCCTTGTTCTAACCCCCTTAAGTTTATTTCACTGTTAACCCATCAATCTCAAAATCTGAAATGTAATAAATAAGCTTCATTCTTTTGTTTTGTTCAAGGTAAAGAGCCAAGAATAAAAATGCCAGAAACATGCATGATGTTGGCCAGACAGAGGAAGTGAGAAGGGGAAATAGGCCAGATCGCTGTGTCTTTCTGTCTTCTAACCCAAGTCTTAGCCATCTTGGCCCCAGAAGCCTAAATTAGGGCCCTCCACTTAAGACCTTCCCTGTTGATTATACAAATCTGACCCTAAGCATCTTAATGTGATGGTTGTAGCCACATCCTGGGCAACTGTTCACTGCAGAAATGAAAAATCTCCTTGGGTCTGGCAATCCACTTAGCTCCCACCAGCCGAGGGAGGAAGGCAAGCACAGAGCTTGAGGGGATGGCTTGCCTTCAGGAGCCTTGGACTTGAATCCCAGATACACCTGTGCTCCAGCTGTGCAACATTCAGCAAATCAAGGAACTTCTCTGTGAGGTTTTCACACAGGCTCCTTCTCTGTAAAACAGATGTAAACTTGGTACCCACAAAATAGGGTTTGGTGAGATAAAGCAAGGAAAGAGTCAGCACATAGGAAGGGCTTGGTGATTTGGCTCCACCATGATGGATACGTTCATTTACCCGGACTACAGCATTGAGCCTGGATGCCCCAAACTGTCCCAGCAGCGTCAGTCCTAGGACCTGGGGGTATCACTGATGCACTGCCCCATCCTTCTAGTTTCAGATTTGTTGAAGCTCCTGCCAATTTCATATCTTGAGTTGGATTTTCAAGATGTTCAGATGGCTAAGTAATCACTGAAAACTGGATCCGTTACAGTAAAGTTAGGTGATACAAAGATAGAGTAAGTCCCAAGATCTTAGTGGCTTAACAGAATAGAAATTTATTTCTTGTTTGCATAAAGTCTAAATGGCAGTGGGATACCAGGGAGGTGTTAGTCCCGAGTGCTCAGGAACCCAGGTTGATGGAGTCTGTGCCATCTTTATCTCCTAGGTTCAAAGGTCACGCTGGGCATCAACATTTAGCCAGAGACACAAGAGAGAGGAAGTGGAGGACCACCAGGACGGATTCTGTGGGGCTGGCCCGAGGGAACTCATCACACTGCCCATATTCCATCAACTAGAACCAGTCATGTGACGACAGAGAGATGAAATGGGCTGGAAAGTGTGGTCCCCAGCAGGACTGCTGTTTGCCAGCAATGACTGCACTCTGGAAGCAGAGCATAAATCTTGGTGGGTAGACAGCCAGCACTGTCTCAATGGCTAGCACTCCCTGGCTATGTGCCTGGCACCACGTGATACCCTCTACACCCATCATTCTTGGATGCTCATGGCAGTTCCATGGGGGAACATCCTTACTACCCCCTCATCTTCCAGCTGAGGAATTAGGCCCTGAGGGATGACCCCTCGCTGCAGCTCTGCCTCTCAGAAGCAGCAGTTTCTCCTGTGTTCTCATCATGCTGGCAAGGTGGCTGGGGTTCCATTTCTGGACTCTGGCTTAAAGGCTGACTTTTGGCACTGTCTTAGCAGCACAGCAGTGTGGTCCTCTTAGGCTCTGTCCTTGAGCACTGTCCATCACCCACCTGTGCAGAGACCTGGGGCTCGTCTCCATGCCCCAGCATCACTGCCATCTCCAGCCCTCAGCTCTCACCAAGACACTCACCTCTCTGTCGCTCTAAATTAACATACCTTGCTCTGCTCTCTGTCCTAGCTAAGATCAGGCAGACCAGATCACTAGACTTCAAACCATATCATATGAAAGAGCTTTAGATAGGGTTTCATGTTTGGCTGTCTTGATCTGTGTGGCTGCTGGGGTAACCACTTGTGGTAGGCAGTATGATCCCCTCCAAAGTTGTCCACATCTTAATCCCCCAGAACCTGTGAATATTTCATTTCACACAGCAAAGGGGAATTTGAAGGTGTAGTTGACTTAAGGATTTTGAGATGGGGAGATGAGCCTGGATTATCAAGGTGACCAGCCCTATCTGTAAACATAATCGCAAGCATCCTTACAAGAGGAAGGCAGGAGGATCAGAGAGGAGATGTGGCAATGGAAGCAGAGATTGAGGTGATGTACTTTGAATATGGAGGAAGAGGGCTGCACCTTCTTTGCTCTGAAGTGGGTCCCTTGGTGCGACGCAATATTACGCATGAATCTGTGTGGGTAGATGAACACATGGCTAGACGTTGAATACTGGTAGATACTGGCTAAAGTCCTGTGGACAGAAAAGAACAAACTCATCCCCTGAGCATGTGTCTCTTTCAGTCGAGATAAATTTGTTCTTCCCTGGGCAGAAGGAATTCAACACAGCCACTTGCCACCAAGTGGCTATTTGGTCTCCTTGAGGGAAGGTGTCGTATGGTGGGGGGGCTCAGCCTTGGTCCCTTTCCTGGCGGTTTGACTGTTTAGCAGCAGCAATAGCTAGACCAGCCTGGAGGATGGGGACCCCTCTCGTGTGTGGCCTCCACCCTTGCCATCATGGCTACTCCATTCAAGTCCCACTTACGCAGGCGCTAGGGTGGCTGATACCACTTCGGCTGAAATCATCTGGCTGCGTCATTCTGTCTGTTTAATTGGTAAGTGTTTCTTCTGAGGTGGACACTCCCTTGCAGGTATTAACAATGCAGTAGAAAGATCTTCACACTTTATGCCTCTTCTCTTAAATCCATCCACTTATTTCTTCCAGATTTTCTCCTTTCAGTTTTCTGAGCAACCAGTCAAGCCCCTCACCGCTGCCTGAGTCCATCCATATTCTAACCTCGGGCCAGCTCTCTCTCTGCACTAAGTGGATGACTGGGTCACAGCCCAAAACTCCATCCAGGACTAGAATCTACCCCCAGCACTGTTTTTCAGGACTAACCCCAAGTGGGGCTGTATGCAGTTAGGGTCCATTTGCAGCCTGTGTCTACACATCAGTCTAACCCATCTGTGAATTTCCCCCTCTCTATCAGTTGTCCCTACATATGGACGTGGGGTGAGTGGAAGAGTGGCGGATAACGTGGGGACTTGTCAGCTTATTTGTACCCTCTGGTCCTGTTGGGCCAAACTTCTGGCTTTGCAGTGCCGTCTGAACTCAGTCAATGATGGACAGCTCTGCCTGCCTGGAGACTTCCGTCCATGGTTGGGCACTCCATCTCTGTCAGTACACTCTATCATTCCAGGAGCTGTTTTTGAAAGATGTGTATTTTCCCACTGCAGATGGCATGAACTAGCTCCAGAAATTCAGAGGTCTACACTGAGATTCTCCTGTTAGGGCTCACCATAAAATCTACATAGCATTTTTCCCCCACCTTGGAGAGCTCCAGTGCCGTGTAGTCAGCTGAGTCCTATGGTCCAGGCAGCAGGCTTCTTGCACTACGGCCTGGGTCTGCTGTAGACAGACTCTGCTCTGGTCTCCCCTAAAAGCGTCTCATGTGTTCTGATACATGGGCTGGAAAACATGACAAATATTCTCTTTCTAGAACCTGAGGCCTACCAGGCATTGTGCTTGAGATGCAATAATTTGCCCTTTGCTTTAGAGGGAATATCCCAGTACGCTCTAGACGAGGACCAAAACTTCACTAATGTGGCTCCTGAATCTTCTAGGACTGCCCCCCACTTCCTGGAACACACATTATACCAAGTATATACATATATTTCCAATGCATTTGCTACTTATTGTTTATCTAGTCCAGTTAACATGATGGCATCAACCTAGAAGACTAATGTGATGTTCTGCAGGCTGCATCCCAACCAGATGGTGCAGTTCCTTCAGATTATATTATCACAGAGGGTAGAAGAATTAACATAGCCCTGTGGGTAAGACAGTAAATGTATACTGTCACTCCTTCCAAGTGAATGCAAACTGTTTCTGACCCTCCTGTCTGATAGATGGAAAATAACACATTCACCAGATCAGTGGGCATTTCCTAGAGCCCATTCTAATATGTTCTAGCAAAGAAGCCACATCTGGCACCACAGCAGCTGCAACAGGGGCTGCTACTTGGTTAAGTTTGCAGCCTTCCATTGTCATCCTTCAGGATCTGTCTGGCTCTGTCCTACTGGAGCTGGGATAAAATAATGTTTTTTAAATTTACTATCTTGGTTGAGGTGAGGGGGTCAATTTCAAAAGTTTACGCTTGGATCTTACTTCACCTGCCAAGAAACCAATGTGTTCTGCCAAATTCTAAGTATAGACATTCCAGTGATAAATTTGGGGACCAGGCAAATGATCTGAGTAAGACCATAGACGCAGTGGACCCTGGACCTGGCTCCCACATGCACCCACTCTAACAGAAGGTCCATGGTGATGCTTTGAGTCCCCAAGTCTCAGTGTCAACTCATGCCCTGTGTTTAAGGAATACCTCTTTTCCCAGAGTTCAGTTACTCAAGTAAATGGCTCTAAGTCCCTCTGGTGGAAGAGCTGGGGAAATCCTTACCATAGACACCTGCCATGGTGTTGTAGGCTTCTTCCTCCTGGACACCAAGAAGAATCTTCAGCCAATGGATTTAGGTCTGAAAACTGGCTCAGGATCAGAAACTGGTCAAAGGATCATGTCTTGGGGCTGCTGCTCTCAGACTCCTGATTGTTCATTCCTGAATTTCATTGCTGTGGTGCTCTAGTGATTCTCAGTGCTCCACATGCCAACAGTGATGAAGCCCTCACTCCCAGGCAGCAGATAATCCAGACCAAAATCTCACTTTAAATTCTGCCTTCTTGGATCACTTACAGAACCAACTATCACAGGTCAGATTTCTTAGAATCAGATTCTGAGACAGAGATCTGCTTGTGGGAGGTTCACGAAGAGATGTTCTCAGCATCCACACCTACAAGGGGCTAAAGGAATCATTTGGGGGCACTGGGAGAAGTTGAGCTGCAGTGCAGACACGACAAAAACCTCAGCCCATCCCACAGGGTGTTCTGGAACAATAGTTACCCTACACTGGGGTGAGAAGATTCAGTCTTATACAACCTCCGTTAACCAGTCAGGGATGAGGACTGCCCCAGGAGGCAGGCGTGACCTTGTGTAAGACGTTTCTTTTCAGCCAAGAGCAATCCCTGTGGTGGCTGGAGTGGGGGTGGTACTCAGCTGTGAGCTCTCAGCTGTCAACCCTCCTAGTAGCTGAAGGAGGCTCTGGGTAACACACCACAGCACCCAATACACCACAATTTTTCTCACATGAGAAGATGTATAAAAGCCCCAAAAAAGACAGAAATGTATTCCCAGTATTTTGTACATTTAAAATGTTGATTGGTATGGCCAAATTTCTCTCCAGAAAGCTTGAACCCATTTGTACTTCTACAAACAATTTATGAAAATGCCTATGTCCCAAACTCTTAGCCAACTTTGAGTATTTGATCTTTAAAAACCGTCAAGGTGAACGGTGGCTGGGATGGGGTGGTGGGGAATACACCTCATTGTTCTAATTTTCATTTCCTTTACTATTAAAAAGGTTGACCATCTTTTTGAATGTTCAGGTTCTTTGCTTTTTTTTTCCCCCTCTCATTGATTTGTAGAAACTCTTTCTATCTTACGGATAGTAAACGTATCTCTATCATATTTTTTTCCCAAGTGAAGCTTGTCTTTCAACTTTATTTGCAATGTATTTTATTGTAAAATCTGTAAAACCTCAAACAGCCTATCTTTTCCATTATGGCTTCTTGGTCTCATTTGCCACTTATAAAGGCTTTTCTTTATAAAATATTCTTCTATCCTTTTTTCCTAATATTTTTATGGTTTGGATTTTTACATTTAAATTTTATTCCATCTGGAATTTATTCTGGTAAGAGAAGTATGAATCTGTCTTTTTTTTTTCCCAAATGGCCAGCCAGTTGCCCACATCATCTATTAAATAATACATTGCTCCCCTCTGATTAGAAGTGTCTCTTCTCATGTATTAAGTTCTTGCGTATTAAGTTGCATTTTCCATTCTGTTCTATTGACCTCCTGATTTTTGATCTCATATCAAAGCATCTATATTATTCTGTTTTTATGTTTCAATAACTGCTAGTGCAACTGTCCCTCTTTTCTTATTTTTGCCCCAGATATGTATTTTCTCCTATTTATTCTTCCATGCTGTCAAGCTCCAAAAATAACCACACTGAATTGTGGTTGAGATTGGATTGGATTTTTCAATACGTTTTAGGAGAACTGACGTTTGTATAATTTTGAGGCCTTCTAGACAAGAACAAGATACATCTATTTATTCAAGTCCTTCTCTCTAGATTTTGGGGAAAATATATATATATATTTTTTTCATATAAACCTGCACATTTCCTACCAAACTTATTCCCAGTATTTTGTTTGTTGTTGTTATTGTTGCTTTTGTGAACAAATTCTTTATTTCCACTATACTGATTATTGTTTCTACTTAAGAAATCTACTGATTTTTGTATATTTATTTTGTAACTAGACATAATACCAAACCTTTATATTATTTCTCATAGTTTTCCATTAATTATCTTGGCCTTTCCAGATATCTGAAAATAATCTTCTTGCCTCCAAGATCAATGCTTCAGAAAGATTATTTTGGGGGAAAAATTGGAGGTGGTAGAGATTAGAGGCTCAGAGTGGATCTTAGCTGTAAATGGCCCATTGTATCAAGTATGTTTTCTTTCTGGTAATTTACATTAGGACTGAAAACCTTAAGGATACTAGACAAGAATCCATAAGTGCTGCCTATTGAATTGGTGATGAGGGGAAATGAATCTTCAGTTCTTTGAAATGCAATTTTATCATGATTTACTTTAATATTTTACTATAAGAAATCAATCTGTGTTGATAAAGGATAATAATTAAAGCAAACACTAAAGTGGCACAAGCTGTGTGCTAAACACTCTCCTAAGTACTTTCTATGCATTCCCTCATTTAATCACCAAGGCATCCTTTTGAGAGTGTGCACCCATTTTACAGGTACAGAAACTGAGGCACAGAAAGGCTGAGTGACTTATCCACAATCTTATAACTCATAGTTGGTAAATTCAAGATTTGAGTCCAATGACCCTGGAGTCTATTGCCCAATAGTTTGTACAGCACCATGGTTTAAGCCAGTAGAAATCTGCTCTTTATTCAAAGCTCCAGAATAACCTCTGAAACCCAAAGCCAGATTAACCACAGGGCTTGCCTTTTCTTTTTTGCATCTTCTTTGACTCAGTCACCCCGGGAGGTCAGGGACTCTCAGCTTTCCAGGCATCCCCAGGATGTTGGACCAAACGAGCGGAGCCATTTGGAGAGGCTCCAAGTATGGGGTTAGGAGATGAGTTATAGGGCAACAACCAGATGCTGAGTTGGTATGACCAGGCCCTGGAAGATCTCAGTTTTTAAAATGCAAATTTTCTCTGGGTGGCTGTCTTACTTCATTATGTTGTGGTCGGTGGTTGGAGTTTTCTCCCTCTTTTGAAAATTGTTTCTAGTTTTTGGCCCCAGTCTCTTCTTCTCTGTCCCATCAGCTGCAATGATGGGGATGAAGCCTCCTTGCCTGTGTCAGCCTGCTCCTGGCTGGGGCTTCCGGGCCTCTAAGACAACAGGGCTGACCGCTTCTCTCAGAAAATCCCTACAGCAACTCTCAGTAGCCCTGGACTAACTTACCTTAAACCAGTTCAACCCCAGGTCAGTTGGCAAGTAGACATCTGCACAAAATACCCCGGAAATCAAAGAGGGCTTCAGAGAGGAGGTGACATTTGAGGCATTTCCAAATTAATTTTATATGAACAGTATTGATATTAATCCTTTCATTTAACAAATATTTCAAGCTTTTATTGTGTGTTGGGGATAGAGTGATAAACCAGACAGAGGAGTCCTTGCCTTTAAGGAACTTTACCTTCTAGGCACTAACAAGTAAGTGAATAAGATAATTTCAAGTAGGTGGCATTGTTGTAGATAAGGTAAGATGATAAAACAAAGAGATAGGAGGTGAAGAATGGGGAGGAGAGACTTAAGAGTGGTGGTCAGGAGAGGCCTCCCTGAGGAGATGAAAGTTCACTTATAATATACCCCAGTGTTTAGAAGGAGCCAGAGCTGTGAGGACCTGAGGGTCACTCAGGCCACTGTGTGGAGAATAGACTGTAGTGGGCAGGGGCAAGTGGGAGACCACTTAGGAAGCAGTACCATCAGCGAGGGGGCTGTGATGGAGAATTGGAACAAGAGAAAGTGGGGGAAATGCAGGGAGGTGGCCAACATGGGGCAGATTTAGGAGGTGGCACAATGTGCTCATGGATCAGCCTCTGAGCATAAAGAAAGTGAGCTATCAAAGGTGACTTCTGACCCTCCTACACTGTTGGTGTAAATGTAGATTGGTGCATCCATGATAGAGGACAATACAGAGGTTCCTTAAAAAACTAAAAACAGACTTACCCTTCAGCAATCCCACTCCTGGGCATGTATCTGAAGAAAACTCTAATTTGAAAAGACACATGCACTCCAGTGTTCACAGCAGCACTGTTTACAGTAGCCAAGACATGGAAACAACCTAAATGTCTACCAACAGATGAACAGATAAAGAAGTTCTAGTATGTATATACAATGGAATACTACTCAGCCATTAAAAAGAATAAAATAGTGCCATTTGCAGCAACAAAGATGGACCTAGAGACTATCATATTACGTGAAGTCAGGCAAAGACAAATATCATATGATATCACTTATATGTGGAATCTTAAAAAAATGATACAAATTTTATTTGCAAGCCAGAAATAGATTCACAGACATAGAAAACAAACTATGGATACCAAAGGGAAAGGTGAGGAAGGATAAATTAGGAGTTTTGGATTAACAGATACACATTACTATATATAAAACAGATAAATAACAAATAAATAAATATAGCACAGGGAACTAAATTCAATTTCTTGTAATAAGCTACAATGGAAAAGAATCTGAAAATATATGTATATGTATATATACATATAACTGAATTGGTTTGCTGTACACCTGAAACTAACATTGTAAATCAACTACAGTTCAGTAAAAAATGAAATTAAAAAAAAGGTGACTCCTTGATTTGGGGCTTGAACAATATTTTATGAACGGTGAGGCTGTTTTTCAAAGTGAGAAACAGAGGATGAAACAGGTTTTTGATGGGAGGAAATAAAAGGTACATGAATAGCAACAATGATAACGATAGTTCATCGAACACAAAGCGCCTGCCATTTGCTTATATTAGATCCTTCATTTATCAATAATACTGTGAAATAGAAATTTTCCAAAAGGAAAAAGAGTTTTGGAGAGGAGAAGTGACCCTTGGCTCATAAAGGACAGAGCTGGAATTCGAACCCAAGTCTGCCTGCTCTTAACGGTTAGACTCCATAGTAACTTTATAATTAAACTTTTATAAAAATAGTTGACCCTTGAACAACACAAGTTTGAACTATGCAGGTCCACTTATGCCCTGATTTTTTTCAATAAAAGTACAGTTAGCCCTCCATATTTGCGGGTTTCACATCCACCAGACGGGGGACTATCATACTGATTGCATTAGGACATTTTATATAAGGGACTTGAGCATCCATGGATTGTGGTATAAGAGGGGGCTCCTGGAACTAATCCATGTGGATATTGAAGGGTGACTGTAGTAGCATTTTTAAAAACAGTCGCAGAAATTTTTTTTTATTCTTTAACGACTTTAAATCACTTGGATAAATTATTTAACATATCTTTAAAATACCAGAAGATTAGACAAAAAGAAATAAAATAAATAAGTCCATCTGGGCATCAAAATCCTCCATATGGATGATTTGTTGCCCAATAGGCACATGAACCCCAGTGAAGACATAGGTTGCCCTCAGTGGCCAGGATCCAGATCCTTGACACACCCTTCAAGGCCCCGCCTGGTCTGCCTCCCCCATCTCTCCTCCATGGATTTTCAGCCCATCCCCAAGAACCTTTCCTCATCTCTGTCCTCCCGCTGACCAGGACTTCTGTTCACGTCCCCCCAAACTCCCTGCTCACCTAAATCTGGGATTCTCACTCTTCTGCCTCAACTCTTGGTTAACTCCAACTCATATGACAGACTCATGTCAAACCTCACCTCTTCCAGGGAGTCTTCCCAGACTCCCATCTGGTTCTTCGTGTCAGGCTTCATAGAATCAAGCTCCTCATCTCCTCAGCACTTCCTTTAGTTTTAGTTCCCGTTCCTCAGTGTGATTTCTCACCACCTCTCCACTAGGAAGGAAGAGACCACGTCCCCTTTTGTTCACCATAGTACCCCCCATCTCAGATGGCACTGTGTGGGAACTCAGTAGCTGGCAAGTGAGTGAATCATGTCTCTTGGCAACTTTGAACTGCTCTGCCTCTTGTCTGTGAGTCCTCAGGGGAGAATCCTGGCTGAGCTGCCACTCTGCCACAGCAGTACCTGGCATTCCCGCTGGAAGAACCATCCAGGTCACCTGCTTTCCAGGGCGGGCAACATGACTGCCAGAACTAGGAGCTCAGGAGGGAGAGCCTGGGTGGGGAGTTATGGGAAAGGGGAGTCGTAGGCCTTTGGCTGAGATGTCATTGAGGAGGGGGGGTCCAAAGTCTCAGTGTGGTAGATAGACAGTGAGCCCCCGACAGCTCAGCCCTGTTATCTGGAAATACTGCCTACCCACCATGGACTCTAGACCATCAGAGTTCTGCCCCTCTCCTGGCCAGGACCCCTGTCCTGGGGCCCTTACAAGAGGGCTTCGTTTTGAGGCCCAAGCCAAGGCTGAGTGGGGAGACCAGCTCCACAATCCAAATATTTATAAATGGAGCGGTTTTCCCAAGCAAAGCAGAACAGATGCCACCACCCTGCAGTGGAGGCCAGGCCTTGGCCCTGGGTGGCAGGCTGGAGGCTAGGAGGCCGAGCTGTAGAGCTGTAAGGTGGAGGCCGGCCACAGACTGTAACATGGGGCCCTGGGAAGGGGGCTGCTTGTTACATATTTTTATGCTACCTAAGCTAGACGGTGATCCAGAGAAGGGCAGGGCCTGCATCTCACTCGTATCTGGGTTCCCAGCATCTGCTGAGGCCAGTTACACCGTGGGGCCCAGTCCAGGCCTCCTAAAAGACTGACAGGCTAGTGCCTGGACCAGCTCCGGCTGTCACGTCAGTCAAACTCAGACTGGGCCAGACTTAGGAGCGGCACACCCTTGGCCAAGGCACCTGATGGCTCTGTGCCTCACTCACCTCCTCTGTGTCACGGGGATGATAGAGTACTTGCCTCACCGAGTTGCCGGGTCGCCCAAGGAGGCCGTGAAGATGAATCTAGCTCCACGCTTGGCCCAGCATTGGCTGTTTGGAAACCATCACACTTAGTAACCCCAACAATTTGCTGGGGGGAAATTGGTGGAATGGGAGACGCTGCTCCATGGAAGTGGCGGCACGTGGACTCTGTGGATCCAGGGAAATCAGGGCTGGGGTGGGTGTGGAAGCACAGAGGACAGAGCCCCCGAGAGTTGGCGGCCCCAGTTACAACAAGATGCCTACATTTAAGATGCTCATTTTAGAGGGATGCAAAAAGCAGAGGGCTAATAATGTTTAGATTCTTCTTTTCTATCAAGTTTCTTTAAAAATAAAAGGAAGTGTGGGGTGGAGAGGAAGGAGGGACAACAGAGAGGGACCGTGTGAGGCAGTAGTTCACTGTGGGCTCTGGGGTCAGGCTGCCCGGCTCAAATCTCACTTTGCTGTGGTGCCCATTCTCCCACCTCCCAGTGCTTTATTTTTCTCATTTGTTAAATGGGGCCATTAGAGGTGCTGATGTCCCAGGGCGACTGCAGGGATTTAATAGGTTGATACCTCTCAACGCCCAGAGCAGTGCCAGGCCTTGCCGCAAGTGTTTTTGTGTTTGCTTGAAGAGAGAGAGCGTGGCATGTTGGGAAAAGTATGAGTTTGGTTCCAACATCCAAGCTCAAATCCAATTTCCTCTCTTTCCCAGCTGTGTCATCTGGGACGAGTCACTGAGCCTCTTGGAACTTTAGGCACCTGCTTGGGAAAGTGGGACTAACAACAGAAAGAATGGTGGTGGTGATGATGATGATGATGACATGTGGGGAGTCAGCAACACTCAGTAGGCAGCTGTTTCACGTGATTCATGGACTGAGATTCTCCTGGAAGATGAGGTCTTAGCTGTCAAGAAAAACTGACCTAAAGGCTGGGTCTTCAAGGATCCTGTAACAGTCAAGCATATGGTCAAGTTGACTGGGTCATAGTGCCCAATATTATTCTGGATGTTTCTGTGAGGGTGTTTTGGGATGGAATTAACATTTAAGTTGGTGGATTTTGAGTAAAGCAGATTGTCTTCCATAATGTGGGTGGGCCTCATCCAATCAGTTGAAGGCCTCAATAGAACAAAAGACTGACTCCCCCAGGTAAGAGGAAATTGCACCAGAAGACAGCCTTTGGATTTGAGCTGCAACAATGGCTAGTCCTTGGGTCTCTAGGATGCTGATCTACTCCACAGATTTTGGATTTGTCAGCATCCATAATCATGTGCACCAATTCCTTAAAATAAATCTCTCTGACTCTATATACACACACATTATATGTATACACATACATATATATGAATACACACAGACACACACACATACACATCCTATTGGTTCTGTTTCTCTGGAGCATCCTAACTAATACAGATCCTATGTTTATTGACAATAAAATGTATGGCCAGCACCAGCCACCTCATGGATGAAAAGAGAAGGAAAGTTCTCAGCAGGCTTCTTTGAAATTGACCTGGAAGTGTATCCTCAGGAAGTAGATCCTTGGGGCGCCAGACCCTGGGCACGCCCTGAGTGGTTATTGGGGTAGGGGATGGGGACTAGCCCCAGACCGGGGTCTGGTTATTCTGTGAAGCCGCAGCAGACTCAGCAGAAGGAAAGGAAGCTCCTTCTTGGCAAAAACGTCAAGGTAGTAAGGTTGACGAGATATCCTGATGGAGCCCAGCATGTTCTCTATAAGGGAGAAAATTTGTGAGTGGAGAGAAGATTGGCGTCCTAACCTGAGTTCCCTTCCATAACCCTGAGCCTCAGCCTCAGGCCTAGGGCCTTGGATAGGAGCAGAAGCACCTCCTGGGATGCAACCCAAGCAGCAGGCTGGGAAGAAGTCCTGTCGGGGAACATGTTTTTAATCTGAGGATGCTTGAGAAGAAAAGCTACTTCAAGGCTTGCTGGGTGGGTCTTTGAGAGCGGGGAGGGGCCCCTCAGGGTTCAGGGATTCCAAATGAACAAAGGTTTTTGCTGCACTATCAAATGTTTCTATTAAATATTTCTTCAAAGACATTTTAAAATTATTCAGGCCCCCTCCACTCTACCTAATTTAATTTTTTGTATGTCGTCATTAAAAAATAACCTCGGTGTTTGCTTTTTCTTCTTAAGAAAATGCTAAGTATTTATTATAGCATGTTAAGAAAATTAACATAAGGGGGAAAAAAGAAATTTACCCATGCATTAATTAGGGTAGGCCACCTGATGTTAATAAACAACTTCCAGGAAAACAATATGGAGATTCTTTTAAAAACTAAAAATAGAGTTGCCAGATGATCTAGCAATCCCACCCCTGGGCATGTCTCTGGAGGGAACTCCAATTTGAAAAGACACAGGCACCCCAATGTTCATAGCATCACTATTTACAATAGCCAAGACATGGAAGCAACCTAAATGTTTATGGATAGATGACTGGATAAAGAAGATGTGGTCTATATATACAATGGAATATACTCAGCCATTAAAAAAGGATGAAATAATGCTATTTGCAGCAACATGGATGGATGTAGAGATGATCATACTAAGTGAAGTAAGTCAGACAGAGAAAGACAGATGTCATATGATATCACTTATGCATGGAATCTAAAAAAATGACACAAATGAACTTATTTACAAAACAGAAACAGACTCACAGACATAGAAAACAAGCTTATGGTTACCAAAGGAGAAGAGGGGGGATAAATTAGGAGTTTGGGATTAGCAGGTACAAACTACTATACATAAAATAGATAAATAACAAAGTCCTACTGTATTGCATAGGGAACTACATTCAACATTTTGTAATAACCTATAATGAAAGAAAAAAAATATATATATATAACTGAATCACTATGTCTACACCAGAAACCAACACAACATTGTAAATTAACTGTATTTCAATTTTTAAAAAATGTTATGATTTCATTGGCTGTGAATAGATCAACAAATAACATCTCACTTTATTTACCAAAAGCCAAGTTAAAATATGCAAACTGTCCTGGGGCTTGCCCATAGACACTGTTCAATGGTGTGTCTGCAGTTAGCCATTAAGAACTAGTTCTGTGGACATTACTGTAACAGACAGACCATTTGAAGAAAGGGTGGGCTCCAAGAAGAGAAGTGGTGCCTTTATCCAGCTTGCCCACAGGAGATGAACTGTGTCTGTAGCCTGGGGACAGGCCGAGCTGTAATACTTGCTCAGGACAAGAGATGCTTTATTGAGGCATCACCCGGAATGGGACATGGATGGCGGAAGGTGCGTACTGTTTGGGTGAACATAGGGTCTTTAGGCCGCAGTTTATCTTCTGAAATGTACCCTTCAAACTTCTGCTCATCCTTCAGAACAAGATGGAGAAAGATCTTGGTAACGTGAGAAATGAAGATGATTAGCGGCATTTGTGTTTCCTGACACTGGAAATGTCAGCATGAAGAATTTGCTTTGAGGGAAAAATAGTTTTTAAAAAATGTGCAGTTTGAAATGAAACTCTTTACCCTAGTTAGCAAAAGGTGTGAATAGAATGGAATGAAATGAAATGAAATGGAATAAGTCTTATGAGAAAGAAGGGCTTTTCTTGGGAGCTGTTTTGAAGGAGTAATTGGGCAATTAGTCCTTTTCTTAAAACTCTTTAAAGATTCTAAGCCTACTAAAATGCTCTGGGATTTAGCTTTAGAACATTTTATTTTCAGGCTTTATAGCAGTTCCTGTTTTCCACTGCAGCAGGTGAAAATCTAATCTGGCCCAATGGAAAGGAAGAGAAGATATCAGAGCGTGAGGTTATATTCCATTGCCCATGCAGCTTTACTATTTAGTCGCTCAAGTTCTTTATCTCAACTTTTAAAAATGAAGCATTGTTACACTTTGTAAAATAGTGTTCACCCCATGACAAGATGGAATCTCACAAGTCCTAAAGAAAAGGTCACTATCTGCCTTAAAAATTATGATATGCATCTGTTATTCAGATTAACACATAGAACTAAATAATTTCTATTTGTGAATAGCAGCAAATTCACTGGTATATGAAGTATGGAGCCAATGAATTGAATTTAAAGAAATTTTGGTTTTCTTTCAGTATGCAAAGGTGGTGTTGCTTTTCAAGTCAAACATAAACCTGTCACAGTATTTCTGTTGGTTTCTTAAAAGAACTAAAGAACAAACTGATGTATCTTCAAATTAAAAACTTCACTGAAGTTAAAAAAAAAGAAAAAAACAACTTCCAAATCTCAGTTGCTTAGCAGAATAGGTTATTTTTGCTCATGCTAAAGTCCAGTGACACTATTTGGTCTATGACCTTTTCTCTTGATGATTCAGGCACCTGGAATCCTCATGTCTTGTGGCTCCATCACCCTCTAGGGCCCTGAGTGCTTATCTCAAGCCAGTAGGTGGGGAAAAAAGAGAGTAAAGACTGTGCAGCAGGTTTTATGGGTTAGGCTTGGAAATGGCAAGCATTATTTCTCCCCCCATTTCATTGGCCAGAATTCACCCACATGGCCACATCTGACTGCAAGGGAAGCTGGGAAATGTAGTCTAACTGTGTATCAGAAAGAAGAGAAATGGGTTCTGGTGAACGTACCAGTGTCTGCCACAACCCAGATTTCAACATCCTGACAGAACCCCTGTTCACATTTGAGGGATCTCCTTCCATTCTTTTCTCTATGTCATGTACAGTTTGTGTAATAAAGCATTTGGCTGGTCTTTGTCTCTAGTTCCTGGGAGGCAACCTCTAAGCCATTGGAAATTGCTGAGTAACAGGACTGCATGATTATCCCTGGTGGGCCCCTCGGACCACACCTGATAGTTTATGGCAACAGGATGGCTCAGGATGGGGCCTGGCCACGCCTTAAAGACCAACTGTGTGATTAGAGGGTTGGAACTTTGAGCCACGTAATACCAACCCAACTTCTGGAGCGCGGAGAGGGCTGGAGATCGAGTTCAGTCAGTCATGCCTATGCAATGAAGCCTCATTAAAAACTCTGGACACTGAGGCTCTGGAGAGGTCCTGGTTGGCAGTACTCTTTGTCATATGCCAACACCAGGAGTATAACACTGTCCTGCAGGTGACGGAAGCATCGTATTTGGAACCCTCCCAAACCAAGCCTCATATGTGTCTTCTAATTTGTGCCCTTTTGCTATAATAAAACCATAGTCATAATTAATAGTGCTTTTTTGAGTTTTGTAAATCTTTCTAGCAAATCATTAAACCTGTGGGGGTCCATGGGGACCTCAGAGTCTATAGCCAGCTGGTCTGAAGTACAGGGACCCTTGGTGTCTGAAGTCAGGGCAGTCTTGTAGAGATCCATGGTCTTAGTCTGTAAAGTTTGGCCCAATTCCAGGTCCATATGGAAATAGATACAGATTCATACCTGTAGACTCACTGAAATGCATGTGTCTGCATAAGTATGATTGCTCTATAAATCCTGCTTAAAAGATTTTTTTTTAAATTTGACTCTTGTTGCTGATGTCATTCCAAGGATTTGATCTGAATTTGAGGTTACACAGTTACTCGGCCAGAATTCTAGGATTCCACTTGTTTTCCCGAGTCTGGGACAGATGAGATGAGGCCCAGCTCAGCCTCTCATCCTTGTCTGGTGCCCAGTCCCACACCTGGCCCTTGTCTCTGACATGATCCAGAAGCACCTCGGAAGGAGGACCAGGTTGGCTTAGTAGGGCTAAGTGTGTGCAGAGAGACCCAGGCCCATGGCAAGCTCTCCAGAGCCCGGGACAGCAGATGTCCCTAACCAGAGCTGTGGCACAGGGGTGGGGATCTGGAGCAGACCTGACAATGTGAGCTGAAACAATGGCCCCACACAGGCTCCAGCTCACATGGACTTCTGGACTTGGGAGCGGGCTGGGCCAGCCCTAGAGCAAAGATCCAGCCTGGAGGCCCCAGCACAGAGCTCCGGTTCCACCCAGGCTCCAGCCCTTCACCCACTGCTGTCCTGCTGCAGCTGCTGATTTAGCCCCAGCCCCATGCATGCCAGGCCTTCCCCTGCAGCTTATCCTCAGCAGAGAAAATTGGGTGGGAGTGGGAGTAGGGGAGGCAAGCAAAAAGACAGGTAATGTCCACTGACCTTCAGATCACATGCAGAGCCTGAAATTGACCTTAGACATTCTCTGTATCAGTGCTTGTCATGTCAAACTCTAGTGCTTGTTAGAATCACCAGGGGGAATCTATTCAAAAGGAAGATTTCCAGGCACCACCCTCTAGAGAGGCTTACCCATTAGGGCTGAAGTTGAGGGGAGCATAAGAACCTACAATTAGCGCATCACTCACAGGCGATTCTGATACAAGTGGGCCCTGGGTTACTTTCTAGTCTACCCTCCTCATCTTCCTGAGACTCAGAGAGGTTAGGTGACTTTTCAATGCTACACAGTTAATGGAGGTCAAAACTTGGGTGAGAATCTCGGTCTTATGACGTAGCTTAAGGCAGGTGGGTGGGGCATGGCTAGCTACACGCAGGGCAAAGGACAATTTGAAGAGCACCAGGAAGGAGCCCACAATCAAAGACCTGCCAGTGTCTGAAATTCCAACATTAGATATTCATTCCTTTGGATATCAACCGGATTTCCCAGAGTCCATTCTGAAAATACTTATCTTTCTGGGGAGGAAGCTTCCTAAATTACTGCCATTAGCAATAACTGGCTCCTTGGCACCTTCCAACAGGAATGAGGGCTTGGAAGAAGCACAGTCTACACACCATGTAGTCCTAGATGGGGTGAGGCTCTTTGGAAGGGGATGTGGGTGCAAACCAGAATCAGACCTCATCTTCTTTACCATCTTAGGAGACAGAACATCATGGCAGAGAGAGCATGGTGTCTTATAGTTAGCCTGGCTTGGGTTTGACTCCAAGCTCTGCTGCTTCCCAACTCTGTGGCTTTTGGCAATTCAGCCACTTTATTGCTCTGAGCCTCAGTTTCCTCTTTTGTAAAACAGGAATAACACTAACACCTGTCTTATTGGAATGTAAATTCTGGAACAGTCTGAATCTGCAGATCTGTGCCCTGACAACCAGGATGTGTCCAACCCTGGAGAGGCACAGGAGACCTACAGTCACCCAAGGTCACCCTGTCCCCACTCTGGGGCCAGAATGAGTGGTGGCTCTGGGGAGCTGGCTTTGTTTACACAGTCCCCTGGCCCCCAGGCATCCACTGAGCCCGGGTACCACTGAGGTGAAGACCTTGTCATCCCAGCAGGGGTTCACATTCTTCCCCATTTTTTGGCGCCTGGAAACTCATCCCTGCCCTTTCTTCTCTTTAGGAAACAGCAACAAAGCCAGACTCCTGTCCTGGGGGATAGCGCTGCCTCCACCCCACAGGAATGGCAGCGGGGAGGGCTTTTTCCACCCCCCCCCCGTGCTAACCACAACTGTGCAGTCCCTGCCCTCCCTCCCTCTGCCTCCAGCTGGCGGGCTGGCAGGGTGGAGGTCCCTGGGAAAACTCCCCGGAGGAGCCGAGGAGCCAGCAGACATTGCCCGGGGCCTTGGCAGGGGACTGGAGTCACGATGCCTCCTCTGCGGCTCAGCCTCCAGTCGGGATGCCCTGACGTGATGTCTGGTGGCTCAGCACTGGCATGGCAGGGCTGCGCCGGGCAGGTGATGTCCATGCTGCTCCATGTTCCCACAGGTAAGGCTGGACAGGCCAGGGAAGGATGGCCAGAGAGTTCAATCGCCCAGGGATGAGGATGGAGTGACAGGGACAGCAGAGATGGGGGCCCAGGACGATGCTCCAGACTGAGAAGAATCTTTCTGTCTCTTCCTGGTTCTGCCAGCAGAAAGCTGCTGACCCACCAATGCCTCCTTCTACAAAGGCAGCCACAGGTCTCATCTGGGAACTGGAGGCGCCAGGGCCATCTGCTCCCGGCTTCCCACCCAGTTCCAGAAGAGCCTGTACAACCTCCTTATTAAATACTCATCCTGCCCCACCTCTGACACTTGCAGCTCTCTCTTATTACTCAAGAAACACACATTCATGGTAGCAAAGCTGAAATACAGATTAAAAAGAAAAAGAATTATCACCCCAACCTCACTATTTAGAGAAATCACTCTTGCCCTAGTATTGCATTTCCTCCCAGACTTTTATATAAGATATAAAACACGGCAATTTAAAGTGTGGTCTGGGAGCTGTTTGTTCCTGGTGCCTGAAGAGATAAGTATGGAAAAGACTAAGCATTTAGAAACTTCCATAGCAATTTGACATAGACACCGCGTTTTTATCTGTTGTGTTTTGCAAAAGTATTGACTTGCGACAGATTGAAAATCACGAAGTGGTCCTTCAGCATAGCTAGTTTGAGAAGCACTAACATAGACGTTTTGATAAACAGGGGTTCATATCCTGGTTTGCAGCCCACTCCCCACCCCATCTTCATACTGTGTCTCCCTTACCATGTCATGTCGTGTTTAGTGCTTGCTTCCATGGATGCTCTGCGATTTTGTTTACCAGTCCTTAATGCTGGACATCCAAATGGTCTTCACTTTTCAGGATAATAAGAAATACTTGATGAATGTCCCTGCTCAAACTCTCTCTGTGCATTTGTGCCATTATTTCCTTTACATACAAATTTCAGAAATGGAATTGCTGGAGCAAAGAATGTATGTCTTTGAAAGACTTAAGACACTTGTTGCTAAAATGATATGAACAAAAAACCAGCTGAATCATTTCATATCTTCACCAGTAAGTTAGGAGAGTTCAGTTTTTAAGGTAGGCTTCCTGTAGGTGCCCGTCAGACACCTTCCGATGATAGATGTTTCAGACAAGATTCAGTCTCCTGTTCCCAGGTCATTCAGTCACTTCTCATGGGCACCCAAGAACAGCAGGCTCAGAAGGGACATTAGAGATCCCAGGAGTTTCCAATTCAGGTTCCATGGATCACTGGTTCTGCAGGGTGTTAATTGGTGCTAGCACACAATCCGATTTATGATTGAATACTCTTGGGAATCAGCGAGTTAGACAAACTCAAGAAGGCATTCTCTGCCACAGGACTTCTCAGAGCATTTAATATGTTAATATGTACTATTTTTTTGCCAAGAAGGGGCTACAGTGAGTAAAGTTTCCCAAGCTCATTTGACCATGGAGTCCTTCTGGGTCACATTCTATGCCCAGAGAGGGGCATTAGAAAAAAAAAAAAGACCCATCTCCCTGTCCCCAAGGAGTTTAAGTCTGGCATATGACACACACATAGACACAGGCAAAGGGAATTACAAATACAAACAGGTATGTAACAAAGACAAGTGGTGTGATGGACATGTGTTTTTCGTTGGCCACACACCCCTTTGGAAAGCTGCCTTTTCCCTACTCAACCCCTGGCAAGGTGTCAATCAAAAAATTCCATGTTTCTGGCCCATCGTGTGGGATGTGATTCTTGTCTGGCCAATCACTGCACCCTATTCTCCTGGTCTTAGTGACTGGTCTGGAATGGTATGTGACCCAAACCTGGTCAATCAGAACCATTCCCTAAGCTTGTAGGCAGATGCTGTCATTCACGTGGGGCCACTAAATTGGAATGGCGGGAGCCAGCTGCTGATCATGGCCATGTGCTCTTTCTGCCCCCCACTGCATGGAGGTGCTCCATTTGCAGTAGAAAAGAGTGAGGTAGCCCCGGAGAAATGAAAGGGTTGAGTGGTGAAAGGTGAGACAGTCCTGATATCTTCCTTTCTGGGACCTCCTCCAAGTCTGGACTTCCCAGATATGCAAGCCAATTAATTTCTCCTTCAGATGCTACGGAGAGCTGAGTTTCTGGGTTGTTTTTTAATCAAAGGTGTCCTTGACTAATGCAAGGAGCAGAAGAACTCAAGGAGGGAGATATTTCTTCCACCAAGAATAGTCAGAGAAGGTACCTTGGAGAATGTTAAGCTTGACTTGGAAGGGTGTAAATCCTCCAGAAAGGAGGTGGTAGAGCATTGGAGGCAGAGGGGATGGTGTGAGCAAAGACAGAAGGTTGGGAAAATACCACAGTTGTCAAGAGGACAAAGAAGGAAATGGAAAGACAGATTTGGGTGACTCTGTGGGATGGCCTTGAATACCAGGGTGAAAGTTTTAAATGTTATTTGGTTGGCAATGGGGAGCCACTGAAGGTGTCTGAGCTTACATGATGGGGATAGAGAAGGGGTGGTATTGTCTGCTTAGTGTTTTGGGAAGACCTCTGTGATAGCAGGTAGCAGGTGGAGCATGGGCAGGAAGGAGGGGGATGTACCACTGAATGACCTGGAGCACAGAGCTGCCACCAGTAGAACAGAGAAATGAGGAGGAGACGCTGACTAGGGGCAGGAGGGCAGGTTGGATTAGGCCACAATGAGACTGAGGCCTTCTATGGACTGAATTGTAACCCCCCCACCCCAATAATTCATATGTTGAAGTCTTAACTCCCACTGTGGCTGTATTTGGAGTAAGGAAGTAATGAAGGTTAAATGAGGTCATAAGAATGGAGCCTGATCTGACAGGATTAGTGTCCTTATGAGAGGGGACACCAGAGAGCTCTCTCTGCCGTGCAAGAATACAGTGAAAAGATCTGCAAGCCAAAAAAAAGAGCTCTCACCATGAACCGAACTGACCAGCACCATGACCTTGGGCTTCTCAGCCTCTGAAACTGTGAGAAATGTGTCTGCTGTTTGAGCCACCCCATCTATGGTGTTCTGTCACTGCGGCCTGAGCCATCCTGCAGGTGGGCAGGGACATAACAGTGAACCTGGGTGAACCTCCACCTGGGGGCACTTTTCTTGAGGATCTGGCCCAGGCACCCGGAGGATGAGGTAAAACCAGCCCCACTATCTGTTGCCAAACCTCTTTCAGAATCTGGACCCATTAAATAGCAACCTCCCCTTCTCGCCTCCCCCCAGTCCCTGGTAACATCTCTTCCACTTTCGGTCTCTGTGAGTTTTCCTGTTCTAGGTACTTCATATAAGTGGAATCATACAATATTCATCCTTCTGTATCTGACTTTTTTCACTTAGTGTAATGTTCCTATGGTCCATCTATGTTGTGACATGTGTCATAGTTCCATCCTTCTTATGGCTGAATGATATTCCATTATATGTACAGGCCACAGCTTGTTTACCCATTCCTCTATTGATGGTCACTTGGGTTGTTTCCACCTTTTGGCTATTGCAAACAATGATGCTATGAACATGGGTGTCCACAGCTGTACTCTTAACCATGAGGCTAAATTCTTGAGTGGTATTTTTCTGAATCAGTGAAGAACACTTTTTATCTACCAAATAGATTCAAGGGGAGTTATTGTGTTTTAATTGAGATTTGATTCCTCTCACAATCTCCCCACACTCTGCTCCATAAACCTGAACCACCTTCCCAAACACCTCAGGAAAACTCGAGTTTAGTCCAAACCCCTCAATGTCCAGCTGCCTGCCCCTCCCACTGCCCCTCTACAACTCACTTCCCCCGCCTCCTGCTCTAGTGGGTTTTGACAACAAAGCCAGCTCACACCCTGCCTCTGCTTACAGCTCTCTGGTGGCTTCCCATGCCAGTTAGAATTGCGTCCAGATCCCCTCCCCTGGCTTGTAAGGGTCCATATCTACACACCTCAGCCACCAGTCTCCTGCCAAGCTCACCTGTGCCACTTCCCCTGTTCACACTCCATTCTAGCTACTGGGCCCTTCCCTACTCGCTCCTTTCTCAGGTGGGGACTTTTCAATTTCATGTATTTTCTGCTCAAAACTCTTCACCTGGATCTTTGCATAGCTGGTTGCTTCTCACCTCCAAATGATCCACTCCAATGTCACCTCCTCCAAGAAGCCTCCTTGACTGCCAGACTGAAGCAGCTTCCGGGTGCTCTCTGCCCAGATATCTCCATCTTCTAACCACACTTATGGTCTTTGCACTCCTCATTGCTATCCAGAAGAATCTGCTGGCTCTATCTCCTCGTTCACTGCCCCTTTTCTCCCTCCTAGATGTAATCTCTGCCAGAATGGTGATCTGTCCTGTTTGCCATTCCACCCCTTCCCACCTCCCTGTTCCTAGAACAGGGCCTGGCACAGAAGCACTCAACCTTTACTGAAAAAGTGAACAATTAAATGCACAAGGATGTGTGACCAGGGTAGAGCTGAAGTCTACATATGTTTTCTGTGGCTCTTAGTGGGATTTAGGCTCTGCCAACACTTTCTGGTGGCCCAGGGTCTCACATAAACAATAAAAGTGTGGACCATCTTCTGCCAGGCGGTTGCCAGACTGGTGCTTTCTCATCAGGGGCATCAGCTGCAGGGAAGGGTGTCTTTAGAGAACATGGACAAGCACAGACATGGACTCTTTCCATGAGGGTGCCCGCCTCATGCCCAGGCTCTGGGACTCCATGTGGGAAACTGGACTACCTGGGGACAGGCCACTGCTCCTGGCAGTTCCAGGAAACCTCGGGGCCTCCCAACATGTGGTCTTTTCTGCTCTAGGGAGGAAGCCGATGTTTCAAAGACAGCGTCTCCCTGTCTTGTGGTCAGGCTATTCTTGTGCCCCGGAATGCTCTCCTCCTCGGCGCTGACAGCCGCCACCTCTCCCGGCAGTGCCAGGCCCCTGGAGTCCCACTCACTGGGTGGCAAGGGCCTCCTCAGCCCCCACGCCCACCTGGGCTCCGGCAGGCGCCGCAGGAGGAGATTGGAGCATGAGGCACTGGGGGGCTCCTCTCCGGCCTCCCTCAGCTCTTCCTCCTCCTGCCAAACAAAAGCTTCCTGCTCAGGCAGGGACAAGAGCCCATTTCTAATTGTGGAACAAACAACAGACCAAGCCCTTTGTAGCAGGGGGGAAGCAGGGCTGTCCAGTGTCGATGCTTGATTTGCTCGCTTTTTCCCAGGCTTGGAGCATACAGAGGCCATGGGGGAAACATTCGCCTTCTCGAAGAGTCAGAAGAGTGTGTGCCGGGACTGGTGGCGGGGCCATTTTCTCTACCACCACTCTCCACTGGCAGTGCTCCCTTGCAACTGGGCTCCTCCCTCCCTCGCTCTCCTCTGGCCTCTGGACTGATGGTCATTACCTACTACTGCTGTTCACTCTTCCTCAACACCCAGTGTATCATGTCTGGACTTTTCCTGAAGCTGACCGTAGTCCCCTTTCCTTCCTGCACCATTGCTCAGTCAGAAGCATGAAACCATCATCGCTGTCATCATCGTCCTCATTATCTCATCACCATAGTTACCATTTACTACCTTTACCATCATCTCCATGGTTACCATTTAATCACCATCATTGTGGTTGCCATTTGTCTGGCACCAGGCTAAGTGCTCTGCATGTCTATTCATTCCTTGTGAAGTCATTTTTATTCTCCTCTTCATTTCACAGATGAGGAAACTGAAATCAGAGAGGTTGAGTCATTTGTCTAGGGTCACACAGCTGGCGTGTGGCCACCTGGGATGCTCACCTGATGCCAAAGATCTGCTCAGCCCTCAGGCCATATGGCTTCCCCTGGTAAAGAGTGTAGGATGTGAATTCTGAAGCCAGACCATCAAAACATTTCAAATCCTGGTCTTAGTCCTGCCACTTCCTCGCTTTATGACTTTAGTCATTCTCTGACCTCTCTATGCCTCAGTTTGCTCATCTATGACATGGGGATAACAAGGGTACCTACTTCCAGGGCTGCTGGGAGGATTAAAGGAGTTAACATATGGAAAGTGTATACAGCGCTTAGCACAGTTCCCGGCACATTGTAAATGCTCTGTGACAGACACAAAGGTGCAATAAGACATAGCCCCTGCCCTCACAAGCTTCTAGTCGAATGGGGAAGATTGTCCCATCTTGGGATGATCTAAGCCACAACAGGGAAACAAACAGGGCACTCAGGTGTACATGGCAGGGACATCTACTGGCCTTAGGGGCTTCCACTCATGGCTGTGCCTAAGCCAGGTTAGTTTGGTTTTTTTTAATAAAGTTTTTATTTTGGAATAATTTTAGATTTATAGAAAAATTATAAAGGTAGCACAGAGTTCTCATAAACTCTTCTCCCAGCTTCTCCTAATGTGAACACCTTATATAACCAAGTTACATTTATCAAAACAAAGAGATGAACATTGGTATACTCCTATTAACTAAACTACTGTCTTTGTTGGGAATTCAAGTTTTCCCAATCCAGCATCCATTTCATTCATCCTTTTAGGTAACACGGATATATGGAACAGCAGCCCTGAGCCACCCTGGGGGTTCAGTGGGGGGCTTCCCACAGAGCACCATCCTCTCATCCTTCAACAAGAATTACGAATGGTATAAGCCTTTTTCCTGCCCCAGGGAAAGTCCTACTGCTACCATGACACATTACCACACACTTAGTGTCTTAAACAACATCAGTCTATTACCGTACAGTTTTGGAGGTCAGAGGTCCCAAATCAGTCTGACTGGGCTAGAGTCAAGGTGTGGGGAGGGCAGGTTAATCAGGGGAGGAATCTGTTTCCTCTTCTTTTTGCTAGCTTCCGGAGGCTGCCTGCTTTCCTGAGCTCGTGGCCTCTTCCTCCATCCTCAAACCAGCAGTGTAGCATCTTCCCTCCTCTCTGACCTCTGCTCTGTCCTTCTCTCTTATAAGATTCTTGTAACTACAGTAGGCCCACCCAGATACTCCGTGAGAGTCTCCTCATTGCAAGATCCTTAACCTAATTATATCTGTAAATTCCCCTCTGCCATGAAAGATAATACATATACAGATTCTGGGACATGGACGTCTTTGAGGCGGCCATCATTCAGCCCACTGCAGGTTCTTTCTCGAAGTGTTTGAGAGCCCAGGCTCTCAGACCTGGGTTGGAATCCAGGCCCTGCTGTTTCTTGTTGTGTGAGCTTGTGTTCACTCTGTGCCTCAGTTTCCTGTCTGTAAAATGAGACTAATAAGTGCAGCCATCTCAAGGATTGTTGTAAGAATTAAACAGCCATCATATGAGTTCTGGCCAGAGAACCTTAAATAAAAACAATAGAAGTTGCCTTTGTGCTGCTTTAAGCAGAAAAGTCATCAGGAAGGCTGGAAATCTAGGGTCAGAAAATGCCAGGATAAGGCAGAACTGGCAGCCAGAACCACAGCCCAAACTGTGCTATGGAACCCGTCCAGTGAAGCTTTCTGTGTACCACCCCCTACCCTGTGCACACGATGCCTGCTGCCTGTGGTCCCACCACCCTCAAGACACTGGCAGCTATGGGGTCAGGCTCTCCACTGCTCCTGGGCTGAACTAAGTGCTGGGCAGGAGCTCGGATTGGCTGGCTCTGGTCACATGCCCACCTGTTGGTTGCAAGGGATCCTGGGAAAGCAAGGATCTGGCTTTCTCGGGGTCTTGGTGGAAGCCTGGCTCTCCTATCCCAACTCCGGCTCGTGGGATGGAGAACCCCCAAACAAAAAGGAGTTCAGCTCCCAAATCACGCACTCATCCAATGCTACTCATGATTAGTATCAGTCCAGGCTTCCTACTGATGGTCGTGGTAAAACTGTACCCGTTCCCCAGAACTGGAGAGGGAGGCAGAGATATTGGTCCGTGTCAAAACTTGATTGGATGTAGCCCGATGTCACAGGCGCTCTCACCTAGAGTCCAGCCAAACACCAAGAATGTCAGCCATTCCTGGGTGGCCATCCAGCCAGCAAGACCCTGCTTGGGATGGGGAGCCCACGTGGCTGGCTGGCGAACTTCCGTCAGCTTTCTTGGAGAGAGAAAAAGAGAAACTGGGAGAGTGCGAACGAGTGTGCAGCAAGGAAAAGGCGTCCGAAAGATGTTTTTAATGTGCATCAGATTATGCAGGCAAGCCAGGGGCCTCTGCCCGGCTTCCCGGCACGTTCCTGCCTGAAGACAGCTTGATGGTTTGAAGGGAGCCGCGGTCAGATTATATACCTGTCAACTGCCTCTCGGCGCTCACTGGGGCGTGGGTGCTAATGAGGCCTGACACCTCAGGAATCCAGCAGGATGCGAAACAGCCGCAGAGGGCAGGAGGGGAGGCAGGCGGGGAGGCAGGCGGGGCCTGCTCCGGCCACTCGGGCCTGCCTGGAATGCGCCGGAGGAGTATAGGAGGGAGCCTGGTGGGCCTGGCTCCAAGTCCTGCCTTGGCCACTTGCTGGTGGGATAATGAGAAAGTCACATCACCTCTCTGAACCTCAGTTTCCTCATCTATAAAATGGGTTTCATATTCCCTCAAAGGTTTATTGGGAGGATTCAAGATAGGGTATATTAGCACGGGGCAACACCTAATAAGTGATAACGATCAATCTTATTCACACTGTCAACACCCTCATCAACCTGGTTACCCTCGTCTGCTTCAAATGCCTGTCGAGGTGCTTAGAATTCTACTGTTGAGGGGGGAGGGTATAGCTCAGTGATGGAGTGCATGCTTAGGAAGGAAGGAAGGAAGGAAGGAAGGAAGGAAGGAAGGAAGGAAGGAAGGAAGGAAGGAAGGAGGGAAGAAAAAGAAAGAAAGAAAGAGAAAGAAAGAAACCTAATCACCTCTCCCCTCCAAAATTCCTGCATTGAAGCATTTATCTACCATTGTTTTTCCCCCAGCTTTCTTCTTGAGATGTGATTGACATGCAAAACTGTATAAGTGTAAGGTGGACATTGTCTTGATTTAATACACTTATATATTGCAAAATGACTACCATCATAGCATTAGCTAACACCTCCATGACAGTGCACAATTGCCATTTCTTTCCTGTGGCGAGAACATTTAAGATCTAGTCTTCTTAGCAACTTCCAAGTATACAACGCAGTATTATTAATAATATATCCACCATCATGCATTGGTTTCCCTCCCAGAGAGCCTGCTGGGAGAACTGTTAGGCTGAGGGAGCTGTTGAGGATGATTTTGGCCAACCTCCATCTTACTGTAGAGGAATCAAGGCGCAGAGGGGGAGGTAACTTACCCAAGGTCTAACTGCTTGGTGGCAGAGGAGTTTTGACAGCAAGGAAGGGAAACAGAACAAGAAGGCCCCTGACTGCCTGGGGCAGAGGGGTGAACTTGATCCTCTTCTTAGAGCTGCTCTCATGACTCTAATCCCAGGCATGTTAGATAAATGCAGAGACCAGGAATAGCTCTGTCTTGAGGCCATCAACTATCACTCTGAATAACACAAGCTGAGCATGTTGGAATCCCAAGGAGGGCACAGAGATGTATGCGAGGGGGCCGGGCATCCCTGTCTTTATGTCCTGGAAAAGAAAAAGGGACACTTAAACAGCTCATCCTAGGCACATACTGAGAACAGCATCTATTACAGGCCCGGAGTGGGACAGATGAATTCCTCCTGGGGGATGGATGTTTTCACAGGAGCTAGTATCCAAGTTGAAGTTCACAAAATGAGATTCAGGGGGAAAAGCCTGTAAAAAGAATCACATCTGGTTCAGGGGTGAAGAGGAACTTCAGGAAGGAGATAGGATTTGCCAGATGCTGTGAAGAAAGAACACTATTTCCACAGGCAGAGGAGGGAAGGACAAACCTGGCAGTGAGCATAGACTGAGAAGAGGCACAGGGGCAGGAAGCACACAGTGTGCTTGGAAACAAGAAGTTGAGTTGACCAGAGAATAAGCAGCAAGAAGCAGTTGTAGGAGATAAGGCTAGAAAGGGAGGTTGGGACCAGATGGTGGGCATCCTAAAATGACACGTCGAAGAAATTGTACTAAATTCCAAAGGAAGAGGGAGTCATGGAAGGTTGCAGAGCAGGAGTGTGGTATGCTTGGGGCTGAGATATATGGGAGGAAATGGAGCAGGGAGAAGCAGGGCAAGGTGGGCTCTCACCACCACCAAAATTCGCCACTGCACATCCTGCTAATGCTACCAATAATTGATTTTTAATAGCTCAAAATTCAGTGAGACCATCTTACTTTATGCTAGGTGCCATGGCTTGTACTTTTTTTGGTAAGCCTGGCATTCCTAAGAATTCTGCCTTGAACGCTGGTTGGTAGGTGGGTAGATGAGGGGAGAGATGGGGAGCAACCTGCGCAGTCATCCGAAGCTGAGTTCTGAGGAGTGGCGTAATGTTTCCCTGGTTTGGTACCCTGCCTTAACACCCAAGGTGGTTCGTATAACCCGAGGACTTTGCTTAAATGACGGCAAATAATGGGAAAGGAGAGTGTTGGGGGAGCGCCTGGAATGTGCCAGGCACATTTACATACCTTTGCTTCATTTAATTCACGTTAGATCTGTGATCTCATTTAACCAGACAACAATCTCACAGAGGAGATGTTATTATTCCCATTTCATAGATGAGAAAACTGAGGTTCAGAGGGATTCAGTAACTTGCTCAAGGTCTCTGAGCTAGAAAGTGGCAGATCCAGGACTCAGACTCAAACCTGTGTGTCTCTAAACCCTGATTCTTCTTCCCATACCATGATCCCTCTGGAGAACTGAACCCTCCCTGCCAAATGACACAAGGGCTTCTCAACAGGCTCCTTGAGAGTCACTGCACAGCCGAGGTTAGTCCCAGGCCCTCCTCACTGGGGATTTGGCAACCATTAGCCGTGGGCAGCCAGAAACCTAGGTGGTCCTGCTCAGACCCTGCTGGCCCCTGTCCTGTGTCTCACATCATTCGTCGTTTCTGAGAACTGGCACCCCACCTGCCAAGAGACCTCTGGCTGCAGTTCCTCAGAACCCGACTCAAAGGGCAGGGGGCTGGCTTCACCCGCATTGTTTCCCACACTTGGGCTGCTTGGTGACCGACCCCCTACTCGGTTCCTGTTGGGCAGCCGTAACGCTGGGGCCGCGCTCTGCTCACACTTTCTCTGGAGTGTTCTCGGCTCTTCCTTTCCCTGCAGCTCTGCAGAAGCATCCCAGGGACCACTCCCGGCTGGGCAGTAAAAGCATGTCCAGCTTGAGTGTCGCCTGGAAGGCCCCCTTCCTTCTGACGCCCTTTCTTCCTGGGGATGGGGTGCTTCCCTCTCCACCAGACAAGCATTCCCTCTGGGCTGCAGCTGGACTTCAGCTGTCCGCTTGCTTCTGTATTAGGATTTTACTGTTTAACTCCTTTGTGTCGGCTTACTCCTTAGCAAATTTCTACCATGCCACACTGCCCCCACCAAGGCCTTCCCGATCAGCAGGTGACCACCTTTCCCTCTGGCATGGGTCCTACCTCAGTCCTGCCAACTTACCCATCAACACCCAAGCTCTGGCTCTGAGGCAGCTACATTAATCAGGTCTCTTTTGATTGCAAGTGACAGAAATCTAGTTGAATGCACTGGAAGCAAAAGAGAAAAGAACGGACTGGAATGGAACAGAACAGAACAGCACAGAATAGAATCATTGGTTAATATAACTGGGAGCTGTGGGCATGGGGACAGGACTGAATTCAGAGTTCGAAAATGTAAATAATGATTTTCTCCCTCCCCTCCCCCAACTCTCTCTGTGGCCCCGAGTCTTGCCTCCTATAGGTGGGCTCCTCTACAGATAAAGAAAACCTAGGATTCCCAGCCTCTCAGCTCCAGTGAGATTGAAGCCAGTTCCTGCTCCTAGTGACCGCAGCAGAGAAGAACTCTGATGGGCCCTGTAGGGGTCCCATGGCCACCCCTGACCCAATTGTAGGGGCCGGGGGATGGTGGAATGACTGGTCCAGTCAGGGTCTGCCTGTGCCACCTCTGAACCTCGGGGAAGGGCGCTTGTTACCAGAAGAATGGAGATGGGGAGCAAACGCTGTGCCCAGTGGAAAGAATAGTTTCATATACCAGGGGAGGGGCTGAGGAGCAGGGAGTTGTGCGTGGCAGGGCACCCTTGAGTTTGCCCAAGAAGCGCAGCCCCACTCTCTGGGGCCATCTCAGGAGCTGGAAGGAGAGACAGCTGCGGGGGGGGGGGGGGGGAGGGGCAGGGGATGGGGATGGAGCAGTGGTCTCTGTGGCAAGGGAGGAGCTAGAGGCCCTCCTGCCAGGAGCTTCCCAGATTCCTCTGCGGGGAGGTGCCAAGGGGCAGGAAGCTGAGTGAGAAGATGAGAGAGAGGCATCTGAGGAATGCAGAGGCTGCTGGGTGGCTCTGGAGACAGGCTACTGAGGGCAGGAACACCCTGCTGCTCCTGGGGTCAGCCCCTTGTCAGAGGTGGAGGGTCGCATCCTGCCTCACCATTAACTCACTGGGTGACCTGGGCACTGGGTGACCTGGGCACAGAGTCACCAGCCTCAGTTTCCCTGCCGGTGAAATGAGGACATTGGAATGAAAGAGGCTCAGCCTCTCTTCTCTTCCTCCAGAGCCCACCCCAGCTCCTTCCAACACCCCTAGGAGTGAGGGCCCCCCAGGAGGCCCTGGGAACCCAGGAATGAGCCCCAGGCCTCAGCTCCTCCCCAAGGAATCTAGGGGAGCAGTGGGCAGGGTAGCTGAAGGTCCCCTCACCCACCTCTCCTCCCCGAACCGTTTCTGCTTCCCCCTTTCTTTCCTCTCCTGGCTGCAAAGCACATACAGATGTGGGGCTGTCGGCCACAATCAGGGGGCTCAGGTGAGGAATGGGGCCTGGCAGCCCTTGGCTTGTACTCGTTTGCCTGAGTGCAATTTCCCCGTAATTACACTTCCTAACTTTTCAGCATCTGTGAAAGATCATCTTCTGACACAGCGGAGTCAGGCTCACGCCAGCCAGGAGGCAAGCCCCTTCGCTCAGAATCATTTTCAACAGGCAGAGAAAACACATTTGTTCCTTTCCTTCCGGCATGTACAATGTCCCCAAGAGACAAGCCTAGGGGCCTGACCAGTGGCTCCAAGCAGCCAGGAGTCTCGGCGCCCGCCACCCCATCACCCTCTCACACCCTCTGATGCTCCCCACCCACCACCAGCCCCAATTCTCAGCGGCTCCCTTGGTTCCCATTGTGTTGTTGCTGACACCATCATCCACATGCAAGGTGAGCCGCTCAAATTCCCACGGACCAGCTCTGTCAGTCACTCACAATGACATTTATAATGTCACCTACCCTGTCACCCCTCCTACCTCACCCATAAGCACTGCAGGACCATCTCCTCCCACCATCACCCACCCATATTCTCTACCAGTCACCTCGTCTGCAACACAGTGGCATTCAGAGATGTCATTTTAACTGCCCTTTCCTGTCCCCCTGAGTGGCTCTGAAGCCAGCCTGAACCCTCCCACACTGGCCCCACAGCCAGCCAACTTATCTCCTTTTCCACTCTGAGACCCTGGGATTGGCAGAGGCTTTGTTCAGGGTGCCACCAAACTGGAGATCTCACACCACCACTCCCAGGACCTCAGGTGTAAAGGCTTGATTTGACAAGGTGAGGGGCCAGGGCAAGAGGCAGAGAGAACTGAGGGTCTCAGAAACTCTGAGGAGGAAAGAACCACGAGGGACCTTGTAAACACATTAGAAATGTGGCCAGGCCCAGGACATCGGACAACAAATAGCTCAAGCAACAGTACTGTATGCGGGGTGTGCAGAGGACAGAGTGGGGGGGGAGGCCCCCATGGGGTCTAATCTCCCCAACCTGGGGCCTGCTGGCCCTGGGGCCTGGGGACCAACCCCACTGCCTCAGGGTAAATAGGCTGTAAGCCAAGGAAGACACCTCCCACTGTGATGGAAACCAAATCCCCTAAGGATGAGTTGTACCCCATCCTCCCTCTCTACTTACAATTCTGTAGGAAACATTCTTGTTTCCAAAACCCAGAATCTGGGCAGAGCCTGGTGTGGGACATGGCTTCAGGAGAGGTTTTCCTTTTGTCCAGAGAGGTAAATATGAGACATATGTACCCCATCCTGAGCCCATGGCAGACATCATTAATCAATCATGGCCCAGAGAGGCTAAGTAATTTGGCAAAGGTTGCACAGCTGATAAATGAGAGGACCCAACTTTTGAACCTGGGCAGTCTGGATTCAAGCCTTGATCTTAACCATGGGGCTAGATTATCCCATACAAGCACTGGCCCCTAGCCTCAGAGGTGGGCACATCCAGCCTTAGCTACAGCTTCTCAGTAGATAAGAGAGGAAAACAAATACCCTTGAGAGAAAGAGGCAGTAGAAAGCAGGAGCTAAATGTGAGGTCTGGCATCGATATGAATTCAAAGTCAGGCTTTGCCACTTACCGTCTGTGGGATTTGGAGCAAGTGATATAAACTTTTTGGAGCTTCTATTATCTCCACTGTAAAATGAATAGTCTTTTAGAAACATACATAAAGTACCTGGTTCTAAATGAATAATAGGCAGAGTCTTATTTATCTAGAAAGCGAAGTCTGAGCAGCATTATTAACAACAACCAAAAGGTGGAAGCAAGCAAGTGTCCATTGACAGATGAATGGATGAACAAAATGTGGTGTATACATACATACAATGAAATATTATTCAGCCTCAAGAAAGAAGGAAATTTGGACACATGCTACAACATGGATGAACCTTGAGGACATCGTGTGAGTGAAATAAGCCAGTCACAAAAAGACAAATCCTTGATGATTCCATGCATGTGAGGCCTCTAGTGCAGTCAAGTTAAACAGAGAGAAAGAAGAATGGTGGTTGCCAGGGTCTAGGGGGAGGGGGGAAAGGGGAGCTGTTGTTTAATGAGTATAGAGTTTCAGATTTGCAAGATGAAAAGCTCTGGAGATCTGGTTCACAACAATGTGAATATACTCAACACTAATGAACGGTGTAGCTGAAAGTGGTATAAAATGGTAAATGTTACATCTGTTTGAATGCAATCAAAAAAACATACAAAAAGCAAGTCCTATAATGGCCCAAGGAAGGGTGAGTTACTCAAGGTAGGTGTTGAACAGAGGAGGTGGTGGCCTCTGCTGGGGAAGGTTGGAGAAGGCATCTGAAAGGAGCTGGGGTCTGAGATGGGGTTTTGATAAGACCACCTGGGCCGGGGAAGCTCACGGGCAAGGATGAGTCTATCACCACCTGCCCAAAAAAGAGCCTCTGCGCTGGGTCCCCCATTCCTATCCTACCCACTTCCACCCCCGACTTGGCTCAAAGCAGAGAATGCTCTGTTGGGACATCTTGGTGGGGGGATGGAAGGGCCATGCTGGAGGAAGGTGGCAGCAAGCAAGCCAGCAGGAGGCCAGGGCAGAGGGCAGGGAGGACAGTCTCTCTGCACAGAGGTTTCACTGAGCCCTTGTGCTGGCCTTCTGTGCACCCCTTACCCTGCAGAGCCTGTTTCCTGGGCAGGGCAGGTACCAATTCCAACACAGGGCAGAAATATTCTGTGACCACCTATTAGATGTCAAACCAGAACATTATGGGAATGGGGGCCAGAGACAAAAGACCAAACCCAGCCTCCAACATGACAAGGCTTAGTGACACAGCGGACTCCGAGGACCCCGGAAACCCTCATGGCAGCTGTGCCCAGGAGGAGGGGTTTGGGAATCAGCGGCGTGCTCACTTCCGCTTTGCTCTATTCCATCCTGGAGGATCCCGTCAGTCCAAATAAATCTTATCTGCCTGCCCTCTCCCACTCATTGAGGAAAATCCCCCGAGGGCCTCTCTGAGCCCCACCACGGGGGTGGGGAGGGTCCCTGGCCTCGCCCCTCCTGCCCCGCTGCTCCCTGCTCACGGGAGCTTATCCTGAGTGCAAATCCTGGCTCTGCCATCTACTAGTTCTGTTGGCCTCTTTATGTCTCAGCCCCCTTCTCTGTAAAATGGGTATTTAATCAGACCTGAGTCACGGGACTGGAAAGCAGTTACAGCTAATCCCGGCACAGAGTGAGCACCCCATACATCTGAGCTGTTCTTAATTTTGTCATTATTTTATCCTCTTCTGAACTTCTTGTCCACTTCCTGTCCACACTCTTCATCTGACTCTGAGTCAAAATCCATGTATTTCCTTTTTTCCATGCATAAAAAATGCCCATTCGGGGCAGGGAGCTGAGTTGCCAATGTGTTCATTCTTTGGGGTCACTGCTAAGTTGAAACATCACCCTATGACGGAGAGCATATTCTGGTTCTCAGGGAAGCTTTGCTTTCATGATCACATCTATCACACCTTGCTTGGGAGAGAAGAGGCTGCTGTTTGCCATCTAAGGTTGCAGAAACTTAGCAACAGGCTCATAGCACAGCTGGGGCCAGATCCCAGGTCTCCTGACCCCACGCCACACCCTTTCCAATTCAAGTGCAGTGACAGCTATAGGATTTCAACCAAGGAAGAGATGAAGGGGGCTGCTGTCCCCTGCCCTCTCTGTCCTGCACCGCACTCTCTGGGTGTGGGAGCGGCAGCTTGGGGAGAAGGAAGTAGAGACTGAGTGGGGACGTCACCAAGCAAGGGGGGTGAGCAGGTGGCATGAGAGAGGTGTCACTCCCTCACCATGTCCATTCGCTGACCTCCTGGGAGCATCAGGCCTTCTGTGAACCATAGCTTGGACACGGGTTCCTATCTCACCTGAAGGCTCGGAGGGCGACACCCTCAGCTAAAGGCATCGTGTTCTCCCAGAGAAGACTAAGTGAGGGCAGTGGGAGACACCTGGAGTGGACCCTGGAAGGACTTCCCAGCACCAACATCTGTGAAGCCCAGGGTTGCCCTCCCTCCCCAAGCTGGGCATCCCTCACTCTCACTGTGGTGCTCGCTGGGAACACAGACATCTCGCATCAAGACAAATGGAGCTGAACAGCTGTGTTGTGAACACACTTCCCCTTTGGGAGCTGCCTGCTTAGAGGAGTTCCAGGCACTTGTTGGGCCTGGGTGGGGCCACTTATAGTCAACCGGCTGAAAAATAATCACTATGATTTTAGGAATCAGCGTCATTATCTGGGACATGCCTGTCCCACCACATACCACCTGGGTCACCTTGGGCAAGTCCCTCCTCCTCCCTGGACCTCAGTTTGCACATCTGTAAAACTGGGCGATTTGAAATTAAGACCCTCCAAGGCCCCTACTTGCTGGGACACCCTCATAGACTAATATTTACCTTTCACCAAAGAGACGGAGGGAATCCAATTCAAAAGCAGGCATGCGACCCAGTGCCCCAGCTCCTGGTAAGCGTGTATTCCAGCTGGGGAGGGGGGCAGAAAAAAGAAAAGGAATGAAGAATTTTAGACAATGAAAAACACTAGGAGTAAACAAAACAGAGTGATGAGATAGGAAGCCAGGAACATTCCAGCACAAGTACAAATGAAGGTCCCCTCCCAGGCCTCCTTCTCCCCTACCCTGTCTCTGCCCCAAGTCCTGAGGGCCCTTATGTGTGTGTGGACACATGACATCTCCATCTCCTCCTGCGCTCACACCATACACAACACAGGGCCACCCTTGGGCCACCCTTGGGCCACTCCTCGGGCCTGGGGAGGCTCACACAAGCAACACAGTTGGCCCTTGGAGGACAGACCCTGGAAGAGGTCCCCATGCCTAGAAGCAGGCTCAGAATGTCTGGGCAGGGACCTCCAGAGCCCTCAGAACCCTGAGTGTTGGCGAGCCGGATGGGCACATCGTGTTGGCCCATGGACTCCTCACTCCGTGAGTCGGGCCAGTGCGGGGCCCTCTGAGTCAGGTTCTAGGGGTGCTCCTTTAGGAAGCCTCAGGGGCCGGGGTGCTGATTTGGTTCAGGGGAGGAGGGAAGGCCTCCGAGAGGAAGAGGCCTTTGAGCTGAGACCCCATTATGAAGCGGCAGCCCTGACGGCACTGGAAAAGGCATTCCGGGCAGGGGGAGCAGCCCATCCAACACTCCAGGCCTGCTGCCCGGGCCTCCAGGCCCACCCTCTGCCCTAGCCAGGCGGGGAGGGGCCCCAAGAGGCACCTGGAAGCAATCTTCCCCAGCCTGTTCCCTGAAAGTGAAAGCTACTCGCTTTGATAGTCGCCAAATTGCCTTTCTTTCTCCCTTCCTTCCAGGGAGGGAGGCTGCTGGAGTCTGGGAGGGGGATGCGGGAGGAAAATTAGCCAAAATCAGCCAGCCTTTGGTTCTTCTGCATTGGATGAGCAGCCTTAGAGGCCTATGGGATCGGTTCTGCGCCCACCACCCAGCTTTCCTTGTCCTTGAACACGGACTCTCTAGGGACCAAGGAAAGGATTCTGCTTCTCCAGCCTGGATGCCCTGCCTGACCTCTGACCTGTCACTTTCCCTGTCTAAGCCCCTGTCCTTCAGCCCTGAAGAAGAGAAATTCAAAAGCTCCAATTTCCTAACAAGGTTGGAAGTTTCCATACTGACCCCCACCTCCTCCAAGCACCATTTCATAGACTTCTTTGGCAAAAACCCAAATAATATTCAATCATAACTCAAGTCACCCCACATACTCTAACCTCTTAAAACACATCTTTAAATTCTCCGACATTCCTCCCATCAAGAGGTGGAGTCTGCGGCCCCTCCCCTTGAATCTGGGCCAATCCTAGAGACTTAGGTCCACCGCAAGACTACGGCAGAAGAAACCCCATGAGACTTCCAGGGATGGGTTCACCAAGCGGCCTCAAGCTGAAGCCCTGAGTCCCAGGCCAGATTTTCCACCACAATGAGGCTGCTGTGCTATGAGGACACCCAAACTAGCTCCCCTGGAGAGACCACACAGAGATTCCAGAGATTTCTAGAAAAGAGAGAGATCCCTGCTCCCACTCAGCGCCTCCAGCCCCTCACCACCCCCTACAGCCACCATCTGCCAGTAAGTGTGAGGGGCCCCAAGCTGAAGCCACCCTGCAAAGCTCTTCTTGGATTCCCACCCACAGAAACCACGAAAGACACTAACCTAGTGGCAGTTGTTTTTAGCCAGGGTTTCAGAGAGATTTGTTATGTAGCAGTGGGTCATGGGAACGGCCGTGGTCCCCTCTGTTACCTGGGCTGGACACTCTCTGTTGATTCCTGCGGATGCCCCTCCGCCCTCCTTCTCCCTGTCTGGTCCCCAGGAGAATGACTCTCCCACTACCCCATCTCCTGTGTGGCTGCATCCTCAGGTGCCCCGGCCTCCAGCTTCTGGTTGGGCTCAGCCAACAGATGCCACTGCGAGGAGAGTGGGAGGAAGAAGGGGAGGGAGGCGGGCGTTTATTCCCTGCTCCCACCCGGCCAGCTCACCGAGGGACAGCGGGGCCCCACTTCCACAGGCCACAGCTCCTGCTGGGCCACCCCTTGCTGTGGTTCCAGTAACTATGCCCACTTGGCCCTGCCCCTTGTGGCCCGCAAGTAACACCCTTCTCCACCTCAGTGCTTCTGTCCTTTTTCCATCATCTTGACACTGGCTGTGTCTTTGTAAACAGCCCTTTGGTAAAATGTCCTCAACTAACCTATCCAATTTTGTCCTGTTTCCCACTGGGGCCCTGACTGATGGCTGATGCCAGCCCAAATCATAGCTCTGCCCCACCTCCCCCGTCCCATCTGGAAGCAGCACGCCCATGTCTGCACGTTCACTGATTCAACAAACTTCTCTTGACCACCTGCAGGGTGTCTTGCTTGTTCTAGGGGTCAGGGATACAGCAGCAGGCAGGACGAGCACAGCCCTGCGCTTCATGGGGCCACGTGCTTGGGGAGGCAGTACAGGCGGCAGACCAGTCAGTGTGTAAGATAATGTTGGAGAGCAGTAAGTCTGTAAAGGAGACAAAGCAGGGCCATGGGGTGGAGGGAGCCATGTGGTCCCAGACACCACGCGTGGAAGACCCGTATCTGGAGAGCAGCCCATACGGAGTATCTCCCAGCGTTGGAAGAGCAGCCCACGCACGGTTGCCTTTGCAAAAGGCGTGGCGCAGTTCTGGGTGCACAGTAGCCTTTCACCACCGCTTACAGATTGGTCAGCTGAAAGAACAAAGCAAGGAATGAAGCGCACTATTGTTTACACGGGTGAACTTCCTGAAAGATTTTCCCAGGTTGAACCCACGCTGGTGGGACCAGGCCTAGAGCTGGACTGAGCTCCAACACGGATGAAATCAAAATGGCGGAAGTCGTCTTTAACACTTGGCTGCAATCCAGGCCTGACCCCCTCCCTGTACTTCCTACACAGTCAGCTCTGATTTGGGGTTCTCTTGCCTTGAGAAGATGATGGACGAGGCAGAGAGGGGCTCTGGGGAAGTGGCCCAAAGTCTGTCAGCAAAGAACAGAGGCGCCAGGCAAGGCCACTGTGGCCACATCTTGCCTCTCTCCTCAGAAGCAAAAGGGCCGTTCCCATGACACCCGCCCTGGCCTGCACCCCAGCTGGGCACACACAATACAGCCGCTTGTTTGAGGCTCCAGCGAGGCCACGGGCCTTCCTTGCCCTGGAATGGACTGGAATGAGCACAAGGGCTGGGTCACTTTCCCCGGCTTTGGGGAGCTACTCCTCTCGGCATCTCTGGAATTCTCACCTGCTTCCAATCCTAGAACATTTTGGTCAGTAAAGATGCCGACCCAGTCACCACCCCCCCCACCCCGATTTTACAGAAGAGGAAGGTGAGGCCCAGGGAGAAGGTTGGGTTGCCGGGCTCACAGGCTTGGTATAAGAAGCCCAGGTAGAGCACAGACCTTCCGGGCCCCTGTAGCCCACTTTCCATAAGCCTTGCCCTCATTTCCTGAAGTCAGCACAAGCTCACCTCCAGGATGTCCACCCCGACACCCAAGGCTCCTAGGCTCTCTCCCCATTCTCACCCCTGAGAGCTGCGGCTGTGCTCTGCTCAACTTGGCAATTCAGTGTGTCCATCTTTGTTGTTCTTGGACATGAATGCGGCCTCCCCAGTGAGAACATGACCTCCTTTTTCCTTCTCCCATCTCCATCAACATTCCCAGCAGAGGCCCAGTTACCCACCAGTTCATCAGTAAGTGCTTCTGGCTTGGTTAATTCATAAATCAGTAACATCTTTGGTTTTCCTCCACTGAACAATCTCCCTCGACCAAAAAAGGAAGTAGAGAATTTTAAACCAAAGAGCTGCAGCAAACACAGAGGATCCCATATATTTCAGGCCCGTCCATTTCCTGTCTGGATTCCCAGCAGTTTGAGTGGAAGAGGTGGGTGTCACAATGTCCTATATGGTCAGAGGGCTGCTCCGGGAGTCCCAGCTCTTGAAGAAGTGTCTGTGTGAGGATGGCTCCAGGATAGATTTGGGGAGATCCCAAGGACCTGGGGGAGTCCAGTGTCCGTGGCTATTGGTGTCATCCACACCAGATCCTCTTTTTGCCAAGAGCAGTGACTAACCCCCAGCCTCTCTCTCCTGGATGCTACCACTGGCCAGAAAAGAGAGACAAAAGGAAAAGAAGCCAGGGTCTTAGTTCACAATTAACTTTTGAGCGACCCTGTTTTTCACAGGACATTTCTCCCATGATTTTCTCCTTTTTTAGCTTCTTTCTTTGGCTTCTCTCTGGTTGTGCCTGCAAATGGTCACCACAGTGATGGCAGTCCAGCTTGTCCCGGAAGAGCCCCCTCCTTGGTCTTGGCTCCTCTGCCTGCTCCCCTGGGTAACCCGTCGCCCAGCTGGCCACTGCCTGGGGGCGGGGAGACAAAGGCCCCCTCTTTGGATCAGGCCATGACCCGTGCTCACTGGAGCTTTTACGCATCTCTGCCATTCCTGCCTTTATCAGATTAGCTTCAATTAGACAAATGAAAATCACATGGAGCAGAGAGGGGAGGAAGCCTGAGCTTGCAGGAGTGCCTTTCAACAAAAGGACGGGGGCAGGGTGGCCATTAGGAAAGGAGGCTGATGGTGGCGGTACCCACACGTGTATGTGTGGGCACACAGGGCCTTCCATGAGGAAAGGTCAGCCCAGAAAAGCACAAAGGGCCATCATTAACTTGGAAGGAAACTTTGAATCTTCTATCAAGAAGGGCTGGAGCATTTCGTGAGTCACAGACCAGACCCCTCTGGGAATCTGCTGAAGGCTCGGGAGCAGTGCTGTCCAATAAAGCTCTAATGTGAGCCACAGATGTGAGCCTCAGATAGAATTTAAATTTTTTAAATAGCCACATTAAACAATTTTTAAAGAAACTCATTTATTTTAATGATAATTTAAATTTTAAAAACATCTTTTTAAGCCAAATATGTCCAAAATATTATAATTTCAACACATGTCCATAAAAAAATTATTAGCGAGTTATTTGACATTCTTTTTTCATACTAAGTCTTCAACATCGGCAGTGTATGTCACATTTACAGCCCATGTAATTTGGACTAGCCACATTTCAAGTGCTCAGCAACCACATGTGGCTACTGGCTGCCATGTTTAGGATGACCAACTCCCCCAGTTTGCCCAGGACTGTCCTAGTTTTAGAATTGACGGCCGCACGTCTTGGGCAAACTTGGATGGTTGGTTGCCTTAGATTGGATAGCATAGCTCTAAGACCATCTCCCCAGAACAGCACACAGACAACGGTTGCCCTATAATTTAAAGAGGTTTGGTGCCCTCTCGTGATCCTTAGTTGGGGAACCCCTAATCCCATTGAACAGACTGAAAAAAGAGTGATCCAGAAAGGGGAAGGGATTTGCCCAAGGCCACATGGTAACTTTTCGATTAGAGCTACAAGTAGGGCCTAGGCGTCCTGATTTCAGGATGCTCTGTGCTAGCCCACAGAGGCGCCTGGCAAGAGCATGGCCCATGTCTCTGGGCTCCTGAGTAAAATTCCTTAAGTAAAAGAGAAAAAAGATTAGTGGATTTGAGGAACCGTGCTAAGTAAACAGTGATACAGACAATACCCAGGTATGCCGTATCACTTAGCCACTTAGAACTCCATCTGACTAAACAAAACCCCATCTAGACCCAACAAGCAATGCTGGGGTTCAGGGGGCCTCAGGATTCTGGTCAAATCCGGGCATCCAGGCAAGGCCTTACAGACCCCCGTGCTTGCCCTCCTGAGCTCTTGGACAGAGAGAGGTGCTGCCACGCTCCTCGGCCCTGGCCCTGAGGACACAGCTCACTTCCACGGGAGGGCAGGCAGGCGGAAAGGGGATGTGAAAGGTCCTTGGTGTGCAGCCTGGGTCCAGGGTATCCCCAGGATCTACTCTCAGTTCCCTGATAGCCCAGATGCTAACTGATAAGTCCATCTTGGTTAAATATTTACACCGCGATTGAATCATCAGTGTTAGAGCTGAAAGGGAGGTAGACACTCCTCCCATTTGTTGGAGGACGACACAGTGGCCAGAGAGGGGAGGGAAGGGTCCAAGTTCACCGTAAAGGTGAGGGTGGAGGAGATCCTACTCATGTGGGGGCAAAGGGTGGCCCCACCTGCTTAAGATCAGGGCCAGATTTTGACAGATATTTGTTAAGTGAGTAAATGAATAATCGAAGTATTTGACCTACCTCTCACTTCCCTGACACTATTCTCTGCCTCTTCCTAAAAATAGTGGACGTGAAATGTTCACTGCATCAAGGGCACTTTTTTTTAAGTTTATATTGTATTTATTTTTAGCACTTTTATTGTGGTATGGTTCCTGTACACTAAATTGCACATATTTCAGACGTACAATTTGAGGAATTTTGGTAGATGTGTACACCAATGAAACCACTACCACAAAATAGCTAACATTTCCATCACTCCCCAAGAGGTGCAATTTTTGAATTCCAAGGGCACTTATTAAATGCACATTCCTTGGGCCACCTTCAGAGATTCTCAATCAGGAGACTTGAAGGGAGGGCCTGGGAATTTAAATTTTAGATAATGCTTCCCATCTCCCTGGCCCACCCGAGCTCCTGCAGGGAAGCAAAGGTAATGCCGATGTAGGAGTCTAGGGAGAGACTTTTGAGCCATTGCTTACCTCTGTAGCGTCTTCTCCCACCCTGGCTGCACAGCGCCCCCTGGCTGAGAGTCCTGGCCTTGTTCAGAAATTTGTCAGCCCCGCTCTTCTCTTGGAATGATTGATCCAGCGGGGCGGGTGGTTGATGGGGGGCCTGGCTCCCTTCAGCCCCTCACCCCCAGGGCCCACCACTCTTAGCCTGGGAGAGCTGATGAATGTCCATTACCACAGCAGTCCCCATAAAAAAGAGTATGGGGTGTTGCTGAGTTTACAAGCCTGTTCTTGTAAATCTGCCAGACTTGGGGTGGTCACAGCCACTATAGAAGAAGGACAAAATTATTTTCCCTCTGCTCAGTGCCACACACCCAGTCCCTTTCCTGGGAACCATGGTGGCCTTGTTGCAAGAGCAGTAGATCGTGAATTGGAAGACCGGGAACAAGTGGAGAGACCAGAGCTCACAGCTGGGCCACCACTGGTTCAGCCAGTGGACGTCCCCAGGCCTCTACTTTTCCACCTATGAGGTGGGCTCTTCGCTCATCTCCCAAAGATGGTTGTGAGGATGACTCAAGCTCAGCCTTTGATGTTGCAATACTGTCCAAGGGCCCACATCACAGAATATGACTGAGTGGTGAGGGTGTCTTTTTGGTGAAGTTGGGGAAAGAAAAAGCAGGCTCGTGGTCTCCGTGCCCCTCACTGCTCCGGCCCCTGCAGGTGAAGGGTGTGACCTCACAGGCAGAGGTTGGGGTGGCAGGCAGGGGAGGAGAGAGACCCAGGGGCAGCCCCCCGGGACCCCCAGGCCCTCTTGGCACCTGGCCAGGCTGGCTTCCTGGTCGCCTTCACCCGTTTTCAGGCCTGGTTTGTGTCTGGTGAGATGCCCCAGGCCAGTGTGGGCTGCTCGCCCTGCTCCACAGGCCTGGCTGGGGCCCGAGGAATGCCTTGTCTGATGCTTAATTTTCTGCTCTCTTTCCCCTGTTGGCCTCGGAACTTGGATCATCTGTCAGGCCCTCTCGAGGTGATCGAGCACAGAGCCCGGAGAGCCCGGGGAGTATGAGGTGACAGGCGAGTCACATGAACACTGACCCCATCAATACCAGGCAGCCCCAGAGCCAGGGGAGGGGGGCTGCTGCTCCCTAAAACCTCATTAACAGTCCTGACAAATGCACCCAGATGGAGTGTGAATCTTCTTGGCAAAAGACCAGAAAAGCCGTCTGCTAGTGGTGCCAGTGAAGGGGTGGAGAGAGGGGCCAGAGCCTCGGGGGTGGGGTGCAGCCAGGCCACGGCCACTGAAGCCCAGGTCATCTAGACCCTAAAACTAATGATAAGAATAAACAGTGCTGGAAAGGCCTGGTGCCATCACCCACTGCGCTGGGTGAGCACTTTGCTCTGCCTCTCATCACCACCCTCGTAGCCTGGCATTATGGCTCTCCGCTTTCTCCAGATGAGGAAGCTGAGGCTCGGACAGGTGAAGTGAGCCACGCAAGGGTATATAGCTGGGAAGTGGGGGAGCCAGGACTCAAACCTGACCAGGGTCTCTTAGGAATCAGAGCAGGCAAAGGCAGAAAGACCAAAATTCCTTCCTTATTTTTTTGCCCACATGCCAATTTCTGTCCTTGGTATGTGTGGCCCCCTCTGTCCATCCCCAAAGCTTCTCCCTGTGCCCCTTCCGGGACTCAACCCCCAACCAAGATTTCCATGCGCCGGGGCAAGATCAACTGTGTGCAAAAAAGGGGGATTGTTTTTAGGAACTATAACTAGGAAATAAAACAGTTGTTTTCAATAACAGGCTTTGCTTGTAATATAGTCTTTGTGTGCCCTTGGGCAAGTGACTTCCCCACTCTGGGTGGCTTGGGTTGTCCCTCTGCAAAAGGGGGATCATAGGGGCTCCTACAGCATGGGGTTGCATTGTGGTAGCCCCACGCCTGGCACTTAGTAAACACTCCATGAAAGTGCATTGTCATCTTAGCAGTAAGCAAGCAAGGTGCGGGGTGGGCAGACTGGGGTACCAGAAGCATCCATGGACCCCCATGTCAAGAAGTTTCCCACAGTGATAAGGCTATGTATCCGTGTTTCTCTGGGAACGACCCACAGCTGGGTGGCTGGGATAGTGGAGGACTCCAGCAGGGCGTCCTACTGCAGGGGAGGGGATTCCAGGAGGAGCCAGACCCCACAAACAAGTGGGGGTCAGACAGCGCCCCACCTTAGCAGGAGTTTGAGAGAGTAGCAGGCTGGAGAGGAGGCTGTGACGGGCCTGGCCCTGGTGCCCAGTCCTCGGTGATGTGCGGGAGCCGTGCCAACTCATACAAACCTGTTTCAACTCCTGAGGCTCACTTAAATTTGCAGGACTTGCACAGGACATTACTAAGAACTAAATGACAGAAACCTACAGTTAAATAAATTTTTAAAAAAGGTAATAAATAATCAAAGCTCATTATTTCCTAAGCACATTAGTACCTTTATCAGTAGTACTATTATTAATGCCCACGAGGTTATTTACACTTATGGTACATGCGTGGCGTAAGCACTATATAGCGGTGCACTGCCGCACCTCTCTCCCCAGCTCAGCCATCCGAGATACCACCCTGGGAGCTCGAAACTGGCCCTGGCGGAGTATTTACATCATAGAAATCAGCAAACACCACAAAAATCAACACACACCACAAATCAGAGCCACCCCCCCTTCCAGAACTGGTTGTTAGGCACTTGCAAGCCCACCACTGCCCTGCACGACACTGGTGACTTGCGTGGGGACTCGGGGGCCAGAGCCCACTCCCCGCAAAGGATTGCGAGGCTGTTCTTCCCAAGTGGGAATTACCTCCACCCCCCAGACCTCCAGGACTTATTTTAGAACAACCGTGGAGTCTCCCGAATTGATCAGGATCCATTGTTTCCCCTCTCCAGTCGGTGGGCTCCACCCTGCATTGTCCACGGCCCCTCCCAGCTCCTCCGAGGCTCCTCAGAGGCGGGAGCCCGGAGGAACCTAGCAGCCAGAGCCTTGGATGGCAGCCCTGTGTGCTGGTGGCTTCTGTTGTGATTGCCCGAGGATCTCGGGGTTTCCTTGTCCATGGGCCTCAGAACCCACTGGGGAACAGCCTGTTTATGGTAAATGATGCTTGTTTGCTTTGATTCTTAGCTCAGACCCCAGGGCCACGACTGCGTCCCCGTAAATTAAAAGCTGCTTGTATTTGGGGGGATTAAGCAATACTGTGAAGCCCTGGGAACATGGGGCCTTCGGAGAGAGCTGCCAACTGCGCCTCCCAGATGCAGCCATGGGGCACGTTCATGTCCCCGCCGAGGCGGGACCCTCTGGGTGGTGTCACTGGACTTAGAGACTAGGGTGACCTGTGTCTCCTCTCACCCATATACTGCTTAGAAAGAAAACAATACAAACTTCTATTACTGTGGGATTGTCCCTTTCCCGTGTTAATCTATGCTTAAACTGCTCCTCCCGCCTGGGAGGTGCCCCTTCCCCATCATACACACCTGCATCTGAGGGATGGGCCCAATCTTTGTCTCTCAGGGTCCAACGCAGGAGTAAACATAACAATGGCCAAGATACGCCAAGTCTCAGAGTTTACAAAGCACTTTCCTATGCTTGGCTTTTCAGTTGCTTTAGAATACACATAACATAAAATTTACCTTCTTAACCAATTTTAAGTGTATAGTTCAGGGGTATTAAGTACATTGTTTTGCAGCCATCACCGCCATCCATCTCCATAACCTTTTTCATCTTGGAAATCTGAAACTCTATACCGAATAAACACTAACTCCCCATTCTCCCCTCCTCCACCCCGTTCGCTGGCAACCACCATTAGACATTCTGTCTCTGATTTTGACTCCTCTAAGTACCTCCTATAAGTGAAATCATACAGTATTTGTCTTTTTGTGACTGGTTCATTTCACTTAGCATAATATGCTCGATACTCATCCATGTTGTAGCGTGTGGCAGAATTTCTTTCCTTCTCAAGGCTCCGTGATGTCCCGTTCTACGTATATACCACATTTTGCTTATCCATTCATCTGTTGATGGTCACTTGGGTTGCTTTCACCTTTTAGCTGTTGTGAATAGTGCTGCTACAAACATAGGTGTACAAATACCTCTTTGAGACCCTGCATTCAGTTCTTCTGAGAATATACCAAAAAGCAGAATTGCTGGGTCGGATGGTAATTCTATTTTTAATGTTTTGAGGAATGTCCACACAGTTTTTCACAGCAGCTCCATCAGTTTATGTTCCCACCAACAGTGCACAAGTGTTCCAATTTCTCCACATCCTTGCCAACACTTGTTGTTTTTTGTTTGTTTTTTTATTACCAATAGCCATCCTAGTGGGTGTGAAATGGTCTCTCATTGTGGTTTTGATTTGCATTTCCCTAATGATTAGTCTAATGTCTTTTCACATACTTTTCTCACTTTTTGAATTGTTTATTTTTCTGTTGTTGAATTTTAAGAGTTCTGTATATTTTCTGGATATTAATCCCTTATCAGATACATTATTTGCAAATATTTTCTCCCATTCTGTGAGTTGCCATTTTGCTCTGTGGATGGTGTCCCCTGATGCACAAAATTTTTAAGTTTTCATGACGTCCCATCTGTCTGTTTTTTCTTTTGTTGCCTCTGCCTTTGGTGTCACATCCAAGCCATCATTACCAAATCCAATGTCATGAAGCTTTTGTCCAATGATTTCTTCCGAGAGCTTTACTGTTTTAGGTCTCACATTTAGATCCTTAATTCATTTTGAATTAATTTTTGTCTGTGGTGTTAGGTAAAGGTCCAACTTCGTCTTTTGCATGTGGGTATTAACTTTTTCCAGCACATTTGTTGAAAAGCTGTCCTTTCCCCACTGAATGGTCTTGGCACTCTTGTCAAAAAATCGTTTGGCCGTATACACGAGCATTTATTTCTGGGCATTCTTCTCTCCCAGAAGTCTGTGTGTTTGTCTTTAGGCTGACACCACACTGCTTTGATTACTGTAGTTCTGCAGCAAGTTTTGAAATCAGGAAGCATGCGTCCTCCAATTTTGTTCTTCTTTTACAAGATTGTTTTGGCTATTTAGGGACCCATCCCATACTTGATTTTATTTTACATGTTAATTCGACAAATACATATTAAGTCGCCACTCTTCACTGTGTTCTGGGAGCCCTGGAGTGGTGGAGCCTCTATGTACTCTGGGGAGATGTTCGAGATAGGTGGGGCCCAAACCCAGCATCTCCATTTTACAGATCATCAAACGGATGCTCTTCTGTCTCATTTGGTTCAGAACAGTGACCTGTGTGGACAGAGCCCAACCCCTGGCCCCCGGGGACTGTCCTCTGAGCCCACTTCTGAGGCCACAGTCCCAGAGAGTGGCCTGAGGAGGGCCACTCTGTCAGGATAACATAGCCCCACACGGCTCCCTCCCCCCTTGCTCGGAAGGGCCCCACCTTCCCTGTTTCCCATCAGCGCTCCAGCGTCCACACTATATTAGGGAAATAGAGCTGAGTATTAGGTAATGACTGTCCAATTTATTCTGACAGCAAGAACCAGAGGGAGGAAATTGCCATTGGTGATTTTACTTAGGCTCTGACAACTTTAATTAATCTTCATTCCGTTCCCGGGAAGCGGGAGCCTCCACCGGCGACTGTGAGCCCAGGCGGCGGCCTCGGTGTGCCGACCGCCCTCGGCTGTGGACACAAGGCTGGGCACCCTGGAGCCTGAAGATCCAGCGTGGCTCCCAGGAGTCCTGGGTCCCCATGCTCTTCAGCCTCCGCGTCCTCCTCAGCTTCTCCCAGGAGGGCAGAGGAAGCCAGGGCGTCCCCACCCTCTTCCGGAGGGGAGCACCGAGGCCGAGAGAGACTCTCGTCCCGCCCGAGACCCGCTGTGAACGGCCCCACCGTCCGCAACAGCTCAGAGGGCACCACACCCAGCAGCAAGGACGGCCGGGTCCAGAGAGTGACCCCCAAAGGACCCACCGGGGAAAGGGTCACACAATTTGAATCCTTTGAATCCCAGACCTGAAAGGACCACCGCTTAGAGGGCACCTGTCCATCCAGATTCTGCGCAGCTGTTACGAGGAAGGGACTCAGGTCCAGAGAGAAAAGGAGTCTCACCAGCCAGCACCCCGGCCCGACGGCCTCTCCGGGAAGACCCCCACCCCATCCCTCAATCACCCAACAACAGCTTCACTGATAAAAAAAGCCCACAGTCCGCCCCTCCCAGGCTCTGGCATCTCCACTGGGGACACTCCGAAGACCAGAAACCCTCAGGTCCCCAAATAAGAACTGCTGCTGGTGAAAGCAGACCTCCTGGGTCCCCCACACGGGATGACTGTGCACCTCACTGACTCATCCACGCAGCCCTGGGCACCACTCTTCAGTGTGTGGCTTTAAGCAGACAGAAGGTTCTGGAAATTGGGCCAAGGGTGATAATAATTACAGCAACAATAACAGCCAATACAAACTGACTGTGTCTGTGTGCTGAGCCCTTTTCTGTCATGTAAGCCACATCTATTTGGGGTCCTCCCACACCTCTGTGGGGAGTACACCATTATTGCCCCCCTTTTTCAGAAGCAGCAGCTGAGATTCAGCGAGGGGAAGTCAGCCGGCCAAGGTCTCCTGGCTGGTAAGTGGTAGAAAAGGAATGCAAGGCCGGTTCTGCCTCCCCAGCCGACCAGTCCATCACGGCTGGCCCATTTCTGCCCTGACGAACACAACCCTGGGGGTCCCAGGGCAGGTGGCACAAAGACCACCACCCTCCCTATCTTCATCTGAGCCTCTCCAGCCACTTACTTCCCAGCTCCCTGCTCTCGGGCCTGAGCGCCATCAAGCCCCCAGGAGGCTGGCCAGCGAGGTCCTCATACCTGCGGGCAATTAGGAAAGTCCCCCAGGGGTGTGTGACTCATCCCCCAGCTTTGTGGGGAGCCTGCAGGGAGGCCGAGGGGCGGACCCCTCCTGCCTGTGCTGTCCACTCTAATTCTTGGTAGTGTTCTCCAAAGCTCCCGTGGCTCCCAGGCTTGGCTTGCATACAGGGGAAGAAGCATGGGCTGGCCATCACACCATGAGTGGAAGGCCAGCTGCCCACACCCTTTCCTCATTGGGCCTCCTCTCTGGTCTTACAAGCCTCAGTGTCACCCCCAGAAAATGGGAATATCTGTGTCCATAATACACGGACAGGACCATGAGGATGCTTTCTGGCCCAGGTGTTCACAAATCAACCTCACTAACAAAATGTAAACGATATTTCCATTAATAACATTAAGCAGAGAGATTTCTGAATGTAGCGAAAAGAACACAGGCTTTGGAGGCCCACAGCCCTGGTTTGCATCTGGGCTATGCGCCTTACCGTCTGGGTGTGCCTTGAGCCCCAGCCTCAGTTTTTTCATCTGTAAAATGGGCTTAATAATACCTCCCTTGCAGGATTGTCCTGATTCAGTGAAATAATAATACATGTAATCTGTATCAACAAAATGTTATATTTTAATGAAACAGTAGCACCTTTAAGTGTCTGAAACATGGCCACAGTCAGTCACCAGCACCACTTTTTCCCACCTGTTGGCTTCATTTCTGACTCATCCTTATTTTACAGAGGAGAAAATGAAAGTCCAGAACTTTCCAAGGTTTTTCCCAGGTCACACAGCTGGTGAAGAGAAGAGATTTGAACCCAGGATGCAGGCTGCTGCCCCATCCCTCCGTGAGGCAGATAATAGGGGCTGTGGGGAGAAAGAGGTCAAGGATTTAGCTTTTCCCTCTTGGCCTGGGCCTGGGTCACCCTGCTGGGCCCCTCGGGCCTCCTCCTGTCCTCCCCTCTGCTTCTTGGCCCAGGCAGAGCCCCAACATCCTGTGAAGGCGGCCAGTGTCAGCCCTGGAGCCACATGAAAGGTCCCACTCTGCTCTGGGAGCTGGCTTCACACTCAGGGACGCCTTCCCACAGAAATGTGTCAAAAAGTCAGTGTTACCCTCATCAGCTCTGTGTGTTCCCACAGCTAGTCCCCACCTCTGCCCTGTCGGCTGCTGTCTGCTGCCCCCAGCCTGAGGTCTGTGGTGTCCCAGTGGCTCCAGAGGCGGGAACACCACTCCAAGATTTTCCACGGATTCATTTCCAGACACAAAGGGTTCACCTCCCCACCTCACAGCGCTGCCTTCGTGACATCCCTCTGCACTGGGGAGGAGCAGTCATGGGACCCCCTTCTCCTCACCTTTCAAATAGGCCGGAGGGAAGGAATCCCCCGTCAGAGAGTCAAGGTTGGGAAAATCACGGCACGTCCCTCCTCAGTAAGCCCCACAGCAGCATTTCCTCCTGACTGTAGCTGCTTCCCGGTGGAATCTTGACACTCAAACACTCTCTCGGCAGCCAACACCGCCCGGTGTTAAGAACCAGGAGCACCCAATAGAGATGGTCTTCCCAATACGATCTGAAGAATTGAGGGAGAGAAGCTTGAGAGAAAGATCTGGAAGCTACCCTGGATATTTCCTCTTGGGAAGATATCCTAGAGGGTTTTTACTCATGAAGATCTCAAGAACAAAGCTCCAAAGGGGGGGCCCTTGTTCTGTGCAGACACTGGTGGGACCTCAGGGCTTCCACACAAGGCAGACATCCCAAAGACACCCAGACAGGAAAAGAAACAGAACTCACCACCCCAGTCACCACTTATTGAGCAACTACTATGCCCAGCTCCTGTCACACACTGTCTTGTTTAATCGCTCCACACTAGTTTCACAGGTAAGGAAACTGAAGTTTGGTCGCATGAGCCCAGGGGCATAACCACCAGAGTTACAGAGTCACATGGTTATGTCTGCTCCCAGGTTCCACTGACATGGAATTCGATGTGACTAGAGCCCCCTGGGCTTGTACAACTGCACGGTAGTCTTAGGCTCTGAGCCCAATGCCTGGCAGACTCGCAGAATTTAACCACTGCCCTCCACTGACATCAGCCAGGTGGTCCACACCACAGTGAGTGTGAACCAGTTCTCTCCATGGTCAAGTAGCTGTCTGCAAGTCCCTGTTATGTGGTTCCCGCCCCGCCTCCCCACATCCTGGACCGGGAGTGGTAGGGACTGCAGGAAGGAAGCCAGCTCCACTCAGGAGATGTGGAAGTCCTGCAAAATTCTGATGGCTGTTGGACCTTAACAACCAGGGTTATTCTTCCTGCAATGTTTGATTTCTTCAGAGATGGCAAGTCCTGGATCTGCCACAGATAGAGGCGGCAGGTCAAAGTGTCCAGCATCCCAGGAAGACCAGACCCCCTCACTGATGGCTTTTCCAGCAGGGGCAGAGGTGGACTCTGTGGAGACAGAACTGTATTGAGACCTGCTGTGTATCATTAACCCTCCCAACAACAGGGAATTATTAGTACCTCCTTCTTGAAGAGACTGGGGCTCCAAGAGGTCTTATTTTTTGCTCAAAATCACACAGATTAAATGGCAGAATTGAGACCTGTACTTGACCACATTTGACTACAGCTCACGCTCTTTGCAACTCTCTGTAGGGCCTCCCACCACCATGGGGGCACTCAAGGACATCTCTCAGAGAGGAGAAGACCCCTGGATATTATGGCACCCTGTGAGACATGGAATCTTCGGAGAGAGAGTTAAGAAGTACATCTGTAATACTAATTGCAATAATATTAAAATAATAATATTGTCAGTTATCACTTGCTGAGTGCTTGCTGTGTGCTAGGCACTGTTCTAAGCACTTTATACTATGAACTAATCTAACCGTCAAACAACCTAATAAGCACGGTACTGTTATCCCCGTGTTACAGGTGAAGTAACAAATGGAGAAGAGGATGAGGCCTCATTGCCTGCCCCGTCCCCTCTGATTGTTCACTCATTCATTCATTCAACAAATGTTTGCTGAGCAACTACTACGGAACAGACACCTTTCCAGCCACTGGGGACACAAGACCAAAAAGGTTCCTATGCTCATGGACGTGACATTTCAGTGGGGAGAGTGGGCTACAAACAAAACAAGCAAGAGAAGCAAAATGGAGAGGATGGTTTCGACTGGTAATAATAAGAATAAAGCAGGCTGGGGTGGGGGAGCTTTTCTTTAAATTGATGGCTCAGCGAGGGCTTCTCCAGAGAGGGGGCATTTGAGCTGATACCTGGATGACCAGAAGGAGCCAGACAGGTGAAGGGGGAAGAGGGTTCCAGGCAGAGGGAACAACAAACAGCAAATGAGCCTGGGGGTCTGAGGAGCAGTGAGAAGGGGAGCGGCAGGAGTAGCGGGGAGAGGGAGAGGGAGTGAGGTCGAGGGGAAGGCAGGGGCCAGGTTTTATTACCTGATAGGTCCGGTGAGGAGTTTGGGTCACATCCAAGTGTGACGACTAGCAATGGAAAGCTTAGCAGAGCGGAGATGTGAGTGGATTTACATCTTAGAATGATTATTCTGGCTGCTGCATGGAGAATTGATTTGCGGGCAGGGTGGAGGGGCGGTGAGAGTGGAAAGGGGGACACCAGTTGCAAGGGCAGCAGGAAAGGAGTGAGATTACTGGGGAACTCAGGTGAGAGTGGTGGAGGAGAGCAATGTGCTGATACAGGGTGAATTCTGGAGGTGGCACCTTCTGTTGAATTCCCCCTAGCCCTACCCCCAAAGCTATTTGGAAAGAATATGATCAAGAATTGTATTTCCAGCAGAGATGGAACTTGAACCTATGTCTTTTGGCCTCAGAGTTCAAGGCTCATGTTTCGCTAACATCTGGAACACCCCCATTAGAGATTCCTTTTGCTTTAGCCTCACTTGCTCTCTGCAGACTTGTGCAAAGGCCCAAACTCCTAAGTATTCACCCTCTCTTGAGTGAATCTGACCCTCACAACGTGACAGAATTTTGCCACCATCCCCACTTTACCTGTAGTCAGTCTGAGTGGAGGTTCTTAAGGAGGAGAAGAAGAACATTTAAAAGGGTGACAGGACTTGGTAAAATGTCATGATCCCTTGCTGGGCTGAAACCAAGTTGTTTTTTCCCCTTGTTTTCCAAATTAATTCAACATTCCAAATGAATCCAGAGAGACTTAGTTGGGGACCCTTTCATGTGGATTGAAACTCATAAATCGCAATTTGCTGAGTTGCAGGAAGGCGGAGAGTTGCGCCCCACCTCCTCCCACTTGGCACCATCCTGGAGGGTCTGGAAGGGAGAGAAAACTCTTGGTACTGCTCCCAGGTGGGCTTTAGGCTTCGTGCATCAGTCCTCGGGGAAGGACTATAGGGAGGAACAACAGAATTTGGAAGCAGGGAAAATGGCCAGAGGTGGATGCAGCTGATACCATGGGGAAGCAAGCTAAATGCTAAAAGAACAAGACTGAGGGACTGAGGAGCCTTTAGATAGAAAGAGCTAAGTATATGGGGAGGACCCTCCCTATTTGTCTCATTGATGAGCTCTCTCGTAGTGGAGCTTGGAGAAGGGGAGTGTTTATAACAAAGAAGAAAGACTTTGTGGCTGGATCTGAGGAGATTCTCTTTATAGATGGGCTCATTGTTGTCAAGAAAGTATAGGCAACGTGTACTGAGAACTAAGGGCCGGATTTAAGAAAGCAACATTATGAGATCTAAGGGATTGGTTCCTATAGGCTTAGTATTGCTATAGTTATCAGTTGGCCCTGCTGGACACATCTGTGCAAACTGGCTTGGGAGCAATCTGTGGCACAGACCCTAGATTAAGGCATCAGTTCCTTGGGCGATATCTCAAGGAACACCCTGGAGTTCCATTGTCCATGTCCATGCTTGAATCTAGAATGATGTGGAAGAGACTTCAGGTAAGCAGCATTAAGAGGCAGGAGGCGTTGGCACACTGTGAGGTTGCAGTGGGTTGGACATATCATCTAGGGAAAGAAACATAAAGGTCTGCCCTGGTTGGGGGAGGGAATGCGTATTCATGGTAGTTATAAACACGCCCACTGAGTGTATGGAGCAGAGGTGGTGGAGAGAACTTGCACACCACTAGGTCATTCTTTAGTCCTTATGGTTTTTTTCCCCTATCCAGGTGGTATGGACTGAATTGTGTGTCCCCACCAACAAGCTCATATGTTGAAGCCCTAACCCTCCAATGTGACTGTATTTAGGGACAGGCCCTTTAAAAAGGCAATTAAGGTTAAACAAAGCCAAAAAGTGGGTCCCTAATTCAATGTGACTGGTGTCCTTATAAGATGAAGAAGAGACGTGTGCCTATAGAAGGGGGGCCATGGGAGAACATAGCAAGAAGACGGCCACCTATAAGCCAAAGAGAGAAGCTTCCTTGATCTTGGACTTCCAGCCTCCAGAACTCTGAGAAGATAAAATTCTGTTGTTCAAGCCCCAGTCTGTGGTATTTTGTTACAGTATGTCTTGCAAATTAATAAACCAGGTTTGGCTCTTTAGATGTGAACCTCTCCTTCCTTCCATCACCTATTCCAACAAAGAGTAGCAACCTTTGCTTATCCCCAGATATTTAGACTCCAGAATGACTCCAAGTTTTCCAAAGTCTTCCCCTCTGTCCACTCTGGGGACAAGTTAGCAGTTAAGGAATATCAAGAACCCTCAGTTAGCCCAGCGAGTTAAAAGTGGTCTTTCTGAGCAGATGTCCATAATGGTTCTGTATAAGAAGCTGTCCTGGGAAGAATTTTTTTTAGCTTTAATAAAACCACTATTAGAAACATTGTACTAAGGATCATCAGTTGATGCTAAAACTAGTATGTGAAAGTTTGAGGATTAATAGAATATTTGCATAGTATCCAAGTATCTGCTCACAGTCACTTCCTTATTACAAGAAAGAAAAGCAGTAACTTGACATTGAAGAAAGTCGACAGATACCCCGTCATTCAAGAGGATAAGTCACCATCCCCAAGAGGGGGGCACACAGATGTCATGTGGCTCTGATACGACGTACTGAGAAGGACACAGCAGCACTTCAGTGAAATTCCTGTGAAATTCAGTGAAATTCCAGCTCAAGGCTGCATGTAAAGAGACACCAAATAAACCTACACTGAGGGGCACTCTACAAACAAATAAAAGGTCTGCTCTGAGAAAATGTCAGTGAATGAAAGGCCAAGGAACTGCCCAGATTAAAGGAATCCAGAGAGACATTACAACTAAATGTAAGGTGTGAGTCTGGATTGAAATCTGGTTGAGAAATGATGTCTGCAACTTATTCTCAAATGGTTTGAAAAACTAATAGTCCTATGTGTATAGAGAGAGACCAATAAAGCAAATGAGGCCAATATATTAACAAGGATGTATCTGAATGAAGGGCATACGGGGGTTTTTTGTTCTGTTCTTGCAAATTTTCTATAACTTTGAAGTTATCTCATCATAAAAGATTTTATTGAAAGTCACGTACTGCACAGTATTTCTTATAAAATGATCCACGTAAAAACTTTAATTTGTCTGAGAGAGGTCAGATTTTTCCTCGGTATTACATGCTTCCTTTCGACAGATAATGAAAAGTGTATAACCCATTGCTTTCCATGTTTGCCTTGACTGCCAGAAAGCCATTCCAGGCTACAGGGATGTATCAACTTGGACAAGTTACTTAACCCATCTAAATCTCAGTTTTCTCCATTTGTGAAATGGATAAAATAATATGGTCCTTACTGCCGAGGGTGTCTGTATAGAGATAAAGTGCCCAACATAGTAGGTGATGTGCAGTGACCTCCCACTTTAGTTGTCTTCTTTTATTTTTGTTATTGTAATTTTTATATTGCCTATTACTCAACCTTTCTTATTAAAATAAGCTTGTGACAGACTCACCTGAAATCAGGAAAACTTAGAGCCTACAAGGGAGGTGAGTTTTCCCATGTAAACATTATCAATACATCAAAAGTTCTGAGGTCTCACTGTCAGAAAGTCCATGTGTCCTCAAAACAGGGGGCAGTAACTCTGGGAATAGTAGGAACAGCAGTAGACTCAGAGTCAGACAGACTGAGATGCAGATTCCAGCTCTGCCAACTCACTGGCTTGGGAACTGTTGGCTGCAGGAAGGGCTGGGTTATGCTGAAATAACAAGCATCCCCGAGACTCGGGGGTTTAAAACAAGGCCCATCTCTTGCTCATGCTACAAGCACACTACAAACTGGTGGGAGGCTCTGCTCCATGAGGTCCTCCCTCCAAAACCAAGACTGACGGAGTTGCCACCATCTGAAATGCCACCACTTGCCTGGGCAGTGGGAGGGGACGAGGCATTAGCATTTTACTGGCTGAAGCAAATTCCAAAGGAAACACAATCCTACCACGTGCCACAGAGCTCAACCACAAATATTTGGTGAACCTCATCATGGTTGGTACAATCCCCTTGGACAAGTCTTTATCCTCTTTGAGAGTCAGTTTCCTCTCTGTAGAGGGAGGGGGAATAATAATAGCCCACATCTCAGCACAGGTGTGACAAATGAATAAGGCAAATTGGAAGAAGCACTAACTTGGCTCAGAAACATAATAGCTACTCATTATAATAAATCATACTGTCTGCCCTCATCGTCCGAGTGTCCCAAAGGAGCACCACTGTCTTCCTTGTGGATCTAGACAGATAGGTCGCTAGATAATAGACAGATAATAGATATCCCATGATGGGATTTTAGAGAAAGTAAAAGCCAAGAAGACCACAACAAGAGAGACAATTTGTTACAGGGGCTGAGAGTAGATTCTTCAAATTTTTTTTCTCTAGGTCCCATTGGGTTTCAGTAACAATCGGGCAGGTAGTGGTCTCCAGACAGGACTGCGCTGACACAAAAATTTTCTTACTTAAAAATCTACCATGTGCCAAGCCTTATGGAAAGGATGGCAAGGGTCAGACCCGTGCGAGCTTTAGGGGCTTGGAGAAGGATGGTATACATGTAAAGAAACTCATGAACAAGAACTGATGAAGGGTGAGGGCAGCAGCATCAAGTAGGGGAAGAAGGAAGGAGTTTGCACCAGCCTCTGGGGTCTACGCTAAAAACATGGGGCAGGGTATGGGGGAAACGGGGTTATGACCCGATTGTCTGCAGCACTGGCCCTCGCATCCCCCAACCACGAGGCAGGCTGGTACCATGGAGCCAAAGGTCTCAGCATCAGCCTGAGGCCAGATTCTGAGTGTAGCTTTGAGGAAGCTTCATCTTTGGGCCCAGGTTCCTCTTGGGGCCCCGCCCTGGCAAGACTAACACGCCAGTTGTACACAGCGCCTCCCTGTGGGGTAGAGGACTGTTTTAATTTTTTAACTTTTCTTTCCTGGTTTATCTCAATTGTCATATTTGTCTTAATAGGTAATTATGATTCCTCATAAGTTTTTGACGTTTTTAAAAGCACCTGAGTAGGCCATCGATTCCCTTATACCAGTGTTTCACAAACTTCAGTCATCTCTAAAACACATTCACAATTTTTTATCATGTATGCCATTTAATTAGTATTTAAAATTCATCCCCCACAAAATAATCCTCTGACTTTTTAAAACTCATTTACCTCTTTTGGCTTCATTTTATGCCATAACATTAATAAAATAACAGGTTTACCCTGCTGATTATATTTTTACTACTACATATGACTGTGAATATATAAGGATTAAAAATTTTTAAATCATCCCTAAAGCAGTGGGTACCAAGCATTTTAAAAAGAAACCTTTCTGGGCCATGTGTAAAGAGCAGGCTGCTCTGGGGGAAAAGGGCAGATGAAGCTTTAAAACAAATGAGTTTTGCAGCCTTGGAAAACTTATACAACCTCTCTGAGCTTTGGTTTTATCCTCTGCGAAGTGATTGAACAACAGTCCACAGATTTTAAGATGATTTAAGAATGAAATGAAATGATGCACATAAAGCACCTATCACAGAGGCTGGCAGTGGTTATATGTCTCTCATTGATTCATCCCAGAAACAGCAGTTAAGCCCTGTGCTCAGTGACGTGGAGGGTTTAGGTATGAATAAGACAAAATCAATACCATCCTGGTAGTTTGCAACCCAGTGTTCCTGTACAAACATACCTAGAACACAGAGCAGGATGTCTTAAATGTCTCTTGAGCACTCCAGGCAAAATGCAATGAGTCTGAAGAAGGAAAAAGCAAGTTCCCTTTAAGAGACCTAGGAAGGCTTCATGGAGGAGGTGCCTTTTGAACCAGGCAGTGATGGATGGGAAAGGTGTGAGTGTGCAGGGAGGGTATTCCAGGAGGAAAGGAAGAGCTTCAGCAAAAGCTCAGAGGCAGGAAAAGGCAGAGTACCCTTGTCCTCTGGACCTCCATCCCCTTGGAAACAGTCTTTCTTTTCTGCCATTCTCTGTATTGACGAATGACTTCCACTGATGTGTTCCAATCTGGAACACCAACATTCTGTTGCATCTTTAAACTACCCCCTGGATCCACTCCTGGTCACCAGTGTCACTACCCTGCCCTGCCAGTCATTTTCCTCTTCAGGTCATTCTTGGCCCCCTTGGGGGCTCTGAGTCCAGGAATCAGCTAAGGCTGGAAAGGCGGGGGTGCTTATAGAAACATGATCATCATCTTCCCATAACTGTCAGGGAGCAGGGATTGGGCTCTGTCTGTGAAGCCGTTAGGATGAGTGAGGGGAGCTTACAGGGTCCAAGCTCTCCCACCGTGCTCTGTGCTGCCCCCTAGGGGCGTGGTCTCTCCTGAGCAAGGTAAGAACATTTGGCCTCCACGTGTTTGAGGGACTTCCTTCCCGCACTGGAGAGGAATTGGAACTGCTGAATTCTCAAGAGTCCTTTTGCCTCTAAAACTCGATTTGTTCCTGAAAAAATCAATTGAAAAAAAAGCAACAGAAAATCTTCTATCCCTGCCACTTGGTTTCCTGTGAGCCCCTGACTAAATCAGCTCAAGGGTCTCTTTTGAGCCTCTCCTGGCTGCTTTGAGCATATCAAAGCCAGAAAGAGCTTCCAAGACCATCTTCTCCAAATTTATGGAGATCCAGGACATGGATTTTTTTTTTCCTGGTTTTGTCCACAGACCCCGGCACAGAGCTGGGAAACTGGTGGGCTCTAAGCCCATGTCTGCTGAACAGTAGACAGAACTGAAGTCCGCAGGCATGCAAGATCCAGCAAGGGATAATGACCTGCCTCCATCACACAGCACAGGAGGGCCAGAGCCAGGACAGGGCCCTGGGCTCAGCTCTCGACCACTGCCCTGTCCTTCTTCCCTCTGGCCTGCTCTCTTCCAGGCAACCACCCCATCCACACATTCCACATACGTGAAGTCTGCAAAAATACATGTCAAGCTCAGAAATGAGCAAATCCTTACAGGAGATGGCCTCTCTTCCTGGGTCCAGCCGACAGCCTCCCAAGTCTAGGCCAGGCAGATGAAAAGGACAGCCGTCATTTCTTTGGTGGGAAACCTACATGGGTCCCCAGCCTACAACAGGAGGCACCAGAAAGAGGCCCCAAACAAAGAACACACATCAAATGCTGCACACACGTGTTTCAAGGGAAGAAAATTCTTGGTATTTCATTTGAGGGGCCTGGAGCTGAGAAGAGAATTTTCAATCCCAGCATCTTCTGAGGGTCACAGTGTCTGTCTTTTCGTTTTTGATCTAAAAAAGAAAAAAGAAAGGAAGAAAGGAAAGGAGAGGAAGAGGGGGGAAAGAAAGGAGAAAGCCTGCTCACCATAATTGAATTACTGAGCTGGCCTCTGGGGCTGACGCTGGAATCCAAGACGCCTTTGTGCAATGTCTGGAGGGACCCGGGACAGCGGCAGGGATTTCAAAGGGGAAGAGGAAGAGCTGGGGCGGCCAGGAAGCTAATAGGGGTGGAATGGGCCAAGGAAGGGAAGGGGGAGCGGCAGAAATTGAAAGCTGAAGGCCTGCCTTGCTCCGGGCCCTGCCCTGACCCAGGGTGGCTGCCCTGCACCAGAAACCCGGGCAGAGGCTGGGGCAGAAGGCGGGCTGCACAAACAGAAAGGTCCCAGCAGGGACCAAGCCCCCCCCCCGGGGGGGGGCGTGCCTGACCCGGGCAAGGATGGAAGGAATTAACACCCAGAGCTCTTCCTACTGTCTGTTCGAGGACCTTGGATCATACAAGGAGCGCAGGCTAAGCTTGCACTGTGTACCAGGCACTGGGCTGGGCCCTTTTAAGTGCATTGTTGCGATTAATTCTCAGAACGATAGTCCAAGGCAGGAACTTTGATGTCCCCCGATGTACAAACGAGGACACCGAGGTCCATATAGTTAAGCAACTTGCCTGATGTCGCACAGTTTGTGAGTGGTGGACCGGGAAGCACATCCAGGTCACTGACACCGCAGACGAGATCTTCACCAACATTCTCATCAATTCGTTTCATCCTTACAACAGTCCTGCCAAGAAAGTGTGGTTCCTAGTAGGGGAAATTGAGGCACAGAGAGCTGGAGGAATTTGCCGAAGCTCACACAGGCAGAAAGGGCATAACTGGGACTCGAACCAGTACAGTCTGGCTTCAGAGCCCCAGAGCCTCCATCTCACCTGCTGGGGTGGAGGGTCCTCCCCACATCCTCTGTCCCGACCACACGAGCATCCTCTCTTGACCCCCTGCCCAGCCAGAGAGCAGGCAGCAGAAAGGACATGAGTGGGAGCCACTTGAAAGAAGGAGTTAATTGTGGCCAGCCAGGCCCCTTGGGGGTCATGCTGAAAGTCTTGAATACCCCTTGAATTCTCACAGATTCAGCCCCACCCTCCAAGCCAACAGTCATCACCTTAAGACCTAGGTTGGGCTGAGGTCTGTGTTATTGGAACAAACAACGGTGTATTTTTAAATAAGGACTCCAGCTGCTATTATGTCCTCTGAAAATGATGATTTTCAGGACTTTTGTACATCACACGAACAGAACCCCATCTAGATCAGTTTTCTCAGCCTCAGCACTATTGACATTTGGGGCTAGATAAGACTTCATTTTGGGGGGCTGGCCTGTGCACTGGAGGATGTTTGGATGTCTGGCAGCGTCTCTGGCCTCTACCTGCTAGATGTCGATAGTCCTATCCGCACCCCCTCCCCACCCAGGTATGAAAATCAAAAATGTCTCCAGACATTACCCAAAGTCCCCAGGATGGGTGGGAAGAGGTCAGCATTGTCCCCTGAGAACCACTGGCCTAGAGGAAAAAGCCCAAACTCTGATGCTGCTCACTCTTCTGCTTCCTCCCATAACCCACTGAACATACTCTAAACTCCAATCAAATCAGATGCTGCCTATGCCCAGCACACCCTGCTCTGGGGGTGCCCCTGAGCCTTTGCACATGCTATACACACACTTGAAATGCCTAAGCATCCTTAAAGATCGAACTCTAATTTGCCTGCCCGATAAAGCCTTCCCAGCCTTCACTTCATCCCCACCCAACCCCTCCTCTATACTGTGTTGTGATCCCTTCCACTGGGATCCCATAACACTTAGAACATTCCTCCAGTGCTGTGCTTTTCTAACTCTCTCTCTCCATGTCATTCTGGATCTCTGGGCTCTCAGCCCCACTGAGGGCAAGGAAGAAGAATTCCACATGCCTGATAGACTGTAGGTGTTCAACAAATGTTTGGTGAATGAGTACATGTAATATGTTCATGTCAAACAGCTTTACCTAGTAATAAAAGCAGGTCTAGTGGATCGTAACTTGGGAAGTCCCTGTATTTATTTAATGACTACTTCCCAGATATCAACCAGGTGAACTAGACAGACCTGGGTCCCTGCTCTTTCGGAGGTCAGAGTCTGGTGTGGGTGGTCATTACACGACTGATGAGCTAATTGACTAACTCACATAGTTGATTGACTCATTGAGGGTATTTGTGATGAAGGCTATGACAGTGTCGTAGAGGATACGATGGCTGTGTCTAACAGAGGGGCCCTGAAGTGCCTGAGGAAGTGACATTTAAGACGGGATCCGAAGGGTGAGGAAACATTGACCAGATAAACAAGGAACGGTGTTCCAGGCAGAGGGAACTGGACTTGCAAAGCCAAGAAGCAGCCAGGAGCAAGATCAATAGATAAACCTGGGAAGCCAGCATGGCAGAAGCCATGTGGGGGTTCCTCACTGGTAAAGTTTGGCTGTGATTCCAGGTTCAAGGAGCAGACCTATGAGGGGTTTCTGTTCCAGGAGCTGGATGTGCCAGTGAAGGGTTCTCCTAGCAGCCTCTTCCCCATTTCTCCAGGTGGGATCTCCCTGAATTTCTCCAGCACTGCCCCCTCCATTTCAAGCACACACAGAGTCTTATCCACTAAGGTCTGGCCAACCTCCCAGAGAGGGAGCATTTGTTAGGAAATGGGGATACCCGGCCAGTGACAGAGCAGGGTTGGTGAAGGGTTTGCTTCTCACTTAGACTTGGCCCGAAGTGACCATGACAGGTGCAGGTGGAGGAGCCGAGGAGACAAGCCGGGCCACCTTCTCCACTCGGAGGTAGGGAACTGATCAAGTTGACTGGCACAGACTGGGCATCAGGTGCTAAGACTTTACCTGCATGGTTTCCTTAATGGCACGAATTAACTCTCCCCACTGTATGGGTGAGAAAACAAGGATCAGAGAAGGCAGGTCTTTGCCCAAGGTCATACAGCCAAGAATGGCAGATATGGGAAATGATCTCAGGCTAGTGACAATCTACAGCCTGTGCTCTTAACCACCTCAGCAGGTGCCTCTCGGGATGAAACTGAGGGTCAGCGAAGGAAAAGAACACCCTAAAGTTCCCACAGCCAAGAATCACAATGGCTACCATTTTACTGGGTACCCACTAAGTACCTCTGTGTCCCATCCTCTGCTCATCACAATACCTCAGTAAGCTAAATCCTATCAACATGCCCCTTTTTCAGACAAGAAAATCATGATCAGAAAGCTAGAAAGGAGCAAAGCTAGTATTTGAACCCAGGCAGTTTCACTCCAAAACTGTTTTCTTAATAGTTACATCTCCCTCAGGGAGGCCTGGGACTAAACCCTCCCTCTTTCCCTCTGATGCTCAAGATGAATTTACAGAGGTTGTTTGTCTTCCCCTGATGAGAGTAGAGACTTCCACAAATAACCTAGAGAGGGAACATACTTCCTGAAATTCATACTACAGTGTCAATGACTGCTCTGGGATCCTTCCCTCAGAGGAAGTTTTATCAGGCTGTGATAAGGGTGGTGGGTGTGTTCGGGGAGGAATTGTGGAGCGAATACATTGGTTGGAAGCAGGTCTCAGGCCCCTTTGAGGAGCCGGGTCTGGAGGGCAGGCCTGTGGGGATAGTAACATCAGTGACCTGAGAATTCTAGGGGCATCTTTGGAAGATGGTTTCCCATCTCATCCATCGCTTCATTGAGCGCCTACCACCTGCCAAACACTGCTCCAGGCACTGGGAATACAGCAGTGAACAGAATATTGATGTTGTAGTGAGAAAAACAGATAAAAAGCAAACAAGGGGAAGTATTGGAGAGACAGGCCCGGACCCGGGATCAGAGGCATGCGGAGAGCCCCCACTCCCCGGTCAGTGGCTGTTAGCAAAGGCTTGTGGGGCCCCTCAAGTCCCAGGCACTGTGTGTGCCGGGCATGGGGGCACCCCAACCAGCCAGGCCTGTCTCCGCTCTCAGCGAGCTCACCGTCGCTCGAAGTCCAGTGAGGGACAAATGTGCTCCCTCTGCTCCCCCAGAGAAACAGAACAAGGCAGCCTCAGACCCGCCCTTCAGGCTCGCTGCTGGTGGCTATTTTAAGCCCTCATAATTACTTGAAGTGAGTAACACTGATTAAGGTTTTACGAGAAATGAGAAAATTCCTCTCCAGCCCCTCCACATTGGCTCCAAACCACCTCAGAGCCACTTTATTAACTCACCCAGCCTGGAACCAGCCTCGTCTGGCATGATGTGGATTTATTTTTCCATTGGGTCGCTGCCCTATGTTGGCTTCTCTCTAATAACCGGCCTGTCAGCTTTGCCATCACAGACAAACCCATCCCTGGTGGGAGCCGGCTCCTTTCGCCGAGCTGGGGTGGCTATGACTCCCTTGGCTTTGAGAACTGAGGGCCATCTGGCTCTCCAGGTGGGCACAGCTGGCCCGATGCCCGTGCTTGTCATATACACACACTAGTCCATCCAATGAACACGACTAGCCCCACTTCCTGCCATCACCTATTGGTGGCATACATGTCCATCCATATCCTTGCCTCTCACCTCTCCCCATCCCTCCCCACATGCACACCTGCTTCATGCAAAAACTCACCGATATTCCTTAAAAATGGATTTGAGCACCTATTGTTTGCCAGGCTCTGTAAAACACTGAGGAATCAGGCATAAGCCATCAGTGCGGCTATAGACCTTATAATCCTGTTACAAGGTGCAACGACTTCAGTGGTAAAGAAAGATGTGAACAATGTGCCTTGGTGTATGAAATGAGTAACTTGGTTCAATGGAGAAATCTTGGAAGGCTCCAGGGAGGAGGTGGCTTTGTGATGAGGATGACAGATGGGGAAACATTTCACAGGTGGAGGGTGATGGTTATTGTTTACTAAGCACTTGCCATGTCTCAGGCATTGTGCTAAGCACTTGGATGCATCCTCTCGTCTCATTTTTATAATGGTCATAGGAAAGAGATATTATCCCTGTCCCCATTTTAAATTAGGAAAAATTGAGGCTTAGAGAGCTTAAACAGCTTGCCCAACACCACAGAGACCCAAGGGGGGAATGGGAATGCAGCATTCTTAAATTAGACATGTCATGCCTCAGAAGGAGAAGAGGGAAGGTCTTCTGAGAACCCATCCTTGTCCCATCCTCCCAACTCCATTTTCAATGACACCAGGTTGGCTGAAATCAGCTATGGTGGGAGTATTTACACCACAGAAATGGGCAAATGCTACAAATTAGAGATTTTTTTATTTTATTTTTTCTGTATTGCTGGTTGACCAGCACACGACATGCATATGAAGTGTCATGAGAGAAGGCACAAGAATCTATGGTAATAAGCTGGAACATAGGGTTCTGGGGGAAAATGCAGTGGAAGAGGAGACTGAAAGATATAATGGGGCAAAGCAAAGAAGCTTGGACTTTAAACTTAAAGGCACTGGGGAGCCACAGAAAGTTGTTGAGCAGGGGAGAGATGTAGTCAGATTTGTGCTTTGGAAGGGCCACTCTGTGGATGGATGGAGAGGGAAGGCTGTTGAGACAGAGGGCTGGTAAGGAGGCATGTCCATTTCCTAAGGCTTTAAGGCTTCTGTAACTCCTCTACCTGACAGGAAAGGTTACCAGCTCAGGGTAAAAGCCCGTAGCATCACATCAAATCCAGAAGGTCCTTAGTCATCTCCCCTTGACTGTCTGCAGCAAGTTTCAGCCTTTCCAATTTCACTACCTCCTGGGAAGACTGGGCCCAAAGTGGAGTGTCCTGAGGCTCATATCCTTATCACTGTCTCCACCAAACCCTCCCTTGTGCTCTCTCTTCTCTTCATGCTGCCTGATACATCACAAAAACCAGGACCCGTCAGAGCAGGGCCACCCTTTGTCCATCCTTGTAACCCCCAGAACACAGTTACGAGTCTGAGAATGGATGGATAATGGATGGATGGATGAATGGGTGGGTGGGCAGGTGGATGGACGGATGAATGGATGGGTGAATGTTTGGATGGCTGATGGATGGATGGCTGATGGGTGGGTGAATGCAAGAAGGGAAAAATAATGAGTGAGTGGATGAACTTCCTGTCCCAGTAGAGCTCTTGGGAAGAGCAATATGGATGCTGAGGAAGGGCAGGAGGTCAAGGAGGAGCCGAGAACATAGGCAAAGCCAGCAGGCTAATAGCCATGAGATGAATGGAGAAAAACAAATCTGAAAAGAGAGACTCTGACAAACACAGCTTTCCAAGGGACCAAGAGGAGCCTGTTAATGAGCCTGTGTCTCTTGTCGCGTCCTCGTAAACCCAGCTGGTTTCCTGTCTTGAGGCTGGTGTAACCCAGGGCGAGGAATGTCTGCCATACTCTGGGGGTGTGTGGCCTCTTTTCTGGTGGGCAAGTGGGTTGGCACTGGGATGTGCCTGACGCGACTTGGTTAACCACGAGGGTGTCTCCCCTTTGGGACTGTCTCCCTCATTCACACAGTCCTCCCCAACACCCACAAATAGGGAATGGGACGAGGTTTTCCTAGGCTCTTTGACTAAGAGGGTAAACCTTCCTGACAACGTGAGCACTTAGCAAATTCCTCAGCTTCTCTGGGACTCAATCTCGCAGCTATGAAATGTAGAGAAGACCTAACCCCCTCCGTCCCCCACCCCCCCCTTGGAGAGCAGTTCTGATCAAGTGGGAGAAGAGATGGGAAAGCACTGTACAAACTGTAAAGTGCTGCGCTAGCATGAGGTATCAGGACAACCGCTGTTATTCTATGTCTTCCCGGACTGCGAGGGCTTTGGGGACGGAGGAGAGGACAGAGGCAGTCAGGGACCACCTAAACACTGGCCACAAAAATCACTGCTTTTTCCATCAGGCACCCTGCGCTCTCCCAACAGCAGCAAGGTCAATTATTCGATAACAGAAAGACTTCCCCTGCTCTCAGGCTGAAGCTCCACCTCCCTAACTCAGCTTGTAAAGTCTGTCATGATCAGCTGCCATGGACCTTGAAGCTTCCTTACTCGCCACCTCCCTGACCTTGAATCCAATAAAAACCACAGCCACCATTGACTTTCTCTGTGCCAGGCAAGAGATGACATAAACGTATCTTATTTAAACTCTCTTTTTCCCCCACCTTGTCCTTGAATAACTGACTTTTCTTCCTTTTGAGACTTGGCTTAAATGTCTGCTCCTTGGAGATGCCATCTAACCCTAGCCAAAGTAAGTTCCACTTGTTATCACTCCCGCAGCACCCTGTTGTTTCCCACTTAGTCTGAGTTGCCATCTGTAATTCTGTTACTGTTTACTTGTGCACTTATGATCTCTTTTTCCAGGGGGAACATAAGCTTCAGGAAGCTCTTTCTCAGCACACAGCCTGGGGCCTAACACCAAGGAGGAACGCAACATCTGTTTGTTAAATGAGTGAACAGCATCTCTCTGATAGAGGTACCACCACCATCATCCCGTTCTCAGATCAAAAAAGAACTGAGGCTCAGAGAATTCAGTCCTTTGCTGAAGGTCACACAGCTAATAAGTAGTAAATATTCTAGATGACATTTCCTCCTGGTGGTTTGTCCTCAGGAGAGGATGAGTTTCATAGAGAGAAGTGGACTCTCCCACCACCAAGAATATAATCTAAAGTCCCTTCAGTGGCTAGAAAGCTCTGTCAACCTTTCCCACCTCCTTCTTGCTCTGCCCAGTCACACTTGTTCTTCCTAAACTGCAGCAAGTACATTCTGCCTCGGGGCCTTTGCACATGATAGTTCCTCTCCCGGGAATGCTTGCCCAGACACACAGGGCTGTAATCAGCTGCTGTTTTATCAAACAGTTCCCAGACCACCTGCAATATAAAGCAGCAGCCTTGCTCTCATGCTTTATCTTCTTCCTTGCACTTCTCCCTACTGTTCCAAGAAGGCAAGGACTTGGCTTTTCCATTTTGCTCACTGCTAAGTATTTCCTGTACATAGCCTGTGCCTGGCTCATCATAACGGTTTAGTAAATGTGTAATGAATGAATCAATGAACAAATAAGCTGACTCAGGAGTGGGTGGCCAGATGAGACCAGGCTGATGGATGATGTAGGGAGAAGCTATCAGAAGGGTTAGGGTAGGAGTGGGCGCAGTATGCAAGATAAGAAGGCAGAGATGCAGACAGACCCAGGGACAGAAAAACCAGCAGAATTAGAGCTAACAGAATGTGGGGATCAGAATTTGCCCGATTCTTCTAGGCCTTCCTCTCCTATTTGGTAGTTGCCTGGCAAGCGGCTTAAAAGGCTGGGGATGCAAGAAAACCACTTTGGTGCCCAGTTATGGGAAGTGCCTGGGCTCAGACACTTGTGGGCCTCCTCTTGGTCCCAGCTAACCTCTAGAAGTGCAGAGGTCTTCTGAGGAGGGAGCAGAATGTGCCACCAACAGAGGTTTGCAAAATAGGCTCAGCCACATGGAATTCAGACAGAGAGTTAACATGGCCATTAGAACCCAGGTTGCTGAGGCCAGAAGAGCATGCTGTTTGGACTGCTGGGGGCATGCACAGGTGCCTTGAAGATCATCAAAGCTATTTCCCCGCCCCAGCAGAACTCTACCAAGAAGCACTTGAGGAATAATCCTTGTGGCAAATGTGCCCTAAGGTGACTCCCCCACAAATCATGTCCTTCTATGACCCCCTCCCCTTGAGTGTGGAACAGAACCTGTGACCCTCTTCTAGTCAATAGAATGTGACAAAGGCAATGAGATGTCACTTCCATGGTTAACATATCTTTATAAACATCTCCATCTTGGCAGAGTACAGAAAGAGATGCCCTTGCAGGCTTTGAAGAAGTAAACTGCCACATTGTGTGAGGGCCACGTAGAAGGAATTGTGGGTGGCCTCTAAAAGCTGACAGCAGCCACAACCACAAGGAGATGAATTCTGTCAACAATCTGAGTGCATTTGCACCTGCAGTCAAGCTCTTTCCCCAGTCAAGCTCCTGATGAGACTGTAGCCCCACGCAATACCTGGATTAAAGCCTGAGCAGAGGATTTAGCAAAGTTGTGCCTGGATTCACTGAAAATGTGAGATGATAAATGTGTGTGTGTATTTAAGCTACTAAGTGTGCAGTCATTGTTATGGAGGAATAGAAAACCAATAGAATCCCATTTTAACAGATCTCTAAGGAAGGCAACCCCATGCACTGCCCTTTCATCTTCAAAATTTCATAACGCTCTGCTCTGTACTCGTTTCATGAGTATTCATTTCTACCATGGGGGACAAGACACCATTGAATTTTCATCTATAACTAGCCATGTTGAGAATAAAGAATTCAGATTTTCCCCTGGGAAACTTTAATTTAATTGAGAGAGAAAGATAGAGTTGTCCAGGTGAAAACTTGAATTTTATATACATAAGGGGAAGTATGCTGGTATCTTCTTGGAAAGTTTTTCTCTCCCTGGTAGGAGCCAGGTTAGCAAGAAGAAAGATTCTTGCATTCTTGCTTTTGAATATGTTAAAAATGCAAAAGCCACTAAAGCCCTCTTGCCACCATGAGGCAATAAGCCTAGAGACAAAACTCCATCACAGTACTAACAGGAGAATGATAAAAATCTGGTCTTTGATGACACTATCTAGCTCTTACACCAAACTTAGACATTTTCACTTTCAGGTTCTTTTCCCTTGTGGGAGGTGATTAAGTGTCTTTATTGCTGAAGTTACTGTTAGGTGTGCATTCCATTACTTGCAGGTGAAAGCATTCCGAACAGAGACACAGTGTCATAGGTGGGCCACTCTAAAGGGCAGGGGAAAGTCCGGGCAAGGAAATCTCTGCTAGAATCACAGGAAGCAGAGGGGGACAGGTTCCTCCAGGGGAAAAGAAAAGGTGTCACCAGCAAAAGAGGAGATAAAAATATGCTGACCCTGCCACCGACTTATCCCACCACACCTCCCCAAAAGAAGCTTCTTGGGGTATGAGTTACCTATAGTGAAAGAGAGAGTCTAGAAAGAAGAGCAAGTCTGTGTCCCAGGTTATGACCTGGAAGGGAGACATAGTCCCTCCAGCTGGCTCTTGTCCCTCATCCCCAACCCACGAAGGGCCTCAGTGACCACAGCTGAGGCCTTCCCTACTGGAAGTACCTGCAGTATCTCACTGTGCCCACCTGGACAGCAAAGGCCCAGAAAGTGGGATACTTGCGTTTCAAGTCTTAGCTTTGCTGTTTGCTAGCTGTGGTCTTGGACAAATTGGCAGGGCTCAGTTTTTCTGCCTATACAATGGGCATACCCTATAGAGAGCAGCTGAAGTAGTAGTAAATAAGTAGGTTAAGCAACAGAACCTATCTGGCCTTGTCAGAGCTCCGGAAAGGAGTACTATTATTACTCATTTCCAAGAGACTGTCTAGTTCTGAAGGTCAATGACCTTGACATTTCAAGTGAAGTCCTGGGCTCAATGACAACCCCAGGGCTCTCTCTTACAACAGAACAGACAGGCTCCCTCTGCCATCTTGGTTCAGTGGCCCAGCTCATGCCGCTGGATGATGCCTCAGCCCATGGGTTTATTTTTCCAGCTGTGAGAGCTGCTCTGTTTAATAGCTCCCATCCAGCTTCCCTCTGTGATTGAACTTGAGAAAGTATGTTTGCTTAGCACCCACAACGTTCCAGCTCCCATAAAACACAGAGAGTGCACGAGGTCTGCTCAGAGGGATCTTGCTCACTCCTAAAATTGAGCTGGACAATCATAATTTTGGTTTAACCAAAAGAACCGCAGGTTGCTCTCACCACATCCAACACCTTCTGAGGTCTCGCATCTCAGCATGGCCCTCCAGGCCCTCACCCCAGGCGGCTCTCTGGGGCGTGCTGGGTTTTGTATCTCAGCTACCATCTTGGACAATCAGAACTGCAGTTACAGGATGATGCAGCCCATTCCCAAACAGGGGCTCCCAAGCAGCCTTCACTTCTAACCCCTTTAGGTTTTCTCCGTCCTTCAGACTCTTTCTGTCCTCTTCCTTTCTCTTCTTCTTCCTCTTTCTCTGATATCCCCTCTTCTCTCTCTTTCTCTGATATCCCCTCTTCTCTCTTTCTCTCTCTCTCACTCTCTCTCTGACTCATTCTCTCTCACTCACTATCTATCTGTATGACCATCTGTATCTTTCTCTTTACGTCTCTGTCTGTTTTTATCTCTCTCATGTTCTCTCCTATATCTCTATCTCCCTTATTTCCTCTCTCCACGGTGGGGCTCATACCCTCTGGCTTGCACATGAGGCCCCATCCCCCTGCACTACCTTTTTAAGTGGCCTTCCCCAGTGGCCATATTTAACTAATGATAAGTAAGGACTAGGACTCATCCTCAAGCCACAGCCTTATCGTCACATGTTCTCACCTACTATGGAAAGGCACCTCCTGAAGAATTCTCTTCTATGTATTTCCCTTCCGACCTGGGAGCTGTGCTGCTGAAACAGTGTTGCTGAGTACCTCTGTACAGTCCACCCTATCACAACCAAACAAAAATTACATCAGTTCATGTGACTCATACCGAGAACCAGAAACACTTAGCTCAGCCTTTCCATTTTGCAGATAAGAATAAAACAGAAGTCTGAGAGGTGAGCCTTCATGATCCAGATCATACAGAAGAGTGATGTCAGCTATGTGACTGACTGGAGAAGTGACAGAGCATCAGAGCCTCTGTTTCCTCATCTGTAAAATGGGGACAGCTGTTGTGAAGAAGAAATGAAACAATGCCTCTGCCCAACCTAGACCTGGCACACAGTGAGCCCTCACTGAGCATAAGCTATAATAATCATTGTGATTTGTATTCTATCTATCAGGGATGGTAGAGCACAAGGTTCTGGCTTTTTCTCTGGTTTTGCAAACCAGAGCCATTTCTTCACCTGACTTAGTCCTCATCACCACCTCCTGCCTTCAGTTCACACCCTGAGACACTTCTCAGAGCTCCCCCACCCCACCCCACCATGGTTACTGCTTCTCCTGGACCAGAGTTCTGTTCAAAGGGTTTCCCCATCCATCCTGCCACAGACACAATAGCCTGTTCCCCCAGAGCCAACAGAAGAAAGCACAGGCAATAGATCAAATGTGGGCTGAATAGAAGACAGAGGAGACAGAATGAGGGGCAAGATGGGGCAGAAAAAATAATGACTTGCATCAAAGTCTCTTCCCATAAACCCACAGCTCTTTGAAGCTCTATTTCCTTTAATTAAATGTACTATTATTAATGACCCAAGTGGAAGCTTTCTGAGTAGGACAATGCCTGGCTCCCCAAGGCCTCTGTGGGGCCTCATGCATGAGAAAGCACTCAGTGGCCAGCAATGACTCCACATGCCAAGTGCCAGTGGGCATGTCAAAAGGGTTTGGGAAGGGTGGTGACTGCACGAACGCCCGTGGGTGCCATTGGTATTTGGGGCTGCCTCTTGCTACTGAGGCTCTCAGGCTGAGGCTGGGGCCAGCAGAGACTGTACCACTGCAGTCCAGTGGTTCATCTATTCCACAGACATTTACTGAGCACCTATTATATGCCTTGCTGTGTGCAGTGTCGAAAGGGCAATTCAGACACAATTCCTGCCCTCATGAAGCTTGTAGTCAGAACAGAAGAGACCATTTTAAGAAGACAGGAGCCGGGCTGTTGAGAGGTCCCACACTCAAGACTTTATCTGAGACTTCATATTCCCCTGGGAAGCTCCACAACATTCCTGGCCACCTTCTACCATGATGATGCGCTCCCTCACTGAACTCTCTCAAGCTGTAGTCCAAACTTAAGGTCATGGAGTACTGGTCAGTTGCTGCAACATACCCTTGGCCATGCTCCCTTCTGCCCACCCCCATCCATTTCCAGCTAAAGGGATTGTCAAATCACTATCTCTTTGCCTTCTCTGTGGCCAGCTGACCTGGGGAAGTGACTCCCTCAGAGGGTAAGAGAATGTTTTTTTGGGAAGAGATAATTTATGCATGCTAACTGTGGAAGGAATTTTGACCTAGTTAGCATCCATTCAAGGCAACACATCAGAAGATGGAGGCCCCAAGCCACCCAGCCTGCCTGCGACATACTGAAACCAAAGGGGGGACATTTTTTTTAATATTATTTTTATTGAAGTATAGTCAGTTTACAATGTTGTGCCAGTTTCTGGTGTACAGCACAATGCTTTGGTCATACATGAATAGACATATATTTGTTTTCATATATTTTTCACCATAAGTTACTACAAGATATCGAGTATAGTTTCCTGTGCTATACAGTGTGAACTTGTTGTTTATCTATTTTATATATATTAGTTAGTGTCTGCAAATCTCGAACTCCCAATTTATCCCTTCCCACCCCTTTCCCCTCTGGTAACCATATGTTTGTTTTCTATGTCTGTGAGTCTGTTTCTATTTTATAAATAAGTTCATTTGTCTTTTTTTTTTTTAAGATTACACATGTAAGTTATATCATATGTTATTTTTTTTCTCTTTCTGGTCATTTCGCTTAGAATGACAATCTCCAGTCTATCCATGTTGCTGCAAATGGCATTATTTTATTCTTTTCATAGCTAAGTAGTATTCCATTGTATAAATATACCACAACTTCTTTATCCAGTCATCTGTTGATGAACATTTAGTTAGTTTCCATGTCTTGGCTATTGTAAATAGTGCTGCTATGAACACTGGGGTGCATGTATCTTTTTGAACTAAGGTTCCCTCTGGATATATGCCCAGGAGTGGGATTGCTGGATCATATGATAAGTCTATTTTTAGTTGTTTGACGAATCTGCATACTGTTTTCCATAATGGCTGTATCAAAGTACATTCCCACCAACAGTGTAGGTGGGTTCCCTTTTCTCTACACTCTCTCCAGCGTTTATCATTTGTGAACTTTTGAATGATGGCCATTCTGACTGGTGTGAGTGATACCTCATTGTAGTTTTGATTTACATCTCTCTGATACTTAGCGACATTGAGTATTTTTTCATGTGTTTATTGGCCATTTGTATGTCTTCACTGAAGAATTACTTGTTTGGGTCTTCTGCCTATTTTTGGATTGGGTTGTTTGTTTTTTTATTAAGTTGTATGAGCTATTCTATATTCTGGATATTAAGCCCTTGTCAGTCTCATCTTTTGCAAATATTTTCTCCCATTCCGTAGGTTGTCTTTTTGTTTTGCTTATGGTTTCCTTTGCTGTGCAAAGGCTTATAAGTTTAATTAGGTCCCATTTGTTTATTTTTGCTTTTATTTCTATTGCCTGGGTAGTCTGTCCTAGGAGAACATTGCTGAAATTTATGACAGATCATGTTTTGCCTGTTTTCTTCTAAAAATTTTATAGTGTCTTGTCTTATGTTTAAATCTTTAAGCCATTTTGAGTTTATTTTTGTGTATGGTGTGAGGGAGTATTCTAACTGCATTGATTTATATGCTGCTGTCCAGTAAAGAGGGGAAATTTTCTGACATCTGGTAGGTGCTCAGCCCAAGGGGACACACCAAGTGTCACATGAGACTCACATTTGGGCCAAGGGAAGAATCCCCACTGGGTGGTGGGAAGGGCTAGACCAGGCCAAGGTGTAGTTTGCATCTGCCATCCCATGGGGCACTGGACAATCACACTTGCCTACTACAAGCACAGACCAGGGCCATGAGCCTGGCTTATCTCCAGTTACAGATGAGGAAACAGAGGCTCAGAGAACTCAGGTATCATGACAAGATCACACAGCAGATGATTGGCAGATCTTGGATCACAACTGTACAGGACTCCGAGCATGAGATGAAAAGGAAGATAAAGATTCTGCCCCCCCACCGCCCACTCCCTAGGGAATTGGGCCAGTCCCTGGAACCACCCTGGGTATCTGTTTCACCATCCGTAAACAGAGAGAACTGGACAGTGAGGGCTCCGTGGAAAGACTAGGTATTTGGGATTCCTCTGAATCACACTGAAATCTTTGAGTGTGTGTGAGTATGAGTAAGTTTCTGGAGAAAAGGACCATAACCTTCATCAGATTCTCCTAAAGGTGGGTGATCCAGGAAAGACTGAACTGGGTGAACTCCATGTGTTCTTCATGGATGTCTTCCTGTGATTCTGAGTCCAAGGGTCTTTTCATTCCTTCATTCATGCAAACCTTTATCAAGCTCTGAATTCGTGTCAGGCCCAGAGGGGCCCTTCTGGTTCCCACATTCCCAGGAGGGCCTTAGGAGTGGGAAAAGGACATAAATGTGAGTGCCTCATATATTTCTTCAGTTGAGGGGCCCTCTCACTGGCCCACACCAGGTCCCACCCCCACATTAATCACTTCTCCTGGGTCTTCCCCCTAAAGGCTCCTCCCTCCAGAGAAACCCTCCTCTTGCACTCCCACCCCTGTTCTCCGGCTTCTCCCTCTAAGATGTGCTCTCTGCGTGATGAACTGCAGGGATAGTAGGTGAACTGGTGTCTATCCCCGACCTGCCTGGTCCCAGGGGGCATTTGGAAATAATTAGTAACAGATCAGAGACCCCTCCCCAGCTCACTCATCCCATGTGGTGGGGGCTGCAGGGACAGAACAAAGTGATGAGATGAGAAGGGAGAGGATGGAGCAATGAGGCCCCCAGAAGGCCCCGCAGAGAGCCTTGATGTTCTGGTGGGGAATTTGGTCTCCAAGCTGTGGTCAAGAGGCGGATTCCAGCCTGGTACAGCTAGCTCCGGTGACAGCCAGCAGCTCCCAGCCAATTTTCCATGACATCAGCAGCCAGCCTGGGCCGAGCTTGCTGGGTGGAGAGGTAGCTCTGCACGTCCCTTCCCTCCTGCCTACTGGGGTCCCCCGTGCTACAGTGGGATGGATGGTCCCAGGGGGTGTCCCCATAGGAAGCTGCCAGGAGCGCTTATAGCAGCCACCAGCTACCTCCAGATGGAAACAGCACAAACCTCCAACAGGGGAGAGATGACTTCTCATCCATCCATCCACACAATGAAGTGCTACCCAATAATTCAAAATGATGTCTCCAAGACATTTTTAGAGAAGTTGGGCTCCAGGCTAAGTGGAAGAAGAGCAGGGTGCAGAATGGCAGACACATGTGATCTCTTCTTAGACACATTTGCCTGTTACTAAGTTTGCATGCGAATTGTATTAAAAATCTTGCAGGACACTGACAAGGCCCCGCATACTCTGACCCGGCTGCCCCTCCACCCTGACCTCACACTGCTCCTTTCTCCTTGCCCAGCTGCATTCGGACACAAAAGCTGGTCATCAGCACCTCAACACACCCAAACCTCCTTCTCCCCGAGTCCTTCCACTTTCTGCTTGACGTCCCTCCCTTTCCCTGCTCCCACCGCCACCACACTGCATCTTATTCTTCATCCTTCAGGGCAGAAATGCAACTTTCTCAGGGTGCCCTATTCTTTATGTTTATAACGTTCAGGGTAACACAAGATTATAAATTCATTAGCATATTATTTGGACCGTGTTTGCCCCCTACCCTCACCCCAAAGAGGCTGTAAGTTCCCCCAGGGTAGGCAACATACTTGTTTTGTTCACCTCTGTATACTTAGTTTCTCAAACTGTACTTGGCACACAGTAAATGCTCAATAAATATTTATTGAACGACTGAATGGGTTTGACATTATAGTGGCTATCATGTATTCAGCAGTTAACATGGGCCAGGTGCTTTATATGCATTAACTCATGACATCCTCACAACCATTCCAAGATGCAGGCGCTATTGGTGAGCTAATGCCCCATTTTACAGATTGGAAAAAAGAGGAGTTAAGGAATTTGCCTTAAGTCATGTAATTAGCAAGAGTCATGATTTGAATTATGGCTGTTGGTCTGCAAAACTCATATTCTTAATCAGCCAGTTCCCCCAGGCTCTCCCAAGTGAACCAGGGAGGGGAGGCAAGACAGGAAGAAAATATGGCGACTTGGAGCCAGTGCGATCCCTGGGCGATGGGAGGGGCTTAGTGAGGTTGCTGTTTTCCACAATTGCGTGTATTTTACTTACAATCAGAGAGAACAAGCAGTACAATAGTATTTTTTCTAAATGCCCAGCAAGTAGCCCTGGATGGGACCCTAAAAATTCTCCTAGAACCCCCAGCAGCCCTCCAGTCATGACAAGCCAGTGTCTGAGCCCACCCACTTCGTGGGGCTGCCCAGGAGGCCAGCAATCATCAGGGAAGTTCCCACTGGAAGTGGAGGGTCCCTAGACCATCTGCATGGCCCTCACACTCGCCACCTCCTGACATTTCTCAGACTGAGAGAAAGGAGCCTGGCGAGGAGAAAGGTGCACCTCTCCCTCACCTCCTCTCTCTCACCAACTCAGCTCCTCCTCCAGCCTTGACTCATGCCCTGCAGCCCCCCAGACTCGGGATGAGCAGCACAGCCCACCCCAAAGATCTTGCACATGATCCCACTTTGCTTTATGCATCCCAAATGCTCTGTCCTTCGCTGGCAGGGTTTGCAGCAAATTATTGCTGGTGAAAACAGGAGGCTGGGGTTTAGAAACCAGATGAAGCTTTTACTTTTACTGGCTGTGGGGCCAGGGTGATTCCCAATAGGAAGCATCCTGTACAGACAAGCTCCATCCACTCCTTCATTCATTTGACAGACACATGTTAAACATCTACTGGGTCCCAGGCGCTGTGCCCAGCTGGGGAGCATGGATGGGGAAGAGTGTTGTGATCACAGCCCCCATGGAGCAGACACTGTGGTCAGAGAGAAAAGACAAGATGCTAGATGGAATATGGGAGTCAGGAGGCCGATTTGGAGAAAATGGTGGAGGAAGCTCTTCCTGGATCTGAAGAGCAAGAGGAGGAGGAAGAGTGGAGAGCTAGAAAGATGGGCATGCCGGCAGGGAGACCGCTATGCCCGAGGTCCTGAGGGGGAAAGACACTGGTGTGTTCAGAGACCTGATGGCAATCAAGCCCAGTTAGACCCACGCAATTGCCAAACAGTAACCAGTCTGAGCATATCAAATAAAGAAGGGGTCATACTTACAGTGGTTCACTTATAGACTGGTACAATCATTCTGGAAAATTTTGGTATTACCTCCTAAAGTTGAACATTTAAACCTCTGATCCAGAATATTCAACTCCTGTTATACACTCAAGAGAAACTCTTGCAACTGGCAGGACATGTCTATGAGTGGTTTCACAGCCCCACTGGTCATGAGAGCAAAGTGCCAAAAGCAACCCAAATGCTCAACTATGGATGAATCAATGTAGGGAATTCACAAAGTGGAATATTATACAGTTGTCAAAATATGTGAACCAGAGAGGAACTATTGCAGATCAGAGGAGACTAAGGAAATGTGCAACTAAATGCAACGTGGTGTCCTAGATTAGACTCTGGAGTAGGAAAAAGGACATTAGAGGGAAAACTGGTGAGATCCAAATAAAGTCTGTAGTTTAGTTACTACTATTGAACCAGTGTTAATTTCTTAGTCTTGATAAAGGTTCTGTGGTCATGTAAGATGCTGTTATTAGGGAAGCAGGGGGAAGGATAGATGGGAATTCTGTACATTTTGGCAACTTTCATATAAGTCTGAAATTATTTCAAAATAAAAAGTTAAAACAGAATTAAAAAAAAAATAAGTGAACCAGGGCAACACACCATAACATGGATGAATCTTAACAATAGAATATTGTCATGGTCCAAATGTTTATGTCTCTCCAAAATTCATGTGTTGAAAAACCTAATGCCCAAGGTGATTTGGAGTGGGATTAGTGCCTTTGTAAAAAGAGCTAGCTCACCCCTTCCACCACGTGCAGACACAGCCAAAAGAATTCTGCAACCATGAAGAGGGCTCTCACCAGAGCCTGATCATGCTGGCAACTTCTCTCAGACTTCCAGCCTTGAGAGCTGTGAGAAAGAATTTTCTGTTGTTTATAAGCTACCCAGTCTATGGTATTTTGTTATAGCAGCCCAAACAGAGTAAGGCAAATATTACGTGAGAAAAGTAAGTTCCAAAAAGATTACATGGCAGCATAATAACCATCTTTATAAAGATTAAGAGAGCTAAAATAAAAAGATATGCAGGGCTAATCCTATGATGAATAAACTGTGTGAACTTGGGCGACTCGCTCAGTTTCTCAGCTGGAAGTAGAGCTTGTAGCCCCAGCTCTGCTTCGCTGGAACACTGCTCTGTTATTAACACAACAGATTCTCTTTAACAGAGTTCCACTCACCTGGTTCATGGGATGAGCCTGTATTCTCTCTGCCCTTGCAAACATCTGAGTGATGAGGGTGGCACGTGGAAGGTGAATGGCGGTGGTTAACATGCCCCTGAACTTCTGCCCCATCACTGAGTTCCAGCCTTATCAGGAGGCAGTTGTGTGGGTACCACACCTGTTTGTGTATATCCCTTAAGCTTGATATCATGGCCTTGAACTAAATAAGAGGAAAATCACGATGAAACGAAAGAAAGATAATGTGTCCATATTTATTGAATGTGTGGAAAGATTTTTTTAAAAGGGTGAGTCCCCCAAAATAATTGCCTTCAAATTATAGGTGAAGAAGACAACTGTAAAAGATGAAGGTGGGGTTTATAAAAATCCAGGATCCTGCCCTTAGATTATTTCCAAGTATCTGTAAATTTTCTCTTCTTTTTAAAGAAGTGGAAACACTGTATCATGGTTGTGCTTTATGCAAGAAAGAGGAAGAGAATGCCAATAAGCAAAAACCTGTAAGCCAAGAAAACTCTTGCCCCGACTTCAACATGGATGACCATTTGTGGTCTTACCCAAGACAAAATGTGTATAACTGTTAGGATTCCCCCCTGACCACCTGCTTTGATTGCCTAAGAGATTCTGGACAGATGGTATCACATGAGGCTTCTCTTCTCGAATGACTTCTCTAAACAAAACACCCACTATGCATCAAGCATTAAGTGCTTTACGTGTGGCATTTACAATCCTTCCACTTAGTTACTATTAATTCCATTTTATAGATGAAGAAACTGAGGCTTAGGATTCATAGTGATGATCCTAGTGTGGATGAAAATCGTGGAATAGTGTTGTTTCCAGTGTCTCCCCAAGGGTAACAGACAGAGGCCTGGATTATAGCACTTGCTCTGCTCTCAATCACTGTCTATGACCCTAGGTGGCTTCCTTTCTCTCTGGATCTTAGTGATCTCCAGTGGGAAGTAGAGGGTTTGTACTTGTATTGGTTATCTACTGCTGCATAACAAATTTCCCTCTCAAACATAGTGGCTTAAAACAACAATACTTACTATCGCAAAGTCTCTGAGGGTCAGGAATCTGGTCAAGGCTACTCTGAGTCCTCTGGCTCAGGGTCTCTCACAGGCTACAGCTAAGCTGTCCTCCTGGGTGTGGTCCTCCTAAGGCTCACCTGGGGAAGGATCTCCTTCCAAGCTCACTCACGTGGTTATTTGCAGGATTCTTCTGTCCTGGCTGTCGGCTCCTCACCATGTGGGCATCTCCAGAGGGCAGCCAGCTTCATCAGTGTGAACCGGGGACAGAAAGCAGGAGAGTACCTGTAAGACGGCAATTACAGTCTTTTCTAACCCAGTCTCAGAGGTGACATCCCATCACTTTTGCAAATTCTATTAATTAGCAGTAGGTCACTAGGGGCAGCTCACACTTGCGGGAGGGCGTGACACAGGGTGTGAACACCAGCAAGTGGGAATCACTTTAGAAACCATCCACCACAGTGCTTGATCTCGCAGAGGCCTGTCAAGTTCCTGGATTCTTTGAGAGAAAGTTCCCCCCAAGGATCTGGTTAGATTGACTTAGGAGCCATGGAAAGATCTGGGAGGAAATAAGGGGAGAGGTACATGCCAGAGATGCCTCCTCCTTGGCTCTAGCATCTTCTACGAGCATTATGCCTTGCTGGTCCCTGCTGCTTCCACCCTCTGCAGGGCTCCTCTTCACTCTGTGCCAGATGAGACCACAAGATGCTGGTAGATGGAGGTGCGAGTGCCAGGTGGCAACCTGGAGGAGCTGTCGCTATTCTGTGAGTGCCAGGAACTAGAGAGGCTCTTTAGTGAATCATTTTGGAGAAGGAATGAAAAGGAAAAAACCAAGGCAGACCATTTAAATGTCCAAAATGAGAAAGAAACATGAAGAAAAGAGGAAGCCACCTGAAAATCTATGAAGATGCACTGATCAAGATGTTGCAGAGAAAGGCAGGTCCCAAAGAGCCAAGCCCTCAGTGACTTAGCCACACATCACCTGTGAGCTCTTCCTTCTGATCCCGTGCAGCACGCACTACTGCAACCCCCAGGGAGCTGGTTAATGTATGTGGGGCAGAGGAGCCGTGTTGTGGAGCCGGGAGAACCCTCTGCTTCTTCCTTCACTGACCCTCAGCTCTTCTAAGAGTCACGTTTATACACCCATTGAAAGGAAAGAGCAAGTTAAGGTCTGACTATATTAAAGTGAACTTGTAGACATCACTGACCTGAGCAAGTGAGAATGTCCTGCAGTGAAAATCAGTGTAGCCATCAAGAATACATGTGTGTTGGAGTGCTGGCTATATTCAAAATCGCAGATACTATGAGCTCAGAATTGGTACTTGACATACATCGAACATCAACACTGTTGCTTTAGAGTAACATTTTAAAATTAACAAAATCTGGTTCCCTGAATCTAATATACCTGAAAAGACTTAATATGTAAAACATTAATATGTAAATATCAGTTATTAACATTACTTCTTTTAAAGTGATGTATTGGACTCTCAAAAAAGTCAATAAAATTGACTCTGAGTAAAAAAAAAATTTTTAAAGAATACATGTGTGTTTCAGTGTCTTTTTTGTGCAGGAGAAAAATAAACAAGTAAAACTCCACTGCAAGTTAGTATTTTTATGTATTTATATTCCCTGTAATTCACAAAAAGTCTTGACTGTTTCCTAGGAAGCCCTTGGCTCTAACGAGGCTGGGTAGTGAGGATGAAAACTTGAACTTGTAACTTTGAAGCATGACTCTGCAATAAAAAGCCTGTCTAATCTCGCCTGTATCCTCCATCCCACCACGATTCCTGGTGCTGTTTGTCTCTAGCACGTTTCAGAGCAGCATGACTGGCCTGTGCCAATCAAAGCACTCACAGCCCAGTTCAGGTGACCATGACAGGGCAGTTCTGGGCTTTTCCTGGCTGCATGGCCAGGGCAAAGCAGGTCAGCAATATCCCTAGGAAATCCTACACTGCACCAAGAAGGCACGTACCAGGTGATAAACTTCCAGAGAGGGCTTGGCTACGTGCATCCTTGGGACTTGGGTCAGGCTTAGTCTCTGGCCTGAGGACTTTGTCCAAATCAGAGTTTCCCAGTGTGTCCACTGGTTCCACAGGGTGTCAATGAGATTGATGGGAGCATGTCAGCTCCTTGAGGGCTGGGGCTTTGTCTGCCTTCTCTACTGTTGTATCCCCAGCACCTGAAAGTGTGTCTGGCACATAGCAGGCTCTCAATAACTCTTTGTTGAATGACTCTGAGATGAGGGTTCCATAGTCCAGTAAGTATGGGAAACACGTGGCAAACCAAGATAAACCAATTTCTTTTTAGAATCTTCAATAAACTAATGTGTACTCTGAGGAGCCAAGAAGGGGTAGAGATGCAAGGTTTTCCAGATTCACTGGACCGTGGAATCCTTTCAGCAGAGGACCTTGTAGAGCATGGGTTCTACAGCCTGGAGCCACAGCTGTCAAATCTGCCCTTCTAGGTCTCTCTCTTTACCTTCATCTGAGTTCCTCTTGAGAGAAAGAAGACAGCTATGTGGGTTCATGGCTTTGGTTTCAGGCAGGTTCTCCTCAAGGGACATCAGAATTATCCACCATCCTCTTCAAGTTTACATTCCACCAGTTTAGCAATCCCAGAGGAAAGAGGGCTGCATAAATCCCAGCTAGGGCTCTCATTGGCCCAGCCTGGATCACGTGACCATCGTTGAACCAATTGCCTGGCTAGAGAATGAAGTGTTCCAATTGGGCAGGCCTGATCACATACCCAGTCTTGGAACCTAGACAGAGTCAGGTCTATCTGAACCTCGTAAACCAATGGTTCTCTTGAGAAAAATCTCAATCCTATTACCAGAGAAAAAGGGAGGGGAGACAGAGATAATGCAGGGCAGGGAAAACAAGGAATGCCCCCAGCGTCTATACGGAGTGCTGGCATCTGGGTGGAGGCTCTGGGGTGGTGGTTTAAGGCTTCCTGTCCTATTCCCCAAAGGACGGCAGTGTACGGAGAATGGTAGTAACAGTTAGGCTTGATCTGGGGCCAAGAGGAAAGAAAATGAAAATGACACATCACATTTAAACCTCACAACAGCCCTGAGAATTAGGTACTGCTATTATCCCATTTTACAGATGAGGAAACTGAAGTTAAGAGAGATGAAGTCACTTGTCCAAGATCATGAAGATAACAAGGGGCACGGGAGGGTAGATGAGGTGTACGTGTGTGTGCAGTGGAGGCTGGAAATCAGTGGAGAGAAACTTATGTTTTCCAGGCTGTACCTTGGGATTCCGCAGCTTCTGAAACCCTGAATTTCAGAACTTTCAAGACTGTCCCAACAGATACTCCAAGGGAGAGGAGAGACACTTCAAGAGGGCTGCCCTGGGTTTTGGAGGCTTCAGTTCAGATCTACAATGTCGCGGTAGTGGTTTGTAACTTAAGCCACCACCATCAGAGTCAGCAGAACGAGGAAGCAGCCCCTCTGCCTCTTTCTCACCAAGGAACCCCTCCTCTCCATTGCATGGGGGTGGCGGGGAAGGAGGGCTGGAGGACAGGATGAGAAGGATCCGGAACCTCTGGGGCATCTATAGCCTTTGAGAGCCTGGTGCCCAAAGGGGAGACGGGCACTAACACTGCAAGCAGACAGCCCTGCGTTCAAGTCTCAGCTGTGCCCCTACTGTCAGCGTGACCTTGACAGTCTCCCTTAGCATCTCTGTGCCCCAGTGTCCTCACTTATAAAATGAAGATAATACTAGTACCTGTCTCAGAATTCTTAAAGGACTAAATGTGATCCTGAATGTAATGTGCTTCACACATAGTGTACATATTTTCATTTTTCCCCTTGAGAATCACCTGAGAATATATGGGGCATCTTTCAGAAGATCCAGAACCTTCCATGGTCTGTTGCCAGGATAACTACTTTGGGACAGTTTCCTTAGCTGGTCCCTTGACCAGCTGCTTGCCCTATGGGCTTGATAAACAGAAAAGATGGACCCCTTTCTGTGGCATCACACATGGACCCCCAGGTTTGCAATGACCGCTTGTCATGGGCCACACGTCAGTGTCCACCCTACACCTGATATCAGCTATGAAGATAATGAGGAGAGGGGTCACTAGGGCCTCTTCACACTGTTTGATTTCTGCTCTGTCCTGTCCCAAGCCCCCCAGTGCTAAGAGGGCAGCTGCCTGGACCTCAGGGTCAGGGTGCATCCCGGGTGAGTAACCGGCTCTGCTTAGATGCTCTGTGGAGACGCTCCTCCATTGCTCCTTCGAAACTTGGAGGTGGGGCACTCGCCCGGAGCCCCACTTTCCTACAACTCATCCTTATGCCCAGCAACCCAGCAGCTCCCAACAACCAGAGAGGGGAGTGCCTGGGCAAATGAAGCCAAAATGAGTCACTAAGTCCAGGAATTTGATGTAGCCGATACGACTGAAGATGGAGGTGAACAGGAAAGACCCTGGACTCAGGGAGGCAAGCAGAAGGATGAAGTGGAAGTCCACAGCTGGGAGAGGGAACCTCCAGCTCCCTTCCCCAACTCAACTTTCAGAACCCAGGGACCCCAGCTTTTCCCCTCCCCCTCAACCAGCTGAAAGATTGGATACTCCGTCTCTGTGGGGACCTTTGGCCAAGGGCAAAGACCCAGAGATACTGCTCTGGAGAACCCTCAGCCAGGTTCTCTCTGGGTCCTTCTCCAATAATCCTACACAAATTCTTTCCATTCACACAGACCTCCAGTCTGCTTTACAGAGTTTCACTCATATACAGACAGACACCATCACCAACGACCTGAGAAATCCTCTAGCAGGAAAAGCAGATAACAAAACAAACACAAGTGGAGGAAGAGGAGGATGAAGGGGAAGAGGAGGAGAAAGGGAATTAGAGGAAACAATTAATTCATGGAGCAAAATAAAATGTCAAAAATTATTGTTTACATCCTCAGAACATATGGGAAGATATTTCATCCATGAAAATACAGACAGCTATAAAAAGGAACACATTTAGAAACAGCTATTTGAAATTAAAAATGAAAGCTAAAATAACATAGTCAATAGAAATAAAAATAAGGAAATAATTCAGAGAACAAAAAGAGATGGAAATTATGAGGAAAAAAAGCAAAAATTAGTGGGTCAAACCAGGAATTTAACAACCAACTTACAGGCATTCCAGAAAAAGAGTGTTGAGAAAATGTCAGGGTGGGAGGGGTGGATATTGATAATAAAAAATAAAGATAAAGATAAAGATAATACATGAAAGTTTCCTCAAACTGAAGGCCATAGACTTTGGGGGAAACATTATTTGCTAAGATAATAGATGAAAACAAAAATCATTGAGGGATGTCATCAGGAAATTTCAGAACTTCCATGATAAAGAGATCCTAAAGACTTTCAAAAACAAAAAAGTAAATTTAGAAAAAGAACAGAACAGTATCGAACTTTTCAATAGCAACCCAAATCTCTAGAGAACAATAAAGGAATGACCTAAAAATTCTGAGGAAAAGTTATTTCCAACCTAGGATGAACTTCTATCCAAACTATCAATCAAACAACAGAGTAGCATGATAACATTTTTAAGAGTACGAATTCATTCAAACTACCTCCCATACATTCTTTCTCAAGAAGCTACGACAGGATGTGCTCCACCAAAATGAAGGTGTAAACCAAGGGAAAGCAAACTATGGCCTGCAGGCCAAATTCAGCTTATCATATGTCTTTCTAAATAAAGTTTTATTGGAATATAGCCATGCCCATCCATTTACACGTGTTCTTTGGCTGCTTTCACACTGCAATAGTAGAGTCGAATAGTTGTGAGAGACCACTTAGATAGCCAATTCAAAAATATTTATTATCTGACCTTCCACAAAAATGTTTATCAGTCCTTGGAGTAAACCAAAAAACACAAACAAACAAACAAACAAGCAAAACAGGTCTGGGATCCAACATAGTAGATGGGAGAAGGAAATTTCTAGAACTACAGCTATGCTCAAAGAGCAAACAGTGTCCATTAGAGCAGAAGATGGGGGTGCTCCAGGAGCTATATCTCCAGGAATTTAAAAACTAAAGGTGATAAGCTATCTAAGGTGCTAGCGGATACTAAGAGGAGTTTTAAAACTCTGTCGGGGAGTTTAGGGAAGAATTATTGATAAGCACATAGAAAACTAAGAAAATGAACTTAAGAAGCAATTTAATCATTGTCAAACCATTGCAGAAAAAAAACACAAAATTATGCAAGAAAGAGAACAATGCTATTATTTCATATGGCTTAGCCACAAACAATATTTGCATAATCACGATCATTAAAAGTTGAATAATGAATTTTACCAAAAATTGTGAAAAATTATTCAGGGGGGATGGAAGGAAAGGGTAACCCTGTGTGTGCATGCAACCGTGTATGAGTGTGTGGAAGTTAAGCTTCAGTAGAAGGACCGTGAATTATGAATAAAGCAGAAAAATCAAGGACTTCTAATGCAAGAGTATTATCTAGAGGCAAATGGAAGCAGCAAGTAAAAGAACTGAAAAGGCTCGCTTCTGAGAAATGGAGAGGAGAGGGGCAGGTGACTGATATTTTTCACGTAACCTTTATTTGAATGCAAACCTTTTTTTAATGTAAACTTTTAAAACCAGGTACATATATTACTTTTGAAAAATCGACATTACCTCTCAAAATAGTAAATAAGAAAGAAAAACAGCAAGGTCATAATGTATAGCACAGGGAACTATATTTAATACCTTGTAATAGCCTATAATGAAAGAGAATATGGAAAGGAATATGTATGTATAACTGAATCACTATGCTGTACACCAGAAATTAACACAGCATTGTAAACTGATTATTTAAAAAGAAAGAGAGAAAGAAGGAAAGAAAGAAAGAAAGAAAGAAAGAAAGAAAGAAAGAAAGAAAGAAAGAAAGAAAGGAAGGAAGGAAGGAAGGAAGGAAGGAAGGAAGGAAGAAAGAAAGAAAGAAAGAAAGAAAGAAAGAAAGAAAGAAAGAAAGAAAGAAAGAAAGAAAGGAAGAAAGAAAGAAAGGAAGGAAGGAAGGAAGGAAGGAAGGAAGGAAGGAAGGAAGGAAGGAAGGAAGGAAGGAAGGAAGGGAGAAAGGAAGAAAGAAAGAAAGAAAGAAAGAAAGAAAGAAAGAAAGAAAGAAAGAAAGAAAGAAAGAAAGAAAGAAAGAAGGAAGGAAGGAAGGAAGGAAGGAAGGAAGGAAGGAAGGAAGGAAGGAAGGAAGAAGGAAGGAAGGAAGAAAAAAAGTTCCTTATTATCAAACACCATAAAGAAAATAAAGCAGATAATGAGGGGATGCTTCTTGAGATGGGTGGTCACTGAAAGCCTTTTTGAGGAGGTGATCTTCGACTTAGTTCCACATGAAAAGGGTCAGCCATGTGAGGGGGGAAAGCATTCCAGACCAAGAAAACAGCACAGGCAAAGCCTCCAAGGTGAGACCAAGCTTGGATGTTTAAGGGACAGAAAGGCCAGTGTGTGTGCAAGGTGGAGAGCAGGAGAGGGGCTGGATTGAAGTTGAAGGAGAGAAAGGGAGACTGCCTTGGGGTGATGTTGAGGAGGGGGTCTGGACAAGAAAGGTGGTCCAGGGTAGACATCGGAGCTGGTGAGGCCACATGGGAAACTCAAGTAGAAGGATGTTTAAAGCCATGGGGCCAGAGGAAATCAGCTAAGCAATGAGCAGTCAATTCAACTTTGTTTTCAAGAGTCCCTGTAGGGAGCAAAAAGAAAGGAAGGAAGGAAGGAAGGGAGGGAGGAGGGAGGGAAGGAGGGAAGGAAGGAAGGGAAGAAAAAAATTCAGGCACGAGTGTCCTATTCACATCCTACATGGATAAATATCAGAGAGAGGAGTTAACATTTCCTAATGAAGATTTCATCAATCACTTTCCACTGCAAACATATTCTCTTTTTTCTTTTTTTCCAGTGGAGGTGCTGAGAATTGAACCCAGGACCTCATGCATGCTAAGCATGCACTCTACCACTGAGCTATTACCACCTCCCCATTCTATTTTTCAAAGCAATTCCCCATCTACTCTCACTACCTCATTTCACTGACTGAACGAACAGATTGAGGTCAAGAAATGTAATTAGAAACACAACTTGTTGGCTAATTGTCCAACCTGCCCAAGGGCCCTTGCGAGCTCCTCCCCTCAGCGCCCACAGGCTCCGCCTCCCCTCAGCCTGCCCCGCCTCTTGACCTTTTGGTATCTTTTGGTTTTACTCTACTAGAATGCTTTACCGCTCTAGAATGCTTTCTTCTGCATTTTTGGTGGGACAAGCACCCCGAAACTTCACCACCAGAGTCTGAGTCCTCAGCCCTGTCTGCCCCAGGAGGGCAGGCGACCCACTCTGGTACAGAGAAGTAGGTTGAGAACAGAGGCCGAGAGCTGGGTACAGCTCCTGTACCCCTGGCTGGGGGAACCCCTGTCTCCTTCCTTTTTATACTTTGATGCATATTCTGATCCTGAAGGGCCTATTCCAGAGGGCAAGCTGGTATCAGCAACCTACCCAACAGCTGCCACACAGTAATGGCTCAAAATATTGTCTCAAATGAAAAAATAAGTCTTGTTTTTGTCCTACGTTTAGAGATCAGATACCAAATGAATTTTACACTATGGTGTAAATGACTGATGTGTTAGAGATTTTTCTTGTTTTGTGTTTTATCCTTTAAGACCTTGCTCTGGGTCTGCCTCATCTAAGAAGCCTCCTTTAACCACCCCAGCCCACAGCATTTCTCTTTTTTTTTTCCCTGAATTCAGATCTCTTGAGTGAGATAGTGTCTACACAACTTACACAGCCTAACTCATTCTCACACACATCCAAAAAACAGACAATAGAACATGGGACAGGGTAAGCCCCATTTCCACAGCAGTACTAAAAACTCTTAACGGCGGGGACTATGTCTTCTGCTCTTTAGTAATGCCCAGTTTAAAATCAGGACATGTCTGTTCAAATACCAACCCTGTCCACTACCTGTGTGACCCTGGGCAGGCTGCTCATCCTCTGTTTCCTCACTGATGGAGTGCGGAAGCACTATTAACTCTGTGGGCTCTTCTTAGGAATGACTATATAACTGCCTTGTAAACTGTCAAATGCTGAACAGATGTGAATTTACTAACTACGATGTATTCAGGTTGTTCAGAATTTTAAGTATTTAAATGAAGAGTTTCCAACTACCTTAGGGCTGAAATTTCATCATGGGGGCTACTCTGGCCTCCCACTCATTCTCACCACCCAAGGAGAGTGGCCCAGAAAGAGTGAAGAGTTGGGGAAACCAAGGCCCCCAGAGAGCACGTTGGCCTTGACCATGGGTGGAGCTGGGAGCCATACCCAGACATCCCGACTCTGCACAGGCGGGGGCCAGCAGGGAAAGGGCTCGTCTGATGTGGCCTAGGGTATTGTTCAGTCTGGAGTTTATGTTGTTTGGTGTTTTGTGTTTTCCTTGCTGTTGTTCTCCTTCTAATCCCAATAGCAGAGACAGGGGAACCCTGGGCAGTGGGAAGGCATTATTTGGAAACTGGAAGCTCTAAAAATTCCACCCCATGGCTGCCACGTCACTCTGACTTCTCCCTGGTGGAGACAGGGATGGTGTAGGGGACGGATCCTGGCCAGAAGCCTCCCGTGGAGGAGCCAATCTTCTTGCCCACCCACAAGAGCCTGACCAGGGGGCCAGATGTCTCCCAGGGTTTATCAATCATTAGTACATAAGTCATCAGGATAGAAGGCACCTTCGCCAGCTCCCAGTCCAGCGTTTCCCAAAATGGGTTCTCCAGGAACCAATCTCCTAGGTATCAGCACGTGTTGTGTGGAGGTAACACACAGGGTCAAACGCATTTAAGAAAGGCTTACAGTCAAGTGTATTCTTTTTAAGTACAGGACTTCTCAGAACCTTAACTTTGCACAGGTAATATTGTGACTTCCAAGAAAGGGCCATGAGATGTTATTGATCAAAAATGTACTTAATTCGATTGATACAATGTGTGTGTGTGAAGATCGTCCAGTAGCCCTACTGCTCTAGATGGAGCAAAGGTGCCATAAACATGTAGTTTATTTCTCTAAAGCTACTCTAAATTCCCTTATGAGCTTGTACTCAGTGGCTAGAAGAAAAGAAGGGGAGGAAGGAGGAAGTGAGAAAAGGAGAGTGGAGGAGAGGGAAGCTGGGCCTCATCTGGTCTAGTTTACAACTCCCTCCAATCCAATCACTTAAACAATCTCTTAGCATCAATCCATTCTGTTTACTTGCTCTTTGATTCCTCCCCAGCTCTCCCTGCTCCTCCTCAGATAGTGACTGGGTGTTTGGGGAAGGGGCTTATGTAACTTCATGGCAATGCAGTGGGGTGGACAATGGCTGCAGAGTCAGTCCCTTTGTGGATGGGCTGATGGATGTCCACCAAGGTCCCCTCCTGCTGGTGGCTGCTGCTGGCCTTTTTGGCCACTGGCCTCATGGTCAGAGCATCACTTAACATTCCCCTTGAATCCATTCACAGTTTATTAACATAAATACTTCTTTGGATCTTGTCCTCGACATTAATATCCTCAAAATTGCAGGCATGAGGCATGTATTATTTTCTTCCAGGACCCATTTAAATCAATGCGTAGCAATGATCTTAAGTTCACTCTTGTGAACCTTAAATCATCCCCAAATCATCTCCTGTATCACTAAGGATTCATCCTCCATCCTCAGGCCAGCACCAGTCTGGACCAGCCTCGGCATTCTAGAAACATCAGTCAATTCGAAGTAGGCCTTGCAGCTCTTTCCATGAGGCCAGTGTCTCCTTAGGCACTTGCCCAACAGAACTACTGATCTGACCCCAAAACTCTACGGGGGCTGGTCAGCCTTAACTGAAGCATCTGCAGGGCTCGGGGTCAGGGGGATTGCATCGCACAGCATGTGGTGAAACTCACTTAAAATCCTCTCTCCCCACCTGGCCCTCCTAGTCCCACTTCCTGGCAGGTGTCAAATCTTTTCCCCAATTCCACCCACTGCCCCCCAAAAAAGGCTCATTTTTTAAAAGTTAAATTTTTTGAAATCTCTCAGCCACACAGCTGCCCCTAGAAGGTTCCACACCTTTCCTGGGCAGCATTTCAACCTAGTTCTCCTCTCACCCACCTCCATCACACCCTAGCGTGTGCAGGAGCCCAGAGAAAGGGAACCCTTCTCGGAGGGTAAGGAAAGACGAGAGGATGGCAAATTCTTCTTTATTTTCAAATCCTTGTCACTCAGGAGACTGAGGCCCAGAGGAGGTAACAGAGAAGCCCTGAGGTCGCCATAAATTGATGGCCAAGCTGGGGCTCGAACCCTGGTTGCCAGACTCCAAGTCCATTTTCCCCGGTGGAGGCAGGGAGCCCAGCCCCAGCCCCGGCTGCAGGGAGAACCTGGGCTTTCCTCTCCAGGAAATGAAATGACCTCCTTTCTTTCCCCCACCCCGGTCCCTGCCTGAGCTCCACTCTAAGCCCCCCACCATAAGAAACAGGATTTACAAGCCAGCTGCTATAATCCCTTTAAAATGAGGTTTGGGGACTATAGGGACTCTTTGGGCGTTTCATTTTTTCAAAACAATATTCCTGGCTCAAAAGCTAAGATTTCACCGCTCTCGGGGGAGTCAGCACAAAGACTGGCCAGGGTGGCCCAGGGCCCGGGGCTCCCTTTCGGGGGCCAGAGGACACCCCCTGCATTTCTCCCAGGGCTCCCGGGGCAGGCTTGGTAGGAGTAGGTGTTACTGCTCAGTAGGAATCCAGACAGCTCCTTCCTGTACCTGCCACCTGATTGCAACAGTATCTCCCCCACCCCCAAAAAGCTCTCCCTTCCAGGCTTAAAAATGAAGCTTCAAATGCCAAGCACCCCCTCTCCCCAGCAAGGCGGCTCACATACTGAAATTAATTCCAAGGTGTTAATAACTGACAGCTCATCCTTCCTGAGAGAGTCCGTCTTGATGGGGGCAAGGGAGGCATGAGAACCCCCTAAAGATGTGATGGAAATTCAAATAACAAGAAGATGGGGAGAAATGGAGAGGGAGTAAATGGGGTGGAGGAAGGCTGTCCAAGACAAACACTGTAAAATGTTCCCTCCACAGAATTTGAAGCCCCTGGCTCCAGTGGTTTGTGACTTGGGGCAAGTCGCTTCGACTGAGCAGTATTTTGGGGACCAGGCCTCTGCCGGCCAAGCCACCCCACTGGATAGCTATTGTAATGTGCCACTAAAGTGACTAATTTGTCCCAGTTTGCCCAGGACTTTCTGGTTGTTGTGCATCCCAGGGCAGCCCCTTAGTCGCAAGCAAATGGGAGGAGATGGTTGCCCTAAGCCACAGCCGCCTTCACTCTGGCGCCGCCCTTCTGTCCCAGCTTAGAGCTCAACACAGCCTCTGCACAGCTGATTCAGCAGGTTTGGGGTGAAGCTCAGGGCTGTGCATTCTTATCAAGCTTCCGTACCAGAGGTTCTTATCACCAGGCACCTGGAGAAGCACTGATTTGAAGGAGCCTCTAGCAAAACACTGAAAAATTACTGCCTTTTATAGAGCAATGCCTGTGCCCAGCGCCAGGCTGAGTCCTGTTCTCCTCTGTGCCAGCCCCCAGCCCCCTGTGAGGTAGACATGGTTATCCCTACTTTACAGATGGGAAAACTGAGGCTCTGAGAGATTAAGTGACCTGCCCAAGGTCGCAGAGCTGGGATTAGTGTCCACTCTCGGGTCTTTCTTATTCTGCAGCCAATGTTCTTATTTTCAGGGTATAAAGTAAAGCAGGAATCAGCAAGCTTCTTTCTGTAAATATTTTCCAGTTTTGTGGACCATCAGTTCTCTGTTGCAACCACTCCCCTCTGTGGTTCTGGTGTGAAAGGAGCTGTGGACAATACATACGGGAGTGGACGTGGCTGTGTTCCAATAAAATTTTATTTATAAAAACAGGCAGCAGGTGGGATTTGGCCCGCAGGCTATAGTTTGCTGAGCCCTGGGGAAAGCACGATCATAAGCTCCCCTGCACCATCACCCCCGCCACAGAGGGTACCAAGAGCAAGAACATGAAGGTGACTCCAGGTTGCCCGGAGCCCTGAAGGTTTCCTTCTCTGAAGGGTTTAGATCCATCCCCTGGGGGCAGATGCACAAATGTGCATGTCTTTCTGAGGGGCCCACTTCACTAGAGGGATCAGGCAGTCCTCAGGCCAGAGACAGCTCTCTTGGCCTACGGAGTAGCCCGTGCTGTGCTCCTGGTGCACCGCAAACCCAGAGAGGCTGGATTCCAGGACAGAGACACCCCAACGATGCAAAAACCCAAGAGACAGCAAACCCCCACAAAAGCCACAGTTGCTACCTACAGGGGCGGTCTAGGGGAGCTAGCCTGGTTGTCCTCATCTCAGAGGAGAAAGGCTGAGCCTCAGGAGCCCGCTGCCTCCCCCTGTTTATACCCTGGGCTGTAGCAGCTGGGGGTCTGATGGCCGAGAAGCTGTCACACAGTCCATGCGCGGTACCAATCAGTGGGACCTTTCCACCATCACTGTCGCCTTAAACCACCTGCTAATGTGCAGCCGTGGTGGGTAGCGGGGTCCTGTAGCTTTAATCAGCCTGCTTTGTCTTCATCTTTCGCAGAGGGAAGTGAGCAAGGGGGCTGGTGGAGGGCAATTTGGCCCTCAGGTCCTGGGCCCCACTGGGGAGGGTCCCTGGTCCTTCTAGGACTCATCGTCCACCTCCTTTTATCTCCAGGGCATCCTGTGGGCTGCCCCGTGGGCACTGATGCCGACTCCCAGGAGGCACTGGGGCCGGAGGAGAGCATTCATCACACCTGCCACCCACCCCACCCACTCTTTCCTTCCTCGCCGCTTTGAAGAGGCCTCACCAAAAGGCCGGTGGAGATGAGTAGCTGAGGCAGTGAGGGCCGCTGGGCCTGGCGGGGCACTGCGCATCCGGGTCCCTGTGCGAGTGAGATGTGTTGGTTGCTCTATCTGTATGTCCAGGTAAGTGAGCACATGTGCTTGTGTGTGTGGTGTGTGTGTGGTTTGTATGTGGATACGTTGGGTGTGGAGACATCCGTGTCTGCTGGGTGTGTGAACCAGCTCCTGATGCCTGTGTGACAATGCATGTCGCATAGGGGGTATGCCTGGGGCATGTGCACCTTTGTGTATCCGGATGTGTCTGAGCACCTTATCTGAGTGTGTCTGCGTATGAATATGAAGTGTGTGTGTGTGACAGACAGAGAGAGACAGAGGTGCCTGTGTGTTCACCCTCAGAGAAGCTATGACTTTGAAATGATTAGGTTCTGACTCATAACCCATGGGCATCCAGTCTTACCTTGCAGACCTCCCGGCTCATTCACAAAGATGGGAGGAGAGCATCGTCTCAGCCACAGGCCTTCCAAGTACTTCATGTTGTACCTCGTTTCAGCCCCCAAATGTCCTGGGAGTACAGTGATTGAATCCACAGTCCCAGTTGATGGCCTCCTGAATCTGTGACCTTTGCAACATAACTGCGTCAATGCCCGTGCAAAGGTGAAATCTGTTTCACCTCCCCTGGGACTCTCACCTTGGCCCACAGAATGGGGCAGAAGTGACATAGTGGCAGCTCCAGGCTGAGGCCCTAGGGGGCCTGGTAGCTTGCACTTGCTCATGTGGAGCTCGGCTGCCACCAGGCGGGGAAGATGCCTGGGCCAGCCTGCTGGGGGAGACAGGCGTGTCTCTGTGCATGTGCCGTGCCAGGTGGCCTGGGCACTGTCTTCATGCATGTGCACCTGTAGCGAAGTACCTGAAGGCCGCTGAGGCCATCCCAGACCAGCCCGCAGTCAGCGGACCCCTGAGTATGTGAAGACCCGCCAGGATGAGCAGAGCTGCCTGCCCAGCAGAATGTAGACTCGTGAGCAGGAGTCGATGCCGGTTGCCTTCAGCCGCTCGGCCGTGGGGCGTTAGCTACTAAGGAAGGGGGCTCAGTATTCTCCCCATTCCCCAGATGAGACAATTAAGAATAAGTAAAAACTTCCCAAGTTCTCGTAGTCTATATGTAAACAAGGGAAGGATTCAAACCTACCTAGTCTGGTCCAGGGTTCTGGAGTGTCTCAGCCGGCCCAGGCTGCCAAGTAAAATTCCACAGGCTGAGGGGCTTACACAACAGAGATTTAGATCCTCGCAGTGCTTGGAGGCTAGATGTTGAAGATCAAAGTGCCATCAGGGCTGCTTTCTGGCGAAGCTCTGCCTTCCCACTGTCCTCACGTGATCTTCCCTCTGCCTGGATGGAGAGAGAGAGAGAGATCTCTGGTGTCATTTCCTCTTCTTATAAGGGCACCAGCCCTATCGGATTAGGGCCCCACATTGATAACCTCAATTAACCTTAAGGCCTTGTCTCCAAATTCAGTCACTCTGGAGGTTAGGGCTTCCAAATACGAATTTGGGGGTAGGGTGGGGTACAGTCCAGTCCAGAACACAGAGTGACCCTCTTTAGCAGGCCACCGACAAAGCCACAGCACAGGCCACAAGTAGGGATAATGACCTCCATCTTACCAGGTGAGGGACCTGAAGGTCCCAGAACTCAGCTCTGGGCTGCCATGCGGGCGGGAACACAGCGAGGGTGGCCTGGCCTGTGCGCTCACAGCAGCCATGCCAGCCCCAGCGTAGACCCTCCCGCTCTTGTTTCTCCGCCAGCAGGGAACTCCTGGAGGACAGGGGCTGCCTACCCGACCCTCCACCCTTGTGTTTTTGTGCTTGGCAGGAGCCTGGCCTGGGTAGAAAGGGAGGGAGAGGAAGGTTTGACCTAGAACCTTCGCTGCACCTTGGTCTTCCCCAGGGCATGTGCTTCACTATTTCCCAGGGCTTCCCTGGTCTCCTAGGTGCCCTTGGTAATCAACCTGATAAGTCACCCTGTACCAGCTTCCCTCTCGCTCCCCAACTCCTTTGTCGGGGCTTCCTGGGATCAACCCCCACAGAAAACCATTGTAGTGGACTCCTCACCCCTGGGACAGCCTCTAGGGGAATGTACACTTAGAGACTTCCTGTCCTCCCTGGAAAGGACATCTTCTCTCTCCTGATAGCCTGGGGCAGGAGCTGGGTCAGACTGTGATGTCTGAACTGATTCAGAGAGCGCCAGGGCCAGGGTTGGGGGAGGGGGGCACCAACACATCATCTAGAATCTCCAGAGAGACTGACTCCTGCCCACCCCCTTGACCAAGGCTGGAGCCCCCCAGTCTGGGGGCAGCTTCATCTTCAGCCTGGGTCATCTCTCACATCGGGGTGTCCCCCGGGTGGGCACACTCGTGGCCCGAGCACAGCCAGGGAACAAGCAGGACCACTGACCGTGCCAGAGGCCTTGCTTCCAGAGACTTTCCTTTGCGTGTTGAGTGGCTCATCCGCAGGCCCATAAACAAGACCACATCTGGGCAAGCACCTCTCTTGACCTGTCTTGGTCCTGCCAGACAACAGGGCCTAGGGTTGCTCTCTCTGAAGGGGAAGTTCCAGCGTCCACTTGCTCCTCTCTCCTCCTGGAGACCATCACCCAACAAGCAAGAACTGTCCTATCTTAGGAAACCCCTCAAAATCAGCAAAATGCTATGAATGTGCTGACCCCGCGCCCTCAGCTGGCCCGGCCCTCAGCAGAGTCTGCGTCCGGGAGCATCTCCTTTCTGTGATGGCTGGATTTTCCCAGCTCTGCCAGGGATGGCCAGTAGTTTTCTCGTAAATCAGCTTCTCAGACCATGTCCTTTTTTAACATCATAAATTTTTAAATGTTCTTTTATTTAAAAAAAAAAGGAGGGGTTGAATAAAAACGGGAAAAAACGAGCAACTATAAACAAAACATAAAAGTTGTTTAATGGACGGCATAATGAGGCCGCCAGGAAACAGCCTGGCATTGATTTTCTCTGACATTTCACCTATTAAATTATGAGCTTCTTAAGGAAGAGCTCAGATTTTTTTTTTCTTCTTCAGTCCATTAAGATTCTTTAATGAAGAACAAAGCTGCTATTGTCTGAGCTCTACATGGGCCCAAGTTCCCTGACAGGCAAACGGTGGTGCTTGGAGAGTGAGTGGGCCCTGAGGTACCAGATGCCTCCTGATTTGGGGACCTGGTAGGGAAATCCTGGCCAGGACCTAACCCTGTAAGCCTCTCCTTAAGGGTCTGATGGGCTGTGTGTCTCTGAAGTCAGGGTCAGGAGCCCAGAAATGTGGGGGGATTTTTTTGGGGTGGGGTTGCCATGAGAACATGGAAAGATCTAGAGCAAACCAAATGCTTTCAGGAAAGTCTAGGCTAGTCGGCCAAAATGCAGGGTCCTGAAATATAATTCACCAATCCTGGTACTAACCCTGTCTGGGAGGCAGCAAACTCCTCATTTAACAGATGAGGAAACAGGTTCTGCAACGTTAAGTGAGTTGCCTCAGGTCAAACCTTGTGTTTAATTGGCAAAGGCAAGATTCTCTCTGTATTCCAGATGTTTCCAAAGCCCACTATCTTTTCATTGCGCTCACCGCCCACATCTGCATGGTCCCAGAGAGCAGCAGGGCAGCGTGAGAATCGGAGCCATGCCGCAAGGAGGAGGCAGCCACAGCCCCCCAGTCCTAATCATTCTCCCCGTTGGAAGGGCCCAAACCCACTTCCTTTCATACTTAATGCTCCCTTCTCTCCGTCCCTCATTTCCCTTATAAATCTTGTTCTCAGCGCCTTCATTCACAGAGAGGTGTTAATAGTTATTAACTGCTTAAAGCTGAACCCCTCCCAGGAGTATTTATATTTTAGAGAGGATGAAAGTCTAAAACTGAAGGCACAGAGCCCTGATAGGGCACTACAAGAGTGTGGTAGGCTTGGGAAGAGACAACGTCAAGGCTTTTTTGGCTGCTGGAAAAAACACCATGAGTCTCTTGTGTAGGTTAGTCTGGGAGTGTGAGCCAAGGATGGTTATGGATTCCGGAAAGTGTAGCCTACATTAAGTCTCTTGAGCCATTCTGGCCCAAGCTTGGCATGACTTTGACACATGACTGACCAGTGGGGAGGAGCATACCTAGGCTCATGGCCTCCAGCAAACCTGCTTTTCCCACCCCTAATATATAACCTCAACAGTATGTAGAGCCAGTGGGCTAGGATCACTCAGATATTTTACCCACCCAAAGACGGGAAGATGGTCCTTCCTATAATCCAGGAACCAAAGCTTTGCCACTTCTCTCTTAAAAGAACCTCACCTGGACCAATAACCCCCAATAACCTCCAGACAAGTTAGAGCTGCCACATGCCAGCCCCAGTGCCAGACACACCACTCGCCTGATAACATAGATAACGCTGTTGCCATTTATTCTTGACTTATAAATGGGGAATCTGAACCACAGAGAGGTAAAAGAACTGCCCAAGGTCACACAGCCAGAGCTGGGATCTTTTTCTAGTTCTGTGTGATCTGTAACCTCAGACTTCTCCAGGAGCAGCAAGAAGGCAGACTTTCTGCTTATCTGAGTCCGCCCCTTGAGACAAATCTTCAGTCAAGAGAAAGCGCCCCCCACCCCACTCTTCACTGTGGGCACCTGCTGTTTTCAGCATCCCGGTTCCATTTTCCACTGTGGTAACAGCACTGCAATCTCGCCTTGTCATTCTCTGGCCTCTAAGGTGGCCACATGACCCAGGCTGGCCAATCAGGTGCCTTCATCTTCCCAGGCCACAATGATTGGTTCAGGAAAGGTCATGAGACAATTCGGGCCAATGAGAGTCAGGTCTGACACACTGCTGGACTACCTGGGCAGGAGGCATGCTCTTCTGCTGGGTTTGCTAAGCTGCCAGGACAGAGAGCCTAGAGCTGGCCACCTTCATACTATTTAGGAATAAAGCAAAACAGAGGAAACCAGAGGCAAGAAGACAGAGAGAGATAAATTCCTGATGATATGATTAGAACCCTGGGTAGGCTGCCCCCTGGGATTAGATTCATTAGCCTGAATCAATGGTATCCTCACACTTACCTTCCCCTGACCTACCTAGTGTTGCCAGATAAAATATAGGAAATTTGAATTTCAGATAAACAACAAATAATTTTTTGTATATCCCAGATAGTGTGGGAGACATACTTATACTAAAAATACAAAAACTGTTGATTACCTGAAATTCAAATTTAACTGGGAATCTTGTGTTTTTATTTGCTAAATCTCACAAACCCTCCCTGACCTCACAGGTAATAGTGCACTGTGGGAGGCCCCACACAGGCCATCTCCTGTCAAGGCCACCCTAGGGCTCAGGGACCATCTGATGTCCTCTGTCCCCCTGCCCCATGCCAGCCTTTCCTGAGCAAAGCTCCTGGAGATCTTCTCTCTTCCCTCTTTCTCCCTCCACATAAGGATTATCAATAATTTGTTCAGTCCAGAGACAGATATTTATTACCCTCCTTTCACAGATGAGGAAACTGAGGGTCAGAGAGGTTAACAGTTTGACAATTACAAGTAAATGGCAGAGTCCAAGTACAGAGTAAGTGGCAGAATTCTATCACTGGCACTGAGCCCAGTGATCTGCCCATTACATCATGGCTGCCCGAGATCTTGGCCAAGACCTTGACACTTCTACCCTAACTCCATTATATTCATCGTCCACAGACACCTTAGCCCCAACAGGAAGCTCCCAGTGCTCTCTTCAGGCCAGGGACATGATGGGTCCTTACCTGGACCATGGTAAGGACACTGGGCTGAAACAGACTTTGCTTTTTAGCACTAGGGTGACACAAGGCCAATCACTTCCAGGGGGAGTAGGGAGGGAAAATTCTTCTTCATCTGCAGGAGCCCTCTGTCTATTAGGGCATCCTCACCACATTCCAAAACTCATAGGGAACAATCTCAGTGCCCTGCCTATCCCCAGATGACAGGGGAGGGCACAGGATCCACCATCTACAAACCATGGAACTCCACCCCCCAGTCCACTGTGATTGGTCCAATAATTGGGCACGTGGTCCAGGCTGGGAAAATCAGAGTCCCTTCATGAGGTTTGCTGAATGGATGCTGGCTGAGATCTCTATCAGTATCTCCTCCCCAGGATCCCAAGCTGTCATCACCATGCATGACTCAGGCCTCCGGTGGGTATCTTCTCTACCGCAGAGAGAAATCTTACCCAAGAATGAAACCACACAAAGGAAAGCAGAGGCAAGAGGTGAAAGAGACAAAAACAGAGTGCCTCTGGATCCAGCCATGCCTGAAGCCAGTGACCCCTGGAATTCTTGGTTACAGGTAAGCAAGACAGTATATACATGGCCTCTGAAACCCAGACCTTAGGATATCTAAGTCAGAGGCAAGGAATATCAGGACTTGACTGCTGTGTGGGGAAATTTTTTCAAATAGAATTAGAAAATCTTAATTTTCAGAAGACCATTTTTTTTCACTTCTCCAGCTGTGAATTTTGTGAAAAGCCGGAGGGCGGGGTTGTGTATTTTTTTAAATTCTGCTGCTGCTTTTCCCCAGCGTGGAGACATTCTGAAAGGCAATATTGAGGTAGTTAGGGGTCTAGGGACTGGAGATGAAGGAGAGAGCTACTCCAGGAAGAAAGGGGGGTGCCATCCCCCTGGTGCGCCTGCTGCAGGCTGGGCTGAGCAGAATGCATGAAGGAGACCCCTGCAGGGGGAACCACGCCAGTGCCCTCTTAAGCTCCCTTCAAATCCTTCTCTCAGGAAAGATTGGATCCCCATTTTCAGCAATTTGGGTTTAAAATTATTTTCATTAATGTTAAATATATTAAAAATATTTTCACCAGTTTGGATTAAAATGCAGCAACCCAACTCTCCCCTTCCCCAGGTTTCCAGTCTGATCTCCAGCTATAATAAAAGTGTTGGCACCTGGAAAAACCATATCAAGCCTCAGATTTGACTGTGGGATTGGTTCTTTCAGATGAAGAAAACCTTCCTCTGGAGTCCAGTGATTCTCAGGGTGTGGCCTGTGGACAGCCTGCAGCACAGCTACCTAGGGAGGCCTTAATTTCTGGGCCGATTCCTGGGCCCTGCCTCAAACCTACTAAGTCAGAATCTTTCAGGAGAGGGCCCAGGAATCTGCATTACACACATACACACACGTGCACGCGTGCGTGCGCACCCTGCAGGTGATTCTTAAGCTGAATAAAGTTTGAGACTTGTTAACAAAAGCCAAGAGGCAGCTGTCTCCCTGCCCAGGTCCACGCCACCCTGGCTGAGGTTCACGTGGAAGATGGAAGCAAAACCTGGAGTGACAGCATGAGCACATAAGGCCTCGGAACCAGGAGGCTGGTCTTCCATCAGACATGGAATCAGCCACGTTCTCTCCATAGCACAATTTTAAGATCCTAATAAAGAATGTGCCTGATTGGAATGATTCAGGAATTCAGTACCAGTGCCTATTGGGCAGAGTCTGAGTTTGGTCCCGGCTCTGATACCAGCTGACTATGTGGTCCTGGGCAAGTCATTTCCTCTTGCTGGATATCCGCTCCCATTTTGACGAGGTGGGACTACACTAGTCACTGTCAAAGGTTTTTTTAAGCAGTAGAGTTTTCTCTCCAGTAAAGCCTGACACGGGTCCTGATAAGTAAAGAGGACATACTCTGGTAGGTCCTGGGGCAGGTCTGGTAGGTCTGAGGCACAGCTGGGGTGCTGGATCAGTTAGAATGCAAATTCAGCTGAGAGAAACCATTTCTGTCTCTGTCTCCATCATCTCTAACTTTGTGTCTCCCCACCATCTAATTGCAAGCATTCCAGGGCTGACTTGATGATTTGCAGTTTCCTTCTGTTGTGATGCTCTGCCATCCCTTGCCAGCTGCCCTTGTCCTCATGGTCAAGACTGGTTCACTACCAGGAAGCCCATATTCCAGCCAGTGAAGGGAAGGACATGCCACTTCGTTTCAAAATCGTGACCCATAGTTGTACATGTCATTTCTACTGAATCCCCCTTCTTTCTTTCTGGCAGGGCCCCATTTTATCACGGGGATTCCCTACAACTCAAAAAAGTGTGGCCACATCTCCAGCTGCACGAATGTATCCCCTTTGGTCTAAGCCAATCACTGTAGTCCATTCCGCTGGCTGGGATTGATTTAGACATGGGCCTATCACTCAATTCCGACCAGCAAGATTGAGGAGAAATGTGCTGGGGGCTTATGGGAAGGGTTTCTCCACTGATTCACAAAAGGGTTGCAGACAAGAAAGAAACAGTCTCTTATTCACCAGCAAGTGTCTTGTCTGCCTAGGGTGCCTGGAATTGCTGTAGCCACCTTGCCCACCATGAGGAGACTCATCTAGAGGAGAAACCAACCCTCTGAGGGTGCACAACAGAGAGGTCTCACTCGCTCCACTCCAAGCACTACACTACCCCAGGGCCTTTGCACATGCAGTTCTCACTGTCAAGGACACTTTCCCCAGATTGCACCAAGCTCATTCTCCATTCAGGTCTCTGCACAGATGTCAGCTTCTCTGAAGAACTTCCCTGACTTCCCTCCCCTCCTTCACTCTCTTTCCCCTTGTTTGTTTGTTTTTCCATAATCTTACTTGACTTGTTATTTATATATAATACATACACATTGTGGATATATAATATACATTCACATATATATCCACTGTATATATTATATAATACACACACACACACACACACACTGTGTTGATGTATATATGAGTGTGTTGAGCTCCCTCTGCCTGAGATGCCCTTCCCTAATGAGTCTCCTCGAGGACCTCCTCCCCTTCCAGGTTTGGCTCCCTACCATTCTGCAGGCTCCCCAGGGTGCTACAGTAGAGGAAGCTGACGCATGGAGTTTGGAAGCAGCATCATCGGGGTCAAAGGCCAGTTCCACCACTCACTAGCTGATGATCTTTGGCAAGTTACTTAGTTGTCCGAACTTCAGTCCCCTCAACTGTAAGATGGAATTACATCTACAATGTGCCTGTGCTGTAGACTTATGAGCATTCAGGGAGGTACTGGGAAGGCCTCAGAGTCCAGTGGCTTTGGGTAGAAGGCCCCACTGACCACTTTCCAGCAGTGTGGCCTGGAGCGGTAGATCTCTCTGTGCCCTATGCTCCTAAAGCATCAAATGAGGACAGTAGCTGTGCTGACTTCAGTGAATTAAATGAGGCAATATGTCTGAGCTTCTCGGCACAGGGATTGGCACATAAGAAGTACTAAACAAAAGATTATTATTAGGTGTGCATAGTACATCCGTAATCATTCCGTTTCAGGGATACACGGACCACAAGACCCAGCCTCTGCACTCAAGAGGCCGCAGAGGATGGGGCTGAAGATGTAGGTAGGGCCAGCTCTTGTAGGGTGCGCTCAAAATGATCCCAGGAGACCTGGCGGGATTCGTTTCTGACCCTCCCCAGGTGGGGCCAGCCTGCTCCACACCAAGGATTTTGCACTGAGAGAGCATCTTACCCAGGTGGGCGGCCCAGGCGCCTGGCTTGGCACTGACCTTGGGAAGTTTCAGTCCCAGGTCAGCCCCCTTCCACCACCCACAGGAAGTAGCCCTGGCCACTGGCTCATCCCTCCTCCGGCTGGTTTTAAACTGTAGGCATTAGGTTTGCTAATCGCCTGTAATCACCTTGTTTGAATTAGCATGGCAAGTGCTTCCGACTAAACGGTCTGTTATTCCAAATAACCCTCAGTGGTTTTAATTACGTCCCCTGGAATGCGCAGCCTCCTGGCCCTCGGCTTTATTAGGGAAAGGTCCTGTAAACCGCAGGATGGGGCGTGATTCCCGACCTCCCGTCCACGGACCCCAAAATAAAGAGAAGCAGGAGAGGCACTTCACCCGTCCAGATGCCGAATGCTCCCTCAGCTCTATTTTTAAACCCAATACCGGATGGAGGAGATGACCCCACGCCTGCTCCCCACCCCCATCCCACCCCCGACCTTTGTTCCCTCTGCTTTCAGCGACCCATAAGGCTGTGGTCCAGAGACCCGCAGGAAACCCTCAGTCCGTGTCTATTTGGCTTTGGAGCCTGCCACCCCCTTCTCCCTCATTCTGTTGGCTTATGCCGAGGCTAGAGAATTCTTACGAACATCACCTCAACTTCAAGTGGCAGAGGTGGCACACAGAGAAGTCGGGACTCACTAAAGGGCACACAGTTGAGCACCCTTCTCAAACTTGGGTGGCACAGGAATGCCTAGGGATTTTGTTAAAATGCAGGTCTGGAGTCAGTGGGTCTGACGGGCAGCCAGGATTCCAGGATTCAAAGCTCCAGCTCTTTCCCAGTCTTCCAACCCCAAGTTCCGTGCTCCATCCACAGTGTCTTACTAGCTTGGTGGAGACCCCCTTTTCCAAGGATCAGCCCTGTAGACGTGGTGGAGGAAGAAGAAAACATTCATTCATTCAGTAGACGTTTCCTGGGCCCAGGGCCTGGCACAGGGGAGTGATTTAAAAGAAAAGGAATGAGGAAGTTCCTTCTATGTCCAAGCCCTTGGCAAGATGCTGGAAGTATGACCGTGAGCAGAGACGACACTGTGCCGCTCCTGTGGGGTTTGCAGTCTGGAGAAAGCTGGGCAGAGTGTCGGGGCTAGATTTGAGGGCTTACTAGGTCCAGGCCCTGTCCCCCCTGCCTCTCAAGCCTTATCCCCTCAAATCCTCACAACTCCCAAGTGAAGTGAGCGTTAGTGTCCTCATAACTGAAGAAACTGAAGATCAGAGAGGGTGAACCTACAGCTCAGGATCACACAGCTGCTTGGCAAATGGCAAAGACCAAGTGTGAAGCTGGATCTCTGGACCTCCTAGACCCTCCCCTCAATGCGGCCATCAGAACCAAGCTGGGGAACAAAGGATTCCAAAGTCTTCAGGGTGGAGCTGACCACAAAGGGATGGTTTTGCTTAATGGCATGGGAGTGGGGGGACATTTTCCCGGACCCCACCCTGACACCGTGGTAAATGTTGAACTGCTAAACTGAGCGAGCTGGGGCAGGGCAAAGGTGAAGGGAGCCAGCTCGCAGCCCACGGGGCTGGGGAAATGAGCTAATTAGGACCTTTCAACGGTGCTGACCCACAGCTGGGCAGCCCCAGCTGGTTCTGGGTGGACAGAGTCCTCCCTGCCCCAAGTTCAGAGGGTCAGCCCTACCGGTCTGCTCCCCTGGGCCCTCAGGTGCTGCAGCCACAGGACGAAGCAGGACTCACGCACTTCTGGGGCCAGATGACTCATTTTTATCCTTCCCTTTGCTGATGCGTGGTCACCTTGGGGATGGTGGTTACCAGGCAGTGTTTGGTAGGGAAGCGTGTGCCCCCCAACTTCCTGGTTTTATTTTGGCCTTGCCCATGAATCCACCAGCCAGGTGACCAGGACATAGGTAAGAGTCACCCCGATTTACCACTGGTTCCCCAACACCCAGCATGGAGTCCGCATTGGGTGTCTAAGATTTTGAATGAATTAAGAAAGAAACTAGCTGTGTAAATCACCAGGGTGTAGACTAGCTTTCTCTGGGTAGTGTGCGAGTGACTTGGGTTTGGTTTTGCTTCAACAGGATTCATTCAATTAGCACTTACTGGTAACTCTCTCTCTACTGGGCATTGGGAAGTCAGAGCTTCACTGAGCCCCTGGGGAGCCACAGTACAATGATTAAGAGCACATGCCTGTGCTCATAAATATTTTCAGATCTTTAAGTCTATTATAGAGAGTCAAGGAAGGCTTCTCAGAAGAGATGGCATTGGAGCACATCCATGAGGGAGGACTAAGGTTGATTAGGTGGAGGCATGGAATGGCCATCAGCTGCCAGTCCCTCAGCAGGAGCAAGAACACAGGGGTCTTGTAGGTTTCGATGAGGGGAGAACATCCCTGCGCAGCTCTAAACCTCCATAAAGTGGAGGAGTCCCCACTCAAAGGCCTCTGCTGTTAGTTCTTGATACAGGGCTCTCAAGAAAGCAAAGGAAGTTCTGGTTTAATTCAGAAAAGGAATCCAAGGGAGATGGGAACGAGTGTTTATTAAGTACCCAGATGGGTTCTGGATCAATAGTGGGAGTGAAAACAGACAAGGCCCTGGCTTTCTGGGAGCTTCTAGTGGAGAAGGGTGATGTCAACCACTCACACGACACACTGTAGCTGCCAACTGGGGTCGCTGTGAGGGGAAGACAGAATGCAGCACAGAGGGAGCTGACCCAGTGCGGACAGGGATGTGGGAGAGACTTCTGGAATAGTCAGTGTTTGAGCTTCTCACATTTACTCCTGGGTCAAGCACAGCCCTGGCCTAGCAAAGCTCAACGAGTGGGAGCAAATGCAATGTTACTGAGCATTCACTTCATCTAGACTATAAGCAGGGAAGGAAGACACCATAATGATGCCCATTTTACAGATGAGGAAACTGAGGATCAGAGGGTCCCACTGTAGGTGTGGGATGGAGCTGGGATTTGAACCCAGGCAGGATCCACAATACACTGCCTCCTGTTTCCCCAAACCTAATTTGAGAAGAAGAGGAAGTGGAGAGGACATGGTCTCCATGGTCTCTCAGTCTCCCTCGTGGAAAACTGAATAGATTTATCAACAGATCCATAAATTCTTTCAACAAGACTCTCCATGAGAGAGCTTTCAGCACAGACCACCAAGCACATGGGGGCTGCCCCAAAATTTGAGCATCACAACTCTTGGGACCAGAAGGGGCCTTAAAGAGGAAGTGACTCAATAATTATTCTGGTCCTCATCTCTTGGGAACACTTTTTATTTCCCCAAGGGAGTCATCATTAAAGGGGACAGGTAAGGACACAGATTAAAGCTTTTAAATGTTGTAATAGTCATTTTAATCATTACTTCTATTATTTGCAAACTCTGGGCTACATCTGGGTGATTAAAAGCTGGGAACACAAGCCTGGAAGAGGCCCAGTTCCTCAAGAAAATCATACCTTTAGTTAAAGAGACAGGATAGAAATGTCTGGATGTCTGAAAGTTAAATAATACAAGCAAGAAGGGATGTTTTGATTTAAAAAAAAAAAAAGGCAACACCCCATTAATTATAAAGAGTGGTTCAGGCTTAACCCTGAGGCTGGAGCGATCACCCAGGGTAGCCGGTGGTAAAGAGTTTCCCATGGAAGGAAAGACGTTGCTCGATCTTGAAGGATGGGGGAAATCTGATTAGAGGGCTGAGTGGGGGAAGCCATTCTGTTGGTTTCTATCATCCTTGAAACAAATCCCTTTGGCATGCAGAATGAGCCACAACAGCTCTCCTTAAGAACAAGATAGGTTTTTATTAAGGAAAAAAAAATTCCATATCTTGTAATAACCTTTAATGAAAAAGAATATGAAAACAAATATATGTATGTATATGCACGACTGGGACATTGTGCTGTTCACAAGAAATTGACACATTGTAACTGACTGCAATTCAATTTTTAAAAATAAAAAAAATTCCAATTTGGGGTCTTTGGACAGAAGAGAAGAAAAGGACCAGCAGAGAATGCCCTTTGCCTTCCTCGCCCATTCAGAAAATGACTCATCTGGAGAAAGTGGTCCCCACCAGCAGAAAGGATGAGCAGTCCCTCGGCTGATCATGGAAAAATTTTTCCACTTTCCTAATGTTCTCCAGGATGCCTGGGCTCACAGAGAAGAAATGCCCAAAATCGGCCCAGAAAGTAAAAAGTGGGAGTTTTGTGCTTAGAATGGCTCAAAAAACTTAGAACTTGGAGAGTGGTGTGGCTCCTCTTGGGACTAGTTGATCATGCCTTATTATACGCATGACATGTAAGAATTATTCAGCTTACAGCTCTGATCGTGACTAGAGCCCTCTGCCCTCCATAGGCCCCCAGCATCCCCGTTGCCAGGCCAAGAAGTCCTGCCTTCCCTCCTGCAAGGTCTTAGCTCAAGCTCAAGTCTCAACTGCCTTCATCAGGTGAGAAGCACACCAAGCTGCAAGCCCCTCTACCTGCCAGGCTCCCCGGACACACTCACCCACCGCAGACGTGGGCGCATGAGTCGGGAGCAGGGAGCTGGCTGCCTGCCCTGTCTGTCCCATCCCTGCAGCAATCAGCCCCCACAAGGCAGCGAGTGGGGGACAGAGTGGCATTGGAGTCAAACCCTTGCATATCAGTTTTGATTTCAACTGGAATTGCCTCCCTCAGCTGGATTTCAAAAGACAGCGTTACTAATGAGAAACACACAAGTTCTTGAAATGAAGTTAAGTTCTTAAAAAAAAAAAAAGGCCTTTTCTTTGGCTCTGTTGATATATATTAGAACCACATTGTCTAAGGGAGGGAAAAAAAGCCGTTCTGCTTCTGAACAGAAATTCGGGAGTCCTGTATTTGGGAAGATAGAGGAGGCTGGTGTCCCGGACCATCGTTTCTCTCAGAACTTGGAGGGTCACTTTGGTTTGGGTTTTGCTTTTGCAGGGTGCTAGGGATTTGCAACTTCAATTTAAGACAAAAAAAAAAAAAGTAGGGAGGGCATAGAGTGAAGTGGGCAAAAATAGAAAGCTAGGATTTTTAAAGTGCTGGTTTGATAACTGTTTTCAAGAGAAGCGGGAGGTGCAGAGTCAAGGATGGACGGGTTTACAGCCTGCCCGGGCCCCTCCATTCCCCTGCTCTGCGCACCCGGGCAAGTCCCTGCACCCTACGTAGTTCCATCTCCTCCATCTTTCCACTGGACCGTGATAACACCTCCTTCACAGAGCCCCTCAGTGGACCTAAAGTGACCCTCGAGGAAGTGTTTGGTGTGTGTGTATGACATTCTATCCGAGGCCACAACTTGGCACTTGGATTGGGGGTGTCATTGTCATTTTGGGAGCTTTTGGGTCCCGAGAGTGCTTTGGGGCTGGTTCTTTTGAGGACACTCCTGTCTAATTTTCTCTGGAACTCACTGGAGATGTTCTAAGCCCTTCCATGGAGAAGGATCTCATGTTCAGAGCTGACAGAGGCCCTTTCTCTTCCCAGAATAGGAGGGGAGAAGGGAGCTTCATCCTTTTCTTGAGCACAGCCAGAGCCGAACAAGACTTGGGGAAGACAGGGACTTCCTACCTCTTCAGAAACCTGCACCAGAGAGGCCAGTTTCTGAATATCCCAGGGGCTGGTTCCTCCCAGAACCTCTGAGCAGGCCCCTGACTGTCTACTTCCTTCACATTCACATCAGCTCTTCTCCAGAAAGGCAGTATGGGCTACTGGACGGCTCTCCAGCCTGGGAGTCAGGAGACCCACTCTAGGCCCCACCCTGTGCCATAAGGGAGCTGGATGAGACGATGCCCAGGGCCTCTTCCAGAGCCAACGTTTTACCAGTCTGTGGAGGGCTGAGATGCTGTCTGGCCTTCAAAAGCTTTCAGACACCCAGCAGGGGGACTGACAGAGGCTGGGCATCCCATCTGAATCAGTTCACAACTCTCAGCATTTTCTGCAACTTCCTGAGGCAGCTGGACCCCTAAAAACACTGATGTAGTCAGGAGAGGGGTGGTTTGTTTCCCACCCTGGTGGAGCTTACAAGGGATGAGAGAAGCATTTGTGTGCACAGCCAATCATAGCTTCACTCCCAAGGAAAACCAAGCTTCCCAAGGGAAGAAACCGGGCCTGTGTCCTAAAACACCCTGCTGGGGCTCCTTTTCCTCTGGAGAGATGCAGACCAGTAGTGGTGAAGTTGGGCTTGGAAGAGGGAGTGGGGGGTCCCAGCATGATACGGGTCTGTTCTTGGTTCCATGTGGCTTTGATCTATTCCTTTAGCTTCCCCGGGGCCTTCATTCTAAGAAATAGGACCTTTGGCTTTTGTCAAAGTGGCCTGGGGACAAATCACAGGCGCCCTTCATCCCTCTGCTCTGCCCCTCCCCGCTTCGCTCCAGGCTGGGGCTTTTTTTTAGGTCCCTGGGCCTTCAGAAGTTTTCCTGGCATCTAGAAGGAAATGAGGAGACATGATGTAAATTGCAAGGGGTTTCTTCTCCCGGGATCAGAAATCTGGCCCCAGCCCTGCTCCTTTCTCAGGTGAGTAGCATAAGGTCCTAACCTTTCTGAACATCAGTTTTCCCAGCTGTGAAATGAGAATGCCCGTCGGTCAGGCCCATCCTGAGGACAAGTTCAGAGGCAGGCTTTTTCTCTAATGGGGAGGTGGGCCCTTATTCAGATGCTTGTCAGGCATTACACACTCTTTGCAAGTCTATAAATTGACTAGTGGCAAAGTTAGGAGTCGCCCCCAAGAAACCCATCTTAGCCTTCCCGCCTTGGAAGCGTCTTTGGTTTCTTAGGCCAGGCCTGGCATGTGTCATCTCTGGGTCAGGCTAGAATCCTCCAACAGGCCCCCCTTGTGCCCAGACGTAGTCTGGAGGCAGGCAGTGAGGAGGGGTGTGGAATCTGCAAAGCGAGAGGAAGGCCACGGACAGAACAGCCCCGACTCCATGATCTCACAGCTGCCCCATCTCAGGTGTCTCTCAGAGTCGAGTCTTTGGGAGGCGGCCGTCCCTGAGAGGATCGGTCAGCTGGGCCAGCCCCAGCCCCCTCCCCAGCAGCTGTCCCACACCTGGCCCCGCCAAATCTGGGGGACTTATTTTCAGCCAAAGTCAGACCCTGACCCAACCAGCCCCAAACCCTTTCAGTCACCTTGAACGAGGAATGTTTTTTTCATTAACATCCTCCTTCTCTGCTCCCCTCCCCAGCCCCCCAAAGAGGCCCCCAAGCTCAAGCTTCCTCTCCCTCTCTCTGCAACTTCATAATATCCCCAGGCAGCTGGAAGGGAGAAGGCAGTGATCTCAGCTGACAGCCATGCGCGGCAGCCCCCACCGCCCACCCGGACCCCTCAGCTAAAAAGCTGTTTTCCTTCCCTTCGCCCACAATAGAGACAGCCCTGCATGCACCCGGAAGGCCTCTCCCCTGCAAGGGCTCCAGGGAACTTTCACCCCAGAGACCGGCTCTGAGGCAGGAAAGGCAACCTCCATTTTATCTGCCAAGCGAGTTCACAGACAAGGTGTTTTTCAAATCCTCTTTGTCCCCATTTGACAGATGAGGAAACTGAGGTGTCTTGCTCTGACCCTCCTGCCTGAGTGGAGACCTTTCTCAGTGGGGGTGGGGCTGGCCCCAGGCCCTCTGGGCCCCACCCCACTCCTCCCAGGAGGTCCAGGCCCTGCCTCAGTCAGCTGTTCTGCGTGTGTGCTGACCCAGCACTTCCTCCACCTCTGCTCACCACCTCTGTCTTCCTCTCTCCTCCCTTCAAAAATGCTGACTTTAGTTGACAACATAACTTTACTTTGGAGGAAACTGACAAGCTTGTGGTCTAAAGAGCCAGAATGCAGCACATTTTACTTTAAAAGGAAAAAAAAAACTGGAGAAATATAATTTGGCTTTTGAGTCATTTAGACTTTGGTTCAAATTCGGGCTCTGCCACTTACTGGCTATGTGACTCCCCACATGACACTCAGCTTCTTTGAGTGTCAGTTCTCTCTTCTGTTAACCAGGTAGATTAGAAAAAGCACCTCCAGCCAAGGATTTGGAAAAGAATTAAGTGAGAATCTTAAGTGCTCGGAAAATGTTAGCTATGATGATGAAGGAGGAGAAAAAGGATGGAGAAGAGGAAGAAAGGAATTTTTTTAAGCTTCTGTATACTTACAGCAAATTGTAATCAACTACACTGGGTTGCCCTGAACTGCCTTTCCACCCACATCAGGAATGGGAGAGAGGCAGCGAGCCTGATGGTTCAGATCTGCCCTGTCTGATACAGTGGCCACCAGCCACACATAGCTATTAAAATTAAAATTAAATTAAATCCAAAATTCAGTTCCTCAGTCACATTAGCTATGTCTCAAGTGCTCAGAAACCACACATGGCTGGCATATCCACTATGGGACAGACTAGAAAAGTCCTAAAGCACTGATCTAAAACACAGGCGCTGGAGCCAGGCTGCCCAGAATCATATCTCGGTTTTGTCACTTAATAGCCATGTAACTCTGGGCAAATTACTTTGTTTTCATCTGTCTCAGTTTCTTCATCTGCAAAATGGGGATGACAATAGTGCATACTCCCCTCCTAGAGTTGTTATAAAGAACAAATAAATTACATTTGTAAAACAATTCAGCACTTGGCACTTAATAAGGACTGTTCAATAAAAATGAGATTACAAATTATGAAATTTGCCACTGTGTATAAATGTCAGAAGTATGGCGCCTTACCATACACACACACACCTCAGTGCCTATCAACTTCCAAATATCCGTACCAAGTGAATCATGCATGTGTAATATCTCTTTTAATTTTAAAGCTTGTACATAATTTAAGTGACAAATATTAATTAAGGGAAAGGAAGAGAAAAATGTATCAGAAACCAGAGATTTGAAAGATACAGCAACTGAACACTAGATCTTACCCAGAGCTTCCTGGTGGCCAAGGTGAAAAGGAAAACATGATACATGGTTTTGTTCTTATTGTCTGATGATCAAATGCTTTCATGTGCTTTCTTTTATATGACCTGATCAAAAAAGAAATCTTGATATGTTTGTGCATCAGTGCTGAATAGAAGTCAATGATTAGACCTCTCTTCTGGCAAATTCCAGGATGTCTCAGTTCGTACACACAGCTAAGAGATGAAAACCCCTGCTAGTATGTGACTTTGTTTTCCCATATCCTCTGCCCCAAAGAGGCAGAGTTTTCCAATAACCTCAAAGTGTTTCCACCTAGCCCTGACCCAACCCCAGCCCCTCTCCCATGAAACAAGCACTGTGAGCTTTAGCCGTGTCATAACCCGGCACACATCTGTTCCTCGCACAGGAATCACCATAGAGGCTGGTAGAGCTTCTTTGTCATGGGATCCTATAGTATCATCCATTTCACAACCAGAGGAAATAGATTCACAGAGACTCAAATTTCTTGCCTTCAGCAGGGAGCAAATCAGTTTCCAGACCTGTCAGAAATAGCAAGGACTCCCACGGCAGTGTCTCTGAGGTCCAGAGATCTGTGCCAATCCCGGGTCTTGCTCATGCTTAGTCTGCCTTCTGCCTCAGGGTGGATGGAGAGGAGCCTCAGGAGATGCAGGATGTGGCTAACAAGATTAGCCTCAAGCTCATATTATCCTGCTCCACTCCATGGGAAGGTCTGCCAGTCTGCCTGTCTCACCAAAACAGTCTGCCCATCTTCTCCCAGATGCCCCACACCCAGGCCTGGCAGCCTAGCCAGCAGAGAACAAGACTGACATTTACAAGCCTGTGATGTGTTAAAGTCAAGTTTGAAGAGACCCAGCAGGAAATGGCTGGGCCCAGGACCAGCCCAGGTGCCATTATAACCCAGGGGACACGTGTAGCACTCTGCCTTGTCCAGATGTCTTCCCTGGCCAGGGCCATTCCCTCCTGGGTCTCTGTCCTTCCTGAAGCCCATCCCAGTGGCTTCAGCTAATCTCTGCTCTTGCTTATGACCTAGCTGATAAGAGGACACTCCACCCGAGAGACAGGCCCATTTGGAGAGGGGATTCTTAAAGCCCAAAAAACCTTTAAGGCTCACAGCAAGGAAATGATGATGATGAATGATGGGCAGGCAAGTTGCTTTGGTTCAAGGCCCCTGTTAATGGACTGAATTGTGTCCCCACATAATTCGCAGGTTGAAATTCTAACCTCCAGTATCTCAGAATGTGGCAATATATGGAGGGAGGGCCTTTAAAGGGTTGATTAAGGTAAAATAAAGCCATGTGGGTGGGTCCTAATCCAACAGCTGGTGTCCTTAGAAGAAGAGGCAGTTAGGACACAGACATGCACAGAAAGAAGACCACGTTAAGACACAGAGAGAAGATGGTCATCTACAAAAGGAGAGAGGTCACAGAAGAACCCAATGCTCCCGACACCTTGATCTTAGACTTCCAGCCTCCAGAATTTTGAGAAAATTAATTTCTGCTGTTTAGGTCACCCAGTCTGTGGTCCTTTTTACAGCAGCCCAAGCAAACTTACACAGCCCCTGTTTAGTCTCCCAACCCTCTGCAAGCAGTGGGCCATTCCCGGGGGAGCTGGTCCCCAGCACATTTCCAGGGTGCCCCTCCCTGCGAGGAGCGCTGAGGAGACAAGCTCATTTGCCTAATCAAGGCATGCTTCTGAAATTAAATGTATGGCATAAAGTGGTGGCCATCAGGGGAAAATGCCCAAGATTTAATAAGTGAAAAAATATTATGCAAAAGGGTGCACTGTAAAGCCCACACTATGTTAAAAGTCACCAATGTATTATATGTACATACAAATATATTAATAAATTATAATGAACATCCATTCAGCCTTCTCTTGGTAACCATATCCTGATTTTTCTCTGGAAACACTCCTCCCCAGTCTCCAAGCAGGTACCTTTTGAATCTTAGCATAGCTTACACACAGTAAAGTGTAAACATCTTAAGTGTCAATTCAATGCACTTTTACACATATATACACCTGCATAATCTCCCCCCATCAAGCCCGATCAAGATACAGAGTATTTCCAACCCTCCTGGAAGACATCTTGTGCTCTCTCTTAGTCAATCCCACCCCCTCAATTCTAGAGGTAACCACTCTTGTGACTTTCATCACATGGATTTGCTTTTTACCAGGCCATGTGCTCCAGGGGAGTCGATTCCATGCCCCGCCCAGCCCCACCCAGCCCCGCCCCCAGCATGACTCAGGCCTAGCCAATCAGAGCTTCACATCCCCCTAACCACAGTGATTGGTTCAGGGGTTGGCACAAGGAGGAGCAGGGCTGAAACTGAAAAGCCAGCAGCGGCAGGTACTCCTTTTCATTGTGGTACAGGCGGAATCGTGAGCACTTGGTACCATAGGAAACCCCCCATGGGACCTGGAAAAAGTCAACAAGGCAGATGATAATGCTGAGAAATAGAGAGAAACTGGGGACACTGAGCCCCACATCAGGCTGCAGCTATGTGAGCCAATAATCAAAACAGCTTATGGCTTTCTTTGCTCTTAGAACAAACACCCAAAAATCTTACCATGGTCTTCACAAAACCCCAGATGCCTCTGCTGCTTCACCATGAACCAGTCCCTCTGGCCACACTGAGCTCCTCCCTCCTGCCACAGGGCCTTTGCATAGATGTTTCTTCTTCCTTGACTCTTTCTTCCCATATTCACTTACTTAACAGATCCTAACTCCATCTTTTAAAAAAAGTTCTATTGAAGTGTAGTTGATTTACAATGTTCTTTTCAGGAGTACAGCAAAGCAATTCAGTTATACATATACATACATACATATACACACATATATTTTCTGATTCTTTTCCATTATAGCTTATTACAAGAAATTGAATATAGTTTCCTGTGCTATACAGTAGGTCTTTGTTGTTTATTTTATATATAGTAGTGTGCATCTGTTAATCCCAAATTCCTAATTTACCCCTCCCCCCATTTTCCCCTTTGGTAACCATAGTTTGTTATCTATGTCTGTGAGTCTATTTCTGTTTTGTAAGTAAAACTTGTATCTTTTTTTTTATTTCACATGATATTTGTCTCTCTCAGTCTGACTTACTTCACTTAATATGATAATATCTAGATCCATCCATAATATCTAGATCCACACACATATACATATATACACACACACACGCATACATGTATATATATACACACATGAGATATATATATATCTCACATCTTCTTTATTAACTCATCTGTTGGTGGACACTTAGATTGTTTCTGTGTCTTGGCTATTGTAAATAGTGCTGCTATAAACATTGGGGTGCATGTGCCTTTTTGAATTAGAGTTTTCTCTGGACATTCCGGGGAGTGGGATTGTTTCCCAGACCTCCTCATGAAAGTCCCTCCTCCCCAGTTTTATACTTTCATACCTCTATTTTTTTTTTACTCCATCTTTCTTTTTAATTTGTTTTTTTTTTTTTTAGGGGAGGTACTGGGGATTGAAACTGGGACCTCATGCATGCTAATCATGTACTCTACCACTGAGCTATACCCCCACCCCCCATATCTCTTCTTTTCAATGCAAAACACAGTTGAATTTTTACAATTGTAGAATGATTTCCTCTCTTCCCCCATTCAACTGTGAGTCCCATCAGGGCACAAACGTCATCTGTGTTTATTCACTGTTGCCCTTCCAGTGCCTAGAATAGAACCTGACACTTAGTAGGTTTGGAAACAAATTGGTATTAACTGTGGTTGGCAGGAGGGGGGCAGGAATAATATTGATATTCACTTTCTAAGTCATGTACATTTCTGTAATGTTCCACTCCTTCAGAAGTACTTGTTATGTCCTTTTATCATCAGAGCACAAATTGAAGGCTTATTTTTAAAGAATGAAAAATAATGGTTCTTTTTCCCCCATACAGATCCCACTGGCCAGTGGTATTTGTTCCAGCATCAAAGTGTGTAAGAAGTGGTCCTTTTAATTTTTTTTCACATTTACATACATACTCCCACGAAACAAATAGAATTATTTCCTTTTTCAGTTTTAGTCCCACAGGTTTTTCTAAACCTTTGGTGCTTGCTGCTGTGTGGCTGCCAGGAGCACCTCCAGACAACAGTATAAATGAACAAGTAGCCAATGAATATCCACTGGAAGACTCAAAGCAAAGTGAGTTTTCTGTGTTGAGATTTTCTGCCTGTGTACATGTACTCAACGTTGTGATTTTTACTGCATGCATCTAGGAAGTCATGTCTTCTGCAAGTAAAATAATTCCTGATTTACACAATGGGATTAAATCTTGGTGATCCCTGGAGTTTTTCCATGAGCTCCAGGACACCCAGGTGCTCAGCACCGGGTCACAGCTGACATGACGCGATGCTCTACCAAAGCCAGAAAGAGTGACCTGGGGCTCAGGGAACAGGCCCTGGGTGGGGACTTGGGGCCCAGTCTTGTCACCCTCTCACTCTGTGATCTTGGGCAGGTACCTCTATCTCTGGGTCTCAGTTTACCCATACTTAATAGGGGAAGGAGTTTGATCAGACCAGCAGTTTCCAAGTTGATTTTGGATGGAAACCTTATTTCTTTTTAAACCAAATCAGAAGTTCAGTATCTAAATAGGTAAAAGCAGAACTGCTCTGTTTGAAATGGAACGAGGGTCTGAGATCTGTCCACGTGTCACTCCTTTCACCTCCCGGACCCCCACCCCCAGCACCTGTGTGTGCACAGACACTTGCACATGTGTGCACATGCACAGACAAGCATATACACGTGCACGCACACCCACGCTCACACATGAGCGCACACTTGCACAGATGCAGCAGCAGCCTGTGGGACATCTCCCCAGAATCCCCAGAGTTCCCAGAAGCGCATTCCCTGGGCCCCAGGGAGCATAGTCAGCAAGTTGCGGACTAGAGCATCTCTAAACGCCCTCCCTGCTCTGATATGCCACAGAGCCTGATTTGGTTTATTTTGATATTAACTGTGCCTAACTCCTGTCTTTCCCCAACTGTTTTGTTTTGTTTTTCATTTTCGTTTGTTTTTTTTTTGTTTGTGGTTTTTGTTGCTGTTGCTGTTGTTTCGCTAATTCTTCAGCAGCTATTTACTGAGTTAGTGAAAAGGACCATGTGCCAGGCACTAGGCTGGGGATACAGCCACACCCAAGAGAAGGCCCTGTCCTGAAGGAGCTTACAGTCCTTGGGGGAAATAAGTATTGAGCCAACAGTGGCACGGATGGCGTGTGACTATGGCAGCAGGTGCTATCAAGAGAAATTCCAAGGTCCTACGAGAACACATAACCCCAGGGCCAAGCTAAGCAGAGGCAGAGAAGCAGCATTCAATACAGTCATCCCTCTGTATCCATGAGGAACTGGTTTCAGGACCTCTGCAGATATCAAAATCTGTGGATGCTCAGGTCCCTTACATACAATGGTATAGTACAGTCAGCCATCTGCATCTGAGGATGTGAAAGCCATGGATGCGGAGTGCCCACTGCAGGAGAGACCTGAAGGAGGAGGAGGCCAAGGGGAGAGAAAGAACATCAGACAGAAGAAGAAGCGTGTGCAAAGGCCCTGAGGCTGAATCTTAGCACATCCAGGAGCAAATGGAAGGGCAGGGCCTTGAGTGCATATTAAGGAGGCTGGTCTTTACCCTAAGAGAAATGTGAAGCCCTGAAAGAAGTATGAATCTGGAACTGACATGCATACATACAGCAAAATTGATTGAGCTTCTACTGTATGAAGCCACTGTTCTGGATCCCAGAGATAAAACAGTTTAAAGAAAAAAAAAGACAAAAATTTTTGCCCTCATGGAGCCTGTCTTAATGGTAGAAGGAGAGACATAATAAAATAAAAACAGGTAAGGTGTCAGATGTAGGACCAGGCAGATCCAGGATTTTGTGGGGCCTGAAGTTTATACAGTTGGTGGGGAGGAGGGATGGTGGACTCCTTACAAAATAGAATACAAAATTTTAAGTATCAATTTAGGTGTAAGGCCTTGGGACCTGCTGATGAGGGGCCCATTGGCTTCACTGAGACTCTATCTCTGGTCAAATGATGATCGTGCGAGGAACGAAACTCAAGCATGGGTGGGGGGATATAAGGAGTGTTAGAGAAGGGGCTGCCATTTGAAATCAGGTAGAAAAACAAGGTCTGAGAAGATGACTTCAGGAAAACCTAGAGGAAATAAGGGAGCCACATGGATATTGAGGGGAAGAGCATTCCAGGCAGAGGGAACAGCATATGCAAAGTTGCTGAGCCCCAAACATGTCTGGAGGAGGCCAGAGCAGAAACTTGAGGGGTAGAGGGGAGGAGACAGCCTGGGTGGGTAGTGGAGTTCAATGGAATCAGACTGGCGCTTTTCAAGTTCATCCTGGTCACTGTGAGGATCCAAGGGGGACAGGAGCAGATGCCTAGAGAGCTGGTGCCAGGCTTATCTCAGGGAGTGATGCTGACCAAGAACCTGAAACAGACAGACACTGGTGCATTTCAAGAGACAATAGACTCCGTGGGACATCTCAGTGCAGCTCAGATGGTGGCTGGGCAGGAAAAAGGGAAAGGGGGAGCAGGTAAAGAAAGCTAGGAGAGCATGGAGGAGGGGGACAGAAGTCTTCCAGCAGCATTTTATTCCCACCCCCTGGAGTGAAAGGAAACAAAAATGTTTTTTGACAAGTTAAATTGTGTCCTTCTGTCTGCCAACGTGACTTTCTCCTCAAACGTTGTTTATCAGCCTCCAATGTGGCAGAGCCCTTTGGATCAGCCACAAAAGGCCTTCTGTGCTCCCACCCCAGTGAACCCCGAGGCCAGTAAAGCCCCCGTGGGGGAAGCAGCCGATCCTTTTTGAAGAGGGCAAAGCAGTCCTGACGCGGGCGACGCCGTCCGGAACACTGGGGCATTGACCGGGGGCCGGGGCTGCTCCTCTGCCAGGGAAGGAGGAGGAAGGCGAGGGTGGACGGGATGGGATGTGGGGCTGCCATCCCAGGCTCGTGGTTTTGGTGGCAGAACAGACCCGGGAATTGAGCGGGGCCACGGCGAGCTAATCAGTGCTGAGTGTGGGGAAGGCAGCCTCCGCCGCAGCCCCGGGCGCTTCTGCTCAGAACAGGCCGCCTTTCACAACCATTGCACCTTCTGAACAGGCTGTGACGACCGGCCTGGAGAAGCCGCCAGCCGTTCATGTCTTCCAAGGCCGGGGATGTTCCTCACCTTCTCTGTTCCAGATGGGGAGGGGATCTGGGGAGATTTGGGGTCACGGACCAAGTCAGAGGCAGAGGGGTCTCCCTCAATCCAATCTGTGTAGTATGTTTGGGGCAGAATAGATGGTTCAGCATGGGGCCAGAGACCTGGCTTTGTGTCCCAAGTCTTCCTCTACAAGCTGTGTGACCTTGGGCATGTTACTGACCTCTCTGAGCCTTCATTTCCTCACCTATCAAACGGGGCTAGTGCTATAATGCCACCTCCCCAGGCAGCAGTGAGGATTAAATAGGTGCCCAGAAGAGAAAGTTGAGTTAAGTCAGTACATCGAGGCCAATATTATTATTTACAAAACAAAATGCAAAGCTACTAGGCTGACACTCACAGGGACAATGGTGCTGGGGATTTTAAACCCTAGCTGGAAATCCAGAGCATTCGGGCTCTCTACCAAGACGCCTCAAGCTCTAACACACTGTTCCAAAAACTGAAAACTCAAAGACTGTGGGAACTCTTGTGCCTGGGAAGGGAAGTCAGGCTCCTCCAGCCCTGGGAAGATGGAAATGGATTGAGGCAGTTCAGAGGCAGGAGCAGACAGGCCCTGGCGGGCACTGGGGACACCCTTGTGAGGTGACCAAAGACTAGTGTCCACTGCAGGAAGACTGCTGTGCCCACAGAGCAGGGCTCCTTCCAGAGCAAGTCAGGGCAGTTGAGGGCTCCAACTCAGAGCTCCTCTCAGGGAAACAGACTTGCCATTAAAACTGACAGCGATGACCACAAGGCCAGCTCCCATCTGGCTTCGAGACGGGCTTATTGAGTGAGCACGGGGCCAAGCATTGTGCTAACTCGGGAAGAACATGATTAATGAGGCACAGCCCATCTTTGTAGAGCTCACGAAAATATATTCTGACCGCTTCCGTGAGTTTCTACAAACATTATCCGCTTGGATCCTCAGAACCGCCTTAGAAGGAGGCATGGAGAAACTGGAGTTCAGAGGAGTTAGGAGCAACCCCAGTCACCCAGTGGGTTCGGGGCAGACCTCAGAGAGGACACCGGCTGCCCGCTCACACCACAGTGTCTGGGCCCCTCAGACTTCCAGCCCTGCCCTCTCTTCATGCTTCTGCCCCAAATCACCTCTCACATGTCCATGAAAAATCACATCCAGGTGTGTGATTTTTGTGAGAAGTTTGAGGAGTGAGCAGGACTGGTACCATGTCCCTGCTTCAGGCCTCAGCCACTCGCTGGGGCCAGAACCAGCCCCACCCAGAGGGACACCCCCAAGTGTCTCACACGCGGATCCCACAGGGACCCTGCAGAGGCCTACCTCAGAGCCCACAGGCTGCCACTGCCATCAAGCAAGAAAATCAAACCCAACCGTGCCCCCAAACCACAGTGATTTTCTGAACCTTGAAATGAACACAAACCTTCCTGATTTCCAGAACCTCAAACCCAGTCAGAGGTTGACACCTCCTGCAGGCACAGACAGCCAACAAACAAAAAACCTCCAGACAGATCCAAGCCCAAACATATGCTCCCAGAATGGTGTCAGGCCAAACCCAATGCCCCCAAACTTCTGGTCACAGTTTTGAGCTTTTGAATATAAGAAGGAGGGTGCTGAGGAGTCAAAGCCAGATTGGGTTTGGGGGCAGGGCAGACAGAAGGAAGCCCTGATGTGTTAAGGTGCAAAGACCAGGCTTCTTGCAGCCTCGGGGGTCTGCGGTACAGGTGAGGCGGGCCCTTCCCCTAGGAAGCTGCCAGTTACCCACAAAGCCTCTGTGAGGGAAGGAAGGGAGCAGAGAAGGCAGTGAGAAGGGCTGTGGCTGAGGAGACATCTTCCTGGCCAGGCATGCGGCCACCTCACCACTAAACCCGGGGTGTGGGGCTGGACCTGGGCCACCATCTTGCAGTCCCCACCTCCTGTCCCTCCAGGTAGCAAAGTGAGTAGAGGTGGGGGTGTGGGGATGCTGGGGGCTTCATCCCAGGTGGCCTGGATGTCCTGCCCTTGAAGACTCCTGCCCCCTGGAATAGTTGTCTGGGAGACAGAAAGGACATGAATTTGGGCAGTAGGGGAGCATGGGCCCATTAGAGGCTCCTGATGCTGAGGTTAAAGGGACAGCAGGCAGCCCAGTGCTGTGTGTGTTTCCTGAACACGTTCAGCTCTGCGGGGACAGCACACAGTAGTGGAAGGGAGGTGGGAGCAGGGAGCCCTGGTGATTGAAGCCACTGAAGATGAGTCCTTGCATCTCAGAAGCTGGGAGGCTGGGAGGTACGGCCTGGCACACACAGATGTTGCCAGGTGCAGAAATCAGCAAGCCTTTCCCCAGGATGAGTTGTCTGACTCACACAGCCAGCACCCTGGTTGAAAGCTGTGTACACCTTGGCCCTAAGTAAGAGGCTAATTCGGGGTTGCCCCTTCCCACAGGGAACCAAGCTGCTTCCTTGCTGGGACCTACATGGGAAGCTGGAGCTAGGTGGAAGGGGCAGGCACTGGGGACTCAGAGGCCACTGAAGGATGAGCTCCAGTGCATGGAGGGGGCTAGGGGACAAGACCCACTTCCATGGAGGCAGGAGGCTAAAGGGGGCTTAAATTCACAAGGGTCCCAGAAGTGGGATGGGGCTGGCAGTCTTGACAACCAAATACCAACTTAGGTCACCTTGGTCAAGGCTCAGCCCTTTCCCGGGGACAACGAGCCATTCTCTTGGTGAGATAACCTTCTGGAAAGTTCTGGCATAAAGTAGGTGGTGTAGGGCAGGCCACCAGGAGCCAGAAGGGCTGTGTCCAAGTCCTTATTTTATTCCTGTGTGGTTTTTGCAAGTTACATAACCTCTCAGTTCCTCAACATCCCAGTCTGTAAAGTAGGGATAATGAGACATACTTTACAGCACTGGTGTGAGGACTAAATGAGGTCGTGTGTATAAGGTGCCAGGCACATAGTAGGTGCTATAAATATTTAGGGTCACTCCTGGAGTGGCTGGATGCCGCTCGGCATCCTGAAATGCTTAACCCCCAAAAGAGTGCAGGCTGCCTCCTCAGTGCATGCTCCAAGCCCCGATGTCTCCACTTTGCCCAGTGCCCAACGCCGGTTTGAAGAGGGTATTGGCCCAGTCACCAGTTTACCCTAGCTGAGTCCCCCCACGGAAAAACTTGGATAGGTTGGAAAATCCCAACTACAGTTACATTTTCAAACCTTCTCACAATCCAAATGTCAACACCAATCGAAACAATATGTTTATTTGCAGACCTTCTGCCAGACCGGATTAATTTCTACAGGCTCAAAGCCCATTTTGGAACTGTAATGTCTCAATTTTACAGATGAGAGGAGGGAGGGGAGGGAAAAAAGCCTGAACTTTCTTAGCCTTCTTGATTTGGGAAGGTTTCGGGGAGGGAGAGCACCAGGGCAGGTTTTGTGGTCAGCGCTGTCACCCAGAAGGTCCCATCACCCAGAGACAACATCTGGGGTCCCCATCACCCCTGCAGCTCCCATCTGCAAACACATCTCTTCTCCTGGCCTGTACCTCACAGCTTCCTTCTCACTCTGCTCTTACGGGGTTCAGTAGGGGTCTGGAGGGGTGGCAGGTTGGGGGAGTGGCACTCAGCCAGGGTGGGGAAGATGGAAGCCAAACAGAGGGATGAAATTTCCCAGGAGCCCCAGGGTTCACATGGGCCCCAGATGAGCTCGGACCTGGTGTGTGGCTTTATAATAAAGAGAAGGATGTCTTGAGTCCAGACACTGGGCCCTGCTGGCAGAGGGCCCAGCCCTGCCTCAGACGTCTGGGCATGTGCTAGGCATTAAGTGGGTGCTTTACCCCATCTGGAATCCTCACAGCAGCTTGGCAAGGTGGGCATTGCCATTATACCCATTTCACTGATGAGGAAACTGAGGCTTGCCTAAGACCTCCCGCATGCATGTGGCATGTAGTGGAGTCAGGATCGGAGGCTGGCCTGTCCGAAGATCTTGTTCATTCTAGCCCTGTGAACAGCAGCAATGGAAAAGTGGAAGAGAGGTTTCCTGGGGAAAGCACTCTTTGAGGTGGCTTTAAACTCTCTCTACTCCACAGGTGAAGAGGCAGCCCCAGTTCCCCCGGGATGAGAACAGAGGAGGCAGAAGACTGGACTCTTGAATATTGCTCAGTAGTGTCTGGCACAATTCCCTCTGCTTTCTGTCCAACTCAATCTAGCTGAAAAATAGGTTCAATTTAACCTTCCTTCAGCAGCAGCCGAATTCTAAGACTATTGTGAGAAATATGCAAAATCACACACATGCAATGGCTGTGAAAACTCCTAACCTTTCCCCAGCTGCAAGCCTCACCTTGTCAGAGCTCCTATCCATCCTTCAAGAAGCCTGCCCTGCTTTCCCCAAGCTTTTACCATTGGAAAGCATTTCTTTTGTTCTACCTGGTGTCCCATGTAGAGGCTTATATGTCTGGAGCCCTCGTGAAAAATCTGTATTAAAGGAATGACTTACGCATGAATATATGTCAGCACCAGGAAGAAGGTAGCTTTACTGCCCCCATTTTAGAGATGAGGAAACTGAGGCTCAGAAAGTTGAACTGACCTGTCTCAGGTCCCAGGGCAATAGCACCTGGTTCAAGGCCCAGGTCTGTTTGACTCCTCCAGACTAGCATACAGAGTCAGGAGCAATCAGCTGTACCCTCTCAGGTCCCCCAGGACACCTGCTTCACTGGTCACTCTGGGGATCAGACTGAGCTTCCAGTAAGGCAGATGGGAAAGTTGGAGAGCTGCACTGGCCCACATGCTTGTGTCTCAAAGGCACACCCAGAGCGGGCTGCCGACAGGTCCTAAGGACCCAGGCCATGAGATTCAGGGGCTCAGGATGGACTTGTAGTAGATTCACTTGAAATGGGTCTCATCCTCATTCCTTAATAGGGAGGTCAGCCCCAACCAGGCCCAGGCCACCAGAGGAAGGAGAGTCTCTTCCCCAAGACTGGTGGAGGGATATAGAAGCAACAAAGCAAACAGTGAAAGGTGGAATATGAATGTAGGTCGGCCCCAGAAACTTTATCCTGATAGGATCATCAGTCCAGGGGACCCCAGCGGAGTCCGGGAGCCACTGGGCAGAGCCAAACGCAGATCAGGGCTCAGTGTCAGCAAAAGAGTGGCCAGTCCCAGCAAACAAATGGGACGTTGTTCGGGAAAACCCCACGATGGGGGTCCTGGGGCCACAGCAGGGATGCCCTCTTAGAATGCGTTTATATGAGAGGACCAGGGTCCATGTATATTCATCCATTTATGTATTTATTTATATGCACTCTTCTCTAATCAATTTTCAGAGTTATAGAAGGAGCAAACAAAAAAAGACAAAGAAAATCCACCCACGCTCCCACCTTTTGGAGATAATCTCTGTTACTACTTTGATATCCCTGATTCCAGATAATTTTCTGTGCTGGTTTGTTTGTTTGTTTTAAAAGTGGGATCATACTCTTCAAAGCTATTTTGTAACCTACTCTTTTCACTCTACCACATAAAATTACTGTGTGTGCCTGCACACGTACATAAGCACACAAAATTTCTGGAAGAATATGTGAGAAATTATTAATTTGGTTGCTTCTGGAGAAGGAGACTACAGATCTAGAGTGGGAGAAAAATTTCCTTCTAATTTCATATATTTTTATTTAATAAGCTCTTCTAGTGTGTTTATTACATGCCAGGCACTGTATTTCTAAGCATTGTACAAATATTAATGCATTTCATTTCCTTTAAAAAATACCTCTATAGAGTTTCTTACCAGGTATATGTGTTACTTTCATAAATAAAAATGAGTTTAATTCGTGCAGGTAGTGAACATCTCGCCACACCAAATCATATCCATTTACATGTCACCTCTACAGGCTGTCTGCAGTTTTCCATTGCACAGTGGCCTGATCTATCTAAACAACCAGCCCAGGGTGGAGAAGACCAGACTTATCAGTTTCCTTGAAAGGGAACAGAAGCCAAGAGAAATCAGACCAGCACTGGACAGCCACGTCTGCACATGCTTTATAAACAGAAACTTCTCTCGGTCCTTGAACCAAACCAGGTGGCAGACAAAAAGCCAGACAAGCCACGCTGACTTGTTGAACCTCAAACCAAAATGACCCAAATCCTAATTTTTTAGAAAACACAAAAATGTCAATGGAACTCAAGCTACTTCCCTAAAACCTGTGTGTGAGCCTGCGCAGCGTGGGAGCAGACCTCTGCATTTTCACGAGCAGTTCAGTGAGATCCTCCCGTCAAATCTTTGTCTGAGAAGCTCTGTTACAGGATCTCAGGGTCCTGCGTTTTGATCAGCATAGCGACAGTGCGGGGCATCTTTCACAAAGGTTGGGTTCAAGGTGCAGAAGCAGAAAGGCCTGGGTTTGGAGTGACCTTGAATGGGTTATAAACCATTCTGAGCACGAGTCCTGCCTCTTAGGACTGTTGTAGAAAGTAATAGTCCTAGGAAGAGGGGCCCCAAGAGGCCGTGGCCTTGGAGTGGACTCCAGACCCTTGGTGAAGCCCCTTGTCACTTTGAGACGAAGCCACAGACCCAGCTAGAGTAGCTGAAGGCCTCGAAAGACAGCACCTCTGAAGCTGTCCCGCAGGCCTCTTCACAGTCATTAGGAAGCCTGCCTCAGAGCCTGAATGCTGCTGCCTGGTTCCAGGCCCTGAAGGTCATGGGGTGGGAGGAAAAGCAGTGCCAGCCCCAGCTGTCCTCCCTCCTGAGGTCACACTTGCCGTCCTCAAGCCACGCATCTGAGATTCCAGGCTAGGCCCAGCTGATGCCGCCAGGTCCTCTTCCCCCCAGGAAAGAGGGACCCACGTGACAAAAACAGAGCCTAGGGCCTGGCCTTGGGAGGTAGGGGTTGCCCCGACTCCCCTTCACCCACACCCACACACTCCCCATCCCCACCCTTATGCAGAAGGACCACCTCCTGCCACTGAACCCTCCACCGGCCGCTGCCACCCGGCCCGGACCTCAAAGCTGCTTCTATTTGCACCATCTTTCCCCTCCAACCAGGAGAAGAAGAAAGAGGGGCTGAAAAAGTGCTCTGGGGCCCCCCTGAACTCCCCTGCGGGGAAGTGGTCCGGCCTTCCAGGCAGGTACAGAGGCTTCCAAGGAAGCAGAGTTAGTTTCCAAAACATTCCAAAACAGGGGGCCTCATGAGAGAGCCAGGCACCCCAGCCCTGGGCTCCCCAAGAAGCTCGTGACTTTCGGCCTCTCCTGGAGCCTCCCTGATCACAGGCGAAGGGGGACCCTGGGCAGCATATTCTGAAAAGATGTTTATTTTTAACAGGCTTTACTAATATCATGAGCCCCAGAGTAGCCCAGGATGGCCTCCCAATAGAGACCTATTTCTGGGTACAAAGTGCCCCCGCCTCCTTTGGAGGGGCCACCAAGTCAGAATCCAGGTCCAGCTGTCTGCTTGCAGGGAAAAAAAATAGTGCCAGAAAATAAGCCAGCGGCACAGAATCTGTGTCCCCCATCTTGTCACTGCTCAGGACCAACCTCGTTCCGTGTCCCTGCTCGTGCTGGGGCTGGCTGGCAATCAGACATCAAAACAGGAGCTGATCCCGAGTCAGATCCGTCTCCCCAGCCTGGCTGGGAGAGAGGGGTCAGGCTGGGGCTTTCCCATCTCAGGCACCAGGCCCCATCTCCTGGAACTATCATGACAGCTCAGGAAAGGGTTTTTACCTGAAACACAGTCCCCGTCCTCAGGAAAGACTTTGATCGCTAGAAACTCCCCAAAAAACCGTCTTTATACGCCCAGGAGACTCCAGGTTCCCATCAACCGACAGGACCCAGGCCCTCTGAGGAAGGTTCCAGAACTGAAAATGCTCCTACAGAGCCCCAGCTGGCAAGTGAGTCCCTGCGAAGCATAGTCCACAGTTCCCGAAGGCCTCCAGGAGTAACACCGTCCCAGGACCCTACCCCCAGCCATCCGATCCGCCTGCAAATACCTCACATTCTTCCAAATTAGAAGGGCCAGTCCCTATATTTCCATCTCAAAATACAGTTTAAGACTAAGATCTCCCCAATCAAAAGGAGGCACCAGGCCCCTTGACAGCCCAGACGGTACACTCCTCTAGCTCCGTCTGGCCTCCCTCTCACGGGCTTCAGTATGCTGGGGGTGACTGTGCCGGCCTATATTACCTGGAGAGGCCAATGCTACCTGGACGTAGCTCACCAATCTGTCATTTAGGGTTGTTGATTTCTGGGGCTCAGCAAACACAAAGACTGTCACTTTGGCCTTGCTATTCATCTCCACAGCAAATGTGAGTTTTGCTGCCGATCGTGAGTGAAAAAAAGCGCTTCCCCAACAAGCCGGGGCTCGAGTCTGCTCTAAAATGCATACACAATTCATAACGATGCATTTGATTAATGGTAAATGAGCATGGAATTCTGAGGGCCAACCCATGTGACGGCCACATTAGCACCAGATGAAACTGTCATGTGGGTGACGTGACAAAAGACCAAGAGCATGGGACTAAGATCGGGAGACCAGGGCCGTGGGGCAGACAGAGAACAAGTTTTCTGCGATTTCTTTTTTTTTTTTTTTTCTGGTAAGGCGGGGGCAGAGACCAAGAATTGGCCATAAACGAAGGTCAAGGAAAAATGAATCCAATTTACATTCAGAAGTTGCCATTTCAAATGAAAATGTGAGTGAAACTCACACATAAGAGGGTGAATTTCTTTTTCTCTCCTATCCGTAAGGGTGAGCTCATAAATCCCCAAAGAGTGACCTGGGAAAAACGGTCTCTTGTGATTCTCTGGTAAGCTTGGCTATTCCTGATGATCAAGAAAGCCGTTAAAAAAGGACAGAGCTCTTAAAACTAGTCGGGCATTTGAAAACAGTGCTGAAAATCACAGTCGCGGTGACCGGAGGGCAAGAGAAGTAGGCAGCTGCCTGGCCAGGGCAGGCGCGGCACCCGCGGCCAGCCGGTCGGCGATTCAAACGCCTGTGTCTGGCTGGGTGTGGAATGTCTCCAACTTCAGCCCCGGCCAGTCTTATTGAAAACATTATCTTTTCCATCAATAATACCTCTAGGTTCTTTATTAGCAAACTCCCTGGCAAAAGCTGACATATTTACAGCACGCAGTAAACTTTACGTATCTGCAACAATATTAGAGGAGAGAGGGAGAGAGCCCCCACTCAGTGACCACGACAAATCATTCCGTCTTAAAATGATCAAGTGGGAGGCTAATTGTCCCGAAGAGAAGGACTCCTGACGACTCCCATCCCATCCAGCGGCCAGAAAGAGCGTTCACAAAGATGAAAAAAGTATGTTTGAGGACTGGAAACATAAGAATATATATTTTTTTAAAAAAAGAAAGAAAGAAAGAAAGAAAGAAAAAGAAAAGAAAACCCAACTGATACCACCGTCTAGGCTGGAGGAGAAATCTGATCTTGAGATGGAATGGTTAACATTTGGGGTTGTTTGGAGAGAATTGCTCCAAGCTGTTTTTGTTCAAAATGTATAGATTTAAGGTAAGAAGCTCTGTATAGGTCATAACCACTCTGGAAACAAGTCCCTCATTACTTTGCATCTGACAAAGGTAGGGACGAATTTTGGTTTTTTTCCTTTCTTTAACTGGGTAGCTTCGTCGGTTTTAACTTGGAAACGTGCTAGAAAAATATTTACTTGTCTTGTTTTTTTTATCTGCCAGTGTTTTCTCCTTTGGGGTCGTGGCTCTCCCTCAGCTCTGTCACCCATTCCCCTCTTGCATTCAGGCCAATGAAGTGTCGACTCAGGGTCCCGACTCTCCCCCGATCCCTAGAGAAAGAACGTCAACTTTATGGAAATTCATGGAAAGGAAAATTATCTATCTATCTATATATATATGTATATATGTATGGTGAAATTTCAAGGTTCCTAATGGAGAATACTAGAGAAATGAGGGTCCTCAGTCTCCAAAACTTCTAGCCACAGAGAAAATTATTTGTTTTGATGAAAATAGGTATAGATGCATATTTATTGGGGAGGAACCCCATCAACGGTCTTATGGGAAGTATTCGATTTTGAGCTGTTATTTGGCAAATCCAAAGAGGGATTTGGGGAGCCATTTGAAGCTTCTGTTTTCCATCCATTTTGTTAAATGAGTCTCTTTTCCCCCTCGAACTTTACATTAAACCATTTCCCTCAAGGAAAAAAGAAGAAGAAAAAAGAAGAGAATATTTCCAACTTTAAAAAAGCATAAATACTTCTTTCGAAGAAAATATCAAAGGTATCTTAGGAAGGCAATGAAAATAATTGTGTTATAGAAGGACAATTTTTAAAAAGATTTTTGGACTCTGCATTTGAACAGAAAGACTTTGGAAACTTGCCTTGATAACCGGCTTCCCTGGGGCTGTTCGTTTGCAGGAATCTGCTCCTACAGTCAGCATTTTTAAACCCCTTTTCAAAATGTATGCATTCTTCTCTAACTGCAAAAATGGATTGTCACACACCTTCACTATTTATTTAAAAAAAATAATAAGGGAGTGGGATAAATTTAAGTTAGAAAGTTTATCTTCAGGTGAAAACTTTTGATAAAGAAATCTATATTAAGAGTTCTGTTTTTAAAGGCAGTGGTTGGTGCAGATTAAAAGGCAAATTGGTGACAATAAAATGTCATCAGATTCTTATACTTTCGCTGTACAGAACATCATCAAAGTCGCCCCATATGTTAACATGGTTTTTATATATCTTTTGTATGCGGCATCAATTTAATTTTTATCAACAATGACAGTCCCAATCTTTAAATATTTGTGTCAGGGGCAGGAAAGGGATATGCACCCAAAAATGCCCTGAAAATTATATACTGATGTCAACACCACGCTTTAGAGCTGTTTTGCTTTTGTGGTTTTTCTTTTGCAAAAACATCTCTTCCCCGGGCTTTCTGTCCATACCATATCTATATAAGACTTTTTTTCTTGCAGTAATGGGGACCACAGCTTTTGGCTGCTCCATCAGCAATATCTTTTAATTTGTTCTTTCAACCTCGGGAAAGCCGTACTATTTCTTTTTCGGTTGGTCTGGCCTGGAAATGAGTTCCACAATGTGCAGAGTCCTCAGCATCCCTTATCCCATAACAATACAAGATGTGGAAAATGTGCTTAAGATTGAAAATCGCATTTTGAAAATCCAACCGTTTCTCTTTCTAGACTTTTGCTAAGCAGCTTATTGTATAAATCCAGGTACTGTTTGAATATCTCTAGGGGTTGAAAAAAAAAGAGCATGATGTACTATTTATTATATTTCATTAGATAAACCTCAAAAAAGTAAACATTTTCTCCCCTTGATTCACCCACTGCCTGTTTCAGATTTTAATGCAATGATATGTTTTTTCAGGATCTCCACTATTTATATTTCAGAACTTAAATATCTTTATTTAAACCATGCAGTCTGAATCTCCAAAACCCTGGATTTTTAATATTTTGGCGACTGAAATCTGGCATGTTTGAAGGTTTGCCTCTCTGCAGAAGTCTCTTGTTATCCAAAGTACAAAAACAAACTAAGGGCAGATTATAAACTGCCCGACGCTGGCTGCTAGCGCAGCAAAAACACTTCAGCCGACCCCCTTCACGCTCTGCCCCAGGGACAACTACTTTCTTAATAATAAATAGGGAAAATGTAAAATGTTTTCTTTAAATTAAAAATCGAAACGAATTGTTTTAATGAATATCTCTGGTTATGAGGGTAAGGCATGCCTTCGTGTGTACACTTTCTGAAGAAAAATTTCCTGTGTGGTTTTCCCTGTGAGATCAAAAGGAACTAATTAACTTTTCTATAAGGTAAACAAAACTTTAACTTGAAATATCCCCATGAAGTATGTGGGAAGTGAGCTTTTGTGTGAGTGAAAGCAGGAGGGGGGGAGGGGGGGAGGCAGGAGGGAGTTGGGTTTAATTTTATATTTGAAATCGTCTCAGGCTTAGAAGGTATTGGAAAGTCAGTGCTGTCCAAGAGTCAGCCTCCTTTTTTTTCCTCCCCCATTACCAAAATGATATTTAAATCAAAGGCTGAAATGTTGCCAAGTTCAAATCCCTCGTAAGATTAATAGGGCATTGTTCTGTTCATAGAAAATGCGTTCTTCTTAGAGCCCCTTTAAGAAGAACTGGGTGTGTGAAGGAGGCTGCAGGAAAGAGTGTGGGAAAGGGGGAAATCTGGAAAACCGGGGCCCGTGGCCTGAGTGGGAAGGTGGAAAGGGGAGAGAATCTTCAAGAGGACGGACAACCACTCCCCCACCCCCAACCAGACGTAATTGGGGTCAAGGGGACCAGGCCCCCAGCCGGAGCCCCATTTCCCCAGGACTTGGCTCATTTTCTCAGGTTTCTGGGACAAACGAACAAGAGGAGGAGGAGGAAGCTCTGAGGGGACCAAGAGGGTCTTCGGGGTTGTGCCCCCTCTGGGGTGCTGACCCCTAGGCTGAGCGGGCTGTGTTGAGAGATGAGAGGAGCCCCCCCTGCCCCTCCCAGGAGGAGCAGCTGCAATTCAGGGCTGGTCTCCTCCCAGGACAGAGAGTCCTTGGCCTGCAGTGGGCCAGCCGCCTGGGGCCTGGGCCCCGTGGCCGGGCCTCCTCTTGGCCCTTGCCAGGGTGGCACAGGCGGCCAGCCCAGAGGACAGAGCTTGCAGGGCACAGCCTGTGCAGGAGGGCTCAGCAAGGCAGGAGACTGTGTCTGTACCTCCAGAGTCTGCCCTAGGCCTTGGTGTCCCCAAAGCAGGGAAGCCCTCCCACACTCACACACAGACACACACCTCTGCTCACCAGCTCCTCCATCACCCTCTGCGCTGCTCCATGGATGAGGCTAACTGTTGTCACAGCAGCTAACATTTACTCAGAGCTTACCAGGTGCCTGGTTCTGCAATAAGTGCTTTATCTCAAACTTCACAGCAAGTCTGAGGCGGTAATATTATCCCCATTTAACAGATGAGGAAACTGAGGAAGAGAAAGTTGAAGTAACTTGCCCAGGGGCACCCAACGACTTAATGGGATGTCAATAAGCTACAAAGGGTAGTGGGATTTAGTTGCAAAGCCCCCACACACACATACAATCCCAGTTTAGTAGCCAAGGATCTAGGGGAAAAGCCTGGTTTACTTATTTTAAGAAGTGCCTTTGACCAGGTTTGTCTGCCTAGACTCTTAGCCACCAAGCTGGGATTGGGGGTACGGATGCCACACGGCGGTGTCCCCCTGGGGACATTCACACCCAACCCCACTGGCACAGGCTCGGTCCACCTGTACAGGCCTACCTGGATCAGTCCCCAGGTATGTGTTGATTATATTATTAGTGACGAGGGGCCCACTTGAAGTTCCTTCATTCATTTATGCAGCACCTAGGTTTGCAAAGGGTTTGCTTTTGTGCCAGCTGGCAGAGACTGAGGCCATCCTCCAAAACAGCCCTCTCACTCACAACAGCATCCAGGGAACTCTCCTGAAGGACGAGGCAGGGGAGGCTTATGGGAGAGGGTGTACGTTGCGGGAAGCCCATGTTGTCTTTGATGGAGCCCTTGGGAGAAGCCAGAACAAATACCCTTACTAATGGTAAACTAGAGGGGAAAAAAATATCACAAAAATTTGAATGTCCCAAATGCATCCTTTCTGCTCTGGAGAATAACTAAATCCTCACAGGAAAAAAAAAAGACAAAAAGGGGAGGTCAAGCAGGCCATCCATAGCTATTACCTAGATTTAGTAGCAAAAGCAGTATAGGAGTTGAGTCAGACCATTGTTGCTCATCCTGGCTGTGTGACCTTGAGCAAGTTGCTTTACCTCTCTGAACCTCAGTTTTCTCATGTGTTCAACAGAGCTCATTCCAGCTACCTACCTATAAAGGAATAAAGTATGTTCAGTCCCTAGTGGTCAGTCTTCACAGGAGCTTAAAGAAAGATTGTTCCCTTCTCTCCCCATCCCAGCCCCACCTAGAAATAATCTCCACCCCTGAAGTGCCTTCCTGTAGTTTAAATCATTTACCGTATTTAAGCTCTAGTCCTTTTAGAAACATTTAGTTATTATGGGAAGTGTCCTTGACTGGAGCCCCTTTGTCACAGGTAAATTTCACTCATTTTCAGTTAACCCAGCAGCCGACTCCTGCCCCTTGCTAACTGCTCACCCGGCCTCTCCCCCAAGCTGCCACATTGGCTTTAGGGTCTTAGGGGGAGAATTCCCTGTCCACTAGGGCAAAAATACTGTTGCTCTGTGCCCTCGCAGTACCCAGGCCCCTAAGCCATCATTCTCTCAGCACACACCTGCTGAGCGCCGACTGTGTGCAGGTCCGTGTGCTGGTTACTGGAAATTCAGGTGTGAACAAGCCAGACAAGGGCTACACCCTCACCATCTTCCATTCCGGTGGACGGGGTCAGACAAGGCTGGCAGCACGTGGGTCCTGGTACAAGGCCAGTGGTGAGCTGCAGTTTCTAAAGCAGTGAGTCTGCTCTGAGTTGGGGAAGAGGGCGCACAAGCCCCACTCCACCGTCTGGCTGCCTTGGACACACCCCTTCACCTATCTAAACCTCTGTGTTCCCAGCATTTTACCAAGGGCCTCCTAGGAGGCAGGCTCTGTGCTGCGCTCTGGAGGCAGAGCAACCAAGACCCAACAGCCCCGTTGGAGTCTTGCAGGGAAGGCAGGGGATGAATAAATCACCTCGCAGATGAGAGGAAGGATGACAGCATAGGGGCACCCCCTCTTGGCCTGGCCCCATCGTGGGGAGAAATGCCATCAAGAAGGAGGTAGGACGTGTGGAGCACAGGGGAGGCCCCCAAAGTGGTGGCTGGTGCCAGGGAAGCATTCAGTGCACCTGTATCCAGAAGGAGATGCTCAGAGTGGGAGGAGGCAGGAACAGGTGTGCACCCCAGGTACTACTCTTTTCCTATGGTATTTTGTTCCAGGTCCCCACCAAGATGGAGACAGTAACAGCTTGGGGGTAACTGACTAGATGAGGCTGGTAGCCCCAAGCCTCACCCCTACTTATATTAGAGGAGACACAGGCTTTCCTCCCACACCCGCTGTCTGCCCAGTGCTGCCTCCTTTCTTGTTTGGGTGCTGGCATTTACCTCCAGGCTTTGGTCCGTTCCCAACCAGGGTCGGAGTGTACTGTTTTCCAACAGCGATGCTCCCACACTGGCATCTAGAATTTGGTTGGCTTCTGGTATAATCAGCTATGTGTATATATTATTTATGTACAAACACATATTCCTCTATATCTACATACACACACACACACACACACACACTGCATAAGGTGAACAGTGAGTAAATATTTGCTGGTTGGAACAGTTGAGGAGATATATATATATATATGCATCTGTTATGAGTACATAAGCATCCAATATGCATAAGGAGATAGACACATATGGCTTTATACACAAGGCTAGCGATCAGTTTCTATGAGTGTGCATATACACATAACTTTATTTCCAGTTGGCACCAGGCAGTCAGCTGGCATCTGGTATAAACTAACCTCATTCAGTTGGTCCAAGCATGTAATCTGTGTGTGCACAGTGAAAAAAAACATAGCTGGGGTTTTTTTTTTCCCCCTTTTTCTTCAAAACATTGAATACACAACTTGTGATCATTTTGATAAAGATTACATAGATGCGATCAACATTTCACCTAATTGTTAACCTGGAAGCACCAAAATTAACCATAAAAATTAATAAATAACGAGGGGCTGTTTGGTCCCTCCAGAAGGATCTGGGAAGACCAGCTCTGAAGAATCGCAGTGTTTACACATACCAGAACCAAATTCCACTGCCAGTTACTGAACCCCTTCAGCCTTGTACATGTTATTTCATTTAATCTAATCCTGTGACACTCTATGAACTAGGCATTGCCATGCTTGCTATACGGATGCTTCATGCGGCTTGGAGAGGCTAGTGACCCACACGAGGTAGCCCAGCTCAGAAGTGGTGCAGCTCATTTACTGGATTTCCCGGGCTGCCACACCAAGTACCACAAACCAGGTGGCTTGAAACAACAAAAACTTAATCTCTTCAAGTTCTGGAGGCCAGGAGTCCAAAGCCAAGGTGTCGGCAGGGCCATCCTCTCTTCAAAGACTCTAAGGAAGAATCCCCCTGCATCTTTGAGCTCCGGGTGTTTGTCGGCGATCCCTGCTGTTCTTTGGCTCACAGCTGCAGCCATGACTCCGATCTCTGCCTCCGTCCTCACAGGGCCTTCTCCCCTGTGTGTTCTGTGTCCATATTTTCCTCTTCTTATAAGGACACCAGTCATGGGATCAGAGCCCATCCTAATCCAGGCTGACCTCCTCTTAACTAATTACACCTGTAAAGACCCTCTGTCTGAATAAGGTCACATTCACGAGTTCCGGGTGGATGTGAATTTGGAGGGGACAGTATTCAACCCAGTTCAGCTGGGATTTGAACCAGGTCTGTGTGACTCTGGCCTTCCTGACCTTTCCAGGAGAACAGGGCCAGGTCCTCCATGGGCGGCACTGCCCTCCGGCTGACCCCATCTTTTTCCTCTATGTCAGGGTGATACACAACCAAGAGGATCCCAAGCAGCTGTCCACACTTCCCTGGAGTTGTGGCCGAATTCCCCAAGGGGCGTTTGCATGTGCCAGAACTTAGTGGGGGTGGACAGGACAGGGAGGGGAGAGTCCTTGGTGGCAGCTGTCTGGGAGGCATCCTCCCAGAATTCTGCCGCCATGTCCAGCCTCAGCCTGCTGTTCTGCAGGTCCCACGAAAACAGCTTCTTCTTCACCCATCCTTCCTCATCCCCCTCCAGCTGCTCCCCACCATCCCAGACCCGTGGTCCCCTCCCCGCAGGACCACACTCTGGAAGCTGCAGCAGAGACCTCATATCAGGAGTCAGGAGTCAGAGCTGGAGCAAGAGCCAGGGACAGGACAGTCACCCCAAGAGGTCCAAGCTTATCTGGGGAAAGCTTGAAGCTCCATCCCATGCTGTTACCTAGGAAAAGTGGAATAATGAAAACCAGGTCTTGTCCCCTGAGTAACCCACAGGAGACTCTCCTGCCCCCTAACAGGTGCCAGTAGACTGACAGCCATTGGCCACTGGAGGGGCCTATTCAATTATTGCTCTAATTATTTGTGGCGTCGTCACATTTGTCATTAGTCACTACTAGCGATGAAGAGCTGCGTGTTCTGAAGGCCGGCTGTTGGGGACTGACTGCTGGGCCTGGCCCTTACTAGCTGGGTGACAGTCAACAAATTAGTTGACTTCTCTTTGTCTATGTCCTTTTCTGTAAAATGGGCATAACAATGGCATCAACCTCATACAGTGATAGAAATTAAGCAAGTTTCGGTAGGTAGGAAACACCCAGCATAGTAACAGGTACTTGGTAGCATCCCTTACGTGTCAGCCATTATCATCAGCAGCGTCATCATTACCATCATATAATGGTCCTTATTACTGTAAACAGATCTGCAGCATGATAGGGGAATGAGGCAGAGTTTCTGGGTCACAGAGTTATCATGTTTTCCATACGGGGAATTGTTTTTGCAGAATCAGATTTGTATAGAGTAGAATACAAGGTAATCCACTAACTCTCAACACCAAGAACAGTATAACTTGATCAAGTCAACTAACCACTAGGGCCCTCGGTTTTCTCATCTGTATAATGGACTCCTCCCATCACAGATTGGGGTCTGGAAGAAAGGCCAGTGCAGCAATTGTTGCTATCTGTCATTGTCAGCCTGGGAGCCACTACACATCATGTCACTTGCTCATGCCTCTATTTCCTCATCTGTGAAATGGGACAATTCAGACACCCCCATCTCCACGAACTTGTTAGAAGAATTAGGGATAGTGAGCGTATGAAACACAATCAACGATGGTGTGTGTTATTGCTCAGGGTCCATTCACCTTCTGAGATAGAAGCTCCGGGTGATGGTCTCTGGAGAGGGGGACCCTGGGTAGCAGAGCTGAGGGGTGTAAGGGGTGACTGCCTCGCACGCCCACCCCTCCCCTCCACCCCTCTTGCCTCCTAGTCCATGTGTGCGATGGGCGTTCAGGGGCAGAGCACCAAAGGAGGAGTCATGGGCCAGGACCAGGCAGTGATGGTGAGCCCGAGGCTTGATCTCTGAAAGCCCTGAGGGACAGTTGGGGGATGGGGAGGAAGGGGCGAGTGCTCATAAATTCATTGGCAAGTAATTTATGGCCGCCAAGTGTAACACCTAATGCCTGCCAGTGTGAGAGGTTAATGGGAAGGTTAAGGGGCACAGGCTGGCTGATTTATGGGCCTGGCCAGCGGCTTTCATCCTGCCCAAGGCTCTGGCTCCAGAGGCCAAGCTGGGGGAGAGGGAAGGGAAGAGGGCAGACCAGGTTGAAAGGGTGGGTGGGGAGGGAACGTGGGAGAGAGGGAGGGTCCAAGGAGAAGCGTGATGAGAGAGAGGAGGGAACGGCATAGAAAAAAGACAGAAAAGGAGCAAGGAGCAAGGAGAGAGGGGTACTGTCATACACACCCCTGCAGGGCGGCAGTGAGGGAAATTGCTTGCTTTAAGGGTTGTCTTGTGGGTCACGTGATGGGTTTCAGAACAGTGTACATCCCTCAGCTCAGCCAGAAAAACAAAATTTAACAAATATGTTCAGTGATGTAAACTGGGGAATGGTTTAGGCTTGTGAAGAGTGAGGCAATTGACAAGTAGTTTCATCATCAACATAGTGTTACGGTCTGTGGCCAAGACCGGATCAGGAGACAAAAGGCATTGAGCCCAGCCTGCTGGCTTCGCCGCTTACTCTCTGTTATAAATCTTGGTTCCCTGGCCTGTAAGTGGCAACGGTGATGCCTACTGCCAAGGGTGCTTCTGTGCATAAAACGATCACCCGGCAGATATCCCACCGGGAGAGCTGGGTCTGAAGGAGCACCAAGAGCAGCCTTTTCAAGTTAACACCAAAAAGAGCAGCGAGTAGCCAGCATAGGCATCAGTCACCCCCTGGCACTTTGTAGTGAGTGACCACAGGGCAGCTGGACAGGCACCCGGACCAGCCTCCTAAGAGACTTAAACTGACTGTCAGATTCAACAAGATTAAATACAATGAAATTAAGGCTTAGAGGATTTTGAGACAACCCTATAGGTATCCTGCTTTCTGAACACCAGACCCAGAACTCCTTGAGGGCCCAGGGCAGGGTCAGAACTGGCAGTCACAGGAAGAAACCCAGACCCAACCCCAAAGCCCCCACCTCAGAGCTCAGAGAGCATTGTCCCATCCAGCCGACCATGCAGTCCTCCAGCCCCTAGGTGGCGCCACTGTGAAGAAGCTGGGCTGACAAAGGCCAGGTGACTTGCCCAAGATTGCAGTCTGTGGATGTGAGCAGAGCTGGGAGTGGAACCCGTTTCTTGGCTCCAAGTTCAAGACTTAATCCTGTGCCCAGAGCCTTGGCTGTAGAGCTGCTCATGGGTTGTCATCATTTCCCAGAGGCTCCATCATCACTTGCTCCTAGTTGGCGTGGGTGGGAGGCAGAGGAAAGGGACGTGGGTGGGAGGCAGGGACAAGGATGGCCTCGCTGGATGCACCCCACCACCTCAAGGGTATCCCCACTACCACCAGAGGACTAGCATCCCCTTGCCTGTGTCCTTCCCTCTCTGCTCTCTGCCCTTCTCTCAGCTGAATCCCTCTCGAGGCATTTTTGTGTTTTCTGCCCTTCCGAGCCCAACCACCACCCCCCACATCCTGTTCTATCCCCCACAAATGCCAGTCCCCCAAAAGTGGAGGTGCTCCTCCTAATTCAGTCCCCCCTCCTCCCCCACCAGTCATCTGACCCCACTCTTAGTGGGGGCTTTGTTCACAGTTTGGGACCAGACAGTGGGGATGAACAGGCTGTTGGTACACCCACCACACACACACACATATGCACACATGCCTGCTGCTAGAGCAAACTCTCACACATGTGAACACACATGTGCAGACCTGTGCACACATAGAGAGAACCACACAGACACATTAACCCTCAAAAGCTAGGCTGGTTTGTATGCTGTCAAAACACAGAGGCTCAGTCCAAGAAACATCAGCCGCATCCAGAAGTAACTTGAAATTCCATTAAAATGTTTACCGCAGAAAAGGGAGATTTTATTCATAAGATAATAACATGGAAAAATGCCTTAAAGATTCACACTCTCTCCTCTGCTCCCCTAGCTCTAGACCTGACAGTTTCCCTCCAAGACTCCCTTCTCTCTGACTCCAGATCCTCAAAACCTCATTCTTTCAACCACAGCCTACACCTTCACCCTTTCTGTACTTTTTCCTACTTCCTCTGTCTTGGCAGCCTTTCCCATATAAATTTGGCCAGTTTTTCTAGCTTCTCTGCCCCTTGTCTTCCCTCTACAATTACTCTGATCCACAGCGGGGTAGGGTGGAGTCAGGTCTTAATATTTTACACACATAGACACACACATACACACACACACATACACACACACATGCACACACACAAATGATCTTGTGAGTTTCCTTGAAGAGGGTCCATCACCTTTGCCAATTCCCAGTTCTCAAGGCAACCCCACTATGTATTCGGTCAGGGTCCTCATACCTTCTTTTTGCCCATTGGTTTCCAGGCTGCAATACTGAGTTGGGGGAGGAGAACTGGCATCCCAAACCCGGCACTGTATCTGCTTTGCCCCTTCCTGAAGGTGTGAGGCCAGAGGGGGTCACTCAGCTTCCCTGGGAGGCCATGTGCCTGAGAGGTGAGACGTGCACAGCCCTTCCAGCCAGATCCGGACTTGAATACCAGCTCAGCCACTTGCTCACTGTGTGTCTTTAGGCAAGTGCTCAACCTCTCTGAGCTTTGATTTCTTCATTAGAAAATAGCATATAATGATAACAACCTGTCTGGTTTCTGTGAAAACTGAAAAAAATAAGATATTATAGGATCATGAATACATATATTTGGGAGGTGTTTCTTAAAACACGAAGGCGACAAGTTTCCATTTCTGACAAGGCCTTTTGTTTCCAACAGGGTACACACCTCAAAGGAAACCAGGTGGGTGGGGTGAAGTGGTGTGGGGTAGAACAGCACAGATTTCAGTTGAACTTTTCAGGGTTGGAATCCCAGCTCTGCCCTGCAAGACTGTGTGCCCTTGGTCAAAGCTCCTAACTTCTCTGCCTCAGCTGTCTTCTTTGTAAAATGGGGATAATCGTAGTCCCCTCCTATAAGATTGCTCTGAAGATTATCCATTCATTGAGACAAAAAATAGAGTATTTTCCAGACATCTATTCTGGGCCAAGCACTTCCCCAGGCCCTGGAGTATGAACAAACAGACAAGGTTGCCGGCATTATAATGGGGGAGACAAGTAAACGAATAAATGAACCAGATCATTACAGCTAGCGATAACTGCTCTGGAGAATTAAAGCAAGGTAAGGGACAGTGAGTCCCTGGAGAAGAAGCTAACTTTGGGGTGGAGGGTATAGCTCAGTGCTAGAGTGTATGTTTAGCACGCACAAGGTCCTTGGTTTAATCGCCAGTACCTCCATTAAAAAAAAATTCCAGTTAATAACTTTGATTGGGTGGTCCAGGAGAGGGAATCCATGGACTAAGTCAAGAATCAGATCTGACTCATAATTGATGCTCAATATATTGTACTGTCAATTATTACTACTATCAGGCAGATACACAGCTTGATTGGAAAGTTGACAGGAATGGAGCAGCAGGGAAAGATGTCTGCGGGATGGCCCAGCTAGGGCAACGCTTACTCCAGCTACCATGATGTTTCTGGAAGCCCCTTCACCGCCTCCCTCTCCTGCCCCATCAGGCTTTCATTTCCTCAGGCAGAGGCTGAGCGCCAGGGCCCTGCTGCCAATCTGGACGGCACATCAGAGACCAACACAATTTGCCACGGGTTTCATGGGGTGTAAAGTGATCAGCACCCACTAAAGCTAGAGAGTTTGTGGGGTGAGGGCTGGGATCCTGCTGAAAGGCTCAGAAATACTTCGGAAAGAGCCAAGATCAGCCGTGATCCCTGGCTTTGCCTTGGAACTGTTTATCTCAGCTTTAAAATGCCATGGGCCAGGCTGAGGGGTTGTGAACGGGAAAAATGCATATGGTCCTCACAGAGCCAGAGTGAATGAGGTGATCTCCCTGAGAGCTCCCCATACTCCCCAGTATGAGCAATGCAGCTTCCTGCCAGTCCACCCATCCACAGCAGCTAGTAGGCACTGTCTGTGTGTGAGCCGAGAAGAGGTACCCAGAGCATCAGGTACAATACCTGCTTGTCATCTACTTGGGGAAAGGGAGGAAAGGAAAAACATTTATCAAGTGCCTGCTATGTACCAGGCCTTTCTATCATTTCCTTCAATCCTCAGAGCAATGCACCATGGCCAGCATTATCATCCTCCTTTATCAAATAAGAAAACAGAGGCCCAGAGAGGTTAAGCAATCTACCCAAAGTCAACCAGCGAATAAATGGCAGAGGCAGGATTCAAACCCTTGATGGACAAACAGTTTTCTTCCATAGAGAAGGCAAAATAAAGTATCTTGAAAGACTCTGTTCCTCCCTTCTGAGGAAGGGTTTGAGGTGGAGATAGGGAAAGGAAGGGGACCCCAGTCCAGCCAGCAGACCACGCCAAGAGGTCAGGGAGTGACAGATGTACAGCCAGGTCCTCTCTCAACCTGGACAGTGAGAATAAGCTCTTTCTGTGAACTTTCTCAAGTGGTCCTTTCTCCCCCACCACCCAGGACCCAACGACTAAAGTTATTCCCAGTTTACAGACAAGAGAACTGAGATCTTGTTCCATTAAGGGACATAGCACAGACCATCTGACTCCAGGGTCTGACCACCTACGTGACTCATAATCACTGAAATGTACACGTGTTAGGTGCTACCCTCCATGGCCCAGGCACTCTGCATTTTACAAGCCTTTTTTTCCATTCATTATCTCCACCAACAATTTGTGCAAGCCTCAGGAATAGAACAACCCCAGAGCCCAGGCTTTGACCAGTGGCCCCGTGGGAAGACAAGCAGGTGGGCTGTGAGGTCCTAGGAAGGAGAGGCTGGTGGTAGGAGTAATGGGGGAGGCCCCACAGCCCAGTCACAGGGGAGGTAAGTCTTAATCAGCTGTCAGGTAACAGGACCCTTAGCCTCATCCTTCCGGAAGCAGTCCCCACACTTCTGACAGTTCAGACCAGCATCCCACCTTTTGTTTCTACCTGGAGGCAAAGGAATGGACTAGAAGGCTCTCTTCTGAATTGGGTGAGAGATAAGTGGAATACAGCACCTTGGAAGGAAAGGGGGTTATGACCTGATTTCCACATGATTTCGATCTATTCAAATTCTTGTTCTCAGGGAGGAAACAGTTAACCATTCCCCAAATAGCTGCCTTCAGGATAACTCAGAGGTAGTGAAACAGAATTCCCCAACCAGTTCATTCATTTATTCACTATTCTTTCGCCCAAGCTCATTCCGGCCAAAGATTCCATTGCAGGTGATAAGTGGGTGAAATCAATATTCTTCACAGGGGCGGCCCATAACCCTGGGGGAGAAAGGATGCGGGAAAAATTCCACAAGATGAGGCATCTGTGCTTCCAAAGCTGCTGTGGGAGAAGAGAAGAGGGCACCTCAGGCTGAGCACATGGCATGGGCAGAGGAGACATTCCAGAAATCCTCTTGGGGCCCACATGGGCAGGGCCCAGCCAGGGCCGCACCCCAGCTATTTCCTAGAGCTGAGGCCACTGACACTTCCTGATAAGGTGTCATGATTTCCCTCCTTCCTTTCCACGTGTTGGCTCCCCAGTTTGTGGGGACTTTATTAAAAACACACAGTTAATGGCTAGGAAAGAGGAGGCTTTGCTTTTCTTTTTTTTTTTTTTTTTTTTTTTTTTTTTTGGCCTTCACCCTCCACACCCTGAGCCCCAGCTCCAACTGGAATGTAGCCGTCAAAATAAACATTAAATGCAAAATGCCAGAGCTGAGTTATTACTTGCGAGGGTGCTGGGAGCAAAATTTATAGCAACATTACAGTGTTTTGGTAGAAATCTCTTAATGCACCAAAATGGGAAGGTGTGTGTGTTTTTTATTAAAATGTTACACTCTATAAATCCAACCCACAGGAAGGACACAGGTGGCGACCCAGGGACTCAGCTGAGGAAGCTGTCACCTCTATCTTTGGAGCCATCCTGTTCCCTAGCTCTGGGAATCACCTCTCCCCAGCCCTGACCCCTCACCTCCTCCTCCACACCTTCTCCTTCCCTGGAAAAGAGCTTCCTCTTCCCTTGCCACCCCAGGAGGAGAAGCCACCAGGCGGTGTGAAGACCTTGGCGAGACTTCCCTCAGGGTCTGACTAAAAGTTACAGTTTTTCTTAAAAGGTCTCTCTGAGCAGTAGGGCTCTTACAGGGCCTTTATGAAGTTTGTCTGAGAGGGTGAAATTTCCTGTGGGTCCATTTTCACAAATGTCAATTCTGGCTAAGGCTGCATTTTTCAAGGGCTTCTTTGTAAAAAGGCAAGCAGTTTCTGTCTCTAGCCTTTTGTTCTGGAATATCGTTCCTCAAGAAGGTAGATGGTATGACAGGGTGGGGTGAGGGGGATGGGCAGAATGGTGGGTTTATTTCCTCCTTTTAACCATATGTGGTCATGTCCTTCCTTAAAGAGAACCCTGGAAACAGAAGTGATCTCCTTTCTCTCCAACTTTCTGATATGATATCATCAAAGGATGCTTTCCGATGTTAAATCAGAGATTTCTGATTTGACAGGAGCTTGGGAACCCTTGAAGTTGTATATGAAATCAGATGGATGCACCTGACTTGGGTTCAATGGTAGCCCCCAAAAGGTATCTCCAGGTCCCTAGCCCCAGTACCTGTGATTGTGAACTTATCTGCAGAAAGGATATTTAATTAAGTGAAAGACCTCAAGAAGAAGAACTCTCCAAGGAGAGTCTCTAATTTCGATGACGAGTGTCCTTATAAGAGACAGAAGAGAAGAAGGCACAGAAAGTTCATGAAAATGAAGGGGGAGATGGGAGAAGTGAAGCCACAGGGAAAACCTGGAGCCACCGGAATAAGCAATGCCAGAAATACATTCCCTGGAACCCGGCCCCTCTGGCACCTTGATTTCGGACTTCTGGCCTCCAGAGCGGTGAGAGAATAAATGTCTGTTCTTGTAAACCACCAAGTTTGTGCTTATTTGTTACAACAGCCCTCGGAAACTAATATAGCCTCTATCTGCATCTTTCCAGGAAGAGGATCCTCAGTTTTTTATCAGTTATCAAAGAAGTGGCTCCCCTAAAATGATTAGAACCCACTGATGTAAAATGTTTGAAAGAAATTACATATAATGTTGTCAATCTTGCAGGATGAGAATTGTATCTGTAGTTTTTGGATGGGCAGGGCCATCAAAGACCCTCTGCCTGGACGGGGTTCTCCAGTTCTCTGTCCCATAATCCCCACCCCCACCCTACACTCACACACACACTGATTCCTCGGGTTCTAAATAAGCCCCCTGCTCCCACCTCCTTGGCTCCCTGGTCCTCTGAGATCAACTTTGTAAATCATTTGAGAAACTGAGCTCTTTTTAAAGGCATTGAAAAGATGAGCTGAAAGGTCATGAAGTCCTGGTGCCTAGCTCGTCTTCCTGCACGCAACTCAGTAATGAAGACAGCGCTGAAAAAGAAAAAAAAAAAGTCCTGCTGGGGTGAGGGAAATGTTTTGGAACCAGACAAACGTGGTGGTTGTACAGCACTGCGAATGTACTAAAAGCCACGGAATAGTTCACTTTAAAATGGTTTATTTTATGTGGATTTCACCTTTAAAAAAAAAAGAAAATCGGCATCAATCGCTAGGTGCAAAAATCAGCAAAGTTCATTTTGCCCCCTGCCTTCAATCCCAAGAAATTGAAACTGAGTTAGCTTGGCGAGGGTAAGGGAGAGACCACCGAGAATATTTTTTAAAGGAACCGAATCCTAAAAGGACTCGATTGGCCATCAAAGGGTGAGTCACGTGACCCGGACCCCCGGCGGCTTGAGAAACTCCGGAAACCTGGCGATGGCTAATCCGAACCGGACTGGACACGGGGTCAGTGTGGCCGCAAGAACTGCATGTTCACCGAGCTCCCCCAAGTCTGCAACTGTCCCTACAAGGAGTAAGAACTAGAATTAAGGGAGCGCCTACCGATGTGATTTCTAATCCTCACATCTTTCCTAGGAGATCGTAATATCAATGCCATTTTGGAAATAAAGACCCTCAGGCACAGAGAGCTGAATGACCTGCCCAAACGCGTACAGCCGCAGATCGGGATTAGCGCCCAGCTCTGCCTGGCTCTAGGCCCGCCGGTTTTCAACTACCCCTGAAAAACTCCACTATGACCTGGAAACGAATTCGATTTAAAGAAAACAGCTAGGAGTTTCTGCGCTCCTGAGGACGGCAGAGGAGCTGGGGGGAACAGGCTGGGAGGAAAAGCTGGGTGTCCAAGGCCCCACGCGCGTGACTGCGCAGATGCGGCGAGAACGCAGCGACCCGGCTGTCCAGCCAAAGTTCGTTCCACCGCCAGTTCCGGAGGGGTTGCATTTCCCTGGGTGTTTCGGGAGGGCGGCTCGTCCTTGGCCTGGCTCTGCCTCCTTCAGTCTCCCAGCCCCCGGGTGAGGACCGTAGGAGTTGCGTTGAGTTGCGCGGATCAGAAGTGCGCGGGGCCCTGAACCGGCACCCAATAAGCGCAGCGAAGGCTCCACCTCCCTAGGATATCCGCAGGGGGATCCTGGGGCCTCGTCCCTGTCCCATGGTGGCAGCGCAAGCCTGGAGAAAGAGTATAGATGTGATTGTTTCTTTTATCTCATCGGCTGCCTTTTTGGTATTCCAAGTCAATTCGATCCTGTCCGGGGCGACCCGCGAGCGAGCGCGCGCCGTAGGTTCCCCGAAGGTCGGGGGTTGGGGAACCACGCGGCTGCACTGCGTTTCTGCCCTTAGCTCGGCAGTAAAGGCCCCTCTCCACCCTTACTCCTCAGCTCAGCTCAGCGAGGAGTTCGCTGAGGCCAGCTGTGCACCTACAGGTCCCAAGGAGAGAAGGGCCCCAGGTAGGGTGGGGGAGAGAGGGTAGAGGTTAGGCCGCTGGCATCCTCAGATGGAGGGCTTTGGGAAGATTGGGAGAGAGCTAGGGAAAGCAGGAGGCAAAAGAAATATAATCACCACCATTTACTAAGCACCTACTATGTGCCAGGCACTGAGCCAAGCACCCTTTGTAGCTATCCCTCCTTCTGGCTCGGGTATCTTGGGTTACTCAAATACTTCTCTCTCGCATTCCCTTCTCCCTGCCCTCTTCCCAACTCTCCCACCTCTCAGCCCTCCTCCCTGCCAATCACAAGCCTCAGGATTATGGGGATCAGAAAGTGTGCTCCGGCTGCCTCCTACGACAGGTGTTGGGGCAGGGACCCCTCCCCGCAGAGGCAGGCGGCAGTATGGGCAGAGGGAGGAGGTACAGGCAGGGGATGCAGATGCCAGACCCCCGCCTGGTCCATGAGGCCCCCAGCGCGCTGTGGACCCTGGGACAGATACCAGGCCTGAGAACCCGAGCTGGAGGGTCATCCTGACCTCTTGCTCACAGTGTGATTTGGGCAACGGGCATTGCCTCTCTGGGTTTCCAGTTCCCTGCCTGTAAAACGGGAACATAAACCCTACTCCACGGGACAGTGGTGAGTTTACAGAGAATCCACGGATGTGAAGGTGTTGCTGCAGAAAGTACTGAGATGGAGCAAAGCTGGAGCTGGAGAGCAGCGGCCACCCTCCTCCTCTATAACTTCCCCATCTCTCTCTCTCTCTCTCTCTCTCTCTCTCTCTCTCACACACACACACACACACACACACTCCACCTCCCACCTCGCCTGCACCAACTATCAGGAAGGGCTGAACTGTGGGACCTGGGAATTCCTTCGACCTTTTCACTCCCAGTGCTTTGAAAGGACCCTAACCAAGGAGGAGCTGTGGTCAGGAGGATGCAAATGATCCATTTTTGCGATGGTAGAAGGGCAGGAACACCAGCTCGTCATTTCTGTTTCTTTAAGTCTAGACTAAGATGTTTAAAATAGCAGAGTATTCCATACAGAAAGGAGATAATTATTGTGGATTCTAGAAAAATACTTTAAGTGAGCATGATCTCATTTAACCCTTGCAGCTATTCTATGAAGTAGGTACTATTTTTATTCCCAAGTTACAGGACAGGAAACTGAGGCCCATGAAAGAAGTCACTTAGCCCACGTTACACAGCCAAAAAGTAGGATTGAAACTTGAAACTAAAGCTGGGCTCTTGTCCACTAATGGAATTGCTATGGGGCATTTTGCTGCCTCCTCTCTCCCCACCCCTTTTCCAGCCCCTCATTGCCATAGACAGGCTTCTAAGCCCAGCTCTGCCCTATAATTCCCTTTTCTCCTCTCCCACAACCCCGAGAGTCTTTCTCCTCTAAAGTTTCATTTGTCCACTTGTCTCCTCGCCCAGCCCCAAGAGTTTTAGGGCAGCCAGTGGCAGCTGTGTTGACTCCAGTTCCAGCGCCCACCCTGCACCACCTCAATGGTAGTGTTCTCGAAGATGATGGAAGGGGGCTTCTGGATTATCTCTAGAGCAGAGCTGGGAGTTTAACCGTCTGGAGGTCAAAGACTCCTATGAGACCTTTGAAATTTTTTAACCCTCTCCCCAGAAAGAGGTACATGCAGTTGCATCGTGAGGGAGTCCTCAGATCCCTCTGGCCACTGACATTCCTTTCCCTCCATCACTGAAGCTTTCATCTCCAGGAAATGGATGGAAAGTTTCTATATGCTTCCTTAGAACTAAGGCTAAGCAAGGACAGATCCTCTCCTCCAGGCAAGCATCCCAAGAAACAGACCTCATTTCTGCCCACTAGGTGCCTCAGGATTCCTGTATATGTGAGGTGGTGTGTTTTGGCCTCTATCTTCCCACAGTCAATCTTTTTGAAATCCTAGAGGACCGGCTTCCAGGAGAGAAGGGACAGGGAAGAAGACAAGATGGGACAGGGGGCTTCAGTCCAAACACCTGGCTGGGGTTTTGGTTAATGATGTTCGGGAATTATCCGCGGATTTAAACTATCTATATCCTCTTGGGCTGTAACTGATACACAAGAGGCGCACAGGCTCGGACCCTAGAAGAGGACTTCCGGTTCCAACAACTTCCTCTGCGGATCAAGGGTTTAAGGCGGTTCCCCGGGCTGGGTGGAGGCCTCGCCTTTCGAGCCAAGCTGGGTTTTCCAGGGGGCTAACCAGACCCCAGTTTCACCTGCTCTGGCCCTCTGAGTCCTCTCTCCCAGCCCTGAGCTCTTTGCCTTGCCCTTAGGTGTAAGTGGGGAGCAGGGAACCAGGCTCTGTCTCGAGCCTAGACCGCGCCTTCAGACGGGAACCCCAGCCTTGCGCAGAAAGGCACCGGGGCTCCGGAGCCCAGAGATCCGGGAGGCAGATCGCTGAAGAGCATCATGGGGCGGTGGCAGGAGTGTGCGTTCTGGCAGGCGCGGGCAGCGGGGTTGGTCATTTAAAAATCCTTCGTCTCTCCCGCTTTGTACATTGATGCTCAAGATCGAACAGTGTATGAGCGACTAGAACTCTCTAGAACGCCTCACTTACCCGCATCTCCGGGAGTTTCCGCTTTTCACATATGAATAAAGATATGCTCCTGAATGCAGGCTTTCTTTTGACCCCCTCACTTCCTGGCCTTATAAAGCATAGAATTGGGGGGGGTGACCTCTAAGGCCTCTCCCCGCGCTTAATTCCCGAGCATGCTCAGCCGGAGTCTACTGGGGCTGGGCTTCCTGAGTGCTACGCACCTAAACTCAGGGTACAGGTCCCAGTGAGAGGTGGGGACCGCGGGCGAAGCGGAAGGGAGGGCGATTAGGCGATCCGGGACGTGCTGGCCCCCGGTGAGATACTCCCTCAGCTCACAGAGCCTAAGCGACCAGTGCTCCTTCCTCAGGGTAGCCGGGTGCACTTCGGTGAGACCTGCGGGGTCCTGAGCAATGAACGCGCCCTGATCTCTGAGCCCTCAGAGGCAGTGCCTCGCTCCCCGCCTCCATCCCACAGGGGTGCGGCAGGCCCACGGGCAGCACAGGTGCCGGAGCTGAGCAGGGGAAGGTGCTTGGGTGTTCTCATTCCGGAGAGATCCGGGTAGAGTCTGGAAGGGTGGATGCCGGTGGCGAGCGCTGGTGCGGACCTCACAGCCATAGCTTCGTCACCTGCCCAGAGGAGGGCACGATGGGTCAGCTTGTGCGGCCGGGGCACTGGAGAAGTGGGAGCTTCTCTAAGCGCCCTGCCGGCCAAGAGGAATCGGGAATCTTTCTACCCGCAGGTCCCGGGAGATCTTTGGGAAAGCTCCGTGATTAGGAGCGTGGGTTCTGAGGTCAGATCACCTGAGTTAGAATCCCAGGCCCTCTGCTTTGCTGTGTGACCATAAGCAATTGCTTCACTTCTCTGTGCTTCGATTTTTTTTAAGTCATTGTAAAATGAGGATAATAGTACCACCATAGAGCCATTGTGAGGACTGCAAAGATCTAGTGTGCAGGAGCTGACTTGTAACCATTGTCGAAAACGTGATTGCTAATTTGTGTTGTGTCAAGAGTGTGAGGTTTGTGTACTGAGTTTCTACTCAAGGTTTATAAGATCTCTGGCTTTCCAGCATCATATCTTGACTCTTCCTGCCCTCTCTACAGGTGTCCAAAATGTTCTTTCAGCAGTCCCAAACTTCTGAACAGTTTCTGTTGCCACCTGGCATTTACAGAGTGGCAAGCCAAGTAGTGTACACCACTCACTGAGGGGGATAAAGTCCCCGTTTTATTCACACTGGTAGTCAAGACTTGGGGCAGTCAGGGGAGATCTCAGAGCATATAAGCTGGTGGGCTGCCTCTCCCCAGCTCCACTGTTTGTACAAAGCAATGAAGGATGGGGTGGAGGAGCTCAGATCTAGGAGGGTGGCTCCGGATCTGTCCTTCCCTTTGAAAGAAAGGAGTATCTGCTGTTCCCTCCCCACCACCCCCCATCAAGGACCTTCTAACCAACTCAATCCCACACTCCTGACCTCGGGAGCTCCAGCCCTGAGCCACAGGGACTGGCCAGTTACTCTCCAAACCTGGGGCAATGCTCCTCCAATATTCATTCAACTTATTGGTTCACTCACTCATTTCGTCATTCACTCAGTAGATATTTACCAAGTGGTGCTATGTGCCAAGCACTGGATTTCCTACTGGGGAGAGAGTAACCATGGACTTGCATTCTAGTAGGAAAACAGACAATAAAACTAACACGGCAGAAACTGTCAGGTCAGGTAGAGGCTATGGAGGAAATAAACAGGCAGATGTTACAAAGCAGTAGCTAGGGTGGTGAAGGAAGGCCTCCCAGAGGAGGTGACACTTAGCCTTGACATAGAAAGACTTTTTGTCACCACTTCCCCTTCCCAGGCTGTGTATGAAGCCCACAGAAGTGGGGGAACTGCTTCCAGGAGGGCTGAGCGAGACAAGATGAAAGGGAGAGAGAAGAGGGCAGCCAGGGGTGTGCCTGCCAGGCTGTGAGGGTACAGGACTTGAAGCAGAGGGGCCACTGCCCCTACCATTCCTGGTACAGTGAAGTGATCGGAAGTGCAGAGGTTTCACCAGGCAGGTCAAAGGTGGAGAGACAGTGAGCCAGGGGGAGCCTCGGTTAAGAGAGAAGTAATGCACCAGGAGAGCAAAGGCTGAGACCAGGCTGAGCTTCAGGATCCTCAGTGTAGCTTCTGGCTGGAAGGGTGCCCTGCACCTTTGTGGAGGAACTGGGTGGGAGTGGCTGTGCTATCAGCTATGGAGGAGGGAGGGATGGATGGATGGGCCCATGGACCAGCAAATCATGGAACACACGCAGAAATAACCAGCTGTACTTAGCATTCTCCAGGGAAAGACGCGTTTGAAGGGACTTAGGAGAGAGGGTCTGTGGTGGTTTTCTTGAGGAAATAATTGGCCCAGAATGTTCTCATGTGGTCACAGGCAAATCCACACACACTGCCTCACTTGCAGGCACACTCTCACTTTCTGAGTTCCTCTCTAAGGTACAACATAGGAAGGTAAAAGGCCCTCCCACAGGTTCCAAGGACCAGGACCTCAGCTCACCAGGAGGGATTCTGGCTGAGGACGCCAAATGCTGTCAAGGGCTCTGGGTTTGAAATTTCCAAGGGAGTGGCCAGGAAAAGGTTGAATAATGAGGCAGTAATTAAGCAGGTAATAAAAGTGTGGGGTGGGTAGGAGGCTAGAGACAGCACTCAAAGAAAGCTTTCCAGAATGCAGTGGCGTTGTTTTTTTGTTTTTGTTTTTGTTTTTGCATTGAGAGTGTGGAGCAGTGCAGACGTTTCTGGAGAATATTGTAATTGCCATCCTACCTGTCTTAAGAGTTGTTCCTCCCTCTCCCTCCATGTATTTCACTTCTTTAGTTTTCCCTTTGTGTCTAGATCTGGAATTGGAGGGTTGGGGGTGAAGGGGAGGGCTTGCTGACACCATCTGGATGCTAGCAGGCAGATTCAGGGACCAGAGTAGCCTGCTTCCTTAGAACTCCTTAGCAAAAATGCACCTCTAAGACCCCAGACCACGCTGCATTTTCATTCATTCATTCATTCATTCATTCATTCATTCAGTGCACATTTTACGAGCACCTAGGATGTGCCAAGCCCTGCAGTGAACAAGGCAGGTCTGGCCCCTACTCTGAGAGAACTCACTGTTCTTCTGCAGCCCAGGAGAGGCTGCCTCACTCTTAATTTTGTCGCTTGATTCATGAAGAGCAACTGGTTGTCTTCAGCTAGAGGAAACCAAAGACACTGGGAACTGCCTCGCTGAGTAGTGGAAGGAACCCAGGCTTTAATATTTTATTCCATAAATATTTGTGAAGCCTCCCACAGAGGCTGCCCTCCTGCAACCTTGGAATAGTGAGGTGGAAATGAACACTGAACTGGCAACCAGATGACCATGAAATCCAGGATGGAGATGTGGCAAATAGGAGCATTAATCCAGACTTGAAGAGATGGAAGGCTTTCTGGAGGAAGAGGCTCTACGCTGAACCTCAAATTATTAGCCAGACAAAAGTGCAGGGATGAAATTAGGGAATTCCAGAACTTGGCAGATTCTAAGAACTGAAATAAACTTGGGCTTCAGGAGCATTTGGGGTGATAGCAGGCTCACTCACTTTTGGCTATCAGAGGTAGGAAAATTATTTGGTTTCTTTGAGTTTCAGTCTACCCATCTGGAAAATAGGTATGGCAAGGTCAATGTCACCGGATTGTTGGAGTGGCCAGGGGGATGACCTGTGGATGGCTTCTGGCACAACAGGTACTCAGTAAATATAAAATTCTCATGTGGCTTAGGTCTGTGGGCCAGAGAGGTGCGGGTCCAATGGGCAGCGGGGGAGGGGTTCAGGCTTATGCACCCCTGGCCGCGGTTTGCAGAATATCTTTATTAACGAGCACTTCAAGGTAAGCCGCGATGGAAACCAGATGTGGGATCGCACAGTTGGCGGCAGAGCAAGGAGCAGAGATACCAAGTGAATGGGGTGGGGGTGAGGATTAGCTGGGATGAGATTGAGGGTAGATACATGACTCCCCCCACCCCCAGATATTTTTCTTAGGGAGACCTTTTAGGTGCAGAAGATTGACTTCTGACCCACATTCCCGGGTTCAGGGCACTCAACCCCTTGCTCATTTCACTCTGCCCCTTCACCTTTCACCCCACTCCCAGCCTCCCTTAGGTATGTTCTCCATCCACGGATTTTTCCCTGCAGTTTATCGAGGGCTGTGCCTACTGGTCTCCTTCAAACTGAGTTATTTCGTAGTCAGAGATCTATTTCCTCTATTCTTCGCATTTTCGTTCTTGGCAACGCCATCCCAGATAGGCGGAGAGACTAGTCTCAGCGTGAGTTTCAAGGCGGGCACTGCTACTTCCCAGCCATGTGACCTCAGCCAGGTGACTGCACCTCTCTGAGCCTCGGTTTGCTCATCAGAAAATTGGGGACCTTGATTTCCAACACTCACGGTTGTTGTGCGGTGCAATTGATGATTAGCCTGTGGAAGGGACTCGACACGCCATAAATGTGCTTTTCCCTTGCTGTGGAGAGTCCCAGGACCTTGAGGCACATGTTGGTGAGGGAAACCACAGCCTGTCAAATCCAAGCCATTTGTTTTACAATCGGGGGACAGTGAGGGCTATAGATTAGAGATTGCCTCACTACCACAGGTGACACCCCCATGATGGGGCACAGACAGTGGGTCTCCCAACTCCTCCCCCCAACGGTGTCAGCCAGAAAATCCCCTCAGCTGGGCACATACCTACGTGAGGCAAACGCGGATCCTTTCCGGGAGGAGGGGAGGTGGACAGCGCTCTAAAGCTTAGAAAACTGGCCCAGCCTGCGATTTCTCTAGATTTTGAGTGAAAACAGCCCCCTCCACACCCTACCCAGTGCCCTTACAGGGGAGAGAAATGGTTAACAAGACGTGAAAGTGGCCATGCACAGGATGACTGCCTCGTGTGTGTTAATTTCATGGAAGAACGGAGAACAGGGGAAAGACGTTGGAAGCAGACGAAAAAGGCACCAGTGGGAAGGCCCGCAGCTGTGCTGCCGAATTCGCACGGAAGTGTCCAAATGACTTGCCTGCACTAGGAGGCTAGCTGCCCACCTGACTATGAATGTAAAAATCTGTTAGGTCTTTTGGGGTTTGTTTTTTGTATTTTTTAATCTGTCACTAAAATTTTGCGTGCCCCCCTCCCCTAGGCCAAAAGTTGGACCACCAATTCTCCGCCTAGCCTGGGGAGCGGAGTCCTGGGAGTCCAGACACCTCCCTAGCCCCGCCTAGAATCGAAAAGGCCTTCGGGCTCCTCCGGGTTGAATCCCCTGCCAGCGGTGAGGGAGTTAGCGGCATCTCCTTAAGAGAGGAAAGGGAGGAACAGCGGCGGGTGGAAGGAGAGAGTAGGGAGAGAGGAGGAGAGGGAGAAGGAGGGAAGAAAAAGAGAGAATCGGGTCGGGGGGGATCAGTCTCCTTCCCACCCCTTCAAAAACCTTAAGAGGGTTTGGGGGATCTGGTCAACTTTCCGAAACATCTGAATCTTTTTACAGTCGTCGGTTCTTTTCCTGGGCCAGCTGTGGGGAGGGAGAAGAGAGGCGTGGGGGGGGGGTGAAAAGAGAAGGAGAGAGAGAGAGAGAGAGAGAGAGCGCGCGCGAGAACGAGCAGGCCGACGCGGAGCGCACAGCCACTCCGCCTCCTCGCCTCTTCAACCTCCCGGCCAAGGCGCGCGGTGGCGTCCTCGCGCTCTCGCTCGCGCCCCCGCCCGTCGCCCGCGCAAGCCAGGCATGAACGCTGAGACTTGCGTCTCTTACTGCGAGTCGCCGGCTGCTGCCATGGACGCCTACTACAGCCCGGTGTCGCAGAGCCGGGAGGGCTCGTCGCCTTTTAGGGCATACCCCGGCGGCGATAAGTTCAGCGCAACTTTTCTGTCGGCCGCCGCCAAAGGGCAGGGATTCGGAGACGCCAAGAACCGGGCCCGCTACGGCGCGGGACAACAGGACCTGGCGGCACCCCTGGAGAGTGGCGCCGGGGCGCGGGGCTCCTTTAACAAGTTCCAACCTCAGCCCCAGCCCCAGCCGCCAGCCCCGCAGCCTCCGCAGCCCCAGCCCCCGCCACAGCCCCAGCCGCCCGCGCAGCAACCGCATCTCTACTTGCAACGAGGCGCCTGCAAAACGCCCCCGGACGGCAGCCTCAAACTCCAGGAAGGCGGCGGCGGCCACAACGCGGCCTTGCAGGTCCCCTGCTACGGTGAGTGCACGTGCGGATCCCTCGGGGCTAGGGACCCCCGAAACCCGTTCGGCCTGCGGGAGAGAGGAGTCTGGGCTAGGGAGGCTCGGGGCCGAGCAGTGTGTGACTTTCGGTCGGAAAATGGGGATCGACTATTCCGAGGGGACCAGGGGATCCGTCCTGTCCCCTGCAAATACCCTCTGCCAAGGGCGCGGAGCGTTCGGCTATTAAACTCAACCTGGAATCAGTTTCTCCCCCTCTTCAAAGTTTCCCCAAACCGCTTGCTTGCGCTGCCCGCGGGGCCGGCTTTGAAGGGTATGCTTCGCACGGGCTCTAGGAGTGCGGCGGCGAGAAAGTCGCGGCGCAGCGCTCGGGCGCCTAGATCTGGGGCTGCCGAGGCCTCGCTCCTCGCCGGCTGCGGCGCTCCTTGGGCAGCACCGCAGGTGGGAGCATCGCAGGTGCGGGGCCCGGCCGCGAGCCTGGAGCGCTGTTGGCGTCGGAGCGCGCCGGGTATGCGGTGAAACCGGGGAGCCAGAGCGTGCGAGTCCACAGACGCCTGGGGCTGCGGAAGACCCGAGTTGGGGTGGTTTTTCACAGAGTTCCCGAGCGTTTCTCCTTTGGCGATCCTGAGAGGTGGCCGGCCTCTGAACAATGATTTAGGACCCACCCGCAGAGAAACAGGAAGACACAGAGTCCCAGGAGGGGCAGTGCTGGGCAAGAGGGAAGGTTCTGGGTCCTGATTTGGGCCCACAGGGAACCCGAGGCCTAAATGACCTCCAGGCCCCCTTGAACACGGTGCAGGACGCAGGCCTGGGACCCTAGAGCACAGCGACTATGGAGGAGGAGAGAGCCTCTCAAGGGCGGCCTGAGGCCAGAGTAGCTCCGGAGCCTAGGCCTCCTCTCCGCAGAATCGGGACTGGTGAGCCACAAGCTGGCAGGGTGAGAAACCGAGGAGGAAGGGAAAAATCTTCTCTGGGCTTGGAGCCCTGGGTACACACTCTCCCCCTGGGGCCTTAACCTTCAGACAGAGCCCTGGAAATGAGCTGGTTCTGGCAGGACAACAGCTTCAGCTGCATCCAGGCCGGATGGAGAGACATCAGAGCTGGAGACCGAGGTGGGACATGGCGGAGGCCTTAGTGGCTGAAATAACCTTAGGAAGACAGCCCATGGCAAACGCTTTCTGACACTCAGACTGGAACCAGCTTTCCCACAGGCTCAGAACTAGTCCAATAAGTGGTTGTTGACATGCACAAATATTCACACAATCATACACTTGTCTACACTTGCACTCTACACACATACATACAAAACCTCTTTTCTCAGGAGCCAGCGTGCTCACACAGAGTACACCCAGTCATGTGGCCTCGCACATAGCCACACACTCTCAAACCCGCAGGACGGACTGAGCAGATTTAGGAAGATCCAGTGGCCTCCCGCACTTCCTCCACCTTTCCTCCCCACCTTCCTGTTGGAATGAGATCAGGCACTCGGGTCCCAGACACTCACAGCTCCACACAGGTGCCCTTTCTGGAGACAGGCTCTCAGCCCTGTCCATATGCACCGGCTTGCTGGCCCCAGGGCTCAGACTCTCTCCTTCTGACCTCACCCAGGCCCCTCCTTGTCCCTATCATTTGGGAATGTTAGGTGTGAGCAAGTCACAGACTGAGAGATCCTGGAGGCTGATTGTCCAAAGCCAGGGGACTCACATGTTTTCTCTCCCACTGCCCTGGTCTTCCGTGTTTTGAAGAAATTCACCCGTGAAGCTTCTGAGGAGGCAAAGACATTAGACAAGGAGAGATCCCGAGTCATTTCCAACCTCTCCTTTGGAAGATGTCTTCAGGTCCAGAGGGAAAATGAAAAGGGTTAGACCCCTCTGATCACCCTCTCTGAGCCTGCTGGGCCCCCACTGCCAGCCTGCATAATGCATTCTCTATAGGCAGTATCCACTGGGGCAACCTACAGTGTGACCTGAGAGCGAGAAACTCCTCTAAAGCCCCGTTTCCTCATCTGTATCCCGCGGGAGGAAGCTGTGAGGCCTCAGTGGGTAGTAAAAGTCCCCCCCACCACCCAGAGAGCATGGGACTCTAGCCTGCCCACTCCGGGTTTCTCCCCTTGGCCTGGTGCTGTTGGGAACTCATAAGCACCCAATTCTGAGGACAGAGCAGCACCCCCCCCCCCCGCCTCCGTCCTGCTCTGGACAAAGACAAAAGCTGCAGGTTGGGACAAAAGGCAGCCTGGAAACACCAACAGAACCCCACTCCCCTGCTGCCCAAGATGGAGGCACTGCTCAGGGCTTATCCTTTTCCTTCTCTCAGCAGCTGCTGTTTCCCTGGCCAGGAGGAGATTTCTAGCTCTTGTAGAAAAGAGATTAGACACATAAGGTCTAAAATGAGGAAACCGAGGCCCCAAGAGGTGCAGCTCTGCCCTCTACAGAAGTGGCTGGGAGCAGGGTCTCTGGAGCTGGCTTTCTAGGCAGTCAGCAAGCAGGGAAACTGAGGCACACATTGACGTGTTCTCTCCCACATTCATGAGTGTGTACTCAAGAGGAAGAAAGTGGGTCCGAGGAAAAAGCCTCGGATGTCCCCAGGAGCTTGGGGGAAGGCACAGGCAGACATGGCTCTGCCGATAGCCTCACTCTGGCTGATCTCGGCCCCTACCCAAGGTAGCTTCGACCTCCCAACCTCCTTCCCAGCACTGTTGATCTGGCGGCGGGAAACCAGTGTCTCCGTCTGTGTAACTACACCCAGCCCGAGGCGAGGCTCGGAGGCCTTCTCTGAACCTCAGCCCAGGGAGCCACTCCTCAAGTCCAAGAGGTGCAAGTCCTTTTTGAGGGAGGAGCGGGCCTGGGAGCTGGGCCCGGATCACAGCGAGAGAGCGCGAGGGCAGAACAGCCGCCTCGAGTCTCCTCCGACGGGGGCTTCTGGGACGTGCCGAAAGAGGAGGTGAGAAATCTTCCCAGGCTACAGATGACCCTAACCCAAAGTGGGCCTCCGTTCCCCATCGATCCTAAAAGAGAGGCAAGATGTGTAACTCCGAGCCCCTCCGGGTGCAGAGACATTCCCATTTTTACGGAAGAGCCCTATCATGCCCTTCCTGTTGCAGTCCCGGGCCTGGCAGGCTCCGGGTCCACAATTTGGCCTTCCAAAGACCCTGCCTGAGCTGGCCGGTCCGTGGACTCATGATCCCAGGAGACACGCCAGGTTGGAGACTCAACTTTTCTCAGCGGCACGAAGAGCCTCCGGCCGCAGGAGTGAGGACCCCGGCGCCTCGCTTCCAAACCCCAGCGGACTCCCCAAGCTGCCGCCCACACGGCGCGCGCCAGGCCTCGACTCTGCGCCCCGACACTTCGGAGAGCAGCCCTGCTACCTCCTCTTTCGCTTTCGATTCGGTGCACGCAGGTTTTCGTTGCTGGCCCATTGCTAACTTCCTTCGCATCCACCCCGCCCGAAGGCAGCGCTTTCAGCACAGAGGTCTAGGGAGGCAAGGGGCCAGTCCAGAGACCCCCGGGACGGGGACGCCGCCGAGGGGCTGGTCTTTATTTGTCGAATTAGACGCACTGTTTGAATGCCAGAGGTTTTTGTTTCCCTGCACACCACAAAATGTGTAAAATCCACCCGGGTCATATTCGAATTTAGTCAAAGAAGCAGTGTTTTTAGTAAGAGAGATACCCCTCAAAAAGACAGCGAGAAACCGAGGCATGGGCATTAATAGTAAGAGCCCCTGGGTGATCCTAGGATGATCGAGAGAAAACTTAAGACTTAGAGCTGTGACGTCGCCGACCCCCAGTCAATTTGGGAGAGGAGAAGGGAAGGAAGATTCTTTTAAATTTTTTACTTTGTTAGTTTCTGTGGCCGCCAACCTGCTCCAACAGTCCAGCCTGTTGGAGCAGGTTGGCGGCCATAGAACACACACACTCTTAAATAGGAAAACAGGTCTGGATTAAAGGTCTAGTATTATTTTAGATGAATCGATTTGCACAAAGTTTTCTTTATTATACTTCATACACAGTGAAGTTCACAGTTAAGTGGAAAGTTTGAAGAATTTTCATGTGTGTGTTCACTGTAACTGCCACCTGGATGAAGACACAGACCATTTTCGTGCTGTATATGTAAACGAAAACTTGGAGGAGGGGGTTGTTTTTTAAGTTGTTTTAAGACAATTTCAGAAGAGACTTTGGAGGAGCCAGAGAACTCGGTCCCCCCCCCCCCCCCCCCGCTCCACCCCAGTTCCTTCTGGTGGTGTTTCCCAAGGAGGTTGACCTTGTAATTCGGGCATTTGCGCGGTCCCGACTCTAGCGAGGTTAACTACGGGCTGCACCAGGAACCTTGCTGCCTCCGCGGTTCTCTCTCGAAGTCGCAGAAGCCCTGAGTTTTGCAGGGCTTCTGAGTTTTGCACCCTGCAAAAGACAGGCCGCCGTAGGGAAACAAGTTTAAAATACGATGCAAAAAAATTCACAAAGGTTCATGAAGACTTTCGTTTCAGAGAGCAGTTGGGCACACTTTTCCAGGGACGTACCTTCTTACCTTGGCTATAGCCCCTTTCTCTCTTAGGGCAGTTCTGCACGTAGCTATGTTTTGTGGCAAACTGAAAAAAGAAATGGAAATAGAGTGGCCTTTGCATCTGTGGGGGCTGAGGGGAGGTTGAAGTCCCGGCTTTTGGTATTCAGACTTGTCCGCTGACCCCAGCACCAGGGTGGCCGAAGCAGCATGCGGAGAAAGAAGGGGGAAACTGCTTCAAGCCCCCCACGGATCTTCAGGCTTGGGATGGGGAATCGGAGGTCCCACTTCAGTGAGCGCACCTTTTGCTGCAAGGAAAGGGGAGTTAGGGGACAGATCAAAAAGAATGCTTGGTGGGAGAGAGATCTCAGCACCGCAGCCTCAGCGTCCTCAGCTCCCAGGACCCCGGCTCAGGAAACCAAAGGACCTAGGCCCAGGCACTGCTTTGCGTGGGGTGGTGAGAGCGCGCCCTGCAACAGGGAGCCTGCCAGGCACCACCTGGCCACGTGCTCCTGCCGCTAAGGGGTTCTCCAGGCGTCATTAAGATGACAAGGCGGGTCATCAGATTAGGAAACCAGGAGGCGGAGGACTCGGCTGCATAGCGATCTTACCCAGCGAATTCAGAGTGTAAGCCACCGCCGCACCGTCCACCCCTTGCTCCGGGGCGGTGGGCGCCACAGGCCAATAGCCGGTCCAAACTAGACAGTGAAAAGAGGCCCTTCTTTTGAAACAGGGTCTTTTTGGAGAAAGAGGAGGCACAATGTGCTCTCCCCACCAGCAAGGCCTCCCAGCTGTCGGCTGGTGTGTCTCAGAGATCAGAGTTACTGGTGGCCCCCAGGGACCTTACGTCCAGAGACGCAGCCCTGCGCCTTCTCTCGCCTACAGATGTGCAAATGGGTGACACCCTCACCTTCATTCAAGTTGCTTCTTCCTCACCCAGTACAGAATTGTCGGGTAGCATGGGAGCAGCAAATGCCAGTGTTGCCTGGAAGCTAGTCTCCCTAAAGAGCTGGCTCAGTGGTGGGAGAGAAGCCTCCAGTGTGTCTAGAGAGGTGTCTTGGGTGCTGGAGACGCTCCAGCCTGGTCCGACCGCCCACCCCTAGCACATTCTGTCGATTTAGCACAGACGCTCTTCTCTACCTCATCCCACCCCAGCAACACAAGGAAGAGAAGGAGCAATGGAAAGGGAGTTGAGGCTCGGTGGAGAGGAAGAGAGACGGCAAAGAGGAGTCTCAGAGCGTTCAAAGGCTGGCGAGTGGGGTGGTAATGCAGCGCAGTGAGCTGTTTCGGATTCTGGCTTCCGAGGCAGTTAGAAGGGTCACAGCGGCACATGAGGAGAAGAGGGTTACTGGGAGACACTGGCGGGACTGAGGGGAGCTGAAAGAGGCGCCATCACCTGCCAAGTACCTGTCTTTCCCCAAGGACCATGCTTCGTGTACTTGGGACCCCCCCCCCCCCCCCGGTCGGGGCTGCTGGGTAGGGGCGTTGGAGAAAGAGGAAGCCAGTGCGCATTCCATCAGACTCTTAAAGTAGATTGTTTTAGAGAGGATTCTCCTTCCAAACTGGGAGACCGGAAGCCTGGGAGTCTGCCCCAAACACTTCGCAGATGGACCGCCAGCGAGCAGTTCGGGGCAAAGCAACTTTTCCTCCACGCACTCCGAAGGTGGTGGCCGAGAAGATTGAGAGGCTGGGGAAGGGTTGGGCCAGGATGTCAAGGTCCAGCTTGGCACACGTGCTGGACTGGGCACACTGTCCAGGTGAGATGGCGGTGGGTCTCCACCATGATGTTATCTACTCCGGGCACTTGGGAAAGTCCCTCTCCCTCCCCTTCCAGGTCCAAATTTTAGTTCTACGCAATGTTGGAGTTTGGGCGATTTCCAAAGGCCCTCTAGGGGTTTCTGTGCCGGTACCAGTTTGGACCCCCTTCACCCTGTTTCCCTGCCCTCCTTACCTTTACATACTTTTTTTTTTTTTGACCAGGAGAAATTGGGATAGAATGTGCCAGAAAAGGCTTTCCTAGAAGGAAAGGGGTCCAGAGGGTTCGCTGGGGTTTGTGTTAAGGGGCACAGGCGTGAAGTAGGCAGCAGTCCCAGGACAAGTGGGCAAGAGGTCCTGGAGGACTGCAGTTAAATGCAGGTTCTAGATTCTGGGCTGGAGGAGACAGCAACGGGAAGTCTTTGTGCTCACAAATGACTAGGCTTAAGCTGGGACTTAGGGGTTCCCCCCACCACCTAGCTTCTGTCCCTGTCTTCAACCATCTTCCCTATCTCCGCATTTACTGAGCACCTACCATGTGCCCTACCTTTTCCTAGCGTCTGCTTGCTGTCCTATACCTTCTGCCATTCCCAGTGTATATGTTCTCAGGCATATGAAATGCTTACTGCCGGGAAGGATGAATGAAGAATTGGTGTCTTATTTGGAGTGTTGCTGGGGCATGGTTAAGCGCACCTGTGACCATATCCCAGGACTTCAGTTGATACGAGCTGAGGTCTGGGGGTTTCTGTGAGTACGTGCCCAGCGTGATCGCCGGGTGGCATGTGCACCACCCATACTCATCGGTCTGCGTCCTGCTCTCCCAGTGTGTTTCAGGGGACCGTGCGTCCCAGTTTGTGTGCACTCCTTTGTGAGAGACGTGCGTTCCCCAGAGTTTGTGATAGTGCACCCAGTGTACGCGAGCCGCGTGCGTGCAAGGGCGAGCACCTGTGCGCGATCCTGGACGCCCATCAGGGACCACGCACATTATAGGGTCTGCCCCCAGAGCCTGTGCGTTATGGCTCATGGGCTTCCTTGAAGCTGAATGCAGCTCTCTAGAGATGTTGAGGCACCAAGTGGCAGGCAGAGTACCCCTGTGGCCGGTTGGTGGGGAGAGGGTGGCAGAAGCCGCAAGCCTCAGTGTCTTCCTGGGGCACTCAAAGAGTCCACACAGCCCACCTACACAGCAGCGGGGCCTCCTCCTACCCCAGCTTTTGAGTGTGTCCTCAGTCCTGTGTGGCTTTGCTGTGAAAGAGACCATCCTCAGCACCATCTTTATGCACATTGCAGGTCCCATTTAGCAGATGAGCAAACTGAGACCTAAAGAGAACTGGAGGCCCCACAGACAGGTTAGTGGGAAGGGGGAACCACTGCTTCAGTGAGGAGGAAGAAGGAGCCAGAGAATGCCTGCCCCTACTCACTCTGTCTCCCTTCGCTGTAACACATCCAGTAAGTCACACACTCCCTGTGTATCAAACAAGGTAGATACTTGTAGTCTACCTCTCCATCAGAAATAAGGTGGACTCCATCATTAGCTCCTGGGGGGTTGCCAGGGCAACAGAGGAGCATTCAATGGGATTGCAGGAGCTCATCCAGAATGTGACCCAGCCAGGTAGGGACTCCTGCTCTCTGCCGGACTCCCTCAGCTCTGGATTTCTTTCCTAAGTACGTGGAAACCATGCAGACGTGAGCCTGAGGGTGTAAGCTGAGGCCACATGACTGACTTTCTCCGAGAAGGCTGACCATCTGCCAGGCTTGGGACATCAGTTGGGTCCAGAAGCCTGGTACTCCCCCAACACATGATGGCTCATGGTGTCAGGGTGGGTGTCCCGCCCAGTGTTAGAAAAGTCTGCTGGCCCCATTGCCCTGTTTCGCAGAGAAGGGGACTAAAATGCCTAATTCCACTTACTCACCAAACTTTGCCTGTCCCTGTGCCAGGCCTTGTGGAGGATTCTGCGAAGCCCTGGATGCAGCTCCTGCCTTCAGGTCCAGAGAGGGAGACAGTCTCTTAACTTGGTTGGTTGCAGTTCACAGAGTGATGCTGGAAAGAGGAAGCCCCAACTCAGGCTGGGCAGGGAAGGGTGACTGGGCTCACCCCGGGGTGTGTGGTGGCAGGAAAGGCTGTCCACAGGGTTTGGAACTCATTAGAAGCCCCCTTTCCCCACTCCCAGGTGGATGTAACCTCACCCAGCAAGGGGAGGGTTCAGAGAAGTCTGGGGAAGTTGCGAGTGGCCACAGACCAGCTGGATCTTCTCTGGGAGCTGAAAAGCCCACGGCTTCTTTTTGTCTTTCTCCTTTTCCTCCTCGGTGCCTTCTCTGGAGGTCAAGAAATCTGGATTCAAGTATTGGCTTTTCCATGGAAATAGCCATGTGCTTTGGGAACAGTCCTTACCTCTCTGGTTCCACTCAGTTTCTGCATTTGCAAAACAGAGTTGTTTGGGCCTGTCCCATCTATATGGTAAGGGGTGTGAGGATGCAGAGATGGGTATGCCTGCAGGTATATCCTGCAAGGTCAGGTTCTCCACCTGGGAGGACTTAGGGCCCTGCCCCTTCATGTCACCTTGGTGGGTTCTAAGGTATTTTGATGATGGTGGCAGTGGAGGCAGGGAAGGTGGGAAGGGGGGTCTGATCAGGTTTCAGAGTGGGAATGGCAACTTTGGAGCTTTCCTGGATTTGTGGGCCTCCCTGATGTCCAGGAGTCTCCCTGGCCCTGTCTGCAGCCCCACCACTCAGCTACATGTGTTCACATCTGGCTCACAGCGCAGCACTGAGCTGGGACAGCTCCACGGCCCTCACTTCAAGGAGGGAACCCACTGATGGGCAGAAAAGACAAGGGTGCCCACAGTTCTACCGCACAGATCCCCTTTCAGGTTCTCAGTGTCCCATCTGTGAAACCCCTGAATGGAGCTCATTGATTTCTGAGGCCCTGGGGTTCTATGCTACGCCAGGCCTGGGATCAAGGCACCAAGAGAGGCGTATGGGTCCTCCAGGACCCTGAAGAGGACTCTGAGCCCCACCACTCTGCCCGATGCGTTGTACTGAGAGAGGCAGAAGGTTGGTCCAGCCTGCCAAAGGGGAAGAATCTGGTGTGCCTTGCCTAGCTCCTTGCCTCAGTTTTCCCATCTGCAGGACAGGGTCAGTGATGAAGTGAGGCTGGTGGGATGTGAGACAAAAGGAAGTTAGAACTGACAAGGCCAAACCTCTGCTGCTAACGACACCGTGTGACAGCCCACGCTTCCTGGGGACTCCTGCCTGTGCCAATGTGCTTCCTATGTGTGATTTCACTGAATCCTAATCACAGGTGAAAACAGACTCACAGAAGATGAGTAAGTTGCCCAAGGTGGCCACGGGCTCTGAGAACCTAGAAGACACCCTTCAGTAGGATGATCCCAGTTAGACGTGAGGTCACCCTCATCCTGTCCCAGATGATATGGGACTGAAAGACTGGGCTTTACAAATTCGGCCCCCAAAGAGCTCTTCCCATCTTCCCATCTAGGGTGGCAGTGGAGGGGGGAGGTCAAGGGTGGGCCTGGTGCCTGGCAGGTCGGAATCTAGACCTGACCCCGTGACCTTGGGCACAGTTTCTCCCCTGTCCAAGTGTCCTGCTGCACTGCGGTGAGAACACGGGGCCAGGCAGAATGTCGGGAGCTCATAACTGCCATGAGGGATGCCTCGGTGATTTCCCAGAGGCTCCAGGAACATGCCAGAACCTCTGCTCAGGGCAGGGTGGAGCTAGGACCATGTGTAGGACCAAACAATGGGGAAATACCTTCCTCCTAGGGAGAATGGGAGATCGAAAGAGGCTTTTGTCTGTTTCGTTTCAAACTGTTTTCCCAGAGCCTGGAGCCAGGCTTGGTATACATGGAAGGTGCTCAGTGAATATTTGAGAAGGAAGGAGGGAGGGAGGGAGGGAGGAAGAAATCAGGATGTGAACATGCTAGGAACCCTAAAAATCTGTCCTCTCTTCCTTCCACCTTCTTTTGAAGCCAGGCCTGGGTGAGAACCTGACTTCTATTTCTCTTGTATCCTGGTGGAAAATTATTTATTTTCTGGGGGGATCCCTTGGATGTGAGAGCAGGAGGTCTTGGGTAGCCCCTTTCTGCACAAGCCTGGAGTCCTCTCAGACTCTGACAGCTGGAGGAGCAGCCTTTTCCCCACTGTTCCCCCTTTGCTGTCACCTCAGAGGCCCTGGCTAGGGTCCAGAAGCTGCATCCCTCAGGCTGGCTCTAGTCAGATGTGCACCCCCCAACTTCTCTCCTCAGGTCTCCCCCCTTCCCTGTAGTGAGTTCTGGGTCCCTCCTGCCTGCAGCCCCACCCTCCCCTCCCCTGTTCTGGCTCCCTTGTTCTGCCTGCCCTCTACCCAGCAGGACCACCTGAGGGCTACTGATATACCTCCCTGGGTACCCCATCTATTCAGCCCTGCCCACCCTGGGATTCTGAGATTCCACCCATCAAGGGATGCAGCACTCTGTTCTGGCCAGGATGCCATCCCAAGCTCACCACCCAGACAAAAACATCTAGACCTGAGCCAGGGATGGAGTCAGCACTCAGAGGATAGTGGCCACAATTCAGTGAGTCAGGCACTGGAGCAGGGCAGGTGGACAGAGAGATGGAGGAAACTCTGATGGGAGGGATTCCCCCTCCCTCTTTAGAGAGAGAATTGGGGGAAAAATTTTTGAGAAGTGCCCTGCCAAAGGCTTCTCCTCCCATCCAACAAATCCTGCAAGGTTGTGCCCCTGTGTCATCAGGTGTGGAGTACTTGGCAGCGAATGAGTTGATTCCTGCCCACAGGGAGCTGAATGTGCAGACATGGAGTCCACAGGAAAAGTGCAAATGGACTGGGACTTAGTGGGTACGGGCATTTGAAGTGGGTTCAGGGGTTGAATAGGAGCTCACCAACTGAAAGAGCTGGGAACAGCACTCTAGACTCAGCAGATAGCACTTGGATCACGAAAGTACAGGGAGTGTTTGAGAAAGAACAAGTGTGAGGCGTGCAGGGGGCATGATGGATGCGGCTAAGAATGGGCCCGAGGAATGGCAGGGGCAAAGCCAAGAGGGCCATTCACTTTCTGGTGAGGGCTTGAGACTTCAGGGAAGCCCCTGCAGGCCTCTGAGAAGTACAGTAAGAGGCTAAGATCCCAAGTCGAATGCTCTTTGTGCAGTATGGCCTGCACTTAATATGGCCTCTTTCAAAATTCAAAATCATTATTTTAATTAGGGATAATTTTTATTGTGGTAAAATATACACAATATGAAATTTACCATTTTAAGGATTTTAAGTGAACATTTCAGTGACATTAAGCATGTTCATAGTGTTGCGTAACCATCACCGCTAACTATTTCCAGAACTTTTCCTTCATCCCAAATGAGCCCATTAAGCAGTAACTCCACATCTCCCTCTCCCTCCAGTCCATGGAAACTTGTTCTATTTTCTGTCTCTGAATTTTCCTCCTCCAGACACTTCGCAGAGGTTAAATTATACAATATTTGTCCTTTTGTTTCTGGCCATTTGTATATCCTATTGGCCATTTGTCTGTCTTCTTTGGAGAAATATCTATTCTAGTCATTTGCCTATTTTTGAATCGAGTTGTCTGTTTTGTTGTTGAGTTGTAGGAGTTCTTTATGTACATATTATGTTAATCCCTTATGTGTTATATGATTCGCAAATATTTTCTCCATTTTGTGAGTTGTCTTTTCACTTTCTCTATAGTATCCTTCTGATGCACAAAAGCTTTTAATTTTGATGAAATCTAATTTATTAATTTTTGTTTGTTGTTGCCTGTGCTTTTGTTGTCATATCAAAGAAATCATCACTAACTCCAACACCAGGAAGAATTTCCCCTGTGTTTTCTTCTAAGAGTTTTGTAATTTTAGCTCTTAAGTTTAGGTCTTTGATCCATATTGAGTTAATTTTTATAGATGATGTAAGATATGGGTCCAAATTTATTCTTTTGCATGTGGATATCCAGTTTTCCCAGTATCATTTGTTGAAAAGACTGTCCTTTCTCCATTGAATGGTCATGGCACATTTGTCAAAAATCATTTGGCCGTATATTTGAGAGCTGATTTCTAGGCTCTCTATTCTGTACCATTGGTCTGTCTCCAGCATGACCTTCTGAGGCGAAGGTCCAAAATTCCAGAATATGGGGAATCTCGTTAGGTCAATCTGTTCATCTCCTCGCTTCTGGGCCAGTGACTGACAAGCCAGAGATTCAGCCCTGGGACACATTAGTTTTCCAGGAACCAGAACTGCTGAGAAGGGGTGGAGGGCAGAGACAGTGGCAAGGGTACCAGAGGCATGACCTTGGCCTCTGACTAGGCCCCTGGCTGTTTGGGAGCCCCCATGTCCTTTAGCTGACCTTCCTGTGAGGACATGGCCTTGGGAGAAATTCTCATGTGCTCTTAGGGTCCATGCACCGCCTCCCGAGAGGACCAAACCCAAGGCTACTCCCTTTGGTAAGATGATGATCCCAGAGCCCTTTCCCCGCGGCGCTGGGCGAAGCTAGAGGAGGGAAGCCCCTGTCCACCCCTCACTCGCTCTGTGTTGTTGGCCCTGCGAGGATCTTGAAGATTTTCTATTTGATTTTCACAAGAGGCATTTGCTGCTCCCTGTCCTCCACCCTGGCCATCCTAAGTGCTGCTGTCCAGTGAGCAGCTTGGCCAGGGACTAGATAGGATTCTGCACCCCTGGTAGGTAACTAGAGGGTCGGGGGCTGTGGAGAGGCGGCTGTTGCTGCCGGTGGAGCAGTGGGAGCCCCAAAGGGGGCTCTCTTGTGAGGACAGTGCTTCCTACCCTGGAAGCTCCCAGCCCAATTGATTAAACAGAGGTCCATTTCCCCAGTGAGTGCCCAAAGGCACAGAACAGGCACACTTTCTAATCTTCTTCGAATTTTTAGAAACTGTTCATCCTACAATTGGGTTTGCCTGAAGCTTCAGATGCCTTTGGTTTGGTGAGGCCAGTGTAGCCAGGACCTGGGAACAGATTTCAGCCTGTACAGCTAAGTGACCTTGGGCAAATTAATTGACCTCTTTGCCTCTGTTTCCTAATTTGTCAAATGCGTATATGAATAATATCTACCTCTTAGGAATATGGTGAGGTTTAACTAAGGTAATACAGATAAAGGGCTTGAAACAGCTCCTGGAACAGAGTAAGTGCTCAATAAATGTTAGCTGTTATTATTGGTAAGATTTTCCTGGAGCTCGAGTATATAAAGCTGGAAACTTTAATAAACAATTACAGTTGAATGCATAAAATTGGAAAATGAACAAATTATTACTTAATGTACACTGTGTGGTTGACAAAACCTTTTCAAATACAGATGAGTGTTGAAAGGGGTGCAGGCTGGCTGTCTGCCCAGCAGGGGGTCTGGGGGGATGAAGGATGGGAGAAGGCACTCCCGGGCCCCTCGGAACCCACAGGCCACATCTTCCCAGGCCACTGCATTTCATACTTAGGCATCACCAGCTGGAGCATAACTTTCTCCTTTTCCTAAGGAATGTGTGTTCTCTGTGTTCATTTGGCCCCAAACTTCAGACCAGGAGGTCCTCAAGTGTGAGGCTAGGGTTGTGTTCATCTCTGCCAGGGCACAGAGGATGTCCAGCTTGGGGAATATCAGGGAGATTCTGCACCCACTGTGGGCCCCCACTTGTCCTTCTGCCATTAAGGGAACATCTGATAAATGGCACCCATGGGCCAAGCCTCAACTGGGGTCCTTCACTCAAACCTCTCAAGGTATTAGTTGCCCCAATTTTACAGTTAAAGAAGGTAAGACTCCCAGGGAGCCAGGAACTTGCTGAAGTGTCCCTGCTGTGAATTGAGCCCAGATCTCCTACAGCCATGGGCTTTTCCCTCTCCACTCCTCTGCCCCTGGGGCTAACGCCACTGCCTTGGTGGCCTCACGCCTGTGCTCATCCCACCGGACACGAGCAAGCATGTAAAGAAGCTCTGTCAGCATTGAGTGAGGAGCACGCCATCTTCTCCTCGCCCCCTGGCATGATGACCACAGATCCTAACTGCCCAGTCCCATCACCCTCTTCCTTCCAGAGCCATCCTCAGGACCAGTCAGCCCCAGGCCCCACGTGCCAGGGCAGCACCCACGAGTGAGGAAGGAGGAGCCAACCAAACCCCTTCCCTAATCTCGCGATAACTGACCACTAGGGGAAGGGCCTCCTCAGCATCAGCTTCTGCACCAGAGATGCGGTATCGACTTGGAGAAACATTGCCTGAGCTCAGGCAGCTGCACAGTGAGGGCCTGGCTTTCTCTGGGAAGACACGCGCCCGTCCCTTGCTTTACCTAATGAGCCGCACAGGACTCAGCCCCTCGGAGAAGATTCCTCGGAAGACGTTTTTGTGCTCCACCAAGTACATTCTCACTATTCCACGGGGTGGTTCATTTCCCTGAGATGTTCGGACAGGCTGAAAAGAGATGTACTCACCAACTGCCACCGTGGTTTTCTTGGTAGAAGCTACACACCATGCACTTTAAAGCAGAGACTTGTCTGAAGCTTTTTCTCAGCCCAGATGAGCAGAAGTCAGTGAAAGAATCACTTTTAACCAATATGTTAATTGTAAATATTGAAATATTGAATATTGTTTATTCTTACTACATGTGATGGGCAAAAACAGTTGGAACCCACCTAGTCCGAATCCCAGCCATTTAGATGGAAACTCTAACAGCTTAGATATAATTATGTTCTAGAAATTTTGAACTTTTAACTATCTTACGGTTATAAAGGTGGAAATTTTTAAAGCCAAGATTGAATAATCTTATCCATCCTTATCAACCTCAGAAAATTGTAACTGTCTGCCTCACAATTAATTCAGCAATGATTTTTTTCCTCTCTTGTTCAAGGGGAGAAAAATCTTCTTGCTTTTTTAGCTGATAGATGATTCTTTAGGTTAGAATGAACACATTTGGAGGAAGAAAATACTTGATTCTGGTGGGGAAAAAAAAATCTCTCTAGGCTGACATAGTCCACTGCAGGGTGAGACAGTTACTCAACAAGATTCATTTAATTCAACAGGTATATACTGGGTGCCAGACGTGGGTAACAGAGCTTAATAAGACCTGTTCCCTGCCCATGGTGAGGGTACTGTCTGATGGGGGAGGCTGCCATGCATCTACCCTTGCAATGCTTTGTGAAAAGCGATGTAATTATTAAGGGCCATTAACGGGGTTCAGAGGAAGGCACGCCAGTAAATCTACAGAAAAGAGGGGGCAATAAGAGACTCGGGCCTGGAAGAATGACCTGGGGTTTGCAGGGCAGGAAGGGCCCCGACGTGGCCCCGAATCACCAAGGTTAGTTTCTACATGACAGCAGCTGAGGCGGCACAAGGTACATTTCTGGAACGGCCTCTCTTGACACTCCCCACCCCCAGATACTTTTTGGGTGGTGTGATGGGTGGAAGGCAGTGGATGCTCCCACCAGTAAAATTCTTCTGGAGCCATTAAATATTGGCATCTCTACATAGGAGAATTGTCCAGATGTCACCAAGAGTGTAAGTAGGAGCAAGGTTTTTTACAAGTAACTTACAACAGTTTGCAAGCCACACTGTCTTCAAGGCAGTGATTAAAATGACAATTCTTATTTCACATTGCAACTAACCTAGGTTAAAATGTATTTATAGAAGGGTCTTCCTTTAACATAAACTAGAAGCTTTAAATACACACACACACACACACATACAAATGATAAATGAAAAGGTTTCAAATTTTTCATTTCATTTACAGTCTTTGTTATATGTATGTCAGATGGGCCCTGGTTGGAAGGGGACCCGGGGGGCTACTTGGGACAGAGATTTGTGGAATCGCTCTGGGCAGCTGGAGCTGGGGAAACTTGAGCTGAAGAGATAGCACCTGGGGCAGGAAAAGAGTCAGGGGGAGGATGAGACACTGCAGCTTGAGTGACTTTGCTTTGCACTTACAGCTGCTCCAGCCTTACTTGCCTCCAAATAACTGTATCAATATATCCTGGAGGATGTGCAGTCTTGAACTAAGCTTCACTCAGACCTCACAGATATTCTGGGTTGTGAATATCATCAGCCTCACTTTACAGATAAGGAAACTAAGATACTCAGAGGCCAAGTCACTTTGCCAAGGAGACCCTTCAGTGCAGAACCACGAATGGCTCAGAAGCTTCCTTGATCATCTCCTTTAGAAATCTGCCCATTTTGTTGACAGGGAAAACTGACATTTCCTCATCGCATGCAAAGGGCTAGTTACACACAGCTTCAGAAGACCCCCTCCAACCAGATTGCTGCCTCTCCTATGTAGAGATCTGGAGTTGCCCTGGAAATTCTGCCCCTACCCCCCCCCCCCCAACCCCTGCCAAGGCTGGCCTAGATGCCCCCTGCTCTGTCCGCTCCCTCCAGCGTGATCGATGCCTCCCTCCCTTGAGAAGGTGGGCTTTTGGAAGGAAGGGGCCAGGCTTTATTGGACTTCCTTTTCCACCACCTGGAACTTTGTCCAGCACAGAACTGGTGCTCCCCAAATGTGGCAGAATGAATGAACGTAGCAAATCAGTGGTAGAACCAGGAGTCCAACCCAAGCCTGTCCCACTCCGAAGACTTCCCATTCACTTAGCTCACCTAGTGCAGGATTTAAGCTTCTCCATCTTGCCTCCCTGGGATCCAGTGGTGCTAGGACAGTGTCTCCATGGGGATGGCTGGGATGCAGGTTTCCTCCTCGTTAGGGAGGAAAAGCGGAGGCTCTGAGGGATTAGGGGGGAAATGTTTAGGGAGATGCCCAAGGCCACACAGTTTGGTGAAGGCTGAGAGAGACAAGGGGCAGACAGACCAATGAGCTGATTTGAAATTGGGAGACACAGTCCTTCCATGACAGATGGTGTGATGGCTCGGGGTCTCCATCTCCTGCCTGGAAGGTGAGGGGTGGCCCAGGGTGGCCCCTGAGCTCTGGGGCTTATTTTGGCGGTAAAGGGAGCGTGTAGGAGGCTCTTTCTACTTCTCTGGCAGTGGTCCCAGCCTGGCCCAGCTCCCCTTCCCCTGCGAGGTACCAGGGTCTTCTCCCGCCTCATGAGGCAGCGCTTGGGTACGAGACCCAGGCTGGGCTGGGAAGGTGGGAGCTGGGAGCTGGGAAACTTCAGTCTCTGTGAGGAGAGCAGTTCACAGAGGTGCTTAGTGGTCAGGACCCCACCCCACCCTGGTAAACATCAGGAGGTGATGTTCAACTGTTAGATCATAAATGCGGTTCTCACGGTGACCCTAAAGCTCAGGTTGGATTAGTCCTCTGAGATGGAAACTTTTCCTAGGGCTCAATTGTGTCTCCCAGTGACAAGACCAAGTCTGTCTGCACCCCCTCCAAGATTCCTGTCTGTGTAAGAGAGACCATATATGGCTGCCGTGAAAGGCCACAGACAGGACACTGGGCATCAGACCATCTGGGTTCAAATCCCAGTTCTGCCTCTCTGAGCTGTGTGATCTTGAGCAAGTGAAAGTTCTCTGGGCCTCAGTTTCTTCATCCATAAAATGGAGGTAAAAACACTGACCTCCTAGGAAGCTTGGGAGGGTCAAATGAGATGGCGGATGGGTCAGCACTGCTCAGACACAAGCAATTATGTGATTGTTTTTATTATTGTCACCAGCCCTGGGGGCAGGCCCCTAAGATTTCTCACTTAGTAATTGAGGACCAGCTCAGTTTGGAAGGTGGGGTATCTTGTTTTGCCATGAAGTGTAATATGCCTTGCCAAGACCTCTTACAGTTTTCAGTACTCAGTTCAAGGTCACTGAGGCCATCCCCTGACCTTTTCAACCTGAACCAACCACTGCCCCTTATGAACTCCACTGTGCCAGGGACCCAGGGCTCTTGCCATCTGGCCCTGTTACGTCTACCCCTTCCATGAGGCCATGGCTGGCTGAGAGGAGGCTCTGAGGAGGGGCCCGCTGAATGAACAAACAGATAAACCAAGGAATGAGAGCAGGGACAGATGCAAACCAAGTCACAGTGTTGGGGAGAGGACAAGAAAAAGAATTCAGGGCATAAGCTGAGGGAAGGAGGGGACCACGGGGGATGAAGGCAGGATGAAGGCCCTCAGGGACACTAGTTAGTGGACTTTCTTTTCTTTTTTCCCAGTTTTTTCTATTGTGGTAAAATACACAAAACCATCAAATTTACCATCTTAACCATTTTTAAGTGTACAGTTCCATGGTATGAAATACACTCATAATGTTGTGCAACTGTCACCACCACCCAACCTCGTAACTTTTTTCATCCTGGACAACTGAAACTCTGTCCTCATTAAACACTAACCCTGCACCCCTGGCCCCCAGCCCCCAGCCCCCAGCAACCTTTGTTCTGCTTTCTGCCTCTATAAACCTGACGACTCTAGGGCCCCCAAACAGTGTTCGCCTTTTTTGCAACTGGCTTATTTCACTCAACATAATGTCCTCAAGGTTCATCCGTGTTGTAACAGGTGTCGGAATTTCTATCCTGTTTGAGGCTGAACAATAATCCTCCACCGTATGGATGTACCAGTTTGCTTCTCTGTTCATCTGCCGATGGACCCTTGGGTCGCCTCCACCTTCTAGGTATTGCCAGTGAGCTTTCCTTTTAACCACTTCTCTTGGGATACAAGGAAACCCCACTCATTTAGACTAATTGTAGGAAAGCTGTAATTATCTTAGGCTCCAACAATACAACGTACTCTTAGTACTTTTAAGTCTCAAGCGTAGCTTGACCTCAGCAAACAAAATACTGCCTCCTACAGGCCTTACAAGAGCGGTTAGAATAACCAGCGCGGTCACCAGGTGCTTCTATGGATGGAAGCGAGGGTTGCCATAGTGCTGGGGAAGCCAGGCTCGTTTCTAAAGTTGGTCTCTACTTGTGATTTTGATTTCTGTGTGCAAGCTCATTTGCAGAGGCCGTGGGTGCTGATGAGAGGGGAGGCAGGGAGGTTGCTACATAAACTCCAATCTGGGTCCTGTTCAAACTATGACAAACGCCAGCTTAGAACTGGGATTCCTTGGATGAAGTGGTTTCTTCCCATTTGTTCACTACTTTTTTTTTTTAATTATTAAATTTCTTCAAAATTTTTTAGTTTAATTTTTTAAATTAAAAAATTATTTTATTTTATTTTATTTATAAAATTTTAAAAACAACTTTATTGCAGTAGGTACTTCTTTTTAAAAGCTTTTTATTTGGACGTGATTTTGGACATCAAGAAAAGTTAAGTGTAGAATACAAAGAATTCCCAGATCCTTTGACACTGATTCCCCAAATGTTAAAGTTTTATCGTATTTGCGTTATCACTCAGTCTCTCTTGTGTGCGCGCGCTCTCTCTCTGTTAATATATATGCATATACACAGATACATACTATCTCTTTCTGAACTCTTTACCAGTAAGTTGCAGACATATGCCTCTTTAGCTTTAAATACTTCGGTATTTAGCAGAGAACAAATGCAAATTGAGACCTGGTGTCAGGAAGAAAAGAATTAGTTGGGTGTAAGCTGGGGAATGGAGGGGACCCTGAAAACAAGGTCCTGAGAAAAGGCATTTGAGGTCCCATATGTTCCATGATGTTCTACCAGGGCAGTTTCATCAGAGCCAGCACTGAAGGTCGGATATGATGGGGCAGATTTGGAGGCACCTGAGAAGAGCTGTTCTCCTATGACTCCCACTCTTTTCTCCTTCCTCCCTGACCCTGTCTCTTGGCTGCCCTGTCCCAGCCCCGCAAAGGGTATCCCCTGCTAGGAGAGCCAGAGGAAGTGCCCCAGGCTTGGGGTTCAAACCTCAGCTCCGCCTCTTACCAGGTGTGTATTCTTAGACAAGTCATATACTCCCTCTGGCCTCAGTTTCTGGGGCTGTAAAATGGGGGTATTTTGTATGGGGTTGTTGTAAAGAGTCAATGCCAGAGCAGTGATGGTGGCATGACAGGTGTCCTCATACTGGGTAGAGCAGGAAGCTCAGCTCCTGGTCTGTAGTGAAAGTCCCATGCTCATTTCTTTTCCTTCCTTGGTTCTGGGAAGCCTCCTCCATCCTCTGGACCAGAGGAACCCCTCCATTCCACAATGTGTAGGAAGAAACAAGAAAGCTTCTGTATGAGGGTGGAACTCTCGATGGAGGAAGGGGCTACAGCCCCTCTGCTGATGCCTCCCCCTGGAAGAACCCGCAGAGAGCTGTCAGTAAATCCACCAGCCACCTGGAAGGCCACCTGGGCAAAACACGGAGGGGGAGTGGGGGTTGCACAGCTTACTTGCACATGGCTGGAGGGCTGAAGGGTCCCCATGAAGGGAGGCAACTCTGTGGACTAAGAGGCGCTCAGGTCAGGCCCGCCACCCAGTGACTAGAGACATTCCATGGGTCCCTTCTCTCGGAGCCTCAGGATGCCCACCTGTAAAATGGGGGTGCTTAAGAGGGCCAGCGTGGGGGAATTTTGAGGGGACTGACAGGAGTCAAGAATGTGAAAACCCTCAGAACCGGAGCAGGAAAGAGCTGTGCTATGAACGGCAGGGACGCGCCTCATCCATCCCCATGTCCCTCGTTGTGCTGGGACAGCGGCATATAGTAGGACTGAACAAGTGCTTGTTTGGCAAACTCTCCAGGGCCTGGGCCTTTAACCAAACTTGGTGAAACCTCATCTGAGGCTGGTGCCCTGGGGCATCACCTCTGCCCCTGAGGCACTTAATTGAGACAGCAGTGCCTCCTGGTGGCCAGCGTGAGCCACTGCAGCCCTGATCCTGGCCAGCTGGAAGAGGGCCCTGGAGCCTTCAAGCAGGGTTCAGGGAGCCTGCCCTGTGGGTGAGCGGTGCATCCTAGGGCCCGGGGACTCCTCCTGAGTCTGGGCTTCCTGGAGGCTCTGTGCTCCCTCTATACCCCCTTCTCTCCTCTTGGGCAATACTTGTTGAAACAAGGAAGCAGAGAAGCCAAAAGCTTTGGCCAGGGCCACAGCAGCAGCGGGTCCACCTTTGGTCCTTCATGCCCTGCCTCACCCCGCGGCTCATTCCTTTGAGCTCCGTCATCCTGCAAGGCCCGCTCTCCCACCCCCATGCCGCAGCCTCCCCACACAGCCCTGTGTCAAGGCCCCCCTGGGTCTGGAACCCAGCCCCGTGGTCTTGGGTTCTTTCCTGGGGGTGCCCTCAGCAGGGCGTGCAGAGCAGCCCTGTGCTACCAAAGGCAGAAGGAGCCCGGGCCCCGTTGGGGTCCCCGCAGGGCATCGGGGCGGCCCTGCTCTGAACAGTTCCCAGTCTAGTGGGGGGCGGGACCCCACACCAGCAGGGGATTGAAGCAGGGGATTCAGTGTTTAGAGGTCAGCCCGGCCCCGGGGTCAGGGAGGAAGGAGTCGCCCAGGCACTGAACCTTGGAAACTCAGGAGAAACAATTCCCCCAAAAAAGAAATACAGGAGGTTAACCTTACTAGTAATTTTTAAATGTCGATTTAAACAAGATTTCACTTTTATCCAGCACACTGGCAAAGATTTAACAACACTGTGATGCCTGGTACTGGCCCTGAAGCTGAGGAAACGGGCACGTTTCTGTAAGGCAGTTTGGCCATGTTTATCATTAACCCAGTATTTTTAGTTCTTGGAGCTTCCTCTAAGGTAATCACCCTGAAAGTGTCAAGGGATTTAACCACAAAGATGTTCATCACAGGCCTATTACCATTTGAAACAATCAGAAATGCGTGTGCCCAACAGTAAAGGACTGGTGAAATAAAGTAGGCTGTGTCCACACAGTTAAATCCTATGTAGCCATTAAAAACATTGCAGGAGAAGAATCTAGAACAGGCTGGAAAGATGTTAGGTTAAAAAAAAGCTTACAAAAAAATATGTTTCCCTTGTGTGTGTGTTGTGTGGGTTTCCCGCTTTTGATTTGTTTTGATTGTTTTTTTTAATTTCCATATAGGATGTAGGTGATGACCTGTCATGAGGGGAAAACAGCCACATGAGTTACAGAGGAAGGTACACAGGTGAGGGGGTAGTTAGCCAGATGTGTGCAGGCAGACGGGAACTCCAGCTAGATGGAAGAGCACATGCAGAAGGGTGGGCGCCTGCAGCTGGAGGGAGGAGTGTGGCCCCATGGAGGTCTAGGAGGAGGGCAGAAGCCAGTCTTGCCTGGGGAATCCTCCATGCTGCAATCTGCCTGATTTGTAGGATTGACAGATTTAGCAAAAAGCTAACAACAAAACCAGGATGCCCTGTTTCATTTGAATTTCAAATAAACAACGAATTATTTTTAGTGTAAGTATTTCCCATGTAATATTTGGGACACACTTTTACTAAAAAATGACTCACAGTTTCTCTGAAATGCTAATTTAACTGAGTACCCTGTATTTTATCTGACAGTGCTAATGAAGGCTCTGGGAGCTCGGGAAAGCATTTAGAGAGGGTGACGGCGGATCAGACCTGTGTGCTTTAGAAACTCTCTCTGGTTGTATTTGAGGGTGGTGAGTCTGAGGGTAAAGAAACCGATCAGAAGGTCTGAACTGAAGCCTGAGCCCTGGGAATCTCCCATATCCAGGAGGCCTCAGAGCCATGGGTGAGGGGGTCAGTTTATGAGGACAGTGGCCGATCCCCACTGCAAAAGGGGCATCTCTCTGTAGCACCCCTACACTCACTCCATCCCGCTCCAAGCAGGCTCACCTCCCACCTCCCCAAGTCGCACAGCTGAGTCCAGCACCTGCCAACGCAGGCATCGTTCAGGATTCTAATCGCTGCTTTCACATAGCATTCTAAAATGATAAAAGCAATTCCTGTTCATGGTAGGACAAATAGCAAATTAAGTCAGACCAGGAAAAAAAAAAAAGGAACAAAACCCATATACCAGTATGCTTACCTCTGGAAACCTCTAGTATTTTCTAAGGACAGATGATACCCCACCCTTTTTTTTCAAAACGAGATTTACTTCATATAACATGAACATCTTTCCAGATAGGAAAATGCTGTTCTTTTACAACATCAGTTTCATTCATTTTTTCATCAGCTGTTTATTGAACCCTCTCTACATGCCAGTCACAATACTAGGCATTAAACTAAAAGGGTAGACAAAGCAAATATAATCAGAAATATTCCCTGTTTTATGGAAGGGAGAGAGAGACAATAAACCAAGGGAAACAAACATAAATACATAATAACCTGTACTAAATGCCAAGAAACAATCTGCAGAATAAAGAAAATCAGGAAGGGTCTTCCGCTTATGGAAATCTCACCCTTTGTTTAACCCACCTCCCATTACCAGATACTTTGGTCAGTTTCAGTTTTCCAGTGTAATAATGCCACAATAAACTTTCTCTCTAGTTAATTCTTTGTGCCTACCCATAATTATTTCTTTAGTTTAAATCCCTAGAAGTGAGATTTCAGAGTGAAGACATACAAACTTTTTACTTACTTAGCTTTCCTTTACTATATTTAAACCCAGTTTTGTATTTTCTCTATAGTTGACATACTTATTTTTAAAATAGCATGAAATTAAAACGGGAGGGGGGATAACTTTATGAGTTTGATCACATTCCTGTTCAGATTAATGTACTCAGCATCACTACTGGGATACAGGAGAGGATAGTTTCACACACCAGCCCTTTGTGGTCAAACCCAGCCCTTCCCCGAGCCCCTGGTAACTGTCCTGGTACCGTTGTCTTTCCCAGAATGCATTGTGATAAATAAGCAGAGTCAGGCACTGGGTACATTTTGAGACTGGCATCTTTTACAGATCATAACACCTTCTTTGAGACTCATCTGAGCTCTTGCTTGTATCAATAGTTTGCTCCTTTTAACTCTGACTAGCATCCCATGGCACAGTCTGCTTATTCATTCACCTGTTAAAGGACATTTGGGTTGTTTCCAGTTTGGGGCGATTATGAACAAAGCTACTACAGACATTTGCATATAGGTTTGCCATGAAAATAAGTCTTTGTTTCTTTTGGGTGAACGCCTAGCAGTGGGATTTCTGAGTCATGCAGTGAGCGTATGTTTAATTATGTAAGACATTACTGCATTTTTTCCCCCCGCCCCAGCAATGTATGGGAGTTCCGGGTGCTCCATGTCCTCACTGTCACTTGCTACTGTCAGGTTTTTTATCTCCATTGCAATAGGTGTGTAGCGATATCTCACAGGGGTTTTAGTTTGAATATCCATAATGGATAATATGTTGAGCACGTTGTCATGTTTATTTGCAAATATGTCTTCTGGGGTGAAATGTCCCTTGAAATATTTTATTCCTTTTTTTTTAGTTTTAATATTACTGCTAACTAAGCTCCACATTTTATTTGGATTGCATTAGTTTTTCCCTAATGACCCTGTCTGGGACACCACATCACATTTAACCCTGGTCTCCTTAGCCTCCTGTGGCCTGTGACAGTTTCTCAGATTTTCCTTGTTTTGAGAAGCATTTTCAGGGTTTGGGTGGGTGCGTGATGGTGAACAGGAATGCCTCCGTCACCTTGTGGGTGGCTGGTCTGCACCCCCGGCTTCCTCTCCTCCAGAGACTGGCAGTTCCTCCAGGGCAGGGCCACTGTCCGTCTCTACCCAGTGCACACAGATACACTCTGTGCATGTTTGCTGAAATCTCGCCCTCGTTACTGCTGCCCCTTTGACATTATGTTGTAGGTCTGGAGCTAAAGTAGGGACATCCAAGCTGAGCTCCGGACAGAGCCCAGTGGCAGATGAGGTGGGCTGGGGAGGTGATCAATGGCTCACCTTTAACCTCTGCCCTCACCCCTGCACGACTGTTTGGACAGCAGTGGGTTTAGGCAGCGCCCTTTAAATAGCATGAAAGGGCCTCACACTGGCCTGTTTTGCTTAAGGAGATTACATCGGCGCTGTGCACCCTGCCACAGGGCGTGTGAGGCCGGCTCACCCCAGAACAGAGCAAGCGGCATGGCCCCCACAAAGCAGATGTTTGGAGGAAAAATAGATACAATCAAAACCACGGAGGATAAAATTCCTGTACCCCTTAGACGTACACTTCACATGCAAGAGCGTGTGCACAACGACACACACACACCCTCCACCCATGTCCTTACCCACCCACGTGTATCTGCAGGGTCATGCTCACCCCCACACCCCGACACCCAGCTGCTCATATCCGCTGGCACACAAGCCCCCTTGTGTGGCTGCACTTGACCACACAAGCATGCACCCTCCACAGACCTCTCCATGGGCAACTACACATACGTTCCGCATACCCATTCACAACTGCAGACCTCTGTCACGTGCCCCAGGGTGCACGTCCCTGCACGCGGAAAGGATATACACAAAGAGGCCTCCAGCACCCTCTCCCCAGATGGCTACAGAAGTTCCGTTTCTTCAAATTATCGCTATAAAAAAATAATTCTCTTGAAATCATAGTCATGAAAAAAAAATTATGATCACCTTTGAAAATCTTTCAAGGATTTGTATGTCAAAAAAAAAAAAACCCAAAACTAGATTAGAGCAACACCATAGGGTTGAACCAGGACAGATGGGTAAAGGTTAAGGGCATGAGGGAAGGTTTTCTAACTCTTGCATCTCTTGAAGTCCAACAGCCAGGGCTGTCTGGCTGCAGACCGGGCGGCTCCCAGAAGAGGCGCAGGCCTCCTCCGCAGGGAGGTCCCAGGGCCTTCTGTGGCTCCTGATGGAGAATATAATCTTGAACTGAGTGCTTCTCACTTCATCAGAGGTGGTCGATGGAAGTCTTAGCCTGGGGTGGTTTGAAGGCCATGCAGCGACAACGTTGTGGCTGCCACTGCATGCGTCCCTCCTGTGGGGCAGGCACTGATAACTCTTGATGTTTTATGTACGGTACTTGATTCCTCTGGGTAGTCTGGGATTTATTTCCAGATCAAGACATTCCATGGGGCGGCTGCAACTTGTGATTCCATTGCCTTGGGCCCCACCGCCTGGGACAAAGCCCTCCCAGGGAATCCCTCCCCACCCCTGGGGCGGGGCGTTGGCCTAGCACCTGGCCCAAGTCCATTTCTGCCCCAGGGAGGATGGGGGAAGCCAGGCAGGCAGGCAGGTGGCCTGGACCCTGCGAGGCTCTGTCGCTGCTGTGCTTCCCGCCAGCACTAATGCCATCGATGCCCCCAGGCCTAAAGGAGGCGGGCCCAGCAGCCGGGCAAGCTGGGAGCTTCCAGTGGCTTTTTCTCTTCCCCCAGGGCAGCAGCATGATGGGTGTGGAGCAGGGTCCTGGCAGATGCTGGACTGGGTTTCCCTGACGCTTAAGTTCCAGAGCCTCCTCCATGAAGCTCATCTCTGTGCCCTTTCTTCTGCCTCCCCAGCCCTCCCTGTTTCACTCTCAGCTCTCATGCTGCCTGGAGACATCCTTCGTGTCTGCCTGCCCTTCCTCTTCTTCACAGTTCTGCCCTCCTCGCCCTGCTCCCTCCCTCGGTGATCCCACCTCCTTCTGTTTCAGCCAACAGCCAGCCTTTTCTGTGTAACTTAGCCATCTTTCTCACCATCATCCACGAGGATACGTTCCTTCAACAAACATCTCTGCATGTACGCTGTGGGCACTGGCACACAGCGGGTGCACAAAGGCAGCTGGACAGAGTGAGAGCTCAGTAATGTCTCTTTGTTAGACTTTGTCCATTTATTCCTCACCTACCTCTTCATGCATGTCTGCTGCCTGCCCCATCCTGGGCTAAGCCCTGGGCTGAGAAGGGAGAAATGACGTAAGATCCCAACCCTCAGGGAATGGATTTTCTAGGAGGAGCTGGACATTCGGGGTTTGATGATATACTAGTCAGAAAACACAGGCAGTCATTGGATGGAGGGATCTGTATGATTGCCCTAGTCTGGGAGGACTTCCTGGAGGAGCTGGTGCTTGATGACCTTGGAGGTCAGCTGGAAAAGGGGGACATTCCAGGCAGGTGGGCAGAGGTGGGGGCAAGGGAGACCAAGCAGGTCAGGGGTTACCTTTGGTCAGGAGTGATTCAGCCTGAGCCTCGGGACCCGTGTTTTGTCGGCTGTCTTGTCAGGGAGGGCATTACAGAGTGAGCGGAGGCCTGACCCTACCAGGTATCAGGCCATCACGCTGAGCCTTCACCCAGCCACTCTGCATCACCTAGAAGGAGAGTGATCTGCTGGTTTTGTCCAGACCCCAGCACCATCACCCATCCCATCCCTGACACCCACCTGCCTCAGACAGGCTCCTTAAACTCGAGGCCACCTGAGGAGTGGCAGCGGGAACTGCAACTATTTATCCAGCAGGATGGGAGACTCAGAGGTGTGACTCCTCCCCCAGTCTGGCCTCCAGATGTCCGCAGGGCTGTCTTGGGGAAGGCTGCTAGGGAACCAGAATAGTGGGCCAGACCTGCAGGAGACAGACACAGGTGGACCTAAGGGCCAGCTGTCCTGGGGCAGTGAGCTCTCTGTCACCAAATGGATGACAGCACTTGGTGGAGATGCTGTAAAGTGGAAGGAGTTTGAAATTGAGGCCCTGGCACCTGGATCTTTGGACTGAGTACCCGTGAGGGTCTTTCTTGTCTCATCATTCTGACCAGTTGGGTGGGCCACAGAGCTTGAGGGAATTTTCCTTTGTTGTCTAAATTAGGGCCCCAGCTTCAGAATTTAAAGCAAGATGACCAATAATCAAGACTGAGGTGAGAAGGTTTCTTCCCTCTTCCAGGACCAGAGAAGCCTCAGTTTGCCAGAAATCTCTCCATCTCTGAGCCTTTCCAGTTAACAGACGTTTGCCTGGACAGACATCCTCTTCTCTCTTCTCCACCCTCCAGACCCCAAGGGGAAGGTCCCTGGTCCCTGTGACTAAGGCAGGAGGGCTGCCCCAATGGGCTGAGGCAGTGACACCACCCCTGCCTGCTCTCCCCACTCTGGGCTGGGTGTGCCGGCTCCCTTTTGCAGATGATGCTCTGGGACATAAAAGGCATCATCTCAAGTCATAGGCAGACAGTGGGAGAGCTGGACCCAAGAGCAGATCTCCCAGCTCTTGGTTTCCTGGTCTTTGCATGCACCATGCTGTCTCTGCACTCTCACCCTGTGTGCTCCATCTCAGTGGGTGGCTGGAGGTGGGAAAACTGGATCCTTACTTCTCACCATGGAAACTGGACGCTCTGCTGCCTCCCCACGGGCTGAGCCTAGAACCAGCTCAGCGCTGGGGGGCTTCCCCTGAGGCCCCGCCCTTGCTCTCACATCTTCTGGAGCTGGTCCTTTTGCCCCCAGGATGTGCAGAGCAGGCCCCTTGGTTATGTGAGGCCCCTGGATTCCTTCTGCTCCTACCTCTCTCCCTGAGAAAGGCCCTGAGATCATGTGGTAGGATTAGTGGGTCGACCCAGGGCTGGGAGACTGCACTCTGTTGCTAATTAGGGCACATTCCCTGCTCTCTCTGGCCTCAGTTTCCCCACACTTAAAACAAGGAGTTTGGGCTGGTCCCTACCAAATCTGGCTTTTTATAACATGGAGTCCCCTCTGCACAGCCCAGCCCCTCTTGCTGTACGGGGTGGTCCTGATTTTCCAGAGGATACTGTAAGGGTCCACCAGGTCATGGGATGGGTCCTGGGGAGCTGTGCTAGGGCAGAGGGGGCAGGGACTCCTCCCCGAGTCTGGCCTCCGGGAAGTTGCATAACAGAGATGTTTATTTTTGGTGAGGCTGGGTGGGATTTCTTCTCTTTTAAAAAAAACCAAAACATAAAACTTACTTGTCTGCCAGGAAGATAAATATCTGTGCTGAAAGCTCTTGGCCCAGCTGCCAGCTGCAGTTTGCATAATGCTGTCACCGAAGCCATGGCAGTCTGCATGTGCCTGGGTGCACATGGGTGTCTTACGTGATGCCTGAGGGCCGGCCCCCGACCCTGCCAGCATCGATGCTGCCAGGGGCCCTCAGGAACAGCCTTCTGAAGCTGCTTCCTGACCCACTCTGGACATTCGCCTCCACCTCCTTTTCCTCAGTGCCTTGAAGAGGGAGGTGGGAATGACAGAGGTAAAATGTGCCTTTCAGCTTCCCTAGCATTAAGAGAGCCCCCACAAAAAGCCAGGGATGAGAGCAAACCTGATGTGTCAGCTCCAGGACCTGGACAGAGTCAGGAGACCCATGCTAGAGGCATCATGCTGACACCTTATGCCTGCTGCTTAGAACTATTCCCAGAAGAGGAGACCGAGGATCAGAGCAGTTGATGCACACATTGACCACAAATGCTTGTCATGGTCAGAGCTTGCGCCTGTGAAAGGTCTTGTCTAATGCTCCCCACACACGTCTTATTCATCTTGTATGTTATTTCACTCTGCAAGAGTCCCAGACAGTGGAATTTGGCTCAGAGAAGGGATCACACCCCTGTCTCTGGACACCAGTCCAGCACCCTTCCCACGGCATCCGTGCATGCTCCTGCGCTTGGGTACTCCAGGGACAGCCTGCCCGCTTGGAGGACCCCTCCAGGGTCAGAATCTTCTGCTGCTCACCAGTCCAGACCAGACACGGCACCATGCTAAGTGCCTTACATGCAGCCTCTTTAATCCCACAGCTGCTCTATGAGGAAGACATTACAGGTATCTTCATTCCCATTTTATAGAGGGGGAAACTGAGGCACAAAGAAGTTAAGTGAACTGTCCAAAGCATGCTGCTGGGATTCACACTCGGGTGCCAGTGTCAGAGCCTGCATTCTAACCTCTGTCCGCGGCAAGCGTGTCTGCCCAGGATGCCAGCTGGGATATTGGGATGTGGACAAGCTACTCCCCGCCCCACCCTCCCACCCTGACCTCTGGCTCCTCAACCTTGACCTGCACGGGTTTGACCGGTCCTTTCCAGCTCTGAGCATCCAGGAATCAGCCTGCAGAGCCGCGTTCTGTCAGACAGCAATGGCTGTGGGTCCCGGGTTGTGCACTTTGTATAAATCTGCTGGGGCCCCCATGTCGGCATCCTGGGCATGTCGGAGGGGGAGGTGCCCAACTTCCTCAGTAAACGCAGTCCCCACTTGGAGGGAGGAGGACACTGCTTGGACAACAGGTGAGACCAGGGTGGAGGGCAGGGGGATGGGACCCCTCAGCACGGAGTTCGTGGGCAGAGCCTCCACGGCCCCTGCTGAACCCCAAACAGGACCAGCCCACTAGAGGAGAGGCCTTTTTTCCTCTCCCTAAGCTCAGTTGCTGCTGCCTCTGGGAGTCCGAGGCACTGAGTCAGCATCCTCGATGCCCAAAGGAGAAGTTTTGGCAAAGGGAGTCCTTCCAGAGGAAGGAGCCCAGTCAGTGGGGTGGAGATTACATGTTATAGAAGTCAGCTGGATCGGCTGATCCAGAGTCACATATCATTGGTGTTGAAAGGGGCCCATTCTGAGATGACGGCAAAGAGGCTCAGAGACAGAAAGGGACTTGCCCAAGGTCACAGGATGCTCATGGCAACCCAGGATTGGCACCCCAGTCTCCTGACTTCCCATTCAGTACTTCCCAGAAAGGAGAAGGGCAGGGGATGGCTCCCCCGTGCCTCCCTCCTCTCTTGCGTGGTTCAGCTCTTGGTTTTTGACCTTGTTTTCTCCCTCTTCAGGCAAGGAGAGCTCCCTGGGTGAGCCAGAGTTGCCACCCGACTCTGACACCGTGGGGATGGACAGCAGCTACCTCAGTGTGAAGGAGGCCGGGGTGAAGGGGCCCCAGGACCGGGCCAGTGCCGACCTGCCCAGCCCGCTGGAGAAGGCCGACTCGGAGAGCAACAAGGGCAAGAAGCGGCGGAACAGGACCACCTTCACCAGCTACCAGTTGGAGGAGCTGGAGAAGGTCTTCCAGAAGACCCACTACCCCGACGTGTACGCGCGGGAGCAGCTGGCCATGAGGACAGACCTCACCGAGGCCCGTGTGCAGGTCAGCGAGGGTGCCCGGTGAGGGCATGGGAGGGCAGGGCCTGCCCTTGGGCTGGTGGCCAGAGCTGGGACTGCCTGACTGTCCCCTAGTCACACCAGGTTTCTTCACCTCAGTCCAAGGAGGGCCTGAGAGGCTCCCAGCCTGCCCCTCGTGCCTCTGCTCCAACCAGCGTGAGTCTTTTATTCACTTTACTCTCCAGTTTCTTGCTCTGGTTGGAGCAGGGGCAGGTTCCCCGTGGAGGGACAGGAAGGCTGTGAGCTGTGCTTCTGAGATCTACAGGCTGTGTGAGTCCAGGCCCTTTCCTGAAGGCAATGATGACTGGTCCCAGCTCTGGAAGGCCTATCTCTTAGAAAGGAAACAGGATTTTATAGATATCCACAGCAGCCCGGTGGGGGAATCAGAGACAACCCAACTCTTCTTTTTGCCCAGAATAGCCACCTCCTCCTCCATCTTTCCTCCTCCATAAGCTTCCTCTGAGTCGTCTTCCTGACCACCATGGCTGAAGCAGTAGCCCCCTTCCATCACCCAACCACCAAAACACTCAACCCAGCACAACTCCACACAGCTCAACACAACCTGGCACAACCCAAACGAGCCCAACCCAACACAGCTCAACCCAACCCAACTCAACCCAACCCAACACAGCTCAACCCAACCCAACCCAACTCAACCCAACCCAACACAGCTCAACCCAACCCAACTCAACCCAACCCAACACAGCTCAACCCAACCCAACCCAACTCAACCCAACCCAACACAACACAACCCAAGCAAACCTGGTCACCTTCTACCACATTGTCCTATTTTATCTTCTTTATAGAATTTATGATTGGCTAAAATTATTTTATGTTTGCCTTCTCCCACTAGAATGTGAGTTCCTTGAGGGCAGGAACTGTCTGATTGCTCCTCACTGCATTTCTACTAATTAGAGGAGGCTGAACTCAAAGTGACACGGGCAAAAAATAAATATTTGGGACCAACTGACCTTTGTCCAGAGAGATGTGTCCCCACTCCCTGCATGAAATTACAACACAAAAAGAACCAGGAAGGAAGCAAAGACCTCTAAGTGCCCAAGCAGCACAGGTGACAAGACCCATGCACTATAGCTCAAGCTTCAGCACAACACACAATAAACGTCCTGTTCGGTTTGCTTTTCTGACCCAGAGCATGTTAGAAATAGCAAATAAGGTGTTGGCAGATAGTAGCTTTTCCCCCTCGGTGGACTATGGAAATCAATAGCTTGAGAGCAAAGTGGTTTTCAAAAAGCAGCTCAGTTCAGAGCAGCTCAGCACAGCTCAGCTCAGGTCCCTTTTGTGCCAGGACCAAGAGCCTTAGGTTACTCAGCAGACCCGAAGGGTGGCCCCTGTTGCTGTCCTTTGCTACCAAAATCTTCAGCAGAGCATTTCTAAGGTATTTCAATAACAGCTTCATCAATCTCAACCATGTTCTGTTTAATAAGGCAGAGGCATTTGTAATATGGCCCAGAAACATTTTTGTCTCAAATAGCTAATGTGAAAAGGACTGACGGTTGTCAGTGAATACACAGCCATCCGGAAATGGCACGTACCCAGAGTGATTTGGAGCTGTCTGGTGGCCTTCCCAAGGGCAGGCTTCCTGGTTTATTCCCCTCCAGCTCAGCTCACAGTGACTAGGGAAGGAAGGAGGGCAGCTGAGGCCTCACTGTGACTACAGAAGCCCTCTCACACCCACATTCTCACCTGAGTCAGGAGACCCAGCCACGCAACTTCCTGTGCCTCCAAGGCTGGACAGGAACCCCAGCATCTGACCTCAGCGCAGCCAGTGGATTTGGGAGGAGCTAAAGGAGCAGGTGGAGAGGGGGCGGCTGGTTATGGGACATTCCTGTAGGTGCTGTGTTGGTGGGGGCTAACCGTTCGTTTTCTGTGCAGTACACATATGCACACATGTGTGTACGTGTGTGTCGCTAACCAATGGACAGGAGTACCCGGAAGTAGAATTCACTTAGTATCAAAAGGATGGTCCTTCCAGTACAACACATGGAATGACACTGGGGTCTGTTTAGCATTTTTCAGGCACCACAATACAGCTAAAATGGAGTGTTCTCTCTGCACAGACAGACTGACACACACACACACATTTATGCCCACTTCCAAAAAGGTGTTAAGGCAGCTTACAATTTCATCTAAGAACAAGAACAATGTCATGAAATGGGAAGGTAATTATGTCAAAAATCTAGGCTAAGGACTTTAGTTGCCACAAAGCGCCAATTTCAACCCTAAGCTTCCTGGCAGCCAAGGCAGAAAGGGAAACTCTGGTGTGTTGCATATCTTATCATCTAAGGGGAGGACCACAGAATTATAGAATGCTCGTACTGGAAAGGATCACCTGGTCCTCTTATATGATAACAAAGAAGAGAGGACCAGAGGCAGAAAATGAGGAAAATGAGAGGACCAGAGGCGCCTGTGGTCAGGTGACCCAGGAAAGACAATTCAGTGGCAGTGCTGAGACTAGAATGTGGGACTCCTGAGTTCCAGCCCAGTGCTCCTTTTACTTTAGTCTTCTGTACCAGGACAAGTGCCAGATTGTTCTGAGACGTCTTTTTGTATAAAGGCAGCAGGGTGGGTGGGATCGTCATGTGCGTCAGACCTCTGGGTTGAGCCTGGCAGTGTCCTGGGGGTGGGGGAGTGGTGATGGGACCCCCTGCGTGCCTCTGCTGAGTTTGTCTGGGGCCTGTACTCAGCTGGTGGGAAGCCAGGTGCCTGGTGTCGAGTGGTGGTGGGGACAGGGAGAGGGGCGATGGCACCCCCCTCCCCGCCCCGAGACGGACCTTTCCTGGGAAGAAGCCTGGGGTTTGGCCCCACTCCAGGGTGCTGCAGGGGCCTCTCTCTGCTGTCTGGGATTCCAATCTCTGCAGCTGGTGTCTGAAGACAATAAGACAGAGGCCTCCCCACCCTGGGCCACCCCACCCTGGCCCCAGATGGGCTGCGGTTAGTGAGGCCTCCGCCAAGATGGTTGGTTCCTTGGGGAGAAGCTTGTGCTGAGTGGGCCCAGGCTGGGGTGGGCCAGGAGCGGGGTGGTCCTGGGGCGCGACACGCAGGATGGAAGGCCGGGACCTCGCAGCCCCCTCTTCTCCCCGGGGTTGCACAATGGAGACAGGCCTGTGGCCACAAAGCATCTAGGGAGCAGCTGTCAGGGCCCCAAGCTCCAAGGGTCAGAAGTGGAAGCATGCTCTGAGTCTCAGGGCCCTTGAATGTGAGCACAGAAGAGGCCCATGAGGACACCCCTGCCACCACCCAATTTATGTGTCAGGAGATGGAAGACCAGTGAGGCTCACTTAGCTAAGCCTTATCTGGGCAGGAAAGCTCCAGCCTTGTATGCAAGGTAAGGCCCAGGGAGGAAAGACCTGGAGGTGAGGGGTGGAGGGGGGCAGTTCTGCTCCCATCAGCTTGCTCCCCCTCCAGCTGAGCTGCCTCCCACAATCTCCATCTTTAGCTCTCAAATAAATCCCTCAGCCTGACCCTCTTCCACTCCCTTCCCAAAGACGGTGCTATCTCGGCTGCCTCTCCCCCTTCGCTCATCTGTCTTCCCAGATAACCCGGGTCTCCCTCTCCCCCGCCTCGTCCCCCCACACTCAGCTTCAGCCCCCACCCCACATTCCACCTCCCCGACTCTGCTCCTCCCTCCAACTCTCAAGCCCCTCTGGCAGGACACCGGCTGCCTCCTTCCCCCATCTGTGTCCCTCCCAGCCCAGCCTCTGTGTCACCTCCACCAGCACCTCTCCCCTCCGCATTCCCACCACGGAACCCACTCCACGAGACTCGAGGGAAACCCCCCAGTGGTGACAACATCAATTGTTTTAGCCTCCCCTCTCCCCCCAGCACAAGGAGAGACAGCGGCCCTACATCCTGATGCCTCCAGTGGGCTTCTCCCCTCCCCCGGCTCCCCCGGAGAAAACCCTGGGAGGCTGAGGAAGGAGCGGAAAGGAAAGACTGAGCTAAGCCTGCAGGAAATTAAACATGAAATGAAAACAAGCGCCTCCGATTCATTCTCTCATCCTGCCCCCAGCCCCCCATTCCAGGCCACTGATAAAGGGGGATCCCATTTCAGTGGTGCAGAGAGGAGGCCTGATTCGCCCTGGGCTCCCAGAGGGCGGCCTGGACCCAGACCCCAAGGGTCCCGGGAGGAAAAGGGGCCTCTGGAGGCTCTGGGGCAGGGGCTGAGACCCCCAGCCCAGGAGAGGGCCAGCTCCAGGGGGGACATAGGAGAGTGTTTCTCCTGCAGCAGAGTCAGGATGAGGAAACAAAGAGATGCTGAGAGAAATGCCAGCAGCACCGTGTGTGTGTGTGTGTGTGTGTGTGTGTGTGTGTGTGTGTCTCATGTTTGTACACTGGGTTGAAATGCAGCCCTGTACTTCCATCTCACCCCCACCCTCCCCACACAAATATGAGCCACAAAAAGGTACCTCTTCTTTTCTGACTTCTTTCTTCTAATGAAAGACAGAAAGAAAGGTCAGGACCTGTAAATAAACAAATGTGAAGTACCCTAAAAACTCTGTGACTGCATTTCTCATCTCACCTGCTGCTCTTGCCATCAGCACAGATATTGTCCCTATTTTCGAGATGCAGAAACTGAGGCCAGTGGTAATGCCAAGTGCTCCCACTGGCACTGTGCGCCCCAGCTGCATCAGAAGCTCAGGTGGGCCGAGCAGCCTCTGTGCTGCCTGGCAGGGAACCTGTCCAGGCCTCAAGCCCAGCTCCTTCTCCCTCCTCCAAGGAAGCTCCGTGCTCTCAGCCAGGCTGCGGGCAGTGTACTATTTGGGGTGTATCCACATGCGCCTGAGTCAGCCAGCAGGTGCACATGGAGCTGACAGAAATCTCCCTCTAGGGAGCTCTGAGGTCGGCCTTTGAGCTTGAAGCCATATCTGACCTGGAAGCTGAGCCCCCTCACTCCATCTCTCCCACCCTCTCCTGCCCCCATCACCCCCTTTCCAGATCCCAAGTCACTGGCAGGGGTGGCAGACACGTGAGCCTCGAGAAAGTTCTCAGCCTGACAGAAACACACCTGCAAAGGAAAAGGACCCACCCCACTGCCAAAGACCCCTGCTCACACACCTGACTCAGACCCCTCCCTTCCATGAGGCCCCCAGTCAGGCGCCCCATCGCCCATGCTCAGTGACAGGAGGGCCTCCACCCCTCCCCTTGGGCCTGAGACTTTGCAGCAGCTGCCTCTCTTCATGGCACCGCCACAAGCCCCTCCACCTGGCATTTGAGGTCTTCCCTGATCTGGTTCCCACTTCCACGATTGTTTCTCTCCCATCACTCCTCCACCTGACGTGTGGCCTCCTGAGGTCTCTGAACATGACCCACTTTTCCTAAACTCCGCCTGGACGTCCGCCCTTCCAGCTAGCACTCGGGGCGCAGTGCCCGGTGCTCCCTCCACAAAGCCGTCCCCAGCTGCCTCTGTTGCCGGCTGAACCTCCATCTCCCAGAGAATCTTTAACATAGTAGGTTCTGAGTGGGGAGACTGTTTCCCACAAAAGGCTGCACAGAGGATTCAGGAAGTGGGAATTCTGAATCTGGGCTGAGAAGTCCCAGGAAGTCATAGACCTTTTGGAAAATGATGGCAAAACAGCACGCGCGTAATCACCTAGGAGAATGGTTTTCCAGAGGAGCTTTCAACAGCCTTTACCCAATTCTCCCCAGGAGTCTGTGGCCCCAGCAGGTTCAGCCACACCATGTTGGGGCTGGTTAGATGGCCACTAAGATGATCAGTGACGTGTTTTGTGCCCTAGATTCTGAAGCTTAGGAAAACGAAGTCACTGGCCCAAGATCACGCCCACAGATAGTTGGTGTAAACCGCTTTCCTGATTCTCTGCCTTCCTGACTCTAGATCACTCTAGATTGTAAACTCTTGAGGATAAAAACAAAGGCAGACATACCAGGAGACCCTACCGCACGCTACAAGGTGGGGCGGGGCCTCCAGCTCCGGGCCTGACCCCGTGGCCACTGCTCTGTCCTGCAGGTCTGGTTCCAGAACCGGCGGGCCAAGTGGAGGAAGAGGGAGCGCTTTGGGCAGATGCAGCAGGTTCGAACCCACTTCTCCACGGCCTATGAGCTGCCCCTTCTCACCCGAGCAGAGAACTACGCCCAGGTGAGTGCCTGCCCCCAGCCCTGCTCTGGCCCCCAGGCCCTCACACCCTGAGAAGGGGTACCATCCCCGGAGAGAGGACTCAGGGCTCTGAGTCGCCCTTCAGGCCCATTCCAGGCAGGTGCCTGTTCATTCAGAATGTGGGAGGCCCAGAGCTCTTTCTGTCCAGCGTGAGTGTTAACCCAGGCGTGGCCGGACTTTAGAGAAGGGAAGGTTGGGGTGGTGAGAACTGCATTTTCTTCTGCCGCCTTGGCCACTTTTGCTCTGGGCATCCAAACCAAGGAATGCAGAAGGCCAGGGAGTCTGCAGGCCACTGGGAGCCACCCAGAGTGTTTCCTAGGAGAGAGGGGTCTAGAAATCTGGAGGACTTGAGGCAAGGCTGGAGTGAATGTGGAATTCTGAGACCCAGGACTTAGGCTGTCATCTCAGCTCCAGATCTTTCTGCCTTCAGGCAAGTCACAGGCGCTCTGAGCCTCGGTTTCTTCACCTGGAAATTGGGCATTATAAAAGCACCTGCCCCAGACCTTTTATGAGGTTGTTGAAAGTGCTAAATTAGATTGTGCAGAAGTGCTTTGTGAGTTATATGGCTTTAGAGAGGTTGCTTTGCATGTTCTGAGCCCTCCCGGGCGTCTGTCCCACCTTCCCCTCCCATCTTCCACAGCATCTTCCTCCATGGCTGTCAGCTGGTCCCCCTTCTAGTGGCATTTGAGTCCTCAGTGGGATGCAAAGGGACGAGGAGTACTGTGATAACCTCAGGCACCCAGGACACTGGAGAGGTGGATTTTTGGTCAAGTCCACTCCAGACACCCCTCGACCTATGCGGCAGTAGCACCCACTTCCTCCCTCTCAGACCTTGCTGGGGCGTGGCCTCTGCCTGCAGCTCCAAGCCCGGCCATGCCACGCAGTGGCAGTGTGCACAGGCCTTCCTGAGTCTCCTTTTCTTCTTGCTGTCTCTGGGCCATGCTAACACATGGGCCCTGGGCACCCCACTAGGACCAGCTCTGCCCCTCTCCCTCTCAGGATTCACATGGAAGGGATCAAGGGTCAGGCTCAGAGGTGAGGCTGGGGAATGGGGGTGTCTCATGCACACACAGCGTCTGCATCAGCTCCCACCACATCCTTCCATCTCTCTCCCTTCTCTCCCTCCCCCAACCCAGCCTCCCTCTGTGCCCTGGAGGTTGGACCTCCAACCCCCACTCCTTGGCCTGGATCTCTGCTGCCTGAGCTCACACACTGGAGGGAGAGAAACAACACGGGGCGTGCTCATCCCTCTCAGGGCAGCGCCACACATCACGCGGCCCAGGTCTCTTGAGAGAGGGGGTGGGGGATGGCCAACCCACTCCTCCTCACGGGGACCGAGGGGAGGACTGTGACCAGGCTAATCTGCAAGCAGTTCTCGTCGTCCTTACAGGCCCCGTGGGATCTGAGAATACAGCTCCCTCCTCAGTGCTTTTAAGTGCCTTCCCTGAGTGCACTCCAAACACTGGGGATGGGGGTAGGTGGAGGTGAGGGCCAGCAAAAGCTACTTGCGGGCCACTGAGAAGCCCATGGGCGTAGCTGAGAGAGATGCACTAGCTCCTCCTCAGAGCTCATCCTGCTCACCCTGCCCTCCACCCAGGACACCTGGGGAGACGCGTTTTTGGCTGAGTCCCCAGCTCTACCTCTCCATAAATGCTGAGGGGAAAATGGAGTCCAGAGGTGGCAGTTGGGGAGGGGGGCAGGATTACAGCTGCACAGATATAAGATCAGATGTTCAGTTCAACCCTCACCCCACTGCCAGAGCATCTTCCACACCCCCCACCTCACGGCACCCCCAGCCCCCGCAGGTGGGCACCCAGCTGCTCCATCCAGCCACTCATCCGCGCTCACCACCTCCTAAGGCAGCCCTTTCAGTCCCTGAGCTCATTCTGAAGCCTCTAGGGAACCAGCTCTGGGACGTCCGCCACCGTCCTTGACTTCTGAGAGAATGCAGGCCCCACTCCCCCCACCCCCTTCCTGCACACCGCAACCTGCAAGCACACAGCTCGTGCCCCCATTGCCAGGGCTCTCTGAGTTGGCCTCAGCTGCCATTTATCAAGTACCTAGGATGCGCCAGGCCTGGGGAGGAGCCAGAGGTGAGTGAGACACAGGCTCTGACCCTAATGGCATCCACAGATGGAGAGACAAAGTCTGCATCTGTGACCAAAGTCAGCGGCTGACCTCAGCTAGGGGGTGGTGCCCCCAGGACAGGCCTGTGAACGGACCGTTGGTGAAGTTTGAAGTTCAGTCCTTAAAACGGAATTCCCAGCTGCTGCTGGCCTGGCCCTGGGAACAGAGGAGACAGAGCTTAAAACCCAAACCCTCCTAGGGGTCTGGATGGCATAAAGGTTTTGAGAGGCTCCCAAGTAAGCACTCAAGAATAGTTTCATCACCAGGGTGGGCTTGTGAGCGAGGAGAGGTCATTCTGGTGTGCATCCCCTGCCCCGGCCCCAGCCAGCCAGTGACATCTCTGCCTCCCCTCTCCCCAGATTCAGAACCCGTCCTGGATTGGCAACAACGGGGCTGCCTCGCCAGTGCCAGCATGTGTGGTCCCCTGTGACCCGGTGCCTGCCTGCATGTCCCCTCACGCCCACCCTCCTGGCTCCGGGGCCAGTGGCGTCACCGACTTCCTGAGTGTCGCCGGGGCTGGCAGTCACGTGGGCCAGACGCACATGGGTGGCCTGTTTGGAGCAGCGGGCCTCAGCCCAGGCCTCAACGGCTACGAGCTCAACGGCGAGCCGGACCGCAAGACGTCGAGCATCGCGGCCCTACGCATGAAGGCCAAGGAGCACAGCGCGGCCATCTCCTGGGCCACATGACAGGGCACCTCCTGTCCCATCCCCGCACCCTCCCCCACCTCGGGGCACTGGCCACGCCCATGCTTCCCAGGCCCCCAGCCCCCCACTCGACTCTCCTCTTAGGAACCTGGCCTGGGCCGGGGCCTGACCCTCAGCACTTTCAGCCCCCCCAAGTCAGAGGCCCCACCGACTGCTGGGAAGGAGGAGGCAGCAGGCACTGGGGCCGAGCCCCTGCTCCTGGCCGGAGCCAGTGGAGGAAGCCAGGTAGCCATGTTTTGCAGCTTTGCATCCTTTGTAAGCTGAAGACCCTTCCTCCCGGCTCTTCCTCCTCCGCCCTGCCCGGTTTGACCGTTGAGTCAAGGACAGGTTCCCACCCAGCCCCAGCAGTGGCAACAGTGCAGTCATGTCCGTCCTTCCCTCTGCTGTGTGGTCCCCTGGTCACCAGGCCGGTGACTGTGTCCAAAGAACAGGCTGCCCCGCAGAGATGGCCTCCGGCCTTCCCAACTTCTTTTCACTTCCTAAAAGCCCACGGAATCCAACCTCTTGGACCCACGGCACCTGCCTTGCCTTCACCCTGGATGGTGAGGCACCCCATCCTGCTGTCTCCTGTGCTGGACACACCCAGAGGAACTGGGCAGAGAGCAGAGGAGCTGGAGCTGAAGGATCCTGCTGTCTCCCAGCAATGCTGGCTCCTGGGGGATGCGTCCCCACTCTCACCCACCCGGAGACTCTGGATCTGAGTGAATGCTGCAGGGGAGGATGCAGACCACCCACGGGACCCCCGGCGCTGGGAGAAAGCTTCTAGCAGAGGAGGAGGGCTGCCAGGAGGTGTCCGGGTGGGGCAGGGGCTCACGCACACACATCCGCTCTCTGGCTGCTTGACGTCCCGCCACGGGCAGGGTGGCAGTGATGGCGGGCAGATCTGGGTAGCTTTTTAATCCGTCCGCTCAGCCCCTCCAGGAGGGTCTGGAGACGCTTTTTCCCTCTCTGAGCCTGGTCACTCGCTGGGGCTGCTGAGCTGTGTTCTGGTGTGGAAGGACTTACACCTCGGACACACCAACTAGGGTCTGGGGTCACAGAGGCAGAGGGTCAGGAGCAGTGCGCGGGATCCACCAGAGGATGAGTGCACGCTCACTCAGCCTCCAGGCAGGCGGGTTGGCCCCCTGCGGCCTCAGGTGGCCATCCCCCATCAGCCTGCCGTACCTGCCCAGAGCCTTCCATGCGGGCGGGTCTCCGGGATCCTCTAGGCACCTGCCCTTGCACTTCTGCCCTAGGGGATGGGGGAGCCCAGCTCCTCTTTCTGGCCTCTGGAAGGGCTTGTGAGGCTGAGCACCTCGGAGCCACTTGCTCTGTCCCAGATACAGGGGCCAGGATGCCCTCTGGAAGCAGATTTCTCTGCCTGCAGGAAGAGTTCTCCTTCTGAGGGGAACTCCGCATCTGCCTGACTTGAGGCCTGCAGCTTGAGTTTTGGCACCAGGGCCCAGCTGTCACCTAAGCTCAGGGACAGGGTACCAGTCGTCCAAGGCAGGCCTTTCAGAGCCCTGGGAGGCCCCTCCAGCAGGCCACCCCTGGGGAGAAGTGCTTGCCCTTTCTACCTTCTCTCCCGATCCTGCCAGTGAGGGGGGCCGGGCCACCAGGCCCAGGGCCCTGGACGCAGGACAGCATCTTGGGTGGGCCGAGAGGAGTGAGACCCTCCCTCTTGAGCTGCTTAGGTTTTGGGGGACATCACAGTCCCATCTCTGCCTCATGTTCTCATGTGCTCCAGAAGCAAGACTGGGGAAGGAGCTGGCTTTGACCGCCCTTAAGAGTCAGACCTCTTCGTGAACCGTAGCTCAAAAGTTGATCTTCCAGAAGTGAAAAGGGTCTTGGACATTGAATTAAATGCTCTTGAAGGCTTGGCTTTAGTGTTTCATATGTTTGAGGATCTTGGAATGACTCTTTAGGAAGCCTATTCCAGTCCTGAGGTGGCTGAAACCACTCAGACGCCCAAAGTCTAGGGAAGGGAAGGAAGAAATTGCTTCGGACTGGAGATGGCTCCCCAGTTCTTCCTTAAATGTACTGCTGGCTGGGAAGGAACTTTCGCCAGAGGTATATATTCTCATCTGGGAGAGAATCCAACAAAGAGAAAGAACTAAAACAGCCCCCGAGGATGAGGGAAGGGAGAGAGAAGGCTCTAAGTGGAATCTTCTGGAAGGGACCTCTGGTGATCAGTTCCTCTAGGTATCTGCTTTCCGCCTGGGCCAGACCTAAGTCAGGCAAAATTCAGCCCAAAGCTTGAGAAGAAAAAGCTTCCAATGGAAGAAGGCTCTTGGCTCTGCCTGCCTGCCTGTCGAACCAACATAGCCAAGTATTTAGAATTAAAATGTCAGTGGAAAACACTCCTGGGCACCTCCCCACAGGTAGCTGCCCGCTCCCAGGCCTGTCCCCACTGTGTCCCAGCCCCTGGCCTGCCTGACACTCTAAGAATCACAGAATCACTAAGCTGGGAGGGACTAGAAACCCTGTAGTTAGCCCAGTCCCTTCATGATAGAGAGGAAAAATCCTTGGCCTGCGGTGGGGACGTGACCACCCTGAGCTGCGTTTCACCTGAGCCAGCGGCCTGACAGGCCGCCCAGGTTCTGGTGGCCAGAGGGACGCAGTGCTCCCCGCTCAGGAGGCTGGGCCCGGGCCTCCTGCCTCCTCAGGCTGCAAGTGCAGGAGGTGCCTGAAGCACACCTCCTGTGGTGACTCAGCAAGCTCGGGTGGCTCCCTGGGGCTGGCGGCGTCCTCAGGAGCGAGGTCTCATGAAGGCAGGTGCGGAGGAGAATGGACCCACTCTGGGTCACTGCTAAGCCAATAAGCTAAAAGAGGTGGGGTTTCTTTGCTATTTGCCTAAGATCTCAGCAGAGATGGCAAGGCAAACCGGAAGTGATGGGTGGCTGGCAGACCCACGAGCAGCCTCCCAACACTGACAGCCTCTGATCCCCGCTGGGAACCAGTCTCAGCGGCCAAGGCTGGACACTGAGGTGCTGCTACCGCCCTCAGATGCCTCGCTGCTCCCAGGGCGTGGGAGACGAGGGCTCTGGGGACACACAGAGAGGCTGGTCCCCAAGTCTTCAAAGGTACTTGGAGGACGTGGGCTTTGTACCTTTCCTTGAATTCTTTCAACTATACTTGATTCTCAGCTCTTACCACCGTGCCTCCAGCTTTGGGGAGCACGGTCGCCAGGTTAGTTCAAAGACACTGCAAGGGGGTGGGGTAGCCATGGTGAGGTGGGGCTGCGGCCATGCTGGGCCCAGCTCTAGTGTCCCCTCTGCCCTCAGTTGGGCTGGGTCGGCAGGAGGCACTCTTCCACAAAAACGACCACATATCCTACTTTCGCAGCCATTCTCTTGCTGGGCTGGACACTCTGGGGCTTCCGGTCTGCTTGATGGTCCTGACCATCAGGTGTGAAAGCAAACAGGCCTAGCAGGGGTGAGGATGGCTGGCAAACGGGTCCCCAGGATAATAATCCATGGCCATTAAAGAGAAAAATGGGAAGACAACAAAACCCTGCTTCTCAAAGTCACACAGAGCCCCCTTGACTTCCTTAAGGATGCCGGAGGGAGGAAAGTTGAACAAAATATTACCTGACCTTGCCCTGTCCCTTCTCCCCCCTTGACTTACATACATAGAGCTAGGCCTTTATACTACTGATTTTGAAAGACAGTTTTCAACGTCTAATAGTCTGTTTGGTGTGCAGTGGTTGAAAAGAGCTGAGTGCTAGACGGAACATGAACCTCAATCAATACTGACTGTTCTCCTTGTAAGATACCGTAACCCTGTGTAGACGCAACTTTTCCTTTAGCTTAATGGCCTGGGGTGGAATATTAAAAATATATATTAAAAAGACATTAAAATTTCAGAAAAAAATGTACAAAAAATGAGGTCAGTTCCATAAAGTTTTACTGCCTATACCATCATGTAACTACATTATAGCAAAATATTAAAAGAAACATTCTTGCCTTTTAAAGTAAGTTATTGCACTTACATCTTGTGGGGGAGGGGAGGACTATTGACGAGAAGGGGCCGGAGGCGCCCAGGCACTGGGCCCACGGGAGCGCCGACGCCGCTGCGCACCCCCAGTGCACCCTTTGCTGGGCACAGCCCGAACTGTCTTGTTTGGTTGTTGTTTGCAATAAACTCCTTCTCCTTCCTCCTCTCAACTGGAACCTGTCTGTTTTGTTCCTGACTTGTGACAGATGAAATGTGATCAGAGGGGCCTCTGAAATCTCACGTTAATTGAAGTCGGCAAAAAATACTAACAGTGCCCTTTTGAACTGCTGACACAGTGCAGAATGGATTACCAGGGCTAGATTAACAACAGGTGGCCCTGCCAGGGCTCCTGCACAAAGAGGGGTGCGTGGCCTGCGAGGGGCTGGGGCGCCCCCCTAACTTTATCCCAGAGGATCTTCCTGCACCGCAGACAGGTAGCAGAGGGGGATGGCGAGGGGGGTAGGGGGCCACCAAGGAGCACGTCCCTGGGACGCATCTTGGGGCTGCATCTTAGGGCTGCGGCGGTGGATCCTTTAGCCCCTGCGCCTCAGTATGCCCTACACGGCCAGCGCCTTGAGTCTTCACAGCCGGCATCGTCAGCCCCTTGATGTCACTTGTATAGTAGGTCTGTGTTTCCAGGGACTGTTCTGAAAGCAGCAGGAGAGCCAGGGCATGGAGGTCCAGGGTGGGGAGACCTGGCTGCTTGGCAGGAAAAGCGCAGGACAGGCTTCCAGGATAGGCAGGTCTGCGTCCTGGCTCTATACTTAGTGGCTGAGAAAACTTGCAGCAAATACAGTCAGGTGATTTTTTAAAGCGAAGCTCTAAATTCACGTTACGAAGCAGAAGTCAGGGAGACCCAGGCTCTGCTACAGAATGTGCGCCTCCTTGCTTTACAGCATGAAGGTAACTCAAGAAAGAGGCAGTTAGTCTCCAAGGGCCCCCTGTGCCGAGGGGGGAGGCATCTTGGTTCTCCAGATGACCTGACGCTCAACTCTCACATCTGAAGGAGGGGAATAAGCCTGTCCCTGCCCAGTTTACCAGTGCAGGGGGAGGATTAAATGGAGATGACACGTGCATGGGCTTTGTAAGTTGATGTGGCAATAGTGACATGAAAGACCACGATTTTTCCCGGGAGAAAGACATCTGCCTCCAAATACTGGCTCTGAGTCCAATAGGAAACTCTTCATCTTCTCTTTCCTATTGTTTAAACGTTGCTTTCTTGGAGCCATAGTGCAGATTTGGTACCTGTGGGGTAAGTTCTCATGCAGTATAGACCCAGCTGGGTTTTAGATTGGCTTGAGATGGGAACTTGCTTTTAAAAATGACCCTTGTCATCTCTTAGGGTCATGGCAGCTCTTGGACTCTCCACTAAGTCACTGCCAAGTCCCAGGGTGGGACCTGAAGCAGAGGGGGAAATGCCTTGTGTACAGAGAGCTACCCGCCTCACACTCCTGCTTTTGTCTGTAGGAGCTGAGCAACCCCAATAACCCAGAGTCCGGACGAATGCTACTGCCAAAGGGCAGGATGGCTAGATGGGGTCATTTGGGTCTCCCTGGTGATTCAAGTAACCCATCCCTAGGACCTGTGCCTCTGAGGAGGGTCTCTGGGAGGATCACTCCAGCAGGGATTCCTTGAATATTAATTGTGACTCAGTCCTTCCCTGTCTGGCCACCAGGATCCCTCATTGCTCCCCAAACCATCTGGGGTCTTTCAATTGGCCACATTACTAGTCTTGCCATCTGTCTGCTTAGAACGCCTGTGCTCTGTCACCAGCCTTCTCTACCAGGAGAGTTCCTGTTCATCCTCTACGGCTTCCTCCAAATGGTAACAGCCTCTGTGAAGCTTTTTCTTAACCGGTGTCCTACTCCAACTCCCACCTCCAGGCCAGTGGTTGCTCCGCCCATGCTCCCGCAGAACTGTTTGTAATAGTGTCTCAGCATGTAATACTGTGTGCGTTACCTGTGTACTGGCCTGACTGCCCCACACGCCTGCAAAGCCGTAGGAAAAGACAGGTTGGTTCGGTTCATATATGAATGCCTCAGAGAATTAGTACATTGAGCAACTGAGTGAATGAATGGGAAGGTGGGAATGAGCAGAGGCTCTGTTCCGGTTCAGGATGGGAAGAGGAAGGCTAGAGATGAGGGTGGAGTGAACTCAGAGCCTCCGCTTGGCCATGGACCCTGCCCACTCTCTTCCTCCAGGGTCATGTGCATCCCTGACGAGCCAAGGCTGGGGTAGGAAGCCTGACCTCTTTGTTTAGTATTTCTGGGGTTGGGCCACCACAAGACCAGCTCCCCAAGTCGGCCTGAGAGGTCTTGTGTCTGAAGGCTCATCTCAAAGCTTTCTCTGGGTCACCCCTAGGCAATCCCCATGCTCCTAAGCCTTCCACACCTCCACCCTGCCTCAGGGGTGGTCTGTAGACAGCTTCTTTCCAACCCCCAGAGAAACTGCTCTTCCCTTCAGTGCCTCACCAATCCCATCGCCCCAGGACTTGCAAGAACAGTTGCCAGCCTCAGGGCAAGGTGAGCTGGCTGGTCTGTGATTCGGCAGAACCGTTGATCTGGCAGGTGGCGGGTGGGGGCGGGCGGGAGTGACGCAGTAATGGTGGTCCTTCTCCTCACACAGGACAGACTTGCATGCTCAGCTGCTTGGAAACAATAGGCCCTCCACCAACAGCCCGTCCCCCAAAATCGGGCTCAGAAGTGAGAAGATGCATGCCATCTCCAGAGACAATGGGGTGTGAGAGTTGACATTTTCCCAGGAATTCTGTGATTCCAAACAGATTTTCTTCTTTTAGCTCAACACAGACCAACAGGATTGAGGAAGGGCAAACTTCTGAAAAGAGCTTCAATCTATGACCATGTGTGCACCATGTGTTAAGGTGTTGCCTTAACTAGTTGGAAGCAAACCCGCTGTGGGGCCTGTATGAGATGCCCCCAGAGCCCTGCTCAGGGCACGGTTCAGATAACCCAGGGGCTAGAGTGTTCTTGCCACACCCCCTGAGATTTCTCTTTTGGTTGCATCAAGGACCCCCTCTCCTTCCCTTCTCTGTGCTGTATCCACAATGCATCTCTGTCATTTCCAGGCTCTGGGGGAAAGGGAGGAGCTCCCTGCTGGTATGACATTAAAACCAACTACACTGTGGAGAGAGAGAATGAAAATGAATGCGTGAGATCGAGAAAGAGATGTGAGAGAGAGAGAGAGCGTGTGTGTCTGTTGGGAGGACAAGGGAAGGATGAGAAGAATGAAGCACAAAGACAGCCCACATCTCCTCTCCAAGACAGGCTTGAACAGAAAGCTCTGTCCAGATGAAGGCACAGAAAAGCACCAGCCAGGAAGCCATGCGGTGAAGTGAGAGACAGGAGAGCTGGATTTAAGAGCTGACTCTGCAACTTATTAGCTTGGTTATCTTAGGCAAGACCTTAAAATCCTCTGGTTTTTCAATATTTCCATCTGTAAAATGGGGACAACCAACTCCTTCCTGCTTATCTCACAGGACGTTAAGTGGTTATGAAGTCCAAAAGATTTAAAATATTTGAAAATAGTGATGAGCTGTAGAGACCAGAGGAATCATGTGCTCTGATGGTTGAGAAGGGTCTGCTCTGATCACTTCCCCAACCAGAACAGTCATCTGAAAAGCCTTCACCCTTATTCAGCCTCATTTCTAATGCCCCAACCTGGAGTTGGTGCTCCTGCAAATCTAGGACATATGGTATACTTTCTCATCTTCTTATTTCCTTTCACTCCCCTCAGGTCAAAGTGCCTGCCCAACCTCCCAGCACACCGCTATCCACATAGTGCCCATCTCTACCTGTTACCTCTCCAAAGCCCACTTCAAGTCTCATCTCCTTAACCAGGTCAGAAGTGATCCCACTCTCCTTCCACATCAAGAACACAAGAGAAAACACAAAACTGAGGCAATGGGACTGGTGGCAGCCTAGACTTAGAGGTCCTAAGCAAAGAGAGAGACAAAGTGATACCCATCTGTGATGACCAAGGAACTGTGAAGGATGATAGAAAAAATAATCACCTTTATTGAGGCATAACTTACATAACGTAAAATGCACCAATTTTACATGTAGATTTGGATGAGTTTGGACAAATACATATATGCGTGTAACCATCAACACAATCAAAATATAGAACCTTCTCCTCACCCCCAAAAGTTCCCTTGTGTCTCATCCCAATCAGCCTCCAGCCCCAGGCAATGGTGATTGGCTTTCTGTCACTCTAGATTAGTTATGCTTATTATAAAACTTCTAATAAGTGGAATGTATTTATATATGCAAGAGTACATCTGTATGTATGTACAGTATGTACTCCTTCGTATCTGGCTTCCCAGGCTCACTTATTTTGGAAACTCACCCATGTTATGTGTCTCAGTAGTTCCTTATTTTTATGGCTTAGTTGTATTCCACTGTATGGATATACCATAATTTGTCTACCCATTCATCTGTTGTTGAACATTGTTTCCAGGTTTTGGCTATTATGGGTAAACCTGCTATGAACATCTGTGTACAAGTCTTTGTGTGGATTTTTTTTTTGTTTTTTTTTTAATATAGATGAATGAGTGTTGAATTTTGTCATATGTCTTTTCTGTATCTGTTGAGATAATCATATGGTTATTCTCCTTTATTCTGTTAATGTTGTGAACTATTTTGATTTGATTTTCAAATATTAGATCAACCTTGTATTCTTTAGTCATGTTGTTATCATCCTTTTGCATATTGACTGATTCAGTTTGCTTTTTTTTTTTTAAGGACTTTGTGTCTCTGTTCAGGAGGGCTATTGGCCTGTAGTTTTCTTTCTTTTCTTTCTTTTTTTTTTTTTTTTTGGTAATTTTTTTGTCTGGCTTTTGGTATCAGGGAAAATTTTCATATAAAATGAGTTGGGACCTATTTCTTCCTCTTCTGTTTTCTGAAAAGAGTTTGTGTAAGATTGGTATTATTTCTTAACTGTTTGATAGAATTTGCCAGTAAAACTATGTGGACTTTTAGATTTCTCTTTGTGGGAAGTCTTAAATTATGGATTTGATTGCTTTAACAGGTATGTGGTTATTCAGATTTTCTATTTCTTCTTCATCACTTTGTGTCTTTCAAAGATTATGTCCATTTTATCTACATTGTAGGCTTTATACAGATAAAGACTTTATCTGTATAAAGCCTACATGTATTTTCCCTTTAAAATTTTTAGAATCTGTACAAATGCTCCATGATTCATGATACTGGTAATTTATATATTCTTTCTTTTTTTCCTTAAACAGTCTAGAGTGATTATTGATTTTTTTCAAAGAACTAGTTTTTGTTTAATTGACTTTTCTACATTTTTGTCCATTTTCTATTTATTTCCAAACTTGTCTTTATTGTTTCTTCCACTTACTTTGTATTTAATTTGCTAATTTTTTCAATTTTTTAAGGTAGTAGCTTAGATAATTGATTTTAGTTTTCTTTTCTAGTATTAGCACATCAAGCTATAGATCACCAAGTACTCCACCTGACACATTTAGATACAGTGTTTTCATTTTTCAGTCAGCACAAAATATTTTCTAACTTCTTTTGAGTCTTTATTAACACATGTATTTAGAAATATGTTATTTAATTTCTAACTATTAGGGATTTCCCCAGATGTCTCTTATTGATTTAATTCCACTGTGATCAGAGAACATATTATTTATGTTTCCACTTCCTCTAAAATTATTGAGACTTATCTTATGGTGTGATGCATTTGTGGTTAATGTTGTATGTGCACCTGAGAAGAATGTGTACTCAGTTATTGGTGGATGAAGTGTTCCATAACTGTCAATTAGGCCAAGGCAGTTGACAGTGTTATTCAGGTCATCTATTTCTGATTTTTCTATCAACTTGTGCTGTCATTACTGAGGGGAGTGATGAAACATCCAAATATAATTGTAGTTTTCCTATTTTACTTTCAGTTGTCAACTTCTGCTTTATATATTTTGGAGCACTGTTGTTAGTGCCTACATATTTTGGATTACTTGTTTTGTCTTCTTGATGAATTGACTCCTTTATCATTATGAATTATTCCTCTGTCACTGTTCCTGTTTTGACGTTTATTTTGTCCTTTATTGACATTCATCACTCCTAGTTTCTTGTGGCTCACGTTTGTCTAGTATAATTTTTTCTACCCTTTTACTTTAAGTGTATTTTATAGTGTTTTCCTTGTGGATCGCATATAATTGCCCTTGCTGCTTAATTCAGAATGATAATCTCTGTCCTTTAATTAAAGTGTTTAGATCATTTACATTTAATGTAATTATTGATATGTTGGGATTTAAGTCTACTGTCTTGCTTTTTTATTTGTACCATCTGTTCTTTTTTTACTTTCTTCAGTCAATTCTTTTTGATTGAGTATTTTTATGCTATTCCATCTGCATTATTGCCTTGTTAGCTATGCCTCTTTTAAAAATGGTTTTAGCAGGTGCTCTAGGTTTACAATGTGCATCTTTAATTTATCACCATCTATCTTACAGATGTCTTCTGATTTTCTTCCTAACTCCCTGGCAACTCCTCAGTCTCCTTTTCTGGTTCTTCCTTTTCTTCTCTACCTGTAAATCTTAGAGTGAGTCTAGTACATCAGGCCCTGGTCATTTTTTCTTCTATACCTATTCTTACTCTCTGGGTTATCGCATTTAGTTTAATGATTTTAAAGTCTCATCTGTATATTCAGCCTTAACTTTTCCCGTGAGCTCTAGATATCTAACTGCTTAAATAGCACTACCTCTCAGTGTCCAAAAGACATTTCAAACTTCACACATCTAGTATGGAGCTCTTGATTTTCCCTCTCACACTTCCCTGCCCTTACCCCTGCAGTCTGCCACATTTCAGTTAATTGTATCACTCAATTACAACAAAAATGTAGGAGTTATCTGTGAATCCTCTATGATTTTCACCTCGTGTATTCAATTCATGAGTAAGTCCAATATAGATTCTACTCCCAATATATAACTCCTCATCACCTCTGTTGCTACTGTCCTAATCTAAGCCACTACCATCTCTCACTTGCACTCCTAAAATCGCCACCTAATTTCCTTTCTTTCATTCTTGCTCCTTACTGTCTTTCCTTCATACAGTAGCTGGAATGATCTTTAAACAAAATCCGATTCAGATGTCACTCCACTGCTTAAAGCCTTCCAGTGTCTTCCTATCACACTCAAAATAAAAACTCAGAACACTTTTGGTCTCCATGGTCCCAACACAATTGGCCCTGGCCTTACTTTTCTGGCATCTCTACCATGCTCTCCACATTAAATACACTGCAGTCACACAGGAGTTCTTGCTGTTCTTAAAGCAAGCTGAGCTTGTTCCTGCCTGAGGGCCTTTCTGCTAGCTCTTCCCTCTGCCTGATATCCTGGTGGTCCACTCCTTCTGTGCTTATGTGTCGCTTCTGACCAACCCATCTAAAATATTTCCTCATGCCCAAGTCACTCTCCATCTCCCTGTACTCTGCTTTGTTTTCTTCATAGCATTTATTGTCATTTGAAATTGTATTCATTTACTTGTTTTGGTTGTCTTCTTTCTTAGGATGTAAACTTGATGAGAGTAGGCATTCTATTTTGTTCAGTGCAGCATCTTCGCATTAAGAATAGTATCTGGCACATAATTTAAGTGCTCGATAATAGGAATCCACCACATTAGGCTTTTTCTTTTTCAAGGGAAAAGAATCTTTAGGAGTCACCAGAGTTAAAAACTTAAGTGAAAAGTTACTTTCTCCCGGTTCCTTGTCTGAAAGTGAATTAAATCTGGTTGTTAGAGATAATTCTTTTCATTAATAGACTACAGGTTTCTGTTCACAAAAAGATTTATCTACTGAGTGACTAACCAGGCTAATCCATCCTGAGAGGTAGATAATGATCTTTAGCCCAAGTTCTGATAGACAGTGCTATGTCCTGCTCAGTCTCATTGGATACTTTCAATGAGTTGTCAAAGCCTGAAGGAGCCAGAAACCACTCCTTGGGAAATCCTAACTCGGAACACTTCCTAATTTCCAGACTTTCATACAGCGTATAATACTCTGCACTGGGCTGCCAGAGGTTTCCTTTCTATCCTAGCATCATCCCAGGTCACCCTCTCCATTGAGATGGTGCAGCCATGGTACTGAAGGGAGCATCTATCTCTATTAATGGATATTCATCTTTTAACTTCCAAAGAAGGGTCAAGGTACCACTGGCAACAGGAAGATACTATGAGAAGAGAAAAAAAAAATCCTTGCCTCTTCCATGCAAGGTAAGCCCCTCAGGATCTACCAGAGAAAGACTATTGGAAATCCTATAGGAGCTGCTGCCACCAATACACAATTTTCGTTAATTACCTCAATTGTGGCTGTTATCCCTTTAATGAGAAACACAGCTTTAGTTCTAAGCAGGCAGAAAGCTGAAACCTGAAAATCAGCAGATACAAGGCTGCATACAGCCTTTACCATTGAAATTAAGCCACATCCAAAACACAGGGGTAGGACTCCAAATAGCTTCAGACAGCAGCCAGCCACGCAGGGCCCTCACCAGGCACCGGATGGACGCTCTCCGGACTCGTCAAGACGCCCAAATCCCAAGTGCTCATTTCAATAACATAAGAAAATAAACATGGGGCTTATTTATAGCACAGGAAAGGGACTGGGGCAAAAGAACTGCTCATTCAGTAATCCACCCTGACGGGGCCAGATAGGATCCAGACCCCCAAGCTCTCTGGTAACAGGGTGAGCAGAAATAGGGGCCGGAAGAGGGCTGGCTGCCAGCATCACCAGGTACAATATGGTAAGGGCCCTGGTTAAGGAGAGGGGAAGAGACCTGATACATTGCTCTGCCGCACCCACCCAGGTCTACGTGCTCTTGCCATCTTCAATTTCTGGTTGAGGAAATGAAGGTATGGGAGTGGACTCCCTCAAGGCCAAGGAAGGCCCAGGTTCAACTCAAAGGAAGGTGCTATGAGAAGAGGAAATTTTAAAAAATCCTTGCATCCTCCAGGCACCAGAGAAGATGGCGTTAACAGAATCCTCATTTACAGTTGGGACTAACATCTATGTGTATAGAGTCTCAGGCCAGTGATGGGCTCGCACCAGCTTCCAGAGCATCTTACAGGGCTCACAAACTCCCGCTGGAACTGCAGTTCCTTGAGATCAAGACTGTGTCTTAGTCTGTCTCCTGGACCTAGCGCAGGGTCCAGCAAAGAGTATATTTTGATGAATGAATGAACAATTAGAAAAACTGAATGACTAAATGCTCTTACCTCTTCTGGATCAGTAACTACCTGGTTGCTCTTCAGCTGTGATTACCAGAAAACCAGTCATTCTTTGAGCTTATTCTTGGGCATAGTAGCTAGTGATCTAAGTTGGTGGCTATAAATAAGAGCCTAAATAGATATACTCTGAAGGAAAGGCTCTGCAGGATGGGTGGAATGGCTGGTGGCTTGGGTCTGAGACACGTGGGTTCTGGTCCCTGCTCGGTCAGCAGCTGTCACTCCACGTGCAGCTCCCGAGACGCTGTAGATGAGATGGCGCTTTGCTGAGGAAACCTCTAGCAGACACAGCTGCCTGGTACCTCTCGAGAGCCATCCAGGCATCCTTCCCTTTCTTCATCTCTGCCTGACAGCACTGTGCCCTTCAGGGAGACTGGGAAGAGATGCAACCGGGGGCCCAACCAGTTGCGAACAGAAGAAAGGAAAAACCTCCACCCTGAAAAGATCGGAAATTTGAGGAAACAAAATGTCAGATACAGATGCTGGTGACTCAACAATTTCTTGAAAAGGAAAGAGGCCCGGAGGGCTGGGAGAGGGGGCCAAACTGCCCAGTCACCTTCCCGGTGTTGCCAGCAATGGGGAGCCTAAAATGAAAAAGCCATGGCACCAGGCTGCCTGGGCAGACTGCACCCCTCCCTGGGGACCGGGAGGTCACAGGGCCTGACTCGGGGGTCTCTTGACAGTCTATTTCATCGAGGTGGAAGAGCGACTGTGGGTTGAGCTTAGAATGCTCCTGCCTAAAGAGAGGGGGAAACCTTACAACTGAGAGTGGAGACCTGCCTGCTAACTTTCCTCTGCCGGGAGCGGCTCGATGACGCTGGTCTGTTCAGATGGGCAGACCAGGCCTGGTTGGCATAATGGGGCCAAAAGCTGTTCCTGATTTTACTCAGAAGCAGAAAATGGTGAGTATCAAACACTGGCCTCGGATAGGAGCCCCGGGACTTGGGACAGAGCTCGGGGTGAGGAGAGCAGCCAGCCCCCAGGGTTCGGATGCCTTCGGGCCCTCGGTTTGAAGCTCGAGTCACTTCCCAAGCCCTTATGGATGGCAACCGCCAGCCATCATGGTTGGCACTCCTGCCAGGACTGCTCCCCAGGAACTGGCTGAAGGGGCTCGGGGCCAGTTGAGCATCCTCTGCGTCAGCATCTCCGCAACAGGGCTGCCTGGGGAATAGCCTGCTGCGGCTTCTGCTGCTACAAAACGATGACCAACAGAAAAGGAAAAAGCACCCTATCCTCAAAGACACTACTGTCCCTAAAACACAGGAAACCCACGAGGCTCTGGGTGGCTGGCTGATGGAGAACCTCCAACACCCAAAACCTCTCCCCTCTCGGCTGGGTTCCCATGGGATCTTGCAATTGTAGAGCCAGGGAGGGTCCCCCAGAACTGAACCACTTCTCGACTCGGTCTCTGCTTCATCTATTTCTTAAGTCTACCATCAAAGGGTCTCAGATTTGAACCCAACAACTGGACCTTTGGAACTTGTGGCTAGAAGCCTGCTGCCTTTCAGTGGTAAGGATCCTCCGGACAGAGACCATCCCAGGAGGAAGCTGGGATCTCAGAATTATTGGCAATCCCTTCAGCAAATGAGCACAGAGGCTGCCTGTCTCTTCCACCTCCAGTCCTGGTCAGCACAGGCCAAGATGACGGTCACTTTTTCCAAAGGCTGCAGAGAAACGAGCTCCTAAAAACCACAAGTTGGAAGCACAGAATGCTTTGACCTTCATGACGCTGAGTAAGAAGAGGCGACAGGATAGCATCATTTCCAGGAAAGAACCAGAGATTCTGAGAATAAAAGTTGATATCTTCCTCTTTAATTTTCCCAGAAAAGGTTTTTGCCTAAACATGTGTGAGGCTTGGTAAAATACACGAGATAAGAATATTAGCAGCTATCTAATGTTAACTAGCATGAAAGTGTTTCCAACCTTGGCATTCCAAGTGGGCCCACCCCAATTAGCAGAGGCAAGTGACTTAGTGCACACATTTGGGCCAAGGCCAGGGCCAGCTTGGGTTCATCGCCTGCATAGGCCAGTAGGGTGCAATTTCTTAAAAAAAGAATTTCTTAATCTAAAACCAGCTGTTGTCTGTTGTAGGCCAGAACATGACATTTTAATTAGCATTATTGTTCCGCTTCTGAAACCAGGCCTATGGCACCCCAGGGGCAGATGATCCAGCCCAAGCTTATGGGTGAGGTTTGCTGGTGAGCAGCTCAGAAATACACCACCACAGGGGTGGAGCCCCTAGTCCGCTCTGAACCCATGAATCACGATCACTTGCTACTTTCCTGTCCTGAATTTCTCCTTGTGACCTGCACCCCCTGTCTGTTCCTAGGATAGAAGCACTGAGGTTTGTTTCTAGTGCCTAGGATGTAATACTCATTTGTAATTTGAATCCTTTTATGCTATGTCCCAAGATCTAATCCCCAATATTTCTGGGGGTAGTAAGTTACTTGAAATGAAGTTTTAATGCCTTTAGAAGTCCAATGACTCCTAAGAAGGTGATAGAGGCACCCTGACTCAGTCCCAATGAGCTCAGATTGAAGCATTTCTCTTCTAGAATCAAAGAGCTGACACAGAGAGAGAGAGGGAGAGGAAGGAGGAAGGAGGGAGGAATGGAGTGAGGGAGGGAGGATGAATTTAGCCTGAGAGGGAGAACTGGACTCTAAACCAGCCACTAAGGTAGTGCAGTCAGCGCCGGGAGAAGAGCACACTGCTACATACTGAGGGTGAGACAACACACATGCAGCGTTAGCGCAGTTCTTGGCTTTTAGCCAGGACCTAAAGGCCCTTTCCTTCTACCTGCCCCAAATCTTGGAAAACACACTAGAGAACCCCTAGAAAGGTTAGAGGTACTCAGTGTGTCAGCTACCGGTATCTGAGTGACAACAGAAATCCCCTTCTCTCAGTTTCTGTCATTCTAGCCCCAGTAGTATGAAGATGAGCCCAAAGTGCCTTCGCTTATCCCCTCTTGACTGGTGTCTGCAGTTGCAATACACTGAATAACTCACAGCTTCAGTGTCTGCACCTGCAAGATGAATGGAGCTGATACCTCCTCCCTCCCACCAGGAACAGTCCACGACTCTGCCGCTCCTTAATATGAAACTCTCATCATTTCCACTTTCAATTTTGCTACTTCTGAAAGTTTTCTTTGGCCTCTCAAAGTCTACGGGAACACATTTGAAGTAACTCGTGTTAAAACTGCAAGTTTAAAAACTATCACATGAGACCTGCTCACCTTCACGTCATTCAGCAGAACAATGGGTGCTGAATGAGTTAGGTTAGACCGGCACACAACTAGGTTTCAGCAATTATATCCGTATTCCAAGCAAACTGTTGTGTATTTCGTGTTCTGGGGACATATGTTATGGTTAAAGCCCAAACTGGCTAATCTTAATACTAGAGCCAGATAAATCTGTTTCGAATCCATAACATCTAATGTTGCCAGAGTAGATTTGTTCATCAGCGGGGCTTAAAGAGGTATAATTCACACATGTGCAGTATTACTAAATGCTGAAATTTAATGACTTAAATATACTGGCAACTATTGCAAAGCAGTTGTTACAGCAGCATTTAACATTGGCCAGAACCTCCCTGGCTAATGTTAGGTTTATACCAAAAGAATGAGGGAAATTTTGGCATCCCCTTGGGGTGAGGGTCACAGCTCCCTCAACTTTTACAACATGGTACTGGCCACAGCGACTCAGCATATGGCTATGAGAGGCCCTCTGTTCTTCCCCAAGAACATTTGTAAAAGATCCACTGGATTTAATCAGGAAGCAAATAGATCCCTTTGTAGGTTTGGGGACACATCTTCTCCTAGTCTGGGGATCATCCTCTGCTGGATGCCCAGGACCCAGATACTCCTCCTGGCTGTGTCTCTTCCCAGACATGGGAAGTTGAGGCCAAAAGATGGAGTTAAATACACACACAAAGAAAGACAGTTTCATAATCAATATTTAAGACAGAGTAGGAAATGGAATAAAAAATAGTTTTAATCATATCAAAAAGCCAAACCAATAAGGAATAGTTCATGGAACTGATAGGATCCCAACTTAGCAGCTGGGGCTCTTCCTCTGCGCGAGGCCAGAGCCCCAGGTCCCAAGGTGCATATCAAATGCTGCTAAGGTGTTTGGATTTTGGACCAAATTCTGGGCTTGGCTTTTCCGCCAAAGAATTTACTGATTTAAATAAGGAAAAGTAAGAAACAGGTAACTCTTACATGATTCCCAAAATCTAAAATGGGCTGGGAGGTTTCTCTTCTCGGCGGTCTTACAGCCTGCGAAGTCTCCTTTCAGTCTGTTACAGTGCACCTGCAAACAAAGGACGCCTGGGCTGGCCTCACCCTGGAGCCGGCCACAAGGCTTCCATCTGGCGTTTTCAGAGAGAACCTGATGAGAGCATCAGAAACTCTAGCACAGAGGATGCACGGCTCGAGATGCTCAGATGCTCTCTCCAGACTCCTGCTCTTGGGAAAGCAGGTCTGGTGGGACTATGCCAGTCTCCCACTCTGAAATCCGGGTGTCAGAGCACTGGGGGCCTGCACTCTCTATCTCTGTCCAGGATTGGCATTTAGCCCTCCACCAGGGGCACGTTTCATAAGCTGCCGATGTTGGGGAAGCTCTTCAGTTTCTCAGGAAAGTCGTCCTTGTACAGGACGGGGTCAGCGCGGTGCTCCACCACCTTCAGAGGCATTGTCCCGAAGACTGAAGCAAACTTGTTGATGCACTCGGACCTGTGAGGTTCGGGGAGCAGGGAGAGCCATGGAGCAGATGGGGGGGTGGGGAAAAGAGAAAATGTTCAAGAGGCTGAGAGATGAGAGCACATACGGAGTGTTCAGCATCAACAGAAGACATACAAGGAACCCATCGTGCACCCAGGTTCTTGAAAAGGCTGGGAGGGCGTGGACAAAGGAAGTGATCTGGGGGTACTTCTACTATTAGTTCAGTGGGAGAAAGGGAACCGGGATGCTGTTTGGAGGCCAGGGGCTTGCAGGTCAGAGGATTCTTCCCCTCCCCCACAAATTCCACTCATTCTTCCAGCTCTGCACCAGAGCAGGCCTCAAACCAAGGTGGATTAGCTGCCAACAATCCTTAACCCCATCTCTCCCAGCTAAAGAGAAGGAAAGGGTTGAAAGGAAAAAGGCACTTGGATCTGAGCTTCAGCTTCCTCAAACTTAAAAGGCAGAGGGGAGGGTCTTACACCTCGGGTAAGGGAAGGTAAAGAAGAAGATACTGGGGCAGTGGACCTCAGTTTCAAACCACAAACACTTCAGTCATTCAGCCGACGTCTGTTGAGGGCCTGTGAGTGGCAACCGTAAGCTCTGGGAATTGCCAGTCAACTTCCATAAGCTCTTCTACGGAAGCTGAAGTTCACACAGGACCGCTTTCACAGCTTTACTTTGACAACTTAGAACCAGCAGCAACAAGCGCCGTGGTGACAGAATGGCCAGTGCTGCTGGAGGAGGGGAGCTGGGTCTCCTCACCCCGGCCCCACCCCTCGCAGCCCAGTGAGCAGCCCCCTTCCTCAGAGGCAGGGGTCAGACACGATGGCGGGAAATGGCTCTGGTCAATCAGGCCAACTGAGTGTGACAGCTGGGTAATGAGGACACTTCAGCAGCAGACCAGAGGGGAAAACAAACCCGTAAAAACTGCTTTTGAAGTTAAGGGGAGCTCAAGGATGGATTTCAGAGAGGTCAGTACTCTCTCCTCAGTCAGGCCCACGGCACCTGAGAGCTATAGGAACGAGCTAATCAGAGGCTGAGCTGTTTACCAGGAAGGGGCTGAATTTCAAGACACAAACCAGAAGGCTCTTCTGTCCTCCAAGATACTGTGTCTTATTTCAAATTATTTTAATCAACAGCTTTTACTTAAGTCCTTTGAGCTTCAGCAAGAAAACTATTAATAAAGAAGCCAGTCATCAATTCTTTTCTCTTGCTCATTCTCTTGGTCAAAATGTGTTACTGTGTCATTTTGAGCTCTTCTGGCTAATAACATCACTGTGCCCACCACCACAAATCAACAGCAACTAATATTTGTTATATGTTCCAGGCTGTGTCAAAGCGCTTCCCATGTATTAACAACCCACTCCATCCTCACAGCCACCCTAGAGGCAGGTCCTTCTGTTCTTCCATTCTACACTGGGAAAACAGAGACACAACACTCTCTATGGCTAAGAGACAGGACCAAAGGTCAAATAACTAGTAAGAGGCAGAGCCAAACCCAGGCATTCTGGCTCCTGAGGCTAAAGTCTTCATTATTATGAGATGATATAGATTTATTTATTAACAAAATTCTGGGTCCCAAGGGAGGAGTTGGAAATTAACAACTGTGTGCCAGATAATTTACATACATGACCTCACCGATTCCTTAAAGAGTCCTCCTCTATATGCTGAGGGAGTGGTGTCTAGTAACTTCCTGTTATGGTTTGAGAAATTAGGGCTAAGAGACTTGCCCAAGGACCCTGAACTGGACAGTGGTGGAGCTGGGTTTCGAACCCAGGCTTCCACTGGCAACAGAACTTTGCTCTTTCTGTCACACTCTTCCATAACCTGCAGGTCACTGAATTTCCCTCCTGTCGGTAGTCTTTTGAGACTCAGGAGGTGGTAGTCCTAGGTTCCAAATTAATAGGAGACTGGAGAAAAGACTGAGGATTTTTAACAAAGTGGTATGAAGCAAGCACTGGAGAACAGCTTTCCTCTCTTTAAATTACCGGGTCAAGGCAGTGGCAGACAAAGTCCAATCTCTCCAAGGTCTTACTTTTGACAGTTGTTCTATAAACATGTACAGATTCTTCTAGTTTCCAGTTATTATGCTTGCAGAGTCTCTGGCCAGCAACGCCCAGCCATGCCAGAACAGGTACTGACCAGCACATATAAAAGAAGAATCATGGCTCTTGGCAGAGGTCCCCTGGGGAGCACTGAGGACAGTGTTTCCTCTGTAACCAGATCACCCAGCTGGGCCCAGCCACAGGCAAGAGGCCACTGGGGCTCAGGCCAGCCTGACTTGTTGACAGCTGCCCCTGGCTGACCCAGGCTGGCGAGTCCTTCTCTCTCCACACAGCCTGCCCTGGAGAAGCGGCTGACCCACGCTGAACGGGGAAGGTCCTTAACTCTCCTGCCAGGTACTGACAGTGTTTCCTACTTTCTTTTCATGCAGGGGATCTGGGCTGGGGAACAGGTCAGGGTAGATGATGAGTTTGGCTGGTTACGGGTGGCCCACCTGAGCTACCGTGTCAACTGTTCCCCTGGGTTGGTTTTCTAATCAAGCACAGACGGTCCAAGGACTGCCAGCATCTCTTTGAAGTGCCGGAAGTGTCTGGGAGAAAAAGGACTAATGGTTTTCTGTTTTCCTTTCAAACACATACAATTACCTAAAGTAACCTTTAGGACCAGTGCTGAGGAAATTGGGAAGCGCACTAACCTTGCCAGGCACCGTGGTATAGGCTTTTATGTATTATTACTTCTTTCATCCCCAGCATATAACCCAGTGTTTGGTACAGAGATGCTCAATAAATATTTGTTGAACCCATGAATGGATACTACAATATGACAGATATTTAATGTATCTATTTTAGGAGATGAAAAGATTGGAAGTTCAGGATAAGGTAAGTCAATTTCCTTAAGTCAGACAGTTAATAAGTGGCTAACTCATAATTTGAACAAAGATTGGCCTGAATCAAAATACAATGTTCGTTTTCTTAAATCAACACCATCTGTCTGCCATATTGTCTTGACCTTGGTAAAGCTATTGGCCAAAATGAAGTTACAAATTCTTCTGGTTCAAAGAAGTAACAGTAGATCCTGGAAATGGGTGCTGGGTAGTAAAAGCCACTCTCTTCCACAACTGAGATTTCTGATCCCAGACCCCAAATATAAGAATAAACGAGCTTACTGAACCACAAAACTCAACACACGGCCATAACTTGCAGAGTGGTTAACTCCTCTCACTGTTTTGTACAAAATGTGGATTTTGCAAAGGGAAGTATTTAAAAAATAAAACAGATGAATGATTCTGCAGTTGTAACTCCATCTCTTGGTCTACCCAAGATGGCTTAAATCACGTCTTCCTCCTTCCCAATCTAAGTGCCTTATTTAATAATTCAGGGATTCAATTTTAATCCAAATAGTTTTGCTCCAAGTTTCTTACTAACTTCAAGATTGAGTTCCTTCTGTTTGCTATCAAATTTCTCAAAAGCATAGCCTACATTCACTGACTCTACCTCCTAACTACCTAACGGCTCACACTCTATAGCCCTTCACCTCATCACCCTGTGATGTTGTTTTTTCCAAAGTCACCAGTGATCATTTAATTCAAAGACCGTGTCCTGGTCTGCATGTTCCTTACTCCTCCCTTGCTGCTGAGCATTGGAGACCCAGGTTCTTTCCTGGCCTCACCAGGGACTGCTTCTCTGTTTTCAGTGATGCGTACTGTCTCCTAAATGTCGAATTTCTCAAGATTTCTGGCTTTGGTTTTTCTTCTGTTGCCATCTCTGGGTAGATGGCTTCCAAATATCCATCTTTGTCTTAATCTTCTTTCTAAAGTTCTAGTTCCGTATTTCCAATTGCTTGTTCTGTATCTACGTCTGCATATCAAGAGGGCAAGACCCAAAACTCACCCTCCTGATTGCTCTCCAACTTCATCCACGATTAAAATCTCCTCCTGGGCTCATTAATCATACTGTTAAAGGTACAACATTCATCCCCCCTCACCCCTAATTAGCATCCCGCCTACTTATATTATTTACACTGTTAAAGGTACTCATTCTTCTTGACTGTCTCAGTCAACTCCTTCTCCACAACCTCCCCGTGCCTATGCAGTTAGAAATCAACAGCTAGCACATCTTCCTCTGGGGGAAAGTCTCTTGCAATTTAGTTCAACCCTTCCTTTCCACACTCAGCTTAGTTCAAGCCTTCTAGCTGTTTTTCTTTCTTGAATCTCTTCACCTTCATTCCATTCTATGTACCGCTTCCAAATCAATCTCAAAACAATACTTTGATCAAGCTACTCCTCTATTCAAAAACCTCCTATGGCTTACCAGAGCCTGGAATAAAAATCTCAGGCTCCTTAAATTGACATCCAGGGCTCTTGGTGGCCAGAATCCTGTGCTCTAGCCAGACTGGATATCTCGACTGCTTGCCAAATGCACCTCTGACCATCCAGTTTCCCCTGCCTAGGATCACCTCTTCTTGCCCAGAATTTCATTGGTTGGAGTCCTAGTGACCTTTGAAGGCTCACTTCAAGTGCCATCTCTCTTACAGAATGATTCCTAATAATCAACCTAGCAAGAAGCCACTTCTCTTTCTCTGATCAGTTGTAACATTTCGAGCCTTCCTTACGACACTTCCCACACATAGCTTTGGATTAAGTTTTCTACACACATTATGTAAATAGATACACACACGTGTTATTGTTCATTATAGACTCTGATATGATGAAGCCTAACAGCATCTGGGTAGGTGCCTGTTCTATTTTTAAAAGCCTCTTCCCAAGAGGAAGCTTCAACATTTCCCTTAGTTACTTTCTTCAGTGTTTTATAATAATAACTGTATCTAACTTAACTCTTTCTCACTGCCTTTGTTATGATCTCAGTGGTGCTACAGAGGAGTTGTTTAGCCTTACCATGAACTTTAAGACCATTATCAGGTCAACTTTCCTTATATAACTCCTTCTTGGACCATTTAAGCCCACTATTTTAGATCAGTCCAATCAATAACCAATTGCTTAATGCTATGAAATTCTCCCAAACACAGAATGCAGTAGGTTTAAACAACAATTTCATGTGCTCTATTAGACCTACAATTGGAGTTTCTTCCAAATGAGCTATGACAGCTAATGTCACCGGCCTGGACTGGGTAATACTTGACACCAGTGACAGATATTTCCAAAAATCACAATAATATATTATTTCACATTGACAGTTGGTAGAAGTCATGTCATTTGGGTAAGATATTTATATATGAAAGAGATAAAGAGATTAATTAGAGAGTAAGAAGGAGTAGAGTATTATGGAAGAATCCAGGCCAACTGAAACAACTTGCTGTACAAGAAAATCCTCCAGGCTTGAAGGACTTTGCTATGGCTGACAAATTTCAGAAGTGAATGTTACAAGCAGATGCACATGAGACATGTGGAAACTTGAACCAGATATCTCATTCTACAAGGCTCCCATAACATTCTCTGAGTGAATTTTGGTCCCTTGACAATAGAGCTACTGGATGTCAGAGTCACTGTCTTGTGTAAGGGGCTGCCTTTTGGAAGAATTAAGTTTGATTCAGAAGATTTGAAGCTTGGGGACCTTCAGGATACAAGTGAGAACTACCAGGACTACTCTAAGATTATAAAGATCCCAAAGGAAGACAGACATGTCCTACTTCCCTTACACTCACCTGCAAGGCCCTATATTACATGCATACAGAGGTGGGCTTATTGAGTAACTGACTGACTCAATATAAAGGGAGTATTTCAGAGCGGCCCTGCTTCTCTCTCTGTAATGTAAAGAGCCATACTTTCAATTCTGTTCTTGGCAGGTGTTTTAATAGTGTCAGCAAACATAATTTGTCTCTGGTGAGTTTGGTTGAATTCTCTCTAATCAAACTTTTACTGTAACATGGAGCTATTACCCTGAAAAATAATCCAGTATTTCCTTGGAATTAACTAGCTTCCACTCGAATGACTGTGGATGGTTAAGTGCTCAGTCCACATGGAGAACCTGGCTTTTGGAGCTTACGGCCAGCTACATTTTTAAGACCCTTCCAGCCATTACAAATTGAATGAGTAGCATTCCAAATTAATTCTTTGGGTGACCTAGGCTTGAACTAACCCAGTTCCCACGTGCAAAAGGAGGTGACTATGGCTACCAGCTGCTGTCCTTATATCTCCAACAAAGTCCCATAAACAGGCCCAAGGCAGGAAATGGGGATCAGAGGCAAGGGCAGACTTTTGGTCAGAGGCTCACTCACCTCTCCACCATGTGCGTCTGGTCTAGTGAAAGCCCATCAATGGCCGTGCACTCAGGACACTTGAATTTCTTCCGTGGTGTTACCTGCCAGAGGAGTACAAAAATATACCTGGCTGTCAGTGCCAAGGACAATAAACTCATGCTTGTGACACCACTCTGCACGCCTCTGTTCTGTAAGCTGAGATGTCTGCTCCCTCTCCATGCACACACACAAACGTGCGCACACATGCACACACACCTCACCATTCCTCCATTCAACTCTGTCTGGCTCGGCCAACGGCAGAACTCACAAGGGCCCAATAAAAAAGGCTTGGAGGTTTTTGCCTTCTGTAACTGGAAAGAAGTGGTGATGACAAGCTCCTTAATTCCTGTTTAATGACTGTTTTCTCACTGCCAAGGTTCTTGTATAAACACCATTTGTTCTTGCAGCCATAAGGGCGATGAAATACAGCTTCCCATAACTTTCACCGTAACCTTCGTTCCAACAGGCACTTTTTATCCTGCTTCCAGCTCCATGGCAAATGCTATGAGCAGCACCATGCTCTTGAAGATGCCAGGTTATTCTGCAATCCCTTGAGTCAGGAAAAAAAATCCAATGGTCCCTCAACATCTGAATCTATTTCCCTGACTCTCCACCACCCTCCCACACCTTAAACTTCCAATATTTTTCTAGCAAACTCAGGGGAGGCTGCTATCCTAACCTAGTGACGATAAGTAAACAATAGAGGGATGGGAGGAGAAGAAAGCTAGATAACTAAGACCACAGGCTAAGAAGCACACAGACACCAGGAATTATTGTCCAGAATAAGCAGACACAGCTAAGAACACCTTGCAGCATATGTTGAAAAGCAAATCTGGAGTGAAGGGGAGTTCTTTTAAACCTAGTTTTGCAATTTACATTCTTTAATTTTCCTTAAAGCAGTGAGCTGTTCACTGAGTTACTTAGAGCTGGAGGATGGGGTAAAGACTGGGTCAAGTTTGGACAGATTGGCTTTTCCGCTTTCTTGGTCACTTTGGTTTAATCTGGCCTCTCCCAACAATTAATAGCATGAGGACTCATTTGGATCAGGATACCACACCATGATTCCAACATAAGCTTCCGGTATAGGAATCTGGCCTAGAAGCATTGCCCATTTTCACATACGGAATTCTAACCCAGAAGGAAAAAAAAGGTCAAGTGTACTCTTTCTCATGTTTAGGGATCTGATTTGAGCAAAATCAACACTTCAGGAATAGAGATCTATTAGATACAAAGGCCCCACGTGATCTTTACATACTCTCGCTTTTATGTCATGGGAAAGGTACTGCTAAAAACTGGTAACCACCGTCTTAAAACAATGTTTAGGACACTACAGTTATAATTGTACAAAGTGTACTATTTTCTCAATGTCAATAAAAAAATCGGCTAACTTAAGAAAGATGTAAACTTCATTCTTTAACTAACAGGACTAGATTCCAAATCAGCTTTGAGAATAAAATTATGTTTTTTAAAAAGCACAATTTGTAGACTGACCATCATAGCCTTTATCTCTGATACTGGAGGTTAAAAACTGTAACTAAAGAAACTGTATAAAAAAATAAAATATGCTTAAATCATCAAAGCCTAGCTCCAGTTTTACAATGTGACAGCATCAATCTTAGAATCTTAAAGCTAAAAGGGAGCTTAAAGTTCATCTATCCCAAGGCTTCATTTATAGTTATGAGAACTTCTCAGACTCAGAGAAAACAGAAATGTGCCCAGGATCACAAAGCAAGTTAGTGGCAGAGCTGGCCAAGGATTCCTCTCACCTTGATGACAGCTTTCCCCGTGACGTTAGCCACCAGGAAATTCATGGCAATGTCTTCACAATTCATATGAGCATCCACCCAGTTCTTGATGTCCCCAGGCATCTTGTAGGTATACAGGTAATTAAAATACTGTCAGGGAAGGAAAAATAAAAAAGACATTCAAATAGCAGTTCCCTGTGGCTGATGTACAAAGGGTAACTTAGCCATGGCACGGGGACAAACTTTCTCTTGTAAGACTAGTCTTAAGGCTGAATCAACAGAAAGGGCAAAGGGAGTATTAGAATGCTTTTGGTTCCGTGACCAAGCGTCTCTAATACTGTCATCCTTTTAAAAATCACCTGTTGTGAGCAGAGGAGCAGTACAGTGTGAAGTCCTTCTAAGGTGTAGGCAGTTTGGACTGGTTACTGTATCATGTGCTTAATAAATATTAAGGCACCCCAGTACTGATCTCTAATAAATCCTTCCCCTTGAGTCACAATGCTCAATCCTGTTTTCTGTATTCTTTGCACAGATTGCAAATAGAAGCAGAGATAAATTAATGGTGGACTGACATTGCAAAGATGTGCTTCTTTTTTTAACGTTACCAAGTGCTGATTTAAAAAAAAAATGTGTTCTGCTGCATTTAATTTTTTATTATTTTGGGGGAGACAGGTAATTAGGTTTATTTATTTATTTATTTTTAGAGGAGGTACTGGGGATTGAATCCAGGACCTTGATGCATGCTAAGAACGTACTCTACCACTTGAGCTATACCCTCCCCCTCCCCCCACAAAGACGTGCTTTTAAAAGCAAAACAAAAATGCAATTTTGAGACTAGCATAATCTACATGTATGAAATAGTATAGAAATTTGTGAGAAAAAAAAGCTATTATCAATCTACTACCATAAACTACAAGAATTATAAACCTTATTTATTTATTTTTTGCTAAGAACAAAAACCTTTTTCTGGATCTATAGCCCTGAAACATATGAGGGCAGCAGTGCTGAGATGGCAAGAAATGATCAATATAAACACAGCAAAGTTAAATGAACTGTGCTGGGCTGGACAGATCTTTCTCCTGACATCAGTTCCTTATGCCACTGCTGACAATTGACAAGTTATTACTGTTTGATTAAGCCACACACGCCCAGGGAGCAATCTGCCATCAAACGGAATATTCTGAAGTCCAATGCATACCCTTCTATCTCTCCCATAATAAACAGAGTGAAAAACACGAACTGACAATTCTCAGAAGAGAGGAAATACAAAAGGCTAAAGAATACACAAAAGGAATTTCAACCTCACTAGTGACAAAGCAAAGTGAAAACAGTAAGATCCATTTTCACTTATCAAAATAGCTAAGTTTGATTTTTTCTTTTACATATTTCATGCCAGGGAGGGTATGGTAAGATAGTTTTATATTTTGCTGGTGAGAATGTAAACTGGCACAAACAATACTGAAAACAACTGATAAATAAATAAATAAATAAATATCTCAAAACCTCCCCAAAATGTTCATAATTCTACTTCCAGGAACCTATCATAATGATCATAAGTATAAACAGTTATGAAAATGGATACTGATCATTATTTAAGCATTTGATATAAAGCATTACCTAACAAAAAAATTAGAAACAATCTAAATATACAATGATAAAGAAACAGTTATACATGATTTACGGAATATAATGGTATATCAGCAATTATATTAGGAAGTTGTTTATAAAGAAATGTTAACAACATAATTTCACAATATATGCAAAAAGTAAGCTAATGAGAATATTTACAAGTGTCTGTGTGAAAAAGTAAATAAAAGGCAAATTGGAAAAAAAATCCAAACAATAATAATAGTTTATCTCTAAGTGATAGGACTACAAGTCACTTTTCTTATACAATAAAACTTATTCTTAATTTGTCGTATTTTCTATTATGAGCATTTAATATTTTCATAATTAGAAAAATCTAACTTTATTTTTCAAAAGAGTATCACACAACATGGCCTTTCTAAGCCCTGTGAGTAGAACATTTTTCACAGCAAAAATTAAGTTATGCCAAATAAAACGAGATCATACTCTCGATTTTGTCAACTCTGACCTACTTGCCCCCAGTCTGCTCTCGCCTTACCTTGTGATAAAAAGCAGCCCCCGTGAGCACCATGGACACCTCATTGGTCCACTCAGACTCATACTTCCACTTATTCATCTCATGGTCCCAGAGATGCAGGCGACCTGGGTAACCCACCAACCGATCAGGAAATTCCCGCCAGACCTGAGGACAGAAACACATCAACATTTCGGACAACAACCAAGCACAGCGCTAAGTTCTTTAAACCCAGTAAGAGTCCCTAGGTTCAAATCTTCACAAACTAAGATCAGAACGGGCCTTGGAAGCATTCAATCCAACAGGTGCTAGTTCTGCCGATATTCAAAGATAGATGTTGATTCTAATTTCCTCCAAAACTTCCCTGTACTTGCTTGGAAATTTCAAGTAACGCAGAATAATAGCTTCTTGAATTGGGCCAAGGTAGGTAATCTCTTAACATATGATTAATGAAATAAGTTCTACTTTTAATGAATGCACAAATGAAGAGTAAATAGAACCCTGATTTATATTAAGTTTTCATGATTGTGAAAACTTACAAAGTCTTTGTTTCAAAAAAAATAAAATCTATATATCTGGAGCACAAAGCCACTCTTATGACCTTTGGGAAGTCTCAAGTATAGTGAATGTGTCTGTTTCTATAATCTGTAACATATTGAAAACAAAAACTTGATTTCCGTATCTGGAAAGGTGCTTAGATACAGTTTTGTTAAGCAGGACTTGGTATAGCAGAGGTGGGATACTTTCAGTACCTTTCCCTATGCATTTCCGTATAATTTAGTTTAACCTCTAAACCATGAACCATTAGGGAGTACTGACAATTTACCAGCTGTCAGGATGCCGCCTCTCAGCACCATGAGTCCTCATCCTTGAGCCGATCTCTAGACAACAGGGTTCCCGACTGGGCCCTGTTCTCTTCCTTGAACTCTACCTCTTAAGTAACAACGAGTTGCAATCTCTTTAAATATCATCTGTACTCTGATGACTGCTAAATTTATGTTTGGCCCTTAACGTTTCTGAGACAAACAACTACTTACTTAATACTTTTCAACTGGATAAACCATAGGCATCTCAAACTTAACATGTCCAAAGCGTAACTCTTGATTCCATCTCCCCAGAAAAGCCATCCTCCCAGTCTTTTGCATCTCAATCAGTCATCTACCCAGATGCTGAAGCCAAAAAGCTCAGAGTCCGTCCTTCCTTTCCCTCTTTCCCCACATCCACTTCATCAGCAAGTCCTGCTGGCTCTGCTTCAGACTACTTCTTACCTTCTCTACAACCACTCTCTTGAGCTCAAACCACCATCATTACTAGATTACTATAAGAGGCTTCCACCTTATTTCCTTGCTTCCAAACCATCATTTACAGAGCATCCCTAGAAGGACCATTCTTAAGAGAATATTAGGGTATTTCTGTACAGAGTAATTCAATCAGTGGGCCCCATCCTATTATTTATATGTATCTTCATTATACACTTTTTAATTATATACATATGTGATATGGTCATGTGCTACAGCAACCAGAAGTTTCTCCAACATCCAAGTGTCACTGAGTCCAGGGAGGATGCTCCATTGCTCTCCCAAAGGCGGAGCCAGTGTGCTAGTACTCTCCCTTTTTTAGTTTGCTGGGGCTGCTGTAAAAAGTAACACAAAGTGGGTGGCTTAAAACAACGGAAATCCAGAACTACGAAATCAAGGTGTTGGTAGGGCCATCCTAGAGGGGAAGGATCCTTCCTGGCCTCTTCCCAGCTTCTGGCAGCTGGCTGGCCATCTCTGGTGTTTCTTGGCTTGTAGCTGCATCACTGCAAACCTGTCTTCACATAGCCTTCTTCCCTCTGTGTGTATCCCTGTGTCCAAATTTCTCCCTTTTATAATGACACCAGTCCGACTGGATTGAGGGCCCACTCTAATGACCTCATTTTAACTTGATTATCTCTGGAAAGACTCTGTTTCTAAATAAGGTTACTAAAGGTCAGGATTTCAACATATCCTTTTTAGATATGTTCAATCTATAACACTCCCCCCGAATCTTTAAAAAATGTCCTACCCCTAAAACAAAACAAAAAAATGGCTTCCTATTGACTGAAAGTAATAACCAAACTCCTTAGCACATTCTACAGGGCCTTCCTACCCCCCAGCCGCTCTCTTACCACGTCCTCCCACAAGTCAGTGGCCTCCCTGCTCTTTAACTGTGACTAGACCTCGAGCCCTCTGCGCCTACTGTTTCTTCTTACTGGAATGTTTCCCCAGCTCTTCAAAAGGCAGCTCCTGCTCATCAGTCAGGCCTCTGCTTCAGCGTCACCTACTTTGAGGGGCCTTTCCAGACCTTCCCACCCAAGGTAAATGCCACCCCCCAACCTGCCACTCTTCACCCCCACTCTGTGGTTTTCTTCAAAAAACTTTCATGTCTTGAAATTGCTTCAGTTATTCATTGGCTACTTGTTTATTCTCTCTCTTCCTCCCGTAGCGTTCAGACTGCATGTGGACAGAGACCGTCTCATTTACTGTGGTAACCCAAGCACAGAGCGCAATGCCGTCACGACAGCATCCTCGCACGCTTGCTGAATGTGAGAACGGACAAAATCTCCGCAGGCTAAAAGCCGAGTGTGGAAGAAGGGAACTAAAGGTCCTTCCTCCTTTCGTCACAGCCAGACCTACCATACCCCTTAACTCAGAAAGGAAGTCCGCAACAGCGCTGATCACCAGTTACCATCAATAATAATGTGATATCCTTTGTGTGAGAAGATCACGGTAATAATTCACCATCACTAAAGCACATGTTTTAAATCGCTTTTCCGGGAGCGGGTAAAGGGACATTTGCTGAGCCATTACGCTATCTTGCCCGGCCCCTGTGATCATCTACAGGCTGTTATGGGATGTCTGACCTGGGTCTTGAGCATGGTCTGGAGCTGTGAAAAGAGGTTTCCTTTGTGCGGAACCAGCTTACCTAACAGGCTTCTCCAACCCACAATCTTGGCCTCATTAACACCATGTTGTAACCAACAGAGTTAATCGGCCACAGGCATCATCATAATAGCTGCAGACAAACGAGTCCATGTCAGACACTCCCTCAGATGTGTAATGCTGCTGCTGTGCTCCCTCCTGCCCGGCTTGTATTTCAGCAGATTAAAATAATATGATACTATTACAGTTTTACAGAGCTCAGAGCAACAACACAGGCTGTGGGTCATAACTTCAGTCTGGCCTGTGGGCCTGGCAGACCCCATCAAGTGCATGGCCAGGTCCCTCTGCTCAGCACTGAGCACCTGCCTGTTCATGTCACACCAAGACCACAATTCACTTCAATGTAATTAAGGAGATCTGTGAAGGGCTCCAGGCGCAAGTAACTATACTCAGCACCAGCAATCGGCAAGGTGGAGGAAAAGGGGCGGGGCGGGGGGCATCCACTCAGTTGGCACCTCTGCTGGATGGAAGCTGCGCCCTCTCCCTCTATCCCCTGTATTTAACTTGCATCAACAGCCCTCTTAGTCCATGCAAAACAAGTTCAAATCACTTTCCCAAAGTGTTCTTTTCAAGCCCCTATTTGCAGTAATTATAATAATCCTGGCTCCGTTTTAGGGTTGAATGCTGTTGGAATTTCAGTCCGCTTGCAATTAGCTGAAGCCACTTTCCAGTCTTCTCTCCAGAGAGACAAGCTGGTAACACTGGGTCACAGAACGCTAGACTATGCTGGTCGGAAAGCATCAGAGGGGTCGTGAGTTTCAGATGCCTTTGGAGCCGTCAGTGAGCACAGTTCCTCAGGCGGGGCCTCTCTGCCCTTGACTTACTCCAGGCAGCTGGATGCAATCAAGATACCATCCTTGTCACTTCATCTATAACTCTGCAGCTGACTACAGGATCAAAACGGAGTGGAACAGAAGGGGATGGGCCCTCTCTAATCGAGCCCCAGAGTAGTACGAAGTCGATTATGTATATAGTAAAGCATGTTCCCAGCCAGAAGAGCGAGAACTCAACTTCGACCTCCCTCTCCTCATCGCTACCCACCTCCCACTCCAGTTCAACCTTTTTCTTTCTTTCTTCAGGGAAATGCTCTGGGGTCAGCCTTCTGTCATTACTAACAGATGCCTCTACATACTGTAGTGCGGGCATCTGAAACTTCATATTGCATCCCTGTACTTCTAGCAATAGTGCTCCCACAGCAGTGTTCAAATCACAAAGCCATTACTCAATTGTTTGCCTATTTTATCGAAATCCTCCAGATACAGTGCTAATTATTTTTAATTGCACACATCTTTGAAGACAGAAGTCCACGTCTGTTATAATAAACTCTATGCTTTGGGTAGGGGCTTAGCAATAATTCAAACAGTCCTTACATTTGGGGCCTATTCCACATCACCACTCAGAGACTGTAACAACATAACATCATCCTCTGTTCCTTCCATTCTAATTTTTATAGTCTTGGTCCCAACCACCTCTTACCTGGATTATGAAATAGCCTCCTCTCTGGACTCTCAGCTGTGCTCACTTGGCTGTTTTCAGAGTTAACTATCTATTCCTTTTTTTTCTTCCTCTCTCTCCCTTTTCAAAGCTTCCTGAGGTCTTTTGTGGCTTCTCATCACTAGAAGATCAAACTAAGATCTTCTACCTTTGTTCAAAAGGCGCAGAAGACAGCCCATATTACCGCCTGTAGAAAGTGCACCAGGGGGACACAGCTAAAGCAGATCCAGGACTAGCTCTGCCACTGATGACTTGTTCAACAGACCTATTCAAATTACTCTGCTTTCATTCTGCCATTTGCAAAATGAGGAGTTCGATTAAATGACCTCTAATGCAATTTTAGGGCTAAGATCTTATATCTTTTTTCTCACTAACCTATTCCCAAGGAAACTAACTCAGCAACTGTGACCAGTTGCAAGTTGTAAGTTTCTAAATAGCATGGCCTGCCTTATTCAGCTTTGTTTAAAATGCCATACACATATGGGTACCCAATAAACGTTCCTGAAAAGAGGATAATGCACTATATTCTAAGCTGGCTTAGAGAGTGCATTTTAAACTCAGGGTGTGTGCTAACCACAGGCAGATTCAGGAAACAGACGGGGGTGGGGGCTGGGGGGTGAAGGGGGTAGGTGTAACAACAGGTGGCACCCATCTGGGATACCCGACAGGCGATCACGGGCCAGCTCCGGGAGGAAAGTAACTCTGAAGTGGCTGCTACAGTCCTCACACTTTCAAAGGCATAGTTCCACAGGGGTAGTGCTACTGGTGAGAGGGATGCCATATGTACAGGATTCATGAGCCAGGAGAGGGAGTAAGAAGTGGTGAGAGAAACGGGGGGAATGTGGACTCAAGGTACCCCCAAACTGGGCCAGGGTTCATTTCTCTCCTGGCACACACCCCCTGGGCTTTGTCAATCCCTACCCATCACCGTGGAACAGAATGTTGTGACCCAGGCCATACCCTGTGGCCACGTGCCCAGGTCAGCCACTTGCAGATGGAACCCAACTTGCAGATGCCTTTGAATGAGTGGCCCTCCTTCCCTTCAGGGTTGTCTTGCATGTTGCCCAGATGGGAAAGGGGTAGCTGGCTGGGTTCCAATTTCTAGCTGGTTTCCACAGAGGAGCCAGTTATCGGATTCATTCTCAGCCCTCTGGGAACAAAGCTCACCTTTTATATTTGGAATTTCCTGAAATGAAGTGGAGTGGAGGGACTGATTGGCCTCGTTTTCAGCTCATGTTTTTAATTACAATGGTGGTTGGTAGCTTTTGTCAGGGGAGTGCTTTGCAAAAAGCCAAAGAGCCTCTGCCCACGCCTGGGACACAATTAACTGCTAACACTGGGCATCCAGAGCAAGGGAACCCTGCAGCTGTCACCTGGGGTGCCCTAGTGCTGACTGGCTCTGACAAACACATGTGCATGCTGGGTTATGCATTAAGATTTACCTGTTGGATCACTCCAGTCTGCCCGAGAGACCTTTCCAACACAAGGCGGGGTTCTGCTTAAAATAAGCTAAACAGGAAAACTGGTATCATGGGATGGTTTCTGGGGTTTTGGCAGCAATCCTATTTGCCCTAGTCTGGCTGGAGGTCAGTGCCTGGGCTGAGAGACAAGATCTCCATTCCTTTCAAGTTCTTTCCTCAGGCCTAGGGCAGTGATGAAGGTGGAGACAGAGCGGGGTTGGCTGTAGCTGGTAGAGGAGTGTGTGCGATGAAATCTTTCACCGGGCACCACCATTAGGAAGGCACCACTGGAGAGACATTCACCATCTCAGCAGATAGCATGACCACAGGCCTTCTGTGCATGGTGAGGCAAAGACACACTTCAGCAGGCTGAGTCCCTGCCCACGCTAATTCGGGAGTCTGCAGCCACAGAGGTCACCTGGCAAGCAGGGGTCATTCAGTCCAGTTCCCTCATTAGACAGCTGAGAAAACGGAAGGCTGGAGAGGAAGCAGCTGTCCCGAGGTTACACACCCGACTCCCAGGCCATCCCTCTGCTCATGAAGTCACCTGATTTCCTGCTCTCCTGACTCTAAAAAGCACCTCCTCTCCCAAGCTCAGTTCTTCAGCTGTCCAACAAAGAAGGCAGATGATGGTGTCTAAAACCACACTCAGCGTCAGTGTGCTCAGCCGTGTGCAGCTGGGGGCAGAGACGGTACGAGTCGCACATGCAGATGGAATGACCTGAGAGAGAGCAGAACAGGGTAGGGAGAGGCGGTGGGGAAAACAACAGAATCTTTTGCTCCCCTCAGGACTCATCTGCCAAAAGCCAAAGGCTCTTCCATTAAACAGAGAAAGCCACGTGCTCACACTGTTGAAAGGAACTCCGTCAGCTGTGCAGCAAACTAGTGAGATTCCACATAGGACAGCCAAGGGCCTTCTGAAATCCTGTAATCTGTGAGACTCTGGGACAGAGAAGGAAGTACAAGCAAAAACAAGCTGAACAAAAGACTCAACTCAACTACTATTTTTCAAGAAGCAATGAATCTCTTGAGAGATAATAAAGAAAGGAAGGGGAGACGTGAGTTTGAGAGGATGGAACAAGGAAGAGACAGGTCAGGATTGGATCATGAGCTTTCTAATTTTGCACTCCTTAAGACCCTCCAAACATGAAATCATTTTTATTTCCATAACCTCAACTCCAGTGGGGGTCATACTATTTCGAAGTCTGATCCCAGAGGATCGTTTAATGAAGCTAAAAGAAGAAGAGTGATCATAAGCCAAATGGCTATTCTCTTTAAATCCTGCATGAGGCAGAAACAGAGACTTTAACTTTTCTAAACAACCATTCCTGAGCCTTGAAAATTCAAGTTGATCTTGGTGAGGCTGGATTTAACTGACCAGGGACCAAAGATAACAGCTCTGTTGAGCAGGGAGGAAGTAACTCTCCCTACTTCAAGTCACTGCCCTGTGACTCCTATCACTCGCAGTCATGGATGCTATTGCAGAACTGGCCAGATTTGTTTTCTTCTAACTGTGCAAAGGGAAGAAATGGCATTGAACACAAACTGCAATCCTGGCTGACTTCAAAGCATAAATGTGGTTCCAAAATGACTCTTTAATGAGTTAATTCATCATAGTGTCCTATATGTGTGCTTAAATCCCATAATCACTGGGTGGAGAATCAAGAAGCAGAAGGCTCAACAAAACATTAGCAAACAGAATCCAACAACACATAAAAAAGATTATACACCACGATCAAGTTGGATTCATCCCAGGGACACAAGGATGGTTCAACATACAGAAATCAATCAGCATGATATACCACATCAACAAGAGAAAGGACAACAGATGATCATATCAACAGATGCAGAAAATCATTCATTAAAATGCAACATCCATTTATGATAAAATCTGTAACCAAAGTGGGTATAGAGGGAACATACCTCAACATAATAAAAACTATTTATGATGAACCTACAGCCAGCATAACAGTCCATGCTGAAAAGTTGAAAGCCTTCCTGCTAAAATCTGGAACAAGACAAGGATGCACTCACTCTCAACACTTCTATTCAATACAGTATTGGAAGTCCCAGCCATAGCAACTAGACAAGAAAAAGAAATAAAAGGGATCCAAATTAGAAGAGAAGAGGTAAAATTGTCATTATATGCGGATGACATGATACTGTATGTAGGAAACCCTAAAGGCTCCATGCAAAAACTACTATAACTAATAGAAGAATTTGGCAAGGTAGCAGGATACAAAATTAACATACAGAAATCAGTTGCATTTCTTTATACTAACAATGAAATATCAGAAAAGGAAAATAAAGAAACAATCCCTTTTAGGATAGCATCCAAAAAAAGAAAATACTTAGGAATAAATCTGACCAAGGAAGTGAAAGACATATATGCAGAGAACTACAAAACATTGACAAAAGAAATTAAAGATGACTTAAAGAAACGGAAAGATATCCCATGTTCTTGGATTGGAAGAATTAATATTATTAAAATGGCCATACTACCCAAAGCAATCTACAGATTTCATGTGATCCCTATCAAATTACCCAGGACATTTTTCACAGAAGTAGAACAAATAATCCTAAAATTTATATGTAATCACAAAAGACCCAGAATTCCCACAGCAATACTGAAGAAAAAGAATGAAGCTGAAAGAATAACCCTCCCAGACTTCAGACAACACTCAGAGTTAATCAGAACAGCACAATATCGGCACAGAAACAGACATATGGATCAATGGAACAGAATAGAGAGCCCAGAAATGAACCCACAAACTTTTGGTCAATTAATCTTTGACAAAGGAGGCAAGAACATACAATGGACCAAAAACAATGTCTTTACCAAATGGTGTTGGGAAAACTGGACAGCTGCATGTAAATCAATGAAGTTAGAACACTCCCTCACACCATACACAAAAATAAATTCAAAATGGCTTAAAGAGTTAAACATAAGAAAAGACACAATAAATCTCCTAGAAGAAAACATAGGCAAAACATTATCTGACATAAATCTTAGCAATGTTCTCCTAGGGCAGTCTACCCAGGCCAAAGAAATAAAAGCAAAAATAAACAAATGCAACCTAATTAAACTCATAAGCTTCTGCACAGCAAAGGAAACCATAAGCAAAACAAAAAGACAACCGACAGAATGGCAGAAAATATTTGCAAAAGATGAGACTGACAAGGGCTTAATTTCTAGAATATATAAACAGCTCATACAAGTTAATAATAATAATAATAATAATAATAATAATAATAATAATAATAATAATAATAATAATAAAAACAACCCAATCCAAAAATGGGCAGAAGACCTAAACAAACAATTCCCCAATGAAGACATACAAATGGCCAATAGGCTTGTGAAAAAAATGCTCAATATTGCTGAGTATCAAATAAATGCAAATCAAAACTACAATCATCTCACACTAGTCAGAATGGCCATCATTCAAAAGTCCACAAATGGGTAAATGCTGGAGAGGGTGTGGAGAAAAGGGAACCCCCCTACACTGCTGGTAGGAATATAGTTTGGTGCAGCAGTTATGGAAAACAGTATGGAGATTCCTCAATAGATTAAAACTAGACTTACTATACGATCCAGCAATCCCACTCCTGGGCACATATCCAGAGGGAACCTTAATTTAAAAAGACACATGCACCCCAATGTTCATAGCAGCACTATTTACAATAGCCAAGACATGGAAACAACCTAAATGTCCATCAACAGATGACCTGATAAAGAAGTTGTGGTATATTTATCAATGGAATACTACTCAACCATAAATAATAATAAAATAATGCCACTTGCAGCAACACAGATGCACCTGGAGATGGTCATTCTAAGTGAAGTAAGCCAGAAAGAGAAAGACAAATACCATATGATATCATGTATATGTGGAATCTAAAAAAAAAAAAAAAAGACAAATGAACTTATTTACAAAACAGAAAGAGACCCACAGACATAAAAAACAAACTTACGGTTATCGGGGGTTGGGGAAGGAAGGGGTAGGAAGGGATAAATTGGGAGTTTAAGATTTGCAGATACTAACTAATAAATATAAAATAGATAAACAAGTTTATACTGTATAGCACAGGGAACTGTATTCAATATCTTGTAGTAACTTATGTTGAAAAAGAATATGAAAATGAATATACGTATGTTCATGTATGACTGAAGTATTATGCTGTACACCAGAAACTGATACAACATTGTGAACTGACTATATTTCAATAAAAAGTTTAAAAAAAAAAGAAGTAGAAGAACTCTTTTAAATCACTTATTTATATCCCATTTATTTCCCCCCCAAAATCAATTGGGATAGCTTACACTAAAAGGCAAAAACTAGAATAAAGTCCAAACTATCAAAACAGATGATGCCCTCAATAGCATTTCTTTAAAAATCCAAAGATGTTCCACCTATCTTAAAAATATTAATCCTGATATCAAGTTCTAGAAAGACAATCCCACAGCAAGCTAAAGTCATAATTTAGGGATGGAGAGGTTTGAGTGTTCCTATTTATTAATTCATCTACTCATTCAACTCTTAGATACTTACTGAGCTCTCAGTATGTTTTAAATTAAACATTTTTTTTGAGACAGTTGTAGATTCAAAAGTAGTTGTTAAGAAATTATGCAGAGAGATCTTTTGTGCTCTTTACTCAGTTTCTCCCAATGGTAACATCTTGCAAAACTATACTGTGATATGACAACATGATACCAACATGGATACAGTCAAGATACAGAGCATTTCCATCTCCACAAGGGTCCCTAATGTTGACTTTTTATAGACCCTCCCCATCCAGGTTCCCTCTGACAACTGCTGTTCTCCATTTCTACAACTTTGCAATTTCAAGAAGGCTATAAATCAGTGGAATCATACAGTAGGTAACCTTTTGGGATTAGCATTTTTCACAGAGCATAATTCCCCAGACACTCATCTAAGTTGTTCTGTGTATCAATAGTTTGGTCCTTTTCGTTGCTGAGTAGTATTCCATGGTGTGGATGTACCACAGTTTGTTTCATCATTCTCCCCCTGAAGGATATCTGGACTGATTCATTTTTGGCAGTACAAATGAAGCTGCTACAAAAATTCACGTATAGGTTTTTGTGTGGGCATAAATGTTCTTGCCTCTGGATAAATGCCCAAGTGTGCAACTGGTGAGTCATAGGGTAGTTGCATGTTTACTTTTATAAGAAATTGCCAAAACGGTTTTTCTGGAGTGGCTGTACCATTCCGTAACAGTAATGGAAGAGAGATCCAGTTTCTCTGCCTCTTCACCAGCATTTGCTTTTGTCACTATTTTTTTTTATTTTAGCCATTCTGAGAGGTGTATAGTGATATATAATTACGGTGTTAATTTGCATTTTCTTAATGGTTAACAATGTCAAACATCTTTCCATGTGCTGATTGCCATCCGTATATCCTCTTCAGTGACATAACTGCTCGTGTCCCTTGTCCATTTTCTAACAGGTTGTCTTTTACTGTTGAATTCTGAGAGTTCTTTGTAAATTCTAGAGGTTTAGTCCTTTGTTGGGTATGTCATTCACAAATATTTTCTCTTAGTCTGTAGCTTGTCTTTTAATCCTCTTCACAAAGTCTTTCACAGAGCAAAAGTGTTAAATTTTGATGAGGTCCAATTTATCAGTTTTTCCTTTTATGAACCACACTTCTCTTTGTCTAGCCCTAAATCCTGACGATTTTTCTCCTTAAGTTTTTTCCCAAAAGTTTCATAGTTTTGTTTTACATTTAAGTCCATGATTCAATTTCAGTTAATCAGTGTAAAAGTTTACTCTTTGCTCTGTTTAGCAGGCCAGCAAGGAGAAGACCAGATTTCTCTCTCTAAATATAAACTACAGAATCATTTAACTTTGAAAAACTCCTAATAATTTCACTTGTAGAAACTATATATAAGAAAGTCAATGTTCAATCACATTAAGTTCACTCATCCAGTCAATAAACACGTACTGAGCACCTGCTATGTGTTGAGTGTTAGGCATATAGTAGTAAACCAGGCAGACACAATCCTGTCTGTATGGACTGCACTAAAGGGGAGTTTTTCAACCCAGCCCCAGATCTATGCCATGGATATAATTAGTGGCTTGGGTTGTAAGAAGTTAGCCCCTTCTTTCCCCTTCCAGGAGCAGGGTGTCATCATGTGATCAGGACCTCTGCCCCACCCCTCATACCTCCAATCCAACCCAGCAACTGGATGGGAACCTAGAAATTTTATTTTTAATGGTTGCCAACTCTTCATCTAAATCAGTCAAGAGACAGTAGCAAACATATTGCAATCATGAAGAATGTGAATCCTACCCACCAATTTTTGAGCACCAAGAAACAAATCGGATCTAAGAGGTGAGCTATAATTTAATACCACACTGATAGTTCACCTTGCTTTGTTGAGATTCATTCTCCCAGCTGTGACATTTCTAAGGGCAGGGGACTATTCCGATGCTTTAAAATTTTCTTTCTATTTGGCCAAAATGGGGACTCACCATGTCTAATGCAATAGCAACCACCAACCACTGTCTCAAACTCACAATTGTGTGGGCAGTTTTACGACTGGCAACGAACGGTGCGGCTTCACATTTGGGAATCACATCAGAGTTCTGCTCAGAAAGCTGCAGGCGCCGCCCTCCTGAGAGCCGCTGGAGGAGCTCAGCGCAGGGATGCTGCCGCGGCTTTCATTTCCCCTGGTCCGGTGCCAAGTCCTGCACGCACGCCTCTTTTAAGCATCTCTATCAAAATCAAGGCAGATAAGCAGCCCGTGCAAGACAAATTCCCCCTATCCCCAAATCATAAACCAAATCCTGAAGCTCTGGATTCCTGGAGAGGCCAAAGCCTGTAATCAATCCCGAAGAGACAACAGGAAGGTTTTAGAACAATAGCCCGCAAACATATGGATCCTCTCAGGGCTGGAATATCATGGTAGTTATCTCCTTTTGAGTAGGGGGAGGGGAAGTACACATTCTTTAAACCATCAAGTGTACCAACACCTCTTAAAAATAACTATCCCACATTCTAAGCATTAGTCCTGGAGGCCCGGAACCTACAGAGCCAGGTGGGCCTGCCGGGGCTGCAGACAGGAAAGACGGTGAGGCGTGGCGGGGGCACAGGGCTGGGAGTGGAGAGGTCAGGACAGGTCTTTCCTCACCAGCAGAGCCTGACACAAAATCAGCGCTTGTAGAAAACAGCAAAACCAACTCACCGGACTTCCGTGGGATGGGAGTCTGTGAGGACGAGACGCCCGTCCAGGGTCGGCTGTGCCAGCAGGCGGCACGTGCCCTCCTCTTTGGGGCAGGGAGCCCGAGTCCTGGCCTGGCTGTTGCATGAATGGCTAGGCAAACACGTTCTGGGCTTGCTGTTTTAATTTGCTCAGTGGGGAAGGAAAAAGTGTCACTATATTATAATTCCCAACTGGGTGCTTTTTCAAACCATCAGATGTTATTTCAATGTTCAGCAGACATATTCGATTTCCTTCCCTTAATATTTGTTTGACTTATTCTCCGACGGGGACTGGGTGCTTTAGAAAAGCTCTGTGAGGTCAAACCTGACTGCGGCTTCTCTCAGCACCTCCGTGGGCTCCGGCCTGCGGCCTGGGGTCGGCTTTCAGCAGCGGCCGCTCAGCAGCGGCACACGTGAACCGTTCTCCCCCCAGGTCCCGTGAGCCTTGGGAGAGTAAATCAATGCAAGCTGGAGACAGGACAGATCTGACAGAGGAGTCAGTCCTCCTCGAGGCTGAAAACAGGGCGCCTGAAGTGCTGTGGAGAAGATCCCCAGGTGGGAATTCTCTAGAAAGGACTCCCCTCCGATCACAGCCTGGCACAGGTCTCCTGTGAGGGTGCTCTGACTATACCTCGTGGGCAGGGACACTCACAGGATGAGCATCTGGCCCACTCCCTCTTCTGAAGACAAGTCTCTATAAAGGCAACTCTTCCTGTACTTAAGAAAAGTGAAAACACAGAGGTAAAGATAGACAGACGTCCTTCCAATATTCAATACTGCACTGATGCGTATGGTGGCCAGCCAGGAAAGGGACTCAGAGGGGAACTGTTATTCGCTCAGATGTAACACGCCAGGCTCGAAAAGAGCTGCCAGCCACCAGCTTCTTCAGATACTAAGTGAAGAGGGCACGCCGCAAGTCCTAAACATTTTTTGGTTTTCAAAAAGCTCAGCTTTGGCAAAAGGGTTCTAGCTACTGTAAAGCTTTAGCACAGACCCAGCACAAATGCTGACCCAGAACCGCCCTGGCAAGGTTTGGTTTTGTGCAAGACAGACCCGGCTCACTGGGACTCCCAGTGCCTGCTGTCCACCAGCAGCCACGGGGACTGACTCCAGTGCTGGCCCCAGAGCACAATGCTGCAACCATCCGTCATCCAGAGATGAGAAGGAAACACCTGAATCCCCAGTCTCTCCAGGCAGCCACTAGGTCAGACTACATGAAGGCCCAAGAGGTCAAGGAATGGAAGTCTGCAGCACTGGTTCTCACTGAAAGCTGAGACACTTCCAATAAAGAGGCTTTCTGCTGCAGGGATGCCTCTTGCATTTTGGGGCCCTGCTTTAGGAACGTTGCATTTTTATTACTCTTGGCTGTAAGAACCCAGTTTCTCGGTGGCCTAGATGAACGCAAAGGGTATAAGCCTGCCGTAGGGCCCACGCACGGCAGGGTGAGACAGATGGTTCCATGACCAGCAAGAAAACTCTCCCTGGATTCCCAACAACCCTGAGCACAGCTTCAGGTTTAGGACTCTGGGGCTTGTGTCTAGGGAAGAAAGCAGTTAATTCCCTAGCAGAAGGATCATAGCCACAAGGCTTATGACAAACAATCCTGAGACCCTGTCCAAGACCAGGTACTTGTGGCACTTCCACGGGCAGACAGCTCAGAGAGGGACACACAGAAGGACAGAGAGAGCCTTCTTTAGAAAGTTATCCACTAGCTTTTAAAAGAGGTTATTATGAAGTCCGATTCTATGATAGGCAGTTTCCATCCTTCTGCTCTCCCAGTAAGAAGAGGAAGAGTGGGACAGTTTATTTAGAATCACACAGTGTATCACCTCTCCCACTCTCCCTGGCTGAATATACAGACAGCTATAAACTTTACTAATTCAGTTTAAAATGTAACTGTTATATAGAGCCTCAGCTCCAGAATTCTCCAAGTAGCCAGGCTCCCTCACCAATTAAATCTGAGCTATGGCTAAGCCTGTCTTTTCCTTCTCCTTGGTTCTTCAATCCAGATTAACATTAAGTCTATAGATTTTCCACTACCATTATCTACTGGCTTGCCCTGTCTTCAGTCTGTCATCTTTAATTCATCCTGTGATCCGACTGCCTGGACCACACACCTCTTTACAAACCTACTCTCTTCACTGCTTTCAGCATTTCAGCTGACCTCTTAGCCTGTCTATCAGCCAGCCCTATGCGGCCAAGCCCACCTAGCTTCCTTCCTTCCAGGATCAACCTGAACACAAGTCCCGCCCTCGTCACATCAGTCTGCGATGACTCCATGTGACCACACACCCCCCACTTGTTCTAACATAGGTGCCTTTCCTCTTGGTGCTTCCTACACCAGGAAAACCCACTCAGAGATGGTTTTACATTCTTGTGGGAAAAAAAAAGTGGGGCATTCCGTACTATTTTGCTGTCTCCTCATGATTCTTTACAAGTATGTACTTGTCATTACCTTGGGGAATCGTGAGCAAAATAATCCAAATAAATTCCCATAATTTATTAGCACCCACGAGGTTTAACTAGCCGCCACCACCTGTGGGACACCCAGGCAGTGAAAAGAAGGCATGAGCGTTTTGTGCACTAACACCACACAGTCGCTCCGAGTCAATTCCCATTCCCACACGAAGGACTGACTTTATAACCCGCATTATTAGCCAAGAGTGTTTCACATCTCTCAGGTGAAAAATGCTCAACACTTAAGTGCTACCAATAATTTTTATGGTTGGAAATGAGGATCAAAGTATGAAAGGAAAAATAAATTCACGGGTTCATACATCCAGCCAAGTCTGCGTGGCTCATTTTCTGCCACATGTTTTAAACTGCCTCTCTTAAAAGGCGGGGGAGGGGAGGAGGAACAAGTTGCATTTTATTTCCCAGCTTTTTAGGACTGAAATAAAAGCAGACAGACTTGGGAGGTGGGGTGGGGGAAATCAAACATTTGAGTAAGACTATACACTGCTACTGTTCCCCCAGGAGCTCTTTGCAAATGAGTATCAAGAACTCAATAGATATTTCCCTGGTAAAATATATAAACAGATAAATAAATTATCCCAGGCTGAAAAGAATTTCCACATCTGGTAGCTCACTAGAGCTTGTCAAACAAGTCAGAAACACGCAAGGCCAGAGAAGATCATTCTTTCACTCCTGATTTTGGGGCTGGAGAGGGAGTGCAACGTTTCCCAAAGCTCTTCGCCTTCCAACAGGGAATATAACCCATTTAAACAGGCAAATGACCCCAATGTTTTCTTCCAATTAAATAAATAACGATACCCAGGCATCAGGTCTCAAATCCAAATGTCTGTGCTCAAGTCACAGACACTGGAGGAAAAAAGGGCTTTCCTACAAGGTCTGGCCTTTCGTTCCCAAGATCTTGCTAGAGTGTCCCTCAAAGGGTTATATTCACTGTACACTTAACACCTTGGAGAAGTAACTTAACCTCTTCACACCTCAGTTCTCTCAGCAGTAAAGCATGAAGTGACAGGATGATCTCTAAGGTCCCTTCAAATTCTGACACCAGGTTTCTTTAAAACAGAGCTTGCCGACTGGGGTGCTACGAACGGTTAACAGGCTTGTGGAGATTTGGATCCTCTCAGCCAGATGGGCAGGGAAGCTGGGGTGGGTCACGTCTAGTGCAGCGGCCTTGTTTGTGGACCCCAGTACACAGTATTAACATTCCCTATGTGTACGATGTCCCTTAAGCAAGCCATGGAGCCTGTTACTTTAAAACGATCTCTGTAAGGCAATGCTTTCAATCCTCTAATAAAAGCACCGCCTTAAAATGCCCTCTTGTCTGTGAAACACATGCTGGGACTCTGGTGCCTGAGCCTACATGTCAGGCCTCAGAAGAGGTGTCGGCAGAACCATGATCAAAACAGGCCTCGGGTCACCACATTCTCCTCCAGCGAAGGCAACTGCTGTGCCCTCCCTCCCATGCCTAACATGCTACTGGCCATCCCCTCCGAATATCCCTGGATCCTCACACATGCAGCCTCTCTGGGCTTCACAGGAAAGAGAAGGACTTTTATGCAGAGAACTTTGACACTTTTCCACATGCAACCACACCTTACACACTTGCCTGCATTCTGATCCCTTAGATTTGTTACACCGGAGGGATTTTAGGAAGTCATTCGGTCTATTCTTCTGGCTCCAGGCAGGACCAGAAAAATCACCTTAGACATTGGAGGACTGCTGGCGGCCCCTTTCTGAAAAATTCCCACATGGGGAGACACCTCTGTCTCTCCGGTTTTCTCTAAAAATTCTTTGGAGCCACAATAAGAAAGGTCTGCTGCATGGTTTCTCTTTTGAGTCTCACATTTTACATACTGTATTTAAACCATTTTTTATTTGAACTAGGATAATTCATTTAACTACTATAGAAATGATAAAGGCCATACATACACATACACAAAACCAAATCAGAAATGAAGATGTCTATTTTAGAGAAGAACAAGCAAGGTGATGTTCTGGTTATATTAAAAATACCAGTGTAACTAACCTTACATAACAGAACTAGTAAGATCATACCTTTCTAGAGGCACATGGAACATTTACGAAAAAGACCTTTTACTGAGCCATACAGTCTCAATAAATTACAACATAATGAAATCATATGGAGTATATTTTCTGACCACAGTGGAATCAAATCAGAAATCAAAAAGAAAAAGATAACCTTAAAAACTGACAAAAGTAAGCACTATACTTTTATATAACTATAGGTCAAAGAAGACATTACAATAGATATTAGAAAATATTTTAAATTTAAGGATAATAAAAATAAGACAAATCAAAACTTGAGAAGGTACCTAAAGTAGTAATTAAGGAAAACTCTACAGCTTTAAGTGCATATATTAGAAAAATATTGAGATCAATGATCTAAGTTATCAAATCAAAAGGTTAGAAAAGTAACAGCAACTTAAACTCAACAAAGTCAGGGAAGAAATTAATCAAGAAAAGAATACTTAATGAAATACAAAATAAATATACACTAAAGAAAAATCAACAAAATCAAAAGTTGACTCTCTGCAAAGATTATGACACTGATATACCTCTAACAAGGCTGATCAAGAAAAAACAAAAATCATCAATATCAGGAATGAAAAAGAGCACATCATTCCAAATCCTATAGACTTTTAACAGTTAGATAATATTACAAATGATTTAAAGCAATGTATTTTACAATTTAGATGAAATGAACAGATCCCCTGAAAAACACAACTTACCAAAACTAACACAAGAAGAAACAGAAAGTCTGAGTAGCACTAGAGCCATTAAAGAAGCTGGGTCTGAAATGAACATGCAAGAGTGTTGGCTGAGACAGAGGGCAGTGGGGTGGGCAGCAATAAGAAGAAAGTTGTAAATACCAACTGTGGCCCCCAGACCAACCTGCAGAAGCAAGAATGTAGCAGCCATTAGTCCTTAGTCATTCTAGTGGGTATACAGTGGTAACTCATTGCGCTTTTTACTTTAGAATTGCCGTAATGCCTATGAAGTGGAGAGTGTTTTCATGTTAGTTTACATCTCTGTATCTCCTTTTTAAAAGTAACTGCTTAAATCTCTTGCACATCTTTAACTGACTTGTTTTCTTATTATAGAAATGAGACGTTGTTATATATTTTGAAAATATTTTTTCCCATCTATGACCTGCCTTTTTATTTCCTCAGATGTGTCTTTTTAAAGTATTAATTCTGATGAAGTCCAACTTATCCATTTTGGTTTCTTTTATAAATCTTGCTATTTGTCTCCTATTTAAAAAAAAAAACCACTGCTTAGCTCAGGTACACTAGGATTTTCTCCATTGTTTTCTTTAAGACGTTTTTATCATTTTAGTTCCTGCATTTAAGACTAGGATCCATTCTGAATTGCATATGGATATCAAATTGCTCCAGTAATATTTAGTGAAAAGCTTGTCCCATCTCTACTGAACTGACTTGGCTCTTTTATCGAAAACTGATTGACCACATATGTGTGGTCTATTTCTGGACTCTTTATTCTATTTCATTGGTCTATATGCCTAAGTTTACACCAATACCACAATGTCTCCATTAGTGTAGATTTATAAAAGTCTTAAAATAAGGCAGTCTGCAATTTTATTCTTCTTTCTCAAAATTACTTTGGCTTTTTCAGGCCCATTGTGTTTCCATTTCAATTTTAGAACTAGTTTGTCAATTTCAATTTTTTAAAAAGCCTTCTGGGATTTTGACCAGGCCTGCTTTGAATCTATATATCAGTTTGGGGGAGAACTTACACCTTAATAATAATGAGTCTTTGAATCCAGATGTATGATACATCTTTCCATTTATGATGTTATTCTTCAATTTCTCTCAGCAATGTTTTGTAGTTTTCAATGAACTTATCTGGCACACATTTCATTACATTTTTCAAGCATTTCATTTTTTATGCTATTCCAAGAGTATAAATACATTTTTTTTACAGCTTTTTGGAAATACAGTCAACATAAGATAAACTGAACCTATTTAAAGTGCATAATTTGGTGTGTTTGACATTTGTATACACCTCTAAAACCATCATCCCAATTAAGATAGTGAACATATCCATTTCCCCTAAAAGTTTTTTGTGCTCCTTTGTTATGCTCCCCTCCTGCTCCTTGACCCTCCCCCACCCCTTTTCCAGGCAACCACTGATTTTTCGATCGCTAGAGATTAGTTTGTATTTTCTATAAGTGAATCATAAAATATGTTATCTCTTTCATCTTGCTTCACTCACTTGGTATATCTATTTTTAAATGCATCCATGTTGTTGTATGTATCAATAGCTCATCTACTTATTACTGAGTAGTAATCTATTGTATGGATATACCACAATTAGTTTATTCATTCAACTTTTGATAGATTTTTTTTCCTCCAGTTTTTGACTATTACAAATAAAAGCTGCAAGCACAAATACAAATACCTGTCTTAGAGTACAAGTATTTGTGTATTCATATGCTCCCATTTCTCTCGGGTAAATCTCCATGGGAGAATGGCAGGGTCACATGGTAGACTGACGTTAAACATTCTGAACTCACACTGTTTTCTACAATGTCTGTTTTCAGATTACGAACCCCAGTAAAGCAGAAAGGCATGTAGGCCAGAGTAACCTGTCCTCTATGTGAAAACATGCATGCTGGTGGTCATGATTTATTCAGCCATCAAATATTACTGAGTGACTGCTGAATGGACTGAACTGGGTTAGGCACAGAGGATACGGCAATCAGCAAGACATGGTTCTTGGCCTTACGGGGCTTACATTATAGAAGAAAAGCAGACACTAAACAACACACTTCACAGTTAATTGTGTGCTTACAAAGAGGCAGAGTGCTCCAATCTGGAGACTCTGAAAGCTTCTTTGAGTTAGCAACTGTTTGAGCTGAGTGCTGAAGGGTGAACAGCAATCAAGATAGATATAATCTTCATACACCGTGATAACTGTGACAAACCAGCAGCTCTGGGTTCCAGCGTAACTCCCCAAGAAACACATTTATGTTATGATTTGTTTATTCACTTAATCTGTCAAGCTTGCATGAACATAATCCTCAGCTTTGGCATAAAAAACGTAATTTTAGGAGCACCATCATCTTTTGTCTTCCGACTCAACACAAAACTGGGTACTCTCTTCAGAAGAGAAGTGTCCCTTTTGAGTGATGAAAACAACAGCCAACCCTCCTCACGAATCGCAGTGGAATCACCAGCAGAATCAGCAGTAGTTGTGGGAGCAGTGGCATCTCGTAAAGTGCAGAGCACGCTGCCCACCACCCAGAACGTGCACTTACTGAGCACTGTCCAGCTGGTGGCACTACACTATCTTACCTAAGGGACATGATGACCCAACGAAGTACGTGTTGTTAGTGCCATTTTATTGAAGAATAAACTACAACCAAGAGATATTAAATAAGTTGTCCATGGTGACAGAGTAGAAATTTGGGCCCAGAGCCATCCTAACTTTGTTCATAATATTAATTACTATGCAAGAAATAACTTCACAAAGTTGCCTTAAAGCACCAGTGGTAGAGATGCCTGAGAAATGCATTTGTTTTTCTTAGCATCAAAGTGATTTAGCGATGGATGAGTGATACGGTGATGGTTCTGAGGACCAGTAGCTTCTGACAGGGTAAAATCCTCAGGGGAGACAGTACAGAGTCACACAGACTCGGATTTAAATCCCAACTCCTCCACTTATTTAGCTGTGTGAATGTAGGCAAGTTATGTAACCTTGCTTAGCTTCAGTAAGGAATGAGAAAAACAATAACTGCCTTGCAGGTTTGGGAACAGATCATAAGTAATGTATGTAAACACCCAGTAAATTGACAGGAACATAGTAAGGTGCATAAGACGGTAGTTAGGAAAGTTGTTCCTTCCACAGCATCTGGAAAAGATGGAGATGAGGGGTTTCCCTGCCTCTCTGCTCCTCTGATGTGCAATTACTTCCCTAGAGGTAATGTGGAATAAACACAGGGCGTCAGAGAAAAGAGGTGAAGATTCAAGCTCAGTCCCTCTGGGTTTTGCACTTCCTCTCATCAACACATTTTTTTCTTTTGCTTGAAACAAATTCAAGGTTGAAAGAGATCCCAGGTTTCAACAGTCATGAGATCTCAAGGTTTCAATCCGAAGTTGAAAAGAATTCATCTAGTCTACCTTTCTGTTATTAGACTTCATTTAGCTCAATTGAAAGTATCAAAGAGGCAGCACTCTGACTATCTTGACCACATCATTTGGAATGTTCCCTTTTACCACAAAAATAAACACATGGGTATAGTTTGAAATCATTACATGCAATGGAGAGTGAAAACACTGGCAGAAAAAAAAATGGTCTTTTGCCATGAGTTGGTTAGAGAAATAAGTAGGTAATTTGCTTTTTTAAAAAATGGGAATGATAATATGCTAAAAATCATCCAACACTCTAGATGTGATGATATAAAAGACATTTCTATGAATAGAAATAAATCCAGAAAGATGAGTGTATGTTTTATTAGCTACTCTCATGCCTTTTACTGACCAGTATCGATATATGGACCAGGGTATCACATATCAGCCAATTTCACAATAATTTCTTCTACACTCAAGTTGATGTATAAATATACGTATTATATTAAAAACCTAGAAAAACTTGCACTTTTAATTTGTGGTGGTGGTGGTGGTAGGGGAATTTCTATTTCTTCCCCTTAAAATCCACTTTAATTTAAGGATTAGACGATAAATTTTTATAAAAAATACATGTACCAAATATGGCTTCATTAAATAAAATGTCATGATTTCTTAGAACCTTATTAAATTGAACGAATCCTGAGTCAGCTAAAGAAGATGGTTACCTCTCTCCCAAAGGCAGGATGACTACAGAGGACAAATTTCCCCACTTTCCCCTGTGCGGCTGTAGCTAATTGATTTCCACACTCTGTTTTGCTTGGGCCTTGATACCATCGTCATCCCCCTGCAGCCGCAGGCCTCTGCCTGTCGCCATCATGCATCTCGGGTACATCCTCCCTGACAGGCTCATCAATTCCTATTGCTTTTCACCAGGCCTCGGCTCTGGCACTTTCCCCCGGGGAGACCTTTCCTGGTCTCCATACTTAACCCTTGAACCCAGCCTAATCCATCAGCCGCACTGAATGAACGGTGGTAGACAGTGTTTCTCCCCAAAGACAGGCAACCAGCCTCTCCACTTAAAACTCAGAAAGAAAGCCATCAGCAGGGTCTGCTTTCTGTTTGTCAGTGTCGCCAGCTTCTTTGCGTATTGATGTTTTTATTGTTGCCATGGCCAGCTGCTTGAGCTGGGGAAGTGCTATTCAAGGAGACATCAATTAAGTGCTTGTTAAACGCTATGGACGCGCTTTTGAAAATGTCCCCTGGGACTCTCCTTGGGAGTTCCCCAAACTGATGGAGGGCACAGTTGTCACTGTGGAATAGGGTTTCCCCAAAGTTTTAAAAAACAGCTTCATAACCCACACTCCTGGGCACGGCTTTTGGACTCTAGCAGGATTTAGAAATCATGACTTCAGAGAAGGAAACATAATCCTCTTTACTGGGAAAGGCAAGCGGTAACAGGCCATAAACAGCAGGCGTGTGAACGTGCCGCCTGAAGCCTCCCTACCTCGTAGCCGAACTGCAGCTCATCCGACGTCAGCATGATGATGTCGTCGTCGATGGCCAGGACGGCCTCTGTCTGAATTTCGTCATACGGGAAGAAACGGTTACTCAGCTTGTTTTCAGCCGTTCTCACAACCTTTAGCGGAACTCGGATTTTGGGCCAGAGAGAATCTGGAAAAAGAAAAAATAAGGCATTTATTACTCGTGTAACTTTTGTGAGGAGAGAAACTGGTGAAGGCATCGAAACACAAATGAGATGGAAGAATCAACCTACACCCATGGCTCTCATTAAATCCACATGTACAGCTGCTCAAGGGGAAGTTCTTACAAATGCATTTTTATAGTATTTTATATTATCCATATTTCTATCCTCTCTACATCCTTACAACACTAACAATTCTCAATATTGGCTGAATCAGAATCCACAAATTGGCTTCAACTCACAACTGAGAGACAGAGGAGCATAATGACTTGATGACAGTCACAATGACAAGAGGACTGCCTCATTCTCAGGCCCATGGCTTGAACATCAGGACTCTACCACTTATGCAAAATCCTTTCAGGTAGGAGCACCCCGGTCCCAAACCTGCTGCAGCTCTGCTGGGAAATACACGTGCTGAAGATGAAGACGTCCGTCCCCAGGTACCCACCTCCACCACGCCATCACCCACAGCTGCCAGTGCTGCCAGACCCACCCCCGACAAGACTGTGGCCCTGAATGACTTTAGCTTTCCTAACTTAGCACTTCACCCCCTCAACGGCCCCACTCTTCTGACTCACTGGGTTTGGTTTCTCATCAGGACCAATTTACAAAGTAGATATCAAATGTCTAGGTCCAATTACGTGGGATTTTCTGGTATACAAGAAACACCAGCTCATGACTTGCTTTACATTTTTTCCCATTCTACTTTGAAATGATTGAAGCAATCCAACCTCAGGTTCCTTATTTTAAAATGTTACATTTAGCAGAGCATGAAATTAATACTTCTTCGGTACAGGACCCATGTCCGCAGAACTCAGGCTTCTTTACAGAGGGCAGTTTGCTCTTCACGCATGATTTGTCAAATGAGAGTAGAAAAGGAATCGTTCTGCTTCCAAAAGCCCATCGCGGAATTGTGGGAAGATCGAGATTTTGTGAGTCTTGAGGCCCAAAAATGCCTGAGGCCACTCCAAAGTCACCATACTTAAGGAGAAGTAGGACAGAGGGAAAACCGGGAGGGAAAAAGCCTGTCCTAACTGGCTGCAGATAAAATATCTTATTTCTGCATAATTTACCATATAACAAAGCATTGGGATGTTCCAAGGATCTTGGAAGAGGCCTGTGCAAGCGAGAGGCCCTGTAATTAAGGAAGATATTCACGGTTCTAAACAAGCCCAGAGTCTAAAAAAAGCCCAGAGCCCCAAAAAGTGGCCAACTCCAAAAGAAGCATGTTTGGAAAAGGACTAAACTGGCGACCAAGGAAGTGATGCTATGGGTCACTGCCTTTTAATCAATAATAAATCTGTAGTTAATTGTAGTTCCATTCCTGGCCCAGAATTACATAGTCAATAAATACCTTTGGAATAACTGGACGGACATGGGACTGAGAGACCAGAGATCTAACTTGGCATCATCCACGGGGTTCGTAGGCAAGTCCCTTCCTCTCAGGGTAAGAATAAGCAGAGACAGAGAAGGAGACTTTCATTAAGCAACCAGCATATGCTGGACACTTCACAGATGTAATGTCATTCAATCCTATGGGGCATGACAACCCTATGGGACAGAAGTTATTTACAAAATGGGATTTACAAGGCTCAGAGAGGTTAAGTAAGTTGGCTGGCAAATAAATGATAAGCTAGTATTTGAATCTGAAGCTGTTTAGTATCAAAGGCCAAGTAGGACTTGCACCATCTATTGCAGCTTGAAAATCACATGTTTCTCTAAATCTGGAACAGAACAATGAAGTTAAATAAGGTTCTCCAGCAGTCATCCTTTTTCTTGTTTGCTTCCCATTCCCATTCCCCCTGCCAGATAGATAAAAATAAATCCCTGTCATAAATCTCCAAATCCTTATAAAACATGAATGAACGGTATTATCTAAAGTGAAGGAATTTATAGCTCTACCTATTAGACAAGTAGTTCTTTAACTTCTTGGTGTGAAGACTCCTTTGTAGTCTTAAATTACTCTTAAAAACTGTTGAGGAGCCCAAAGAGGTTTTATTTATGTGGGACACACACACACACACACACACACACAATTTACTGTATTCTAAATTAAAACGAAGGAAAATGTAAAACCAAGACCACACGAGCACATGTTCCATCGATGCCGTGCAGCCTGTGGAAACCTCCACTGCACACTGTGAGAGAACGAGAGTGGGAAAGGGAAGCGACTCAGCATTATTATGAAAAGAATTTTAACCTCACCTGAACGGCCATCTGAAGGGACCTCAGGGATGTTCAGGGGTCCCTGGACTGCACTTTGGGAACCTCTGTAGTAGACCCTGAATATAGGTTTGGGTATCACAATAGCAAAGAAGTACCAACAAACTGGAAGATAGTTCATGAGGAGTCATGCTAGCGCAGGTACCTGAATCCAGGATTTCTACAAAGTGCTCAAAGAAACTAGACATGCCAACGTACTGTCTCTCAGCTTCAAATTCACCCTTCATTGCCCTGTTGGTGACACTGGAACCAGACCCTGTAACCATTTCCCCCTTTGCCATCTGGCACCACGTAGAGCCTTGTCAGTAGACGGCGCTGGAGGGACAGTTTGGGAGGAAAGGGGCTTTTCTTCCTGGTTCTGGTGTGCCATTTTTACTTGCTTCTTTGGTACTTGGCCAGCAGGCAGGGAGTTGGTGGCACTTCTCTCCAGCAAGTTTCAGTGGCACCCCCAAGGGCAGCTTCCCAGCAGGTTCTGTAAACACCCCACCATGCCCCCCAGTGAGTCCAACAGCACCTCCGCAGGCAGCTTCCCAGCAGGTTCTGCAGCCCTCTCAGCAACAGCTCAGCCAAGCTTCTCCTCATGGGTGGTTCCGAGAGAACCGACGCCCAGCAAGTCCAGTTACACACCCTGGCCAGCTTCCTGCTGAATTCCATGGGTATCCAAGGGGGAGGCTGGTTTCTTGCTTTCTAGTCTTGGTCTGTGGCACCTGAGAAACTTCACTATGCAGTGGGCTACAGCCACACTCTCTCCAATCCGGTCTGAACCTCAGACCCAGCTGAGGAAGGGGCTCAGCAGATTTATTTCCTGGGGTCTTTGGAACTCTTTTATCAGTTAGTCACCAATCTCCTATTCCTAGTTAATAGTTCTTTATATTAAACTTCTCCTGTTCAAGTTACTATGTGGTTCGTCTCACACCCAGACCTTGCCTAATACACTAGGGATATCAGGAGGATTATCAGATGAGAAGGTAATTGTTCTCTCTGGTTAGAATCGTGACCAAAGGTTAGGTGAAAGCTACAGGGAAATTGACTTAGACTCAAAATAAGTAAGAATTTTCTGACGGAACGAAAGGCCTTCAGCAACACAATGTGCCTTTTTACTTGAACTGTACTAACTTTAGAGACCGAGTAAGATGCCTCTGAGGTCCTAGGACTGTATAAGGCAGTAACATTTCATAGAAAGAACACTCTTTGGAAAGAGCTTCAAATCTCAGGTGTATCCCTTACCAGCCATGTGATCGTGAACAAGCCAATCACTAAACCTGTTTCTTTGATGATGGACATGGAATAGTAACACTATCTTCACAGGTGAGGTGTGAGAATGAACATGAACATGCAGCAGCACAGATCCTGGCACATGGTAGACACCCACTAAACGCAGCTGAACTTTTCCTTGAAAATCTGCATCTATTTACAGACCAAAGGATTCTTTTGAATCTTAGGCAGTGGTGGCAAAGCGGTACATGTTATGTCTGGTACATTACTCTGATGATCCAGTGGCATGTCCTTAGTTTGTATCTTTAATGACCACTTCCAGATAAACAGAATCCTGCCATTAATCCTCTAGAACTATGAAAACCTAACATACTAATGAAACAAAAGAACATGGAACTTCTGCCATGTTAATTTCACAAAGCAACAAACGGCCCCTCTTTCTGCAATAAGTACAGAACACAGGCTTGCTGCTTGCGTTAAGTGTAGACTCCTCCACCCTGGAGGAGACCAAGACTTTTACTTGGGGAGTGTGCACACCATGTTCAACAGACAGCATTCCACATCTTCGCCCTCATATACCCCACAAATTACTCGGGACAATGTCCATAAAGAACTAACTTGCCTCTGTAAAGTCCTTGTTGGGGAAGTTTTAGAGAGTGATGAAGGCCAAAGAGGATGATATGAGGTGCAGATGGAAATGCAGAATGAATCATGGCTTTTTTGGAAAAGTGATTACCTTCCCCTGTTCTGAGTTAGGCCTTGATAGCCAGCCAGGTTTGGCAAAAGGCGTCTTCATCTCAACAGTCCAGCTGTCTACGAACCATCATTACCACAAGACAGGGTTCCAAATGGAATTCCCAGTTTCTCGTTTTCACATTTTCAAATAAAATAAGCCTCTAAAAAAGGGAACTACCATTTTCTAAGGCTTTAGTATTCCTTCTGTGGAAGACAGGGATAAGAGGGCAGCAATCAAAGAATATGCATTGAAATTACTCCCTGCCCTAAAGCAGATAATTCTGATATGGGATTTCGATTCTGTTTTTAAAAGTAGGACAGGAGCACGAGATAAAAAGGAAAAATACAGGTGAGAGAGAAGAGAGCTTTCTTTCCCTTTCCATTAGTACTTTCCAAAGAATAGATTTACTTTTCTGCCTTACCCTGAGCCCCTGATAAGGACCTGGTTCATCCACATAATCGCAAGCAGAGAACTGATGAAGCACGATGATTTCCCTCCCACTAAATGGCAACTTGAATAGATCCAGTGGGCCCAGTGCACAGGCACGAGCTTTGGATCCAGACAGGCCTGTGTTTATTTCTGGCTCTGCCATTTTGCAGCTCTGTGATTGAGGCAAATTACTCAACTAATCTGAGTTTCACTTTTGTAAGATGGGGATGATAACTGCTTCCCTGCAGGTGTGTCACAGGGACTAGAGACAATACCTGATGTGTGACACACTTAGCGCAGTGCCTATTATTCAGATAGAAAAGGTATACAATACTCGGTTATAATCACATGGCATCATTCTCATCTTCACAAACGGATTCTTGTGAAGTCTTAGGAACTTCACTTCTCTGACAACCTGAAGAGGTACAGACAAAAGAATATGAGGTGACTCCTTAGGACACAGAAGGAAAGGGTTCATAGCTAGAAATCTTCAGGATTTTACTCCATTGCTTAGCCCAGATGGGGTGTCTTTTTCCTTAATCCTTTAAATTCTATATGGAACAGCATGAATTGTAGCTTGTGTCCTCATCAGTGAATTTGTACCTTGCGAAACAGAAGTGTCACCTTCCATTCACACAAAGTAGTCTGAAAAATAAGATTTCTCAAAAACATTGCCGAATTTATGAAAAACAAACAGTTGAGCCAGCTGAACTTTACAGTTTTGAAATTTATTCCAGCTTGAAGGAGAAAAAGAACTCCCTGTGTTAAGGATTTTTTAAAAATATGTATTGATTAATGGTTTTCTCCAAGTTGAATGCCAAGAGAGACGCGAGCAAAGAGAATTCTTCCCCAACTTGGCAAAGGTACTACAAAATGTTCAGGTTGACTGACCATGACCCCAAGGCCATCCTGGAGATCACTGTCACAAACACAACCACAGATCCTCAAAATAAACGATCAGATTATCTCTGTAAAAATCTTGAGCTCACTCCAGGAGTGCTTGAGCTGCTTGGGGTACAGCAGGTCCCCATGACCCTCACTCCCCACAGTCCCAGAATTCAGTTCAGAAGGAAGGGAGCTGCTGCTTCTACTTCTGTTTCCTCTTCTGAGTTGACCATCTTGGATGCTCAGCCAATCCCATCTCACCTACTAAGAACCATGAAAGTCATACTCTGAAGCTGGGGCGGGGCTCAGGGGGTGGCCCATGGTCCTCAGATCAATTCAAATTTAAAACTGAAATCAGTTAAAACAGAAGATTTGAGTTAAACCTATCTAAAACGTACAATGTGACAGCTTCCTTCAGAGTGAGGCCAGGGGCCAAGCCAAATAACCTGTATATCCATCAAGCTTGGAAATTGAAGAGCTGGGGAGGAGGAGGGCAGTGGCTTGCCTTTTCTTCTGACAGAGCTCAAAACCAACGTGACGAAAGCTCGCTGGAAATTTCTATTGCCTAGTCTAAGTATTTACTTAGACTTCAAGCCCAGCAATTTGGGCTTAAATGTAACCAAAAAGAAAAAAAATATTTGGTTGGGTTGGAGTGAAAAAGGCAGGGGTGGGGGGGATTTCTGCCTACACTAATCCTCCCAGCAGCAGACATGTTAACCACAATATTTATTTTAGTAAATGTAGAGAAAGTGAAAAACATCACTTTTGCCTCTAATATTTCAAAGCCTTGGACTTGCTTTTTAGAAAATATATATGTTACTAATGCTGTACATGAAAAATCAGATGTCTCTGCTGGCGTGAGGGCCAGAACTGACAGCCCCGTTTACCAACTGAACAAACACCCCACAGAAGATTAAACATGGTTCACATTCTCCCCCAAACAACCACATCGCCAGAGCCCTGACCTGAAAATCACTGTTAGAAAAAGGCTGGTCCAGTCTCTAAACGTGTCAAAATTTGGGCCTCATCAGTTGCGGGCTTTCTTTCCTCCCTAGAGCCAAAATATTTCAAAAATAAACTAAACTCTTGGTCATAAAATAAACCACTATACTTTAGTAGGGTGTACCAAAAATGAAAACTGAACACCCAGCTCCAAAACCTAGGTTCATTCTCTTGTTTTCAGTTACACCAGTGTAGGGGTTTAGACCAAGGAGGAAGAAAAAGAGTTCTGCTTTCTCATAGTCTGCAGTGACACTTGCCCCGAAGAAGTGACTCAGATTCACAGTGAGTAATTCCCCTTAAGCCCAGAGTGCCTAATCAAGGCTTCTAAGGAGAAGTCTCCTTTGCATTTAGCCCCAGAACTCTGCCTGTCTGGCAGGAGGCTGGGGGTGGGGGTGGGGAGCTCCCTCTGAAAGCTGGTGGCCTCGGCCTGCAGGAGCGTGTGCAGCAAGGTACACGAGGGACTCACGGCCTTCCTTCTGAAAACACAACCCCTCCTTTCCAAATGAGGGGAGAATCAGCAAGGCAGGACCTCTGATCCACCTCACTTGGGGAAAGGCGATGGGCCGTGAACCGGGTCTCCGACGACCCTCCCTGCACTGCTCCTTTTTGTCCCCTCCTGCTTTCCTTCCCTCCGGTCAGTCTCTTCTGCCCTCCTGCTTAGATGGTGCCTGGTGCCAACACCTTCCTTTTTCTTCTCTCCCTTTCTTTCTCCTTTACTGAGAGTCAAATAAGCAAAACAAAACAAAAATTCGGAAAACTAGATGTTGGGAGGAAAAAAACTAAGCATAAAAGATAGTTAATATTAATTTTAAAAAGCTGTGTGTTTTAGGGTATAATATAGGCCTTCATTTAAAATAACTACTTTGTTTACTAAACTGTGACTCCCTCAATCTAAAAAGAAAATATTGATTCTCTCAGAGAACCAGAAGTCCCACCAAATAAGAGTTTTTAAGTGTCTCAGGAGGGCATTTAAATTCTGAGCTGCCTCGCAGACAGCAGTATGTTCTTCTCCCAGCCTAGACTATGGACCTACTACTGGGAGTTTCCAGGGTTGACTATCCCGACTTCAGTATAACCAATTAAAAGGGAACAGCCATAAAAAGTGCAGATACTACTGTCAGGCAATAAACTAGACCTTATCGGTGATAGTGGTGCACATTACAAACTTCAAACTCATTCCTTGCTCTAATCCATCAGAAACTTCCTGGCTTTAATAGGCTATAAAGGGCAGGAGCTTTGAAGTCCCTGGGATTAGGATCAGTAATAGACGAACTGAATGAGAAACGAAATGCAGGTGGAACGCACTCTATGCGTCCTGAATTAAAAACAAATCCCATTAATCAAACAGTCCTCAACCCTAGCTGCCAGCCAACAGGTTACGGGGGTGGCCAAGGCAAGGAACAAAGTGATCAAGGATGAACCAGTGGGAAGTCACTTTCAGGGACTGATTCAAGCCTGGGGAGGGCACGCTTTGCTGACTTTCCCCATCAGAGGTGAGGCCATCCTTTTTGAAGAAGAGCACAGTATCGGAGCCGGAGCCGAGATAAGGAAGGAGAAAACTAATGCCTTTTAAACTGAGTTTTCATGTAAACAGATCAGCTGAGATGGCTGAGGGAGGCTGAGATCTGTTTTCCCAAGGCTGATGGCCTTTGATCCTATTGATTCCTAAGCCCTCAAACACTGGTGGCTACAGAGCATGCCACGGGCTCAGAGTTAAATGGGCCACCCCAGAATAAGAATGAGACGACTGAGAAAACTAGGGTCATGCTGCCTCGGAAATGGCATTACGGTTGCCAAAGTAGGAAAACTCATTTAAGACAAAGGACGCAAATATTCTGGCCATTCAAAATTGGCCCCAAACCAGACCTTTCCTGAGCATACATCTCCCCACTCTTCTTACCTTCTGGAGGGTTTTTATTCTGATTATTCCAGACGACTAGCAGCTTGGATAGACTAGGCACCTTGGACACTTCAGTGATGACCCGGAAGAGGCTCTCCACTCGGTCGTAGGTGAGGACGATGGCTGTGAAACCTTGCGACTGTGGGGGGATCAGTGGGAGGAAGAGTGGGTTGCTCACACTGCCCCACTTCTGCAACAGAACAGATTAACGTGGGTCAGAGAAGGACCTAGTAACAACGGGGCGGACCTCCTGCCCAGCATCATCTCTAAATGTGAACATGGGGGGTTTGGTGGCTTTTACCACGACCAATCCAAGAGCTAAACAACTGTTCAAATCTTCCCCTCCTCAAACTTGTACTGACTCTCTTTGATTGATTGATACTATTGAATAAGGAACAGAGAATTTCCACAGCTGAGAAGAGATTTCTAATTAAACATGGCAGATTAAACACGTGTATTTATCTCCGTTTTCCCCCAACCCCACCCAAAGAGGCAGTTAATAGATACAAGATATTAATCAACCCGGACAATGAAATGAGAACAGAGACAGCAGCTGATGAGCAGCATGAACATGTTTCTGAACAACTGTCAAGGCCCAGAATGTGGGGACACAGCAAGAGAGTGAGAGTTGAAACCCAAGTATAAAAGCAGGGAGGCAACAAGGCAAACAGGTCCCAAATGTTACCCCACGAAGGCTCAGTAAGCATGCTGGGAGGGACCTTGTGAGGTAAGAAGATGGGGTTGAAAACAGGAGGACTGGTTAAAATACGTGTAAGAAGCAGTGACAAACCCAGGGCACAAGCCTTTCCTGACACCTGCCCACTCAGCCAGAAAACTATTCTCCTTCCACGCCTGAGCTAGAGAAGGGAGGTTTATTCTCTGAGGAAATTGAAGCTCTAGATGTGGAAACATAGGCACAGATGAGAGGGAAATGCATTTAAAGGCTATCTTTTGAATGATGAGCTTTACGGCCTTCTTCCCCCTCCAGTTCCCAAAACACTGGCAGCCATGTGGTTCACATGCCACTCCATCATCTTTCAGTGAAGCTCCATCATCTAACAGTGAAGCCCCATCATCTTCCAGTGCAGTCCCACCATCTTCCAGTGAAGCTCCGCCATCTTACAGTGAAGCTCCATCTTACAGTAAAGTCCTCTGGACAACACACTTCTCTTAAACAAAGAACTTCTGATCAGGTTTTTAGTGCTTCTCTCTTAATAACAGACAGATCCTAGAATCAGACATTTCAAGAACATCTTCAGCATGAACAAGAGAAAGCAAATGAACAAAGAGAAAAACAGGAACTCAGGAAACAGAGACAATAAAAGAAGCAGAAGGAAATGAAAACATCAACAACAAATTATATCCTCAGAGAAAGATTTTTTCATCCACAAAATAAGAATAAATTGCTATTTTTATTTTAAAAGATCTATCAAAGAATAGGAAAGAACACTTGAAAATTAAAAATATGCTACCTTAGAATTTTTTTAAAAGGCAAGAATGAAAGATAAAGATAGCATATTCTAGTCCAGTGAACAAAGAGAGATGAAAAACAGGACAGAAAAGATGAGAAAATCCAGAAGATCCAACATCCATCTAATAGGTGGCTCCTGAAAAAGAAAACATAGAACATGAAAGAAACAAAACTACCAAAGAAATTAAGTGTTCAGAACAGAAGATATGAGATGCAAATTTTTAGACTCAAAGGGCCAAATACGTATCAGTACATTGAATTTTTAAAAGATTTTAAAAAATTAAACAATAAAAAAAAATGAAACAAAAACCACAGCAAAGCACATCACTTTGGAACACTGGGAAAAAAGAGTGAGAGTAAATAAAATATGTGGATCTAGGTGATGGGCATGTGAGTTCACTGTATAATTCTTACAACTTCTCTATAAGTTTAAATTTTTTCAAAATAAAGTTTAAAAAGTCATCAAGAAAATTTAATGTCTTTGCTACCTTTAAAATATCAAGTAATTTTCAATGCAGCAATGTAAGCAAAAATATTTTTGTACTGAGAACAGACAAAGACTGTTAAAACATTCTTCTATTTTCAATCAGCTTTATTGAGATATAATTCCTATACTATACAGTGTACATAAAGTATATAATGATTTGGGGTATATTCTGTTGTTAAATTTTAAAAACTGAGGTAACACATAATGTGAAATTTGCCATTTTAACTATCTTTAAGTGTACATTTCAGGGGCATTAATTACATTTACACTCATATGTTATTGTGTGAAAAGCCCAGCACCTAACTCCATCTCTGCCAGAAGGAGGCTGAATATGAAATGTTCTGTCCGTTATCCTGGCTGCTGATACTCCCTAGAGTCTTTCATCCTCTGGGATTTCCAAGGTTCCCCTCCACCCGTATCAACCTTATCTGTATCACTGATGGACACCCATCGCCACATGATGACAACAGCTGTTTGCCAGATGTAACAGTGTGGGACAGGAAATGTACATAAACACATGGAATACACATGGGATGGGAACTTATGGGATTCCTGGAGTTCTCATGTAATCAGGATATTAAAGCCAAAATGTCCACAACAGGCCATAATTAGATTTCACAATCAAGAGACACAATAGGAAAGGCTATCTTCTTAATGCTGACTTTCTGTTTCCATGACATCACACTCTGGCATTAAACTGTCGTCTTAGGAAGGTGCCAGAATTTTCGTATTTGTACCTTAGCAGCTGATGACCTTTGTAGGAACACCTTTTTGTTTCCTACTCCAGTCTTACTCTTCACAGCTTCTTGACTTCTGTGGAAACTGAAGTCAGGAAGTAGCCCTGTGCTTAAGTCACAATAATCCCCAAGGTTCATGGTCTCCCTGCCACCACCACCCAACCCACTCCTCTACTCCTTCCAACACAATACCCTTATGCTTGAAAATCACCATTTTAAATAGAAAAGAAACAACAAAAAAAGATTTTTTAAAAGAAGTGTGCAAGATAATTGAATGTGTGATGTTGAAATAATCAAAAGATTTATGAGTACTTACTAAGTGTTAGGCACTGTGTTTTACATATATTATCTCATTTGAGCCTCATGACAACCCCAAGACAGCTAGCTATTCTTCTCATTTTACAGATGATGAAACTACAGGTTTAGAAACAGTGAATGGTATCTAATCATTTACTTTTCCAGTCCAGAAAGGAGGGAAGAAATAGTGAATGATGTTCAAGGTTATATAACCTGTGAGTGACAGAAGTGGGAAAGAGCCCAGGCCTTCAGACTCCAGAACCCCAGGGTGGTGGTGGTTCGTGGCCCCTCCTCATGCCCTCCTACTCAGAGTCCGGGGTAAGCATCACCATTTTATAGTCTCTAGAAACTGGAACTATGGGAAACTCCCAGTTTATTGATTCTAGCTCTTCCCTGAGACAAAAATGCTGAAGATTTTCTTTATCTTTGATAATCAAATCCGGGCCAGTAAGTAAGAGCCCACCCCAAAACTATGATTTCAGAGAATACATGGAATAAAAACACACCAAATGTATAACACTGACACAAAGGGAGCACATAAATTTAAAAAGGTAAATACACCTCGAACACAGAAGGAAAAACTATTAAACCTCCAACAAAATGAGGTCTGTTCTTCAGGAGAAGTGGGGAATGCCAGCAGAGTTGCATGCCTCTACGGCATTAAAAGGAGAGGAAAATTCCCTGAGAGATGCAAAGTTTGGTTTCAGAAGATGAATCCCTTGGAACCTAAACCGAGGCACCCCTGAATGGCATCGCAGCTCCGATTTCACGGCGCTGCCAGGGAGAACGAACGGAGTCCCTGGCAAGACAACAGATCTGGTCTCATCCCACGTGCCAGCTCCATTCGGGAAGTGGATGGTGATGGGACAGGGGAGGAGACGGAGGAACGGCTGGGTGGGAAGCGGGCAGTAACTCGACTCGCTGTTCAATTTTTCCACTCTACTCACTTGCATACCAAATCGGGCTTGGAGACCGGAGAAGCAGAAAAGGCAGCATACAGGGAGACAGGACATGTAACAGGGCGTAACGAGCTCCAAAACCTTGCCAGTGCTTTCCCATAAAATACAGACATTGAGATGAACACGGAGGCAACACGGGGGCTGCTGAGCATATATTTACTGTGTCACAAGCTTGACATTTTACTGTGGGATATACCACCAGGACTGATGTGAATGACCACGAAAAGTGAGTCAGCATGTTTGGGGTCAGTTTTGAAATCACACGTCCTTAATCTGAACCCAGGTTCTTTCACTTACCAGCTGTCAGCTGTGTGACCTGGGCAAACCGCTTAACCTCTCTGGACCTACCGTTTCTGTATCTATAAGATCACGACACTACTACTACTTTTCTAGGCAGTATTACTTACTACAATAATTACTTAACTATTAACATTGCAATTATTATTCCTTAACAATCTAGAGGCTGTGAATGAAAGTAAATAAGTAAGATACGCAAGTGCCTGACAGGTACAAACATCTGATCAATCATAGCCAACAGATGATCCTGTGGGAACAGCAATTTCTCTGGGATTTACTTTCTGAGGGTCTCAAAAGTGGGATGTGAGTAGGCTCAGCAATCGTGAAGTATCTCCTAGCACCAAGATTTTAAATTGAAATTATTTTCCTCTCTGCCTTTACCTTATCATGCCTTGGGGTCCTGGTTTACCTGGATTCCCTACCTCTGCTTCTTCCTCTGCAAATACAGCGGTTTTCTTTTCAGGGTTTTCTCTTTTCCTTCCTACTCCTTATATCAACTATCACGAAAGCTCCATGAAGTCAGGAGCCACAGCTGTTGTTAACGCCCAGTCCCCAGCATGGGGCTTGGTGCTGCTCAACAAAACTTGTTCAGAAATGAGGACGTTAAACCCAAACGGTCCAGGTCCCGTTCCTCCCGTCCTCTTTGTGTGCCAGTGTGAACAGTTAATGCGCACTCAAATGAGTGACATCAGGAGCTCTGAAATGATTTTCAACTGCGTTCACTCATTTTAAAGTACTTACTAACACTCTTATTGTGCTAAGTAAGTAGTCTGAAGAAGTGTAAGGTTAGGATATTTAACTGAGAGTTTGAACCGGGGTGCTGCCATTCCAGTTACTAGTTTTGTGGTGTGTAAAGCTCCTTCCGTGGGTATGAGAGTCCTCACCTATGAAATGGAGGCATGGTGGTGCCTACCTCCTAGGGTGATGACGATGAAATGAGATTATGCACACAAGCCCCTAGCAGAGGGCTCAACACAGGCCTCCATGAACAGTAGTTTAAAGCAGACACAAAAAAACTTTTGGCTCACTCCAATTCATATTCTTGTCTGCTAAAACAGTGGCATCAGCAGCTCAGCAATCATTCCCACCAGTATGATTTCTGGTGCTCACTCATTCAGCCAACATCTGAGCACAAACCACAAGCCTAGAATAGTGGTAAAGATGCCAAGACGCACAAATTCCTTCCCCTCAAAATGCTCATCATCTGGTAGAGAAGACAGCTAGGTAAAAAGATACATCGTAATGCAAATAACAAGGGCCAAAACAAGGTCCCAAAGTCCAGTGGGCACATGAAGGTCCACAGTGTCACCTGCGTCTCCCTGGAGGAGGTGAGGAGGGACCCTCGAGCAGTCTTCGAGGCTGAGTGGGAGGACACTGGCCAAAGAAGCCGAAGGGCAAACTGAGCAGCACGTGCTACAGGGACAGAGCCCCCCAGGGCTCAGGGCTGGGGGCGGAAGGAAGGAGAGTAGAGATGGGGACGCTCAGAGTCAGGCGGGTTAAAGCCACGTCATGAAAAGCCCGTATGACAGAAGTTTCTCGGGGAGTCTCGTGATTAATTTTTGCTGATTTCTTTTGAAACTTTCTTTTCCTGAGTATTGCTTTACTGATGCATTAACGCGGCTACCCTAATGCTCTATTCAGGAGGTCAGAAACGGGAAATGCTGACCTGCCGCCGGGCCTCTGTGCCGTCTGCCTTCCCTCCCCAGACATGAGCCCATGTCCCTGTGGAGCCCATGACAGCGTGGAGAAGGCAGCCTTCGCCAGGGTGTGTGCCTTCCCGCAGACGCTCCACTCCACTGGGGTAAGGTCAACAAACCAACCCCTAGAGAAAAACACTGATTGGAGGACATTTCAAAAACGGCATTTAGTCACCTCTGAAATGCCTCTAAGAACTGACCCCCTGCTGGCTGACCAAAGAGTGTCTACAGTCTGCGACCTCCTGACCTCACTTTCTGCAGGAAATCAAGTGAATTTAAACCTCCATAATTTACTCAAGGCTCTGACTTCTGCCAGGGAAAAGGCAAACAACGCTGGCAATTAAATCCGTTGCCTGATTAAATCTCCATCATGGCAAGACAGGCCATGAAACCAGGCACCCGGCAACAGGGACTTGCAGAAAAGGCGAAGCCCAGCTACTGTGGCTGCACCTTCGGCACCTCGGCTCTCAGCGCACCTTTCAGGTACACTCAGAGGAGCTGCTCGCTGGAGGTGGGAGGAGATACCAAGAGGAGAGTGTGCATCAGCACTGAGCCCAAATATCTCATTCATCCCACATCCACCCTTCTGCTTCGCTCCTCACTCCTACAGCAAATATCTATTATGGAAGCTGCAACGAGAAATGTGCCAGAGCCACGGCAGCTGTCCCATCATCATGCCCGCTTTCCAGAAGTTCTTTCACATCACTTAGCTTATTCTGGGAAGCCCTGGCAAATGAACTAGTACTGAGGGAGCTGTGGGTTCAGGGGTCAGGGTTCCCCGAAGGAGAGGCCCTGGGAGACCAGGCTGAAAGTGAACCGCCAGTTCAAAGGGGTCTTCTCCTTCAGGAAAGGGATTCGAACTCAACTAACTCGGCATACCTTTGGCAATCTCACACAGAGGAAGTTGTCTGGGCCCTTCCTGCAGTCCCATTTTGCTTCCTGCGTGAGTCCTATATGAGCCAAGCTGAAACATTCCGGCCAAGGTTACTCACCATACAGAAAGTGGAGGAAGCCAGGAAGTACACGACCTTTGCTAAACATACTGAAATGTTCTTGCTGGAACTACTTGAGGATTAGAAAATCAACCTCGAGGAAAACCACATTCCATTCCAACTGCAGGACTCTTTCAACCTAAACCAACCAAATTCCAGACAGGAGAAATCAAGCTCAAAGCAGCATGATTCAAAATTTAATCCCTATTACTCACCATATCAGAGATTTTTTTTAAGATGTCACTGTGTATAACTTCATGTGACAAGAAGAGAACTAAGCAGATATTTGAGTCAACCCACGTTTGATTTAAATGAAGGTATTTTGCCTGAGCAGAAAAGTGAGACGTCAGAGGAGAGAGGAAAAGAGGAGAGGATAGGCTTGTTACACAGAAGCTTTTGAGCCCCTGGTTACGAGTAGCCTCACCTATCCCTACCTTGACAGAAAGGGCAGTTTTCTTGGTTGTTTTGAAGTTATAAACCCTTACCTCAATGTGGTTTCAATTATGAATTACCAGACTAAAAGGGGGGAGGGGAAAGCTTTGATTTATTCTTTTTTGCTCCAATTATGCATGATGTGTTTCCACTGAAGACTTTGAAAAGTATTTCATCATGCCTCTCATCCTGAAGTGGTCAAAGGGCAAAACCAAACGGCGTTAACCCTTTCATTCTTCCTCTGGGTTCAGACAGACTCCCTATCAATGGATAGAGGGCAAGGCCTTTGAAGCTAAGAGAACCATGGAAGGGTTAAGCATTAGCATCATATTACTAACGTGCACAAGGGTGGTGTCCCCTGTCCAAAATGGTGAGATGATATTTATGTTAATGGCTGCTAGGAGATCTGAAAGGAGCAATCAGTAATGTGGCCCATGTTGCCTTAACCATTAAACCTCTCCAGCTTCACTTTGCAGCCCAACACTCCACTGGGCGTGCACTGACTTGGGAAACCGGAGAATTACAGAGACCTAAGATGTCCCCCATCAGGCTCTCTTACATTGAAAGAGAAGAGATTCGGGGACAAGCCTGAAGTCTACTTGCTGCATTATGTCTTTCATTCATCCATCTATAAAAAATAACTGAAAAACACTGGATAACATTGATGGCTAAATCTCACTGACTTTACATTAAACAGACAGATGGAAGATGAGGAAAATCAAAGGCTAGAAATCCTCTTAGTGCTACAGACTCAACAAAGGAAGATAGCAAATTAACTTAAAATTCCTACAATGTACTTTCAGTAATTTGTTCATAAATAAGTTTTCCATATGGTGGTGTTGGAATCAGTCTAACTACATTTGGATGGACTGAAGGAACAGGTATTGTAACTCGTACTTCCAAAGAAACTGAGCCACAAAGACCAACTCAGGGTCACAGGAGCAAGCCAAACATTTTTACTGTTGGTCTCTGTCTTTTCCCTCTAGATGCACTGAAGATCTTCTTTTCCTTTGGTGCACTGCAGTTTCATTATGACTATCCTGCTGTGGTTTGCTGGTCTTCCTGGATCTGAGGTCTGAGGACAGTTGATAATTCTGGAAAATTCTCCACTATTATTCTTTCAAAAGGGCCTCTTTCCATTCTCTCTTTCTCCTCCTTCTGGAACTCTGATTAGACATATGTTGGACCTTGTTCCTTAGTTCTCCACATCACTTCACTACTCTTTCATATTTTCCATCTCTTTGTCCCTTTGGGCTATATCCAGAATAATTTATTTGAATCTAATAATCTAACCTAATCTAATAATCTGAAGTCCTTGCAGCTGTGTTTCTGCTGGTTCTCACTCATGATACTGCCCTATTTCTTTACGGGTTTGTGGTTTTTAACTGTCAGCTGCTCATTTTCCATAGACATTTTATTTGTAAGAATTATTTGAGACATAGATTGAAGATGAGTTCCTCCAGAGAGAATCTCTGTCTACTTCTGCTGGTCCCTATGAACTCAGGGCCACTTTCAATGAAATTCTCCTCTTAAGGTTTACTCAGACCACACTTGTAGTCCGAACTTACACCACAAACCATGTGAAGGTGGCTTATGCATGCAATTCTCAACAACCAGGGTGAATACAGACTTCTTCTTCTTTACCCTCTCACTGAAGATGCTGTCTTTTACTCCCCTGGCTTCATCCAGGAAGCTCTTGATATATTCTCCAACTTGCACAGGCCACAGGCTTTCAATCCAGCTCCCCTGTCCCCTACTTTAGACAATTACCAAGTAGGAGGCTCCAGGTCAACAGTCCCTGCAAAATCTCTGTAGCAAAAGCCAGCTTTGGCCCCCACTTACCTCCCAGGGCACCTAGTTTCACTTTGTTTAAGGTCAACAAATATCTTACTTTCATGCCAGCTTAGCAATAGGCTTTGTAATACTTCATTCAGTATTTCAGTTGGGAAGGTCATATTTAATCCAGCATAAAGCCAGTGACAGAACCCTTTCTATATTTACACTGTCAATCTAATTATGTGCTATTGTACTTCCTATTTAATTTGGGGGTCGTCAGTGTGCAAGATAAAAACAATTACTGTGAAATATGGCAGTGTATTACAACAGAGGGAATGATGGACTGAGAATCTGCAATAGACGGGCCATCACACTTCTGCAGATCCCCATTTCCTCATTTATAAACTAGGGTGATGGGCAGGTAGATCTTAAAAATAAGTAAGACTCTTTCTTCCTCTGTAAGAATGGAGCCAACAGAATATTACTCCTGGGTTGTAAGGATTAAATGACAGAAAATACACAACAGAACCTATCTGGGTACAAAAAACTACCCTCTGTAAACTTAAATTTTCCCCTCTAGGGTCCCATCTAACTCTAGGATACACATTTCCACATGATAAAGCTTTACACTAGCAGCCTTACACTAACACCGCTTTACTTTTTAGAGTGCCACACCACTTACAAAATGCTTCCACATATATTATTTCATTAATATTTCAGAATAATCCGATGAGATAAGCAATATCCCCATTTTACAGATAAGGATAATAAATTTCAAGGGGATAAGAAAGCAAAATATCAAGCTAATAAATGGTCTTGAACTCAGGTTGGATTCTAAAATGTCCTTTCCAGTGGCCTTGATTAGTAATTGGCAATCAGTCGCTAACTGCACTGTTCTTCTGACGCTATCATTATCCCTAAACCCAGTCCTGCAGATGAGCAAATTCCTGCAAAGAGAGATTCAGTATGTAACCTCAAGTTACTCGGATCATCACCAGGAAAGAAGGGATTAAAACGTGCAGTTCAGGAATTTTTGAGCTATAGTTAGCTTACTGAAGGCTCACAGGTTAAACCCATCTGAATGCCTCTCTGAAAATTCCAGCTACTATCTGAGTTTTAGCTACTTAACTTTCTTCTTTATACAGCAGTGAAATTCACATTTGGCTAGATGCCCGCCCGCCCTTCTATAAAAGCCAAACTACTGTCAAGAAGAGCAGGAAGGGTTGCCACTGATTGCTTTTCAGGTAGTGGAGGAAAAAGTTGACATTTCATCCTCCTCCTGCTTGGAAAGGAAGCCAATCATTTATAAGAGCCCTCAGTCTGGCTGCGGCTTCCATCAGTGGGATGGACAGAAGCCAGTTAAATGGCTCAACATAAGCCATATTAAAAGAATTTGGAATGAGGAAAGCACGGGTTCCATATGCTGATGTTTTTAATAATTCATGAGTTATATCAGTCTGCAAGTAATAAATCTCACTAAATATATCTATGGTAAGATGGCTTAAGACACTGTCTAATCAATTAAATGGTGAATACAATAAAGTAGGGGCAAATGTAATATATAACATCATTGATTTTATCGGTTCATAATTTTATTATGTTAAAAGTAACAGTTTATCTGTTTAATAGCAAAAGATCGGATTATTCTTAGACACGGTCTTTAAACACACACTTCTCATCCCTGGATCTGTTACTTAATACTGAAAACAGTTAAAAGAAGTGCTTCAAAGAAAAGACTAGTAACTTATCTGATTCAAACGAACAAGACTGATCTATAATCCAGTGTTCAAGAATGTTCATGGTGAGAACCTACTACTTCTCATGAGAGGTGAAACAAATCCACAATTTCCTCTGACTATCCCACACCTGAAATACTCAGTTTGGAAAAGAGGCTCATTCTCCGGCCGGGCATAAAAATGTTTGCTGGCGGCTACTGAGTGTATTTTAGAGGTCCACTATGGTGTGGAGGAAGACTTCACTAGCGTGGTAAACAGAGACTCTTGGGAAAAATTAAGTTAAGCTGTGGCATCCAAGCTCAAAGCACCAACACATTTATGACCAAGAAGCCAAATCTTATGCATAGTTTTGAGCTGACGGGAGTGTAACACCACCATTAAAGTTGACACAAAGTGGGGAGAACAACCCCTAAAATGTAGTCATTTCTTAATTCTTAGTTTCTCTGGAATTCCAGTAAGGTATGTGTTTTGTCTGCTATGTTTTATCTCTGCTTCCTCCTGGGGGAAAAAAAGGAGGTGGAGGGGGTGACGCATGAACCTGCAGGGCTAAAAGAACAGGCAAGGAGACAACAGTGGACAAGAGTTCAATACATTTGGGGAGGTGAACCAGATGGAGTCTCTTGCTAGACGACACAAAGAAATGTGGGATAAAATACAACAAAAAATCTTTTTAAATATTCAGGGAATGGGAAGTTGCCAGGGACCAGAAATGGAGAGAAAATGGCAAGTGCGTGCTGAGGGCACAGGAGCTGGCTGGCACCGCAGTTCTTCAGTAGGGTGGAGGCTGTTGCTGGGCTTAGCGATGCAGGGGCTGGGGCTTCCACATCCCTGCTGGAAGAAGGACGTGGTGCTGGGCACAGAAGTCAGGGAGCTAGCAGTGAGACTTACACATACTCCAGAATCCTTACCGGCTGCACAGTCAGCAAATAGGTGGTCCAGAAAGTCACCCTCTCATAAGTGGAGACAACAGAAAAACATTTATCTTTTTCAGCCTGAGTTTGGGCTGGGGGTGCTTTCAACAGAGGCTACCCCTCAGAGAGGTTTGGTGTGTTTTTTTACTTTTTTGCTTTTTACTGAAAGATCGCCAGTTTACAATGTTGTGTCAGTTTCTGGTGTACAGCATAATGTTTCAATCACACATATACATTCATATATTCCTTTCCATATTCTTCCCCACTATAGGTTACCATAGGATACTGAATATAGTTCCCTGTGCTACACAGTATAAACTTGCCTATCTAGCCCACACACAGTAATCAGCATCTGCAAATCCTGAACCCCCAGTCTATCCCTTCCCACCCGCATTCCCCCCTGGTAACCATGAGGTTTGGTGTTTAAATGGACTCTCCTTGTACAGTATGGAAACCTCCCACTGAAAAATTAATGTTAAAAAGTGATTTATATCTGCGATACTTCTAGAACACATGGCAGAAGCAAAAAAACAAGAATAAACTCTCTGGAGAAATCCCCCCTTACCCTAGGAGGCAAAGATTTCCACAGAAAACCTTACTGAAGATGAACTCACATTCCAAAACTATAAAACACATAAGGAAACAATGTAACAAGAGCAACAGGTAGTAGATAAATGATAAGATCACTGCAAAATTGGATAATTGGAGAATATAAAGTACATCCTCGAATAAAGATATAAAAGAATGAAGTGAAAACATAAGGGAAAAAAAACACTTAAAAAAAAAAAAAGACCAGGAAGACAGATTTGAAAAATAATTAAGAAATCTAACCAAGGAGGTAAAAGAATTATACACAGAAAACTATAAGCCATTGATGAAGGAAATTAAAGAAGACTTTACAAAATGAAAAGATATCCCATGTTCTTGGATTGGAAGAATCAATATTGTTAAAATGGTCACACTGCCCAAGGCAATCTACAGATTTAATACAGTCCCTATCAAATTACCCAGGACATATTTCACAGAACTAGAGCAAATCATAATAAAATTTATATGGAACCATCAAAGACCTAGAATTGCCAAAGCATTACTGAAGAGAAAGAAAGAGGCTGGAGGAATAACTCTCCCAGACTTCAGACAATACTACAGAGCTACAGTCATCAAGACAGCATGGTATTGGTACCAAAACAGACATATAGACCAATGGAACGGAATAGAGAGCCCAGAAATGAACCCACAAACTTTTGGTCAACTAATCTTCGACAAAGGAGGCAAGAATATACAATGGAATAAAAACAGTCTCTTCAGCAAGTGGTGTTGGGAAAACTGGACAGCAGCATGTAAATCAATGAAGCTAGAGCACTCCCTTGCACCATACACAAAAATCAACTCAAAATGGATCAAAGACTTAAACATAAGACAAGATACAATAAACATAAGTCAAGATACAATAAACCTCCTAGAGGAAAATATAGGCAAAACATTATCTGACATACATCTCAAAAATGTTCTAGAACAGTCTGCTCAAGCAATAGAAATACAAGCAAGAATAAACAAATGGGACCTAATGAAACTTACAAGCTTCTGCACAGCAAAGGAAACCATAAGCAAAACAAAAAGACAACCTACGGATTGGGAAAAAAATTTTGCAAATGAAACCGACAAATGCTTGATCTCCAGAATACATAAACAGCTCATATGACTCAATAAGAAAAAAATAAACAACCCAATCCAAAAATGGGCAGATCTAAACAAGCAATTCTCCAAGGAAGACATACAAATGATCAATAAGCACATGAAAAAATGCTCAGTATCACTAATTATCAGAGAAATGCAAATCAAAACTACAATGAGGTATCACCTCACACCAGTCAGAATGGCCGTCATTCAAAAATCCACAAATGACAAATGCTGGAGAGGCTGTGGAGAAAAGGGAACCCTCCTTCACTGCTGGTGGAAATGCAGTTTGGTACAGCCACTGTGGAAAACAGTATGGAGATTCCTCAAAAGACTAGGAATAGACTTACCATATGACCCAGGAATCCCACTCCTGGGCATATATCCAGAAGGAACCCTACTTCAGGATGACACCTGCACCCCAATGTTCATAGCAGCATTATTTACAATAGCCAAGACATGGAAACAGCCTAAATGTCCATCAACAGATGACTGGATAAAGAAGATGTGGTATATTTATACAATGGAGTATTATTCAGCCATAAAAACCAACAATATAACACCATTTGCAGCAACATGGATGCTCCCGGAGAATGTCATTCTAAGTGAAGTAAGCCAGAAAGAGAAAGAAAAATACCATATGCGATCGCTCTCATATGTGGAATCTAAAAAAAACAAACAAAGCATAAATACAAAACAGAAATAGACTCACAGACATAGAATACAAACCTGTGGTTGCCAAGAGGGTGGGAGTGGGAAGAGATAGACTGAGATTTCAAAATTGTAGAATAGATAAACAAGATTATACTGTATAGCACAGGAAAATATATACAAGATCTTATGGTAGCTCACAGAGAAAAAAATGTGACAATGAATATATATATGTTCATGTATAACTGAAAAATTGTGCTCTACACTGGAATTTGACACAACATTGTAAAATGATTATAAATCAATAAAAAATGTTAAAAAAAAAAGAACAAAACAGATATGAAAAAATTATCCAGCATGCAGCAGAAAGAGATAAAAATGTGGAAACCATGAGGTGAAAAACCCTAAACCTGAGAGACAAAACAGAATGAAAGAAGTCTAACTTGTATTTAATAGGATAGCAAGAGGAAAGATTAGTGAGAATGACAGATACGTAATATTCAAAGAGAAAATGACTGAGAATTTTCAAACACTGATTAAAGACATGAACCTTAAGGTTAAAGAAGAAAAATCACTCTCCAAGGCAGACAGAAAATGGGACTTAGAAAATCACCATTTGGCAACCATTGTAACAACTGATTTAGGTAAGAAATCATCAGTGGATGCTAAAACTAGTGGGTGAAAGTTTGAGGAGTAACAGGGTATTTACACAGTCTCAAAGCATTTCCCCGCAAGACACGTTAAAAGAAAAGTCAGTTCACATTGGAGAAATTCAGCAGAAACCTGTGACTGAACTTATCATCACCACTAATGGGACACACTGATATCATGTGTCCTCCACATGATACACCAACATTAGTTTTGTGATATTCCTGTCAAAGATGCACAATTTGAATTTCAATAATTTGAAGTGGAATGCCTAATTTGATGCAAAAAGCATCAGACAAATCAAAATCAAGGCAAATCTTCCAAAATAACTGACATGTTCCCTTCAAAAAGGCCAATGACATGTAGGACAAAGAAAGACTAAGAAACTGTTCCAGACAAAAGCAGACTAAAGAGACATGAAAACGGAATGCAATGAATGGTCTGGAATCTTCTTTTGTTATAATGGACATTATGAGGCTAATTGGCAAAATCTAAGTAAGGTTTATAGATATTATTAATAATACTGATCACTGCTTATTTCCAAATGATTTTGGTAACTGTACTGTGATTCTATGAGAAATATAAAGGTGTATCATATTTGCAACTTCCAAATGGTTCAGGAAAAAATATATAAATATGAATACACACACAGAGAGAAAATAATAAAGGAAGTGTGGTTAAATATTAACATTTGAGGAATATGGGCAAAGGGTGTACAGAAGTTGTACTATTTTGGGGCCTTTAAGTCTGAAAATATGTCAAAATAAAAAATTAAAATTAAAAAACTATAGAAATTTTTCAGTCTGTTGAAGCAAACAAAAGACAGATAGAGGAACATAAACTACCTAGCAAAGCGTAAAAGCTAAGCCTTCCAAGGATGATGATAAGAAGACTCAGAAATTGGAGGTCCGAGGTTTCAGGAAGGAGGGACTCTCAAAACAGGAAGAAGGAACAGTTTGGCTCCAAGATCCCTGAAACCTACATGCACAGGCAGGCCAGCCCTCTCCCTGTCCCCACTTCCTCCCATCACCTTAGCAGAGAAGGGAGGTTTATCCTCTAGAGGAAATGAATTAAATCCCACACTCAGCGACATGAGCACAGAAGGCAGGGTGAGGTACCACACCGAACAGAGCAATCATCTATCAAATGAAGGATGAGAACCCGTATCCTTCCCTCATTCAGCTCGCAAACGCGTGCAGCCCAGACTTATTATCCATCCTCTCCCCACTCCCAAGGGCAGAAACATTATTCTCTGGATCAGGGAACCAATCCAACAGAAATAACCCATGAATACCAACACTAGGACAAATAATCAGGTCCCCATCCTCTTAACCATAGTAAAGTTCGTAAGTTGACAAGCCTGCCATGTACACAGAGCTTCTAATCAGCTTTCAGTGCCTCACTCTTAAAGCAAGAGTAGACTGCTAAGAAACATCAGGTATTTAAGGAAAGCTTCAATATGAGAGATAGAAATTAAAGAACTGAAAAAGGAATTCAAAGGAAATAAACAATATAGGGAGCTAAAAAAAATTTAAAAACCATAAACATCCTCAGAGAAAGTACATCCTTAAAACAAAAAATAGGAAGCTATAAAGATTAACTAGAAGTCAAGAAAGAACTCATAGAAATGAAAAGTGAACAAAATTTTTAAAATCAAAAGAAAAGTTAAAAGATAAAATTGAGAAAGTATCTCATAAAATAAAAGGTCCATTAAAACAGAGAGAAATGACAAATAGGACAGAAAAGATAAGAATGAGGATCAACCTAGCACATTCATCATCTAGGTAACCCAAGTTCCATAAAGAGGAAAAAGAGAAAGCAGGAAAAAAAGAAAAATATAAAACATGAAAATTTATCAGAATTTGATGGCTATTTCCTTACAAAGGGCCCAAATCAGCATCCAGTGAACAAAAAAACACTCATACCAAGGCATATCATCAAAGTTTCAGAAAAGAATTTCCCAGGAAGATAAACATTTTCACATAGAAGGTGCAGGAATGAGAATGACATCTCACTCTTTGAGATTAAAACGGGAAGCTCAGAGGACAATGGAACAATGCTTTCAAATTTATGAAGAAAACCCGCCTCAACTAGAATTCTGCACTGGCCCAACTCTTACTCAATGTGAAACAGAATAAATATGTTTTCAGACATGCAAGGTGACAACACATTTATGTCTCAATAGTTTCTTTTCTTGGGAAGCTTTTGGAAAAAATAAACCAAAAAAAGAGGAAGATGATAAAACTTGGAAACAAAGAATCCAACAAAGAAGAGAAAAAAGGGGGCTTTCTGAGAATCGTGGTGAACAGAGTATTCAGGATGAGTACCATACAGGAGACCGAGGAGCAATCAATCCACACTGGAGCTGAAGTGCAGGGCTACGGAGAGGGGGATGGATGGGAGGGAGGGTAAGGAAGAGAGAGAAAGGGAGAAAGAAAGGGGGAAGGAGGGAGGAAATCCTTGACCATTGCAGTCTTTTGTTGGAGAATTTAGTAAAAAGCAATGATAGGAACATGAAAAGCTAAGAGGGAAAATAAGGGCAGTTATAGATCCACTCCCTGGAAAATAAAGTTATACAGGAAAGGAAGCATAATCAGGTAATCATCATTTACTTCTTGGTTCAATTGGAAGCAATATTTACGTAGTCCTAATAATGCAACAATAAATACCGCTTTGATGAAAAATGGTGACACTGCCCCACTGGTCAGATGGGAGGAGAGAAATGGGTAGGAAGAAGGGAGAACAGGAAATGAAGCCCTAACTCGAACTCGGAGGAAGTAAAAAGATAATGCCTATGATTGAGACATCAAAAAATAGCACTATCAGCATTTTATCAGGAGACAGGAAAATAAGTCTCAGAGGAAAGCTAAAAGACTTGAAATCAGTTGCCCCTTGGGAACAGGACTTAATTTTAGTTACATACTTTATTTTACTACTTGAATTTTTAAACCATACACATGTTAAGCCATACCATTTTTTAAATACAAAATTAAGAAATACGGCTGAGATACAAAAGAGAACCAAAAATCAAGAATCAACCTCCAGCTGGAGCAATGTAGAAATTTTTCTACTCTGCAGCTGTAATAACCCTTTTACTAGGAAACTACAGTCAAATACTAATTAATTGGTAGGCATGTAATTACAACAGGATATCAGAAATGAAAACAGGATTCGTTATCCTGATATTGTGATACCCAACAATTCCTTTTCCTGGTAACCTCTGCTGCTGAATCACTTAAGCAGACTCAAGGGAGAATGAAAGTAGCCCCTGAAACAAGTGGAAAGGGAATTTGAGGTGCTAGTAAGTGACAGCTGGCACATGAAGGATGACTTTGCCAAAACGCTCAGTATGTTCTCAATTAATCCGCCGCCAGATCAAGCTCCCAGAGACTCTGAGAAATTGTTCTATTCGCTGCCCTCCTCCGTGTGACGTGAGGAAGCAGTCAGGTGTTGCCTCTTGAGAGCCAGAGCCATAAGAGCGAACTCTGCAAAAGCAACAGAGGTGGGACTGCAATCCAGGGAAACAATGCATGTGGTTTTCCCACCACCACCACTGGAGCTGCGGTGCAGGGGTGTGTCACACTGGTACCCTAGTCTCTCTTGACCAGGAAAGAGGCTCTGATCAACATGATCCTCTTCGCAACACTCCCAAGTTTGTCTCTCCATGTTCCTCACTTATCCACCCCACAGGCATCTGACTTGCGAGCTCATCTTTTCCATTTTCTGACTATCAGAACTGGCCAAGTCCTTGACTTGGGGCCAAGACCCAAAGACCAGACCCAGCTCTTTGGATCTTCCTGCATCTCTCCATCCACAGACCCAACTCTGCTTTCTTTATTCCCTGGCTACCGATGACCTGAGACTTTCAGGCTTGTTTCCACAGAAGCAACTACAGATACGAAACAATTCAATGGCACAGGCTACTCAAGGAAAGGTTTGGAATTGAGGACAGTAGAGTAGACCACCCGTGCAACCAGGATCTTGTAAATATGGCACCTTTAAAAACAAAAGACTTCAGAAGGCTTAAACTTACTTCAAGCTAAAATTTCTAAATTCCATACATACCTCAGGTATATCTAAGCAGTGGGAGGAAGAAGGGGGGGAATAAGCCAAGAAGGCCTCCTGGGGGACCAGGGAGACTTTCAAATTCCAGAGAAACATTCCACAACCTGGAAGTTAAAGGGCACGGTGTTGAGCTAAGCAGGCTGTTAACTGGCTATCTTTTCAACTCAGAGATCTGCTCTGTGCATCTGAGCTGGCGCTTCCTCGGCCTGCAGAGTGATTTACTGCTTGTTAGTATTTACAGCTGAGTGATATTTTCAGCGGCTTGTACAACCACAACCTTTGTGAATGAGGGCTGCTATCTGGACATCTAAGTACCGGCAGCCCTGAGTTCTCCATGTAGCTGAGACAGATGTGGGCTGAAGCCAGTCTCTGGATGCTTCTAATCCAAGCCCCAGGGTCCAGAAGAGGAACTGGATGGGGAGAGAGGGAGAGCCTTCTCTGGCCAGTGAGTCAGGACACACACAGTGAATCGATCCCACATGAAAGTAGGGTCCCTGGACCAGCAGCCTCAACACCGCTCGGGAACTTGCTAGAGACGCAAATTAGGACCCCATGCAGACCTACTCAATCTGAAACTGGTCAGGGGAGCGGCAGCCATCTATGTTTTCACGAGCCTTTCAGGAGCTTCTGGTGTGTACTAACATTGGAGAACCACTTCCCTAAGAACTAGAGGCTCCAGCAAGCTCTGCTGCATTGTACCCACAGCTCTGATCCCTGTTCCTCAGGGGTGATAACTGACAATCAAGTAAGTGCTCTCACATGATACTCCCACCTCTCGATCCTTCCCTTCCTATCTTCAAAAGCTGGACTTGGACTGAGGCTTACGGGATGTCGAGGTAAGTATATAATCCTCCTCTACAGCCTCGCTTGCAGATAAGTTGCCACTCTGGCTAGATTTCATAGGAACAAGCTCTTGTTTTCAATCTCATTCTTATGCTGAGTATAACAATCCACTTTAGGTCATTTCCTCGTTTTTCTCATCAATTTTTGTCAACAGCCATGGAAGCCTTGCTATCTCCCCTTTCTGTTCTAGGTCTGGTATGGTCAATGCATTTAAAGAAAAAAATCTGGGTTATCTTTACTAGTGTTATCTCTGAGAGTAAATCTGAAAAAAAAAACCTGTCAAAAAGGACTGGGTAACTAAAATTAGGACATATTGATAAGGTGGAGCATAATCTTTCAACTCACATCATAGAAAAATAACATGGGAAAATACTCACTCTACAACATGATTTTAGGACTATATTACAGTTTTCAAAAAATTGTCACTGAGCAGATACGGTTTTGTTGACACATGCAGAATCCAAAAATTTACAGTCTTGGCCCACTACATCCCTGCATCACATTTAATGCCCATTTATCTCGGTCTCTGTCCTCCAGACATGATCACGTTGGCAGAGAACCAGAAGTCAGGCGGGGGCGGGGGTCCAAGGAGCTCCCCAGACACACAGGCTATGCCCAGACGTAGGGACGAGGCCTGCCAAGGGGCAAGACCAGAAATGACACAGACCTTAAAAGTGATACAGGTGCGGGGTATTTGGGGAGATGATAAAGTATTGCTGATATCTGCAAAAAAGGGAGAAAGATGAAAGCACAGAGAGACCAAAAAGGCAGTAAAATGCAGGCATCCTTGACGTGAGGAGCTAAGAACATTAATGATAAAAGCAAATGTGTCACCACCTCATAAAGAACCTTCATTTGGTGAGAAATTCCTTCCAAAGAGAATATTCAAAACAAAGGGCCAATCTCTCCAGACCAGACAGATTTGCTACTTTAAAATTATGCTCCAGAATTACTTTGCCAAGCTTTTTCAAGTTTTGAGAGTGTGGCCCAATGTGTATAATGTAATCGGCCTCCTCTCTGGCTACAGACAGGAACAGCAAAGCATTTGCTGACACCAATACCTGGTCTCTGCAAGGCCACCCCTCGCTGTCTTCATCATCCACACACATAGGCCTTTTTTTTTTTTAACATTAAACTACGGTAGTGGCACCTGGCCAAAATAGGGCTCTTTACTTTCACCCCTCCTTGTCAGTCTGAGCAAGCTCAGTGCACAGCTGGAGGCCCTGACAGCAGATCTTTGAAAAAAACAGACCATCTTTTGATTTACTGACCAAGATCCACACCTCCTCCCACCCTGGGGTGACGGATATTGTAAATGTGCTGGAATCTAGAGGGGAGACTCCCCTGCAGGTTGGGCTCATAGTAATCACATCTAGAGTAGGTTAAATATTTCTGAAGGGGAGGGGTGAAGTTAACTATAAATAAATCAGTGTCACTCAGGCCTCCTGTTAGTTGCTTTCACTGAAGATGCAGAAATGTACAATCCACAGCTTTAAATCAAGGTTCTCACCACCTGAGCACCTAGAATTGTGGTAAATACTAAATTTCCCTAAAAAGGATTATTTAAGAAAGAGCTAAAGGAAAAATATAGAATATATTTTCCAGTTGCATATCCAGATCTATGCTTCTTAAAATACTTCTCATTTATGTTCTTTCCCAAATTATGAGTCCGGCACTTTGAGCATTTTGTTCTAAATTAAAATATATCCATTTCAAAACTACAGAATTTCATATACTAATTTCTCCTAGTCTATATTCTTATGAAATACAGAGACCAAAATTCCCACCATTTATTCTTACACACTCTCCTCAGAGCTTTAGATGAACAGTACAGAATAAAGTCCCTGTTTCCACGTTTTCCGGCTGGGTCATGACCATCCCACTTGTATGAATTCCCCTGCAGAGGGACACATTGATATTCTTTATCTCTAGCATGTACCATAAGCTTGGAATAGTGGGAATATTTCAATCCAGAGGAGGCTCAATGGCTCCCATAAAACTCCATAAGCAATTCAAGATCATCTGCAGGTCCAAGACCTAGGCTCTTGCTTGTTTACACCACTTGCCCATCATATGACCTCAGACAAGTCATCAGGCTCTGTAAGCCTCACTGCTCTATAGATGAGAAAGAATCTACCACTTTCCCCACCTTCCCAACAGGGTGAAGGTCAAATAAAACAATGGCTGTTATAACAGCATGTGAGTGGGCCTTGGATGGCTCAAGTCTGGGATTCCAATCTTTCTCCTTCCCTCCCTCTTTCCTTTCTTTATGTATCAAGGGCCCCCTGTCTGAATTACATTGTCCTAGATATTATGAGGAATACCAAGATAACTCAGAAATTCCCTTAAGAAGCTTAAAACTTTACAGGAAATTATACTTCTATGCATGTTAAAACATGTTAAATGATAGGAAAGACATAGATAATATGCTTTCAGAATTACAAGGAAGAAAGATTACTTCCTGCTTAGGGGGTCCAGGAAAACCTCATGGAGGAAGGGATATATGAGCAGACCCCTGAAATCTGGATAAAATGTGGATGACTGGAGGTGATGGGGAAGAAGGGCATCTCAGTGAAAGACCCACACTCAAAGGCACGGGGAGGTCAAAGCTGGGTTGCCAGAAATCGAGAGCTCCTGGAAAGGCAGACTGGGGCTGGACTAGGTACTGCAGTCAGACTGAGTTTGGACCCTAACACCGCCCTTGCCCACATTCCGCATCTGGATAAACTACACCATATTCCTCACTCTTCCTAAACTCCCCTACTGGCCAGTTAGAATAGTAATTCTCCCTGATACGGCTCAAATTTGTCCTCTATTAATCCTCATCTGGATTCCTGAAATTCCAGTCTTGTCCCACTACTGATGTCAGACTGCTCGGAAACGCAAGCTCACCGCATTGCTCCTGTGTCAATGCTTCAGTGGTTTCCTACTGCTCACAGGTAATATTCCAAAATCGTCCATAAGGTACCAGGTATTTCATGATCTGGGCCCCCTGCAGGCTTCACCTTCTGCCTCTCCCTCACAAGCCTCCTTCACTCCTGCCACACTCGAAGTTCTCTAAACCATCACGCTCTCTTGTCCCTCTGATCTCTGAATCTGCTAGTCCTTCTGATAGACCCCTTCTCCCTTTCTCTGATTAAATGATACCTACCTTTCTTTTTTAACACTCAGATCATAATTTAACATCGTTCTGGAAGTACTAACCAAGGTAATTATATAAAAGGTAATAAAAGGTTCAGATATTGGAAAAAGGAAGCAAAATTCACATTAGGTATGACTGTATCTAGAAGACACAGAGAATCAACTTTAAAAAGATGAAACAATTATAGAATTCAGTAAAACAGTATTACAAAATGTATATACAAAAGCCAAACTATGTATTCATATAAAAGTAACCAGTTAGAAACCATGATGTCAGAGCATAAGAAAGATAAAATGCCTAAGGAAAAAATGTTCAGGACTTGTGAAGGACCCATACAAAGAAAACTAAAATTCTACTAGAAAGACAAATCTTACTTCGGGGTAGCATGATCTACTGCAATGCAAATTCCCCAAAGGCATGGATTTTTCTCTGCTTTGTTGACTGACATATTTCAAGTACCAAGAACACTGCCTGGAACATAGCAGGCAATCAGTAAATACCTACTGACTGAATAAATGCCTAAAACAATCTAAAAATTCAATGTGACCAATCAAAATACAAACAGGATTTACATTTGTATTCTGGGAGAAACTGATAAAGAGATAATCAACCTTCCACTTGAAAAATACACACATGTAAGATCAGATGAGCAAAAATCCAAGTACTCAGGGTTACTGAAAGCATGGAAAACTAGAACAACCAAAATGTTACTGGTGGAACTAGGAAACTGTAATAGTCTTTTCAAAGGGCAATGTGTTAATATCTATTAACATTCAAAATGTGTTTATTCTTTCAGCAATTTCTCAGCTAGAATTCTATAGATACATTCACACATTTATGTGCAAAAATATATGAAAGGATATCCCTTGTGTTACTGTTTGAAAATAGGGGGGAGAAAAAGCAATCTAAATCTCTGTCAATAACAGATCTGCATGATCTGCATGTAAGATACATCTAAACGATGGAATATCATATAGCCATCCTTAAAACTGAAATATACCTATATAGAATGAAAGGGAAGTCCATGATCTGTTACTAAAGTAAAAAAGGAAAGATGCAGAATATGTGTAATATGATCCCATTTGTGTTCTAAAATTATATAGTTATGTTTATATAAGGATTAGAAACATTCTGGAAGGTAACCTTTGGTAACAGATTCAAGGGAGGAGATGGACAGAAGGAAACTCTACCTCAAGCAGAACAGAAAGGTGTTTGCTGTTGTTCTGATTTTACTGTAAGTGTGTATTTACTTCCTCTCAGGCACCCCCGCTCTGGGAAGCGTCCTGAACCCTCCCACCCAGGAGCACAGGCTGACGGGTGCTCCCTCCGCAGTCCGCAGTCCGTGGACCACTCTATTACAGGACTTTTCACACGACTGCTGCCTCACTTGCTGGCTTCCCAGTTAGTGAAGAGTTCCTTTGAGGGCAGGCCCTGGCTTCTTCTTCTGCTTTCTCAGCACCTGGTGGAGTGCCTGCCACACAGTAACCACCTAATAAAAGATGTAGGGAGGGAGGGCCCTACGTGAAGATTAACCAGGTAGCAGCACACAGTGTGATCCAGAGAAAAGTATTATCAGGGGACAAGGACGGCTGGCAATTATTCAGTGGAGAGGAGTCCACATCTCTCACGTGGAAGCCACGGCAGGTGTGCTCCCAAGAAGCTGGGAAGCAGTAACTGCCAGCCCCAAAGCTTCAGGCACTTTCTGTGAGGAAGGCATGGCCAGTGCCACACTCCCGAGGATGCTTGAGGGAGTCACGGGTATCTCGTGACTCCCTCAAGCAAGGACCAAACCCTGAGAGCAGCTTCTAACCACCCCACCTTGCTGCTAGAAATACGCAGGGGCCTCAGCCCCAGTCCTGAGCAACCCACATTGCCCCTAGATCACTTGTGCTGATGATTTTCCGCACTGCGGTTTTTGAGATGTTAACTGACATAATCCATGTAAAGCACTTAGCACAGTCCCTGGCACAAGAATAAGCTATTAAGCTGCTTACAATCTTTTCAAGAGTTCAAAGCGCTGTAACTGCAGAAGTCATCAGGAAGTCTTCCATGTCCAACAAGACCCAGGTCTCCCTGTTTATTTCTGCCATCAATAAGTGTCCTGTCTCCCTGAGCACATTCAAAACAAACTGGAAGCTGCTGCTTCAGTGTTTCTGACCTTTGTCATCATTTCAGATGTAAGCTGGTCCTATCAGACTCCAAGTATTACAGCACACTCTCATCTTAGAAAGCTCGAATTTAAAATTCAGTACATTTTCCACTGTCCCATCCTGACAGCTGGCCTGTGGCTGGCGTGGCGAGCACCGGAATTCACTTACCACGGCGGGGGGGTCGTTCCATTCTTCATAGGAGATGGCAGCGTACGGATAGATCCGGTCATTGATGATCTGCAGGGTGGCCAGGGCAATGGCTTTGATTGACTGGAAGTACGCTTCCCAGAACCACCGTGCCTGTGAAGAAAACCACACTGTATGAAGTGAGCCAGCCAGTGGAAGAAGCGGGTGCTCATCACAGGCAACTCTGGGGCTGGGTAATTTCCTTACTCCTAGAGAGTAAGCAGCCTGAGGCAAAGGCTCCCTGCTGTTCAAGTCAGCTCCGTCAGAAGTGGGCATTTACCCAAGGCAGTCAAACTAGAAGGCGAGCAAGTGAAATGCACATTGGATTCAATTCAGATATACAAGAAACTGCGTGGTAATGAAAATATCAATGTGTTTTACCAGAGCAAGTTTATAGTCTTTTTTTTAATATATATATAAAACAAAGTACACACATCTTCAGGGTATAACTCAATTAATTTTTACATATGTACATAATCTTATAACTACTACCCAGATAAAGATATAGAACATTCCAGTCCCCCAGGAGATTCCCTTACACAGCCTCCCAGTCAGTATCTCACCCTCTGAGAGTAATCATTATTTTGATTTCTTTTAAGCCCACTACTGTATCTCATATTAATGGAATCAAACAGTATTTACTCTTTTGTGTCTGACTTCTTTTGCTCAATACAGTAATATTAAAATCAGATTTTAGTGTTAAGTTATGCTGGTTGGCCCCATAAAATAAGCTGAAAAATTTCTATTCCTTGAGAAAAGTTTTGTAAAACTTTTCACTGAGGTATAGTTGATTTACAATGTTGGATTAGTTTCAACTGTACAGCAAAGTGATTTAGTTATACATATACATATATATTCTTTTTCAGATTCTTTTCCATTATATGTTATTATAAGATATTGAAAACAGTTCCCTGTGCTATACAGTAAGTCCTTGTTGTTTATTTATAGTTTATATAGTAGTGTGTATATATTAATCCCAAACCCCTAATTTATCCCTCCCTACCCCACCTATTCACCCTTTGGTAACCATAGTTTGTGTCCTATGTCTGTAAATCTGTTTCTGGTTTGTAAATAAGTTCCTTTGTATCTTCTTTTTTTTTTTTTTTAAGATTCCACATATAATGATATCATATATTTGTCTTTCTCTAATTTACTTCATTTAATATGATAATCTCTAGGTCCAGCTATTCCTTGAGAAATTTTATGAGAATTTTATTTCTTCCTTCAAAGATTTAGAATTCAAAGAAGCCATCTGGGCTAGATGTTTTGGGGTTTTTTGTTTTTTTCTTTTTTTTGGTGTGTAAAGTTTTCAAATCATGAATTAATTTTCTTTCATAGACATAAGATTGTGCATATTTTCATGTCTGTTTTGTAGGTAGTATTTTTCAAGAAATATGTTCATTTTATCTAAATTGTTAAATTTACTGGACTAAATATGTTAATGTCTATTAAATGCCTATAAAATCTGTAGCAATATATCTTTTTTCATTCCTGATATTGATAATCTGTGTTTTCTCTCTGAACTTGATCAGTCTCACTAGATGTTTATCAATTTTATTAATTTTTTTTTAAAAAGTAATGTTTGGTTTTGTTGATTTTCTTTATCTTACATTTTTTTCTATGTTGTTCCTTTCTGCTCTTATTTTTATCTTCTGTTTTAGGGACTTTAATTCATCTTGCATTTAGTTTCTTGAGACTGAAGTTTAGCTATTTCAATCTTTCTTCTTTTTTAATACATGCAGTGTAAAGCTATAAATTTACTTCTATGCGCTACTTTAAATGCATCTCACATATTTATATATTATTTTCATTAAAATTTAGGTAAAAATTCTTTTTTAATTTCTACTTTGATACCTTCTTTGACATACAGGTCATTTAGGAGCATAACTTTAATTTCCAAACATTTTGGGATTTTCTATCTTTCTGCTACTGACTTCTACTTTAATTGTTCTCTGTAGTCAGAGAACATACATGTTAATTCAAAACTTTATAACTTATTTAAACTTGATTTATGGCCCAGTACACTGCTTACTTTTGTAAATCATCTATGTGAACTTAAAAAAAAAAGGAGTATCTTGCAGTTGCTGAATGTAATGTTTTACAATTATCAAGCAGAGTAAGTTGATTATTAATACTATTTAAATATTCTATATACTTGATTTGATTCCCTCTCCCTGTATATGTGTGCATGTATGTATATGTGTGCTTATTTCAAAACTTTTACTTTCAAATTTGTGCACTCAAAGCTTGTCTCAAGATTGTCTCTTTATAAAGAGGATATAAATGGATTTTAATGTTTTAAAAATCTCTGGCTTCCAATTGTACATACAGTCCATTTACATTTAATGTAATTTCTGATGTGGCTGAGTTTAAGTGTATGCTCATTCTATTTGTTTCATCTGTTCTTTTTCTTTTATCCATCCTTTCTTGCCTTTAGGATTGATCAAATTTTATTACTATTCCATGGGTTTTTTCCTTCATTAGTTTGCTTAATTAGTTTTTTAATATTCTTTTAGTGGCTATCCTAGCAATTAAAGTAAGTATCACTAATTTATTATATTATACTTCAAATTAGTAATTTTGCAACTTACCAAAAATACAAAAAACTTCATTTATCCTCTCCCATCCGTTATGCTATTAGTGTCAAATATTTTTCTTCTGTATATTTTAAATCTCGCAAGACATCATTATTATTGCTTTTAAAAGTAAATCTTTATTTATATTTACCATATCTTTACCCTTTCTGGCATTCTTCATTCCTTCATGTACATCTGAACCTCCGTCTCAAATTATCTTCCTGTTGCTTGAAGAATTTATCTAGCTAGCTAGCTGCAGGTCAGCTGGCAGCAAATTCTCTCATTTTTACTTGTTTAACAGTTTCTCTCCCCTCAACCCTGCCCCTCACTGGCCAGCCTTAAACACCGACCTTTACCTCGCCTGCACTATGTACCATTGCTGAAATAGCCACACAGCTTGCTAAGACTCCCAGCTGCTTTCTTCTGTAGGGGTTCTCGGAGTCTTGCTCTGATCGTGTGCACTTTAGGAGTTGGCAAGCACCTTAAGGGAAGATAACATGCCCATTTTTTGCTCATTTCCCTGTGGTTTCCATTGCCCTGGGGTTTTGTCCTTCAAATCCCAGATACTTTGGAAGCCCCAACTCCAGCCTCTCAGCCCTGTGTGACTGCTTTCGGCTAAGACCCTGTACCCTGGGCTGTGAATTAGGAAGTGCCTGCAGGGAAGGAGCCAGAGTGAACAGGTAGTTGCCTTCCATGTGCTCCTGTCTCTCAGGAATTGTCTGTCCCTCAAGTATTGACTGCATGGGTTGCTCTCCTGTGCCTCTAAACTGTTGTCTCATCTATTTAAGCAAATTTCTAAACTTCTTTTTATTTTATTGACAGGAGGGTTACTCCCAAACCAGCTGCTCCGTCACAGTCCAATGTAATCTTCTGAAAGAAGACAAGGTGTCTTACCCAAGCATAGTTTAAACTCAATTCCTAATGAAAGCAGGATGCTGATGTAGATGTCCTCTCCAGTTTCATTCAGCCTGTGTGTCCAATCAAAATCAGAGGCTATTAGGATTTACACAAGGGGACGAAAATATCAAAGCTGAGCATGAGAAACTGGAAGCACAACCAAAAATAGGTAGAGGAAGAAGACACTTTCGAGTCTAGACTTGCTGACTTTGGTTCTGTTTCCTGGGCAAGTCCTCTACTCATTAGTTAATGCCTGGGATAACTTCTGAGTTATGTGATGACTATTGTCTCCACTAACAATAAGAAGAATGCGAAGCATCACAATGCAAATTTCTCCTATGCAAAGAAAATCAGAAACAGATTCAGCTTCCAAGGGCATTTGACTTAAGCTGTCCTGTGGTTTGCCATCTGGGTACGGCCTGGGGGCCTGCTGGCTGCCTGCTGCTGCTTCTTAGATACACTCCACTCACTCCAACCTCACTCCTGCTCAGTCATGGTGCTGCTTTCCCTCCCATCATCCAGCAAAATACCTAAAGTTTATGAAACCTAAAGAATCTATCTTCTCTGTGAAACCTTTACTGATCCCCTCAATATCAACAATCTTCCCTTACTATGAAATCCCTCAGCATGTATAGCCTTTACCTTATAGGTTGGGTCTGGTATACACAGCCCTGTAATTGCTTCCCTGTTATTTCAGATGATCGCTTTTCTCTCTCCTGCTAGACTGTGAATTCAGTGGGTATAAAAACTGGCATTTCTTAATTAGTTTCCTTGCAAGTGTTAGAATGTTTTGCCTGTTGCAAAGCACTTTTGTAGCCATGGTCTCATTTGCTCTTTATAACCAGTTTGTCACTTATTTGGGGGGCAGATACAAGTTTCATTTTTTATGTGAGGAAATTGAGATACAAAGCTGTTAAGAGGCAAAGTCACAGTGCAAACCCATGATTCCTAACTTTGAAGTCAGACCTTTTCCTACCCTGTTCTAGAGTACGAAACACTCGGTATGTTTTAGGAAATGGTCCTCTACCAAGGAACTGGAAGGGTAAAAATTCACAAAGAAGCGTGAGCCCACAGAGAAACACACACAGCTTAAATATTTAACCTCTTTTTCTACCCAGATGGGTCCCTCATCATGTTCTTTTATTTTAAATCATACCACATTCAAACTTAAGCATTCCAAAGCTGCATGTTCACATTTAACCACAGCGGAGACAGCAGCATTTGGGATTTATAGAAAACAACGACTGGTAGCAAATCCACCCAGAATACCAGCCAAAGGCACAACTGCAGGACAGAGCTTCTGATTTAGGATGTCTCAAATCATCTCAGCCTGTCCACCAAATTGTAGTTCTCTCAGAAAGGAAGCAAGCTTTGCCAGTAAGCATGGCTCAAGTGTCTCAGCCTGAGGATAGGTGAACTTCTCAGGCTTAATTATTTCTGCAGGGCCTCTTCAACACCCTCAAGTGTTTGGAAGGCATAATTTACTGCCCCTCCAGGACTCAGCGTCAGCCACTTTTCGGCAGAGAGGAAGGAGATTTCAGCTATGCTGGCAATGCATGAAAGCACCACTGTTCCCACCCAGGGAGCAAATGCAAATGCTTATCATGTTTTCGGTTTTTTCCCCCTAAAACATGGGTCACACTTATCTCTATCTAATTCTTCGGCAGCTCTGCAGACTCCCCCGCCACTCTACACTGGGGATCCACACAGCTGAGAGGTAGGTCGCATGTGAACTGGTCATAGCAATTATAACGCTGAATGAAGCATTCAGCCTTTCTTCATGAACAGATATCACAGTAATTTTGTAAAACATGCAGGTTTCAAAGCATAAGAACTGAAAAGTTCTGATGATGCTTTCAAACATGAGAATCACAAAGCAAAGGGCAAGAACTGGGCCAATTTGAAACTGTCATAAGCAAATAAGTACTCCAAATTGAAACTGCTACTTTGGTTTAACTTCTTTGATCTTCAGTAATATAAAGCCAACAGGATTAGCAATAACAAGTGTTTAAAGGAAGCCCATGTGGTACGGTAGAAAGAGCCAGGCTGACGAGCATCTTGCACAATTTTAAGCTACTTAACCTCCCTGTTTCTTGAACCTATGAGATGGAGACCACACCGCCTGTCTCCTGGAGCTGAAGACCCAGGAGATGGTTTGTAAAGCTCCTCACTCAGGGATGGTGCAGAACAGACAATCAGAAAATGGTAGCTCTCTCCTCAACATATGCACCCACCCCGTTCCCGCAGGTGCCCTGTCACTTAATGTTAGAACGCATCCAACACTGTTCTGGGTTGGGATTGGAGGAAGGGGAAGAGGAGCGACAGAATGGGATCCCAGCATTATACTCCCTTCATCTCAATTCTTGAAGCCAGTAAAGAAATTCAACCAGTATCACAAAAATACATCAAATCCGACTGTGACGGAACTTCATACTGAAAAGCACAGCAACCAGTAACACGTCCCTTCTACCTGAACCTCTAAGCTCCCGAGGAAGAGGACAGCACTTCTCTGGAAACCACAAGGGTGAGAATACATCTGCTCCTGCTCACCACGGACCCCCCCAGCCTCCAGCACAGTGCCTGTCAGAGTGGGCAGGCAAACACCCGCTGACAGAATGAATCCACCTCCCTCACAGGCACCACACGCATCTCACCCAACTTTCCAAGTCTTCTAAGTACCAACCCACGAGGTTAAAGGGGAAAAAACCATCATTTAATAATAATGATCACATCCTGTATACAGAATTTTAAAAGGTAAGAGATGAGGGAACTGGATTTGAGGGAAAATTTGTTTCTGGGTGAAAGAGCAAGGCAGAAACGGGACGACAAGTGCCCCTTACATTATAAGTGTATAGACTGCCAGAGAGAGAAACGGTTGTTAAGTCTATGCCATGTAAGTCTGCCACGCAGAAGTGGACAGGACATCTCACAGTGCAAAGATTACATATAAGAACTCCAGGACCCCAGAGCAGTCCAAGAGCATCCGCATCCCAAGGTACAACGACAGCTCCCAGCGCCCTTGCATCAGCAGCCAGCTCTGCACTGCCCTTTTCATCACAGCCTCCTGAACGTGACCCAGGTCAATGGGCTTCGTTTTTGCTTATTATAGAACTTTCCTAATGACAACCACAAAATGAAACAAAACAATAAACCAGCCTGCTATGCCTCTGTCCCAAGTCCCAAGAGGTAACACTGTCCTGACACCTGACAATGACAGGTAACTGTGGATCAGTGGGTGCCCAAATACTGCTCTATTTCCTCACCCCCAACCCACTGGTTGGCCACAACATAAAGGATCTGCTTCTGCTTAGGATGCAGAGAGCCACAAGAGAACACGGGAGCCACCACAGCAATGAGGAAAGACCCCAGCTGACACACTCACACTGTAACTTGTCTTGGGCCCACCAGAGAGCTGCGGTCATAAGGCAATCAGGAAAATCAAATTTCAAAGAGTGACAAGCTCCTCCAGGAGTGACAGGACACTCAGATCACTCCAGCTTTGGAAGAACACAGAAGGCAGAGGTGGCTGCTGACAAAGCAGCCAAAGAAAACAGCTACAATTTTAACAAATTCTTAAAACTGAGTGCGGGCTGGTGGGGCAGTTTGGAAGTTCTAGACAGAAGCAGAGTCTGCACTCCCTTGCAAGTTCTTTTCTGCTGGAGGTTCTTGGGGAAAGACTGGGGCAGAGAAGGAAACAAAGAGACCCCCCTCAGCGGAACACAGGTAGAAAACCCTGCCTGTTTCTTGGATCTTTCTTCATCCAAAGCAAAACCTCCACCTGCTGGGGAAGGAGCAGGAAACCCTCCCACCCCGAATGTCCGGACACAGATGTCCTGCCCCTGGGAGAGGAGAAAGGCAGCCTGCCCAGAAAGGAACCAACCCTCCCAGCTCCCAGAAGACCACCGCTGCAGGGGAGGGCAACGCAAAAGCCGTCTGCTCCCAAGGGAGGGGCAGGACACTGTCCCACCAGCAATCTAGACAAAGGGACACTGCCCTGGTGGGAGAAGCAGAAGCAAAAGTCACCTGCCCTGAAGGACAAGCAGGCAAACTTGCTCAGGTCAGGCTCCTCCACCGATACAGAGATCAGCTACCACTAAGGGAGGATCAGGAAACCCCATCCAACCTCAGACCTCCACAGATAAGGGGAAGACCACAGCTGCCACGGAGGGGCAGCAGGAACGCTGCGCAATTCCACCTCCAAGGCCCAGCGAACAAGCCTGCCAGACTGAGGCTGGACCAGGGGAATGGAATCCTACTGCCCCAACACGAGCCTGGCACCACATACAAGCAATGCAAGTCTACCACTGATGGGAGCAAGGCCTCCTGTGTAGCACAGCTGGCAGGGCCTGCTGGAAGTGGAGGGTGAGGCTGGGACAATGAGAAAAACCCCAGTACCTTGGGCCCCACATTAAGAACAAGGGAGCAGCAGGTAACCACTGGCAGCACCGGAAGTCTTTGGCACTGACGGTAACTCGAGATTCAGAAAAATCCAAACCCATCCCAATTACACATTAGACTGAGTCAACCTCCCAGGTTAATGGCTCACAGAAGAAGAGGTCTGCCCATTTCTGGACATGGCATTTATTTTAGGTCTCCTGTTTTTCTAACACACCATGTCCATCATTTAATCAGAATTTAACAGAAACAAAATATAAGAGAAAGCAATCCACTGTCATAACAGAAAGCCGTCAGCAGGACCAGATCAAAGACGACCAAGACATTGGAACTATTAGATGGGGACATAACTATAAACAATATGTTAAAGAATCTAGTGAAACAGGTGGACAACTTGCATGAATAGATGGGAGTATTCAGTAAAGAGATGGACACTATTAAAAAGAGCCAAATGAAAATGCTAGCAATAAAAAGCATAATATATTATTCCTTCAATTGGCTTATCAGCACGCTAGATATAGCAGAGGAAAGAAATACTGCAGTGAACTGGAAAAAAGAAAAAGAAAATTATCCAAACCTAAATTCGAAGAGAAAAAAGAGTAAAAGAAAACAGAACAGAGCATCCAAGAACTCTAGGACCATATCAAACGTCCTAAGTACCTGTAATTGGAGTCCCAAAAGCGGGGGTAGGAAACAAGGCAACAGATATATTTAAAGAAATAATAGCTAAGAATTTTCCAAAATTAATGAAAAACAACAACAGGCTGAGTAAGTGCAGAGAACCAAGACAGATTAAATAAAGCATTCACCTTCTCCCTCAGGAAGTTCAAGAAACAGCTGCACTGTTAAAGATGCGAAAGCACTTCTGCCTCTGAGCAACCTGAGAGATTCAAGAGATCTGAGTACAGGAGGTTTTCTCTCCATCACCAACACCGACAGAACCATTTATCTCAGGTGAAGGGCTGGAAAATACTTCCATGCCGCACGGATTAATTTTTCAAAGCTGTGTCTGAAGATGAATCTGAAAACTTCCAAAGGGATTCCAAGTCTTTCCAAACACCATCGCACCACAGGCTGATCATCTCCTTTTCATTTGTTTCCTGTGACAAATGGAACCACTGAGCATTCCTTCTGTTGCCCCAAAGCCTCTTATGCAGCCGGCTCTGCAGGGTTACACTGGTTCCTGTCCCGGCTACCTTCCTGTCCAGGTGAGAGGGCCGGAGCAGGGAGCCCGGTGCTCTTCGTGGGTAACCTCATGACAGCCCAGAGGCAGCAGAGACTGGCTCTCACAATCTCCACGTGGCAGCTGAAAACGCCCCATGGTGAAGTCAAATGCGAATCCCAGCATCCCGATTCCTAGTTGAGAATCACTGCAAGACTGGTTTTGTTTATTCTTTTGCTCACTCCATTTTTATAAACATAAGAGCTCAAGACAACACACTTAAGATGAGACAGAGAAAGAAAGACCAACAAAAAAACCCCTCGGGGCATTTCTCACGGGATGAAGGTTTTACAGAAAGGTACTCGGCCCACGTTGCTGATTTTTCTAGAAGAGAAGAGGAAGTTCACAAACAGTTGACACTCCTTTACTCAATGAATCAACAAACAGTAATACAAAGGATTTACCTTCTTTAAAATAGAGATTTCTAAAGCAAAAAAGGTTAATATACCTGGAATTTATCAGCACTCCATTTTTCTTTACTTATAATATTTATTTTGTTAATTTAACTACACTGAACACACCTTACTCCATAAAATCTGAGCGCCACTCCATACTCATGAAGCTACTTTACGCACCCTCCCCATACGCCTCCTCCACCCGGAGTCCCCGATACCCACCCAGGCACTTCTCCATCATCCAGCGCAGTTTTCCCACCATCTCAATTACTTGAACACAGCACTTGAGGAACCCGCATACATCACACTCACTAGAACTTTCCACAAAGCCACAAACATCTGTTCACATGATAGTAGCAGAGTTCATTTCACAAGTTTTTGGTAGGTGTAAATTTTTTTATTTCTTTACCATGCAAACTTGTAATCACTTTCTTTTTAACCTTTCATTTTGAAATAATTGTAGACTTAGAGAATAGTTGTACTGGTAGTACAGAGAGTTCCCAAATACCCCTGCCCACTCCTCCTAATGTTAACACCTTGCATCTCCACGGTACCACGATCAGAACGAAGATATCAACATTTAGTTAATTCTATTCACTAGACTACAGATTTTCTTTTTTATCTCTTTGGATTTTCCCAGTTTTCTTCTAAGGTCATTTTCCTGTTCCAGGATCTAATCCAGGACACAGCAGTGCATTTAGCTGTCACTCCTCCTGTCCCCTCCCGCCTGCGGCAGCTCCTCATCTTCCTTGTACTTCGTGCCCTTGATGCTTTTGCCTGGTGCTGGTCAGGAATTCTGTAGAATGTCCCTCTTTTGGGTTGGTCTGATGTTTTCTAATTATTAGACCGAGCTTACAGATTTTGGAGAATACTCCACAGATGGCATGCCCTTCTGTTCACTTCATATCAGGAGACACACAATCTCAACATGGCTTATTACAAGGGAAGTTAACCATGAGCACCTGGTTAAGGAGGGGCCTGCCAGGCTTCTCCTCTAAAAAGTTACTATCCCCTAATCTATACTATTCCATAATCTATTCATTAGAAGCAAGTCACACTATGTTCGTTCTACATTCAAAGGGCAGATAATTAAACTCCATCCCCTGGAGGAGGGAGTATCAAAGAATTTAGCACATTATTTTTAGTGTTCTTTATGTATTCACTGGGTATTACATTTTTTTAACCTAGTCTGTGTACATACAGCATGGCATTTTATTAAAATCCTTAAGCCTATGGAGATTTGTGGCTGATGGAAATATTAAAACATTTTCTTTCCTCATTAATAATTTCACTAAATAAAAAATCTGACATTTGCCTTAAATGTTAACTTGAAGCCTGATAACATATCTCATCTATTAAAAAGAGAAAAAGCATCTAGCCGGTTTTTATTAAAAATCTTAAGAGGTGAAATCTACTGAGGCCTCAAGTATTTCTATATTTCAATTGCTTCTAGTCTCATATTTTAACGTTATTCTAATATACACACAGCATTATTGTCCAAAAATAAAGTAAGTATCCAATTTGATAATTCGGAAAAAAATGAAAAAAACCTAAGAAAACTAGTAGAAGTGATTAATAAGGAAACAGAAAAAGAAAGGAATTTGAAAAACAGTCCAAGAGCTTTCCATGATTGGCTATTAAGAATGCCCTCGAGGATCAACTAAAAACCTACCAGAGTTAAAAAGAAAGTTCAGTAAAGTAGCCAGCTATAAAATAATTTTTTAAATAAACAAAACAAAAGCAAAAACTCATATCCCAGCAATACCCAGTGAGATCTTTTACACACACACACTCACAAATAAATACACACTGAATTAGTGGCAAAAGTCATCCCATTACCCCAACTTCTTACAGTCTCAATTATTCTTAGTCCTCGTGATAGACATTAGTTGTCTCGCCAACATCCATTACCTTCCTCATCTTTACTAACAAAGCCAAGTTAAAAGACTAAATTTCCCAGCCTCTTTAGCAGCCATGGATGACCGTGGGACACAGTACTGGTGCAGTCTCTGGGGATGAGAGCTTTCCTAACTAAAAAGTTAGTCTTTTTTCCTTGGCCTTTTCCCTTCTGCTTGCCTGGAATGCAGACATGACTGGTTGGACCTGAAGCAGATGTATTGTAATTGAAAAGAAAAAGCCAGCATGCTGAAGGTGAAGGAGCAGAGAGAGAAAAGAAGCCTGCTTCTCTGACGGCTTCACTGAATCATTGCACCTGCCCTGGACCACCTACCTTTGGATTTCTTTTAATGTGAGTTGAGACATATAAACTCTGACTTCTCTAGCTATGGTCAGTGGAGTTATCCTCTACATTCAGCTACATATCCCCCTGATATTGTCCTCTTGTGTGAAGACCATAATATGGACTTCATTTCCGTAAACACAAAAGCAATCATTATTTACACTTGATAGAATTTTTATATCTGGAAGTCTCAAGAGAATCAGATGGAAATATGCAAAGTAATTACAGAATCCAGGAAGGGAGATAATTGCAAAATACACATAATAAAGTCAAAAGTTTGGTTCCACCTCTAGTTATACTGTAGAAGGTTGCAAAAGACCGCCACTCCAGACCACCACCTGTCCTACAAGAAAAAAACTGGACAAAGTGTTTCAGCCAAAATTCAGACAAAAGTTGCATTTTCTTTAGAGCCAGTTTGTATTCTAACCTTGCTAAAATCACTTTTTAGTTCAGCAATCTGTAGATTCCTTTGGCTTTTCTGAATACACAACCCTGTCATCTCCAAATGAAGACAGCATTCCTTTTTCTTTTCCAATTTGTATGCCTTTTCTTTATTTTTCTTCTCACTGTCAAGTATCTTCAGTAGCAGAATGAGTGCACGTGGTTAGAGTGGACATCCTTGCCATGATCCGAATCTTAGGGGAAAGCTTTCAATACTTAACCAGTAAGTATAAGGTCAGCTATAGGATTTTCATAAATATCCTTTATCAGATTACAGGTGCTCCTTTCTATTCTTGATTTAGCTGGGAGTTTTTCCTCAAAAATGGTTGCTGAATTTTATCAAATGATTTTTCCTACCTTTATGAAATGATCAGATGGGTTTTCTCCTTCATTTTGTTAATGTGATAATGCACACTGATTAAATGTTTAATGTTAAACCAACTTATATTCCTGATCTCATTTAGTTACACTATCCCTTTTTATACTGCTGCTGCATTCAGTCTGTATTTTTAGGGGGTTTGGGATTAACAGATACACACTACTACATATAAAATAAACAACAAGGTCCTACTGTATAGCACAATATCTTATAATAAGTTACAATGGAAAAGAATCTGAAAAACCCATATACACACAGACACAACACATAACTCAATCACTTTGCTCTACACTCGAAACTAAACACACTATAAATCAACTATACTTCAATTAATATATGTGTATATATAAAAACAAGGCCCAACTATACATTATCTATAAGAAACCCACTTTAAATACAAAGGCACATATAAATTAAAAATAAAGGGATGGAGAAAGATATGGCATGCTGACACTAATCCAAAGACAGTGGGAGTAGCTGTATTAATTTCAGACAGAGCAGACTTCAGAAAAACGAAAATTATCAGGCATAAAGAGTGGCATTACATAATGACAGAGGTCAATACTCCAAGAAGATGTAACAATCCTCAATGTATATGCAACCAACAAAAGAACATCAAAACACATGAAACAGAACTTCAGGGAGACTGAACTTCAAGGAGAAACAGATGATTCCACTATTAGAGCTAGAGATTTCAACACCCTTCTATCAGAAGTGGACAGATCCAGGAAGCAGAAAATCAGTAAGGACATAGCTGAACTTAACAGCAGCAAATAATTGACATCTATAGACTATTTCATCCAACAACAGTAGATTATACGTTCTTCTCAAGCTCACGTGTAACATTCACCAAGACAGACTACATTCTGAGCCATAAAACATACTTGAACAAATATGAAAGAACAGAAATCCTATGATGTCTGCTCTCAGACCACAATGGAACTAAATTAGGAATAGTGACATGGAGGAAACATGTAATTATACATTTGCTGAAGCCCAAAGAACGTACAACACTAAGAGTGAACCCTGATGTAAACCATGGACTTTGAGAGAGAATGAGGTGCTAGTATAGGTTGAACTGTAACAAATGAACCACCGTGGTACACTTGTTAGTGGGGGATGTTGTGTATCTGTGGGGACAGAAGGTATACAGAAACTCTCTCTCCATTCTGCTCAATTTTGCAGTGAACCTAAAACTGCTCTGAAAAATAAAATTAATTAATTAAAAAAAATCTTATCTGAACTTCAAGGTTCATCTCCTCCTTGAAACAATACTGAGTTCCTGCTTTTCTAATCCACTCGACAACTTTTACACAAAAGTTAGCATCTATTCTCTGCCCCACTGTTATTTCACGGGAGGAAAAAATTTATCTTCCCAACTAGACTAAACACTCTTTGATGGCCCACACTACAAAGCAAAATTTATTAGTCCCTACTTAAGAGCAAGGATTAAAAAAAATCGGCCCATAAATACTACAGATTTGGGGCAGTGGGTTTCCGTGGGTTCTCATAGCTTCTTTACACAGGTGCCCTGCAGTTCCTCTAGAGTAAGGCCCAAGTGTCTTGGGAAGTTGGAACAGACCAAGGCACTAGACCACCATCCTCCATGTCTCATTTTTCCAGCAGCAGCAACAAAGCAGGACTAGACTTGGCTTACTCAGTAGGGTTTCCATTTTAAGCTATGTTGCTCCAGGGGAACAGCAGAGAACCATTTTAAATTTTAAATGCTGCCACTGACCAGTGTAAGATCTGATGTGTCATACCTAATGAACAAATTTTTGCTCTTCTAGGATCTCATCTAGAGCCTGATAATTCTTGCTAGGAATTAAGCTCTCCTAGGATTTAATCTCAGTTTTATTTTTACCTTATCCCATATTCCCAGCCTTCTAAAAATATGTTAGAATTCAGAATCCACAGTAGCTTTGTTATTATTTTGTCTTGTTTAAAGCAGTGTCTGCCCGGCTGCCACATAGGTAGTAAAAAGAAAAGTAAAATCACCTTAATATTAACAACTACGGTTATAAAACTCTGCCATACAAAATGGGCCCTTTCTTCTCCTTCTCATCCTTTTCAGGACTTTGAGAGCTTGCTCACAGCCTTTCCCCTTGGCTGGCTGCAGAGTACTTACTCCTTTAAATCTGGCTTTCTCCACTCCTAGCATTTTTGTTAACCATCTCTTAACTTCCCCCAATGTAATTCTCTTTTCCTGGCACTGAGATGAAGAAGTCTTTGCACAGTCTTCCAAGCCATATCTCCCTAGCATGCTCCCAACAACTGCTGAAGAACTGTCAACACCCGCAGGAGCACCAGCCCCATATGAAGAGCTGACTACACAACAAATTCCCCTTTGTGTAGCTTATTTCTAGGGGTTCTAGACTTTATTCTTACATCTAAAACCATGAGTCACTCAAAGGTTAGGAAAATAAGCAAGTACCTGGACCAGTACTCAAATCCTATTCTTAAACAGAGCTGGATGGAAAATTCCCAGAAGCCCATATGTAAGCACATGTCATCCATTTCGAAGCAAAGATTTCCTTCTGTTCATCTCCAGTCTCAGAATTTATATTGATGGAGAGTGATTAAAGAATTAACATGCAGTTAATTCCACCAGTTGGTTACCAAAGCAAATGGCTCCAGCACATATTCCTTAAGAATTACAAAAACATCAGGAAGAGGTGTGAATGATGAGGTCCAAGACAACACTTTCTGATGGCAAAAGGGTGTGCTCACAGTTATGTTCACAAGAGTTTTCAATTAGACAAGGCGTTTTTTTTCAAAGGCGCATTATGTCTTTACAGGCTCTTTATAAGCTCACATAGCATCATGTAACATGGCTGATTCCCATAAAGAGTTTTAAAACCTGTTATCATCAGAGAAAGGATACAGAGGAAGAACCAGCCCACATGGGACAAAGAGATTTCAAATCCCTTTCTTTCTCTAGGTCTTGCCATGGGATTTAGAATGGGAGAAGTAAATTTGCAATTAGGTAGAAAACAGAAAATGAAGGAAAGCAGAAGCAAGCTATAAACCATCATTAATACAGTAATGTCCCAAAAGACATACTTAGTGTAAAAAGCAAATGCCCTGGAGAAAAGGTGAGAAAGGTGAACTTTTTAATCATAAGCCACAAATTCTTCCCAATCCCAAGCCTGCCATTTAAGCTCTGTAACCTCAGGCAATCTATCGGCCTCTAAGGTTCACCTTCCTCCTTTATAAAAATGAGAAGAATAACAATTACCTCATCAGGTTTTCATGAGGAAGTTCCTAAAACAATGCCTGACACAGCAGTTAGCGTAGATGTTAATTCTCCTCATCCATTGGCCAACTGGAAAACGTAAGCTCATGACCACCGAATAAGACAGCGGTAAAACCAGACTTGCTCTTCTGATACCTGGGTACCTGCTAAAAACTCAACCTTTACTCTGAGGCAGAACAAGACCCTGCCAGAGTGAACTTGCTGCTAAGAATTATCAGTAATATTCTATTTGAATTCTAGAAAAGCAGAGGAGCTCAGTGGAGATCATTTGCTCCTTTTTTTCCCTAAGCTAAAGGCATCATAAGAAGAAGGCATTTTCTACTCAATATTCTTAGAATAAGAGTTTGATTTCTTGCCAAAGAAGCTATATTGAAGTCATCTAATATCCATGGGTCCCTGGATTTGCCTCTCAACACTAAAGCTTTCACTTCTGTTCCTTAGGCTGGAAGCCAGGAAGATGTGGGAGAGCAATCCATGCTATTTCTTTCTATCTTCTCTGGCAAGACCTATTTTTTCCAGAAGGTAGAATGGATCAAGAAGACAAGAAGGGTGCGGCTGGGCTATCTTAAAAGTAGGGCTCACCTAGGCTGGAAGCGTTAGGACTGAACATGTAAGCCTGGTCATACTTTCACGATACCACCTTTACCATTAATTAAGCACCCAGACACCAAAAATGGCTTGACTTGCATGCTTTAGCCTTATTTTTTAAAGAAAAATTCTTGCAAAACAGATGCTACTTGGGGCAAGTTAGAAGAAAAGGGGGTAAAGAGCTTGGAAGCTGGGAGGACTTGGTGAACGCTTGTAGGGTATGCTCAAATGTTATGACTCCTGTCCTAAGGGAAGCAAGGAGGGATAGAGGACAAGGGGGTAGCCAGAGTCATGTTTCTTGACATATGACAGGCAGCTCCTGAAATAGAAAGCCATAGGTTTCAAGTCTCAGGGGTATCACCTTCAAATATGTCAATGTTCTAAGGGTGGATCAGTTTTCCCAACTCCGACACCCTGCTGTGAGGAGAGATCCCAAGCAAAACACAAGCTTCTGACTGGGAGCCTTTGAGGTGGCAGGAGCCATGAGGAGTTCAAAGGCAAGGCTGGCCAGCGGCTCGCACCTCCGAGAGCCATGGGGGTGAAAGGTTACTAAAGCAGGAGCCACTGACCAATAAAACTGTGTTTGGTCAAACCTTCTCAGCAAAGAGACTAGAGACTCATTTCTGCTGTGCCCCATTTTCTGAGTTATCTACACCTCAGATTCCCACTGTTTCCTTAGGTCAGATCAGGGAGCTTCTTTAGTGATTAGCAGCTGACTCTCTCTCTCCTGGTCGCTCCCATGGACTAGCTAAAAGGTGGATTGGAAACCTTTAATCAGAATCTGTCATCAAAAATAAATAAATAAGAGCACGACTTGGGTCAACTAGTTGTAAAGGAATCTGCCCGGGGTGAGACTTCCCATGTTTGCTGTGCTAAACCAGCAGAAAACGAGCCCAAGTTTGTTTGATTAGAGAAGGCAAATATGAAACAAGTCTCACTCCAACAGGCACACTTGAAAGGCTGGCCCCTTTTAATTAAGACACACACACAAACACAGTATGTGAAGGGACTAAGGACAGAATCTGAAGGCTCGTTTCACCCCGTGTCATTCCACATCAGGGCAACGTTCCCTCCTCCACTCTGCTTCCTGTGTAGTAACGATTTCAGAGAAGCCTGAGGAGCTGTTCCTTGGCAGGTTCTTTTTTTCTGGCTATGGATACTAACTCAGCAGTCAGGTCACACGGGAGCCCTTTCCACTGTCCCCACACATTCCCAGAGAAAGAAAAACTGAGAGTAGTGCAAGTCCCACAGTGTTTATCACTGTTCCACCTGACCAGAGGCACATGAGCCCCCATAAGTTGTCTGTGGCTGGGAAGCTCCCTCTTCTGATTGCGTGTCATTAAGACAAGCACTTCTGTGGATCCTGAGCAGAAACTCCAATGTATGTTCCCCAGATTGGGACTCTGAACAGAGGGAGAAGTTGGAAACAACTCCACTTGCTATGTCAGTGGTTCTCAGTTTCTCCCCCTGTCCTTTTGTACCTGAAGGATGACACACACCTGTGACTAAGAATAACTGAGGTTCATCACAGCAAGGACTCTCAAGAGAAATCCAGGTCCCCATTCTCTACCCCAGAAAGCAATTAAGAATTTGAGTGAGAGGATTCAGAGGACTCAACCCTCAGTTCGCAGCCTCAAACTGCAGTTTTTCAAAGAGAAACTCAAAGGTCTTTCAAAAAGATGATCTTATTCATGTATCATTAAAATACAAATGATACATGAATAGACCTGGCCAAATTACCTGAAAATTAAAAAAACTTCAATACATATACCAACTTCAAGTATGTGAAAACAAATTACTTGCTCCTTTTAATAAGAACTACTGGACTCTGAAAGATAACAAGTGAACTGCTCTCCTATTAAAGTCTTATCAAAATGGGAAATAAGTATACATTTAAATACAACAAATTAGTCTTTGAGTTACAAGGAGAGAGAGAACTGCACTGCCAGAAATGATTTACATGGAGCTACTTGTGTACCAGTCCTGGTCTGATTCAGTATTAAAAGTCTTTAAGTGAAATTAAATGAAATAAAAATACATGATTGTTGTCTCACATTCCCAAGAACAGTAGCATGAAATGATAAGATTAACAACATCATCATAAAACTGAAAATAATTCTGTACCTCCAAATTCTCTCAATCTCTTCAATGCCGAGGGAGACAGAATAATATATAAAAATATATGATAACCTACAGGTATCTATAAATACAGACCGAAAGCCAATGGATCAGTTTGACCCTTACTGAAGAGTTGACAATAGTGAATTTTTTATCAAACATATCAACACTTGATATTTCACAAGTTCTTGTTTTGTAAATAAACCTAGATATTTTTCTAAGTATGTATATAATGAATTCACAAAACCTGTATTGTGTTTCCTGTAATGAGCAATTATTTCTCAGAAATGCTTCACCAATAGTTGCACCCTGTGGGAAACCAGCCCCAAAGAGTCAGACAATCCCTATATAGGCTGCAAATTAATATTTAACACTTTTATTAGAGAAGCCCTTTCCTGAAGTAATACCCCATATTGGGGACTCATTACAAGGGATTAACCCATGGTTAACTTTAGAGACAGCTCTCCAACCAGAGCCCAAAGAGGAAACTGACCATTCCACGTACCCACACCCCTTGAAAGGCTGTATAATGGAGGCTGTTCATAATCGTATATTTACAGAGAACTTCCAACATACTTAATACAACATACTTAACTTCCAATATATTATTATTTGTTAAATATTTTAATAAGTTTATTAAAACTGTACCATAAGCAATAACATGCAGTTCAGTAAACTTCTTAGCTAATTACAGGATATCAATTTATCAGAAATGTATAAAGAAGCAGTTCTGTTGCTTTGGAGTTTGGAGCATTTTATTTTGCTTTATTGCTCATTTGGTTTTTATATCTAATTACTCTCCCCACAGAAGCTACATGAATAATAGAAGAAACCAGTATTTTTTTTGTTTGCTCAATGAAAATCATCTAGATTAACAGCTATATAATTTGAGTAACTTACTACAAAAATTCCTTGCTTTTGCATCAACCTCAAGTCAAATGGCTATTTTAAATTAAACACACTTGCAAAAGTGCTCATGTCCAAAACTATTTGAAAAAGGAAAAATAATGCACTTGTGCCAAAAAGGTGCCAAGCAGTTAAAAATGTATGTCTGTTGGATTTCGCTTATCTCTACTACCCTCTTCCTAATAGCTTCAGTTAGGAGAAGAGCAGAGAGAGATGAAGGAGATTCTGAAGGCCTGCTGCACCCAGCCAGCCCCTTGGCAATCAAGGCTGGAAAGCTAAAAGGAGAAGAGGGTGAGGATGCACTTTCTGAAATGCCTGGAAAAACATTCTGGTCAGGAGATGCCAGAGATTCTGAAGCTCCATCAAGCCACTGGCCTTGATCCAGGTAATGGTTTTTCCTTCCCCTCAGCTGTCTGCTGCTAGAGAGAAAGGAAAAGTGGTGGAGGAGAGGGAGGAGCAGCTTCCAGTCCACTTCTCTGTAACTAGAGGGTAAAAAGGGCCAAGCTCTGCGGGCTGACATTTATAGAGGGCCTGGCGCTTCCATGAAGCACTCTGGGAGGATTACTGGGGGTTAGCAATCTGGTCTAAAAGGGGCAGCGAAGCAGACTGATGAAAGTCCGTCTAAATTTGATAACAGCGATGCTACGGCCGGCGGACAGAGAGACGGCGAGGAGGGGCTGGCAGAGACGTGCGAGCAGAGGTCTAGCCAGTCAGACGGACTTAAGGGAAAAACAAAAACATTGTAAACCTGGCTCCCCTAGAACTTCAGGGCTGCCCAACTCGCTTGCTGGAGCCTGAAAGCCTAAAAGCACAAAGTGCCAACGGAACGGCCTTTCTAACCAGGACACAAAAATAAAAGCCCCGGCCTAACCCCTTCTGCCCTGCCCCCACCGGCCAGGAGAAATGGCTCCACAGCGGTGCGGTTCCGGACCTGCAAAGGTTAATTATCTCGCTAGTCCTTTCCCTCCAGATCGCCGCCGCGCCACGCAATCCCTTCTGCCTGGCATTTTTCTTCAATTTTAATATCAGAAGTTTCACACGCCTGCCTGAGCTCCTGGACTCGGCAGAAAGGCCCATATAGCTGTCAGCAAACTGATAAGAACTTTAAAATGACTCCGCGGGGCCTCTTTATAAAGAAGAGCCAAAGGAGCCCATAAAGAAAGAGGGCAGGGGCCACGGAAACCAGCCGCTCACACTGTTTTAACGTGGCATTAAAATGAGCTGCAGATTTATGGCAGTGTTTTAGCCCCTGGCCCAAATGATCTGGGGATGAAGCTCTCGTCCCGGCTCTGCAGGGGGATTTCAAACACGGGATGGAGCTGGCTAGGAAGGAACGGGGGAAGGGCGGCAGAGGCAGCGGGAGGAGCGAGGAAGAGGCTAGCAGCAGAGCAGCGGGAAAAGCCTGGGATAGAACTCGTCTCCTTTCGGTGGGCGCTGAACGACAGCTATTTCTAAAAGAGATCTGGCCGGGCCTCTTGGAGTCATAAAAATTTCCTTTTAGTTCATACCCGGTAAAACTCCAGTTCTTCAACTCTTCACCACCCAAATGTCAATTCTGATTTTGACTTTTCTCTTTAAGTTTATTTTTAAAATTTAAATATATATATAATATATAAAACTGGGGTGGGGGGAGTTGGGAGGGTAATTAGGTTTGCTTATTTTAACGGAAGTACTGAGGATTGAACCCAGGACCTCCTGTATGCTAAGCGCACAGTCTACCACTCAGCTATAGCCTCCCCCATTAAGTATATTTTTTAATCTTCCAGTTTAAAAAAATGAATAAAATAATGGTTTGGCAGAGAATACATTACAAGGAGGGGGAAGGACTCAATATAAAATTTTTTCTTACTGGAAAGGGGAAAAAGTAGTAGCACTTTATCCAAATGTGCCTATGAATTTTTTTTTTAAGGCCAGCTAGAGAACCACCGATTTTAATAAGCCATTCGGATCCTAACAGAAAAATAGAGAGGTGAACCTCCCTCCATGCCAAGATGTAGAAAGTACACCAGACCCACAGGATTAAGTTCTGTTTCAAGTTTCCAAGCCCAGAAGCAAATGCATAATACATCCATGCTGGTAAGTCATTGTGGTTCCTGGAGACCAAGCTCCACACCAGGAGGCTCCTTCCAGTGTCCAAGCACAGACCCGGGTGGAGCGCTCTCAGAGGGCTGCCGCATGGCGCCAGCAGACCAGATCTAGATGCTTCATGTCATCAACACAACTGCTCTATCGCACAATTATCCCCAGGTCTGAGATAAGAGAATGTGAAGTTTGGAAAAGTTAGGTAACTTGCCCACACTCACAAAGCTGGTAGAAAGACAACACAGCTTGGGATGTGAATTCAGGTCTCCCCAACTCAAAAGCCCATATGCTTTCCACTACTAACATATTTCAAACTTTCTGGACTGGGATCCACACTTCACACATACATACATGTTATACTGCAACTCACCACACATACATATATGTAACAGAAACAAAGGTTTCAGGAAATGTTTACCCTTGCTATGTAATATGCTGATATTTCCCTTTCTGCCAGCATTCATTCTTAAAACATAAAATGCCAGTCAGGACCCACTGAATTGACTTCACGATCTCCTATCATGACCCTTAGTTTGGAAAACATTACAGTATACAGTGCCCCCTTCCCCATTCCAGCCCCCAAAAAACACCATCAGCTGGAGTCAGGAGAGCTGGGTTCCAAGCAAGCTTAACTCTAGCCCTAACAATTCATTCTCAGGATCACTTGAACTCGAGGGCTCACATGTCACTTATAAAATATGAGGAAAGGGTTGAATAATTTCTAAGGTCCCTTCTAGCTCTTTGATTTTTTTTCCTTAAATCTCCTTAATTGAGCCTGCTTTTCCCTTTCATCACACATCTTTTCATTACTCTCCACTTGTCACTGACCTTCTCTTCCTTCCAATTACCTAGTTCTCTGCTGCTAGCACTGCAAGTCCCACCTCAGGCTGCTCCGTCTTGCCTACCGAGTCTCCCCACAGACGCCGGCCTCTGGGCAGCGGGCAGTGCCTCATGGAGCTTCGGCTCTTCCCTGTTCGAGGTCAACCAGTCATGATGCCTCCTTTCACCTCCTGAGCCATTCCTAACTCTCCACAGTACAACTGAAAGCGCTTCTGGCCTCTTCATTCACGTATGACTGAAAGTACTCTCCCCAGCACCCTGAGGGCCTTTCTTATGCACAGGATCTGTGCCCCCTCCCTTTAAAAAAATTTCCCTCAATATGCCTGTACAATTCCATGAACAAAGCAGGTACTTAATATATATTTATTTGACTGGTTTGCATTATGAAATCAAGGACTCTAATTCTCCTGGATTTAGAGAATATTTAGGTGGGCTGCTCTAGGAAAAGTCACTAAACCAATTAAAATGGGCATCACAATACGATCAGTGAGCATTTACAGACAGAGTTCAATCTCCTGCTCATGATGCCTGCCATGGACAAGGTATGCCAAGGCTGCCAAGGAAAGCAGCTTTATGGTCTCTCCATCTGGACCGCGAGGATTTAAATCTCAGAAGCTATACAAAATAACTGCAAATCAGCCCAAACCTTAAAGACAGGGAAATTTATTTACAGGCCCTAGTGCACTATAAATTTGAGACAGTTCTATTAAAATGCTTTTCTTGGCTTCCCATCAGATACTTGGCAAAAGTCTTTTTCCAATAAGGTTCTTAATACTAAAGTTGGGAAAAAAAAGTTGAACACATAAAAATGCTCTTCCTTAAGAGTTCCAATTAAATGAGTCCTTATTTTCATCCTGCTTTAAACATACATTGACTGGTCTCCTTCACAATGTGGATTTATACATTCAGGAAAACTCAGAGTATACAGTGCTATTGAAACAAAATGATGAAATTCAGAATACCCTGTAAAGCGATCAACTCATCCCCGAGGCTCTTGTACTGGCCAAAGGGCCTGGCTTTGTACCAGAACCGTGGCTGTCTGTTTCACAGGAAGAACTCCAGGGACCAGGTCAGCGTGTTTTGTTGAAGGGTAAGTGATCCGGTAGCTTTTCTTAGGGCAAGTCTGAGAGCAGAGATTGGGAAACAGAGCTTGGAGCAGCACGCGGGGACTGGAGAGTCGGAGGCGGAGGGGAGACAGGGAATACCTGGCATTTCTGAAAAGTCCTGAGAGTTCAGTTTATGTATATTAAAAATGTTTTCACTTTTACAGTGGGGGGGGGGTGGATAAGGATGACAGGCATTACAATATCGACTCTGGAAATTAGAAGTGAAACTCTTTCCCACTTCTTCCTAATATATTTCCAGGGATGCATCCAGTCCTAAATGTCTCGAGCAACCACTTCTTGGGGAAGACTATCCAGCAGGCAGTTAGCCTGAATTATTGGGAAGCTTATCCTGATTTTCAGCTCAATCCAGGCCACACAGCCCTATGACTTGAATAAAGTTGTGGCCAGCAAAACAGAGTGTGTTCCCTGTCAGTCCCTTACATATGGTGCAGTCTTGGGAGGATCACCTTACGTCGCTTTTCCTTCATTTCCTCACAGTAAAGAATTGAGATTACTCTTCTGCCTATCTCACTACTCTATTTAAAGAGTTTGCTTTGTAAAGTGTGTGTGCTGAGGGTAGAGGAGGGAGGGAGAAACAGACACGGACTGCTATATAACCATCAATGGGCGCAACAGTCAAGCCCCCAGCACAGGGAACCCTCAGAGAACACCTCCATTTGGGCTGCTGATGCTTCTAGACATCTGAGGATTTACACCTTTAAGTGAATCACAAAACACTTCCAAAAAAACAAAACCAAGTATTGTAGACAGAAAATTTTATAAAATATATTACATGAAAGTCAGTATTTAAAAAAATATATATATGCTAAACAAAATTTAAACCTTCACTTAAGGATTGCAGGGTATCACCAAGAAGAGCCGTTTCTGTATTTCCTCAATTTTAAGATGCCTTATCCATAAGAGCTTCAAGGAGAAGAAACAGAAACTACATTTCAATGTTCAAAGTGACAGTAAGACTCATTTGGATGCCAGAAATCCAAAATATGAAAAATAAACATGTGCATGCATCTTTGAACCAAGGAATTCTGCCATCTTACAATGACACACCCAGGATACTGTGAAGCCCGCACAGCTGTCTGCCCTGTATCCAAAGTGCCAGGAGTTCTATTTTTAAAGTAGCTTTTCCATCTTCTCTGTCCACGCCTGACTGGCAGATGACCCATCTCAGAGACCCTCATTTGGAGTCTTTCTCTCCTTCAAATCTGTGACTTCTAAACCACTATGGCTATGGAAAGCAGATAACTTGATGTGCTGAAATCCTGTGTAAACAAGGTAAAATAAGAGGCTCCCTGCAGGGGCTCTCATCTGAATAAAGTACATGAACTTTGGTGGACACGCATACACGTGCTGTTCAGTGGTGTCCTCTGCTCTCTCCTCCATCACAGCTGGGTCTAACTGCAGTCCTGCTAGGTAAGGGTACCACAGGCCTGGGGTTTTATTTTCTTAAACAGAAGTGTTCTTTCTCCTAATCAGCCCATTGTATGTATCTTCAAGTACTCCTCTGCAGCACAAATATTTGGTATGCCTAGTAGGAAAATGTGAAGGCAAATTGAGATGAGTTGGTGTAATACACCAAAAAGAAACTGACATTTTAACTTACTGAAGCGGTAAAGGAGAGAGAGCAAAGAAGATGCTGAATGTTCCTGCCACCTCAAAGGCTCCTAGTCAATTGAGTACAAAGAAGAGTTCAAAGGCAAGGCAGGCTCCTGACTTCCACCTCCTAGTGTGGCTGGGGTTAGAGGTCACTGCTGGTGGAGCCACTGACCAATAAAAGAATGTTTGGGAACTCCACTCAGCAGATAAACCGGGGATCCATTTACACCTTCCTCCCTGTCCACACAAACATTTCTAACTATACAGTTCAGTGTCTATTCAGCCTTCCGACAGCCCAGATTGCTTTCTTTTTCATTGTGATTCAAGGGAGACTGGGGATGTGAATGCCCATCTGACTACAGAAAAATATTTGGTCGCATACTTCTTCCTGGTTTCCAGTGTGAGAAAGCTGGTTGACGGGACTCTCCATCTATAAGGCCTGCGTCAAATGCTACCTCTCCAATAAATCTGTCCCTGACAACTTTAGCCCATTCCTCCTCCCTCCCATTTCAGACCCTTAGTGTACTTTAGAAAACCTGCACCATCTTGGAAACTTTTTTTGTGTTTGGAGCCACATATTCCCAAGACGACTGTTAGGCCTTTGTGAGTGGGGGTCACAGATTCCTCGTCTCTCATCACCTCCCCTTAGGGGAAAAAGAAAAACATAATTAGGGCTTTACTAAATTAATTAACTTGTCAATTTAGCTCACAGGACAATAAAAGGCTGACTGAGAAGTTGACTCTGTACTGCTATAACTATTAACCTTTACTAATTAAAGGGACTGATTTTTAACTTAACCAAAAATCCTATAAGCCACCCCAGCTCATCCAATGTCACATATGCGGGAACTGCTCGTCGGTGGCCTTCAGGCGTAGAGGACACAGACCCAGATTGTACTTCAAAAATCTTAGCTCTTACATCAGGTTCCAGGCCTGCATTTAACTTTGTGGCTGCTTCACTATCACATCTAAACTAAGGTCAGGTGGAAAACCTAAAGATGTTTCCTTGTCAGGGAGAATATCCTTCTCTCTTGGTGCATCCTAACTCCCAAGTCACAACACGGACTTTCACCATGTATTCAGCGATCAGATTACAGCCTTTCTGACCCTGAACTCTAAGCTACAAAAGGTTACTACAGTGCCTTCAACACCAAGATCCCACCTCGTATCTCTGCGGTCAGTTCAGAAACTTTGGCTCTATTCCATCTGAGGAGAGCAAAATTCTGTGTTAAGTGCAGGAAAGAGTGGGTCTCTAGAGAGTGGCCCTGAGGACGACGTCAGGGTAGCTTGTGGTACTTAGGATTTCTTGGAAACAGTTAAACACGCAAAAGGAAAATTAGTCACTTAAAAGTGGATGGAGACCTCTGCTGGCTGCAACTGGCCATGCAGCTCCGTGAGCTGGTTCTGACTTGTTCAGCAAGAAAACCAGGCCCTCTGTTCCTGGGTCCCAGATCGTCCTCAGTCGCCAGCATATCTTCTGAAGTATCAACTACTGATGAAATAGGTTTCCCCTAAAAGTTTATGCCTGCCTTACAAAAAGACTCAAATCTGACCTCCCCGAATAGAATTCACTAAGGTGCAAAAACTTTCCAGAGGCGTGTGCTATTTTTTCAGTTACTCCTGCCAGGGTCAGATTAAATCAGTGGAGCATATACGGAAGGCAAAATGACAAGCATACTCTGGAAAGTGTCCTACAGAGCAAAAGAACTGTCTCTAATCTTAGAGAGACGAGACATTAATTATCAATAGGAAAGCGGTTCTCAATCACAGCAATTTTGCCCCACAGGGGACATCTGGCAATGTTTAGGGATATTTCTGGTTGTCACAATTTGGGAGACAGGTGTCCTATCAGCATCTGGTGGTTGAACTTAGTCATCCTTTGTATCTATCTGGAAATTACTTCAGCCAGATAATCTCACCTCTAGTTGAGGTCAGTCCAGTCTAGAAATCTGAGGTTGGGAGAAGAAAAGAGGTCACTTCCGGAACACAGAATATTTGGAGAAAGGGGAGCAGGACAAAATGGGGCACAGCAGTGGAGTGCGTTAGAAGGTCTGCAAGTAGCACAGAGAAAAGGGGCATCAGTGAGCAGAAGGGAGACTTAGAAAGGGAGGTAGAAAGTGCCAAGACCACCTTTCTGTTGCAGGTTGACATGATGTGCGGTGTTCACCACCAACGGAAGAGGTAAACAGCCCTCAAGACTGGAAGTGGTCATGGAAAGCAGTGACCATTTAATTATTGACATTGTCAAGAACAAGAGTTTCATAGCATTTTTTTAACAGATGAATGGAACAGGAGAGATGGTCAGGCCAACCCCTTGATTTCATACATGAGGAAAGGAAAGTCCAAGGACTTTGGTAACTTGTCACGGTCGCACAATTAATAGGGACAGACCCAGGGCTCAAACCCAAGTCTCCTGACTCCAAGTGTGTCTCTTTGAACCCAAGTAACCTGCAGATACACTGTTTTAAATAACCTTTAGTCAGTCCATCTCAACAGTTCTCTGCTTCTGAGCCTGCCATCGAAAAGACCGGCCAAGCCCATCTCAGCCTGTGGTTCCTGAGCCAAGCTCCCAGGGCACGAGGGCATTCTGTGAGCTGGCTGTGGGTGCTCTGCTCCGAAAACCAAGATTCTCCTTCCAACACGAAGGTGGCAGGGTAGAGAAGGTAACTGGACAGAATTTGCTCATTTTTACCTCCCCAATATTTTCTTAGCTATTTAGACTAAATCTAGTAAAAGATAATCGTTGATTTAGCAGATGATTCTCTTTTTAATTACATTAACAAATCAAGATGCCATAAAAAGAAACATGAAGAGCACAAACATCAGGGCCCTTAAAGGAGCACCTTCTTCTACACCAGTTATAAGAACCACAGGTTTAGATCAAGAATCTAGAGCGGGCCAGGGGCAGGGCTGATCTGGGCATCCAACTGCTTCTTCAATACATTTTCAGTCTGTCCTCCTGCTTTGAGCCCCAACTTTACCTCCCCGGGGCAGGGGAGGAAGGGTTTCTCTGGTTTCTCTCCGCTGGTTTAGGACACGGCTCTCTTGACCGGCAGCGTCAGCAACCATCTCTCCTTCTGCTTTCCTGCTCCCACGTTTGCTGCTGTCATCTCTCCTCTCATTCTCTTTATCTTGGAGGGATTACGCCTTAATTTCTAAAAATTTTCCTTAACTGTCATTTTAGGGTTTTAGAAGGGAGTGGAATTTCGTGGATGTGGTCAGTCCACCTCTTTATTTTGGTACCAAGCCCCTTAAACCAAAGAGATGGCAGGACACGCAATAATCAAGTCTGTAGGTTCTGACCCCTGACTGCCTGTGTCAAATGCCAGCTTGGTGGGTTACTAACTCTGTACCCTTGGCCATGGAACTGCCTTCTCTGGAGCTCAGTCACCTCATCTGTAAAACATTCTGGTGTTCTGATTTTAAAACAAATCCCAGGTTGAGGTTAGCCTCCCCACCGTTTTTTTCACAGCATACGCGTGTTTAAGTTTCGGGTTTCCCCGTTGTCACTTAACTGCTGACCTCATCTGAGTTTTAGTGAATTAGAAAATCAGCCTAGAGATTGAGGGGGCCAAATAAGACATGGGGTGCACAGGGCAGCTATGTCCTCAGTGCTGAGAGCCCTCCAAACCTCCTCTTCTGCTCATTGCCTACATAGACAATTTTGATAAAAATAAAAACTTTTTAAAATCTATTAAAAAAAATAGAAACAACATGCACAGGACAGATAATGGGATAGTCTTTTTAAATTTTTTAACTTGTTTCACACTTAAGCCCAACTAAGTTTCTTCCCGGAGAGAGAAAGGGCAGTAGGACCAGATGGGACCCCCAGCGGGGGCTTAGACAGTGGAGAGCAGCCCAGGAAAAGGGGAGTCAGAAGGCGGCCCAGAGACCTGGAAAGGGAGGCAGGAGAGCGGTACCTGTTCCAGGGAGAGGAGGGCACCACTTAACCACAAGGGCCGCTGAACGGGAACCCAGGCCAGCGCATCCAACGACATTCTCCAGGTCAGAGCTCCTCGGAAGCATCACCCTGAAACGTCCTGGCTTCCACGGCTGGCTCAGTCACCAGAACCACCACCTTCCAGAGGGGTGCAGCTCTGCATCCTACCACACTGCTACGGTAGGACCCTAAAATCTCAGCAGGCTTGCCTCAGGAGCGGTTTTAAACCTGATAGTTATTATTCCAAACCTTACCTGATGCGACTCTCTAACTGTTTTCCTCTTTGAAGTCTGGTTGGTTGATAGACTGGAGGAAATAAATGCCACTCCTGCACTCAGCAGCTGTCGCTCTGTATCCAAGCAGTCAGGGCCACCCTTTCACATCCCCTACATCACCTCTCCACAGGGCTGCCTCGCTGCTTACCTGTCTCTGCATTTCTTCAATCTGCCTTTGGGGGATGCTCTGTAGGATACTGTACACATCTGACATCTTTTCTTCTGGCACAACCACAGATGCTCTGGAGACAATAACAAAGCAATTGATGTCCAGCCCTTTCCACAAAGCACTGCTACATACATGTCTTGTTTAATTCTCACCAGCAGAAGCAAAGGCACCCCAATCCCCCCCTCAGCCCCACAGTCCCTGAGATAAGTAGTCCCTCTTCCCTTCCCCTTTCTCTGGGCTGACCACCTCAGAGGAGCTCCTACCAGCTCCACCTCTCACTACCCACTTGCCACTCCTTGCATCTTCCATCCTTCGTGCATTCCTCACTGTGCTCCAGGCACACTGGCACCCTCTCACTGCACACACCACACTCTGCCCGACCACAGGAACTTTGCATGTGCAATTCTGCCTACCTGGTATAGCTATTCTTCACTCTTCACTGCCTGCTCTGAGTTAGCAATGACTTTTCTCCTTTAGCTGCACTCCCCAGTCCATTCATTTATTCAGCATATATTTATGGAGCCCCTATTACACGCTAGGTCCTGGTAATACAAGGGTGAGCAAACCAGGCAAGGAAGGCCAGGGGTGAGAGAGCCGTAAGGATACCCGACGGGAGAGCAACAGGGAAGGGAGGGCCACAGCAGGGCGTCTGGGGCCTCACAGGCCATTGAAGGACTTGGCTTTCACTGAGACAGGAAGTCACAGAAGGTTTTAGGCAAAGCATGGCATGACCTGGTTATGTTCCAACAGGATCATTCTGCCTAAAGTGTTAGAACAAAGTAAGAAAGCAAGAGTGGGAGCCGGGAGAACAGCTGGAGCCCCTCGCCCAGGCCAGGCGAGGATGGTAAGAGTTGGGGACAGAGAAAAGAGATGAGGGGAAGTGATTAGAGACCGGGGATGAGGGAGAGAGGACTCAATGGTGACTCACTCTTCATGGATTTAGCAGAGTTTGTCATTCTATTTGTACAAGTTAATTTATGAAAACCTGCAACCCCCTCTGCCCACTACCCTAGTCCATTAGGATGGAAACCACACCTGGTTCCATTCACCAGCAAATCCTGGGCACCAGGCATACTGCCTAGCACACACAGCACTTAACAAATAGTTGTTAAATAAGTAAGTGATCTCTACCATATAGGTGGGAAAACTGAGGCTCAAAAAAGATTAAATGATTTGCCAAGATCACAAAGCTAGCCGGTAATAGAGCTGGTTACCTGAACCTCAGCCTTCTGGCTTCAAATCCAGAGCCCTTCTACCACTCATCCTAATTACAACTACCCAAGCAGGTTTAGATCCTCACAGGAATGAGTATCTTTCCAGACTCAGCTCAGGTCACTCCCCAACCCCACAGCCGCGGCCACGGCACGTCTCCTCCTCCCTTCTCCTAGCATCCCAGCCAGCCAGGGCTGCATCTCAGCACTGTATCTGGTCATTGCCGGCTGACTTGTCTGTCTTCCCCCACCAGACCAAGAGCTTCCTGGAGGCAAGGTCTGACCTTGGTCATCTTTGTAGCCTCATACCCCACACAGTAACTGGCAAAGAAGAGGCACTCCACACATGTTTCCACCGATAAGTAAGTGACTGGAGGTGGCTCCTCTTTTCTCCAAGACACAGAGAGTCACACACCCGCCTCTTCCAGGCTGGGTCAGGCTCCTTCCCTGCTCCGGGCTTCCATCGCCTCCCCCTGTGCATCCGTTAGAGCATTCATCACACAGTGCTGTAACTGCTGCTCTGTCTTCCCCACCGGACGCCAGCCTGCTTAAGAGTAGGGCCTCTGTTACTCACAGCAGGCTTTCCAATAAATGTGAGATGAATGAGTGTCTACAAGAATGAATGCTACTTACATTGTTCAAATATCTGTGGTAAACAGACTTGGACAGAAATATTGGAAAAGGTGGGAGGGGAGAAAGTAATTAAGCATTTGAGGTAAAAACAAGCCTGAGAGGTACGTACAAAAGGAACTCATTTTCAAAAATCTTTCACCTCCAAGGTCCCAGGGAAATGAAACAACACAAGACTATTCTGTTAAGTACAGCACCGAGAGCCACAACCACGCAGAACCTACGTGTGTCTATCCGTAAGCTGGGAGTGTATCCAAGCTTTCACCGTGTGCAGGTCCCCCACCTCCAACTAGTATTTTATGCAAATCCAGCAGACTCTATACCAGTGGTTCTCAACTGTGGCTACAAATCAGAATTGCCTGGGGAGCTTTAAAACTCCTGAGGACGAAGCCCAGGCATGCTTTTCAGTTTTGCAGTGAGTATACTTCACAGTCATAGCTGAGAACCACTGCTCTGGGCCAAGTAAAGGGCCAGATAGTAACTATTTGGGGTTTTGTGGACCATGTAATCTCTGTCATACAAACTACATGCTGTCACCATAGCAAAAAAAAAAAAAAAAAAACCAGTTATAAATAATATGTAAATGAACGGGTTTGCCGTGTTTCAATAAAACTTTACAAAAACCAGTAGCCTGCCATATTTGGCCCAAAGTCCTCAGTTGGCCAACCTCTGGTCCGGACCACTGCACTAACTCTCCTGATGGAAAATGATCTAAAGGAGCAGGTCTCAAATCGAAGAATACATTACAATTGTTTGGGGGACTTTTAAAATCTAGTACATGCAGAACCCCTGGTGTCAAGTTTATCAGAAGATAACACCCACCTCTTCCAGTCAAGAACCTCAGAGAAAGGCAAAACATAGGAGTCAGCAATGATAACTGGGACACAGCCAGCCCGTAACACGTCACTCAGCACCGCCTGGCCCAGCCGAGCTCCGCGAAGGACCACACAGAAAGTAGCCTCCTGCGGGAACACAGACACAGGGAGGGGATTAGAAACCAGCTTCGCTGATTCACTCACTCTGATCCCTGCAGACCACGAAGTTCTCCCGAGGGCTGAAGCCAAGCAATACCGAGGCATCCTGACACAAAAATGCAGAAAGAGAACAGCTCACGCCAGTAATACCGAAAAGCTTCAGTGGTTGCAGTCTTCCATATTTCCACTCTTCAGTGTCACCTCAGTGCCTCCACTGTTGGCATTCTGAAAATGTCCACATCTTCCTTGGGACACTCAACAGTGCGACTTCCCAGGGACTGGTTTCTTTTAGCCCCAGTGTGCGGGGTACACACACTGTGGCCACACACTACTTAGAGTGCTTAGCTCCGCCTACCTTGTAATAGAATTATTTTGTCTGGCACATCGGGCTCTCTAGAGGACCCGCCAACAGAAATCATCAAATCGCCCCTCATCTTTCTACTCCCCACGCACCTAGCAGTGTGCTTCATGTATAAAATACATTCATTTCGTGAATGCAGTGCCTTTGAAAATACATTCAGACAGACATGTTGTATTTAGAAACAATCAATTGAACAAAAAGCAAAATCTCAAAATATGTCTTCCCTGTTCACTCCCTCATGCCCACTCGATGTGGACAACATTTGGGAAGATGAGAGGTATACCAGAGAAAAAGCAGTTGCAGTAAGTCAGCGGGTATGAGACAAGACCCTGTCTTTAACCCTCAGTTTCTCCCAGTTTTTGCCTCTTCAGGAGAAAAAAAAAATTCAAAGACAAAAACATTGTTTAATCATTAAAGCTAGAGAAAAGGACAGTTCAGGAAAAAATATATGAAGAAACTCAAGATGCCACATTCCTCCCGGGATCACTGTGAAAGCATCAAGACTGGAGAGAGGGAATCAGTCATGGCGCCCGGAGGTGCAGGTGGACAGCTCTGCCAGCCCGAAGAGTCAGCATCCAGATGTGGACACACGTGCTGATAACCATTCTTCCTGTCTAGACAAAGGTTACTATAAATACTCCTGCTCACATCACCACTGTTATCAGTCAGACATTCCAGAGGAGACGCAGCACTTTTTAAGAGAAAGTATTTTAACAATCTCAGCATGGGCCAGTTCTCTTTGGAGATTTGGAAAAAAAAAATCACACCAGCTCCTTGGTATTTCTCCTTGAACTAACCTGTCTGTGTTTTAAATATTTAAGTGAATAAAACTCAACTTCTGTATTCCTGGCCTCCAGGCCCGAGAGGTGTCAAATATCCTGCTTATAACACATGCCCGAAAGGACTGCCCTGCCTGTGGGTATGAAGCTCTGCCACTCCCATGATACCAGCAGGATGTGCTGAGGGCAGCAGAAACACCACAAGACAAGATGGTAATAAAAAATAAAAACCTTCCACTCCCAGGCAAAGCTGAGCATGGCCTTGTGGGCTAGCACAGTCAGAGGATACATGCTGTCACCTTAGAGAATGAAAGTTCTCTGGGCTGGATTATGAATACAAGGATACAAGCAAAATACATCTGCTTGCTATGTCTATGTGGCTTCTTTGCAAATCTATCAGATGTGTGTTTTTGAAGATGAATATTTGAAAGCAGTGGGAACACCCGTATGCCAAGAAGCTTTGCACAAACAGTGCAGTCGCGGAAGGACCTGAAGGTCACGCGGCTCCAGAAAAGAGCAGTACCAAGTTTTCTTCTCCCCTCGGGGAGCCCAGGGAGCTGCATGTGGGAAACTATCCTGTGGGCTGGGGTCAGTTTCACCTGGTGGTCATGACCTCTGCGAGCCTCGACAGGCGTAAGGGAGGACACTCACCTGCAGCACCTGGGGGTAGTCGAAGACCTGGTGCTTGTGGCAGCGCTTTCGCACGGCCAGGCCCCCCTCGGAGAGGTTGGTGCACTTGTCCAGGACCAACACTGACTCTCCGTGCTTGGCCTGGAGCGCTTCCAGGTCCTCTCTGTACTCGGGATGGAGAGCTGTCTGTGATGACAGGAGGAAGTACTGGCGCGGCCTAGGAAGGAGGAAATGAATGACCTGGAGGTGGCAGTCGGTGTGTCAATCAAGGTGAGGCCAACTCTGATATTAAACTTACAGCAACTAGTGTTTTTTCACCCGTCTTCATTCACATCCTTGACTTTTGGGGAAATTATACTCTGTAGCATTGTTGAGTATTTACAATATTCTATACTCTAAGAAAGCAATGTATGACTCATTCACGTGCTGAAAAATATCATGCAAGCATGAAAGATTTCATTTAGGAAAAGCTCTTAACGTTTTGAGGAAATGCTTATAACATGCCAAGCTTGGGGAGCATACTTTAAATGTGTGCATGTGTGTGTGTGCGTGTGTGCGTGTGCGTGTGTGTGTGTGTGTGTGTGTAAAGAGAGAAACTGAATGACTGGTTGATTATTTAGAAGAACACCAAATGTCATCATTAGTTAGATCCGAGTTCTCTGCTCTGAAAAGGACCTGAGAACAGGCTGCAGCCTTCAAACACGAGAACACGGGAACTTGATGGGCAGCACTGGCCGTGAAAGGAGAAGACGTGAGACACTGCTTCCGGCTGTTGCCCAGCACCCCTGTGCTGTAGGAGAGCTCCAGGGAAGACAGCCCCCACCGTCAAGGCCATATGGACTCAGGAAGACCAAACTGGTAGTTGAGAACAAGTGAAAAAAACTATCTTCACCAAAGGATGGAACATCTGGATATCATAGATGCTTACAAGAAAATGGAGTGATGAAAGGACTGCCAAGGGTCTAGCACCAGTTAGCTCCACGAGAGACAAAACGTGAACACAAAGTTAGTGAGCCAGGAGTTAAGGGGAAGATGCTGGGGAGACCAGACATAAGTAATCCCCTCTTGGCTGACAAGATTCCCACAAGGCAAAGAGGTTACAGGGCATAAACGCTACTTAGGCTGAGGGACCAGCAGGACTCACTGTCAAAGAAAGGAATAATATAAAGCAGTTCTAGAAGAAATGACACCCCCGTCAGACCAAGGAGCTATACTCACTTAAATCCACCTCCAACTGGTACCAACCAGGGACAACACTGAAGGTGTGCATCTCTAGGAAGTGCCACCAGGGAAGATAATAGGAAGCTGTGCATAAGAAAGGACCGATAGTCTACAGTCTGAACCGCCCCCTCTCTTTTTCCTTCTTGCTTTGGGAAGAAAGAAAGAAAGGGTAATTGTTTTATTTTTCTTTAGTTTCTCAGACTTACTTGGAGGTTTTAGCTGGAGAAAACCTTATGCACACACCCATGGCCAAAGAATAATCATTCTCTGAGTACATCATCATCTTTCCCGAGCATTAAGCTTCATGTCCAAAACACACAGAGCAAGGAGTGAGAAGGGGAACGCTCACCTCGCCAGCAGCTCAGCTCAACTCCAGCAAACAGAGCAACGCAGCCAGACTGCTCTAAAATCCTCAGAACTGTTTCTTTCGATAATTTCTTTCTACAGCTGAACTAAAAGCAAAGGGTACTGCCCACACCACAGGAAGGAAAGAAAGGGACAAGCTGACTCCCTAGAATGTCACTGTCCAACAGCAAGAAGCCACATGAGGCCATTTAAACAGATTAAAACTTAAAATCCCATTCCTCAGTCATATTAGCCACATTTCAAGTGCCCAACAGCCACTGGTGGCCATCGGGCACCTGACAGCACAAACATAGATCATCTCATCTCTGGAAGTTCTATTTGAGAGAGCTGCCCTTGATGGCTGTGCAGACCCAGAGCCCAGGGCAGAGGCAAGCAGAGGCAAGGGAGACACGGAAGAGCAGCCCAGCAGGGAGACCAGTACAAGGCTGGTTCCTCTCATCCTGGGCAACTTCTCCCAAATTACCTTTTATTGAACAATACGCTGAATATTTATAGCCAAAAGCATTCCTTCTAGTCACTGAAACAGACTCTTGGATTCTACTCCTAGCCCTGAGCCTCAATAAATTTTCTTCTGTAAAAGCATTAATTTTCAGAGGGATGACTTTTGATGGAAAGATCACATATACGGAGCACTCTCGGAGTGCTTAGCTGCTTCAACAGGCAAAGGAGCTACAGTCAAACTCTCAAGATAGGCATGGAAACTGCCTTAATGCTTAAAGCTGTTTGAAAATGAACTGTCTTGTGGTGAGTTTTTTTTTTTAAATCATAAATCAGAAAACTTTTCATTAAGAAGTTATAGTAAAAAGTCATACACTAAGTTAGAGCTAAATGGTCTCTAAAGGTCTTTCCAATTCTTAAGACAATGGTTCTGCAGTGGATGTCATAGAGCACAGAGTTTTTCTGTGATTTTTCTGGAGACTTTCTATGTAAGAAAAGGCTGTCTAGAATGAGAATAGAAATGTTGGTTGGCTGAATGGATACAAAAACAAGACCTGTATATATGCTGTCTACAAGAGACCCACTTCAGATCTAGAGAGACATACAGACAAAGTGAAGGGATGCAAAAGGGTATTCCATGCAAATGGAAACCAAAAGAAAGCTGGAGTAGCAATATTTATATCAGACAAAATAGACTTTGAATTAAGGCTGTTAGAAGACACAGAGAAGGACGCTACATAATGGTCAAGGGATCAATCCAAGAAAAAGATATAACAGTTGTAAATACATATACACCCAACATTGGAGCACCTCAATATATAAGGCAACTGTTAACAGGCATAAAAGGAGAAATAGACAGCAACACAGTAGTGGTGCAGGACCTTAACACCCACTTACATCCATGGATCATCCAGACAGAAAATCAATAAGGAAATACAGGCCTTAAATGACACATTAGATCAGATAGACTTGATCAATATTTATAGAGCAGTCCATCTGAAAGCAGCAGAATACACATTGTTCCAAGTGCACACAGGACATTCTCCAGGATAGATCACATGCTGGGCCACAAAGTAAGCCTTGGTAAACTTAAGAAAACTGAAATCTTGTCAAGCATCTTTTCTGACCACAATGCTATGAGATTAGAAATCAACTACAAGAAAAAAACCTGCAAAAAACACAAATGCTTGGAGGCTAAACAATATGCTACTAAACAACCAATGAATGACTGAAGAAATCAAAAAATATCTAGTTACAAATGAGAACGAAAACATGATGATTCAAAACCTATGGGATGCAGCAAAAGAAGTTCTCAGAGGGAAGTTTATAGTGATAAAAACTTACCTCAGGAAACAAGAAAAATCTCAAATAAACAACCTAACTTTACACCTAAAGCAACTAGAGAAAGAATAAACAAAACCCAAAGTTAGTAGAAGGAAAGAAATCATAAAGATCAGAGTAGAAATAAATGAAGTAGACACTAAGAATAGACATGTGGGGATCCAAGAGAGTGTCCACGCAGGAGGCTGTGGGGTGCTGGAGTCCTGGAGGGAAGAGGGTGTTTCTGCATGGGGTGGGACAGAGATGGTCCAGAGAGAGTGTTGAAGGCCTAGTAGGGGGAGAGCTTCTATTTGGGAGACAAGCAAGGAGGTGGCCTGGCACAGGTATGAGATCCCTAAAAGAGTGACTAATGTTTCTGAACTAGGGGAAGGGGTAGGGGTAGCTATGGCAATGCAGCACAGGATGCTGGAGACCGAGTGAGGTTAGGAAGACATCTGGGTAGCCAGGACAGTGTCAGAGCCTGGGCAGGCTGAAAAGGGTGGTGGGGAAGGTGATGGCAGCAGGAGCATCCCTCCAATGTGGGCTGTCAGAACCCAAGAAGGGGGAGGAGGGTATGTGCACTGGGGTGTGAGCGGGAGACAGCAGCAGGAGCACAATGTGGGGATGCAGGAGTCAGGGTGGGGAGGGCATCTGTGCAGGGAAGGGGGCAAGAGGGTCGGTCAAAAAGTAAAGATACTGAGGGTAATGGGAGCTGGATTTCTCACTGCCAGAGAAGGGATTTACAAATATATAAAGAGGGAAAACCAGAATGCCCCTGTGGTGTTGTTTGGAATTGGAGATACCAATACGAATGCATAGTTTTCAATAAACATAGAGAGAGAGATCCATGTATACAGACAGAGAGATAAATACATATGCTAACACACATGGTGCTCAAAGCAGCTCTTGTGTAAAGAAAGTGTGGGTTAGATTTCACTGTTAAGAAACATGGTTCTATTTTAGACACTCAGTCACCAGGCTCACTGGTCCCCACCCGACCACAACGCCATTTCCTATACCAGTGTGCAGATGTGAACAAGAGTCTAAAAATGTTCCCCCTGCTTACACGCTGGCTTTCCCCGATCTGGCAGATGGTTGGTTGATGGGGGAGGCCCATTTTAGTTTTAAGCAAATAAAAATTTAAGGTGAATTTGTTTTTCTTTCAAGGACTAAAATTACCAGCTATGACTTTCATGTTTCCTCCCAGCAGTGCTGATATCGAAGCTTAAGTAAAATCACGCTGAGAACTCGAAGTCTCCCTCAATAGTAACAGCTGTAAACCCCCAATTTAGTTCCTTTTGGAGAGAACATGACAAGAATTCCAGCTGAGGCCAACACAGCTGTGAGAAGAAGCTATCAATAGCAACAACCCTTAGCTTCCCATTGAAAAATATTGAGAGAGATTTAAAATAAAAATAAAAACAAAGCTCTTGCTACTCTATGCAGCCCTCAAGAGATGTGGGAATTCCCTTCAAAAGCAACTCTCACAAAGAGCAGCAGATCCCAAATGTTGCCACGGGGTCACCCATACTGCCTCCTCCCAAGTGCCTGGAAAGGGTGATGAGTCTGGGGCCTGTCTTTGCTTTCTTTTTCCTTTTCTTTTCTTTTCTTTTTCCAGAGTGTTGTTTATAAAAGCAACACCACAACTGCTGGGTCAAACTGCAAGCCAGTGGGGAAACAGAGAGGTGGGTCCAAGTCAGGCTGTAGAATCCACCTCTTGGCCAGCAGAGGGAGGGCCATGCCATAGCGCATTCAGCATCCTTCTGCGGCCCTTGAAGATGGACGGTTCCTCTCTCTAGCTGCCGAAACTCAGAACTTCAGAAATCAACTGTGACCTGAAATGACCTAAAAATCTTAATTTCTATCGAGTTTATACATAAAGATTAGAGATTAAGTTACCAAGAAAATACCACCGACAGAGCAGCTTGTAAATCTCTGAAACTATTCCTTGAAAATAATGTTTACTTTTCAGAATGATTTATTCTCCTTCATTTTTTTTCATTTTCTAGTTTTATTAGGTAGAATTGTCACAACTTGACTGTACATATACAATATATTGCATGTAAATACATATATATTGTACATTTTTTTTACAATTTACACATATGTACTGTTCATTGTTTCTAAGAACATTTAGAGCTTTAGCTTTTGAAACTTACATAGTTATCAAAGGAATAAAGCCAACCACTCCATTTTGTTTTCACTGAGTCTTTTGCTTTTGGCATGTTTTTCTCCCTGGATTCAATCTGAAGGGCGGTGAGAGTCCTAAACCAATATAAGAGAGCTAGACTACACCCCAGAGATTGGATGATAAAGAGAGTTAGGTGCAAGCAGCCTTAAGAAAGAACCCCAGAGCAGCCGAGCCAGCCTGTGGGGCCAGACTCCCCTGCTCCCCGTCTCGCTCAGGCCAGCTCGGCCACAGCACTGCTGACATTTGGACCCCGTAATTCTTTGCTGAGGGGATGTCCTGTGCATCGTAGAGGTTTAGCAGCATCACCAGCCTCCACACACTAGATACCAGAGCACCCTGCGCACCACAGAGTTAACACAGCAGGCCTGACACTCTCTTCTTTGGAAGGCTGGCCCTCGGCTGGTGTGTGGGAACTTCAATTTTGGAGGAGAACTGATAAGAGTGGCTCACTGGGCCCAAACTGTACAAAGAGCAGGGTTTATGCTGAGTACTGCTTTTCCTTCTGGAAGTCTGGAATTATGGCACGTGCCGAGCAGAGACAGCCCACGTGACTAACTCCCAATAAAACCCCTGGGTGCTGAGTCTCTAACGAGCTCCCCTGGAGGGCAACATTTCACACGTGTTGTCGCACCCTGTTGCTGGGGGACCGACGCCCCTCCTGTGTGACGTCGAGGGAAGAGCACCCTTGGAAGCTTGCCCCTGGCTTCCCCAGCCTTCACCCCGTGCGCCTCTCCCCTCTGCGGACTGTGCTTTACATCCTTTTGCTGTAATAAATCACAGCCACGAGTACGTCTACATACTGAGTCCTGTGGCACATCATCAAAACTGGAGTGGGCTTAGCGACCCCGACACACGCCCTCAGTCATGCCAGTCAGAACGGCTGCAAGGATGGCCAGAGGTCCCCAGAGAGGGGCAAAATCAACCCCTCCCCTGCTGAGAACCACCAGCCTGGCCACACTTGGTCCAAATAGGCCTGCAACAAAAGTGTGATTTGAACTGAAGTGGATGGAACCACACTGAATTAAGTAATCTCCAGAACAATAGAAAAAGAAAAGAAAAAGAAAAAAGGTTAAAAAAAAACCTATTTAAAATCACACAATTTGTTTACAGTAAATGCTCACAGAAGTGGCAAGCAGAGGAGTAAACTTGTATTCAATTTCAACTGACTTTTCTCTATTCATTAGCGTCTTCATGTGCAGTGCTGCACAAACAGGCCAAATCAAGATCCTAGGTACATGACTGAAACTCGTACTGCCCCAAAGGGTACCAGCTGGGCTTGCACAGATCATCCTTTCTCAACTTATGGAAATCCAGTCTCAAAACATGGCATTGAACTGCATCAGTTTTTCCAGTCTGCAAATTCTTTGTAGATTTATTTTTGTATTTTCCCCTTGGCGATGATCAAAAAATTAGCATAGGCATATTTTTTCTCATATTTAATGATGCATGCTGCTAAAAATTTTTCATTGTTTTCATTGTTCAAGTTCATATTTGATGCGCTAATAGGAAGAGAAGGAAGACTTAAAGTGTAAATCATGTGAGGCAAGTACAGTAAAACGTTAGGGGTAAAATCTAAGTGATGGGCATACAGGTGTGCACCATAAAATTTTTTTACCTTTGCTATCTGCTTGAAGATTTTCGTAAGAAATGTTGGGGAAAAAATATAAATCATGTACCTGTACCAGAGGAAGAGAAATAATGTCACAGTAGACTATATAAAGGGAAGCTTCCTAGTGGCTCAAACAGCAGAAGTGGCAGGGAAGAAGTACGTCACCACCCGGCACGCAACAGTGTAGGCATGCAAACCCCAAAATCCTGTAATGAAGACACAATTCAGTCACAAAGAAAAAGCCTCACCTACGACATTATGTTAACCTGAACGTTATTAGTTTTGTAGATTTGTTTGCGTTTAATTTGTAAATCTGTTCCAGTTTTGTTGTTGTACAAGAACAAGGCAGTTTAGATTATTATTTATTTGTACTTATTCAAGATGTCCTATTTATTTTTTTAAAAGTTTATTTGAAGTATATATTTACAATATTGTGCTAGTTTCTGGGGTACAGCAAAGTGACTCAATTATATATATTTATACTTTTATATATAAACGTATATATAATATATATATATTTATACTTTTATATATAAACGTATAATATATATATATTTATACTTTTTCAGATTCTTTTCCATTATAGGTTATTACAAGATATTGAAAGTAGTTTCCTGTGCTATGTTGTAAATCCTTGTTTATCTATTTTACATATAGTAGTGTACCTCTGTTAATCCCAAGCACCTAATTTATCCCTCTCGCCCCCTTTCCCCTTTGGTAACCGTAAGTTTGTTTTCTATGTCTGTGAGTCTATTTCTGTTTTGTAAATGAGTTCACTTGTATCACTTTTTAGATTCCACATATAAGTGGTATCACATATTTGTCTTACTCTTCTGACTTAATTCACTTAGTAGGATAATCTCTAAGTCCAACCATGTTGCTGCAAGTGGCATTATTTCACTCTTTTTCATGGCTGAGTAATATTCCGTTGTATGTGTATACCATATCTTCTTTATCCAGTCATCCACTGATGGATACTTAGGTTGCTTCCATGCCTTGGCTATTGTAAATAGTGCTGCTATGAACACTGGGGTTCATTATCTTTTTGAATTAGAGTTTTCATCTTTTCCAGATATATGGCCAGGAGTGGGACTGCCAGATAATATGGTAACTCTACTTTTAGTTTTTAAAGGAACCTCCATACTGTTCTCCACAGTGGCTTCACCAATGTACATTCCTACCAACTGTGCAGGAGGGTTTCCTTTTTTCCACACCCTCTTCAGTATTTATTGTTTATGGACTTTTTAATGATGGCCATTCTGAGCGGTGTAAGGTGGTACCTCATTATAGTTTTGATTTGTATTTCTCTGATACTTAGCAATGCTGAGCATCTTTTAGTGTGCCTACTGGCCATCTGTATGTTTTTGGAGAAATGTCTGTTTAGGTCTTCTTCCCATTTTTTGATTGAGTTGTTTAGTTTTTTGATATTAAGCTGTATGAGCTGTTTATTTTGGAAATTAATCCCTTGTTGGTTGCATTGCTGCAAAAATTTTCTTCTAGTCCGTAGGCTGTCTTTTCATTTTGTTTATGGTTTCCCTTTGCTGTGCAGAAGTTTTTAAGTTTGATTAGATCCTATCTGTTTATTTTTACTTTTATTTCTATTGCCTTGGGAGACTGACCTCAGAACACATTGCTACGATTTATGTCAGAGAATGTTTTGCCTATGTTCTCTTCTAGGAGTTTTATGGTGTCATGTGTTACATTTAAGTCTTTAAGCCATTTTGAGTTTATTTTTGTGCAAGGTGTGAGCAAGTGCTCCAACTTTATTGATTTACAGACAGCTGTACAGTTTTCCCAACACCACTTGCTGAAGAGACTGTCTTTTCTCCACAGTATATTCTTACCTCCTTTGTTGAAGATTAATTGACTGTAGGTGTGGGGATTTATTTCTGGGCTCTCAATATTCTGTTCCATTGATCCATATGTCTGTTTTTGTGTCAATACCATGCTGTTTGATTACTGTAACTCAGGGGGAAGTGTATAGCTCAGTGGTACAGTGCATGCCTAGCATGCACAAGGTCCTGGGTTCAATCCCCAGTACCTCCACCAAAAGTAATAAATAAATAGATAAACCTAATTACACCTCCCCCCCCACCCCCCCAAAAAAGACAGAATGATTACTGTGGTTTTGTAATATTGTCTGAAGTCTGGAAGGGTTATGCCTCCAGCTTTGTTCTATTTCCTTAGGACTGCTTTAGCAATTCCGGGTCTTCTGTGGTTCCATATAAATAATAAGATTATTTGTTTCAGTTTTGTGAAAAATGTCATAGGTAATTTGATAGGGATCCCATTAAATCTGTAGCATGCAAGTTGCCCTATTTTAAAAAGCAGTTAAAATGCAAGGGACCTTGAATTACCTTTTGAAGTAATTCAAAGCTATAGTGATCAAGACAGTGTGGTAGTGGCACTAGGACAGACATATACACCAACGGAATAGAACTGAGAGTTCAGAAATAAACCCATACATCTGTGGCCAGTTGATTTTCAACAATGTGCCATGATCATTCAATGGGAAAAGAATAGTCTTTTCAACTAGTATGGCTAAGAGAACTGAAAATCCACAAGTAAAAGAATGAAGCTGGACCCGTACCTCATACCATACACAAAAATTAACTCAAAATAGATCAAAAACCAAAATATAAGAGCTAAAACTATAAAAATGCTTAGAAGAAAACACAGGTGCAGACAATGGTTTCTTAAGAATAACACCAAAAATGCAAGCAACCAAAGGAAAAATAGACAAATTGGACTTTTATCAAAATTAGAAACATTTGTGCATCAGACATTATCAAAAAAGTGAAAAGACAGCCTACAGAATGGGAGAAGATATCTGCAAATCATATATCTAATAAGAATCTAGTATCTAAAAGATATAAAAGAATTCTTACAAGTCAACAATAAAAACACATCCCAATTTAAAAATGGGCAAATGATTTGAATAGACATTTCTCCAAAGTGGGTATATAAATTTTCATGGCCAATAAGCACACGAAAAGATACTCAACACTATTAATTAGAGAAATGCAAATCAAAACCACAGTGATTCTGCTCCACATCCACTAGGGTGGGTAGAATAAAAGACAATAATAAGTGTTGACAAGGATGTGAAGATATTGGAACCTTCATACATTGCTGTTAAAAATGTAAAATGGTGCAGCAGCTTTCAAAAACATTCTGGCAGTTTCTCAAAAAGTTAAACATAGAGTGAACATATGACTCAGCAATTCTACTCCTCAGTATGTACCCAAGGGAACTGAAAGTATATTTACACAAAAACTTGTACATGAATGTTTACAGAAGCATTATTCATAATGGCTAAAAAACAGAATAACCCAATGTCTCCCAACTGAAGAATGGACAAACAAAATGTGGTATATCCATATGAGAAAATATTATTAAGCCAAAGAAGGAATGAAGTATTGGTTCTATTCTACAAAATGGATAAAATTTGAACCATTATGCTAAGTGAAAGAAGGCAGAGACAAAAGGTCACGTATTGTATGACTACATTTATATAAAATGTCCAGAATGGGAAAATCCATAGAGACAGAAAGCAGATTAGTAGCTGTTGTCGGCAGAGGGGTGGTAAAGTTTGGGGGCAGGGACAGAGTGCCTGCTAAGAGGTATTGGGTTTATTTTGGGGGTGCTGAAAACGTTCTGGAATTAGATAGCAGTGATTAGATGACAGTTGTACAGTTTTGTGAATATACCAAAAACACTGAATTGTATACTCTGAAAGAATGACTTTCATGGTATATGAACTACATCTCAATTAAAATAAATTAAGTCAATTTTGGGAGTCCACTAACAGAGGATGATGACCTAAGCAACAAGTTTGGTCTTTCTTTGCACTTGCATGTTGGCAGGGAAAAAATATTTGAAGTTCACCTGGGATTTATACATTGTCTATGAACATTTGCTCTGCCTAAAGGAAGTTCCAGAATTTGGTCCTGGGCCACACGGGAGAACATAGGCACAGGAGTGAAATGTCTTCTCTTTGGAAAAGTTCTCCTACTTCTTGAAGAATCCATAAAGGTTTCTCAGGGGAAGTCTGGAATGCTTCAAGAATAGTTCTAATGTTCTGTGAGCAAACTATTTCCTTGAGACTCATGTCTGACACCAAATGCAATGTATGGGTTTTTAGATCTCATCCAGTATGTATAACATTTCTAGTGTGGCAATATACAAATCAGTCACCTTCATGCATGAGCACTTGTCACAGAAGTAAAGACTGCTATTATCATAATGTTTGCTTAAAGCTCATTAAGATTCTCACCATGAATTAACACAATTTTTAGACTACAGCCAAAAAGAAGGAGGAGGAGGAGGGGGAGGAGGGGGAGGGGAAGGGGGAGGCAGAGGGGAAGGAAAGGGGGAGGGAAGGGGAAGGGGAAGAAGGAGAAGGAGAAGAAGAGGAAGAAGAAGAGGAAGAAGAAGAGGAAGAAGAAGAAGAAAGGAAAAGAGAAGAAAAAGAAAAAATGCCCTGCAAATCCACGCCACCAGCCCTTTTCACTTCCTCACTCATAACTCAGAAATATGAGCCAATTATGTGCCAAGCAAAGAGAACACAGCAGTTCAAAAATAGACCTGGCCACAGCTTACAAAATCCACAAACCAAAGCAGAGAAGGTTTAAGTGTAATTACAAGGGCATGAAGGTACACTAGGAGTGCCATTCCAGGGGCTAGAAAGTGCGCCCCCAACTAAGTGGTATTCAAGTTGAAACCTACAGGACTAGCAGCTCACGTCTGATGAAATTGAGGAAAAAGATTTCCAGACATTGCAAAGTGTTTACAGCCCAAAAGACTGAGACCAAAGCTGTTCTAAGAACTAAAAGGAAAAAAAAAGCTAGAGATAGAGACAGTGGTCATGTGGTCTAGGGTCTTGAAAGACATTTTAAGGAGTCTGAGCTTCTAAGTACAATGTGATGCCAACAATCAGACTGGAGGGCAGCAAGACTAGAAGCAGAAACCATGGAGGAAGCCTTTTCAGCAACCCAAAGAGAGAGGACCGTAACCTGGTGCAGGAAGGTGCAGAGAGACGGAGTAGAAGACACGTCTCAAAAATACTTGGGATGTAGAATCAGGAGGACTTATTCTTTTGATACAGGTAGTAAGGGAGAGGAAGGAGTTAAAGACACCACACAGACTTCTGGCTCGGGAAGCCGGGGAGGCAGCAAATTTACTGAGCGTGAGAGAGAACTGAAGGACAAACAGGATTGAGGTGGGCAGGAGAGACAGCAGACTCCAGGGCCCTGGCCTGTAATCGAGGCTTTGACGGCTGTGGTACCTGCCCCGCTGGCCCTCGCCGGCATCTCCCAGCACACCTGGCTGCACTGAATGTCCCTTACCCTGGTCCTTTCTCTGGAAGGTCCACCTCAGCGGACAGTGGACTGTAGACAGGAATGCTGACATCGTAGCCTTGCCGGTAAGTCCAAGTAGAAAATCCACCTCCAGCCAACAGAGCCCTGAAAGCAAAGAATTTTGTCAAATGATGAGAAAGAAAAAAAGGTCTTCATTCTGATAAGCTCTGTGGGAAGGGGTAACTGAATATTTCTAATAATATCAACCACAGCTAATGTTTCCCAAGACACTTTTCTCTAAAGACACTGTGCTAAATGCTACACAATCACATCTCCTGGACACTAGCTCCTTCCTACTCCTGAGTCACCAGCCTTCCTCTGGGGTCCAAGTAGTCTTTCCTTATTCTCCATGTTGTAAAGAACATCACAGCTAGGAGGACACCCTACGAATAGCCCCTCTGATTCGGATCCCATTCACCTCTCCTCTTAAACACACTTACAGTACCAGGAGTATAACAGGTCTGCACAGGAAGACTGGCTGGGCAGTCCCTTACCAACCCTCTGACTAGAATCTCAGGGGACAATGGGCAAAGGGAGCACTGGTGATGGTGCAGTGTCACATCTCACACCGCATATGCCCCGGTCTCTCTAGAGTTCCCGCCCCAGGCAGTTCTTTCCACTGTCACCCCAGAGTTACGTGTGAATTGTGTAGCTTCCGGCAGCTCTCACCATCCATTCCAGCTACCCAGTCTTCTTACCCCAATTCCCCATTCAGGAAGCAGAACCCAGAACTGCACCTTTAGTCCTTCTTTTGCCGTCTGCATGCACAAGCTCTTATTCTCCTTAATTAGAAAGCCATGAACACGCTCTTTTGATTGGATCCAGCAAGTAGTACAATGACACCTCATCAGAAAGGAGGCAGGTGTATACCACACCAACTTTTACAGTTATTCTGTCCCCAGGGCCCCAAACCCATCAAGTCTCTTACTGGGACTGAGTTTTGCCAGTTGCACACACTCCGCAGTCTGAGCCAAAATGTCTGAATGCAAAAACCCCATTTTCTGCAATATTGATTGCTACCAATCCCCTCCCTGTCCTGATGACAGCCCACATTCCCTCCTAACATGACCAGTTTAAGTTCAAAGATTTTCAAACCACCCCTGCAAATCCCAATCTGTTTGTTTAAGCTTTATGAAACCAAGAATTGCTTAGGGAGGTAATGTGCAGGCTCAAAAACTCTCCAGCTGCCAGTCCGCTCTGTAAAACTTAATGACTAGTCTTAGTACCAACATACGGTCTTATTTTTCCTGATTAGCATTCAGCAATGAATCCACCCGACATGAATTTGGGTAGGTTCCATGAGCATGATGGCAAGCAGACTGCAAGGGCCCCCCCAACCTACGTGCAAAGAAGCAAACCTGGATCCAATATACAGGCACCAGGCAGTCCAGGTAAGCCAGGGTAGTGGCTGATGAAGTAAATGCACCCCCGCCCCAGAGGCAGGAGTGCGCATATGCAGTGAGAAAGGAAGCGGGTGTACACGACACGAACTTTTACTGTTACTCTGTCCCTGGAGCCCCAGCAGGGTTCCGGAGGGGGTTAAGCACCAGCAGTGGGAAAGCATGTCACCCGAAGCAGCTTGCATATCACACATGTGCCATCTCGTCAGTGATCTCAGAAGGAGCCACCACTGCAATCAGTCAAACAAGCCTCACACCCACCCTGCTGCTGACAGACCTCGGCTCTAAGTCACTGTATCGTCTCCTATCAGGGTTTCCCTGACATTATAATGCAGAAAAACTGTATGCATCCCTTGCTTTACAGAACACGTGTTTTACATTGACTGAAAAGTGAATTTCTGAGCAGCACATTCTGTTTTCCCATTATGTCTCCCCAAATCAGAGATCAGTTTCAAAGCTGCAAGAGACTGAATAGAAAATTCTCAGCTAAGAAAGTATGGCTGTGATGACCACAATGACCACACTCATACTAGGTCAAGTGCTCTGTCAGTCCAAGTGTCCACCAGCATCTTCAGCACTTTCGGGGACTTGCTGACTCTGGGACGTCTCCGTCACTGAGTCCTCCTCCTCACGGCCTCGTGGACTCCACCATCCCTACCCCGGGTCTTCCCCAGATGCTCTCACAGCTCTCCTCCTCCCGTCCGAGGATTCACAGAATCTAAATATAGTTCACCTGCAAGTGTATCTTTTGCTTCCTTTTAAACTACGCAAGTAATCAGGCCTGCAAATTCCTTAAATACAAAGCTCCAAGTTCTGAGAGCTATATTCAATATTCTGTAATAATCCATAGTGGGAAAAAAAATTAAGCCTCAAGCTTCAGATTTTGAGGGGACAAAAAGCTGACCAATTCGATTGGTTATCCTTATTTGTTTACTGACACAAAAAAACAATTTAAAAAATAAGTGTAAAAAAATATTTATGAGACCAGCAAATTTGATCAATGGCTAGATATTTGGTGAATATCTGGTGATATTGAAGAATTACTATTAATTTTTTTAGGTATGAAATAGTATTTTTGTTATGTTTCTTAAAAAGCTCTTATCACGCAGAGTCTCAAGTGAAAATATTTACAGATGTAAAGATGTAACACCTAGAATTTTCTTCTAGATAATCTGCGGGGCCTGGAGGGAGTGAGAGGAGTACAGATGAACTGAGTTGACAATTACCAAAGCTGGACAGTGGGTACGTGGAGCTCACTGAGCTAGTCTCACTTCCTTTATGTAGCTTAAAGATTTTCCATAACAAGTTAAAATAAATAAATATACACTCACACGAGAGTAGACATTTATGAGGGGTATTCACAAAAAAGCTAAGGTTAAATTACACAACTTGGTGAGAAAACAAAGTTTATTAAAGAAAACAAAGATCATCAAAGTTGGGCACTGAAAAGGTATAATTTGCTTTCATTTAAATTAAAATAAAATGGATATGTGTATACATATGTGTGTGTGTGTGTGTGTGTGCATGTGTTCGACTATAAATCCATCAAATAAAGACTAGAAAAATAAACAGTATTTGAGAATGGTGATTACCTTTCCGTAAGGGAGTAAAACCAGAGCAGGATTTGAAATAGATTTAAACAGTATAAAAGATACACTCACTGAGCTGACCTTTCCTTGCATATCCCCAAGTCAAATAATTCTTAAATAATCACACCTATGACTTTAGACTTGAAGGGAATCTTAGAAACAGTCTAATCTAGAGTACTTTCAAATTTCTGAGCAGTCAGGTATGCAGCTCCTGCTAAAACCATTCTACACTCGTGGTTCTTGCCTTCTCTAAATCCAGGAGCAAGAACAAAGGATAAGAAAAATTAACAAGCAAATCTACTATTCCTTATCCCAACCAGAAGACCACCGAGGCTTCAAATGAAATTTCCCACATGCAAAGATAAAGGAGGACTATACGGTGATTCATTACTTGCTATAGGATTGCCTATAATCACTTACAAAAATACAAGCATAGGGAAAACGATTTAACCTTCCTGATCCTTAACACCTAAGCACCAGCAAGAACTTAAACTCTCTCCTGACTACTTGACACTTTCCTGCAGAGAAATGAAACCTCATTTAACATGTGCACTTAATAAAAATAAAATCCTTCTCCCATGCAGATACATATACCAAAATGTCAGCAAAAAGTGAAATGTCCCAAACAGAAATAAGCTCTTCTCAAAACAAACCCAGAACAGCAGGTGAAGACATTGCATTCCTAACAGCTCTTTCCCTTCCCTTCTCTATCCTCTGAAGTATTTCACTTTCCCAGAGCAACCAAATGCATAAAACAGTAGCCCACTCAGGAATATGGGGGCTGAGAGCCAAACCAGGGATATCCTAGTGTTCAGCTGGTTTGTGCAGAATTTGTGTGACCTGACTGCCCTCTACTGTCCAAATTGGTTTCTACACCAAAGCTGAGGAATGGTCCTGGGTGTATGTCTCTTCCAGTGATAATTGTATTTCCAGATAGAAACTCAACACGGACTCTAGATAATCACTTAAAGCAAAGAGGGCTTAGATTTAATCTTCTGGGGAAAAGTGGTACTAAGTGTAGATTTTCATACAGGACAATGTTGGCTTCTAATCAATTGAGAACACAGCTGGCCTCAGGCTGTTCTCTCACCTTTTTCTGTAACAATAATGTCAAGAGTTAAACATCAACTGCAATAAAGTTGGTTATTAACGAGCTCATACATAAACTTAAGAATAATCCTCTACTATGTGTATTGCCCAGGACCCTGACGTTGGGCCCAAGCTTTCGCTCTTGTCAGAGCCTTGAACCAAGTATGAGGAGAGGAACCGTAAGCAGCGCCTCCCTCCTGAGTTTTCCAGGAGGCCTCCAGCCAGTGTGGTGCGCTCAGCGCACAGGAGGGCCGATAAAGACAGTAAGTAAGTGAACTCAGGATCGCAATCGTGCAATCATGGCCACCCCACAGCACATCTGCCTGTTTGGAAGTTTTATTAGGAAGGAAGGAAAGAAGCTCACTGCCTGAAACAACAAAGTCAGTGCTAATCAGAGCGCCCTCACTTCCCCGACCTCACAGGCTCCAGGTATCCCTTCACACATCCACACCCCCTCCCTCCGTTAGCTCTACTGCCCGCAGATGCCCCACAGTGCGAGAGCCCTGACACTTCCCAGTGATGAACCAGGCCTTGGGGGCTGGGGTGCTGCACTCAGGAGAGCAAAACCCAGACCAAGGAAACAAGATCGCTTTTTAAGGTGCTCCGCTAGAACCAAAGCTCTAACTGGCTTCCCACAACAGATTGAGGCAGGCCCCAGTGCTTCTACATCTTGAGGAGGGAAAGGCCTCGGACAGTTTTCCACTTTAACAAACAATTCTGATTCCACAGTACGTCCCGGTGGGCATAGGAAAACGATTCCACACAAACAAAAGGGTCTGAGTTTACTGAATCCTCAGAAACTCATCACAAGGACAACCTCAAATACACCTACCTGTCTCTGGGGACATCCAGAGCTGTGTTATAATCTGGGGGGCCTCCCGGCAACATGTTGAACAGCAGGTGATTTGTACCTCGATCCCACCTATTAAGAGATTCAAAATGTAGGAGAACTCACAAGTCAACTAAGACAAGTCAGCTCCTGGATGACAAGCAGCAAGTATCTCCAGCCCATACTAGGCCACTTCTCTGCAGGTATGCAGAGTGAATGCCTGGACATCCCAACAGTGCATCAGGCACAGGGCTGGCTCCTTGAAGGGAAAACTGGGTAGATGTGTACTTCAAGCCTGACCACTGCAGAACTGCTTACAATAATAAGTACCTGAAAACTATCTGAATGCTTACCATCTGGTTAAAGAAACAAAATAGAAATAAAACACAGAAGGCCAGTTAAATAAATAATGGAATGTGTGCAAATGGAATACTATATAACCCTTAAAATTATATAGAATTGATATATAAATATGAATTTTTTGGAAATCTATTCATGATATATTAAGGGGAAAAGGCAGCAAAACATGTTTTGCTGTGTGATCCCCATTCTTGAGAAAAATGTATATATACACATGCATATATATATAAACATCTATAAAGAATGTATACATTCATGCCTATGTGTGTATATATATATATATATTTTAATTGAAGTATAGTTGATTTACAATATTGTGCTTATCTCCGGTATATAGCAAAGTGATTCAGTTATACATATATATGTGCATATCTTTTTTTTCAATTTTTTTATTATAGTTTATTACAAGATATTGATTATAATTCCTTGTGCTATATAGTAAATCTTTGTTTATCCATTTTATATGCCTATGTATATTTTTTATACAAAAAATGGCTTAAAAACAATATTAAAAGATTAATGATTATCTCTTAGAGGCAGGTTTATGAAATGAATTTTTGAATTCATTCTTCTTTTTGTTCACCTGTATTTTCAGGTTTTTTACAGTGAATGTGTATTATGAAAGTAACAAAGAACGAGGAAAAGTACTCAAATTTAAAGGGAAAGTATGGGAAGACGAGCCATCCTTAGCTTTTAAACGTTAGTTTGGAAGCGGGGAACCCACCGCGGCTGCTCACGGTCAGGAGGCCAGGTGCTCCCAGCACGCACGAGGCAGCCTACAAGCCTCCTCCTACAAGGCAATCCCTCCTGAGGAGAGAGACAGGGGCTGGAAACCAGCTCAGGAGGAGAAGCACTCCCTCTCCCGCTCCTGCCCTTTGGTTCCCGGGAAGGCTGGCTAGATACCTGGAGAGCTGCGCCAGCGCCTGCGCCGTCTCCTTAATGCGGAGCGTGTTCTGGTTGAGCACGTCTATGGACGGGACGAAGAGGCAGGCGCGGGTGATGTCGTCGGTGTAGTAGTCGCTGTCTGAGATGGCCGTGAGCAGCTCGTTGTACTCCCGGGAGATGGTGCTGCTGACTGGGACTCCAACGTCGTCCACGTACTTTTTCAGAGAGTAGATGTACACCTTGATCTTGTTCTTCGGGTTGAAGCCGCAGCGGTAGACGTCGAAACACGTGTGCATTCTGCAGCTGAGGTCCCCGCGCTCGGGGAGGGGGCTGTCGGCCGGCAGCCGCACCACCGGCACGTCGCGGACGCTGCGCTTCTCCACGCTCCAGTCGCTCGACGACTCGATGGAGTGCGGCCAGAACTGAAACATGCCCGTGGCGATGAGGCCCAGCAGCACAATGGAGAAGAGGGTGACGTAGTAGATGCGGTGCTTGGTCTTCATTCTCGGGATGAGGGCAGGACCCCGGATGTTGTACTTGACCGACGCACACATAATGACACACACAGCCTCCTCCTCACGCTCCTGGGTACCGGGAGGAGTGAGAACAATGAAGTTTTCAGGGTGGCAAATGACACCGGAAAGGGCTGCTCGACTTTGCATATACCTATTTCTTTCCCTGAAGTGGTCTGATGAAATAATGAAAAGGGATTTCTGACCCTTCTTATAAATAAAATAAATAGCAAAATACTTTTTGTACATGAGTATATGCTATACGCTACATTTAGTATTTAATACTACGTATAGTACTTAACAAAAATGTTGTTATATAATGTAAAAATGTAAGTATAACCTATAAATATATATTCTCTGAAAGCATAAGCTGGTAAATGTGTGGGACCAGGGAAGAGGGGCGCTGACCAAGCAAGAAAAATCAAAAGCGGAACAGCTGAAGACACTTGTTTCATTTCGTTTTTAAACACTTGCCTAACAACTGAAGTGTCATCGGACAAACTGATGCTTGGTTATTCCAAAGCCTGCTTTCATTCATTCATTCATTCATTCATTCAACCCTCGCAGAGCCCCTACCATGTGCTGTGAAGGAATCAAAGAAGAAACCAAAGACCTGCCTAAGAGGAATCAAGATGCTAATGAGACACACAAAACCAGGACAAAACACAAAATGTAAAAAATACCACTAGGAAAATACCAAGAAAGGACCAAGGGGTATTAGAGAAGAAGATTAATCTTTAACCTTCAATAAAATACACATTGATGTTTGATAATAAAGGGATAGTTGGTACATTTAGATGGAAGGAAGAAATGAAGAAAGAAGTGAGGGTGAGGGAAGCAGAGGAGAAGGGAGGGGAAAAGAAAGGCCAGAGTGGTAGATCCATTTCTAAAGACTTAATGGTGGCAGCTCTTCCCAATGGTGAATGTGCAACCATTTTTCCAAGCAAAAGATGGAATCTATTTCCCTTCCTCCTAAATCTGGACTAGCTTTGTGCCTTCCTTTGACCAAGAGAACGCAGCATAAGTGAGCTTCTGGGACTTTGGAGCCCAGGCCTTCCGAGACCTGCGGCTGCTGCCTTTGTTCTCCTGGAGGCCGGCTGCCACGTGGTGAGGAAGCTGAGCTCCGGGGTGAAAGGAACCTCAGGAAGACCCCTAGAGGAGACTATGTGGAGCAGACATGAACGATCCCCACCAGGTTCTGCACAGATGGCAGAATCCTGAGCAAATACATGATTGCTGCTGTTATAAGTTTTGAGGTGGTTTGCTACATAGTAATAGATAAAAGAAACAGCCAATAAGCATCATTGACTGATACAAAGAAAATTCTTAGTTCTCAGCTGAAAGTGCAGAGTTTCCCTGCAGATCACAGATTAAGATCCTGACCAATCAAGCCCCCTACATCTGATGCCTTGATACCACGTGGGGAGGGGTGGCTGCATCATGTCACAGACTTGTTACTGCAACAAGCGACTTCAGCATTCCATGTGTCAAAATCCCAACTTTAGAATGCTCTCATTCTACTCACTGACCTTTCAGAAAAGCTATTAGTATAAAGAGAAATAACTGAAAAGCTCATAGACCACCTTAGGGTTTATTAACTATTTTCACTTTGGCTTAACAGAGTTTTCCCCAGTTACACCCACTATGTAAAACTACTTTCTACCTAGCCAGTAGGGTCTTGTCAAGCCTTGAATGTTGCAATCATTATCAACTTTTTGGGTACAATGTGCTGAATAGTCATGAATAATTTTAACCTGTATCTCTCTGAGACCATGATCTGGAACATATCAAGAAATGTGCTCATCATGGAATACTGTATGAAAGTTCATACATTTTAACCTTAAAGATGATCATCTTTGGGGTATATATATCAGCCATTCAATATATGCTAATTGATTTCAGGACAGAAATGCAGGCACCAGAGCTATTTCACTTTCTCTGTCATTCTAACAAGAGCAGGATGCTCCCAGTCTGACCTCAAGCCCTACTACTGCCAGGCCCACCCTAATGGCTTTCTTGCCATTCTATGTGTCCCTCCGGGAGTGAGAACCATGGAGGTCTTGGGACAAATGCATTCAAGGAGCTGCACTCTCCACATGTCCCATATTAGAAGTTCCCAACAGGCTCTAAAGGTCTGTTTACATCCTTAACCAGTGCTTCTCAAGCACCCAAATGGTAAGAACCGCACAGGGAGAGCTTGTTGAAACAGAGTGCTTGGTCCCAGCACTGGAGGGTTGTATTAATAGGTCTAAAATAAGGTCACAGAATCTGTCAATTAGCAAGTCCCTCATGTGTTTATTTTGTGCAGCCAGGTTTGAAATCTTTACCAATGTTAGACAAACTATTTTGAACACAGTGGCTTTCAAACTTTTTTTTTTTTACTAAAACCTACAATAAGAAAACATTTTCTATTGTGACCAAATACAAACACAGATATGTATGTATTTGAAGTAAGTTTCACAAAACAATGTTTAACCGTAGTACATAGTATTAGCCACAGAACACGGGATGAACAACACTGTATTCTTCTACTTTGTTATCCTATCGCTTTTTAAAAATACTGGCCATAACCTACCAGATGAATTATACCATCCACAGTTTGAAAAATACTGTTTTCACACATAACAAAACTGGGGTTAAGGGAACAATAATAGTACCCACTTATTAGCTTTACAAATTTTCAAAATTTCAGATTTACTATAAAAAAGTCATTATTACAACAAAATAAATCCAAAGAGAATAGAAGGAATTAAGTAATAAATAAAAACACAGAAATAAATTAATTAAAAACAAATAGGTTCCACAGAGCTAAAACTTCTTTTTAAAAAACTAATAAAATTGACATTTGACACAATTCTAGTAAGGTTAATCAAGAGGGAAAAAAGCACAAAGAAATATCTAGAATGAAAGGAGACCGTAACTAAATGTATTTAAAAGATAAGATGGTATCAATGAACTTATACCAATATATTGAAAATTTTAATGAAATGGAAAAATTCTTTAAAAATATACCTTATCAAAACAGCCTCAAGGAGAAACAGCAAACCTGGATAATTCTGTAATATTAAAGAAACTGAACTGAAAGTTTAAAAACTCTTCCTATAAAGAAAAACCCCAAGTCCAAAAAATTCTCCAAGTTCCACCAAACATTCAAGAAACAGTAATTCTAATTTCCACAAATTATTCCAGAGCTCAGAAAAAAGAACATCCCTTAATCTATTTTTAGGAGCCTAGTATAACATTAATACCAAAAATCTTAGACTAGTGGTTCTCAAAATATGGTCTGGGGACTCTTAGGGGTCCCCAAGACCCTTTCAAAGGATCTGAACTATTTTTATAATAATGCTGGCATTATTTTTTCACTTTCAGTTTCCAGAGGCTACATAATGCAAAGACTGAAGTAGGTATGAGAATCTAGCTGTCTTCTGTTAAGGTTTTCCAAACATAATGAAAGGTATCAATGCACAGATTTAAGATGCTCAACTCTAAGCACTATATATATAGAGAGAGAGAGACAGATAGATAGATATATAAAACCAACTAAATATGTCAAAGTAAAGCCACCAAAAAGAAAGCCAAAGAAAAATATTAAAAGCAGCCAGAGGGGAGGAAATCTATTCAAGGTAGACTAAAAAGCTGTATGTAACAGGCAAAATCATAAGATATTTATAACACAACAGAGAATATCTATGGCTTTCAGGCAGAATGATTTCCAAAATAAAATGCAAAAAGTGCAAATCATAAAAAGATAAAATGATAAATTCAGTGTTATAATTAAGGATTTTTGTTCATCAAAAGACATTACAAGGAAGTAAAAAGAAGCTACCAAGAAGATATTTGCAATACACATAACCAAAAAGGACTAGTCACCAGAAGAACTGCCACAAAGTAATGAGAAGCAAACAAAAAAATCCAAAACAAACAAAAAAATAGAAAACTAGACAAAAGACTTATACAGGAATTTCACTGAGGAGGAAACAAAAATGGTACATACATCTGAAAAGATGTTCAGTCTAATTAGTGGACAGGGAAGGTAAACCCACAATGAGACATCTTCTACCCCTCAGCATGGGAAAATACAAGCTTCAAACACCACCAAGTGCTGGCAGGACCTGGAGCCACCGTAACTCCGAGGGTAGGAGTAGGACCCGGCTTCCCAGTCCCGAGTGGGCAGCAGAAAGGCTGGAAAGAAGCAAGGCTGACACCCACTATGTTAGAGTCCTAGGCATCACATTTTGCTTCGTACCTGTCCCAGTTTGGGCTCCCCCTGACTACACACCCCTACCCCTCCAATAAAAGAACCAGGGACAAGGATGCATGGCTGCTAGTTTTACTTGGGAGCTAGAGTACAGAGCAAGAAGAGAGATGGGGAACCAGGGAAAGCCAACAAGAGTTTGTTATTAAGCTGGGTAACAGGGGCTCTTTACGAATCTTCTGAAGAACCACACTGACTACACCACCTCCCTCAGAAGGATGAGAGGCCAGGGCATGTATCTGCCAACTCCCATCCACTACTGCTCGAGGGCTGTCTGGATTATGATCAGCTCAGACCCTGTATGTAACAGCCCTGGGTATTATCCTTTCCTTGATGTACCACTAGTCTGACAAAGGCCTTGAGGAAGGACTTGGGGAAGATCTGTCTGTACTTTCAGGGACGCTGCAAAGTTCTTCTTCAAAGAGATCCAGCTTCTCCCTCAATCCATGTGAAACAGGTCTGCGAGCTGGCTCACATCTAAAAATCACTAGGTAACAGTGATTTTTCCACTGCAGCAGCTGACGCCAGCCTTCTACTTGCCAGCTCTCGATTTTGTTTCTGATTCTACAAGTGAAGCAATACCCTCGCTGGCTGCCCACCTATACTGTCTACAGGAATGCCAGGCTCTATGAGCAACACAGTGGGTCCAGACACACCAGTTTCAAGTCAGGCTTCACTGCCTATTATGGATATTGCATCTACCTTGCCTCTGATGGTGCCACCATCTGGCCTCTGCTGTTTCAGAATCCTATCATCCTCACTGAGCCTTGGGAACCCAGTTCCTGGGTCATACCTCATAAAGTCAACCCTGGCCTACAGAGGAGAACCAACATTGAGCTCAAAGATGCTGGTCCCCTCTATGGGATTCCGTACTACCAGAGGGAAGGGAGAACGACACTCTTCCAGGAACACAGGCAGGAGGTGCGTCTCTGGCCTCCAATAGTAAATCTGTTTCAAACCTCCATCTCCCTGAACCTTCTGATCCCTTCCTTGGTATGCTGCCAACACAGCTCTGGCACCTCCACCTCGTTTACTCCAGACCAGGGCTTCTCAACCTCAGCAATACTGACATTTTGGGCCAGATAATTCTTTTTTGTGGGGAGCTGTTCTGTACAATGTAAAGGTTTAGTAGCATCCCTGGTCTCTACCCAACAGAAGCCAGAAGCAACCCCTCATTATGACAACTAAAATATATCCAGACATTGCCAAATATCCCCTGGGGAGGCAAAATGACCCCTAGTTGAGAAGCGATGGCATCACTGTCATGTCCAAGCTTCCAGGAGCCTGCCCAGCAGCACATCAGGACCTTGTCCTTATCAGAGCATTAAATCCTGAACCACGAGAGGATGTTCCCAAGAGTTTCTCCCATTTGGCTCCATGGGCCACCACTATCCCTCCTCTCTTGGTCTGACACCCTCAATATTCATTTCCACGTGTGTTCCTCCAGCTCCTGCTGGTCCACATGGTCCCATGGGTGGCTACTCCCAAGGATACAAAGTCACATTTCTGAGGTTTGCCTACACCAGCTAAGGAGCTCCTATAAGTCTGTGCCAAATAGCTGAGAGAGATGGAGGGCGCTGGAGGTGAAATAAAAACTCTTAATAAAAGAAATGAGGGGAAAGTCTTAAATGAAAGAGGACGCTGTAATAAGTGGTGCTTTAGAGACAGAGAACCTTCTCGGTGAGTACCCTCCTACCTTTAACAGGCTTCACTACAGCACTTGCCAGGTTGTATTAATTGGTTAAGTAATTGCAAGTCTGTCTCTCCTACTGGTTGTCATTTTCACATAGTCAGTTTTTACGCATCTGCTCAATGTTCCCAGGATCTAATACCATGTTTAGAACACGTTTCATACAAACATAAATGTCTGCTGAATGAAGGAGTGTCTCTATCCTTCCCAGGTCCGTCAGGGAATGCACTGGTCAAGTTTCAAGTTTTGAGTAATTACATGTTGATGAACTCTGATTATTTTCTTTCTTGAACTAGTTTCCAAAGGTGGGGGAAATGGCTAGGTAATTCCACAGACAGAATTTTCTGTACCCCATGGTCTCTCCACCCTCTTCTCCTCTAACACTGAGCTTCCCCAAAGAGGACAAACCAAAAGGAATCTTCTACAAATGAATGTTTGTTTCCTATAATACCACAACTTGGATCAGAACAAGAATTCCACAACAAAGCCTGACAAACTTTAGCCTCCTTGAAGCACATCAAACCTGTCCCTGCAAAATACACTGGAATCAGCTGGCTAGATGTCAAGCACTGAATCACTGGAAAAATCTTTTAGCCCCGCTCTACTGTCAGGATGATCTACATTTTCTGTTCCTGGAATTATTTATTCCTAAACTTTGCCTGAACAGCCTTTCCTCAGCGCTTCAGGCTATGTCCAATCCATTTAGTCCATTTTCGGTCACAGTCTCTTGGCTTCTCAATCTTTTTAGAGAAGCCCTCCCAGCTGAACTCTTGGGGCCGCTGGAACTTTACTCAACTGTTCCTGAAAACAAAGAAACCCAATATTGGCAAAAGCAGGAAAATCTGCAATTCATTGCCTTACCTGATAGGATTCTTTATAATTAAACTTTATAATTAAAGTTATATCATGGCTAACTTACCCTAAAAAAAATGGTTTCTAATTTAAAAAATAAAAACCCGTGCCCTTCTGTGGGAATTATACTATAATGAATGCAATGCACATAATTAAGGAACTAATAACTAAACTTTGCTGAGGACATACTACATGCCAGGATCGGTTTTAATTTCTTTATGTTAACTCATTTAATCTTCCTAACAGTGCCATGTGATAAGCTATTACTATCCTCATTTTACAGACAAGGGAAGTGTAACAAGAAGGCTAAATAACTTGCCCAATGTCACATAGCTGGAAAACGCCAATGCTAGGATTTGGAGAATGGCAGTCTGGCTCTGGAGCCTGAGCTCTTAACCCCCAAGTGAAGCTGCCTCCCCTGATTACCCTGAAAAGCCTGAATTAGATACACCTTTTTCATTCCTCAATTAGCCAGCATAACTTGACAGATGCAAATCTACCCATTCATACCAGCATATGCAACCAGAAGGGTTAAGTCAGCGGAAGTGAAGAGTGATGGAAATTGAGTCATATATTTTATTACCGTAAACAGCCTTGGAGCTCTGAAATTTACAAACCGAGTCCAGTTTAAGTCCTTAGGCACTCAACTGCCTTAGAAGAAGAATTTAAATTGACATATTTTTATTTCACGACATCTTCAGACAAGTAAGTCAAGGACCCTTTTCAATTAGCACTTCCCAATAAATTACACCAAGCAATTTTAACCTCAAAACTATATACATGTATCTGGCTCCCACCGCCAGTAGTACAACTTCAAGTGCCTCTGAACCTCGAGCTCAGAGCCAGGACACCGTTGGCCACCTTCTCCACCAGTGCATCAAGTCCTACCCGGGGCATCCGGCACTCCACGGGATGCCACTGGCCACGGCAGAGCCCAGAGCTCGAGAAATTCCCGTGGGAGGAAGCAAAGCCCCATAGCTCGCAGGAACAAGCTGGCGACGGAGAGCGGCCAGGGCAGAGGGTGGGCCCTTGGGGAAGAGGAAGCCACAAGATCCCAGGAGAACGGAAAGGTGCGGCGCAGAGATAGGGAGACAGGTGGGAAACCAAAACGCGGGGCGGGCCAGGTGACCAAGGAAAAGGCAGTGCGGAAGTCAAAGCGCCCGCAAAGCGGGAAATCACCGTGAGTGGCCCCGGAGGGAGGAGGGTCGGACTCTGCGCGGCCCGCGCTTCCCGGGCGGTCGGGGCCCGACTCCGCCGCGGCCCGGGGAGGCCCGAGCCCGCGCCCGGGCCTTCCCAGCCCTTCCGCGCCGCGCTTACCTCGGCCACGGCTGCCTCCCGCTGGGCCCCGCGCTTGGTCACCTGCTCATGCCGCGGGGCGCGGGCCACAGCCACCCAGCTGGAATCTCGCGGAGCTGCCGGCCGCCGCCGCCGGCGCGGGGTCTGCGGGAGCGAAACGGGAGCGCGGGGCCGGCGACTAGGCTCGGCGGACGTCTGACATCGAGCGCACTGCGCATGCGGGAGCGACGAGGACCCGCGCCCCCTGCTGGACAGGAGGAGTCAGGGCACCGCTTAGGGCTTCTCCCAGGTAGGTGGGCGAAGCTCAGGCTCCACAGCGAAATTCAAAAACCTGCAGCCCCATTCGTAATTAAAGAAACTACAGACCGAAGCAGTGAGGCACCACGCTTCACTTATAAAACTGTTATAAAACTGAAAATAATGTAAACACTTTATTATAATCAGTATTGATGAGCGTGCAGTATTTCTGTAGGGCAATTTGAGAGCATTCCTTAAATGTAAAATTCCAGTAACTTTCCCCAACAATTCCTCTCTATGGAGTTTACCCCATGAATATTCTCAACAAGTTTATCAAAAACGTTCATTACAGTATTGTTTCTAATAATAGGAAAAACCTGGAAACAACCAAAATAAACTTTGGGAAAGTGTATATTAATCAAAATAAATTATGATTAGAATGTAACAATGAGAGAATGCATATCTATGTTGGTACAGAAATAGCTCAAAGACGAGTTAATACGAAAGCATGGTTTAAAACAGTAGACAAGTATGATCCCTTTTATGTAATAAAAAATATATGCAGAAATAGAGGAGAGAAAATATATATGTTAGACGCTTAGATTCAGGCATATATGTAACTTTTTCTGGAAAGAATCCAAAAAGCAATAAACATTTTTAGAGGAATTAATTGTGGAGTTAGAAATGGGGGAGAAAAACTTTCATCTTTATTTTGTTTCTTTTTGTATAATTTACATGATCTAGCCTTCTACATGCACAGCAAAACCCCTGTCATAAGACGGTAAGTGGAGTCTAAAACATTCGATCAAAATGCAGAGTGATGTTATTAAGTCAATGAAATGATCCCACTGAGCCTATGCAGTTTACAGATACTGGCCGCAGAAACCAATCCATCTGGTCACAGCTGAACCTTAGCACCATCTGGTGGAAGTTGTCACTTAGAGCTTAAATATTCGTGAAGATGATTCTGAGTCTAGAGACCCAGTGGGGCTTCCAGCAGCAACTGTGATTCCAAGAATATTCTTGTGAGTTGATGCCTGCTTGTCACAGATCCAGAGAGACTGGGACGAGAATATTCTGGAGACGGGAAACACACATTCTGTTTCCTCACATCTAAGAGAGTATTTGCTCGCTCTCCAAATCCACATCCCCCCAAAATGATACGAAATTTAGCACACATATACTACATTTGTGAAATGGATAAGTGGAGGATATGTTCACTCTTCTTTGTCTTTCTCTGATTAAAAATGTTTCTAATTAATTATTCATTTTTTTTCATTACATGAGAACTTCCTGTGTTAAAGACCTGTGTTAGACATAGCCTCTGAAGAACCTGCCTGTCTTACTCACTTTTTATAACCCGAAACAAGCATAGGGCCTGGCACATAGGAAGTACTCAATGAGTAGTTTTTGAATGAATAAAGGGGGCCCAAATGCTGGCAGGAGCCCAATAGAAAGAAGACAAATGCACAAGTAAGACTAGCCAAAGTAGAGGAAGCAGAGTGGCCTAAGAGAGCACAAACAAAATGCTACAGGGTTCAACAGAGGAAGTGATCACATCCGGTTGGAAAGATGTAGGAAGACTTCATGCAAGAGTTGATAGCTGGTGGTCCTGGAGGATATTTTGGATTTTGACAAATAGAGAGGTGAAGAAGCATTCCAGGCAGAGGAAAAAAACATCATGTGCAAAGGCCCAAATGTGAGAAAGAAGGAGAAGCAATCAGAAAGACCAAGCGTTTTTTAATCCAGCATGGCTAAAGTGGTGTGACTACATTTCAAAAAGTAGAAACCAAGTCAAGAACTGGAGGTGAGAAAATATAGAAGCTGTGATATTAGAAAAGCCACATGATGCTAGAGCAGCTGAGAGTGACCACAGAGAAGAGTGAGAAAGAAAACTGTGGGCCAGGACCTGAAGTCTCTGAGAAGGTAGAAAAGTCCCAGTGGCCAGCAGTTAGAAGAGGACAGATTTCATTACTCACAGTGAAGGTACAGGACAAAGTGAAGACCACGCAGTCCCACTTACGCAGCGAGTCAGGAAGAGTGGAAGTGGGTGTCAGAAAGGGTGTGGCTTTTAAGGGAAGTGGCATCGTTAGCCACTTTTTTGAAAGTGAGCTTACAATGAGGAGAAATTGCTAATATGGAGCTGAATCCCAGATTTATCACTTCCTTTAAGTGGTAGCGGTTTGTAAGAATGGAGAAAGGTTATATTCTCTGACGAAATGACTCCGTGAAAGAATTGTTCTGTGGTATCTAAGTCGACTCAGCTTAAACAACACTGGCAGGCAGCCTGGTGGACCAGAAAACACCTATCAATATCAGACCAAATGTAATGAGCACTTTCTCAGATAGATACTGAGCTCACACAAAAAAGTAAAGAAAATATACAAAGAACCAGAAATGAAGCTGAAGTGAGAAAATCGAATGTTGAAGCTACAGCTTGGGCATACAAGATGCGAAGAAGGGGACAAGCTCCTGTAAAGCTAGGATACTGGGATGGAAGACTGGAAAAAAATTGCTCAGCGTCAGTAACAAAAAAAAACTTGTCTGTCTTGTCCAAAGAGTGGAAACAGAAGAGTCTCTGCTGAGAATCTTTACCATCAAACTTTACAAGGTGGGATGTGAATGAATACTACCAGCATGGTCCAGGCAGCTCCACACCCAAAGAGTAACTGGAAGCGTTACCAACATAAATCCCCTCTGGAGGGTCACACCCTCAACACAAAGCTGCCCAGGATTCTGACAGATAAAACCCTGACAAACGTAAACTCACAATCTGGAATTACAAAGCACATAGAAAATAAACCAGTCATCAGAAACTTCAAACAGCAGAAATAGAACCTACAGAACCACACATAATTAGACTACGAGAAATAGGTATAAAACAAGTGTTTATGGTGCTCAAAGACGTCAAAGATGGAACTGTGAACATTAGAAAGAAATAAGATGATTTTTTTCCCAAAAGACCAAGGAGATTGAAAAGGTACTGCATATAAAAAATTGAGATTAAAAACTCAATGCACAACTTAAACCATAGATTAGACACAATTAATAAACTGAGATATAGATCTGAATAAATTACCCAGAATGGAAATTCAAGAGGAAACAAGGAAATAGAATATAGTACCGGGAAAGTGAAAGAGAGGGAGCATAAAGGAAGAAACCCCAGCATATATCCAGAAGGAGGGGACAGAGAAAATGCAGAGAAGCAGTATCCAAGGAGACAGTCGCTAAGAATTTTCCATTACTGGACAGAGACGATCACCTGTAATGAATGGACAATAAAACTAAGAGCAGACTTCTCAACTAAAACAAAAAACAGAAGTCATAAGATAATGGTAGAAGTGCCAGGAGAAGCTAGCAGTTACTGTACAATTGTATAGCTAGTGAAACCATCTCTCAAGAATAAGGAAAAAGAAACATAGTTTCAGACAAACATTAATAGAAGGAATTTACCACCTATAAACCCTTCCTAACAGAATTTCTTAAATGATGTATTTGAGGGAAAAGAATATTAAAACCAGAAGAAAGTACTGAGATGAAGTAAAGAACTAATGAAATTGACACACTCGTGGGTAAAGCAAAACAAAGACTGACTGTATAAAACTATAAAAATAAAAATAAATTTGGTGACTAAAAACTGGGCATTCATCCCCACAAAGAGAAGCAGAGAGGGCAAAAGTTACCAATATCAGGAGGGAAAGGAGGGCTATTACTACATAGAGGAAAAAAAGAAAAGGAGGAACTACTGATACATACAACAAAGTAAATGAACCTCGAAACATTAAGCTGAACAAAATAGCCCAGACACAAAAGTGAACAACGATATGGTTCTTTTCACTGGGAAATTTTATGTGTGGAGCTAGAAATGAGAACAGCGGTTGCCTGTAGGGCATGAGAGACTTGAACAGGAGCTTGAAGGAACTTTCTGCAGTAATGGAAGTGTTCTCCACCTTGATGGGGTATTGGTTACACGGATGTACATACTTGTCAAAGCCATTGAATCTTAAAATTAAGATCTGTCCAATTCATCTAAAAAAAATGACACAAAGAGAATTATTTACAAAACAGAAACAGACACACAGACATAGAAAACAAACTTATGGTTACCAAAGGCGAAGGTGGTGGGGGGAGGGATAAATTAGGAGTTTGGGATTAGCAGATATAAATTACATATATACAAAATAAACAACAAGGTCCTACTGTATAGCACAGGGAACTATATTCAATAGTTTGTAATAACCTATAATGAAAAAGAATATATTTGTATAACTGAATCACTATGCTGTACATGAGAAACACAACACTGTAAATCAACTATACTTCAATTTAAAAAAAAAAGAACTATCCAATTCACTGTAGTTAAACTTGATCTCAGTTTTTAAAATTAATAGAATACAATGTTTTAGCAGAAGCTCAAAAGATGTCTGAGACGAGTACAAGACCTGGATGGTATTTGTAACTCTCCTAGGGACTTTCCCTAAATAGATTTTTTTTAATTCAGTTTTTTTAACTATGTGTGACATTTATGTGGTTTAAAAAACAAAAAGCATTAAAAACCCAGGGAAACAAAAAAAGCGAAAGAAACAGTAAAAATTCTCACTCGTCCTTGTTTCCCGTCCTCCCAGTTTCCGTACCCCATGGACAACTACTATTCTCCGTTTCTAATGAATTCTTTTTCAGACTCTTTAGGTGAAAACAAATGCCCTATATTTTGACTTTAGGGTGATGAAGTCTGAGAAAACATGCTGTCAAACATTAAATATCCTATTGAGAGTCATGTAACCTTAGAAATGTTATTAGAAATGTTCGCATCAGGGCTGTAAGTTCTATTTGAGCAGGTCTTCACCCAAACTGGGGTTGTCATGACTTTTCCAAGCACAATTTCCAGAGGAGAGAGAAAAAGAAGAGAAAAACAACAACAAAAGAAGAGGCAGGCATTAACTACAATACTGGCCACAGGAAAGGAAAACAAAGGAGCAAGAGTTTAATGTTCTAGGCTCATTTCCATGTTCAGGAGGAGGATAAAGAAACTGATAATGTATGAATGTTAATATATTAAGAGTATCTGGCAAAATAAATACTCATTTCTAGATATATAAAGAACTCCTACAAATCTTAGGCTTAACAAGTATTTTTTTAAATGAATGCGTGAATAAATGAATGAAATAAAATGAAAAGGAAGCAACAGAAAAACATATTCTCTTTTCTGTCTCTGGAAGTGGTTGTGGGAAGGTGATGTTTGGACCTTCTGTAGCCATACTGAGACCATGAGGGAAAAGGCTTGAAGGGGAAAAGCCAACATACTAGGGATGGCAAAGTGACAGATGGATGGAACCTGGGTTCCCATGGGTGGACAGATGATTAAGGCCAGCTGGCCTCCTATGGGAGGAGAGACATGAACGCTAGAGAAGAAAGGGTGTTTATCCCGCTAATACCCTACAGGTTCTGCTGCAAGCGCCCCGTAACTTGGAGCTGTCTGGAAGCCATCTTGCCACCACCTAAACGGAGCATGTTTGAAAATGAAGCCACAGAGAGGAAATAAGAGAGGGCACAAAATCAGATGGCATCATTTGAACTCCAGGTCAGAGCCGTGCTTGGAACATCTATCCTTCCCACTCCTGGTTATGTTCAATGGATAACTGCCCCCTTTGCTTTAAATACAGCTATTTCTACCATTTGGGGTCATTTGTAAACAAGAAAGTCTTCTCATTGATAGAAAAACAAGAAATATTTTTCTATGTAAAACATTTTTCCTTATAATTGAAGATTCTTGCAAGGATTCACAGAAATCATTAGGTAAGCATCCAATCACTTTGGTACGCAAACCTAGACCTGCGTCTCAGGGTTGTTGGGAAAAATAGCTTGAATTCAGAGAACAAATACATGGTGGGTGTTGTTTACCAATCATTTATACTCTGTCTCGCTTGGTTGCCAGAGAGAGAAAGACCTGAGTGCAGGTAGTCACTCTGAGAAGCAGCCTTAGGGAAAGGTGAGAAGATTGGAACGAGTAAACCTGGAGAAAAGAGAGGGCAACCCAGGGGTGTGCTGTAGGGCCGGCTACTCCTGTGCACCCCTGCAGCTCAGTCCTGTTAGGGTCTCTTTGAGGAGCCGTGCAGGATGTCAGGGCTGTCTACTGAGACAGTGTCCACATGCACGGAGAAGAGAGATACTTTCTCACTGGTTCCCCTCCCCCATTGCTGAAGCATCACCCGGAAGTGTTAACTCCCTTAGGGTTCCTCCGTCAGGCTCCACGCACACACAGCTGGCTGGCTGCAGTGATGGGCAGAGCAGAAAGGAGAGCGGGGAAGATGTGGACAGGCATAAGATACGTCTAGTCCGTGCTCCAGAAAGGGAGCCACATGGCGCACATCCATTCAGCAGAGCACAAGCCAGCTCTCCCCAAACAGATGGCCTCAGTTCAGGCCCAGATTCCTGGTCCCAATCAGCCTCTGCTGGGAAGCCAGCTTGGATTCCCTCTAAGGAAGAACTAGGAGTCATTCTTCTGAGAATTCTAAATGGAATTCATCACATGAGTCCTTTCAGGGGCAACGTCCTTTCAAAGGTCTCTGGAGAGGATGCAGAGGGCTTTCAACGTGGCCGTTCTATTTTCTGTATTCTGACCCTCTGTAAAAGCCGCAGATATTCCAGTAAAACAAATCTTAGCACCAGCATTTCCTGGAAGTGGGAGTAGGAACGAGTGCTACTTAGCCAATGACACTGGAAAGTATTTAAGAGTGAGACAATGACAACACGAAGCCTGGTTCTCAGAACTGGAAAAGTCAAAGAACCTTTTGGGACCTGGTTTGGCAGAGTGCAAAGAGCTCAGGATTTTGAACCAGACCAACCTGGCTTTGAAGCCTGGCTCTCATACTTTTGAGGTGTGTTCCTTTGGGAACATCATTCCATTTATCTGAGGCTCAGTTTGCTCATCAAGAAAATGAGGGATAATACTGTCAGCTTCCTAGGGTGGTGAGAGTTAGAAATGACTCACGTCAGTTGCCCAGCACAGTGTCGGGCACCTATAAGGTATTCAAGAAAGGCAGGGGAGAGGAATGAATGAAAGAAAGGCAGAAAGAAAGAGAAAAACCAATCCTAAACCATATGTGTTTAGAAAGTAAACAGATTCCACTGACATGCTCTTAAAAGAGTAAGGAAAGAGCGAGTTTTTCCAAACAGGAGTGTCGGCACCAGAGAAGCGTCCTCGGCACATAGCTTTAAGGTCGGTTCAGAAAGCTCATTTGAACTCTGAACTAAAGCACCCCTGGGGAAGGGGTGAGTGGCCCTTCATGCTTAGGGTGAAAGGCCAGCCTGGGTCAGCTTGTCCCCACAGTCTGGTTCAGGGCCCCGTTATCTCCCCCGACAGTCATGGCTAGGTCACTCTGGTTCGGGATCAGCAGTGAAGGCAGCGCCTTCCCAGGAGCAGAGCATCCCCAAGACAGAGATGGCCCTCCTGCCTCCCGCCGGGGTCCTGTTCACCTCGTCCCAAGTGCAGGCCGGTCCCAGGTCCCAGGTCCCAGGTCCCAGGTGCACTGTGGGCCCACATATCCTATGTGTGGGGAGAATAACCATAAACACATAAAATTAAATCCTTTCTCCTTGTACTTTAGAAATTATCACTCCTTTTTCCTTTGGGGGCAACTCTGTCTTACGCATATTGTTCCTTTGATGTGTTTCCCTGGCAACAAAGAAGAACGAAGGTGCCATCAAAAGAAGGTACAGGTTGTTTGTTTCCACGTCCCTGGGGGCTGTGGTTCAGCGCAGTCACGACTCCTCTATTCCATAAATGACTCACAGCAGAGCCTTCCAGTTTCTCCCAGTTTAGTTTAATAGTTGGGCGGGGGGAGGGGTGGGCCAGGTGGAACCACAACTTAAGGAGTATCTCATACTGCCACCAGGAGAGGCCAGGAGCAGTTCTTCTTCAAAGGCAAGGCCAAGAAGGGTCATCAGCCTGACAAACGGCTCATCCACCATCAGTCTTCACAGTGGCTGCCAGGCCCTGCAGCCACGAGGCAACAACCAGCTCACCTGTGCGAGCCCCTGGGCTCCTGGGTCTGGCAGGAAGGGGGGTCCTCTGCCACCTGGGATTCGCCCTCAAGCACCTGCCGGATCCTCTGCATCCCTGGGAAGGGGAAGTGGGGGCCCATCAGCACTGATGGCGGATGGCTGGGGACGAGCACACTGGGGCCACAGGTGGAGCCAGAGGGGGAGGTCAGAATGAGGGACACAGTTAGTAGGTGAGACCGCTCACCCAGGCGAAGCCGGTGGGCCTTATCGGAGAAGACCAAGCGGAACCAGCCAGGCTCTTTGCACTCGAAGGCTTTGCCAAAGGACAGCAGCACCTTGTTCTCCAAAAAGCGGCACCAGAGCAGCCTCTCCTCCTCAAAGGTGGCCTCCGGCAGGAACTAAGGGGGGTAAGAGCCCAGGGTGCAGGTGAGATGCCCCTCCCCCTCGCCTGCTGGAGGGAACTTTAACCACCTCCCCACCTGCATCACCACCTGTGTTACCTTCCTCAAGTCGACCCAGATGAAGAAGCCGGCCCCACGGCTCAGGAAGGGGACCCCCAGGGCCCGGAGCTCTTTAGAGACATAGGTGTGGGCGGCCTTGAGCCGGGCGTGGTTTTCTGGCAGGTACACTTGGTTGATCCAGTCTGTGTGGGTGAAAGGAAAGCCAAAAGATAAATCTCCCACCAACCCTCCACTCTGTCCCGAGAGTCTAAATGCTGAAAAGAAAAAGGCCACGAGCTGCCAGGACTGGGTGAGCCCCTCCTATAGCTGACTGGGGGCAATGGGGATATTCAGCGTGGAGCAGGATGCAGACCCTAACCAAAGGCAAACCCACTTACAGAGTGACACTTACGAGTCACACCGGCTGAGTCTCAGATCCCAGGGTGGCCACTGATAAGGTGTGTGACCTTAGGTAACTTAGCTCCCTGATCCCCATTTTTTAAATTGACCTTTGTTTTCACTGTCCAGTTCGATGAATTTTAACACATGTATAGATTCCTGGAACCCCCCACGACAGGGATACTGACCGCTTCCCTCACCCCAGAGAACACCTTGTGCTGTTTAAAGTCACATCTTCCCCTTCCCTACAACCACTAGCCTGTTGTCCATCACTGTAGTTTTGCCTTTTCCAGAATGTCATATAAGCGGAATCATTCAGTAATGTAATCTTTTGAGGCTGGCTTCTTTCACTCAGCAGGATGCCTCTGAGATAGACGTGTTCCCGTGGACTTTATTGCAGAGTGGTATTCCACTGTGGGGATGAACCACAGTTTGTTTCTCCATTCATCTGTGTAAGGACATTTTGGTTGTTTCCAGTTTGGGGTGATTATGAATAAAGCAGCTATAAACATTCATGGAGAGGATTTGTGTGACCATAAGAGCAAATACCCAGGCGTGGGATTGTGGGCTATTTGGTAAGTGTGTGTTTAACTTTATAAGCAACTGCCAAATTGTTTAGTGGCTGTTCCATCTTCCATTCCTACCAGCAGTGTTGAGAGTTCCAGCTGCTCCTAACCAACATTTGATGCTATCACTATCTTTTTAAATTTAGCTATGATAGCAGGTTTGTAGTACCTGGTCTTCATTTTATTCATCTAATGGGGGAAAATACAGGGACACCTGCTTCCTAGGATTCTGAGAAGAGACAAATGAGAAGAGCATTGAGAGCGTCTTGTAGGGCTCAATGAATGGTGCAATTACAGGTAATCTTTGCTATCTAAACTCACTATCTGAACACAGGAACAGAACAGATATGCATAGAGAGACACTTCCAGTATAACAATCTTCCCTTAGTAGCTTATACTCCTTTTCAAGTGCTCACAGCTAACAGTAATGAGTTCACAGTGATTAAGTGCCTATTATATGCCAGGTGCTATTCTAACTGAATGACAAATCACACTAACCCTACAAGACAGGTGCCATTAAGACCCCTATTTTGCAGATGAGGAAACTGAGGCTCAGGGAAGTAAAGGAATAGGCCACATAGTCAGGAACTGACTGAGTGGGGTATGAACCCCCTCTGGGCCCAGAGCTAGCACTCTCAAACATAACCGTAAATTCATCTCATGGGAAAAGCATCCATGATCCCTGGCCAGTCCCAGACTGACTACAACCCTCCCCCACCCTGGCAGTCACCACGGTCCCGGAGCAGCTGTGCCATCTGGTACTGAACAAAGCCACTGAGGCCATGATAGCGGCAGAGGGAGGCCACCGCAGTGGCCACGTCCTGGTTTTCTGTGTACAGCGTGCCGAAGCGGAGCCCAGACATCCCAAAGTCCTGCAGGAGAAAGGCACCCTGGGAGGTGGCCAGCCCTCAAGGAGGAAGCCGGTTCCACCCACCTCTCTGCCCTCCCACCTCTCTGACACCCTGAAGGCCAGCCAGGAACCCACCTTGCTGGTTGCCCACATCACATGGGTCCTCTGGGGGTCGGGCAGCCTGCAGAGAGCACAGCGTGGGACGAGAGGCAACACAGAACAGCGGGAGCTCACAGGTTTGGTTCAACAAATAAGGAGATGGATGGATGAAGCTGGTTTCATCTCTTGAATCACCAGTTCCCACACATCCTTTAGATCAGGGGTCAGCAAACTACAGCCTGCAGCCCAAATCCAGCCCGCTGCCCGTTCTCATAAATAAAGCTCTATGGGAGCACAGAATGCTCCTCCATGTACCTACTGTCCCGGGCGGACTTCACGCTATCACAGCAGAGTTGAGTAAGCGACCCTATGACCCGTAAAGCCTAAGATATTTGCCATCTGGTCCAAAAATACTTGCTGATCCATGATGTAGAGCATAGTTCAAATGTCACTTCCTCAAACAGGTCTCCTGGCCACAACCTAGTTGACCAGGTCAATCAGGGACCCCAAGCAGAGCCTTTCCTGGCTCCCAGCTGTCTCCTTTTTAGCATCTATCTGGCCATAATCAAATGACTAGCTGTCTACCTAGCTGCTTAAATGGTTTTTTTTTTCCTTCCTGGCTAGAAATACAAGTTCCACCTAAGAAGGGCCTGTGTCTTTCTTGTTCACTGATGTAGCCCCAGTACAGCACAGCGTCTGACCCAGAGTAGATGACAAGTTCCTGTTTCTCTGTGTCTCTCTCTCCTAATCCATAAGCGAATGGGAGTAACAACCCGCATGCCATCCACCTGGCAGAGCTTTGTGGGGACTGGCTGGAGGAACCAAGGGAAGGACTCGGCAGGCTGAAAGGTCAGAGTATCATGAACTGTCAGCATCCCTGAATGCCAGAGGTGTAGGCTTTACTGGTGATCCGGTCCAAGTGTCCCTGACGGTGTTTTGGCCACACCGTCTTGGCTCAAACTAAATCTAATGAAAAAGCTCAAATAGCCAAAAGGGCTTGGCACGTGCAGGGAGCCCCAGAAATATTTGCTGAATGAATGAGTAAATGAATGAATGAATGGAAATGGAGCTACTCTGGAGATGAAGGAACAGCAAAGGAGGCCCGTTTCCTCTCCTCGCAGCCCTCCCTCAAGAAATCCCAAGCCCCCTCCCCGGAGCTCTCTGAAATCCCACGGAACTAGCCCAGCCTCCCATCTTCTCCTCAAGGGATCTGAGGACAGTGGGATCAGCTGGACAGAAGAGGAATCACCCTGGGGCAAGCCATGCCCTGTGGGCTGAGCCTCAGAGGGGCCTGGGCACCACAGGGGACCCAGGGGGCTGGCAGTCAGCTCACCCTTCCAGGCTCAGGACACTGCGGTACCCAACTGACTCCTCAAACACGGACAGCATGTAGACCTCATCCACCATCACGTGCAGCGCATGCCTGGAGGGCAGGTGGTGGGGAGGAGAGAGCTTGGTTTGCAGGCCAAATGCATCCCCCTGGGGTGGGACAGCAGTGAATCAGATCCAGGACCACTGTCTAGCCCAGGGTTACCAAACTTATTTTTCAGGAACACCCTTATTTTGTTTACTTTCTTCAAACAAACAAGAAGCCGCACAGACAAAGCAGAAGATAGTGGGGCTTTTGAAGCACCGGGAGGGGGGTGACAGTGTCCTCGGGCACCTTCATGGAGGGGCACAGTTAAGTGCAAGACAGGTGAGTACAGACAGACCCAGGTTCACGTCTGCCTCACTCTAGGCTCAGTACACTGAGGATGATGACAGTCTCGGCACCTAAAAGGGTCCCTGGGAGGATTACATGAGATGGAGCAGGCAGGGTGCTCAGCAGGGGGCCTGGCCCCCAGAGCTGGCAGTAACTGACAGCCGCTGTTATAAACAGAGAGAGAGAACCAGCACCCCCTAACCCCCACCTCCCCACCCCACTGCCCGGAGGAGCCAAAGCAGGTAGAAATTCACATGGGGTGAAGAGGTGGCAGGACTCCCCCAAAGCCCACACCAGAACCCTGATCAGTCACACTTTGCGGGGTGAGTGTGGGGCGCCTCACCTCTTGGCAAATTCCAGGTACTCCCGCAGCTCTCCTGGGGAGTAGATGTCACCCAGAGGATTCTGAGGGTTGATGAGGATGAGGCCTTTGACCTTCACACCCTGAAACCATCAGTGAGGCAGGAGACCCTCAGCTCCTCCCGAAGGCCAGAGCCACACGGTCCCATGGGATGGGATGGGCGCCAGGCAGGGTCCCAGGGAAATGTGTTCACCACCCAGCAAGAAAGAAAACAAATGCAGAGAACAAAGCACAGGGGGAAATACGCCCAAACGCCAGTAGAGGTTGCCTTTGTTGGTACGATTGTGGGTGGGGATTATGCTTTTAAAATTTCCACAATGGGTATGTGTGGCTTTTATGACCAAGGTGAAAAAAGAAAATTGGATTAATAGATTTTTGAAAAGTGGACTGGGAAGGAACTGCTGGAGGGCTGCTGGTCTCTGCCTTTCTTCAGGAGGCCTCAGATCCCCTCAAAGGGAGGGGACCACCTCCTCAAATCACCAGAGAGACTGCTGAAACACAGGCTTCTAAGCTCTACAGTCGACTGGCTGAATGAGAACCAGGCGAAGTGGGGAGCAGTATTTTTAATCAAGCTCCCTGGTTGAGTCTTTGTACCCTGGGAGTCTCAGAGTCTGTCTCTAGAGAGAAGACCCTCCATGAGCGGACTCCTGCTTGACCCCAGAATGGTTCCATGCTACCACCCTACCCCCCGTCCCCATCACAGACTGCCAACCCCACTGGGAGGGGATCAGCCACAGGAAGTGGGGTCCATGCCCCGCTCGGACCCACCCACTTCCAGCCTTCGGTTTAATTTGATCCCCAGACCTCAGAAATAGCTCCTTGCAGGGCCATCTCCAGCTTCTCCACTGTGAGCTGGAACGGGTGTGTCTCCAACCCAGTGACCTGGAAAAAGATCCACAAAAGCCAGCAGCCAAATTCAGTGACCACTCCCAACCAGACCCAAACTCTGGGGCCTCTCCTCCCCCTGCCATTTCCTTTAGAACAGTCTCTGAAAAACACAGGTGGGGTCACTCCCTCTCACTGCCACCCACCCCATCACATATGCAGGGAAACCCTCATTGTTCTTAGGTTTTAGGAAGAGCCTCCTGAAGTCCTCCAACTGGGGTCCAGGGTCTGCTCTAACCCACTCTCACCCCACCATTTCAGTGTGGTCTCCCTGGGCTGCCCTTGGCTTCTGCATTGACCCTAGGAATCTCAGAGATGGAAGGTCAAGAGCCCCCAGAGAACCCAGGCAAGTGCAGCTGTGGCCAACAGAAGGCTCCAGTCTCCTTTCAGCCATAACCCCCAGAGCCCTCAGCGTGGACTACCTCTCTCATCCACCCTCCAATCCAGATGCAGGGAAGTCTTGGTCTTTAAGAAAGGCCGGGTTCTACCTGGGGTCCCAGGAACTCTTACCTCACTGTCCAGATAGACACAGACCAGTCGGACGTTGCCATAGAGATACACGTGCTGCATGATGGCTCCGTAGTAAGGGGCAGGGATCAGGAAAGCCTCTGGGGGCAGGAGTGGGCCAGGGCCTGTCACCCTCTGGCTGGAACGCCCAGACCCCTGTCCACTGGCCCCAAGCCTCTCCAAGCCTCCTGTATCCTTGGGGAACATCTGAGGAACACGCTTCCTCTCTCAACTCCCAAAACTCTTTCTAAAGCTTTAGAGCCACTGAGACCAGTTTCTTTTCTAATAATTAGTAGCTAACATTTATTGAGCTCTTACTACGTGCGGGGATCTGTGCTAAATGTTTATTTGTGTTTATCTCATTTGATCCTCACAATCACTCAGTGGAGTAAGTACTATTATTATCCTAACTTCACAGGTGAGGAAACCGAAGCTTAGATGCCCAGGAAGCACTCAGCATGCTGCGTCACTCCTAGCACAGGCTGGGGTCTGCAAGTCGAAGCTGCAGGGTGATGGTCTGGGCCGGACAAATAGAAAAACTCGACAACACATAGAACTGCCCAGAGACAGAACGTGCCGCCTCAGGGGGCATGAATTCTCCCTCCCTGGGGATATGGAAAGAAAAGCTGAGACGTTAGGTGGAGGGGGTGGTATATCATACAGAAGACTATTGCTGTGGGTGGGGAGGCGATGGGTACTGATGAGACGAGTCCCAGGTCTGCGCTAACGCAGATGTAAACGCACTCCTTCGGAAAAGGACACATCCGTCAAGCTGCCCTCTCTTCCCAACTTTCCCTTCAGCACCATCCACCCTATTCACGCTCCAGAAGGGACAGCCTTGGTGGGACATGTTCCCTCCCCTGGCCCCAGGGATTGGACGAGAGGTAGACCAATGACCCCAGGAGCCCATGCACTGGCTGGCCAGAAACCCACCACGTTCTTTCTCTCTCTCTCGAGACTGTGCTGTAAGCAGCACAGACCCTTGTGAGATGAGAACGTGCACTGAAATGCAAAGGACATGTGGAGTTAGAGCTGGGCCAGCAACCCTGGGCCACACAGAGCTGAGGAAGGTCCAGAGAGAGGCCTGTATGAGAAAAGAGGGGAGACTGCATACCCCAGTGACAGAGTGCTGCTGAACCCTCTCTCGAATGTTCTAGAATGGGTAGGAAGTTGCCTATTAAATCCAAACAATGACTCTTCCTTCTGTGGTTCAAAACCTGGCTATTACCTCTCTGTGTGATTTTGACAAGTAACTTAGCTCCCTGGGTCTTAATCTCCTCATCTGTTACATGGGGTAGCATAGCACCTACCTCATCCAGATTAAATGACAGACTATGCATAAAGCCTTAGGCCGGCACTTGAAATGTAGTATGTGGTCAATAAATGTTACTAATATTATGGTTATTAGTTAAGTTAGTGTGAGTGCGCCTCTGCTCCTGGCCACCAGCACCCCCTGCCCATGACCATAGTCGATATGTTCCGGAGGCAACAGCGGGTCTCGCAGCAGGCACTGCTGGCCGGCCACTCAACAGCCACTTCAGTTTGCTTCCTTGCGGAGAGAGCCCCAGGTTTTTCAGCTATGACCAGCAGTAAGTCCAAGGAGGGCGGGCCTTCCCCAGCCCCAGGGGATGAACCAAGTTTGGTGCAAGCCAACCAGGGTTCTCTTCCCCTTCGCCCGGGACAGCTTTGGGAATAGGTCTCTGAGTCAATGCTGGCCCGTAAGATGCAGCGGGAGGTCTGCAGGGACTCTCCTGGGAAAGGGTAGCCCCATCTCCTCCATCCCAATAAAAAAGAGACAGGCAAAGCACAATCTTCCTTTCTTCCTGTTTGAGGACACACTGTCATGTGAGGATGTGACAGCCAACTGTGAGCATGAAGTAAAAGCCAAGGTCGTCCCAGAACCCTGGCGTCACCTTGACTTCCCTCGGCACTGCCAAGCCCTGGTGTCTTGTTCAGCCACTTATTTAGGCCCCCTAGGGTCTAACAGTCTATTCTAGCAAAAGCATTCTGACGCAGCCCTCAACGACAGGCAGACGGCGACAGTGCAGGAACAGGGCAGCCCCCAGTACTGAGTGGGCGATGTACTTACCCCCCACCTCACACAGCACTGTGGCCAGAGCAGAGAAGAGAGAGGCACAGCCATTGAGAACAACCACCTGAGGGGGACACATCCATGGGGCAAAGATGAATCTGTCCCAGGAGGGCGCAAGGGCCTCAGCCTCTATCCCAGGAGGCACAGAAGGAGAGCCAGGTCCCAACTCGGGGGCACAGTCACAGCAAAGCCACAGCCCCTCCTGACTAACAGCCAAGTCTGTCTGTGTGACTCATTCATGGGGACCCTGCTCTAGATCAACTGAGCAAGGAAGAGGGAGCTGGTCACTCAGAGAGTCCTGCCTGAAGGTGTGAAGGCAAAGAGGGGCCGCACACCAAAGCAGGGCAGAAATTATACCCACTCTAAATACCTAGGATGAGGGGGGAAGAAGGGATGTGGTGTTCCTAATTCCACTTATTCCAAGTGGGTATTCTTAATTTCAAATCAAAACTAAGTGACCAGCCAAAACCCCTGGCGGGTCAAAAGTTAAGGAGGGGGCAGAAGAGCAGGAAAGAGCCAGGGAGGGGGCCACTCACATTCTCTGGTTTAAGGGGTGCAGGGCTCTTGCAGTAGAAAGACAGGAAGCTGGCCACTTCCTCCCGGAGGCTGGAGATAAGATAGACACACGGGCAGGGCTTGTTAGCGGGTCTCCAAGCCCCCATCCGCCCATCCCAAAGCTCCTCTGGTGAACCTTCAGGCGGCTACCATTACCCTTCTCTGTTTCCCACAAGGGGAATGAGATCAGTATTTGTCCCCATGGTACCCACCTCTCTCCCTGGCCCCAACACCATGCACTCGCATTGACGCTTTGATTCCAGTAGTTCTAGGACGCCCAACCCCACCTAATCAGCAGACTTCAAGAATATCAAAAATAACACTTTATACAGATCTAGCTAATAGTAGTAGTAATAATAAAAAATACAATAATTATATAACAATAACTATTATCACAGTTACTGCTAATATTTACTAAGTATTTACCTTATGCAGGTGTTATTTAGAGAATTTTCCTCATTTCATCTTCATGAAACCCCTATGATGCAACTACTATTATCATTATCCCCATTGTACAGACAAAGAAACTGAGGCTTGAAGGCGTTAGGTCATTTGCTGGAGTGGTTTGACTCAAGGGCCCACCATCCTAATTACTCGAAGAACATGTGCTTTGGAACCACTCTTGGAATCAAGTTCTGCTCTGTCACTAAACCCTTAGGACAGCATCTGGACCCTAGTAGGTGCTCAATAAATACAAACTTTTATTAGTTTCTTAATCTTACCAGCAGGCAAAGGCCTCAGCCAGCTCCCCCTAAGTTGATTCTGGCTCCTCCAAAGCTACTAAGAAACTGGAGACAAAGACTCCTCACCAGAAGTCCCTCTCCGTGCCTCAGACTCAGAGAACCAAGCCAGGGAGCTCCTAAGGGGGGTCAGATGGGCCAGAGGCACCAGTTCTCTGCAGATGCTCCAGAAGACCCCACGCCCACCAGCTCTTCAGGACTAGGCCCTCAGCCTGGCCCAGGCTTTCTCAACCTGCCACTACTGATGTTTTGGGCCAGATAATCCTTCGTGGTGGGGGCACTGTCCTGGGCATTATAGGAGGTTTAATAGCATTCCTGGCTTCTACCCAATAAAAGCCAGTAATACCCCTCTCCCAGTTATAACAACCAAAAATGTCTCCAGATGTTGCCATATGTCTCTTGGGAAGAAAAACTGCCCGGGGGCTGAGAACAGTAACTACTTACAACAGATGTCCCCTCCAGTCAGGGTACTGCAGCAGGGACGGCTCCACCCTCAGCATGTCGCTCTGACTCAGCTGGGGACAGAGAGGGCAACGCAGGGCTGAGGGCCACATGCCCTCACAGTGGGGACCGGCACTGTCACCCACATCCACGCAGCTCCGGGGCCTCTAAAGCCAAGGGCTTGGTCTGCTCATCGGAGACAGAGGCAGCACAGGAACAGCATTCTCATGCCCATTTTGCAGATGAGGAAACTGAGGCTTAAAATGTGAGAGGCCTTAGCCAATGTTACAGCACTAGCAAGTGGCAGAGCTAAGACAAAAGAATCTTTGACCCCTAGTCTAGTGCTCTTTATACAGCATGGCCACCCAAAAAACCAGAGGGGTGGATTTGTGGAGGCAGTGGTAGGAGATTGCACCATTCAGCTCCTCCATGAGTGACAATGGAGTCCCAGACTCAGGTGCCCTCCCCTCTGTCTTGGCTCTAAGTTCTAGAGGGACTCAGGGCATTGTCTTCCTTCAGGCTCAGCTCAACCTCATACTTTGGAAAATGTGGCCATTTCCACACCATCCCCACCCTGGCCAGGGGCTGAGTTAGTGACTCCCAGGGCATCTCACACACAAAGTCAAGGAAAGATCGGAGCTTTGGGCAGTGGGACCAAAAGAAGAAAGGGAATCAGCCACATGGTCATAACTGCAGCCTTTTCCCTTTCCCCTTCGTCACTGGAGCTGCACTGTCCAATATGCTGGCCACACGTGGCTACTCGACACTTAACGTGTGACTAGTCTAAATGAGACACTGGATTTTGAAGACTTGATATGAAAGAAGTATGTAAAATATTAATCATTTCTATACTGATTACATGTTGAAATGACCATATTTTAGATACACTGGGCTAAATAAAATCCATTATTAAAATGAATTCCACCAGTCTCTTTTTATTTATAGAAAATTTTTAAATTTATACATGGCTCACATTTTATTTCTACTGGCAGCGCTGAGCTGCCTTGGAGTGGGGGACTGGCTTTGGGAAGAACAGGCTTTTCGAGCCCACTCCCTATGTCCCTCTCCCCTTGCAGCTTAGATCGTTCCCCTTTGGAGATTTGTTCCTTTGGGTTAAGCAACGGCTCTCACTAGTCCCAAGCTCTGACTCCTAGGCCTTGAGAGACACATTTATCAGGTAGTTCCAGTGTTTTGCTATAGAAGGCTCAGAGCAGCTGAAGAAATCTGAGTATTCTCTATGTCTGTGAGTTGGCGGGGAGGGAGGGGGCAACATAAGGACAGGGGGTTAAGGGGCACAAATTATTAGGTATAAAATAAGGGCAAGGCTATATTGTATAAGACGGGGAGTATTACCAATATTTTATAATAACTATAAATGGAGAATAACCTTTTAAAAAATTGTGAACCGCTATATCAGATGCCTGTAACATATAATATTGTACAGCAACTATCCTTCAATTTAAAAAAATAAAGAAAATAAAGAAACCTGATTATTAAAGTTTGAGGAATTTTGCAAACTGGTAAAAACCAGCCATTTTCAAACATTAAATTATATAAACTATAGGTAACTTATCATATTAAAAACAAAGGTGGAAAGTATTCAAATAATATTGCTCCTGCTTATGTTACTCCAGTTTGCTACCATCTGAGCTCTGAAGGGTCTCTTGGTCTGTGTGTCCGGATGGTGGGAACCCTGCACTATGGTGCCCCCGCACCTCTCTCCCAGCTCTGAGTGCAGTGATGTCACAGCACAGGCTGAAACTGGCCACATAGTGGGTATTTACACTATGGGGATTGGCAAAAGCTACAGATCAGGGCCCACCCATCCCCAGGGCCAGTTGTTAAATACTGACCACACATCACCTAGTATTTATTTTCTCTGAGAGCAGGGACCCAGGTAGCAGGAGAGACTGAGGAGCGGAAGAGCCAGAAGAGATGAAGAAGCCGGATCAGAGTAGGGAAGTGACTCGGCCAACAGGGCAGAGGAAGTGGTCCCCAAGGCATATCTGGAACCTGGGTCTCTGACTCCAGGGCCAGGGCCGCTGAGACCAGCAGGAGGCTTTTGTGGGGGAAGTATTCTGGGGAATTCCAGACAAGACAGCCCCTCGGAGCTGGGGATGCCACCCAGAGGTGCACCGGGACTTACCCTCCTGGACAGCAGGTCAAAGCAGAGTTTGTTCTCACTGGTGCCCAGGTTAATGATGCCCTGGAGGTGAGAGGTATGGAGCCATGTGAGCGCGGCAGAAATGGCCAGTGAAGGTCTGAGGAACATCGCAAGGCAGCAGAGCAGAGCTCTCTGCGATCCCACCCTTCCCACCACCCCTCCTGGCCTTTGCTCAAGCTGTGCCCTCCATGTAGCTCCCTGATGCCATCTTCCCATTTCTAAAGCTCTGTTCAAATGCCATCTCTTCCAGGAAGCCTTCCTCAAAATTCCACCTGCAAAGGATCTTTTCTTCTTCTGGACCCCAAAGTGCTTTATCTGTACCCTGTTAGAGCAGTGGTCAGTTTCTGTCCCAGGTCACAGGGAGTAACATACAGGATTTATCACCCCTACTAGATGGGGAGGTCCCTGAAGGCCAGATACACTCCCAAGACAACACTATATCTCTCAAGAGCATCAGTGGGACTCAATACATATTTATGGGATAAAAGAACGTACACGTAAATTGGCGCTCTGGCAGGAACAGGAACAAGGGTGAGCGCAGAGCAAGAAGCCCTGTGCTGGTGGAAACACTCCCCGGGTGAGACCCAGGCAGCCTCATACCGCATCCAGGTCCCCCCTCATAAGGCATTATTCTCATAGGCCAGGGATGGGGGAAGGCACAACTCAAACTGCCCCTTACAGAGTCCCCAGAGAGACTCACGCACAGCTAATTCCTGACCCCTCAGTTATTGGCAAGGATGAAGAAGGAGAAAGGATGAAAAAGTAGAACTTGAATGAGCTCAGGCTAAGACAAATAAAAGGCAGTGTCCCTTCACGTCCTGGGGAGCAAACTTATAGGATCCTCCACCCATAAGCAGTCCATCTGCAGATCCTGCCACTCCTACCTGAGCGGCATACGTGCACAGTCCAACCCCTTCTCCCCCTCCACTGCTAGGGCCCTGGCCCAAGCCGCCAGCACTTCTTGTCTACATTATCTCAATAGCTTCCCTCCTTCCTGTCCTGCTCACTCCCTCACCCCGACCCTCCCAGAGTCTAATCTCCACACAGCAGTCCCAGTCACCTTTTTAAAAAGAGAAATCAGATCATATTGCTCTTCCTTTGAACACTTTCCATCCCACTTAGTCTAAAATCAGAAGCCTCACCATGTCCTATCTGAGGTTACAGATTTATTATCACCCTGCCCCCATTACCTTTCTGACCTCATGCTGGTCTCCAGCCAGCAGCCCCTTTGCTGTCCCTTGAATTCATCAAGTACAGTTCTGCCCTGAGGCTTTTGCATTGGCTGTTCCCTCTGTCAGGAATGCCCTTCCCCCAGATACCCACAGTGCTCACTCTCAGTACTACCCAGGCTCTGAGTTGGTCCCCAGTGCCCTCCACCTCCTGGTATTCACACCCTTGTACAACCCCTTCTCCCTAAGTGTGAGTAGACCTAGTGACCTGCTTCTAATGGACAGAATCTGCAGAAGTGATGGGCTGTCACTTCCAAAATTAGGTTAAAAGAGTCTGTGGATTCCATCTTGGGCACGGGTGACCTCTCATTCTCTCTTTCTCTCTTGGATTGCTTGCCTTAGGGGAAGCCAGCTGCCGTATCATGAGGCAGCCCGATGGAGGAGACCATGTGGTGAGGGACTAAGGCCTGCCAACAACTGTGTAAGTGAGCTTGAAGTAGACCACCCCCACCCGCCAAGCCTTCAGATGAGACCACAGCCCTGACTTCAGTGCACCTTCACAGAAGATCTTCAGATTAAATTCCCACCCAGATTCCTGAACAGCAGAAAATGTGAATTATTTGTTAAAGCAGCTAAGATCTGAGGTATTTTGTTACACAGCAAGAGCTAACACAATCCCTCACTTTTTTCAGGTCTCTGCTCCAATGTCACCATATTAAAGTGTCCTTCTGTGACCACCTCACATAAAATAGCAACAGTCTCTATCCTATTACTTTATCTTTCTCTCCCTCTCTTTTTTTTCTTAATTTTTTTATTTGTGGAGGGAGGGAGGTAAGGAGGTTTATTTATTCAGTTATTTTTAGAGGAGGTACTGAGGATTGAACCCAGGACCTTATGCATGCTAAGTATGCACTCTACCACTTGAGCTATACCCTCCCCCAACCCTGCTCTATTTTTCCCTACAGCACTTATCACCACATAGTATACATATTATGTCTGTTCACTGTCTGTCTCCCCCACTAGACTAATTTCCATGAGGGCAGGAATTTTATTTTTGTACACTGCTGTAACCTGGGCACCTAGAACAGTGCCAGCCCCTGGTACCACTCAACAAGTAAAGATTCTTACTGGGTTATTCATGACTCTCTGCCCTCTGAAGGTATTACCAGTAATAAGTTGTAATAATTGGGGCAGGTGACGTTAATAATAACAGCAACGACCACTTACTGAATGCTCTGCAGGGAAGTACTGTACTAATAACTTGTATACCTGCTCTCATTTAGATGTGACAGTTCTATAGAGAAGGTTTCATTCCATTTCAGAAATGAACTGAGGTTTACAGAGGTTAAGTAATTAGCTCAAGAACACACAACCTGTAAAGCCAAACAGCTGTGACCGGAACCTTAGTTCTGTCCCAGCTCTAAAGTGGGATAGCTGACGAGCTGCGGATCAGAATCCATATAAGAGCATTCTACGGTTCTTGAACTCCTCCCTCACAAATCAAAGTCCCCTAAATTATAAATGGGTAGTTTTCTGATCCACGTAATAAACTGGGGCCTCTCTGAGCTCCATCAGATGTCCTCTTGGAGGTCAGAGGACCATAACTCCAACCTGACAATTGCAAGCTGGGTGCCGCCCTATTACTGGTCAAGGTAGGGCACACACCACCCCCCATCGCCACCACCAACCGCAGTGCTCCCTTGGGTCCCAGTGGGGATAGGGGCTTCACTCACGCCAGGGTTCTTATCCTCATCATACTCATCCATGTGGTAGGTCCGGTAGCCCTGCTCAGCTGAATCCCAGAACCATTTAATGATGCTTCCTCTAGAGGACAAGTGGGGACTGTCGGAGGAGAACATGGCAGTGGGATCACCCACGCCATAGAGCAGCTTCTGGTCTGGTTTTCTGGAGGCTTCTCTTTCCAGACCATCCCCATAGATACTATGCAGGCCTCGTGTGGAGACTGAACCCGGACAGGTGGTAGGTGTCCTGGATTCCTTCTGAGGAAGGGAGAACATCTGCAAAAAGACAAAAGCACTCAACGCCTGATCTGATCAAGGGCTTTCCCACCAAATATCAAAAATGAATTGAGACTCCTGGGCTCCTCCCCCTTCTTTACCTGCCCCTTCCTGTATGTTTATAAATCTATCTCTTCCTGTGTCCCTTACTAGTTGTAACCATGTGTGCAACCACTTCAAGGCATAGACTCTATTGTGGCTCTACAGCGTGGGGGCGGGGGGGAGCTGCACTCGCTTTTATATGACTTTAATAGATGCTTTAGCTTGTTTTACTTTTGTGCAAGTGTTTCATTCTGCAGCCTAAACAGGCGCCAGCATTCTTTTCCATTCTTGCTGACCACAATTTCAAGAAGCCAAGTTAAAATTTTCTGACTTAAAGCAGAAAGAGCCTCAAGTCCAGGGGTCTTGTAGTGATAGATGTAAACGGGGTAAAGAATAGGACCAGATTATCCGCTGGTCTGGAGCAGGTGATGGGTGGGGACTGAGGGGAGGGAGGTGGGGTCTCCCCGAGTGCAGGGACCCCAGGCAGAGTCCAAGTTCCCACCCTTACCCCTGAAGGAGGGGAGGCATGGGGCTGGTCTCATCCTGTCCGTGGATGTCAAGTCCTCCACTTTCTAAGCCAGTTTCATCATCCGCACAGTGGGTATAACTGTAACTACCTCACAGGGTAGCAGTGAGGACATAAATATGTGAGTTAGTGTAAATCGCTGAGAACAAATCCTGGCTCATGGCCAAAGTTCAATAAACTATGTTATTATATCATTAACTCCTCGCCAACTTCCCCAACCCTGATACACAGGCCCCACATAACAGAATGATGCGGGACCAACCAACGGCCTGGAAATCCAGGGGGCTCCCTCAGTTAAATTTTGTTCCACGAAATCTTTTCTGCCCCTCCCCACCCTTGCTGACCGGGCTCTCCGGAGCCTCCCCTCGGAGAGGCTCGCGGAAGGACAGTGGGGCGGCGGCGGGGTGGAGGTGGGGGCTGACCGGGCTCGGGCTCCGCGCGCTGTATGGGGACGAAGGTCGGGGTCGGGGCATCCAGCCGGGCGCCGGGAGCCCACAGCCCGGCACCCGCGCGGCCAGGCCTCGGCGATCCGCAAGAGGGCGGACTGGGCGGGCGGCGAAGCGCAAGGCCTCTGCAGGGCGGCGGGCGCCTCGCGGGCGCTGGCTTCAGGTCTCGGAGAGGAGGAAGTGCGAGTCCGGGCCGAGGGCTTCGAGACGGAAGGGCCGGGGCTTCTGCAGCGAGGCCTCGAGCCCGGGCAGGAGAGAACCCGCAGGGCCTGCGCCGCAGAGCGGGGATCGCACCTACTTGAGGAGCTGGAGGAGCCGGAGCCGGCGCCGGCGCTCCGGGGACGCGCGTTCTGTGTCGAGCCCTCGCCTGGACTCGCCCGCCGGCGCTGTGCGCGGGGCACCCGGGCCCGGGCAGCTGCACTCGGACCGCGGGGCCTTCCCCGCCCGGTCTGGCTCCTCGGACGGTTCCGGGCGCAGTTCGCCAACTCCAGGCCGTGGGGCGCCCGGGTGTGTCTGCGCGCAGGCGGTGCCCACGCAGCCCCTCCGCGGAGTCGGGGCTTCCCCGACCCTCCCTCCCTGTGCCCGGTCCCCGGCCACTGGCCGCCCAAGCGGGAGGGGAAGCCGGGGAAGGGGCTCGGGGTCAGAAGACAGCCAGGAAGGGGCGGGCCGCCCGCTGCCACCTCAGCGCTCTACGGCCTGAGCGCACAGGCCGCCTTCCCGCCCCTGGCACGTGGGGGCGCCTCCCTCTTCCTCTCAGCCTTAATTTCCCCGTTGGAAGGCCGAGTCACTGAGGTTTCTGAGCAAACTTTTGCCGGCTTGTAGCCCATGGATAAGCCTTTTCGGATTAAGGTGAGAGCATCCTTAAAACTTCCGTCCCCTATGAGGGTTTTTGACCCGAGTTTGTAATTTCTCCTCCTTTGTTTCTGCAGAACATTTGTTGAACTCTGCCCACATTCCGGGATTCTGGCAGTGAGTTAGACTACCCAGGTCCCAGGCCCAAGCAGAACCTTGAGTAGGAAGTCTCCTTTTCCCAAGAAAAGAAGTAAGCAGGATCCGTCCATACAGGTACGGCTGGGAAGATTTGGCTGTCCTCAGATCACTCCACTTCTTGTCTTCACTTTGGCCTTGCCACTAACGTCGTGACCTTGAGCAGCTCTCACGACTTTTTGGTCCTCTGTGTGATGTAAAATAAGCCAGTTTTCTCCATTTAAGACATATCATTCTGTTTAATTCAGATAAGCAGTCTCATTGAGTGCCTGACTTGTGCAAGATCTCTGCTAAGTGCTGTGATACAATGATGAGCAAAACAGTGGGCCTGCACAGGTCACCGGGGAGGCCGACCCTGAGGACACATAAGGATTACTGGGTGCATGGAAGCTTGCAGCAGGAGATTTAACCCCCGACACACACACACACACACACACACACACACACACACACCCCACATACAAAGTCCTACACACACATTCATTCACCCTCAGCACTTAGGAAGTCATGGCTGAGTCCTAATCAGCTGGCTGGAGGGTGGGGTGTTGGAAACAGAAGGAAGGGCCTTGATAAGGGCCTTCCAGGTTAGAGTCACTGTGGAACATTAACAAACTGCAATAAACCCAATACCGCTGGAGCTTGCAGGGTTTGGGAGAAAGGCTGGCAAGAGAAGCAGGGTTTGGGTCATGAATCTTTATAAATAAACCATGATGATGATAATGCAGACTGTGGAATTCTCACTGAGGGCATTGGATATATATATTGTAATCTCCACAGCAAACAATGCTTTAAAAAATCAAAAGGTATAACTAAGAAGCCAAAAGAGGCATTCAAATGGAATACTAAATAATGCTTGATTAATTCTAAAGGCAGGCAGAAAGGAAAAAAATGAATAAAGAGCAGATGGCACAAATAGAAAACAAGATAATTGACTTAAATCCAACCATACCAATAATTACATTCAATGTAATGACTAAGGACCAGTTAAAAGATCATCAGGCTGGATAAAACAGTAAGATTAAGTATACGTTTTTGCAAGAAACCTGTTAAATGAAAAACTAAACTTAAAAGTAAAACTAGAAAAAATATATACCATGCAAATAATCATAAGAAGATGGCTATGATCCAAAAGAAGCAAAAAAAATGTTGGCAAGGATATGGTGAAATTAAAACCCTTGTATACTGTTGGTAGGAATGTAAAATGGTACAGCCACTGTGGAAAACATTATGATGGTACCTCAAAAAGTTAAAAATAGAATTACCATATGACCCAGGAATTGAACTTCTGGGTATATTCACAAAAGAATTGAAAGCAGAGTCTTGAAGAGAAATTTGTTCACCTATGTTCTTAGCAGAATTATTATCTACCACTAAAATGTGGAGGCAACCCAAGTGTCCATCAACAGATGAATGGATAAGCAAAATGTTGTATATACATACAATGAAATATTATTCAGCCTTAAAAAAGAATGAATTCTGACACATCTATAACATGGATGAACTCTGAGGACATTATGCTAAATGAAATAAGCCAGTCACAAAAAGACAAATACTGTATAATTTCACTTATATGAGGTACTTAGAGTAGTCAAAAATCATAGGGACAGAAAGTATAATGGTGGTTGTCAGGAGCTAGGAAAGGGGATAATGAGAAGTTATTATTTAACAGGCACAGATTTTCAGTTTTACAAGATGAAAAAGAGTAATGGGGATGGATGGTGTGAAGGCTGCACAACAGTGTTAATGTATTTAATACCACTGAACTGTACCCCCCAAAATAGTTAAGATGGTAAATTTTATATGTATTTTGACACATACATTCAAAAAACAAAAGAATAAGATAGCTGAAGCATTCAATATCTGACATAGACTTCAAAACAAAAAGAATTACCAAAATTTAAAAGGACATTTCATAATGACAAAATGATCAATTCATCAGGATGACAATTTTAAATGTTTGTACCCCTAGTAACAAAACTTCAAAATACATGAAGCAAAAACTGACAGAACAAAAGGAGGAAATAGACAAATCAATAATTACAGTAGGAAAATTTACTGCCTCTATTTTAGTAATAGAATAGATCAAATGACAGCAAGGGCAGAAGACTTAAACATTATAAAACAATTTAACTTAATTGACATTTATAGAACATCAGACCCAATAACTGCAGAATATACTTTAAGTGCACATGAAACATTGACCAAAACAGACCATATAGTTGGTCCTAACAAGGTCTCAGTTTCAAAGGACTGAAATTGTAGTTTATGCTTTCTAGTCACAATAGAACTAAAGTAACATTAACAAAGACAGCTGAACAATCCCTAAATATTTTAAAACTAAATATTTGCTAAATGAATTGCAGCTAAAAAAGAAATCACAAGGGAAAGTAGAGTGATCATAAAAACCCAACTTATCAAAATTTATGGGATGTAGCTAAAGCAATGCTTAGAAAGAAATCAATAGCTTTAAATGCTTCTATTTGGCAAAAAACAGCTTAAAACCATTGGTATAATCATCCGCATTAAAAAGCTAGAAAAAGAACAAATTAAACACAAAGTTAATAAAAGGAAATAAAGGTAAGAATAGAAATGAAACAGAAGAGAAACAAACAGAAAAATCAATGAAACTAAAAGCTGGGTCTTTGAAAAGATTAATACAATTGATAAACATTTACATGAACTGATCAAAAAATTGATTTCAATATCAGAAAAGAAAAAGGAGATAACATTATAGAACCTATAGGTATTAAAGAGATAATAAGGGAATGTTATACAAATTTTTATGTCAATAATTAGATGAAATGGACAAATTTTTTTAAAAGACACAAATAGCCAAAAGTGACATCAGAAATAGAAAATGTGAATAGCCCTATATCTGAAATTGAAAACAGAAGTAAAAATCTTCTGACAAAGAAAAACTCCAGGTACAGATGGCTTTACTTGTGAATTTTACCAAACATTTAAAGATTTTTTTAAAATCAATTTGACACAAACTTTGAGAAAATTGAGAAGGAAAACACTTCCCAAAACATTTATGAGGTCACTATTACCCTGATGCCAAAAGCAACAATGCACTACAGAAAAGAAAGTTATAGCAGAATATCCTTCATGAAAATATGATGCAAATTCTTAATATCAAGCCAAATCCAACAATATAAAAAAAAGATGACACAACATGGCTATATGGGGCTTCTTGCAGGAGTATGATGTTGATTTAACATTTTTTTAAAAATCAGTATAATTTGCCACATTAATACTTAAGAGAATTATATTATCTCTAGAGGTACAGATAAAAACAGCTGACAAAAACTGAACCCGCATTCATAGTAAAACTCTCCACAAACTAGGAATTGAAGGAAATTCTTCTACCTGGTAAAGGGCAGTATGAAAAATAGTTCCAGTAACATTATACTTAAGAGTGGGAGACTGAGCACAATCCTGCTGAGATTGAGAACAAGACAAGAATGTCTTCTTTCTTTTATTCAACATTGCACTTGAGGTTCTAGGTCATGCAATTAAAACAGAAAAATAAGAGACATAAAATATGAACACTGGAATTTGACACAACACTGTAAAATGATTATGAATCAATAAAAAATGTAAAAAAAATTAAATAAATAAAAAATAAAATAAAACTGTTTTTATTGATAAAAAAAATATGAAAAGAAAGAAGGAAAATCATCTTCATTCACAGGTAACATGGTTGTGTACACTGAAAATTCAATGAAATCTCCCCAAAACTAGTAGGACTAATAAGTGAATTTAGCAAGGTCACAAGATACTACCAGGAGATGATTCTTCCTGGGTCTTTCATGTTTCTGCCTGCCCTGGAAGCAGGGACCCTGACTGCCTTTGTTCTGACCTATACAGGATTATACACATGTGTATATATATATATATAAGTATGTGTGTACATGTGTGTATATATACATAGATGTACTGTGATCAACCCTGGATGACACCGATAGTGTTTGTCTCCAGAGCAAACGGTAGGTTTGTTTACTACTCAGCATAGTAAAGATAATGTTTCCCTTAGGGCCAAAGTTCAGGCAGGTTTACTGCTCATTTTAAAGGAATTGGGTTCCTTAAGCTTGGGTGTCCTCTCTGCAACACACTCTATTGGATGTGCAGGCCTCACTTTGTCCTCTTCACTCCGCCTTATAGGAATCAGGATTTGGGGAACCAAAAGCTCATACTGATTTATTGCTATTGCTGTGAGTAATAAACTGGCCTTTGTCTCTGACCTAGCATTTGCATGCCTTCCGCCAGCATCCATGAAACCTGTTATTTTGCAGGTAGGGTAGAACCTTGAGCCTTTAAAGTTCTTGACAGATAAAAGATACAAATACATCAGCCACAACAAACTTAAAGGAAATTAATAATCTATTCATTTAAAATAACATGAAAGGCATAACATAAAATAACATTACAATATCCATGTAATGGACTATTATGTGCTCATCATAATTCATGACTTCAAAAATATTTAATGTCATTGGGAAGTGTTCATGTATTAAGTTATGTGAAAAGAGATACAAATTTGAATGTGCAATATGCTATGTAACACAAAATACAGGTACATAAATTAAAACATTAACACTATAACAACATTGTAACAATATACCTGCTAGCAGTAGGATCGTAACTAATTTTAATTTTATTGCTTTGCTTTATTTCCTAAATTTGCTATTATGAGTATGTATTTCCTTTACTATTATAAACTTATTAAAATGTTTTAAATTCCATTTTCCAAAAATAAAATAAAATAACATGCGAGGCATAATATAGTGATAAATTTATAAGATGTGTCTAAGACCTGTACACTGAAAGCTACAAGACCTTGCTGAGAGATACTAAAGACCTAAGTAAATGCAGGGAGATTCTGTGTTCCTGGATAGGAAAATATTCACTTTTCCCCAATCAGCCACTTGAATCTTGAGTGGAACAGAAGAGAGAAATGGCCTGTCCCTTCCATGGAAGGTATCCTCTCTTCCTCCCAGGACAATGCCCATGAGACTGTCTGTGAGCTCCCATAACAGAGATCCCAAGAGCATCTCTGGTTCCTATCTTCCCCTTCTCTTCTGCTCCCATGTGCTCCCTCACGCATCCAGTGAATTCCCTTTCTGTGTCTAGTAGTCAAGTCGATTTCTAAAGAAACTTGTCTGGTGTAATAAATCTTGAGGAATCAGGATTTGTTGGTACGCTGCAAACCTGCCCAAGAGAGGGAGGGTGGTCACAAACCCAAGTGACTGATTGAAGCCATCAGAGGGCGAAACTGCTCTTTCGTCAGCTATAAAATGGTGCTAGTCCCTGCTCTGCCCATTTCACAGCATCAGTGCTCAGACTGAAGCTCACATGTGCAATGGCTTTGCTGAGCAAGAGATGAAAATGGAAGACCTCAGGCTTATCACCAGAGATTCATCTTAAAAGCCTTTTGAAAAGGCAAGAATGGAAAGAACTCACATTTGGAAGCAGGAACATTTGGAATTACACCCCTACCCTGCCACTTAGCCACCCATGTATACGGTAGGTGCGACTGTGTAGGGATCCTCTGGGACACTGCATTTTCCCTTCCTCTCTGACCTGCTCCAGAAAGTACTCTTCACATATAACCTGCTTTAGAATTTCAAAATTAAAAGGACCTCCCCCCAAATCATCTAGCTCCCAAAAGGTGATATAAAGAATGTGAATGAGAAATAAAACAGGCCTACACAGCAGCTTGGCAAGAAAAATGACCTTGGTGTGCCCAGTGTTCATTATTGAAGCACAGACTTCTCTATCTTTTCAGGTTTTATGAGAGAGAGAGTGATGACTTCCAAGAGCCTCAACCATGAAGGATCACCAGAGAGGCTGTGTGTAATCCAGACCGAGGCAGAAAAAGTATTATGAGGGATCAAGGAGAAGTAGCAAAAGCAGCGTGAGACTGGACAGTAAAAAAGGATAACGGTTCCCACCAGCAATCCTGATGTACAGACTTCCATCATTTGCACCCACAACCCTAGACTCTTAAAGATGAATTTCTCTCAAGAGCAAGCAGCTGTTTCGCCAAAGCTACATTGAGTTTATTTCTATAGGATAAGATTATTATGTGAAGAGTCTCTCTCTCCCCAAATTTCTGATTCTTTCCCTCTTGTTTTATTTTATTGGCCACAGCATCAAACCAAGTAAGCTTCTTCCAGCTCAACCCCATTATCTGCTTTGTCTATCCATGCACACTTAAAGTTGCTCTTAAGAGGAGCTATATTTTTCTGTGGGAACAGATGAAATATAGTTTGTCATGAGAATCAGCGAGAACCATCTGGAATAGTTTCAGGGAGGACCAAATAAAACCCAATCAAATATGTTCGAGAAGCAAAAGAAGTTTAATGTGGCATTTTTATCCACTAATTTTAAAGGTTGAGTTGCCAGTGTTGATAGGGGCTTATCCTCTGAATATAATCATACAAGTATGCCATATATATTTGTAGGAGCAGGGTTTGTCATCACAAAAGACTGGAAATAACCTAAATGTCTCTCAGTAGGGAACTCGTTAAATAAATCAGTTTACCCACATAGTGGATGGATACTGTGCAGCTAATGAAAAAATAAAACAGGCCTGGAATTTAAGAGAATATGGAATTTATTAGATATCGAATATAAAAACAAACCCATCTAAATAGGGACCCAGAGAGCTCCCTTTATTTCTCTCTGGGCTTTCCCACCTGAATCCCCATAAAAACATTTTGCACATGCACAATGGCTAGCAAAGACTAAAAAGATGCAAAGCTTCCAAAAAATGACAGATGCCTAGCTTAAGGAGGCTGATGATGAGAGTCAAATGAGCCCATTCCTGGAGCCCGCTGTTTGTTCAGTCACAGTCCCAGGTCAGAACAACAGCCTTCCAGACCCGAGGTTAGTATGACTCCCCGAGAGTAAGACTGGCTGGCGTCACTGGCTGGGAGGTCCTCCACTTCCTGGTTTATTGCATCCTCCAGTTGCTTCACTACCCAATCCTGCTCCTGCTCCACTAGCACCGTATAGAACCTTTGCATGGCTAGAGGGTCCAAAGGGGGACAGAGAGGAATACTGAATGGGTTTGCCCATTGGCCCCAGATATACCCAGGTCACAGAAGACCACCCGAAAACCTCTCATTCAGGGATGCTGAACTTGAGCCCTCCCTTCCTTGGGATAGATGTCCACGTCTACCTGCTGCATGCCCGATGGCTCTTTTTGGTTTCGTTATCACAGCACCTGCCCACCAGATACCTTCATGGCTCATCAAATCCTGTAACCTGGCTTATGGCCTTGGCCTCACCATTGTCTACCTGCCTCTAGTGGTCCTTCACTCAGTCTGTTCTCCATATTAGCCTAAAAGATATCTGTGTAACATAAATGTTCTCTTATTCATTGCTATGTGCCCAGGAGGTAGAACAGTGTTCTGCATGTGTTGAGATGCAATAGATAAAATGACTGTCATGTTTCTATAACCTTCAGAGGAGAATCTAAACTCCATAGCATAACATACAGGGACATCTATGTCACCTACCTGTCTTTCTCACCTAGGAGACCACAAGCCCCACAGGGCAGAGCTCCATTTCATGCTGGCTTAGTCCCAATGCCCTGCTCAAGGCAGACACACAACAGACACCTAGAAGGTGTAACATACCTCAAGTGCCTATCAATTCCTGTTTACAAAGGAGCTTAAAGATATGAAAGTGAAACAGAGGGCCTAGAAGGGCTGGAGCTATTGGCCGGTAAAGGCAGAAAAGGAAGACTCCACTATTGGGTTGTAGAGGGGTGGCTGGGGCATCTTTGAAGGATGCAGGATTGAGAGGTCAGCTCCACTTACCATGTTTTAGCAGGAGAGGTGTAGCTGCAAAGACGAGGCGGAACCAGCCAGGCTCCTTACACATAAAGGTCTTGCCACAGGACAGTATCAGCTTTTTGTCCAGGAAGCGGCGATGGAGGAGCAACTCATCCTCAAATGTGCATGGGTCCAGGTACTAGGGAGGACAGAGGCACAGAGCTGAGCCCAAGTCCCACCAAGCACATCATCTCAAGAACACCTGTCTTCACTCCCAGAGCTCACCTTTCTCAAGTTGATCCAGATATAGAGGCCAGAGCCATGACTGAGAAAAGGGATCTTCGATGACTTCAGTTCATTAGTGATGAACTTGTGAGCCTCCTGCAGCCGGGAGCGGTTAGTGGGCAGGTACACATTGTCAATCCATTCTGGATGGGTGGAGGAAGAGGGCTGTCACAGATCTCAGGGCTGAGATCTGCCAGAGGGTTCCTTACCAAATGCTACCTACCTGGGCTGCATGCCTTCTGGTTCCATCCAAGCCTGACTATATTATATTTGAGTCAACTGCTTTCATACTCAACACACCCACTTCTTACCTGTAGATTTGGTGGAGACACTGGGCTTCTCAGTATTTGAATAGGAATGTTCTGTTGAGTTTACACCCTGGGGCAATTAAGTCGGGGTATCCCCTAAACAGGGTTGATGCTGCTTTGTCAACTGAGCAAGTAGCAGGGACTCATAGCTCCTTACTTCCTGCCTTAGAGCCTCACAAATGGACTTTGAGGAACCCAGACATCCTGGGGGATGATCTTATCCCAACTGTTCTCAGCACTGACATCATATTAGATCCACCTGGGGCTTCTGAAAGGCAATGCCCAGGTTGTATCCCCAGACATATTAATTTGGAATCTTTGGGATGGTGCTCACACATCAATATTTAAACCCTCCATGTAACTCCCATGTGCACCCAAGGTTGAGAACCAGTGTTCAAGAGGCTGGGAATCTGGTTTCTACCAAATAGCAAAGGACCTAGCACCATGCAGGGAGGCATCCAGTTGGATTTCTCCTATCTACTAATTTCCCAGCCAAAGCTAAAAGCAAATGGTTTTCTAAACCAGATTACCTGATTACTTTTGTTTGTTTCATTATATCCCAGCTTTTAATTTAAATCCTCCAGCCATGAGGCCTGGCCTGGAATGGAGCTCCGTACCTCTGTCCTGGAGCAGCCGATGCAGCTTGTACTGGGTGATGCCAGAGATGCCATGAAGGTAGCCGAAAGAGCTCATGGCCAAGGCCACCTCCTTGTTATGGGTGTACAGAGTGCCAAAGCGGAAGCCAGAGATGCCGAAATCCTAGAGGAAGAGAAGTAGGGAAAGGAATACCTGGTTGGTCTGCCTTCTGCTCCCAGTGCCACTTCCTTCCCTACCCAAGGATAGGCAGCTGGGGCTCACCTTACTGGTACCCCAGATCATATGGGTCTTGTTGGGGTCAGGCAAGCTGGAGAGGAGAAAGTACAAACAAGATCATGCAGAAGTATTTGAAGGATGAAGACGTGGGGTCTATGAGGGGAAGATGAAAGTGGACTGGAGGTCCTTCCTAGACAGGAGGGCCTATGGGACCCAACATTCAAGGAAACAGTTGCCCCACTTAAGCCAGGAAGTCAACAAAAGGTATTCTTGTGGAACTAGATGGGACAGCTCTCAAGTGCCCACTGACTGATGTCTGGGACCCTCAGCCTGGCTTGTGGTCTTCCTAAAGCTGCTCCAAAGCCACCTTCTCGGCAACTGGCTCTTCACACATGAGGGCCACCCACCACTTCTAAGATGTATCCACCTGTTTCTTACTGCCCCACCTTTTTGAATCTGTTCCTTCTTCCAGGCATGCACTTCCCTTGCTTTGGCTGCTGAATCCTATCCTAGGACCAAATACCACCCTTAAGAAAGCTCTGCCCTATTTCCTTTGTTTCCCTGTACACTGCTTATCAAGAAGCTCCTACCCTGACCTTCTGTAGGGATTTATCCTGACTTCTGACAGTGCACTTTCTGCCTTTCCCTCCAGTTATCTTGTGTACAAAATGGCATTTAGAGAAGACGCTTGAAGGGAAAGCTGATGTTTTGGTCACTTTCACACTCGTGGTGGCTGGTGGCTCTTAGCTCAGTTTCTAGCATGTAGCCAATTAAGTTTATTATAGCACATGAACTCAAAAGCAGAAACTTCATGGTTCTCATTACCAACTTCAGCTGAGACCAACTCACCTCTCCATGCTCAGAACACTACGGAATGTGACGGACTCATCAAACACAGACAGCATGTAAATCTCATCTATAATCACGTGTAGGCTGTACCTGCAGGTTAGATGAAAGGGGGAGAACGATATTTAGGATCTCTCTAATCTTCTCTTGCTTCCTTTTATGGTCTTCTCTGGACACAGATCAGATACTCCTACTGCCCCGGCAGCCCACCCAACCCTTCCAAAAGGCATGGTAAGGTAGAAGAGGGTTGTTCACCAGAGAGGACTTTTCACCCTGACTTGAGGGTACTAGGAAGGAGTAGGACCTAAAAGACATGCATGAGAACATCTCCCTAACCCTTCAACCATCAAGCAGAGACCAACAGGAAGGGGCTGGGCATCCCAGGGAATTTTCGTCTGGTCCAGTCAGGAGCTTCCACTCAGGGCTTGATTTGAATAGTGATATTCAGGGGGCTAAGGGCTCATGTACATCATCTTTATTTTCCCAGCAGCCCTCTGAAGCAGGACTGTTCCCTCCAACTCACAGATGAAGAAACTAAATTTCTGAGATATAAAGTTAATTCCCACAATTAGCTGGTGCTAGAGCTGGAATGTGGACCTACTTCTGTCAAATTCTGGCCCACGGCATCCAGCATTCTTCCTCTTGTCCCCATGCTCTGCCTTTAACTGATCTAGATAGTTATGAAGTTTGAATAAGTGTGTTTCTTCCAGAAAATGGAAGACTGTCTACCCTAAGAGGGCTATTTCCAGACTCCAGAGAGAACTGATGTTAACATGTTCTTAGGAATGGGCCATGAAAGTTCTACAGGGACACGTCTTCACCCCACAGGGTCTAAAAGTCTATCCTCCTTGGCACCTCAGGCCAAGTAGTTTGGGAAATGGGTGCTGGGAGAAAGTACTTACGCTGCAAGAAGTGGAGAAGCAGCAGAACTATGTGATGCAGGTATGGGCACGTGGGCAAAGGCCAGAAAGGAAACGGCAAAAGGGTTTGGTTGAAATAGGCAGCATGTGGGTGCTTTTCATTTCAATTTCCACTAGTTGTACATAACTTTACAAAGTACAAAGTAAGGATATTTAGGGTGTATTATTTCTGGTTTTGACTTCTTGACTATAAGTGAGAGGGAACCCTTTTTAGGGACTTCATCTTGTCTCAAGGGGTGGAACTCATACTTCTTGGCAAATTCCAGATATTCCATCAGTGAGTCTTGGGAGTAGATGTGTCCCAGAGGATTCTGAGGGTTGATTAGCACGAGGCCTCGGACCTTTTTCCCCTAAAAAGAACCGAACAGGACCAAGTGAACACGAATCCTTCACATCTACATCAAGTTCAGAAAAGGATCAGGTCACCCAGTACCGGACACCTAATCAAGGCTTGGGTGAGATCCTGCAAGAACAACTATCACATTGCCCACAGAGTGGGGATCAGGCAGAATCTCTGGGTGCTGCCATAGACGGGGCTCAGGGCTCCTAGGGGGACATGCCCCTGGGGCACTGCCTCTTTTGCAGAAGGAGCCCACAATGTCTAGGTCAACAAGTTGTAATACAGGAGTCTCAGTACTCAACGCCTTTCACGGGCAGCAGTGCTTACCCTGAAGACGTGGTTCCCTCCTTACCTCAAGCTTAGCATTGAACAGGGCTTGCTCCAGCTTGTCCACGGTGAGCTGGAATGGATGTGTGTTTGCATCACTGACCTGGAAGATAAACACTGCCTGAGAATTGCCTACCCGGAAGCTCCCAAGCCTTAATTCCTCATTCCTATAAACCCTGAGCAATCCTTTACCTTCATATCCAGGGCACTAGTCCCACATGCCTTCTTTGTCTTGATTTCTCCAACCTTCTCCCATCATCACTTATATGGGAGGAAAGCAAGGCCCCCTACACCTTTGAAATGCCCCTAGAACATTCCGTCTCCTAGATGGGCTGAGCAGGGGAAGGGAACCCGTACTGACCTGACTCTCCAGGTTGACAGGAACTAGATCAACCTTCGCATACAGGTGGGTACTAAAGACGAAGCCACTATAGGTGGGAGTGGGGACCAGAAAAGCCTCTGAAAGCACAGAGAAACCAAGCTGTCAGTGCACGGTCTCCTAGTCAGAACCTGCCAAGACCCCCGGGACCAGCAGCAACACAACCCTCAGAGAAGGTGGGCTGGGTAATCCCTCCTACTTAGAGATGAATGCCTTGGAGCACGGGCTCTATTAAAGTTATCCATTCTTATAAACATGATTTGGGGAACAAAACTCAAGTTTCCTCTTTGTGGGCACACTAAAGGAGAAAAGGGATGAATATTGCTGGAAGTGACTTGGAATCCAGGGACTCAAGCCAGGCTTGCTAGAAGGTAGAGCCTGGGTCATCCGGCAAGACTTGTCAGCTCCGGGTCAACAGTGGAGGCTGAGGTTCAAGCACAGGGAGGGCTCTTATTGCTCTGCGTGGCTCACATGATCTCACAGGCCTGGTGATATGATGGGTCCTTTCCTTCCCATCCACTCAGCCTCAATGATGAGCGAATCAAGGACCCACTCCTTTGAGTGAAACTGGCCATCTCGGTAACGAGCCACCCATGCAGCAGGCACATGAAGATCTGAGGGTTTTGTTTCAGGTTGTTAAGAGGCATGGTTAAGAACAGATCTCTCAAGCCTTGTTTGGTCTAGAGCTCAGTTTTCAGGTTCTTTGTTTTGAGGAGACAGAAAATCTATATAGTTTAAGCCAGGTTACCAGGGTTCTCTGCTTTAGAGTTGAGATCAAAAGTCCAACACTATAATGAGTTGGCTCCCATTGTCACCATTCCTGGGGCAGACCTCCTTGAGGATTGTCCCAAGTTACTATTAAATAGGAATCTAAATCCCTTGTTCCTACATAAATAGGGGTAAGACGTTCTAACCAGGGCAGAAGGCACACCAGCACTTTAGGGGAAAGGCCTGGAGTCAAGATGCTCTTCTCCCATAAGGCCAGTGCCCCGGTGCTCCTGCCCCGGCGCTGCTACTCCCGAGGGAGAGCAGAGCCCACTGACTTACCACCTGGATCACACAGAACCATGGCCAGTGCGGAGAAGACAGAGGAGCATCCGTTTAGAACAACCACCTGAAGAAGATACACAGAAGGCAGAAGTCGAAAACCAGTCCCCATGGAAAGGGTAGTTCTCCTGTCTCCCTCCCCCTGGGAGGACAGACATAAGCAGTCTCCCCTCTAGGACCCATGGCCTTCCCTCCGCCCTGACTCTGAGGGGCTCCACTGGAAATGCAGAGAGGCCTCCAAGAGCACAGTCCTCCACCGGGGTGGCAGGAAGGCTGGAAATAGACTCACATTTTCCGGATCAAGGGGGGCCGGTGCCTTACAGTAGTAGGTCAGGAACTGGGCCACTTCTTCCCGCAGGCTGTGGACAGACTCAGAAAGACCGTGTGGTTCTCAGGCCCGTGAGCTTTCGTCTTTCACAGTCTAGACTTCAGTCTTTTTGACAGAGCAAAGCGTCCAACCTCCTTTTACAGGGCTCACAGGGGACTGAGGCTCTCAACTCCCCAGCTGACACAGACATTAACTGTGAGACTTTGGACAAGAACTGGGGCCTTTTGAATTATAGGGCAGTGCACTTTCTACTACTCCAGCCTGCCTCTGATGGTATTTTGTGTTAGGCATTTTCTAGAAATCATTACACAAAGAAATAGGTAGGTAGGCAGCGAACAGAGAATCTGGCACCTTGAGTCCTTCCTTGGATGAGGACAGGTGCCTGTGGACCAGGAGACCACAATCTGGAAGCTACTTACAATGGCTGCCCTCTCCAATCAGAATATTGCAGAAGGTCATCATCAATGTAGTTCATGTCACTCCGACTCAACTGTGGACAAATAGAGCATGAAGACAACCAGACCAGGGAAGCCCAAGAGGCTTCATCTCATTCCTAGGATGCACATGCATGTTTGTCCTACCACACGGGGCCTCCCGGAGGGAAATGGGTGCACATGCTACATGCTCCCTAATGAAAGAAGCCTTCAATTCATTCTTGTCAAAGATTACACAGATAGATTATCACTGGGAAGTGTTCGACAACCCCCCCCCAACTCTACATTTGGGCCAGAGGCTCCCTTGGCAGCTTACCTACCATATACCCACCCAGAGAACACTTCCTAACACAGCAAGGCCAGCCAGGAGGCTAGACGTGCTATTCTAGAAGCTATTTCCTCACTCCCTTTCCCAAACTTCTAAGTCTTATTCCTGTATCTACCGCATGCCGAAGAACATTCTGGAGGGCTCACGCCTCAAGGTGGGTCCCAGCACAGCCCCGAACATGGCTTACCCTTTCAGTCAGCAGATCAGTACAGAGCTTGTTCTCACTGGTACCAAGGTTGATGAAGCCCTGGAGATGGATGGAATCTAATCTCAGTTCTCTTGCCTTGCCCTTGCTGACCCCTTTAAAAATGGCCCAAGTACTCATGCTAGCTTAGCTCAGATGGAGATCTCACTGCTCCATGAAGCAATGCAATCCATGTTTGACAACTTTAATGTTAGAAAAATTTCCACAAACGCATCTTATGGCTTGCCAATCTCCCCCTTTAGAGCCATGTAGATAAAAATAATAGTTATATTATGTACCAGCTATCATTCACTGAGTTCTTACCATGTTTCAGACGCTAGATTAAGTGCTTCATGTATATTGCCTTAATTCTCCTGAGAAAAAGTTCTGTTATGATCTCTGCTTAAAGAGAGTGAAGCTCAGAAAGGTTGAATAAACTACTAACCATGTGACCTTGGTGATGGGCAGAATTTCACCTGCCTGGCCCCAGAGCCTGGGTCCTTAACAACCACAGGCCCTGCCTGTATCCACCTCTGCTATTTCCACTTCCATGGAAGGGCCCTTCAAGTTACTGGAAGAAGTATGATCCCTCAGAGGCCAGTGGAGATACCTGACTCATTTGGCCCCCAGAAAAGCAGACGGCCACTGGCCACATATCACTTAGGTGGTTACAGAAGGAAAGGTGTGACTAGTGTAGTCCTCCGCCCTCTGGCTGGAGAGCTGTTGTGAACCTCCCTTGCTGGAAAGCCTTCTGCTGATCCCCGTCACCCTTAGGATAACATCCTAATGCCTCACAATGGCCTAACTCCATCCATATCTCGTGTTCCACCACTGTCTCTACTCTGGCCACAAGGACCTCCTTTCCCAGTCACTCCAAGCTCTTCCCACCTTAAAGCATTCACACATGCTGTTCCTCCATCCTGGAGCCCCCTGGCCCCGTGCCCTGACCACCACAGATTCAGACTTTAAAACACCCTCCCTGCCACTTTAAGCAGGCATCCCCTTTGTGCTCTTGGAAACACTATTCATATTCATTTCTCCAATGACTGACCCAGCTCGTCAGCTTTCTTGGCCACATCACCTTGTTTCTGTGCCCATCCCCTGCCCTTAAATATAAGAAGACAACAGTGCCTACTTCATGGGGCTGGGAAGAGTCAGTGAGAGGGCACAGTACTCGGCACAGGACTGAATAAATCCTAGAGATGGGGGCCCTCGAATATGTCCCCCATCCTCACCAAAGTGTTCTTGTCCTCATGGTATTTGTTTCCTTGGTAGGTGTTGTAGTCCTGGAAGCTGGCGTGGTATAAAGCAGAGGTTTCAATCCCACGGTTGGACAGGACATAGTTGATAGATGTATCTTCAAAATTAGTCAGTTGGTAAAATATCTTGTAAATCTGCTTGGATACTTGGGCCTGTTCCCTACTTCTGACATCACCCTTAGAGTCCTCAGAATGACAAGGTGGTTGGAATTTCTGGCCTCCGGTGGCCCCAAACTGTAGGTAGTTGACCATCTGGAACATTAAGCGACCCAGGAGGGCTTCCTGCCCCCAGATGGGCTGATTGTGCCTCTGCTCCTCTGGCACCAGGTCCTGCTGCTGGTGCCTGGTCGCCAGCTGTGTGATGTGATCCGCCACGGTCTGCTGCAAGGATAGCACCATCTCCATCAGCCAGGTGTGGATGCTATGGTTCCTGAAGGCCTGGTCCCACACCTGGCCGTCAGACATGTGGGGGATGTCTGATGGGTTACTCCTACTCTGGGTACTCATATGGGCCTCAGCTGGCTGGCTAGAACCTGCAGAGAAAGAGAGACATTCCACTGCAGCAGAGGAGACTCCCTGAGCCTCAGGTCCAGGCCTGAGCTCAGGCTGGTCACTGGTCCCTCCTCCCGCCAGGCCTTGGCTGTAGGCCCAAACTAGTTCAGGAAGAGCTGCCTACTCATTCAAGGGCAATGCCTAGGTGGCCCCCAGCCCAGGCACTGGAGCACCGTGTCATTAACACGTGCTCTGAGGAAGAGCCTTAGGGGCTACTTTGAGAAAAAGGGGGGAACTGAACAGGTAGGTTGTGGATTCTTCAACCACAGCAATTCCTGCTTCATGGAGTTCTAAGTGAGAAAAGGGATTCTGCTGCTAAAAACAACAACAAAACAAAAACAAAAACAAAATAAGCAAGACATGTCATTCTTTTAGAATAGGGGTAAGAAAACTACCGCCCAAGGGCAAACTAGCCTTCCATTTGTTTTTGTAAATAAAGTTTTATTGGAACACAGCTGTGTTTGCTTGTTTCTGTATTATCTATGACTGCTTTTGTACAACAGCAGCAGAGTTGAATAGTTGTGACGCAGCTCACGTGGCTCACGAGGCCTAATATATTTACTATCTGGCCTGACACAGAAAAAGTTCCTCAACTGCTGTTCCAGAATGTCAGCCCTACTTTTTGCCTTTTTTCCCCAAGTTGGCCTTACCAGATGTTCAAAGCTCAGTCCTTCCAGTCCCCTGCTTCGTATCACTTCCTGTGAATGCCTTTCACCTGCTCACTGTGACAGCCACCTTGGACTTCCATCACTGGTAACCATGGGTAAGAGCCATGGTTCTCGAACTTTAAAGTCCACCAAAATCATTTAGAGGGTTTGTTGGGACACAAATGGCTAGTCCTCATCACCAGATTTTGTTTCAGTAGGTCTGGGGTGGGGGCTTGAGAATCTGCAGTTCTAACAAGCTCCTAGAACTGTATTTTGAGAACCTCTCTTCAGACTTACCTTCTGTCTGGAAAAAAAGTCAAAATGCTGAATAAGACCTAAGAAACATCTTTTTAAGGTCTCAAGGAATGAAAAAATAAATCAAATAGCAAGAAGCCAGGAGGTAAGAAAATTTCAGGCTAACAGCTGCTTCTAATTCATTATGACAATCCTCATATCCCCAGACACTGAGAGCTTTTTTAAAAATCTAGACTCATGCACTTCCCAACAAATGTCATCTTCTAAGTTCTTTTTCTACATTACACATGCCCCCACCTCCAATATACAAAACCTTGATACTTCTTTTATAGGTTTGTGGCACCAGTACTTCAAAGTACTGGCACTCAGCCCAACCTCTCCAAACCATCTTTAGTTGCTTGAGATGTTCCCATAGCAACTTGTACTTCCCTGTAACGATACTTAATTTTGTTACTCGTTCAGTATCTGCCCAGGTCAGCCTTTGTCATCATATCCTTAGCCTGGTGCCTGGCACATAGGTAACTAGTGGGAGAGGCACACCACAACGATGTGGCCGAGTTAGTGAAGAAATGAACCATGACTGAAGACTCTAACTTATGAAAGATGGAGCAACAGCCAGATAAAGCTACAGGACAGAGGTGTACCATGTCCTGAGTTAGGATGCCAATCTTTCATCAACAGGGATATAAAGAACCTCACTCACCAGTATTAGAAACATAACTATTTAGAAAGAAATTGAACAAATAAAAGCTCTTATTCTTGGACCAACACTTTGTTCCACAAGCAAAAGCTTCACTCTGGCCCAAGCTCCCTCCCCTAGAAGAGGGTAATTTCAGTGGGGCTCTCAACTCCGGGAGTAAGTAGGTCACACTGTTCTTCCAGAAACTTGGATAACACAGAAGGATAGTTCAAGGGTCAAGTAGGATTCTTTTGGTTTTGCCTTCCAAAAGGTGGTACCCATCATCCCTGTTGGTCTTGATGAGTGCTGGTGGGAGGGCCAAGAGGGCAGAGATGACCTCCCTTCTTTGGTCAAGAAGCTATCACCAGGGCACTTCTGCCTTCTCCCAGGGCTGGGCTGTCACATATGGAATGTGTTTCTTCTATTTCACCTTAATAACTAAATCAAAGATGTGACAGCTCTGTAGACAAGCACACAGGGCCAGAATTTAAGCAGTTCTACCAGTTCAGGCTAGATTAGGGACTCCCTTGGACTTCTTACCCTGGAAGTCCTTGCTGTTAACAAGGTCCCACTACTCTGCCCCATCCACCCAGCCCTTAGCTGGGGACTCCAGGTTCAGAGGAAACAGGGATCAGGATGGGGTAGGGAAGCTGGAGGCCAGTGTAGCCTAATAGGCCATTGGAGGAAGGAGGCTGGAAGCAGTTGGAATGAGGACCTCTCCAGGCAGGCTTATGGGCCAGAAAATAGGACCAAGCCAAGTAACTGCGAAAAGTGTGTTTTTCTGGTAAATATATTTTCTGATAAGGAAGCGAGTATGCAGAAAGACTAGGGGGAACTTAGAAGTTAGACCTCTGCCAAGACTTGTCTTTTCTATAGGAAAAGTCTATTGTGAATGACGTTGTTCCACAAAGGCCATAATGTCCTTAAATCTCAGCCCTAAGTTGTCTGGTTGGGATACATGGACCCTCTCCTCAAGTCTTCTTGGCTATATCCTCGGTTTCAGTATTTCTCATCCTTCAACCATCTACCTCCCAAGCCACACTCAGGGGCCTTCTACAGAAGCAGTGTCTCAGAACCAGCCCACTGGTGCCCTCTCATAAGAGGTGAAAGACAGATCTTAAACAGTAGGAACTGGGAATGGGGAGTGAACATGGGAAATGAACGAGGAACAAGGTCTCCTGTCCATCTGGGATGCCAGCACCTGGGTATACCGTTTATACCAGGTACTTCTACTCTCACTTTTCCTTACAAGCCCTTCTAGCTCTGTCTTGCCCTCTGGCCTTCTTTCCCTTTGCCATGCTCCAGCCTCCCCTGCTGTCTCAGTACTCCAACCTAATTCAGATGTTTTCTTCTCAATGTAGTAATTATGATAAACATTGTCAAGTCTTCTTTACGTGCATGGGAAGCAAGGTGTCTGGGGATATAAACCCCTAAATACAAGTTGCAAAACTGAAAAGTCAGGTAAAAGAAGCCTCGAGAAGCTTCGATTCTGTTTTTTAGTCACCACTTACCAATTGTAGGATGTCGGAAGAATTATCTCCCCTGCCTGGGCATCAGTTACTCATGCAAGATAAGAAGATACTTACCTCAATTAGAGGTTAAACTGAAGCTCAATGAAGACAAGTAAGTTCTAGTGTTCCACAATAGAACCAGGATTTAAATCTAAGATCTCCCACTTTAGCTCATAACTCGTGGGAAGAAGAGTGAATTGGCAGAAAACCAGTCCTTGCACAGACTGTAGCTTGGCTTCACATCACATAATGCCCAGGAAGTCTCAAGTTTTGAAGCTGGATTAAGTCATCCAACAATATTGTCATCCTGTACTGTTGGAGACTCAAAGTCCCTGAGCAGGAGCAAACAAATCTGGAAGCAGTTACCGTAGATTGTAGATTTCTCAAAAGGATTGTTTTTCAAATACAGTGTCCAACACAGAGAAAATCCAGACACATGAGTAAATAGCATGAGCTAAAACCAGCACAGGCAACAAAGACCAATTGGACTTGAGGTACTAGGGGTAGATTTTAAAATAATTGCTTTTCTGTTTAAGGAGATAAAATCTAAGCCTGAAAGTTGACAAAAACTGAAGTTATTAAAATGACAGATTTAAAGATGATAAGAGATTCTAGATGTTAAAATACAATGACAAATGAAATCTCAATGGAAGAATTTAATAGCATATTAGATACAGCTTAAGAAAAAATAAGTGACCTGGAAAAAGAGGCTGAAGAAACTTTCTAGAAAGTCTTCTTGGCTAAACCTTTGGTTTCAATCTCTCTCACCCTTCAACCATCTACTTCCCAAGCCACACTCAGGGGCCTTCTATAGAAACAGCATCTCAGAACCAGGCACTTCTTTAACCTAAGAAGTCTCTTAGCCAAAAAGCCAGCCTCCAACTCAATCAAAAAACTGAAGGGTTTGAATTTATAAATGGGAAATAAGGCCACTCATTGTCACTGGAAATACCTAACATTGTACCAGACATCTCAGCCAGAAATATTAGGCAAGGAAAGAAATTAGAGTTAAAAGTAGGGATTTAGATTCTTGCTACCCACAGATTACTACTGTCTACCTAGAAGACATAAAAGAATTAACAGAAACTCTACAAGAGAATTTAGTATAGTTATAGAATAGGGGCCCGCTTCATCTTTTTGTAAATCCAGTTTTACTGGAACACAGCTACACCCATGCTGTATATACATGCTGGCCAGAATCTGGGTGTAAATACTAGACCAGCATTTTCCACCCGGGTCACTTACCTAATGATTGAGCCCAGAGACGGCCCAGCAGCCTCGTCTACATGCAGCTTCATTTTCATTTAATCCTAGCTGCTAGGAGGGAAGGATTATCCCCAACTCTCAGATAGGGAAAATGAGGGCATAATTTATGACCTGCTGTTCAGTTTAACACATTCCCCCAATATATCCAGAATGAGTATGGATGATGTAAGCTATCTAGGGGTCACAGCTGGAAACCACAACATTTTCAACAACAACTAACACTGACTGGGCACTGCCTCGAGCCAGGCTCTGGTCTAGGTTCTTTGTACGCACCTCCTGATTTAATCCTCAAAATGGCTCTATTAGGAGGGTATCACCATTAGCCTTACTTTACAGATGAAAAAACAGAGGCTCAAAAGCAGGAAGTGAATCACAAAAGTTCACACAAGTAGGATGGGAAAGGGGAGCTTGAAACCCAAGTCTGTGAACCCCAGGCCCCACCGTCCTCTTAACCATCCCTCTGTGAAGCCTCTCACTGGAAGGGCACAGATACCCTCAGAGCTTGGCATTCACTTTCAGGGATCCAGAAGACTCATAAGTCCATCGTTAGTCCCGCCCTGCAGGAGCCCAGGTGAAGCCCAGGCATTGTTTGGCCTGAATCCCCCTCTTATCCCACCTCCAAGGTTCCTGACCTGGCCACCCTGCACTTACCTCTGTCCATGTTTTCACTCATTTCTTCCCTGGTCCAAAATCCTTAAGTTGTTCCTAACCGTTGGAGCTCAGAGACCTCTCCACCGCCCTCGTCCTCTCACTGAGCTTGCTTCGGGCTCTGCTTTTAAACACAGGTGGTTTTAAGGGCAACAAGAAACTCCACCTTGTCCTTTCCAAGGGAATCTCCCCAGAAGTTCTCAATTACCTGAAATGGCCTTTCTTTCTAAAAAGAAATTTTTTAATTTATTTATTTACTATTAATTAAGGTACCATTGGTTTATAATATGATGTAAGCTTCATGTGTGCAACATTATATGTCAACTCTGTACACACTATAGCATGCTCACCTCCAAAAGTTTGGTTTCCATCTGTCACTGTACAGTTGACCCCCTTTACCCAGTTACCTGCCCCTGTCCCAGCTTCCCATCTGGTAACAGCTACTCTGTTCACTGTATCTACATGTTTGTGTTGGTTTGATTTGGTTTGCTCATTTATTTTGGTTTTTTTGTTTGTTGGGGTGCATGTATCTTTATGAATTCGTGTTTTTATTTCTTTTGGATAAATACCCAGAAGTGGAATGTAAATTGATGCAGCCACTATGGAAAACAGTATGGAGATTCCTCAAAAATTTGAGAATAAAATGGCTTTTCTTTGCACCATTAGAGAGGCTGAGCAATTCCCACATCTGGGAGAACCGCACTTTGGAGCGGCGGTTCCCACACTTTGGAGGCAGTGGCATCACCTGGAGAGCTTATAAAGAGGCTCTTGGAAGTGGGCGAGGACCTGTGCCGGGGTAGTGGCTCAGGCCCACCAGGTGATCTGAATACTTAGCAATGTCTGAGAACCACTGGAGCAAGTGAATCTCAATTAAAGCACAAATGAGCTGCTAACCTTGCCCGTTTCTGGGGAGGCCACAATTGAGAAGGCTGCAGTGGGTTAGCCTACGGCAGGAGGGACAACTTGACGAGGAAGCCCTGGAGGGCTGGTCCCACTCCCCACAGCCCTACCTGACTGCACAGAGAGCAAACCCACCCAGTCTCTCTGGTCTTCATTTTCTCCTTGTTAAAGCAGGAGGTCATGAAAGCTCCCTCACAAAGGATGATGGGAAAGGCGTGTGTGAATGAGCGCCAGGCATTTGGAGCTCCTGGTCGGCCTTCCCTGAGGTCAGGAAACAGAAGCAAGGCCAAGAGCAGCCTATGATTGGAGAACACCCTGCCTTGTGACTGTCCTCCAGCTTCAGTGGGTGCTTGTTTGAAATGCAGAGGCCTGGGCTCCACCATGGGATCCAGATTCATCAGGTCTATAATTGGGCCGAGGAGTCTGCATTTTAGAACAAACACGGCAGGTGATTCTGGATTACTCTCGGCTAGACGCTGCCCTCATAGACTGCACACCGAGAGGAAGCATGAGCGGTGGGCAGGCACTTCCCCGAGAGAGTTAGGACCTCCCATATCCCTCAGCCTGGCCTGCACGGACAGCCCATCTCCTGTCATTTATTTGTTCGGTCCCTGTTCATTTAAAAACACAACTATGATAAACAAATTTATACTGTACAGCACAGGGAACTATATTCGATATCTTGTAGTAGCTTATGTGAAAAAGAATATGAAAACAAATATATGTATGTTCACGTATGACTGAAACATTGTGCTGTGCACCAGAAATTGACACAACATTGAAAACTGACTACACGTCAATAAAAAAATAAGAATTTAAAACGCAAAAAATAAAAAATAAAAACAATTCAGCGGGTGCCTGTTATGTACCGAGCACTGTGTTAGACCCTGAGACTCAAAATAAAGGGACAGTTCCCTGACTTCAAGGAGCTCCAGAATACGCTTTCCCATGGAAAAGTCTGATCACAACTTTCCTTTGCTCAAGATCCCTCAGTAATTCCTCTTCACCTCACAGGGGTTATAAACTCAAACACCTTCAAGGACACAAACCATAACAGGTATGCAAAATTGGCTAAGGCAAAGCGGAAGACTGGGGAGGATGTCAGTGAACAAAAGCCTGCATATCCTCTTACATGGCTTCAAGTTAAACAAACAAAGGGCCAGCACCGCCTAACAGTCTGGTTTTACCTATTGATTTTCGCCCTCCGGCCATCAGTCTGCAACCTCTGAATCCAAACTCTTTCCTGTGGCATACCAGACCTCTAGAACGTTCACTCACAAGTACTCCCTAGTCTCATTCTTGCACCTCTCTCCCCCCTCAACAGCCCCCAAGCACTGAACCTCCTATAAGTCCTCCCGCATACCGTGATCTCTCATTCCTCCAGGCCTTTACACATGCTGTTCCCTCCACTCAGAGAGCCCTTTTCGCAAACCTACCCACTTGACAGTCCTCCAAGTCTACGTGTGCATGTCACCTCCTCCAAGGAATCTTCCTCCCTGACTCCTTAGGCAGGTTTAGGGGCCCAACCCTACACCCCCATGCTCTTTGTGCATGCCTACAGTATACAGCACAGCAGTCAGGCAGTGCTTTGAGGCCTTTGCTGTAGCTGGGCCCCAACACCTAGACCACTCTGCCCCCAGATACATGCTCGGCTCACTCCCTTACCTCCTTCAAGTCTTTGCTCAAATCTCCCCTTCTCCCTGAGGCCGACTATAACTACTGCTTCAACCAGCAACCTCTTCCCACCCCCAGCACACTGCAGTTCCCCTATCCCTTTCTACCTTTCACGTCTTATTGCACTTTTCTCCTTCACATGCACTCTACACTTAACTATTATATGCATCCTCCCTTCCAAAACTCCACGAGAGCAAAGGGCTTCCATTGTCTGGTTTACTGATGTTTCTCAAATGCAAAGAATGCTGCTTAGCCCATAGGGAGCTCAACAATGTTTCTGAATGAAGGAACAAGGGGACGAATGAATGAATGAACCAATGAACGAATGAAGGAATAAAACAATGCAGTTATCTAAAGTCTGGGTCCCCTTCTGGATTGTAGGTTTCTCAGCTTCCGCCTTAGTTCCAAGGTACACAGAAGGTTCTTGGTTAGTGTTTGTTGACAATTATCTGTAACTAAGGATGGGAATGAAGGAATCAATCGATTGCAGTCACCAGGTGCCTGCTGATGGTGGAATGAAGACTTGCCCAGAGAAAACCCCACTTTCCCCCCAGTCTCCGCCGTTTCCCACATCTGGATCATCTCTCCTGCAGAGTGCGGGGGCTCCGACCACCACAACTGTAGCATAGCTTCGCCAAGAGGGGTCGCCAAACCCTTATTTTCCTTCCTGGTGCGGAAAACTCAGGGCAGACGCAGAGAAAGCGCAAGTGAGAGGACGGAAGAAAGGTGGGCAAAGAACCTGGGCCCCCTCCCAGAGCAGCCAGCGCCCTGCCCACGTGGCGCGTGCCCGCGGAAGGCTGGGGACCGAGCTCGCGCTGACTGCTGGACCCCGACGAGCCCCGTCCAACTCAGCGCGGCACCTGTGCTCCCAGGATCTTTTAGATACGACCCTGGGCGAGAGAAGTTGGATGCCTTAGGCAATGTCGCACAACTATAAAACCTCAGGGGTAGGATGAGAATCCAGATTTGCTGAGTGCTTTTGTTTCCTCCCTCCACTCCGCCCTCCTCCCCAGCTCTTTCTGGCATCTCTGTTTCAACAGCAGAGCAAGATTCCAAGTCCAGTGCCTGGCTTGGCCCAATTTAGAAGGCCCCTGGATCCTCTTTCTTGGTGGGGAAAGCGTGGAAGTAGGCAGTGGGAGGAGAGGAAAAGGCAGAGTTCCAGCTGCCCTCAGCCCCCCTCCCCTTTTGTACCACCCTTGCTCCCTTGATTTCAGCCCCTGGACTTTTAAGTAGCCACTTGGTTACATGCCAATTCACCTGGGAAAGAAGAGCCTGGCAAACACAGAGGTAAGGCAGGAGGGAGAAGAGACTGCAAAGGGTCCCCTATCCCCTCCGAGAGCTAAACAGTAGGGAAACTGAGACCCGAGTGGGGGCTACCTGAGAAAACCCTGGTCTGTGTACACCTGCTGCCAGAACCAAGGAGTCTGTAATGATGGGCTCTTTTCATGGACATAGATCCAGAGTTCCAGGTACTGGGCCTCTCGGCAATCCAGTGAGGAAAGTATCCTTGGCCCCATTTTACAGATGGGGAAACTAAGTCCCAACAAGCTTTCCTCAACATTGCTCAAGTTCACACTGCTTGCACTGGCCTGACTCTAGGTGTGTCTGAATCCAGGCCTAGCGTGTGTTCTCTTTCTGGATTTCCCAGCCTCGGCAACAGGGCCTTAATGATCCCATGAGGTCTGGCCTGATCTCCAGGTTGTATGAGATGATCTGGAGTGGGGAGCCAGAGAAGGAGGAATGCCAGTGTCACGGTCTGGTGGCTGTGGCAAACTCAACCCATCTATTTCTGGCAGGACGTGAGGAAGGTTATCACCAGATTGCCCTCTGGGGAACATTCTTCTTCCAACCAGTTACCCAGCAGGCCTTAATACCCAGCAGTTACCCAAAGGGCACTGCAGGTGTTCCTTTCTCCAGAAAGCCTCCCTGACTACTCCAGCCCCTCAGAGCTCCACGGCTACCCTTCGAGATTCTGAGCCATTGTCCACGTAGGTGTCCTCTGACCTTGGAACTCATTCCCAACCTGATTGTAATGACCTTGAAAAGAGAGACAAACTCTTTGCTTGTACTTCCCTTTAGCCTCTGGTGGCTGAGCATACAGTAGGTGCCAAGAAGCTGCTTTTTGTTTACTTGTTTACTGTTTACACGGGAAAACAGATCTTAAAAAGCAGCTCTCTGTTCCAGGGAGTTTTTAACCAAATTTGAAAATGATATCTGTGTCCTGTGGGACAACAGAGAGGAGTGAATTATCATTACTCATTCATTCAACAAATATTTCATGAGCAACTGCCATGTGCTAGACATCGTTCTTGGCACTGGCGACACAGAAGGCAACAAAACAGGGGCATCCCTCTTGTCATTTACCTTCTAAAGCAGGTATCAGAAAATGAACAAAGTATAGAAACAAATATAGTCGGGTAAGTGCTGTAAAGGAAACCCAAGTTGGACGGGGGATTGAGAGCAAGAGGGAATGCTATTTAGATAGGTTAGTTAGGCAAAGGCCCATAAGAAGTAAAGGAGAGTCCACATGGATCTCTGGGGCAATAGCTCCAGGCAAAGGGCAGAGCGAGTGCAAAGGCCCTGGGGTGAGAACATGCATTTGCTGTATTTGAGCAAAGGATCTCTCAAGGTTTTGTGAAGCTTGATAAGGACTTTGGCTTTTCTTTTGAGCATGATGGGAAGACAGTACAGATCTTCTGGAGCTGGTATCTGAGTGACTAACTGCCTTGTGGAGCTGGCTGGGGGTTCCCAAACCAGTTGTGACACCTTGGGCTGTGTGAGGTACATTCCTGGCTCAGATCTACTTGTTCTCAATGCTAGAGTAGACCACCTTTGCTCCTTCAAAGTCCGAGGTATTCATCTGGGGTTCCTGGAACTCCGAGACAACATTCTCAACCAGGGGCCACATTGCAGTCACCTGGAAAGCTTTCCCCCAGACCAGTGCCAAGCTCCATCTCTGCCTCACTGACCCAGAGTCTCTGGGGTGGACCACAGGGATAAATGCCACTCATAAAGAAACAGTCTTAAAGGGGCTGTGGATGGGCCTCAGAGGACCTCTCATCCCATCTCAAATTTGATCTGCAGGTACATTTGATGTTAAAAGGATGATAAGGACCAGACTTTCATCCCCCAAAGATGGAGAATCATATTCCCAGGCGAACAAAGTGGGTCTGTTGGGGAAGCCTGATTACAACCCACGGCCCCGCTGCCTTCACTGCTCCCTTCACCCTCCTGTTTGCTCCCTCCCCAGCCTCCCGCCACCCACCCCTCCTGCCAATGCCTTCTTCTCTGGTTTCTCCATCTTTACTTTGCCTCCATCTATTTTGATGTCAGCAGCTCCCTTCCTTCCAGCACTTAGTATGCTGCCAGCATTCAATACCTCTTCAAATATGAATAAGCTGTTCTCTGCGCCAGAGCTGTGGTGGCTCAGTTAAATCAGTCTTTTCTGGGCTCTTTCTGTTTGCTTTTCCCCAAGGTCTTCCTGCTTCGGCTGTCAAAGAGGAGTTTGTTCCTGCCACCCTCCTCTCCCCCTGCCCAGGACTCAGGGTACTGCTTAGGGCACAAAGAAAAGGATCTTGTTTCCTTATCCATGGATGCTATCTACTTTTGTCACCCACACTTCAAAGCTGAGGGGCCCTCTTGGGGATCCCTGGTCCTGGGAGGGAGACCGAATGCCCTTGGCCCTGGGTGTGCTGGGGGAGCAGGTGGGAGCCAGCAGCCATGGGGTGACTGGTGGCCTGGCTCCCTGGGGTGGGGCTGTCTGGCTTTGGCAGGCACTGAACTCATCTCCTTGTGGTCTGGACCTGTTTGCTGTGATCCCCTGAAATGTCCCTTTCTCTGAATGGCGTATGGGTGGTGCAGTGTGACCTATATGTAGACTTGTTGTCAGGGGTCTGGGGGGTCAAGTCACAAGTCCCAGCTCCATGCCTTACAAACTGTGGTGGTAAGTTATTAAGTATCTCTGGGCAGCAGTTTCTCATCTGTGAAGAGACATGAGGAAAGAGGCTTGAGAGAATTAATAATATAAATTTGAGCCTCTCCCAAATTCTGTCCAGTTATCCACTAAACCACTCCTCCACCTGAGCATTTAAACATTCATTCTCTCAATTTGGATTTATTGAGGTCAACTGCGCACTCGCCAGTCTCCCAAGACTGAAGTCATGACAAGGAATGTTCTGCAAGGAGCTGACCCCTTTCACTCTCACCCAGGAGACCTAGGAGTTTCCACAAAACATTTTCTTCCCGTTACACCACATTTGCCAGTTCCTTCCCACCGGGAGTTTTCTTGGCAGGAAGTCTCCTTGTTCCCTGGGAGGCCCGCTCTGACTTACTGGGCTTCTGTTGACCTTGGGCTTCTGTTGACCTTGGGCTTCTCTTGACCTGGGTCTTTCCCCAAACCCAGAATCTACCAACTTGGTCTCCACCTATCCCCTTCTTCCTAGGAACTCTTGGGTAGGGACAAGGCCTAAGTGGCCCCCTGCCCCATCAGCCCACTCTGCTAAGTCCTCAGAGCCAGAGAGGGCTCCTTCACCCCAGAGCCTTTCAGAGAGCGGCTTCATCATGCCATTCTCCGTGTACTGGGCACGCAGGTGGAGGCACGCCAGATGCTGTACGGAGCCCTGAGCAACATTATCACAAGTCACTCCCACAGCCCTGCGGCAGCCGTAACACTGGTGGCCACTGTGAATACCCCTGTGTCGTCCCCTCGGATGCTGACTCGGCTTGGTCACGTGTCCTGCGTCAGCCAATGGGACATTAGAAAGCACGATGCAAGCAGAGGCCTGACAAGTGCTTGGGCCCTGGGGCTTGTCCTCTTGGAGCGTTTGCCCTTGGAAGTCAGCCGCCATGCTGTAAAGGGGCTCAGGCCAGGCTACAGAGGGATGAGAAGCCTCATGGAGAGAGGGCCTGGAGGAGGAGACACCATGTCCCACATTCCAGCCCCCCGACTGAGCCCCACTGACTCACAGAATCATGAGAAATATTACATTGCTATGGTTTTAAGCCCCTAAGTTCAGGGGATGATGTGTTACAGAGCAACAGAAAAAGGAAGCAAACCCCGAGACCCAGATAATCTTATTACTGTCCCCATTTTACAGCTTGAAATCTGTCTCCCAAGGTTGCCTACTTAGTAAGCCAATGTGGCAAAAATGAACCACCTGGCTCTCCTGCGGGGGGAACTAAATGGACTGACAGCCCCTCTACGTCCCCCCTGGACCTGGACCAGCATTGCATTCTCACTGAGGCAGTCTTCCTGCTCCCTCCAGGATGCGCCCAGGCACTGATTGCCCTGGCAGGGGTTCCCATTCCTAGGATATGTGGCGTTCCTTCTTCAGCCTACTTTGGCTCAAGGACTCCCCATCCGCTGGGCTGAGGCTTTTTTGGAATTGTGTTGCAGAGTAATAAGACTCTTCCTGCCTCAGTCCCCCTTCCTTCTTTCTTCTTTACCAGGACCACAGTCTGAAGGCTGTCCTACCTCCTCCCGCCTCCTCCTGCTCCCGCCAGCTATCCTTCACAGGTGCTTCCTCCAATTAATCTGTTGCATTTTGAATCCCATTTTGGCGTCTGCCTCTCAGAGGATGGGAACCAACACGTGGCAAGCTGAGATTCGAACCCAAGGAACCCGAGGCTTCCCTTTGTTTCTCTCCAGATACTTTTCCTCTCGGTAAAAATAGGCATCTTCAAAGGTTGCTACCATCCAGATCTCAGAAGCTCTAAGGCCACAGAGAAGGGAAACTCCAAGGACAAGGACAACAAGGGGCAGGAACCTCCACAGACTTGCCTAGGGGAGCCAGACAGACACCTGGCTCTTCAGGAACTGGCACGACCCAGAAGCTTCCACAGAAGGAATGGGGGTGGGGGGGCGGGAGGGATGACAAACCAGCCTTTGTCTTCTTCTCACTGAATTCTCTCCAATGCCCACAAGGCCAGTATTACAACTCCCACTTTACAAGGGAAGCCACTTGCCTTGAGTCACGCGGCCACCATGTGGCAGGGCTGAGACTTAAACCCAGGTGGAGGGAAACTGAGCAGCCAGGTGCTTCTCAAATTCTGGGTGTTAATCCCTGCTCCTTCACGTGGAAGACCTTGGGCAATTTCCCTAACCTCTCTGAGTCACAGTTTCCCCATGTATAAAACTTGGACACAAATTGTCCCTTTTTCCTGGGGACTTGTAAGCATCAAGAATGGAGTTTGGTGCTAGTGGGTGTTCAGTGCATGTTAGTTCTGCCCCCACACCCCCACTCTTGCCTCTAGGCTGGCCTGTTTTCCATTACACCACACTGTTTCCATTCTGCTATTGACACACATGAGATAAGCACTTAAAAAAAAAAAAAAGAAAAGAAAAACCCAAACCCCAGGCTGATCACAGCTGCACATAGGTTGATATCCAAACCTGATTCATAATCTGGTGTTGCCTTCAGGCCTATAAAAAATAACAACACATCAACAACTGAAACCTTGATAAATGAGTGAGGAACACACAAAAATCAAAGGCTCTAAGCCAGGACCCAAAAAAATCCCCTGGATTCCTTCCCCATGAGGGGAGGTTTTCCACAGGGATACAGCCCTGTGCTTTGGCTCAGGGACCATGCTGCTTTCTCCTTGAGAAAGCTCTGGGGATAAAAATAGCCAAGCAGCAGGCGGCCCCTTCTGGGGCTCAGAGACCGGAGGGAAGGGATGGAAGGAGGGGGCCTTGGCTCCCCGGTGTCTGTGTCCTTGAGAAACAGGAGGAGGAGGGGAGGCTGTGCAATTTGGGGTCTGAGGGGGAGGTGGGGATAGGAGGCTTCCTGGTGAAGAGGAGGAAGAAATGGTCATATCAGGACTCCCCAAATAATGGTTGGGTCAGGACTCCCCAAATGCATGGAGCCACAGAATCCCACAGAAATGGCTTGGGAAGCAAGAAAAGTAAGGGGCAGGGCTAGACTTTGAAAGACCAGGAGGAGCAAGGCAGGCCACCATGCCACCAAGCAAGACCAGGAGGAGCCCCTTAGTATATAAAAAGAACAAAAACAAACAAATGAAGCCCATGGGACCCTGGTTTGACTATCTGAAATGAACCCAGGCCAATGTAGCCACTTCCAAGAGGCCCCTGTTCTACAGAAGTCGTCCCTTTGCTTTTCCATCCCTGCCCCAGAGGCCCCAGCTTAGACTTCATCCTTCTTCCTAAGTGGTCCCCGGGCAAGTCCAATGTCTAGCACTCCTCTAAAGGGCCACCTCACCAAGCCATTTGGCAAGCATGCAGGTAGAATCACAGGGCTCTAAGGAGCTTAGGGTCACGGATTGTTGAGTCCCTTATTTTGGCCTCATTGTGCAGGTGAGGCATCTGAAGTCCAAAGAAGATGAGCAGCTCATCCAAATCACACACAAGTCCATTGCTCAATCCAGTGCTGCTGCACTGCAGAGCTGCCAGTGACCCCATCTGCCCAGAATGTCACCTGTCCAACAAGCATGACTTAGCACCAACTATGTACCAGGCACTGTCACAAGTAGGTGGGTGTGCAAGGTGGGAGACGACTACTTTATGTCAGGTGTACACAGAAAGCTTCTCTGATAATGTGACATTTGAGCAGAGTCCTGGAGGGTGAGCCATGAGGATATCCTGTAGGAGAGCATCCCAGGAAGCGGGAACAGTATGTGCAAAGGCCCTGAGGCTGAGTGTGTTCAAGAACTAGCAAGAGGCTAGATGGATGGAGTGGAGTACTTGGGGATGAGGTCAGCGATGGAACAGGTGGGCTCTATAGGCCACTGGACGAGCCTTGGCTTCCCCTAGTGTGGCAAGGAATCTTTGCAGGGTTTTGAGGAAGACTCGATCTAATATAGCACTTAAAAGGATCTCTCTAATTATAATGTGGAAAAGATGATGTTGTAGAGGGTCAAGGGTGGGACCAGATAGGAGGACACTGCATAATCCCAGGGTGAGGTGCCGATAACATGGCTCAGGATGTGAGGATGCTGAGAAGCAGGTGGATTCTGGGTAGAAGTCAAGACCACAGGATTTGCTGCTTGGTCAGACATGGGGTGGGAGGAGAAGAAAAGCATCAGGGTTGATGCAGGGCCTTGGCCTGAGCAACCGGAAAGACTGAGTTGTCATTTACTGAATTGAGGAAACCGCAGGAGGGGTAAATCTGAGGGGGAGATCAGGACTGTGTGTGGACCTGGCCTCAGGTCAGAATCAGTTCCCTGAGGCCTTCAGGGATCACATGGTCGCTTAGCCTGGAAGAGCCGACAGCCGTGTTCAGCCCCAGGCTGTGTGGCAGACAGGAACAGCCGCAGTCAAGGCTATGCTGCATTCCATTACCCCCAGTTCACTCATACCACATCTCCACACCCTGGCCCAGCCTGAACACACTTGTCCCCAAGGACTCATCCATTCCAAAAAATATTTTTTAAACAAATTCTTTCATTTCTCTACAACTTTATGGTGTAGGAACATTCTTTCCTGTGTTATTCCACATGACCCTCATCACAAGCCTATGAGATGTATGGGGCAGGCATTAGCATTCCTTTTTTTACAGATGTAGAAACTGAGGCACAGAAAGGCTAAGTGCCTCAGGTTAGGCTGCACCAGCACATAGTCCAGGAGTTCAGGGTAGAACCCATGTCTGCTGCCCCCTGGGTAAGACCTGCTTTGAGCCACACTTTCCACTTAATGAAGGATGACTTTTGGAGCAGCTGTGATGAATTTGGTCTATGACTGAATTGGCCAGCACAACTAATCACATACGGCTTTTTAAATTCAAATTAAATTAATTAAAACTGAATACAATTAAAGATTTAATTTTTCAGCCTTTTTTTTAACGATTTTTTCATTTAATTTTTTAGTCTTGCCAAATTTCAAGTGCTTAATGTGGTTGGTGACTGCCATATTGGACAGCACAGCTAATAGAACATTTCCATTATCGCAGAAAATTCTGCTGTACAGTGTACTGACAACCCTTCTCACCCATACCAGCCCTGACTCCCAATGTCAGAGTGGAGGGCTTATGGGTAGTATGTGGTGTCATGCCAACTTCCATCATTCTCAACTTTTGCCCTGACAACATACCACATGAACCATATCTTACTTAATAATAATTTTTAGAATGACTAACTTTTTAAAGTTAAATATTGATTTATGCCTTGTCCTAAGCATGCAGTCATGGTTATGGGTACAAATTATGCATACAAACATGCAATTAAAGTTATTGAATGATTGTCTATATACTACCTCAAATCATCTCATGATTGAGAAACACTGGGCATGGATGGGCTTTGGAAACAGAAAACGTCTTCATCATTTAATCCGCTATGTGTCCTTGGGCGTACTTCTTCACCTTTCTGAATCCCAGTGATTTTTTTTTTAATTTGTAAAGTAAATGTTCCAACTGAGTTCTTATAAGAATCAGGTAAAGAGGTTTATAGTGAGAGCCTGGCACACAATAAGTGCTTATCAAATGTAGTTTCTTTTCCGTCCTCTTTTATTCCCCCTTCTCTCAGTCCCACTCAGAGCCAGAAGCTTAAAAGTAAAAACAGGAATGGCAGGTCCATAGGGGACTAAGGAAAGTGCCAATACAACCCTCAGAATCTAGGGCCGTTAGCTCACTCAGGGAAGACCTTAGAGGTCCTAACCTCTTTCTTCTAGCTGACTTTGAGCCTCTGCACAAGAAGGAAGCGAAGTCTAAGACCAGGTTTTAAACTCTCTGCCAGAGCACTGAACGCATGCTCCAATACAAGTTTATAGAGCCCTTTGGCAAAGGCTGAGAGATTTATTGGACCTAGACATGTAAGGAAATCTTTGTCCAATCACTAGCTGACCAGCAGGCTAATAAGCAGAGACTTCAGGGGCCACACATGATAAAGAATACAGACTTTACAGAATTGGTCCAGAAAGTCACTAAGGAAACAGACAGCAACAATAATAAACCCTAGTGAGGGGACAGAATCTGATTTTTACAAGACACTAAGAAACAGGAAAGTATGGCCTAAAGGAACAAAAAGCAATCAATAAGAACTCTCCCTAAGGAAGCCCAGATGTTGGATTAGATGCCTTAGTCTGTTTAGGCTGTTATAACAAAATACCATCCACTGACTAGCTTATAAACAACAAACATTTATTTCTTGTAGTTCTGGAGGCTGGAATTTCATGATCAAGATGCAGCCAGGTTGTAGACTTTTTGTTGTAGCCTTAAATGGTAGAAGGGGAGAGAGAGTTCTCTTGGGCTTCTTTTATGAGAATGATAATCCCATTCATGAGGGCTCTACCCTCATGACCTAAGCAGCTTCCAAAAGCTCCATCTCCTAATGTCATCACTGTGAGCATTAGGATTTCAACATATGAATTCTGGGGAAACATAAACATTCAGACCATTGCACTAGACAAAGACATTAAATCAGCTATTATAAATATGGTCACAGAACTAAAGGAAGCCAACTATAAAGAACTAAAAGTATGAGAACAATGTCTCACCAAATAAGGAGATAGAAATTCCTTCTTTCTATCTATCTATTTATCTATCTATCTATGCCAAATAGGAATTCTGAAGTAGAAAACACAATAACTGAGGAGCAGTCCTGCAGAGCGATCTGAGAAGCTGTCATCCTGGGCTTGAGGGGTTCAAGTCCTCAGAAATGTCCACCAAATAAAACATAACTCTCAAAAAATAAATAAATAAAACACAATAACTGAAATGAAAGGAACTCAACAGTAGATTTGATCTGACAAAATAATCAGGAGAACAGATCAATTGAGATTATCCAGTTTGATTAGCAGAGAGAAAAAAGAATGAAGAAAACTGAACAGAGCTTCGGAGACCTGAGGAACATCATAAAATATGTCAATATATGCATAATGGGTGTCCAAGAGGAGAGAAGAGAGACAAAGAGACAAAAAGAATATTTGAAGAAATAATAGTCCAAAAATACCCAAATTTGATGAAAAACATTAATCTGCACATCTTAGAAGCTCAACAAGTTCAGAGTAAGACAAAGCAAAAGAGTTCCACACTTAGACATACAGTCAAATGGTCAAAAGACAAAGGAAGACTGTTACAAACAATAAAAGATAACTCCCATATACAAAGGATCCTCAATAAGATTAGTAGTTAGTGTCTCATCGGAAACTATGAAGGTCAAAAGGCAAGGGAATGACATATTAAAACACTGAAAGAAAAAGACAGTTGAACATGGATTCTATACCTAACCAAACTATCCTTCAGAAATGAAGAAGAAATTAATACATTCCTAAACTGAAAACAAAATAAAATTCATTGCCAACAGACCTGCCCTAAAATAAATACTAAAGCGAACACTTTAGGCTGAAATGAAAGGGCACTAGCCAGTAGTGGCACAAACCCACATGAGGATATAGAGCAGCAGCAACCACCTGGGTAAATATAAAAACAATATCAAGGTTTTAAAAAAATGTACAACTTTTGTTGAACTATCTCATTTAAAAGACTACTGTACAAAGCAATAATTATAAAACAATTGATGGTCTTATAATGTATAAAGATGTAAGCTGTATGACAATAATAGTAGAAAGGAGGGAGGAGGTAAAGAAATTATTTTGGAGCAAAAGTTTGTATACGATTGACATTAAGTTGGTATTAATCCAAACAAGATTGTTTTAAGTTAAGGTGTTCCCTGTAATCCCCAGGACAACCACTAAGGAAAAAACTAAGATATATAAAAACTAAAATATATATAAAAGAAACAAGAAGAACATTACAATTGTATGCCAGAAAATATTTATCTAACACAAAAGAAGGCAGTAATGGAGGAGTATAGAAAGAAAAATATATAAGACACATAGAGAACAAATAGCAAAATGGCAAATGTAAACATTATCTTCTTGGTAATTAAAATAATGTAAATGAACTAAACATTCAAAAGATAAAAACCATGATCCAACTCTATGCTGTCTATAAAGACACACTTTAGAATCAAAAATACAAACAGGCTGAAAGTAAAAGGATAGAAGAAGATATACCATAGAAAGAGTACCTAAAAGAAAGCTGGAGTGGCCATACTGAAATAAGACAAAATAGACTTTAAGACAAAATTGTTATTGGAGATCAAGAACGCCATTTTTTAATGATAACAGGATAAACCCATCATGAAGACATAACAATTATACACATATATGCACCTGTTGACGGAGTCCCAAAATACATGAAGCAAAAAATGACAAAATGAAGGGAGAAACAGACAATCCAGCAATAATAGCTAGAATTTGATACCAACTTTGAATGATGGATAAAACAACTAGGCAGATGATCAGCAATGGAATAGAAGATTTGAACCAGGTCTAACCAACCAGGTCTGACAGACATCTGTAGCACTTTCCACCCAACAATAGCAGAACACATGTTCTTTTCAAGCCCACATGGGACATTCTCCAGGATGGACCATACTTTAGGCCATAAGACAAGTCTCAATAAATTTAAAATTATTTAAGTCATACAAAGTATGTTGTCTAAATATAATGAAGTAAATTGGAAACCAACAGCAGAAGAAAATTTGAGAAATCCACAAATATGTGGAAATTAAACAGCACACTCTTAAATAACCAATGGATTAAAGAAGAACTCACAAGGAAAATTAGAAATGCTTTGAGATTAATAAAAATGAATACATGACATACCAAAACTTATGTAATTCAACTAAAGTAGTGCTTAGAGGGAAATTTATGGCTGTAAACACATGTATTATAAAAGGAGAAAGATGTCAAATAAATAACCCAACTTTCCACCGTAAGAAATTGGAAAAAGAAGAGCAAATTAAACCCAATACAAGCAGGTGGAAAAAGATAATAAAAACTAGAGCAGAAAGAAATGAACGGAAACTAGAAAAAGAATAGAGAAAAATCAACAAAACTAAAAGTTGATTCTTTGAAAAGGTAACAAAATTATAAGGGAATACTGTAAACCACTGTATGCCAACAAAGTAGATAACTTAAAGGACAAATACCTAGAAAGACAAACTACCAAAAATTGACTCAAGAAGAAATAGAAAATCTGAATAGATCTATAATAAATAAAGAGATTGAATTAGTAATCAAAAACTTCCCACAAAGAAAAAAGCCCAGGCCCAGATGTCTTCACTGGTAAATTATACTAAATATATAATGAATAATCAAAACAAAAACTTCCAAAATAGAGAAAAGTAGGAACACTTCTCAACTCATTATATGCATTCAGTATTACCCTGATACTAAGACCAGAAACAGCACAAGGAAAAAAAAAAAAGCTACAAACCAATATCCCTTAAGAATATAGAAGGAAAAATCCTAAACAAAATACTAGCAACATATAAAAAGAATCCAGCAACATATAAAAAGAATTATATACCATGACCAAGTAGAATTTATCCCAGAAATGCAACCTTGGGTTACCAGCTAAAAATCAATGTAATACACCATATTAATATAACAAAGGACAAAACCACATGATTATCTCAACAGAAACAGAAAAAGCATTTGACAGATTGCAATGCCCTTTCATGAGAGAAAAAGAAAAACATTCAATAAACTAGGAATAGAAGGGAAACTAACTTCTGGACCTGATAGAAGGCATCTATTAAAAAAAAAACCATGGTAAACATCATTCTTTTTTTTAATATTTCTGTTTTAAATTTTTATTTTTATTTTTTCTTCCGGTTTTACTGAGATATAATTGACATATAGCACTGTATACTTTTTGGGGGGGTAATTAGGTTTTATTTATTTATTTACTTATTTAATGGAGGTATTGGAGATCGAACCCAGGACCTTGTGCATGCTAGGCATACACTCTACCACTGAACTATATCCTCCCCCATTAAACATCATTCTTAATGGTCAAAGACTGAAAGCTTTCCTCCCAAGATCAGGAACAAGAAAAGGATGTCTTTTCCCATCATTTCTATTCATCATTGTACTAGAAGTTCTTGCCAAGACAATTAAGTAAGAAAAAGAAATAAAAGGCATCCATATTATTTTTAAAAAAGAAGCAGCAGCAGCAAAACTGTCTGTATTTGGAGATGATATAATAGTACATATAGAAAATCTAAGGAAAATGCATGTGTGCATGTGCATGTGCACATACACACAAACTACTAGAGCTAATAAATGAATTCAGCAAGGTTTCAGGATACAAGATAAATATACAAAAATCAATGGTATTTCTACACTAGTAATGACCAATTCAAAAATGATATTAAGAAAACAGTTACACAATTGATTTTGCAATATATAAGAATAAAATACCTAGGAATAAATTTAACAAAAGAAGTTTAAGACTCGTACACTGAAAGCTACAAAACCTCACTGAAAGAAGTGTAAAAAAGACCTAAAAAAATGGAGAGACATTTCTTGTTCACAGGTTGGAAGACAAATTGTTAAGATGACAACAATCCCCAAATTGAACTACAGGTTCAACACAATTCTTACCAAAATTCCAGCTGTCCCTCACCCTTTTTTTTTCCCCAGAAATTGACAAGCCGATCCTAAAACTCTTTTGAGAATGCAAGGAACCTACATAATCAAAACGATGTTGAAAAAGAAAATAAAGATAGAGGACTCACTTCCCAATTTTAAAGTTTACTAAAAAGCTGCAGTAATCAAGACAGTGTGGTATCAGAATAAAGGTAGACATATAGATCAGTGGAATAGAATTTAGGGTCCAACAATAAACTCTGGTATTTATGGTCCATTGATTTTCAACAAGTGTGTCAAGACAATCCAATGAGGCAAGAACAGTCTTTTCAATAAATGATATGGAACAACCGGATATACACATGTAAAAGGGTGAAACTGGACCCCTACCTTATATGATATGCAAAAATTAACCCCAAATGAGTCAGAGGCCAAAATGTAAGTGTTAAAACTATAAACCTCTTGGAAGAAAACATAGAAGTAAATCTTGATAAACTTGGATTAGGTTTGGTATCTTGCATGGTATCTTACATACAGCACTAAATGTAAAGGTAACAAAAGGAAAAAATTTTACTGGACTTTGTCAAAATTAAAGCCTGTGCTATCATAGGGTACTATCAAGAAAGTGAAAAAACTGCCTTCAGATTGGGAGAAAATATTTGCAAATCATACACCTGCTAACAGTCTAGTATTTAGAATGTAGAAAGACTTTACAACTCAATTACAAAAGAAAAATAACTCAATTTTTTAAGTGGGCAAATGACTTGAATAGGCATTTCTCCAAAGAAGACATTAAAATGGCAGATAAACACACAAAAATGTTCAGCATCATTAGTTTTAGGGCAATGCAAATCAAAACCACAATGAGATACCAATTTATACTCACAAAGATGGATAGAATAAAAAAAGACAGATAATAAAACCTGTTAGTGAGGCAAGAATGAGGATGAGGATGTGGACAGACTAGAACTCTCATACATTACTGACTGGATTGTAAAATGGTGCAGCCACTTTGGAAAACAGTCTGGTAGCTCCTCAAAAAGTTAAGCTTAGAGTCATCATATGACCCAACATTTCCACTCCTAGGTATATACCCTAGAGAATTTAATACGTATGTGAGGATAAAAACTTATACATAAATGTTCATAACACTATCATTCATCATAGCCAAAAAGAGGAAGCAACCCAGTGCACCAACTGATGAATGGATAAACAAATGTGGTCTATCCATATAATGGACTATTGTTCAAAAAAAAAAGAGGTGAAGTACTGGTATGTGCAACAACACGGACGAACCTTGCAAACACTATGCTGCTAAGTGGAAGACACCAATCATAAAAGGCCACGTACTGTATGATTCCATTCTTGTGAAATGGGCAGAATTCATGGGGACAGAAAGCAAATGAGTGGTTACCAGGGGCGAGGTGGGAGGCAAAAAGGAGAGTGACTGTTAATGGATACAAATTTCTTTTTGGAGAGATGGAAATATTCTGGGATTAGATCATGGTGATGGTTGCATAATTTTGTGAATATACTTAAAACCCCTGACTTGTACACTTTTAAAGGGTGTATTTTACGATCTGTATTGTATTTCAATAAAAGTTGTTTTATTAAAAATAATTAGTTACTGGCAAAGGGCATAGCTCAGTGGTAGAGCTCATGCTTAGCATGCATGAGGTCCTGAGTTCAATCCCCAGTACCGCTTTTAAAATAAATAAAAACCTAATTACCTCCCCTCCAAAAATCAAAAAAAAATAACTAGTTACTAGTATTATTTTTATTATTATCCTGTCCCCAAGCCTGGAAACCCTTCTATAATGGATCTCAGAGGGCTGAGGGTGCTGGTGTTCCCCACCAGGCAAAGTCCCCTCAACCTCTGGCTGCACAGGCCAGGGGGAGAGGAAACTGAGCCTGGGCTGAGTCCAAGCCTATGGGAGAAGCATCTGTTCTGACTGCCATAGACTCCTGGATCAGAAGGGCAAACTGAGTGGGGCTGGAGCGATTTGGGGCCTTGTGCTACTCAGCCCTGTGTCTGCAGAGCTGGTGTGAGCAGGGTGAAGCTAACACTTGTTAGAGACCTCACTGCTGTCAGTTCACATCCCAGTCTGGCTGAGCTGTCTGCCTGGAGTCGTGACAATCCCTAGGAAGCTCAGCCTCTCCTAGGTACCTGCATCCTCAGTCTCCTTAACTGGGCCTGGGGTGCGCAGTGCTCAGGGAATCCAAGGGGCGCAGCCACGGTGAGGCTCCTTCCGCTAATAGGAGTTGGGGACAAAGGCCCAGATGCAGGGAGTGGCCCAAGGTCCCTGGTGGGTAAGGAAAAGAACTCTGGTCCCCTGAGTCCCTGGCTCCAATGTTCTTCACAAAACATTTTTCCTAAAACAGTTCTCCCAGGAGACCCTGCTGGTGCCCTGGAAGCCATCTAAAAGTTTCTGGCAGAATCATCGCTTCTTGGCTGGGCTCGTGCCCAGCCAAATCACGAGGCTGCTCACCCCAACCCCTCCCCTCTTCAGCAGCCAGCAGCTTCCAGAACCCACTCCACTCATCCTCTCTCCCTCTGTCCTCCAGGCCAGTTGTCATAATTTGCATCATTTATCAAGCCAGGGCTAGACACTTCACATACATGGTCCTCTTTCATCTCCTCAACAGCCCAGGAGGGTAGAATTCTTATGATGCTCACTTTCAAGGAGGAAACCAAGGTCTGGAGAGGTTATCACTTACTCAGGATCCCACAAAGCAGGGGAGGAAGCATCCAAACCTGATCTCTTTTCCTGACACTTTGAGCCTTGTTCAGAGAATGAGCAGAGCTGATACCTCAAGGCCAGGAGAATAGTACCACTTCACAGGCCAAGGGGCACATGGGCAGCCCAGGTGCTACTCTTCCCCGCTCCTATGGCCCTGGGAGACATCTATCCCAGCATCTTCTCCAGGGACTCTGCATTAGGCCACATAGGTTGTACACGGGCAGTGCTAGACACGTGGGCCACATGCCAAGGGTGCCTCCTGGAGCTGTGCAGTGCACATCCCACACGACTGTATGTATAAGCCCTGACTTTTGACCAGGCCTTGCATAAGACACCCTGCTCCCTTCTTTTAATCTTTCAGTGAATTCTGCGCATCTTACCAGGCCTGGCTCAAATTCTCCCTCCTCCAGGAAGCTTTCCTGGGCCAGCCCAGACCACCCTGATTTCCCTTCCTCTCGTCCCTTGTAGATAGGCACTTCCATAGGGTACATCGCCACTTCTGTATGTGAGCCTGAGTATATCTGAGTGTCCTTGATGAGCTCCAGGAAGGCAGAGGCTGGCTGTGAAATTACTTTTTTCTCCCACCTCAGCTGACAAGATGCCAAGGGCTCTATAAATACTTGTACCTTGGCAGGTCTCCAGTTTACCAAGGATGAGGCAAAAACCCCAGAAATGAATCAGAGATTTTCAGAGCTGGAGGGGTCTCTGAAAGAGAATGCCCTCCCCATCTCATGAGTGGGGAAACTGAGGCTCAGAGAGGGAACTGGTTTGCCCGGAGTCACAAGGTCAGTCAGAGCTCTGACTCCCTGTCCAGTGCTCTTCCCACCAACCACCCTGGGTCTGGGCTCTTGGCCCTGCTTCACCCCCCAGAAATGTGGCAGCAGGTGTGTCTATGAAACCCATGCTTGCCTACTTGATCTCCAGGAAAGTCCCACATCCCAGAGCTCTGTATTTTCAGGATTGGAAAGGACCTTCAAGGCCTGGCCCACCCACCCTTCAGTTCCTGAGAATTGCTCCCCTTTGCCTGGAGCCAGCCTCCCCACTGGAATGGGCACTATCCTTTTCTGGTTCTAGTAAATAAGACATCTGTGAGTGAGCAAGCAATACCTGGGCCTGATTTCCCCTCAAACCTCAGGTCAAAGTAGCTAGAAGAGGATTTAGGATCCTTTCCAGTCCCGCTGGGGACGAGCTGAGTGACTCTAGAATGTCTGCTCTTCCGTGCCCCCTCCCCCAGCTCAGCTAGGACAGAAGCAGCTCCTCCCCAAGGAACCTCAGTGCTAGAACCAAACCACCTTCCAGGTCTGCCCTCAGTGACCCAGCTGGCCAGCAGTACTGTCACAGCCATCCTCCAGCAACCTGGGATTTTTCCACTCCAGAAATACTGCAGGAGCCTCCCCTGACCCGGTCCACCAGAGGGGCAGTTCGCTGAAATTAATCAGGGCCCCATTTTCCTGGGGACTTCAGGCCTGGCTTTAATCAAAGCACAGTAGAGAAAGGCCCCCTCGATGCTGCAGAAGTCTTCATTGTTTGGAAGGGGTGTTTGGGGATGTTATGGTCACAAAGAGAAAAAAACCTAGCAGGCTAGACTGAGGGTCCTTGTTTCAACTCAAAGAACATTTTTATTGGAGGGAGAGTTGGAGCTTCTATAATATGATAAAAAAAAAAAAACCAAAGGAAACAAAGAAATGAATGTGATTTGGTATTTACCACATACCAGGTATTTTTACTGTTGGTGTTTCGTTTAATACTCACAATGAACTTAGAAAATGAGTGTGACTCCCCTATTTTACAGATACGAAAATGGAGGCTCAAAAAGGCTAAATACTTGCCCAAGGACAGAGTAGTGGGATTTTAACACAGATTTGCCTCTTGCATAGCCCAGGCTCTTTCTAGCATGCCACCCTTTCGGGAATTAACTCCAACCTTGAAAGTGACCCCAGTCTCATGCTTGTTGCAAAATTATTTCTGCATGATCTGGTATGAGGACTGGGCTCCAAACAAAAGTGAAAGACCACTGGTCTGGCTCTCAGGAGGTTTTGGGTCTGGCTTTGCTCCCCACTCAAGGAGGGAAGTTGCTTCTTGTCTGGGAACTGCACCTTCTCCACCTCTTTAGTGAGGAACGGAGGACTCGGAGACCTATATAAGGCGTCTTCCAGGTCCCAGGTTCGTGTCCTTCCCGTCAGAGAGCCCTGTTTCCCATGGAAGGAGGGTGGGTGGGAGGCAGTGCCACACTGGAGGCAAGACCAGAGGCTTTGGAGCTGGGCTGATCTGAGTGCAAGTCCTGTGTGACTTTGGGCAATGTACTTAACCTTCCCAGCCTCGGTTTTCCATCTGCAAAATGGGGCTACTGTTGTTACCAACCTTATCATGTGTGTTGGGGATGAACACTGACATAATGCATACATCGTGCCCTACCAAAGGACCTGGCTACGGAGTAAACATTCAATCCGTGTGTTTAGAAAAAGAGTGTTTAGCCCATCACCAAGTGCTTATCAAGCACCTATCACATGGCCTGCTTGGTGAGACCATGTGTCCAGAGCAGTTCGCTCATGCCTGTGATTATGGCACTGATGGTGCCCACTGGCTCCTGGGTGCCCCATGCATTTGTATCACCACATCCCTCAGAGGAGGGAAGGTGGAAGCCAGTAGAGTCATCACTGACTCTGGGTGGAGGGTACTGAGGACAAAGCGATACAATGACTTGCCTGTGATTTTTTGGGGTTGGAGCAGGAGCCCAAGTCAGGGAAGTGCTCTGGAGGCCCAGGCCCCCACCTTTCCTTCCACCCAGGTGTCTCTCCACAGTGCCTCCCACTGTACCATAGGACCCCTCCAGGAGGGTCCTCCTAGCCACCTGTCCCAGGGGCCACCCAAAGATGCAGTCTGGGCTTTCAGAGTAAGTCTCTACTAGGAGCTGCCCTGTGGTCACCAGCCTCCAAGATGTCCCACAATGATTCCACTTCCTGGTAGTCACACCTTTCTGTGGTCCCCTCCCACACTGTATGTGTGACCAATAGAATATGGCAGAAATGATGGCATGTCACTTCTGAGATTAGGTTATCAAAGACTGTGGCTTCTATCTTGTGTTTCTCTCTCTCTGCTCATCATCTTGGGGGAAGCCAGGTGACATGTCATAATGACATTCAGGCAGTCTATGGCCCACATAGGGAGGAACTGGGGTCTCTGGCTAAGAGCCATTGAGGACTCAAGGCCTCCAATGTCTATACAATGAGCCTGGAGGTGGATTCCCCCAAGTCTAGCCTTCAGATGATGGCAGCCCCTGCCCACAACTTGATAGTAGCCTCCTGAGAAATCCTGAACCAGCATCACCTGCTAAGCCAGTCCTGAAACCCTGATCTTTAGAAACTGTGAGATATTAAATGCTTGTTATCTTAAGATACAGTTTGGGGATATTTTGTTTCACAGCAATAGCTAACTATTACATGTCCCCTCCCCAACCAGCACGCATAGGGTCAAAGCAAAAAGGGTACTTTTCTGCTGTCTCCCCCTCAGCAAGGTATTAAATTCTTTGGGCCTCAGTTTCCTCAGCAGTAAAAATGCTGACAGAGAGGCCTTCTTCTTCAGGTTGATATGAAGACCTACAGAGGTGAGTTCGGAGCCAGGGGTGGTTCATAGGCTCTGAACAGCTACAGGCTGTAAAAACTTACATCCAGCTGTTACTGACCGAGATGGATCATTCGCTTTTGACATCCAAGTCTTGTTGCAATCAAGGTGGACCAGGCGGTCCTGTGACTTCACTTTGGGTTTTGCTTTTTAAAATTAAACTGGGTTTGGTGGTGGTGGTGGTGGTTCTAGAATCACTGTGCTCATAATATAAAATTAAAACAGCTCAAAAATTATGAAATGAAAAGCCAGTGTTTTCCTTTACTCTCCACTCCAAACTCTGTCCCACTCATGGAGTTAACCATTATGAAGTCTTAACATATGTTCTTTTACATAAATGTCCTATGCCTACACAAGCATATTAGTTTGTTTGCGTCTGTTTTTAACCCCAAAGTGACAGTAATATGCACACTGTTTTTAACTTTGCTTTTTTACAGTGTATCCTGAACTTCTTTTCTTAATGAAGCATGTGGCCCTACCTTACTCGCTTTCCTTCAATCATCTAACAATTATTTACTGAGCACCTACTATGTCTCAGCCTCTGTTCATTTACCACATACATAGTCAATGTTCCCTCTGCTCCAGGCACCATTCTAACCTAAGGTTTCTGAATCTCTGCATTATTGACATTTGGGGCCAGATAATTCTTTGTTGCTGAGAGGAGATGAGCTCAATAATAGACAATGAGAAGCAACATTCTTAAGTTGGGGAGAACCAAGAGTATGATATGGAGAAAGCCATCTTGCAGCTTCCTAATATTCCATAGTAAGGCTACACAATATATTAGGCCATTTTCCTATTGTTAGACATTTCATTGTTCTGATTTTTTGCTAGCATAAATAATACTGCAGTGGACATCTTTATATATTCATCTCTGCATGCAAGTTCAAGTATATCCACAGTATAGAGTCCTAGAAGGGAATTTGCCACCATCAAAGATACATGTCTTTAAATTTTTGACAGACATTGGTAAATTGCCCTGTAAAAATGTTGATCAAATTTATATTCCCAAAAAGACTTCCTAAGAGAGCCTGTTTCTCCACATTTAGCCAGCACCAGGTCTTTTTGTAAGGCTGAGCACAAAGGAGGTATAAAGGGTAGGGAGAATCAAACACCAGCCCCACTAACCACTGCCTGGACCATCATCTCCTTGCAGGAGCCCACAGGATCATCCAAGAGAAGACTTCGGTAAGTTGAAGAGAGAAAGGCCGTAAGGGAGACCCTTACCTTTTCTCCTGCATCCTCTCATAGCATCAGCACCAGGGTAATAATTTCCTCACATTTGCACTCATTACACAAATATTTAGGTTTCTACTTAGTATAACGGTCTAGGGCTCTCAGTTGGATGTATTTGTATCTTAATAGGTACTGAGACAGAATCTTCAGCCTTCCTCTGTTTACACTTCCCAGGGAATACTCTTTTAACCTCACAAACACACATACACCCAGGGTTTGTGAGGGTCTCCACCTCCCACATGTGGGCTCTGAACAGGCCAGTATGTCCCTCTAAATGGACAGTCTTGAATTACTGCTGCAGAATCTGTTTTGTGGGGGGGAAGAAAATCTGATTTCAAGCATGTAAAAATTTATTTACCCCTTTTTATGTTTAAAACTCATTTCTTCACTTAGCTATTCTTTCAACAAATATTTATTGATCACTTTCCATGGCTAAGGATAAGGAGAGATCGAGGGTGAGCGTAAGGAAAGAGCTAACTTATATGGGTATGTTTACAAAATCTTGGTCAAAACACGTTTCAAACTCCTATCTCACGCTGTGCTAAGTGCAGGGGACAGAATGATGAGGAAAAACAGATTCAGTCCCTGCACTCAAGGATGCTGGGATGAAGTGGGGGAGGCAGTCATTCCTTAAACAAGCTCAGTAATAAATCCACAGTTAGGACCACAATAAGCGCTATGAAGAAGCGCCAGCGTCAGAGCCGGCGACGGGGGATTTGGCCTAGTTGATGGGGGATGGGTAGGGGGAGGCAGCCGCAAAGAAGCCGGTTGAGCAGATGTCCAGGCAAGAGGTGAAGGCAGCAGGGACTAAACAGGCAGCAGGGGAGATGAGGAGATGTGAACCTGTCTGAGAGATCCTTAGGAGGTCAAATCACAGAGGGGCAAGACAGGGAGGTGGAGGGGATTCCTGTATTCCTTTCTCCAAAGGGTGGAAGGATTGGAAGAGCCCCAGATTACAGGCCCTGGGGGCAACACAATATTTTGACTTATTTGGATTTTTATTTCCCAGTTTTTCCATCACGCAATTTACCCAACTTGAGTCACTCACTGACTAAGGCTAGAGGTAACTTACATGGACATGTTTACAGATTCTTGTTAAAAATGCAGCGCAAACTCCTCAATCCTGGCTTTCCTGTCAGCAAAACCTCCCTCAGTTGTTCGTACCTATTGTTCCCTCTTCTTTTTGTCCGGTTTGTTTTTGCCATTTTCTAGCCTAGATCACTTCTCAGGTCACATGGAAAGGGTTCTGGGTTTAGATAACAAATTAAATCCATTGCTCCTAGCTTTCATCACCATTTCATTTTGGACTCCGTGGAATCGATGACTCCAGAGCACCATCAGCGTGTGGCTTGTGACCTGCCAGCAAGTTACACGTGAACACAGGAGAACCACGCAGCAGAGAGCTCAAGAGAGAAGGGAGATTCTTCTTTTCACATTATCCACTTACATGTGAGAGGGGTTGATGTAAACTTTGCCAGTCATATAATAAGTCCCCTCCAAAAAATTTGAGCTAACTACTTCCACTCTACTTCGGGGACATTCATCCCTGTATCTCCAGCTCCCAGAGAAGTGCCTGCACATATTAAGTGATCAGCAAATATCTGTTGAATGAATGAACCAGAGGATGTTTTGTTATCTCTCGTTTACCTATCAGTCCCCTTGGTCTGGTTCTTCCATCACCAAACAGCTGGAAGCAGGCAGCTCTGTCTCATATTAAGCATCACTTAGTAAGATAGATTTTCATGACCCGGAAAGACAGAGAAAATTGAGAGCTGAGAGCTGGTGAAAGTGACCCGTCCATGTAGAGTAACAGGGATGTCTTATTTGTGAGCAACCAGAGTCCCTTGATTCCAAGATGCATAATTTATTCACATTTTAATAGTCAGGATATCTGACTAGGCCACCTAGTTGATACGACACAAAAAAGGCAGCACTTTTTTTTTTAATCCCCCCAAAGAGCTAGGATAAAGTCAATGGTTTATCTTACAATTGACAGAAATAGATTAGTAGATTCGCTTTTAAAACACCATCCCATCACTCAGCCCATTTCAGCACATCAACCCTACAAGACATTTTGGCCCTCCACTGGGGATGCGGCACACTGGCCTTAGTGGTCAGCTCTGTTGTCTGCTCCCTTGACCACTTATGCACCCCGCACTGGCCCAGTGGCTTTTGTCTCTAACAGTTTTCCCTCTTGGCTGCACCAGAGTGTTAAAAACAAGGGCTCTTTGGGCCTTTGACCTAGACATTGGCGGGTCCGCGCTCCCCACAGCAGCCCTGGACTCCAGCCCTGATTGCCCACCAGGGGCTCCTGGAGAGGGGCTTGGCCTCAGAACTCACTGGGATGCAGCTTCATGTGCACTGTCCCCAGGAGGCGCCTGAGTTCCCCTAGACCTCAGAAGGCTGTAGAACAAGGGAAGGGAGTGGGTAATCTCACCAAGGAAGAAGGCATTCATGACAGTGTTAAGACGCAAGGGTAGTTTGCAGGCACCCAAGGTCAGCCCCCTTCCTTCATCTCCCTAAGCACCTGAAGCTTCCCCTGAAGCCCAGGTGTACATTTTCCCTCAGCATCAAACATAACCCTGCTGACGGCGGGACCACATGGCTCAGTCTCTAAGTGGTATTGGGTTCAAATGGCACAATTCAATGGTTCACAATTAACTTAATAGTTTTTTTTTAAACTCACATTTCTTAAAGGGTGCTTGAGAGGAACCGACTCATCAGCTCTGCATAACACTTTTACTGCAGTTTTGTCTTCCCCCAATTTTGTTTCACACCTTGATTCTCTGGCGCTCCCCTCCTGGCTCCCCTCATCCTTCTCCTCCAAGTCCTAGCCTAGACCCAGGTATGAGGAGACCCTCTTGTGTGGGTGGGGAAGGGGAGAAACGTCAGAATCCTCCCCAGCAGCTGGGGGAGCAAAGGCCTGGGGACACTGAGACCGCGTCACTCTGGTCCTGTTCAGTAACAATAGAAACTTGTATTTATTGGAGCAGCAGGCACTGTGCTTAATTTTTTTTCTCTTTTTTAAATAGTTTTTTTAAATTGAAGTATAGTCAGTTTACAGGGTTGTGTTAACTTCTGGTGCACAGCATAATGTTTCAGTTATACATATGTACTCCTTTTCATATTCCTTTTCATTACAGGTTATTACAGGATATTGACTCTAGTTCCCTGTGCTAGACAGTAGGACATTTTTGTTGCATTGTGCTTAATTTTAATAACACGACAGCAATCATAATAAAAGCTAACATTTCTTTGGTGAGCATGTGGGCTCTGGAGCCAAACCCTTTGGCTTTGAATCCTGGCCCTGACACTTTTAAGCCATGTGACCTTGGACCTCAGTTTCCTCATCTGTAAATGGGGGCTGATACTAGCACCTATTTCTGGAGTTGTTAGGAACATGGAACTCGCTGATACAGATCCCTGGGAGGTGTCCTACAGTGTGACCAGGTGCTTCAGACCATTTAAAGCAGCAAAACTAAGAGACAGGTGCTATACCACTAGCGTACCCAGTGGCCCAAAAAAGCTAAATAACTTGCGCAGGTGGACAGAGGTCACATGTGGGAGGTCTACACTTACAACTCATGCGGCTAGCCCTGAGCCCACCTGCCCAATGCCTGCACTCACTGTCTCAACAAACTTCCTGTTTACCGATGAGAAAAACAAGGCTTCGATGGGTTCTGCTCATCGCAGTGACAGAGTAAGGATGGTCCCCATGGTGCTGATCAGGTCCCCTGACACTGCTCTCTGCCCTGACGGCTCCAGGAGGTCCCCGAGAGGTGAGCTGCCCACTGACCAGAGCATGAACAGAGCTCTGCAGTCCTGGCCCCACCCCTGGGCCATGCTGCCTGTAGCTACTGTGCCGCCTCTTAGCTTTGTGCAGGGAGGAAGGGACTCATTCCCACCACGGTCAGGGTCCCCAGCCCCATCACCACCAAAAGCAGGCACTGAGCATCTGCTTACGGCCTGGAGTAAATGGCAGCTGCAGAGGATGAATCATCCTGAGTGTGAGAAGCATCTGGGAGGTACTCTTTGGGCACTGAAGCATTAGCATGTCCAGGTTGATGAGGACAATGAGACAGAAGCCTGGAAACTGGACTGCAGAATCAGCCAACATATCCTCCTCCAGGCTAGACTGCTGCCCCATGTACCCAGTGCTGGGTGGATGCTGTCCGTGCAAGAACCTTCTTCCTGCACTCAGGTGCCTGACCCGCCTTGAGGGAGAACTGAACCCTGTGCACTGTTTCCAGAAGTCGAGACAGATTTCACTGCACCCTCCAAACTCACGCCCACATCGTCTTGTGACCAAAGGAATAAAGATGAGTGTGCACAGAAGGCCTACTGTGCACCAGCTCTGGGCTTGATCACTCCATCCTGCTATTGTTTCATTGAATCCTCACCACAAACTGGCAAGGCACACATTGTTATCCACATTTATCAGAAGACAAACCTGAGGCTCAGAGAGGTTGAGTGCCTAGCCCAAGGTCACATAGCTCCTGCATGGCAGAGGCACGGTTCAGGTGCTCTGTTTCCCATTACACTCAAGTGCCCTTTCTTGAACTGAATCCAAGGCTTTGTCTCTATAAAGAAACAAGGAGTTGGTTTGAGGGACCAGCTTCATCTGGGACAGAAAAGAGGACCTAGGTGGCCCCCCAACTGCACAGCTGCCTGGAAGTCTGTTTCTAAGGGAGATCTTGAAGCCCCAGCTTTTGCCCAGGCACTCCCCAGAAGCAGTGGCTCCAACTCCATATCCAAAAGGGGCATCTAGGACATCTCGGGCCTTCGGGCCTCTTTCTGGTCCAGGCTATGGCATGTCTGGCTGGGAGAGGGGCCTGGAGCCAGGGGCTGCTTCTCTCAAACTGATTTCCAGTAAAACTCAGTCCCCAGGGAGCCATCCATCTGAGGGAGAAGAAGCCTGTGACACTCTGGGGCGGCCCCAGGCGGATCTGGCAAAACCCAGAGCAGGCCCGAGGCAGTCTGCCCTGCAGCTCCCTGCCTCGAGGGGCTGCCAGGTGGCATCGACTCTGTCCTTGTATGGGCAAAACTGTCCTGGAAAGCCTGGCTTTGGAGTCGGCTTTGTCTCTATTTTGGGCCCTGGGGTAGTGTCGTTTCTCCCCTCAGCTCTCATTGGCTCAAATATCAGCCAGGCCTACCAGAACCCTGGATGAAGCCTGGGGGTGGGGTGGGGCACTGTGGGGTTTAGCTTGAGTCCCCAGCCCCAGGGAGGAGGAGATCACTAAAAATGATAATAACAATAATAGCAACAACTAGCTATTATTTCCACCAACATCGTACTTTCCATGCACTGTCTCTTTAAGACCTTAAAGAGGTGGGCAACACCAGTATCCATTTACCAAGGGCCTTCTAGGAGTCAGGTAACTTGCCCAAGGTCACACAGTCAGCTCAGGCTGCAAAGCCAGGCACACTGACTCTCAGCCCCTCCCATGAGCCACATCCAGCTGGCAGCCAGAGTTGGAAGGGGCCTCTGCCTACCTGCATTCAAGGCAAATCCTCTCTCCCCGACAAGGAAGCCTGGGCCTCCCGTGCTGCACTTTGGTGGCAGGTCCAGGCCTAGATCACCCAGACTCCAAGGGCAGAGTTCTGCCCCTTCCTCTGAGCACCCTGTCTCTACGGGTCTAGTCAGGTCCTGGCTCTGTACATCCCTCCTGAGCCTGGTCCAGTCCTAGGATCTGGGAGAGACAGTCTGTACAGAAAAAGGCTGGAGACTCTATGGGCAGTCAGGGGAGGGGGGTGGGGGTGGGGGCATGAGCCTAGGTCAGGATGGGGTTGGGGGAACACTGCAAACTTGGGCCCAAGGGCCTGCCCTCCCCTGCACTTTAGCATTTGGGCAGAGTGCTTGCACTGTAAATCTTTGGAATCCAATAGACCTGGGTCTAAATCCAGCTTCTGCCACTTAGCAGCTGTTTGGCCAGGGGCAAAATCTTCAACCCCTCTGAACTTTGGTTTCTCCATCTGTAAAATGGGGTTAATGGATCTGTTTGCTGTCTCTTCTAGTAGGTTGAGAGGATTAGATGGAGTGTGACCATGTGCCTGGAAATGGTGGTCGGGGTGGATGGGTTCTGGGGACACGTTAAAACTGGGAATGTCCCCGGGGAAATCAGGATGAATTGGTCACTAGTGAAATCTAGTTGGCAAAGCACGGAGCACAGACCCTGGCCGAGAACACACTCAATACACAAAAACTGTTTTTGCATTAACAGGTCCACTCCTAAGCTGCGGCTCCCTCCATCAGCCAGGCCTCATCACAGGGGATCTGCCTTCCGAGCCCGCAAACTCAGGAGCAGAACAAAGCCCGGTGCTGCCCTCAGGGCCCCCCTCCTTGCAATGCAACCCCTTTGTCCTCAGAACCCTCCCCTCCCCCGCCCGAGGCAGGCTGGGTGCCAGCAGTAATTACAGAATCACTTATTCACAGAAGCCTGCACGTGCAGCCCCTGATCAGCGGTAATTAGGCAGCTAAGGGGGTTTGAAAGCCCATCAGCCAATGTGGGGAGGGGGTGCTGAATGGGACAATCAGCCTCACCAGGCGGGGAGCTGGGGGCAGGGAAAGATTGGGAGTCTTGGGGAGGCAGCCATTGAAACAGCTACCCCTACCCCCTCTCCAGCTGTCGTGTACAATGGAGGGCTGGGAGTGCGCTTGCTGGGAAGTGAAAAGCACAGGGCAGACTGGCACAGGGGAGAAGCGGTGGGCGAGCAGGGAAGGGTCTTTGAAGACAAGGCCACCCTCATCACCACGAGATGCCCCTATAAAATAGATCTCCTGAGAGTATCCAAACGTCCTTTGTTAGGGGTCCACCTTGTTGAAGTCGGTATCCTCTCCCTGTTGAAAAGGTGCATCATCATTAGGAGAAAGAACTTCTCTAAAGCAGTGCTTCTCCAACTGTAGAGCGCTTGCAAATTACCAGAGTTCTTGCTAAAATGTAGATTCTGGTTTGGGGGTCCAGGAAGGGGCCTGAAATGCTGCATTTCTAACCAGCTCCCACATGCTGCCAATGCCCTTGATTTGGACCACACTTTGAAGAGCGAGATTCCAATACATCTCAGGGGATGGGATCAGGTGAAGGGAGGGGAAGACCCTGGGGTCATTTCCCTGCTCTGTAACATTGGGCAAGCCCCCTCTGTTCCCAGAGCCTCATTATTCTAACGAAGAAGAGGGACATCATTCCTGCATCACAGGTCTGTGCTGAGAATGAACAGGAAAACAGCTGTGAGCACTCCCTGGTGAGTGGCAGGATGGCTTTTACTAGGAGGGGGCAGGACCTCAGCTTGGCCCAGAAAGCCCTGGGTGGCGGTAGGGATCAGCCTATGCTTGAAGTCCAGAACAGGCTGGCAAAACTGCTTCGTTCACCACTTAATCTTGCGGTTCATGGTTGGCTAGGGGGGTGCCGAGGGAGGCACATGGATGGCCAGATACCAAGAAAAAGAGCTTGGCCCAGAACAACCCGAACCATGCCCCTCCTCTGATGGACTTCTGCTGTGGGTTCTCTTGGGTCCAAGTTTCTGTGCACTTGCCTTGAGCTGCCTGGGACACTCCTTCCTGCACTTGACTCACTCCTGAGAACTCCTGGCTTTAGTTTCGCTCTCCTGCCTGCAGCTTAGCCCCATCTCTGGTCCTCAGCACCAATGAGAACCAGAGGTTGCAGGGAGCTAGGCAGTCTTTGCTCAAGATCCTGAGTGGCTGGTTCTGGAGACCCTGATTCAAGCCTCTCCCAGGAACCCTCACCTTTTTCTCTCCAGAAGGGAGGAGCTCCCTGCTGCAGGCTGAGGGCCTAGGGTGAGGTTCTTCCAGGGTGAGACACCCACCATCTCCTGGTTAAAAAGTACCCCCGGCAGAGCCCAGACCCGCAGCCCACAGGCAGCAGTCAGGGTCAGAGCTCCTGGAAACCTCCTGAGCTGCCTCTCTGCCACAGACCTGAAGGGCAGTTGGAAAATCAGCAGGGAGAAGCTGGCAATGCCTGAAAAGGCCCTGAGAAGTTCCTTCTTCACTGAAACCCAGAACATCATGCTGTATTTTAATTTTTCTCTTTCTTTCTCACTCTTTTTAAAAGCAGGTTTTTAGTCCCTGAATTACTTTTCTGCAAAAAGTAATAACCTTCCACATTAAAAAAATGTTTATTATGAAATAATTCACATGAACCAGAAGGTATGACCTGTGCACACAACCTAGCTTAAGCAATAAAACATCACCAATGCAGCTGCGGCCTCCTGACACCTCTACAGGGCTGCAGCTTCTCCTTCATGGCTCCCAGTGGGACCATATCTCATCCTATCCAGACCCTCCAGCCCTCAGGATGGCCAAAGCAACCATGCCCTTTTTTGGAGTAGCTCCTCCACCAGGTGCCTTTTGCGTATTATCTCATTTAATCTCCATGACAAAAATCCCTCCAGGTAAGATGATCATCCCCTTTTTACCAGTGAGGACTCTGAGGCTCAGAGAGGTTGAATATCTTGCCTGACGTCACACAGCATTCAGACCCACGGGAGGTAGATTCCCAAACTGCCCTTTGCCAGATGCCAGTTAGGGCCTGGGAGAGCCCCGCCCACCCGAGTAAAGGGGCGGTGGCCCTTGGGGAGCCATCGCCTGACTAGAGCTTCCAGAGTCACAGGCAGTTCCCAAAGCCTAGTCTCTTGGGAAGTGAGTGGTAAAACCGTGGGTTGGCCCCAGGGATGACTTTGGCCCTCCCGTGTCAGGACTAGTTACAAACAAGCCAGAGAGACCCTCACGTCACAAGCTTTCCATGAAAACCATCTGGGGCTGCAACTTCTTCCAAAGAGGGAGTCATCTCTGGGGTCCTGTGTACTCTACTTGGGTGCAGGCAGGCCAAGGTGGTGGAGTGGGGGTTGGGGGGGCGGAATCTAAAAGGATGAGTCTTCAAGCCCAGAGCAGTGTGGGGAGGCTCAGCCCCAACACACTCCCACCTCTCCTGCCCTCACCAGAAAACACCCCCAGGTGGTCTGGGGCCACAGGACACAGGAGGGAGAAGAGTCTGTGTCACTTTGTCCCAGGAGCAAGGACCAAGGGGCAGGGACATAGGAGCAGGGACAACTGCTTTCCCTACCTCCTTTGTCTGTAAATAAAAGAAATAAGACAAAACAAAGGCGATAATTGCAAACCCATTTCCTTCTCCCTGATCAGTTGCCACCAAGGCCCCTTCCCAAGCCCTCAATACTGGGAAAAGTCATTCTGGCTCTGAGAGGACCTGTCACTGGGTTACAGTGGGGTGATGAGGTGCTGGGGGAAAAGGCCCTCAACCCCAGGGGGTGGGGGAGGGAGCCTGTGGGGTAGCAGGGCTTGGCCTCCTTACACACACACACACACACACACACACACACTCATGCTCACCCCTCCCTCCCACCCCAGCCATGATTCTAAGGCAGAGGCCGAACCTCTGTTACTATAAGCCCCCCAATCTGTCCTCTTACAGCTCATATTTGTAATTCAGCTCTGAAGGTGGGTGGGCAGGATCTCCTCCTTCCGTGAATGATACAGGATGCACAAGTGAATCTCCACGGAACAGATGGACAACCTGAGGCTAGGCTCGGCCACCAGCAGGTCACAGCAGGCCAGGCATCCATTTCCATTCTCTCCACACAGTCTCACCCCAGAATCTTATTCCCCAATTTTAATAATTTTTATATTTCTCCTCCGTTTTTTTTAAACCTGGGGTGCCTGTTGCTGTTAGTAGCAAAAGATTGCACAGAAACAGCTGGGAAAACCCTGTGGGGAAACTTTGAAACAAATCAGCACCCAGGGCTGGGCATCTTGCTAGGTTCCTGAACGCAAGCACAATTTTTGGTTGTGATTTCATTTTGCATCCAGTAATGAGTATTATTCGCCAATTTTTTCTGCTGGTAAAATGGTTCGTGGTGTTCGCATGGCTCAGTATTATGTGTTTGTTTGTTTCTGTCTCCCCTACAAGACTGGGAGCTGTTGACTGCAGGCACTGTCTCTTACACGTCATTGTGACCCCGGTGCCCAGGACAGGACCTGGCACAAAACAAGTGATTAGCTAATGTTTGAATAATAATAATAATGGCTACTATATCTTGAGGAGGCAGCTTAGTTAGAGGTTGTAAGGACAAGCTGCAGAATCACACTGCCTGGGTTTGAATCCAGGCTCGATTTTCTTAAACTCTCTGTGCCTCGGCCTCTTCATCTGTGAAATGGGCTGATAGTATAGTCATCCCTCAGTATCTGCAGGAGTTTGGATCCAGGTCCCCCCGCCGATATCAAAATCTGAGGATGCTCAAGTCCCTTGTATAAAATGGTGTAGTACAGACAGGCCTTGTATCTGTGGACTCAGAACCACAGATATGGAGGGCTGGCTGTGCTTCCTTCCTAGGGTCAAGTGGAGGATTCAATGGCTGTGGCAAGCCAGTTCTAACTAGGCTTATGTTTGTACACGAGGGTGAGGATTTTGAGGGGCACGTGCATTTATTTAGTCCCCGCCCTGTGACAATTCCAGGCTAAACTGTTTATATATGTTGTCTCCTTCGACCATCACAACCCCCTGTGCAGTGAGGCCTACTGGCATCCCCTTTTCACGGATGGGGGATTTGAGGCTCACAACAGTTAAATTCCTGCAGAGCTGGGATGTAAACCAAGGTTTGCCTAACTCCAAATGCCATGCTTTTAACCACCATGCAAAGCTGATGACGACTGGTAAGTGAGAGAGAGAGACACCACTGGGTGGTTAACTCAGCACAGAGTCCCCGCCGCTTCTCCCTTGCCTGTCCCCCCACCTTCCTTCACAGGTGCTGGAGAAGGGAGACATTCTCCCTCAAGGCAAGGCCAACAGCAGCAGCCACCAGCACTGTTGAGCCTAGGAATCAAAATCTTCAGCTGCTAAGTCTAGCCTCCTGTGTGGGATAAAAAACACATTTGTTTTAGCCACTGTTTCTTGGGGTTCCTATGACATGCAGCCAAAAGACTTCCTGATGATCCACTGGTAACAGGTCATCTGTATCTCATTTCTTGGCTGGGTGAAGCTTAAACACATCTATCTACTTTTGATTCTTCCCCAAACCTCATTGAAATGATAGTCAAAGGATATTCTTTAAGCCATAAAACCACAAGGATAGGGAGGACAGGAGAAGGGGAAAGGACACGAAAGTTTGCAGCTGGTAGGCAGCCAAACAGGCTGCAGCTGACCCCCGAATGCTGGATCCTAAGCCAGCACTTGGGGAAAAGCAGAGAATTAACCTGATTGGCATGGCAGAATCCCCCAGGATCAGGACTTGCCAGCTCCCAGGATCTCTGGGAGAAAGAGGTTCCTGAAATAACGGGGTTGGTTGGAAGTTTGTAGAAAAGCACGTGGAGTCCCAGATCCCTTTCTCATTCCTTGCAGTTGGGCAACCATCCTCCAACCCTGCCCCTCCCACCCAACCCCACTCTAGCAGGAAATTGGAAGAATCTTCTCTGGAACTCCCACAGCCCAAAAGAAACTGACACCAGGGGTTTCCAAAAATAGTTTAGCCAGACTAGCAACATGGCGCCCTCTGTTTAGCTAAAAAAGATAAACTACAACCAAAATCCCCCTGACACCTGGGTCCCACCCCGAGAGATTCCAGTTTAATTGTCTGGGATATGGCCTGGACATTGGGATTTTAAAATCTTCCCACATGAGTATAATGCGAAGCCAAGGCTGAGAACCTCTGCTGAGGACATGAGTCTCCCCTACTGAGGTCCACCTAAGCTGCCCTAGCTGAGTCCCCAGTGCAGGGGCTTCTGGAATCATCTGGAATGAGGGCCTAAACTCTACCGTCAGTCCAAACTTCCCCGAGGGACAGAACCTGGAGCTCCACTGGAGGCCTTAAAACACCTCAGATTTAGACACAAACTCATGATCTTCACCCTCAAATCTGGCCCAGCTGTCCTCCATCTCAGGGACGGGCACTGCCGTCCACTCCTTAGCAGAAGCCAGCATCCTAGGATTCATCCATGATGTGCCCTATAATTCTGTCTTCTGAACATCTCCCCCATCTGTCCACTTTTGTCATCTCCATCTGTCCCAGCCACACCAACCTACCAACAAGTGTCACCAGAACGTGACAATCTCCTCCTGACAGGTCTCCCTGCAGCCACTGATGTCCCTGGGGTCCATTCGCTGTATCACATCAAGCATGACCATCTCAAGACACCTAATCTAGTCATGTTAGTCCTCTGCTAAAAGCCATCCATGGTGTGTCAGTTTCCTGGGGCTGCTAGAACAAAGAACCACAAGCTGGAGTCAGGGGTTGGGGGGCGAGTTCCACGACAGAAGTTTATTGTCTCACCATTCTTGAGACCAGGTGTGGGCAGGGCTGGTTCCCCCAGAGCCTCTTCTCAGGCCTCCAGTAGCCCCGGGCATTCCTTGGCTTATAGATGGCTGTCCCTGTGTCTCTACGAGGTCTTTCCTCTGTGTCTGTCTCTGTGTCCAAATTTCCCCTTTTTATAAAGGTATGAGTTATATTGGATTAAGAATCATCCGAATGACTTCATCTTAACTCAATCATCTGCAAAGACCCTGTTTCCAAATAAAGTCACATTCACAGGTACTGGGAGTTACAGCTTCTTTTGGCGGGGGGCGCACAATTCATCCCTAGCACATGGTTTCCCACTGTTTTTAGGATAAAGACCAACCTCTTCCCATGGCTGTCTGTTTCTGTGAGGAATGGTCCAGCCACCTCTCCTGTTTCATTCTCTCTCCTGCTCTCTGGGCTCCAAATTCCCTGGCCTCCTTCCTCTTAAAGGCACTGAGTTCCTTGCCGCTCACCCAGCACCATCTCCTTGGGTGCAGAACTCTCTCCTTCCTGCTCCTCACTTACCAACTCCTACTGGCCTTCCCTCTCCCTGTCCCAGCCCCTCTGCCCTCCCTCCCAGGTCAGGTCATGTTCCCAGGGACATACTCTCCTTGTCCGCTACACCTTCTTGGAACATCTACATGGCAATGAACCATCTACACTCTGTCTTCTCCACCAGAAGCAAGCTCCCTGAGGACAGACACTGAATCAGTTCTGTTGACAGCTGTCACCCTAGATATCAGGCGTGTCCTCAACATGTGCTAAGTATCAACTGCACGGTGAAAGGAGCAGTAACTGAAGACGCTGTCCTTCAACTTGGAGGCAGAGCAGCCTTCTGAGAGGCTGTGGCATCAGAGCCTCAGGTTGGAATCCCAATGCCACAATTTAACAGCCACAGAGGGTCACCTAACCTTTCTGAGTGCAGAGTCCTCACTGAACACGGGGACTTAATGACAGCCACTCGCATCCCCTAAAATACCTGGTGCCGTGCCCAGTGCACAGCAAGCTCTTAAGGGGCTTCATTCTCCTCTGCCTGGACAGAGTACAGAACGAGAAGTCAGGGCTGGGGCGGGGGCTCCTGGTGCCACTGCGCCCACGTCACTCCCTCTGTCTGGGGTGTATTTTACTCTGTCCATGGTGTGAGATGGACAAAATCAGCGGTCTCAACTCCGACTAACACAGTGCCCCCTTTTTATAATAAATATTTAGTAACATCCCCTTTACCTCCCAAAATGAAATTCTTAGGAACAAGAAACTATCCACTCACCAAACTGAAATACACACACACACACACACACACACACACACACACACACACACACACACACTGCTTTAATGCTGATATAAGGGAGAAATAAAAGGAAAATATTTTATACCAAAATTGTGGCCATTTCAAAACTATTTGAATAATGGTATATCTACATATCAAAGACACGTATTTGAGAGATCACCTCGAATGTCCCAGCTGCAAAAGTAGACTGCCACAGAGCGTTAAATCAGCGACTCGGACACCTCCAGTGGCATTGCCAGGGAGGACTCTGTTTTCTGAGACGGTGGAAAACTCCTGGTAAAGTTCTGAGCAGTGCAAAAGAGAAAAATTAAATGAATATAAAAACGCAAAAAGCCCTTTGTATTTAGATGTTAAACAGAGTGACATTCCAAGCTCAGATTCTTAAAAACAGATTTTCCCCCCACAATCATGGTTCTCAAAGTGTGGTCCCCGGACCGGCAGGATCAGCATCATGGGGGAGCTGTTAGGAACATACATCCTTTGGCCCATCACAGACCTGATGAACCAGGAATTGGGTGGAGCTCAGGGATCTGTGTATTCAGGGCCTGCGCGCCAGGCTGGGGAAGCACTGCCCTACAGGCACGTGCAGCAGGGCATGGAGGGGCTGTGTGAGGTGCAGGACAGTCCCTGCCGATCTGGAATCCACAGCACCCTTGCCCTGTGCGCTCCTGTCACTGCAGTAATCCAGAATGTTTCCAAGTTCCTAGCATCCCTGCTGAGAACCACTGGACTAGATGGTCAATAGGAAATTTCTGTTCTCGGCTTTCCTGAGATCCTTGACCTTGCCGTGGGACCGGCTGAGAAGGGACAGCACTGGAGTGAGCAGGAGGCAGGGCAGGGAGCCGAGGAACCGGCAGGCCAGGGTGCCTGGTGTTCTGGCTGGCCAGGGGTCTGGCTTCTGAATCTGATGGCTAGAAGTGTTGGGGGAGAGGGAGGCTTGGCTTCCAAAGGGCCTTTCAAACTGCAGCTGAGTGCACTTGGCCAGGCCCGATCTTAGCTCACTGGATGGTGCTGGGGCCACAGATATTTGTCCTCTAAGCAGATGTAACCATCTGAGAGGCCGGGACATTACTCAGCGCTCAGCCCAGCCTATTCTTGACCAAGGAAGGAGAGTGGCAGCCTGCTGGGGTCTGGACTCCTATGGCTGTAAAACCCTGCCTAGAAGCCTGAAAGTCCTGGGGCCCCCAGCAAGAGTGTTTGACCTAGAGCCGCCCTCCAAACTCCCATGGGCTTCCCTGAGCTACCCCTATCCCTGCCCTGACCAATGGTCAGCCTCTCCATCTCCATCTGTCCAACACACCATGGAGGGGGGCTGTAACCCATGAATTGCTCAGGTTATTCTAGACCAGGATGGTCTGGCATCGGGGGGACAGCCAGGCTAATAGCCCAACTCCCTTCACCGTGGCCTGGGGGTCGGCCCTGTGGTCTCCACACACACATAGGTGCTAGAAAAGCGGAATTCGATGGGTGGCTGTGTTGACAGAGGTGGTCAGGGTTCACCCAAATCTGCATTCTCCCCTTCTTCCAGGGCACACGCTAGACTCCATTTCCCACCTCCCTTGCTCTCAGGTGTGGCTGTGGAATGGAGTTTAAGGCAATGAGATACGAGTAGAAGCAACATGTACCAACCCTGAGCCAAGGCTTTTAAGAGTAGCTGTGCCTCCTCCACATTCTCACTTTCTCTTGCTACTCACTGGATGCAGATGACAGGACCTAAATAATGGGGGGGGGGAGGCCTCCAGATGCAGGAAGCCTGGATCCCCAAATCACTGTATGCAGGAAAGCAACACGCAGACCAGGAACATTCATCTCAGACTCCTATGAGTGAGAAATAAACTACCACTGTGTTTGCTCTGTCATGCACTTTGTGGTCTCTGCTAGCTAACACATTCCATTATACTAGTCGTGACCCTCCAGTCATACCTGCTACACTGGCAGTGGGGATGGTCAAGGTCTCTCCCATCCAGTGGTGCATGGACCTCTAACACTGGTCCCGCCTTCTACTTGGGAGAACTGAGGTTGATCATCAGAGGTGTCTCATCAGCCATGCATGCCTTCATCAAGTGTCAGTGAGTGCCCACAACATGCCAAGTCAGCGCCAGGCTCTGGGGGCACCAGGTAAATGTGGCACATTCCTGTCCAGGGGCTGAGGGGACAGACCTGTGGCTGCACAGTAATGATACCCCATGGGAAGGGATGTACTGGGGGCGAGAACCCCTGGCGGGGAGAGCCCAGATCCAGGAGGGATTCCTGTCTGAGAGGCTGGAAAGATCTTACCGAGCAGCCAGAGGCATGTTAACTGGGGCTGCCTTGAAAGGAGGAGGGAGTTGTTAAGAAAAGAAGAGGAGGGAGGGGAAAATTCCAAAAAAGGAGAACAAAGGCAAGGGGTGTGAAAGGTCCCAGTTGCCTGGGAAGCGGAGAGATGGCCGGGGTGGCCCGAATATCATAGGGACAGTATCACGAGTACAATGTTGGAGACAGGGCAGTTGGGGGTTGGGGGGCCATCTACTGGGACCAGATCATGGAGGGTCTTGAATGCCAGGCCTGAGTCCAGCATGAACCTTGGGAGGTTCTGAGGGATGGAATGACACCATCCTTACTGTCCTGATTCCAGAGCTACCACTTAGAAAATATTTCAGAAGCTGTGTTTGTAGGGCTGTGTATTCTGCAACAATGTCCTGCTTAACACTCACAGCAAACATAGGAGGCAGGTTCTCCATGATCCCATTTTGCAGATGACAAAATTGAGGTTCTAAGAGGTTAGGAACTTGCCCAACTCCACACAGTTGTAGGGCTGGGACTTGAACCCACTAGAACATTAGCTTCCTGCTTTGTTTTGGTTACTGCTATAGCTCACAGCAGACCCTCAAATATTTGGGGGATGAATGAATCAACCTATCTAATTCTAAAATCCTGCAATGCTAATCAGACTTTTTATTTTCAGGGATGCCCCTGGCTTCAGTGGGATAGGTAAGGGTTTGGCAGCCCTAAAGGAGAGGCTGGACTAGGGCAGCAATAGGGGAAATGAAAGTGATGTAAAAGAATCGGGCAGACTTTGTTGACCAATCAGCTAATAGGAGCTGCAATTTACTGAGCAATTGCTATGTGACAGGCCCTGTCCTATGCCCTTTACTAGTATTAACTCAATATCTCTTCCCTACAGGCCTATGAAGCAGGGACTCTCCTTAGTTCTATTTCACAGATGAGTAAACTGAGGCACCAAGAGGTGAAAGGTCACAGATCCAGTAGGTGAGGGATGTGAGACTCAAAACCAGGCACGCTGGGGTCAGAGGTCTGTGCAGGGAGGAGGAAGGGTAGGAGAGGAGGCAAAGGTGGCGCTAGGTTTCTGGCAAGGTGACTGAGGGATGTGGAGCCTCTGATCCCCCCCCCCCCCCCCCCCCCCGCTGGCCTGGAATTCAGATGAGCCGGGCTGCAAGCCAGAGGACTGCCTGACCTCTGGGCCAGGCCAGCATTCGGGGGTGGGGGGTGGGGTGCAGTGTTTTTCTGCGGGACCCCCGAGGTGGCTCTGAAGGAAGCTGTGTGTGGAATGCAGATGACTCCACCCAACCCTCAACCCCAGCAATGATGGCCGTTGCCAGGCGACCAAGGATGCTACAGCTATGGAAGGCAAGGCTTGCAGAAGTGGGGTCTGGGCCAGCAGGGGCTGGGCCAGGGCAACGAAGGGTCAATTCCAGCTCTCTCCTTTCTCAATATTGCAGACAAGTGCCCAGCACCTCTGCCCTCCTCCACAACCCCCTTTGGCCACCTGAACTCTGCCCCTGCTGGGAGAGGCTGCGGTGCCTCAGCTGGGAGCCAGGATGTGGGGCTCAACGGGCCCAGGCCACGAGGAAGGGCAGGGCTGGGAATGAGGAACAGAGGAAGGACAAGGTCTAACTCAGAGCCCATCTGTGAGCAGAGACCCGCAGCCACTGCATGGCCCCAGGCAGTAAAGGAAACAGGAGGAGTCTCAAAATAGACCAGAAGCGTGCAGCTCCGCTGCATTTCCCTGCTCCCACCATCTGGCCGAGCCTGGGCCGGAAGAGAAACGGGGGAGGGGAGGGCTGGGTGTGGATGGGCTCGGCTGCCTGTCAGCCCTGAGCCAAGGAGACACCCACCATCACCCAGTGCCACTCCCTGCCAGGTTTTCTGCTCATCTTCTATGAATTCTCATGGCGTGGCTGCAAGGCAGGGATTCTTGTCATGTGGAAAATGAGGAAGCTGAGGAGCAGAGAGGTAAAGTGACTTGTCCATGACCCAAAGCCGGCTAATGGCAGAGCCAAATGAACCTGAGTCCCGTGCTGAGACACGAGGACTGATGGCAAGGCCTGCAGCCTGCCCACCCCAGAACCTGCTAGAAGTCTCCTGACTTTGGGCTAAATCTAACCTTAAAGCAGTATCCCCAAAAGCCAGATTCGTGAGTCACCAGTCACAGCCCAGTAAGGACCAGCCTAGGGGCAATGGCCCGTGGCTGCCTGGGGGACCAGAGCAATAGGAGGCTTGGTAGGGAAGAGTGGTTGGGGAGCTCAGGAAATAGAGGGGGTTGGAAGGTAGAAGAGAAAAAGGCAAGAAGAGAAAAGAAGGAAGAAAAAGAGAGGGAGAGGGAAAGAATAAATGGGAGAGCCTCTGTGTGGAAAAGAGGGGAGAGGAGGAGAGGAACGGTGATCTCGAACTGAAAGCTCCGTTCTGAGCCCTAAGGAAGCCTGTCTTTCTCTCCTGTCTTCTCTGCAGAGCAGAAGTGCACAAAGTGTGTGTGGCCACCCAGAGCCTCCTGGAAACCCACTGGCAGAAGCAGGGCATGTGGATGGGGCTCACCAGGGAGGGCTTCCTAGAGGAGGGGAGCCAGGACCCAGGTGATGGAGATAGGCCTGGAGGCTGTGCCTCAGGGCCCGGTGGCAGCCTCTATAGGCATGTGCATCTCTGCAGCTGCATCTCTGCAGGCTCCCCTTTCAACGAGAGGTCTAGGTGAAGACCATCCTGGTTAGGACCTTCTTTGAGGCTTCGGGGCTCTAGAGAGTGTAGGAATGGGAGGAAACCCTAGACTCCAGGGCCAACTCCCAAAATAGCTGCCATTTTCTGAGGACTTACTGTGAGCTAGGTCCCGTGTCCCTGCCTGGGGATCCTCTGGCGAACCAGATGGCCTGGTGGGGTAGACAGACCAGTAGAGGCATGATTGAACACATGCGCTGAGTGAGCCCAAGGAAACCATGAAGCCGTGGGAAGAGGCACCTCCTGAAAATGGGGGCTTAGAACAAACCCAGAGTGAATCTCCTTGCCCTCCAACAAAGGCTTGGCTTGCCTGAGCCTCTTCCAGGCCCGCCCTGAAGCTGGGCATCCCAAGGGCTCCTGGATATTCACCATTCAGGTGGGAGCAGGAGAGAGCCCCTTCCAGTCCTCTCCTGAATTGCTTTGACTTTCGGGATTTGGGGACTTCCTGGGAAAAACTACCCACCCCACCCACCCGTGAAAGCCTATGAACAAGCCTAAAATTCACATTTGGGGGGGTGGGTGGTCGTTAAGTGTTATAAAAGAAAAACTGTTAGAGAGAGCCCAATTAACCTTGGTTCACTCAATAATAAATAAATAAATAAATAAATAAATAAATAAATAAATAAATAAATAAAGTTAGAAAATAGACAAAAAACTTGGTTCAAACTTACCTAGCTTGTTGGGTAAGAGTGTGCATTTTGGAGACAGACTGCCTTGATTTGAACCCTAGGTCCACCACTTTAAATTCTGGATAAGTTATTTAACCTCCCCGAGCCTCAGTTTCCTCCTCTGTAAAATGGGAATAAGAACAGTACCTAGCACGTGGGGTGAAGATGAGATAAGGTAACATATGTAAAGCCCTTACCAGATTGTGTGGCATTTAGAAAACACCCAGTAATTGTTAGCTGTTGTTATTTATTATTGCTATTGCTGTCATCTTTATTGTTATGCACACAGCACTAGCTTTGTACCAAGCCTCGTACTTGGCACCAGAACTAAGAAGAGCAGTAAAACAACCCCTGTACTCTAGAAGTTCATAGTCAAATACACAGGGCAGGTGAGAGCCAGCAGAGAGTCATTCACACCTTAGTATGAACTAGTTTCATAAACCACTGTCCTTGAAGGGGGAAGAAACTTTCTAGTAAGAAGACCAAATCTGTAGGAGAAAGGATTTCACAGTATGGAAAACTCTTGCTTGATGCTAGAACATGAGGGGAATTCATCCATCCTGTTTTGTTTTGTTGGGATCAGAGTGGTGATGCAGATCTGACCCACATACTGAAACCAGGGAAACTGGTTTCCATGCATATTCTTCCAGGGTCTGCAGGTCCTTGGCCCAAGGAAATTCCCTGCAGGAGGTGGCAGGAAGAAGCATCTGCCTGAAGAGCCAGAAAGGAAAAATCTTCTCCGCCTGCCAAATGTACATCATTGTTCCCGCCATATCCCAGCCTTAGACCCACTTCTGTTGGGACTTCCGCCTCGCCTTGGCCTTGAACTTCAAAATGCTGGATTATTTGGATTCTGTTTACTTGGGAAGAGATGTGAGCCTTTTTCGGGAAGTTGGCTGGGCCTCCTGCCCTGTGGTCCCCATCCTCCCACAGATCGGGACAGATACCAAACGGGACCTGGGCCACCTCTGTGGTCTGCGAGGAAGCTCAGTTCAGAGGAAGGCAGAGCGAGCCTGGGAATGTGGGTGGTGGAGTGGGGGAGGTTGGATGGACTGTTGACCCAGATTTTACTTCCTGTCTCACTTCCCTCCATTCCCAAATACCGGCTTGGGCTGAACCCCAACCACTGGCCATCAGGAAATCAAAAGTCGTCTCCTTGCTGGGAGTGAGGCGGAGAATCAGATTTCACTCAGCTGGGGATCAGGCATCCTGTAGTCCACCTGGGCTGCATACCAAGCCCCTTCTGCTGGAGTCAGTAAGTTGGCCCATCAGGTCCACCCCTCATCTCTCCTTTGGCACAGGAGCAAACTAAACCCAGATTGGGACAGAGATCTCTGATCAAAACCACACTGTGGGATGGTGGCAGAGGTCACACCTAGGCCAAGGTCTTGTGACTCCAGGTTCTCAGGAAATTCAGAATAAATGCATGCATGCATGAATAAATGTATGCAAATCCTGATGTGTGTGCCCCTACAGCAGTGACAGAGTGGGGGGGGGCAATCAAGAATTCATTACACAGCTTTTCTTAAAGAAGAACGTAGGGGACCAGGACACTAGAGAGAGGGAACAGGGTCCCAGGTTCTGCAGTGCCCAGACCATGCCACTTATTGGGGTGGGGCTATCACTAGAACTTATTTACCTCTTCTGGGATGGGAGCGGTGAGGGAACATATTCCTTTGTATAGTTAACAGAAGTTTATAGGGGGAATGTCACATGCTGACCATAGGATTTGCCCAGCAAATCATCCAGACAAGGTCCCTTCACTCGTGGGAGAGACAACCAACTAACAAGCAGGCAAAGGAATGAGGGATGACAACTGCAACACCCATGTGATGGAAGCAAACAGGGCTGGGATGCAATTGGTGGAAAGAAGGGCAGGGAGGGGTCTGCATCACCTACCTGAAGAGGTGGCATTTAGACTGAGCCCATAGAAAGAGAAGGAACCAGCCCAGTAAAGCTCTAGAGAAAGGGCTTTTCTAGGCAGAGGAAACAACAAGTGCAAAGGCCCTGAGGTCAGCAAGAGCTCTGCATTGTCACCAATGAAAGGCCACAATGGGTGGCTGGAGCTCTGTGAGGGAGCAGAGAGGGGAGACCAATAAGGTCTGTGAGGTGGGCCAGGGCCAGGTCACAAAGGGATTCACGACCAGGGTCAGGGAGGCATAGATCTTATTCAGAAAGCACCAGGGAGCCAGGGAAAAGTTATAAGCAGGAGGGTTGATGGGATCCAATTTATGTGTGAGGACCTATTTTGCTTTGAATAAAGGGTAGATGAGGTAAGATGGGAGGGAGAGGCAGCAGGGAGACTGATTAGGAGAGTGTGCAGTGATTGGGATGAGAGATGCTGTCACCTGAAGGCTGGTAGTGTTGATGGTAAAAGGACGACTTCCTGAAGAGAAGTGGTAGAAATGACAGGGCTTGCTGAAGTCGTTGATGACTGTGAGAGGGGGAGAAATAAAAATGCCTCTGGCTTTAGCAACCCAGTAGATGTCATTTAATTAGATTGGGGGAGAGTGAAATGAAATGCTTGGCTTCAGACAAGTTAAGTTAGAGGTGACTTTAGACATCCAAGGGGAGATGCTGAGGAGGCAGCTGGACATTCACAGCAATGACAATAACTGGGATGCTCAGATACGATTTGTTTCTATTTCCTGTCTGCCGTGTGCCTCTCTGCCAGGCCCCACCTGGAGGGCAGTTGCTGAGCCTGGCTTTGCTCCTAACCCTGTTCTCAATATTGAGGCCAGTGCCAGGCTGGGGCCTGGTTTGTGAAATAAACAGAAAGGGGAGAGGCTGCTGGATGTGTAGGTGGAGCTGGAAATCAAGGCCCCTGTGGCAGACCCAGCCTAAGGAAATTGTCCAGTTGGGTCTCCTGGGAAACTCGGCTGCTGGCTTCCGGCTTTCCCATCTCATTTTGGTCTCCTTCCCTTCTGCCAGCTTCCTGCCAAGAAACACAGCCTCCAGGCATAAATCATTAACTCCAATCACCTCTTAGGCAGGCGCTGCACTTCAGTTCTCAAAGCACTTTGCCTGCCATTATCTTGAGTGATCCTTCAAACCACCCTGGGAGGTAGGCAGAGGCAGGGCCCACCTGATTGCTGCTGCCCACAGGAAAAAAGGGGAAAAGGATGTTGATGGCACAACCAGAATTCAAAAAGAGTCTGGGTGTGTTCGGTTCCCCTAGGAGGTTGCATTTGAAACAGAGCAGCAGAAAGAAGCTCCTGAAAAGGCATGTGGACCGTGGCTTTGCAGGCTTTGTGACGACCAGCCAATGGGAAGTGCAGGGCTGGGGAAAGCCCAGGCCCCCTGGGGCCGTGCTGTGCTCGGGGAATCTCTGCACACAGCCCCTCCCCACTCTGCACAGGACTCCGTGGGAAAGCCAGCCTCTCACTACACTGTTTCACGTTCCCAATCCAGGCTCACCCTCTACATGAGGACAACTCCCACTAGCTTGGCTGAGGGCTCTCTGGAGGAAGCTGGAAAGAACTCATTGTGCCAAAGTGGCCAACTCCCTTTCTCTCCCTGGGGCCTGTCTCCCCATCTCACAAATGGGAAGTTGGATAAAACTGAACAGGTCCCTGGCAACCCTCCAGTACTTTGAGTTTCTCTCTGATTTGAAGGTCTGTGGACCCCAGCTTTGGGTTTCCCTCAGGTTGTGATCTGAAGGCTCTCACCCCACCCTCACTGTACCTGCCCAGGGCCACCCCTCTGGGGGCCTGGCACCAGGTGGTCCCACAGGAGGCCCTGCCACTTCCCACCAGCCTCTACTCATCCCAGCAGACACACGTCACCTGCTCTCCACATCTAAGTCCCGTGGCCCAGGCTTGGAACAATTTCCCTCGGTTGGGCAAGGCTATGACAGGAAAGGGACAGGACCTGACCTCTGCTTGGAAAGCCAATTGTGCAACACAGTCCTGTGAGGGCAGGCACATGACCGACAGGAAAGGCCTCCTAAGGGAGCCAGCGCCTTCTTTGAAATGAATATCTTGGCAAGATCAACAAAGAAATGTCCTTTTGGACACCACTAACTCTGGTCACTGCTAATTGATTCAGAGTCTGGCTGCAGTGTTGTGTCTCGGCAGCATCCCTGAATACAGAGCCTTGCTAGGTCATGGTCAAGTACACGGAGAGTTGCAGGAGTGGTGCATAACCTATGCTTCTGGCTTCTGCACACCCAAACCTCTTGTTTGTACTTATAGGTGGTCTAAGCCCCCAGTACGTTCATCTGGGCATCTTCTCCCAAGGCAAGCAAGTAACATATTTTTAGTAACAAGTAAAAGTCTTTAGTATCAAGTCTAGTAAATAAAGCCGATAATGTCTTTTGGGGCCAGTAGGGGCAGAAGTAGACGGAGGAGAGAGTTTAATGGCAAAGCTATACAGAGATTTTTTTTTTCCCCCTTATAATGTAAAGTGTTTCTGAAGATGATGAAATATTTGCGTCACTGTTTGGAATAAGCACATGATAATGGCCACGTGTACTGGACACCTACCATGTGCCAGAAACAGGCTGAGAATCAGATTTTTTAAAAAATCTCTTCTATTGATTAAAGGCCGTTAAAATTTTTTTTCTCGTCTTGAATCCATTTATGTCTTTCAGAGAAATTTTTGTATCTAAATTTTCATTATACCAGCATAACATTGTTCATAGTATTCTCTTCCTCATGTAACGTCCACAGGGTCTCTAGTGATGCCCACTCTTTTATTCCTGACACTGGTGATTTGTGTTCTTTCTTCTTATTAGTTTCATGGGTGAGGAAACTGAGGCTCCATGAGATTACAGAATCGCCCGAGCCATAGTCAGTGCGTTAAGAAGCTGAAATCCAAACCCGGTCTGATTCTCCCTGCCCCTCACCAGGGCCCTCGTGATTATCTTTAAGAACCACACTGAATGGGTGACTTAAAGTGACTCAGGCATGATACTTCCATCTACTCAGCATGTTCCTTAAAGAGGTACTCATGTCCCCTCGAGTCCCCTCGTGATCTCAGTCCAAAGCGCTGCTGTGCCTTCCCTCCTGCCAGGAAGCCCTGAGCACTGACCTGTTCCGCACTAGCTCCTCCTCACACCGGCTCATGGCTCCTCCCTCCCTGTGCTCAGATCTCAGAGCGGCCTCTCTGCCTCAGCGTCTGAAATAGTCCCCGAGCCCCTGTCACTCTTCTCGCTTCTCCATAGTGCTGACCAACACCCTAACGGATCCTGTACACTGATTTGGTGATTGTCTCCCCAACTAAAATGTACACTCATGCAGGTGAGGACTGCATCTCCTGTTCCCAGCACGTAGAAGGTGCTCGATAGATATTTCTAGGTGAGTGAATTAAATGAAAGCAATGAAATCCTCTCTCTCTCTTTTTTTAAGACTAGTTTCTAATTCAAACTTGGCCTCCCATCTCTCTCTAATTAATTCCAAGTAGGGATTGTATTTTCCCTGGCACACTTTTATTACAGAACTTTTAACCTGTGCTCTGCTTCCGGTTGCCTTCTCAAGTCCCTTGAGTGCTTGGGGAAGAGGAGGTGCAATCATCCCCACTGAGGGATGGGCCAATCTGGGCACCAGAGGTTGTGGGTGGATGCTGCCCCCTCAGACCCCCCATTGAGGGACTGCTCCGCCCCTCGCAGTCAGCCCTCTTTGGGGAGCTCCTCAGCTGAAGAGGGCCTCTTCCCAGCGTCCAGCTCCTTCCTGGGCAGCTGCACCCACAGGCTGACTGATGGACGAAGTGGGTGAAGGCCTGCTCCTTAGTCCCCCCTTAGACAGCACTGTAAGGCCACCCACCCTCGGAGTGACCCGGCAGGTGGTGGGCTATGCCCATTGTTCTGCCACCTACCCCTGCTTTCTTCCCTCCTGTCCTGGGTGGTGGATCCTGCATCACTCCCTGGTTGTGGCCCTGCTTGTAGCTCCCTGGTTGTGGCCCTGCACGTAGCTCCTCCTCAGAGTTGGCTCCGGGAAGACCTGACCATGACAGGAGGGACTTCCAGGTCCACCAGCAACCCCGTGGCTAAGTTCAGACCAGAGACCCAGACTCCTGGCTTCCAGGCCCCCAGCAGAGAATTCAGGCTACTGCATGCCTGGTCCAGGCCTGAGCACTGGGGATGCGTGTTCTCAGAAGACACATCTCTACTCCCTCCTCCATGCGAGAATCTCACACACACATACACACACACACACACACAAACACACACCCACACACACATGCTTGAATAAGGAAAGCCAGTAGTTTACAGTGGTGATAAGTTGCATGGAGAAAAGTTTAGAAACAGGGGGAAGTGGTCACAAGGGTGGGAGAGGCGAGTGCGAGGGGTGGCCCTGGGAAGATGAAGGCGAAGAACAGGGCAGCCAAGGGTGCTGCCCACCATCCATAGCTCCCTTGCTACTGTCATGCCGGGTGGAGCTCAGGCTCTGTCACCCTGTGAATTCGAAAGGGGGGTGTTGGAGACCCCTCAGGCCCACTGACGGTCCCGCCCTCTGCCCCAGTGACCTGACTATGTCACCAGCGTTAACGAAAGGTTTCCCATCACATGAATTCTGGCCACTCCAAACCTTCAAAGTCACACACAGACCAAGACCCAGAAACTGGCCCTCTTCTTTCAGTTCCTTTGTAGGGAGAACATTTTGACTGGGGGTGAAAAGTAGAAAGAAGATAATGACGGTGTGCTGGAAGGGAGAGGGGCTGGGGCAGAGAAAAGCCAGCCTCCCTCCTTCAAAATCTTGATCTAAACCAGCTGCGGCCACAGGCACCAAGGCTGCACCGTTCCGCCTGGGCATTTGGCCAAGATATCTTGGGAGAGGCTCATCAGCAAAGGGTCCCCAGAGCCTCGCTGCTAGGATGGTCTCCTGGACCCCGGAAGGCAAAGTTCCCAGAGTAAGAGCAAGAAAGATGAATTCCTTCCCATGTAATACTGCGGACGTGGGGTGAGAGGAAGGAGGAGATGGCTAAAATTGGGAGGGCGTATATAATGGTGCCTGGGGAGAAAAGAACTTTCCTTCATTGTAAGCATTCATCAAAATACCCCTATTTAAACAAAAAAAAGATAAACTTGGCTACTGCGGCAGATCCTTCTTCTCCTGCCCATACTCCATACCCCATGACTCACGGCTTCACACAGCAAGCATCTGTACTGCTCTGCCTGGGGCTTCCCTCCAGACCCAGGGGAAACTGTTAGGGGCAGGTCAGAAGTGGCAGGGAGTTAATGTACTCTAGGAGCTGACCTTGGCCAGTGCTACAGGGAATCAGTGATAAATACCCTGCCTGTTGCCCCTCATGGGGTCTATGTGATGTGCTACCCAGGCTCCCTAAGGTCCCCAGCCCGACTGAGGCCAGTTGCCCATGGCGGTGACTTGCTCCTTAATGCAGTCTGGGTTGGTGTCCTTCCATCCTCATCTCATTTCCCCACCCCCTCACCCTTTCCTGGGATCACATCCCAAAAAAACTGCACTTAGATCCCATCTCAGGGTTCACGTCTCCGGAGGTTAAATAACCTCATAGAAGATGTTCTGTAAAGGAAGCCATGGGTTCAAATCCCAGCTCCACCCTCTCCTCTCTAGGTGACTTCAACCTCTGAGCCTCAATTTCTTCACCTGTTAAATGGGGGTGATAATAACAGTACCGACATCAACAATTTGTTGAAAGAATTGAATGAGATAATTCATGTGGAGCAATTTTCTTAGTAAATAGTAGTTGGTAAACACTCAAAAACTACTAGCTGTGATTAATAGATGCTCATAAAACTAGAGAATCAAATAACAGACAACAGCAATATTTACAACAAACCACAAGCAAAGGATTATCATCCCTAATAAACAAAGGATTCAAAGTTCTTATTCAAAGGACACGGATACATGATCTCAGAGGAGTAAATGAAAGTACCCAATATGCCTATTAAAAGATGTTCACCCTAACTTCACTAATTAGAAAAGAAATGCTAAGAAAACCATAGTAATTCAATCACAAAAATCATCCAATTGGCAACATTTTTTAAAAGACTGATAATATTCTATGATGATAAGGGGGCAGCAAAAACAGACAGCTAATGAAAGCACAAATTCCTCCAACCTTTCTAAGTGGCAGTTTGGCAGTTGTATTCAAATCTCAAATTCACAAACCACTGGTAAGAATTCCTCGAACAGAAGTCCCACACTTGTGCAAAAAGGTTCAGGTGTAAAGAATATTCATTACAACATTATGTAAAGAAAAAAATTTCTAAAACCCAAATGTGGTTGGCAGGGGATGAAATGAATACATTACGGTATAGCCAAACAATCGAATTCTAAGGAGGCATTAAGACGAAAGAGAGATTTATGTGTGTTGTCAAGGTGAGATTTATCATGAGATGGAAGTTGCACAGTTCTCTAGACAGCAACATCATATTTCTGATTAAATAATATTTTTCTATATCCTTGTAGATTGTTATAATTGGGTAGAAAAATCTGGAAATAACATATACTAAGTAGCGGAGATTGTTTCTGAGGTTCAGGGTTACCGGGATTTTGTTCATCTAAGTTACGCACTTCTATAATATTTAACATTTTGAAACAGGCATATAATCAGGAAAATCCATGCCAATCTGTCCTCCCACTTCTCTTGGGCTAGCAGGTCACTGCCCAGGCAGCACCACCCTGCCTCCCAAGACCACATGGGACAGGCCATGTAATTCTAAACACCAGGAGGCATCCTGCTACAGCACCATTTGAAGTGAAGAAAGCTCATAAGATAGTACATGTACCATAAGGTTAACATTAATACATATTTTCATATATTAATAGTTAATTAACCTTACTAATTAATTAACAATTAACTAATAAGGCCACTATTAATATCAAGAAAAACTGGAAGAAGAAAAGAGCAAACTGTTAACAAAAGTGGCACATTGATTTTTGTTGTTGTTCTTTCTATTTTTCTGTATTTTTATATTCTCTCCACTGAGAAAAATATTTCCTTTTTAATTAGAAACAAAGCATATGGATTTTAAAAGAGAGGACATCAAGTTGGAGTGGTCTCAACTCGCCATGACAGAGACTTACATTTGAGGGGATACGTGAGAATGTTCTGAAAAATGACCTCTTTATACCAACATGGAGATCAAACACAGGACACATGAGGCTTCCTGAGTGCCTGCAGCTTTTTTCCCAGTAATAAAAGGCCAAAACTGCCACAAACCACCAGGCCTCCAGTCCCCAACCCTTATGAGAATGCCTGTGTCTCACCAAACTTCAGTCTGCATTAGGTTTGGATGAAAGAGAAACCACAAGTGATCTTACTTTGGCCAGATATAAAGCACCCAGAACCTGCTCTTGAGGGCTCTTGCCTGGCCCCCTACCCAGATTTAAGGGACAACAATTATAAACATTTCTTACCCAGAAATGACAATAACAACAGTAATTAGTATCAAAAGGCTTTCCTATTGAAACCCCAAATCTCAGTCTCTCCCACTCAGGGCTGAAGGAGTGCCCAGTAATTAAAGGCATGAAAACTCCTTACCGGACCAGTTGGCGCTGGAGAACGGGAGGCGCACGGAGCCCAGAGAAGAGCAGTTGCCCTTTTATTGCTAAAAACTTCACCTTTTCCATCAGGAAGTTTCATCCTTTTCATGCAGGTTTTTGAGACATTAAGTAGATGAGGTGTTTCAGCAATGCTAGTGACCATTGTCTCAAGCAGGGAGAGAAAAACAAGTTCTCCCCACCTCAGAAGGCCGGGGCGATGGGGGATATGGTGCCTCTCTACTTGGGAGGGAACAAAATCCACCTGTGGGCATGGCCAGACGGGACCTTGACAGTGGGAAGCCCAGGAGGGAGCTTCTGCGCCCCTTGCCCTCTCCACACTGCCAGCATCTCAGGAGAGCCTCTATCACTCACACAGTGACCTGTATGAACTTGTACTACGTTGAGATTTATGTCTTCTAACCGTGCTTCATGGAGGCCTTACAAAAACATTAGACGAGATGGCAGGCCAAGGGCAGGCCTCGACTGACTTAAGCTGGGCTTCCTAGAGGCAATAAAGAGAGGACTCTTCCCACCCAGTGACATATATGCCCATTATATATGGAGCATGTCCTACACACCATACAAAAATGATGTCGTCTGCTACCCACAACAACCCTGAAGGTATTATCCTCCCCACCCTACAGATGAGAAAAAGGAGGCTCAGAGAGATGAGTGACTTGCTCAAAGTCACAAAGCTGGGGAGTGTTGAGGTCAAGATTCCAACCCAGGTCATTCTGACTCCACAACCAGAGATGGGTTAGAGTCAGAGAAATGTCTCCAAACAACTCTTGGGAGTTCCTTTGGCAGGATGCTCAGTATACTCAGTTCCTGTCACCGCTGTAGTAAGTTACTGCTGGCTTAAAGCCACACACATGTATTATTTTAGAGTTCACAAGTCTGAAAGAAGGCGCACTATGCTAGGCTCAAGGTGTCGGCAGAGCTGCATTCCCTTCTGGAGGCTCTAAGGGAAAATCCATTTCTTTGTACTCTGCAGCTCCTAGAAGGGCCCATATTTCTTGGCTTGTGGTCCCTTCCACCACCTTCAAAGCGAGCTATGGCCAATCAAGTCTTTCTCACAATGCCATCTCTTTGGTTCTCATTCTTCTGCCTCCCTCTTTCCCCACGTCAGGACTCTTGTGATTACACTGGGCACACCTAGATAACCCAGAGTGTTCTCCGTAAAGTCAGCTGATTAGCAACCTTAGTTCCATCTGCAACCCCTGGCCATGTAACGTAACATTATTTACAGGCCTTGCAGATTGGAACGCAGACACCCTGGGTGTGTGCCAGTGGGCGGGGGAGGACATGATTCTGCCTACCACAGTCAGAGGGACAGTGACTCCGTGGAGTCACCAAACCCAGGGTCTGTGGGGTTTGAGAAACCGATTCCTAAGCTAGGAACATCAGTGATTTATCATTGTGGGAAGCACCCTTGACCCTGACGGGGTCAGAAAGACACAGTGTGAGGATTATTTAACGATTCTTATTGTTGTTTACTATTATCAAAGTAATATCTGCTCATTCAAAGTATTCAAGCATCACAGAAATGTGTGACCATGGGGCTGGATGCCATCTCTGAGCCACAGGATTAACCAAGCCTAGACTTGTGATGCCAATCAACAAACAATCCTTCCCAATTAACCACTGTATACTAAGTCTCCTGTTACTTGCAGTTGAAAATACACTTCCATCATTTATCTCTCACCCAGTGAGGCAAGGATTCAAATAGCAGACTTCGACTCTGAAGGAGGAAGAGGACTTAGCCCCAACAAGAGTGTTTCAGGCAGGCAGAGTTGCATGGACCTGCACTTGATATGTTTTATGACTCAGAATTTGAATTCAGCCAGTGTGAGGAGTGCTATGAGATGAAAATGGAGACGGGATGGGGCTGGCATGAAGGGTTTTATAGACTATCATAAAAAAGCCTGGACTTTATCCTGCGGATAATTAGGGAGCCACTGAAGTTTCTGAAAATGGATTGACACGGTCATCTTTGCACTAGCTGCAGTTGGGAGGAGGGACTGGAGGGCTAAGAGTGGAGGCAGAGGAACCAGTTGGAAAGCTGCTCTCACTCACTTTTGTCTTGTGTTTCCCTGGTGTCCTCCCCGGGGTGATGGTGGCCTCTCTCACCTTCTGTGCTCAAGCTCCAGGAGAACATCTCTACAAATCCCAAAGTCTGATATTACCTACTGTGTGCCAGGCTCTGCTGGGAGACCCAACCCTGGTCCTCTAGACACTCAAAGACTAACAGAAGCAACCCGAGTGTCCACTGACGGGTAAATGGATAAAGAAATGTAGTATATACAGACATCCAGCCTTAAAAAGGAAGAAAATGATGACACCAGCTATGGCATGGATGAACCTTGAAGACATTATGCTGGGTGAAACAAGCCAGTCACAGAAGGACAAATACTACATGATTCCTCTGATATGAGGTTCCTACAACTAGTCAGATTCATAGATGCGGAAAGTAGGATAGTGGTTGCCAGGGCCTGGGGGTGAGGGAGGAATGGGAAGTTAGTGTTTAATAGGGACAGTTTCAGTTTAGGAAAATGAAAAAATTTCTAGAAATAGAGCATAGGGATGGATGCACACTGTGAATGTAACTAATATCAGTGGACAGTACACTTAGATGGTTAGCTGGACCCCTAACTTCCCAGGCCCAGGCACACCTTCTGCATCACACACCCCTAAGCTCCAATGGCAAGGCCACTGTCTGTTCACAGTGGGGTCCTGGGAAGGTCATGCCAAATCTCTGAGCCTCTGTTTCCCCATCTGTAAAATGGGAATGAAATAGAACTGAAAAGTCTTGGGGAGGAATCCATGACATAACATCCAGGGTGTGGAAACAGCCCAGGGCCTGGTGCACAGTCATTGTTCAATCAGCAAGCTTCACCTTGCCCACCTTGCTTTGTGTTAAACTCTCTCTTAGCTTCTCTCAAAATCTGCATATCTTCCCTATTAAATGCAGGTGCTGGCTGAAAAGGTTACCTTTTTAAGAACTGACACTTGCCCACCTGTTGCTACAAAGGCCCTTATTTAGAAGACCCTAGTGGAAAGAGGTACCTTTGAGGGGTTTGGCCAGCGGCTGCTTTAAGTTTTCTTTGTAGCATCAGTACCCTCCTCTCCAACACTACCTTTGTGTGTATTCCCAGGACTCCTTGTTTCTCCTGGCAAGCAAAACAGGTCCCATGAAGCATCAGCCCATGGGTCAGGGTGAGGCTTGGCCTTAGTACCACAGGGTGACACTAAAAGGGAGGAGGGAGCTGAGAGGAGGTGTGGGATCCAGCCCGGCTTACTGCACCGAGGCCTGCTTGCATTAGGACAGGTTCTTCTGCCGGGCACTTGGAAGCATTAACAATCAGGGACTACCCTAACTGGGTTCAAGGACTGAGAGTCCCTGGGCGCTCCAGTGCAGCAGATCTGAGTTGCAAGTCTGCTCAAGGGCTGATTTACTTCAAGTTCACCCTTGTCCTGAAGTTATAGATATTTGAGGTTCCAACTTAAAGGAAAAGAGTTACCGGTTTTGTAACCGATTCTGTTAGATTACCAAATGGTCTCATTGCAAAGATAGTTTTGAGTGAGGGGCTTACTTCTCTGAGTTTTCACCTTCTAGATTTTGGTCCAATACTTCATCCTCATCTTGTCAACTTTTTAATGATTTTAACAAAATGAATGTATATTTCACCCAGCTTTTTAAGTTGTCACCAGTAGGAGGATTTATCCAAATTATTTAGCTTGCCATTAACAGAAATGAAAGTTTACCTGTATTCTCATAGAGATAGATGTCTACAAGCCAAGGGACTCCAAGGATTTCTGGAAGCCACCAGAAGCTAGGAGAGGGGCATGGAATGGATTCTCCCTCGGAGTCTTCATAAGGAACCAACCTGGCCATCACATTAATGTCCCACAGCTAGAGGACTCTAATATAGCTGGCTGCCACAGGAAGTCAGCCTACCAATGTGATCCTCACTCTAAATTCAAAGGTGTATATCTTGAGCTGTAAGTCTCCTTCTCTTTTTGCCTTGTGGAATCTCATAATGGCCATTGCACAAACATGTATTGAACACTTACCGTTTGCCAGGTATTGTTCTCAGTTCTGGGGACACCACAGTGAACAAGGGAGACAAACTTCTCTGCCTTCATGGAGCTTTCATTCAGGTTATTATCTTGGCACTTCGGCTCCCTCGAATCCCCCATGTTGTAATGATCTTATACATCTCCTGGAGGAAAAAAGATAGAAAGTTCTGGGATAGGAGTTTGCATTTAATAAATGAAGAAATACTGAATGTTGTGATATTGCCTAATTCAAGGAAAACCCGGGGAGTGAATTATCCTTAGGACCTCATTCTTTTGAGGACTCAAGAACAGCTCCCTCAACTGTCATCAAAACCACTTCAATCTCCTCTGCATTTTCCCTTTAATTAGATGTTTCTCCCTAATTTCCTGATCTGGGAGCTCCCTTTTATATCAAGTGCAATCAAATTGCCTTACTCTCATCCACTGCAGAGGTTGAAGGCAGACCAAAGTAACTTTAAACTATTAATAACATGGGGATGGTATTTGATTGAGAATTATTACTTTGCAAACTATTATTATATATACTGAGATTTCTTTTCCAGCATATATATCAAAACCAACCAAAGCACAAGGCATCTACATTTTTTAAAAAACTCTATGATACATGCATATGGAATCCATAAATGGAACACAGGCACATTAAACCTACCACTCAGACTCATTTTGTGCATAGAACACATATGACAATTACTTAGCTGCCTGGGATAGTGTTGGATTATCTCATAAAATCTGTGTCTATGCCCATATATTTGGCGCTGGCTGTGTCTCATGCCAGGTCACATTGTGCAGTCTTTTCTCTAAGACATTAGATCTCAAAGTCCAGTGTCATCAACATCACTTTGAGTGGATGGGTGCTAATAAAAAAAAAAGATAAAAAATATGCTTAGAGGTTGTGATTTAGCATTATTGAGGTGTCTGCATTTAACCAGCTTCCAAATGATTCTGATGCAGAAAAACCCTGCTCCTGGGTGTTCTCCCCTGGTCCTGGCTTGTTACTTGGGTTACATGTGAACTTTTCCTTTTCATTTATACTCAGTCTGTACTTAGCCTTACCAGTAAACCTACTGCAGAAACTCTTTTCTTGTGCCTGTCAGTGACAGCAAATCACCTGTGTCAGGGTATACTCCTAATCTGCTGGGTTTAGCGATGACTCCTACTACTACCAGGTGGGTCCAGACCTCCTGGGAGGCATAAGACAATCTTCCCAGAAAGGTCTCTTCTGGTCACCTGCAGGACTGCACAGCCAAGCACAGCTGTCAGTTTGAGATGGGTTTTACGGCCGCTCCTGGTATTGGTGTGAATCACCAAAAACACCTCAATCGTGTAAATTTCAAAACCATGTATTAGGAGTATAAATGACTTCATTTTCCCAAAAACTAGCTACTGCCCAGAGTCCTTCTGCATGGGTTTCCAGAAGTCCAGAGCTATTTCCATGGAGTTGGGAACATGGACACTGGGGTCAAGGGCAGTGGGGGACACAAGTCACAAAGGTGGACTGAGCCTGCATGCTAGCTCTGCTCCTTGCCTCGTGAGGGATTCTGGAAACAGGCCCTTTTCTTCTCTGAACCATCAAGAGCACCCTCATTCTTTAGAGCTGAGGACGCTCTGTTGCAAAATTCTGGGGAAAAGTCAGTGAAAGAGTGGGTGAGAAAGTAAAGGGCAAAAGTCATTCATATATTCAACAAGGACTTACTGAGTGCCTACTATGTGCCAGATTGCCCCAGGAGATATGGTGGCAACAAAAGCAGACGTGATGTCTGTTCTTATGGAGCTCAGAGTCTACCAGGTAGACAGACATAATCAAATAAATAGTTCTGAAATGGCAATACCCAAAATATACAAACAGCTCATACAGCTCAATAACAAAAAACAAACAACCCAATCAAAGAATAGTAGAAGACCTAAATAGACATTTCTCTAAAGAAGCCATACAGATGGTCAACAGGCACATGAAAAGATGCTCAATATCACCAATTATCAGAGAAATGCAAATCAAAACTACAATGAGATATTATCATCTCACACTGGTCAGAATGGTCATCATTAAAAAGTCCATAAACAATAAATGCTGGAGAGCATATGGAGATAAGGGAACCCTCCTACTCTGTTGGTAGAAATGTAATTTGGTGAAGCCGTTATGGAAAACAGTATGGAGGCGCCTTAAAAAACTAAAAATAGAGTCACCATATGCTCCAGCAATCCCACTCCTGGGCATATATCCAGAGAAAACTCTAATTTGAAAAGATACACATATCCCAATGTTCACAGCAGCACTATTTACAATAGCCAAGACATGGAAACAACCTAAATGTCCATAGACAGATAACTGGATAAAGAAAATGTGGAAAATAGATAGATAGATAGATAGACAGACAGACAGACAGATAGGTTGATCGATCGATCTACACACACAATGGAATACTACTCAGCCATTAAAAGAATGAAATAATGCCATTTGCAGCAACATGGATAGATCTAGAGATTATCATACTAAGTGAAGTGAGACAGAGAAAGATAAATATCATATGATATCACTTATATGTGGAATCTAAAAAAAAAGATACAAGTGAATTTAATTACAAAACAGAAAGAGACTCACAGACACAGGAAACAAACTTATGGTTACCAAAGGGAGGGACAAATTAAGAGTTTGGGATTTATAGATACACACTACTATATATAAAACAGATAAACAACAAGGTCCTAATGTATAGCACAGGGAACAATATTCACTTTACTGTAATAACATATAATGAAAAAGAATATATATATGTATGACTGAATCACTATGCTGTATACCAGAAATTAACACAACATTGTAAAGGAACTATATTTCAGTAAAGAAAAAAAAAACAAGGAAAAGAAAGAAAGGAAGAAGTGATCAATGCTAAGAAGCAGACTGTTAATGGTCAAAGTCATGGACCAGTGGCAGGGGCTAACTGACAAGGAACACTGGTGACAGCTATGACCCAGAGCTGCTGGCAGAGTGAAGTAGTGCCTGGCAGAGGAAAGGCAGGGGTAGCAGGACTGGTAGAAGGCAGCACAGAGATTGGAAGGGCGAGGCTCGGAGAGGACAGCTCAGGTCAATGAGATGATGCCTGGGGAACTAGGTGGGGAGGGCTATTCAGGGGTTTGGATCTTGATGCCTTGCACTCTGCCATCTGTGTGTCACCCCTCATGCTGGTCCCTCTGGATGTCTTTTCATCCTCAGTCTCTCCAGACCCTTCCTATTGCATGCTCATTAGTTTATCGTCTCACTGTCACGAGATGGAAAGAGGGCAATATGGCAGAGTGGTCAGAGTGCAGGCTGTGGAGCAAGCAAACCTGGTTTTGAATCTTGGGTCTGCTGCATATTGCCTCTGTGATCTTGGGCAAGATGCTCCATCTCTCTCAGCCTCAGTCTCCTCTTCTGTGAAATAAGGAAATAACATTACTTACCTCATGGGATCAGTATAATGAATTAATATATCTCAAAGTTTTAGAACAGTACCTGGCCCATAGTTAAGGGGGGGATAAGTATTGCTATTAATATAACTGGTGTTCTAAGCTCATTTACTTCTTGCAAAAACCCTATGATAGTTACACTGTTATTACTGACACTCTAGATAAGGATTCTCTCATTCATTTAAAAAAAAATATGTTAGCTACTATGCGAGGAGCTAGGATGCACAGTGAGCAAAACAAACACAGGCCCTGTTCCTAGATACAGGAGGAGCAGTTAAAATACTACTGGGCTCCCACTGGCCAAGTCTGGGACAATTTGGGCCTCCATATAAATAATGATAGTGACAATTATAAGGTATTGAATAAAACAGGAATTCATGAGTCCATGTTGGTATAAATAAATATACAAATAAATAAATGGAGGGTGGAGGAAAATTCTTTGTTATGTTAGAAAGCCAACTAATGAATATAGAAGAAATGATGGAGTTTTTTTTAAATCACCCATTGGCAAATATCACAGTAATAACTGATTCAGGCAAGAAATGTCAATGGATGCTAAAACCACTGGGTGAAAATTTGATGAGGAATAGTGTATGTACATACTCTCAAAATACTTGTTAATTACAATGAGGAATAGCACATCTTTATAGTAAAAAAGAAGACCAAAAACCTGGCAGACACCAGCTTAACCAAGAGATTAAAGTTAACATCACCAGTGATGCGACAAACTGATGTCATGTGCCTCCTGAATTGAGGCACCGAGAAGGACACATCACTCCTGGGGCATTTCTGCCAAATATGCATAACCTGAATTTAATTGTGAAGAAACAGCAGACAAACTTCAATTTAGGGGCATTCTACAAAAATAATTGCTTTGTCTTCTTCAAAAATTCTAAGATTACAAAAGACAAAGGCAGATTGTGGGACTGTTCCAGATTAGAGACCTGACAACTAAGTGCAACATGTGGTCCTGGATAGAATCCTGAAGTAGGAAAATAATTTTTTTTTTCGCTATGAAGGACATTATTGGGACAACTAAGAAACTATGAATGTCTATGGGTTACATTATTGTATTTATATTTATATCTATATTAGTAATTTCTATTCATATTAATTTATTTATATTTATATTAATCACCTGAATTCGACAATTGGACTGCGGATGTGAAAGACAAAGTCCTTATTCTTAGGAATACACATTAACGGGTATTAAGGGGTAAAGGCTTCATATTTGCAACTATCTCTCAGATGGTCCAGAAAATAATATTACTGATGTGTGTGTGTGTATATGAATGGATAGACAGACAGACAGACAGACAGATAGATAATATGATAAAGAAAATGATGTAAAATGTGAACATTTGGGGAATCAAGGTTAAGGATATACAGAAGTTCTTTGTACTATTTTTGTACATTTTTTTCCCTCTAAATCTGAAACTATTTGAAAATTGACAGCTATCAAAAAATCAGCCCTCCCTCCATGCCTGGTTTGGGGTGGGGCAGGGCAGAGGGAAGGAGAGAGAGAGAGATTTGAGGCCAGATCTGTAGAGTTGCCAAACCTTCCCAGAGGACTATGCCTCTCTGTAGACAGAGTGGTTTCCGGCTGGCAGGGAAGGGTGCTGACAGCCAGAAACATTTTTTCTGGCCCTTTTCCAGCTCGGGAGGAAACAACAAGAGGAAACAGTGAAAGCTCTGTGAGGCTGAAGAGCTGGTCCCTGAGGACTGGTGCCAGGAAGTGGAGGTGTGGGCAGGAGGTGGTCCTGGCAGGATCTGTGGGTTAGCAAGGCTTGCTGGGGACCAGAGATTCACTGCCCCAGGACTCTCTCCTACCACAGAGAGCAGGGAAGGAGAGACTGGAAGGGACTGGGAAGAAGAGAAGGGGAAAAACAGACATTTTCTGGGCACCTGCTATCTGCCATCGCTGTTCTGGGTGGTTTACATATATTACCTCACTAATCCACACAGAAAGTTCTTACATAACCTCTGTTATTATTCCATCATCCCACAGGGATGAGGAAATAGAGGTTTAGAGAGGTAAGGAAAGAGATTCTGTTTGGGGGAGCAATATAGTGGACTAGATCTGCTAACTGACTTTTATGCTGAAAGCAACTAAAAAAGCTGGTTAAAATAAGAATTTAAAAAAAGTTAATTAACAATCTCGCAAGAAAGTATGGAACGCTCAGAAAACAAAAAATAAGCGAAAACAGACACCTAGAGAGGTGAGCAGGGCAGGAGGCTGCCTTCCACCTTGAGGGCGTTTGCCAAATCATGTGCACCTTGGCTTTGGTTCTCATGGACGGATAGAGATGAGAAACATTAAGAGTGAACTCCCAGAGCCCACCCAAGGTGGGGCACGGACGGAAGATCCCAGCCTCACACAAAGCTGGATCTCCAATGGCCTCTCCATCAGGTTAGGGAGAAACTAAAGGCAAAACCCACCACTTACCATCACCACTAAAATCTAGCAGGAAATCTTAGCACTGAGTTGAGGGGAAAAGGATTTTCCCTGAGATTTCATAATCCCAAACAGGCTGTCAGTGGTTTTGAAGCCTGAATTCACATTCTCTGGTTAAACTGAAACACCTCAAGCTGAAGTTTTAGATTAAAGCATCCACCCAGAGATTTTTTGGAATGAATGCAGAAACAGAAAGAAGCAAATTCCCTCTTCATTTCCTGGATGTTCAAAAGCAAAAAGGTAAACGGAAGAAATAATGCAGACTCTATTAACCACAGACTCAAAAATATTAAAAGACTAGCAAAAGCAAAGATTTCACACAAAAGGTATGAAGTGCATCAGTTATGGCTTGCTGGGGGGCTGGGGGACAGCTGAATAGCAAGTCAGCCCAGGACTGGCCAATTTCAAAACGTTACAGCAAAAAAAAAAAAAAAAACTTAACATTTAGTTGAGGGCTCATTTTAAAGAAGAGCTTCTCAACCCCAGCACTACTGACATTTGGGGTACCTAATTCTTTGTTGTATGGGCTGGTGCATTGTAAGATATCTAGCAGCATCCTTCGATCTGACCCACTGGATGCCAATAGCATCAACCCCCACTCCAAATTCTGACAAACAAAAATGTCTCCAGACATTGTCAAGTATCCCCTGAGGTGTAAAGTTGCCCCTCGTTGAGAACCACTGCTCTAGAATAATAAACCTGGATCCCTTGTATTCAGCACAAGCTACAGATCTGAGAAGCACAGAGTAGAGATGGAGAAGCTTCATTGTGGGTGGTGGGAAGTGGGGTGAGGCGACTAATATGCAGCGAAAATAGCACAATAGCCTAGTGACAGCAAATCTCAGAAAGAGCTAGCAAAATTACACCCCTTGAAAGAACTTTCTACAAATAGCTGGGGCATGAAAATCCAACTCATTCCATGACATGTAATTTTAAAAAATTGAGTTAGCATGGAATCAATTCAAAGATCCTTCCAGAAAAGGGTGGGAAAGGTCATTAAACCTACCAATAAAGAACACTGGCCAGAAAAAATAGTGTTACATGGAAGAGATGAAAAATTTGACCAAATATTGTTTTATGACTTAACAAATCTTAACCAAACAATTGCCTCCGTGGAGGAAGACCACAAAGCAGACATATAACAACTCAGTGAAGAGATGGCAAGATATCAGGAGGGGATGAAATGAGACCAGAAGAACTGAGGGCAGAAGTATAAGAAAAAATAATTTCAGAAAAGCGGAAGCAATTGGAAGGAGGACCTAGACACAACACAGTAGAGATGGAGGATATAAACAAGGGAAGTGAACAGAATGAGACCAGATGTAGAAAGTGTTTTTTCAGACTAGAGAGAAAATGGTAAATATATAAAAAAGACAAAAGAGAGCCAACATACACATAATTGGAGTCTCAAGACAAGAAAAACAAAACAATGAAATACAACAAATACTTAAAAATAGAATTGAAGGAAACTTTCTTGAAATAAAAGATTTGAGTTTACGTAACAAGTACTATGTTTACCAGAGAAAGTCGACCTAGAACAGAAAATTCCAAGGCTCTCTTAATAAAATTATGGGACTTTAAAGATAAAGAAAATATCCTTTGAACAGACAGTCCCCAAAATAAATCAGGTCATTCATTAAGGGATAAAATCAGGCTGGTCCCAGCAACTTTTAATGCCAGAACAGTGGCACAATACTCATAGGATATTTAAGGAAAAAAGTGTACGCCAAGGATTTTATATGCTGTCAAGCTGTTCCTCAAGTGTAAAAGCTCCAAACATTTTTAGACACGTAAGAACTCAGGGAGTATTATTCCCATGAACCCATCTTGAGAAAACTACCAGAGAACAAGTTGCAGATCACCAAGGGGGTGACCAGGGAAGCCACAGCAAAAGGAGGACCATGAGCAAGTATTGAATATATTTAAATGTAGAGCAGAGACAGAAAGAAATGTGGACACCTGAGTGTAAATTCGTATATGCTATGAAAGTGTAGAAACGACATAGCTGATAAAAATGGGGGGGGGCAATGGAAAGAGGATGAGATTAGAGTATGTTCTTTGATGGCCCTGCCTATAAGAGCTAGGAGCTAAAGAATATCATTGTAAGCTGAGAAATCAAATAACAGCAGTAAATTGAATACACTGAATACAGTAATATGTAATAATACAGAGATGAGCATGTGTAGAGATGATCCAGCATTGCACTGAGGAAAAGGATGGGGAGGTGGAGAAATCTGCCAATTTTTCTTTGTTCATCCTGGGACACTGAGAGATACTCTAATCAAGTAGAGAACTAAGTGTTCTGTATAATGCTATAATTATGAAGGTAAACACTAGAGAGAAAGAAGAAGCCTTCCTAAGGAAGAATTTCAATTGCTCTGGCTGGAACTCCCAGTGCAATGTTGAATGGCAGCGACAAAAGCGGGCATCCTTGTCTTGTCCCTCATCTTAGGGGAAACATGAGTCACACCATCACAGGAGCTGTGGGCTTTTCATAAATGTCCTTTATCATGGTGAGGAAGTTCTTTTTCATTCCTAGTTGCTGAGTGTTTTTATCATGAAAAAGTGTTAGATTTGTGGAACCACTTTGTATTCCTGGGATAAATCTCATTTGGTCACGGTGTATAATCCTTTTAATAGGCCATTGGATTCAGTTTGCTGGCATTTTGTTGAGGATTTTTGCATATATATTCTTAAGAGACATTGGTCTATAGTTTTCTTCTCTTGTGGTGTCTTTGGCTTTGGTATTGGGGTAACACTGGCCTCACTGAATGAGTTAAGTTGTGTTCCCTCCTTTTCTAATTTTTGGAGATTCTGAGTATTAGTGTTAATTCCTCTTTAAATGTTTGGTAGAACTCACCAGTGAAGTCATCTGGCCCAAGACTTTTCTTTATTGGGAGGTTTTTGATTACTGATTCAATCTCTTTACTAGTTATAGGTCTGTATTTAACTAATTTTTAAAGTATATATAGTTTTTAGATTAAATCTCAAACTAAAATAAAAACCAACTCTTCACTGTATGCAAGAGATATACCTAATACAAAGAGGTGGAAACCAAAAGACAAACACATACCAGTCAAATAAATAATAATGATGATGATTAGCAGAAGTCATTATTCTGTAATCAAGCCAAGCGTAATTCAGGCCAAAGGATTAAATGAAATAAAAAGGAGTTGTGTTATGTGTAAGGGTGACACTTAAATGCAGCTATAACTATTATGAATATCTGTGCAGCAGATAACCCAGCAGCTACATTCACCAGGACTAATTATAGAGCACAGGAGAAGTAGGAGACTGGAGTTCATCTCTGTTGGTGGGTCTCAGGGGCAGATAAGCAAGGACAGTGTGTAAAGTAAGGCAGGTCTGCTGAACACCAGACACTCACACCACAGTACCTGAAAGAAGAAACGACTTTATCTTTCTCTCCTGTGACCATCCAGGACAGTAGCCAGCTCTGCTCACTCAAGAGTTCAGGGACCCAAATTCCTTCCAAGTTGTGGTTCTACCATCCCCTGAGACTGCAGCGACATCTGCTTAGTAGAATCCAAGTTACCGCCATATCCAGGTTGCTCCTGGCAGGAGGGACAAGCGATGGTGGAGCTGGCATGCCCCGAATCTCAGGCCTGGGTCCATGAGTGGCATACATTACCTGCACTCACATTTATTTGAGAAAATTTGTTACTGGACAAACCTAAATCCAAGGAGTGGGGTGAGCTGGTAGTGGTCCAGCTTCATGCCTAGGAAAATGGAGAGAAGAGATGTCAGGGGATCACTATCAGCCTGTACCAAAGTCCATCCCTCTGTGTGCTCACTCCCCTGTGAGTAGGGACACACTCAATCCTTCTCCGTGGGGGATGCACCAAAGTCCATCCAGTTACTGTGCTGGTGATCTCTTAGCGATATGCAGACCTCTCTGCTAGATTCAGAGGTGGTTCCTTGTGGTCTGAGGAACTGTGAGCTAAAAGACAATTCTTTTGTCCCACCCACCTGACTAGTAGGTAATAATGAAACAGAGAAAGCAAGACCACAATAAAGACCCCGGCTCAGAAGACAGAGCATGGGCAACGCACAGTAGTCCCAGGGCAGGAATTGTGAAGACCCCTGCCCTGCCAGTGACTGCTCTGTCTCTCTGGTTTAGCCCTCTAGAACGTTCTTCCTTGTCTTCTGCCCTCATCTCAGTGGGTGTCAGAAAATATGTCTTCCCTGAGGGCTGTTTTGGGGCCCAAACAATTATGGGCTTTTATGTTCTCTTTGGAAAAACAATTCCCTGGAAAACTTATTAGAGATCAAAGTCTATTTGCTTCCAGTCATTTCATAAGCCAGTAACCACACTTGATGCTCCTTTCTCACATAATTCTCAGTTGGCTTCATTTCTTTGCTTCCCTGCTCCAGCCACACCTCTTCCCTCACATTAATGGCAGCTATTTGGAGTCCTACTGAAATAAGAGGCTTTCCTGAGAAGCCGCGCCCTTAGTCTGATCCTTGCCTTGGGGCTGGATGCCTTGAACAAACATTTTGCTTAACAGTCTGAGAAAGGCTCTGAGTTGTAACTGTCAGATGTCCTGTTGTTTGGGAGACAGAAGTAGATGGCTTTTCAACCATGTGAAGCCCCTACATTTCTAGACACTATTCCCTTTCATCTTTGCTTGAAATCTGGTCGTAGGTGTGGAGGTCATCTCTTTTCTTTGAATATCTTGCTAAAAGTAAAAAGGAGCAGCCAATATTCATAACTTTTCAGCTCTTCCCAACTTCTTCAGTTATAGCCTTGAAGTTACAAAATCTGCCTTTCAGACCATTGCGGGAAACGGTTTCACCTATTATTTGACAAAGAGGCCCCAGGTTTCCAGCCTGAAACACTACAACATCTGTGTTCCTGCCGCCCGCTCCCTGCCTGCTAGGTTCAGTTACAGGAGCACCTTATCGGTGCCAATTTTGATATTCATTAGGGTAAGGATTGTTGACTCTGTGTGTGTGTGTATGTGTGTGTGTGAAAGAGAGAGAGAGAAAGAGGTAAGCATTCCAGGCTGACAGGTTGCTTCCAAGTACCTAGTCCACCATATCTAAGGCTATGTCTTCATCAGAAGCTGAGCCACCACCATACCTAGGTTTCAACCAGCAAGTAGAAGGTAGGATATGTGTGAGAGGTGTATCTACAGTCATAAGACCTAGGTGTAGAAATGGCACACGCTTCTACCTACATTCGTTGGACAGAACTCAGTCTCATGGGCATACCTGTCTATAAGGAGGTTTGGTAAATGCAGTCTAATCCTGTCTCCAGGTAGAATATGGGAACAGATTACAGTGAATACCTATTAGTCTGTATCACGGACACAGAAGATATTAACATTATAATTTATTGGGCAAAAGTGACATACAAAAATAGTAAACACACCGTACTTTCATGTGACTGTGGAGCTTTCACAAGGTCACAGAGAAAAATCTCAGCAACTTCCCAAAAAGAGAAATACTATAGAAAACATCCGGCCACAGTGAAATTAAAGAAAAAGAAACTAATAACTAAATCTGAAAAAATACACATTTCTCTGCTTGGAACAATATTTTAAACTGGTATTTAAGCAACTCAAGTCAAAAAGGAAATACAAACTAAAACTGCAGTATTTCCATAAAAGTGAAAATGAAATATGGTTACAGGAGTAGTTGCAGGAGAATTCATAGCTTTTGGCAGGAAGGGTATAGCTCAGTGGTAGGGTGTATGCTTAGCATGCACAAGGTCCTGGGTTCAAGCCCCAGTACCTCCGTTAAAAAAAACACTAAATGAATAAACAAATCAAATTACCCTCTCACCCAAAAAAACCCCAAAATTTATAGCCTTAAATATCTATATCTGAAAAAAAGAGTGGAAAAAATTAACTTCCAACTCGAAAAATTAGACAGTAAATTGAAAAATGAGGAAAGGAAGAACTATTCGAGATAAAAGCAGACATTAATAAAAGTTATAATAGAAAATATTATGTAACTAATATATAAACTCCAAAGCTGGTTCTTTGAGGGGGAAAAACCTAAAAGCAAAAGGCAGGTGAATGCAAATACACACAACCTGAAATGATGAGGGGGAATTCCACAGACATGGGAGAGATGAAGAGACTTACATGAGAATAATCTGTTCCACATAATGCAAATGAACCTGAAAACACAGATGAAGTGGATCATTTCCTAAGTAAAGATAATATATCAAAATTGATCCGAAAGACAGAAAAATACATAAACAGGTAATTTCTATCAAGGAAATAGAGAACTATGTCAAGAGTTATCATTTTCAGGTAGCCCCCCAAAAGAGAAAATTGCAGCCCAGTATCATTTGTGAAAAACAATGCAAAATACCTAAATACACTATCTAACAGAATCAAGTTGCATATTAAAAGAGCAATACATAACATTGACATAGGAAAACTCTCCTGGATTTTAAAGATGATTTAATATTAGCAAATCTATTAGTATAATTTATTTTATTCATTCATCTAGAGAGGAAAAAAATAATGGTCATCTCCATAGATGCCAAAAAGACATTCAACATTCCCATCCGTTCTTCCTAAAAGCATTCAGTAAAATACGGATCACTGGATATTTGCTTTGAAGTATCCTTTTGGGTCTTTGGGATTTGTTACACAGGACCAGAGCTGTATTTAGTCTAGTATTTTATCCCTACTACTGAGGCAAGCCCCTTCTGAGTACTCTTCCTAATGCCCTGTGAATTATGAGGTTTTCCAGTCTGGCTAATGGGAAGAGGTGTTAATCTCAGCCTTGTGTGAGCACCAGGTAGGGTATCTTCTAATCCTTTTTGGATGTTTCTTTCCCCAGCCTCACATGCATTCCCTGACCAGTGCTCTGCTGAAACCTGGAGGGAGACCCTCTGCAGATGTCTGGAACTAGTTCTTTCCACAGCTGTTTCCTCTCCAGCACTCTGCCTTGCAAACTCCAGCGGCCTGGGTCTGCCGGGGCACTCAGCTTCCTCTTCTCAATTCAGGGAGTCTGCCAGGCTCCACCTGGGTCCTCCTTCCTGAGCTGCAGTCCTGAAACCCTTTCAAGACAATAATCCAGAGCTCACATGATTTATTTCCTATCTCAAGAATCACCGTCCTTAATTGTCTGATGTCCAGTGACTTGAAAATTGTTGTTTCATATATATTTTGTCTGATTTTTTTTTTTTGGCTATTTCAGACAGGAAAGTAAATCCAGTATCTGTTGCTCCATCTTCGTTGAGAGTCTTCCAAAGCTTTTGGTTCTGCTAAGAAGAAAGAGGAGTGGAGGCAGCATCCTCTATGTAATTTGAGCATTGTCTGCGTAATATGAAATACACAAAAAGATCCTACACCCCCATTTCCAAGTCTCCAGTTCTCTCTTCCCAACTGAGGAGAAACATATAGCAGATCCAGCCAAGAGAAACTAAGGCTCCCCTGTAGTACTTGCAATTTAGCCTTTGTCCTCTGGCCTCATGGGGACATGGGATCATTTTACCCAGGCTACTGAGCCCAGCTCGTTCAGGTTTTCAATTATCTGAAGACTGCTTAGACAGCCAGTTAACTGACTGAGGCATCTACTTCCCTATCTCTGCAAGAGGGCTGACTAAGCAGCATTATCCAACCTCGGAGACTATCATTCCAAAGATATTCTATGCCTATACAATCATTTAGTTTCCCTAATAAGCACACTGCTCTTTAATTTGCTTTCTTTCACATAAAAATGTACCTTAAGGACTTTTCCATATCAGTACATAACTTGATCTTTATTTTTTACTGCTGCATACTATTCCATTCTTAACAGATGCATCACAATTTATTTAACTCTATTGCTGATAGTTTCCAGCCTTTACTGATGCAAAATATGCTGCAATGAATTACTTTGTAAATACGGCAAGAACTTTAAAAAACAGAGAAGACTTATATGGTAGGAAGGCTCCAAGATGGGATGGTTCCCAATGATCCTCTTCTGCTGGGATTCATGCCCTTGTACAGTTTTCTCCCATACTGGATCAAATGGATCACTCACTCTGGTGAAAGCCAGCCACCATGTCATAAGGACACTCAAGCAGCCCTCTAGAAAGGACCACATAAAGAGGAACTGAGGCTTCCAGGCAACAGCAAGCCTTCATATGGCCACAGCCCCAGCTAATGTCAGACTGCGACCTCATAAGTGACTCCAAGTCAAAACCACCTCAGCCAAGTTTCTCCCAAACACTGACCAGAGAACTCATGGGAGATAATAAATGCTTATTGTTGTTTTATGACACCAAGAGCTCCCAGGTGAAACCTCTTTGTTTGCCAGCCCCATTCCTCATGATGGGAAGCTGATGTGATGCTGGTGCTGTGGCAGCCATCTTGTAACCATGAGGTGAGGGCGGGGGAGCAGGGAAGAGACATTGTCAAGGATGACAGAGAACATGGTCAGACATGGTCAGAATCTGGGTCCTTTTTTTTTTCTAAGCCTTACTCATCTTTACTGCCAAGCCCCTGGCAGACACCTGGCTTTTTATCCCTGGAAATGGAGAGAGTGGCTTAGCTCCTGGTGGTTTTCTGATTCTCAAATCCAGCCTTTCATTGAGCTGGGTCTGATTGTATTCCCTGTCTATGATATCCTTTTTGAATCTGGGTCCTTGATGGCATCACTGAGCCACTCAACCCTTCTCAGATGTCTTCTTTATAAACAGTAACTAATGTCTTTGTGATATGAGCCATGCCTACTCTGTGCTACATTTTTGAAGCCAGATGCAACCTAGATGACTCAAAGACAGAGTCAGAATTTAAACCCCAACCTTTACCCTAACTCAAATTGAGAGCTTCTTCCTCATCCTGAACTGTTTTATAAATATGCCCCTGTGTGTGTGTGAGTGAGAGAGAGTGTGTGTGTGTGTGTCCCCATCAGGCTTCTTTAGGGCCAGGGGTCTTGCCCCCCACAGTACTTAGGGTAGGGCTCAGCAAGTTCTGGTACCACACATGGGCTACTCACTGATGGTCCAAAGCAGCTTCAGTGTGCCCAGCAGCTCCCTATGGGATTACATTCTACAGCAGACCAAGGAACAGCTGACCAATAAACCTTAGAACACATATAACAGCCAATCAAATGGGTTCTATGGGCCATGGATTTGGGAGTAATAGGCTCATGGAGTCTGGTCACTCCTGGAATATCTCACACATTCAGAGCAATGGGGGCAGGGGATAGCTCAGTCAGACTTCTCTGCACAAGATCAGAGGGAAGGTCAGAATTTTCCTAAAGGCCAACCAACTGGTCCAGGACAGCTCCTGGTAGGGGCAGGAGCAGGGCCGTAGGGCAATGGCACATTGGCTAGGTCCCAGCCTGCAGTTGGTTGGCTCTCAGGCTGTTATTTTGGGTTTGGCATGGATTGGATTATTCAGCACAGCATAGCCCAGCCCAGAGTTTCTAAGACTCTCCCCAAGGCTGGGAGAGAGGAGTGGGGTGGAGGCACTGTTGTCTTGGAGAAGACTCTGCCTTGTCCCTCTGTGCTTTCATCTCATCTGTACAGAATAGGGTTGAAGGTCTGATCTCTGCACACACTGCCTGCCTGCATGTCCCCCAGGGCGAGGATTCTAAGGCTCCAGCGCTCTAAGGGGCTTCGGGTCTTTTATAAACTTTAACAATTAAATCTGGGAGGGCTCTCATGGATTTGCTGAAGGCCATAGGGCCAGGAGCAGAGCTGGGGCTAGTGTCTGGCGTGCCCAGGTCCTGACCACCCCCACCTTTGACCTCTGAGCACATCTCAGGTAGAAGTCTGATGTCTCTACCCCGGTGGGGAGGATGGGACATTTTCCTGTTGTGGGAAAACCTGCTCTGGGTCAGGTTAGTGGAGAGTGCCCTGTTGCTCTGCTGTGGACTGAGGGAAAGGCTGCTGTATTCGCTGGGTTAATACAGAGATGCAGCAGGAAGGCAGTGGCTTAAGGAAGATGGGAGTTCATTTCTCTTTCAGCGAATGGCCCATCTAGAGTTCACATCCCACCTGCACAGGCAGCTCAGTGTTCTGAGATCCCCAGTACTGCCCTCACATTTGGTCAAAGGCAGGCCCACATTTGTCTTCAGGGAAGAACATGAGGGATGACATGGCCCAGTCTTAAGGCCCAGGCCCAGCGTGACACCCATCGCTCGCTTGCTCGTTCCAGAGAACTTAGAACACAGCCTTAATCATGGTGCAGGAGGGAAAATGCAGCCTGGTCCTGTGCCAAGGAAGATGCAGAAAGCGGATATCACTGGGCTATTAGCGGTCTCCACTGCAGACTGCCCGACTGGCATCCAGAGATCCCTGTGCTCCTCCTTCCCACAACAGGGCACCTTCACACCCTCTCCAAGGAAGTCGATCCCAGACTTCACCTGGTTACACTTCCAGATCAAAGTGCAGGATACCTGGGGGAAAGGAAATCCTCTCCAGAGCCACATATGGCTCCTCACGGTTCAGTGACGTAAACTGCAGGACAATTCATATGTGGCCCCCAACATCAGCTGCACCCCCAACCCAAATCAGTGGTGGACAGGGATCGGAAAACCACAGTATAAACTCCCATGTGAAAAATGGAAGAAGGGAAAAACTCAGAAGTTGCTGGTGCAGAGGGAGGCACATTCTGCTCGCATGAACCTTGAGGACGTGCTCTGGCAGAGAAGGCTAATCTGGCCAACCTGGTTCTGGAAGATTTTCTTTTCCCCATCATCCTCTGTGGCTACATCTGAAGCAGGTGTGAAATAATCTGGCTTCCTTCGAGGTTTCCTGGGGCTCAAACAATCCTAATCACTGACCAGTTCCTACTTGCCTTGGCAATGCCCTCAATAAGCTTCTGGTCGAGGTGCTTCTAGCTAGTTCTAGGGGCCAAGAATCACACCCAAAGATGTTTTCTCATCATAGTTATGAAGCCTGTTTGGTTTCACTGTTTCCTGCTCTGGCCCAGCCCTCTCACTTTAATTTGGGCTATGTTGGGTAGCCCATGGAGGGAAGGAGAGGGAAACGTGGATTCTCCAAAAATGAGTTGGAGTGGGCAAATGATACCCTGGGTCTAACCTTGCTCCAGGGCTGGATCCTGTGCTGGGCTTGCTGCAAAGTCCTTCAAGAAAGGCTCTGAGCCTCCACAGCTGATCTCCTTCCATGTGAGTGGAAGACGGGTGGCTCTCATCTCTGTAGGCCCCACGTTTCTAGGAATTCCCTATTCCTTCCCATCACTCCTGTTTTTCCTGTAATAATTTGCTAAAAGCCACAGAGAGCAGCCAATGTACACAAACATTCCAGCTCTTTCTTTCCAACCACTTCTCCTAGAGCTAAGGGCTTGGTCAATACATGATCAGCCTTCCAAAGTGTCATAAAAATGGTTTTACTAAATGCTTTTCCACAGTATAACAAGGGTCTCTAACTTTCTAGCCTTCAATATTTATACCCTCCTCCCAAGCAGCAAAATCGCTAATTCAATGCCTTATGTCGCAGAGGTTTTGTTAGGACAGCCCCCCAGTGCCAGCACGAATTTTTGTTTATTTAGGATAAGGGAAGCCTGCTATAATAAAGAAACCCAGTAATGATTCAGTGGCTTGAAGAAGATAACAGACCACAATGATCATTGCAGACCGGCAGGCTGCTTGGTTCCACAAGGTCATTCAGGGGCCTGGGGTCCTCCCATCTTATTTCTCTGCCATCCCTGAGGCCATCAGCCTTGTTGGCTCAATCACTGGGTTGCAAGAACAGCCATGTTCCCACTTGTGGGAAGGGGACAGACAGCATGGCGGACACATTAAGGCCGAGGCCTGGGAGAAACATGCTTCTCTTCCCAATATATGCCACTGGCAAAAACTGACCACACTGACAGACCTAAGTGCAAGAGCATCTGGGACACAGAGTCTGGCTGTGTGCCCTGGAGGAAGGGGAAAATCAATGCTGGTGGACAATTTGCAGTCTCCACTGTGGGCCTGGGAGCTGAATGGGCAGGTGGCTGCTACGTGAGTCACATGGCCCTGAGGATAGGCTGAGAGGACTGTCCCCATAGGAGCCCATCACCCTCTTTCTCTGTATATACACGCAGGCCGCAGCATGCTGTACCCTATCCAGAAACTCAGGGCCAGCAGACCCTCACAACACATATTTGTTTGGTAAACTTTGCCATGTCTCCTACAGTTTGCTCTAAAATAATGCCAGCCATCCTCTCCTGTGCCAGCGGGGGCCTGAGGAAGATGCAGGGCAGCGCCATGAAGCTGCCAGGAGAGGGAAGGCAGTGCTAGCCCGGGTTCTCTGAGAAGCAGACGCCAAGATGGGATTAAGTGTGCAGGGATTTCATAAGGACGTGGGTCTGTGTGAAAGGAAATAGAGAGGGAGCCAGAGAAGGCTGGGGAAGCCAGCCAGCAGGCTGTGAGTCAAGAGGGATCCTGAGAGAAAGAGAGAGGGAAGGAAGGGGTCCGTGGACATCCCTGCAGTCTAAGAAAGTTTCTGCAGAGCCATCGGGAAATCCTCAAGCCGAAGCACACCAACAAGAAAGCCTTGTGTCTCCTAAGAACAGTTCTGCCTTAGAATCCCAGCCTTGTACACAGTTAGTGGGGAGAAGCCTGGGCAGGGTGGGAGGCACAGCCTGAGCCAAGGAAGGGGATGGATTGCAAAGCCAGAGCTGCACTGGCCTGGTCAGTTACACCCCCTACAACCGGACGTCTGCAAGGCTCATTCTCATGGGTACCAAAAGGGGTACAGTAAGAATTTGGGGATTTTCTAGAAAGAGCACAGGCTTTGGAATAGAAAAGAAAATACACGTTGCAACCCAGCTCACTACTGACTAGCTGTGTGACATTGGGCAAGAAACTTAACCTCTCTGATCCTCAGTTTATCTGTAAAACGCCTGAGAAATGTTCTCAAGATGAAAGTAGAATACCCACAGATGGTGCTCACCAAATGGTGGTCTTTATCCTTTCCCCATGTTGCCAGCACCCAGTGGGTCTATGGGCTACTCCAAATGTGCTCCCTGAGGGAGGACTCCCAAGTCCACAGCTGACCAGGATTCCCTGGGATCACAGACAGCCCTTCTCTCTCAACTCCACACCAAGTGGAACCAGGATTGGCACACAGCGGACGGCAGAGGCCAACCTGGCTTTTAAATGAGTCCAAGAAACACCCTGATAAATATCTCCCCCTGGGCCAAGGAGGAATGTTTAGAAGAGGCTGCCAGTCAGTGCTGGAGTCCAGTGCTACCTCCTCTGGACTCCAGCTTGTTTGAAAACTTGTTGCCCAGGCTAGGACTGTGGGCTAAGGCCGAGGTGGGGAAGAGAAGGAAGGAGGCGTCTCCTCGGACAAGCTTGTAAATCCAGACGACTGGGCAGGCTTCCAGCCACCCCAGCACACGCCAGCTCTGCAGCTCCAGAGAGCTGCTCTCACCCAGATTTCCCTCTCCTCCAATGCCCATTCTCCAGAGTACTTTCTATCTCGCCTCCCCTCCTGGCTACTCCCTGTGGGTCCCCTTCTCTCTCTTTTTCTGTCTCTCTCCGAGGGTGGGCCTTGTTCTTCTCAGTCTCTTGTCATTTTCTAGCTCCTGATTCTGTATATCCCCATCTTTCCATGCCTCTGAGTTTCTCTGTCTCCCTGAGGGCCTCATTCCTTCCCATCATTCTAGTTCTCATGCTCTCTTGCTCCCTCAGTCCATCTCTTTCCCTTTCTTTCCTCCTGTCCCATTATTTGGCCTCCCACCCCAGCCCAGCCCAGCCTCGCCACCTCCTTGGAGCTGCGTGCTGCTTTGGATGGCCTTCAAGCCACAGGGAGGAGCCGAGCCCCAGAAGTTCCACAGGGATCTCAGAGGAGCCCTCCCTGTCTCCCCTCCATCTCCCTGTATAGGGCAGAGATGTCTGGAACAGGAGAGTGCCCCAGCGCAGCCCAGGGACCACAGCACCCCAGATCCAGCCTGCTCCCTCTAACATTACAGCATCCCGATCTCTCCCCCCCTCAGCCTCTCTCCATGTCGCTATCCCTTCCAAACTTCTTCCTGAATTCAATTTTTAGAACTAGCTGTCAGTTATAGGCAAAACTAAGAAGCTGGGACAAAGAGGACATCACTTTTATACCAAAGAGTGGGACATAAGCTTCATTAAATGTGGAGGATCTATTTAATAGAATTTTATAAAAATCATGATGTAGATCAATACATACTGATAATAAATACAAATCCAAGTCAGAAAGAAAAATAGCTTAAAAATAGTATTTAGAGTATAAATCCATTTTGTATAAAAAAATACATACACACATAGACATATACATGCACACACATATAATATAGGAATAACCTCCAAAAGGTTGACATATTAATCTCAGGGTGGAAGGAGTATGAGTGACTTGTTTTTATGATAATGAACCAATATTTCTCAGGTAATAAAATATTAGAACAATTTAAAAACAAACCAGGAAGTGGGAAAGATGAGCATCAATATTCCTCACTGCCCCCTTACTCATTTTAACCCAGTCAACTTTTCAGAAGCACCTACAGGGTGCTGGAACCTGCCAGCAGCCAAGCAAGAACTGGAGTGATCAGATGTGGTCCCCACAATAACCCCAGATATTGGCCAGGGTACTAGAGGAGACCCTTCAGGTAAGCCACCAGCTGGGGTAGAGGCTGAAGGCGGCAAACAGGAGAAGGAGGCTCTCTAGCAGGGAGTAGAGTTCTGGCAGGGGCGTGGTGCCCAGAGAGGGATCCCCAGCTAGGACCTCAGGCCTGAAGGATGTGAAACCCAGGGGAAGGTTTGGGGCATTGGCTCTTGAAGAGTAGAAACAGGAGCTACTGCTAAAGATATAAGATGAGATGGAGGGGGGCAGGATGAGGAAGAGAATGGGGAGAAGGTGCAGGGAGGGAGTTCTGAGCTTCAGCCACCCTCCTCCTACCCTAGGGAGCTCAAATCAGCCTAGCTGTGGCCACTGCAGACTGGAATCCAAGCATCCACCTGCAGCTGCCTCACAGGCTGAGGCCTTTGCAGTTAAGTGCCTTGGTCACGTGCCCCCAACACAATGAACTGACTGTTGCTGGGGACTGACTGCAGTGGCTACTGTGTTCCCAGGAGCTAGAACAGCACCAAAGACTACAGTCCCCAAGGCCCTGAGCCTGATCCACTCTCTCTGAGCCAGCCTGGAGGACATTCTTTCAGGCGCTGTGGGCTCCACTTTTTTCTTTGTTTTGTTTCCTCCTCCTTCTCCTTTTCTGCAGAGCCCAGGGCTACAAAGAGGTGCGCCGTGAAGTGCAAGGCAATACTGATGCCCCGCGGGGCTGGGCTGAGCTGAGTACCAGCCCACCACCACCAGGGGGCACCCAAGCACAGACACACGGCGATCTGAAGAGAGAGGGGTAGGAAGAGCACCCAACCCCTGTTTGTCTCTCTGAACTACTCAGAGGAAAGCCTGGTCCTGGTGATTCAACTCTGGAGTGATCCAGGAGGGGTGGGATGGGTGGGGGACCCAAGTGTGGGGACATGCCAACCGAATGTTATTACCTGGATCACCTCCTGCTGCCACTGGATCACACTCTTATACTGCCAGCCCAGAGGATTTGGGGTGTAGACAGGGAGGGATGCGGGCAGCTGCTGGAAAGCACTGGAAAGACAGTCTTGAGACTGAAGGAGCACTAGACGCAGAGTCAGGAGAGCTGTCTGAGCAGCTGTTACTCTTCATGTGACCTCTCCCTCTCCAATAGGTTTGTTTTTTCATCTGTAAACAGACGCGAGGGGGCGGGGTTTTGGGGACAGGGAGACTCCGTGGTACCCAAGCGCCCTTCAGGATCTGACCAAAGACAGATTCCTTGTGGAACCTTGAAGAGGGCAAAGAGAAGAGCTGGAGAAAAGGACCAAAAAATCGAAACTGCCGCTGTTGGCTTCCCCAGCTTAGGGGCACCGGGCACTACGCTGAGTCAGCGCGAGGACATGAGGCCCTCACCTGCACGCGACTTGGTGTGCGCACCCAGACTCTCGCGGGCTCCCAGCCCTCCCTCGGATCCCGCCACCTATATATCCCCGCCTGGGTCTCCTGTTGCTGGCTCGGGCATCTCCCCACCCGCCGCCTGGAAAGGGTGCAGAGTGAGTGGAGTCTTCCCGGTGGGTGCGGGGAGATGACCCAGACCCCGGTCTCCCTGAGAGGCCAACTGCACCCTGGCAGGCGCTCTCTATCCTCACATAACCAACCTTTGTCTCGCTAGCTGCTTCACTCAATCTTAGACACCGGCAATGGGAAACAGACCCGGGAGGCAGGAGCGCTCTGGGCCGGGTGTATCCACTTGGCGAGGCGGGTAATGGACTCGGGCACCGGGGATGCGACCTCGTTCCGGTGACCGAAGCTTGTGGAGTTACCTCCACCCGGGGATTCCCAGCCCCCCATTCCAGCTAATCCCTCCCCCTTCTCCCCCAGTCTAGGGATCCTGGGCCCCGAAAGTTCAAGAAGTCAAGAGCCTTGAGAAATGCACTGTGCAAATATATTGACTTTATTTGTCTCCTTTCGGGAGCCTCACAGACATACCCAGGTAAAAAGATCGTTAAATAAACGCTGTCAGCTATCGCAATGCAAAAATAAATATCAATCTTCCGGCCACAGCAGCAGCAGCTGCGCTGCGCCCCAAGTCCCATCGGCCGCACCTAACAATTATAAAAGTGTTCAGCGAGAGTGTGTCGGCGTGAGTGTGAACGGGTGTGCGCTGGGGGGCACGGTGGAGCGATGTGCAAAATCGGAGTTGCAAACCATCAGACAAGGGCGTGGAGTGGCTCTCCGGGAAGCCCTGGTGACCTCGGGCGACTCAGCGCGGGCGCGCCTCCCTGCACACACTCACAGCAGAGTTCGTACTGGGAAGAGTTAAAAAATAAACATTTACAAAGGCAAAAAAAGCGGCCCCCCTTCCCTGGCGCCCGGGCGCTCCGGCCCCAGGCGAGCGTGGCGCGGTGCGCCCGGACCAGTTCGCAGCCGGGCGAGGGTCCAAGCGCGCGAGAGACGGCGGCCCCCTGTACTCTGGGGCCCCGGTGGTGCGGGGCGCAGCCCCCCTCGGCCTTCGCACGCTGGTCCCCGGGGGGCTGCGGGGGCGCGCGAGTCCCGCTGCGGGCGGCGCCTCACAGGGCCGAGTCGGAGTCGCTGGAGTCCAGGCTGTTCCTCAGTTTGCAGCTGCTGAGCTGCTCCCTCTGCAGCGACAGGCTCTGCGTGCTGCGGCGCAGGCACTCCAGGCTCTGCAGGAACGACTTCTTGGCCTTCTCCTCCTCCATGGGGGACACTCCCTCCTCCTCCACCTCCTGGATCTCGTCGAAGGTCACCGGCTGCGTCTTGAAGCGGGACTGGCGCGGCCGCCGCAGCCGGCCCTTGCCCTTGGACAGCTTGGCGGGCCGCACGGGCTGCGGGAACTCGTCGGCCAGGCACACGAAGTGCGGCATCACCGCCTGGTAGCTGGAGCAGATGCCCATCAGCTCACCGGGCTTGGCGGCCGCCATGGCGCTGCCGGCGTCTTCGGGACCAGGCGGTGGGGTGGCGGGGCTCTCCGGGGGCGGCCGCTGCGCCGGGGCGCCCCGGGAGGCAGCAGCCTGGGGCTCGCCGGGCGGGGGATCCAAATCTGCTGCGGAGCGGTGGCGGCCCTCGCGGGCCCGGGTCGGTGCTCCTGGGGCGGGCGGGCGGGCCCGTCGGGGGACGTGGGGCTCCGGGGGCGCTGCTCCGCTACACTACCAGGCGCTCTCCGCCGCTGCTGTCGCCGTCTGCCCCGCGGCGGCCCGACCCGCCGCTTATATAGCCGGCTCCTGCCCACACGGCTGCGAGCTCGGATGACAGCGAATGCCATTTAAAGCGTGCGCGCCCCGCGCCCTTCCGCCTGACGTCGCCCCGCCACTCTGGGAAAGTAGCGGCTCTTTCCCCAGCGCCGCCCGCCAACCCGGCTCCGGAAGGCAGGCCCCGCCCGCGGGGGTTCCGGGAGCATCCGAGGCCCGGGAGCACGCGGCGGAGAACAGGCGCGGGGCGGGCCGGGAGCAGAGGTCCTGTCGGCCTTGGGATCCCCAGGTTTGGACCAACTGTGGTGGCCGCGGGGGCGCAGGACCCCTCTCCCGCCTCCTAACCCCAGAGGCATATAATCAAGGCGCTTGGTTATTCTGCCGCGGGTTCTGCGCTGAGCGCGCGGGGCGGAGGCATCTCCCAGGCTCCAATACCGCAGGGAGAGCCAGGGCTCCCGGCTCCCCAAAAGTGAGTCGGAGGAAGGGCTGGATTTCTTCTCTGGATCCATGCCACCCCTCTCACCAGACACACGCACACACGCGCACACACACACACACACATGCACGCATGAATACAAACACCGGATTATCCCATTTCAGTTCTCTTCCCTAATTGTCTCCTCTGTTTGTCTCCTCACTACCCGCACCCTCCAAGTCCCTCGGGCACCCCCATTCATGCTCAGAAGAATAACACTTAGATATGGCACTAAAAACAACAACAATAATGATAACTACCATCTGGAGAGCTTTACTCCAAGCCAGGCAGTGAGCTTTGTTTTACATATATTATCCCACTTAATCTTTGTAACAGCCCTGGGAAGTAATTCGTATTCTCCCAATTTTACATACGAGCAAATGGAGGCACAGAGAAGAGAAGAGGCAGCCAGGAAAGGCTCTTCAGAGTGGGTAACATTTAAGGCACCCCCTGAAGGACAATAATAGTACTACTAACTGCTTAATATATGCCATGCTCTTGAGTACTTTTTATGCATTAACTCATTTAATGTGTTCACTATTTTATTTAATCCTATTAGCCTGGATAACAAGTACTTTTTATCATACCCATTTACAGATGGGAAAACCAAGGCACAGAGAAGCTAAGCAACTTGCCCCAGACCACACAGTTATTAAGCAGCAGAGCTGAAATTCAAACAGAGGTGATTTAGCTGTCAGCCTTCATGATTATCCATGCCACTGAACTGTCTGCCCTGTGGAGGACAAAGGACCCAGAGGGCGACACGTGGGAGGATGAACGTTTAGGGCAGAATGAATGTCGCACAAAGGCACTGAAGCAGGAAGGAGCTTGGCTTATTCCAGGAACAGCAAAAAGGCCCATGAGGCTAAAGCAGAGAGAGCAAGGGGCGTGAGAAGTAGGGACAGTAAAGGAAGGCCTTCATGGCCATGTTAAGGAGACAGCATTTTACCCAAAGGGCAATGGTAAGGCACTGGAGGGTTTTGAGCAGGGGAGCTACATGCTCCAATTTATGTTTTTAAAAGCTCACTCTGGCTGCTAGATGGAGAATAATGAGAAAAAAGTTGGGGGAAGGAGCAGGGAGCCCACTTAGAAGATCGTTACATGATCCCCAGAGATAAGACACTGATGACTTGGATTAGAGTGAAGAAAACAGAGATGTGTAGGGAAATGGTCAGATCTGGGATTTGTCTGAAGACAGAATTGAGAGGACTGGCTGATGGATTCGATGGTGGGGGTGGAGGAAGCGAGGGGTGTAGAGGGGAGGGTGGTAGAAATCAAGGTTGACATCTACATATTTGGCTAGACCAAATGTTAGATGGTGGTGCCAGTGATTGACAGGGGGATGTGGTGGGGAAGAGAAGGTTGGGAAGGGAGGACCACTGTGGGGTCTGGGGGTTATCCATCAAAATCCACTACCCACTGGGGTGAGGCCTGAAATGATCATATCAGAACTGTATTATGTGAGAGAAAAATTAATTTCTATAATCCTAAGGCCACTGTATTTTGGAGTGCCTTTTAACAGCAGCTTAGCAATACCGCGATACCAAAATTGGCATGGGAAGTTGCTATGTATAAAAATGCTAAAACCTGTGGCAATGGCTTAGCGAACAGGTGGTGAGCAACAAGGAAACAAATATGGGAGAATGGAAAACTGGTGACCCTTGTTATGCTGTAACAAAACATTTATTAAAAACATTACCTGTGATAATTTGGAAGGCAGACCACGTGTCTACTTGAGCCTCCAATTCTAGAGGAATGGTTGGAAAGAGCCAAAAGCATTTGTATATGCTGGCTGCTCGATGCTGTCTTTAGCAAGATAGTAAAAGAAGAGACAGGCTAGTTTGCAGGAAGAGACAGGGGAGGGGGGAAAGGAGATAATATAGAAAATTACTGTCCTCAGGGTCGGAAAAACCAGCTGGTTTTATCCAAAGAGCAGATCAGACCATCTTGGCTCAGAGCCGTTCTCAGGGCCTATTAGGCCAAACATTAAGCCAAACAAAGGAATCAACCTGATGGCAAAGTATTAGGGGTATTGCCTTGTCATCCAAGTCTACTATTTCAGATGTCCTTAGGGTAACTTTCATTTACAATGAGAGAGAAAGAGATGGGTTGGGTGACACAGACAGACTTAATAACTACATCAAGAAAGGAACTTTGGGTGTGGTTATTGCATATGGAACTGATTAGAAGCAGAAAGACCAGAAACCCACTACATTTTTGAAGGAATTGTTATTACCAACAAAATCGCAAGGCCAGACTTCAAAAGCCCATGATTGTTTCAGGCTAAATAAGTACCTGAGGAGGACAGACTTTCAGCTCCCTGTTGGGCGGCAGTGGAGAGCCACAGACAAGGAGGAATTTGCCAAGGGCAGAGCCAGGGGCCAGGGAGACACAGGATGAGGGGGCCACCCCTAGAGAACCCCCTCCACCACCAGGGCAGGCAGTCCTCACCGTTCTAGAGGGCAGATGGCAGCGGAGACTGCTAGCTGTGCACCCAGTTGGGCCATAATTCCCCGCCCCCCTTGGAGCTCGGTGGGGCCACATGTCTAAGCTCTCATCTGTGGAATGTAAGCAGAAGTCAAAAGCTTCTGTCTCACTTGCTTAAGAGGAAATTCTTGCCCAGGACTTCCACGTTCTTCCCCCTCACACTGGCTGACCAGAGAGCCCCTGAGGCTTCGTGTGAAAGACAGCAGTGCCGCAGTCAGTCTGGTCCCTTAACGACCCTGCGGAACCGAGCTCTCTATCAACCCGAAACACTTCCCTTGAAGCTATCATGTGAGAGAGTCACCAGCTGAATATTCGCAAACTACTCTTAATTTGGAGTCTCTATTAATTGGCTTACCATCGTCCTAAACAAGAGAACCATTAGACATTGGAGTGGATAGGTCCAGCAGGACACTGGAACTTAGAGGAGAGGTGAGGGAGGGAGGGGCTGGTGTGGGAGTCGGCAGGGTGTAGATGGGGCAGGGGGTGGAAGAGAAGGGCTGGGACCAGCCACCAGTCAAGGACTCAGAGAAGCAATGTCCAACAGGGCAAGACGGACACCAGGAGAACATGTCAGAATCCAAGAGAAGGATGTTTCTAGAACGAGAGAGATGAGTAGAATGGGAGTCAAGAGACAGGTCCTTGTCTGGCTCCACCTGAACTCACTGCAAGGCCTGGACCAAGCCACTCGTCTCCCTGCACTGTGGAGGTCTCAGCTCCACTGCTGCCCCCTCAGAGCAGCCTTCCCCCGCCACTCTGCTCAAGGTTCCCTCTCGGTTGCTCTGTCCCACTCTCTGCAAGGCCTTCTCATTTGTTTGTTCTTGTCAGTGGGGTCTGCCTTCCTGGCAGACTCTCCCTTTCCCCAGCAGCCAGGCCAGTGCCCACACACCAGGAGCTCATGGTTCCTGAGTTGCAGACAGCCTCCCTCCTCCCAGCCCCATCCCTGCTCCCACAGCCCTGGCAGCCAGCGACGGGACCACTTCCACCAGAGCTTCCTTCCCAACACACACGGCTCCTCCGGGCCCCAAATTCACGGGCCATGGATGGGAGGATCTGAGGTCTCAGCTTCCCTGGATGGGGGGCTCCCCTTCTCCAGCTCAGGGAGGTGAAGGTGGGAAAGGAGGCCTGTGCTTCACAGCAAGGGTCCCAAGTTAGCTCCCCTCGCTTCTGCTCTGTCTGGAAGTCCTGGGCTCACAAGGGGCCTCGAGGAAGAGGCAAGGGAGGGTGGGAGAGACAGTCAAGCTCCCCAGTCTCACTGCTGACCTTCCCCACACATGGCTCCCTCTGTCAGGATATCTCTGGGACCAGCTCCAATCCTAGGTGGCCTTTTCAAACGTTCCATGCCCTTCCTGACCCACCTGCAGGAGTCAGCCAAGGGCGGCTGTCAGGTTAGGAGAACACAGACCTATTCTAACCCTCCTCCACCACGGGCCTATTCTGTGACCTTGGGCTGGTCATGTGCTCTGAGACTCAGTGTCTGCACCTGAAAGCATGAGTAATACCCTGGTGTATGCAAATGATCAGTGTATGCAAAGCACGTCTTAAGCATGAAAACATGTTCCTTTTGTTTTTATTCCCTTCTGCCCAAACCCACCCAGCCACCACCCCCAGCATGGTTGGGATGTCAGGAAAGGCACAGGGGGGCTCCTGCTCCAGAAGGCACTGGGGGCTTTGGGCAGCTAATCCTCCCTGCCTGACTCACTAAGTAAAAGAGGAAGTCAAGACCAGGCAATGTCTAAGCAACTATAAGCAACGTCTGCTGTGTGGGGTGTCACTGCTGGTGCCTGAAGGTGGTTGGTCCTATGGGTGTCAGGGTATCAGCCTCCTTCAGCAAAACTCCCCACCCCTACATCTGCCTTTCTCCAAAGGCTGAAGGGCCAGGGCCTTCCCCTCTGTAGGGTGCAGGGGGCGAGGGAGCCAATGAGAATAGCCTGTGTCCAGGAATAGTGGGAAGAATGGGAGGATGGACCCTGGCGGCCCACCCGGGACCTGGGGGCCTGGTTCTCATTGCCCTCTGGGCCTTGCTGAGTTTGCAGGGTTAATGTCAGCTTTTCCAGGATAGGCTAGGTTGCCTGCCCTGGGCACCTCGGGCAGGGGGTGTCCATTAAAGGGGACGCAGGATGGTCCCTCTTTTCAGCAGGCCTGTAGCCCTGGGACTGCAAAGGAAAGACATAGAACACCTGCTATGTGCCTCGTGTGGTGCCAACAGTGCTCTGCACGTGCCTCACTTAAATCATCCTCACGGCATCTTTTGAAGGGGATCCTCCCCTCACCCCATTTTACAGATGAGGACTGAGGGTGCTCTGGAACTTACCAGGGTCACTCTTGGTGGTAAGTGCTAAAGCCAGCACTCAAGCCAGGTCTGCCTGACTCAGAATTCAGTGCTCCTTTTTTGTAATAGCCCATCTCATCGTCCCTTTGAGGTGGCTAAAGTCAGACAACCAGGCTGCAGTAACAGCTCCATCATCGATGTACCCTGTGGTCTTGAACCCACTGCTTACACTCTTTGAGCCTCAGTTTTCCCCATCTTTGAAGTGAGGAGCCTAGACACTGATTTGTTGGGGGCTCCTCCAGCTCTAATATTCCAGAATCTTCGGAAGGATGTGTGGATGAGGGGACCCATTTGCAGGAAGTAGATGCTTCCTCTTGGGCCAGAGAGTGGCAAGCAGCCCGGGCTGAGGCTGTGGGGGAAGGCTCGCCTCCATGGAGGGGGCTGCTGGGGGAGCAGATGGGGCAGAAGATGGCAGCAGACGGGGGAGGGGCTTGTGCCACCACCTCCTCCACCATCCTCACCCACACGTTGGCTTCTGGGCAGAGCCAGGGTTTAAAAATAGCAACCACCAGTTCTTGAGCTATCAGCAGGGCTTTGTTTCCAGGGGAGCCTGTGGTACCCTGGCCTGGGTTAGAAGGGAGCAGGGATGCCGAGTCCGTTCCGGGATGCAGAGAGGCAGCCAGCCATGGAGACCGCACAGCAAGGCGGGAAGAACCAGGTCAGGGCAGTTCTGTTCACGGTCCTTCTCTGCTTCCTGACAAGAGGGTCAGGTCCCTTCCTATGGCTGTTTTGCTGCCCTGGTACAGACCTACTGCCAGCTAGAAGCCTGGGTCAGCAGGCTGTGACCCTGTGCTCACCCAGAAGTCTCCCCAGAGTGGATCTCAGGCCTCCAAGTGTTGAATGAGGTCATGGTTATTCCAAATGTTGCTATTTTGGTCAATCTGTACTTTGGGTGTATTTGGCTCAGCTACCACTCGTCCACTTGTGTGTCTGTCTGTGTGTGTGTGTACATGTGTGTACATGAATCCAGGTGTGTGGAGATGGAATGCAAATGTGAATGTGGCACGGGGGTGGGGAGGAGGCAGCTGTGGTAGGCAAGTGACAGAGCCTTCCCAGTGGTCCTCCCTCCTGGCCCCACCCTCACCTCTTGCTCCTGCCTACTTTACCCAAGAGCGGGCCCTCCACACAAAGCCCGTGGCTTCAGCATCCTACCAACTGCTCCTGCCTCAGAATTAGCACTTGGTCTGGTATGATTGTCAGCATAAAAGTGTTTTGATAATTTTGCTGGAGGGTTGCCATGACAATCCCCAGCAAGCTCCAAGAGAGGGTGTTGGTGGGTGCATGGGATGAGGGGAGAGAGACAGCCTCAGAGACACAGAGGGTAAGAGACAGAGAGAGGGAGGGAGAGGGTCCAGGGAGATCCCCAGTGATATCCCCAAGTCAGATCTTCAGCCCCAGTGCCCCCGTCCTAGTGGCCCCATTCATGTTGCGATGAGCTCACTGTCTAATCTGGACCTCACTGTACACAGTGCAACAGAATACCAGCTGCCGGCAGGCAGGCTGCCGGAACTGGCACAGCAGGGCTGGTCCTGCGGGGGGAGGCACCCTGACACCCCAACTCCCAGAATGAGCCCCAGGGAACACCAGGCTAGAGTCCGGGGCAGGGAGACTCTTGGGGACTCAGAGGGAGCCAGAGCCCAGGGAAACCTCCCAAGAATCATGCCCAGGCTGTGGACCCGGCTATGCTGAAGTGAGTAATGGAAGCGTATTTCCCTGCCAAGGGCTTGCTACCTGGCACAGCTTGGCAGCCCGGCGCCTGTGGCTCAGTCCTTCCCACATGCTTTTCTGCAGAACTGAGTGTCCCTCTTCTGGGCCCACCAGCCTGAGAACCACTACATGGATAAGGATACAATTCTATAAATCTGTGGCCTTTGAGCTTTGCAAAGTAGTTTCCCCTCTGTGACCTCAGCAAGGCAGGGATATCTTTGCTGTCTTTTGAGATGAGACCAGACAGGCTCAGAGAGGCTCAGAGAGAGGAGGGAACTCAACCAAGGTCACAAAGCAAGCAGCAAGGCGGTGGCAGAATAAGGATGGAACCCAGTCCTGAACTCTTGCCCAGCCGCACTGCCCTCTGCGAGGACAGGTTCTCTGGAAAGGGTCCATCTGGCACTGCCCCTCACATATAGACAGGGAAACTGAGGCCCAGAGACATTACCCAGTTTGTAAGCATAAAGCAGCGCTTACAACCTCAGAATCTGAGAAATTTCACAACCTCTACTGAGCCACAAGCCAGGCCCATGGATTCCCAAAGCAAGCTCCAAGGTTCAAGTGCCAGCCTCTGCCATGGGAGGAGAGTCTTCAAATTATTGGCAAAACAGAGCAGAGGGCAGCTGGAGTTGGCCAGGAGCATGAGGCAGGGGGGCCAGAGGCTTTCCCAGGCAGTGCCAAGCCCCAGCTGTGTAAGGCTGCCTTGTGAAGGGCTCCTAGCCTCTGCTGTTGGAGCTGTGTGCACTTGGGCAAGTCACCTCGGCTGTCAGAGCCCCAGTGTCAACAGCGACTGAGAGCCAATGCACACAGGAGCCACCAGAGGAACGGCTTTTCACATTCTGGGAAGCACTGCCCCAGAACAGCCATCTCTGAACACAGAGGTGCCCTCGTGCCTGGCTCCATAATAATTTGGATAGGAGCCAAGATATGGATCTCTCAATAATTATCATCAGGTGGGGTTGGGCACCAAAAGAAAGTGCTGTAGGCTCTGAAGACAACCCGTAAAGATGACGTTCTACAGCTTTGGTAGTGGGTGATAGCACGGGGACAGCAAACAGCATGTGGAGACTGCGCTCAGCTGCCCGGCTCTGGTGCTCACTAGCAAATTCTCATGCTCTGTGATTGTGGAAACCTCGTGCCTGCCCCGCCCTGCTCCCTGGGTGGCTGTTTTGAGGAACAAACCAAATTATTTTATGAGAACATATTGGAGTAAAACGTGCCCCGAGGGAGGATGAATTTTTAAATGGATTCCAAAAAATTAGGGTTGGAACAATGCCCTGTCGTGTACTGTGTTCTAAGCTTGGCCTTGGGATTTAAAGGACTGAGTTTTCCTGAGCACCTGCCTCATGCCAGGCACCAATACAAGGCACTCTGTACCTCTCATCTTGCCTTTGTTTATCTTCCGAGATGGGTGTTACTATCTCTAAACTTTAGGTGAAGAAACAGGCTCAGATACGTTAGGGAACTTTCCCAAGGCCACACAGCCAGGCAGAGATGGAGCTGGGGTTTGAACCCAGGTCCATCATTGCCAAAGCTCTTTTCATCCATCAGCAGCTCCCACGATGGTGGCTCCTGGACCAGCCCAGGGAGGGGTTCAGTGTGAGGAGAGACAGGGTGAAGAGGGTGGGCCACAGGAAGAGTCTAGAATTCAAATTGGGAGCCAGGCTCCACTTCCCAACAACTTCTCCAGAGAGAAGACTAGTGTCCTCCGGCCCAGGTAGCCATCGGGTGGGGTAGGGAGGGGAGCACGGATGACACCCAACCCCACTCCTCTTTCCACGGCAGGGCCCCTCCCCACCCACGGACACCTCGGCACTCAAGGCAGAGCAGGCAGCGCCCAGCCAAGACAGTGGACCAGTCAGGACCCCCCACGGAGTGGGGAGGGCACTCGAAGCAGTGCCTTCAGTCCAGCCTCCATCTGCACATGAGATTACTGTTGAAGATATAAGGAAGAAAACCACAAAGGCTTGGCTGACAGGGGTCATGAGGCCAGAGGAAATGGAACAGAACTGCAGGCTGCCAGAGCAGGAAGGAACTTTCCAGATGAGTTGGGTTCAGTGTTCAGAGCAATGGGCATGACTCATCAGTGGGCCACACAATCAGCCAGGGGTCACAACCAGCATTTTTTAATAATGCACAACAGAAAAGATCAGTGTAGACACATGTAATAAAGTATTGTTTCATGAAGCTTTAGTTTTAGTTAAATCTGTGTGCAAACTGGTTCAACCCCGGTATTCTGCAGATGGGAAAACAGGAGCCAAGTGCAGGAAAAGGCTTGGCCCACCAGAGACTGGACCCAGAAAGTCCTGATGCCAGGATGCTCCTGCCCCAGCACCCAGGGGCTGCCTTTCAGAGGCTTGACTTCTTATTCACCTTTTAACCTGAGACACAATAAGCCTTGTCAACTGGCACCCCATGTTGCTTCCAGGCTAAAGAGGGAAGAACCCAGTGCTTCTGATGGGGGGCGGGGTGATGAGGGTGTTGTGACAGAATATCCTCCTTCTTCTTGCTGCTCCTTCTCTGGCTCTTTCCCTTTTCCCTGCCTCCTTTCCCTCCTCCCAACCCCGCTGTGGGAACACCCCAGGCTCAGGTCCCCTTCCACACTCCCTCCCATCTACCTCCACAGTGGCCTCTTACAGCTGTCTTCCCAGTCTCTCTTGGCCATTCTGGGCCTTTTCTCCCCCAAGGCCTTGTCCTACACCTGTCTACACATTAGTCACTCCATCCCCAATGCAGTGAGATCTGTCCCAAGCCCCGTGTGAGCCCCACCCTGCCCTGCCTACGGGTTGGAGGACTTTTCTTCCCATCTACATTATTTGATGATAATAATACCTGCAAACAGAGCTACACTGTCACATTCAATTCTCACAACAACCCTGTTTTATCTTATTTTAAAATTTTTAATTTACTTATGGGAGGGGGAGGTAATTGTTTGTTTATTTTTTTTTTTAATGGAGGTACTGGGGATTGAACCCAGGACCTCGTGCATGTTGAGCATGCGCTCTACCACTGAGCTATACCCTCCCCCCCAAAAAACCCTGTTTTAAAGGAGGAGAAACTCAGGGAAAGAAATTTGTCAAGGGCACAGCAGTAAGTGGAGGAGCTGGCTCTAGAACCAGGCCTATATGGCTCCCAAATTTACAAACACTATTACCCTGCCTGGCTGGTTCCGGCAGCCTTTCCTCCAAAGGATCCTGGAAAGGGCAGGATGGCATGTCTGCGAGGGGTGAGTATCTCCTCCCTTAGCTGCAATGAGGAAAGGAATGTTCCAACCCCAGGAGGAAAGAATACTGGAAATGTTCTCCTCTCACTTTTCCCCCAAGAGAGGAGGACAGACTTCTCTGAAAGGGGAGCTTGGGAGAAGGAAGTGGGTTGGGGGATGGTGAATCCCTTTCCTGCCCACGTCCAGATCTGCCAGCCCACAGAGAGTGTGTATGCTGCTCAGCTCCTGTGTCCCCCACCTGGAAGAGACTCACCTCCTCTGCTCTCCGTGAGCAGACATAGTGGGGCGGACAGCAACTGCCCTGGGAGCTGGTGAGGACAGGGCCTGCTGTGCTGTTTCCTCGAACAGGGTGCCCCAAGGCCCAGACTTGGTGAGGGAGTATCTCCCGTCCAGCTCTGTCAGATATTTTGACCTCACAGCTGAGTCCTGTGTCTGCTTTTCTTTCGCTTCAGCACTCATGGCAAGAGGGAGTGTTACTGGCAACAGGAAATCCAGCATCTTTTCCCCTCACCACTCCAAGGAGGTAACAGGCCACACACAAAGACCTCTCTGCCTGGGCTCCTGTCCTGGTCCCCCACCAGGCTTCCCATTCCAGTCCCATCCCCTCCTCCCAGGCCTGATCTGGGCCCATCTTCCTCTCTTACCTTCTCTCCTCCAGCTCAACACTCCTTACACAAGCCCCTGGACAGCAGCCACTGCTCATGAACCTTTGGGCTGTCACTTCAGGGTCCTTCTCCAAATGCCTCCTCCACCATGCAGCCTTCCCTGACTACCATCCCAAATGATATCCCATGTTCCTCCAATGCCTGTAGCGCTCATTATCAGGACTCTTCATTTTACATTCACCTTGTTATCAAGGTTTTTCAAGTGTGAGTCTTGTTTTCTCAACAAATCACATATAACACAACAATGCTAACACTGGCTAAGGTATACCGAGGGCTTGCTGACTCCATGCCAGGCATGGGACAGTCTCTCTTTCAAGGAGAGGAGCTTTCTAGAACACCAGCCTGGCACATTATTGATGCTCAACGCATGGCATGAATTTCGCAGATACACTCAAACACTGTTGGTAGGAGAAGTTGGTGCAACCTTTCTGGAAAGCCATTTACATTATGTATTTAAAGCCTTAAAGATATATACGGTCTTCCCAATCTAGGGCAGGACCCCACTTGCAGGAATGTATTCTAAGAAACAGTCATGTACACAAAGGTTTAGCCACAGGAAGGCTGCATGAGAAGAGGGATGGTGCTTCAGTTTCTACAACTGTAGCATGGGGATTAAAAGTAGTGCCTAGTCCATGGGCTGTTGTGTAGATTAATAAATCAGGAGTTAATATATGCAAACCACTTAACACAGGGCCTGGCACCATATCAGGCTTCATAAAAATTTAACTTACCTGTTCTTTTATTATTTGAATTGAGGCCTGACTGAGGCCAGATCCTGGACTCTTAGCTACACCATCTCCCTGCCTCCCCCATTCACTCTCATGATTTCCAAAATCAACAGAACACTTACTAATAGCAAAAACAACTCCAACCTCAACAACCATCAAATTATCCAACACAATGAGACCGGTTACATAATGCTACAACTATATACAATTCTACACAGCCACTCAAAACCACGGTAGGGAACAATAATTAATGCCATGCACCAATGTACAAAACAAGTAGAAAAAGACTACAAGATGATGAGTTCAATATGAAGTTGCTTTTTCTTTTTTTTTTTAAAGTATACAAATATGTAGGGAAAAAAATCCACTGGAAAGGGCAAAGACTTGTCATCTCTGATGTAAAGTTACAAATGATTCTCCTTTCTCCTTTTATCTTTCTTTTAAATTTCTCACAAAGAACACACATTCCTTTTGTAGTTAGGAAATAAAAACCAATTTTGAGGAAGGAAATAAAAACCATGTCAGTTTATTTCCATCTTTAATAGGAGGGATTGTGTCTTCCTTTTATGTGTTCCCCACAGCATCTAACACACAATTTCTGGACATAAAAGCCCTGGTCTTGAACAGAATCCCAGCCTGGCAATCTTGTTTACTCTTTCAGGCCAAGGCGTTCTGTACAGACTCTAGAAATGGCCTGCAGGGACAAGAAAACAATGCGACTGGCGGGGGTGCGTCAGACTGGTCTGTGACCTGCTCACCCAGCTGGGAAACATGGTGAACTGACCTGCGGGGCAAGAGGCGCTGGAACCAGGCCAGGGCTGGTGCATTAGGAGACCAATTACCTGGGGAGCATGTGGCGGGGCTGCAGAGAACGACTAGGTCTTGATATGAGGCCACTTTGGCATCTGGGAGTTCTCTTCATCTCGGCCTAGAGAACTTCCCAGGAGACACCTAAGTGCAGCTGGACCTTAATATGATCAGCTTCTTTCAGCACAATTTCCATTTTGCCCTTCCTCCCCTTGCTGACTGCAACAGAGGTGCAGGGATCCAGGGAGCCCGACAAGGGGAAAGACTGGGGTCACGAGGCCATCCATCAGTCACACCGGGATCGCCCACCCAGCATGAGGGTCGGGGCTAGCAGGGCATGTGGAATGTCCCACTCAAAACAATTACATTAGTAAGTACATTACTGTCAGGCATGTCACATTCATGATCTCAACCCTCACAGGATCTTGGGGAGGTTGCTGCTTCTGTGTCCATTTCACAGCTGAGGAGACTGAGGCTTGGGGGCTGAGTGATGGGTCCAAGGTGACTCAGCTAGGAAGGGCAGAGTGGGATTCAAGCCCAGGTCGGCCTGACTCAAGCTGCGGCTGTATCCACAAGGACTCTGCGGTCAGTCTGACATACGTGGAGGCTGTGGCAGAGTGCAGTGTCATAGCTCTTTCCTAACTCCACCCTTGCAGGCAGCTCTGAGATATGAGTGGTATGGTCCCCCCTGCAAAGGCGGATCTGAGCCAGTCTTGCCTGAAACTGTCCAGCTAACTCCCCTGAGCAATTGGTGCAGAGCTCGGCTTGTGCTATTTTTGGCAGGAGGATGCTACCTTGAGCTGCAGCAGGGATCCTTGCCACGCATCAAGCCACCTGGCTGGTGCGGCACAGGGACTGTCAATACCACTCCTTGAAGGGCTGCCCCAGTAGGCACTGCGACCTTCCAGGGCTATGTGTACCCATGTTCCCTCTTGTCACCAGGTTCTGCTTCTAGATGGGGATCTCAGAAGAGGTCACAGAACTTGAGTGGTGATAAGAACACTGACTGAGGTGCTTGTTGTGGGCCTTCATGCTGGTTCTGCCGCATTCCCTGGGTGGCCCTCAGGTGAGCACTCAACTCCTCGGGGTCTCAGTTTTCTCATCTGTCCAATGGGGAGAGTAGTTTCTAACCTACACCCTCACAGGACTTCTGGGGGAAAAGGGCAAGGCGTGGGCAAGAGTCCTCCAGCTCTCCTCTCTGGCCCCCCTGCTCCGAGCACAGGGCAGGAGGCTGTTCCGGGAGGCAGGCTGAGGGTGGGGGAGGGTGGTGAGAGGGAAGCCCCACATTCAGACTTCCTCCCCTGATTTTTGCCTCGAGGCTAAGTGTCCACCTTTCCCTCTCACACCAGGTGAACAGAGGCTAACGGTTAGCATCAGAGAGAGGGGGACAGGGAAGAACTTAGTGTCTAATCCCTTGATACATTTTCAGAGAAAACATTCCAGAAAACTTTTCTCTAACCAACAAGGGCATGAAAGAGACTCTCCTGTAGGGACCCCTTCCTCTCCCTGACTCTCCTGAGTCCTGACTGGGTGGGTGGCCAGCAGCTCGAATACCCCAGGCCAGAGTTTGGGAGGCCCCACAGCATCCTTCATCCCCTCATCCCACAAACATTCTTTAGGCAAGGAGGATACAGCAGCTCTCAACCCAAATCGCTTTTTGGAGGGTGTGGATTCCCTTCCTAGATGGTCCCACCCAGGCCCATTCTCCATGTGCAGACAAGGAGGGCAGGGAGGGACCTGATAGCAGAGGCACAGACTGTCGTAAGAGCGACCTAGCAGCGGAGGGTGGCGGGGAGGACCCTCCCACTGCAGCCTCTTGGGAAGGAGGGGCAGACCTTCCGTCTCCGCCGCTGCCGCCGCCAAGTGCCTGCCGCGGGCTCACGTTTGCCTTTCAGGGGCGTCTGGAGCATCACAGGCGGTGCGCGGCAGGCGTTTGTCACAGCGCTCGCTCACCCACGCCCTTCCTGCAGTGGGCGGCTAATTGCAACCTGATCACGCGGCCCTCAAGAGCTCCGCGCCTGGCCCACCACTTCCTCCTGCCTCCCACCCCACGGGGAGAAGCTTCCAGGCTCCCAGGCAAGAACCTGAGGCTTTGCTGGCTGGCCGGTAAAGGGGCCAAAAAAGCAGTTCCTCCAGCCCCAGGGGACTCTGACTGCGGCTGCCCCCACCCCCACCCGCCACTGACTGCCTGGGGCCAGGGCTAGGGGAGGCCCAGAGACCATACTAAATGCCTGCCCACCAGGGACTCCCGATCTCAGGATCTGATCTGTCCTCTGGGTACCTCAGTCTCCTTATCTATTTAAAAAAAAAACCAACCATCTCATTGGGTTGCTTTTAGGAATAAATCAGATTATGTATGTAACAGGCCCAGGAAACACTATGCTTCCTCCTGGCTTTTACCTTTCCTTCACTTTTAGAAACCCAGAATGTGTGTCCAGAGTTAAAAGCTTATGGGGTCAGAGGCCAGGATCCTGCCTGAGCATGTCCACACTCTTGGAGGCCACATGAGAATAGGGACTGTCCCTGATGTCCAGGGAATATGACATCACCATTACATGGAGGGGCAGTGACAACCTAGAAATAACTGTAATGGTAACATTGGCACACATACCCTGGTCAGCTCCAAGTTGGCTCATTTGAGAAAACTATCTTTTGGTTAATTAATGCTGGCTACAAAAACACTACCTAATTTATCCTGTTTTCCTACACTCCTCTCTGACACTGGCCCCCACGCCCAGCAGAAAGCCCAGCCCAGCATGGGGCTCTATTCACAGGCTGGGGAAGACTTTTCTAATTTGGCACAGCAGCACTAAGCCAGCTAGAAAAGGCACCATTAGCCTGTGTTCCACTCTCATTAATAAACATCAAAATAATTTCCCTGTTGACCCTCAGACACAGGAATCAACATATCTAAGAATGGATTTCAGCAGCATAAAACTGACAAAGGTCTCATCCAGGGAAGGGTTCCTTGCAAAGAGAAAATGGGAAGGGGTAAGGGGTAAAGGGTAAGGGGACAGTTGTAGACTAGGTCCCTCTGAGAGCATGTGGGTGGAGCCACGTATAAGTAAAGATTTAAACAAACAGAATGCATCACTATGGAAACATTCGGCTTTTTCAAAGGCATAGTTAAGAAAATAAAGCAATCAAGACTCCAGATTCAACCCTACAAGTGTTTATGACCAGAAAAGGCAAAGTGGGCCTTAGATATTCTGCAGCCAAGTAAAAGCTGCCAGAACTCGAGGAAGAAATATTCCCAGCAGGGCAGGGACCCATCATGTGTCAGGGCTTTTTCTGAAGCCCTCCAACTGAAGCATTCTGCTCACTACAGGGCCCACTTAACTCTCCTGGGGTTTCTATGACAAAAGTCAGGAGACAGTGCCCCTTACTGACCAGGTCCAGACAGATCCGCCACTTGCGAGGGCAGGTCACAGCAGCCATGGAGGCAGCAGGGAGTCCCACAGAAAATGGCAGGCTTACGACCTGTGACCCAGACTTATTAGGAATCATCAACACCACGTGGGCTAGTGGTTTAGTCAACAACGCAGATCGTGATTTTAATACTGAGGATACAATCTGATGGTAAGTGTCAGACTGTTCCAATCTGCACTTTTGAGGCAAGCTGCCTGTTGTCAACAAGTTTTCAGTGTGCAGCCGACCTGCGTCTCTAGGCTGTTGGCTGATCAGTCGTGGTGTTGGTCAGCCTCAGGAAGAAGCCTGGTGCTGAGTCTGGGCAAAGTCCCCAGAAGTCTCACAGGTGAAAACAAAGGGAGGAAGGCCTACTTGCTTACCTCTAGAAGTTTGCTTGGGTATGGTCAGGAAACTCTTGTTTTGTCACTTGCCAGGAAGGTTGGATGAGAATTTGTCTATTTTGCCATAAATTGGATTGTGTCCCCTCAAAATGAGCTTCCCTCAGTACAACGGACAATGCCAGTCCAGTTGGCGGCAGAGTTTCTAAGAGATGCTAGAGCTGATTAAGGAGGGATGAGATGCAGATGCCTGCCCTGGTGCACAGGAAAGCCAGGGGATAAATGAAGTGGCCTGGCAGTCAGCCTGGCCAGCAGGGCACTAGGGTGAGCTTGGGTCACCGGCTCTGCAGGAGCAAGCTCTGAGGCTCAGGGGCCTGGGGTTGCCCAGTAGATTATTCCACCTAAATTCTGCATGGCAGAATTTAGCCTGTGCTTTCCATTCTGGTTCTGCCATCTTTAAGCCCTATGAAATGGCCTCACCACTTAAGAGGCTCAGTTGCCTAGTCTTTACAATGGGAACAGCAGAGCTTTAGGGAGGATTAGGGATTATGTATAAAGTTCCTAGGACGGTTACTGAATTGTCCTGGCAGGTTATTATTAAAGCTCAAAAAAGGGGCAGCTAAAAAACTAAACCTGTTCTTCTTCATGCTACAGCCATTATATTTGCCCCCTCTGCTTTACAAGTAACGTTGGCAAAAAAAAAAAAAAAAAAAAAAAGCTTCACCCTTAATTCCTAGTTAAGATCTGCCACCAGTAAAACACAGCAACAGGTTGGAGCAGTCACTGAGCACGGGCATCCTTTGCCAGGGTCTGGAATCCCTGTCTGGTCCTACACCCTGTACTTTTACTTTATGGCAAGTACCTACTTGACATTTTAGAAGGGACATTATCTTAGTGGTAGAAAGAAGCAGTTCTTGCGTTTGACAGCAAGAAACAAAACCTTGCTCTCAGATGAAGAAACCCAGGTGGTGGCCCAAGCTGTGTGCTGAAGAGTAGGAATTCGTTTCCCTGACAGACATGGCAGTGATGAGGGAAGAGATCAAATCTGCAGCTGACGCAAGGGGAGAGCATGATCTAGCACTAGGAGAGATGTGGCAAGACCTGGAGTCATCTGCCAGCGCCTTCATTTGTGGGCATGGGAGAGGAATTTCCCCAGGTCATACATCCAACTCATAACCAAAGCTGGCTGCCCAACCCTGGCCGGGTTTTGTCTGTCTGAATAGGAGGAAAGCTAGGAGTTAAAGAGAGGTTTGATTTTATTGTTATGGTGATTTGTACCTCCCGCACAGGAAGGCTTCCTATGAGGCTCAGATTTTATAAAGCATTTAGTGTTTCTTAGATAAAGGAGCTATGCACACGCAACCACATTTTAGAAACAGAGACTCTGACTCAAGAAGCCACAGAGCTTGTCAGAGAAGGGAGCCTGGCCAGGCAAAGCATCCACCTGAGTTCTGGGGAAGAGCCTGCCCAGCCTTTGGCACTTGATCATGATCACGGGGATCATCTATCTTACAGTATGGAATGGAAACAAGACCAAAAGCAAGAAGGCTTTGTAAACTTTCCCCACAGGCAGCAAGGGAAACTCTAACTCTCTCACCCTACTTTCATCCATTTAATTCCATTCTCTTTCTCTTCTGTTTTCCCTGTCTTGGTTTGGAACTGATCTGGCACACTGCTCCTAAGTCAAGGGGTCAGGAAGACACGTGCTTTTATGATGCAATGAGGGGCAGCCTCTGTTCTGTTTTGGGAACCTTGGTGACATCACAGACTAATGATTGAATCTTGGGAACTTGTGTAGAAGAGAGCACTGAGTCAGAAGAAAGCCTTAGTCATAGGGTTACTGAAATTGAAAGAGAACAGAACTATTAGGTAACTGAGTCTATTCCCTGCAGGACTGCTCCTTCTCCTATCTGGCTTGGGTTTAAATGACTTAAGTAATTCCCCAGGGGAAACTAATCTATGTGGAACAGCTGCCACTAGCAGGGCGTTTGCTGCTCTTCAGCCGAAATTTCTCATGACATCATGCAATTATTCCTCCCTTTGAGGGGACAGTTTTCTCTTGTATTCCAAGTAGTCCAGGTGGCTGCTTGAAGATATGCCGGAGAGCACTGCTTCCACTCTTTATTCAGAGGCCTATAACCTGCCCGAGTGTGTCCTGGGAAGATGGGCAGGCAAGGAGACTCAGCTAAGTAAAGTGCTCCCAGAATACGCAGCTTTCCATCACAATAGCACACAAGCCAAGATGTTTAGGAGTCAAGGCAGACTTCAACAGAGCTCTGTTTGGGTTTCAGCAGCTGTCTGCCTGCGGAAGGCTCCAGTCACTGACGCATATTTGTATCTCCACTTTGCTAAAGTCACAGGGAACAAACATGTGCAGATTTACCCTGAAGGCAAAGTCCATTCATATTTCTTCAAATGAAGCGGAAGAGGGCAGGAAAAAACTGCTTATGGACAAAACCATCTGTGAGCACAGCCACAGCAGTTTTTAATTTGCCTAAAGAAAATATGTGATTCCGAAGTGTGGTTAGGGATTACTGCTCCCTCAGTCACCATATTATAAACATGAACTGCTGGCTGCCATTTAACAGGACTTCAAGCTGGGAAGTAAACACCATCTTCATCTTCCGAACAGCCACACCACAAGAGTAGCTGGGCAGCTTCTGGAAGTTTCTTCATGGTGGAAGGTCTGCTCAGTCTCAGCATGGCTTCTGTCTCAAAGATCTCACATCAGCAGTGCGCCCCGCCCCTCGAGGGTCTGGATAAACTGTCCGAAAGGTCAGGTTTATTCGTGGTTCTCTAGAGTGGTACTCTTTGGGCACTCGATGCTAAATGGAAATATGAATAACTCTGACATAAACACACTTACATTTTCACTTCAAAGCAATTGAAAACTTATTTATGAGGACACAGACATATTTCAATTTTATCCCCCCTTTCATGAGCAGTAATAGCTCTTTACAGTCTTGTGGATAAATGTCTCCTTCTCTGAAACAAACCCCCACCCCCACCCTCACCATGATATGCCAGCGCCCTCACAGTAAGAAAGTTTCATCTTTTCTAAGTGGCGCTCTTCCTCTTAGCCTCCTGCCACTTTTCCAGAGCTCATAAGAAGATACATAAATGGCTGAGCCCAGTGATGCATGAGATTCTCCTCTCATACTAAGTGTTCTGACATTAATTTGCACAACTTAAAAATGGCCTGGCCTAAGCTGTGGATCTGTGCAGCCCCATGTGCTAGCCACTGGCTGCCTGAAGCTTTTTAAATTAATTACAAATTCTGTTCTTCGGCACACCAACAGCATCCCACAAGCTCAAGAGTCATTGTGTCTAGTGGCTTCTACACTGGGCTGCACAGATTCAGAATTTTTCCATCATCATGGGAAGTTCTATCAGACACCACTGCTGTGGAGGGCCACTTTGATTGTAGGCAGTACCAAAACTCCTTGGAAATGATGCCACTTTATTGCCTCTTGCTTTTTATAAAAGCGACTTGCTTTTCACCACGTTTACTATAGAAATTAATAATCATAAGCCAGTCAGGAAACTGCCTCCTCATGACAGTGAACCCACAATACTTGCATGTTCTCACCTGCCAGTCAGCTTGTGTGGCTCCTTCCATGATTAACAAGGTCCCGTGATCCAAGGGGATCTTTACTCTGTCCACATACGTGTAGTCTCCATTCTCCTCCTAGAAAACAGCATTCATTGCACTGAATGTTCTGTTCGTGTGATCAAGATGCAGACTGTGACACTGGTCAAAGAAATGCCAATCTCCACTCAGCCAGATGGCAGGGCTTCATTTACTGGCTCTGTGACTTGGTAGCTGTTTGGCCTTAGGCAAGTTATTTCACCTTTCTGTTCCTTAATTCACTCATTTGTAAAATGCGGATGATCGTAGTACCTGCCACACAGGGCTGCTGTGAGCCTCAACTGATATACGTGTAAATCACTTGGAGACTGGCACATATTAAGTACAGTAATAACAGCTATTAGCATTAGTATTATCAGCATCCAAAATGCAGAAAAGCACATTCTGGCCTATGAAGGAATTCAAAGTCGTTTATACAAGAACTGTTTACATCCACCTTATGCTGTGCCTTGTGTTTTGACATAGTGTTAGGAGAATCGGCTTTCAAACAAGACTTTGGGATTTTGGAGATATATTTTTGTTTCTTTCCAGAACAGTCAACAGCAAGATTTTTTCAAAGAAGGGGGCTCTGCCTCGAACAGAACAGTGTTGCTAAACTGAAGACTGGATGTGGGAGCCTCTGCCAATGGATCGCGACTCCTGAGCGCCTAGCATCCAAATGCCTATGTCTACACTGCTCCTTTCTTCCAGAGCTCAGTCAGTTCATGTCCAATATCATAACGAAGCTTCACAGCTCAGGCTGCAATGTGGCCGACAGGTGGTGCTACTCCTCCTCCACCGCTGACAAAGGGGTGCATTAAACCACTCCCTTGTTCACAGCGACAAAGAGCAAGTCAGGAATTAAGACTGGGACAGACCCAAGCTTCCTGATTTCTTCGCCTTCATTCTGGGCAGATCCATCCACTCATCTGCTTTACTTCCGATGCAAGAGATTACACTGAGTTACTGCAGGATTGCTTTCACTGCAACGCTGTGTTTATGTTTATTATTGTAGGGGTGCTTCTGAGAACATAACTGTTTACAATGATTTCCCCCAGGAAAATCAAAATCAAAACAATAATGAACTTTCATAAACAGTCTAGGTTCCAGGCCTCAACTCTTGGCAGTACAGGCAGAAGATACAAGCAATGTTTGAAACAGCTTTTGGTCCCAGGGACCGATTTTGTGCCTGCCATCTTTTGTCTTCCAGTAATAAGTGAGCACCAAAACATTACCTCTGACCCCTCAGCCAGCCAGAGAGCAGCAGGAAGGTGACCCTGTCCTCGGATGGCCCAGCTCCGTCTCAGAAAAGCAAAAGGCTGCTCTCTGAAAAAAAGCATTCCAGAGAAAGGAGTTGTATGCCCTACTAAAGAAAAGATATCAGAAGGGAGTGCACTGTTCATGAGATTAGAGGGTCCAAGGCTCCTTGATTTGGGCTGTAATGTCAGTTATCAGATAAAGGTTCAGCATAGCTAGAAACAGAACTGCCAGTACCCTCTACATAATTCGGAAGTGCTACAGGGCCTTAACCTATAAATCAAGCACAGACACTAGGACAGGAGAGTAAAGTGCAGTAGACAGGAAAGACACTTAACCACAACATGAAGACAATCCTGAGATGAAGATCTCTTAGGACATTAGAACACTGGGGTAATACTGCACATCAACTATATTTCAATTTTTAAAAAAAATTTAGCAATACACTAAGGAGGAAAAGCATGTTCTGGGAAAAAGGAATTGGGTATACAGAAGCCCATAAGCCAAGAAACTAGGGCCCAACCTGTGTACACAGGTGTCTGAGACCAGAGAGTAGGTGTGGGGAGTCATTTGGAGAATTAGCTGAAAAAGTTAAGAGTGAGCATTTTTCTAATCTAGTGTTGCTCTGCCAGAGCCACTATAATAAAATGCAAATTTGACCTCAGAATTCCTCTCCCTTGCTTAAAATACTTTAATGACATCCCAAAGGCTTTAGGATGAAGTTCAAATCCATTAGCTTGGCACCCACGGCTCCTGATGACCTGCCTGCTCCTCCTCTTTAGTTTTGTCTCCTACATCTCTCTCATAGGCCCTGTGCTCCAAATAAATGCAACAACTCACAGTTTTCCAAACATGGAAAAAAAATTATTGGGGAGGAGGGGGTGCTAAGGCCAATGGAAAAGAAGCGGTAAGTACAGTAATTCTACCTGGAAGCATGACGCAGGAACAGACCCAGCATGTGAAAGAGAATTCCAAGTGCCAGAGGGAAAAATCAGCAGGGACAGAAAGTGATGGTCAACAGAGCCACATTTCACTTAATGTTCCTAAGATCTAAGTTTTTCAAAAAAGAGAAAGCCTCAGGTTGGTTTGAAACACATTACATACATGGTACAACATGAGCTGTACCAAACAGCAAAAAGAGGGTGAGCCTTCATTTGGGAGGGAGCCACTCTGGTCAGTCCGAAGGAGCACACCCGCAGCGAGAGGTGATGTCACTACTCTGCTGCTTGTTATTTGTTCCTCCCAACACTCTTGGCTTAGGAGGCGCATTCCTATTTCACAGAAGGAGACAGACAGAAAAGAGGGCAAGAGATTCTACCAAGGCAACACAGAGCTCACAAATGCTTCCTTCTCCTGAGACCAGAGTAGCAACAGACCACAGAGTCACCTTTTAACTTAACCAAGACGTACAAAGACTTTTTTCACTTAGGAAGCAGACGAAAGGCCAGAGGAGCTCACGTGGCTGTGCACAAAGGCTCAGCTGATAAATGGATAAGGGACAGTGGAAGCACAGGTCGGACTGTATAGAGCAGCGCATAGCTCACTCACAGCCATTAAGCGTGGCTACGTTACCAAAACATGTCTCTGCAACTCTTTTGATTTACTCAGGTCTTTCTTCAAAACAAAACAAAACACACTCCGAAAAAAGCCATGGCTTAAGATAAAATTTTCCATTCCTGATCCCAGTTAAAAGAAACTTTGAGGGGTCACATCAGCCTGCAGCGTGGATTTTGCTGTTGATGCTCTTGGTTTTCCACACAAATAGACAAAAAAAGCAAAAAAAAAAAATGACACTTTTATATTAATGTTAATCAACATTCTCATTCCTTCCCCAACCACAGCCAGTTCATTTGAATGCTTATAAGTTCCAACGAATGCTGGGCCTTTCCAAGGTTCCACAACTCTCACCAAGATCTGAGCCTATTCAATTTCCTTTAGAAAAATGCTATTTAGGGGGAAAAAAAAAACCTGGGGTGCTTTTATTGCTAAATCATTAATTACCAACCACCCAACAGATAAGAAATCTAAACAGTTTTCTTTTCTCTGGAAAAGGACACTTCACACTGTATGAGATCTATGCAGACTTCTCATGTAATCACACCTTTCTTGTCATAAAAAGGTATCTTAGAAATTACAAACATTGATGCTTGAAAATCATCATTGGCATAGTTTTTTTTTCCTACTATAAAAGTAACATAAGTTCACTAGAGTAAATGACATACTTGTAATTACCTGTTCAATGTCTGCCTTCCTGCTCTCTGATAAACTCCATGAGGGGAGGGCTATATTGTCTCTCCCTTTTGAAATGTGCTCAATGCTTATCACACATATCAATAAAGATGTCCTGAATGACTGAGGAAAAGCACCAAGACAACATAAAAATCACCTTTAATCCTGTCACCTAGAATTTATGCATAATTGTGTACTCTTCATTTTTAACATTATATTGTGAACATTTTGTATATCTTAGATAATACAGTATTTTAAAAATATGATTATATTCCTTTGTATGAACATGTCCTTCCTTCTTTAAACTCACATATTATTTTTTGACCACCTATATATGTTAGGCCCTGTGATGCTGCTAAAGATACAGCAGTGAGGTACACATGGTTGGAGACAGAGATTTTTATATACCAGTAATTTAAAAAAAAAAAAGAAAAGAAAAGCTACTGCAAACAGTAGCTTTGTGCAAAACATCTCTGAGTTTACTTCTAGGATATAGATCCAAAGGGAGAAACTTCAAGGCACTTTGATTTACACTACCAAAATGCTTTCTTAAGAAGGCTGTGGCAATTTATAATTCCATTAGGAAAATATGACAGTACCTACCTCTGGCCACATCACCGATACGAAACATTATTAATTGACAGTGATGAAAAATAATTTAGGGGAGAAATGGTAACTCACTCTTCAAACACAGAGTTCTTTAATTACTACCCAGCTCAGCACTTTTTCACATGTCTATGTGCTATTTGCAGTTCTTCTATTGCAAACTCTGTTATGTCCTTTGTCCACTGTTCTATGAGGTGTAAATGTTCTTACTGATTTGTAACCATAGATAGTAAGGTATTTTCCCTTTGTTATACTTTCTGTAAATATTTTTCTCATTTGCTTTTTGCCTTTTAACTGCATTTAGGATTTTAACATAGAGCAGCTCAAAAACTTTTAGAGTCAAATCTGCTGATCTTTCTTTGGTTCTCCTTCACGGCTTTTTGCTTAGAAAGTCTTTTCTCATCCTCAGGACTGTTAAATACACAACTGTATTTCCTTTTAGTTAAAAAAAAAGTCTACATTTAACTCTTCAATCCACCTGGAATTGGCTTTCTCCCCACCTCAGGCTTCTTTTTAATAACAATTTCCAGGTACTTAAACCAAGGCATCCTGCTCGACTTCCTGGACACAATCAACCATGGTGTACGCTGCTCAGGTGCCAGGCACATTAGGGACTATAAGTACACAGTATTGCTAATTCTCCCACAACCCTGTAAGGGATGTGATAGCTTCCATTTTACTATAAGCAAAGGTTGCTGGAGGGAAAGTATGTTTCTAAGGCAAAAGACTGGCAGAAGGCAGGCAGGCTAGTATGTGAATTTAGATCTATCTGCCTGGCTCCAAAACCTGTATTCTTTCCACTTTACTGTGCCCTCCAAAGTGACCTCTATTCCTTCTGAGATCCTGTAATATTTCCTGTCTGAATTACATGGCACTCTGACTATACTCTAAGGGTCACAAACACGAACAAGTAGCGTAAACGAGGGGCATGGGCCACATGCAACACAGTGGGGTGTGGCTGCAGGGCCTGCAGATAGGTGGTAGTCACTCTGTAGCGCCCTTACTGGTCCCCTGGTATTGTCCGATTTTCTCAGTTTCCCAGGGAGGCTGATAAGCGGAACTTTTACGAGAGATCTCTTGAGTTATACATTTTTAGCAACTAATTCAGTTTCTTTAAAAACATGGGGGAGTATAAACAAAACAAGTCTGAGCAGCAGATTCAGCTTAAGAGTGGCCCACTTTTGCTGCTGGTGGACCCACCACATGACCCCTTCTTTTACGTCCATGTCGTGCTGTCTCACCTGGCCTCTAAGCTCCCAAGCAAGGCCACATGCTATCTGCTGGGCTTCTTTAATTCCTCTTTGCCATTCTGCATGGTAGTACCTGAGAGAAAGCTCAGGACACACATGCTACTACAAGTACCGTATTCTAATCTCAGGGACCCCAGTGCAATCCAAAAAGGCCATTCAAAGCAAGATATGCTCACAAGTTAATGCTCTTGGTCAACAGTGAAACATTTAGCTTTCTAAGCCATCTCTGATCTCCTAGATGAGCTACTTATCTAAAAATTTTTCCAACTTTTTTACTAAAAGATGCTTAAAAAAAAAATAAATGAACAGACAGGTCAAACAAAAGAAAGTAGAAGCCCTCTACCTGTTTCTCATCCCCTAAGCTCACAGGAAGCACTTGACATGCAATAACTATTATTAGTTTCTGCACTGGAGACATCAGGAAAGACTTCAAGGCTACAGTGGGCCCCTGAAACCTGGAGAGGAGTTAAGTTAATGAGACGGTGGAGCGCATACCTAAGGAGTAAAGAGGTAATTCAACAGAATGGTGCAATCACAGACAACAGTGAGACACCAAAGTAGGCTGGGCATAGATTATGTAAAGATTTGACAGTCTGGCTGAGGAGTTCACATTTTATCCTTTGTTCCAGTAGAAGCAAACGGAGTCTTCTGAGTTGGAGAACAAAGTGATGAAAGCAGTGAGCTCAGTCTTGGCTCTCTGCTCCTCTTTCTCTATTCTCTTGCCCTGAATCGATAATGTGCAATTCCAGAGCTTTACATATTATCTAGATTATTAGTTTCAATTCAACTCAACAAAGAGTTGAACATGCCATGTGGAGCAAGTGATTTAACCCGGGGCCTTGGCCACCTCATCTGCACAATGGGGTAAGAGCAGCGCCGACTTTACAAGACTATCGGAGGACCGCATGTGACGCTCTCAGAACAAAGCCAGGCAGAGAGCCAGTACTATGCACTTGTTATTTATCATGCTCTTCTTTACTGTTGTTATTGTTGTTGTCCTGACAATTCCCAAATGATATCTCTAGCACAGGCCTGTCATCTGAACTCTAGACTTCATAGCCAATGTCCTACTTCACATTTGGAAGTCTCTAGCATCTCAAACCTAGCACATACAAGAAGGAACTCTTGATTTCCTCTACAAATCCTCCCTACACAAGAGCAAAATCAAACGCAAAAATCCCTGCTCCTTCTCTCTCTGAGGAAATACATGTCCATCCACCAACTGCTCAAGCCAGAAACCTAGCTCACTCTCAAAAACATACCTCAAATTCATTTACTTTGTTCCTCCCCACTGCCACCATCTAAGTCCAAATCAGCAGTCTCCCACTAAAAATACTGAAAAAACCTTTTATTTAGTCTCCTTCTCTTGCCTCTCCCTGAATTATTATTCACACAGCAGCCAGAGTGTTCTCTTAAAAATATAAACCAGATCAAGTCACAACCTCATTTACTTCCAATGCATTTAGAATAAAATCCAAACTCACAGCTCTAACTGTAAGTTATAATTATGTCTCTCTGTTCACTTGATTATTCTCTAGTCCCTGCAACATCCCTGAGGGCAGGCCCGGTGTTTTTCATATTCACTGCTGTATCCCTGGAGTTGAGCATGGTATCTGCCACATAGTCGGTACTCAATTAATATTTGGGAGCAGGAGGAGAGAGGTGAGAGGAGGAAGAGAGAGAGAGAGAGAGAAGCCATTCCTGAATATTCCTGGTATCTGGGTATCAGAACTTAGGGAGAAAAGACTGGAATTAAGGATATCAAGGTGGAAAAAGGTCATTTTCATATTTTAGACATGTGGTAAAGGGAGTCTGGGATGAAGCCACTGTTAAAATGATGATTTTTTGAGACATTTCAAGAAAAAAGAAGATTTGGGAACCGAAACAATTAAATGAGAGAATAAGGAAGAACTGAAAATAACTTACAAACTTATGATGTAAGACCTAACCAAGAGAATAATGAGATCAAAAACATAAATGGACTTCTGAGCAGGTGGAATTGTGGAGTTTTTTGAGAGAACAATAATAAATTTAATTTTTCAATTTCAGGTTAGAAGTCACATGTGCTGTTATAAGTGGAAATGTCTCATGAACATGTATAAAGTAATAACTAGAACTTGAGATAAAAGTCAAACCTGGAAATAAGAGACTCGGAAGTTGCTTCACCAAAGAAGAAATGGTTGAAGCCACAAGAACAAATGAAATCCCATTTATTTACATACTCAACCAAAATACACACACATACAGAATGCTATATGTTGGGGACATAATGATAAACAAGACAGAAATGGATCTTGCCTATCTGGCGTTTACAATCTACTGCCAGTTCATAATCTCCTAAAAAGTAATGCACACAAAGATAACAGAATTAAAGATAATCTTGAATATCCACATGTAAGAGGTTGAATGTAAAGAAAAAAAAAACTCAAAGGAGGCAGAGAAGTAGCAATGAGAAAAGTGTGAGAACAGCTAAGATAATACAGTATTTCAGAAGCTAACAGGAGAAAGAAAAGGCGGCTAACAGATGGCTGAGTTTTAGGCAGAGAGGTGTTAGATACTGGTGACCAACATTACAAGGAAGAGAATGACAACTGAGAAAAGGCTAGTGTATATGCCCTTTAGGACAGCGGTCTCAGTTTATCAGCAGCGTGGTGAGGATGGATCCAAAGACCAGGTGTTCTAAAAGTGAGTTAAGTTGTAGGAAAGGGAAACTGCAGATGTAGGCAACTTATTCCAGAATTTGTGCTTCAAAATCAAGAAAAAACAAGATGTCAGAGTGTCCGCAAAATTAAGCAAAGGGTTTTCTCAAGATGGTAACAGGGTAAGGACTTCCCTAGCTTTCTGGTCCAAGAATCAGATTGGTGGTGGAGCTGCTTGATAGGTACGGTCAAGGCTTTTTTGCAGAGTGCAAGGATATTTGAAAACTAAATGCTAGCATGTGCTACAGCACTTAGCATGTGCTATAGCACTTAGCCCCTGCAACCCACTGCCCCGTTAGATGCCCTACCTCCCAACTTACGACTATGCCAATAATGTCCTCCCCTCCTATTTTCTAATCATTTCTTTCAGCTTGTTTGCCCAATCAAACTGTGGCGTTGCCTTGCCCTTGAGAACCTAGCTGACTTCTAGACTGCTGCATGGATCTCTAAGCTTGCAGCTATTTTTCGACTGCAAAGTTGTTCCCATAGCTCCAATATAAGAACACAGCTGGACTTTTTTGTTCATAGTGGTAATGTATTTTTAAAATCTGACAAAACATATTATGGAAATTATGGAAACAGAGTAAAGAGAGGACCCCACAAAGTCATCTCTACAGAGTTATTTTGCTGACTTAAACCACACTTTGAATGATCACATCCTTAACATTGATCTGAAATACATTACTTTAAAAAGAGAAGCAGCTGTTTCTGAAATAAGATCTGCCAAAGTAGGAGGATAGCTGGAAAAGCACAGATTTGAAATGACTGAGGTTATCTGTTCAAAACAATTTTGAACTCACTTGCCACACACAAATCTCTGGGTTTTTATCAAACTCCTTCCAGATTTTTGGCATGGATTTGGCATGGAAGGTTCTGGTGAGGTGAGTGAGACTGCTAAGCACGAGGAACTGGCACGGGCAATCAATCACCCTCTACCAGGCACGCCGAGTGATCTTAACAGTGCAATAAGGCAGGGCCTCAGGATGCCTCACTCACTCACAGAGGCAGGTTTGGGAGGTCTGCGCTGTTGTTCACTGCAGCAGAGGCTCTCTCTGCACGCATCTAAAACAGCCCTGCAGACCAGACTAGCATGGAGACTCCTGCCTTTCCTTCTGGACTGGACATGGTGAAAGGCAAATGCAGCTTACAGTGAACCACCTGCTGATGGTATTTACTGTTCATATTTGTTGTTGATATGGTACTGGGGGTGGGACCAGGGTTTTTCTTAAATAAGCTTAACTTTACATTTACTTCTGTAGTTATTCTAAATACACTGAATGTGCATTTGAAACCAGAAGACTTAATGTAATGAAGATTCCACTTTCGGTACTATAATATTCCCAAGAAATGCAACTTAAAGGAACTGCTATCTTGAAAGAGCTTCTACTCAAGATTGTAGCACCAGAAATGAAAGCTCTTCTTCCTTGAAAATCATATGAGAACAAACTCCACGAAGCCTGACCCCAGTAACCAGTATAAGTTCTCCAGTCAACCATTAAATCGGAAACCAACTGGGACATAACCTGATCAGACATAACCCCCCAACCCCTACCCCTGACCCTTCCACTGCGTCTGCTGGAATTCCTACTCAGCGATGAGCAGAGACCTCTAGATCCACAACTTCACGTGCTCTGAAGGTTCCCTTTATTTCCTTGTCTTAATCAAAACCTAGCTACTTCCAGAAGATTCCAAATTGTTTGAAACCCCTTCCTATGGAAGGTGATCAATCTCACATATCCAGAGAACCAGGCAATACTCATTAACACTATCAGGCCATTATTCCAATGCCTGTCTTAAAAATGCTTGCTCCTTTGAGCTCATGTCATTGAATCTGTCTACCTCTCTTGTCTGCCTTGGTCCCAGGTACATACAAGGTATAACAACCTCCTAATTGGTCTCCTGGCTTCCACTCTTGTTCCTGTCTAGTACAAGCTCCACACAGTAGCAGCTGACCTTGTAAAATTTCAATCATCATGTCACTCTTCTGCTTAACACGTTTCAATAGCTTCTTAACGTTCTTAAAATAAAATCCACTCCTTTCTGAGGCTCCTGGTTCTCGACATGATCTGGCCGCTGCCCACTCCTACCCTCTCATCCCCTCTCCTGGCTTGCTTACTCTTCTCCATGAGGGACCTCCTCCTTCCTCAAACTCACTAAGCTCTTTTCCGCCTCAGCTACACAGCATGAAAATGTGATTTGCGGAAGATGAGAAAATTACCAGAAGGCTTAGGAATAGATTTTTAGAGTATAGTAAAGTGGAGGAAAAAACTCTACTATTGAGACAAGGTTTAAAAAAGGTCCAGCTTGCAAGCAGACCCCATACCTAACCAGGGCACAAACAAACTTGACCGATCACTTTGGAAAATGTTGTTCTCCCAAGACTAAAAGTACTATCAGCAATACAAAACTGAGAGGCTCTGTGCAAAAATTAATTATTCCCAGCAGCAGTCAGGGCATGGATTCTAGCCAGAGACAAGGTCCCAAGGAAGCAAATGATGATTCCAACTCTCAAAGGATCTCGTGTCTGCAGATAATTCAGGCCCTACCAGGACTACTTATCTTTGTCCGCTTAAACATGTACAGATTCATTTACTCACTCACTCTCTCCAAACCATTACATGACCATGACCCTAGAAACAGGAGTTCAAATGCTCACTCCACAGGCCACTACCCTCCCCGAGTCTCCCTTGTGTTCCCTCAATGAATGTCATTTCACAGGACAAGGAAACCTTGGAGGTTAGCTTCCTTGCTGTTTATTTCCTTTTTCGATTTCCACATCTGAAAAGCCACCATAGCACCCACCACTTATAACAGCTTAAAAATTCACTGATTACTGCAACAACTTTCATAGTACCTTTCATGGGAAAACTTTTCTATTACTCCCATAAAGTAGCTACCAAGTAACAACCCCATTTACAATAAAGGAGTAAGTATAAATGAGGTGGATAAGGTCTTTTTACAAACACTAGTGACAGAAACAGGAAACAAAACCTGATTTTCTAAATTTCATCAGAGTACATATTAAAGAGATGAGTTTATCAACAATTTCTTCGAACTAGTTCTTATAATTTTTTAGAACAGCTGCTGTGATCTGAAGATGGACTATTAAGAAGCATGAGTGGCTGGAGAGCGGCAGTGGGGGTGCTGGCTGAGGTGGTGGTTTGGCCACTGCTCTGTGAAATGCTACAGTCTAGTTTATCCAGTTCTCAAATCTAAGCTAGTTGGTTTATATTATTTTGGATTCCAATATCCTCCTTTCTTCTAAAGTCCTGGAAAAATACTGGTATTTACGATCAAACTGACCTTTTCATATTCCACTCTTCCCAGCAGTGTGTGAAAAACCAATTAGCTAGGGAGGCACTAGGAACCCTGATTCACTGGCAACTCTCAGAGCCTCTACCATTTCAAGCAGTTTTAAAACCATCTCTTCTGGTGATATGAATGGGGTTTACAGCCTTCAGAAGGTGCTAGGGAGAGGAATGGTTAGAGAAATAGCCGGCTTGCCTCAATTCAATCACCTTGAGGTGATGGAAGCCCCTCACATTTTCAGGATTCAGATGATGAAGGATAGAACTTATCCATGGGTAATTTTCTAGAAGAACAAGGCTTTTGGCATCTAAACCTCCGCATCACAAACTTCCTGCTATTATCTAATACCCACCCCCCAACTCAGCCATCACTGTTTCCATGGCAACCGACAGAGAAATAGCAGCCTGCCAAATGGCTTTTGTAGTTCCTTCTCCAGCTTGTTTTTCAGTATAGAATTAAAGCAATACTGGGGAAAGAACCAGACTAATCTTTATAATGGGACACAATACAGTTTGAAAAGTACAACTGGGTTTGGGACAGGAGTGTAGAAAAGCTTTAATAAGCCCAGCTCGGTAGAATGAAAAAGGCCCTTGGTTTCTAAAAAATATCTACTGAGGTATATTTGGTGAGCTTTACTTCTGTCTTAAGACAGTATATCCTTAAGACAGAAGATAGGTATGGTGCCTTAAACTGAATTCACAGAAAGGTGGGATGAACGGAAGAGAAAGATTAGGCAAGTATACTATGCACTCAAGTACCTTATTATCACCAAAGGAAATGGTAATTGACTCTAAAATCAAATGCAGGAGTTGATGCACTTGGACTAGAGGATGGTGAGACAAGGACTGGCATCTTGGAGGAGTCGATGTTAATCCCAGGAACGATGGATGCATGAAGCTGACTGAGTCAACGGCATGAATCAGAGGGTCACTGGTGCTTAGGAAACAAAGATCTCCTTACCAGCTCTGCACAGCGAGAAATTGTTAGGAATGAAATGTGTGGAACTGGGGCAGCTTCCAGAAGATTGGCAGCTACAGAGAACTGCTTCAGGTGCCAGACTGCAGAACAAACAGCTGCTGCAGGGGTAGAGGAGTTTGAATGTTTAAAAAAAAAAAAAAAGGCTATTTCTCTTTGAAAGTGGCCCAAAACAGATGCTCTTCTGTCTCAAAACTGCATAGTTGAATGAAGTACAGGATATCTCATGATTCTTTTATGTCAGCTTTAGATAAGAAACTTTGACTCAAGTCAAACAGGTGTCACCTTCTCCTCTGATAGGTTAAAACTAACTAGATTTTGAAAGAGATCCCCACCCACAACCCGCAGCACACTCCAACTGTCTTGACAGACGTCAAAATTACAATCTATAGTCATATAGCAAGATATGGTCCTAGGAGTTATGGGAAGTCAGACTCCTACAAATTCCACACAGAAGACCAACCTAATTTATATTTCCTAATTTATGCTTTTACCTTGAGTTGTATGAATCATGAGTCATGTTCTCGGAGTTCTCACCATAGTTTAGAAAGAAAAGGAGACAGATTTGCAATAACCACTTCCTTTCAATCCTTCAGAAAAGGGATCATTATCTTAAGATAAAGATGATGTACTCTCAGACACATTTCCAAGGCTGTCAACTCAAAGAAAGGCTTGTGCACTTCTAGGTCAGCTAGATTTGTGAAGCCCTAGATTTTAAAAATCTGTTAAAGAAACTTGAAGAAATCTTCCTGAAAGTTTAAACCTGGGTCTTGTTTATCCAAGAATGGAATTTATAGGTTCTGGGGAAAATTTTAAACTGTATTCACTAATGCATGATTATAATTTCAAATATATTAACCTTCAACTTCCCCATCTTAAACAAAAGCCAGAATTGAAGGGATATAAAGTTGCACCAAATCCAATCATAGTTAAACTATTCAGGAAGCCAAAAATTAGTACCTGAGGTACTGACACATTTATAGTTCTTCCCAAATGTGTTTCCTTAGCCAACTTTGTTTCAAGATCTCAGACAGACTTCTTACTCGTCAGATCTGTATTTTCATCAAATCAGCTACCGTAGTCATAGTATAGATTCCCCTGCTACTGGCAGACAATTAAAGGGACGTAACCACATTTTTAGTGTTTCATGGCCTGTGCTTTCACTCATGTTCACCAAAATAGACTCTAAAAAGCCTTGAGAAGACAAATCTTCAGTAAATATATCAATCTCCCTCTTACACAGAGATTTTGTTCCAAATAGTTACCCTCAGAAATAATGCTATGTGGTAGTTACATTCTCCATCCACAAATTAATCTATAACATAACTGAATTGTATTACCAAGGAAAAGCTCTTGATCACCATAAATAATGTTTTAATATGAGAAAATGAAGACCTTCAGCTACCTCGAGGGGAAAAGGAATGGGGGCATTCTGGGCACCAGAACATTGTTAATGCTTAATAGTTGGAAACTGCTTGTACAGTAAAACTAATTATCCAGAAAGCATGTGTTGGGAATTCTTAAGCTTCCAATCTATAAATAGGCCAAAAATGTTTTTAAAAAGGGATGGTGGTAATGGTGGTGAATATGTGTGTGTAAAGAAGCAGTAACCAAACATTCAAATACTTGGCAACAAAGAAGATAACTGCAAAGAACGAGAGACTAGGATTATACCCAAGATTATACTGGATATACTAGTTTACCTGCCAATCAAAAAGACAGCAGGATAACTCCAGAAGGAAGGCCAAGTACTAGCATGTGCTAGATCCCGAGCTCCAGAGAGAAAGCTGACTTCCTCTTACTTACTCATTGCTATAGCCCCAGCTCCCAGGATCATGCCTGGCAAAAAGTTGGTGTTTGTATGTCTGGCTTGAGAAGAGGGTCTAAACTTTAAAATGAGACACGTGGTGTTTCTCTGCTACTCATGTAACGGGGGACTTATGAAGGGTGGGAGGAATTCTTCACATGTGTGAACCTGGGATTTAACTGAGTAGAAGCTTGCATATGAAAACATAACCATAACTAAAAAGAATATGACCAAAGCTGGGGAGCCTGCTTCTTAAGTGGTACTCTCTGGTACAGGAGAGGGCTGACTGCCAATGAAACTGTGAAGGCTACTCAAAGTGCTCATGGAGCAAGTTCACTCAGAAAGTCACGGGCAACTGACAATCCCCCACTAACATAGACCAAATTTCTGGGTAAACAAAAGCAAAGAAAACTCAGTCAATGGAAAATACACCAGCAAAAGGTGCTTAATGGTATAAATGCAAAACAACACAATATGCTTCAAAATACCATGCTTGGAAACCCAAACAGATGTCAGGAAAACAGCCCAAGTCAGAATATCTGATGAAGAACAGACATGAGCACTGACTGCCTGATAATTACATGGTCTGGATTAGGTCATACTCAAAACACAGCCTTGCAGACCTTCCACAATGACTGTGTCTTGTTTAATGTTGTAAGCTGAATGATTAGGAATCCTGGTTAGAAAAAGACACAAACCCTGGAAATAGACAATTTGGTAGAGGTTTGCTCTTTTCTTAACGTTCCTACTATCTTTCTATATATCTTAGTCTTAAAGTTCTACACTTGTTGATTCAAAAGAACTAACAGCCCTTGTAACCCTCAAATGTAATACAGACTAAGAGCTAAGATAAATATAGTTTAGTCACCACTTTTCTGATAATCTGGTTTGAATTTCTTCTCTCTGAAAGAATCAGGGATTCATCTGGATTTCAGGAGCAGGCTAAGAAGGCAGGGAGGATGTATGCGATGCTCCCTCACAGAAAAGAGGCAACCCTGCCATGAAGAACACAAAATAAAGGCTTCTTCAGGGGCACCTTCCTTCAGTCTCCTTCCTTTCCCTTCTTGGCTCCTCTAGCTTGAACCTTCCCTTTGTAAGTCCTCCTTCCTAGCATTCACCATAATTCCAATTAACTTGAACACTTAGTAATATCTCTCTCTCCCGCCATCTCCAGGAGGACAAGGACTGTGTCTGTCCTTTCCACCAATGGAAATGAACCCCCAGCACCTGGCACAAGGCAGGCAACTTCCGTTGCATCACTAAATGAATAAATGGCCTCTTTGGAAGTCAAAGTCAACCACGGGGTAAGCAATCAGTTGAAAACGTTTCATCAACAAAACATGTACTCCTGTCCCCTAAATCTGAAAACAGAAGATTTTCAGCAGCTTAATTTTTTTCACAGAATATCAGGAGGCAGGAAGAACATAAAATAAATAAAGAGGATACTCACTGGTGGGGGCTTCTTCCTCATCTCAAAGATGCGTGTGGCACCAAAACTGAGTGAAGCGATGATGGGGCACCTTCCCAGCGAGGGCTCGTCATCGCTATGCCAGTCCACGCTGTCCTTCTCATTCCGGTATAGATTGCAAAGCAGGGAGTTGAAGGTGTGGCCCGTGTTCGCTTCAATTTGGTTCTTTAGTGTGAGCAGCACCGGATGCCACTGCAATCAACAGGCCAAGAAAAGGGGCAGAGATGGTTCACGTAAGACACAAGGTGGCAACCACGTGGGAAAACAAAAAGCGCAAAATCAGTCACGTTATAAACTGGGGCACTGAATAGGCAAACCACTTGAAATGCATAAACAAAAGGCTAGAAGAGTAGCTTAATTCCCTTCCATGACTTCTATTTTGAAGCAAGTTGACCTCTGCAATTTTATTAAGGTATTAAATTTGGTATAGTAATGCCACGATAACCAGGCCTATTCATCCATCTCATCCTCGCCATGTTAAAAGCATGACCCTCACAAAGAAGCAACTGTCAACATATCCAGGGAAGGCCCTCAGGGCAAATCACTGAGGTGGCAAGTGGAGTAGGAAGTCTGGTTTGCCACCACAGCTGACAGGCCACCAAGAGTTAGCAGATACAGACTGAAGTCTGCAGAATGAAACCACTCTCCTGCTGGGTGGCCCTCTGTTCCATCCCTATTTTACCATGAATGGCAGAACTGCCTTTTAAAAAAGATATTTAATATTAATTTCCACATTGGTTAACTTCCTAAAAACAGAACTTGAAGAGGAAAAACCCTCTACAGGATGGAATCATAACACGGCTGTGAACTACAGAAGATTTACGCAGAGTCCACAGCCCTGCCTCCTGAGCACTGAGTTCACTCACGTGGTTTATATTTGGAACTCACTGTCTTGCCACCTATGCTTTAGGAAGCTATGACCTTAGGTTGTACTTGGGAGCTATAAGCAGAATAGCTCATATTGGTTCTTGTTAGAGTTCTCTGTCTTGCCTCCAAGAAATCTCAAGCACTTTACAGAGTTTCCTGTAGAACAGTGGTTCTCACACCACTATCAAAAAATCTTTGAAGACTCCAAAGAATTTCTATTCATATGGGTTACAGCTGTGATATTTACCATATTAAAAATTAAAACTGAGAAAAATTAAAATTATCGGTTAATTCATTTTAAAAATAACCATCTCATTATATGTCAAAAAATATTATTTAATGAAAATTAACTAACTTCCAAAACAAAAAATTGGTGAGAAGAGTGGTGCTATTTTGCAAATCTCCTTAATGTCTGGCTTAACAGAAGAGACTTGATTCTAATATCTGCTTCTGCATTCAATCTGTTACAATATGTTGTTTTTATTGAAGTATAAGAAGAAAATTGGCTTTATACAGATACGTAGTTAGAAAAGTGAGGCGTCTTTCATAGCCCTTTCGAATAACTGTAGATATTCTTTAATATTATACCAAAACTCAACAAGTACTGATTTCTTAAAGGTTAAATGCAATGTGGAATCTGAAATCCTATCAACAAACTTTTCCTATTTGTACATTTAAATCCACAGATCCAGCTTGCACTTTGAATGGATCTTCCAATCTTGCATGACTTGTGACATTCAGCATTGGTCATTTGGAAAACACTGGTTCATTGAGTTATACAGATCTTCTTAACTGTTGACACATTTCATTATACAACACCAGAAAATCATCTCCATTAATGTGACCACCGATCTCTTCAGAAAAAGCTAAGTAAAGGGAAGTGGTCAGGCTCAAGATGGTGGATGTGACTTTTTCCAAAATTCATTTACTGGAAAATTTATTTTTCCAAAATTCATATTTCCTAGAAACCTCAACTTTTATCACTAGTAACAAACACTGTCCATTGTTTTCCTAGAAGTGATACTTCATTCACTTATGAGAAAATGTCTGCTGAATACTCAAGTTTGAATAACTAGTTTGTCTTGTCAGTTGTTCTTCCAAGTAAAATGGTCCATGATGAAAGCAGCTAGTTCAGCTTACAGCTTAAACAATCATACAAAGTTTTTTCTCAACAACCATCAAACTCGGTTTGCAGCAGGAGTGCTTTATGCATACTTTCCATTTCATCGAACTATTTAAAAAGATCAAGATTTTATAAAACTAATAATGTTTATTGGTTCATCAAGGGACATTCTCAAATGAAACTAGCATTTTTTTTTTTAAAAACTGGAAGTACATGGAGTAAAGAAAATAATGATTACTAGTACAGTTTGGTGACAACGCCTTGACTCATGCTAAGGTGCCAGCAGTTTTAGCCACCATTACTTTTGTTCACCAGTGCAAATTCAACACAATGAAAATGTCACCCAGTCTTAGTATTATCATAAAAATAACTTTGACCTTGTGGATTCCCAAAAAGCATTTCATGGATCTCCTCCAGGGATCCAGATTCTACTTTAAGAACTACTAATTTAGAGAACCCCTTAAAAGTCCATGTTCTATGTATGGTAGTGAAGGAATGGATGTTCAGCAAAGGAAAGCATAGTATTATCAGGTATATCCCATGATTACTGTCACGTAGAACTTTCAGGGAGCACATGCGGGAATCACTCAACTTTGCTCTGATATGGAAATCATGGTAAAAGCTGGCATTCCTTGTTATGAATAGTAGCATTACATTCTAAGTAGAGGATTTTTTAAAATGTATTTATTTATTTATTTATTTATTTATTTGAAGTAATACTGGTTTATATCACTATATAAATTTCATGTGTACAGCATTATATTTCTACCTCTAAATACCCTGCAGTGTGCTCACCACCAAAAATTCAGTTTCCATCCATCTCCATATAGTTGATCCCCTTTATCCATTTTGCCTTCCACCCTGCCCCTTCCCCTCTGTAACCACTACTCTGCTCTCTGTATCGATGTGCTTGTTTCTGTTTGGTTTGTTCATTTATTTTGTTCATTAGTTTTTTATATTCTACATAGAAATGAAATTATATAGTATTTGTCTTTCTCCAACTGACTTATTTCACTTAGCCTAATAGTCTATCCATGTTCTCACAAATGGTAAAATTTCATTTTATAAGTCTGAGTACTATTCCATTTATATATATATACCACATCTTCTTTATTCATCCATTGATGGGCACTTAGGTTGTTTCCATATCTTGGCTATTTTAAATAATGCTGTGATGAACACAGGGGTGCACATATCTTTTCAAATTAGTGTTTTCTTATTCTTTGGATAAATAACTAGAAGTGAGATAGCTGGATCATATGGTAGCTCTATTCTTAATTTTTTTGAGCAATCTCCATACTGTTTTCCACAGTGGTTGCACCAATTTAAATTCTCACCAACAATGTATGAGGGCTCCCTTTTCTCCATATCCTCACCAGCATTTGTTATCCCTTGCCTTTTTGATAACAGCCATACTAGTGGATGTGAGGTGATGTCTCACTGAGGTTTTGATTTGCATTTCCCTGATAATTAGTGATGCTGAGCATCTCTCTTCATGTGCCTGTTGTCCATCTGTATGTCTTTGGGAAAATGTCTATTCAGCTCCTCTAAGCAGAAGATTTTTAAAAATAAACAGCAATGACAACAAACAAAGCTGAGATCAATAAAACAAATGTTATTAAACTAACCTATGTTCAGGAGAATAAATTTCAAAGTGAAATTCCACAATAATGTTAGCAAGCTGTATTTCCTATTTATTTCATAGCTTTAAGCTTATCTTCATGGAGGTAAAGATCAGATGCTAGAATTATACAGTTAACAAGAAACACAAGAATGTAAAGAAGGATGATAGCTTTTCGGCAATGTGACGAGAAACTAATTAACACTCCCCTGACTTGCTTAGGGACTGAGCACTGTGATAATACCAAGTTTGCATTATATTTCTAAGTGGGTATATATTTTTTCTTGGTTATTTTTGGTGGTGAAGTAAGGAGAAAAGGAGAAAAAAGGGAATAATGAACTAGAGGATTAATTTAGACTCTCCAACCAATACTCTATATACAGATCCCTCAGAACTGAACGTCTAAATTAAAATTCAGCGTCATCTCACTGTTCAGTGAAGACATTCTATCCTTAAAAGACATTTGAGGAAAAGAGTATGAGAAAATATGAATCACAAAAGTAAAGGGACCTATTCAGTGGATTTCAAACAGTGTTTTGTAGAGTCCTGGGTACCACAGGGAAGCCTCAGGAATCACAGCAGGAGAAAAGAGACCAAGCTGGTGGGACTGCCAGTTGGTCAAGAACTCATTTATTTTCATACTTTGGGTTCATATAAGATTCAATTTGAACAAAAACTAAAAAGTTTAATAACCTGTGATTGAAACTGCTCCTGTGCCATGGGATATGAAGCTTGAGGTAGTAACAATTTTAGAATTAATCTAGTACCACCAACACATATATACACACATTAGTGAATTCTCCCTTAAAAAAATCTGAGAAAGGGGCATCTCTTTTATTTCGTTCAAGATAGTATATAAACTAAGTCTATTAGCAATAAATACAAAGTTATGAGCCAGTCAAATTCAAATTAAAGAACTCTAATTTGACAATCTTAATATCCAACCAAAGAGGCTTGAGTGAATAAATTAGGGACTACTACGTATCTGTTAACTATAGTGTTGTAAGAGAATATTTAATGTTACTAAACTATGCTAATGATACAGTAAAATGAAACGTAGTATATACATAACTGATTTGATTTTTAATAGAAAAACTCTACATGTATTTGCCTAAAATAAAAAAAGACTGGAACCAAAATGTCGGGTGGAAGGATTACTCAAAATTTTAATATTCTTCATGCTTATCTGTAGTTTCTAAATTTTCAATAATAAACACATATCACTTACATTATAAGAAAAGGATTGTCATTTAAAATATTCTTTTGAAGAGTTGTCAAAATGTCCCCGAGCATAAGTGGCCACTCTACTCGGCAGATCTTATGTGCCTTGTGTTTATGGTAAAGCAGTGGTTCTCAACCACGGGCAGTTTGGCCCCCCAGGAGATGTCTGGCAGTGTCAGGAGTCATTTTTGGTTGTCACAACTGGGTGAGGGGTGCTTCTGGCATCTGGTGGGCAGAAGTCATGGATATTGCTAAACACCCTACAATGCACAGGACAACCCCAACAACAAAGAATTATCCAGCCCAAAATGTCAGTAACACCAAGGTTAAGAAATCCTGTTTTAAAAGATTAACTAGAATGAATAAGAAAGAACTTCTCCCCCACAGACTGTTTAATCCTTAACTTCTCTGCTAAGACTGTTGACAAGAAGATAAACTAATTCTGACAGAAACATGGCCAGCAGTCTCTGCTGGATTGGCCTAATTCATGTTTCTCTTCATGTGTCCAAATCAACCTCAAATATAAAGGGTCTCAGCATTTCCCTGGGTTACATTCTAAACGCAGCCATATAGGGCCCAAAGCATACAGCTATCTCCTGGTGTGAAAAAGTCGTGTTCCCTCTGGTCAATATTTCATCCCCAAACATTTTAGTAAAATTGTGGTTTATGATTACAAATTACTAGAAGCTCTAAATGTGTCACATTTCTCTTTATTCCAATGCCATAAGCAGAACTCCATTTTCTTCAAAGTCTCTTTTAATAAAGCATAATATTATTTGCCAAAAGCAAGATGCCAGGGACTAAACAGAGAGCTATTTCTTGGATCTTAATTCCATCATCTGGACAAGCTTAATTTATATACGAGAATCTCTCTGTCTGTCATGGAAATTTTTAAAAACAAAAGAAGCAGTGAAAACAAGCCAAAGCATGATAAGTTAGAAGTCTGAGAACTGCAGCCATAGAATGAATACAAAGTCAACAAGAAAAGCACCCAATTTTTTCACAAATGGCAAAAGAGCCTGAGAAATGAAAAGAAAACATTCTGACCTCACTGGCCAGTCGTAACGATTTGGCCCCACAGCAAATGTGTACCAGGATATACGCAGAAGGGCTGCAGCCAGAAAAGCTTGGGGAAGGGAGAGATTAGGAAAAGAAATGATTCATTTTTCTGAAATCCTCGAGTCTGAGTCTAGTTTACTCCAGTTCCAGTTTTTTTTTTTTTCCTCATCCTCTGAGTTCATCCATACATCAAAAGCACATCAAGGGTGATAAGCACCAAGACTCAGTGTTTGAACCCAGAGGATTTTTTGAACTAGGAACCATCATGCAGCTTTGCAAGGTAACTTACTGTTATTTTACAGTACTCTACATTTACAGTACATAGTCTATAAAACCATACCAACAACAACATTCCAACATACGTGAGGATTTGGTTCCATAGTGATTCTTGAATAAGTGTAAGGAAGTTCTCCATACCATGCTGTAAGTCTTGGTTGCTGGTAAGTTACATCTAAGAAAGAAAATACAGGGCCTTTGACACGGTTTAACGCTCTTTAAGGTGTACCTACTGAGTACTACCACCATGCCTTTGCAATGTTTAAGAAGCTATGAGGAATACAAAGGAAGAGTAAGGATGGGCTCTGACGAAAAGCTCCACTTCCAGAGAGGGCTGGGATTTCAGGAGCAGAACGGTTACAGCCAAAAGGAGGAGGACAAGAGAAGGTACACTGGCAGAAACAGTGTGGGCAAAGTTCTGAGGTGAGAACGCATGTGACTTACTCGTGTCAGTGATGACATAAACAAGAGTGAAGGAGTCACACAGCAGAACCGAAGGGTTCAGATTAGGGAGAGCCTAAAATGCAGGATATGGAGTCTGAACCCTTGTAAGTAGGAACTTGTGGCACCAATGTCCATGCAAGAAACAAGACAAACTGTTCACCCAGGTGCCACCATTATAAAAGGCCTCTCGATTCCAAATGAGAAAAAAAGGAAAAAAAAAAGTACTCTGACCAACCACAGCATGTAGCTGATTTCAGCCAGAAGTTTTTGATTTATTTATTTAGAGAGGAAGTTACCCACAGATCTGCTATTTTTCCTACAAATGGTATCAACCACTACAACAATAAGAACAATAAAAATAAAAGCAGCTAACATTCATCGAAAGCTTACTATGTACCAGACATTCTGTTAGGTACTTAGCATGCATTACCTCATTTAATTATCACAACAACCTTATAAGATAGGTATTATTATCAGCTCCATTTTATAGATCAGAAAGTCAAGGATCAGAAAAGTATTTAACTTTTGTTAAAGTAATTTGCTTAAAATTAACAATTACTTTGAAAGACAGAGTTAGTAATCGTGGTCAAGCCTGTAACCAAAAGCCCCCATGTAGAAATTGCTGGGAATCAGGAGAAGGCTATGCTGAAAGAGCTGACTCTCATCCTGATGCCTGAGTTGCAAAAATGATGCCAGTATACTTTGCCTCTTTCTCTACAGAAAATTTAAATTCATTGTGCCAGAAAGGAAATTCTATGCTAAAGCACAGACGCCCCCCAGTGACCATCTCTGGTATAGCAGGCACTGTGGCTTAGGAGCCTGTTCCAAGTCGGGTAATCTTGACAAACTCAGAACACTACAGATGCTGAAGCTAAAGGAGACTGGGCTCTAATAGCGAAACTAAAATGAGAATAAAAAGCTGGTAAGAAGGGTTGCAAAAGAACATATGCCAAGTAGAATCAGAAAAAAGAAAGCTCTGGAAGTTTCTATGAAGAAAGAGGAAAGTTGGCACCATTTGAGGTAATAAATAGTGAACAAACACAAATGGAGATAAACATGTCAACCACAGTTCAGCCAAACAAACTTCTTTGGTTCCTTGAACTCTCATCTCCCGTCACTTTCTGAGAAACACCAGCTGTTTCTCCTGCCAGGAACATTCTTCCCTGTCCCCTCTGACTGGCTAAATCCTCAGGGTTCCAATTAGGTTTTGAATCTCTGTTTAAGACTGGCTGTGGTACAAAGAGGCAATCGCATTGGAAAACATTCCAGAAAGGGAGACCAGGCGGCAACAACCGTGATCTCGGAGATCTACTTACCCTCTCTGATGCCGGTCCTCTGTTTCCAGGGAACATCCCGACAAAGCTGTTCCAATACCCAGTTGGCTTCTTTTAAGTCAACAAAGCCAGGATACAAACACACCCTTGATGCAGAAAGAGCAGTTATTAACTACAGAACACAGGAAAAGATGGATTAGACTCTAACCATTAGCAGAGAAAATTAATCTGATCTGCTTCCTTTCGTGGGTAGACAAAGTTACAATGCTCCGGATATAAAATAAACCTCTTTCATGTTAAGACAAATAAAAGAAGCAATGAAGGAGGTACATGATGCCTTTTACAGACATGGTTCAAATACTGTCCCAGCACTTATTAGCTGTGAAACCTTAGACAAGTTACCTAACCTCTCTAAATCTTGGTTTTCCCCATCTGTAACACAAAGATGATCTCTACCTCACAGGGTCACTGTGAAAAGTAGAATAACTAATAAAATGCTTGGCCCTGTGTTATTTTAGCAATTGGTAGTCTTCTGAGACGATGCCAATTGTAGGGAAAGCAATCATTTATAACTGTATCAAAATAAATATATCCAAAGGAGGGTTCTTTCTCTCATTGAATATACACATATTTCAACAATGCCAAGTCAGCTCAAAATTGTTTTGGATATCTTAAGAAATGTTCCAAAACCCCATGGAACAGTCTCTTCAACAGTCTTATTGGTAGTAAAATTTCACTCTTTGAAGGTGCATTTGATTTTTTTTTATCAGTATAACAAGTAATTTATTAATTAATTTTAACCAGTTGCCCAATTAAAAATGATTGAATCTGAATTATTACTTTTTTCTAGTTTTACTGAGATATAACTGACATACAGTTTATGGTATACAGCATAATGATTTGACTGAAAAAGCCAAAGCTCTCCTGAAGCCATACCAAGTTAACAATCAGATATGACCAAAATAATGCAACTGGTTTTCTTGTAAGAGTATTAAACTTACTTTAAACGGAAGGTTCCTAAAAGTTTTAACAATGGCAGCGCCATTGGACTATAATTAAAGAGACTTCCAACTCTGACAGAAACTCATCTAAGCAATTCATTTAGACATATAAGTTTTGATTTTGTTTTAAATGTCTTATTATTTTATAGTGACATACATTAAGGTGATGCTTTCAAAATGTTTTTAAACAATGACTAACGCTTAATACACTCTAAATCATATATGCTTTAATTTTGTTAAACTCTAACCTTATGTAGCAATATAATATAACAGTATGTATTATATATAATGTATGATTAATAATACATGTAGTAACAATGTAATAATAATATAATGTATCATTCATAGCACAGAAGTTGAGGCTAGACCCAAGTCTAACATTAAGTTATTATGTAGCACTAGGAAAAAGTACTCAATCTCCCTGGACATCATTTCCTCATCTGAAAAACTGGGGAAGTAATAGTTACTGTATCTGACAGAGAGGCAATAAAAATGTTTTGAAGCTAGAAATGCTGTATAAAAGGAGATATTACCAAATATCTGCTCCCCAAGGATTTAAGGAGCAGAAGTTTCCTACTTTAAGCAAGGGAGTAGACTATTTTAAGAGACTATAACTCAGTGATAATTATAGAATCTTTCTAGTGAGAGGATTCACTTACCTAGACATGCCTGTGGGTGACAGGCTGATTTCATACACACCCTCTTTACTAAAAAAAAAAAAAAACAATGAACACAGACTTGTTAGTATAAGATAAAACAATACACTCCATGGAGCAGAAGGAAGGGCTGTCCTTTGGAGTTCCCAAAGTCCCAGTTCACCAAAATCATTCACTATGAGGGAGACACAACTCTGCTTTCCTCTACCACTGAGATAAAGGGCAAGATGGTGGTACATCATTAAAGGCGCTGGGAATAGAATCCTGACAAAATCAGGCCATGGAGATGAAAATAAGGATAAAATAAATTCTGGTTCTATCCCTTTATATTTCACCCGTAATTCAGGCTGATTGGTACAGGAATCTATCATATGAAGGAGTGCCAAATAGAGCACCCCCTTGGAGACTCTGGAATAGATACATTAAACAGAAGCAAGTACACTTCAGGGCTCTGAGCTTCTGTTGCTTTCAAAGATTCATGTCTAATGAGGTTCCTCCTTTGATTAAAGTCCTTCAAAGGCTCCCCATGAACTTTTCAGCATTGCATTCAAGGTCCCCATGACCTAGCTCTACCTCCTGACAGTTCCCATGGACTCATCATCCTCCAGCAGTAATTACTGCTTAGAATCTCCTGAATATACCCTATGTTTCTAACCTCATGATTTTCTACATGCTGGGATGCCTCCCCACCATTCAGCACCCCCAATTCAACCCACCCCCAGCTTTGGTCCAGTGGAAAATTCTAATTTATCCTTCAAAATTTCAGCTCAGCATCACTTCTCTAAACCTTTCCTGACCTGTAATCCAGGCAACTAATGTTAACTATCGCATCCTCTGAGCTATCACTACACCTTACTTGCAAGTCTACTGTTTCATGATATTCAGGATTATAATGTATCTCATTACATGTATATTTCATTTACTAGACTGTGAGCTCCTAAGTGGGTAGAAATGGGTTATAACTCTGTTTCCTAGTGCCTAGCACATAATAGATGAGCAGTAAAAAGACTACTGAAGTCAACCAAATGTGCAAAAGTACAAAACTGTTTCAGACGGGCAGGATGGTGAGGTCTATGACCCACTGTGGTGAGAAAAGTGACCCAGACTAGACAGGTGCCTCAGTCAAGAGAATTGTATCAGACCCTTTTCAGATACAGATAAGTTATAGAAAATAATATAAAGGGAGAGTATTTACATCACCCTTTACCATACGAGTTAATAGCTCATGATCTCTGAGCAGGGCTCTCAGGAAGGTGTGTGAGCTACTCTGAGCCAAAATGTAGGCAGTTATTGTCATAAACATTTATCACATTTTAAAACATGTTGCCTATAAAGTTTCTCAGAGTGTGAATATAATGTTTCAGTGTGATATATTTTGGGCCACATTTAGAATATGGCTCACCTCAAATGTAAGGACATTTCTGACTATTAAAAAAATCTAACATAGCTAACTTTAGATAAACAGAACAGACCCCAGGGTCAAGTAGGAATGAGTCCTGTCATTTTTTTTCTGACTTGTGAATTAACAATTATCCATTTTTTCAACCTAGATGTCCCATCTGTATCTTGTAACAGGTTTCGTGGTTTTGTTTCTTCTCTTCACCACTAATGGAGGCAGTATCACATGGGCATTTGCAAAACAATCAAAGACTATTAGAGCTACCAGACTGGGTCTTAAGTGATATACTCCAAACCCTTAATATTATAGACAAGGAAACAAAAGTCCAGAGAGATGGCAATAACTTACCTAAGGACTAGTTACAAAGCTAACTAATGGCAAGGCCACAACTACATAGCCTCTCTGAAAGTATGATGACATTTGTTAGTTTCAAATTTTTCTAAGATACACAAGTCAGCCTGCAAACAACCAAACAGCTTAACAGATTGCTCATGAGCAATAATATACACATAATACAAATTTACTAAAATAAAAGGACGCTTTCTACTGATAATTTACCTGCATCAGATGGAAACCGAGAAGTAGGAAAAGAGGAGCCAAAGCACCTTTCATCAATTTTGGAAAATAATGTTTTCGATGCAGATCAATACAAGAGAAATGCTTACTATCATCTAACTGCTCTGGAACAATTATGTGGTTTTACTAAATGAACTGTAAGATCATCTAGATTTTTAGCAGTTTTCAAAAGCATCGCTAGTAAAATGGTACCTAAAGGTTTTTCAAAGAGCCATGTTTCCATGACTCAGGAAAAATCCCTCTCTGTCTTTACCTAGAGGTATTTTAGTTTACTGTCCACAGATACAAGGTGAAATAGGGTCAGGAAATCTACATGAGAGTCAGAGTTTAACGTACAGATATCTTGCTGCATTTTCCACACCATCAGCAAATTCAGAAAGGCTTCTCAAAAGACCAACTTTAAAGACATCTGAGACAGGAAAATCCCAACCTAAAATTTAGACACTAATTGGGCTGTTATCTCTTCCAGATGGAAATATCAACGTGAGGGAAAGATCCTCGGCTCTCCAATAGTTTCAGGAGGGCAGCAAATTACTTACTCGATCACTCGTGGCTCTGGGGCTCTGCGTACCACCTGCAAGGAAACAGCCGGGTCTTATTTCTGACATGATTCCCAATCCTCAGGGAGGCTTACTTGCAGGATTACCACATCCTCTCATTTCCAGTCAAAAAAATCATGTTTAGAACTATCCCTTTTTCATCCTAAGCTCTTACTAACCCACCAGAAACTCTTGTTTCTGTTCTTCTTAAAACTACTTCACTGTTACTTAAGAGCAGTGAAAGATGACAAAATTAGAATTAATCCATTTCCCAGCAGCCAGCAGCACTGGAAAAACCTTCTTTATAGGGGATTTTTAAAAATAGAAGATACATTATGAAATAAGGGGTTTTAATCATTATTTATACAATCATTTCTACAACAAGATGTCTGATTTTTAGCTTTTCACGTGTTATTAAAACAGGGAATCTTCACCCATTCTTACAGTTCTCCCAGTGGAAAAAAAAAGCTAAAAAAAAAAAAATCAGGCATTGTAGTAGCTGAAATTTCAATCCAATTCCAGAGATATCTAGCATATTTTAGGATTGTTAGAACTTAGCTCACTAATGCAGGTGCTAGTCAAGGTATATCCTCTAATCTCTAGTTATGGTATGCCTCCATGCCAAAAAAAGGGAATTACATATGCCTATAAATTGGGGGCAAACTACAAAGAATCCTCAGACATACGAAGGAGCTGATGCTCTACATTTCACTATTACTACAGTCCTTTCAACTCTCCCTTTATCAGCAAATTTATTGTTACTATTTGAGTATCTGGTGTGTAAATACTGCTTTTATAAATAAATCTCTGTTACTGTTGAAGAAGAAACAAGAGTTTACCTCCTGGGGTTCTTTGAACACAAAGTGTCTTCCAGGCAGATGATGCTCCTTGTTCGTCCAGGTCTGACCAGGTCTCTGTTGGAGATGGTTCTCAGCAGTGGTAGCTGAAGCAAGAGAGAGAGAGAGGAGACTCAAACCAGGAAGAAGTCTGCTCTCCTCACCCCCTGCTGAGCAAGGACCAATGAAATTCACTTGGAGAACACCTCTATGACATCTAGAAATTAGTATAATCAATCAAAGATCTCAACTCACACAGTGAAAGGTTCGAGAATAGTGACTAAACACAAGGAACACTAAAGATCAACCCTTAGCTCACTGACAACATAATCAGAAAAAAAATAACCAGCTACATTTTAAATAATTCCTTACCATCCACTGAAATGGGTGTCCACTATAAAGGGCAAAGGGATATACAAAAGGAGGATGATGCCTGTCCAGGTCCGCATGCACGCACACATGCACGCACACGAGATCCCACAGGTTCTTGCCTGGCTGAGCAATGGCCTGGCTCTTAGCACGGCCAGCCCAGGCTCCCTGCACTCGGGCTCGCTGTCTTTTGTCCTCCATGTTGACCAAAAAGGCTTCTGCTTTTAGCTTTCAGAAGATTTCATTTCTGATTCAAACCACACGATGGTACCTGTGTAAAAAAAAAAAAAGATGTGTTTAGTTGAGGTTGTGTGAGCTTGGACCACCAAGGGGTAATTATAATCCTTTCAGACAGACAAGATGGCTCAAAAGCAATCAGAGCTTCTATATAAAATCAACTTCTGTCATCACAACATCTCACTCAAGGAGCCTATTAAGTCACTGGGGATGTTGCTTTCAATGTGTACCTTTTGCAGTGTTCATCTTATCACAGTACTTTGACTTCATTCACAAGAAAATAAGCATTAAAAAATGCTAAAAGCAAGGTCTATCATAAACTACAATACTCTTAATAGTCCCCCAAGAGCAGAACACAAGAAAACTGTAATACTCCACCTACGTCAACATTCAGAAATAGGCTAGGACTCAGTTTCCCAGGGTATTTCCATATCCCGTTATCACTGGCTGCAACAAACTTCCATGGAAGCTTGTTAAAAACACCCCTGGCCTGACTCAGAAGATCTGATGTAGGCTGGATACAGGTGTTTTGTCTTTGTAACAGGCATTGTAGGAGATGTTGATAAGCAGGTAAATATAGGACTACAAGGTTAAGTGGCTCACCTAGTGTCACTCAGGAAATCAAGAGTAGGTAGATTACCGTTCAAATTTTATTAAGTTCCAGTTTGCAGCGGATGAAAAAATCCACCTCATAATGGCCAGTAATACTAACTTGACATTTCTGCCAATAAAAGTTTAGCCCACAGCAAATACAGGAGCAAAAATATACAGCTACCAAAAAGCCGGGGGTGGGGGGCAGGGGAGGTACTGGCCATCTGTTGCGAACCTAAAGTCCGTTTCTTCATGGGTTTAGGACAGCCTCACATGTGAAGTTCTCAAAGATAACAGGCTCGCTTTATGGGTTGCTTAGCCTACAGATTCTCAGCCCCACTCCCAGAACTTCTGATTCCAAAGAACTAAGCTGAACCCAGGAATCTGTTTAACAAATCCCCCCAAGTGTTAAGTATGTAAGTCTTCTCATTTAATAGGTGGGAAGAGGACAGAGGCTGCCATCTGCCCCAAAAGTTAGTGGCAGACTCAAATACAACCTCTTCAGCCCCACAAGATCTGTAGAAGCCCTCGTTCGGCATTTTCTCTCAATTGAGGCCTTAAAAGCTTAGCACGACAAATCACTCTTGTTGTGTTCACAGGGGAGCGATGGATTACATGCACGGTAGGGCTGTTGAAAATACAGATAGCAGAACCCCATTCTGGGCCTACTGAATTCCCGGAGTGCCAGAAACTAAGTAATCCCACCTTCCAACCCGGGATTCTTTACCCAAATAAAACACGAGAATACTGCTGCAGTGCAGAGCAAGGGCTCTGGCGGCAGCTTTGAATCCAGATGTGACACTTCGCAGAGACATGGCCTGTGGCAAATGACTTCACCTCTCTGAGCCTGTATTTTCCTCTGCAGGCAGAGGAACCAATACCTCTCCCACGGTCGAAGTGCGGATCTTCGCAGGTGAAAAAGCCTGTTCCCCTCAATAAGGGTTAGCAACTCTCCCTATTTTAGACCCTTTAGACCCTTCCTTTCCGGGAGGTCCTAAACGAGGTCCCGGAGGTCGCTCAGGAAGGGACCTCAGGGGCGGTCCTCACACTCGCAGCCCCCGACCACTCAGCCGCAAGCCGGCCAGCCGCACCTGCCCACGGAGCCGGGCGTGCAGGTTCAAAGCCGCCCGTTCTGAAGCAAATCCAGACGTCCCCGGCCTGCTCCGCTGCCGCCCGCGCTCCAGGGAACCTTGAGAGCCGGGTACCAACTCCAGCAACTCCCAACCACAGGCCGCGTCGTCGGGCACTTCCTCTGACGTCACGCGCCGCCGCGGCCGCTTCCGGCGCCACCACCTGGGATCCGGGCAGGTCAGCGTACCCTGAGCCCGGAGTGCCGAGTCGCTGAAGGTGCCGATGGGAGGGCTGGGATCGGAGGGGAGCGCAAGGTTTGAGGGTGCGGTGGAGCCCCCGAGGGCCGGGATATATTGAAGGTGGGGATGACGACGTGTTTCCTAGGCCGAGGTCCCTCCTCGCCCCGCTCTGGCGGGGAACGTCATTCCCCCACAGCCGCTACTGGAGACGAGCAAGCGCCCGCGTCTTTGGTCTGTGCGGAAAGAGCGACTGAGTCCCAGTGGGGCTGGCGGAAGGGCGAAGGCATTGGGGGACCTGGTCCTGATGTGCTGAGCAGAAAGATTTTACTTGTATCCTGATGGCCGTTGAGAGGCTAAGATGCAGCATTGCGGCCTGTGCATACCTCGATCGTAGCACTTAGAACAGGGCATGGCGCCTTATTCGTCATGGCTATACAGTATTAACAGATTTTGCTTGAGAAAAGATGCCAAAGTTTCAGTTTATACGCCATCGTTTACTAGGTGCATAGTCTAGGTCGAGTGCCCTGCTTCTTTATAAAATGGTCATAGCTTTTGTTGGGAGGATTAAAGGAGATAATGTATTTTTAAAGAATTAGCATGATACCTGGAACGCAATACAAACTCAGTAAATGTTGGGTAGCTTCCCTTAACCCCATCTGAGTTCTTGAGAAGTATCTTTAAAGTGGCCATGTTGAACCAAGTACTTTACAGTGTGAAAATAGCAAAAGTAGCACTAAATTAACTGTTTTGTACAAGTTACTCTCATAGCTCTATCAAAGGGTAGCCACTGTGGAAGTCTTTAAAATAAACCTTGTATTATGTAGTGCTTACCTGCAGAAAGCTCAGTGTACCTCCATCAACTTCCCTATATTGTTGCTACTATCAAATCTAATTTCACAGCATCCATTATTCTTTGGTATGCTTTGTGACATTGAAGGGAAATGATTTATCCTTGAACTGAAGTGAAAAAAAGTGGTAAGGCTGGACTATCATTTTTATCTCCCCCCTTCATCAACTAACAATTTGTAAGTGTTGCTTCTGGCTCTGGAACCTTGTCTGTATCTTGCAAAGGATGTCATTTCTTTCCTTTCAATGATTATGGTTTTGGAACAGAAACAAAGAGGTCCTGGATTGTTCTCCAAGTAGAACATGTCTTAGAAATTAACCCATGGTCTGCTTGCACCCAGAATAATGGTATCACCTTTAACACATTTAACAGAATCACTTATGTTTTTATCAAGTACCCAGGGTGATTCTGATGCACAGAGTGTTTGAAAACCTTTGGGATACATGTAGTGTGACAGGTTGTTCTAGTTTGTCTGGGGCTGAGGGATTTCTCAAGATGCAGGACTTCAAGTGCTAAAACTGGAACAGTCCTGGGAAAACTGAGATTGTTGGTCATCCTAGATACATGTGAGTGTATAGTTGTAGAAAGTTTTTTTTTTTAATTTAAGATGTTCTCGATGGGTCTTGGCATCCTGGATTTCTTCATTTCTATTTGCAGTAGTTGTGTTTTTATTAGAGGCCAGTAACAGAGACCACGGGAGAGAGAATGAAAGTGGGGTGCATTGCCAGTCACAACTCATTGATTCTCAGGTCCAACCCTATTCTTCACTGCCCTCCTTGCAGTACTGGAACATTTCTCTCTTGCCTTCTGGCCCGGCATTAAGCTTCATCAGGAGAGAATACTGGAGGGACATTAGAGGAAGAAGAAGCTCTTTTCCCTGACTCCAGTGTGTTCCTCTCGGTTGGCTCTGCAGCGCAGTGGCCAGCTGTGGTTAGAACCTGTCTGTGGGCTGAATTAGTTGAATTTACAGCCTTGTTAAGTTTCTCTTGTGAGGTTAAGACATCATTTGGGAAGGCATGGGATCCCAAAACTTGAAATAGGGAACATCTGCTTGGACCCAGATGAAACTGACCATCTTGAACACCCAAGTCACCCTGAGTCTCCCTTGGCAGTGGAAGTAGCTTGCCCTCCTGTGTCTGGGGAGACTAGTCATCCTTTGCTTGAAAACCATATGAAACCCTCACCTGGAGCAGACACCTTGAAATGTGCAGCATAGGTCTGTACTTCCTGATGGGCAAGTGTGCTTCCAGATTTGTGCCTTCCTGCGTGTTCTGCCTTGACATAGAGGCAGGTGGTGGCTTCTCCCTATATCTGCTATTTCTGCATATTAGTTTTCCTTTCCCCTTTGTAAGTAATACCCTGTCATGGTTAATAATTATTTTTCTTGGTTGGAATTACTATGTGGTTTCTGTCTCCTGTCTGAGTCCTGAGTCTATACAATGTGATTAAGATCAGGGATGAGAGCAATGGCTAGCAAGTGGCTGGCTCCAGGGTGGGCCTTAAACTGCAAGTAATTGGTTTGCCTCTGATTAGGAGCCTTATTATCTCTGGCCCTTCATGCCTGTACTACCTTCTTGTTTCTCTTCAACTGAGACGACCCTCCTGAAGTCCAATAGGCTTTGCTGGGTCCATTCTCTTGCCTTTACTCTGAAACCAGCATTTCTCAGCATGTGGTTGGAAGACCATCTGCATTGGAGTCAGTAGGGGATGCTTGTAAATATGAAGATTCTGGACAACCCCGTCAAAATTCTGAGTTGGGGGAGGAGAGGAAATAGCTCAGTGGTAGAGTGCAAGCTTACCATGCTCGAGGTCTTGGATTCAATCCCCAGTACCTGCATCGCCCCCCCCCCAAAAGATTCTGAGTTAGTAGATCTGGAGCAGGGCCCAGCAATTTGCATTTTCAATAGTGCCTTGTTTCATTTTGCAAGAAGCTTCAAGAGCTAAAGGGTTACATTTTGCAAGAAGCTTCAAGGGCTAAGGGTTACATTTTGCAAGAAGCTTCAAGAGTTAAAGGGTTACTTTTTCCAACTGCCTGCTTTCTTCAGGTGATTACTTTTCCACTCAACAGTTAATCTCATCCCCTGGATGACAAAACTGATAGTTACTTTAAACGCTGGTAGCTTTTAGAAATAATTCTGGGTGAGGTGCATGCTGTAGCCTGTTTTCAGTTGCCAATGTTCACACCAGACTCTTGCCAAACATTCAGTCACATGCTGCTTGTGGAGCCCCTCCTGAGAAAAGCCAATCCAAGGCAAATAACGGCCATCATGCTAACAGTTCTCCATGAAGGTGTCACAGAGAAATTCCCAGCTCGTGTCTCAACTGCCAAAGGCTTGGGTTTCTCAGCTTGAGGGAGGAGGTTTTCAAGTCTCTGCCAACTTTAAACAATGTTGAGGAAGAGAGGATGCTTCCCCAGACTCCAGACAGGCACTCCTCCTGTTCAGTGCCCAGCATGATTGCAGATGCTGCCAGAGAGATAATCTTCCAGTAAACCACAGTGTAAATGATAGGAGGTACAATTAAAGAACATTTTAATCTGGGCGTGGGGTATGGCTCAGTGGTAGAATTCGTGTTTAGCATGCACAAGTTTCTAGGTTCAATCCCCAGTACTGCCACTGACCAAAACCAACCCAAACCAAACCAAAATAAAACAAAACCAGTAAAATCAGATATGAAATTGTAGAAAGCAGACAAATCTGGGACAGGAGAGCTAGAGGTCGTGGTCATCAGCAAAGATCTTTATGACAAACAGGGAGTTATGTCAAGGTTTTAAAACATTCAGATGGCTTAAAGATATTTTGATAGTTACATTACCCCTAAAATGATTAGGCTGCATTTCCGTGTCCTTGTTTCTAAATAATAGCAAATAATATTATTAGTTAATATTTCTTGACTGGTTCTTGGATGCCAAGTGGTGCTCCGATTACTTACAAGTGTACACTGATGTAATTTCCAGAACAACCTTATGACGTAGGTAATATAAACATTAGTCACATTTATAAAGGAGAAAACCGAAACACCATGCTACATGATGCCACCATGCCGCTTCTCTACAAAGGTATGGCAGAATGAAAGCCAAATTAGGAGAGACAGGACTATTCTGGGAATGATACATTGAGCCATTTGCCGGGACCTCATAGCTGATTTCTTTCAATGACTTCAAAAGTGAAGAGCGGGTAGCAATATAATCCAGCAGACCCTGGATTATAAATAGTTCTTGCTGGCTTTATCTTGATGGCTTAGCAGATTCCTCCTTAGAGTTACCGAGTCCTCAGATCTGTGTGAACTGCCTTATTTCAAGTGAATGGACTGTGTCTCAGCCTCACTGCTTTCTTAGTGGGTAACTTCAGAGAAGTTTCTTAAGCCCTCCTAACCTTAATTTTCCTCATCTCTTGGATCATGTGAAGATTCACTCATACATTGAGTGATACACTCATTTAATCATCAACTAATAAGGAGCACTGACTGTAGCCAGCACTGTGCTAGATGCTAGGGACAAAGTAGTGATCAAGACAGCCCTGGTTCTTGCCCTCGAGGAGGTTATAGTCTAGCAGGGGAGGTAGACATTCAAAAAGCAAATATTGCAGTTGTCATATTTGATATGAGACTCCAACATGGGGGGCCTAACCTAGTGAAGTAATGTCCTTATTGTATGCTGAGTCCTAGGTTGTTGGGAGTTCTGAACTGGATCTAATTCAGCTGGGGGGTCAGCAGCTGATGGTTGACTGGTCTAGACTAGCCTTGGCTCCATGTGGTCTCTCATCCTTGAACAAGCTCACCAGGTATGTTCTAATAGTGGTGTTCGGAGGTGTGTGCAAACACACACAAGACCTCTTGAGGCCTAAGCTTGGAAGTGGCAGAAAACCATTTCTTCATTTATTGGCCAAAGCAACCTAGCCCAGGTTCAGGGAGTGGGGAGATAGACTTCACCTTTTTTTTTTTAAATTTTTATTTTATTGCGTTATAGTCAGTTTACAATGTTGTGTCAATTTCCAGTGTAGAGCACAATTTTTCAGTCATACATGAACATATATATATTCATTGTCACATTCTTAGACTTCACCTCTTGATTGGAGTTGTCGCAGTCACACTGCAAAGGGTATAGATAGTGGGAGGAGTGGAGTATTGGAGCCATTTTTGCAATCATTCTACCATGCTAAGTGATGGGGAATACTGGAGAAATGAAATTTCCTGTAGGAATAGATAATGAGGGAAAGATTTTTTTTTTTTTGAGATGAAGTAGAAAGGAATCAGATCATGCAGCCTTGAGAAGTACAATAAACATTAAATGTTAATTTATATATAACATGAAGTATCTGATTAACATTTAACACTCTCCTTTCCTCGCTTACTTTCCATGTCATAGAAGACTTTGAAACTGTTGTCAAGTCCATTTGTTTTAAGAAGGTGAAAGACTTAATGTGATCCAAAGAGAAACCAGAGTGTTGGTCCATTTGTTTTTAGGTGTGTGTCTAAGGCAGGAATTGTTTTCTTTCGAATGATTAGAATGTTGGTCAGAAAATATTCAATAAAAGCATATAACTGAATAAATAAAAAGTACCTAAAACTATTAAGTTAACGATTAGTGGGCTAATTCCCCTGATGCCTTAGGAACAAGTTATCCACTTTCTAGAAGCAAATTCATTATGTAGAGAAGCACAGAAACTACACTGATGTGCTTAGGTTGTCTCTGCCCTGGAAGAACCAAAGACAACATAGCTGTTAAATAGAGTGTTCATCTGAGGTTTCACTCACACTTTCCATAGGTTGTGTAGTGCTTGGCAGTCACAATTGGTTTGTCTAGTTATCAAATACAGCCAACAGCTTTCCCAGGGTAGGTGCGTGAATAAAAAACATAGTGAGCCCAGATTATTCCTGTGGAATAACACTCTGGATAAACTGGGCCTATTAAAAAGTGATCTTATATCTTTCATCTTTCTGGTATGACCTGCTGGGCAGAAACCACATTTATAAAGTATGAGTCTGAAAGTATTCTTCCAAGTCTTGCACCATTGTCCTTGCAGGGGCAGAACAGTGACTTTGCAGAAACGAACTAGTGAGCAGTGCATTATGTAGGAGAATCTGACTCCATGCAGTGAAAGCATATGAAGCTTTCATTTTTAGACATTAGCTTGGAGATCCTGAGGGGTGCCTGCTATAAAACATCCACAAATAAAAGATAAAATGCCTTTCAATAAATGAATTAGCCTGTGCAAAAGAGATTTCCTCTTTCAATAAAGAAAATAAATGTGAAAAAAGAGATTTGCTCCGAGACCAGGAATAGTGTTGGAACATGAGTCCAGAGAGATGAGTAAGCTCAGGTGTATACTTCTGGGTGGCCAGCTGCTTAGGTGTTCCTTGGGGGTGCGGGGTAGGTGGCTTGAGACAGGATGGAGACAAAGCTCATGAAGGAGAGTTATAGCAGAGGCCTTCTGCATAAAGCTGGGACCCAGGAAGGACTTCATACTCCAAGGAGGGATGAACTAGGACGGTGGGGGTGCAGTGCAGAAAAGAAAACTCAAAGAGGCAAACAGCAAGGAAACTTTTTTTGTCTTGGTGTTAATTCAAGGTGGGAAAAACCTCCTGAGAATTCACGGCCACTAGCCTAACATTACATAAGCTTAAAGGCTGAATTAACACCATTTATACAATTTCCCTGTCCCTTCCCCCAAACCCCAAAACAACAAAAACCCAACAACTGCACAAGCTGAGAAATTTAATTTAAGGCAGATGAAAATTAGTAGTGCCCCCAAATCTGATGCAAACACACATAAATCTTGCCAGGAAAATTTACACTCAGTAAGGCTCTGAATAATCCCCGTATAATTATTGTTAACATAAACACACACACAGAAGTCGTGAAAAATACAGGGAAATTAAGCATATTAGTAAAAGTCAGCAGAAACAATAGAAATAGCTACAAAAATTATTTAAACTATTAGATACATGACAATGATATTTAATATGTTTAAATAAAAGAATTAAAAACATACGTATGGTTCAAAACCACAAAACATTCAAAGCTATTTTTTTTTAAAAAGCAATCAAATGTAACAAAATTAAAAACTCAGTGAAGCCTCTACTGCATGGGACATGGTAGTAGCAAGCTGTCATTCCATTATAACATAAAAAAAATAAGTAAATTGTAATTTCTTTTTCTTTGAAGACACTGGAGATTTGTGGATGCAAGGACTAGCTTAACTAAAATTCTAAAGAACCCTTGCTAGGTAAGCTGGCTATGTTCTTCCGTGAGGACATTTTACAAGCATGACAACTGCGGATTGGGCTTGCAAAAGACAGTGGCATCTCTACTAGGAGAAAGATATTCCAACAGATCTTTTGACAGTCATTGGGGTGGTGTGATGGATTGGAACCTAGAAGAGTCCCCAAATGCACGACCAGTTTGCCCTACGAGGCATGTGCCAAGTACTAGAGCAGCACAGGGAGGATACATGGCTGGGCTGGAAAAACAAGGTGGAACCTCTCAGAGTCTCAGTGTGCTTAAAAGCAAAGTTCTGAGAAAGAAGAGCCCCCAAGAAACAAATGACAGGTTTCATTATGCTGACTTCTGAAACTGCAGGGAAATTGAATTTAATTAAAGTGGCAGCCTAGCCCTAGCTTGGCTCAATACCCATTTCTTGTTGTTTTTACTTTATTCTTTTATTTTTATTTCAATTTTTAAAATTGAAGTATAGCTGATTTACAATGTTGCATTAGTTTCAGGTGTACAGCTAAGTGATTCAGTTATATATATTTTATATACATATGTAATCCTTATATACATATATGTATTCTTTTTCAGATTCTTTTCCTTTATAGATTTTTTATAAGATATTGAATATAGTTCCCTGAGCTGTACAGTAAATCCTCACAGGGGTTTGGAAGTAGGGAAGTGGGGGATGAATAAGTGGCCCACAGGGGATTTTTAGGCAATGAAACTATTCTGTATGATACTGTAATGATGGTTACGTGACATGCATTTGTTGAAGTGCCCAAAGAAAGAGTGAACCCTAATGTAAACTGTGAACTTTAGTTAATGGTAATGTGACAACAGTGGTTCATCAGTTGTAACAAATGAACCACACTAATGCAGGATGATAATAATAGAGAAGACCAGGCAGGTGAGACAAAGGCATGGAATATGGGAATTCTCTGTACTTTCTCCTAATTTTTTCTGTAAACATAAAACTGCCCTAAAAGATAGTCTATTAATTTTAAAAGGTGACACTCAATAGAAAATATCCAAACTGAAGCACAGAGAGGAGAAAAAAAAATGGAAAACTCAATGAAGTCTCCTGGCAGTTTGGCTAACTAATACAACTGGATTTTGGCGAAGTTCGAACAAACATACAGAGTGGCCACAAAGTCCCTATGAATGTTAGGTAGAAGTTGTCTGTAGGGCTCCTCGGTTATCTGCAGAGAATGAATTTTTCCTGTGTTCTGTCGTATATCTATTAGCTTACATCATACTGAATCCCCACTTGGAAGAAATGTGCACACACACACACACACACACAATCATGCAAACTCTTGTAAAATGAATTTGTAACCACTCTACATTTTAATGCAAGGCTGGGCTCACAGGAAATAAATGTGGTATCTCCAAAGGCAGAAAACAAAACAAACCCAAAGGGAAAAAAGTATAAGAAATGGAAATCAGAGCTAGAAACAAGGAGCAGTAAGAAAATAAGAAATCAGTCATGGACATGTCCAAATCAGCCTTAGGAATGGCGAATCACTACAAGGTGAGAGAACTAGGTCTGAGATTCCTGCATCATCAGGTACTTCAAAGTGGGTGAGACTGGTGTCATGTTGGTAGAGAGCCCAGGCTGCTGGCAGAAACAAAACGGTTCTCTCTGCAGAACATCTCAATCTAGCCCCCAGCATCCTTCTCCAAATTAAAAATCAACCAAATAGGACTTCGAAATAAAAATATCAAACACAGAAGACAATAAACCACCAAGTAAGAGCAGAAATATAAACAATAGATTTAGACTCCTAAGAATTTCAGATAGAAAAATCATCAGATATGGAATGTAATATACCAGTGCATGAAATACTTTATTGTTAAGTTTTAAAACTGAATTTTAAAAATGAATAAGCACTAAGAAACTATGAATGACCAGGCAGATTTAGACAAGAGCTAAAAAGAATTTTAAAAATGAAAACTATAACTGAAATTAAAATAGCAGTGAATAGTTTTCACAGCAGATAAAATGTATGAAGAAAGAATTAAGAGACCTGGAATGTAGATTTGAAGAAACTATGCAGCATGCAGCTCAGGGAGACAAGGATGGAAAATGGGAGAGAGGTTAAGAGACAGAATAAAGCTATGACACATAACAAGAGACTCAGATGGAGACTGAGGATTTTTCAGAAATGACAAAAGACATGATTTCTTAGATACAGGAAGAGTAATACAAACCAAGAAGGATAAATTTTAAAATTCCACACTTAGATATATTGTCATACTACTGAAGAACACTAAATCAAATGGTGTCTTAAAATTGCCCAGAGATATATCACTTATGAAAGAATGCCATACTGACACTGACTTCTTTCTGAACACTAACAACAGAATCCAGAAGACCAGGTATTTCATTAAAATGCCATCAATTCTAAATCACACCATTACTTTAAATATAGCACCAACAAAGGGGAAAAGATAGTGCCAATTAAACTATGACATGCACCATAAGGGAAGTCTGAGATGCATGAGAGATGTGCAAAATGATAAATGTGGTAATTTATTTTATGACAACATGTTTGTATAAAATAATGAAAACATCTGATTTATGGAGTTAAAAACACAGAAGTTAAAATACTGGTTTACAAAAACATGTAAGTTAGGAAAGGGTTGATCAGAACAATAATGTTCTTTTGCACAGCAAAGGAAACGCAAACAACACAAAAAGACAACCTAAGGAATGGGAAAAAATATTTACAAACGATGCAACTGACAAGGGCTTAATCTCCAGAATATACAAACAGCTCATACAACTTAACAACAAAAAAACAAATAACCCAATCCAAAAATGGGCAGAAGACCTAAACAAACAATTCTCCAGTGAAGACATACAAATGGCCAATAGGCACATGAAGAAATGCTCAGTATCGCTAATTATTAGAGAAGCAAATCAAAACTACAATCAGGTATCATCACCTCACAACAGTTAGAATGGCCATCATTAAAAAGTCCACAAATGATAAATGCTGGACAGGGTGTGAAGAAGAGGGAACCCTCCTACACTGTTGGTGGGAATGTAGTTTGGTGCAACCATTATGCACTTAATTAAAAAATTTTTTTCGTTATTTTATAATTTTGAGGGGGAGGTAATTAGGTTTTTATTTATTTACTTACTTTAATGGAGGTACTGGGGATTGAACCCATAACCTCATGCATGCTAAGCATGTGCTCTACTACTGAGCTACCCTCCCCCTCCTTGGTGCAGCCATTATGGAAAACAGTTATGGAGATTCCTCAAAAGCTGAAAATAGACTTACCATATGACCGAGCAATCCCATTCCTGGGCATAGATCTGGAGGGAACTCTAATTTGGAAAGATAGGTGTACCCCAATGTTCATAGCAGCACTGTTTACAGTAGCCAAGACATGGAAACAACCTAAATGTCCAGTGACAGATGACTGGTTAAAGAGGTTGTGCTGTCTATGTATGTATGTATGTATGTATGTGTATGTATATGTGTGTGTATATATATATATATATATATACACACACATATACATATATGTATACACAAACAATGGAATACTACTAAGCCATAAAAAATAAAACACTGCCATTTGCTGCAACATGGATGGACCTGGAGATCGTCATTCTAAGTGAAGTAAGCCAGAAAGAGCAAGAAAAATACCATATGATATCACTCATATGTGGAATTAAAAAAAAAGACAAATGAACCTATTTATAAAACAGAAACAAGACTCAGACATAGAAAACAAACTTATGGCTACCAGGGAGGGAAGGGGATGGGCAGAGATAAATTGGGAGTTTGAGATTTGCAGACACTAACTACTGTATATAAAATAGATAAACAATAAGTTTATACTGTATAGCACAGGGAACTATATCAATATCTTGTAGTAACCCATAAAAAAAGGAGTGAATATATGTATCTTTGTGTATGACTGAAACATGCTGTACACCAGAAATTGACACAACATTGTAAACTGTACTTCAATTAAAAAAAAAGAGGAGGGGGGAAAAGCATAAAAGAGAGAAACAAAAGCACAAAACTGCATGATAGAAAGAAGTCTCCATGTTTTAGGAATCATAATAAATGTAAATGGAATAAACTTGCCTATGAAAAGCAGAAACTATAAATTAAAAAACAACCACACCAATCCAGATTTATTTGACTTACAAGACATAAATATGTAGAAAGGAAAAGTATTGAAAAAATATACTACTAAACACTAACCAAAATAAAAGAGTTAGCTAATTTGATACCACAGAAAACAGATTTTAAGGCAAAAACTATTAGCAATAAGGACGTCAGGACGTGGCAAAAGAAAGTTCAGCTCACCAGGAAGACATAATTCTAAACTATTCACCTAAAAAGATAGCCTCAAAATGTATAAAGCAAAAATTAATAAAATAGGGAAATTTGACAAATCCATCATTACAGTTAGAGAATTCTAAACACTTCTCTCGATTACTGATAGGTCAGGTAGAAAAAAGTAAAGAGATGGAAGATTTGGACACAATTAACAAACTTGACTTAATGGACATACATTGAAAAATAACAATTAGAAAATAAACCTTAAGCACATAAAGCCCATTTAAACAATTGACCATACCTAAACATAAAATTAGTCTCAAAACATTTCTAAGAATAGGTCATAATAAAAGGTTTATATTTGTATTAGTTTTCTGTGGCTGTTGTAACATTAGCATAAACTCAATGGCTTAAAATTAGACTTTTCTCTCACAGTTTGGGAGGCCAGAAGTCCAAAATCGGATACTAGTCTAAATTAACGTGCTGGCTGGGCCCTGTATCCTCCAGAAATGAACAACAAAAGGTTTAACTTTTTATTTTGAAATAACTTCAGATTTATAGGAAATTTGCAAAACAATACAGAGAATTTCCATATACCTTTCCCCTAGATTTTCCAAATGTTAACATTTTAACACATTTGCTTTATCATTTTCTATATACATAATTTTTTCTAAACCTTTTGAGATTAATTTGCATATATAATGTCCCATTATCTCTAAATACGCCAGTGTATATCGCCTTAAAAACAAGGACTTTTTCTTAAATAATCACCATACAATGATCAAACTCAGGAAATTAGCATTGATAAAATGCTATTATCTAATCTAGACTTTACTCAAATCTCACGAACTGTCTAAAAATTGGCCCTCATTGCAAAAAAAAATTTTTTTCTCAACCAGGATCCAAGACCATGCATTTTGCATTTACTCTTCACGTTTCTTCAGTCTTCTTTAATCTGAAACTTTTGACAAATATACACTAGTTATTTTGCAGAATGCCCCTCAATTTCGTTTTTAAAAAAATATTTCTTCCTGATTACATTCAGTTTATACATTTTTGCTAGGAATACCACCTAAGTGATGATGTTTAGTCCATCAAGTCAGAATGTACATAATGTAAAATTGTCTAATTAATGGTGACATGTTATTTTTAAAGGAAATACATTTACAAAAACTTAAATTTGTGCTTTTAAAAACATTTCTAATCAATTCATAGGTTATAGAAAGCAAAATGTGAATTTTTTAATATTAGCACTGAATAATACATTTGTGTATATATACATTTGTGTATATACGCACACACACACAAATTGTGGGATGCAGTAAAATACAATTCAACTTGCAGCCTTAGATGTTTATGTAAGAATAGAAAAAATACTGAACATGAATTAAATGTCAAATTTATGAAATAAGAAAAAATAACAGAATAAACCTCCAGAAAGGAGAACATAAAAAGAAAAGGGCAGAGTGGATCAACAAAGCCAAAAGTTGGTTCTTTAAAAATGAATAAAATAGACAAATTTCTGGCAAATGGTCAAAGAACAGAAAGCGAAAAGACACAAATACTGGAAAAGGAAATATAAGTACATATCCAGGAGAGGTTTAATAGTAATAAAAGTTCCTCAAGCTACTTTATGCTAATAAATTGGCATAATTTATAATTGGGGGGAAATGCGTAAAAGCTTAGGAAACATTTTTCAAAATTGACTCAAGGGAAAATAGAAACCCTGAGTAGTCTTATTACCTTTAAAGCAACATAATCAGTAGTTAAAAATCTTGTCACAAATAAATACTAAGGTTAGACTGTTTCACGAACTTTCAAGGAAAAGTCTGTCCCAAACTTTTGCAGATTCTTCTTGGGCACAGTAAAATAGGCAGCACTTTCCAGCTCATTTAATGAAGGTATAACCTTTTTTTTTTTTTACATTTTTTTATTGAGTAATCGTTATTTTACAATGTTGTGTCAAATTCTAGTGTAGAGCACAATTTTTCAGTCATACATAAACATGTATGTATTGTCACATTTTTTTTTCGCTATGAGCTACCACAAGACCTTGTATATATTTCCCTGTGCTATACAGTATAGTCTTGTTTATCTATTCTGCATTTTAAAATCCCAGTCTGTCCCTTCCCACCCCCCACCCCCTTGGCAACCACAAGTTTGTATTCTATGTCTATAAGTCTGTTTCTGTTTTGTATTTATGTTGTGTTTGTTTTTTAGATTCCTCATATAAGCAATCTCATATGGTATTTTTCTTTGTCTTTCTGGCTTACTTCACTTAGAATGACATTCTCCAGTAACATCCATGTTGCTGCAAATGGCATTATGTTGTCGGTTTTTATAGCTGAATAGTATTCCATTGTATAAGTATACCACATCTTCTTTATTCAGTCATCTGTTGATGGACATCTAGGCTGCTTCCATGTCTTGGCTATTGTAAATAGTGCTGCTATGAACATTGGGATGCAGGTGTCATTTTGAAGTAGGGTTCCTTCTGGATATTTGCCCAGGAGTGGGATTCCTGGGTCCTATGGTAAGTCTATTCCTAGTCTTTTGAGGAATCTCTATACTGTTTTCCACAGTGGCTTTCCTTGCTTCCCTCTCCCACTCTTAATGATTTAGATGTCTTCTTTTACAATTTTGTGTTTATTCTATTTGTAATTCATGGTAGTTATCTCCTTTCCAGTTATGAGTTTCTCGTTTTTGTATCATCCTGCTTCTTTTTTGAGTAGACCTGTCAATATTTGTTTTAGCATGGGTTTAGTGTTGCTAAACTCTTTTAGTTTTTGCTTGTCTGTGAAGTTCTTTATCTCTCCTTCTATTCTAAAGGACAGCCTTGCTGGATAGAGTATCCTAGGCTGCATCTTTTTTTTCATTGAGGACTTTGAATATATCTTGCCACTCCCTTCTGGCCTGTAGTGTTTGTGTAGAGAAATCAGCTGAGAGCCTATAGGGGTTCCCTTGTAACTCACTCTTTGCTTTTCTCTTGCTGCCTTTAGGATCATTTCTTTATCCTTGACTCTGACCATCTTGATGGTGATATGCCTTGATGTAGGTCTGTTTGGGTTCTTCCTGTTTGGGACCCTCTGAGCCTCCTGTACTTGGATATCTGATTCCTTCTTTAAGTTTGGGAAGTTTTCAGTCATGATTTCTTCAAATACGTTTTCAATCCCCTTTGTTCTTTCTTCCTTTTCTGGAACCCCTATTATGCGCAGCTTGGCATGTTTTATGTTATCCCATAGGTCCCTTATATTGTTTTCATTGTATTTTACTTGTTTTTCTCTCAGCTGTTCTGATTGGGTGCTTTCTGTTGTCCTGTCTTCTAGGTCACTTATTCGTTCCTCTGCATTATCTAGCCTGCTTTGTACAGCCTCTAGGTCAGCTCTCATCTCAGCAAATGAGTTTACTAATTCTACTTGGTTCTTCTTTATAGCTTCTATTTCATTTTTGACATATTTTATATCTCTAAACACTATTTCTTTTAGTTCTTTCAGTACTTTGATCACTCCTTCTTTGATATCTTGATCTAGTAGGCCATCAATGTCTATTTCCTTGATCGTGCTTTCAGGGGATTTCTCTTGATCTTTTAATTGGGAGTGGTTCCTCTGCTTCTTCATATTGCTCATATCTCTCTGGCACTGTGGCTTAAGGAGTATCAGTTATCTAGTTCTCCTGGGGACGGTGTGCTCTTAATGATTTTATCGAGGTCTTTGTGTCTTCACCCTGTTTCGTGAACTCAGCTTGCTGTTTCCAGAGGCCCTCTATTGGCGCCCTCATCTGTGCTGCTCCCAGTGGCTGTCAGCTAGCAGATCGCGCCCCCTCCTAACACTGGGTCAGGAGCTGAGCTCTTACCCTGTGGGTGGGCAGGTCACTCCCTCTCCTGATGCCACAGTCAGGTGCTGCGCTTGGAGGGAGGCAGGTGGGTGGATCGCCCCCCCCCCCAGCACCATGATCAGGTGCTGCGTTCCTGCAAGGAAAGGGGGTGGTCACCCGCCCTCTCCTGGTGCTGGTCTCTCCGATGCTCTGTGCAGCTGCCCACTCCACCTCGGGTCGGCGCCCCAAAGGCGGGCTTGGGGAAGACCGTGGAACGGCCCCACCCCTGCCCTGTGCCAAATCTCAGCTCCTTGTTTGTCTTGGCTGTGCAAGTTCTCTGGGGTGCCAGGGTAGAAAGATCCTATCTACCTCGGGCTGTAAACAAGTCTCAGTCCTGCCCAGGAGGTTGTGGAGCCCCCGGGTACAGATTCAGGGCTTGGCCCCAACCCCGCCCCTGCCTGGGCGCTGTGCACAGGAGGAGATGGCGGCTGTGGCTGTGCCCCACCTCTCTTCTCGTGAGAAGCGCCAGTAATGGCAGCGTAAGTCTGAGGAGACAAAGGCTATGGCACCCCTCCCCCCAGGGCACAGCAGCCGTCTTGCTTTACTTTTTTTTGCAGCTTATGGGGGACCCGAGGTTGTTCTGCTCCGTATCCCCTCCCAGCTACGGCGCACAGCACCCTGCAGTCCCCCGGGAATGCCTCAGTGCAGTCGCCCCCATTCTCCACCCGGCTAGGGTGGCCCATCCTGGCCTCAGCTGCCGGCTCATGTCTCGGGCTGGGTGTTGCGGGGACCCTTTGTGCCCGTTTAACTCAGTTCTGTCAGTCAAGGGGTGCTCGGGACAGATCTGAGCCTTGGAGACTCCCCCTCCATCCCTCTGGCCTCTCCGTTGGATGCAGGGAGACCCAGTTAACAAGCGCCAGTCCTTTTGCCGCTCCCTCCCCAGGGGATTGGTCCCACACTGTTTTGCTTTTTCTTCTTTCTTTTTTCCTTTTCTCCTACCAGATTTTTGGCGTCTTTGTCTTTCGAAGAGGGCAATGTTCTGTCAGAGTTCGGCAGGTGCTCTGGTTGGCTGAGTAGGTCCGTAGAAGTGAGTTTTGGTGTATTTGTGGGAGAGGGTGAGCTATGAGCATCCTAGTCCACCATCTTGCTTCTCTCTTCTGAAGGTATAACCTTGATATGAAAACCAGACAAGTATGAGAAAGAAAGATTGCAAGCCCATTTCTTAAATATAAATGCAGAAATTCCGAATAAAATACCAGCAAACTGAACTCAGCAGTGAATGAAGATAATGAGATGAGACCAAGAATGTAAAGGTGATTTAATACTAGCAAGTCTATAACTCATTTAAAGCAAGGTCTCTGGAATTTGCCAGAAATGGTTCACCTAGGATGTACTTCCTTATGTATGTACACTGAGCTATTCTTGGAACATACCAGGTATGCTCTCCTTGGGCTCTTTGCCCCCCCAACTTGCTCTGCCTGAAATACTCTTCCCTTGGCAGAAAGGCTTGCTCAAGACTGTTCCATCGCCGCCTCTCTCTAGGCCTGCCACGAGTACCTTATTTAACATCCCAAGCCTCCCACCATAACCCTGACATACAGATTCCCCATCCTACTTACCTTGCTTCATTTTCTGCACAGCATAGAGCACTCACACTATGTTATCATTCTGTTTGTTTATTACCCGCCTCCCTTCTTTGCTTCCCACCCCTGGTCCCAACCACTGTGCAAGTTTAAGGTCAATTGAGGCAAGAATTTTTGTCTGCGTCGTTCATTGTAGTTTCAGCAGCACCCAGAAAAGTAAATGGACATGGATGGCCTTCAATAAATGCACACAACAGTTTGTCTAGAAACTTTGGAACAAGGAAGACAAGCTGGCCTTGTATCTTTTTAGGATTACTGTTTGTTCCCACTTTGCTTGCTTTTCAGTGGCACACGTAAAGGGGAGTGGACAAAGTTGTAATATGATGTTTATCATGTTAAAATTTTTTATCTAATGCTTGTGCTCATGCTAAACACAGTGTTCCATTTATAGGTGTTTCCATATAAACCTTAATAGAAGAATTATGTTTCCACAAGGGAATTTGAATTCTGTCCATATTTAGATGTTTTGCATCATGTTTGACATAAGTATGCTAATCTAAAAACATTAGAATGCCACCAAGTAGTGAGTCCTTCAAATTTTTAAGATTAAATGTTTCCAACATATTAAATGAAAAGCTTTGATCATTTGCTTTGATACTGGTAAACTACAAAGTTGTAGAATTCAGGACCACCAAAATCTCAGGTAATTTTTGGTGTCAATAAACTTCAGAAATTATAGTACTACTTAAACTCATTTCATTCTCATAAGGTATTATTATCACAATAAATCCCTTTCACATGGAATCGGTACCATTTGATTGGTATTGGCTTTGATGTTCGCTCTATATAAAATTCAGTTCTATTATATTTTGATGCAATAATATCAAATGAGAACTCAGAATTCATCTCTTTAGGACAGGACCACATTTGAGGAACTGAAGACCAATATTATCATCTTCATTTATTCCCAGTGCAAGTGGGCCTGGCATAAGGACAGATCAGAATGGCACACATCATTCTGTGTGTAGGACAATTCCTCTCCTGTCCCACCCCCCTACCCCATGCTATTGCACTGAAAGGACAGTAAATGAAAATCTGGCTTTCTGTGTTGTGAAGTGAACAGATACTACATAAATAATCATTACTAGCTTCTGCTCTTCTTTTTTGTGTGTGTTCAAACCTTACCTAGCACAAATCAGACTATAAAATCAAGTCAACAAAAAGTCTAGAAATTGTGCTTCACTATTTTGAAGGTTTCAGGAACACTGGTTTCTCTTAGTACAACTCTTCTTTTATGTGCCTAGAAACATAGATTTCCACGTCATCATCTTCAACCTGGAGTGTCAAATACAAGAGGACACTTGCTAAGTTGAAGCAATCAAAGCCATAGCTCAGAAGTTTAGAGATCGCTAAGGGATTTCCTAGCCAGAATACAACTGTTTTTTAAATGGGATAAAAGATGTATTTTGTATACTTGCAAATCAATCCCTCCCCCCTCTACCAACTCTCCATCAAAAGCCACTATAACAATCAACCAACAAATATGTGAAGGCAAACGAGATGACAGTATCCAGTTCATTGTGGTTTCACCATTTCTAAAAGAAAATGAGAGAAAAAGGCAATGTGTTTTTCATAAAGCTAAATTTATTCAATTTAAATGACTATTCTTCATTCTCAGATGATGTTCTTCCTATTTTGAGGGTGCTAAATGCCTTTTATATAATGATGCCAATAGCAGATGGTAAATTTGGGTTTTTCTGTTTTTGTTTTATGTCCTTAGCTGGCAAGTTTAAAAGCTAGAAACAGTAGAAACACTTCAGCACACTAATTAATTTTCGCTTTCCTTTTTTTTTTTTTATTTGTTTTGCAAATTTACTGGTACCTAAACTCAGAGCCTGGGAACCACAGCCTAGGCAAAGACCTACCTTCTATATTGCATGTTACACAACACTGAGTTACTTCTGAGCAATTTCCCCAAACAAGTTATGTAGCAGGATTAAAGTAAGTCTTAATTTATATTAAACCAGTGTAAAAATGGCCTTAATTTCAAACACCAAAGAAATATATTCGCAATCAATACCATGGTTATATCATTTTTTAAAACTAATTATGTCGATATCTATAGGGCACCAATTTAAAAGTATAATGCCATCATTGTTCTACAAGTAGTCTGCTGTCACATATGTGAGCAATCTTGATGCAGTGCAGAAAAACCACAGCTGGAGTCCAAGCAGGCCACTTTCTTGGGTCAGGGTTTTAGTGGCACTGCGGGGTCTGCCCATCTCAATGTACATTTTGGCCTGTTTACCTTTATAAGTCATACCATATAGCATTCATCATTTATATACATTTAAACTGAGAAGACATATGTATTAGAGGAAAGCATTTTTTAGTGGGTTTCCTGTGTCAAAAATAACTCCATATTTCTTCATTATTTTTACATCATTAGCTACCCTTGAGAAAGAAGAAGTGCCATATAAGTGTATAAACAGAGACATACTTTCAGAAAACCTTACCAAGAGCTATGCAAATTGAGTACGTCCTCCCATAAGTGAATCAGTTAATAATATCTCCACTCCCTCAAAGTGTTAAAAGCAAAAAAGAGTAGCTGGTGATTTTACAACATACTTTTTAAACTATGTTTTGGAGAAAATACAAGAACCATCATGACTAGCATTTGGGGCCAGATGAAACTCTTGAGCCTTATGTCTGACTCTATCATTCTGTGATTTGCCATCATTGTGTTCCTTCCTATTAAGCAGTTCTTCTTAATGTTAGTTTTATAGCCATTTGATATGAGTATTTATGTTAAACTTCAAAATAACTCCTAGTAGCTCCCAGAATATATGTCAGGAACTCCTAAAAGCAACTTCTGCTGTCCGCCCAATTATGACAACTTTTAGCTTTATCAGCAACTATTAACATGACAAATGAAGATCTGGAGATGGTGGGTGCCTTGCTGTGAACGTGCCTAGGCTGGAGCATCTGGCCAAGTTCCTCCATTCGATTATCAATTCTCAGTTCTTCTTGTTTTTCTTCAGATAGCGAGCCCGCATGGAAGTGCCTATATTCATGGCCATTTTAAAATACAGCCAGGAAGGCAGGCTTGAGATGACTGAAGCCTATAGGGAAAGAAGTGGGGAGACATGTAATTAAGGCCTATAATTTGAAGTCATTTGAAACATACGCTCTTATGTTTTACTGTATTATTGTTTTATTTATAGGTAGATTTTAGAGTTCTTGGGTGTACTGTTTAAAATAAAATAAAACACAGATGCCTTGTTATTAAGTCTAGATAATGTATATAAGCTAATGTATCACATACTATTTTGTGATTCAATGTGATTCAGAGTGCTGATTTGGGACTTACAGATAGATCTACATACCATAAGAGAATGGATCAGGTAGCCGTTGGTTCGGGACTGCACGCCGACGGTTTTAATTGCAGACTTCACAAACACCTCTGGAGAGGGCTTATCCCAAGTTGGCCTTCGGATGTTAGCCAGTTTTGTAGCAACAAAGTAGGGGAGGACACTCTGGAAAGACAACATACCCCACCCCCCAAAACCATGCCATTAATTAGGAAGGTCACAAACTCAGAATTCACAGTGATGCTTTACTGTTCTTAGTGGCAGAAACACTCTGAAGAAATCTAAAGTTTGTATCTTTAGAGAGAGAAGAAAAGAGAAGCAATTATCTAAAGCTACCTTGATAGAACAAATGACAGCTTTAAAACAAACTGTAAAAAACCAATCTACCAACACAACAGAGTTGGAACTAGAGAAAGTATTAAAAATAAGCAGAAATGTACCTTTTTTTGAGCCTTTAAAAAGAAAGCGTTAAACAAATCTAGAGAGCAGGGATTCAGGACAGGATGCTTTCCACTCTGACTCAGCATAATAGTTAGAGAACCACCACCCAGGAGATTTTTGACATTTTACCCCCCTAAAGAGATTATATTAATTTTCTCCATAATTTATAGTTATTAAGCTTATTCTAACAGCTTTGGTCCCTCTAAAATAAACATTTCTCGTTCTCAGCTTTGGGCTACCACATTTCCTCCCTAGTTTCTTACCATTCTGCTTCTGAGTTCTCTAAACTTTGCTATTGATATGACAGGATCACCTCCCTTTTTTTTTTTTAACTTTTTTCTTTGTGGGGGGAGACAGGATAACATTATAGAAACAGCTCGACTAGTGTGGGAGGACAAATCTGGACGCTACCTTTTAGAGGAACCTCACTCTGTTCTTTTTTTCTTACACTTGCTACATTTTGGATACACTTCAACACAGAATGTAAGGAAACCCTATTACAACAACACCTGAGTCATGTCTCACAAGGTTCCTTCTCTAGTATGAAATAACTTGGGCATAGTTGCACACCAAGGAGTGAATGTACTGTCTGCCATGTGTGAGAGGACAGGGTGTAAATTACAATGAAACACCTATTAAAGAGGATCTGTTTCAACACATGGTGGGCAAAATCAAGAACTTCATTACTAGAAGCAGAAATAAAATTAAGATGTGTCTAGACTGTAGACTTCCTTCCTGCTGAGAGCTGGGGAGTTCCTGTATCTCTTTGGTTTGTTTTGTATTTTTCCCACTTCCAAGTGTGAGTCACCCTCCTTAACAGGTGGGCTGAAACTTTTTTTTTTAAATCCATACAAACTTCAGCCCACCTGTTAAGAACCATGAACCCAAGGGCCTCACCACTGTCCTTCTCCATCTTTCTCTTAGTCCCTGCAGCCACAAACCTACACAAAGTAAGTTAACCTCCCCAAAGTACTTCAATACCAGGGCCAATTTTGATTAGGTGAACTTTTAGACTTTTAGACTTTTGAGAATTTGTTTATTGAAATTACTATTTTTTTATCCCTTAAAGAGCAATTTTTTTTTGGTCAAAAAGTCTTTAATTTTAAAACCATGCTTATACAAGGATCCAGTATGTGAGAGCACAAACCAAAGAGAGAGCTCAGCCTAACACACAGCATGAAAGGCCGAGCTCAAGGAGGGTCTACCAATGGGTAGGGAAAGAAAAGTTTGTTCATCGACCTGAGTAGAAAACAAAGCAAAGACAGTTTATGCATATACTCTGGCTCAAATAATGAAGGAATATAAGAAAACCATGCCACATCTCTGTGTCTCAGAGTTTCTGGTTACAAAAAAAGATTTAAAAAAAAAAAAACCCTTCTCATCTATAGACCATAGGCCTGCCAAGAGTACTGTACAGTTTTGAGCGTCTCAACATAAAGGTGGTCTACTAATTATACCTTCTGTTTACATAATTGTATTACAATCCTTTCTCCCTCCTGCTCGCTCTCTCTGGCATAAATCTGACTGTTTTGATCCTGTAGAAGAATTGAGTCGCACTGCCTGGCTGAACCACTTGATGGTGCCACATGTTAACTCATCATTCAGCTAAACCATCCCCCTAGTCTAGAGAAGGTCCTGGCTCTGGAGGTGGGGACAAGAGACGCCTGTCAGTTCTATTCTGGAGAGGATATTTATTTCCACAGTGGTTTAAAATCAAGGCAGTTAACATGGCCTCACAGAGGATGGAAAGGATTCAGAGATGAAGTAACTTTTCAGCTAAGTCTTTATAAAGTGGGGAGTCTGCTAGCTAAACAAATAAGGGCAGAACATTTTGGGTAATGGGGACAGCAGGACCAAAGAAAAGGAGACATAGGAGAGCATGCTGTTTTCAGGGAACCACGTGTAGTTCAGTACGGTTCAGACATCGGAAACGTGGGAAGCAGTGGCGGGAGGAAGGCTAAACAGCTCAAAAAATTACATCCAATCACTGAGAGTATCCATTTTTACAGCATAAGCTCTGTGGCGACATGGTCTTTTTCACCGTGATATTGCCAGTGCTTAGAACAGTACCTAGCATGGAGCAGGGGAGCAAAGAAGATGTATTGAATAAGTTAGCAACAGAATAGTTCATTTTGGACAACACTGAATATTGTACAGGGGTCCCTTTCTACTGCTGCAGTCCAGAAAGTTAACTAAACCGGGAAGTTGACAATGTCATATGAGAGTTTAAACCAAAAATTTTAGATATTCTGAAGCTTAAGAAAGACTACCTATCTAAACAAAGGCAAACTTACAGGTCTTAGTAACTTGCCCAGAATTTAAAAAGCAGTGTTTCAAGTTATGTAAAAGAAATATATGACAAAATATCATCCTAGCTACATCCTTCAACAGTTAAACAAAAACCCAATAAATGATAATCCATTTTTCCCACCTACGCGGGGAGACATTACAGTGAACAGGTCAGAGGATTCTCAAACTTTTATAGGAAGTACTTGGGGCAGAAGAAATTTTAAAAGTTGCTTAAGCTCAACAATTTGCCATTAAAAATATTGCCAGCTTGGAGACAACCTGAACCTTGACAGCTTCAGATACAGGCAAGTGCCCTGGTCTTCACACTTAGAATCCCAAACTGAAAATGGTTCACTAGGCCATAAAGCAAAGCTCTGGATGTTTTGCCTTGGCTCAGCCTATTAAAAAAAAAAATCCCTGGAGACAAACTTGGAGTCTTTTACCTCACCCACTGAGTAGCCTGCTTAGGTATCTAGTCTTTAGGAAACAGTTTAGGGGGCCTTGGTTCAGAACAGGAAGCTTCCTACAACTTAATGTCACAGAGTCGGGGAAAGATGGATGCCTGATGCTGCGAGGCAGGTGTTCAAGACTCAAACACTGAACCTTCTAGCTTCTGCTGGTGGAGTGTCTTTCATGTTGTCATCTGTGCACCAAGCATGCCTTCTCGAATTGAAAAATGACCCGAACAACTCAGAACCATGCTTCGGGAAACATGGATCCAGAGGACGCCAGGCTCCAGTCTATTTGCACAATATAGAATTCCCAACATGGTGTCTAATCTGTCTTATGAGCACTAAGTTCACCAGGGAAGCTACCACATGCTCCTAAGGCTGAGGCTGTGGCTCTGATGGTGTTCTAGGGAATCTTTTCTCCTAAAGTCCGTGTGTTCACCCTCCATTTCAGGATCTGATATCCTCCAGGAAACCTGAATAATTATATACATAGATCCTAGTTTTGGAGTTTGTAGACCATGAAATGAGCATTTCCACAAAAGGGCCCTTGATCGTCTCACTGGTAAAAACCCTTGGACTTCCTAGAAAATGTTAGGAAAAAGAAGTCATTCTGATGGTGCTGAGATCTCTGATTCTATGGCAATGAGCAAAGGCCCCATAGTAACATTAGATATAAACCTGGGCACCTGAGCCCAGAATGAAGGAGTTAAAATGCTGGGCTCTGCACAAAGAAAATCTTTGATCCATCCTGGCTGCCTGATAGTCTTACAAATGACCTACTTCCAAGCACGTGGAATTCGGATGTTAACATTCAAGGAACAAGAGGAAAAACAGTGTTACCTCACTGAAGGCATGTATTTAACAAGGATTTCCTGAGCACCTACTAGAACACTGTTTTAGGCACTTGTAATACATTTATGAACAAAAATAAAGTCCCTAATCTTACAGAGCTTACATTTTAATGGGGGTGGGGCACTAGGGGGTGGGTGTACACAGACCACAAACAAATGGTAAAAGAATGTGTACAACATTGGCAGGTGATGATGAAGAAAAATAAACCTGAGTAAAGGAAGGAGGTGATGGAAGCTGATCCTGTATAGGTGATCAAGAAAGCCCTCTGTGATATGGTGACATATATGTGACGTGGTTACACATAAGCAAAGGTCCTAGTGAAGGGAGAGAAATGATCTGGACTGTGCTTTAAAGAGATCACTCTGACTGTTAGGGGCAAACTGTGGGGGCTACAGGCAAGGCTGAGCATAGGCACCCCCAAGTGTCCAGGACAAGAGGTCATGGTGGCTCAGATTAGAGTAGTAGGAATGGCAGTCATCAGAAGTGGATTTTTTTTTAAATTAGGCTTATTTATTTACTTTTTAAATGGAGGTACTGGGGATTGAACCTAGGACCTCGTGCATGCTAAACATGCACTCCACCACTGAGCTATACCCTCTGCTTCCCCTGCCAGAAAGTGGATATATTTAAAGGATAAACTAAAGTCAGTAGGATTTCCTGATGGAAAGAATAAGCAAGGTACAGGGGGAAAAAACATCAGCTTAGAAGTCAGATAGACTTGGATTCAGATTCCACTTGACCACTTATGAGCTGTGAGATCTTGAGCAAAATGCTGAGCTTCATTGGAGGATAAAGCATCTTCCCTATTGTATTATGAGGATTAAATAACATACTATCAGTTAAAGAGTATGGGATTTGAACTCAGCAATTATTTTCTGAGTTTTCTAAGATTTATATTTTTCAGAATGAATTTGGAAAGAAAAACTTGGCTGAATTTTTATATCCTATAAGAGGTGTAAGAACCTATACAAAATGACTGAGGTAGCCACCCGGATATCTGAGTACTTTCTGGATACAGATTTAATGTGGTTTGAAGGATTAAAGGACATCTTAGGTTTTTAGTGCTTGTGGTACAACACTGTTGTAAAAGGCCAAGAAAAAAAAAGATATCATCACTGATAAAAAATGGGGCTTCACCTAGTTGGAAGGGATCTGGGTCCAATGATCCCAACAGGACTAATTTTATCCTTAAGCCATTTCTTATGTTGGTGCAGTTGACCAGATATGAATATATCCTGGGAGACTCTTTCTGTTGCTTTATAGTTCTCTGTATTTAGACTCTGTTTGCACTAAAAATACACTCCATTACCTTCTTTTATTGTCACTGGCAATTAACGAGAAGAATGGATGAGGACTTACGTTTGCTTTGCAATCCTGACAGCCATGTCTCCATGTTTGGCTTTCTAGCTCTGTGAAGCCTGGTAGATCTATATGACAACTCTGAGCAATAGAATGTTTTACCAAAACATAAAATAGGAATATCTTCTTTCATTTAAAAAATAAACTTGAATTTTGTTTTCTCCCTCTTCTCAATTCATCCTGTTTGTTTTCTAAATTTAAGCTGATTTAAAGCTACGTTTTTAACCGAATTAATACCCGCTTTCTCTGGGTCTGGGTGGTCTCCACTTGCCTCCTCATCTTTCCTCGGGTAGAGAGTCAGGTCAACTAAACCTTACGGGACGGTTTTAGTTAGCAAACAATCTCCTTGTTGAGAGCGCTTCCAGAGACCTGGCTTCCCAGCTCCAGGGAAGAAAACCACGGTGCCGAGTAACACCCAAGGAGAAGCAAGAAGGCATTGCAGAAAGAGCACAGACCCCGGTGTTATCCAAACCCACATCACCAACACAGATGGGTAAATTTCCTACTCCTTCCCACATTCCCCAACATAGCAGCTGCCTTTAGGTTCTTCACAGGGCTGACACTATGTAAAACCATCTCAGTCCTGTATTTGCTTATTTATTATCTGTCTCCTTCCCACTAAACATCAACTCTGCCACAGCAGGGACTCCATCTGTCTTTCTGCCATTGCGTCCCCAGCTCCCTGCTAGCTCCTTCTCAGTTTTTCTTGACTGAGGGCATGTGGAACACGATATATGCTTCTAGTTTTGGACTTAGTATCCCTTGTCATTGTCATGTGTTTAAATCTCTGTCTTCTCTCTCTGTGGGTGCCTTGAGGACAGGGACTATGTCTGATTCCCTTGGCCTCCTCCCTGCCTCACTAAAGAGCTGGCCAGGGGCAGGCGCTGCGCTGGCTGGTGAGCTGCACTGACCTGAGGCAAGTTACATGATTCCTATTGATTGTTAGCTTCCCATTCGTAAAATGGGACTAGGTTAATGTCTGCCTCAAACAGGGTAACAAAGTAGGTGAAAATATGAGGCATGTTGTAGGCAGTCAATAAATGCAAATTTCTTTCTTCCCATTTCACAGTTTTCAGTGTTTTTACAGATGCTACATCATGTGTCCCCACCTGCTGGAGGGGGAGGCTAAGTCTCACAGTAATGAAGCAGCTTTCTATGGGGACATCAGAGCTAAAACCTTGGTTGGTTGACTCTGGGCTCAGCATCCTTCCCTCACTGCCTCTGAGCACAGCAGTCATAAATGCAGTCTGCATAAAACCACAGCCTGGACTGAGAGAGCTGTGACTTCTTGGTTTGAAGTGGCTAAATATCTGGGCAGGGCTTTATAAATTCTTTAGCATCAGAAAGCTCTTCATAAGCCAGATTTGTGAAGAATCATTGCTTGATGCTAAATGTAGAGGAAACTGTAACAGGGAGCAGGACATTTGCATGGTCTTCAAAGTGTCTCCCCACAAGTGGCTCATTAGTGCAAGGGGGAAGAACAGTAATGACAGAGCAGAGAAACTGGGTAACTCGAATGAAGGCTCAAAATCAACATCACCAGTGAGGGGGCAGGTGGATATCATGTGTCTCTGAATGTGATGCCCTGAGACAGATACAATGTCACGTATGTAATTTTGGCCAGGAAAGCATAACCTGAACCTAACCATGAGGAAGCATCAGAGAAATCCCAAATGAGGAATGTTTGATTAAAAGGAGCTGTGGATGTATTCCAGATTAAAGGGAACTAAAGAGACAGGAAAGCTGTATAATACCTGGTCCTAGATTGAATTCTTTACAGGAGGATTAAAAAAATGCTATAGAGGACACCACGGAGTCAAAAATTGGAATACAAAGGGCATATTAGACAAAAATACTACATCAGGGTAGGATATAGCTAGCTCAGTGGTAGAGCACATGCTTAGCATGCATAAGGTCCTGGATTCCATCCCCAGTACTTCCATTAAACAAACAAACATACAAACAAACCAAATTACCACCCCCCAAAAAGTTAAAAAAAAATACTACATCAATGTTAATTCTAAAGTTGGTAACTGAACTGTGGTTATGTAAAAGGATATCCTTATTCTTTGGAAATACACACTAAAGGAGTTAGAGGTAAGGAAACATGATGTATGCAGCTCACTTCCCAATGATAAAACAAATGGAGTAAAATGTTAACAATAAGTGAATCTGGGTAGAGTACTGGGGTGTCTTTTGTACTATTCTTATTCTTACGAGTTCTCTGTAGACTTGAAATTATTTCCAAATCCAAAGTTTTTTAAAAAAACAAGACGGTTTGTGAAAGTTTTACAGAATAAGAGTTCAAGAAGTGTTGTTTTAGGATGCCATCTTAGTCTTAGCTATTTCTTACCTGCTCAGCATTAACAGCAAGTTGGTATGGGGCACACAGAAGGAATCGGGTACTGGGGCCCACTAACCAGCCAGTCAGATCACTTATGATTTTGCCCTTTGAAAGAGTTAAGCATAATTTTGCCTGGGGTAATAATGAGAACAGAGAGTTCTTACCAACAGAGCACACTTTTGATAAGATTTATGAGAATGTACTTCTTATCCTCAACAGACAGAGTCAAAATTCACCTCCAGGACACTTGTATCACTTGTTGCTACTGACTTGCATTTCCAGGAAATGCTTGTATATTGGCAAATCTGAATTCATGGAGGAAATTTTAAATGCCTTTACATAATTATAGGAAAGAAGGGGATTGAAAAGCAAAGACAAAATGATTAATTAGCAATGAATATAAAACAACCTAGAATTTGAGAAACCTACTCTCTTCCTCTCCCCAAAGAGCAATCTGTTGGACCTTCACATGGAGGCAGACCTTAAAAGAGAACTTTCCCTCCAAAGTTAGAAGAAACTGAAACTTGGCATTAGAACATTAGCTGGGAAACCCTTTAAATACTGAGTTTGAAAATTCAAGACCAGAGGTATATGGAAGCAACAGAAGAAGCTTGAAAAGCCTTAAAACAGAGGGCTGTGTATCACAAAGCATGGACATGCATAGCCAGTTTCTGCGATGCCAGGAAATGGCAGGTCTCTAGTGTGCCTGGAATTACATGTGCCATTAGCAACACACAGACAAACACAATAAAAAGCCTGTTCTCAAGAATACACTGGAATGGGGACAGTTCCAGGCCAGAGAGTCCCAGCCAGACATATATAATAAGAAATAAGAGGGCAGAAGGGAAGGCATAACCAAACATACCAGCAGCCGAGATAAGGCTTCCCAGGGCAGGTGAAGTGTGACAGAAACCCTGAAAGATGGACGGGGTCCACAGGCTCAGGTGTGAACGGGGCAGAGAGATGTGGAGTGTGGACATGGAGAGGAGTTGGGGAGAGGGCAGGCTGACAGAGGGGCCAGTCATGGGCATTGCAGAGGGCAGAGCACACACCGGCCACTACAGTGTCCACTCCAGCCGGAATGCAGAGTGGGATGATACAGTGACAAGAGAGGCGGTGGCCTTGTGGGGTCTGAATTCAATGCTAAACACTACGGGCAGCCCCTGGGGGGCTACGAAGCAAAGCAACGTTATCAGACTTGTTTTTAACAAGATCACCCAGGAAACAGTATGTGGGATAGAGTGGAAGGGGAAGCCAGCTGATAAATACTCCTGGACCAAAAAATGTGCAGACTTAACACACCACCAGAGAAAAAAACAATACTTTTTAACTGAGCTTCATTGAGATCCCACCTTTTTGATCCCCTTGATCAGAATCAATATGAGATCGTCTTCTACTTCAGCATTCTCATGTGTTCCCAAAGCAACGGGACAATTGTACTTTCCTCACTAACAGTTCAGCATTTATTTTTTTCACCAAATTCATTCTAAGTTTAAACCTTGAATGAATTCCTGTGAAGGAAGGCAGTCATTAATGAAATTACATAATCTATCATTCATGATTAGGGAAAAATAAAAGTTTATCAAAGTAAACCAAATGCTAATATGTTTTTGTAGTAGCTTCTAGTTGCAGCAAATCAAGAGGCAGAGAGTATGGAGAAAAGATCTTTGAAGGAAACCAGATGCGGAAAAAAGGAAGAGACAGTCTTGTGTGTTGACAGAATTTTAGATACTGCTCGTCTATGCTCACAAGGCCTAAGATTCCCTTTTGTCACTGAAACACTTGCAGCTTCTGGTCACACTGCTTATAGGTCACCTACCAATGGACCTTTAAGATCCTGCTTAGTAGATGCAGGACTCTCAGTAGATGGTTTAAAAAGTATTAAATTAATGGCTTGAATACAACAGATTCATCAGAATGAAAAAATGTCAAAACTGATGCCTTTACCTCCCATGAATGCTTTGCTGATTTCCTTGCTACCAAAATACAACTCGTTCTACCGTGCAGGCTGGAGCGCTTAGCATTAAAATGACTGGTGTCAAAGAAGGGGGAAAGGGGAGAGTAGGATAGCTCCATATATAAAAATCAGGATTCTCGAAAGCCCTGTCCTCCCCAGTGTACCCAGTGTTGATGGGAAGCTGCAAATCAGAATAACACCAAAGGGCTATGACATCTAGAGACTCCCTTGGGGGACACCTCAGGTAAGAATTTAGAGGAGGCACTAAACTGACCCTAGAAGATGAGGAAACATTCACCCTAAAGACAGAAAGGAGGAAATGGCACTAGGCATCCCAGCACCCCTCTGACACGTGGCTGCCTGAGCACAAATGAAGCCAATAAGGTTTCAACGCTGTCCCAAAAGCCTGGAGCAAGTAGCCCAGTGGTTAAAAACAAAGGCTTTGGTGACTTGAATCCTGGTTCGACATTAGCAAGTGGCTTAACCTCTCTGAACCCTGAGGACTTCCATAAGTTTAAAGATGATGATGATTACACCATCTTATGAGGTCATTATGAGACACAATGAAATAACTGGACACATAACAAGTGCTCAGCACTGTGCCTGAAAAGTATCCCCTCAAATATTAGCTATTACTATGATGATTGATCATTGGAGGCTTCAAGTTACAAAAAGGAAAACATCAGGCTCACAGAATTGAAAGCCATGAACACTGGGGGTGTGAAGAGGTAGGGGCAGGTTGTGGGCAGGAGCAGGAAAGGGGTAAGGATTGCAGTTTCCCCAAGACATTGTTAAAAATGTGCCTAAGGATGGAAATACTGTGAACCATTATCTCTTGGTGTTGAACAATAGCTGATTTGAGATAGATACCCATAAAAGCTCCTATATTTGCTTCCTCTCGTATTTTGTATTTTTACAGCTCTGTATCTGTTAGTTAGTTACATAATAAAATCAAAGGTCTCTATAAACACAACATTGTAAATTGATTACACTTCAATTAAAAAAAAAAGAGGGTCTCTATAAAAATTAAGTCAAAATGGATGGAAGGCCTAAACCTAAGAGCTAAAAACTATAAAACTCTTGAAAGACAACATAGGGGGAAAGCCTCATGACATTTGATTTGCAGTGATTTTTTTTGGATATGACACCAAAAGCACAGGCAGCAATAACAAAAAATAGGTAAACTGGACTACATCAAAATGTAAAACTTTTGAGCATCAAAGGACACTATCCATAGAATGAAAAGGTAACCCATGGGATGGGAGAAAATACTTGCAAATCATACATCTAATATATCTAATAAAGAGTTAATATCCAGAATCTCACAATTCAAAAATAAAAGCAAACAACTCAATGAAAAAATGGGCAAAGGACCTGAATAGACATTTCTCCAAAGACAGCCAAATGGCCAATAAACATTTGAACAGATGCTCAACATCACTAATCATTAAGGAAATGCAAGTCAAAATCAAAACCACAATTAGATACCACTTCACACCTATTAGGATGGCAATTATTAAAAACAAACAAACAAACAGAAAAGAAGTATTTATTGGTGAGGATGTACAGAAAATGGAACCCTTATGCACTGCTGGTAGGACTGTAAAATAGGATAGCTACTATGGAAAACAGAAGGTGATTATTCAAAAAAAATTATTATATGATCCAGCAATTTCATTTCTGGGTACATATCCAGAAGAATTGAAAGCAAGTTTTCAAAAAGATAGGTATATACTCATGTTCACAGCACCATTTTTCATAGCAGCCAAGAAGGGGAGGAAACTGAAATGTCCATCGACAGATGAATGGATAAACACAATGCAGTGTATACAAAAAATGGAATTTTATTCAGCCTTAAAAAGGAAATTCTGCCCCATGCTACAACATGGATGAAACTTGAAGACATTATGCTGTGTGATCATGTGATTATGTGATTCCACTCATATAGTCAAATTCAGAGACAGGAATAGAATGGTGGCTGTCAGGGGCTCGGGGAGTGGGAAATGGAAGGTTACTGTTTAATGGATAGAGTTTCATTTTGGGAAATGAAAAAAGTCCTGGAGAGGGAAGGTAGTGATGGTTGCACAACAATGTGAATATACTTAAAGCCACTGAACTGCATACTTAAAAGTGGTTGAAATGGTGCTTTTGGTTATGTCTATTTTACCAGGATTAAAAAAAATCGCTCCCACACCTATATCATCCTGGTGGTTGCAGTCACCCTTGCTCCAGTAAGAGTTAGCTCTTTATTCAGCTCTCTGCCTCTTGTGATAATGAGTGGCTTTGGAACAGTCATGGCACATCTTATATGCCTGGCAGCTAAGAGATATTGACAGTCTAATTCTCTCAAAAATAAAAATTGAGAAATTACAATAATTATGCCTCAACTGTTCATACTGCATTTAGTTCTACTTTACGTGTTACCACTTAAACATTCTAGGGAGTAACTGTTCAAAATCTAGACTTAAGTGCATAAAGGAAAAAGAAACCGTGTCTTTAATGGTGTGCTAACGTCACATTCACTTAGGAATGTGATTTTCTTTCGTTGCCAAGACAGCAACAGTTGCCGTGGAAACCACACAAAAACAGGGATGCTTAACTGAAACAAACTCCACTCACCTGCACAATGATGCCCTTGCTCTTATATTCCTCATGGAGGCTCTGGGAGAAGAAATCTACAAAAGCCTGGGAGGGGGTGGGAGTGAGAACACACATGCACATTACATCAATCTGCCCGATCTGTAGCCATGGCAACAAAAATAATCAACTAACCATTTAACACTATAGCTTCTAATCATTCTTTTTATTTCAAATGCAGAAGAGACCTTAAAAACACACCTCAGAATATCAAGTTGTTTTTATCTGCCACTGAATTAAGTATTCTCTAACTAAACATAATATCCAGATCAAACTTGACTTAACTGGAAAAGGTTCTTCCTATCTTTTCTTTTTTTCAGAAAATTACTTTCCAAGAAGAAATGTCTTATTATATAACAAAGGATGTATTCGTCCTCTCCACTTGCCAGTCAAATGGAAACACAATGTGAATTCTGTTCAGCTATGTTCTTTGGGGATTTTGTTGTCAGTAAAGAGAAAAGCATGCATCCTCTTGGTCCTTTGGGATGGCAAGATCCAAGAAGTCTAGAGATGAACATGATACCCCACCTTCTTCCACCAGAACAACTTTAAATCTATTTGTAAAATATAATGTACCATTTTTTCAAATGTGGACTCCACCTTGGGCTTGAAGTATCAGTGATGACTCTACCAGGGCTCCATTAAGTCATCATCTTGTGTCCACAGAGCAGAACAGGCAAGAAGAAGTTGAAGTCACCAATTGCTTCAAGAAACATGGTGCTCATATTAAACAAGCTTATTGTATGTTTTAGAGATACAGAAAGCAGGTAGATCATAGGATTCGGGGGTGGTGCCAAGCTTTTTCAAAATACAGTACGTTGTCACTTTAAGTTCTTCCAGGGAACAAAAAGCCAAGTGAACAAGAAGGTGGGCGTTTTGCTCTTTTCCTTCCCGTCGTATTGCCAAGTTCTTATCGTGTATTTTATTTTGCTCATTTTCCCCTAAAAGCTTGTTTGATTTCAGCATCTCAATGGTCATTTTTATTTCAGAGATGCATCCTCTGCTTCAACAATGTAGTTGAAAATGCTTTTGACCTGTAGGCAGTATGAAATGCATTCTAAATTATCGTCCTAGCAGTAACGTGACGAGGTGAATGGTGATGTTGTGTAGAATTATGACATCTTACAGAGAGTTCTCGGAAATTCTTGTCTCACTCTAGAAGTGACAATAAATATCTGCGAATTCTGAATAATGTGGCAGAACACTCACCCTCTCACCCGTCTCTCTCGTGCCTACTGTGTGTATTTATGTGCTGACTAGCTTCAATCCTTCTACTCGGCTGGACAGCCTTGGAACTTAATCTGTACGAAGCTGACTCATTCATGAATCAAATCCCCAATCTTAGACTCATAAACATCATGTTCTGATCAACTAAGCTAAGTGGCCTAGACCAGCTCTCTGCTGGAAAGTACAAATACCAATTTTAAAAACCAGTCAACTACTGGGAGAAAAAAGCATTTGTGGATCTGAGATTTTGGTGCTGCCCCATTTGTAAAGCTGATACCAATCAGTGCATCTGCATCTCTGGCTCCTCTGAAACCAGCATTGGCTACTTTCCTTTTCTTCCCAGACCATTTGACAACTGCTAAGGGTAGAACTTCAAGGAAGTTCCATGCACATTTCTCAAACGGAAAATTATTCTGACATAATTTACTAAAAAATTGCTCACCTTGGTTGCAGAGTAGATGGTCAACAGTGGAAATGGGTACAGGCCACTGGCAGAGGAAATGTTGATAATCACCCCTTTAGATCTAAAAAGGAAGATGTACCAAGTACACAGGATGAAGTCAAATATACAACTGTCTGTAAACTACAGATTGAGATATATAATTATTTGAAACAGAATAACCTAGCTGTTTTCCTGACACACATCTCTCCATGCCTTTTGTGGGCATGTGATATGCTTGGTCAGTGAATGAGGCATAACTCAATCAACTAAAAATAGCTCTTGTTTGCAATTAGCTCATTTCTCAGTTTTAGTAATCTGGGGCATGACCAGATTAGATCTTCAGTCTCCTGGAGTTGATGTCTATCATCTGAGGTCTTCTCTGGCCATAGCATCAAGAATTCTCACTCGTAAAAACACTCTCCTACTCCTTGTATGCTTTTATTTGACATATCATCACATACTATCGTCCTGGAGCATTTAATCACTCTATGAGTATAAACATTTTTCTCCTTCAAAAAAAAAAAAAAAAACCCAAAACCCATAAGCTTCTAGACATTATAGCCCTTGTCCTATACACTTTTCTCCAAAACACTCTGCAAAGTCCTGAACCTATTAACAGGTACTCAATAAAAGCCTCTGGCAATGAATGAATGGTTATGTCTGGCCCCTCCTGCTTTCCCTGGTTTGTAGATATTCAGGTGCTAAATAATGAGTAGACTCTAAAATCATGGAACTCTAGGGGGAGGGTATAGCTTAAGTGGTAGAGCACATGCTTAGCATGCACGAGGTCTTGGGTTCAATCCCCAGTACCTCCTCTAAATAAGTAAATAAATAAATAAACCCAATTACCTCCCCCAACAAGCAAATTTTAAAAATATATTAAAAATAAATAAAATAAAATCATGGCACTCTATAGTTTAGCAAACCATATTCTTTTTTTTCCCCAAACCATATTCTTTTGCCAAGAGGCAAAGCTCAATTTCTACTGTGCCTTTTAGAGATTAATGAAAGTTAAAGTCAGAAAGTTATTGGGAATTACTAACTCTACAAATCAATAAAAATTAGTTTGAGAAAAGCAATGCTGTAAACATACTAGTTGCTAGCAGGCATGTGTGGCTTGGGTGAAGCGTGGAATTAACGGTTTTAGGAATTTTGGCCACTGCAACCTGATCCCACCTACTGCCCGTCCTCAGATCCGGTTCCTTTTTTTCTACTTTCTCATTATTCGTCTGAATTCACTTCCCCCAAGGCCTTTTTTTTTTTTAACAATTAAAAAAAGAACTAGATAGACCCCCCTTTTATGCAAAGTAATAAAAGATATAATTAGATTGCATCTAAGTTAGTTTAGACGTAAATCTGAAAAGAAATAATCCCCAAAGGTCACCCAGTCCATCTGCCAGCCTCTAGGCGAGATGCCTCTTCAACCATCAAATGGAAGTCTGGACGCGCAGCTTAATGAATCACTGAAAACAAGTTGTCTTTCTGTTTTTGTTTTTGAAACTGAAGTCCTTATTGGCAATATACACTTTCCTAAGCAGTGAAATCCATTAACATGTCAAGTGTAGAAATCAAATCTCAAATTTTAAATTGTTATATTATGGTTTCAAAGAACAATGGAAATATTTAGTCAATGTATTAATTACATTATGTATTAATTGTATTGATTGTATCATGCCTGTATTTTCTTACTTTTGTCTTTCACAAAGACAGAAAAGGCTTTTCTTTTTAAATTTTAAGAGAGTAAGAGTGTCTATTAAGAGTTAAACCCAATTACTCGAAGACAAAAACTGGTGAATGAGCAATGAGTATCTAGTAATTTCATTTTATCTATATTTGTGAGAAATCCCTTTGATCAAACCGAATTAAAAGACATTTCAGTTACTGCAAATTTTCATTATAGTATTAACTTATGATGTTTAAAATATCTTTACCTTCTTAGGGTGTTAAAAATATTCTGAAAGTAGATTGTGGGGATGGTTACACAACTCTGTGAATATACTAGAAACCACCAAATTGTAGACTTTAATTGAGTAGATTTTATAATATGTGAAACATATCTCAATAAATCTATCAAAGAGGAGAGAGGGAGAGCAAAACATTTTTAGGATATATGGGAATGTCACCTTTCAGCTCAGAGCAGATCCCAATCAAGTAGAAGCTGAGAGCTACATCTTCTGCAACACAATATGCTTTCTGAGAAGTAACCCCAAATCCTGACCAGTTGCACCCCATCCCGAGCCCCAAACATCCTGGTAGGTTTAGGTAGTGTTTTACTTTAACCTTTTCTTATACAACCAGGAATTTCTATGTCCTCACTCGTGCACAGCAGTTGAGGAAAAGCCAATCTCAAGATGACGTTTTTCACGGTAGCGACTATCACCACTGGTTTGATCAGCTGGGTCATGTGCGCTGATATACTCTTAATTGGCCGGGGCACTTGTGTGTGTCCTTGAACAAAAACCTTACATTTTTTATTTCATTCCTCACAAATGAAATACTATCTAAAAGTCTTCCAAAAATGAACTTTAACATTACCAAATGCATTTTAAAAATTAAATCTTGACCTTACCAACATAGATGCTTAAAACTTCCCTCACCAAAGCAATGATTTCAATGCAGGAAAACTCAAAGATAATAAAAACCTCATTCCTGTTTTCAAAATGGATGCAGACCAATAATCAAATATGTCACAATTATGCAAGCATGTGCCTTGAACTGTTTACTCCTTGAGGCAACTGAGATTTTTTGTTTCTCAAATATTCTCCCCTAATTTAAAATCTCTAGGGGGGTAGAGTTAAGAGTTAGTGAAAAGTCAGAATTTGAAGGTACTTTATGCAAAACACAATATTTGCACTATAAAATGCACAAAAACAAATCCAACACCAACAAAGTATAAAGCGAGAATGCACTGTACCTAAGTTAACACAAAAAGGACAGTATTTAAAATTGTAGCAAAATGACAGGAGAGAAAACACCCCTTCCACAAAAACGCTGTGAAACGAAGAAGCACGCGTATTTGTTTGCCTGGCAAAGCCCTTCCTCCCACACCCACACACAACAGCATGCAAGTCTCTCTCCCCAAGGATGATGATATTCAGTTCAGTTTTGTCTGAATCACAAATAACACACTTGCATGGCTGTCTTAATCCTGGTACTGTATACAGTGCCCTTTATGGAGGGAGAGGGAGGAACACTTGGGACTGCAAGGCACAAAGGACTCGGTCTTTAAAACCTACTTTGTCGAGCTCTAATCCTCCGTCTGAGCAGAATTAGTGACGTCAAACCAGTTTCCATGGCACAGCCAGACTCCTGACAACTCTGTTATATCAGGCAGAAGGACAAAATGGGCTGCACTTGGTTGTGCATAGAAACAAACATAAAACCAAACCCTGATTAATCTCTCATTTTCCGGGGACTTGGGGAACAATTCTAAGATTGGAAGGTACATTAAGAATATCTGCTGAAGCTCCATAATGAAGACTTGTGTTGCTCATACTTCAGCACATTTCTAGTTTGTTCTGACAAATATCCAAATAAACAAGTCGACTAATGTTTTCTGTGATATGACATTCTTCATTCATCATGCTGCTTAATTGCTAAAAGCCACACGATGGTGTCTCAGCGGTGCGAGTTATTGAGGAGCTACTAGAATTAAAACGCTGCAAAAACAAAGCAGAAAACACCGCTACTGCTAAGGAAGAACCTTTTCATAGAAAAATAGTCTCTTCAATTACTAGCTACCCTACAAGTCAAACATTAAACACATCCAACCCTATAAAATTTAGTACTTTGCATTCACAGCTTCCTATAGCCATGCTTTCTAGAATTTCCTCAGTCCTGAAAAATTCCCAGTGAGAAAATTCTCCTTAATTATCACTTGGATAAAAAATTACTGAGCCTTTATTCTTCCATACATGCCCACTACTCTCTCAGACTGCTGTAGTACCCCAGTGCATAGCTCTTATAAAAATACTACTGTCATAGAGGAAGTGACAGATCTCACGTGACATAAGTCACTGATTTCTGCCTTCCTCAGGAAACTCATCGCTGCTCCACGCTGCAGGTGAGGAGAGGGAGCCAGGGAGGCGTAAACTCTGCTGTGAAGTGTGGGAACACAGGGTTGGTCCTAATGTGGGCTGCTAACTGGATACAGAGTGTGATGGCAAATGAGGGAGACTGTGCAGAATAGACTACATCACAATTCTTCATATTTTCATTTCTTATCCAGGAGTATATATGTAAGTGTGCTCTTGGAGGGTCATTTTTTTTTTAAGCTTAAACATAGCACTGAAATTGGTACAGATATTTCTCTAACAGATTCTCAAGAAGATTGAGAAACATCAAAACAGAGTTCTATGTCAGGAAAGAACCCTGGAACATGGGGGTCAGGTATATAATTAGAACCAGCAATCCAAATACATTATACAAATATTGCTTTGTTGAAGAAAGTTTGCAAACATTTCCCACATGAAAGAGAAGTGCCTGCCCTAAAACACCAAAACATGTCATAATTCCACCTTAAGCAATACAGTATGAAAGAGGCTATTTTTAGCTTCTCCATGGTTGTTATGGCAACCACCTCCTGTCTCCAGCTGTACACAATGTTTATAATTCCAGGGAAGAGGAAAGAGCAAGTTTCCTCTATAATGTAATTATGCACTTTCTACTTCCATGGTAATAATACCTTAGTTTGATTACAGAGACTTGTTTAGTGATAGTCAGTTGGCCGTAGGCTATAGTTCTAGAAGGTTTGGAAAAATGCATACATCAGAGGTAGAATCAGTGAAAGGGGAAAAACAACAACAACAAAGGATCTTTCTAAAGAGCTCCACTGTTCCTCAATGGAGGTGCGAAACCTATGGTGAGGCACCATAGGAAATGTGCCACTTGGGGCAGTGTAAAGGACAGGCTTTAATAAAATCACTTATAAGGTGTATGTAAGAATGCTTTCAGGTGATCCATGAACTTGGAGTATTTCTTTCCTCTTGGGCCCACAGCTCACATTTCTGGCCTCCCTTGCAATTAGCTGTAGTCTGTGACTGAGTTCTGAACAATGGAAAGTGGGCAGAAGTGAGGTGCACCGTTTTCAGGCCTGGCCCATGAAACCTCCAGTAAAATCATCCTTACTTTCTCTTCCCTTATCTGCCAGCTGGATGCAGATGATTCTGCAGAGAACTACAAGGCTGAGGGAGGAGTGCCCCCTACACCCCCACCCCTAGATGGAAGGAGCATGAGATCCCTGGATGACTGGGTGGAGCAGAGCCCCGACCACTTATCCACATTGGACTGTGATGTGAAGGAAAAAATCAACCTGTATAGTGGTTTCTGTATATTTGTTTTTGGAGCAGGAAGGTAATTGTTTCTTTATGTATTTTTTAATTAATCTTTTATTTTAATTTTTAGTGGAGGTACTGGGGATTGAACCCAAGACCTCATGCATCCTAAGCATGTACTCTATCACTAAGCTATACCCTCTTACTTCAACCTTTACAGTGTTAAGCCACTGAGATTCTGGAGTGGTCTGTTATAGTAGCTAGCCTATGCTGACTAATACAACTAGTGTAGTAACTCCTTTAATTCAAGCAGACGTAGCTGTTCCTTCTCCTATCCAAAAGTACCGATTCATAAAATCCACTTACATTTCTTACTAATTCTTAGCAGGTGCCACAATCACCTGATGATATCAGTTTCAATCTCTAGCCTATATGCGCTTTCTACCAGATCATTTCTCAACCTCGGTGTAAAATCAATTTGGTTTCTTGAAGGAAAGGATCCAGCTTACCTTCTGTATGATAAACTTTATTCAATGAATGCCTGTTGAATGCGTGGATCCTTCCCTCTGTCTACACCTAATGCTCCAGCTACAACTGTGATCAAGGCTGCTAGGTCTATAGACACAGGTATGAGGACCTTGTGTTTGTATCATTTACTAACTAATTACGTAGCTTCACGACACTCAGTTTCTTTGGGTCTCACTTCTTATGTCAAATGAGGGGGGTTGGTTTCAACTAATTTGAAGTTCTATGACTCTTCAAATCTAATATTTCATGGTCTACAAAATGATTTCAAACCCAGTATCTCTTTTGATATGGTTTTCACCAGCTTAAAAATTCCTTATACAGTACCTCTGTGGAATATAAGTATTTCTTTTTTAATGGATGAAACTTACTATCCTGAGTTCATACTGTATCACTTGCAGTTATCAAAAGTAGAACTAAGTTGATGGCCCAAATTTCATCCTTCTCAAGTTCTACTCTGTCTGCACTAATTCTCTGTAATCTTCTAGGCTTCAGGTCTGGTTTGACCACTGTCACTTCCATATCTGACCATCAGAAGCACAAGTCCCCTGTCAACCATCAATATGTAGTTGGAAGGTTTTAAAGGGAAATTTTACTGAAACAAAGCGATTAAAATATACAAAACCACATATAAAATGCAATTACAAACAAAGAGCCTTGCTGAGCAGCAGCTGCCCCCTAAAACGAATTCCTAACCTCAGTTTCCTCATTTGTACAATGGTGGAGGGCTATCAAAGTTAAATGAGAGAGCACATATCAAGTTCCCATTCTAACACTTGGCACACAACATGTACTCAATAAACATGAGCTGTATTCCCTGCCCGAAGCTGGTCACAGAAGTCTCTTCACAGAAGTAGGGTCCTTGTGTCTTCCCTTTGCAAAGCTGTGATTCCTTCGGATCTCTTCTAAACTCAAAGCTATTTTGCAGAGGAAGGATGACTGTGAAGCCCTAAATTTAGCAAATGGCTGAGCAAGCCAGCCCTACTCATTACAACAGGTTTTCTTTGAAGATCTAGTCGTCACCCAGGCTTCTCCAAGGGAGAAACAGAGCTTAATTACCAGTTTACACTTCATGCTGTTTCAAGTATAAGAACTTAACACAGTTCTCAATAAAAATGAAGATACCGAATGTATCCTAGTAGAACCCAATTCAAACTGGAACACAGATGGGGCTAGGGGACACAGCCTTTTCCTCCAAGGGAGGGGGGTTGACATCTTATAATCACTCAATAACACACCTAAGTTCCTTACACATCCATTCTCCCAGTAAGAAAACAAAACCAGAGGGCGGGGTCTTGCTTCATGAAGCTCCACTGATTTGGGCTCTGAGAGCCTACGGCTTTAAGAAGGCATTCCCGGGAATATCCCAGGAACTCTATCCGCCCCCTCAGAATAGCAGGCAATTGAGTTAGTGATGGTGACTCAGGCAGCCTTTTTAATCCTGATCTAAAGGAACCACCACAACCCTGGAGAGGGAAATAAAAAGGGAATCGAGTGGAAAAGGCCTCCACCACCGGATGACTCATGCTCCACCGTGTGACTCGCCTGGCACATCACGCTGTCGCTAAGACATGGAGGACAGGTTCATTAGTCACTTTAATGAATTTTTCAAAGAAAGGATTCTCCCTATAAATAATCACGAGCTCTGTCACTCTAGTGTCTGTGTGTGAGCTTATGACTCACCTTTCTACCATGCCGGGCAGTACCAACCGTGTCATCTGCAAAAGAGAAAAACAAAACATCCGTGATGACTGAGGATGCAGGCAACAGAGGGAGTGGAGAGAACTCACCCACACAAACAAGGAGGAATCACGAAACCGCTCACCACTTCTACAGAGAGCAGTTTATTTTGTATACTGTGTATCATTTGGCTGTGTCAAGAGCGCATAATAAGGAATCAGATGAAATTACTGGAGATAACACTGCAAATACTTTCAGTGAACTTGGCTAAAATTAGTCTTGCCTGAAATGTAATACTGGCATAGAGATCTTCAAATAATTAAGGATTTATGGTGACATCTACATTTTGGAAAATGTAGTCTCAGAAATAAACATACGTTATCACAAGAAATATCCTGCCTACCAAACGTACTTAAGCTTTCTAATCTCAAGAGCTCAAATAATCTTTTCTCATCAAAAAAGCCTTTAGACACACATTACTATATATAAAACAGATAAACAACAAGGACCTACTATATAGCACAGGAAACTATATTCAATTTCTTATAACAACATATAATGGAAAAGACTCTGAAAAGAAAAAATATGTATGTATGTATATGTATAACTGAATTACTTTGCTGTACACCTGAAACTAACATTGTAAATCAACTATACTTCAATAAAAAATTTTTTTAAAGTCTTTAGAAGGAGGCCATAAAGTGACATGTTCAAATATTAAGTGTATCTTCACATTTATTTCTCTTCTTGCTCAAACTAGTTGCGAGTAAAATTCATCCTTAAAGAAAGCTGTTATCTGTGATCTCAAGTAACCAACAATGAAAAAAATGACACATGCATTTTTAAAGGATTTCCTAACTGTTGACTAAATATATATAGTATGATGACAGAAACTACTTCTAAACTCTGTTTTAAGATACTATTAACTAAGAAAAGTCAATACTTCCACTGGCTTAGTCAAGGCTACGTCAGAGTTAAGTGCTGAGGTTGGAACATGAACTCTGGACTACATATCATCAGTTTTCTAAGAAACAAATGTTATTTTGTTACAGAAAAGTGTGCATGCTTGCCAAGTATAGGCATTTTAAGCTTTCTATCTTGAACAATAGTGTCTTAAAATAGCATTCTGATGAGGAGAGAATTTTTTCCTAGAAATCTTTTGAAGGAAGAAAATGCATCCAGACTTTAGTAATGTGGAATCTGCTCTATGGGAGTCCCAACCCAGATACCAACTTTGGAGCCACTGCATACACTTTTCCAGGAGAAACACAAATCCAAACTGACACTGCGTCATAAAAGATAGACTAACACACTGCCAACTTCGAAGCAGACAAAGTAGTGTCTTCAATGCCCAGGGGAATCATGTCAACAGAAGTATCTAGATTTGGCCAAATCTTCTGGCCCAGATGAAAAAGGAGAGACCCTAAGAAAGAGTTTGGCCTGCAGCATTCCACATCTCCCTCCTTCTTATGTATAAGGCCATGCTTTCCATGTTAAACTTATCTTCATAGAATGATGGGGCAGAGAATGCCAACTGTCCCCCAACATTCATTCTTTCCTTAACAATTGAATTTTCAGTTGGCTATATGTTCTCCTTCCCATCCTCACTGCCCTCCATAAAAACTACCTTCTGCCTTCTGTGTCACAGTGCAAATGGCCCTATGCCTGTGCACTGCCTAATAAGATGTGAACACAAGTAATACATGCAACTTCATGGTCATGCCTTAAGGGAGAAAAAAATACACGTCCTTCTCTTTGCCTAGTCCTCCTCTTGATGGCCAGAAAGTAGATGTGATGGAAGGATATAAAACAGCCACCTTAGACCCCAAGGTGAAAGCCACATGCTAATGGTGGCAGCACAATGAGGGAATAAGGGGCAGGATTCCTAATGATTGTGGAGCTGTGATGCCAAACCTTGATTACCTATCTAGCTTTGACTCTGATGGAGAAAGAAACTTCTCTTTTGTGCAAGCCATTACTAAATCTCTTATTACAGCAGCCAAACCAATATTCTAAGTGACATAACTGACCATTTGGGTTGCTGAAGACCAACCAAGGTGAACATTTGAAGACTTAAAAGAGAAATAATCACCAAAGCAAACTCGATCAGAAATTAGCAGACAGCCCCCGACACCTTCAATATTTCAGTTTGTTAAAACACGATTCTATTTCTCTGCTTGCCTAGGTCTGCTTCACTCAAGTCAGACTGTGCCTGCTCGGTCTCTACCCAAACTGTAAGGTCTCTACCCAAAGAAAAAGCTGGTTTCAAAGTTTATCCTTTCAATTCTGTCACCCCTTCTCTTCTCAGATTAAATAATAACTCTTCAAATTTGTTAACAATGTTTTCTAAGATTCATCTTTTTATAGGAGTATAGTAATTGCTCAACACGTAGCTACTGAACGTTTAAGGCGACGTGGTTTGTACTCAGGCCAAAGTGCTCATCCCAGCCCTTCTACTTACTAGCAGTGTGACCTCGAGTTCATTCCTTATCTTCTTCTGCTGGGTCCCTGTGCATTAAATGAAGAAGTCATCTACACTGCAGCTTACTCTAGTCTGAATCTCCAGGAAGGTAATGTATACAGTGGACCAGCACAGATGCATCACAGAGTAAGCCCCCGGGAGGGAGGAAATTAGTGTCCCCTATTGCCAACATGCACTATTCCTTCACGATGGAGCATCACTAAGTATCCAGGCCTCCCTTAAGCATGTTGTACCCTACAGAGTATAGACACTGTAAAAGACAGTGACACATTTTGAGGTCATCCAGTTCAACTCACCATACATAAGTTTCTGGACCATTCCAGCCATATTTTCAAGTACCTCAGTTGGGAGCTTTTTAGGGTAAAAAAAAGTTGTTCTAAAATTAAATTGTAGTGACCATTGCACAGTTCTGTAAATTTACTAAAAACCATTCAATTGTACAGTTAAAATGGCTGAATTTAGGTATGCAAATTACTCCATAATAAAGCTATTTTTTTAAAGAAAACCTCAATAATCATATGGATAAAAAATAAAGAACTGGAACCACAAAATACATTTGATGTTACTTTAACAAATACAGAAAATAAAAGAGCTCTTAAAATGCTCCATGCATATCAACTCATGGCCTGGAGCAACATGAAGTAATAAAGAGGCATGCTTTCATTCAGTAGAGGGCATGTTATGTACTTGAACCAGAGTTGGGTGATGGGAGCTCACAATCTAGCAGGAGAACAGATCTTCATATAAATACATGATTACAAGACAGTGCTGTAAGTGGTACAACAGAGGGAGAGACAGAGGGCACCAATGCTTAGGAGAAGAACTAGTTATGTTTGGGGAATCAGGTAGAGTTCACAGATTACATTTCAGTTAAGTCTGGAAAGAGTAAGTAAGAGTTCACTAGGCAGAAAAAAGTTCTAATCACAAGAACCACAGAAATGCAAACAGCTGAAAGAAATTACAATATATGCCATAGAACTCATGCATTTTAAAAAACTTTTTGTTGAATGAGTAAAGCATACAAAGTAGTAAAAATATGTGCATCCTATTATATCTGTTAGACAATTTGCACATGGACAGCTTCTCATGCCAGTACAAACAGATGTACATCAGGCAGAGTAACAGTTGTGTATTTTATTTGTAAGGATAGATTATATGCATTCTTAGCAGTATCTGAAAATATTTTTTATTTAGTACATTTCATCAGGGGACCAAAATGATTTAGCTAACATATTATAAAGTGGTCCCCAAGCATTTTGTGACGAGAAGCAATTATGCAGGTCCCCAAAGTCCTGAGGACCACCAGAAACAGGATGAGGAATGAGAAGACTGATGAAGAAATGTTCTCACCCAGGGCTAGGACTGGTGTGTGTGTGTGTGTGGGGGGGTGCGCCTGCACATGCACATAAGGAAGTCTCATTTGAAATGAGACTTGTTAACTGCAAAGCAGCTAAGTGGAGTTCACAGGGTAGCCACTGACTGTTTAGTTTTTCTACAGGGAACTAAAGAAGAGGAGAAGGTATGGGATTTGCAGGCAGTGATCGATCTGGAGAACTACCAGGGAAGTTTACAAGATCTGCTGATATTTTCCTTTATTCTGACCAGGGATCTCAGTACCAATATGAATATTTAGTAAGTGGTCATGCAAATTTTAAAGTTCAATTCAGGTTTTTTCCCCCAAGATATAAATTTACACATTTAAATACAGTTCAATATGAAATATCACTTTATGCTAGGATATTAAGGAAATACAAATGCACATATTGGGAGCTTTTTTCTCCCTTACACTGTATATGTCATATATTAAATGTCTCTTTTCTGAATGGTAAAAATTATCCAGAAAATGATCAGAGACAAAATAAAACCCCATAAGATATACTCTTACTTATAAAACTCTATCAACAACATGCTAAGCATTAAATTGGTCCTGCTGGTCTTCAGTGTATGAACATGTCCAAAATACATCATTTTTTTCTCCCAGTTTTATTGAGATATAATTGACATGTAACTTTTTATTAGTTTACAGTAGATAACAGTGCTTTGGTAGATGTATATACTGTGAAAAGATTACCGCAGTAAGTTTGGTTAACATAAAAAATACGCAATGCTTCACAGATTTGCATGTCAACCTTGCACAGGGTCATGCTACTCATCTCTGCGTCGTTCCAGTTCTAGTATGTGCTGCTGAAGCAAGCACTAAAATACATTCTTTTTATATGTGAATTAAAACTCAATTAGTTTTAATTACTTAACACAAAGAAGCAGTGTTTTCAATGCCTGGCTATTAAAGGCCAGAAATCCTTGTTGGAATGCTCAATGACCAAATGATTCATCAGCAAAGACAGAACTCCACTTATGAAAAAGTTAAATTCTTCTGCATTGTTCACTGGCTTCTCCTTTCAAATTCTGACTCCAAATTATTTCTCCTTGCCATAGAATAGAATACCTTCTTGGATTTGTCAAATATAACAACAGTGGAAAGCCTGAGAAAAGTTAACCTGAAATCTACAGGCTTTATAAAATTGATTACTGCCTTCATCTATACTTAAAAGTTATCTTTCCTTCTAATCTAAATACAGGTCATCATAAATTCAATTTCAAGCTTTCTTTGTTTGGGTATGTATATACAGATAATTCTTAATATTCTATGTATAAGTAGAAAGGCTTCACTGTGTTCACATCAAATGAGATTCTCCTTGACATCAAGTTTTACATAGGCTATTTTAACTAAGCTATTAGCAGTCTCATTTTACTTGACATGCATTGATTGGTATCTTGATATCTGGTTATTTATACCATATACCAAGTGTCTCTGTGAAATCTCACTATCTGTCTGAACTCCATTTCACAGCTCACAAGCTGTTTCTAGAGTGAACTCAATATGCTAATTTTAGGCCATCTGCAGGTGATAATTGCTCTACCAGGAAAATTTTTGTTCCTTTTAAGCTATTGCTAAAATAAGCTTACCATAACTTCCAAGTTCAGTGGTTAAGAATATTAAAAAAATAGTAGTAAACATGATTTCTATACTTGTTTTCTCCTATGTTGAGGTTATTTCCAAAAGTATACAGCAAACAATTTAAATTTACTTCTTTTCTAAAAAATAGATAAAAGTCATGTAATAGTACCTCTTCAAATCCTTGCAGAAAAAGCAAATGTTTCCTATTTATAGAGATAATTATTTTTTAGTGACAGTTTCATCAATCCTCATCATGAAGAAGCCCTAGAAGCCTACAACCAAAGGGGAAAAGGTCAGTATACGTTACATCACACCTAGATACTACATCACTTTGCATGCAAGCTGGCCACAGAGTACAGACATATACAAAGGTAATTGCGTCTTCACCAACAATAGCTCAATTTCGAATTCCTCTTGGGGACACCAAATATTCTATTTCAAGAGTGGAATATTTACTGGTATTTACTGCCACAACTATGTATATTCGGGCTGGGAAATAAATAAAAGGCTGATTTAGTTCATACAAAACCAAAACTGGTATTATCTAACTCAAAAGTGCATTGGCTAGCCTAAAAATATCCTTGAAAATGTAATATTAAAATGTAACTATCTTAGTACTCTGAAATATTTCTCATATTTTTGGCAACTGCTTCATTGCTTTTGTAATTAGAAAAGCCCCCACAACTAATGTTATTGCTAAAAGAAATTAACATGAATCATTTTTTTTCTTTTCACTTCTCTGGCATCAGTTATCAAGAGTTTGCAGAAGGAAACTTATTTTACACTCTAAAGCCCATCTAAGTTTTCCACTTTTGAGTTTGCTATGAGAACTGATAACATAAGCAAATTATACAAATTATGCAAATTGTTTTACAAGCAAGTAATTCCTTTTTACAAGCAAATTATTTTTGTATCATGTAACCTCTGGCATTTGGTCATTCATTGAAGAGAACAAACAGACTAAAGAGAACACTACCGCATAATGCTTAAAAAAATAACCAAAAACCCAATGAAAAGACTAAAATTCAAGATACTTTAGTAAAATAAGAAAACAAATATTGACACCTGTATCACCAATATATATAAGTAAGAAGTACAGTGTAACAACTTGCCCTAGAATTGGCAAAGCCCCAAGAATCCAGGTTATTCCTTCCAATAATCAGGACATGACGAATAGCCACTTTGTCCACATCTGCTCTGCCTTCTACCCCAGAGAAACCAGCTTGGAGTAAACAGGATCTGAATTCAAGCGACTGAAAAACGCACCCACACAAATTAAAAGGAAATAGATGCAAACGCCTTAAGCAAATTTTCAATTGGAATCATTAAGAATAATTTTAAAAAATCATAGTATAATAGCAAAAAGAATTACATAAATATCAGCGATGTTACACAATGCCTGTTTTGGAGAAATTAGGTGGTAACGCCACTGGAAGTCATACTAGAATGACACAGCACACATTTCCTTTGACAAACTGTATAATTTAAGCTCTGTGGTACTGAGAATAAAACTTAATTAGAAATTTTTAGAATCTCAACTATATGGCTAACAGAATAGCCACTGCACAAGGTGTGAAAAGCTTAAATAGATAAAGTTTTTACAGTGGTTTGAGACTTCTGAGTATGATTTGGTTTTCCTCTCTATTAACATTTAGGTCTTTATGGAAGTTATGAGTCCTCCTTGCCTCCCCGCTACCATAATACTTAACCTGAAATGCAACCTCACCATAAAAAACAAAGCTTTTCCTTTTGTAAAAAAAAAATCTGCTGTGATATCTGTTAAAAATGTTTTAACAAAAGAAAAAGAACTTTCCAGAGCTGAGAAGTGGTTGCCAATTAATAATAATGACTCTAAAGCCATAATTTATAAACTCTAAACAAAAATGAAGATGAAAAGAATGCATATACCACCATATATTGTTTTTCTAAGTTTAGCACTCCATAATATGCTAAGAGCTTCCATTACTTAACATTTTCCCAAAATATTCTGATTTCTCCAAAAGTGACAGATTTGGGGAGGAGAAAATAATTCCCCAAGTTCTCAAAGAGATTTTTACATTTTCATCCATTTATAAGGCATTTCTCCTGCAAGCTAGTTTTACTTTGAGCTAGAAAAGAACCTTAGCACCAATCTACAACTACTCCCTCATTTTTTAAAGATGAAAACTATGGAAAGAGTGGTTGTCATGTAGGTTGGCCAACCTATCATTTTGTAGTTGTGCCTGAAGCAGCCCATTACCATGAGGCCTCAAGGACTAAATGTGCCCCCAAATTTGGAAATTTTTAAGACTTTAATGATAGCTGCTTTCAAATGGATTAAAAGACTCTAAATATTAACTTGAAATGTCTCCATCTAGAAAAGCCTTGGGTGGAGATCAGTGGTGAAGGCCACATTCTCCTAACTGCAATTTATTAATTTCCTAATGTTAACTTGAATTCTTGGGGCAGAGCGAGGGGATAAATTCTTAGCATAATCCCTAAATTAAATATGTTAAGACTGCTGAACAGATTCTTCTCATGGATTTCCAAATTAATAGAGGGCTCCCCCTACTGGTACTATGTCACATGCCAGAGACAAATCCAGGTAAGAAAAAGGAAAACAAATGCTTCTCCTGTGCTTTCTGTCCATCTGGCCACCCACCCAAACATTTATTATCTACTGCATGGTCAGGGCATAGCATCACATACTTCTGGCTGAATGACATACAATGAATACACTGGGGTATTACAAGGAAAAAAAATCAGCTTTTCTAAAGCAGGCAAAGGGTCTCATATCCCAAGTGATTTGATTTCAGATAATCATAGGGATGGAAGAGATTGATTTAATTGATGCCATTCTAATCCTTCAGCTCCACCAACTAAGCAGTTATTTAGCTTCAGTACATTGAATGCTTGGAGTTACTGAACAGGAGAACAGAAACTCAAATGCCTCCAAGGGCCAGTGAGGTAGCATAAATGAATGCAGTAAGTCAGGCAATAGGGACTAGTGGGGACTGCGGTAATCAGGAGAATGCAGCCTACCTACCTAGCACGCTCAGCTGTTACTCAGCTCTAGTCACTTGTTACCAAGCAGCAGTTCAGGTCCATGTTACCCTATTTTCAGATTTTTCCCAAGAGAAGCTAGAGATTTGGGTGTGATATGTCTCAATTTTGAAAACACTGCTGGAGCCAACCAAAATATGTTGGCAGGGCACATTCAGCCCACAGACTCTTGGTTTGCAACCTCTGACCTAGAGTCAGAAGGCTTCTTACTTTCTGCCCACTCCATGTGTGGCAGATCCAAAGTTTAGAAAGTTTTCACCATTTACTTCAGTGTAAATATCAACTGATCTAAGGCCAGCCTTCCGGGGCCACACATGGGACGTGTGATCCTTATTCCCAAAGGACTGGGGTTTTCAGTTTTTTAATCCCTTTATTTATTTTATGCAAAAAGCATTTATTGCCTACCTGCCATATGGGAGGACTGGGGCTAGGAAAAGGCAAAGAATGAAAAGGATGTGGGACCAGCCCTCACGGGGCTTACAGCCTGTAGAGAGACACTGAACGAATTAAAAATGGGGCTAAGGGGGACGAAGACATGCAGCATGTGGCTGAGATATAATCTAGTCTCGAAGCACCCCCTTCTCCATCCCCGAGCACTGAACGCTTTAGTTGACAACTGAAGGGTGAGTAGAATTAGTAAAGTGGGACCCGAGGGAGCCTTCCATGGGGGAGGGAACAGCCTGGGAACACTAGGTTCGAGACACTGAGCACAACAGCAGAGGGAGAGACCCCTGAGGTCAAAGGGAGACGTGAGCACACCAGAAACTGACACAACATTGCAAACTGACTACTATACTTCAATTAAAAAAAATAAAGAAGGGGAGAGGTGGGCAGGGGCCAAATCACATCTCCTTCCCTAGGGGTCACATTCAAGATTCTGGACTTGAAGGAAAGGAGAAGTCCCTGAAGGATTTGACAGGGCTGTGATAAGACCTGATGTAAAATAACACGTTGGCTGGAGTACCAAGTCTGAGGAGGAAGACATGCTGGATGGAAAAGACTGGTTAGGCTATTCTAGTGGCTCCCACTGAGAAATTCAGGGGCTTGGAATCTGGAAGGAATCACTGGGGATAAAAAGAATTGAGTCAATTTAAAAATACGTGGGAGGTAGAACTAACTGGTCTTGATTAGCTGGATGTGTGTGTGTGTGTGAGTGAGTGAGTGTGATATGTCATGCTTCCTTTCTCTATGCTAATCAGACACAGTTTCAAGTTCCCACTTTGGCTGGTTATCTGACAAAGGAAGAACTAAATTCTGATCTCCTGCTTAAGACTCCTCCTCCTCATCCCCAAATAAAACAAAACAAAAAAAACTCAGTGGTACTTTGCTGTAAGTGGAAACTGTTAATAAATTTTACCTTGGGTCACACCCCCATCCACCTCCTTCTCTGCTCTAAGAAAGGTAAGAAAGAAAGTTGGGACATCCCCTCTATTTGTCAGAATGCTAGCCCTGAAATTTCCTAAGGGATCTGGGGGCAGGCAGGGCCACTCCGTATCATCCACTGTATTCACCAAGCCGAGCAGCAGCTTCAGGGCCAGCACCATCAGAAGGGATGGTTTTCCTACCCTTAGGTTAGCTGTGGGCAGGGTAGGTAACATCGTTTATGCCATGTTCATTTGAAAAGGAGCTAAGAGTCTACAGTGTCTTGAGGGTCTAAAATTGTCATTAAAGGAATCAAAGAACAGTCAGGCCTAGAGAAGGAAGGCAACTCTGAGTCTGGCAGATGTTAAAACAAGTGATCTCAAACCAGTAACAAGCAACGCAAAGGAGATCTGTCTCAGAACTTGTCTTTGGATTGCTGTTTGTTTGAGACTGGACCTGTATTTACCTGCCTCTGGAATGGCGGCACGTTCCCCATTTTTCATGATTTCCCTAATAGTAACCAATGACTTCATTTGCAAACTCTCTCAGCATTTGGAGATGGAAACCCTTCCAGGCATAAAACCGGAATTATCTTAGAAGAGTGTGGTTCAGTACCTGGAGATTTAATTATTTCTAAACTCCACCATTTCTGGTCTAAAGATAATTGTTCTTGAGGAGAAATAAGCCTTTCCTTAGATTTTAGTCACAGAACAACTGAAATTGCAAAGAAAAAAGCCCTGGCTAGTAGGGCCTTTCTTCCAGGTTGAGGCTGGTCTTCCTGTCATCCTGGCCACCTCTATACAATTTCCACACCACTCTTGTTCTCACCTTGGCACTTCACTGCTCTGCAGGAAATAAGAACAAGACTAAATTTAACCCTGAAGGTTTTGAGAGCAAAACTGTACAGGAGGCAACAAGGCTTCTAAACATCTTTTGGATTATCTCCAGTAACCTGGTAAAGGGAAAGCCCAGGTAAGCAAGCCACTGAGAGAGAAGAAAGGGCTAATCCTAAATTACTGGATAAGATGAAAAGTGAAATAATCAGATGGAACTGGAGACATGAAGGCCTAGAGAGCCAAACTGGACCCTCTGACTAAACCTCAGGGGTCCGGAGTCCCAGCTATTCTCATTAAGATTTCTTCCCCTTACTTTGTGGGGACCACTCACCACCACTTCATCTGGTGATGACCTGTAGTTGCCTCAATCAGGATAATTTCACTGTTATTATTCCTCCTTTGGAATGGGCGACTTACATGATTTTTATCATCATTTGATCTATTGATATGGGACAGGAACACATGGACCAGGCAGTAACCCCGGACCTAAGGGAATGCCAAGCCAAGTCATTCAGTGCTCATGGTGCAGCATTGGACTTACAACCAGATGCTGAGCTCTGTCCAGCAAGTATCTCCAAATTAGGGGAACAGATCCAAGGTCACAAGGGCAAGTTGATTTCTCCAATCCTTCCTGGCACACTTCTCAGCCAGTCATCCCTTCTCATGTGGTCTAGGGAGGAGATAAAACTTGGACCAATACTGATGGTGAGAAGAGGCTGTTCTCTTTCTCACATAAGCCTTTTCCAATACATTTATTGTGCACCAGGCTGCAGACAACCATGCCCTGGTCCCCCTGATGTCCAGCCACCATAAAGCCTTGTAAGATTCCAGAGCCAGACCAATTTTCATCTTCTTTTAAGTTACCCCAGGGCTCCAGGCAGCCACTGCAACTGACAATGTAGCCCTGGCCCTGGCAACATAACACAGTCAACTAAAGGACAATAGGAACAATTCATCAAAATACAACATAGGGCAAATCACAGCAGCACGAAAGAGCATTAAACCTGGGAGCATCAGACACAGAACTCCATCAAGGGGAATGCTCTCTTCTCAGGATAAACAAGATAAACACATACACCGTAAAACACACATTGCCATGCCACTCTGCCACTGGAACTGTCTTTCTGAAATGTACACCAGATCACATCTTATTTCTACTTTAAGGCTCTCTGCCCTCTCAAGCACAGCACTCAAGTACCTGCACAATCATGTCCTAACTTACTTTTCTGGCCCTCGGGCTAGCCCACTGCACACCATGCACCTCCTGCTGTTCAAATGGAATCATTTCCATACCTGAATGGTCTCTTGTCAACTGTGCTACAGATGTTATTAATTCCATGATGAATAAACTAAGAGTTTTGAATTGTTTTTCCACTAAAAGTACATATCACAAAGGGACAGGAAGATGCATATTTACCCGAAAAGGTAAATTGAAGGATGATGATTTGGCCTAAAGAAGAAGTGTTTTAAATGGCAAACTTCCTCAGTGATTTGTCAGTGGGATTTGACTCACAAAAAGAGGTTTACCTACAAAAATTTTAAGCATATATCCGGCTCTTCTGCTGATACTTCCCATCAATATGGCTCGTAAAATGATGGGATGTGGTGTTTAGTAAGTTGGCCTTAGTCTCCATTAACTCATTTCATGGGAGAAAGTACCTATGTCAGAGGGAAAAAAGTAAGTGGGAGAGAAAGAATGAAGAGGTGGGGGAAGGAGTTTATAATTTGTCAAGATACTAGGACTGGGTGCCTTGTTATTATTTCCTCATTATTTCAAAGAAGGTACGGAAAGGTGCTCTGCACCTTTGGATTGGTGCTGCTTCATTCACATTTCCCGCCACCGTACGACTCGTCTTTAAGCAGGGCCATGAGGTGGCCACCACCAGGACACACTGATCTGCACTCAGAAGCTGCTTGAAGGACGCAGTGGGCGACTGGAGCACAGTGAGCTGACTGGCTCTCACAGGTCAAGGGCAGGACCTTGGCCTCTCTTTTATCATCACTATTCTGTAGACTGCCAGTCCAAAATACATGTTTTGAGAGACAGAGGAGGCCAGGGTTTTATACTCTAAGGATATACAAACATGTAAGTACTGACAAGAAGGAGGTCACAGGAGAAAAATACTTGTGTGTCTAGAGTAAAAACTTGACACAGTTTATCTAACAGAGGAATTAAAATTATCAGGAGACTAGTCTGGAGCTAGTATTAACAATTCTGTAAAATACAATTTAAACACTTGAACATATTTTTCATCATTAACTCATTACAATATACTATGAAACACATGTACATAATAGAACACTCATTTTTTAACTCTCATTATTTTTAAGCATTTGGGCAAATATATTAGGAAAGATTATCAAAACAATAGTACACATCAGTCATTTCAAAAGGCAAAACCACAAATTATAGGCTGGAAGTGATATTATTTATGATAAAAAAAACTTTGCTTGCTGAAAGATAGTCATAGCAATTTTAACAAACTAATAGTAACATTTTTTTAGAGCCTTTACTATGATCTCGGCACTATTCTAAGAGGTTTACACTTATTACCCTGTTCAATTCCCAAAACAATTCTGTGAGGTAAAGAGAATCATCATCCTTAATTTGTAGGTGAAGCACAGAGGGTAAGTAATTTACTTAAAGTCATATAACTAGTAATAGATAGTTATTTAATTACCTTGAAACTTCATACAGCTTATTGAAGAATGATTACATTTACATCAGTATGCCAAGGGAAATACTTTTAAAGCTATACAGATACATTCATGTTTTAAAAGCATCAATTTTGTGCATGTGGGTCTTGCTCTAAATCTACTCGCAGAGCCACATATTTGTAATTTGCCTCACTTAAACTGAATCTTACTTGAGAAAAAACCGTGGTCAATCACAACAACAAAAAAGATACAGTGATAATTCACTTTATAAAATTATTTGTCTTATTACAATACAATTCATTTGAGATGCCTTTATGTAGCATCAGTGATACAGATTTCTTTTTGGTAGAGCTGGTTTATCTGAATCAACTCTATTACTAAAATCATGTAAAGACTAAATTAATTACACGATTTAAAAGCAACATATGTTTTATGCAAGGAGAGGCACAGCCATATATGAAAAGTTGGGCAAGGCATAAGATTTTAAGGTCCTTAAACTTGAAATCAGCAATGTTACGGTTATGATTTCTTAAGACATGAAAACAAAGGAGAACTTTTCTTTAAACATTCACAGTAGAGAAAAAGATCAAAACTATGTCATAAAGAGAAAATTAGTAATTACATACTTATTTATATTTATCTGGCCAATTCTAATAGTTTTGAGTTAAATGTTTTTTGGCTTTCTCCAATTAGTATATAAGAGTTATTGAAAAGGATTTGGCTTTCCCATAAGTATGTTCAGATATTACACATGGACATTCTGCCTCAGGCAATACTTCCTGCCGATCGGGTATGTATCATTAAGGTATGGTATCTCCTTGTAGTTACTGTTGAAATATAAGGGAAAACGGTGCTCAGATGCTCATACTTGCTGGCTATTATTCCTTTTACCATACATTAGCTGTGGTGTCTTTTGTCAACATACACAAGTGACATGGCTATAATGTATTCCTGGCAGCTAGAAACGAGAGTAGTTTTTATGTGTGGCTAACACAAATCACTCTCATCACTCCATGGTTCCATACCTCCCATACAATGCTTTCCCACAACATTTAGCTCACCAACTTGCATGTACCACGGGGGATGTGGAATGGAAACAATTTACCAGTGATGAATTGCATGTAGATAAAAACTTTGTAAAAATCAGTCTTTAGCCTAAGTTAGTCTATACAGTCCCAGGATCCACTACCGTATTTGCATATAGGAGGCATTTAATAAACATTCAGCTGTTAAAAAGCAAAATATACAGACACCTGTTTGGAAGTCAGTTCTTTCTATTTCCTGAAGACATAAGGAAATAATTGCCTTCATCTGGAATAATATTTACGTCAACATAAGAGCTGACTAAAGTGAACAAATGATTATCCCAGTGTTTTTAAATAGAGCCAAAAAAGGATGACATATTTATAAAAAGCTGCTTACCTTGCAAACAGAAAGAACATTAATATTTATCAGTTTCTTGATGGTCTGCAAAAAAAATGGATAATTGTATACAGATTTGATCGTGGACATAACCATATTAGATATACATATATGTAGGTAATCCAGAGATGCATTGAAAGTTTCCCCAGATACAGTAGAGACCTTGGAAAATGGTAGGAGTTGGGGTAAAGAGGCAGATTTTATTTTACTCTATGTTATAATACTTTTCTACCAAATGCAGCAATTCATGCTGATATGCAAAATCCAAGGTATAAGTGCAAGTGAAATCTGCAAGCAAAAAGACCCATTAAACCTAAAATAAATATGCCACTTCCTCTCTGCTAATATGCAAAGGAGAAATTATTGAATCTAAAAATTTCAACAATTTTTTAATTTACATATTCCTTCAATGAAATGCTTTTCTAGTTTTTATTAAAGAATTATACATGCATCAAGAATATAGCTTTCATTTGGGTAGAGTTAGTTTATCTGAATCAACCATACTGCTGTCTACTGACACATTTAATGGTTTTTAAGTTGATGTTTAGAATCCTGATACTTAAACAGGGCTGTTTTGATATAATCAAAATGATAATAATAAAACTAAAGCTATTACTGAACTTGGCACTGTACAAATGAGGTTATAAATATTTTCTCATTCAATCATTCTAACATCCCTGCAAAGCTGCCTATTTTATAGATGAGGGAATGGAGACCAAGTATGGTTGGGATCACCCCGGGGGTACTTGGTTAGCCGGACTCTAAGGCTCACAGTCTGAACATGATACCATGTCACCTGTCCAATACCTGCATGCATTCTATTTGTTACTATAATCCACAAAGAACAACTTACATTGTCCAAATCAGGAATTTCCAGAAAGTACTCGGGATACTGATACGACATTCCCACATTGTTCACTGAAATAAAACAAGATCATTAGCTGGCTAACATATACATTTTATAGATTTATTGAAATAGTGGGATTAAAGATATTAAGACTAAGATGATACATACAATTTCATAAAATGCTGTTTATGTCTAGAGTGACCTTTCTATCTGAAATCTACCCATAAGGACAGTTCAAATGTCTCCTGCTTCATTAAGCATTTCTGTTCCTACTACCCAACCCCTGACAAAATGACTTTTTATTTGCCTCTGAATGTCCATAGCCCCTTGGAGTGTGTATGTATTTCACCTCTGTAATACAGTTACTTGTAAATACTCCCTAACGCCTCTCTAGATCTTAAGTTTTCATAGTGTAGTAGGAGAAGTGGAGAGCACTGCAGGGCAGGAGGATAGAAACTGGACTTCTGTGTAACTGTTTCAGAAAATACGCGACGTGGGATGAGTCACGCGCAATACGCATCTCAGCGTCTTCATGTCTGAAACGAGAGTTTGTTTAATCATTCAAGACCTGGACTAGAAACTAGAAAAAAACAGAAAGAAAAAGGCAGTTTGTGACATCATGGAGCAAACTATCCAGTAGGAAGAGAGAGGCACTAAATGAAAAGATTCGAACAATTATTTCATCACAAAGGACAGACTGCCCTGGGAGCCTGTCCCAGACCTCATCTGGGACGTGAGGGAAGGCTCCTCTGTGGAGGCCAAGAGAGTGGGTCAGACCTAACATCTCCAATGGACCAGCCATCCCTACTAGATCTGGAAGTCGAGGCTATGTCTTAGCCTTCCTTGTATCTTCCCCCCTCAATCACTTAACCGAAGGTTGGGGTTACGAGACAACTGAGAAGCCATGAAAAAATGTAGACATAATTAGTCACATGATTAATACTCAGGTATTCTATGGTTTTTTTCCCCTAGCTCTAGAAGACAAAGATAGACCCAGAATAAGGAACATTTGCAAGAATCAAAAAATAAAGTATCTTTGAATTTATCTTAACTAAAAATGAAATGGATAAACTGTCTGTCTGTCTGTCTGTCTGTCTACCTTTAATCATTGCAACAGTCCTATTTAGCTAGTTCCTATTATTATCTCCCTTTTACATATTAGGAAACTGCAGTTCACAGCGGTTAAATAACCTATCCAGGGTCACAGAGCAAAGTAAGACCGAGATTCAAACTCAGGAAATCTGACTTCAGAGGCTAGGCTCTTAACCACTACTTTAAAGCCACCCTATGCCTTCATTCAGTATTCAGTCCAGGAAAAAATGTCAGTAATAATTGGATAATAAACAGAAATCTGATAGCAATGTTTAATAAAACTATAAAGTATTTGAAAAAGAAAGGTTTCAGGAGCAAAAAGATAATGAAATTCTGATCAGTGTGCTAAAGCTTAGCAGGAATTGTGCCAGATAAACCTGACAGTAGTAATAGTAACTTTTTCAATAGACTAACAAAATTAGTCTTTCAGAGGGACTCAATAAGGGTTCTATATTTAGCAGTAAGCCAGTCACTTGAGGCTGTGAGTCTCAAGATTTTACCTGCACAATTCGGTCAGGATGGCTTGAACAAGATCACTGAAACCTGTCTGAAAATCTGTAAGCAAAGGACAGTGACAAAGCAAACTGTATTTAATTAGGATTCGTCCCAATCTGAATATCCAAACAAAACAATAAGAGCAGGTTCAAATCCATTTTTATTTTATTCAAAAGGTCCCCACCCACCAGAGGTTCCAGGAATTCTATAAAAGATCTGTTAACTGAGCCAAAACTATTTGAAGGTGAGGGTTTACGTTCACTTGACTTTGCTTTAACCATCTATAGAGTTATAAAGGGTGACTTACAGTGTTATAAGAGAAACGGCAACAACCAAAATATCTGTTAAAATGCTACATATAAACCATATATTCTTTACAAAGTCAGTTTAAGATGACAGAATCCTCAAGGGAAGGTTTTTGCCAAATTGTAATATTCTGCAAGAGTTAAAGAAAATTCCATTACATACAGTGAACTCCATCTCCCTTCACTCTCTGGTATCTAGAAAACTTCCTCTCTTCAGATCTCGTTCTAGCCCATGGAGATATTAATGTTGTATTTCAAAATGCTAAAGAAAACTGAATAGTGTAATTGTAAGTCTTTTAAAATCCAGATTTGGCTTTTTAAAAAAAATCCGGAAATGTTGTAAGCAGCACAGTTGACTTTGCAATCTTTGCAGCATGTGCTAACAAGGACAGTCAAGCTAAGGAAGCCCATGAATAAGCAAGCAAGCAAGGCTGTATTTACAACAGGAAGTCTTCAGATCTGTCTCCGCTAACTGAGCAAAAGAAAGCTATCAAAGCTATCTACTCACACAATGAAAACGTGATCATCTATTTAACACAACCCTAAACGAGAACACGGTCAATACTGAACTTAAGCCCAAAGAAATAAAGAGTATCACAGTATAAAGGCTATGCTTTTATAACCAAAAATACACACAGGAAAAAAAAAGTGTTAAAGCTGGAAGAGCTCTTTCAGAGCACTGAGCCTGATTTTATGCGGGGAAGTGCTTCCCAAGGTCACACTGGCAAGTTGTCCTTTACTGGGGATGAGGACTCTCACATTCCTCCCTGCTTTATTCACTCTACCTTTCACTAGCGGCATATCTGCTGCCCATCATCTCTCCACAATAACTAATCACTTCAGAGTGCTATTATTTAAGAGTAGACAGAAAAACAACTGTTGCTCTCAAATAGTTATTTTCATAAACGGCACAATCATGCGAGTCTTTTGGAAAAGGCAGACTCATTGCAGTTTTATTTTGAGACATTAGGTGGCAGCAATAACCAAACGGCAGGCAGAAAGCTTTCAGGGACTTGGAAAAGGAAGAAAACAGGCTTTGGGTGGGAGTGAAGGATGGAAATATTTCCATTATAATTTAATCTCATTAAGAACGGGTACATGCAATTCCATCTTTATATATTACAGGATTCATTACAGGATTCACCAAACCAAACAATGCCACAAGTAGTTCCAACATTATTCAGATAGTTGAAAATCCCTTTTAAATGGTAGCACTTTAAACTGGCATTTAATATCTGTTCATTCGTGAGTTTTCTTGAATTCTTCAAGTGAGGCATCAGAGGCAGATTTAAATTTTTTTTATTCAATGACTTGAAAAACCGTTTTAACTCATGTAACACACCATGTCTTTCAGAAAAAGAAGGATGTCCATGTAATGTCTGAATTCCAACCACTACCCCAATAATCGTGACAGGGCCATGAACAGATATACAACCTTTCCCATCAGTTTCTCAATAGAGTTCTGAGACTGGGAAGAGCTCAACAGAAGAGATGAGGCAGATGGAGAACAGAGGTGAAGCCAGACCAAGAATAAGGAAAGGTAAGTGGAAAGAGATGTTGCAGGATTTTTGCAGGGAAGAGGTGTCAGTGCTTTGTCCTCAGCAGTGCTCTCCACGTCTGCCACCCAGAACTGTCGTGAACACCAATACCAGTAAGGACTGTATCTGAAAGACTCAGAAAATCCAGAGTATTTCTGAATGTTATGTAAATATTCTCCATTACATCATACTACTGTTTAAAAATCATTTCCACACTTCGTACTTAATGACAAGAATACACACAAGATTTGTTTCTTCTAAATTCATTTACTGCTGCTTCTGACTTTACTGGACTTAGAATCCGTTATCAAAACCAGCTGCTATAGAGATAATGATGTCATTAGGAAATTAGATTGTTGTATCTGGGTTGGGCTCGAGGGAGGAAAAAATGACAATAAATTACTAGAGAATCAAAGTCCATTGAACAAACACACCAATAACAGATATGGGTAACCACACACAGATCACCTCCAACCTGCTGCCTTTTGCAGATTTATCAGACCTAAGAAGATAATGTGTTTTAAAAATATGCTGCCTAAAGGTTGGGCTTCATATATATATCAAATAATGCAAAGTATTCTCTATTCCTTCCTCATCATATTAAAGTAGAAAACGTTTACGTTTCTATTTCAGTCATATCTATAGTTGCACACACTAATACAGGTCAAGCACCCAAAAGAAAGACTAGAGAGATGGAAAGGCTATTAGAGTTCATTAATAAAAATAATATTTCAAAATATACTAAAGTCTTTAAATGTAGACCTAAGTAATACCACAAATGGGAGAAACTTCTCACGTCTTAAGCTTCTGTACGAGAAGGGTATGGATCTCAAAGTCCAACAGACCCAAGTTTCAGTCCTGGTCCGACTGCTACCAGATCCTAACAAGAGTCAAGTGATTGCACCCCAATAAGCCTCAGTTTCCTCATCACCTTTATATACAAAATAGGGATAACAATTTAAGAAGTAAAAGAGATAATAAGCATAAAGTCTGTAACCCAATGCCTGGAATATACTAGTATGTTAATAAATGGAGGAGAAAGAGTCGTTATTGTTGTGTGGTCATTTTCTCAACAAGTGTTCACTGAACCCCTGTTTTGCCCCCAACACTATGTAGGTGCTGGGTGGGGCTACGGCAGGACAGCCACAGGCTCTGTTATTAATCAAAAATGTGACCAGTGTTAAAGTGGAGAGATCCTTCTGAAAGGGAGCTCTAAGCAACAGTTAGCCAGAATAACTGTTTATACTGATTGAATTTATCCTAATTGCTCCTCCACCCTCTTTACTTCATTCAAGTAGATCTAATCTTAGAATCTACAGAGTTTGGAAAGTGATGCAAAGAAAATTCCTTCTTTGCCTTATTTAACATATTGCTGTAGCTAGCACATGTTCAGACTCTGACAGATGATATTTGGAACACCAAGTAAAACATTTTGCAAACTTTACAGTTTTCATACACTTGTGAGTAGCAATTTCTAAATAAAAGAGAGTTTACAAGGCTTTAAATTTGCAGTGCTTTCACTCAGAAATTGGAAAATTAAGATCGAGACAGAAGCAACACAACAGAACATCTCATTTCCACTGTTTAATTATAAACTGCTATGTGATGCTCATTACAGAACCACGTAAAGTTTGCCATACACAAACTTGGAAGAGGATGAGGAAAGAAGGATGGCAGAAGGCTGGCAGTTAACTCTCAGCGAATGGGAGGAATACATATCAATTTCATGAATTACAGCTCTACTTACATTTCCAAAATCACAACTAATTACCTAGTTTTAAGTTAAAGGTTTTACTCTAATTAATACCATTAGTGGTTTTCGAGTAAAAGGAAATACATTTGAAGTGTAGGTCTTATTCTCACTTTAGAAATCCAATCTCATTCAGTACATCTAATGGAACTATAAGGCACTCTATTTAGTCTAATAATGTTCCTGATGAGTCTCCTGGAAAAAAAAAATTCCATACCTATTCTGCTTGCTGTGATCGGCTACACCAGGCTTCTGCTTCATGCAACATAAAGCAGCGCATTTATGCCAGATCCGGCTGTCTACTTGGATCTTCACTGGGATTTCTCATAGCTCTCTCAGATTCAACATATCCCCAAATGAAATCATCCTTTTTCTCTACAGAAGTGCTCCTGGTCCCGGGTGTCTTGTCTTAAGGCAATCCAGTTGCTCAAGTCAACTGGAAGTTGCTAATTAGTAACTGTATAATCCTGGACAGTGTATTTAACCAAAGTAAGTCCGTTTCTTATCTGTAAATGGGCATAGCAATATTAAATATCTGACAGGACTGTTGAGGATCAAATGAGATTCATTTGCACAGTGACTGGCATATAAAAAACACTTAATGAATCTTGGCAGTACTAATTAAAAACAAACTACTATTCTTCATTCCTTCTGTCAGACAAGACCTCTAATGAGGACTTCATCAGAAATTAGACCTATTTCTATTTCCTAGACATCTCTCTAGTCAGTTTCCTTGTATTCACTCTCACTGCCATCATCCTAAGAGAAGCCATCCTCATCTTAGCTTGATTGCTGAAGTAGCCTTACTGGTCTCCTTGCTATCAGTTCTTGCCTCTTCCACTTCACAGTCAGAAGGATCTCTCTAAAATCCTAGTGTGATCTCAACTTACTACTTATGAGCTCTACAACATCTACATTGTCCTTTATTAAAAGCCCAAACGTATCAGCCTGATTTTCTAAGCCTTTTGTGATCTGGTGCTGCTTAATCTCCAGAGCCTAGCCGCTGTCATCTTTGCAATCCGTGCTCTAGGTTTACAGATCTCCTGTCAGTTTCTCCAACTTGCCAAGCGCGGATCACCTCAGGGCTATTGTACATACTGCTTCTTCTACCTGGAAACACCTCTCCTCTCAGAGTTAATTAGCCTTCAGGTCTCAACTTAAATTATTACTTTTTCAGAAGGATTGTCTCCAACACTCTTAGCCTCCTCAGTAACATACCCTTTCATTACATGCAACATGCTCCCAATCACTTGTTCAGTGGCTGTCTTCCATGAAAGCAAAAACAGTTATCAGTTTTGCTTGCTGCTTTATCTCTGGAATCTTACTTGTTGAATGAGTGAGCGAGCGCATGACTGACTGAATGAATCAGTCAACAAATAGGAAAGAAAAGGTGCTATGTAATAAAGAATTTGCCTGGTCTTTGTCCCAGAATCCTAGAGTAGAGGCTCTAAACCCTTGGAATCTCCAGGGTGATGCTAATGTCTCTGTTATTCATGGCAGGGCGTTGGATTACACCTGAGTTTATGCTAATAAGACGAATCAGAACAGAGGTTGGTCAACAGGCATATGTAGCATAGATAAACAAGGTTATATTGCATAGCACTGGGAAATATATACAAGATCTTGTGGTGGCTCACAGCAAAAAAAAAAAAAAAGTGACAATGAATATATGTATGTTCATGCATAACTGAAAAATTGTGCTCTACACTGCAATTTGACACAACACTGTAAAATGACTGTAACTCGATAAAAAGTTAAAAAAAAGAAAGAAAATACATTTATCAGACAATCTCACAAGGAGAACAATGGATGTGTTTTACTCATTTACTAAATAAATGTTTAGATGTGCCTAAAAAGAACAGAAGTTGGTCACCAGAAAGACCAACTGTGTGACTAGAGTTGGAGCCAGCCTAGACTCTGGAAAAGCGGGGGGGGGGGGGGGGAGCTGGAAATCGAGTTAATCACTTGGCCAATGATTTGACTAATCACACCTACATAATCGTCACCTGGGTATTTAAAAATGATAGCCTCTATCCTTTTTTGAGCCTGAATCATTTTATACGTGGGCTAAACCCCCAGAAGGCAGGAAAATCATATCCTGGCATAAAAGAGAAACCCCACCCTCTCTAAAATATCCTTACCACACTCCCGTAATCCTCACCTGGGTATTTAAAAATGATAGCCTCTATCCTTTCTTGAGCCTGAGTCATTTTATACCTGGGCTAAAGGAAAAAAAAAAGGAGGAGGGTATTTCCAAACAAATGAAGTTTATGGTTGGCACTCTCTCAACTACTTTACTTTTGCCCTCCTATTTTTCCTCCCCTCTCAGCATCCCACTAATCACCAACGTGCCACTATAGTTTCCTCTTTAAGCCTCTCCTCTCCATTTCAAAATGATTTCCCATGTCTTTCACTGACTAAAATACCCATTCCCGCAAGGTGACTGATCCAATAAGCAGACAGGTAATAAACTGAACGTACTAATCCCAATAAGATGTGAATGAATATGTCATCGCCCTCTTAGAAATACCTACCTTTCAAAAGAAGGCAATTTAAAACTAACTTCCAATGAGTAAAGTTCTTTAGTTTTGTTTATTTTTAAACCCTCTGAGAAGCAGCAAGACTCTTCTACTTGTAACTTCCTTTATCAGTTGGGACTGAGAAGCCACATAACTTCCCAGGATGTTCAAGACTTCTTCCTTCCCTTTTCCTAGAAGAGTCTTCCTCAACCCAGTTCCTGCAGCCCCGTGGCTCCCTCTCCTAGGCCTAAATCTATTTCCTCTTCCTTTGATACTTTGGAGACTGAACTATAAGGAAGCCGTCTGGATCTCAAAGAAATTAACTACCTGGGAATCTGCTATTTTGAAGTCAACGAGTACCTTCCTTTAAGTAGCTAATAATACTCTTGGGTCTTTTGTTAAAAAGCTTTGGAAATCAAGCATAAACAGACAAGAGTAGACCGATCTTGACTATTTATCTCTGCTCAAACTACCTTTTAAGATACTTGTTCCCAACATTCAGCTACTCTCCATCCCAGAACATTCTGGGAAATACTAGATTGTAGGGAGAATAACAGAACACAAATGCTTCCGAAGTATATCCCGATGGCTGTTCAGCAGTCGATGGTGGTTTTGTTGTAGTTGCAAGGAGAGGCGAGTTTGTGGTCCTACTACTCTGACACCTTGACCAGAAATCACTCCCAAGTATTTCCCATAATCCATAAAGATGCATGGGCAAAGATAATCAAAAGATATTTTTATATGCAGCTGAGCAGAAGGAAGGATACTAATTAAAAATAACCCACCAACCACATTAATGGAGAAAGTATTCACTCATAAAGAGCACAGGAAGAAAAGAGGCTAATATGGTCTATTCCAGCTTTTGTAATCAATGATTTTTTTTGTAACTAACTGACTTTTATTATTTATACATATTGTTACTTAAATGATGCCTCTTAATAAAATTATGGGCACTGTGTACAGATAGAAAAAAGTTGATGGGTAATAAACAGGCCTGAAGACAGACAGGTCACCCTCTACCAACTGATTCTCTTGACTCTACAACTTACATAAATAATGCATTTGGCATGGGGAAATTCTTGGTCTAGGATGCATTAAAAGCTTGAATAAAGCTATGGTTGGTGGGTTTTGTTTCCAAATGAATCACAAACTAAATAACTATCTTTTTCCAGAAGGACCTTTCTATTTTTGCTCCTAGAATAAAGAATGCCACTTTTTAAAAGTTAAAAAAGTCATAGTGGAATTTGAAAAAAGTATTGTCTGTAGCATACTTCAACATCAAGGCTACTCCTCTGGCCTTGGTAAATTACGCCTCCCGCAATGTACTGTACAAAGTCCTTCAAACCAATCTGGAACACACATGAGAGTCTCTCTTGAGGAATCAAGTAAGCATTACAGCAGTCACATTTTGTTGACCAATTGTTTGCTTATTGAAAGCAGTATTGATGTCATTATCTCTAAATAGCTGAAGTTCTTTAAGCTTTCTCAAATCTGTGTTTCTTGGCATTTGCCTGAGAGAAGACAGCAGGTGCTTACTTATTTTATATAACAGAGTTAAGAATCCATCATCTCAACCTTATGCATTTATATCAAGTTATGGTGACCTTTCAGTATAAATTCACACAATTCATAGCCATTTTCTTTCCACTTATCCTATTGAAAACTTAATGTTTCTTTCATAACAAAGAGCTTTAGCACTCTCCGTTATAATTCTGAAAATATTAATTTTCTTAACTAAGCACTGACTATGCTTTGGTGGCTAATGCTATTCAAACAAATGGAGCATACCTTAGTGATTTACATTTCTTTTTTATCATTCCTGGTTTCATTAATACTCAGTAGAAAAAAATTTCTTCCTCTGACTTGATATGGATTGCTAGATGTTATTAGAAATGAATTACATGTTTGTTATTTTAGGGAATGTTATAAAGGTGGCACTGATAGTAAGCAGAGGAGGAAGGAGAATAAATAAGATTATTTCCCCCTTATTATACAGAGGTGGGGGTATGTGGGATCTGGATGGGGAGGAGAGAGGGAAGAGAGAGAAAGTCAAGGCCCAAGTAATCACAAGAAAAAGAAAACATAAACAACAGACCCTTCCCCCACAAGTTCTAGAGGGTTATACTCATACTAGAGAAAGAACTGTTAAGATTTGAGTTGAAATACGACCTAGCAATAAGATAAAATTTAGCTCATAAAGGTGTTTTAATAGTTCCCTCAAAAATCTTGACAAATTAAAATTACAGTGCAATATAAGATATTTGCTAATAAATGTCAATAATAATTATACAAAGCTTATGATTAAGGACACAGTTCTGGTAGACTAGGAAGAAAATGAAATATATAGCCAATTAATAGTATAATGTATGTGAAAGTGCTGCTATAAACTTTATAAAGGATTATGTAAACACTAGCAATAATTATTTCTATTGTTGATCTGTAACCAACCTAGAAATCAAAACTTAAGTTGTCTGTGTATATATGTGTGTGTGTGCCTCAGTAAGTATTCAATCAGAACTGTTTAATTACAGTATAACTTCAAAGCAGGGTTTCTCAACCTCAGCACTGTTGAGATTTCAGGCTGATAACTCTTTGCTGTGGGGGTCTGCCCTGTACATTGTAGGATGTTTAACAGTGGCCCTCACCTCTACCCATTAGGAGCCTGGAGAACTTCTTTCTCCTACCCCTCAGTTGGTGACAACCAGAAATGTCTCTGGATATTGCGAGACATTGCAAAATTGCCCATGGTTGAAAACCATGTTAAAGCATAAAAAAAAAATCTAGAAATCATTTATGGCTCTCCTACACAAACTGAGGAGGAGAGACAGCCAAGATGAACTAGAACTGGATGCCCATCACTAGGCACGTGTGGCTACTGAACACTTACAATGCAGCTAGTCTGAACTGAGATATGTTATAAATGTAAAATGAACACTAGACTTGACGACTTGGAAAAAGAATGTGAAACATTTTGAAACTTTTTATGTGGATCACATGGTAAAGTGACAATATTTTGGATATTATGAAAATTAGTTTCATTATTAAAATTAGATTCACTTGTTCCTTTTTACTTTTTAAAAATGTGGCTACTAGACACGTTAAAATTACATATGTGGCTCACATTGTATTTCCGTCAGACAGTACAGAACCTGTGCAAAAAAATGATACTTCCTTCTCACTATATGCTCCAGGCAGCCTTTGATGTAAGAGAGCTCGGTCCTCATTTTCTCTTTACATTCTCTCCTTTGTCCTCAGATTATCTCCAGTCTCCTTTCTTCAATGAGATTATCACTCAGAGATGACTCACCTGCAAACTCTATCTCTAGTTCAGAGCTCTACTAAAACCTAGATCCATGTGTCCAACTATCAACTCAACAATCCCACTCGGACATCCCAGAGGAACCCCAAACTTATATGATCTTCATTCCCAAAAAGGCTCCTCTTCCAGGATTCCCCATTGTAGTAAATGGCACTGTTGACAGATGCTCAAGACAGAAACCTAAGGTCATCGTGAGTTCTCTCTTCTCCTTCATACCACTTGAAATCTCTCATGACTTGAGTCCTGCTTTCTTTACTTCCTCAATATTTCTGGAATCCTCATTTTTCCTACCCCACTGGCTAGACCAAGTCACCAATATTTCTTCCGTATCAACTCCTTCTTCCCTTTTACACTCTCAATACACTCTGCCCTTCCCTTCTCAACACTTAACTCACAGCTAACTATTTTTGTGCAGTGTTGTCTTTCCTATTAGGACATTATACTACAGAAAGCCAGGCACTTTCTTGTTCATTGTTGTGTGTCTCCAGTTCATTGAATGACCAATGGGTGAATGAATAAATAAGGACGGGTGTAAACTGCTGACTCACAGGTTGCAATTTACTAAGGAGCTGGACTACGAAAGCAGTGGTTCCACTGGCATATGTGACCTGGGAAAATATCAATCTTTATGTCTAAATATCAATGCATATGTTCTGACATAAGTCCTAGGATTCTAGAAGTGGGGACCAATGAACCCTGTACCTCATCCTTAACAGATCTATCTATTATGCTTAAACTCACACTGCAGACTTTTTAATATAGTGGGTCAGGAAAGAACAGCTGAAGAGAGACTTTTATAACCCTCCAGCCCTGCAGCAACCCGATGCCTGACATCTTCCATCTTCAGTGGAATGGTCCCCAGAGTAGCTGTAGTTTCAAAGTTACAGTGAAAAGCAGCTGACATTTATACAAAGCTAAGAACTATTGGGATTAACTGAACCGCTTCAAAAAGAAAGTTATTCTCCAAGAGGACAAGTTCAAGATAAGTCTCCTCTAGTTAGGGATCCTCGATCCACCTCCTTGCCTAAGCCAGCCTTCACTCCCCAGTCCATGACTGGTTTGGAAGGGGTTTGGATGGACTATGGCACTGTCTATCCTAACTAGTAAGTTACAGCTGCACTGATATGGAAGTTTAAAAAAAGGTCAATAATTCTACAGAAGTTAGCGTGCTTTAGCCTAAGCTAAAGAGGAACTTGTGAAAGACTCTGGGCAATGTATGTATCTAAAGAAGAACACGAGGCAAAATCTAGACCTGTGTTTTCATTCATCTTGTGCTACTGGCTCTCCTATAAATGTGGGAGTTCTGTGTGGGTGGGTGAGGCATGGTGAAGAGTGATATAGACCAGGCAGGGGCTGAAAAGACAGCATGTCAAAGCCGAGGTTAACCCCAGGCCCAAGGGCACCATGTAGGGTTATATGTGTTTAACTTTTTAAAAATTGCCTTATCAAGAACTTATATAAGCTATAAGAACTTATAATGATAATACAAGTATAATATATAATGATATAAGAACTTACATCATTCTTTTATAGTATGAAGAAGAGAGGTGGGGCCTTGACTAAAGAAATGTTAGGAAACATTTTTTTAAAGTATCTTCTCTTCATTATTCCTCCTTTTATAGCCCAGTAGAGAAAACAATGGCAATTAACTAGGTTCGTACCAATTGAGGTAGTGGGAGAAAGAGATTTAGTGAAGCAGCAACAATTTTCTGAACTAAATGCCCCTTTTCTTTCTTAAAATGACTCAGAATGGTGGGTAACTTTTTGAAGACCATTTTTTTACCCCTTAAAATCTGGTGAATCTTTTCCATAACAAGGTCCAATACTTCCATTTCTCAGCAAAGCATCAGGTTTTAGTAATAATAACAAGGTGTACCAAAGGGAGTAGACTTGGAAAAACCAAGTAGTGGCTAAAGTACTCGTCTTTAGGTGACCTTAGGCAAGTCACTAATCTCTCCGAGCCAGGCCTTCTCAACTGGGGTGAGGGTCCCCCAAGGGGACAAAAGCTGGTTCAGGGTGTGGTATGAGATCTTATTCTTTTTACATATAAAGCACAGATGTATATATACAGCACATACACAAGATATGCAGTGTATCTGTGGTACTCAAATTTCATGGGAGAGAAAATTAGGGGAAAATAATGTGTAAGACGGCTTCTTGTTGGGGAGCGGGTAATACTGAACAAAAGGCTGAGAAATACCTAAGCCTTCATTCCTCAAATCTAAAAATAGGTTAGCATCACCCACTGTAAAGGATTATTATAATACAACTATATCTAAATGTATACAGAGAGAATGAGAGACCAGAAATAAAGCAGTCAGGGTAAACAACCCAAATTGTAGAATTATCATTAAAATACAACCAAAACCAAAGATTCAAATGTATATACATTAACATCATCTACTGACCAATTGTATTAACACAGCAATTTTCTTCTCACTAGTCATTTCACCAGCTGAACACCTAACATCCCAAAAGGAAACAGTCTTAGTCAATAAATGCAAAGAGAATCCACAGTTGTGGCGATACAAACCTAAAACACCAATTTGAAGACCTGCCAAGCTGGTTTTAATTTTATCATAAATATCTTCTGATTCAAAGTCAACAGCAATGGTCTTTGTTTCCACCTTGAACTTTTCTCCTAAGGAAAAAACACAAACGGAGAGAGGAAAAATTAATACACGGCCATTAAGATGAAAGCATTTGATGATATTATTCTTTCAAACACTCTCCTCTCCATATTTAATATAAAATCTAGACCCAGATCATTTTAAGCAATCATGAGACCATCTAAGAGATGATATAGCGTCAACACAGTAGTTTTGCAATTAAATTTTCAATGCTGTCACAGAGCTGGCTGAATGTTCCTTAATCAGTTCTCCTATAAATCAGTAATGACTACTTTATCGACTCTTAGGTACAAATAGTAAAGTATGACTCATATCATAACGCTATATACTCTTCAAATATCACTGGTTTTGTGGTTTTAATTGCAAACTGATACTTCATGATTTCAGGAAGAAGTCTTTACGTGATAAACTATTTTAAAGTGTGTTATATTAAAAGAAAAGGTCCATGTTATTAAGATGGAAACAAAATGAATATGATCGTATTTGAATTTAGGAGACTGGTTAATACTGAATAGCCACTACATCAAAAAAGCCATACAAAATGTACAGTATCGGAGCTACAAAGTGACACAAGAAAGACCTCAGTGTTCTACTTTGCACAGGACTATGCAAGGTCCAAACAGAGCTAAGGGAAAGAACAGGTTCAGAAATGAGACCCTGGAAAAACAAAACTTATCTGAGAGAACATGTAATGTTGACTTCTGCCTTCACTAGCGGGCTGCTTTGAGAAGATGGTGTGGATTGTGAGGTCACCCAGACATGGGTACCAGTTTCACTTCCACCCTTATTTGTTAAATGACTTTGAGCAAGTCACAAATCTCCTATGAGCCTCAGCATCCTCTTGTGAAAGTGAAGGGAATAATCCCCATTTTAGTGCTGTCAACACAAAGATATCAAAGCATTACCTTTAGTACTAGCACTACTGCACTGTACTGGCATACAGGAGGCACGCCATAAAGTCTCATCCCTCTGTCCTCAACTAACCCCACTCTCACTTCACTTAGTGAAGTTCAGTTGGCGAAGAATGCTTATTCTTTGGAATCTGATGAGAATTCAAAAGAATTAGTTTCAAAACCCAGCTCCCAAAAATAAAATTTTCTTCATTCGAAGTCAGTGTCGGCTCGCCACAGAATATGCAGCATTAATCCACATAGGAGGTTTCCATTCTTGATCTAAAAGGATCTATGTCTAAAAGAGCTGGTTCACGAGATTTGATTCTTAGTTAGACTCAATGAAAAGTATCGACCCTAGATGGGGATCCATGAATAAACTAGAGAAGATGATAACTGACCTGGAAAACACCTTATCTGGTGTGAAAGGTACACCTACTACTTCAATATAAATGTTATTATATCTGTTCACGTGATGGACAACCAGATACAGAGCTGCCAGTTCACAACAGCTGGTCCAACATGTCTTGCTATAAATGGTTCACACAATTTATCACAAGTAAGCAAAGAACTCTGCCTTTATTAGGGTCACCAATTCACAAGAAAAAAGACCAAAATCAAAAGGCTGAAGGATACCTTCTATTAAATGGAAAACTTGATTCAGGAATAAATTTGATAAACTTATCTATTTATTTAAGAAAAGCAAAGTCTGTTTCCACACTAGCACTTATATACTGACATTTAGGAAAATTTCTCTCTAGTAATAAAAGCCACCTCACAACCACTGAATCAAATTTACTTTTAGATCTCACAGGATTTGGTGAATGTACTTATTCTGCACAGTCTTATATAGATAAGCTGCTTAAAGAAAAAAAAAATAGCGACTCTTTCGGAAAAGAATGTTACTTAATAAGAACCCTCAAGTAAGCTCTTTCTTTTGTCTTCACATTAGGAGAAGCAAAATGGCTTCTGATGCAAGTTTTTCAAGATAAATAAAAAATTGAACTTACACTTGAATTACCCTGAATCATGTTCTAGTCTAGTTAACACTGTTTTCCTCCCCCCTCATTTAACTTTTCTTTACTGCCTCTACTGTGGATTTTTCTTTTTCAACATAGCTCAGATCATGTCACACTCATCCTTGCAAACCTCCAAGGGTTCCATCTCACTTTTAGTAAGAACCAAAGTCTTCAGCAACAGCCTAATACTGAACTCTACCTCCACCTACTTACTCTCTGGTTGGTCCCTAGCCTTGGTCACAGGGGTCCTAGGAGTTCTTTAAACACAGAATGTTCTCCAGATACACGCAAGGCTTTTGCACCTACTGTTCTCTCTGCCTGGAATGCTCTTCCACATCCCTTGTCTCTGTTGGGTCTTTAAGCAAATGTTACCTTCTCAGAGAAGCCTTCACTGACCATACTTTAAAAAATGCAGCCACTCCTCTCCAGCACTCCTTGTTCCCCTTCCCTGCTTTATCCTATTCCATTGTGCTTACCCCTCTCTAGTATACTATGTATTTTAATAATGCATATGTTTCTTGCCATCTGCTCCCATTAGAATTAAGCTTTGTGAAGACAAGGACTTGGGTTTTGTCAGTTGCTCAACCATGTCACAAAGGTTCCAGGGTCTTTCCACCTTCCTCCCTTATTCCTCGAGGCTGGCTCTCCTCTTGGCTTCAAAAGGGACACTGCCATTCCAAGCAACCATGCAGGTGATGTTCAGAGGCAGGAATGGGGCATCCCTGTTATGTGTCCCTTTAATAGTGAGGCAAACTTCCCCAGAAGAACCCAGACTTCGCTCACATTGCCTTTCCCAGGATTCCCATGGGATACACATGCTTCTGGCCCGGCCTGTGGACCGGCTTTGAAGATTCAGTGAACCATCACCACCACCAAGTTGTGTGAGTCAAAAATAGTAGCACATATCTAAGAATAGAACAGGAGATGCCTCTCTCTGGGCCAAGGCAATCAGAAGTGAATTCTGACATATGTTCTAAAAGGCTGAGGTGGGAGATAGCTGGCTTCCTTAGAAAATGGGGAAATAAATCTCTTTATTTCCCATAGCCTCTTCCCATAGCCTATCAGCCCTCATCTGACCCTGCCGAAAGAAGCCAACATGGAGGAACAAGAATCCTCTAATTTTAAACATCAGCACAAGGATGTAACAAGCACTTGGAACAGAAGTGGGTACCACATACACATAATAAAATCTTCATTTCCACCTTCACCACCTCCCCTACCCAAGGCTCTTCATAAGACCACCAGTCCACAACTCAGCAACAGCCCACTGCTGGGGAAGAGCGAGAACTCTACCAAAGCCTTTGGAGACATACTTCTGAGTGCTCTGATCCTTGCCCACCACAAAGGCCCGTGAGATGACAGCCTCGGTCAAATCCTTCCTCCAGGGTAGGAGCTGTGATAAGTTAGAATCACAGCTTTCAGGTGTCAGCCCCTTTAGGGATGGTCCCAGTGTCAGAGGGCTGCCTGGACCGAGATCATGCCTTTCCCATGGCGCCCACATCCAAGAAGTGAATGAAGTGAGAGTATAAAGCCACTGGACAGCTTTTACTGATCAGGTTCTGATTCCTAAAGTACACTCTGCTTGTTACCCTATTTTTCTGTTCTTTTGAAATGTCCTACTTTTAATTATTTTATGTTTAGTTTTATTATGCCAGTAGTGCAAACCTCCTTTACTATTACTCTTTTTCAAAAGTTTATCAGTTATCCTTACTTGTTTAGTCTCAGTTTTCACTGAGGTTGCATTCAATATTTCGATTAAATTTATGAAGAATGACAATGTGGCCTTCCCTCCAGGCTCTCCATTTATTCAATGTCTCATGGTAAAAATCTAGTGTTGTAAATTTTTAAAGAAATTAAAGAAATAAAGAATTCCACTATTAGAATAATACATACCATTATGCAAAGATACTCAAGACTATATAATCATTCCTCCCTCCAGCCCCAGCTTTGTCAGATTGAAATGATTCTGATATGATCTTGGTCCACTGTCTCTCAGTCTAGTGGCTAAAACCAAAAACTAAGAAGCAAAAAACTCAGATGATTGGTATGAGTTGTTCAAGGCATTAGAAATGGGAGCAGAAAATTAGCTCTGGCTTAAAAAGTGGGGAAATGAAGCTAAGAAATGGCTGGGCTGATCCCTGTTTATCTCCTTTTTATCTAGTCCACTGAAAACCACAAAACCACTATGGTGGAATAACGGAAAGCAAATATTATTCATAAATGTAGACAACAATGAACGTCCTCACTGCCTCAAGTCAGTCCGTCACTTCCAGGCACGGGTGCCCCACTCCTATAATCACGTTGCTGGTTCTTACCTATAGGATCCTGAATTGGTTCAAGGTCTAGTTGAGAATTAACAAAAGGAACTTCACCCAAAAGTAGCTTCAAGATGCTGCTAAAACATCTCTCAACAGTAAAGCCAGCACATTTCTTAGTTCAGACCCAGAAAGGTCATGAATATATTCATAATAGCCTCCTATTTAACATACTTCTAGGTCTGGACATCACTATTTTCATTTTGCTCAACAAATTGACATCTCTCAAATTTAACAGTTTTATCTCTAAGAATAGTTTCCCAGGTCTTGGAAAGAATTTTGCCATTTCCCCCCAAGATGTCTGGGGATATTAGGTCTGAGAATACTAGAAAAGAGGTCTAATCTACATAAACTCATGTATTATTTATCACTTTTCTATTAATAACACCAAAGAAATATCGATTCTCCTTTGTCTCCATACCTGATCCAAATAACCTGTCTTTCCTTGTAAGTTTTAGGTACTATTCATTACAAAATTCCTGTTATATTTATCCTTCCTCATCTTTTCCATATTACAGGTTTCATCATTTATCATTCGAGTTGGGTCGCCATCTCTATAGACTGAATTTTCACGATTCCCATGACCTCCAAGGTAAAGCTGCTCTGGCTGTGCTCCTAGATACCTTCTATGTAACCCTTCTGAGCACTGACCGTAATATATTACAGAGTCTCTGCTTCCTAACAAACAGTCATTCTTTGTTATCTCTGTATTCCCAGCACCTAGCACAATGCCTGGCGTGTTAGCAGAGGTCACGCAAATGTTTGCTGAGTGAGTAAACACCTCTAGGCCAACACAGCTCTTTCATTAAAATCATCTTCTCAATACTTCTTGAATTCCTCCTTATAGAAATAAAACTACATACTGGTAAGAGATGTCTATGTGAGACATAATAACCTAAGGTACTTACTATTAGGCATTTTAATGCCTTAAGATAAATTAAGAAACAGCTCAGTTCTTCCCTGTGTCCCGCATGAGTCGGACTACAACCCACGTGGAAGTAGGAACATCTTAGGGTTATTAGAAACCCTAGAAAACATCCAGTCTCATGAATAAATACTCCAGAAGCTTAACTCAGGGGCATGAAGATGAAGGTAGAAGATATTTTAGTTATGGGACCACGCTCCTTTATCCTCAGTCCTGAAAAAGATAATTAGGGGGAGAGGAGAGACTCTTGGGGAAACAGTACTACATTCAATGCTTACCAATTTTAGCTGCTGAAATCTAAATTCATTAAATTCAATTTGTAACTATAAAAATGTACTGCATGTTTTGAAAAACCCCTCCATTTTCACATATATGTCTTACAATATTCAGAGATACAAAAAGTATGTGTCTTTTCATACTTTCTCTAATTTTAAGAGGGAAACAAAGAACAAGTCCCCTAACCAGATTCTCTCCACTTAACTTCTCTCCTTTCCCCGTTTTCTTCTTTATCCCCAGACCTTACTGTCTCCCTCCACCCCTCCCCTTTGGGGTGAGATCTCTCCCCACAGACAAAGCCTCTCTTACATACTTCTGCAGAAAAGGTGCTTATGCCCTAGAAGGGAATGATTCATCTGACTCCATTTTTTAAAAGGCCTCATTTAATTATAATTATCAGAGATGCTATACAAATAATGGTCCATTTCTTTTTTATATTGCCCTTGAAAATATATTCATCATCATTTTAATCTCATATGAAGAGACTCACTTTCAGTCAAATCAAAAAAAATCCATCCTCAGGATTCCATCCCAAACCAAGTATTTCTTTATTTTAAGCCAAGGTTATTATAGTTTATTCATTACAGCCTATTTAGCTAGAACAATCATCTGTAATAAATAAAAACCTTACACCATGTGAATTTGTTCTATTGAAGGCCATGAATAGGCCCCATTCTTTTGAAAATCCTCAGTTTTACATTGGCTTCAGGTATTATAGACCCCTGGACAAGGCACCTTTGAAGAAATTTTCAAATAAAGATGTTTATTTTCTGTACTTGGAGGGAAAAAAAGGTCTGCCAATGGAAACATTTGAATTTTATTTTTTTGAGGTGAGAAAAAATAAGAACTATTCCTAACATTACCATGTTTAAAATTCCAAGATGATGTTGCTAATACTATGGAAGCAGAGTATTATGGACTGAATGTGTCCTTCACCCCTCAGTTCATATGTTGAAGGCCTAACCCCCAGTGTGATGGTATCTGGAGGTGGGACCTTTGGGAGGTAATTAGGTTTAGTTGAAGTCAAGAGGGTGGAGCCTTCATGGTGGGATTAGCGACCTTGTAAGAACAGGAAGACAGAGAGCTCTTTCTCTCTACACAACACACCCAAGAGAGGCCGAGTGAGGACACAGGGAGAAGACAAGCCAGGAAGCAGGCTCTCACCAGGAACTGACTCTGCCAGGACCTTGATCTCGGACTTCTAGCCTCCAGAACTTTTGAGAAACGATTGTCTGTTGCTTAAGAGACCCAGACTATGATATCTTGTTATGGCATCCTGAGCTGACCAAGACATAGAATTTGTTCAAAAAAGCATGAGATGGTAGTTAGAAGCCCTGGCCTTGAATGCCAGTTCCATCACTTGGCCGAGGGTCCTTCACTAAGGCCTTTCAACCTTCAGGAATTTTATTTCCTAGCCTTTGAACTACAAGAAATAATACCCACTCTACAGAGCTCCTATGAGGATTACACGTCATAGCACATGAGAACGTATTTTATGTATGTAAAGCCCTATTCAAATGTTTTCTCTTCTTGTATTTACCAATATCTACAAAGATGACTGCATGATAGATAGTTGTTTTTTCCAAAATAGCGCAAGCTGCTGTAGATATTATCTGTATCATTAACTCTTTCTTCTTTGCATCAGCTGCATATCCCCTTTCAACCTGACCATGCACATGACTCGGCTTTAAAAACTCACTTATTACTCTATCACCAGTTGGAATCAATGGTCATGATATACTATTTTAAGCTACACCATTAGTGTCCCAAATATTTCTTTGACTCAATTTGCTTGTGATTAACCTTTGAATTACTATGCTTTATCTATTCCGAGATGCACATTGTTATTCACTTTTTATCTTTGAAATCAGGGTGCCTTACAACTGATGTCATATCAGTATAATAGGCCATTTTTCTTTCTTAATGTATATAAGCATCACTGTTTCATGATCAATGGTGATTTGATAAAAGAAACACAGAACCCTGCTGGTATCCACCCTTCTCTTTCACCTCAAAGAATGAACTGAGGACAGCTTCCAAAGGCAAGGTTCTCCGGCATTCCAGTGCTAATAAGATTCCACCACTTCCACTAGTCAAGAAGGCAGAAGACTGCCCATCCTAAACTAAGACCTGAAACACTTAGCATGTGCTCATTCATTCACCAGGGTCACAAGCATTTGCAACCAGGCAAACGCCGTGCTCAACTGTCTGCTCTGGAAGGGCAAGGTCCATGTCTGGTTTTTTCTTTATCATTAGACTCTCAGAGCCCAGTAGTACCTGGTACACTATCAGAGCTCAAGAAATACATTTTGGCTGATTAAATTCAAGACGTACACACTGAGTAGCATCCACATGTCAAACTTCACCCTGAGGATAATAGCAGATCGCCTCAAAAAGGTCATATTTTGGTGAAGGAGATACATGTGAACCCAACTGTTGCTCTAATAAATAAAAAGAAAGTGCTCGGGAGACTTCCGGGCAAGATGGCGGAGTAGAAGGACGCTTGTAAGCCACCCTCTCCCACAAATACACCAAGACCCACATCTACAGACCCACTCAGCCAACCAGAGCACCTGTGGAACTCCAACAGATCATCGCCCTCTTCAAAAGATAAAGACGCCAAAAATCTGGTAGGAGAAAAGGAAAAAAGAAAGAACAAAAGGCAAAGCAGCGCGGGACGGGTCCCACGGGGAGGGAGCGGCAAAGGAGGACTGGCGCTCGCTCGCTGGGTCTCCCCTCTCCAACTGAGAGGCCAGCGGGACGGAGGGGGAGCCTCCGAGGCTCGGATCTGTACAGAGCAGCCCTTGTCTGACAGAACTAAGTTAAACGGGCACAGAGCGTCCCCCGACACCCAGCCTGAGACGCGGGCCGGCAGCGGCAGGCAGGGCTGGGCTGCACAAGCCGGGCGGAGGACGGGGGCGGCTGCACGGAGGCAGCCCCAGGGGACTGCAAGGGGCTGGGCGCCATGGCTGTGGGTGCACAGGGCAGAACAACCTGGGCCCTCCATAAAACAGCAAGGTTGATGTGCTCTCGGGGGAAGGGTGCATACCCCCATCTCTGAAAACACGCGGAAACTTTTCAGGGGAAGAGGGGCGGGGCCCAGGCAGAGCCGCCATATTCTCCGGCGCTTAACACCCAGGCAGGGGCAGAGACGAAACCTGCGTCCGCACCGAAGGGCTTAGCAGCCTCAAGGGCCAGACTGAGACGGGCCTACAGCCCTGGGCAGATAGGATCCTTCCATTCTGGTCCCCCAGAGAACTTGCTCCACAAAGACAAACAAGCAGCTGGGTCTGGGCTCGGAGCAGGGACGAGGCTGCCCCTGGGTCTTCCCCGAGCCCACACGCGGAGCGCGACTAGGGCGGAGCGCGACTAGGGCGGAGCGCGACCCGGGCGGAGCGCCGGCCAGGGCGGAGCGCCAGCCAGGGCGGAGCGCCGGCGCAGAGCGCACAGCCGCACAGAGCAGCGGAGCTACCGAGGTGCTGGGAAGGGGCACGACCCGCCCTCCTGCCTGGCCAGTCTGCAACATCTGTCTGCGGCATCCAGAGGGGCAGTGACCCGCCCTCCCGCAGCAGAGGAGAGCTGCATCTGACCCCGTGTTAGGAGGAGGCGCGATCTGCTTGCGGACAGGTGCTGGGAGCAGCACAGAAGAGGGCGCCAACGGAGGGCCTATGAAAACAAGCTGAGCTTCCAAAACAGGACGAAGACAGAAGGACTTCACATTAAAAGCACACAGACTCCAGGAGAACACCGACAACCCCCCCCCTTTTTTTTGTTTTTGTTTTTGTTTTTGTTTTGCTTTGTTTTTTTTTTTTGTTTTCTGTTTTTGTTTCTGTTTTGTTTTGTTTTAATCGGTTTTTACCTGTTCTATTTTCAATTACTCTTTTAATTTTTACTTCTTAATTCATTTCTATTTCTCTTCGGTTTTGATGTCCTGTTATTGATTAGACACAGGCTTCAAACACATATATTCATCTCCCCACCCCCCCTTTTTTTTTTAAGGTTTTAAAAGGACTTCTCCACCCGATTAATACTCTGCTACAACCCGTTCTTCTATTATTCATTATACATTGTTTTCAAACCCTCTTTCTCCCTTCTTTTAAAAATCTTTCTCTCTTATTCTTTTCTCTTTTTTTTTCCTAAGTTCTATTCCTAAATAGGCATTAGATAGATAAAATCCTTAAGATCCAAAATAGACAACTGATACTTCATAAACCACAGTGCCAGAGAGGTATGAGCAAGATGAAGAAGCAGAGAAACCTTTCCCAATTAAAAGAACAAGAGGAATCCCCTGAAAGAAAGCTCAATGAAATAGACATCGATAGCCTACTAGATCAAGATTTCAAAAAAGGAGTGATCAAATTGCTGAAGGAATTAAAAGAGATAATGCTTAGAGAAATAAAATATGTCAAAAATGAAATTGAAGCTATAAAGAAGAGCCAAGCAAAATGGGAAAACTCAATGACAGAGATGAGGAATGATCTAACAGCTGTGCAAAGCCGACTAGTTAATGCAGAGGAACGAATTAGTGATCTAGAAGACAGGGCAACACAAAGCACCCATTCAGAAGAACTACAAGATAAGCAAATAAAAAATAATGATAATAGCATAAGGGACCTATGGGATAATATAAAGCGTCCCAATCTTCGCATAATAGGGGTCCCAGAAGGGGAAGAAGGATCAAAGGGGATTGAAAAGGTTTTTGAGGAAATCATGACTGAAAACTTCCCAAACTTAAAGAAGGAATCAGATATCCAAGTACAGGAAGCTCAGAGGGTCCCAAACAGGAAGAACCCAAATAGACCCACACCAAGACATATCATAATCAAGATGGCCAGAGTCAAGGATAAAGAAATGATTCTAAAGGCAGCAAGAGAAAAGCAAAGAGTGAACTACAAGGGAACCCCCATAAGGCTCTCAGCTGATTTCTCTACACAAACACTACAGGCCAGAAGGGAGTGGCAAGATATATTCAAAGCCCTGAATGAAAAAAAGATGCAGCCTAGGATACTTTATCCAGCAAGGCTATCCTTTAGGATAGAAGGAGAAATAAAGACTTTCACAGACAAAAAAAAGCTGCAGGAGTTTAGCAACACTAAACCCATGCTAAAAGAAATATTGAAAGGGCTATTCTAAATAGAAAAGCAGCAGGATGCTACAGAAATGAGAAACGTACAACTGGAAAGGTGATAACTCATGAATTACAAATAAAGAAAACACGAAATTATAAAAGAAGACATACAAATCACTGAGAATGGGAGAGGGAGGCAGGGAAATATAGAATTTTTTTTCTTTCTTTTTAAAAATTTTTTTAACAGTAGGATGGGTTTGAGATCATGTTATTATCAGTTTATTAAAAACGGGTATAGGTTAATAGATTTACAAAAAAAGGGTAACCACAAGTCAAAAATTTACAAGGGAGTCACAAAAATTAAATAAAATCCATGATAATACAAAGGAAAATTACCAAACCACAAAAGGAAGAAGAAAGGAACAAAGAGGATATACCAATTCAACTGCAAAGATAAGTTCAAAATGGCAATAAACACACATCTATCATTAATTACTGTAAATGTTAATGGACTAAATGCTCCAGTCAAAAGACATAGAGTGGCAGACTGGATAATAAAGCAAGAACCTTCAATATGCTGCATACAAGAGACCCACTTTAGGGAGAAGGACACATATAGATTGAGAGTGAAAGGATGGAAAAGGATATTCCATGCAAATGGAAAAGCCAAAAAAGCAGGTGTTGCAGTACTGATTTCAGACAAAATAGACTTTAAAACAAAGGCCATAAAGAAAGATAAAGAAGGACATTTTATAATGATTAAAGGAGTGATACAAGATGAAGATATTACACTCGTTAATATATATGCACCCAATATAGGAGCACCTAAGTACATACAAGAATTACTAACAGAGATAAAGGGGGATATTGATGGGAATACAATCATAGTTGGAGATTTTAACACTGCATTAACATCACTAGACAGATCTTCCAGACAGAAAATAAACAAGGCAACAGAGAAATTAAATACTACAATAGAAAAACTAGATTTGGTGGATATTTTCAGAGCTTTACACCCCCCAAAAATAGAATATACATTCTTTTCAAGTGCACATGGAACATTTTCCAGGATTGATCATGTACTTGGACACAAAAGAAACCTCAACAAATTTAAGAAGATAGAAATTATCTCAAGCATCTTTACTGACCACAATGCCATGAAACTGGAAATCAACAACAGAGAAACAAAGGAGAAAAAAAGAAAAGCATGGAGATTAAACAATATGTTATTGAAAAAACAATGGATCAATGAGGAAATCAAAGCTGAAATTAAAAAATACCTTGAGACAAATGATAATGAAAGCACAACCACTCAAAACCTATGGGACACAGCAAAGGCAGTGCTAAGAGGGAAGTTTATAGCGATACAGGCCTTTCTCAAAAAAGAAGAACAATCTCAAATAAACAAGTTAACCCACCACCTAAATCAATTAGAAAAAGAAGAACAAAAAGCCCCAAAAAGCAGCAGAAGGAAGGAAATAATAAAGATCAGAGAGGAATTAAATACAATAGAGATTAACAAGACCATAGAAAAAATCAACCAAACCAAAAGCTGGTTTTTTGAAAAAGTAAATAAAATCGACAAACCTCTGGCCAAACTCACAAAAAAGAAAAAAGAGAGAGCACAAATTAGCAAAATAAGAAAGGAAAATGGAGAAATTACAACAAACAAAATAGAAATACAGAATATCATACGAGAATATTATGAAAAACTATATGGAACCAAACTGGATAACCTAGAGGAGATGGACACGTTTCTGGAAACATACTGTCCACCAAAACTGAATCAAGAAGAAACTGAACACTTGAACAACCCGATCACTAGAAAGAAAATAGAAATAGCAATTAAAAATCTCCCTACAAATAAAAGTCCAGGACCGGACGGCTTCACCAGGGAATTCTACCAAACATACAAAGAAGAACTCATACCAGTCCTTCTCAAACTCTTCCAGACGATTGAAAAGGAGGGAATACTCCCAAACTCTTTCTATGAAGCCACCATCACCCTGATACCAAAACCAGGCAAAGACACTACAAAAAAAGAGAATTATAGGCCAATATCACTGATGAACATAGACGCCAAAATCCTCACCAAAATTTTAGCAAATAGAATCCAACAACACATAAAAAAGATTATACATCATGACCAAGTGGGGTTCATCCCAGGGACACAAGGCTGGTTCAACATACGCAAATCAATCAATGTAATACATCACATCAACAAGAGAAAGGACAAAAACCACATGATCATCTCAATCGATGCAGAAAAAGCATTTGATAAAATTCAACACCCATTTATGATAAAAACTCTCGCCAAAGTGGGTATAGAGGGAACATATCTCAACATAATAAAAGCTATATATGACAAACCTATAGCCAGCATAGTTCTCAACGGTGAAAAACTCAAAAGCTTCCCACTAAAATCGGGGACAAGACACGGATGCCCACTATCACCACTCCTATTCAACATAGTCCTGGAAGTCCTAGCCACAGCAATCAGGCAAGAGAAAGAAATAAAAGGGATCCAAATTGGAAAAGAAGAGGTAAAAGTGTCATTATATGCTGATGACATGTTACTATATATAGAAAACCCTAAAAGGTCCACAAAAAAGCTACTAGAGCTGATCGAAGAATTCAGCAAGGTAGCAGGTTACAAAATTAACGTTCAAAAATCAGTTGCCTTTCTTTACACTAACGATAAATCAACAGAAAAAGAAAGTAAAGAAACAATCCCCTTTAAAATAGCACCCAAAGTAATAAAATATCTGGGAATAAATCTAACCAAGGAGGTGAAAGAATTATACACAGAAAACTATAAACCATTGATGAAGGAAATTAAAGAAGACTTTAAAAAATGGAAAGATATTCCATGCTCTTGGATTGGAAGAATCAATATTGTTAAAATGGTCACACTGCCCAAGGCAATCTACAGATTTAATGCAATCCCTATCCAATTACCCAGGACATATTTCACAGAACTAGAACAAATCATAATAAAATTTATATGGAACCATCAAAGACCTAGAATTGCTAAAGCATTACTGAAGAGAAAGAAGGAGGCTGGAGGAATAACTCTCCCAGACTTCAGACAATACTATAGAGCTACAGTCATCAAGACAGCATGGTATTGGTACCAAAACAGACATATAGACCAGTGGAACAGAATAGAGAGCCCAGAAATGAACCCACAAACGTTTGGTCAACTCATCTTCGACAAAGGAGGCAAGAATATACAATGGAATAAAGACAGTCTCTTCAGCAAATGGTGTTGGGAAAACTGGACAGCAGCATGTAAAACAATGAAGCTAGAACACACCCTTACACCATATACAAAAATCAACTCAAAATGGATTAAAGACTTAAACATAAGACAAGATACAATAAACCTCCTAGAGGAAAACATAGGCAAAACATTATCTGACATACATTTCAAAAATTTTCTCCTAGAAGAAATAAAAGCAAGAATAAACAAATGGGACCTAATGAAACTTACAAGCTTCTGCAGAGCAAAGGAAACCAGAGATAAAACAAGAAGAAAACCTACGGAATGGGAGAAAATTTTTGCAAGTGAAACCGACAAAGGCTTGATCTCCAAAATATATAAGCAGCTCATACGACTCAATAAGAAAAAAATAAACAACCCAATCCAAAAATGGGCAGAAGACCTAAACAAGCAATTCGCCAAGGAAGACATACAAATGATCAAAAAACACATGAAAAAATGTTCAATATCACTAATTATCAGAGAAATGCAAATCAAAACTACAATGAGGTATCACCTCACACCAGTCAGAATGGCCGTCATTCAAAAATCCAAAAATGACAAATGCTGGAGAGGCTGTGGAGAAAGGGGAACCCTCCTACACTGCTGGTGGGAATGCAGTTTGGTGCAGCCACTATGGAAAACAGTGTGGAGATTCCTCAAAAGACTAGGAATAGACTTACCATATGACCCAGGAATCCCACTCCTGGGCTTGTACCTAGAAGGAAATCTACTTCAGGATGACACCTGCACCCCAATGTTCATAGCAGCACTATTTACAATAGCCAAAACATGGAAACAACCTAAATGTCCATCAACAGGTGACTGGATAAAGAAGAGGTGGTATATTTATACAATGGAATACTACTCAGCCATAAAAACCGACAACATAATGCCATTTGCAGCAACATGGATGATCCTAGAGAATGTCATTCTAAGTGAAGTAAGCCAGAAAGAGAAAGAAAAATACCATATGAGATCGCTCATATGTGGAATCTAAAAAACAAAAACAAACAAACAAACAAAAAACAAAGCATAAATACAGGACAGAAATGGACTCATGGACAGAGAATACAGACTTGTGGTTACCGGGGGGGGGGGGGGGCGGGGTAGAGGGTGGGAAGGGATAGACTGGGATTTCAAAATTGTAGAACAGATAAACAAGATTACACTGTATAGCACAGGGAAATATACACAAAATGTTATGATAAATCACAGAGAAAAAAATGTGACAATGGGTGTGTATATGTCCATGTATGACTGAAAAATTGTACTGAACACTGGAATTTGACACAACACTGTAAAATGATTATGAATCAATAAAAATTAAAAAAAAAAAAAAGAAAGTGCTCAAAGTGAAAGCAATCACTCTGGCAGAGTGGGAATTTAAATAGGAGGTGACACTGGTGTCGAGTCCTTGAGCAGGAATGAGCAATGCAGAGGAGAGGTGGGTAAAAGCAGAGCATGGGGAAAAGGAACGGCACGGGGTAAGAATCCCTGGGGACGCAGGACGTGGTACACAGAGAGAAGTGAAAGAAACAGTTCTGCAGAAGGACACTGGTGGAGGTTGTATATGCCAAGATAACAAGCAGGACCAGCCATATGATTTTCCAGGGCCCAGTGCAAAATAGAAATGCAAGGCCCTGTGTTCAAAAGTTAAGAATTTCAAGATGGTGACTGCAGAGCATGCCAGGACAGGGCCCTGTGCAAATGCACAGGGTACACACCTAGGAAGATGGCCCTAAGTAAGTTTACAAGTCATCCTGTAAGTTTACAAGTCAACCTTTTGAGGTGAAGGAAATGCTGTGGCAGAGGAGAGGACACACAGCCTGTTATCAAAATTAAGGGGCAGCAGGAAGAGAACAGAGCAGCCGCTGCATTAGTCCAAAGAGAAGAGGCAGCAGTGGAAATGGGAGGCAGGCGGCTGGGAGGCTTCTGAGTTAGAGTCTGAGTTCAGGAGAGAGAGGCATAATGGTTTTACCCATTTGCTATAGATAGTTTATTAACTATCATATCTTAGAGCTGAAACAGTCTTCGTTAGTTTCACATATGTGACAACATTCCTATGATTATGTCTCAGCAATTTTTTAATCACATAAAGTGTTTCTCTGGGGTTTTTCTTAGTAAAGCATCCTTTTTCTTGAGGTGGCTTACTTATCTTTGTTGGCTTGAAAAATGAAATGAGTCATCTCTTGTATCCACGGGGTATGATTCCAGGACTCCATGTGGATACCAAAATATACTGAGGCTCAAGTCCCACAGTCGGCCCTCCACATCCGCAGATTTGACCCACTCCGGATGGTAAACATAATGCAGGATCCTGTGGCTGGATGAATCTGGCATGTGGAACCCGCAGATACAGAGGGCTGTGTTACCAGTAAGATCTGGGCCAGAGCTGACCAACAGTCCATCCAGGATAACCATGAACTAAAAAATCAACTTGGAAGGCAAAAGGGATATTTTTGTAACCTTCTAGAATATTCCTCCCATCTTCTTTCAAAGAGAAAGATAGCTAAAATTAATTAGAAGTCAAATATGACACAGTAGTTTTTTCTAAAACTGCTGATTGAGCTATTTTTTTTCTTTTTAAGTGACCTCTTTTTATTTGAACCTGTTGCTTTGTTCTTATAAGATTCCATTCTGGTTTTGTGAAATCTTGCCGCAGGAAAAAGTATTCTTTTCAAGATCTGGGTCTCTCACTTTGGTATTTAGAAAAAGGAAGCTTAACAGTTGTTTTTATTTCTTTAAGGACAAAACAAAATCAGGAACTTTTGGAAAAAATTATCATAAAATTAAAAATACCAGCTCCTGAAATGAGTATTTACTTTATGGCAATTAATACTTTGAAGATCAATATAGTTCAATATTTTGCCAAGAGTAGAACAATTTTTCTGTTCAACACACACATAAAACCCTTCTTCATCTAAACTGTTACAAAGAACGGTTTTTACTTATTAAATCAAATAAAGCAAAAGTGCTTTGAGCGTTTCCTCCTGTACTCTTGGGACGAAGGATAAGAACTTAACACCAATCATCCCAACTCTAGGATGTCCTAAGGAACTCAGAGGTATCATGTAAAATGCATAGGGTTACAGTTAATATTCTACCCACTAAACAGGAGTAATGACTATTATAGTTATCAATTACAGAGAATCAACTAGATGCCAAAAAGTCCACTAAATGACACTATGTCATTTAATCTGCCCAAGAATTTACTGATATACTGCTGAAACGTGCAAATGATTATCCTCATAAACTTCAGTTCTCATCATTTGAAAGACCATCATTTAGTTACCTTTTTTTTTTATTATTATTTTGAAACTATCTCAAGCAAAGAAAAGTTGTAAATACTGTACAAGGAACTTATTCCCCTGGACCATGTTTCATTCAGTTGCTAACAAGATTCCATCACCCGTAAGTACTTCAGTGTAGCAGCTCTCAAACTGTGGTCCATGACCCTGAGGGTTTCTGAGAGTCAAAAATAGTACTAAGACATCATCTGCCTTCTTCAGCGTGGTCACAGTTGCACCAATGGCACAAAAACAACAATGGGTAAAACTGCTACAATCTTAATAGGAATCAAAGCACCCAACTATATTAAAAGTCACTATCCTTCACATACTGGCAGTAAAAAGGAAAGTCGGTTTCGCATAAGAATGCCTCTTGATGAAGCAGTAAAATAACTAATTTTATTAAATCTCTACCCTTGCGTACATGTCTTTTTAATGTTCTGTGTGGCAAAATGAGAGGTATGCATAAAGTACTTTTTCTGTGAACCTAATACAATGACTGTCTTGAGAAAAAGCGTGTGCAATAGAGTGGTGGGCTGAATTAGCCCCTTTTTTCATGTGGCATCATTTTATTTGAAAGTGCAACTATCAGAAAAACGATGCATATTCAGATTTGGCAGACATATCCTAAAAGATGAATGAAGTGAGTCTGTCACTTGAAGAAAAACGAGCAACAGGATTTGCTGTCCATGATAAAATCTGAGATTTTATGTGAAAAATCAGAATTTTGGAAAACTTGTGTTTACCATCATGAGTTTGAAAGAAAAGATTTTTCTGATGAGATAAGGGGTGATATTCATAATTGTAATTTTTTGAATAGTGTGTCAACATTTGTAAGATCTACCAAACTCAGGAACCAATATTTTCCAATGACCAATACATAGAGTTACAAAGTCATGATGGACAACAGACCTATTCAAACTGTGAGATAGACAAATGGATTTTAAGGTAATTGAGTATGTAAAATTCATTGATATGTTTTCTGATTCCATATTGCAACTAACCTTTAAGAAATCTCCACTTCAAGAGTTTTGATGTAGTGTCAAAGAAAAACATCCACAATCATCTGAAGAGGCTACTAAAATCACTCTCTCTTCCAACTACATATCCACGTGAAGCCAGCCTATTAAACTTGGTTTCATGCAAATTTGCCCTTGAAAGGCGGATTCACTCTGAACATTCTGACCCAATCAGGTTTGAGGGCCAGCAAACTTATATGCCAGTTCCTAAATCTTGGTCACTTTACCGGGAGTTTCCTTTTGAACTTAACAGTGTGGAAACTAAGCTTCCTGTTTTAGACAGGGAGGCACACGGACTCTCGCCGCCCCGCCCAGCACAGTGCTCTCCAGTAGTAATCATTAAATCCTCACTGTAGGCCACTCCGGATACTCAGTCCCTCGTCCATAGCAGCCAGTCCACAGGCTAGGTTCCACCCTTGGAACTGGAGCTAAATGCATTTCCTCTTGCAATTGGGACAACTGTTGTTCCATTTCTGAATTGAAACCTCTGTCATCTCACAGTGCTCTTCTAAAAACATCAAAGGGCAACCTGTGCGTGCTTACCAATGCCAGGCACTGTGCTAAGTGTCTCAGATGAATCATCTAATTGAATTCTCACAACAATCCTAGAACACAGTGCTAGGCTTGTCTCCATTTTAAACTGAAGTGAAATAGCTTGCCCAATGTCAGGAAGGTCTGTTACAGACCAGATGGGAACCCAGGCATCCAGCCCTGGAGAAAGCATCTCACTCCAAGCCGTGTTCTCTCCTGAGGATGTCAGGTGCTGCTTCCTGATTAACAGACGCTGGCAGCCTTGCACAGAGATCCAAATTTTTGTGACGAACAAAATAACAAAACGCTCAGTTGTAGAATTACTCTCGCCTTGCTGAGGATTATTGACACATTTAACCCATAGACTGACTTCTGAAACTCTCAGTGTATAAATATCTGGAAACATGGCCCTGAACATCTAGAGTTTGGCTGGTCTCCTTCTACTGAAGTAATTTAAATCTGGATAGAATCATCGTCTAGAAAGCTTATGTTCCAAAGTTTCTCTGTAAGGCAGTTGATGTTAAAGAAATCCATTCACTCATTCAACAGTTAATATTCATTGAGTGCCTACTATGTGTTCTAAGTACTGGGAATATTAGCCATGATGCAAACCAATCTGCTTATTTGGAGCGAAGAGTCTACTGCAGGGGGCAAGGGTTGGCAGGAAAGAAACAGGTAAAAATATAAAAAATACAATGCATCAAAATGTGGTCATAAATACCATGGAGGAAAAAAAAAGCGCAAGGTGAGAGAGAAAGGGAATGACTGAACAACAGTTCTCTAAAAATGAGAATATTTTTTGAAGCTAAGAAATTGTCAATTCCAAATTTGTTAAACTGGTGCAACATTCTGTTTACAGTCCTATGCCAAATCCTGGTGTGCAACAAATCTGTAGTATCACCAGTAATTAATGGATCAAATTATACAACAACTGATTGAATGCTGAATCCTTAAGTAGTTAATTTTATTTCTTGTTTGTGCTATACTTTTTTGATTATTTCTAAGAAAAAACTGAGTGCTTGAAATTTTTTTGACAAATGTCACACAATTTAATGTAAAATATAAAACACAACGTGTCTAACATTAATAAATTCCATGTCCCTATATATGTATTTTCAGTTCAATTTTTAGGAAGTCTAACTGGTCATTTTGAGGAAACCAATTAGAGCTAAGCTGATGTAAAACTGCTAAGTTTTATGTAAGACATCTTGGTTTCCTTTTAAAATAACTGGAAAACATGGGACCCTCAGGTTTGCTCACAGTAACAACTGGCAAGAGCCAACATCTTTACTTGGGGCAAGAGCTTTCTGGTTTCCAGATTTCAACACTCTTGTCTTGTTCTAGCTCACTTGATTCATTTTCATTACCTGCCTCGTCTCTATAAGCATATGCATTTCTGACCTGGGACCTAAACTGATCCCTTTCAGCCCATGCCCAGCATATAATACAGGAATAGAAAAGACGGGCATATAGGAAAATATATTTTTAGAAAACATTAAATGTTAAACGAAAAAAATCAAATAACGAAAAACAGAAAATTTACTTTCTGTGCCATTTGTTTTAAAAGCCAAAGGAGGGTAAGCCAAAGAATCTAAGAGAAACATTTTGTAAGCAATATATGACAATAAAACCTTGAAATTTAAATTTGTTCCTTCCAAGAGTATGAAAAACATATATTACACTATGGATTCTGGGTTATAATGTTGTATTAACACACAGGCTCATCAATTGTAACAACTGTACCACTCTGGTACAGGATTTTGATAGTAGGGAAGGCTGTGTGTACATGCAAAATCTCTACCTTCTGCTCGGTTTTGCTGTGAAACTAAAACTGCTCTAAAGTCTATTTTTTAAAATAGATAAATAAACTACAAAATATTTTTAGTAAGATAATCTAGTAAGATAAAAATTTCTCCATAAAATGTTACTTAATTGTTCTAAACATCTTCAAAATAGCTTGAAAATATGTTCTTTCCCCCTAAATCATTCCTGAGAATCTGACCATTTAAAATCCATTCACCAAGAAGAGTACAAATAGCCCACATTCCCATGATGCTCTGTTCTCTTTAAGAAAAAGTAACCATGCCTACGGATTTATTCTCCATTCATACAGGATCACAAGCCAATACATAGGCTATTTTATTTGCTTTTTAAAATATATCAATATTCCTAAAGGTCTATGCAGCAATACCTGATTTCCCTCATCTACCAAAAGCAGCTGCATTGTATAAAATTCCCCGAGGCGATGTTGCTGTGTAAAATGATGATTTAAATAACTGCCCTTCTTGCAGAAATCACCTTGTAACTATGCCAAGAAAAAATACAATTAGTAACGTTTTAGCCATGTGTGTGAAAGAGTGATGGAAAGAAGGCAACGCCAAAAAATAAAAAGTATTTTAATTCATGACTTGATTAGGATGGTACATGTGAACTTATATGAGAACATATATCAGTTCTGTAACATTTTTAAGAATGAACTTTTAAGAGAATACAGGAGTGGGAAGCAGGGGGGGAGCTTACAACTCTTTATTTTCCACTTAATGCAGTAATTTGCCCCATGTTATGCTCCATCATCATTAACATGATCTTTAAAACGTAATTTAAGTCTCTTCATTGTAACTTCTGACCACTTGGAGCCTTGCCGACTGAAGGCAAACTGCCAGGTGAACCAATTTATAAAGTTTTTGTAAGTTTTAAAAATTTTAAAGCAGTTCAGTAAAAATGTTAGATGTTCAACTTTCAAAATGTAACATTTTTTTTCCTCATTTAGCAAAGTGTTTTATTCAGAAGCTTCTCAGCACTATCTAGTTGTCAGAAAGAACGAACATACATAGGTATGTAAGTAAACATATATATAGGTTTAAAGTTCATAGAAATTACCAAAAGGTAAGACATAAAAATAAAGATGTACTTTGCAGTCTCATTAGATACTTTTTGTTTTGGTCTGTTTTTAAGGTGGCAAGGCACAGAAGTAATTAAGGTCATAGGTGCCGAGTCTGCTGCTGTATTTGCAATATAATCTTAAGAAATGTATCTGATATTTCTTGACCAAAGACCCTGAAAGAAATAGCAATGCTTTATGTTTGGCAAAGAGGATATCAGTATGTCTCAAGAATGTGAGTTTCATGGATACAGAAAACAAACTGTGGTTACCGGGGGGAAGGGGAGGAAAGGACAGATTAGGAGTTTGGGATTAATAGCTACACATTATTATATATAAAATAGATGAACAATGAGGACCTACTGTATAGCACAGGGAGCTATATTCAATTTCTTATAATGAGCTGTAATGGAAAAGAATCTGAAAAAAATACATATATGTATTCATATCAGTAACTGAATTGCTTTGCTGTACACATGAAACTGACATTGTAAGTCAACTACACTTTAATAAAAAAATAAGAATTAAAAAAAAGAAAAGAATGTGAGTCCACTCACAGTACAGATCCAACAGAAATGCATGTCCTTGTGCTCCAAAAGACATGCATGGGATTGTCTACGGTAACATTACTGATAATAATAGTCAAGAACAATCCAAATGTCCATCAGCAATGGAACAGAAAGCTAACTTTTGGTATATTCATAAAGTGATGAAAATAAACGAACTATAGCCATACGTAAAAATATAGATAAAGCTCACAAACATAATGCTGAGCTGAAGATGAAACTCAAAAAATACATACTGTATTATGCAATGTATATAAAGTCCAAAGAAGTCAAAATTAAACAATAATATTGGAAACTAAGACAGTGGTTACTTCAGGGGAGGAAAGGAGAGGCAGTAACTGGGAGGGAGCATGTGATTCCCTCAACTTTGTGATCATTCACCTGTACATGAGCATTTTTACAGTTTCTACATCCTAGGTTTATATTGTTTTCAGTATTAACATTTATAGGTATGTTTCTGTTACAAGACAAAAGCAAATTAATGGAGAATATTTATAAAGTGTACCTATACTATACTAGAAGTATATCGCATTGAAAAATAAGGCACAAGTGATACAAGTGTTCTATGTGTCTTGCAAATGTTCTACAATACCTTGCAAATGAAACAGAATTTCTCCCTAGCTGTGCTGCTTAGAAAGGCTGTAAAGGATAATAGAGGCTGCAAACTCAAATGTCCTCCGGGGCCAAGCACATTTCTCAAGTGTGTGAACAGGGCCTGATAAAAGTATATACACACTGTGTGAATGAGGAGAGGCTGGGTCACACTTGACAGGACAGTCCCCACCAAGAGGGTAAGTGGGTCACAATTCCAGCTGATTGCAGTCGTATAGGAATGTTGGGCCTAGGGTTAACAGACCATTTGGATTTGTTTTAGTATAAATAACAGTTTATTTAGTTATGTTAGGATTTTACTAATTCAAACTCTTTAAATATATAGTTGGACATGGCTGTGTCTTTAACAAAGAAAAAAAATACATCCATTTAATCAAAATGCTCACATACCCTTCAAATGATCCAATGATAATACCTGTAATAGGCAGCTGCATTCAAAAACAGTCATAATGCAAATTTAGTTGCTCAGTTCTTTATTCTCTTGTTGCTTAGTAATTCTGACACTACATTTTTGGAATGCGCCTCCCCCAAAGTTATCATTTAGTTACCCAGTTACAATATTCAAAGTATATGTAAGAGTATGGGGATAATGGAGAACACAACACAAGAAGCCAAAGATCTGAACTCTGTACACCTCTGCCATTAACTTGGTATGTCTTGGTTTCTCAGACTTAGTTTCCATGTTTATAAAATGAGAGTTTTTAATCCATCAGTAGCTCCTAAACAGAGATGCCCTTTTAAAATAGTGTGGAGTACGTTTTTCAAACTACACATGCCTAAACATGATTCTATGTATTCCACAAAAGTAAATATACTTACATTTGTGGCTTAATATTTTAATCAGTTATTGAAGAATGACTACAGTTTAGATTTTATACATCTCTACAGCATTAAACAGAATGCAAGCACAATAAAATCTAGCTCTATATCAGTATTCTTTCCATTACTAGTAAGTAGCCTGCTGTCATTAAACATTAATTCTATTGTTTGTTTTTTGTACTGAAGTACAAGTATAATCCTATTGTTTTTTAATAGCAAAGGAATAAAACACAAAATTTATGAAATCTCCTGTGCGTTTTAATGGACTCATCTTCTCTTTGATTCTAGTATTAGATATAGCACCAGGTCACTTAAATTTGTTGATCTGCAATTATTTTACAGATTAGCATATAATATAAATTATGCATTTAATAAGTAATGGTATAAAGAGATTATTAAAACAATGGATAACTGATAAAACATACAACTTCACTTGATGGAAAAATCAAGACAAGGTAAATCTTTTCCATAAAACTTTCAAAAATACTTTCTCTTTGTGATGAAAAAGGAAGCAATCCCTATATAATACCACTGAACGTTACTAATGTTTCAAGGAATGGGACTTTCTACAAATTCTTTTATTCAAGCTGAAGGCTGTACCCCAAATTACAATTATCCACTTAAAACAACAACTAAAAATTTAAAAGAGGGAGGAGAAACACCAATCATCTATTTAAATGGGAGCCATTTCAGAACACCTCGGTCCCACATTTCCCCAACCAAAAAAAGAATTTTATACAAAACTCACTGAACCATCAATAATCCAACTGGAAAGACCACTTGCTGTTTTAAAGAAACCATACAAACATAAGCAAACATTTTAATTAAGAGGTATAGCTAGTGTCTGGCCATGGTGCAGTACCTTCCCGCATGCCTAATGCCAGCTGTAGAATAGCAACATTCAAGCAGCTGCCTTAATTGGAGATGCAGAGCAACACATGCTAATTTGGCTGGGCCTGCTAATTGGTAGGTATGCTGCATTGCTAACAAAACATCCACCCATATTACAGATGTTGTTCTCTATCTGAGTAAACGATTGGTAACAAGCAGTAATGAAGTTGAAATAAGCTACATTTGGTGAAATTGTTCAGTTGGGCAGCTTTACAACAGGATCCCACGTTAGTTTAGAAAATCACTTGTGCCAAAATTGGAACATCAGCTAAATGTCACAAGTACATTTCTGTGCAACACGAAGACCACCATGAGGTTTCATAACCACTCTTCAGTCACAACAACAGTCTTGCCTAAGTGGGTACCTCCCCCTTAATTATGTATGCCAGGCCCCATGCAAACATTTACAGGAAAACTCAGTCCTTTTCTCTCTTTAGAGACTTATGCAGACCAAACATTTATAGTTATGTGTGCAAAGATGATTATGTTTATCAGGAAATCTACAATGCTTTAAAAAAAAAAAAAAGGAGCAGATAGTCTTCTGCTTACAGCCATGATGGTGTAGCAGAAACCAGATTTACTCTATCACTTTGAGCTAAAAAAAAAATGGACAAAATACATGAAACAATGGTTTTTCAGACGTTGGACAAGAGACAGTTCAGGAGAGCAATAGCTAAGAGAAGGGAAATAAATAAGGTGACCCCTATGGATGCCCTAGCTTATTGCCCAGTTAGACTAGGATGAAGAGAGAAGAACTCAAACAGAGACCAGCAGTACCCTGAGTTAAGGAAACAGACTTGAACATTTGGGGAAGATAGAGCCCAAAGAATTAGCAGACAGTAAAGACAGAAAGTGGAAACAAGAACATGAAAGACAGACATAAAGACAGATAATATACATATACAGTTGACCTTTGAACAACTTGGACGTCAGAAGCACCCCCTGCAAGGCTGAAAATCCACATATAACTTTACAGGCAGCACTCCATATCTGTGGTTCTGCATCTGTAGATCATGTAATACTGCAGTATACATTTTTAAAAAATTTGTATAAGTGGACCCATGCAGTTCAAATCAATGTTGTTAAGGGTTAAAGAGAGAGAGAAACATGCTATACTCTATATGTTCAAGAAAGTAGAGGGTGAACATTTTAAAAAGGGGTAAGGAAGATATTTAAAAAAGATTAAATTTTTATAGAGAGAAAAAATACAATGTCTCGTTAAGAAAATTACACCAACAGGGTTAACAGCAGATTAGACACTGCAGAAGAAAAGGTTAGTGAACGTGAAGGCACACCAATAGACACCCCCATCCAAAATGAAACACAGAACAAAAAGAGATTGGAGGAAGGGAGGGAGGGAGGAAGGAAAGAAGGAAGGAAGGAAGGAGCACAATATCAGTAGTTGAGGAACAACTTCAATAAGTTTGATATATGTCTAACTGGAATCCCAGGAAAAGGGTGAGGGATAGAAAAAAATATTTGATGAACTAATGGCCAAAATTTTTCCAAATATGATCATTATAAACACATAAATTTAAGCTCCACAAACTCCAAGGAGAAACATAAAAAAAAAAACTACACTAAGGGACAAAATACTCAAAATACTTAAAACCAGCGATAAAGAGAAAAATCTTTAAAACAACCAGAGAAGAAAAAAAGAAAAAAACATTACACACAGTAATAAAAAGATAAGAATGAGAGCAGACTTCTTTTCAGAAACACTGCAAGCCAGAGACACTGAAGCAAAATAGATACTGTACTGGAAGAAGAAGGGAAAAAAAAAACCTGTCAACCTAAAATTTTATACCCAGAGAAAATATATTTCAAAAACAAAGGGTTTTTTTCAGATATACAAAAAGAATTTGTCACCAGCAGACCAGCACTACAAGAGATGTTAAAGGACATCTTTCAGACAGGGGAAAAAAAAGTCCTGATTGAAATCTTTATTTACACAAAGGAATGAAGAGCATCAGAAATGGTAACATGTGTGTAAATATAGAAGACTTAAGAAATAAATTTAATTCTCTTTAAAACATAGTTGACTAAGGCAAAAGTACTATGTTATACAGCCCATAACATATAGAGAAATAGAATGTATGGAATGGAAGTATACTGTTGTCAGTTCACATGTTAAAGATGAAGTAGTACACTGTGACATGTTAAAGACGCACACTGCAAGATCAAAAGCAATCACTAAAAACAAACAAAAGAAGATGTACAGCCAATAAGCCAAGGAAGAAAATGATACAGAATAATAAAAACCATAATTTTAACCCAAAAGCAGGCACACACAAAAGGGGGGGGGGGCAAACAAACAAATGGAACAAATAGAAATCAAAGAGTAAATTGGTTAACTTTCAACCCAATCATATTAAACATAAATCGTCTTAAGTATACCAATTAAATGGCAAAAGTCAAACTGGATAAAAAGCAAGACCAGATCTATGCTGTCTACAAGAAACCCACTTTATATATAAAGTACATAGAGACTAACAACAAAGATAGAAAAAGATATACCATGCTAACACTAATCAAAAGAAAGCTGGACAAAGGCGATTTCAGCACAAAGAACAATACTATCAAGCACCTTTGTTTTAAATTTTAAAGTCTCTGTTCTGACTGGCTCATAGAGAATAGTAACTGCTCACTGTAACTTGAGAAAACTCAGAAATTACCAAACAAGCACAAAACTTCTAACGCTTTAAACGTGCTGAGGATTTCAGAAAAATCATCCACAAAGAAATGATCTGCTCAAGCAGTAATAGTTTAAAAAGTCAAAGTCAGACATTTGGCTATCAACTAATAGTTATTTAAAACTGCACGACTGTACACTAAAAATTGACACACTGTAACTGACTATACTTCAATAAAAAAAGGAAATTAAAGAACAAAGAAAATACAAAAAATAAATAAAATTGCACAAATACAAACTTTTGAAATATTTTTAATAATTGGTAAGAATCCAACATACATAAACTTCTAATCAAAGTAAATCCTTGGCTAAATTAGAACTGGTTCAATCATTTTAATTTTTAAAATAAGTATGTCTTCTTTCTGATCATATCATAGTACAAAATATTATGCCACAGTAACATTTCATTCTTTGAACTTTTAAATTTTCTACTGGGTTTATGTACCAGTTAGATATATTATCACTGCTTCCACAAACTATTATTTAAAATTATAAACACTTATGTCTTTATAAAAGGGTCATTAGCTCTTCTAAATCACAGATAATGCTGCAGATCATTTGATCTTAACCACTCGTCCTGTCTTCTGTGTAAAACTTAGAAATGTCATCTCTCTTACAGACTTGGTATCGATACTAATTGTATCACTCTGCAGCATCATTGCAAAGAATTCTTAATGGTCTTAAGATATTACACTAATATCATAATGAGTTAAATAATGAGGAATCTTTGGTTACCTGGCCATTTTCTAAAGACGGAAATCCTTAAAGAAAACTACAATTAGGATAGCAAATTCAATGTGGTCTGTGTATCATCTTATAATAACCAAATACAGAGTTAGTACATTTTAAGTTCCAGGTGAAAGTGTTAACTTGTCACCTAATATATGTATAAGTGGGTGTATAAGATATTTTAAAATCTACAAAGAAAGTTTATGAATTAGACAATTTGAAACCAGTTGTTGAGAAGAAACTTGATCTTTGATATAGATAGTCTTCTCTTAACAAGAAAACTATAAAAAAATTTATTTTGTGCCTTCAGTACCCACACTGGCCAGCAAAGGTTCTTATCTCCCCAGAACACTTTCATTTCCTAACAGCCTGTTCACTTTTGGAGATTTTGTGTTGACTTTTGTCATGCCCTTGTAGTATTTTTAAACAAAAGTTTCTTGTTTCTGAAAAAGCTAGGTTTCATCATAATTACTGTTTCCTGCAAATATGCTTTATTTTAATTACTGTCATGGAATCATTTCTTGTCTTAAGAACCACCTATGACTTATGCTTGTATTTTTCTGTACTAGACTCCTGGCAATTCTTTATGACACTACCTTCATAAAACCTGGGCCTCAACTTAAAAATAATAAAATTGTTAAGATATATTTTACACCCAAACTGTCTCTGGTATTCCCCAGATAGCCACTAGGTAGCCCTCAGAGCAGGGAGGATATTAGGAAGAACGCAATATGTCCTGTATTCTCCATTTCTTTAATTAGCTCATCTCTATTACGGGAGCTGCCTTGTTCATCAAGCCCAAGATACGGAGACCTATGGTGCAACTAATAATGAATATGGTCCAACACTGGTATACCTTTCAGGTGGACAAGACAAACTCATGATCCTGTACAAAGACTGCCACAATACTGCAAAAGAAGAAAAGACCTCCAAGATTATGTTTCTAAGTATTAAATACTCCTGCTAATTGGTGGCAGGTTTAAAACACACTTTATAATAGTCCCTGGAGATTTATTACTCAATGCCTTTAGTGTCCATCATAAGACTCATGCCCTCAAGATAATTATTGACTAATTCATTCATTAGCTCTGTATTATACCCCAATAGGGGATTCCAGTCTGATACTGTTAATTACTGTAATAAATTAACGAGACACCATCAGTCTTATCTACAGGTGGTTTCTACTTTTCCTTCAAACACACCAAAAGGCCCAACCATAAGCTGGAGGTGAGAAAATTGAACAAAGCCTCAGTGAAGGCCTGTCTCAGTACTCTTGACTGTTACTGACTCCTGGGTCAGGATTCCTGCCCAGTGAAACCCAACACGCCACCAGGCACAAACTGTCAGACAGACTGTACCAGGAAACTGAGTCTGTATTTTCAAGGTCCTTTTCTTCAAAAATCAGACACTTGGTAAAACCATGCTGCTGAACCAAGATCCAATGGAACAAGAATTAATTTCTCAGATCTTCCAGACCCGACAATCCACCTACTGAGTATCACTGAGTGACCTCAGGAATGCAGTGAGGAGCAAAAGAACTGTCCCTCCAAGTCTTGGCAAAATTCCTGTCTAGCAGAATTTGTGAGCATTGAAAATGGTTATTACTTCACACTAATAAGTCTGGAGTGGCTTGTTAGGCAGCAGTAGTAACTGGAACATAAACTAGTAAATTGTTGCGTTGATTTAAAGATGGGCCATATAGAAAATACAACACACATTGACTGACCTTGCCCGTGAAATTAATCAGAACAATGGTCAAATATTATACACGTCTTTACTGAGTCCTTTTACTTTACATGGCAATGTAATTAATTGCATAGGCTCAGTAAGAACCTATCCTTCTCCCTACCAAAATATAATTAGATAAAACAAATGTGCAACTATGACTATGCCAGAAATGTTTCATTTAACGGCAAATCTCACTTAATTAGGCATGACAAGCCCACTAGTAAGAAACGAAGATTACACCCCCATCTGGGGAAACAATGGTTCAAAGACCTCCCAGGAAACTAATCTGGTACCTGCTCTAGGATGTGTGGAGTCTCAGGCTGACAGGCAGCACAGAATGTCACTCTCTAGAAAGCCAGTAACACTGAGGAATCTGGGGAGCTTGGAGTAAGAGGATACCTCTACAATCATAGGTACTATAGGCAAAATCAGTAGAGGCAAACTGGATGGTTTTTTGGTTCCTAATGGTTTCTGACCTTAAAAAAAGGTGAACTCTAAGGGCAATAAAAATATCTCTGGTACTGAAGAAGTGATTAAAAAAATATGACTCTAGGGCCTGCATGAAGTCCTAATCCTACCATGTGGTTCTAGTTTTATTAAACATAAAACAAAAAGATCTTTATGTGTTCAATAATGCCTCATTGTCCTTATGGAGATGAAATAAGCCAAATATAACAAAGCACCTATTAACAATACCAGTGCATCAGAAAACCATGGAACAAACGTGTTTGGTCAAACCCATATCTTAACTGCACAGATAATAGGTAAGGACTGAAAAAGTGAAACTGATAATTTTCATCTTAACCTATTCCTCTGTTGACTATAAACCAGTAAGATTTACATTTCTAGAAGCTTTGCATTTCAAGAGATAAAACCAAGGAATTACAGAGCCATTCTCAAGGTTTTCACCCTGACGTAAGTTACAAAAAGAAAAACATCATAATTGGTTTTTTTAATCAAAGACAGAGATGTGTAAAATAAAAGCTGATTAAACGGTATGCAATCAGAATTATCAATTGCCACATAATAAGAACTATAAATATCCCATCTCTATATTCTGTGAACTAACAGGTTGTTCTGAAAACCAGTCTCCTTTGTATTGTGCTTTATTTCAAGTAAAAACTCACCTCAGAGTCCAAAAATTATTTTTATATTCTTTGACAAATCAAAGTCGACAAAAAATACTTAATATATTAATAATCCTGGCTAACAATGATACTAAAATAAGCTTATCATATGTGTGATGACTTTCAGCTTGTCTTAATTCAACGGGTGACAGGTATCCTTAAAAAGAACTATAATTTCATCGAAGCAGTCAATCTTGAGAAAGCACTTAACTGTTGTTGGTGAAACATTCAGTTCCCTACTAAACTGTATATAATCTTTAAAAAAAATTTTTTTCTGAAGAACTTTGATGAGTAGACTGTCCTCCACAGCCACAAGGAATTAGTTCTCAACGCATAGAATCCCCAAGTGTACATATTGACAGTAAAGAGTTAGAAGGTGAGAGCAACCCAGAAGAGGTCCTCTGTTTTTCTTCAGTTGGCACTTAGTTTCCTTTTCAATCTCCTCCTTCCCCTTTTTCTTGTTTCAATGAGATAGGGAAGAAAGATGGATGAGTTTAACCTACCCGAGTGAGGTTAAGAGCTGGACTAGGAGAGACAAGTTAGCCTAGTTAAATTAACTTGCTTGACTTCTGTTTCCCAACTGAACTCTGACTGATACAGAAATTGGTATCAGGAATGGAAGCCGAAAATATAGACCTCAGAAGACTTCCTATATTGGTTTGATTGGATGCAGTGGCATCACCATTAATCAAATTAATGATGGTTGGTATTACAGCAAAGTATCAACTGAAGAAGTGTCTTAAGGGACCAAGCAGCTGCTACATTTGAGTTTGGAAGAAATGATGAATACAAAGACTGGAAATGCAAATCAAAACCACAATGAGATGGCACCTCACACCTGTCAGAATGGTTATCATAAAAACAAACAAACAAACAAATGTTGGTGAGAATGTGGAGAAAAGGGACCTTTCCTCCAATCCTCCTACACTGTTGGTGAGAATGTATATTGGTACAGCCACTGCGGAAAACAGTACAGAGGGTTCTCAAAAAACTAAAACTAGAGCTACCATATGACCCAGCAATTCCACTCCTGGGTATATATCCAAAAAAACAAAAATATTAATTCAAAAAGATACATGCACCCCAGTGTTCATAGCAGCATTATTTACAGTAGCCAGGATACGAAAGCAACCGAAGTATCCATCAACAGATGAAGATGAGGTATATATATATACAGTGGAATGCTACTCAGCCATGAAAAAAATTTTTGCCATTTGCAACAACATGCATGGATTTGGAAGGTACTATGCTAAGTGAAATAAGACAGATAGAGAACAACAAATAATGTGTACCAGTTATATGTGGAATCTAAAAATACAATAAACTAGTGAATATAGCAAAAAAGAAGCAGACTCACAGATATAGAGAATATACTAGAGGTAACCAGTGGGGAGATGGAAGGGGGCAGGGGCAATACTGGGTTAGGGGATTAAGAGGTACAAAATATTATGTATAAAATAAGCTACAAGGATATATTTCACAATACAGGAAGTATAGCCAATATTTTATAGTAACTATGAATGGAGTATAACCTTCAAAAATTTTAAGTCACAATATTGTATACCTGTAACTTACATAATATTATACATCAACTATACTTCAATTTAAAAAAAAAAAAGCACTGTGGTATGTAGCTTCTTCTGAATGCACTGGAGCTCTTACTGAAAGGAAATGATAAGCTCAGGTCTTTAAGCTCTCAATCTCACATTTATCAGGACCTTATATGGCAACCCCAATAAAAATTTTGATGTCTTCTAGCCACAGAGCTCGCCCAGCTAACATCAGATTTAACTGTGCCAGTCGCAGAGTTACAATGTAAGTTGAATTTCACAGACTCACCACGTTTCATGGATGAAAGGAAAACTGAGTGAGAAAGAGTGAGACCCTGAAACTAGGGATGGGGATATCTGGGTGGACTCTGCTGAAGCTAAGATTCTTGAGACCCCATGCTACTCTGGGCCTCCCTCGCCAGTGGAAATAGAAACAGCCTGCTCTCCTCTGTATGAAGAGGTAAGCTTTCCCTGGCTTGAAAATCCTTTAATAACCTTTAATATAAGGGTAATATTCTTGCAAAGGAATTCTTTTTTTCCAGACCTCGCTGGACCATCCCTAACCACCACCCATAACAGGGCTGGATACTGGCATTCTCTGGGGAACAAGAACAAAGTCTGATCCAGGAAGTAACAACCTATGTACAAAATAATTGTAACATTTTGCTAATTTATATTGGTAGAAATCTGGAAAAGTCTGTGTGAGAATAGATTCTAAGAGTATTAGGATAAGTGAAACAAAGTATAACACCAGTTGGGACAGTATTCTTCATGAGTCACTTACTAGAGATTTAGGATTTAATGGTCAGCTTATACAGCTAGAAGGGGCTCTAAGAGTTAACTTGGTTGGTGGATTGAAACTTGGACTCCATGATAGCCCACATTTAATAAGACTGGGAGGCCACAACTTCCCATGGCATAATGTAGAGTCAGGTACCCAAAGGCGAAAGGAAACAGAAATGCTGGAGTTAACTTATCATTGCAACTTGCACACACACAATCCCTCTACCACTACACCCTCAAGAGGGCCCAGCAGATGCTCCATTCACTAAGGCTCCAGCTTGTCCATCATATGGACAAGAAGTCATTAGTCTGGCCCTTTAACACACTGCCAGTCGTAAAATCCGCCATGTTGCTTCAACATAGGAACCTCTCCGTTGTCTCTCTCTGGCCCCTTATTTGTTTCCTTCATGTACTTACTACAAACTGTAATTATTTAATTGATGTGTCTTTTCCTGCTTTGTTTATTTTGTTTGTTTGTTTTTCAAAAAAACTATTTGCTTTCTCTGCCTCCTCCATTTGCATTTAAGTTCCATCAGGACACTGGTTCACAGCAGTCAATAAAGTCATGCTGAAGGCATAAACAGAGTTAGTCTGTCTTCGTTGACATTAAATGCTGGTCCTTCCTCCTTCTGGAATAGTTATGTTCATGAAAACATTATCCTCCCAAAGATAATTTCCATCTGAATTAAAAACTTGTACAAACTTATAAATCTCCTCTGTATATTTATTTCTTCAGCTTAAAATGGACAACCCATGGCATAATGGGTCTGCTGATATCACCTCTTCCATTAAATTTTTATTATGCCCAGAAAAACATTTTTCAAAATTTTCAACAACAGAAAAAAAACAAAAAACTTCCCTCATAATAAAGGTCAATTCAGTGCCTTTGCCATCTGTTCCTTCATGAAAAATGTTTGAACAGGATCCTGTCTTTCTCCAGAATCACATTTCTGCCCACAGTCATGTGTCACCTCATATCACAAGTTAACCAAATTCTCAAATATCATTAAAGCATATCTTCTGACTCATTGGGTAATTTTTGTACAGGTTTGAGCACTTGCTGTGAGTGTCACGAGGTAGCTTTTCTTGTTTCCGCATCGAATAGATGGTGGAGTCATTCACAGCATAGCATTTCAAACGTCAACGTTCCACTTCATCAAAAGCTTCTATTTTCTGCCTATGAACCTTTGCGTCTAGCAACTAGTAAGTGCTTTCATTAACATCAGTTTTACACACACAACATTTTTATCACCGTAAGAATTATTATACACGTGACTACAAGCAACTAAGAAAGAACCATACTAAGATCCATAAAGTACGTTAAATTCACCTACACCTAAGGAACAACCTTGGGCTCATCCGTGTCACAGCTTAATTCAAATTCATACCTTAGCAAACCTGCAAGATACTTTAATGCCTTGGACCTTCAGGGTTTCCTAGCTGAAACCTTGAAAGTTGAAATCCTTAGTCAAAGATTTATTGCATATCCATATACCACATGCTCACCTTTGTAAAGATCTGTGCTCTCAACTGGGTTAACAAAAATATTTAATACACTTAATATTAGGAATCTATAAAGATGCGGTAAAGATGAAGTACATCTTGTGTAATCTGTCCAGTACAACCAGCTGTGGTCTGAGTAGAAATGATAACACAAGGATGAAGGATCAAAGAGGATAGTACATGTGAGGGGATAAAGAATAACGTACTATACAAATGTTAGAAGTAGGTGGTAATGTTAATAATAAACTACAGTATGTTGCGCATATTAAGTTTACATAATGTTCTATGTCAATTTTATCTCAATAAAGCTGTGAAAAAAAATCATAGAAAAACATAGGAAAACACAGGAAATCCTCTCTTAGCTGAAACTATTAGAGCAGTTTGTTAGCTGGCTACTTAGAAAAGTCAGTAAAAGCAAGGAATCCTAGAAAATGATAAATACACATCAAAACCATTTTATTTTAATTTAAACCATGAATAAGTGTCATTCATTCACCAATCCTCTCTGTAGAGCCAAGCCCTTATCTGTGTTTAGATTTGTTGTCTGGAATTCCACTCTTTCTTACCTAAACCACATCCATAATGCATTATTTATGATGGCAGTTTCAGGTCTCTTAAAATGTGGCAAGAACTTCAACACTTACGAAATAATCGAAACAAACTTCTTCTGACTTTTTATAGTTTGTTCCAATATTCTGCATTTTTCTTGTTCACCCCTAATTGTCTTTTAGAAATTGGCAACTTCGAAAAGAACTCGCTTTTCTCAAATTTTTTCAGAGCATTCAACTTTTTTTTGTACTCCTCTTTTTATACTAATTTTGCATGTTTACAGAATATTCAATAACAAATGTACCCAGCATAAGTAAGTTCAGAAACAAACACAACTGACTTTTCGTAAGTAAACCATTTAACTTGTACAAATAAATGTACACAAGCACCATGTGGAGAAGCCTACTGGCCACAAATAGCCAGCATGCTAGGAACTTCAGTCAGTCTGTTTTACCAAAGAACTGGACAGCACTGGCTTATCCATCTGCTTGGTTAATTAGATGTCAGTTGAAAGACTTTTTGCCACCTTGTAATTCAGGTCTCAAGCATAGCTGTGTACGAAGAAAGTTCAAAATAGTTTCCCTGTCACATGTATATATGCTACCTTTTACATTTTCCTCTATCATATACGATGTACATTTAAAGGCAATGAAGTCAAAGAGTAAAACAATTCAAGAATATTTAAAAGAAGCAATGGAAAAGGAATTCAGATGTTTAAAGAGAACATGATGAAATAATCAGAGAATTTGACTCCTGACAAAAGAACTTAAATGAGTCAATAAAAGACATTTTAGGCAAATTACAATAGTCCTACATGAATTTGAAAAAAATTGATGATCCATCTTTAAAACATCCCATTAAGAGCATGAAAAAGAAGCTTTCTGAACTGGAAATAAATATGTCAGTGTGAGATACCTGCTTGAAAATGTTAAGTTTAGATTAGCTGTATTCCTTTTGTGATCTTAAGGGGAGGCAAAGGTGATGTGAGAACTTACTTATTTCACTGGAAACCTGGTTCAGTTTGTCCTGCGATCTGCTGATAAGGACAATCTTCATGCCACGCTTTGCTAACTGAAACAATAAAAGAGACGCCGGATAGCTGAATCATACCAGTGCATTTCACTTTAAAATGTAAATCAGATACAGTCTCATTTTAAGATAACCTGATCATATTGATAACCCAAATTAAGAAACAAATCGTGGGGAGGGTATAGCTCAGTGGTAGACATGTGCTTAGCATGCATGAGGTCCTGGGTTCAATCCTCAATACCTCCATTTAAAAAATAAATAAACCTAAATACCTCCCCCCAAAATAAAATAAAAATAAAGAAAAAAAAAGAAACAAACCCAAGCATAGTGAACAGGAACACCAAAATGAAGACGTTACAAAAGGATTCCCCAAAGGGTTATCTTTCTAAAACAAGCTAGAAGACAAATGTCAAAGGGTTTTAGAAGAAGGAGAAATTTTACTTTTTATTTTGTACCTATCTATATACTGTTTTGGTTTTTTAAATCATAAATATCTATCTTCTTTACAAATTAGCTTTTAAAAAGTTTTTGTTTCAGACTAGATACGGGAAGACTAGAGGACTGGCAAAGAAAATCACAGTTAAAATGTTAGGAATTCCTAAAAATAGAATCAATTTTAAAATGTTTAATTAAACGTTATACTTTACGGACAACAAAGGCAAACTGAGATAGTTAACTGGAAGAATTAATAAGTAACGTCCTGAGGAGTACCTTCTATGTACTTTCCCAGTGCTCAGTAAATGCTGCACAGAATGAACAAAATTTACAGAAATGTGGTTTCCAATCCAGACACACCATAAATATAGAGGCAGAAGAAAAAAAAAAAAACACTGATATACACAAAACTTTTTAGTGAACTCTTCCAGACAGTATATAAGTGAGAATAAATTAGGTGCTACAAACTGCGTAATTTAGTAAACTAATTTTCCAGCCTTAATACCCAAAGTCAACTTTTATTAAGTAATGGGTAGCACTGCAAATGAGAAGATATGGAAGACCATTTTTTATAAAAATAACTAGGATTGGTAGTAATTTGCTAAATTAATCTTCTATAAAACCACTAAAATACCCATGAATACAGACTGATAATTTTTTTTAAAATTAATGGGGGAGTAAGAACAAGGAAAAGCTCTTATTTATAGAAAAACATCATCTAATATAGATGTAGAAGGAAAGATATCATTTTTTTAAAAATCACCACTTTTAACCACCATGGTAATAACTAATTCAGGCAAAAAATCATCAACAGATATGGGTGGAAGATTGTTGGGAAATGAGATATTCATAGGTCTCAAAGTACCACCCCACAGATTTCTTATTAATCACAAAGGGGAAAATGTACTTTCATAAGGAGAATTATGGTGGACAGCATATTAATAAATGATTTATCTTAATGTAATCAATAAAAGAACAAATAGACCTCTTGTGTCTCCTGATAAGGTAAACTCAAAGGGATACAGTATCACTTGCGTAGCATTCCTGCTAAAAAAAAATGTTTAACCTGAATCTAATTATGAGGAAACAGACAAATCCAAGGTGAGAAATCTACAAAACAACTGGCCTGGATTTTTCAAAAATGCCAGTTATAAAAGAAAAAAGGAAAAAAACTAAAAAAGGAGGCTAGGGAACTCTTCCAGTTTAGAGACGTGATATCTAAATGCAACATATAATCCTTAAAAGGATCTTGAAACAAAAAAAGGGGCTCTATAAAAGATGTTATTGGACAATTGGGAAACTTGCTTATGGGCTGTATATTATGTGGTATTATTGTGTCAAGTTAAACTCCCTGTGTGTGTGACCACTGTACTGTGGTTATAGGGGTGAATGTTCTAGTTCTCAGGAGATTCACACAGGAATATTTAAGAGTGAATTGTTACGCTGTAACTCACAAATGGTCCAGCCAAGTTATAATTATAATGATAAAGTTAAATTTGACAAAATATTAATAATTTGGTAAATCCAGGTAAAGGGTATATGGGTGTTCATTGTATTCTTCTTGCAACTTTTCTGTAGTTTTCATATTCAAAATAAAAAGCTAGGAAAACAAAGGATTTTTTCTTAATACTTTTGATAAGACACTTGAGAGATTCAATGAATCTGCGAGGTTCTTCATCACAATCAGGCAACATCAGTGGTGCCTTTACAGAACTGGAAGGCAGGCAGGTCTGCCTTAACAGCACTGCCAAGGCTCCTGCTTTGTACAATGGTCTTCAAGCTATTACAGTTTCCTATCCTTTAATTACACTACGGAGAACCTGAATCCTTTGCCTGTGACTGTCATTATCAGTCAATCACAGTCCTTCTTGTGACAATGATACCACTGACTTGTCTGGAGATATAACCATCCTAATAATACATCTACCTTTTGGAAAATAATTCAAAAAATCAACATTAAAAACTGAGGACTGTCCATAATTATACAATATAAAATAAAATTACACTAAAATTTTCATAACCCCAACTTACCAGGATTAAAAAATTTTACATTCTGCACAAAAATTTGCGTTAAAATTGTGTTTAGGCAAACGTAGTATCTCTGACAAGGCAGAAACAAAGTACATCTACTGTACTAGATAACACTATGTTTGTACTTTTAACTTCAAAAATAAAAACTACTGTAAGAGATTATTCTATATTTGTTCTTATATTTGTATACCAAAAAGACTGGTCTTGAAAATTACATACCTCTTCTGCATATGATTTTCCAATTCCATCAGTACTACCTGTAACAACTGAGAAAAGAAAAAAATAACAGTTTAGTTTAAGAATTACAATGAAGGCAGAGTTGGGGGTGGGGAAGAATTACAATGCAGAACTGATCATAGGACCCACCAATTAGACACAAGAGGATCTGTGTAATAGAGTTGACCCTGGAGTAACATAGGTTTGAACTGCAAGGGTCTACTTATACACAGATTTTTTCCCAATAAATACATACTATAGTACTACATGACCCAAGGTTGGTTGAATCCCCGATGCAAAACCTTGCATGCGGAACCTTGGATATTGAGAGCCATCTCTAAAGTTAGACTTGGATTTTCCACTGCTTGGAGAGTCTGTGCCCCAGCCCCCCATGCTGTTCAAGGGTCAACTGCACTTTGAGGTTGGAAGGTTGAACTGGTATCACATGGCTCAAAGCTCTAATCTTCTAACCACATGGTTGGTGTTTCTGGCAGGACCAGCCCCCATCTTGAAGCTCTGTAGGGTCCCACTATGAGTGACCTCATTAGTATAAATTACCAGAGCCCAGCATGAGTAACAAAGACACTCCTGTCACTGAGGAAATTCCAAGGATTTAGATACTCCCTCCCAGGAACCAGAGACAAAGGCCAGTCAAATTCTTTATTATACAATTACTGTGACTGAAAAAATGTATTACCCAATGTGGAGCTGACTGGCACTCTCTGGAGTCATAAAACCCCACCACCACCGAGCTCTCTGGGTACCTGGAGCTGATTGACACCTTAACCCCTACCCCCACTGCAGGACCCTTTGCATACCTGCATTTCTGCAAGATATCTTCTCTTGATGTGTGTTTACCCTAACAAAGCTAAACCGCCCCAAGAAATAGCCCAACTCACAATACCCTAGGCAGACAGGCCTCACATCCTGCCCTTATCAGAGCTGTAAATCCTACTGTCCAGAAAAGTTCCTGACAGATCTTACAACCCATCAGGTACCTGTGTATGAACTGATCATGAAGCCCCTACTCCTTGTGTGGACAGCCCCCTCCCCCTCCCCCTCCCCAAAAAGATGCTGTATGTCCACTCTCGGCTCACACAGGTACCTCTCAACTGTGTGGCCCGCTGTTGCCTATAGCAGCATCCTTATTAAACTTTCCTAAACTTTCCTCGGTCTCTGGTAATTCTTTTACCAACCTGGGTCACTGCGTTGTGTCTCACAACATCCACTACTGAACCAAACAGTATAGTACATTTCCTTTCCTAATCAACATTTTTCTTTTACTGGAGTTAAAATGGCCTTTTTCGTACATTTGTGGGAGTTTTCTTTTAAAATATCCTCTCATTCTCTAACAGCTTCCCAATCTAATTTTCTGCACAATCAACCCCATCAATTTGTTCCATTCTTTTTTTCCTTAGAGATCACCCTCACAGACCACTCTTGCTTTTAGCCTACTCCAGCCTAGAACAGATGTTCTGTGGCAGAGCCACTGATCTAGAACATAATCTTGGGAATTCCCTTGCACTCTCTCTGAGACAGGAAGGGGGCAGGGCACAGCCATTCAAGGAACAGCACAGCAATTAACACCAAAATGGCAAAAGATTCAAACCCAGTAGGCCTTGTGGCTCAAGACGTGGGAGATTTGACTTCTAGTAGACCTTGAGCTTCATTATACGCCCACTGTAATATATTAGCATGGTGAATAACATGCCCACAGGTGCCATCACAGTCCCAAGGCTAGCCAGAAAAGGTCAATGAGTGGGAAATGGCCAACTTCCTGAGAATCCCAGCCCCTTCCCCAGGCTAGACTGGCCCTTACACTTATTAGCATATGAAGCCACTGAGCCCATAAAAACGTGGCCTCTGTCTCCTCTCCCTCCCTCTTTGAGAGGGCCCACACTCTTGTCTGTGGAGTGTGTATCTACTTTTACTCTGAGCACACAACCCCAACATCTCGTGGCCTTTCTCTTGCCTTTTGATGTATCTCTGAATAAATCTACCTTTACTCAACTGTGGCTCGCTCTTGAATTCTTTCCTGCGAGAAGCCAAGGACCCACACTTGGCGGGGCACATCCCAGGGGCTCAACCAAAGCCTGGGACATGCCTCTCCTCACACCCCACATCTGTTTTTCCTGCATCATCTTTAAGATACTGTTCTATTCCCTCATTGTGGAGCACTTCCACCAGTAGCTTCTCAAAAAAAGATGCATAAAGATATATTTTGTAAACATTTTGAAAAATAATTTTTGAAGTTTAGAAGTTTTAGACTTACCAAAAAAAAAAAAAAGGATAATACAGATTGTTTCCTATACTCCAAGCCAGTTTCTCCTGTTACTAACATTTTACATTGTTATGGTAAATTTGTCACAATTAATGACCCAATAATGATGTATTATTATTAACTAAAGTTCGTTTTTTTTAGCTTTTCTTGTTACTGAATGTCCTTCTGTTCTAGGATGCCATCCAGAATATCATATCAAATTTAGTTATCATCTCTTCATGTGACAGTTCAAGAAGCAAAAATTTTTAATTATTTATATCTTTAAAAATAAAATCTATATTTTAACCCCACAGGTAATAGTTTAACTAGGGTAGAGGAAGAATGTCACCTGCCATCAGTAAACAAAGGATGTTGTTGGCCATCAAACCATCAGCCACTGCAGCCACCCCCAACTGTGCACCCTGAGGGGATTCAGGATGGAGAAAAACAGGATACTGGCCCTAGATAGTCAAGGTGCATATCAAAGGAATGAGTTCAAAGAGCCCAGGCTGTTGCACCCTCCCATGCAAAGGAAAGTGCTAAATTCATTCACTCGAGATGTTGGGTATTCTTTAATTAACAGTAATCTTTTCATGTTCCAACTACCTGGTTTTTGTTGCAAAAAAACTCCTATATATCCTGGCTCCGCCCTTACCTCTTCAGAACAGTCCGGCAGAGCTCTCTGAGGCTGTCTCCCATGCTTAGGTCCACAGTATGTCCACTAAATAAAGCATACTGCTATACTATGTATAACTGAATCACCATGCTGTGCACCAGAAACTAACACAACATTGTAAATCAACTTTATATACTTCAGTTTTTAAAAAATTCTCAATGTTTAGGTTGTGTATTTTTTTTTCAGTCAACACTAGGTATAGATTCTAAACAGGAGATGATTTTTAAGAAAAAATTAAAAACTCTCCATTTTCTTCTAGCGCCAGTAATGTTTAAAAACTTTCGTCATTCTGATTTCAGACAACTTGTATATGACCTGCTCTTTTGTCACTGGGGTATTTAGGATTATTACTTCATCTTTAGGACTCTGTCATGCTAGGAGAGCTTGGAGTGGATGTGCTTCCTTTCAGTGGTGCTAGGCACTGATGGGCCTTAAAATATATGACCTTCAATTTTGGTAATTTTCTTACATATTAATACTCTAATAATTTCTTCCCCACATTTTTCTCTAGAATTTCTATTAATCAGAGTTTGTACGTTATATAGTTTCTCTATTAATTTTTTCTTGTTTACTTTCCTGGAAATGTCTTCAACCTTTATCTTCCAAACTTTCTACTGACTTTGTAAACTTAGGTTGTCAATTTTTAATTTTGAAGCACTCTTCTCTAAGTCTGATTGCTCTTATCAAGCAGCATCTTGTTCTTACAATAGATCCATTATATCTTCTTATCTCTGAGGACATTAATTAGACTTTGTTTATATATTTACACTTTCTTCTACTCTTTTACTCTGTTTCCTCTAAGTTCCTTTTGATCGATCTGCCTCATCTTGGAGGCAGTAACATGGTGATTAGTGTGTTTGGGTAGGATGACTATACTGTAGCCCTCGCTAGAGGGTAATCAATGGGCAAACCAGCTTTTTCATTAGAGAATCCACAAGTCAGTATCTGTATTTTCTCTAGGACCCTTCAGTATCTCTTAAGCATCTTCCAATTTTCAGTCTTCTGGCTGCTGGGTAGTTGGGCAGCTATTAGTTTGTAGACTTTTCACTCAACCCCTGTTTCTCAGTCTGGTATCTCACCTCTGCCCTCTTCTGTGCCCAATTTCCCAGAGTCTCAAGCACATCTAGTTCAGTGTCCTTCCCCACCCCTGTCTTTTGAGATACCTGATACTTCCAATTCCTGTTCCAATTTTCTGGGGTCCAAGGCAAACTTGCCTGCTTCCCAAGGGTGGACCATCTGTGAGCACTCAGGTTTCTGGTCTGTGAAGTCAGTTACCACTCTTCCAAGTTTATTTGCTGTCACTGAGGATGAGAGATTTCAGAAGTTCCCTAGTTTCATCAAAATGGTGCTTTCTGTTTCTTATTCTCCTAATTATTACAGAAGATTTCCAAGAGATAAAAAGGCTAGAAATACTGTTACTTGGCTATTTTAGAACTGGAAGTTCCCCAAGGGCCCTCTTAAATATATTATATACTAAAGTAGACTAACTTTAGTTGAGGCTAAGATATTAAACACACTTCTCAAAAGATTTAGCTTTATGTTCCTAGCAAGAACATTTTTTCCTATCAGCTCCTGCTAGTAATTATCAAATTTAAATCAAACTTAGTTTTTAGAAACTATTATGTGCATAGCTACAGAGAATACAATGATGTATAAGATCCAGTGGGGCTATCAGGTATTCCATAAATCACCCATTTCATGGTTAGGACTTTAAATATTAAGCAGAAGTAATAAGACTTTAAATTTTACAAAAATTAAAAATTTAGCCTCTGATCTTTTTAGAAAGATAAAAATATCACTTTTCCATATTCCAGAACCAAATCTAGCACCGTATAGTTACACATAAGTCAGATACTACCTCACAAGTATTTTTTTTCTGAGAAAATAGAAAAGCGTAAAAATTTTTTTCATGGGCACAAAGAAATAAAAAAATAAAATTGGAAACCCAGAGCCTCTCTTAGTCATCTCTATAAGCACCACTGCACTTCTGTAATAATCGGAGTCATCTACAACGGCCAGGCAATGGGGGATGAGGTATCATTTCCCTAGCAAAGGAAATGACAAATTTCTTTAGTTCTCTAAGTCAGATGGTAGGTAATGTGTTTGAATAATGTACAAACACGACCAAGTCATCTGTTAAACTTCAGTCATAAAAGTTTTACTTGATGCCAAAAAATTTTTGTTTCTTTAAGACAGAGAGGGATGGGGACAAGGATTTGTCCTGCTTTCTGCCTTTAAAGATATATTCTTTGCAGTCTTAAAATGTTTTAAAATAATGTATAATGACAATTAGTTTTATTATATATGGTTTGGAGAATGGTCTTTACAGAATAAATAGCCAGAGCTCTGATTATGAACATCTAGTGGTAAATACAACAGTTTATTCAGAGAATGGTGCTAACCTCAGATTGTACTAAGATGCTGTGACCAACACAAGCAAAGCTAGTGGACAACAGGGAGGCTTATTCAGCTAATTCAGGCAAAAGGGTAAAAAGGGGAAAGAGAAAGTTTTGTGTGTGGTTTTTAAGGAACCTGCTGTACTATCTAAATTTCCTGTGATTGGGAGAGGGTATAGCTCAGTGGTAGAGTGCATGCTCAGCATGCACAAGGTCTGGGGTTCAATCTCCAGTACCTCCATTAAAAAATAAATAAATAAGCTTAATTACCCCCCCAAAATAAAACAAATAAATAAAAAACAAATGTCCTGTGATTAAAAATACTTACTTGCAATTGTCACAAAACAATACAAAACCTCCTACCAAATAAACAAAATCTTATCAACAACAACAAAAAAGATACATTCTTTGCTTAAAAGCTACATATCTTCCAACCGTAGTAGCAGAGAGAGCAGCTCCTAGTTGGATAGAAAAAAATCCCCTAATTATGTTCAATAATTTTTATTTCTATAAAAGAATAGTGTGATTCTCACTATTAAAATGATTCCATATTGTCTGGGTAGTCAGTCAACTCTTCATTAACTTTGGGAAGCTAATTCAAGCATATCATCTTGAATTAAAAGTCTTTTGGCAGCTGCTTCTGGGGGCATTGAGAAAACACAGGAAAGAGGTTACTATTTTTTATTCTTCTTACTGTTGGTATTTTTTAACCATGTGCGTGTATTGCCTTTCCAAAAAAAGAAATCCTTTCCTACTATGAATAGAAAGATAGGGTAAACTGATCTAGCAGACCTTCACCTATTCCAGTTTCCCAAAAATGAGTGTAGCAATGCTGAAATCAGTGTTTCCTAAGGTCACAATGTTTTCTTAAAACTGATTTTTAAAAAATAAAGTTTGAAAGAAAATTTAATTACTAGACTACTATTTACTTAATTATTTGATTATTGTAAAGGACCCATTGTTTCAATTAATTTAAATAGAATATCAGTGTATCCTAATATATATTATATATTTATTTAGTATATATATATAAAATATTAAAATTTTAAAAGTCATCAATGCAGTACCTAAGATCATCTCTTGGCTGGTCTTCTGGGAAACTATCTAAACACTATCACCCTGATACACCTACCACCTTGTAATGAAAACCAAATGAAATAAAGACCAATTTCCAAATCATCCAAATTCAAAGTACTGCTTGTTTTTTGAGGTTTCTTAAAATGAAAAAATTAGCTCTCAAAATCACACTGAAAGAAGATGAAATGTGCAAAAACAACCCTGGGGACCCATCCTTCTTATGTTACAGACACACACCGGCCAGAGCCTGCTGTCTCCCTCCATACCCATCCTTTCCTTCCTTCTTGGCAGCAATCGCAGCCTGAAATACAGCCTCCCTAGCAGCTAGGTGTGGCCTTGTGATAAAATAAGATGCAAGCAGTGCTGTGAAGGACTTTGAGAAAGGCTGTTTAAAGGAGTGACTCAGCAGGGAGAGACCCCTTTTTGTCCTTCATCTAACCAATTCAAAAATGATGGCTGTAGCTCCCGCAGCCTTGAACCATAAAGTAACCTTGAGGGTAGAAGCCACAGGCTAAGATGAAGAAACGTACTATAGAAATCAAGGTCTCAGGTGACTCCATGGAATTTCTATGCCAGTTTTTTCAACCAAACTTTTCCTTTTTTTTTTTTTCTTTACTGCTTACCACAGAGACTCATACATACACAAAAAGTCTGTCTAGTCTTCTTTAAACCGGGTGGAAAATAAACTTCTCTACTGTTCAGGTCACTATTATAGACCCAGAAGAGGAAGAGTAAGCTGTCAGTAAATGGTTAAAACAAAATATTTAGTATTGATAAAAGAAATTGTCAATGCTGAGGTATGGGGAAGTCATTCTGGCTTATACTTGAGTTAACTTGAGTTTTATGCTAACTGCACCGCCTGTTTATGGCCTAGTGAACATATATTGTGCACCTCCTTTAATTATTAAAGAAAAGGGTGCAATGACCAGAAATAAAGAGTGTCCACGTTAAAAATAAAGATTAAACACCTCCCTTCCTGGGATGCCAATGCTGGTACTTCTTTCATGGTAAGACTCCCTCCCCAGGTGTCAAGGCCATACTGACTCACTGTGTACATGCTGGCCTGGTTTTTTTTGAAACCTTGAAGAAATGTATCCCTGCCTTGTTTAATGTTCTTTCTTCTGACAAGATACAGAACTGTGCTGAAAACCATGCTTCTCGGGAGCAGTTTCTCAAGAGTTATCAGAGAGGCTATGTCCCGGGCTACAGCCCTCAGGTTGGCTCAAATAAAACTCTTTTCTGTTCTTATTGTTGATTGTTTATTGGTTATTTTCATCAATAGCATTCACACCATTTTAGGACTTACTTGTTCAAGGTACTTTATTGGTACCATCCAGTTAAGTCTCACAACAGCTCTCACCCCAGTTCTAAGCCATCATCCCAACACACAAGGACATCGGCAACAACCCTTTCGCTTCCTTCTCACTCAACTCATGCAATGCACAGCTAAGAATGATCTTTCTCCAACACCATTTTTATGATCCCATTCTTTCATCAAGAAGTGACAGTGATAGCACAGGGAACTATGTTCAATATCTTATAATAACCTTTAATGAAAAAAATGAAAACAAATCTATGAATGTATATGCATCACTGGGACATTGTGCCATACAAAAGAAATTGACACATTGTAACTGATGGTACTTCAATTTAAAAAAAAAGTGACAGTATTTCCCTATTGCCAATTATATAAAACCTGGAACACAAACCTACTCATGTCTCCGCATTACCACCACCTGGGGCTACCAGCATTCCTCTCCTACAAGAATTACTGTAACAGTCTTCTAACTCATGCACCTGCTCACTTTCTTATTCCTCCCCAATTCACTATCCACACTGCAGCCAAGTGATCATTCCAAAGGGCAAATCAGATATCGTTTTCCTGCTGAAAACCTGTCGATGGGTTCCCACTGCCCTTATGCTTTACAAGGTCTTCCCTGAGCTGACCTCACCTCCCATCACTTTCCTCCTACCACTCACTGCCCAGGTCATGCTGAAATGTTTCCAGTTACTACAAGGTAACATGCTCTCTTTTCACAAATGCTGTTCCCTCTACTCTCAGTTTCACTTCAACCAGCATCTCTCTCCCATCCCTGAGGTCTTGAACATCTCCTCTCCCTTAAACTTCCATTGACCTCTAGCTTGCAGGATCTCATAGGTCTCTGGCCCAATAGTACTCTGTACTTGCCCTACATGACATTTATCATACAGGTTTCTATAAGGGCCTGGGTCACCACAGTCCAAGTGCTAGCACAGTGCCTGGCAAAAAGCAGATGATGAATGAATGAGTGAATGAATAAAAAACTAGCCTCTTACAACACTCCCCACTACTTTATCCACTCTTTCTAGAAATCATGTCCAATCACCTAGTATATACAACCCCACAGACTCTGCAGCCCACCTCAACATCAAGAATCAGTGATCTAAAATTTTAAGAAATATAACAGAGAGAAGTTTAACTTAGTTTCTGATGAATCTGTAGATACACACTTTGAAAGGATTCTGAGGCTGTCCTTAAAAAGAGATGATTTTCAAATGCTAGAGAGAACTACTTCACTCATAATGCGGTGCCAGGGTGGATGTGAAGTGAACAAACCCATAGCAAGATTAGGGGAAGGGGAGAGGAATCACTTTGGTTTAGCAAAGCACACCAAATTACCAAAGTAGTGTCTGTTCTCTGTTCTTATCATTAAGATCTGCTTCCTCAGTTAACACTTGGTGTTCTCAGATTCCATTCTGCTATGGAATAAGTGGATAAATTAAGGTAGTATTCAACAACACTCAAAAAAAAGCTACAGGTATCGCCCACCCGTAACCCAGTAGCCCCAGGTATTACCCACAAATGTTTGGGCTGTGAGAGTACATAGGATGGCCAGGGGCAGAATGAGGTGGAAGGAGAGAAAGGAGGGGCAAAAGGGGATTTTGAAAGGCTTATGTTTTCATATATAAATATAACACCAGAAACCAAATTCAGAAGCCTTTGAGAAGATGGAAACTGACAACTATAAAGAATATCCCAACTTGGCACACAGAAGTGTCTAGCTTGTTACAGATTATATAAAACACTGGCAACTGACCAGGGTTCAGCTTCCAGATTTTATACAGTCAACAAAAAATACTTCAGTTTGTGTAGGTTAAAAATATTCTACTCTTTTTGTCCTCAACTTGCTAGGAACAGATATTTTTAGTAAGAACCCAATCAACCTCATCAAAATCAAACATCAAAAATAGACTAGAGGAACACTGAAAGCAAACAAGCTATTTTTAGCTCTTCTGTCTATTCCCAGCCACAACCCACCAAATTCTGACTGCAGAGCCCATGCAGAAGAGCTTAGTTATTCCAGGCAGGTTCCTTCTCATCACCCCCCTTTTTTCTTTCCCTGCCCTGAACACCTGAATGCAGAGATGATTGATTAAAGATTAATACTGCCCCAAACCATGACAGCTGCCTTTCCTCTGAGTGCTTTTGGGGGGGTGGGGAGAATAGAAAATGACAGAGCTTGCATCAGTATTCCTCTCAGGGATCTATTACATGGAAAGAAAATTGCTATTTCAATTCCCTTTTCTTGCTAAAAATAGCAGTCTCAATTGATTCAGGCAAACCGGGAACCAGCTTAGCAGGGCTGAATTTAGAAACCACTGAAGTCCCGAAGAGCAAATGCTAACGTAGTCTAACACATGCCAGCTCATATTTAACAAAGAACAAAGAAGAGAGGCATGCAGCCTGCAAGTTAATAAAACAGCAGCAACTTCCTGCATTTTTATTACAGAGAAGCAGTGAAAGTGATGCAAAATAAGAAAAGACAACTGGAACTTGTCCTCCCCATCGTATTTTAATAAAAAATAATTTTACAGGAAAAAAAAAATCAGATTATCCATCAACCCTGATATTGTGGGCGTTTCCCACAAGCTCGTGGTTTGGGGAAATACATGTATCTTTTCAAGTCCAGTATATTACTATGGAAAGAAAAGGCCCAGTTTACAAATATGCTACCCCAATACTACACAGGCCCCCTCTCCCACTAAGTCCTCCTGGGTTCCCTACTGAACAGCCCTCTCTTACCCTTCCCACCTCTTCTCTTGACCCAACCAAAAACTGCAGCCAGGTATAATCTGCCACTTAAAAAATTATCAAACAAAACAAAACAGCAGTCAAAGCACCTCTAGGTTCAGAACAGAGAAAAGAAAGAAATTACACAAAGCAGGATCTGCTTAAGGCTGCTAATCCCCTGGGCTGACTTCCAGGCAAGGCTGTGTAATACATTCCAGTGGCACTGAAACCCCAAAATATCTTCAGTTTACTTGGTTAACTAAAAACTTCACCAGATAACAATTTATTTCAGTTAATGCCACATCTTCTTTAAAAGTACAAACCCTTGTATGAAAATTAAAAGCTATCAATCTTTGTGCCTTAGGGTGATTCAGTGGATTCAGGCTGCTTTGTGGTTTCCTTGGGGAATACCCAAAACGTGAGGGTAATGTGGAAAGGGCCTCATGAGAGTAGGAATTCTGACCAGGAACAAAGCGGTTACTAGTTCCAGATCACAGGCCTGGGAAGACACCACAGTGCAAAACCTTTAAGTTTTTGCCATTTTAGTACAAAAGGAGTATGTGAAGTGGTTAAGAATATGGGTGCTAAAATCAGACGAGCAAGGTTCAAGTCTAGGTTCAAAGGCCAATGCCGCCATCTATCAGAAGCTAGTTAACCTCTATCATCTCAGTTTCTTTACGTGTAAAGTGAAGACAACGCTATCTGTCCCACAGAGTTATTGTAAAGATTCAATAAAACAATGTTAATAATAGCACCCACCATTCTGGATTGAGAACTAGAGAACCACGCAACGTATACAATAGACTTAGCACGGAACTTAGCACATCGTAAATTTTCAATAAATGTTAGCAATAGACAATGAGTACTAGAAAGTGGAAGGGCTACAGAACAGAAAATTAAGAAGCTACTAAGGTTCGCTATGACATCAAAAGTACATGCAACTAAAGAAAAAATAGGCAAGCTGGACCTCATCAAAACTAAAAATTTTTGTACATCACAGGGCAGTATCAAGAGAATAAAAAGACAAACCAAATAATGGGAGAAAATATTTGCAAATCATATATCTAATAAGGGTCCAATATCCAAAACATATAAAGATTTCCTACAGCTCAACAACAAAGAGACAACCTAATATTAAGGCGAGACTTGTATAGATATTTATCTAAAGAAGATTACAAATGGCTAGCAAGCACATGAAAAAAACATTCAACATCATTAGGGAAACACAAATTAAAACTGCAATGACAAACTAGTTTGGCCATAATTTTAAAAAAGGGGGGAAATAATAATTGTTAGTGAGGATATGGAGAAAGTGGAGCCATCATACATTGCTGGTGGGAATGCAAAATGGTATGGCCACTGAGGAAAACAGTTTAGTGGCTCCTCAAAGAAATAAACATAATTTACCATATAACCCATTAATTCCACTTCTAGGTATATACTCAAAAGAACTGAAGAACTGGCATTCAAACAGAAACTTATATATTAATGTTTGTAGCAGCGCTATTCATAATAGTCAAAAGGTGGAAACAACCCACATGTCCATCAACTGAAGAATGGATAAGCAAAATGTGGTCTATCTATAGAAAGGAACATTACTCAGCCATAAAAAGGAATGAATTAGTGACATATTTTGAACGTAAGTGAACCTTATGTATAAGCACTATGCTAAGCAAAAGGAGCCAGATACAAAAGGTCACACACTGTATGATTCACTTACTTGAAACATCCAGAATAGGTAAATCCAGAGAAAGAAAGATTAGTGGTTGCCAGGAGCTGGGAAAGAGGAATGGAGAGTGACTGCTTGGCTTGATATGGTATTTCCTTCTGAGGTGATAAAAATGTGTTGGAACCAGATAGAAGTGATAGTTGCACAACACTGTGAATGTACTAAATCCCACTGAATTGTACACTTTAAAATGGTTAATTTTATGTTATGAGAACTTTACCTCAATTTTAAAAAATCTCTTTTAAAACAGTTTGTAAAGATCAGCTTCTCACCAATGGCTAACAAAGGAAATTGCTATTTCTCTTGCTGCGTCACCCCTTGAATTCAGGAAGTAAAATTCAGCCAACACATCATTCAGTTTATACAACAGAAGGCAGAGGAACCTACATTTGGATGGCTCCTGTGGGTAGACCAGCCCTTCTACATGTATCCAAATTTATGGAGGCCCTAACACATGCCGAACACAGGAGAAAGCACTGTACAGACACTGTTTTAATTGTCCCAACACTCTATTAGATAAAATGAGTAGTTGCCCTAGCAACTATGTGAGGGTTTTAGATAATAAATCTTATCATAGTATCTAATTTTACAAATAAAGAAACCATCTCAGAGACATTTAGTGATTTGCCAATGTTCACATCATTCTAACTCTAATCCCCAGAACATGAACCACCGACTTATAAACTTGTAACAACCCAAAACGGTCACATTTAGCACTGAATCATGGTGCACACACAAATACTCCAAAGAGTCCCTTGCTCATTAATCTGATGATGCAGAATCCAACTTTATTTTTCACTTAACCAGCCAATCTGCCTGATGTTTCCCAAATATAACATGCCAGGGAATTGGCCCTATGTTGTACCCAAGTCACTCCTCATTATCGAGAATGACATTTCTCTATTCTCCACCTGATCAGCCACCTTCCAATAACCTGAACTTCAAAGCTTTACTGACCACAACAACCATTAAGTCTGGTTAGTTATGTGACCTCTAGGATACCAAAGCCTAATTTGATTTAGGCTAAGTTCTTATTATTTGAGGGTAAATAATGTACCCAAGTTCAAAATATCTGGAAGCAAAGAAATAGAACAGAAGTTCTGACTTTTTAATTGGTTCTAATCCTAATGATTAATTAGCTCATGAAATGAGGCAAGGAAAAGAGTGAGTGGATGGCACAGTTGCAAGATTCTTATCTCTGATATGTTATATCATTAATCCTGGCTTCATTTTCTTCTTAATGTGAAGTAGATAACATTCAAATGACAACTGTCCCAGTCCATGTAACTGTTTTATATTCAACATCAAACATAACATGCCCTCTATGCCTATGTGAGAAATTTACATCTCTTAAATGCCTACAGACTTGAAGTCACTTCAATAGGTCCAAACTGGAACAGCCCTTCAGGTCAAAATAAGGAATACTAGTTCTTGACATATGATTATACACATTTAACTGGTAGAGTAGTAACTAAATCAAACACTTCCTTAGCTTATAAACAGTATGCAGACATGTTAGCAGGACATATCATCTATTACATGAGTGTCCTTGAAAATGTAACTCAGGCCTGATAAAAGTGAAAGAACTATATTGGAATCTACTTGGCAATTCTAATAATTAACTTCTTTTTATAACACTAAACATATGAAACAATCTGCATAGTAGATCCTAATATTGTAAACACATATTTATGTTAGTATAAAAGTCATATTTATATCATGGACATATTTAGTTGCAGGAACAAGTATGGATACATTGTACACTGAAATATTGACAGTCTTTGCTTTGGGTACTATAGTCATAGGGAACTGTCTTCTTTGTGCTTATTAACTTTCATATTTCTACAAGGAACACATTACTCATGCAGTTTGAAACAAAGATTTTAAAAAGATTAAAATTTATAATTTCAAATATAAAAAATCCATGTGGCAGGTGGGGGTAGGTGGGGTGAGAGTCAGACTTGGAGGAAGAAGACATCTTCTGCCCGTCCAGCAGGAAGCTTCTTTGCTTCTGAGGCTTTCTGGTCCCCCGTAGCATCCCCAGCACCCAAGCCAGCCAGGTTCTTTTCCGTCAGCCCCCAGCATCTCCAGCTGTGTCTCTTGGCAGCTTTCTGTCCAAGGTCAGCTGCTTAGCCACTGTTCTCTTGGTCCAATCCAAGAAGACACTAAATCACCTGGGGAGTCACACAGGTATTTTCTTTATGTCATCTGAGGAAATGAGGCCAGGTGTACAGTCCACAGTGGAAGACAACGGCAATCATTACATTCATTCAACAAATGCTGATTGGGTGCCTACCACGTGACAGCCATCATCTTTCAGGTCAAGCAACCTCACGTTCAAGGACAATAAACTAAGTCATCCACTTCCAATCCACTCCTCTAGCATTTTTTTTTTAAATAAGACCACAGCAAGGAAGTTATCTTTGATACAGATATAAACCATAAACTCCTCCTGTGGCAAGATTATAAAAGTTCCAAGTCTGAGAACACGACTTCCTTGATCCATCGATAAGCTCATACATACTAACAAATGTCCAAGTAATTATCTGTGACTCATTTAGATTCTTAATTGAGTTCTTGAGTCTTTAATCACACTCTGTAGCATCCATTCTCATCCCCCAAAGGAAATAAAGGCTGCAGCACACAGAAACTGTTTAACTGCAATATTACTGTCTCGCTGCACTTTTTAAAAATACATTTTAAATCAACTGTACTTTAATAAAAAGCAAACAAACAAACAACCCATTTAAAACATGGGCAGAAGAACTGAACAGACATTCTTCCAAAAGAGGAAATGCAGATGGCCAACAGGAACAGGAAAAGCTGCTCAACATCACCAATGTCAGGGAAATGCAACTTTATATTTTTCAACTTTTTGCTAAAAACTTTGCTCAGTGCATCTATACTCCTCTGGAGTTCTCTGAACATCTTCGCCATCATTACTTTAAACTTTCTTGGAAAAACTGCATATCTCATCACTTATTTCTTCTTCTGGGATTTTATCTTGTGCCTTGGCCTGGAAGATATTCCTCTACCACCTCATATTGTCTTTCTATTTGTATTTTTAGGTAGCTTAGTTACGTTTCTTGACCTTGGAGAAGTGGCCCTCTGTGGGAGACGTCCTATGTGTCCCAGCAGTACAGTTCTCTCGTCACCCAAGGGCCAGGGTCCAGCCAATGCCAGTGTAGTCCGCCCTGTGTTTGTGGATTCCTTCCACAGGCTTTGGGATTGTTGTTTTCTTATTTCTTATTTGGTATCTGCCCCTGGTGGATGAGGCTGGACTAGAGGCTTATGCAGTTTTCCTGGTAGGAGGAGCCGGTGTCTGCCCACTGCTGGGTAAAGCTTAGTCCTAGACCTCTGGTGGGTAGAGCCATGTCTAGAGGCCTTTGTGGCTTAGGAAGTCTCCTGATGGGTGGGACTGTGTTCCCACCCTGTATGTTGTTTGGCCTGAGGCTTCCCTATAGGCTGTTGGGTAGGGGTAGGTCTTGGCGCTAATGATCCAATCAAGATGTCAGCCTCCAGGAAAGCTCATGTAGATTAACACTCGCAGAATGTCCACCACCAGCTTTTATGTCCCCTGAGTGAGCCGTAGCTGTACACCACGTCCCCAGGAGACCCTCCAAATCCAGCAGGCAGGTCTGGCCCAGGTTCCTATGAAATCACTGCCTCTGCCCTTGGACCTGGTGCAGGCGAGATTCTGCATTCATTCCAAAGAATGAAGTCTCTGTTTACCCCAGTCCCACAGGGCTCCTGGAATTAAGCCCCACTGGCTTTCAAAACAAGGCATCCTGGGTTCTCCTCCTCCCAATGCCAGAACCCCGGGCTGGAGAGCCTGACATAGGGCTCAGGTCTCTCACTCCTGTGGAGGGCCTCTGCAACTTAATTATTCTTCAGCTTGTGGTTCGCCCACCCAGGGGATAATGGGACCCAATTATATCTTGAGCACTTCCCTCCTACTGTCCCGCTGTGGTTCCTTCTTTATGTTTCCAGTTGAAGATCTTTTTTGTTGGTTTCAGTCTTTTTTCTCAATGATTGTTTAACAGTCATTTGTGGTTTTGTTGTAGTCACGAGGAGAGGCAAGCTCGTGGTCCTACTCTAATAATTAATTTCTTTCTAATGGTCTGAATTTTTATACACCAAGGTATATATATACACATAAGAGAGAGAGAGAGGGTCTAGTTTAGATTATTTGGTTTATTTCAACCTAACTTATCCAGTTTAAGCTTTCAACAATATTCTTAAGGTAAGAAGTGGGTAAATTCCTCCAAAACAAAGAGATGCTGGATCTTAGTCACTCTGATAAATAAATCCCTCCTCACTAAGAAAACTATTCTGCTTTCAAACCACCAGGTTTATCACCGTAACACTACAATGAAGTCATATTTTGAGCCAGAGTCTCCTAGTGAATAATTTCTTCTTCAAGAATCAAATACTTCCCTAGACCTAAATGTTGACGCTTCGGTCAAAGAGGCCTCACTCCATCCCTAGGTAATTTACACCTAGGAGAGATCAGGTTCATGTATTTGTCATGCCTGACTCAGGTCTGGTCAAGAACTTCAAAACAGCCTCCCCAAAAGATAGTTTGATAAACAACTTATGATATGTATCTTGAAGGCTGGCTAGTATCAACAACAAATCTGAGGAAAAATGAAGAACACTAATCTATTCTCTCCAGTAGTTCCCCCCAACACACACATCCCTGAAGAGCCAAAACCACAGAAGCACAGCTCCCTCCTGTCAGACAACATCTGGCTGGAACTCTTTCTATTTTTTAGGAAAACTCAAGACTGCCAATGAAATTATGCTAAGTAACTTGACGACTATCACACTTTTCAGAATTAAGACTCAATGCAATACATTTTCAACCCAATCTTTTTAAAGGTGCTTCATGTAATCCAATACTATTTTCCTCAGTTACGGAGACTATATTCTGCATAAAACAGTGGTGAGCTGACTAGCAGTCAGGAAAGCTGTATTCTGGTCCTGGTTCTGCTAGCTCAGTGAACCTGGGCCACTAATTAACATTTCTGAGCCTCAGTTTCAGATTCTGTTAAGTGTACTCACATATTAAATGAATGGCCAAGACCCTATGATTCCATGACTGTGATGAACATAAAGTCATAGCAGTGACTTCTTTCTCACGTTTAATTATTCAAACGAATACACATTCACAAATTTTAGAAACAGAAGAAGTCAAGTCAGAGCTATGACTTAAGATAATAAAATAGATCTACATACAGCTAGCTCATCTTTAGAACTTCAAGACAGAAAGAACATGAATAACGGAGTTAAAAAACCTTTTCATTATTTTCAACTTTTCTTCCACAGAACTTTAACAAGAAAGGTGGAAAACTTGAGGCTTGTTTTATAACTTTATTTCACCTGTGAACCACTGGGGTTCTGGAGGTGGTAAAGACCAGTGAAATAATTCTCTCCTTGTCATTTGAAGCCTGCTTTATTCAAGTTCATGGAGAAGCCCTTGTCCCAGATGCAGTGGTTAGGTAGCAAGTACAGCTGTCTGGGAGCATCATGGAATCAAAGGATGCACACTCTCTTCCCTCCAAGAAGCTACCTCTTACAAATAGAACTTCTTACAAAAAGCTAATCTAAAATGCAATCTTATGTACTTTTCAGTGGTCTCATTTATTTACTTACACCTCTTTTTATTCTGCAAAGGAACTGTGGAAACTCAATGGTCTCTGGTGAAAGTTTCCACAACTTTCTCCAAGGTAAATTATTTAACAAAGTCTCACTGCCTGAACTAGAGCTGGAAAAGAGAAAGAATAAGGTCTCAGATGTCTGAAGTTAAAGTTGTGTTATTTACTGACCTACTCACCTATCTTACAGGAATGTGGAAGCATTAATACCATCCACTATGTAATGTTTTAAAAATACCTTCAATTCCTCACAAGATTAGGATTCATCACTGCTAAACTCATAAATTCGAATAGATGTACAGTAGCTTTCATTTGTCTTAATTGGTCATTGATCCTTAAGAAACAAGGGCATCTGAAGCAATTCTTTAAATGTCACGCCTTTCCATGCCATCTGCTGGCCCTTACTAACTTAATGCTCTATTGCCTTTCCCTTTTAGTTTTTCAGAATGAACATGACCTTTAAGATGCTGGTTTATTTGCAGCATTGTCTGCAATAGCAAAACTGAAACCATTCAACAATAAAGGACCACTAAATAAATTATATATAATATACAATTGAAGAATATAATGTATATGTATATAGTAGTTATATAGTATACAATTATGGTATACATAGTAATATATAGTAAATCCATATATGTATACTAGTATATTATATGTACAATATCTGTATTATATATCATAGTTTATCAATACAATGGAAACACAGTACAGCTACCAAAAATTACAGCATCAAAGAACAGCTATCGGTAGCAAAAGGTATCTATATTGCTAAGTAAAGACAAATTAGAGAAAAACTGTTATAAGCAAAATTGACTGTATTCGTTTTAACAATATTTGTTCCTCCTAAAGACCCTTAGTTGGAATTTCTAATGACCATTATCTCATGATGAGCCAAAAGCAGCTTATCAAAAACCTAGTGTATAAATAAGGCAATTCCCAGATACATCAATAGGAATAACAAGTACCATTGCTATCCTGTGTATAATACACACATGTATGTGTATGCTTGTATGTATGTTGGAAAAAGCCTAAAACGTCATATATAGACCAAGAAGTTGATGGTAGTTACCTGTAGGTAGAACACTGTAAGTAATTTTTATTTCCATCGTTTTATTTGGCTATATTTTCTAATTTTTCTGTAATAATTAAATGTATTTCTTATAGAATGTTTTATAAAGTTTAAAATTCACATAAAATTATATCCTGTAAGTGCTAGCATAAACAGAATTATACCACGGAAGCCCCTTCGTGGCTACTGCCACAGTGAGATGGTCTGTTTTAATTCAGTTAGCATTTAAGGCCTAGGATTGAAAAGCACTATTTTAATAAACTCAGGCTTTCTGGAAATGAAACAAAATAAGGAACTGAACCTATTCGACCACTTCTGGAGAAGTGGATAGAGAAGTGCCCACTGTACACTCACTGCTTCAGTCCACCTCTCCTGACCTGAGACCCAAACAGGTACAGTGAGGAAAACACAGAGAAACAGGACTGACCAAAGGCCAAAAGGGTGCGAAGGCAGAGAGAAGGGAATTACTGTGGATTTTCTACTGTTTTACCTATTTTAAAACCAAGTACTGGAGAAAGACAGTTGTAAAAATTAGGCATTGAAGTGACGGTTTATTCTCTGAGGGTAATTTGTATCAACAAAGTGCCTTATAATCATGAGTTACTTCTCTAGCACGCTAAAGAGTCAAATAGACTCAAAGTTCCCCCAAAGTTGCCTCTAAATTGGATCCTCCCCAGAGCCTTCTACTCAGATTTCATTTAAAGACAACAGGGCCACCTTTGGTGAATTAGCTGATACCATGTAATGTAAGAATAATTAAGGAAACATCTACTGAAACTAGTGAGGACTGCTGCAATATTTTACACTGAATTTGTTGCCTGTGGGCCTTTAACAGGCCACAGTCTTCTCTGTCATGTGCTACCTGACGACCCAATTGTCACCATCACGGAGAATAAGCATGACATTGTCTCATGACCGAGTCTTCAATATGAAATATATATAAGCAAGTTTACCCATGAGGTAATGACTGTGGTCTCACACTTAATACTATATAAATAAAATCTGTTTTCTGAATAATTATGTAAACAAACTCCCCAATTAACTTAATAGAAGACTTAAGAATCTTTTCGGAATGTAAACATCCCCACCTACTTTAGCTATTTTTATAAATTTGTATTTTCTTACACCAGGTTCTCTAAAGAGTGGACCACACCAGTATTCTGAAAGACTGGCAGCTTCTAATTTGAGATGGAATGTGTACAAGAAATCAGGTGGAAATTTTAACAGACAGGCCATGTCATAACATTTGTTCTAGTTAGCACCTAAATGTGCTTAATCTCGGAAACTCAGTCCATCAGAAGGCCACTTTTGAAGCTCCGAAATTCCTTCTTCATTTAATTCACGAGATAACCGAGTGAAGAAACAAACAAACAAAAAGACACTCTCTCCATGAGCAAAGGATTCTAATGGCACCTGCTGAGGAAGGTGTATGCTTGAGGCTTAGCAGTGGGAAGACTGTGAAGTATGACAGAGTTCTGGACCAAATCACACCCAACAGTAAGCTGAGTCGCAGAAATCAGGGGTAGCAATGTTTATACGAGCCACCTCATGCCCAACACGTGCCCTTGATTTCTCCTTTCTTCCTTTGCTCAGTATTTAGGAGTTCAACCTACTTACATCCCGTTAGCATTTCTCTCATCTACTCAGTCGTCTGGACTAAAATATGAGATGTTATCTCTCTCATTGCCTCTTTCCTTGTTGTTCTCAAAGACAAATAACCCTGGTCCAAGTTACTTCACTACCTCAGTGCACTTGTCTATAAAATGGCAACAGTAATAGTACTTAACTCAGAGATTAGGATATGAATATGGATATCGAATCCTTACAACAGTTCCTGGCACATAATTAGCATTATATGTGCTAATTATACATATCAGCCATTATGTTTTATTATTATTACCATTTAGAACAATGTCTGATAACAAAGCACCATATACTAGTATCATTATTGTTGTCTGAGTATCTGATTGCTCATGGCTATACAAAGTGAGAATAATAATAACACAGAAAAAAATTAAATTTAGAAACCTTACAAAAATCTTGCAATCATGGTTCCTGACGACTTGATGACTAACACAGCACCCTTACTGAAAGCCCACTTTGGGACGGGCACCTCCATCCTTTCTCACGTGTATTGTGCCTTTCTCTTAGCCTTCATTTACTAAAACTCTATTGTTCTCTTATGATCTGATTTAAATGGACCTTCCTTTATGAGGCTTTTTCTCAGGTCAACCTTCTAGTATTCTATTGAAGAGGGCGATGTTCTGTGGGAGTTCAGCATGTGCTCTGGTTGGCTGGGTGGGTCCGTGGATGTGAGTTTTGGTGTATCTGTGGGAGAGGGTGAGCTACCAGCATCCTTCTCCTCCACCATCTTGGTCCCGAGTCCACCTTCTAGTATTCTAATAACTTTCATTTTTATTTTGTTTATTCTGCTTTCTCTCTAGTTTCATGAGGATAGGGGCTGTTATATTTTATTTATGGATAAATCCCTGTGCCTAGAATCGTGCCTGGCATATAGTAAATCTTCAATAAATATTACTGAATGAATATTCAATCCGGACGGCCCCAGACCTCTTGTCGGATAAGTAAATCCCTATCTGTTTAAGCCACCAGAGTCAGGTATTCTGTTCCGTACATCTGAAGCCATTCTTGGCTGCCAAAGCACGATAGTGTAGAATCCTCTTCGGGTATTTGTTATTATCACTGTCACTGCTGTAACTGTGATCATAAATATAACTAGCATTTATCATGTGCTTACTATGTTCTGGGCATGATGGTCCACATCCTTAGTGTAGCGCTAAATAAGCACCATCTTTTTTAACCTGTACAGTCAGTACCTTCTGAGATACATACCAGTTTTGCAGCTGAAGAACCTGAGGCTCAGAGAAGCCAAATAATTTGCCCACGATAACAGAACATGGAACTGACAAGCACAAGTTGTAAACCCAAATTTCTGGCTCCGAGGTCTACACTCTTACCCAGTAAACCACACAGCCATGTCTGTGAAACAGCCACATATAAATCTTCTCTCCTTAAAATAACTATAAGCTCTCTAAGTCAGGAAGCCTGTTTTCCAAGCCCTGGTATCTACCAGAGCAATTAAGACGTTACGACCGGAAGTGAGCTCAGGAATAAACATTCATTAAAGAGACGGATGCGTGAATACCAAGCCACTTTGGACGGCTAAACCTTTATAAAACTGAGACATGAGAATACATTGTTTAAAAAAATGAATTTTCTGTATTTATGAGTGGCCCCTTGCTTTCTCTTGATTGCAGGAATTCTCTCCCTGCTGTCGTTGCATCTGCCACTCACCCATCTAGGATTTTAAAAAAGGGCCTCCTATTGGTGTTGTTCGTATTTATATAGTGATGGACTTATTTTCAACACAAACCAATAGGCTTTCTGCCATGTATAGTAACTCCTGGGCCCTGAGGCAGCTATTGCTCATGCAAAATAATGCCAGTCCCTAGTTGGGCAAGGCAAGTAAATAAACACACACACTGCATACAAATACATGCATAAAATTATATATCTGGAGAAGGCAGCCCAAAACTGGAGGGACCCATGAAGAGAATCTCCAGTGCACGCGTTCCTCCTTCCCTCCTTGCCTACAGCTCAGTGATCTGCAACGGTCTCCCCACAATAGATAATGAGCAGAGATGCCTAAGCAGCTGCAGCCAGATGAATGAATTGTGTGATGCTGAAAATCTGTGAATTGAAGTATCTAATACATGAATTGAAATAAAAAGCATTCTCCACCTCCAAACAGTTGTGTGAACAAATCAAAGGGAAAAGAAAAGAGTTGGAGGGAAAATGAGACAAAGAACAAAATCTGGTCGGTGTGACACATTTATAAAACTGATGGCCTGTCAGCAAGACACTGATGAATATTTTTGCAGGATAAAAATGGCAACCCAGTGTCTAAAAATAACTCCCTGCGCTGCAGACCTGTCTGGTTCAGCTACACCACTGGAATACAAACAGCCTCACTCACCAGTACATTTTGACTCAAGGTTTCACAAAGGAAAAACTGAATGTTTTGTTAGCAAAAGAACATGTTTTATGTGGTTTTAAATCAGTTATGCTCTCTGTATAATATACATTTGAAGCTGAATTTGTTTAGATGAATTTCATTTACTAAAAAAAAAGGTAAAACCAATGGTAATAGCAATAAATTAATTTACCTTATATAGAAGATTATCTTCTGCCAGCCCAATTAGAGTAAAATAGAGCAGGATCATGGCCGTCTTGTGATAACAGCCCAAAATCGCAATTTGAAAATAAAATCGTGAATTATTTCCTAAGACCTGCTGACTTGAATGGCAGATCTAGTCAAAATGCTATCTCCAGACGACTCTGGAGATGGGGTGAAAAACCTATTATCTCATTTTGCATCTGAACTCTACAATAAAAAGCTGTTAGCTCAAATGGAAAAGTGAAGTTACTATCCTTCACAAGCAGCACTTTAATCCGTCAGATGCATTCACCTTCTTCAGTCCTGCCTTACAGAGTTAGGATTCTGGTCTCAGCTAAACCCTGGTTTCAACACTAAAGTTACAGACCTCTGGAAGGCTCTCCCAGAACATTTTGATTACTATCAAGCCACCATTTTTAATACTAAAAATGAATGAACTCTCCCTAACAATAAAATATGAATAACAAATGACACATGATTTTTTATGACCACACCCAGTTGGAATAAACAGGAAAAAGAAAAAAAAAACCCACACTGACATTTTTCAGGAACCAATGAAGTTTTCACAATACATACAACAAACACTGCCTAACTCTTGAAAGTATTCAGTTGTGCTACTAATTTCACAGTAAATGGCTGCACATTAAAATATAGATATCCTCTGGTACACAACCATATGCTTCGTTGTACCTGTGTCTCCATCTAAATAGTGGCAAAGTTTCCAAATGAATTAAGGGGGGGGGGGAAAAAAAGCACATGAAACCAGCCATAAGATGAAAACAATTTCATTTTGGGGAGTTTTTATTATCATTGATCGTATTTTCATAGTAAGCATCACAAATTTAATAGCAGTCAAAGCAAAACTCTTGATTCCCCCTTCAAGCTTGCTCCTCCCTCAGATTCCCCAGTTACTCAAGCCAAAAGCCTAGAAATCGGCTTTGATTCTTCTTTCCCACATCCTGTAGCCAATACACCCACAAGACCTGTCTACTCTCTCACATACCATGAACAAGCACTTCTCACCCCCTAAAGCACCGTACCGTAGTTCAAGGCACCACCATTCTCATCTCCCCTAGATGACTGCAAGACTCCTTAGTGCCCATCCAGCTCCCACACAGTGGCCAGAGTCCAGTCTAGTGGCCACTCCAGTCAGTCACCACACAGCGGCCAGAGTCTTCTTTACACATCACATCCTATACACTTATACAAAGGGACTTCTAAAAATCTTAAGGACCTTGTCTTATAGATCCAAAGCAAAGACAAGTCCATGCTGGAAAAAAAAAATATGGATATGGCTTTTGGGACATAGAATCAGCCCCCAATAAAACTCATAGAAAACTCTCAAAATTTTTAAGAAAATTGTAGTGCTAAAAGCACCACCATCTTGGACTGAAAAGAGAAATAGTTCAAAATGAAAAAGAAAAGTGTCTGGGGGAGGTCCCAACTTCATATTGATAGGGAATAGGTTGAAAAAGCTACTGAGCTGCCAATATAACTCATTTCTTACGAAAAACAAAAGCAGTAGAGGAGAAAGCCAAAAGACCAAAGGGTAGAGCTAACAGTTTCAGAAAACAGTATATTAGGGAACAACTCCCAAGGAGCAGAAATGGGCACAAATGAAAGAATATTTTCAGTATGTGGATAAGAAAACTGGCCACAAAAAAAGAATATAAAAAGAAATATATATATTTACATATATATATGAATCACTGTGCTGTACACCAGAAATTAATACATTGTAAAGTGACCATACTTCAATTAAAAATAAATAAATAAAAATGCAATTGCACTGAAAAAGAAAAGAAAATAGGCAACATAGTGCCCAGCTGGATTTCACCATTGCCACGGCCCCGTGATGGCTATGCCCTTCTCATTCTTCCTGGCTGGAATGGGAGTACCTACTGCAGTTTTCCTGTCCCTGTGTCACCACTGTATGTTGGATGTGGGTGCGTGGGGTAGGCAACTTAGTTCACAGGAAGGAAGTAGATCATAAGAAGCTGTACCTGAGCAGATGTGGCTGAGAAATTTCACATGCATCTGTACTTAATTTAAATGCTAAGATTCTGGGCTTCAAGTTGAGGTAACGGGATAAAACTTCTAGGGGAGGGATAAGTATACTTTGCACGTGGAAGAGATGTGAATTGTTATGCTCAGCAGGGGGCTGACTGCAGTATGTAGTAGATCATTTCCAAAGATGGCTGAAACAATACCTCCCATCTTATGCCACTTTGCTATGGCAATCTGCCATTCTTCCACCAAAAGGTGGAATCTTCTCCCTTCCACTTAATTCTGGGAGGGTCCTGTGACTTATCTAGACTATCAGAATGTGGCAGAAGTGACACTGTAATTTCCAGGTCAAGGCTGTAAGATACCTTGCAACTTCTGTTTTTACCTTCTTGGAATCACCTCAGTGCCATGTAAGGAAGCTCAGCTCAGTCTAGTGAATGATGAGACAACATCTAGAGAGACCACACGGAGAGAACTGAGGTTCCCCTGGATGAGTACCTATGCCCCAGACATGGACGTGCAGCCTTCTTGAACCTTCTAGCCCCACTGGAGCCGCCCCAGCCATTACCACGTGGAATAGAGTTGTATCTGCTGAACCCCGCCCAAATTCCTGATCCACAAATCATTAGCAATGATATCTGGTTGTTAAGCCACTGAGTTTCAGGACAGCTTGTTATATAGCGATAGGTAACTGAAATACTGGGGGAAAGGCCAGTCTGGGTAAAGGAGATGTCTGAATTTTTCCATTTCAAAACAAATGCATTTTAATCCTTTGAAACATTGACATTGACTTTTCGGATAATAACCTAGGGTTCATTTCTACGTTCACCAAATATTTTCTAAGCACCTAGTATGTGCCTGGCACTGTGCGAGGCCCTGGGAAAACTGTAGTGAATTAAAGCCCTGTGGAGACAGCAGGGGCAGAGGTGTCAGAGTGGGAAAGAGCGAGGGAAACAAAGAGACCATTAGGGATCTGCTTTAATAAATAAAACAATTCCTAGTTACCACATCAATATGGTAAATTAGTGTTTGCCAAATAACTAAATCTAGTGTTAACGTGCTCCTTGAAAACTGTTACTTGTATGATTTATCACTGTGCCAGGAGCTATTTTTAGCCCAGCCCTTTTTCAGGCTGAGCTGGAAGAAAAACAAGGTCAAGATGATGTAAGACTGCTAGTAAGTTTTGTGCACCTGAGTTTTCAGGTAACTTCAATGACTAAATTTATTCCCTGATTAGAACATGAGCACTTTCACACCTTTGCTCCTACTGTCTCCTCTTCCTGGAGTGCCCTTCCCCCTCCCTGTTCACCTGGAGGACCCCTGAGGCCCTCATCAGTCAGGTGCTTTTGCTCTTCCATTGCATCCTTTGCATACATAGAGCAGAGCATTGAACATACCATATGATAATTTCTTATTTCTTTGTGTAATTGCTCCCACTGGATTGTTAGTTCCTCCAGGGAAGGACTGTTCTTCCATTTCGAACCTGGAAATCTACATATAATCATAAATGAACAATAAATGTCTGTTGAATGAATGAGCCTTAAACCTTTGATTAAATCATGGTTCCCTCACCTGAAAAACGGGGCTAATAATTTAAGAAAGTGGAATTGCAACTGCCTGGGAAAATTTAAAGTGTCATTCAAACTTTTTCCCATTATTTACCAGATGTAAGCACAAATTTCCTCTTTCTGATACTCAAGTTCCTATGCAGGTACATGTGAGTTCTGATTTGTAGGGTTTGGGCTTTGTTTGAATCAGTCACTCCATTTTGCAGTCAGCTGTCATATCCAGTGTATTTTAACATGTAATTGTATTTCACATGAAGAAAAACCTTCATGGTTTGTGATACATTCAAAGGGCAAAAAACCCTTTAATTTGTGAGTTTTAAAAGCACAGAATTCTAGACCTAAGCAGACATATCAACTTAGCCTTCAGGACAAAATTCCTCTTCTTTCCACATAAATGTGGTTATTTGAATGCAAGATGTTTACAGATTATAGTATTATAAAAATGCAGGGCTGAATGGATACACATACATCCCATTAGAGTCATAATTCAATCCCTGATGTATCTGTCACTTTAAATCTACACTGTCCAACACAATAGTCACTAGCCACATGGCCATTACTAAATTTAAATTAGATAAAATTAAAAATTCAGTTCCTCAGTCACACTAGCCACATCTTAAGTGCTCAAAAGCCACATGTACCTGGGGGCTATCAAACCATGCAGCCCAGACATAGAATATTCCCATCCTCATAGAAAGTTCTACTGGACAACACTGCCTTCAGTGAATGAAACAGTTTCATACCAAATTACTGAGAGAATTCCTTCCATATGGCTTTCTGCCTGCAGTAATGAAAACAGTGAGGTATTTCAAAAACGGGGTAGTCAGGAAAAAAGGAAATATTTTTCATAGGTTGATAGGATACAAGAGTTTATGTAAAAGTTCATTCTTTGAAGTGATTATTATTCCAATTAATAACAATTCATCTTGTTTAGCAAACTCTTCTCCATGTGACACAGACCTTTTTCTTAATGTGCATCTCCAACCTCACCTTAGAATTCAAGGCGCAATCTTCTAAAAGCCTTCCCATCTTAAAAGTCTGATCATCTTCTTCAAATGAATACATCACACTAGAAAGTATTTTATCTGCTAAAATATATAAAGCATATTTTATTGGGGACTCTTTTTTTGTATTTTCATTTCATTTTATTAAAATATTGGGGACTCTTAATAGCTAAATGTTAATTCTATTAAATTTAACTTTAGAATACACTTTTGAATGATTCTTTCTAAAGCTAAAATATCTCTGCAAACTTATCTGAATTTAAAAGATAACAAATTTATCCAGTACTAAGATTTGTACTTTATATCCATGAAGTAGGTTCTTTTCCTTTGAATTAAACAAGCTTTCAAAAGTAGGATGCAAAAGTGGCTAAAAAAAGAAATTGTACAAATTTTCAAAGAATTCCAAAGTATAACAGTAAGTTATTTACTCAATTAAAAAAAAACTATGTATATTTGCTCTGGACTCTCTTGGGAGGCAAGATATGTATTTATGTTCAAGCACTAGATTAAAACCCAAAGGAAACTTCATTTTAATAAAAATCATCTTCAATAGAAATTTTTTCTGTGTTTGGTGCTCATCAGCGCCCTCTACAGTCAGTTATTACAGTTCAATGTGAACCTGATCTTAAAACATCATAATTCATTATTTAAAACAAAAGTGATAAAATAAAGGTAAAGAATTTTGAAAGAAACTAAATCACAGTCATATCATAATTTCCCTCAAAAAATTCAAAATTCCCTTCTAAAAGTCCACATATGCTTTTAAAAAAAAATGAGCTGTTTGGCAGTGTCTTCTTAAGATATTTATATCATTTTGCCAAAAGATGGTTCAAGTAAAAAACATTATGCCTTTTGAAGTTTACTATGCAAAGATCCTTGCTTAAAAATATGTATTTTTAAGATTTTTGTCACATTTTTTATTTCCAGTTGTCCTCTATATGCCTAAATTTTAAAAATCACTCTAAATGTAAAAAAAGTTTACATAATATATACTCAATTAAAATAAAGGAAGTTTATATTTCTTGAATATGATGAAAATTTCAAATGACAATTCATTATAAAGATAGTTGGCCCAGGTTTTTGTAAGAGTCAAGAAGAAAGCCTATGTTTACTATTTCTCAGCTATCACCCATCACTTTAATCTCCAAATTTCCACCAAAACAAAAATTATCCAGTCTCTTTTAATGCTTCCCCTTCAACTGAGTGATCCAGTTCTCCAACCCTAGAAAGGCAGAGACACCAAGGAAGCCTGCAGGCACAATGTGCACATCATCATGCAGCAGAATTCAGCACCCCCTCACGTTGGCTGCATTCCCCAGCCTAGAGCTGCAATGTACCAGCCCATGTTCTGAGTCCATGTTCTGAGCCTCTGCAAGGTTAAAGGATACTCTCAGGGGCTCAGGCACATGCAGTCACCATACCCACAGATGAAGCCCTGTGTTCAGCAAAAGACCACATTCAGGCCAGCAGTCAGTTCTTTCTATTCAGGAAAGAGGGGAGTAGTGGTCCATTCACAATTTTCTGAATGCTTTAAATATACATAGATACAGTAGCAAAATGTTTATTGTTTATATCCACTGAATTAATTTCAGGCTTTCTTTTCTCTTTTTTTTTCAAAGTCATTGTTTGAGTTCATTCTAGGAGGAAAAATGTAATTACTCCCTGCTCTCAACTCTTACTAAACTTGCCTGATGTTTCATAAACTGAATACATCATTACGAAGGGGACAAAACACAGCAAAGCGTTGTATCAACTACTTTGTCAAAGGAATGAAGTCAAAGTCCTACTAATAAATCCCTCTTTGAATCTTCAACAGACTCATTAAGAGGAGGACTTACACACAGCAGTCTTGCTTATGAGGGGTGAAAACAAGCTCTTTCTTTTATGTAGAAAATAGTTACGCAGCTTGGATGGTAGGTACCTGGATGTGTTGCATCATCTCCCTCTGCTGCTTATTACCTGGGCTATTTCACTGCCCTGTGTTTTCTCCACTGGAGGGCACAGTTAGCTAAAAGAAAATTTGGTGAAACCTGATTTGGTCTGTTCTCCAGTTCCAGAAAAAGTATGGGTGAGAAATGAGGTTAAAGATGCTCTCAGAAAGGATGTTTCTGTAATATTTCTGAATTTCACTTATCTCTGTTCTCCTTGAAAACCACTGTAAAAGATAATCACTAATTGGCTCACAGCTAAAACAAAAAATATATATATTATAAACACCACTATCTATAAAATATAAATAAAAGATGAGGCGGAAAGCAAAGAACGATTTTTTTAATGGTGAAAATGACCCACTTTGGGTACAGAATAATATAAAAAGTAAGTGAAAATGGAAATTCTCCTCTTCAACAAGCATATACACGACTACCATGGTCCCAGCAAGGCATCACCACGAGAATGTGGTGTTGAATCACTCAGTTCCTTAGCGATAACATAAATCACATGCTCAGCAAAAATAGTTTATTTTTATTTTCTACATTATCATTTTAGAGATAAAGCCAATAGGGAATGCTATTCAGCAATTCACTTACAGCTGCCTTTTCTTTACAAACCGAATCAATCCTAGGGGTGTAGTTTCAATATGTTTAGGAAAAAGAGATACATACATACTGCACTTCTAGATAAAGTCAATAAATGTACAGCTTTCAGAGGAGCTTACAAAGCAACAGTCTCTTGTTATTTTAAAAATTGCTTTTGAATAAAATTGTTTCTAGGCTTCAACTTATCAGGAAACCTTCTAAGTTTCTATCGTGGAAGCTTACTTTATGGATATTCCCAGGCAATGTTTTATTAGGTCAAATGACAAAGTATTATAACTTTGTTTTTTATTCTACATAGACCAAATTAATTTTTTAAAGTAGCAAATGGGGCAAAATAACTTGATAGGATTAAGTCTTCAAAAAGATCATCTAAATATCATGTATACTCAGACAAATCATTCATGTTATTTTAAGTGATTCACCGAAGAAATCCAAAACTTCCAGCAACAGTCTCTTACATAATTCAATGGCAGCAAGACCAATCCTCTGCAGGCCTAAGAAGGAATTCCATCTGCCTGATAACACAATCAGTCACTCCCAATCCTTTCCCCCATTTATTTAAATCATGGCTATCTGTACCAGAGTATTCTAGGCAGTGGGAAAAGTTAGTACAAAATTTGTGCTGTAGATGTACAAGGAACAAACAGCAAGAAGGCCAGTATGAATGGACTGGGGAGAGGCAATTCCATTCAGGTCTGAGTTCAAACGTTACCTAGTGAGAAAATCGTGCCTAACCACCCTACGTATACTAGCAAGGAAACAAACTCCCTCTCCATCGTCCTCTGTTACTCTCTATCATCTACGTTGCTCTACTTTTCTTCTCAGTACATCTCATCACAAGACTGACCAAATAGTCATCTGTTTGCTTACTGTCCATCGTTTCCTATTAAAATACAAGTTCCATGAGAGCCAAGCCTTGGCCCATTTTGTCCACTGCTATACCCCCAGCACACTGCAAAGTATCTGGGACACCAAAGGTGATCAAGTATTTGTTAAATCAATTAAATGAAAGAACAATGATGGGTGTATGGAGACAGCTCAGAAATAGAGGATGTTGAACTATATTCAATATCTTGTAGTAACCTATAATTAAAAACAATATGAAAATGAATATATGTATGTATATGGATGTTTGAAACATTACGCTGTACCCCAGAAGTCAACACAACATTGTAAAAGGACTATACTTCAATAAAAAAAAAAAAAGTAAAAAGGTGATACCATTTCCTGGATGATATATCCTTGAAATATCGTCATATGCCTGATATGAGGTGCCAATACCAAATAAGGGATAGACATGGTAGCAACGTAAAAATGTAACAACAAATACAGAAGAAAAGGGGACGTAAGAACTACAAAATTAAGACTGGTAATAATAATAGCTGTCCCAGTCTTCTTGTACTTGCCTTTGACCCATTATCAAAAAATCAGATCCTTTTACTCAGCAGCAGTAGTACCTTACCTCAGGTAATAGCTGTTTCTTAAACACAAGAACAGTCATCTTTCCAAAACCAAGGCATGTTTCATCTCTAAAAGAGGAAGGTGGTAAAAGAACACATACAAAACACATATACACATGTGCACACACACCTTCATTCACAGGGCAAAATCTGACTAAGTTACTGAATCTCTTAGCAGAAGGGGCATGCCGACTCAAAGAAGCACAGCTTCCCCCAGAGCCCCAGCAATGGTGCATGGCTTATCAAGGTCCTGACAGGCCTGAGAGGCTTAATTTCCAATTGCACTCAGTCCCTTTAGACTTGCTCCTTACAGTACTGCTATTCAAGAGGAACTCAAACCATCTCTCTATCTTCTTTTTAAAATAGTATTTAGATTCACACATCAGTTCTCCTGGTTCTTAAAACAAACTCAGCATCAGTAAGGCCATGTCCTCAAATGGGATACAAAGCAGAGTCCATGTCCCTAAGCTCCTCATAACTTTGCTCCAGGCTTTTCAGTGACTCAGATGGCACATTTCCTCATTTGAATTTGGAAGACAAAGGAATTTAAATAACACTGAATCGCTAACCTTATACTTGATTACTGTCCCAAACCAGGACTATCTGAAATGGATTTCATAATTTTTATACTTAATACACTAATGTGGAGAAATGGCAAAGCTAAGATTATAACACCAGGATAATGAACACTATGACTTCTTATTTGCTTTAGAATGGATTTAGAGAGAAATAAGCACTAAAGATGGTAACAGACCCATGTATACAAATACCCATCCCAACTTCACTGCTTCAGACTCAGTTCTGATCCTTTTCCAATACAGTTGAACTACATTGGGTCAAGGTCTTCAAATTACCAAGAACACCCTAAATATAAATTTACTTAGACTAACTTAAAGTAGACCATCCTATGACATTTACTTCAAGTTAACTGAAAACCCACTATTCCTGAATCATTTGGTAACAGTTCTCAAAGAATGTTGGCAATAAGACAATTTTCACATACCTATAACTCTGGCTTTATTAACTGTGGACCTGAACACTAAAATAATTTAATGGCCTAATATGGCCAAGAACTCAAGGACCAGCATAATCAAGAGTGAGACTAGCTAATGAAACTTGCAATCACATCTCATACCAAAGTTGGCCTCCTATCATCCATTTCAACAGCCAAATAAACAGCAATATATTAAGTTCACCAAAATCTATAGGGCTTTAAATCATTTATAAAATTTTATTCAAAACAAGAAAATTTCCCTCCTTTTCCACCAAATCTGTAGGTGAGGACGCTTTTGGTTGCAAGTAACAGAAACAGCTTTTAAGAAAAATGGGATTTATTATCTCAAAATAACAGGAAGGGTAAGGCACCTCCAGCAAAGGTGAATTCAGAGGCTCAGTAACAGCATCAAAAGATCCAGGGGCTTTCCATCTTTCTGCTCTGTCATCTCAGTGTGTTGCTTTGTCCCCTGTGGTCCCAAGGATGGCTACAGACATCATATCCTCACAGACGAACAAAACCCTTCCTTTTGCCTCGTTTTAAAGGGGAGGAAAGCCTTTTCAGAAGCCCACCCTCCAGAAGATTTCTCACATCTGGCCAGAACTGTGCTACATGCCTATTCCTAAACCAGCCTCTAATAAGGGGAAAGGAATCATCAAGATAAGCTTAAGTTACTCAAGACTGGGCCCCTGGGGCTGAGGAGAGGGCCAACCTTCTCTGAAGTCTATGGTTCTCCAATACCTGTACACATTTGGCATTCTGTCAACAAGCAACCAACCACATCCGCCACCACTCCCTCAAATGTGGAAATTTGGTGGAAATCATCTCCCATTTAGTAGATCAGAATTAAATTATGAAGGGGAAGAGGTTAACTCATACTTTAATGCAAACATAAACCTATGAGGTCCATTCAATATTTCGTCAGTCATCTGTGTTTATAAAAAACGTTAAAACACTTAAAACAGGCCAATCCATCGACCACCCCGAGAGGTAGCAAAAACCTCCACCCACAATGATACATCAACATGTGCTTCAAATCTACTGTGTTTCTTTTATAATTTCCAGGAAATAACTCCTTCTCTATCTATTTCTTGGTCTTTATTTGGTGCTTTGTTTAAAGGAAATGAAACCAAGGGCAAAGAGAATGATGGGAATTACCACTAAGCTGGCGGTGCCCCGTCCATGCCCACTCTGGCCGCACCATTGAAGAGCACATTCCAAACGCGTATCACTGCCCAATGGCTTTATCTGGTGGCTGAAGCCAAAAATATCCAAGCACACAGTGGACACAAGTGCCCTTGAATTAAATGCTCCTCGCCACCAACAGCCTTTAACCAGTGACTAATGGCTGCTGGTGTAGCAATACCGGAGCTTCCAGGCCCCGTAGGTGGAGGAACTCTGAGACTCGAATTCTACACTAGTTCCAGGTGATCACAGGCCTTGATAATGGCCTCTTTGTTGGCTGTGTTCCCCACTTCCCTCTGTACTGGTGTTTTTTGGGGTTACCTTCCAAATAAACTACACTTGAATCCCTGTCTCAGTATCTGCTTTGGGGGGAACCAAGAGACAGAAAAGAAAAGTAAATGTTTCCATTTGAAAAATTATTAACAAGCAAATTGCCCCACAAAAGTCATTCACAATTTTCAAAGATGTATTTTGAAGCAAATATTATTAGAAGATTTGGATATTTATACATAGTCCTAATATTAGCTATATTTGTAAGAATCAGATTCAAGATACATCTGGAAAATATTTCCTCATATCAAAGATAATAATTTTGCTAGGGAGATCTAAAAGGAACTGTTATGTCATCAATGTCAATTCATAAGAATCTAACTTAAATAAAGGTGAGAGCAGAAAACCTTTAACTCAAGAAAAACAGCTAAGTATCTTTAAGCCTGAGATAGAAACAATAGGGTACTGAGTGAGAAATGACAGGAACTTATAATCACCTCTTACAGTAACATTTATAATATAATAATGGGACTTTAAACAGTTATGTCAAGCTTGAAAGTATTCCAATTATATCAGAGTTAAAATGACACTTCACTACCAGTAATTTAACTCTATCCCAAATCCATTATACCTAACTGCAGATTTTGCATGCGTTAAAAATAAAGTTGAAGCTTATGTGTTTATTTTAAACTAACACAATTAGTGGTTAAATTAATTTAATTTTTAATTCAGAAACTCAGTTTATATCCACAAAGTTGTTTTTTTAATCTGTTTTAGGTAGTTTCTAAAACTGACATATATTAGATAATCACATCAAAAGAGACTTAGGTGTTGATCACGACAAAGTTACAACAGATCCCAAAATAAATCTCTGAAGCAATTTGAACCTCACACAAAGGATCTGATCAACTCATGGGGCAATTCTATTTCTAGATTCCTAATTGAAAAATGGAAGGAGAAAAAAAGCCCAGTGTCTTGTTTGTGCATAATGCTTTGCACTGTCTACAGTGCTTCAAAACAGGACTCTGAGACTCAGTATCTCTGAATATAGACAAAGTGGGTATTTTTAGACATATCTGATTGTTGAAATAAACAGAGTGGCTGACTGAAGATTCCACAGCTAATAAATGTCAAAGGTGGGACGGTCTATGAATTCAGGTCTTCTGATAGTCGGCTTCCCTGCTTTTCTGCCTAAAAAGGAAAAGAGCAAACATTCACCAAGCCGAGACACAAAGTGCTACATGGGATGCACTCAAACAGCTCAAAAATAACATTCGCCTTTTCCTAAAATATTACATACTGAGGCTCCAAATTTTCCATAGACTATAAGATACAGCATATAACTTATGATGATGATAAATGATTGCTGAGCCAAAGGACTTTGGTAAGGAACTTATGATATCAGGCTCAGCCTGGTGCTAATCTATAGTAAGATTGTCTGACATCCACACAGAACCACACAGAGATCATTATTTTCCTCCCAAACCCTGCTCCTTCTCTGTGTTTCCAAGGTCAACAACTAGTGTCAGTGTCTGCCCAGACACCTCACAGCCATTGAATTCGCCAGCTCCTTCACCCCCACAACCTGTTTATGATGAGGGCCCAGGACTTCCAGCTCCTCCCTCTCTCTTGTCTGACTCCCCCTGCTCAGTCTCTGCCCCATTACCTGAATCCAAGCCACCATTACCCAATGCCTGGCTTACTGCCACCACCAGCCTCCCGCTGAATTCCCCTATCTCCTGGGTGTCTGCCTCCACATCCCTCCTCCAAAATGCCAGGGCAAACTGTCCTAAATATATATAAACTTGATCATGACATCTACTGCTTAAAATCTTCCAATGACTTCCCACTGCCCCAGGATAAACAAAAGCCTTGCAGAGACTCAAGGTCCTTTTTGACTGGCCCAGTGCCCATTCCTCTAGTCTAATCTCTTTCTTCTCTCCTCCCAAGAACCTTCAGCCCAAAGCTCCTGAATGCTGCTCTCACTTTCCTCAAGGTCTTCACTCAAAGTGTTCCCTCTGCTGGAAAAACTCCCCTCTCCTTCAACCCCCATTATCTGCCTGTGTCTAATTCATCAGCACGGTCTGCAGAGTTAACATGAGTTCAAACCCCAGGTTCTCCTCCAGTTTTACTAGCTATGTGACTTTGGGCAAATTGTTTGACCTCTCTATTACCTTAACTTTCTTTCAGTAAAATGTAGATATTAATAGGACCAACTTTATTGGATTATGTGAGGAGTAAATGAATTCACTAAGGTATTTAGAAGCATATCTGGCACATAGTAAGCTTTTTAATAAACACTATCTTATTACCATTATTAACATCATCTTCTTCCTTCTACTTCTTTTCTTCCACACCTTTGATTAAATGTTACTTCTTCCAGAAAACCTTTACATCCCTGAACTAGGTTAGTGCCCCCATAGCTGGCTCCTACTAAACTTCCTGGAGCTGCTTATGTAATGCTTTGTGTTCTCCACTAGACCAATGCAAGTATACACCATGGCTTCTTCCTTGCTCACCATTCTGTTTCCATATCCAGTGCTGTATCTGGCACATAGTCAGCATGTAATGAATATTCATCTGCTGAATGAATGAATGGCCCAATGCCACTATTTAATCACTACAAAAGTCATCCAGATAGCCAAATAAAATTGGAATTTCTTCTGGTTAAACCTAAGCCCATTTTGCTACTTCTTTATCATTTAGAGGACTTAAAGTTGAAAAAAAAAAAAAAGAAAAGACTAATTAGAACATCCTCTCCAGTCTATTGGCCCAGTATCACTTATGTTAATTCCACAATAAAGGTAATTTTTTAAAACTCCACCTCTAAAGAAAGCAAACAGATTTAAAACTTCCTTGTATCTAAATGTAATAAAAGTGAACTAAGAAATAGGGCCACTAAAAACAAAACAAAACAAAAAACACACAAACAGAAAATAAGAAAATATTATTCTCTCAATTCTTCATTGTTAAGCTTCCAAAGTCTTCAGCTATCCTTCCTAGGGTCTTCCTTAAAGCAAATTAAAATTCCCATATTTGCATCTACCAAAACCCATTCTTACTGACTCCCCTACCCTCACCCCTGATCTCCAATTACTGAGATTGGGAAATACTGGATGTGTTGCATGGAGTTCTCATTGCATTGCAACATACTAGAGTTCCAAGTTTTCTTTTTTTTTTCCCCTAATCTATTTCAAATGCACAAACACAGAACTAGCCTAAAATAGAATCTCTATTTAACTGTCAAAATTATAAGTAAATATTTGGTACAGAAGTTGTTGGAAGTTTAACACTATTATAAATTGAGCCCTGGTACCAAGAATAGATATCTGGCTCAAAAGCCTGCATGTCTATTTAGTCCACTGTCTTCTAGGATTAGCTTTACCACAGTCCAGTGTTTCCCAAAATGCATGATCTTTTTTTTTTTTTTAATGATTCTCTCTCTTTTATTTTTTTGGTGGGAGGGGAGGATAATTAGGTTTGTTTGTTTGTTTTTTAACAGAGGTACTGGGGATTGAACCCAGGACCTCGTGCATGCTAAGCAGGCGCTCTACCACTGAGTTATACCATCCCCCGCAAAATGCATAATCTTAAGAATCAACCTATTTGTTAAAAATACATTTCCCATTCTTAGTTTTTGATTTAGTAGGTCTGTAGTGAAGCCCTAAGCACAAATTGAAATTTTTTTTTAATTTTTTATTGAAGTGTAATTGATTTACAGTGTAGCTTCAGGTATACAGCAAAGTGATCCAGTTACACACACACACACATTTTTTTTTTCTTTTCAGATTCTCTTCCATTATATGTTGTTACAAGGTATTGAATATAGTTCCCTGTGCTATACGATAAGTCCTTGCTGTTTATCTATTTTATACATAGTAATGTGTGGACACTCTTATTTTTAACAAGCACATCCAATTGATTCTTATGTCCCATGGATACTGTCATGACATAAATAGACCTTTCACTTTCAGACAACATTTGAGGAAATCTCCAACTTGTACAGGTATTCCAAATTGCCTTCAAACCATTCTTATCAGGAGTTTCAGCAGGAAATGTTGCAGGAGCCTGGAGTAAGAAAACTTAGATTCAATTTCGTTTACTGTGTAACCCTTACACCAGTCACTGCAGCTCCCTCTGGTCCTGGTACATTACGTGGAAATAATAACTACAGGGTTGTTGTGGGAATCATTTGAGATTACTTGCAAAGCAATTTGCAAATTAAGATGTCATCATTATGGTAAAATTTCATTAATTCAGCCTCCCCTAATTCAGAATGTGTGAACATTATTGTCTAACCCGCTGTGTTTTTTCACATTATCTATAAAGTGATCATCACCTTCTTTCATATGACAGGCAATGAGAGGTATTGGAACACACCGATAAGCAGCAGCTCCCTGTTCCACAGCAAAATTATTCAACTGAATGTGCAAGATTAGGGGAGCCTTTTTACTCTATGAGCTCCATTCATGTGACAAGACTGGAGTGTCAGCTATCATTAAAGCAAGCTTGGCAATCCTTCTACTGGAAGTTGGCTTGGTGGTGAGCAGTTACTGACAGTCATTACAGTAAAACCTATCTGGGGAATGAGTTTTCCACATATGAGGAAGGCTAAGGGCACTTTAAAACTGGCATTTAAACTTCTAAAGGATACTGGACCCTTTCCTGGCCACTTTGAGAAACAGATACTAAAACTATACAATATGTCCTTAGCAATTTAGTGTCATCGACATAATCTGTGTTAGGGCTATAGGCACAGCTGAGACTATAGATAAGAGATATTGGATCAACCCACTTAGCTTGTAGCACCATCTACAGTGAAAAAGTCCTCCAGTCTAAATGTCCATGGAGGACTGGATCAAAAGCATGGCATAATGGTACCCTCAGGGGCTATGGAGATGGGTGTCACTTCTTCCAGTGTTCAGGCTTTTGTACAGAGAGGGCTTTTTGCCCTATACGAGTTGTGGAAAAGAGTGATGAAGTCCAGTGCATCCTCGCTGTTACCACTCATCGCCTCTGTGTCCTCCTCACCAGTTTTTCTCTCTTAATTCACCCCTGGCAAATCTCTCCTATTCCCACTCCTATCACTGCTTTTCAACAACCCACCACAGACACATCCCCCATTTTCTGCCCTTTGCCACTGATTTTCTTGCCTTGCCATTCTCTAACAGGATGCATGACCTTGAGCAAGTTGTTACCTCTTCCAGTGTATTTCCCTAAGAGTTCAGCTGAAGAGGTCCCCAACAGCTCTTCCAGTTTTGTTATTCTAACATTATTCTCTTTTGCCTCCTAATGATTTTTCAATTTTCTCAAGTTTCTCACAAAATGGCCGACTAAACTTTTGTAGATTATCAACCACCTGCAGTATTCAGCTCTTTCCATGAAGCAAACAAACCATATACTCAACGCTCTGCAGTTAACTTTCTGGCAGTGATTAAGGATATACATTGACCATTTGATGCCTTTACCACCAGATAGATTTTCCAGGGAATTCAGTTCAATGTCTCTAACAATTCAAAAAGCCTGAAGGTACTAGAAGGCTTAGGTTCATTTTTATCAGGCCTTTAAAATAACAAAACTACATTTCGGTCAACACATCCCAGAATTCAATTTTTTCACTAATTCATCTCAGCCTTACCAACTTCCAAAGTTTTACTGAAATTTTCACTGGAAAAAATCTTCTTTACTAAAAGAAAATCTACTTGTAACAATTTTATAAAGATTTGGGGATGGATAATAAATGTATTACCAAAATTCTATTAATATTGAAATGTTTATTAAATGTGGCAGAGTGGTTAGTTTCCTATAGCAATTTCCTAAAATATGTATGCAAGAAAATTAGTTTATTTCCAGTACTACCCAAGAACATCTTTCTGCTCTCACTGCATTTCACACTTTCAAAACTGTTATCCCAGCCCTGCTATAATTCTGTGACCAGCCTTTGTCTAGTCAGCCTTGGTTCAATTTCAGTCTAGCTTTGTAGGTGTCACTTGATGTGTTCAAACAAAGAGGAAAAAAGATGTACACGTTATTTTGCAAAACATAGCCAAAAAATACAAAACCAAAGCAAAACACCCCAGCCCCAATTGAAATATAATTCAAGGAAAATATGTTTATTCACTATATATTATTTATTGTACACTCTCAAGGGGCTTATAGTTTAGAACAGTCATGCATGCATGCACAGGCGCTCGTGCGCACACACACGCAAATGACTAAAAAGATAAAGCGTGAAAAAGTCCACAAAAAAAGAACAAAACAAGCACTATCAGTGTCCCAAAAGTATGTGATTGCTTCCTGCAAGGTGGGCAGCTGCAAGGTAAAATTTGTAATCTGGACTCTGAAAAGTAGGTAGGATTCCATGAACAGAAGGAGTAAGAAGAGTGCACAGAAGAAAGAGCACTCCAGGTAGGGTGAAATCAACATTCAGCAACCACTGAAACTACTAAATGTCTCTGCAAAAGCAAAAAGACACAGAAATGGAAAGAAGTAGGTAAGTACAGGCATATCTGAGACACAGAAAGTCACTCAGGGAAAAGTCCAAGGGAGAATGCATAAAGGGCCACATGAGGACGAGACCAAAAATAGACTTAAGAACATGATCAGAAAGGGCCAAGGGGCATGACATTTGCATAGACATTGGGAAACTCTGAAGTTTCCATGTAAGGGGTAATCTGGAGATGTTTTCAAACCAAAGTGTAAGATTTGGTAGGGAGGCGATATATCAGGGGAACTAAGAGGAAGGTATGGATGAGAGAGAAGCTGAGATGGCAGATGCAGTGAGATATGACAATTTTCTGTCTAGACACGGAAAGAAAAGTGTGAGTCAGCGTGACTCAAAGATGAGGGAGCAAACTGGCCACTTGCTGCATCTGGCGAAAATGGCGCAATTTATTTGGCCCACAGAATGAACTTGAGAAATGTGCGTCAACCTTAAAAAACTAAGAAACTTTCCAGGGGAGAATCTACATTTGTGATTTCTCGTGAAACATCCCAGAAGACGAGGCCAATGTCTCTGAAGGCTAATGGCTGACTGAGTAGTGGCCATGGTGAGTAGTTCCGACTTATCACCCAACAGCGTCCAGACGTGCATTTACACCTGGTCCATGCCGCTCATTTACTCTGCCTGCCCAGACATCTAAATTTGTCATCCTGATTTAGTGGCTGGTTGACTCTAAAATTAGCAAAAATAAGGAGTCCAGAACAGGTTGGGGAGAACAAAAAAGCTGAGTTTTAGCCATGTTAGGGCTAAGATCTTTGAAAACCATCCCAACCAGAAGGGAATATGCAGTAAGTTGTTAGAAATTTGAGAAGAGGTCTGGGAAAAAGAAGATGGATATAGACAGAAATAAGAATTATCCCCACAAATAAAAGTGATAGCAGATAAATGATGGCAGTATCAGCTAGCACTTACATACAGTTTACTAGAAATGCCAGATACTGTTCTGAGAATTTCATACCCATTAACTCATTCAATCATCACTTCAGATCCGATCTGACAGATGGGGAAACTGAGGCACACAGAAGCTAAGGTGATACAGACTGTAACTGGCCGAGCTGGGAATCAGAAGCGGGAAGTCTAGTTCCAGAGTCTGCTACGAGAACTTCTTCCTGAGGTTATAGTCCATATTTCGGTTTTAGGCAGGCTGTGTTCTAGGTGCTTGAGATACATAAGTGAACAAAAAAAGACAGAGCTCTGTCTTCGTGGTAGTCCCATTCTGACAGGTAGACAGACAAGAAACATCATAAATAAGCAAAGTGTACAGGATGGGAGACAGTGACAAGTGCTGTGACAAAAAGGACAAGTATGGCAGGGATCAGAAGAGGGGTGTAGGAGATCAGAGGAGGGAAGGTTTCACTGAGAAGGTGGTATCTGAGCGAAGACGAGAAGAAAGTAAGAAGACTTAGCCACATGGACACCTGGAGGAAGAGCATTCAGGAAGAGGGCATAACCAAAGGCCAAGGCAGTGATGCCAAGCACACTCGAGGAAGCGAGTTCAAGGACGAAGGGCGTGTGGCTAGGAGGGAGGGAGAGAGGCGAAACCTGGGCAGAGAGGACATCAGAAGCAAAAGAAGGCAGGAGGCAGGTGGTCAAAAGTCTTGTCAACCACAGGAAGAATTCTGGGTTTTCATCTGAACAGGATGAGAAGACATTAGTGGGATCTCTGCAGAGGATCACATGGTCTGACCTGAGCTTTTCAAGGTTCACTGACTGCTCTGTAAGAATCAATCATAGGGAAGCCAAGGTGGAATCAGAGAGACAAGAGGCTGCTACTATATCGAAGCAAGAGATTTTGGTGGCTTGCACCAGAGTGCTAGAAGGAACTGGATTATGGATATTTTGAAGTTAGAGTCAGTAAGATTTCCTAACAGACTCTGTATATGGGGTGAGAGAGGCATCGAAGATGACTCAAGGTTTTTTAAAAAAGCAATTGAAAAGTTGACTATAACCAGATTTTTTGAAGTCCATCATATCTTAAGTTCACTAAGGGGAACCATATTTCAAGGAAGCACTTGGTAAATCTGTTCACAAAGCAAGGAATTCTCCTGCAGTATATTAATCACCTCCTAACTGATCAGCTCATAACTTCAGATTTCCAATAGTTTATCTGCTGAGTGAACTACATTATTTCTCGGTTCCAGCAATCCTTTCTCATCAAATAAGAGTAACATATACAAATAAAAGATGTTCTTAAACATGTTACTTGGTATCCACAAAAACACACAAAGGTTACACTAGAGCCTCATTTGCCTCTCATTTCATTGTCATACTAACCCTGAAAAGTATCAGCCCCAATTAATAGATGAAGGAAGTTATGCTCAGAAGTTAATGATCTTTGCCCAAGGTCAAAGAGCTTAGCAAGTAGCAAAGCTCATATTGGCTACACTGATCCCAAAGCCAGTCTTTCCAGACAGTGCTACTGCTCCCCAACATAATACTCCTGAGAGGCAGTAACTGCTCAGAATCTTCAGTTTTCTAGCCTTTCCTCCTTTCTCCCAATGACTAGATCATTTAAATAGAAATAACTTCACTTAATAGTGGTAAGGATAACTTTTCAGACACTGATAGTCTCCCTGGAATTGCCAGTGAGACACAGGGCAAACACGTTGTTTCACTTGACAAAATGAATAATAAAGCAAAGCGTTCCCTCTGATGCCCATGTATGGCAGGCTTCTCAACTCTCACACCATGGTGCTATGGAGTGACCTTGAGAAAGCAGTAACCCAGTTTCAGGGTTCATTCAACAATGCTATCACTCAGCCTCTGGTAAGAGCAGAACTTCCCACACCATGGTGATTAGATTTCTCCCCAGGGAGAAATACCCTCTGAAAGATGATAATCAGAAAGTGCACAAAAACGGCCTCCCTTACTATTAAGTATGAATTTGCATTTTTAAAGGCAATTTTTACTGAGATTATCTGAATAACTCACACTGGTCTATCTCTGTGGCAATGGAACAACTTCAGGGAGACTAGAGAAAGAAAGACTTCTGCTTAAAGTTGCAACTCAGCATTACCCTTCTGCTTAAAATCCCCACAACTGTATTCTGTGTTCTGAAATGAAAAAGCCCTGCTCACTGGCCCCTTCTCCCCTCTCCTCTCCCATCTTACACGAGGCCTTGTTTTATGGGAGCCCTGCTCTCTTTTGCCTCAGGGGCCTCGCACCTGCTGTTCCCACTACTCTTTCTGCTACTCTTCACCTCCCTTCAGATCTCAGCTCATCCGTCGCTTCCCCAGGGTGGCTCTCTGACCTTCATTCACAAGCTCTGGTAGAACCAAGTGTGTCTGCTTTCCACCACCTAACAGGGCAGTTTGTTCCTGACTCATGTTTGCCATCCCACTGGTCTGTTACAAGTCCATGACCAGTGCTCAGGAGGACAAACGAACAGTGTTGGAGCACACCCTCCATCAAGATGGTGAAGGCTTTATCCTTCCTGACTCCCAGCCTCAATCACAATCTATCCCAGAAGGCTGAGGTACACATATTTTAATATTTTTATTTGCATGAAAGAGGAGGAGAGAAATGGAATAAAGGACTGTACTGTAGACTAAATTCATATGTGAAAGACAAAATGTGTCTGTTGCAATCCTAACCCGCAATGTGATGGTATTAGGAGGTGGGGTCTTTGGGGTGTGATTCGGTCATGAGGGTGGAACCCTAACAAATGGTATTAGTGCCCTTATAAGTGACCCCAGAGAGCACCCTGGCCCCTTCTGTCCTGTGAAGACACAGCAAGAGGACAGCTATCTATAAACCAGGAAGCAGTTCCTCACCAGGCGCCAAATCTGCCAGCACCTTGACCTTGGATACCCCAGCCTCCAGAACTCTTTGAAGTAAATGTTTGTTGTTTCAGCCACCTGGTCTACAGAATTTTTGTTACAGCAGCCCAAAGACACACTATTTAGAAACAACAACAACTTTTTTTTTAAACTTATCCTTATCTATAGATGGCTATTACTGGCATTGGAATTGATCTATTCAAATCCACTTACCCATATATTCTGCTCACTAACTAAATCTTTCAATAAATTTTTGCTGAAATTCAAAGAAATAAGTGATCCTCAACCAACAAAAACAAACAAAAAATTAGTTTTGAAACTCAACACTCTCAATTGCTGTAGCAAAGGTAATCTCAGTTTTCTAAAGATCCAGTCACCTTGATATTAGCTTTTTCTTACTAAGCCTTCATCTTGTCAATTAGCTCAAGTGATTAGAATATAATGCTACTAAGGTTAATAACATTACGAATAACGGGGGGAGGGTATAGCTCAAGTGGTAGAGTGCATGCTTAGCATGCACAAGGTCCTAGGTTCAATCCCCAGTACCTCCTCTAAAAAATAAACAAACCTAATTACCTCCCCTCACCCACACACAGAAAAATTAAAATTAAAAACATAATAATAATATTACTAATAACAATAAGTGATTAAACATTTACCTACCAGGCACTGCACCATCTGTTTTACATAGAATAAGTATTCTCATTTATCCTTCACAACAATCCTATGAAACAGGTACCAGTATTAGTCCCATTTTGCAGGAGGAAAGTGAGGCTCAGAGAGGTTTACTCCCTTACTCAAAGTTACACTCTAGTAAGTAGAGAAGCTAGAATCCAAGTCTAGGTTTGAGCCTCCAAAATCTCAGGTTTGACCCATAAATAGGAAACTTATTATTGCACAGAAAGGAGGAGGAAGAACAGGGGAGCAGGGGGAGCAGGAGACAATGGAGGCTGCTGTAAGGGTGGAGGGAAAGATATTCTAACTCAGAGTACAAAGGCTGAATTTCTAATTCCGGGAAACCATCCTCTCTGGTTTTTCCTCCAAATAAGACCAGGGCATGTTTTAGGTCTGATTGTCCAGCTGCATCTGCTCCCTCTGACACAGCTTGAGCCCCAGCACTTTAAGGTTGCCCTGCTAACTCCAATCTGGAGATCGTGTTCCATTTAGGCCTACATGAAGAATCTTAAGAATAACAAGTATAAATATAAACTACCAAGTTAACACAGATCATTACATAATACTTAAACTATTTAAGATGTTTAACGAACATCAGTATTAGAAGTAAGCAATGCCTCCCTAGTGAAACAGAGTCCCCCTAAAACTGAGTTCCCTTATTGAGTTTATGATTAATCTTTCTATCCAAAACTTTATTCCTTTTCTTGTGCCCTCTGATTTCAATCCTGTGCTAGTTAAACACTAATCAATCAGAGTCAGGTGGCTAAAACTGCTGTTGTTGATAACATCATTAATACACTAAAATTACTGCTGTGGATATCGCCATTAACACACAAACTCAGCTTGTTTCTCCAGTGCAAGATGAGCTAACAGACCCCAGAGCCATGGACCACCTAGCCTAAGAATCATAAACCAGAGACATCCTGATTCCCAAAACTAAGATTAAGAGATGTCACAGAAATATCACTAGATGATGATGAATCCCAGCCTCTTTGTTCTTCCACTTTAAAAAAATCGAAACAAAACCCTAACTCAAAGACCAAGGTGGACTAGATCTGAGACTTGTCTCTCACTCCCTTGCTTGGTTGCCCTGCTTACTTTGCTGCAAACACCTGCTGTCAGCATTCAGCTTTCTGCAACCCCAGCTCAAGAGCCCTTGCTAGGTTACACTTGAACTGCCTGCTCCTAGCATTTACTCAAAGACGGTTGCACCAGATTAAGATAGCAGTTTTGTAGGGAGTTTGTAGGAAAAAAAACCCATTAGTATTACCTATATACAAAAGTTAATTCTAAAATCCTAACTTTAGTTGAACAAATTATCAACCTATTTTTAGTAACAATTTAACCCCATTAATAATTGTTCAAGTGCCATCTCTACTGGTTTGTTATCCAGATTATTTCAGTTTTTCAAAGATTCCTTGAATTTGGCGAGATAGAGGAAGAAGTATTTTAAAATCCAGGCCACATGTAAGTAATGTTACAAATAATTAGATCACTTCTTCTGCTTAAGTATTTTTAAAACAGAGACATTTCCCAGCAATCCAGCGTAAAGTGAACTGGACAATAGTTCCCTTTATGATAGTTATTACCATTAAGTCTTTGCTTACAAATTACAAAACTTAGTTATCTGAAGTAAGATTTCCTAAGGCACTGGAGTCTTATGCAACTATTTCAAAAGTCCACAAGCAAGTTTTCCAAACATTATAGCCAAGACTGAGGCAAGTTAATAGAGAAATTATAATCTTGAATATAGTCAAATTGAGCATTTCTCTTGCTTTTTCAAAGATCAAAAACAGTGACTTTTAAAATACGTATTATAATGTTAATAGCTGCTTCACATATTCATTCCTACTTGAGACATTTTCTCCCAAAAGGTCAACTTATTTTGTTTTTCCTACTAGTTGTTCAAACGTTTTTGAGTTTATAAAGAATATGGAGTAACATTATTTGAGTACCTTATTTGAGCCTAGTCTGAAAGCAACCCCTAACTAGCCTAAAATTCAATAAAATACTTCATGAAGTGAACATGCAATTACAAAACTGCAGAATGAATAATTACATCGGAGAAAACACAGCATATCACTTGGCTTTAAAAAAAAAGCTAAAAGAAATGAAAAATAAGAAAAGCAAATCAACAACAACAACGAAAAGAACGCATAACTTTCCTGCTGTTAATTTTCTCAACTTCTCCAATCTGGCCTTTCTTCTCCATTTTCAAAGTCCTCCGACTACACGGAACAGGATCCATTTGTTTAGCTTACTCTTTGCGGGAATACTTTATCCTGCAAATGTCCTTCTGCAAAGAGTATTACTGATTTCTACATGAAGAGTTACCGTTTTGCAGGAGCAAGAGTTCTTGCTACTCATAAGGACTTCAGAACAGTTTAGCAAGGATTTAAAAAAGGAGAAGGGGAGATCTAGTAAATTATAATGGAATAGGCCGAATCCAATCAGAAAGCCTTCTGAAATGCTATGTCCTCTTCCTCCACCCTCACCCGCCCAAAGGCAACAGAAAGCTTTTCATCCTTAACACAGGGCCAATATTCAAGCCAAAAACTTTATTTTAAACCCACTCTTAAGGGGCGAGGCAAGGTGAATAGAATGTGACTCGAGAGAGCAACAAGGCGACTAACTCCGGGTCGTGAACCTGGAAAGGCTCAAAGGACACATGCTCCAAGGAGTTAAGGCCCGATTTCTCCCCCATCCACCAAGTGGCACTGAGATTCGCTGAGTTTAGCCAACAATGCATTTGGCATTTAAAAACTCCACAAGTCTAAGCAAGCCAGAAGATGGCTTAGGGGATAGGTGGGAACGCGCGACGCAGTAGCCTCAGGAAGGCGGAGAGGAAACCTGGGGACGCGAAGGCCAAGCGCTGGGCCCGGAATGGGTTAGCGCGGACCAGGCCAGGCCTGGAGCCACGCGAGCAGCCGCAGGAGCGAGGACGGGGCGGGGGGGGGTTGGCAGTGGATCCGACTCACCTGCCCATTCACCGAGCCTGGGTCCGACCCCCTCGTCGTGACCCAAACCCCAGACCCGAAGGGCCGTGAGGAGCGAGCACGAGATGCGCAGGGCCACGTAGGCTACAGTGCCCGCGCCCACCCAGTACAGGAAGCCGGCAGCAGGCAGAGCGCTCTCCATGGCTTTCAACCAGGCCTCACTACCTCCGTAAATGAAAAAAAAATGAATGAATGAATCCAGGAAGAGGCTCCGGCCGTGACGGTGAGGACGACAGTAATAGGCGCTGCTCCTACTCTGCTTTTGGCCCAAACCCCGCCCAAGGCACCATATTCGTGCCGCCATTGGTGATCTATCGTTCTCTCTGCGCGTAGTGCGTCAGCCATTGGCTAACTCTAGTTTCTCTGGCCCGCCCATTACCCCCATTGCTGTCACTCAGCCGCGTTTCCGTTCTAAGGCAGTGGATCTCTCACCTGCCAATCAAGCTTCAGCCTAGCCCAACACGTCACCACGCCCCCAGGATTCCGCCAGAGGGCGGTACCTCTCACCCCACCAAGTCGTCCAGGTCTCTCATTGGCTGAAGTGGTCCTCGCGACGACGGAAGATTGCGCTCCGATTGGCCAATCAGACCCAATTTGGTTTGAGCTCGAGTTTGAAGAGGGAATGGGATCGGAGACGCCACTACGGAGTGGGAAGATTGTAGTCAGAAGCGGACGTGGAGCCATGGTTTTATTTTCACATCTTTATTAAACAGTTCTGTATGATTGTTAAGTGCGCTGTCATTGTTTCCATAAACTTTCCAGATAAAGGCTTGCATCTCCTGTGTTTGTTCCCCACAACACGCCTTCGGTCCAGTTATACATCGTAAGGAGGGCCTTCTGTCAGGCTTCCCTCCCGCGCTGTGCATTAAACAAGCTCCCAATGCCTTGGATTTAAAGGCAAATAACTTAATGGAGTCAAATGACTCTAACACACAATAGCATAAAAACCAAAAAATAAATATATTATGGGAATACAGCTTAATGAACAATTAGTTTGAGGAAGGACTCCATGTTTTAAGTGGATCTTAAAGTACTATAGAGATTTTTCTTTTTAATTTCCTTTTTTTTTTTTTTTGCGGGGATAGGGGTGGAGGAGCTTGCAAGGGGGCACAAAAGTTTACAGTCCAAGTGGAGGTATGAAAACCACCTCAGCCAAGTTCCAGACGAGTAAGACCACAATGTAGGTTGAAGAAATTGTGTAATGCTAACAAGTGCTTCACACTTACTCTAATCCTCCCTTCAGGAGTTCCTGTTTCCTTTTCTGGCAATGGGTTTGGGATCATATAAGATAACTAAAGTTTTTCTTAGCCAGTAGGTGCTGCTGGTTCAAGACTTGAGAGTTTTTTAAAAGGCAGAAACTTGAGGATAATAATTCTAAGGGTCAACAGTTCAACCTTGAATCTAAAGTCATAATTTATAATATTTAGTTTAAGAGCCTTATCTCTCCCTGCCCAATCCCCTCCCTTTTTCTCTACTCCCTCTTATAGGATTAATTAGATATAACCCCAAGACTGTTACTGTTCTTCATAAACTGTCAATTGTTCAGCAGAATTCAGTCATGTGAGTTGATCTGGCACTATATTTTGGTTTAATTGGACTCACCACTTGTCTCCCTGAAGCCTGTTAATGGGGTTTGTTCTCCATGAAACAACAGAGTGTTGTTTTTTTCTTAATTGAAGTATATCTGATTGGCAATGCTGTGTTAGTTTCTGAACAGCATACTGGTTCAGTTATACATATATATATATATACACATACACATATATTCTTTTTCATTATAGGCTATTATAAGATATTGAATATAATTCTCCATGCTATACAGTAGGACCTGATTGTTTATCTATAGAGTGTTTTTTCTTTAAAGTAAATTAGATATCATTTCTTTAGCTCAAATCCCTTCAAGAACTTTATATCACATTAAAAACAAAATCCTCCGATGCTAGTTTATCTGCCCTGACCTCTCCAGCAGCATCAACTGTCTTCTGCTGTGCTCACTTGATTCCAGCTACACTTTTTTTTTTTAATTGAGGTACTGGGGATTGAAGCCAGGACCTCGCACATGCTAAGCATGGGCTCTACCACTGAGCTATTACCTCCCCCACCTGCCAGCCACACTTTTTGCAGTTCCTCAAATAAATCAAGTTTATTCCAGTCTCAAAGCAGTTCTACTTTCTTGTTCCCTCTCCCTGGAATTTCCTACTATTTCCCAAGACTCATTCCTTTACATTATTTAGGTTTTTGCTTATATATCCTCCCACTTAAGAGTGGTTTTTACTGACAGTACTACATGAATAGATCAAATAACCTCATCTCCTTTGCCCTGTCACTGCTTATCCTTTTACCCTAATTTGTTTTCCTTATAATACTAATGCTTTCAAATTATTTAATTTTTGTCCATCTTCCCAATAGAACGTAAGTTCATGAGGACAGTGACTTTTCTTGTTCACCATTGTATCTTAACCTAAGATGTGAATCTAAGGGGACCTAATACTTAGTAGGTATTCAGTAAATACCTGTTGAATGAATAAACAATGAATAAATAAATAAAAATAGTCTAGTAGGAGAGACAGACATTAAGCAAACATCCAACTAATTGCATGATAAAAATTGTAATAAGTAGAAAGACGAAAATAATAGGTTTAAGAGGACAGAGAGAGAACCTAATTTAGATGAGGAAAGGAGACTGTAAGGCCTTTCTAAAGAAATGACATTTGAACTGGGGTCTAAGGATAAGCAGAAATTAATTTGGCAAAGAGTAGAGTGGTGTAGAGGAGAGAAAGAGCAACAAATCCCAGTTAATTGTTTGTTGTGGTTTTGAAGAACATACAAATATGCCTCTAGCACCTACCATAGCATCTGATGTAAAATTAAACAGGCATTAAAAAATAATTGTTGTTTTTTTTAATAAATAAGAACAGGTACTATAGAAATACACTTTCCACTGCTGTTAGAATTCATATTAAGTATGTTATTTTAACTCAAGGAATATTGAAGATTGAAACCATCTCATTTTGGTATCCACTTTTTTTCTGTGATTCTGGGCACTAATCATTCAGTTAACAGGAATAATCTTTATTAAAAATACACACATTTAGGGGGGAGGGTATAGCTCAAGTGGTAGAGCACTTGCTTAGCATGCATGAGGTCCTGGGTTCAAGCCACAGTACCTCCTCTAAAAATAAATAAACCTAGTTACCTCCCCCCACCAAAATAAAAAAAATAATAATTAAATAATAAATAAAACAGAAAGCTATTTAAAAAAAATTGGTGAACTAATAAAATGAACTAATTAAAAAAAAACACACATTTATTTTGATCACCTTAGCTTCTTTTTAGGAATATTAACTATTCTATTGACTTAAAAAAAAAAAAACAGAGGCCTCACAGAGTAAAGTGGTATGTGCCAGAGTTAAGCCCTTTCTCATTCAGACAGTTACACACTTTTAGAATTGAACAACGATCCTTCATTCCTGGATAAACTTTATAAACCACTGTAAACAGTAATACATACAGGAACCCATGATGGTCTGCTCCTACTCAGCAGCATTTTGTGCTAAAATTTAACATATAGAGCACAGTTCCCAGAGATTGGCAGAGCCATGCTGCCAAACATGAAAACCTTAATTGCTCTCCAAAGAGGGAGCAATACTGCAAAATTTTGCACTTTGGTGTTAGGGAAACCTGGGACCAGATCTCGCTTCTACCTCTTATTACTTGTATAATTTGGGGTGGATTTAGCTACTAAGCATTCAAATTCTACATCTGTAAAATTGGACAATACTACTTAAGCATTTAGCAGTGCTTGGCACAGAGATATTAAGTGTTCAGTGAGGTAGGTACTAATATCCATTTTACAGATGAGGAAAGTGAGGCTTAAAACATTTAAGTAACTTTCCTGTGGACACAGAGAAAGTAAGTGGAGAACTGGGATTTCAATTAAAAAGATGTGGTTATGAAATCATTTCTCAATAACTAGATCAGAGAAGGCAGCATTTAAAAAATGCTTAAGGGAGAGTAGAACTGTCTGTAGAAGTATTTAGTTGTCACACAAATAACATATTCAGACACAACCACATTGGATTCCATTTTCATTTATTTAAAAGATTTAGAGTTCAAAATAATCTTTCATGTGGAAAAATATGAATCAACAAAATTACAGCATATTAATATACAAATGTTCCCATTTAATTTTAATTTTATTTGCAGTATTTCTGTGAATTGAGTTTCAGGTCAGATTTTCATGATGAAATCAGACATAGTTCAATATAATGAAACAAAATTCCATAATTAGAAAATTGCATAGAAGCTAGTAATTTTTAAGAATACATTACAATATAGTTGAATCTTTCATTTGGCTGTATAATAAAACTTACATGTTTATAACAGTTCCATCTTCTTCTATGTCATCTTCGTGTAAACATAGTTCAAAATATTACACTTAATTTCTCCTTTAAGTTCAGTTGAAAGGTGTTCAATTTCTGTTTAAAAAAAAATAGTGCCATAATAAACAAACCTTTGACATTAGAAACTAGGTTTCCAAAAAGTTAAAATTTAATTTCTTCAACAAACAATATTACCATAAGATAAGAACATTAACATTTATTATGCTTCAATACTACATTATTATCTTCGAAGTGACTTCACTAACATTATCCATTCAAACATCACAATAGCACCCTCATTTTTCCAACAAGGAAACAAACTCTTTGAGATGAACTTCTTGCCTAAGAACCATTCTGGTGCAATAGGCCTGTTTCTAGAACCAAGGTGCCTGCACTAAAAATCCAGGGCTCTTTCTACCCTATCACTCACTTTATAAATAAAGAACTTATACTCACATTTCATGCAACATTCTGTAAACATATAAAAACTAAACCAATCATTTTGAAACAAGTGATTTATAGTTTTCCTATTTTATTTTTTAGTTTCAAAAGCTCACAGAAGTATATAAAATGAAAAAGTCTCTCACCTTTTTTCCTATTCCCACTAATTGTAGCTGGCAATTTGAAGTGCATTCTTCCATTTCTTTTTCTATGTCAGTATAAAGCTATATGATATCTACAACAAACATACCTTTGTTTTTTTTTTAAGTAAAAGCTGTGAGGAGGTCTCCAAGATGGTGGAGTAGGAAGATTCTAAACCTACCTCTTGCCAAGGACACACCAAAGTTACAACTACTTACAGAGCAACTATATTAGAACAACCTGAGGACTAGTAAAAAAGATTTTTCACAACTAAAGAAATAAAGAAGGAACCACAGTGAAACAGGTAGGAGGGGTGGAGACACAATATAGTAAAGACCCCCACACGCTCGGTGGGCAACCCACAAACGGAAGGAATACCACAATCATAGAGGTCTTCTCCATGAAGTGACCGGCCCAAGCCCCACATTGGGCTCCCCAGCCCCAGGGTCATGCACCAGAAAATAAGCCTCCAGAACATCTGGTTTTGAAAACCAGCAGGGCTTATGTTTGGGAGAGCCAGAGAGCTACAGCAAACAGAGACTCCACTCTTAAAGGGTGCGCACAAAATCTCACACGCCCAAGTCCCAGCACAGAGGCAGTAGTTTGAAAAGAGCCTGGGTCAGACCCACTCACTGATCTTGAAGAGCCTTTGGGAGAGGCAGGAGGCAACTGGAACTCCCCTGGGAAAAGAGACATTGGGGGCAGTCATTTGGGGCAGCTCCTTCCACTGCGATAACACTGGTGCTGGCAGGTGCCATTTTGTAATCCTCCACCTAGTCTATTAGCACCAGGCACCTAGCTTCACCTTCCAATATCAGCACCAGCCCAAATACCCCTGAGCCACACAGACAGCTCAAGGGAAGCCTGCCTCACCCTCCAGCAAACCCACACCCACTGCAGGAGGCATGGCCTTGCAGCCGAGCAGGTTTGGGGGACAGCCCCAGGTACAAGCAAGCCCACAGCAGCCAACTCCCCCACTCCAGAAGGGTGCACACAGCTCACATGGGGGGTACCTCTAGAAAATATAGCTCTGATGAGCAGAGAGAAGCATGCTGCTGAGCCTCACAGAGCTTTATGCAAAAGAATCAAACTGGACTACTTTCTCGCAACATATGAAAAAATAAACACAAAATGGATTAAAGACTTAAATGTAAAGCCTGAAACCATAAAACTTCTAGAAGAAAACATAAACAGTATGCTCTTGGACATCAGTCTTAGTAATATTTTTTGGCTATGTCTCCTCAGGCAAGGAAAACAAAAGCAAAAATAAACGGGATTATCATCAAACTAAAATGCTTTTGCACAGCAAAGGAAATTATCAAAAACAAAAAGGCTGCCTACTGAATAGGAGAAGATATCTGCAAAAGGGTTAGTATCTAAAATATATAAAGAACTCACACAACTCAACATCGAAAAAACAAACAACCTGATTTAAAAATGCACAGAGGACCTAAATAGATGTTTTTCCAGAGTAGATACACATATGGCCAACAGGCACGCGAAAGGAGGCCCAACATCACTAATCATCAGGGAAAGAAATGCAAATCAAAACCACAGTGAGATAGCACCTCACACCTGTCAGAATGGCTAACTGCAAAAAGACAACAAATAAGTGTTGATGAGAATGTGGAGAAAAGGGGACCCTCTAAGCACTGCTGGTGGGAACGCAAACTGGTGTAGCCACTATGGAAAACAGTATGGAGTTTCCTCAAAAAAATTAAATATATGCCATATGACCCAGCAATTCTACTCCTGGGTATTTATCTGAAGAAAATTAAAACATTAATTCAAAAAGACATGCATATCAATGTTCATCACAGCATTATTTGCAATAGCCAACATATGAAACCTGTGTCTATCAGTAGATGAATGGATAAAGATGTGATATATATATATTGAATGGAATATTACTCATCTATAAATATAATGAAATCTTGCCATTCACAGCAACATGGGTGGATCTAGTGAGTATTATGCTAAGTGAAATAAGACAGAGAAAGATAAATACGTATGATATCACTTAAATGTGGAATCCAAGAAACAAAGCAAACAAACAATGAAAACAGGCTCATAGGTACAGTAGAAAACAAATAGGTGTTTGCCAGAGGGGAGGGTGGTAGCACTGGGCAAAGTAGGTAAAGGGGGCTAAGAGGTACAAATCTCCAGTTATAAAATAAATAATCCACTGGCATATAATATACAGTAAAAGGAATATGGTCAATAATATTGTAATAACTTTGTGTGGGGACAGATGGTTACTAGACTTATTGTGGTGATCATTTCATAACAGATGCAATTGGCAAATCACTATGGACTTCACCCCAAATTAACAATATTGTATGTCAACTATATTTCAAGAAAAAAATGGAAAAAAAGTAAAAACTGTGATCATACAAACATAAGCCAACAACTTTCTTTCTCCATTAAAAATAGTGAAATCTTGACTTGGTGTTGCACATTACTGAATTTCCTTATTTCACCAGCAGATCTATTAATCATTCCAACAACTTACACAAAATACTCTTACACTTTAAAAAAAAAATAGTGCCATGATGAACAAATCAGTTTAAAAGGAGGTGAAAGGGAAAGTAAACAATATATTTTGCCAAAAAATCACACTGCCGACTAAAACTAACAAAATTTTAGGATGATTATGCAAACAAACTGAAGTAAAGAATATAATGAAATTTCAGGTGAAGGTTTTCTTCGCCTAACTTCTTCCTTTAACAATGGACTCAGGATTTGCTATCTTTATGCACACTATTTTTCTAAAATTTCCAGTGACTAAAATTTCTAGAAATTTTAGAAATTTAAAAAGTCCTAGAAATTGTAAAATTTTTAGCTTCTTTTACTGTTACTTTTGCCTAGTTCTTTTCTTTCTTCCTTTTATGATATTTGTAAATACATTTGATACATACAAAGATTATATGAACTACATAAGTTAGGTATAAATCATAATATAATGAAAAACTCATATCTTACCACCCAACTCAAGAACCAGAGAACCAAGAACCTATCCGATCTTTCAGAGACAAGCACATCGCTAAATGTTGTGTATCATTCTACTTCTTTCAGATATAAATATTTAAAATATATAGACACATATAAATATATTATCAAAAATTTATATGAAATAATAACATACTGTTCAGTTTTGCTTATTTTTGAGATCTATTAAAAACCATCATAGAAATGGATGCTGGGGTGTGCAACCCAGATACCCACTCTGGGACCAAGACAGTCTTTTGTAGAGAGTGCCAGTTGCTGAGGGCTCACATCTGTGGAATTAACCTTGGCCAATGGGAGCTGCTTGGTCCTTCACCACGGACAGCCTGCATGCAGTGCCTGGTTAATGCAGAAATACGAAAGCCTGGCCCACTCATCTCAATTATGAACATCTCTGAAAGGCCATCCTAGCTTCAGAGCTTCCTGGGGGATTGACTGAGGCTTCCATTACTACTGCATTGCAGCTCAACTTCTCCCTCAACTTAAGCCTTCTTCCCTCATTTCTGTACATATGTTGTTGCCCAGGGCACTCCATAAATAAATTCCCCGCAAACTAATCTCAACTTCAGAGTCTGTTTCCTGGGAAACCTGACTGTTGTAAGTTGAAAAGTGTTCCCACAAAAGATATGTTGGAGTCCCAGAGTAAGAGCTGACAATGAAGTTGGTGTTCTTATTTGCAAATAAGGTCTTTGCAGATGTAATCAAGTTAAAATGCGGTCATACTGTATTAGAGTGGGCCTTAAATCCAAAGACAGTCCTTATAGAGAGAGGAGGATTTGGAGCACACAGAGAGACAGAGGAAAGAAGACAATGTGAGGGAGAGAATATAGTTATAGAGCTGTAAGCCAAAGTATGCTAAGGATGGTAGACAACACCCAGAAGCTAGAAGGCTCTTCCATAGAGCCTTCAGAGTGAGCGTGGTCCTGCCAATACCTTGATTTTGGACTTTTAGCCTCCAGAACTGTGAGAAAACAAATTTCTTTTCTTTAAAGCCACACATTTTCTTTTTTCTTTTTTTTAATCAATTTGTTACAGCAGCCCTAAGGAGACTTACACATAGATCTAAGACCTGCACTTGGGTAGTCTTCTGGGATTTGCTTTTTCCACTGGACATCATATTTCTAAGAAAAAAACTTTATTCTTTCTAAAATGATTATGCCTCTATCTGGGGGGCACAGTCATATTGTTTGTTCCTTTACTTCAATAATTTGGAGAAAAAACTATGAAAATTTAAAAAATTCATTTCATGTCTATCTTTGTACACGTAAGTCTGTATTAGGCAGAATAATACCCCCCTACCCCAAGAGAGATATATCCTAACCACTGGAACCTGTGACTATTATCTTAAATGACAACATATTGTGATGACACAATTAAGTTAAGGACTTTGAGATGAGAAATTATCTAGGTGAGCCTAATATAATCAGATAGGTCTCTAATTTTAAGAGACCCTTTCCCAGTTTTGGTCAGAAAGGAAGATGTGACTGTGAAAGAATGGTCAGAGAGATGCAGTCAGGCTTGTGTAGGAGTCAGATGCAGTCAGAAGATGTAGGAAGGGGTCTGTGAGCCAAGGAATGTGGGCAGCCTCTGGAAGCTGAAAAACGCCAGCAAACAAACTCTTCCCTAGAACCCCCAAAAGGAACATTTTGATTTTAGTCCATTGAGTCCCATGTTTCAATTCTAACTTATAGAACTGTCAGATAATAAGTGTGTGTTGCTTAAAGCCACTAATTGGTGGTAATTTGCAATATTGACAATAGAAAATGAACACTGTTTCTGTGTGTGTGTCTGTCTGTCTGTTCGTCCTGAGGAAGCACACCTGGCCCTGGCCCCTGCCTCCCTCTCTTGTTCACTACACTCAGGTGAGAAGCGCTTTCTCTCCAGCCCTCAAAAGCACCAAGATCCACCCTACACCAACCATACTAAAAGCACCATAAAGGTCTGTTTGTTTTATTTACCAATATAGCTGTGGGAAACATATATAGCAAGTTCCCAATAAGTATTCATTAAATGAACGAATGGATTAATACTGTAGAAGGAAAAGTGTAAAATTCAGTAGCAGGGAGCAATAACTTCCAGATGAAAAATAAAATCAGTCACAATTTTAAAACTGTCTAGCTCATCTGTTGGTTCTACTTTTAAGTTATAACTCATGGATTTTCCCCTTATAAAACCAAGGATTGGAAAGAAGCCATGCTTTATTGTCTCACCTAGCCCAGATCAGTTTATTTACTATCTGCAGCGGGGAAAGCAAGCTGTTAAAAATAATACACAATTAGTTGGTTATTCTTTGTCATGCTTTTAGAGCTCATCTGGTAGGTCTACCTGCTTCACTGTCACTTCTTACTCAAGTGTGATTGGCTCTTAGGAATACCACATCACGTTACCCAGTTACAGGGGACGTTGAAAAATCAGAATGCTGGTTATGCCTCTGTGAAACAGATATTGTTAGTGAACTATGCTCGCATTATCTATATAGGGAACCTAAACATGTTTTCCTATCCCTAGCCCCCTTCTAGTTTTCTTTTTTTGCATTAAGAGAATTTTAATAAGACTCCTCAAAATCTTCTTTGAAACAAGATAGAGAATGGAGAAATAAAGTAAATTCCCGCATTTCCTAGCACCCAGGTATGGAGGGAACTGAGGAAAGAGTATGCCTCAAGGGTGTAAGGCTGAGGAGTTCAGGGAGGAAGACAGAGTAGCATGACTGGAGTGCAAGGGAAGCAGGGATGGTGGGGAGAGTATAGTTCAGTGACAGAGTGCATGCTTAGTATGCATGAGGTCCTGGGTTTGATCCTCAGTACTTCCAGTTAATAAATAAACAAATTTAATTATCTGTCCCCCTAAAATAAATAAAATAAAATGTTTTAAAAAGAGAAATAGGGTAGGAAAGGGAATGATAGGAGGTAAAGCCTTAGGCCCCTATAGCCTGCATACAACCATAAAGCCTCCTTGGTGTACAATAAACTACAATTATTTCTCACTCCCATCTCCCTGTTGACCAGGTTTGGCTCCAGGCCATGGGCTGGGCTTATATCTGCTCTGTTTCACAATCATCTTGGATCACCCAGATCTGAAAACAACTCCGGACAACTCATTATCATATATATTGCAAAATATTTCATCCACAGAATCTTCTTTCTCAGTAGTATGAGGAAAAGAACAAGCCCTAAATTGTGTGACCTTGGTCAGTTCTAGTATTTAGTTAGCTCATGTACAAAATGGGGATGGCAAAGAATGCCCACTTTTCAGAGATGACCACCAGGGAACCTGAGGGGCCTGTGGAGCTCCACATCCACGAGTGGTGCGGGCAGTATTTGCTTCACTTCATCCTCATCAATAGTGCTTATTCATCATTCAACTTCCCAGTCAATTCTACAGGTGAGAAAAAGTCTCTCATTTCCAAATGTGTGTTTTCCAAGCAATTAGATTAACACAATCCTGACACTATCTACCCGAAAGAGCATCAGCTCCCACAGGCTTAGCCCCACAAGACTGCCCCCACTTCAGGCACCAACTGCAAATACAGGTTGTTACTGCACTTCTGACCAGTTGGTTAAAAATTAGAGGTTCCTATGACCCCCTTCTTGGGTTCTATTAATTTGCTAGAGTGGCTCACAGAATTGAGGAGAACAGTTTATTTACTAGATTACTGGTTTATTATAAAATGATATAATTCAGGAACAACCAGATGGAAGAGATGCACAGGGTAAAGGATGTGGGGAAGGGCACAGAGCTTCCACGCCCTCTCCAGCTGCACCACCCTCCCAGCACACCCACAGGTTCAGCAACCTGGAAGCTCTCAGAACCACATACTATTGGAGGGCTTATTACATAGGCATGATTGATTAAATCATAGGCAATTGGCAGTTGATTCAACCTCCAGCTCCTCTCCTCTGCCCAGAGGGAGCACCCCTCCCCCATCCTTAGGGGCTTTCCAAAAGTCACCTCATTAACATAACCTCAGAAGTGGTTGAAGGGCCTTGCTATGAATAACAAGACCCTCCTTTCACCTTTATGGCTCTGGAGCTATTTCAGGAACTGGTTACAAAAGAGCAAATATTATAACAAATGATGCTCCCACTGTTCTTTTCACTTAAGAAATTCAAAGGGTGTGGGGAGCTGGGAGCCAGGAACAGTGGAGGAAGACCAAATATATGTTTCTTATTATAAATCACAATATCATACATTGTTCTGATTTGCATTTTTTTTTGAGGCTTAAGTTCTCTTATACATTTATTTGCCACTCATATATTTACTTTTTCACACTGCCTCTTCATGTCTTTTGTTCAATGGTATTGTGAAGGAAAAGCCAGGCTGGGCTAACAAGATGACCCATAAGTCTAAGAATGTAAAAGAAAAGCTGGGCTGGGCTAACCAGATAACTCACAAATCTAAATATCAGAATACTGATCTGAGTTCTGCTGGACTAACTCGTAAATCTAAGTTAATTAGTGTTGGTTTGCTGTTCATGTTTTTTTTGCTAGCCAGCTGGATTTTCAAAGAGATATATCTGGCTTTGGAATGTTGGTTTGCTGCCTCCCTGCCTCCACTTTTGTGATAATGATGCTGCTAAAGCTGTTCCATGCCTAATGGCCGAATAACCCAAGCTTGTACTTTACCCTATGAAACCTCATGCGCACGTCTTGGAGGTGCGTCTTGGAGGTGCTCAGAGCTTCGGAGCAGAAGCCCCTCTGAGCCCGCCGGCATAATACATCTGAGTACTCCAACCCTCCGAGTGGTGCTTGTTTCTTGGCTGGCCTGTCATTTCCATAACAGTATCTTTATCTTTATCCTAATAATTCATAAAAGGTTATTACAAGGTTATGCATCCTTTTCAAAATGCATTTACTTTTTCATTATGGGTAATTTCAAACATACGAAAAGGCAGACAGAATAATCTGATGAACTCCTACACATAATGAACTTCCATAACTGTCAACTCATGTCCACCCTTGTTTCATCTATACCACTATCCACTTCCTCTTTCACAAATTATTTTGAAGAAAATCCCAGAAAACATTATTTTTCCTGTAAACATTTCAGCTTGTATCTCTAAAATTATAATGGCTTTTTTAAAAACTATGCCACTATCCTGCCTAAAAAATTAACAATATTTCCTTTATACTATCAAGTATTCCCAAATTTGTAACTGCCTTATTAAGGTCTTTTTAAATAATGATCTGTTTGCAATTTTTGATGTGCCTAATGTGCTTTGTATTTGAAGCACCTCTAAGTCAAGTATCCCTGGAGGGGAGCATATAGCTCAGTGATAGAGCGCATGCTTAGCATGCATGAGGTCCTGGCTTCAATCCCCAGAACCTCCATTAAAAAAAATAATAAACCTAATTACCACCCCCACACACCAAAAAGAAATAAATCAAGTATCCCTGGAAATCATGTACCACATACCTTTTTCATCTTTGGAACTTTCAAGTATACATATGTTACGGAAATGACAGGCCAGCCAAGAAACAAGCACCACTCGGAGGGTTGGAGTACTCAGATTTATTACGCCGGCAGGCTCAGAGGGTCTTCTGCTCCAAAGCTCTGAGCACCTCCAAGATGTGCACATGAGGTTTTATAGTGTTAATTACAAGTATGGGGCTATTAGCCAATAAGGTTCAAACAACAAAAAGCAAGGAATCAGTACACTGGAGCTTATCAATTTGGAACAGATCACGTTACTGACACTTGTTGAGCTTGGATTTACGAGTTAGCTTGTTAGCCCAGTAAACTGACACTAAACTTCAGATTTACGAGTTAGCCTGGCAGAACTTATATCAGTCAACCGACACTTATCACACTTAGATTTGTGACTTAGCTCGTTAGCCCAGCTGGGCTTTTCCTTCACACGTATATGGAAGAGTCATCAAGCTGAGAACATTTTGATGACCAGAAAGAGCAGGCAAAAAAGTAGGATCACGTGAAAAAAAGTCAGCGGCAAAAATGGATATCCTAGCTAACTATATAAAGAACTAGTGACAGCGAGTTGCTAACAACAAATGTGAAATCAGCAACTAGACACCACAAATAAAGAAACTGTTACTGAACACTAGTTCGTGTGCTTGACATACAGTGAGGCCACACAAACTGAAAGGGCAGAGGTCCCAGCAGAGGAAGGATTATTGTTGGGTCAAGCAAGGGAACAGATGGCTTGAGCTCAAGAAACCAACTCCCTAATGGTTCTTGGGGAGAAGTTTTTATAGGCAAAATTTGGGGCGAGGGCTGCAGGGTGTGTGACTTTCTTCTGACTGGTTGGCGATGAGGTAACAGGGTGGTGCTCCAGGAATCTTGTGCTCAGCCTGAACTTACCATCCTCCACCTGGGTGGGGGAGCCTTAGTTCCTGAAGAAGAGCTCAAAGATATTGTTATGCATATTCCTTGAGGAGGAACCAGGATCCTGCTTTAATGGCTGCACTATTGTTTCTTGACTGTTCCTCTCTTGTTTCTGCATTTCCTCCCTTCCCTGATTAGCAACTGTTTGAATCTGCTCTTTGGTATTCAATCAGGAAAGTCTAGGAGGCTGAAGCCTTTTTCCTGCAAATAAGAAACGGGTATGTGTACAGTACATACAGATGCTGAACTATAACAATGTACATCTGAAACATACAATAACTTTTTTATAAATTAAAAAAAAGAAAGAGATGCAAAAAGGCTTTTGTGCCCAGGAGGGCCATACAAGGTCTTGCTCAGTTTCAAAATCATCAGAAACATGTGTAAACCAAGTCAACTTAGGAAACAACATTTCACTTTATGAATACCACAAGGGAGGGAAAAAAAGAAAAAGAATATGAGAACATCCTAATGGTGAAACAGCTTCCTTCTTGGAACACAAAGCAAGTTGTCTTAATTTATAGTTGGACACAGTAGGGAAAACTGCTCTAGGTTCCAGCATACCTGTATTAAATGAAATTCAAAAGGAAAGAAAAAATGTGGATGCGAATGACAATAGTGCTTTGACATCAGTCATCTAAAACTAAAACTTTGGAACTCTAGTTTTTGTTAGGGAGAAATGACCTTTGTGCAAGACGTGAGTAGTTCCTAGGGCTCTGTTTTCTAATTCCAGTCCATACACTGTCTCTTAGACGTTTTTCCTTCAGAATTATCTCATTTATAACTGTATTCTGCACTTTATCATATGTGTATATATGTGTGTTTAATGAAGATATGAATGAATACTCACTCTTTCTGTAGGTTCTTTAACTTAGATCTTCCCTTTCTTCCAATGTCCCTCTTTGTTGCAGTAAATGCATTGACTAGGTCCCAGCTTCGCTGGCAGCCAGGGTGCCCCACATTGTGGGTAGGGGCACTCACCCATGATGTCTTATTCTCTCCTCCTGGGTTACCTGGGGTTGGTCTGCTTCTTGTCTTCTTTTTCTTCTTCCAGTCCTAAAGGCCACCTCAACCAATTGGGAAGTGAGAGTGTTAGGTCCCACTGCAATCTTTTGAAGTTTGCAGCAAATGTCTGGAGCACTCTGAGATATGAAATAGCTGTTCATTACTGCTGAGCTTCAGGGTCCAGGGTGGCGTATTGCCCAAGGCATTTTTTGATCCTCTCCAAAAAGACAGAGGGGTTTTTATCCTTTCCTTAAAATAAATTGGTTTTCATCATAATGCACCCTAATGGGCAGTCTGAGGGGACTGATGTCTGGTTCCCCATTTCCTCAGATCTCAGTATAGGATTTGTCTCCAACTACCAAGAGATCTGGAATAAGGGTTGGTGGAGACAAAGATTCTATTCTCAGCCCACTGAAAATTTCCTTCTCTAGAGAGTTGGTGAATTCTTCCAATTAATAATTTGGAAGTACACACTCAGGTTGTTCTGGAATACCAAACTGGTACCTCTCTACCAATAACTCAGGTTACCAGGACCCCCTAATGAGGATCAAAACCAGGAGAGACAGATTATCTCAGTGAGGCCTTTCACCATCAGGCATCCCCAATCAGCCTCCAGGACTAAAGTGGACAGGGGTGTCTTGCAATCCCTTAGACTCTCTGAGCCACCATGGCCAGACCAAATTGTACAGTTATTGAGTCATTCCTTCTCCCACCCTGAGACTGGAACAGAGCCCTGAATCCCATTTGTAGGGTAAATGTCACTCACCTCTGTGAAGGGACTCTCCAGATCAAGGTGTCTGGAGTGACTGCTGAGCCTGTTCAGTGAGTCTAGGTGCTTGGACCTGACATAACAGGTGCCAAGAGGAATTCTCTTATGCCCTTCCCCATAGGGCCCCCAGCAACATGGACGAATTCACCTGGGCAAGCTGCCACAGCTCACTGCATCCCCTGCTGGGAGCTGAAGGAAACTAAAGACAAGAGATGTCCCACCAGAGCTGCCAAATTTGTTATATGAAAACTGGGTTCACCTCTTGGTAGGCATCAAGCCAAAGGTATAAATCAAGACAACGCAAGGGAGAAGGAAGGATTCATTATTACTTGCAGCAAATACTGAGAACACTGGGGGATCTTTCCCAAAGCAGTGTCTCCCTAAACAGCAAAATCGGAGAAGTTTTAAGCTAAGGGTATATGCATATTCACAAGGGAGCTTGAGCAGAGGAGAATTCAGCATAGAATTGGGGCAAAGGTCAACAGAATCTAAGCTTTAGGTGATTGAAGTCAGGAGGGTCAACATCATCATTCCACCCTCCATCCTCCACCTGGGTGGGGCCCTAGTTCCTGCAGAACTGAAAGCTATTTTATTGGGTATATCCCTTGAAGAGGAACTAGGACTCCGCTTTAACACTGCACTGTTGTCTGACTGCCGTTTATTCTGTCCCTGCACTCCTTGGTTCCCTGGAGATCACTAATCACTGAAACCTGCTCAAGGGGAAGCACTGCAGCCAGTCTTAGATCACAAAATGACTTAGGCCAAAACGGGTTCTCTTATGTCAAGAAAGCCATTCCTAAGCCTCTTTCTCTGCAGACTCTCTAACCTATCTGCTTATACTCTCTACTTGGTTTCAATTTGTAGAGAAACCAAAGGGCCCAATTGTAATATTTTCGCAAGTTCCTCATTAATAAACTGCTCATCATTTCATGAATGAGATATTTTAATCATCTAAATGGGCATGTGAAAAAAACTTGATTTCTAAAACTGAGAATATATATTATTCATACAATGGGTCATAAATCTAAACATAAGATAAGAGATAAAACTAGAAGAAAAGGGAAAAAATCTTTGTGATCTTGGGTAACGTAAAGATTTCTTAGATAAGACACAAAAAAGTAGGAAGCATAAAAGAAAAAATATAAATTGTATTCCATCAAAATTTTAAAATTTCTCACCTAAATACAGTTAAAAAAATGAAAAAGTAAGCCAAAGACTAGGAAAAAATATTTGCAACACATCTCAGCTGCATTTCTAAAAATTTAAATAATCAGAGATACGTATGAAAGCATACTAGTGTTTGTTTCAGCATTTGTAATAGCTAAATAATTAAACAACCTAAATGCACAGAAACAGAATATCGTTTAGATCAAGCAGATTTAAAAAACAATTCTATTCTTTCAATTATTTTGACTATTGGAGAATTGTAATTTTCTCGGGAAGTTTTACTGTTGTACCATAGGTACAGAAAGTTTGATCATACGCCTTGGTTTACAGCACACCATTATCATTGGCCCTTTAATTCAGTTTCTTTTACCTCATTTCTTCTTCTTAGTCTCTCCTTTCCCTCCGTGGGCAACTTTTTTTCTTGTCCTTAGGAAAGCATTCTATGTTTGACATGTTTTTGAGTATTTTCTTGTAAGACATTTTTGTATCCAAGTGCTTTAAGTGTACACAAATGGTATTACATTATAGATTTCATTGCTTATTACTTTCACTAAACACTGCATTTAAAAAAAAAATACGCATATGTGCTGTCTTTTGCTTCCTAATGCATAGGACTCTTATGTGTGCTTTCACCGTATTTTACCTGTTCCCTAGCCTTCCCAAAGGGATTAAGAATCCCAGGCTGGTTCTAATCTTCTGCCACCAAAAACAATGAGATCAATATCTTCATTTTTGTTACTTTAGAGACCTATGTAAGAGTTCTTGAGGACACATACTCAGAAGCACTATTACTATTATCTATATTCACTTAACTAAACCCTGCCAGGTATTTCTCCAGAATGGTTCGACCACTTTACACTCTCAGCACCAGTATAAGAGGTTCCCATCCCCCCATCCCCATCAACACTTGACATTACCCATCCTTCTAATTTCTGTTAGCCTACTGGGTGTAAAGAGATATTTTACTGTCACTTTAATCTGAACCTCTGATTACTAATGAGTTTGAGCATATCTTTCCATGTTGTTAGCCTGATCATAACCATGGTGTATTTTTCTACTGGTCTCTTTTTTTCATTTGATGTTCTAGGCATTCCTTGTTGTATTATAGGTACTAATTCCTTGTTGGACGTAAATATGCAAATAACTTCTCCTGTACTCCCATATATTATAAATTATATCCTTTTCTCAGTATTTTTTCGAGTTATCTACTGATGCATAATGAAGCACTAAAACTCCAAAAACTTAAAAAAAAAAAAACATTTTATTTTGCTCAAGATGTTATGAGACAAAAGTTGGAAGAGGCTCCACTGGGTGGTTCATCTAATTACACAGCAATAGCCAAGGCAGTTGAGGCTGGAAGATAAATTTCCAAAACGATTTCTTCACACATTCAATGTCTTCTGGTACTTTGGTGCTTTCTGGCCTCTCCACTTGATGTCTCATCCTCTAGGACCTCTTTTCATGACTGTGGGCGTCTTACAACATACTGCTTCCAGGGTAATTGCATTTCTTACACAGTGGCTAGCTTCCAAGAGGCAGGAAGCAGAAGTTGTCAGGCAGGGTAAGAGCAACACCTAGAACTGGCACATCATCACCGCTACCATATTCTCTTGGTCTAAGGAGTCAGAGGTCCTACCCAAATTCAAAGTGGAGAGATGCCACCTTTTGCTAACATCACTGCAGAAAAGCATGAGCTGGTAGATATTGCTGTGGCCAACTTTGGAAAACACAATCTGCCACATTATTAATTGTTATTTTTATTTTTTTCTTTTGTGAATTGTCATACCATGGCTTATTCCTTCCATCTTTTCCTACTGACTTATAAGAACTTTTTATATTACACGTCCTAAAACTTTTCGTTTATTAAAAAATTACGTTTTTTCCAAGTTTTCCTCCTCAGGTAGAAGAATATAAAAGACAGTTTCATTTACTTCATTGTTAGCTTTCTTTTAAAAATCTTTTGTTAGGATGAAAAAATACTTAAATCTATATATCTCAAAAACTTAATGATATGTTACAGGATCTTATTAAGGAATGACATTTCACAAATATCTTTAAATTATCTCATTAAAAATTCAAATTCTATAAATTAATTATAACAAATCACAGACTTTATAAAAAGTTTAAAATCACTGATGTGTTCATTTTAACTTTCTAATACAATGGGCCTTTCCTCCCCCTCATAAATTGTACATACTCTATACCTTTGTTTAATACTAAAATAAAAAGGAACAAGTTTGGCCACTCTTTTACTGTAACTTCATTGAGAATATTGTTCCCATTCCCTCAAAAAAAACTGCTTTAAAACCAAATTAAAATCCAGAAAAATTTACTTATTTCAGAGTTTTAAAAAAAGCAAACTATGAAAGCAGTTTACAAATTAATTTTTTTAGATTAGTAAACACACACAGAACTGCTTTATTCTAGTATGTGAATTTAAAGACTTCTAATATTGTCTCAATAAAACTTTCACAAGTATGTATTTAATGAGAGTGTCAGGCAAGAAGTAATACAGTCTTCAAGTAAAACTTGTTGGAAAATGACAAGTCACACATCTCTTCGTTAACTATAGACTGTTAATAACAGAAAAGGAAACTAAAGCCATAAGTCCTGGATTTTTTTTGCAGGCCCTTTATGCTCAAGTTTAAGGAAGTTATTAACTAATTTTTCCCCAGCACGTAGAAATGTAATATGTATAGCATTTTAATTATAAAATTGTAATATGACAAGAATCTTTTATTAAAATAATGCCCTTATTATGACTATTTCAGATAAAAATGATTTTTAAAGTTAAAGCAAATTAATTTGGAAAAACAAATTCCAAACTAAACGAAAATGTCATTTAAGTTCTACAACCACACAAGCACACTGAGGGAGAAAGTTAAACAAAAAGAAAAAGAAGGCACAGGACACAGAAAAATGGCTTAAGGTCTTCTGAAGCTTTAAGTGGCAGGATATATGCATATGATCTTGTTTTCCTTCTAATGGGAATGAATTAGTGTCTTTTGATTTAGATACACTATTTTGAAGTAACTGTTGGTTTGCTGTGTTTTGCACATAAACATCATGACTAATACTATAACTTCAAAACATAAGGCCCAGCAGAGCAGAGATAATGTATTCTGTCCGAAATGTATGTAGGAAGAATCAGAAAATGAAATTTATTGACAGGCATGGAAAATTTTTAAATACTTTTCCTCTTTCTCCTAGAAACCTTATTACTCTCTGGAATGGTGGAGGTGAGGGGTGGAGATACACTCCGTGTTTAAGAGTACTGCAATCTAAAAACAAACGTATTAAACTTAAGAAGACAAATACACATACAAGTGCACAGAGTACAATCAGTAATTCTTCCTCTTCAAATAACGTAAAGGAAAAATAAGAATCAAATTCTGAACGGGTGATTTGTTGTCTTGTACATGCAGTTTTGCCTCTCACAAATGTTCATAGATGCAGAAATACATTAATAAGAGATGCTTACTTTCAGCAAAGTGAACAGAATAGGGAAATGGAATTAGAAAGGACTTGGGTAAAAGTCTCAAATAGATATTCCTACCCACCCCCGCACCAAGTGTTTCCAAATTGTGGCTACAATCTAAAAAGAAAACTTCAGTTTTTTAATTATTTTCCAAACTCTATTACAGCATACCTCAGAGATATTGCAGGCTTAGTTCCAGGCCACTGCAATACAATGAATATCGCAATAATGCGAGTCACATGCATACAAAAGCAATGTTCACACTATACCTTACTCTATTAAGTGTGCAATAGCATTATGTCTTAAAATACAATGCACAGACCTTAACTAAAAAATACTGCCAAACAATGCTAACCATCATCTGAGCTTTCAATGAGTCAAAGCTGTAACATCAAAGATCACTGATCATAGATCACCGTAACAAATATAACAATGAGAAAGTTTGAAATATTGCAAGAATTACCAAAACGTGACACAAAGACACAAAGTAAACAAATGCTATTGGAAAAATGGCACGACAGCCTTGCTTGACACATGGTTGCCACAAACCTTCAATTTGTTAAAAAAAAAAATCTGCAAAGTGCAATAACGTAATGCACAATAAAATAAAGTATGTCTGTATTTGGAACTAAGTTTGTGTCTCTTTACTGAATGAACACCAGAACCAAAGGCTTTCACTTACAACACCTAAGTCAACAAAGTTATCGTTTGGTTTCTCTCTCATTGAAAGGAGTTTTATCAAAACCATGCAAAGCTTAAGTTCCAAAAAGACAGCTTTTGATATCTATCCAATGTGCATACACAACCTTAGGAATCTCCAGAAGGTAGTGGATTTTGCCATATTTTTTTCTGAAAGTATAACACATTTTATACCAGCAGCAGAATTGAAGCGATGGAAAGCAGAGTGCAAAATAAAGGCCTCAAGGATTGAATGTCAGAATTCTTAGGTGTAAAATCTCACCATTTCGTCAAGAGATGTGTCTACTCATAAACGTCCAGAAGGGTTCTCTGCAAATGCATTCGTAAGTTTACCTCTAAACTTATAAAGGGAGTACCCATCCATTCTCAAAGCACTTTCTTGCGATCTAGTTGTTCTGCTTAACTCAAGTCAGAGGTAACTTAGCAATGAAAAATTTTTGCATCTGCTTCTGAAGCAAGTTGTGGTTGTGGCTGGTTTTTAATGATTCTATGTATCTACAACTTCTAGCCACCCTGTTTTCCTAAGACACAAAACCAACTCACCAGTTACTCTACTACACCACCGAACAGTAACAAATCACTTAAAAGTAAGTTTCCCAATATTTTTTTCAATTAGAAAGTTAGCTAACATTCTGAGACACAGTGGGGTCAGATCAGAGGGAAGGAAATACTTTCCTGACTAGGAAGCCAACAATACGTCTATCAATTTATACCCAAAATCACATTCAACAGAAACACACATACAAAATTATCTAGCTTTGCTCCTTTTTCTACCATTACAGTATTCTCAAGTAGTCCAATATTAAGCAAATCCAGACAAGAGGGAAATTATGAAAATCTATTTCATCACAAAACATCAAAGGGCTTTTTAATGATATATGAAAGTGATCCAGTGAAATGACACAGAAACAGGTTTTAGATACTCTGAAATACCAAGAAAAAAATGAAAACATTTTTTATTCTCTATAAATCATTTATATGTGGCCTGCCCCTGAAACTAAAAATTAATAGCTAATTTCCAAAACATCTATTGTACATTATTTCAAATCCCCTACTTCACCAAACGTGAGTGAAAACACTTTCTAGAGACCAGTTTTACTTGGGTTGCGGGGTCAGGAGCTTTTAAAACACGCTGTCTGAGAAATGGCTTTTCATGGTCAGTTAAGCAAGTTACATAAACAACCAGACTATCACAATAAGGTAAGGTTTATGAAGCAATACATGGCGAGATCCTAGTACGGAGATAAGGCAGGTGCTGACCTGCTTGGCAATCTGGTGTTACCCTGAGATGCTGATACATGTAATTACATGTCAGTGCACAGTGTCTCATTTTGCCTCATGCTGAGTAAGTACTCAATAACAAAGATCAAACTGTCCCAGCATGCAGAGGAACCCTGTGAGCCAAGAGTAATGTAACACAGCTAAAAACAAACCTAATTCCCATACACATACCCAAACAACTTCACAGCACCAGAGAAGCCAAAGTGGCAAGCTCCCACAAGGTACTTGTTTAAAATGCATTTTTGAACACAATACCTCTCCCAAACAACTGTAAAACACTCTTCTGGAGTCTCCAAAGATTTAAGAACACATTCAAGTTAACAGAAAAGCATTTCACAAGCAGGAACTGCCTGCCACTGCCTCTCAGCGCTAGCAAACAAGGGCAAAGTTCACGGGAGTTAATAGGATGCGATTGAAAGAGAATCACAGATTCACTACTGACACGCTCATAACTCATGCAATTTGTTAACACCTAAAACAAGAAAGACGACACCCAGGATACTACTGTCCACACTTCCAACATCCCAGCTCTTTCATAAATCCCATCAGACCCAAGAAAACGAGCCCAACCCAACCCCAAACAGGGTCGTGAGCATCAACGACTTATAGGAAGAGTCGAACGGTGCAACAAAAGGGGGGAGGGGCGCAGGACACAAACCACAACAAAATAAAGTAGATTCCAAAACTCTTAGGCGCTAGCCACACGGATATTTCAAAGGCAGAGGGCCAGAAATTGCCAGGGTCCGGCAGTTTGGGACCCCTGACTGAGCCAGTCGTCGCCAGAGGCCCCTTGGCCAATCTAATGACAGCAGGCACCCAAATTAACCCGTCAGGCCGCTCTCCCACCTCCTAAGCACACAACTAACAGGTCCTTGGCAACCTGGGGGCTGTTGGTGGCACTCTAACGGCACAGAGAGCCCCCCAAACCGTCCGGAATGGGAGAAACCTCCAACTCCTGCTTCTGCGGCGGCCATCACAGCGAGAAAGCGAACTTTTACGACAACTCCCACAATGCCCGCGGCCTACAACTCCCAGAGTGCACCGGGCGGCGCCGCGGTTAACCCCGTCGTGGCGCGGGGCGGGCGAGCCCTACACCCCCCACACCTCCCAATACCCAATTGTTGCACTTACTTTGAGCCTCTCAGTCCGAAACTAACTTTGGAAATTTTTTCAACAGCTACGGTTACGCTGTTTCACCGCCTTTCTTTACCATACAAACAACTTCAGCTCCAGAAAATTATCCCTGACAGAGAACTTTTTGTTAACTCCAGAGCTCGCCTCACAGTGCCAAATGTTTATCGTTTAAGGGGACATTTAACTTCAATTAATCTTCCCCTTCGCCCTTATAATTTTCTGGCATGTTTCTAAATTATATAGCCTAGAGGTTTTGGTACTCAACTTTATTAATTTAAAGTCTGTTTTCTAAGTTCTGGGAATCAACAAGGGAGAAAGACTATCCTATAACTGACTACAATGTTCTACATCTCTCCATTTTATAAGACGAATTTCCTCTAATATTTGACTCAGAAAATTAATGCAACTACAAATAAGTTCTAATAAGAAAAATTTATTATGGACAATGTATCTTTTCAATTTCAAATTAATTTTTTTAAGGGAAAATCCCGTGTGCCAACATACTTTGCATTCTCCTTTCTCTCTCTATTGACAGATAGTTCAGATATAGCATATACTGCTGCTTTATTCCTTTCTGACTTAACATATCAGCAAATAACAGGTAAAGAAACACTTAAACGTAATTTGAAAAATAAACTAGGAGTTCATTCTTTCGGAAAACTGCACAAGCACATCTTTTACTCACGAAAGAACTCGTAAGTCTTTCTCATTTTAATTAAAAATAAGGTTTAAAATACATTTCTTTTAAATGTATTGTCCATAATTTCAGTAAAGATGACAATCACATTTAGAGATCACTGTATCATCAATATAAATTAAATATATAAGATGTACTTTAACAAACTGTAACTTGCTCAGACGTGTAACTGACTGACAAACAAAATAACTGTTTGGTATTTGATGTAAGCACTAAAACAACAGCTAGAATTCTCCTAAAGTATCAACTATTTTTCTTATACCCCAATACAAAATAAAATGTACACAATGTCTGAATTTTCCACCGAAAGATTTTGCCATTTGGCAGGGCACTCAAAATGCATCATGAATTTCAAACCACTAGACTCAGAAATCCTAATATACACACAAAAAACCAAAGCCTTGTTGGAAAGATGCGTCTTCAGCAAAATTCTGTTCTACAATATTCTATTTTAAACCTGTCCATTAATATTATTAGCTTATTAGTAAATTTTTTGATCTAGTAAACTGCAAAGAGAAAATACTTCTCCATCATTTATTTTTTCATTCGTATTACAGTATACGGAGTTTCATTAACAATTTAGATAAATGCTACATACTAAGACATAAAAATTATACATACATATATATTTTGAATTTTAGTTCATCGTACTATTTTAGCTTCTGTATTTTTCTAGTTTTCACTTAACACTTTAGTTAGAATTTAGCTAGAAGTTGCATTGTTTTCCCTCTATTTTTTAATAGCTGCAAAACCATAAGAATTTAGTGCATATTTTATATATTATTCTTCTGATGTTAAAACATATGATTCATGAGAAAGGCTCAAAAACAAGTCAGAAATGAAACTGATCTCCTCGTATATTTATTACAGGTTTACAACTCTCTTCTCGGTGCTACGAGATTTATTCTCAGTTAGGAGGTTAGTCATCCTTTCTTTTATTTTATTCTTTAAAATACGAGATTTAAAATATGATATATTAAAAGGCTATATTTAAAGATTACAATAAAAATAAAAATTTTTTTCAGGTTACCATAATTCTCCTTTTAAAAAGGACTTAGAAGTTAGTATATCCTAATTAAGTAATTTAAGTAAGTCTTAACCTATATACTTAATAATAATATGATTTTCTTTATAAGAAGAAAACAAATGTATTCTAGAAATGCATTCTTCAAATTCATACCAAAAATTTAGTATTTTTCTCCCTAAGTTTTTAGATTCTGTTTTACCACATGAATTTTTACGTGTATTCTTTAAAAGCCTAAACTTCTATACTATGATTTTTAAAAATATTCATATGTAACTGTATTAATGTATTTAAAATTAGGAGAAATCTTGTTTACTCTTAAAAATATATGTTAATAGGAGACAAACATTGCAATCTATTTCTTTTTCCAAATATGGTATTGGTGACAAAGCTGGAAAGTGCAGATTTGCAGGTCTTACAACAACTACTCTTATTACTTTTTTAAATTTTTTTTAACAACTACTTTTATTCTTTTAACTTCATAAAATACTTCAAAGCATCTCTAAACATTTACATATTTTAACTGCATTTTTAGTTTATCTGCTTTAAAACATCTGATTTTCTTACATGTAATTTTTACTGTTCATGCAAGTAAACTGCACTAATAAAATTATTGCCAAAAACAGAATAAGTTGCTAATATTCTAATATGCTCAAAAAGTTTGTCTTTTCTTTTCTTACGTTACAGTATGACACAGGCAAAAACTGAAAACAGGTTACACACAAAGGACAGGTTCTTGGCTGATTAAACTAATTGTTTATATTTACGTTATGACCCTACAAAGCAATACTGTGAGTCTGTCCCAGAGTTTAAGCTTCTCTCTTACTGCCCAGATCTTAATTAACTTTAATTCACTGGCCTGCTTTTAAAGCAGTGACCGGTCTTTCAAATTTATCAAAATAGTCTACTTTTTATTATTATGTATGTTTACATTTACGTTCAGAAATATTCTAGTCAACTGAAAAATCTCTAGTTTCTGATTTTGCTAAATATAATTTTAATTTTATGTCTTAAATGCTTAGAAAACTAGATGATGAGAATCCTATTATCATGTCAGTCTGTGAGAAAGTGCAAAAAAAGGTCTCATTTTTTTCCTCAACAAATTGATCTTTTTAAATAAAAATTTTCCAACTAATTTTTTTTAACTTAAAAACCTTGCTCTCTCTCCTCTTCGAATATTTGACATCAAATGTTAGGACAAGCAAAGCTTAAGTACATGTTACTTATTTCCCCTAATTGAAATGCTCTCTTTTTAACAGATGGATAAACAACAGAAAACTTTTCCTTACCTAAAGATGAAAAGTTTCACCTTTAAAAGAGTCTTCAAGGCTCCTCAGGAGATAAAACTTCTGACATTCTCCTATGGAAATGAAGAAGATACAGGTTAATTATTATGATCACTCCCACTCTGTGAAAAATCATAATAGGATGATGGATATTTGAATTTTTTGAGTCTTAATTTTAGGCAGCAAGGCTTAAATATAATTTAATTTAATCAATGCTGTCAATTAAAAAAATCATCCTGTTTTACAGTTTAAATTTTATCACAGCACTATCACAAGGTAGTAGTTTCCTATACTTAGTTGTTCTGCATTTTATTCTGCCATTGATAATAGTTTGTGGTTCTTATGTATGACTCGAACTAGTTTTAATACTCTTTCAATATACTGAAGTCAGTAACTATCCTTATCTGTTTTACGATGTTTTCTAATACATAATAATACCTGCTTTATATTTAGTTTCTATAATCTCAATTTCAAATAAATATGTGAAAGAAAAAAAATCCAAACTCTAAACTTTCTAACTCCTAAAAGACTTTTCTAGCTTCAAATCAACTTCCCCAAAAAGAGATGTTTAAAACACTATATACTCTAAGCTGGAAATACTCTAAGACAGAGTAAGATGTAGGCTGAATTTTTAAAAACAATTATCCTGCTCCTCCCTTTTCCTCTTTGTGCTCATAATTTTTTCTCCACTTTGATTCAGAATTACATTCATTAACTCACATGCCTCGTCTCCAAAGAAAAAATTACCTTCTGCTTGGAAAACTCTAAGTTCCCGTATATTTTCCCTTAATTTCATGTAAGAACCTCCTATTTCAAAGTCTAGAGGGAGGGAGTAGGTATTAATTACACTGTTTCTGCCCTGAATTTCTTTTCCTAGACTTGTTTTCTAATTCTTCTCACTATGAGTCTATCATACCCCACTTACCTTTTTTTTTTTTTTAACATCAGTAAGATTTGTTTAACATTTCTTTCCCCAGCACTTGAGGGTATTTCTAATCTTATTTTGGTGTTTTGGTGCCTATATCACAGTCTGGCTAAAGGTACTTCTGGATACTCCAAATATAAATATTTTTACTTCCCACTGGTGAGTGGGCTTTCATTCACCAGACTCTAACAATTTTTTGTTCTTCACCAGGACATCCTATTTGGGATTCACATATGGATGAATAAAGTTGGAGAGTGTAGATGAGTTAGATCCCCAAGAAAGAATGCCAGACCAGATGTCACTATTCACTTCACTGAACGTATCTTGTCATAACTACCTTAATGCTTTAGAGCTTTAAAAATTCATATGCACCAGCCCTAAAAAATTCCTTTCCTTACGTTACCCTTGGGTGCCTTTGATTTTCTAAGCCAGTTTTTCAAAGGATGTGACCTTTGTGGTACAATTTCACAAGTGCAAAGTGAGGGTGAGAGTTGGCCACTCACAGACCCAACCAAGTTCTAGGGCAGAAGCAGCAAGACTTATGAGGTCTCCCCCCAGACTAAAGGCTTGAGTTCTGCCTCATATTTTGTCTGTCATATGCTCCTGAGGCATTGAAGGTAAGCGTATCGCTACACTGTGACTCAGTTTCTTCATCTCTAACTTGATTCCGTGATCCCAACACAGCAAGTAGTTACTGAAGTGGGAGTCGCCAGGGAAGGAGGAATCAAAAGGCAAAGAGAAGAAGGAAAGACTTAAATAAACGTGGCATCTATTCCTCAGCTCCACTCATTTTCCTAACGCCTTCTCCCAGCAATGGAGGTGTGTTGGTTGATGTTGAGGGGTACAAAATGGAGAGCCTCCAATATTCCCACACCCTACAACAGTCAGGACAATACTATGGTCAGAAGAAACAGCAGTGTTTGTCCTTTTTTAATTAAAAAAGTCAGACTAAAAGCTTCTTTTTAAAATACTGACATGGTAGGTAAATGCTTTCTATAAAGAATAATACACAAGTGGGTTCAGAGCCATAAAAATCTTCTTTGCTTTGGCCTCAGGGCTGTTGGCTTTTTTTTTTTTTTTCCCTTGTAAACAAACTATCCCTCATTTGGGAACCCAATGCTATTGTAACTGGAGAGCAGACACAGTGGGGAGCCCTTAAACTCCTCAGAGAAAACCCCCCAACCCAACCCTGGCCCAGTCACTTGTAAAGGAAACTCCGAAAAGTGTATTTTAGTGTTCAGGAGGATTCCTGCCCCCTCCCCTGCTCACAACTCCACACCAAATTAATCTGACTCATTAGATCCTATTGAGACACTCCATTATTTTAAAAAAAGCTCTTAGCATAAACTTAGTTAAAAGTGATTTTTTTTTTTAAAACCAAGATATTCATCCTAAACAGCAACAGATTAACACTAACTGCTTACCAGTTTCAACACCAGCTGATTCTTCATTTGCTGGAACCATCAACACTGCCAAACTCTCCCCCAAACTTCCATTCATTTTAGAAACCAAGTTCCTAGAAATAATTTAAAAAAAAAATAATTTTCTTTATCATGAGCTTTTAAACATTAACTACAAATCCAATCTAACACTGTTTAGCACAAAATTAGAGTTCTTTCTCTGTGTCTTTCTCTCTCTTTCTCTATCTCCCTCCTTCTTTCCCTCCCTCTTTTAATTACTTTGGGAAAGTTCACTGCCTTCTCTACTCTCCTCTTCCACCTGGGTATCACTTTAAGCTCCCTCTTTCCCTTCGTCCTCACTTGAAATCCCTCTTTAAACATACCACAAATTTCCCTGGCTTCAGTGTACTGCAATCCTGGCCAGATTTCTCACAGAAATGTAAAATGTGAAATGAGGGGGTTGTGCAGGACAGTCTCCAAGGTCGCATTTAGCTCTAACATTCTATATATGTCTATGATGATCCAGAGAAACTGGAAGAACTCCATGTAAGCACCCACATTTGGGCCTTATTTCTGTGTGTGTGTTACTGCTGTCACTGTGTCTCTGTAAACTTTTTGATGAATTACAATATACCACACATTTTTCTGCCTTTCTAGGCTAACAGCCCCTCTTCAGTCTGCTTCTTCAAATTCTTTTTTCTCTAAGAAACCATCTGTATCACTGATAATGCTGACACTAACCTTCCCATCAAGACCATCACTGCCACCAGCAACCTTTTTCTGACTTAGCTGAGGATGTTTTAATAATACTGTGATGCATTCATCTAAGTAAAGCAATGGTGTTTACTTACCTGGTCCCTACCATCCTCCTCATCCTCATTGTAACAATTACTGACAGCTTCCTAGCTGACAGACACTGTTCTAAGCACTGCATATTTAATCCTAACAATCTCATCATAGAGATTCTATAATCATACCCATTTACAGATGAGGAAATTGAGACAAACAAAGGTTAAGTCATTTGCTCAAGGTGTATTCCTAATGAGTGAAGGATCCAAGTTTGAAAACCACACATTTTGGGGGCAGAGCTTGCACCCTAACCACCACGATGCACTGCCTCTCTGCTTAAATGACTTCCACGAGCCCTCCCACCTTTAAAATCCTCTGATTATCCAGCACTTCATTATCTCAGAATATCTAATCCTGTAATTGATGAATTAGGCATAATCAGAACAGCTACTTTATAGAGTTGTTGTGAGAATTAAAGGAATTTAATGTAAAGTGCCAAAAACAGTGCCTGGCACAGAGTAAATAGTTTTAAGAAATGTCAACAATTATTTAATGGGGAATCTCTCAGTTTACAGATGCAGACACTGAAGTCAGAAGTTAGTGGAAAATCTAGGACTGGAATCTAGGAGTAATGCACCTCTCTTCTTTTTTTTAAAATATCATTTACTAATGTAATGCTAACTTCAGAGACACACTTAAATTTCAAGACTAAAATATCCCACGTCTTGTGTTTCTTAGTCCAGGGCTTTATCTATTGAACCATACTGCTCTTGCTAAAAGGCAAATTCCAAGGAATCAAGGACTCTGGATTTGCCTGTCTTTACCTCCTGGTGCACAGCTAGGCTTTGCTAACCTGTAAGTTAGCAGCGTCTAACTGTTTTTGGAAGAGCAAGCTTACCAAGGACTTCATATCTACTAAAAATGACCTCCATGGTGAATATAGGCTTAAAGACTTTTCAAATGGTGATATTGACTTGGTGAAACATATTTCTCACCAGAGACCCCAGACTTGAAAATGAGCCCATTTTATATTTATTAACTGAAAAAAAAAGGTATTCAGAAGGAAAGGTTGCCTTCCTTGTATAAATGAAACAGGGGTTTGCAAGGGTTGTGCAGGTAATATTTATATTTTTAATGACTCTGACATATTACATGTGATACCAGTAGATTCGGGCATGCATTTTGTACAGCAAAGAATCAAAGGGTCTGACATCAATACAGTTGAAGCTGAGTTCTGTACTCTATTATTTTGCATAGAAACAGTCCTTTCACTACTGGAGGTATATTTTCGTTTTGTGTTTGGCAATAAATAAACACATTTTGTGATCAACAAATGCTATACTAACATATCAAAAAAGTATTATGTTACTTGGGTAGAACCCAGCTGCTGTGGTAACAACTATTCAGAAGATAAAACATGCATTTTTAAGAAGCACATAAACCTGGTAATGCCAAAGAAGATTAAAATAAAATCATCTCGGTACAGTTTATAATTCCATAATTTAAATCATTAGCATCAGACTTTTAGTTAGCTTATATGGTTACTGGCTACTCTGATTTCCTCTCAACTTCTTATCCGAGAATCCCACTTCCTAATTTCCTCAAACCCTTTTATTTCTATGACCTTCTTCAAGCAGTATTTCACCTTGCCCTGAATCAGAACCCCAAACGTTTCATCATTTATCTTAGGTAAATAAAAATGAGCATGTCTTCATTTTTTCATGTCTACTGTGCTTTTCTTGCAGTTTCTATTCTAAAATTTTTAATGCATTTTAAAAATATTAAATAAATAGTATTTTTGCACAGGGTTTTCATTTTATCCTGATTTATGTGTTACTAACCATACTCTAAGAACTAAAGCCTTAACTCAGAACGTCAAGTTTGCCCATCAGTCCAGAGAAATTTTAAGTCCACGCTCCCCTCTTGTGCGTGCACAAAAAAATATTATCTCAATAAGATTTTTTTTAGAGGGGAGATTTTTCAAAAATTGACCTATAGATGATTTACATCAGTATTTTATTTTATTAATACGTGTGGTATTTTTAATATCAAAATATTGGATCTCAAGGGGTTCTTTTTTTATTTTTAACTATTTAGTAAGGAAATTTTCAAACGAAGAAAAATAGAAAGAGTATAACAAACATCCATGCGTACATCATCTCTATTTAAAAGTTAACAGCTATTAACGTTTAGTCATATTTGCTTCATCTCTTTTTTTTTTTCCTTTGCTGAAGTACTCTAGAGGAAATTAGAGACATCATGGCATTGCATTCCCAAATACTTCATTGTGCTCATCTAAAAAGGAAGGACATTTTCCTACAGAACCAGAGTGCCATTATCACGCCTACAAAATTAGCAATAATTCCCTGTTACCCAGGCTATATTCTAATTTTCTTGGTAATATCTTCAAGTCTCTATTCTGTCATGAGTAGCAGTATACACCTGTTCTTAAATAAAAGCCACCTCTAAAGTGCCTAATTCCAACCAGTTCTGCTAAGGAAGCAATGCCCACCCTGAACTGCTCCAAGCCCATTACCTGACAGAACATCGGGCATCATCTAATCTTGCCATTGTGCCTGTTGGAGATGTCACATTAAATCAAACACTGATGAGAACTGGATAAAAGATCCTGTGGAATTTCAAACAGTTATTTTCCCTCAATAATCAGTGTGCATCGGGGAGCAAAGAGAGTGGGACAAGGGACCTAAATACAGTCACAGAGTTTAAAATGGGGTTGTTTTGCCTGATCATTCAGTCCAGGTCTGTACAGCCCGATCCACATAAGACGCTAAGGTGGTACTTTTCTGCAGAGTCAAATTCATTGAAACGCAGAGGAAAAAATTCACTTTTTTTCAATCATTTAGTTAATTCAGTAAAGGTAAACTTACACTAATCCATGAAGGGGGTGGAATAAATGGATTACTTGGATTTTCAAGGAGTGAGGAATAAAGAGTTTTTTTGAGGGATTTGGAGAGGAGACTGGAAATTAATCTGACATAAATTTTAAGTCAAGTATTGTCATAAAGACCAGGGCAAAAGGTCTCTCTTGTCCTTTTGTAGGAAATAATCAAAAGAACAGAGAAAATAGGTAACCTAACTAAGATTATCTTTTCAATACCATCTGCAATCTATTTGTTTCTCAGGAAGATCAAGTCTCCTATTTGCATGTATGTGTGTGTGTATATATATATTTATCAGAAACTGATGCAAACAAAGGAGGGTGGTGGGTCGAGGGTTTTGCAGGCTCAGACACTTAAGGCTATTCCTCCATGCCATTTAGGGAGAGAGCATTGCTTGGAACAGCTAATCCTCATCCTTTCTCAACCTTTATCTTTTGCATCTTCCCCTTCTCCCTGAATCCACAAAGCTACCTTAAAAATGTGTGCTCTCTTATTGTTTTTATTGCTTTTATTGTTGGTTTATCTATGACTGAACTAGTTAAGGAAATACAAATTTTGTTTTTTTTCACTGAGGTAAAACTGTGTGGGGAAAAGATAAATATACCTCCTCTTTCCCTTGGAACCAAAGCATACCATATTATGCTTTCTCTCTTTTTTTATTTTTTAATAAGGGAACTATAACAAAAGTATGAAGTAGAAAATATTTGCTGATAGTATTAGGACTGAGTGGGGCATGGCCATCAACACTCAGCCACATCCCACTCCTTTATGAACCTTATTCTAAAAGACATGCCAACATACCCACGTGTACGTTTACAAAAATATATAGAAACGTTTATATTTGATGTAATAATTTAGGTGGAGGAAATCAAGGTGAACTGCTTCAAAAATGGGACCAAAGGACAGTATGGGAAAACAATCCAGAAGACAGTCCTCAGTCTTTTCCTTTGGTCACAAAAAGCTTTCCAGAAAAATCAATAGATAACTTAATTGTTGGCTACCTCCTCATACCACTCTCCTAAATAAAGACTGTAAAGCAAGAAAAATGGCAAATATGGAAGAAGTTAAAAACAAAAAAAAGAGCTGTAAAGGATCTGTGGTGATCTAAAAGCTCAGAAATTCATGCCTGATCAGTGATGTTGTCTGCAGAGCCACTCAGTGTTTATACAGATGGACAGACAGGCTGTCCATCCATCCTTGCCCGTGTGGCCATTCCAATGGATGCTTTCCTGCCTTCACTCAATGGGATGTTTCAAGAAACAACTTCAACACACACACATACACACACACCCCCCCCAAAAGCTTTAAGAGCCTCACAAGAAAACTATTTTTTTCCTCTATAAAGTTCCTTTCTAAATGAAATTTACAGTGTAAATAGTCCTGTGTTATGCCATCTTTTATAGCACCTCCAAGAAACAGAATGTTAGCATCATTCACTCATCTAATAAATACTTATTGATTACCTCTACATGTTGGTGATAGAAACATTGCTCTTTGAATTTGGAAGGGTCCTTAAAGATCAAGTAATTCAATTTATTTGCTCTACAGAGGAAGACAAGAGAGGTAAAATGACTTACCAAGGTCATACAGTTTTCTGAATTGTTTATATTTTTCAATAGTTGGCAAAGAGCTCAAAAGAAGGTTCGCCAGGGACATGAGAGAGAATAGCTAGCAAAACTGAAAGATCAAGAATTTTACCTTCTGACAACTTTTCAGAAGAAAGCAAAGTTCTGGCCATTTTCCCCATCCCTCCTTTCTCACGTCCCACTCCCTCACATACACCTGCTGTGGAGTAGTCAACCAACTGCGTCCCCGGTTCCTCTCCAGCCCATGTGTGGCGAGAGGAAGAGATGAAGGGGCAAAAGCAGGACACAGGCAATAGGACATCATGGCTACCCAGTACACAGTCCAAACCAGTGTTCAGAAAGATGGCGGGATTCCTACAGAGTCAGCTCTAAATCAAATATTGATAAGGTGGTCCCTTTCTATGAGAATCCATAGCTCAGTACATGTTACCTTTAGGGCAGAGCAGCTCAGGGTTTAATAGAGAACACTTAAAAAAAAAAAAAGAGAACACTTATTACAATAAAAGGAATAAAAGGAGAGAGAGAGAGGAAGACAGAGAGAGAGAAAAAAAAACTTTCTGTTTTTGTTGTTCAGTCAGTCTCCTGATATGGGACCTTACTGTCTCCCACTGTTAACGTTAATGGTCTCCTTTTACAGAATGGGTCAAAAGGAGCCAGCTGGTGCCTATTAGGACCGACCATGCTCTGGACAAATTAGAAACCGCCTTTAGGAATTTTGAGGAGAAAAATTTGGAAGACCCCCCTTTTAAAAATAATGATATTATACCTGTTAGCATGTAAGTTTTAATTAACTTTAAAAATCTCATAGTATTAAAAATCTATATTCTGGCTTCTTATAGTAGTTGCCAATAACAGTGAAAGCTTAACAAGTAAATTGTGTTTATTTCTGAAATATATTTTAGAAAGTCCTCTTGCTACAAAGAGAACTTGGAGCTTTATTGTTAAATACTTATAAAGAGACACTTGAGATCCTTACTTTCTACCCAATCTGTATTTGTTCAAAAAACTTTATAGTTCTTTTTTTTTTTTTTCACCTCTGGCCAAACCATTCACCATCTGTTTCCTGACTGCACCGAACTTAAAATCTTTGTAGTCGAAGTAACGCATCCAAGCAACCAACTTAGAAAGACAAAGGTACATTTTTTTTTTAGGTAAAAAAACCTATTAGACTATTAAGATTCCATCTAGGGGGCATTAAGGCCAATGCCAGGGAAGCTTCAATAGATATGACATAGTAATTAAGGCAGTAAAATCTTAACCATCTTGAACCTTCATCCTTTTACCCATTTAATTAGCCATCTAGCTAGGTTCTTACAAGGAGATGAACTTCATAGAAACACAGAATTTGAGGTACCCAAATATCCAACCTATCCCCTCTCCAGTCTGTGACAAGATACCTCACTGCTGGGCATTCAGACAAAAACGCTTCTGGTTATCACAGATACTTGGATGCACAGGGGCTTGTCGTGTTTTGTGACACCCTCCAGGACAACATCCCCTAAAAAGTCAGAAGCACGAGAAGCAAAAAGAAATGTAGGGCATTAACCTGAGCACAGAAAAAAAAAATTAAAAACACCCTGGAAACCCCCACTTTGGGGATAGTTTGAAACCTTGCTATCTTGTCAACAGACACTTGCCCAATTTTTCCCTCAATATAAAGGATTTATTTAAACTCAACAATTAACACAAACCTTCCCTTAAATTTCATTTTTACAGTAAATAAAATTACATATTCCGTTCCTTGATGCATGATCACTGGGTATTAATCTACAGCTCTTACTTGTGAAAAAATAAAGTGTTTCCCCTTTTGTAATTATCCTGGGAACATCTGGCATAGCATCAGTGAGAAAGGACAGATTTGCTCGTTCCTGGACTGCTTATTTGGTTAAAACCTAAATAAGTTCATCATCAGCCCCAAAGACTGGTTGTCAAAGCCACGAGAGGACTCAAAGATCCTCTAGTCCAATTCTCACATTTTGTAAATAAGGAGACTGGGATCCACAAAAAGAAGGTGCCCAAAGTCACACAGCCAACAGGCTGAAAAATCCAGGACTTCTGACTCCCACCCAATTCTCTTTTCTATGCACTGAAATTCACCTTTCCAAAATGTTTAACCATTCATCACCTCATTTAATCCTACAAGGAAACCTCTGTGGTAGATAGAGTTACTCTCATTTTCCAGACAAAGAAATTACTATAGAAGTTTACACCAAGAGTCACTGCTAGACTCAAAATTAAAGTTAGACCTCCTGACACTGAATCAGATGTTCTCCTAACTGACATCTGAAAAACAGTAGTTTCTGTTTGTTTAGGGTTTACATTTGTACTTTGTATATTACGATTTTTCTTTCATATCCCCATTTAAAAAAAGCAAACAAAATTAAACACATCTTGTTTGGACTGAAGATCAGACTAAATACAAATAGTTCCCGGAAAAAATTAATTCCAACCCTGCTTCCTTCCTACTAAACAGTTATGGAGTATATATCAATTTGTAAATTCCCGTCTGGACCTAACATCAGGTTTTGCTGGGAAGACAACTCCATTCATTTAATACAGAAAAGAGCCAGCAGTCACGAGGAATTCACCAGAGGAAATTGGTGTTAAGCCCACCGAGCCTGTGGTCGAGGTAATATGTCCTTCTCTGCAGACTTAGAAAGAAGTGATAGCTAAGGAGGAAACTTCACCAGGCAGGCTCAATAAACTCCGTGAATGGGACCCCAAGGGGTTTGAACCATATGCTAGTGAGCTTTTCTAAAGGCACCATAATCTATGTTACTTAGCGTCACCCAGTATATTTAAAGCTTAGAAATAGAGAAAATTGAACAAATACCAATGACAAACAAAAACATAACAGTAGCTTTCTCAAGATACATTTAGAGATAATGAACTAGATTTTCTCCTGTTGTGAACAAAAATACCACGTGTGATCACAACTTGAATACCAAGATGTTACAGGACCCGATTAGACTCATTTGATACTGCTCACTTGGAAAATTGTAATATTATAATAATTATTATATTTTGTGAAGAAGTCTGGATCATTTGTTCAATGCAAAGGGATTGCAAATGGACTTTGTCAGTATTGGCAGCTGATCAGATCTTTCCAGGTTTGTGGACAGACAAGAATAAAGATATTTCTTCATTCCTCCTCTCCTTCCTGCCCTCCCCTACCCCTCATCCACATTTCCCTGGAAAAACGGGCCTGGGTAAATCAACTGCCAATTCCATCAACATGGGGAAATAAAATAGTAGGGGTGGGGTCATGTTTGGCCAAGCAACTGCTTAGTATCAATTACAAATATAGACCCAGACATTGGGTGATACATGGTTATGAGATTGACGGTATGGATTGTCGGTAAAGATGAGCGACATTCTTAAATGCTCATATTGTATTGCTCATAGCACTTTTGATAAAGCCAGTCAAATGACACTGCAAAAGTCAACAGTACTTATCTGAAAATTACTTAGATGCATCTCAGAGCTATTTTAAGAGAGGTCTGGGATAGCTCTACCAATGGTATAACGTAGTATCACAGATTCACTGAGTCATGAATACAATAAATAGGTAAAACCAAAAGAAAATACATGTATGCTTCCATATATCCTTTCATTTCTTATTTCTTTGGCCATGGCTATAATGCAGGTTAAAAAAAAAAAAAGACTTAGAAAGTTTATACAGCTCTGGAGACTAGCTCTTACCCGGCCAAACATATGTTAGCCCAGAATGTTTTTAAATCAAAGCCTGAAAAATTGTGAGAAGGTGAAGTGGTCTTCTTGTCCATTTTTATTAACATTTATACTTGCACAACATATTCTTTTGGAAGTAGCTGATCTCTGTTTTATCTGTGAGTTGTGAGCCAGTCCTCATCTGAATGCCTAACAAATCTTGAGAATTAAAAATGCTCCTAAAATGCCAGCCAATAGTGACAGTGAAAAGTAATCAAGGCCAGAGTCTGTTTGTTGTTAACATGTGATAGTAAAAGAAATGTAATTGATAGTTGCCAAACTTGAATCACTGAGAATGGCTCAGATCTATTTTATTTGGGGTAAGTTTCAAGTAGAAAGTTCTTCAGCAAAATGGGATATCACTGTAAAAACAAAACATGTGAAGCTGACCAAAAAAAAGAAAATTAAAAAAAAATTATTTAAGAAAGTAAAGAAAGTTTTATTGAAATGGGATCCAATTTCTCTAGTAATTAAAAAAATTATTGCTTGGTAATATTTATTTTATGTGGCGTGCTGCAAACATTTTAAACCATAATTTTATATTTCTTTTTTTTGAAGCATAGTTGATTTACAATATTGTGTTAATTTCAGATATACAGCAAAGTGATTTAGTTATATATTTTTTTCAGATTTTTTACCCTTATAGGTTATTATAAGATATTGAATCTTTCCCCCTGTGTTATGCAGTAAATCCTTGTTGCTTATATTTCTTCTTATATGGTATTTTGTGGGGGGGGAAAAAGTCATAAAGACAAAAACTTCGGGACCAATATTGAGAGTTTTAAAACATTATTATTATCTACATTAAAATCGGCAAAAAGAAAATTTTACTAGTGCTTTTCAATTCTTTCTAGTAACACTTTTAAAATATAGATAAAATTTTTTAACATTAGGCAAAATTCTTAAAGATTTATTTATTATGATCAAGATCCTAATGGTTAGCATTATATCAGAATTCTTTGATCAAAATCTAAAGAGAGGAATATCACTTAGAATATCTGAAAATATGTTTTAGAAGTAGACATAATTTATTTGTTAAGCTTTCATTGATAGTGGCAACTACTTTGAGACTAGAATATAGATTTTTTTCATACTATGAAAATTGTAAAATTTAATTAAAAATTACATGCTATCAGATATAAAATCATTATTTTAAAAATGTTTTTAATATCTACTGAATGAATAATAGTAAATGGTAGTAAGACAGTAAAATACCATTTTAGTTTTCATCTGTGGTTTCTATTTGATACCACTATAAATATTTTGTTAAATCATGTCATTTTGTTTTCATTCAAAAACATATACATACTATTTTTTTTTCTTAAATGCAGTTCATTGTAGTTGAGTTAATTTTTTATAAATCAAGGACTGGTACTTAAAAATTTAAATAGCAAATTTAGCAGATTATAGGGCCGATCCCTAACATTTCCCTTAATGTTGGTATAATTCCATATAATCACTATCAAAGCAATTACTGTGTTTTTATAATGTCGATATATCTGTATAAAAAACAAAAATCTGCACTGGACTATGTTGCCTGAGTGATGCCTGACAACTGGATGTCTGTAAACGTCAGGTAGCTAGAACTGCGTCATATAACCTCTGTGTACCTTCTAAAATCAAGTTACCCCTCTGTAACTTTCAAAACTGTGAGATTAATTCATTAAGTAAGTAAAGCAAAGTAAATACAACTGATTAGCCATGGATTTGAAGGTTCTAAAACTGTATTAAAATTTCCCTCCTTATCGATTCTATGATAGTCTCTCTGTTCTGTGTAGTACCCATTTTATTATTATTTTTACCCCATAGAATGTGTAATATTCATTTCCATATCAGTTAATACTTAGTTTAGTAAGATATGATTATGAACCATGTTTTGAATTACATCTTGCATCAAAATTGCAATCTGCTGCATCTATTTCATTTAAGTCTAAGAACTGGCAAAATGGGAAGTTTAAAAAGAGTGGCATTATTTTCCTTTGAAAACGTTATTTATTTTACTACAGGTCTCAGATAAAATAAAAATAATCCTTTTCCTGAAATTATTGTTTAAGCAACTTTAAAAAATAAAATGCAGGAAATCTTCAGTATGCCATATGGTTTCTGTTTCTTGCTACTAGTTCATTTATTTGTTTGTAAAAACAAAAATGCATTATTTTTATATGCATTTTAAAAACCAATAAATACATATGTGGCTAATTCTAGAACGTATACTTTATTTTTAGAATTTATGAACAAATCTAAGTAAGTAGAAGGTTTATATTCCAGACAAAGGATACAAAAATCTGAGCAATAAAATACCAACTTACTTAAATATTTGGTATTCAAAATAAAATTTTGTTATTCTGCTTTACAAATCTAAAAAGAGCTTAACTTAAAAAATTAAAAATTTTTTATATTTAGTAAAAATTGCTTTTGGTTTTTAGCAAATGTTTTTAAGTAGAATTTCTAGCCAGAATGCATACTTTTCCATTGTTTTATAAATAGATATAATGCAGAGTTTTTTTAATTCAATTTTTCAAAAGTTTAAATTAAAAATCTTAAACAATTAATAACTTCTTAATAAGTCCTTCCTTTTCATGAAAATAAAACTTCTAAGTAGTAAAATTAGCTCATCTTCCTTTTAGTATTTCAAATACTAGTATTTCAGATGTCAAGAATTTAAGTTGGTTTAAAAAGAATAAGGGTTTTCAACAGTTATAATAATTTTATTCTTAAGTAAAAATATTTATGAATTAAAAACAATTCATATTAAATTTTAGAACTTGCCAGTGATTTCTTAAAGAAAGAGAAAATAAAAAATTATATTGGTTTTTAACAGTATCATATGTTAACTATTAGTCCAAAATTGTTTATTTTGGCCTTTTTAATATTTTTTTAATTATTAAAGACAGATTTCAGGACTATGTTGACAATGAACTTCTATAGTTATCAATTATGGCTTCATCAAAATGTTCCAACTTGGCAAAAATTTAAACAATGTAATTTGTAGAGATAACATTCTCATTCTATAATTTGGTTGTCTCTTTTAAAATAAGGTTCACATAAACATGATAAAATGTCTTGCATGCTTATAACATATTTATAATATAGGATTCCCAGTAAAATGTATTTTAGTCATATCTTCTTTTTTTCTGAACTATAAATCAGTTGCCAAACAAATTGATTGTTAATAAACAAAATTTAGTTTTTCAGATTATTTTAGAATTATCTATTTTTACTTTAATTCTGAAAATATTTGAAGTTAAAAAAAACATGTGCATAATTTTTAACAGTAACTATTAGTTTAACATTTAGTGTTCAAGGCTAGTATTTGCTACAGGCTTTATAAAATTTTTATGTTAAGTGTTTAAAATATTTAATCATGCCATCTTGAAAAAATTTTCAAATCTTACAAAATTATAATGAATGATCCTAAAAGTTAAATGTGGAGAAATTATAACTTTTGGTTTTGTTTTCTTTTTACATTTTGTCAATTTAGTTTCCTCAAGTTTAGGCTTTTTGTAAATAGATAACAGCTATTTCCTGTTGGATATCTGAAGTAACTGTTTTGATAATATTTTTGTTCGTAGTAGAACTGTCTTTTAAATTTTGTGTGTGCCTGAACCCTTCTTTAAAGCAGTATTAGAATTAATGCGATTCTGCTGAATGTATTCCATAAGTCTATATTTGATGAACAAGTGAGATAAATAATAAGCTTCCTTTTTATACTCATTTAACTCTTCCTGGTTTAAATATTATGCTTCTAATTTTCTAACAGGACATATGACAGGCTTTGGCAGTAGTAATTTCTGGCATGAATGGATTTCAAATTTTCTTTTAATTTAAATATCTGATATATTTCATGGACTATTAATCCACCCAATTTTTTCCTTGAAATTTGCAGCATGGTTCAGTTCTATGTGAATATTTTCTTTAAATTTTTGAAATATATTCATAATAGGTTTCTAAAATTTTTTTTGAAAGATCATCTATCTTTAGCTAGCTGGATCAATGTAATTACTTCTGAATTTCTGAACCTTTATAATCTCATAGCTTGGCAGTTACTTTAGCATGTATCAATAACAATCCTAATGTGTACTAGACACACTGGTAATAACTCTTCCTTTATTTAAATAGTGTAATTCACAAGAATATACAAATACCACACGAACAGAACCATAGGGTATCACATCCAGCTGACAGATAGCTTAATGAGTTTCTTTTGTCTTCCAGTTAAATCTTGTCATCTCATCTGAAAAAGAAAGGTACTTAGAAGATTAGACTTCAGAAAACTTTTTTGGGGGGAGAAGGGGGTCACTACTAATACAAAATTTTCTATCCCTCATAAAAAGAACTTCAGATTTTCTTAAAAGAAGATTCTCCAAGAGCCTTATTTTCTTTCCTATAAATTATAAACATTTCATTGAAGTTGAATGCACAGAAAAAAAAAAAAGAAAAGTTCATAAAATTTCTTCTTGACTCAAATCCTATGATCCTTTCAGTCTCAGGGCGAAGTACAGTTATCTGTTGAATTGATCAGTGAGAACAAACACATAGTTTAGGCTCCTCAAAATCTTCTTTTCTCAGTGAGGAGAGTTTTTTTTCCTTTGAATTATCTGAATAATTGCCTCAACTCTTCAGTTCAATTTGCGTGTCTAGACAGGAAACTAAACTGAATAAGGCTTCGAAGGATTTTTGAAACTGCTTTTTTTTTTTTCAACTACTTTTTGAATTGTAATTCTTACTGTCTTCCACGTGCAACCTCACTGACTGCTTCCATCTGAGGCCTTCCAGAAATTTTGTGACGTTTTAAGCAGTCGGCCAGAAATATATATGCGTGTCTGTGTGTGTGTGTGTGTATACACTTACCAAGGTCTGTTTTATTTTTCCTCTTTTAAAAATCCATCACAGATCTTCTTAATGTGACTCTTATATGAAGGAAAATATGAATGATCTCTCCCCTGGACTCAGCCAGTTTTCATGAACAAATAAAAATGTTTTACCTCCTTATACAAAAAGAAAAATTCTGTATTTGTGGTTTTTTAAAACACATTGCTGAAAAACTATTTAAAGGTAACTTTTTAAAAAAGAAAACTGAATATAGCAATGGTTTAATTTGTTAGACATAGATTTGTTCAATTACAATTTGCTGAAACCCTTTAAAAAAAAGTTATTGACCATTTCATAAGACAAAAAATACAGGCTACTTTAAAAAATCATGTTGTTTGAAGACTATGCAAAAAAAAAAACCAAATCTAAAGCTTTAGTCATCATTTTTTCAAATGGCCAAAGGCAGACCAGAAAGAGTTAAAAATATGATTGAATAAAAGTGGTCAAAAGGTACAAACTTCTGGTTATAAGATAAATAATTACTGGGGATGTCATGCACAAGAAGACTAGAGTTAACACTGCTGTATGGTATATTTGAAAGTTGCTAAAGGAGTAAACTGTAAAAGTTCTCATCACAAGGAAAAAATTTTTTTTATAACTATATGAGGTAATGGATGTTAAATGAACTTACTGGGATAATCATTTTGCAGTATTTGTATGTCAAGTCATTATGCTGTATGCCTTAAATTTATACAGTGCTGTGTGTCAATTATATTCTCAATAAAACTGAAAAATAAAAATAATAAACAGAAATAAAAATTTAAAAAATCTGATTGAATCAGAAACTCTACTAAAATGTCAGCTTGTGGCTCCAACAATTGCTATTGCTATATTGATAAAAACAAGACCTTGTATGGAATTCTTCATTCGCAACCATTTTAAATAAATTGCTTACTTTCCCTCCAGATGAAAACCTGGAAAGTAAAGCTTTAGACACAAGATCCCCAAAAATCATACAATGCCTTGAATTTTGTTCATCAATTGGGCTTAAAACATTACTCCAGCAACACTATTTTTTTTTGTTGCTCTTATTGTTGAAACCCACAAAGTAGCTCTTCGATATCACAAATGGTACCTGTTAAACATGCTGAGCTAACTAAAAGGGAAAAAAAATTAAAAACAAAAAGGTTTAATCATAAACCTTGCAGAACTGTTAGAGTCCACCCCAGTGTTAAAATTCATGAGATTACCTTTTGGATATGGTTCTTTCTTAAGCCATTTTGGTTTGGGTGAACTTGGATAAATTCTCCTTTTTTTAAAAGTAGCTTTATGTTTCGTTTATTATTGTATTATTTAATTATTTTATTTTGGTGGGAGGAGGTAGCTAGGTTTGTTTATTTTTAGAGGAGAATTGAACCCAGGACCTCATGCATGCTAAACAAGCACTCTGCCACTTGAGCTATACTTCCCCCCAGATAAATTTTTATAGGCCTTTCCCCTCAAAAATTTTTTTCCAAGGGGATTCATGTCTTCATTTCTCAGGTTATAGTTCTTTACTCATGCCCTCTTTTCTTCTCATAGTGCCAGGACTAGTAAAATTAAGGGGAAAGGAGGCTGGGCTAGTAAGTCTAAAATACCACCTTCCAAAAATTTGCAGATTCTATCAATTATTGCAATTCTTTTCTTTATAAAATCTGGTCACCTTCTTTATCATATAGCCTCTTCTATTTATTCAAAAAGTAATCATCAATATTCTGCCTGATAGAATATCCAACTTCAGATAATAAAAGCTATTATTGAGTAATTGGAGGCCAAGGGTTCTGAGAAGTCAACAGGGTTTGATAGGGATCAAAACAGTAAAAGAGTACAATTCCCTGTCCCTCAAAGGGTGTGCAGCGCATCCAGCTGTCTCATCCTGTACCTCCCTTCCTAGGATAATCCACCTTTGGTTTTACATCCTCCAAGGACAGAGTCCATGCAACTTTACCAAACCACTTCAAATTGTGTAGGGTGCAAATCCTTTCCTATTTGTGGAGAAAAGGGGAAAGACTGGAGCATCAGCTACATATGCACCAGCTCCGTATGTAGCTGGTGCTATGACTCAACTAAATGTTTGGCTGGAGGCAGCTTTGGTTTTCAGAAGAGAAGCCTTTAGAACTCAGCAGATGGAGATCAGCTCAGATAACCAGTAAGTATGGAGACCATTCAGTGTGGATTTTCTGGTGCAGCCCCAACTTGAGAAAATATTTTTCTTTTCAGTAAAAATGAATTATTAAAGATGCACTAAATGTGATGTAAATTTATAACTCTGAAATACTTTACTATTAACAGGAAATCACAATTCAGGAAAATAGATACCCATCAGGTAAAATACCCCAGTCTCTAGTTGAATAATTATTAACACCATCAAGTCTTAGAATTTGGGGGAAAAAAATCTTTATCAGGGATGTAAGCATGAATTCTAAGTTTTCAGTCCTCAGCTCCCCAAAGCAGTTGTACCCCACAGGGTACAATATCTGGTAACCAGAGTCTGGGTTTACATTTTCATTTTGAGACACATTCCTAACCGCAGTCCCTTTACTCTAGATCTACCTATTATTATTATATATTCATATCTGACTACATAACCCTAAAATAACCAATCTCTTTAACCACTTCCATCAGCACTACCGGAACTAGAAAAAGGCAAGCCAGTTTTTTGACTCGAAGAAGCTGTTTGCACGAAAGACTGTCTCGTTGGCCCATGTAGCCATGACCTTCCCTCTAATGACTGAGGGTCCTTGCTGAGTCCCTGCCACAGCCAACAGAAGGAAGGGAAGGAAGGACAGGCGTCTCTTCTTCCTCCAGTACCACCTGTCAACAGTGTTCTGACCGCAGAAGACAGGCTTGTACGACAAAAGCAGACTGCTCTGCGGAGCTGAGGAAGGGACAGATCCCATAGATGAGAAACCATATTTTGCCTTGGTGGCCCAAACACTTGGGTTTTATACATTTTTAAGAAAGAGCATATGGAACTTGAATAAATCTTTTCAAAATTCTTGAGTTTGTTGTTGTTTATTTGCGTGGTTTTTAACTGTAAATCTACAAAGCATTTTGAGCACTGTGTTTCTAAACTTACTGTTTGTAGGGGTCCATTTAAATTTCTATTTGAAAGTAAAAGAACTTGATATTCTGTATATTTTATTGTGGTAAGGAACATCATGTTTCTGTCTTATAGATTCCGATCCTCTTACGTCCTGCAAGCAAACAAACAGCACTTTCTAGACTCTTGGTAACCTGCATTATTGTTCCTGGGGTGATGGGGTGAATTTCTGTGCAAATGTCTTCATAACTTAAACAAATAAGCAAACCAGTGCAGCTTGGCTCAGAGGTAGCAAGTGGACTAGAGCTGCTTCTCTTGGTTTTAGGTTGCCTAGCTTTCTAAAAACAGATACGATCTAAAGTAGAATGGTCATTCATCACACTTGATTTATGGAACATATCATATTTAACATTTTGATGGGGTACTGTCAAGAAAAGTAGTGTATTCAGGAAATTCTAAGTTGATTTACACAGAACAAGTAAGCTGTGGTTTACAGGCATTTGAGAGTACTTTTCCATAACCATGTCATGTAACTATTTCTTAGTTTTCCCTTTTCTTCTCTTTTTTAGTTTTCTCTTTTCTTAAATGACATCATTGTAATAATTATAACATCTTACCTGCGTATATAAGTTTGGTGCTTTTACAAACATGATCTCTTTTGATCCTCCTAGTGTCAATAACAATGTTACTATTAGATCCCTTTCAGGGTGACTAAAAGCTCAGATTCTGAAATGAGGCTGATGAGAATTTGAATCTTGGTCCTCTTAGTTTCTAGCTGTATAACGTTGAACAAGCTTTCTAGACTTTCTGAGCTTCAGTTTACTTACGGGGAAAATGGGGATGAAAGTAATGCTTATTCCACAGGATTGCTGTGAGGTTTAAATGAGTAAATGTGCTGAGCAGAGTGGCTGGCACATAGTAAGTGCTCAATAAATGTTGGCATTGAATGAAAAGATAAATGAAGCTGAGAGACATTGAGAGGCATGCCCTTGATGCAGCAAAGGCCAGGACCCAGGTTGGCGGACTTCAAAGCCTGTGATGAAACCCTCTCACTTTGTTTGCAATGCAGCTGTTTGAAAGTGTGACTCAGCATTGTTCCCAACTACCTTCCGCCTACGCACTGATCAAACACAAAAGCACTTTTCCCTCTTAACCAGTGGACTTCAAAACCGTCCGTAGATGCCTTCGTGAAAGTCCATGGACAACCAGGGCCTTGTCCTGGTACAGAAAAATGCAGCAAGTTTAAGCCATAAAGGCAACTCACTGAGAAAAACTGTTCTACAAAGATGAGCTTCAGGTGTAGCTCACTGCCTTTGCAGGAAGCTCTTCCAAGAAGCAAGCTGGTGAGAGAGATTAAAGAAGGTCTCAAAGGCCTTACATCAACATATACTAGTCTACCCTTTTCAACAGACATTCTTAGTACGCATGACCCAGCTATTCTGTTAGGTTAAAAGGAAAAGTGCACTGGCTTGAATATATGGTAAGTGCCCAGAACTTCTAAACGTAACACTAGTCCCCTTAAGTCATCATACATATATTCTTTTCCATGTCTGTTGAGAAAGCTTATAAATGAAACTCATTTTAGTACTGTAGTTCTTTCCGTTTTCTAAAGAGGCTCTCGTCCTTAAGTTCTGAGTGGGGCTGTTCTCAAGAACAAAGTCCCTTGTTACCGCGGCACATCTCTGCTCCCTAGGTGCTTTCTGAGTCACTTCAGTTTAATTTATTTACCCTTTGGCTGCCTTCAATACACGTTTGAGTCCTACTGATGTTCACGGGGAGTATGTCATAATCGCAGGCAATAAAACTGTGGTCCTCTATTTTTAACCTTGGAGCCAATACCATTCCAACTCAGAAGTTAATGTTCTAGGCTCTTGAGCCCTAAATTATACAGTTTCTGGTTAAGTTCTAGTCCTAGACTCCTTAGAAACTGATGAAATATTTCATAATTTCAAGTTCAGCATTTTCTTACATGGAACTTTGCAAGTGGCTTGCAGGAGGAGGGGTACTCTGTTTTGTTTCCAGAAGAACTAAAGAAGGGAGAAGATAGGGGTATAAATGTAGAAATGGAATCAAAATTTAACTGACTCTTCAATGGGACATTTTTGGACTTGGCTATTATTACCATGAGTGACTTTCAAAAATAATAGCTCTCAAATATTTAACCAAAAATGTATAGTGCAAGGTAGTTCAATTTCTTTGTTCGGTGAAATGACACTTGGACGATATCTTTAATATAAACTGTGTAAAAAAAAATTCTTGGTTTCATAGGAGGCATCAGTTGTCAAGCACCATCTGAAATTCTTCATGAAATAAACAAAAACAGCATCAGGGTGTGAGATTCGTCTTCAACCAGCACAAGGAAAATAAAAAAATTCTAACCCAGGATCTTTGAAGATGACACATATTTCTCTTGTGGAAAAAAATAATGAACATAAATAAATAAAATCAAAGCTATCTTGATGTTATTAGTCTTAGAGGAAAATTCCCAACTTAGGCATCTCTTTAGATTCTTTCTTCAGCAGGAGACTCCTTCCAAAAAGAAAAGAAAAAAAAAATTATATAGAATAATTGCAGAACTCTGGTTGGCAAGAGAAAAAGGACACTAGTTTTTCTGGTTTCAAATGGGCCCAGGTAGATCTGTCAAAAGTCGGGTCTTCCTAGTAAATAAGATGTTGTGTTTCCAAATACAAACTTCCCCTATTTTGTTTCATAAACTGCAATGTCTAATGCAGTCTCCTTAGACATTACAAATAAAATATGATCTCCCTAGTACATGGCTCAATCTATGTAAAAAGATACTTAGGGAGATGATTCACTGATCAGAAACCTCACAGACAGCAGAGAGAAGAGACAATGGCACATCCTGCCTGTGAGGACATGAGATTTTATGACCTGGAAAGATGTCTGTGGAATGGACACTTGAAGGTCCACACTAGCTGGAAGGTGTGGTTCCTGGCCCAACTTCCAACCCTATTCATTGCTGTCTTCCTGCTGGGTGCTGGGTGACTCAGTTGCTTTGTTTTGGCACACACAGACTTTCTTCTCTAAATTTCAAAGGTAGTTTAGTTTGACAGACACTGAACAGAGTGGTTCATGACTCAGGGAACAACTCTTGGTGGCCAAAGAGAAATGATCTTGCCATAATAATAGCCTGCAATCTGCTACCCCCCTCCTTTCTGAGATCTCAAAGATCACAGGAAAAACTCATTCCAGGGACATACCAACTCTCAGGTAGAGAAGCAGAAACAAAATCCTAGAGAGTTCAGTGACTCTAGCGTGGATCAGGACCCCTAATCCACCTCCCGATCTCACCACCCCCATCAGTAGCAGAATGAGTCTGAAAGTCTCCTGGTGTGAATTACTGATGATTTAGGGAAGTGATTTTTTCCCCCAACAACTTCCTATGTCTAGAGAAAGATGGGTCATCACAATCATCACTTGATTTCTCTAGCAGTCCAGATTAAGAAGTTAGGCACTAAAAATCTCCTTGAGTCACTCATCAACTTTGCCCATGTTTGAAGGTCACTTAAATATCAGAAGGGACACTGGTTACTGAAGCTGATGAAATGGAAGATACGGAGTCCAGTGTGAAAAACCTGTGGACCAACAAACAGAATGCCTGTCTCTCCATTGTCAAGTATCTCTCACCAACACCAAATCCCAGTGAGATTTTTATAACTTACCAAAACTTAACATTTTTTTTTTAAAGTGTGGGGACAGGGAAGTGAGGGAAGGAATAGGGGAGAGAGTAACAAGATCCTTCTCTGATAAGAAGGCAGTGCACAGGTTAAAAAGGTAGTTTTGGGTGTAGACCATTTGGGACAAATCCTAACTCCTACCCTATTATCCTTGTAACTTTAGGCAAGTTATACCATGACTCCACATCCCAGTTTTCTTATCTAAAAAAAATGAGCATAATACAGGCATCCACCAGAAGGGGTTGTTATGAAGATTAAATAAGTTAAAGCATGTGAAGCACTTAGAACAGCGCTTGTAACAATGATAAGAATTCAAAAACATAGCTAATACTATAAAAGGAATTAAAATTTTTTAAGTTTTAAATTACTTTCGTGCTATTATTTTTAAAAAATAAAGAGTTGATCCTTCCAGTGTATTTTCTCTAATTCTATATTTACTTGATCTCTTCTTTTCCCCTTCTAATACTCATTCTCTCTCACTCTTACTTTCTCACACATAAATACACAAAAGCACATAACTACACTTACAGGAGAAACATTAAACCAGAGTTTGTAAACAACACCTTGAATTCCACATATCACCTTGGCAATGCTCTTTGTAAAATATATAAAGTGTCACATGTCTTTTCAGAGATTTCTCTGTTAAGGTAAAATTAGAGCCATCTAAGATGGAGGAGTATAAACAATTGAATACGAACCACTCGGTTGTACTAGAGATTTCCACTTTCAGCCACTGTGGAGTAATTGGTACCAGACTAGTTCTCCTACTATAACAAATATAAAACTGAAAAAAGGGGTTTTCACACTTTAGACAATGATCAGAGAAAGAAAGTGATCCCGGAGAACAGGAAAACACATGATGTCAGTCCCATAATCACCTTTAGCTTTCTGCCTAGAAACAATTTCTGGACTGTGGTGCAGAAAGGGGTAACACACAATGGGGAAAGCACAATGATCTCGCCGAGCTGATGGGGTGAAGGCTGGAGTGTACGTTTGTTAGGGGGCTGAAATCTGTATGTCAAGTACCAGAGAGAAAGGAGCTGTACAGAGAGAGAGAACTCAGAAATACACATAAAAGTCTCCTTGAATCTTTCACTGAACACTGAATTGTGCATGCATTGAAAAAGATTGTGAGTTACGGCAGAGAATAATTACTGAGAAACTGTGAGCTGTGCAAAGATTCCAGAGATAGCAGATTCCAGAGATAGTGCTTGGAGGCACTGGAGATCTGACGAGCCAGAATAGAGAGACCTCACTGTACATACTGGGCATTCATTTGAGATCTCAGAAGGGCCAAGCCTTAGGAGTAGGGCTATTCTAGCTATAAAACAAGCGTTACTCCATTATCTCCCTATAAAAAAATTAGAATCAAGTCTCAAAAGGATCAAGCTAATCTGTGAGTAAATTAACCACCTGACATAACAAAAGTCAACACTCTTTGAAGGAAGACAAATAAATCCACTTACAACAATGTAAAATCCCAATGTCCAGTATACAATTAAAAGAAAATCACCAGCTGGAAAGAAACAGAACAATGTGACATATAACCAAGAGGAAAAACCAGTCAAAAGAAACAGACCCAGAGATAACACAGATAATGGAATTAGTAGACAAGGACTTTAAAGCATATCAAGAACTTTAAGCAAAACCTAGACATGATAGGTGAACAGATGAGAAATCTCCATACAGAAATATAAACTTTAAAAAGGACCAAATGGAAATTCTAAAAGTAAAAATTATGATATCTGAAATTAAAATTTTACTGAATGGGCTAAATATCAGGCTGGACATCGCAGAAGAAGAAATCAAAGAACTTGAACCACAGAAAGTAAAAACACTGAAAAAGTGAATAGATTCCAGGGATCTGCGGGACAATATTAAGTGTTATAATATGGGTGTAACTGGAGTCCCAGAGGGAAAGGATAGAGAGATTGAGTCAGAGCAACTATTTGAAGACCCAATAACCAATTTTTCCTCCATATTTAATAAAAAATATCAACCCACAGATTCCAGAAACTCAACCTATTTTGAGAAGCAAAAATATAAGTAAAAATCACATGTAGACACGTTGTATTATACCACTGAGACAAAAATAACTACCAGATTGTAAGAGTCTCACAATATACATGAAATGGCAGCATGTTAATTTATAGAAGGTTTTGATAAGTTAAGAATACAAATAATACTTCCTAGACCAAACAGAAAAAATGAAAATCAAATAGGTATTGTTAAAAGCTAATGGAGGAGATAAAACAGTGCTAAAGAATACTAAATGATTATAAAAGAAGGAGGAAAAAAGGAACAAAGACTGATGGGACAAATAGAAAACAAGATGTTAGACTTAAGACCAACTATCCTAACAACTATGTTAAATGCAAATTGATTAAACACTTGAATTAATGGCAATTGTTGTCAGACTGCATAAGAAAGCAAGACCTAATTTTATATTAAGGAGTTGTACTTTAAACATCAACAAACAGATGAGTTAAAATTAAAAAATGGGAAAAGATATAATGCATAGACACTAACCATAAGAAATCTGGAATGTGAAATTAATATTAAATTATATTAATATCAGATAATATTAACACAGAAAAAAGAATATTTTATAATGATGAGTGACTTCATCAAGTAGAAATAACAATCCTAAATGAGTGTGCACCTAATAACAGTGCTTCAAAATACCTAAAGCAAAACAAACAGAACTAAGGGGAGAAACAACCAAATCCACAATTGCTATTCGATGTTAACTTTCCTGTCTTAGTAACTGATAAAACAGGCAAACAAAAGTATTAGTGAGAATGTAAGATTTGGAACACTATCAACAACTTAATCTAGTTAACACTTATTGAACACTATAGCCAACAATAGCATAATACACTTTTTTTCCAAGTGCACAGGAAATATTCACTAAGATAAAACATATATAGGGCCATAAAATAATTTTCAATAACCTTCAAAGGATCAAAGCCATATATAGTATGTTATCTGACCACAAAATAATTAAATTATAGCTCATCAGCAAAAAGAGATATAAATTATCCTTCAAATTGAATTAAAAATAAATAATAATTTTTAAAATCACATCTGAAAACTTGTGGGATGCAGCTAAAGCAGTGCGTAGAGGGAAATTTAGAGCATTATATAGTTACATTAGAAAAGAGGAAAGATTTAAAATAAACAATGCAAGAAGCCAAAAAAAAAAAAACCCAAAAAACAAAAGAGGACATAAAGCCAAAAAAATAATGTAGTAATAAAAAATAAACATAAATCAATAAAACAGAAAAACATAAAATCAACAAAATCAAATATTGGTTCTTTGAGAAAGATCAATAAAATTAAACTACTCTTAGGCAGACTGATAAAGAGACAGAGAGAAAATACAAATTAACAATATAAAGAATTAAAGACGGACATCACTACAGATCTTTCAAACATTAAAAGGATAATAAAAGATTATTGTAAACAGCTTTATGTTAATAAATTTGAGAATTTTGTTGAAATAGAATTTGTGTTCTAGACACCAATAAAAGAAGAAATAGAAAATCCAAATAATCTTGTGTCTTCTACCTTCTGCAAAGAAAACTCCAAACAGATAGTTTCACTGGTGAATTCTACCCAATATTTAAAAGACAAAGAATACCAATTTTTTATAGACTCTTTCAGAAAATAGAGGAAGAGGAAGTAGCTCCCAATTTACTTTGTGGGGCATTACAATGTCCTTGATAATAGCCAAGGACGTTATTAAAAAAAAATGATAATCTTCTCTCTCATGAACACAGACAAATATTTAGCAAAATATTTGCAAACCAAATCCAACAATACACAAAAATGATAATATGTCATGACCAAGTAGAGTTTATTCCAGGCTTGCAATATTAGTTTAATATTTGAAAATCAATGTAGTTCATCATATTACAAAATAAGAGAACAGAGACACGATCATTTCAACATTTGTATAAAGAGAACTTAGAATGTTCATTCATGAAAAAAAACCAACAACAGTTTTAGTAAACTAGGAATGAAGGGAACTTCTTTAACCTGATAAAGAGTATTTATGAATAACCTGCAACTAACTTCCCCCATTCCATTAAGTTCAGGAACAAGGCGAGAATGTCTGCTTTCATCGTTTCTCAACATTGTACTGAATGTCCTAGTCAGGGCAACAAAGAAAAACAAAAAAGAGATAAAAATCCATAAAGTTTAGAGGAAAAAGAAAGCGAAACTGTTTTTATTCATGGAAAACATTTGTATTAGAAACAAGGATCAGGACCAGTCATATTTTTGACTGTGTCACCAGCCACCAAATCACATAAGCATTTAGAGGGAAATTCCCCTAATATTCTGGGCCCGACTTTTCAGGATTTAGGCCAAAATAAAGGCAAAAAACGCTGCTGTGGAGGAACTGTCTTCTGCAATGGAAAGAACTCGGGGATGCAAGTGCCCTATTCCTGGATTTACCAGTAAGAAACTGTGTGACTTTGATCAGTCACTTTACCTCATCTTTGCCACTACATCGTCATCTGTAAAATGAGGAAGTTAATCATTTCCAACCCTAAGATTCCAGTTTTGGTCCTGAGTAGGCAAACATTTGTTCATTAAACTTCTAGCCCTTGACCAGATTAGGGTGGTAGGAGCAATGCTTCATCCCAGGTTCCCGAGAGCACCGAGAACCCAGACTCCATGAGCTGCATCACAAAATTTCACCAAAGACACACCTGCTTCTCACCATGTCCCACTGTCATCTCTCACCTGCAATAGCCTTTCAATTGGTCTTCCTGTTTACCTTTTGCCTTTCTTTAACCCATCCTCCACCAGCAACTAAAGAGATATTTTTAAGAATAAGTCACAGCATATCTTCTTCTGATGAAATTCCTCCAATGGCTTTCTCATTGACCTTGGAATTCAACCCAAATCCCTGATGGGGGCTAACAAGACCTAAATGGCATGGCTCCTGACTACTTTTCTGACCTCACCTTTTAGCCCTTGTCTCACCTCATTCACGACACTCCAGCTATGGAGGCCTTACTGTCTCTCAAGTATGCCCATCTGGTCTCTGCCTCGTGGCCTTAATGTTTACTGGGACACTCTCCTCCCAGATCTGGACATGGTTGATTCTCTCTTCATTTGGGTCTCAGAGAGGCCTCTCTCTACCACTGTATCTAAAGCAGACACATCCTTCTGCCCTACATTTAAAACTCTCTTTCACTTTAGCCATTTTCATTTTCTCCATTCCTCAGTGCAATGGGTAAGGAAGCTACTTAGGCATTATCTGCTTCCTTTGCCAGACTTTCTCTCTCTTTTCTCTTCTTTCTTTCTTTCTTTTCTTTTCTTTTTTTTTTTTTTTTTTTGGTGGGGGAGGGAGGTGATTAGGTTTGTTTGTTTGTTTAGAGGAGGTACTGGGGATTGAACCCTCACACATGCTAAGCATGCATTCTACCACTAGAGTTACCTCCTTCCCCTAAGACTCTCTCTCTCACTTGTTCACAGCTCTTTCTTTTTGTCTGGAGCAGTATCTGGCGTGTATTAGATGCTCAACATACCTTTTTTGAATGAATGAATGAGCTCCACTCTCTTAGACCATATATGTTGCTTGAGTTGCCACTGACCTAACCTGCCTCTCCGTCAGCCCAGACCAGACCCCGACTTGTCCACAGATCCCAGTCTACCTCCTAAAGCAAGTAAATGCAAATCTATTATGCACAATAAGTTTATTAAACATCACCTAACTAGTTGCTCTGTGGATGCAAAGAGTAAGACAGGATTCCTACTCAGCACGATTCACAATCTAATGATGATGAAGATAGACCAATAATAATAATTAGAATATTGCAGTAGCCTAGTAATTATTAGAATTATAGTGATGTGAATCCCTAAAATTTCCAGTTTTTGAAGTACTTTCCTATGAAATATATCATTCAGTCCCAAGAGAGTAGCCATCTTTTTCTGTCATTATTTTCAACCAGAAAGGAGTCAGACAAAGGAAGGGAGCAGTATCCTGACATAGTGGAATTCTTTGGGAGACCTATGCTCACCACTTTAAAATATAATAATAATGATAGTAATAATAATTGATATTTACTAAGAACCTACTATGAGTCCAAGCAGGACTAAGTTATGCCATGCAATTAACTGAGTCAGTATATATTAGGTGACTTTCCCAAAGTCACCTAGCTTCTTTAAAACCTCAGTTTCCTGTCCCTAAAATGCTGAAAATTTACTACATGGTTGTCAGAATTTGAAATAATATACAATGGGTAGTTGGCATATGAAAGGAAGGAACTGAAGATATCAGCTATTATTTTTCATAATTACCTCAAATCAAATATTTTAGGGGAGTCTGTTGGCAGCAAAAGTTGGTGGTGACCATAGCCCAGCTGTCACTTGCTCCTGACCGGAGCTATTTTGATCAGTGGGGTATCTGTATCCTTCCTAGAAAAGAATCAGTGAGCCTCCACACTCAATATGGGACTCTGCAGTTCTGAAGCATTAAAACAAAACAAGATAAACCACTAACAACTCAAATGTGCAGTTTATACAGTAAATTCTTAATTTTTTATTCACTTATTAAACAAATGTTGCTGAGTTGCCACAACACTGCCCTAAGCAAGAACTCAACCAGCAAGCTGGAGTTGGGGGAAGGGAAGGCTTCATAAAAGAAGTGTCACTTGGGCTGGATCTGGAGCTATGGGTAACATTTGCTTGGGGGGAATGAAATTTCAGTTATGGTGGTCAACTAATCTTTGACAAAGGAGGCAAGAATATACAATGGAACAAAGACAGCTCTTCAGCAAATGGTGTTGGGAAAACTGGACAGCAGCATGTAAATCAATGAAGCTAGAACACTCCCTTACACCATACACAAAAATCAACTCAAAATGGATTAAAGACTTAAACATAAGACAAGATACAATAAACCTCCTAGAGGAAAACATAGGCAAAACATTATCTGACATACATTTCAAAAATTTTCTCCTAGAAGAAATAAAAGCAAGAATAAACAAATGGGACCTAATGAAACTTACAAGCTTCTGCACAGCAAAGGAAACCACAAGTAAAACAAAATGACAACCTACGGAATGGGAGAATATTTTTGCAAATGATGAAACTAACAAAGGCTTGATCTCCAGAATATATAAGCAGCTCATACGACTTAATAAGAAAAAAACAAACAACCCAATCCAAAAATGGGCAGAAGACCTAAACAAGCAATTCTCCAAGGAAGAAATACAAATGATTAATAGGCACATGAAAAAATGCTCAGTATCACTAATTATCAGAGAAATGCACATCAAAACTACCTCACACCAGTCAGAATGGCCATCATTCAAAAGTCCACAAATGACAAATGCTGGAGAGACTGTGGAGAAAAGAGAACCCTCCTACACTGCTGGTGGGAATGCAGTTTGGTGTGGCCACTGTGGAAAACAGTATGGAGGTTCCTCAAAAGACTAGGAATAGACTGACCATATGACCCAGTAATCCTGCTCCTGGACATATATCCAGAAGGAACCCTACTTCAAAAAGACACCTGCACCCCAATGTTCATAGCAGCACTATTTACAATAGCCAAGACATGGAAACAGCCTTAATGTCCATCAACAGATGACTGGATAAAGAAGAGGTGGTATATTTATACAATGGAATATTATTCAGCCATAAAAACCAACAACATAACATCATTTGCAGCAACATGGATGTCCCTGGAGAATGTCATTCTAAGTGAAATAAGCCAGAAAGAGAAAGAAAAATACCATATGAGATTGCTCATATGTGGAATCCAGAAAAAAAAAAAAAAGAAAGAAAGAACATAAATACAAAACAGAAACAGACTCATAGACACAGAATACAAAATTGTGGTTGCCAGGGGGTAGGGGGGTGGGAAGGGACAGACTGGGGAGTGCAAAATTTGTAGATACTGACAGGCATATGTAGAATAGATAAACAGGATTATACTGTATAGCATAGGGAAATACATACAAGATCTTGTGGTAGCTCACAGCAGAAAAAAATGTGACAATGAATATATGTATGTTTATGCATAACTGAAAAATTGTGCTATACACTGGAATTTGACACATTGTAAAATGACTATAACTCAATAAAAAATGTTTAAAAAATTTCAGTTATGGGATGAGTGATTCAAAAGCACAGGATAACAGAAAATATTTGGGATCACAGCTACATATTTTTAAAGTAGGATTACCTTTGTGGCACAGTTTTCTTTGTTGTTGTTGCTCTTTAAAAAAAAGATATTAACATATGTTCCCTGAGCAATTCAATTAAAGATATCAAAGGTTTTTGCTGGAGTTATTTTATGTGTCAGGAAGAAGACAGGCTGGATCCGTGGTCGGATATACTACAGATCAAATAGGCAGTCTGCATGCAGATAAGAGAAAATCAAATATATTGGGTCTGAGGAAGGACCAAATTTAAAACTCTTGGAACACTGGACTTTCCTAATGAATTTCCAAGAAAATGTGCTCATTGTCTGCCAAGTGGCAATCTCTGAAGTGCTAAAAGTATACCCACAGGAGGAAAAACACCATGTCTACCTAGAAGACCTTATATATTCTCCAGGTATCATTTTATCCATGAGAGACTGAAGAGCAGGTGCCACATCAGTGTATTCATGCAGGTCCATGCACACATTCCACTGATGGATGTAGCAATAAGGGAAAAATACTGTTTTCTGGTGGCATTAATTTAAAGATGCCCAAGAACAAAATTTTCCAACCATCTCCCCTGCTGCCCATGGTCCCCCCACAAAGCATCTTGTAACATCTTCTTTCCTGAAGAGGAACTCTTATGTAATGAGCCTTTACCATATCCTGGTACTATATATAACCATGACGAGGTAGGCAATATTATCCCCACTGTATATAGGAGGAAACTGAGATTCAGGCAACTCAGCTAGTAAGTGTCAGAGCCAGAATTTCAACCCACATCTTCTGTCTTCACTGGGCTTCCTTGCAAGTTCCTTGTACCATCTAAGTACTTCCTAAGACTCCTACTGTGCTAGTTGCCTGAAACCAGGAATTGACTAGAAGACTGATACCTTATAGTCTGTTTGGACCACTGTCTCCTCACCACCCTGCCTTTAATAACATTAGCCATTAATCACCAATCACCACTTACATGCTAAACATTATGTCGGATGCTGGGAATATGAAAATGTAAAATGTATAAGATTTCCCTGGTTTCAAAGAGCTCAGCATGTAGTAAGGAACTCAATCTTATGCCAGGTCCCTGTGACACCAAATATATATTTTAAACCCTTTGTATCTGAATCAACCTAGCCAAACAATAACGGAGGAATCCAAGTGGCTAAAAGAGAAAAAATACATTGAGAAAGGAATCCTTTAGGGAAAACAGGTAGAAAAACTGTATTCCAAATTTTTCTTTCTAGTAACAATTAGGAGAAAATCACCCTCATTTTATCTCTTGCTACCAGCCTTGCTGAAAGGAATAGATGAAACGTAAACTGTGCAACCATAGGCAATGAATTGAACGTTTCCAGATCCTGTTTTCTTTACGGGACTAATAACTCCTGTTCTGGATCTATATCAGAGTCGCTAATAAGGATCATGTCAAAATCTTGCTCATGGAAGCCATGTGGTATAACCCCTTCATTTCACAAATGGGGAAATAGGTCCAGAGAGAGAAAGTGACTTGCTTAAACTGTCAGGACTGTTTAGAGGCAGATCTGGGATTAGAACCCATGACTCCTTGTATTCGTCTTTGATCAGGAATGCAAGTTCTGCATGAGATTAAATATTTACTAAATTATATCCACCATAGCTTACATGCGTAAAGGTTTTTATTGTTTTAAAAGGAGAATGCACATACGTTATCTCTGAGATTTTAAACATCAAAAGTTCCCTATGAGGTAGTGAGGGGAGATAATCTTATTCCCATGTTACTGATGAGAAAAGTGAGACTTGGAAGAAACTTAATATTTCTCCAATATCAGACAGTGTGCAGTGGCGACAGATCATCTATCCATTCCACTACTCCTATAACTCCTACACACTGCGTTTGGGGCAGAGAGAGAAAGGGAACAATATACACCAAAAAACTGCTCTTTGAGGCCTTAGAAAACTAACAGGACCTTAAGTATCTGGCTTCATTTGGAAATGAGATATTCCTCTATCTTCTATCCAGTTAATTTGCCCAGTTAACTGAAAATCACACCCATTTACACAGTTCCCTTTGCCCCTCTTGCTTTAATTCTCATTTTAACTGCTTTTAATATAAGGCCTTCCAAAGTGCTTTGCTGTTTGGAACAACTTTTCTGAAAAGCAATTTGGCAATAATTTGGTCTAAGAAATAATTAGGAATGTTCACAAAAATTAAGCTACAAATACTTTCATTGCTGAATTACCTACAATAGCTCCCTCCCAAATTTTTTTTAGGTTGAAAAATTTTCAACAATAAGGGATTGGTTAAATATATCATGATACATGTGTGTGTTGGCGTTATCTACTCAGCCATTTAAAATTATATGGTAGTGAATAGATACTGTATTAAATCCTCTTCTCTATATGTTAAGTGAAAAATCCATATATAAGCTTATTATTGTAAAACAAAACTATACACAAATGCATACACTAAGATGCTATCCCTGAGTATTAGGGTTATGGTATTTTTTCTTCTTTTTGATTAAGTACACTTTCTAATTTTTTCCCAAAGAAAACACATTGCTCTTTAAGAAAATATTATTATTATTATTATTATTATTATTATTATTATTATTATTATTATTATTATTTTAACATTTTTTATTGAGTTATAGTCATTTTACAATGTTGTGTCAAATTCCAGTGTAGAGCACAATTTCTCAGTTATACATGAACATACCTATATTCATTGTCCCATTCTTTTCCACCGTGAGCTACCACAAGATCTTGTATATATTTCTCTGTACTATACAGTATAATCTTGTTTATCTATTTAAGAAAATATTATTTTTACTTTTCAAAAATGCATATATCATTCAACTCAATAGTAAAGCAACCCAAACAATCTGATTAAAAAGTGGGCAGAGGATCTGAACAGATATTTTCCAAAGGAGAGATACAGATGGCCAACAGGTACAGGAAAAAGTGCTCAACATCACTAATCAGGGAAACGCAAATGAAAACCACAATGAGATAGTACCTCATATCTGTTAGAATGGCTATTATTAAAAATGCAAGAAATAATAAATGTTGGCAAGCATGTGGAGAAAAGGAAATGCTTGTGCACCATTGGTAGAATGTAAGTTGGTGCAGCCACTATGGAAAACAGTATGGCGGTTCCTCAGAAAAATTAAAAATAGGACCACCATATGATCCAGCAGTTCTGTTTCTGGGCACTTATCTGAAGAGAATGAAAAACACTAACTTAAAAGGATATATATACCCCCGACATTCACTGCAGCATTATTTACAATAGTCAAGATATGGAAGCAACCTAAGTATCCATCTTTGAACGGTTGAATAAAGAAAAACATATACGTGATTCAATCATAAAAGAGGGAAATCTCGCCAACTGGGACAACATGGATGGACCTAGGGGGTATCAGGCTCAGTGAAACAAGTCAGACAGAGAAAGTCAAATACCATGTTGTCTCACTTATATGTGGAATCCAAACAACAACAACCAGCTCAGATACAGGGATAGGAGGTGGGAGATTAAGCAAAATGGGCGAGGGTGGTTAAAAGGTACAAACTGCCAGTTACAAGATACAGTTGGCCCTTAAACAACACAGGTTTGAACTGCACTGGGTCCACTTATACGTGGATTTTTTTCAATGGTAAATAGTACAGCACTACACAATCTGCAGTTGGTTGAATCCGTGGATATCAACTGCATGGAGGGTCGGCATTCCTAACCCCTACATTGTTCAAAGGTCATCTATAAATAGATCCTAGGGATGTAATGTACAGCATGGTGACTATACTCGATAATACTGTAGATTTGAAAGTTGCTGAGAAAATAGATCTTAAAAGTTGTTATCACAAAAAAAAAAGAAATTCCTAAGTATGTGGTGATGAATGTTAACTATTGACTAGACTTATTGTGGTGATCATTTCACAATACAAACATTTATCGAATCATGTTGTACACCTGAAACTAATATAATGTTGTATGTCAATTATATCTCAATTTTAAAAAGACATGTTGACAAGCTTAAAAATATATATACATCCCTTTCATCTTCAGAGGAATGTCACTTCATCTTCCTGATGGCTCAGTCATCAGCGTGAACCTATTACTGCCCAGACAGGAGCTATGCACTCAGGATGTGCTGAAATGTGTAGGGCTTGTTTCCACTACATTAAACAGTCTTGGACCAGTGTGCTCTTTAAGTTCTCATGACTGCATTTTATAGTCTTTCTATTGGTTATCTCAAAATCAGCTTTTCCATCCTGTCACCATCAATTATTATCTCAAAGTCAGCTCTTCCATCCTCTTACCACCAATGCCACCCTCCCCCCAACTTCTAGCCCACAGCTTCTAATCTGAAGTATGCTGGGAAATTAGATCATCAAAAATTGAGAATAATTTATAAAAGAAATGCATGTGAAAGTCATCAAGAAAGACTGTAGTACTATGCAAATGTACAAGCTCCAATTATTTTATGCTTTTATGTTATTTTATAGATGGATTTACATTTATATTATTGCACCTCAGTTTGCCATCTGGGAAGTGGGTATATTAATGCACCCACCTCATACACTTGTTGTGACAATCAAAAGTGTTATTATTTGTAAGGCACTTAGACCAGTGTCTGGTGCATATTAAATAATGAGTAAAGGTTTGTTAAAGAAAAATAAATAAATTATTAGAGTTAAATAAAAACACATAGTCTCTGAATCAGAGCTTGAAGGGCTCTGAGGTGAATAAAGTGTCTGAGGTTTATGGAATGAACTCTGACATCTATCTTCTCTTCATGGAAACTTTTCTGGGTTACTTGGTGGTTCCCAGGCCTGTTATACCAGGCGATGCTATACAACGCAGCTGAGTGTGAGCATGTATGCGTGCGCGCACGCCCACACACACACACACACACAGTGCATACATGCCAGTACACCCATCATCCTCCCTCTTCTCTCTCTTCTATTATTCTCTGAACTCTTATAGTCAAAAAATCACAAAAGGGAGCAGTATGATTTAAGATATGATATCCCCAGAATGAAGCAAAATGTCTCAACACAGTAATAACTAAGATAATACATACTACACATGGAACATACACACTCCCATCTGAGTGAAGCACTTTATGTATATTAATTCATTTAATTTTCACAACAATCATCCGAAGTAGGGACTACTGATATTCTCTTTCTACAAATACAGAAAATAGATTTGGAGAAGTTAAACAATTGCCCAAGGTCACGCAGCACTATTCACACTGACTCCCAAGGCAATGCTTAGAAGGCATGTGTTTTCAAGTCATTCTGTTGTTATGTGAGGGCATATAATTCCCAGAAGGGAGTAACCCCTAGAAGAATGAGCATTAATTGTGTGGCCTCAAATTAGAAGTCTCTGGCCATCCCAGTTTTACTTCCTCTCTCTTTTGCATAGACCCCTGGCTATCCTAATTCGGTTCAGGAATCACTGGGGATACGAGAAGCTTCTCCAGGGAACCTTGCCTGGTGCTGTGCACATGGAGGCTGAAGTCCTGTGTTGGAGTCCTGCCTTCTCATCTTTTGTTTCCAGGATGATTTAAACTCTGCAAGCATCAGGTTCCTTACATTCAAGCTGGAGACAGTGACAGCTGAGTTTGTCTTGAGAGCCAAATGTACTACTGTTTGAGAAAGTGTCTTGTAAACCTTCATGAACCACAGGCAGGAGGTAGAATTATTGTTTATTGAAAAAAATGTCCTCCTGATGGACCCCAGGTGTGATTGTATGGTGATGACTGACTCTACTTTCACAAACAACAGCCTTAGCCAGCCAGGCATGGCACTCAGAGAACAGTCAGATTCCATCAGAGTGCAGATATATTGTCCTCCAACTCTTCAAAGCACCTAGTCTGCAGAAATGTGCTTGAATTGTAGCTATAATACATACAGGCAGACATCAGGAAGAACTTCACTATTTTAAGTTAATTAAATAGAGACTCTGAGAACTCCCTTCATGGGATATTTAAAAATAAAATAGGTCCTTCTACTTTGACTGTTTTGAGAATTGACCCAACCAGAGGTAGAGGCTTGGGTTAAATGACCTCCTCAGGTCTTTTCTACTTCTGCAGTGCTCTGATATTCTAGCATTAGGCTCCTTTGCTTGGTGTTGCCAATCATCCTTATTTAGATGTGCTGGATGACTTGTCCATTAGATCAGCTGCGTCCGCAATGCCAAAGACAACTCATTAGGACTGTCTAATTTCTTTGGTGTATTTTCAAGCACAGTCTCCAAAGAACACATGTCGACTCTTACATACCGCAGAATGCAAGAGACTAGGGCACTCAACTTCTCCAGAAAAGTCTGTAATTATTACTTATGATGATAATAAGCATTTTATATTTATATAGTGCTTTATACCCTCCAGTATATGCTATTTTATTAGAATTCAGAGCCACTATTGTAATATGGATAAGCACTTATTATGGTCCGTATTTTACAAAGACAAAATGAAGACAGAGGTTTAGCAAGCTGCCTGAGACGATACAGTCCGTTAGTAACTGAGCTGACTTCTGGATCCAGACCATTTCCCAGCACTCACAGGAAAAAAAGCCAATTTCATTCCATGGACCACCTCACACAGAAGCAGCATAAGATGGGGCAAGGAATTCCAGGCCAGTGTTCACATAGCTATTTATCCATCCAGTCCCCAGAAGTCCCCCAGATAATTCTAAGCTAGACCCGCTTTTCTGGAACAAGACATTCTGCCCATTCTGACCACAGAAAACCTGGCCAAGTATTACTCTCGCCCTGTGTGGGAATCTCCCCTACACAGCAGCTCCCAACAGCAAATCCTGGAATCTTACTGCAAAGAGCACCCTTAGATGGAGGACCTAACTCTGGGAAGCCCAAGTTTCCATCCTGCCTTAAAGCAGAATTAACAGCCAGCTGAGGTTGCAGAAGGGCAATTGCTATTTGATTTGTAATAGATAGAAAATACAAAATGGTACCATTGTAGAGGACATCACAACTTCTAAGGTGTTATTGAGAAGTTCTCAATTTTAGGCTTTAAAATCATATTTGAGAGGTTGAAGGAAGATCATATAACTACATTCAACATAGGAAGTTGAGATTTGTCTTGCAGTGTGAGTGGTATGCATCCTAGATCCAGGGGGCTGTGGAACCATGGCAAGAGACTAACTCATTAGAAGAATCCTGCATTAGGTGCAGGTAATGGATGATGATGGAAACCTTAGCTTTAACTATTTTTCCTGTTTTTGTTTCCATTTTTTTTTGACATCATCATTTCATTAACAACAGTAGCTGCCTTCGGATGACTTTTGTGGCATCTAAACATTAAAGCACATTAAAAATCACAAAACCAAGCTAACACACACAACTCTCAGAGAGGTCTACATTGACAAAACAGCAAACTTCCAACAATAGTAAATCTAAATAAAATGGACCTTTGCCCATATAAACCCATTAATGCAGTTTTAACATTGCCCTTCTTTAGAGAATAAAGGATCTCTAGCTTAATTGAAGATTTTTTGCCCAGAAAATTTTAAGCAGCACAGAATTCAATCAGTCTAGGCCAAAATAAATATCTACCTCTATATAATAAATTCTCAATAATTTGAAAGAAGAGAAATAAGAAATTATTTAATATTCAGAATTACGATTTATTTAAAAATCATACATATTTTTTCATGTACAGTGCACATTATAAGGTAAGATATATCTGGGAATTAATAAGGAGAATGAAACATGTAGTTGAGATATTACAATTCAAAATAAGCCTGTGTTACATAATAATGATTTTTAAACACAAAAGCTCGATGTTATTTCATTTATTTCAAATATTACTCAAACAGCATCACAATTTTTAAATGTTGGCTACAAAATTATCAGGTTAGGACATCAGTTATATGTCTTACTCTGTATTAACAGATTATGTCTACATTTTCAGAGACTAATTTGGATTAAATTCTTATATAACTTTACCACTGAGCTAAAAATAAATGTGGAAAAATATTGGTCTGATTCTTTGAAGGATTTTTTTTAATTAGGAATAACATATTAAAATAAAGTTTTATGCAAACTTAATATGGCATAATCAGGACATAGATTTACGTGATCCTCAAAACAAAAACTCAATCACCAAAAAACAAAAACAAAATAAAAACAAAACAAGCTTTTTTTAAGATTAAGCTATGGAATTTCAAATTATAAATAACAACTATTCCAAATTCATTTCTATAACACATCACTTACAACCTTTTTTTCCAAACTGGCCAACAAAACTGTGCTTTATGAATCCCAGCAAATTTATACAACTACTTCTGTATCTATTCTTCTACTTGGAATGAACTTTTTTCCCAAATTAACATAATCCTTTATGTTTTTTAAAAGAGAACAAAAGACACAGCACCCTAACAGGACAAGATGCTCGGAAACCACATACACACAGAGTAAAAATACAATCTAAGTTTTTTTTTTTAATAGTAAGGTTAATAAAAATAAAATCACATTTTGTAACATTTTTTTCACTCAAAAAGATTTCAAAGTTCACCGAACTAAGATTTGCTTCACTCATTACTGATGTGTGTTCATCCCTGCAGAGGAAATGGGAGATCTGATTAACAGCAAAAGTATACTTCCAATATTACTGTCCTTCTGGACCAAAACATTTAAAAAGAATCCTCAGGAGAAAATGTTAACTGGAGTCCATTGCAGCTGTACCTCCTTAAATTGACCAAACTAGGAGTCTGCCAGTCTTGATGCATGGAGCTTATCTGTGTCAGGAGCTGGGTGGGCACAAAACCTTCCACAGTCTCACCCCCAGCCTCAGTGTGTCTGAAAAATAGCTTTCTGGAAGCTTTGATGATGGAAGTCTTGTCTTTGAAGTAAAACAACCCTGTCTAGGGTTCATCTGTAATCCTGACCCTTTACAAGAGTATTGGAACACAATGAACCCTAAGATTAGCCCAGAGAAGAAATAATCCCCTCTGCCTGACAAGGGAAAAACCCAGACCCAGACCCCACTCTCTCCCTAGACCCAAGTTCCCTGTGCTTCTTCCCAACGTCGCTTGCTGCACAAACCCACAATGACAACAGTCAAGACGAAGCAGCTGGATGACATCCATTAACTCAGATAGCCTCGAGCTAGCCACAGTTTCCAGTCCTTACCTCCTGCCCTCAAATGGTATTATGGGCTGAATATTTGTGTTCTCCCAAAATGCATATGTTGAAACCCTAACCCCTAATGGGATGGTATTAGGAGGTGGGGCCTTTGGGAGGTAATTAGGTCCAAATGAGGTCACGAGAGTGAAGCCCCATAATGGGATTAGTGTCCTTATAAGGAGAGGAAGAAGGACCAGAGCTTGCTCTCTCCATGCACACATGCCGAGGAAAGGCTATGGAAGCACACAGCAGGCAGGGGGCTGTCTACAAGCCAGGAAGCTGGCTCTCACCAGGAAACGAATCTGCCAGGAACTTGATTTTGAACTTCTAGCCTCCAGGACTATGAGAAATAAACACCTGCTACTTAAGTCAACCAGCCTTTAGTTATTTGTTATAGCAGCTTGAGCTGACTAAGACAGGTGGCATAAATGCCTTTCTAACACAAACACCTGAGGACTGTTATTCATTGATCTGCTTATTTAGTGAATAACAATGAACCGAGTGCTGCTATGTGCCAGGCACTGCAACAGGCACATGGAGAATTAGCAGTGTGTGTCAGTAAGGGAAGCCCAAATCCCTGATCTCATAGAGTTCACATTCTTTCCCAAGCCGTCTCCCAAGACCACACTGGGAGCATCTCACCAAATTAGCTAGTTTTACAAAAGGACCAAATGTGTGTGTGCACTTTATTGGTACAATGGATTCACACTGTACCTTGATTTTAAAGGGTTCCTGTGTTTTTAAAGATATTATTTCCCCTACCCAAGCTGTTATCTCACAGAAATGGAAACGGGGCCCTTGCCGCAAGGAAAATACGAACTTTGTATTTATACATCCTTGTATTATTTAATTAGTTGAAATGAACATGTATTAATTTTGTAACTAAATATAATTCCATAAAAGTTTTTTTTTAACTTTGCTATCAGCCCCTCAATTTTCCTGAGAGACTGAAGCAAGACAGATGGAAGTGAATGAGGTCCAGAGAAAGATCCTGAGTTAAGAGGAAAGACGAGAACTGCCTCGCAGAAACTCCCTCCCTGGCACCAAATGAAATGACAACAGAGCCCTCCAGCAGCAACTAACAAGGGGCACAGCCGACACTGGAAGTGAAGCTCAAAAAGTGGTAGCTAAAAAAGGAAATCAATTCTAGGGTGGAGCTGGGCAGCAGGATGGCAAGGCTCCTAACTGCATCCTGATTTCTCAAAAGCTCTGGTGATGTCACGCCAATCATGAGAATTCTCACTAAACATTCCTAGCCTGGTAAGAAGAAAACTGAGGATATCCATGGTTTTCCTTCTTCACTGGGAAGTAGTGGAAACAGTCGTAAGATGCTTGAGAGATACAGAAGCAATGGACAAGGAGGCTGTCTCTGGTAGAAGTGGAGATGCCAGGGTATGTCTTGAATGGGGCATGGCTCTGAAGCCAGAAGTTATCGATCTATTAAAAGAAGATGCACCCCCCTCCCAACCTGAACCTCGTGTGAACACTGGTCCAAGACAACTAATACAACTTCCAAGGGAGAGCAGAGCCCAAGCTGTCTAACAAAGCCTGCCTCAGGTAAGTCCTCTCTCCTCCCTTGCTCTCAGGCTATAGAAAAACCTGGGTAGCTCTTAAAGTGTAGACCTTAAGGAAAAAACAAATGATACTGTGAGATCAGTCAAGACATCACTAACACTATAAAAGTAAAGACAGGGAAAATACAATATAGATAGAACTGCCAAAGCATGATCAAAACAAAAAGAAAAAGAAAGGCACCAATACAAGTCTATATAAGACACACGCACGCACACACACACAGACGTGCACACACACACACAGCATGCAAAAGACACACAAATAACCAGGCTGGAAAATATAAGAAAGAGAAGCAAAATTTTTCACATGAGCATTTAACTAAAGAGTAACTGAATAAAAACATGAGTTCAAAAGATGATACAAAACACCAGAACAATTTGAAAAAAGAAACCATAGATCAAAGGAAACAAGTGGATGCCAAAATGATATCATTAAAAAAATATAATAAATAAAAATACCAAAGGTATAGAATAGACACAGCTGAAAATAAATTACAGTTATAGAATTAAGGTTGAAATAATCAAAGTAAATGTATATGAAAAAGACAAATTAAAGCAAATCAGGGAGAAGCCAATTAACACGGAGGGTAAAAATTAATAATAATAATAATAATAATAATAAAATCTTTAAAGCAGCAAACTCAACAAATAAAGCATGAAAAAGTATTAAAAGAACTAACACAAGAAAATTTCCCTAAAAAAATATTACCTTTATAACAGAGATTATATGTGCCACACACTATTCTATGCACTTTACATAATTACTTCAAATCATCCACAATTCTATGAGGTAGATATAATTATTTACAGTACAGCTAAAGAAACTGAGGTACAAAGAGACTAAGTAACTTGCTAAGATCTTACAGTGAATAATATTAAGCCATGTAGAATTGAATCTGTCTATTGAAAAGTACTCACTGGGTTCTAGAAACATGGAATGTAAAACTCACAAGGCCGAAATATAACATCAGGGATAAAGAAAAAACTCTTCACACATTGAGTCAGAAAATGTAAGTTACTTACAATGGGAAATAATCATGCTGACATCCTTATCCACAATAACACTCAATGCCAGAAAGATAATGGAGAAATAACTATGTAGTTCTTTAGAAATAAAGTGTGACCCAAGAATAGTAATATAAAGGCAACATATATAAAAGAACTCATTGAAACAGTAGCAGTAAGTTGTCTTAGAAGAAAAAAAAGTGTTTATAATGAAATCCAGCAAATTATAAAATAAATCCAAATAAAGAGCTCAAGGATGGAGAAGCTGTAGTAAAAGAATATAATAAAAAGTACATATACTAGACAATAGCTATGAGTTATGGCTATAGAAATGATATGAAACCTAATAGTGCACAAATAATAATAACATAACCAAAAGACAATAACAAAATAATGAGACATAACAATAAAGATCAAAATGAGGGAGGAGGAGGTGGGAGGAAGAAAAAGAGTGCTTTCATGCAGGGAATAAATCAATACTTTCTAAAACAGAATCATTCAGGGTGAAAAATGATGGCTACAACTTGTTAAGGTACTTCATAATCTCTTAAAATTAGAAGGGATATTTTAAGAAATGGTATTTCCTGTGATAAAGAAATGTTTATTTGAAATTTGGTAATTCCTTTGACTTCTTTTTCTTCTTTCAATTTAAGTAAAATCAAATGCAATAACTCTATTTCAAAATAGTAGTATGATCTCATTTTGCGTTAGAGCAATAATACATTGAATATCTATCACCATTCATTCATTCATCCATCCATTCATTCTGTTTGTATGTGCCTTAAAAATCTTTAAAATCACAAACTTTTTAAAAAGCATAAAATGTCTTTAAAAACAAAAACAATAAAGTGATTTTTATTTAAAGAGAGAAAATTATAATAATTGATTTGGAAAATTGGATGGGTTTTAAAAAAATCTCCTCTTTTATATGGTAGAAAACTAAACATGTAAAATGGTGCAGCATACTATGGAAAACAATTTCCTCAAAAAATTAAAAACAGAACCATCATATGATTCAGCAATTCTACTTCTGGGTATTTTTCCAAAGAAAACAAAAACACCAGTTCGAAGATATATGCGCCCCTATGTTCATTGCAGCGTTATTCACAATAGTCAAGATATGGAAACAACCTAAGTGCCCATCAATAGATGAATGGATAAAGAAGATGTGAGATATATATATATATATACACACACGCACATATATATATACATACACACACACACACACACACACACACAATGGAATATTACTCAGCCATAAAAATATATGAAATCTGGCCTTTTGTGACAACGTGAATGGACCTGGAGGGTATTATCCTTAGTGAAATAAGACAGAGAAAGACGAAAAGCATATGATGTCACTTATATGTGGAATCTAAAAAACAAAACAAATGAACAAACATAACAAAACAAAAACAGAGTCATAGATACAGAAAACAAATAGGTGGCTGCTGGAGGGGAGGAGAGTAGGGGGATGAGAAAAATAGGTTAGGGAGATTAAGAGATACAAGCTTTTAATTACAAAATAAGCGAATCACTGGTATGAAATGTAAAACAAAACAAAACAAAACCAGAATGAGATTAAGCATTCAGGGACACCTAGGCTGTTGTGATTTGAGCCAACAAGTTCATTCCATTTCGGTATCCTGATTTCCTACTGGGAATTTAAGCAGGGCAGAAAAGCATCAAAAAGAAAGTTTTAAGAAAAATCACACCAAGTCCTACCATCTAGAAATAACCACAATTACTGTTAAGTGAGCATCATTATAGAGAATTTTTATCCAGATATCCAGATATAAGAATCAGTGGATAGATAGATAGTTGAACAGATAGAAATAATATGACAAAAATGGAATGAGATTATATGTGCTATTTACTAACAAACAAAAGATTCCTTTTAATTCCTAAACCATGCTATTGCCCAAAGTGATATACAAAAGCAGATTGTTTAATATCCAGTTTAAGGTCTATGCCCTCAAGCATAATTGCTTCACTGGATACATGCACCAATAGGCTGTCCTACCTCCACACACAGACAAGAGCCTACTCGCCAGGTGATCTATAGCATCCAGGGGTCTGACTGAGTCTTGTCTGCACCCACAAAAGGGATTTCCCCTGCCTGACTGGTCACACCCCACTCTGACATGGACGACACACTACAGGGACATCAGAGCAGAGACTTGAGATGCATGCTTAGGAAAAGTTTCAAAGGGAAGAGCAGTTGAATGCAAGAGGAAGAGGGCGTGGGAACAATGATGTGAGCCCTTAGGAGCATAAAGGGAAACTAGGCAGAACAGAGGGCAAGAGGACAGAGCAAGAAAGGACGGGAGCCGCAGGGTGGCGAGAAGCCAAAGGAGGGTCTGGTTCCCACCCTGAGGCTCACAGAAAGACACTTTCTTCCTGGCCATGAATGGGCATGAACAGAAACGGGGATGTAAGAGAAGAGAATCAATGAGATCGAGTCTGTAGGGGAAAAAGACCTCAGATTGAGAAATTGATCTTTAAGTAAACAGAGGTTCAAAATCATGATTAAAATACAGCTTTTATTAGTGAGGCCTACATCTAGTACACATGCAGCAAGATGGCGCACAGAACCTGACAGGTTCCGCTTCCTCAGCTAGGGGAGGAGGTACTGCCTTATCTGGGGACACAATTCAACAGGAGCATTAAGTGACCCAGGAGATCAGACACATAAGACATAATATAACTCTGGGTGAAGACATTGGATATTCGGAGGTCATTCTTTCACCCAAGCCATGAGCTATTTGCACCCCAGGAATGATACTTCACAGCACGCACAGCAGCAGGACGCCCATTAACTTGGTTGCTTCTTGGAGGACTCTGACTGGTCCTGGGTACCCTGAGTTCTCAGGGAAGACAGCTATGGCTCACGTAGTTTCTCAGATCACCAGGCTCTGTGATCACCTGGATGGTGTCACCTTACCTGGGTTTATAACAAGTATTGTCACATATCTTGACTTCCCTTTAAGCAATTAAAAAAAAAAAAAGCAGAAGTTCTTTCCTAATGACCAGAACTAAGCATTGAGCCACTTGTTTCCATTTTCTTGCTCTTCCAAATCACTCTTTAATATTATAACCAGAGATCCACTCTCGAGTCTAAAGCCTTCTGTGACTCTGTAATGCCTTGGAAAGTTAGTGCACGGTCCTTTGCGCAGCATTCAGCTTCCTCTACAACCTGGCCCCTAACTACCTTTGTAGTTTCCTTTTCATATTTATCATTCCAATCATCATTGCTCCAATCACAATACAGGACGTAATATTTCCAGAATACACCATGCACCCTCCACTCTAGATTTCGATCGTGGGTTTCCACAGCCAGGAATGCCTTCATTCATTATCTGTCTATCAAAATCCTGATACAACTTACAAGACGCAGCTCGAATGTTCCCCACCCCCAAACTCCACCCCCGAATTCCCATCAGAAATAAGCTTCCTTCCTTTCAGGGCCACGACAATTAATTCTGACCCCTAGTTAGACTAAATCATTTTGCCTTATATTGGTTGCTGTTTAAATCTGTCTTAATTTAAATCTATCCTTATTGGTAGTCAGTGAAGGAACGTTTATTGAACATCTACTATGGATGCCAAGCACTTTCACAGACATCATCTAATTTATCCTTCTGTTGCTAATATGCAGCAGAGTGTGCACACATTTCAGGTATTTATGAATATTTCTTATATTATTCTATGAGAAGGGAAACATTTGATAGCTTCAGACAGGAGGTCACTAAAAGATGTCTCTTTTAGGGGACATAATGAAAAAATTGAGAAAAAGAGATTGATCAATTCAGTTGGATGGCATAGAGAAGGGGTGATAAATAGTCTTTGATAATTCTGTCTTACAAAAATGCCCTAGCCAGAAAAGGATACTATCTTTTTTTTTATGCTGTTTTTTTTTTTTTTGACCCACCCAGGAACTCAGCATCACATCTCCGTTCTGCCCCGAGCCATCAGACTAGATGGTTCTAACCCTAGACCAGTCATTAGGTCTCCGTGAACTTTAGGCAAAACAGAGCCCTTCACTGTATGTCACTTCTTCCTCTTGTAAAATGGAGAGTTTGGGTTGGATGACCTCGGGGATATCTATCAGTTCCATAATCTTTAGAATCCTAAGATTCTTTTTGTTGAACAGACATATGCAAAATGACTTGAACATTGGCTAATTCTTCAGGCCAACCTGTAAGTATCAAATAATGGAAGATTATGTACACAGGGCAATAGATCTGTGTGTGTGTGTGTTTCTGTGTGTGTGTGTGTATGTGTGTGTGTCTGTGTGTTCTGAGAATTTTTTTTTGCATGTACTTTGAGGGGAGAGGTGGAAAACTCAATCCATGAAAGTATATTTTCAAGAAATTTAAAAATTAACCCAAATGAATACATACACATTATAAATACATTACTTGATTACTCCCCACTAGGGGTTACCATGCTTGTTGTTGTTAATAAAAAAATTAATGAAGGGTCATTTTAAATACACTAATTTTACAGTTGAAGATGGTTTAAAAAAACCCACAGACCTATAGACCTCAGCGATCAACATTAATAAGTAAGTCCTCTTTATTTACATCAAGCATCTGACTAATCACCCAGAAGGACCTTCTTTTGACTCAATGAGTGAATAAATCAAGTGTTGCATCCACTTCTGCAGGGAGAGAGGGAGCAAGTTATAATCGATTTTAGCCAGATCATCAATGAAGGCATATCACTCACTGCTTAATAACCAGTTGATCAGGATTCAACTATTGTTTTCAAAATCATCAATTAGACTGGATGAAAACTCCCCTCAGACAGGCCTGGGTGACAAGACACAGCTTCTATATCGAGTGTGTGCATATCCATGTAGCCACGCGAGCCTGAGAACCTTCAGCTTGGTCTTGGTGGAGCCCACCACAGCTCTCTGCCTCCCCAAGGATAAAAGGAGACCTTTGCTTCCTCTGCTGTCAGAGAAATCCAAGGGGCTTCAGTGACGCTAGGGTCAAGGTCAGACTTACATCTTTGTTTATATCAAATGTTTACTTTGTGCAGCTCTGATATTTCATCAAGACTGTTTTACCCAAAGCCACATCATAATGGGTCTCAAATATAGAAATTCTCCAGTCACCCCCAATAAAAATGCTCTGCCTCCAAAACGTATTTGCTCTGCAGGGGGTAAAAACTTGAAAAAAACAAGACAAAAAATTTTTGATTGTGTACTTTTCAGAAGGGGTGGCGGGGAACATATATCATAAAATTCTGAAGAAAAGAAAATATCCCCCCCCCAAAAAGAAAAAAGAAAAATGATTAATGTATTTCACAAGGTAAAAAATATTTTTAAGGCAAACATAGGAGGAACAGAAGAAGGGTGTTTCTGAAACAAGGAGCTAAATACAGTCAGTTCATTACCTCTTAGAGGCCAAACTAAGCCAGTCTACAAAAAGGGGCACAGATCAATGTTAAATCAACACAATATTTAAAAATTTAAAAGAAAGAAAGAAAAGAAAAAAAATCAAATTAGTCAATAAAATTTTGAACCAAAATTTCAAGAGAATATTTTTAAGGTTCAACTTCCCCATATATTTTAGTACATAGCCTTTTAAAAGTATTTTTTTTCACTGAACTGATTGCCTTTCCTAAAATCAAATATGTTATTTCTTTATTTACTGAAAATTCCCCCCCCAAAGAACATTTCCCTCCAAATCCATATTTTCAATATATTAATAAAATAGATTCAACATTTTTATGGTTTGTTTTTGTAGCATTTGCTAGCATATTTTTTTTTTTCCCTGAAAGAAGATCCTTCCCCAAAGTTGTATTTTTTTATTCAGGATATTTAAAAGTAATTATTATTTTTTCAAGGATTGTGTCATTATGCAGTAATTAAGATTCTAAAAAGTTTACGATCTTTATGACTCAGAAAGCCCTTAATCCAATTATCAGGGTGAAGGATGAATTGACCTTTTCTCCTTCCAATCCTGTTTCTAGTTTAGGGGGGAAAAATCTCTTTCAGGAAATACTGATTTCTATATTTACCAAAATATGATGGCAAATTTAACAGCAGTGAAGTTTTTAATCAGCTTGACACATCAATTTAAAAAAATACTTCTTGTGTATAAATTTTGGGTTTGTGTATGTGTGCTCCTGCAAGAAGAGAGTGGCACAGAAAAGAATTTCATTTGATGTTTATACTATGTGTTTAAACCTATTTCAAATAGTCCTCTACATTTAATTTCCTGTGGTCAGGCATTCTCTTTCCCTTTTTTTTTCTGTTTTACTTTTTCTTTCTTTAATTATCCTGCCATATATATTATTTCCTTTTTTGCTTATTAGCAATGTTTTAAATAACAAAATCATCAGTAAATAATGATGGTTACAGCCACATTGATGTTATAATTATATTACCTACTGCTTTCCTTTTAAGGATCTCAAGGTAGTTTACAAAGAGAAAATAAAATCAGCGTTCCTTCTCTTGTCACAGGATTTAGAAATTTGACAGTTGTAATTTTGGGGGGCACATGATACTGGTGCTAAACCATCCTAGACAATGCCTTTCCTACATCACTGTTGGGATTTCCCCATATTCAAGTTTGGAGAATAAAAATTTTATTTATTTAAAGATGTTTTTATTTAGCATTGTCAGACAGAGCTCCATAATCAGTCTTTTTAAAAAGGCAAAAAGGGTTCTAAGGTTTAATTCAGAGTTGAGGGTAATCTATTTTTGATGAAAAGACTATCCTATGTCAAAATTAATGTCAATATTTAGCTTATTTATGTGGCTGAGTCCACTTTAATTTTAAATGAAATTTAGAGGACTGTATCTTCTAGTGTAATAGCCAGCCTAAGCCAGCATGAGACTATGTTTTAACATTAAGTTACCTTCAGATACAAATAGTTAAATTCTATCTTCTAAGTAAGAAAGATGGGCTAATGTCTCTGCTTGTGATAGCATATGTTATGTGCATGTGTTTGCACATACGTGTACAAACAAAAAAACACCATAATGAAATTAAGTGGACAGATGCCCAGCATACAATTTCAGGGCTTTGATGACATCACTGAGCTAAGATGTGAGGATAAGGTCCCTGCACCTCTCTTTACTCTGTCTTCTCCGAATCACTTCCTAGCTAGTGACACATTTTCCCCTCATCCTTCGAGGATCTTTTTTTTTTTTAATTTACAATGGTGTGTTAGGTTCTCGTGTATAGTGTAGTGATTCAGTTATATATATATATATAACTGAATATATATGTATATATATATATACATTTTCATATTCTTTTTCACTATAGGTTATTACAAGATATTGAGTATAGTTCCCTTTGAGGATCTTTGAAGACCACAGCCTCCTTCCCCGACTTTCCATAAATGTATATTAGTCTCCAAGAGTACATAATACCAAAAATATAATTCTGACCCCCTTGAAGAGAAAGAAGAATTGGCATACATCAACTTCCCTCCCTGACGACCATAAAAATCTCCATTCAAAAAAAAAAAAAAAAAAAGACAGCTCTACAAGCCCTATTTTCCCCCATAAGTTTGCATATTAACAGGCAACAGGAAAAAATGGAAAAAGATTTGTGTATACAGAAAAATTGTCCCTGGGGTTGTGCCTGTCTGCCCAGGAAAATGGCTGTGAGAGGAGTGAGCAATTGCTTAAGGAATTTCATCATTTTAATCGCCTCCTGTAACCATCTTCTTTTTCCTGTGGCAGACTTGGGACATTTAAATGCAACAGGTTGATGACCATGCAAGGTATGAAAAACAAACAATTGTGAAATTTTTTAAAAAAAATTTAATTTGGAGCAATTCTGTGACTTAGGTTTTTATACTTTTGGGAGGAATATACGATTTTTTAATTGTAATCTTTTTGGGAGATTTCCATAAACTTCATTTATTTCCATAATCTGACTCCTCAAGCTATCAATAAACTTTTTTATTTCTTTTTAAAATTTTATGATAAATGACAGCTTCTGTGCTCCATTACCTACATGTATTTTAAAATTTAAGAAGAAAAGGCATTAGGAAATTCAAGACAGGGGAAACTGTTTTCCTCTTTTATTTAAATATTATTTCATTAAATGTGGTGTTGAGGTTCAGAGGTGGTGGAAGTCTAAAGGATAAACTTATTGTAAGTCCCTACTACATTAAAAAAAAACAAACAAAAAATATTTTTGCCAAAAAACAAAGCAATAAACAGTCTCTGTTTAGTGTCATGTATAATCTTTTTATAAGTATAAGTTTTATAAATAAAACAACCTATTTTGATGTATTATATTAAAATCTATACACTTGGTAATCCATGAGCATATACAGAAAGGAAAAATACAGATGAAATTAACCTAGGGCTAAAACATAAACTCTTAAAATTTATGTTAGTTAAAAAAAATGTGCTCAGTTTAAAATTGTATCTGGAAAAACATTTTGACTGAAAATTATATTTCTAACTAAAAAAGAGATTTTGTAACTAAAAGAGAGGTCTTATTTTTAAATTAAGGAATGAGTTTATAAATAGCAGAAGAAAACGGCATACCTCCCCAAAATAAGCACATTAATGAATAGCATATCGCTCTCTATGGAAAGTTATATTTGCTTTGCGCACAAGAAAATTAATGTTTTGTAACCATAAATAAAATATCTCTTTAGATATTTGAGCTTTGGCTAAATGATGATCTTTAATGGGATAAATTGTCTTCAATGTTATACCAACTGATTATAGGAAACAAACAAACAAACAAAGCCCCCCCAAATTTCATGTTAAATCTCAGAGTAGCTGAGATGTAGCTCACTGAGAAACAAGATTTTCTATCATAAAATGAAAAAAAAATTGTACAGTGTGTTTTTGAAGGTTTATTTTCTTTTAAAAAACATTTTCCTTTCAGAATTCTAAAGCATGATTTAAAAACATTCGAAACCTAAGAGCTAATCTTCAAAAGAGTAGTAAGCTTGTATTTGTATTTTTTAAGTATCATTTGTTTGTTATTTGAAGAGATAGCAACTGTTTTCATGACTGCTTCGTATTTAAATGTAAATATGTCTTGTGTAAAACTACCTGAAATAAGTTTCTTTCTGGACAAACTTCCTGAAGGGTAAGTTTAAGAGGGAAATAGCTATACATTGGAGAGTTTCATAAGGCCTGCAAATACATGAAAACACTAAATTAGTGTTACAGCCTAAAATGCTTTCTTAATATTTTAATTTTAATTCTTTAACATTTTAATCAGCAAATTTTAATTCAAGAAGCTATCAATAAATTTTTTTATTTCTTTTTAAAATTTTATGATAAATGACAGCTTCTGTGCTCCATTACCTACATGTATTTTAAAATTTAAGAAGAAAAGGCCTTAGGAAATTCAAGACAGGGGAAACTGTTTTCCTCTTTTATTTAAATATTATTTCATTAAATGTGGTGTTGAGGTTCAGAGGTGGTGGAAGTCTAAAGGATAAAGTTTGGAGGGCTATAACTCATTCACCCTTCCTTTCCAAAATCAATTTATAGGCTGCCAATTTAGTTACTGCCCTTTAATCAGCTGAGAATTACAGAACTTCCCAGACAATTTCATTTTGGGTCATAGAATCCCCCATCTCTAGCAAGAGAGTTTTCTGCTGTTTTTCTTATCCTTGACCCAGTATTCTTACAATAAATTCAAAGGGTGAAGGAGACTCCTTAATTAAAAAAAAAATCGCTTATTCTACTTTGAAATAAATAGTGAAACTCTTCCTTTACTTGATTTTTTTTTTTTTCCCTACTAACCTAAGGTCTGGGCCTTAAAGATGAGTCCACCCTGGGGACCATGACTCCTTACAGGGTCAATCTAAATAATTTGCCTGTTGAGATATTAAAGGATCAATGGGGGACAAATCATTGCAGTTTGAATGACAGCTCTCCTCAGAGGCCAAGGAGCCCTGAGCAATTTCCCCTCATACTATCACTATTTGTCCAGCTCCAGACCAGTTCCCAGGTGAATTCATAACGTCGGGGAAATCTCGGTATCACCCCAGCACTCCGTGACTTTAGACTCATCTCCCACTTCACGACACCTAGTGATTTCATCTGCTTCCTTATTCCTATTTCAACTCTTCCAACTAGTCCAGGACTCCCTCTAGACCCTGGATCTGCAGGGATCCAACTGAACTCTTAACAGTTCATATTGGTTGAGTACACACTACACGCCTGAAATATCAGATTGCATATTTACTGATATCTCATTTCTTCTTCCTAACAACCTTTTGAAAATAGGTACTTGAATATCTCATTTTACAGATGAGGAAACTGACTCACAGATATAACTTGCCCAAAGGCACGTAGCTGAAAACAGCAGAACTGGCAAGTAAACCCAGGTCTCACTGGCCTCAAAGCCCATGGCTCCTGACCATTAGGTCGCACTGCTTCTTCAAATTATGCTGCTTTTATTTGCCCCTTAAAAGACTGCAAAGAAGAGAAAGCAAGGATCACTATGTAGAATACATTTGACATATCCCCGAGCTTTTTTACTGTGATTTTTCAAAAAGAAAGAGAAGAAAAGTCATTGCATAGAGTTGATGGGTAGTGTGTGGACGAAAATGTAGAAAGGTTTGTGGAGAAGGCTCCTGTTCCTATGAAAATTAAATAAAATACATAATGAATAAGCAAAAATAGGACCATCTTTTGGAATGGCCACAGATGTGCTCTACAGGTTCCGGGGTACAATTGGTAGCCCCGGGCCCTTTTTCTCTAATGTTACAGACAATTGTAGAGACTACATCAGATTCTTCCTATAACCACCCTGCAATTTGTAGCCAAGACTTAAAAGACATGCCTGATAAGACTCAGTGAATTAAAGGGAAGAAAGCAAAGATTATTTTTTGTTGGGGGGAGCTAAGAGGAGACAAAAAGATTTATAAGGCAGGGAAGAGTGAAGCTGCAGGAAGGAAAGAACGAAGACAAAATATTTATGAAAAAGAAAGAAAAAACCTCATTTATGACAGCAAACAGTGTTATCTATTCTTGTCCTTCTATTGTTTCTTTACTCTTTCATTGGTGGGAATTACCTAAGCTCTGAAAATGTACAACTGGACCTAAGCTGAAAGTAAAAGATGAATGGTAAGTATTCCAGGTGAATTGTTTTTTTCTCCCTCATCATAAAGTTTAGAAAGAAAGAAAGAAAGAAAAAAGGAGGAAAGAAAGAAAAGAAAGGAAGGAAGGAAGGAAGGAAGAAAGAAAGAAAGAAAGAAAGAAAGAAAGAAAGAAAGAAAGAGAAAAGAAAGAAAGAAAAGAAAGAAAGAAAAGAAAGAAAGAAAAGTAAAAAGGGAGCCATTTGCAAAAACAATTGTGATTAAATTCAATAGATTTTTAAAAGAACTTGAAAGCAAGGAATTAAAGAGGAATGAAACTACAAAGAGATAATCTTTGTGTAGGGATGCATCAAGTGGAGAAAAAGATTTTCCTATCAGCCCTTCTGATTTGTTCCCAGCCGGGTAATCCTGAGCACTGGCAGGCTATGGAGGAAATGGACAGATGCTTTCAGAAAAGATTATCTTTTATCTGTTGCTCAGGGAATAGCTCTGGTCCTATGACTGCTGATTCCATGATCTAAGCCTTGTATGCCACTGCTATATGTGTCAGGCAGGGGGGAAAAAACCCCATAATAATAACAACAACAACAACTCACATTTATTGAGCACTGACTAGGTACAAAGCTCTTTACATGCATCATCTCATTTAATCCTCACCAAAACCTTATGGTTGCTATTGTTACCCCCATTTTACAGATAGGAAAACTGAGAAAATGAAAAGACCGGCTTGCACTTAGTTGACTCTTTCTATTCTTTAGCCTCAGCACCAGCGATCTGTCGCTTTCTTGCTTAAGAAGAAATTCACACACTTTGTTGGATCCTCCCACTATCTACCTCCCACAATCTACCACAGAGTTTTTATAAATTCAGATCCTAATTCAGGCCTTTCATTTCCAAAGTCATTTCCCAGCAATGACTTCCACTGGCTGTTCACCCTGGGAGTATTGAAAGAAGAGCATCTAGCTCTCCCTGAAAGTAAAGTTTGCATTAGTAGCTGATTAGTACTACAGTCCGTGAATGCCCTTTGCCCTAAATGAGAAAGGTCAGGCCTTCCTCGCTGCAAGGAGGAATTTTGAGGTCACTGAGAGCAGGGAAGGAAGAAGCTTTGAAAGACTCAGAACGAGGGCAAAACCTGGGCACACTGTCCTCTCCTTGTCTGTTTTGAGCCTTAAAGACTTCCAATTTCTCCTTTACTGAAGACCTCAGCAGAACTGCCTGCCATAAAGCCTCTGGCTGTGCTACGTGGAAGCAGCCTACCATCCAACAGGGCCAGTTTACCAACCCAGTAATCCAACAAATGTACTGTTCCTTTCCCTCTCAAGGAATCCCTGTCCTGTCTAGCTCTGATTTTCCCTGGTGGTCAAAAGCACCAGAGAAAAATCCATCTTTGCAATGAGCCCTGATGTTGAGACATTACTGTCCGGCTCCAACACCGACCTCTCTTCCCCCTGCTAAATCACCAGACTTTGCCAAGAACATTTAGCTTAAAAGATGGATTGTCACTTCGAAATTCTGCAGGACCAAGCTAGATTTGGTCATCAAAATTTCTCATCTGCTTCTGTCCCTCAGCTCCATGCCTGCTTTGCCTTTTAGTTAGTGATTTTCTGTTCCTCATTTATTCTAGCCTTCAAAAGTATTAATTAAATTCCAAATATTTGTTTTCCCAAAAAGGGAGACCAAAAATCATGATAAAAATGCAACAGAATGCTGCTAGGAAAAAAAAGAGATGGGACAGCTAGGAACAAGACTTCATGATGCAGCTGAAGATGCAAACCTTAATATGATAAAATATAGGACCTAGAGACTAACTAGATGAAAAATGCTTAATTTGGGGTCCATGGAGTCTAGGGAGGTCATGAGCTCCCTGAAATTGTATGTAAAATATCTGTATTTTTCTTTCTTTTTTTTTCCCGCCTCTTTCCTTTTCTTGTTTTGTTTTGTTTTTCTGGGGAAAAGGTTTGTAACGTCATTAGGTTATCAAGGGGAGAATAATTTATTTATATCTCCAAATGCCTAGAATAAGCCCTGATACCTAGTAAGGACTCAATAAACATTCTGCTGAATAAACATTCAACATCTGTTGAATAAATGAATGAATGAAAGGGGTCTGAGCTCTAAAGCACCTAATTTTATAGATGGAGAAATAGACACCTAGGAAGGCTATAATTGCTCCCTCAGGGTCAGGAACCTAAGTAGTCAGGACCACATAGAATTAGCTCTTTTAACTCTTTCCACCACTTGTCAATGTCATTGTTCTGCTTTTGAACCAACTTGTATCTTTCACTGCATTTCATTTTTCTTCCTTGCAACCTGTTTCTTTTTAAGCAGAGGAATGCATCTTATTTCCTAGTCAGAAGTTACCAGTAGATGCACATTCCCAAGAGGACGTAGGGAAGCAAACAGTGGGGGCAGTCTATGAGGTAGGCCATCAGGATAAGTTATGGGTGGCAGCACAGGAAGCATGGGCTGAGGACATGATTAATAATGGCATCAAAACGGCTGTCATTGATGGAAACATGGAAAGCTGAAATAGTGGAGTTAGATCTAGGGGTTGGCAGTAAATCTTAAGCTTAAAACTGAGCAGGCTAAGCCACTGTCCTAGGAGCAGGTGACCTGTGGCATTCTAAAAGATATCTGAGGGACAAGGACCAAATGGATCCCTGCTTGGTTGGAAAGCTCCTTCTGAGGGCCTTCCTTGATTGTAAAGTAATTAAGAGATCCCAGGAGAATTCATTCGGGCCTTACTACCCTCTAACAGCTCACAGTCAAGCCTGGCAGGTGAGAAGAATGAGACTTAAACTGCCACCCAGAGGAGAGAAATAAGGGGGAGCCTAGGCCTTCTGGAACTGCTTCATGCTAGAAGTTCTGAGAGAAAACAGTACTCAGATTCCGTGACACAGCAAATTTCTGGTGCTGATGACTTCCTAAGCAGATTGAGGCCAACATGGAGGCTCTGAGGTCTAGGCCACATTAGAGGCGAGAGAGGAGCCCTGCCCAACCTAGTGATGCTCCCAGAATGCTAACTGCTAGCAGAAGAAATTTTAGGTAAACTCTTCTTTAAACCCCAGCATCCTAAATACAAGTCATTTTGAAAGGGAAACTGTTACAATACTCTGGGTTGCATTTATGGATTATCTGCATTATTTGGTAGTGATAAGTATTATTTAGTAAGAAAAAAAAAAGGAAGAATCCAGAGTAGACAGTAAACAGCCTGGGTAAGAGCTCCAGCTGTGTGACCTTGGTAAAAATCACTTAACCTCTCTGAACCTCTGTTTCTTAAAATAAAAATATTGCTCCATATATCCTCTATAGCTCTTTCCAGCTTTTGCATGCTACGTACTAGATCTAAGTTTGAGGTCTGAGGTTTAACCCAGATTTTTCAAATGTGATTAGAAGAGGTTACCCTGCAGGTAAGAAACTCTCATCCTCTCCAATATGATATTCTTAGATTTCTCTACAAAGTAATTGAAATACCAATCAAAGGGGGAGAACTGGGGAGACGTTAACCTCTCGAAGTGAACAACAGCCCTGTTGCTCCAACAAAGACGCTGCAAACTTCAGATCCTTATATTCAAAAGGGGAATTTAAAAGACATTAAGTTCAGCCAATGATATGAAGATCTCACCCTCGCTTTACATGGTGGGATTATAGGGGACTCCAGTCCATTGATTTATTATTAAAGTTCCACTCTCAAAATGTAAACATTTCACAAAACCCATGCAGCAGCAGTTTAACTAATACAGCAATAGGTCTATTGTACAGTGATCTGAAGGTCGTCCTTGGAGTGCACATCTCTTCTGCCACAAGCCTCAAGTGTCCCTCCAAGATTTCTGGCGGTTTTCTACATTTTGCTCACATCACAGCCAAAGATTCATCAGGTAGCTTGGTTTCTCCCTACCTCACAAAGCCAACAGCCCTGGGGTTTCAAAATTCTCTGCCGAGCTCTGAACTGAATTCCCCAATAAGAATCACAGTATGACTCTAAAGCTCAGAAAGGCAGCTAAACAAAAGCTCCGTAGCAAAGGGTTTTGCTGATTAATAGGAAAAGCAAATGTTTTTAGCATTTAATACCTTACTCCTCAAAAAAAGAAAAAGGAAAAGGAAAAATGGGCGGGGGGATAACCTAAAACTTTTCCTCTTTCCTACGATGAACTTCAATTAAGGAGACATATAGTGTTTTGGTTTCCTCAGAAAAACCAAGTTCAGCCACTAATTGACCTTCAACTCTACACCTCTCCTGGGCCCCTGAGAAGTCTGACATAGCCCAAGGACATGGGGGCAGAGAGGCAACTGTGTGTCCCACTGAGGAAGGCCCGTACCCCTCAGTCCTGGGGCTGGGGGCTTCCAAACACCCAGGCCCAAGTCCTGATAGGGGATAAGACAGGAAGGGGGCCTGCTTCATGGGATGCTGGTCCCTACTTATGACCTCTGTGGTGGACGCGTTTCTTTGCCAAAGGCTAAGCCAATGAGGACTATTTCCAAGCACTGGATGCCTGGTTTCCCTGTGTCTCATCACCAAGTGTGGCGTGTACACACATCACCCAGGCCAAGGGGCCATGGACTGAGGTATCTTTGCACTCACCTGGGACTCTAGAGCTCATCTGTCCAGACTCTTCAGCAACTGTTGCTTCTGAGACCCCTTCCTTCAGTTGCCACTCCTCATGCAGACCTCCAGGTGCCAAGACAGGTTTGATCACCTGAAAGTGCAAAGATGGGCAAGGTTACTTTGCTGGTTCTGGAGGAGAATGAGAGAGTTTGGGAGCTGGGACATTTTGCAGGAAATCAAGGAGTAGGGAGGCTACAGAGAAGGAAAAGTGTAGAGGGAGCATGTCTGGGCCAAGAGCTACAAAGCAGGGGTGCTGAAGCAAGAGAAGAGCTTTTCCGAGATGCCCATGAAGCCCCCAGGTTTGAGAAGTCCCTGGGACAGAGCAGAGGGTCTGGCCTGAGATTCCAGCAAGTGAGCCCTGTGTCTTTGACTTGATGCCTTCCTCTGCTTCCAGCCTAAGTCAGGTAAGGCAGGGACTCAAAGCAACCACAGGTCTTGGAAAGAGGACAGAAGGGACAAAAGCACCAAACCAGGAGATGAAAGCTAGCTCTGGCCAGGGGTAGAGGAGGAGAGGCAGAGGGGGCACAGTGCAGGTGCAGAGCAGCCAAAAGTGGGCCTGAGGGTGAGAGCACGCAGAAACCACCAGCCTGGCCCAGCCACTAGGGGGCAGGTGGCGGGGTGGGGGCTCCGTGGCGCCTTCACCCCTTCCTTAGCTGCAGAGACCACCCCTGGTCTTGATTTTCTAACATAGGCAAAAGCTAAGCTAGTTGAGGGGCTCGAGGCACCAGGTAACCACAGCGGCTCTCTGGACACTTCTCACTCCCCACGGAGAAGCAGACTGGGGTGAGGGTCTCTAGCTGCTACCCCCTTCCCTTTAGAGGCTCCAGAGTTTGCATCAGACACAAGTGCCTGGAAGTTTCCATTAGGCCCGTGGTTTGCTGGGTGACGTGGCTTTTTCAAAAGGTGTGTGCGTTAGCAGTTTGAGGGTTCAGAGCGATCCCTCCCCCTTTGCCCTTCTTCCTCAGCAAAGGCAAAGTGGGGAGAAAGGGGGAGACCAGCTCCCACTGGCCCCAGGCTGCGGCAACTACCTTAAGGAGGAAAGGAACGATGTACGAAAAGCCACCGATTTTCACTTATGGTGAAGGGAGAGGGGAGGGGGGCTTTCCTCTGATCCCACTCAGAATGAGGCACCCCTGTCCGCAAGCCCCCGGCCCGGATCAGAAGTGAGCACCCCTAGCCCCGGCGTGCGGCCGCCCCAGCAGCCGCTCTGCAGCAGCAGTAGCTTCCTCAAGGCAGCAACAGTTGTCTGGCTGAGGCGAGGCGAGGCGAGGACTCGCTCGGGCGCGCACGACGCCGGCTTCGGCCGGATGCTCCTGGGCCCTGGAGCCCCAGCCTCAAACCTAGCCAAGGTGGGAGAAGTAAGGGCACCAGGGGTGCCATAACCCTCAGCCGCCTGCACTCAGGTGGCTCAACCCCTTTGTGCAAGTTCACTTCGCTTAGGTCACTTCTCTCCAAAATCTGGTGGAGATTCTGGCTTATGGAGAGAAGGAGGGCTTTCTGGCTGGGGGTAGAAGGGGGATGTAAGAAGCAAAAGACAAAAGAGGAGCTCGAGGGACACAGGGTGAAGCTATTTTTAATCTAGCGTGGCTCTTACGCCTCTCCCTGCGCGAAACTATCGCTCCACAGACGGCCCCAGGTGAGAGACACGAGGAACTCCCCCCAGAGCTTTTGCTTTTGCTCCATCCCCTTCGCAGATCTTAGAGACCCTTTTACTCTTCCAGAAAATGCAAGCAGGGAGGGAAAATCTCCTTTATCTGGGGAGAGGGGCTCTGATTTAGCTCTGGAGCTTGGAGTCCTCGCTTTCGGTACCTTCTCGCAGGCTGAACTATATAAAAGATCGACTCTGTCCAGCGTTCTCGGACTTCGGAGCCCTTTTCCTTATTCGGGAGAGGGTAGACTCTGGGTACTTAGTTAACGGAGAGGGGAATGACGGTGGGCGTTTAGTTTACTGGAAGAACGGAGGTTGGGGTGCAGGGGGAATTCAGGGCCTCCCCGAAAACGGGAAGCTTCGCAGTCCTCGGATCTTGGACTCTCATATCCCTAGATTCATCCTCTATCCGTGTCCATCCCTGTGGGCGCCCATATGTGTCTGTGTGTCCTTCTGGTCCAGTCCCTAAGGACGTCTATGTTTCTAGCTGACGAAGGGCATGGGGGCGTAGAGCATGGTGAAGGCCTGACTTGTGCCACTTGTAACCGAAGTGGTCACGACTGCAAGGGGTGGAAGGGGAGGAGGGGGACCCAAAGATGATCCTCAGTCCTGCAGCTCTGCTTCCCTCCCCAGGACTGGGCGACTAGGGAGGCCAGGTCTGGGCTGCTGCTGCTACTGAGCTTCTGAGTCGGGTGCAACTGCACCTCTCAAAAGCTCCTTCTCTGCGGGGGTTTCCCCTGTTTTCGTGTGTTTTACCCCCTTCTGTGCTACTTAGTTTTGAAAAAGGCGAGATGGAGAGGACCCGAGGCTGCAAAACGCCTCAGATTAGGTTGGAAGCAGGTGTGGGGGGAAAGAAGGGGCTCCGGGGAGCCGGTGGTGCCTGGGTGTTTTCCCTCTTTTTCGGGGCTGCCCAGTGCACCACGGCTTGCCTCACCTCCGGGTCCCCCGCTAGGACAGGGGATGCTGAGGGCTTCCCCCCCTCCCTCAAGGGCTTTCCCACCCCTATATTGCAGAGTTAGATCGTGAGGGTCAAAAAATGACCAGAAAATATCCTAAACTGACTCATATTCCAGGTAGCGACTTGGCCCTAAGATCAGATATTTCTTCTTCTTCTTCTTCTTCTTCTTCTTTTTTTTACAGTGGGTGAATGGGGTTATTCGGGGTGTGGGCGGGGGTTGGGGGTAAGACACAACTTGTGTAAACTTTTATTGTATTTTAGCTTCTTCCCACTTCGAAAACACAACGCACACTGCCTGCTCCGATTCCCCCTGTGATACAAAGTCGATTAAAAAGTTGGGGGGGGGATCTGCGCGGAGGACAGGCGAGTGACCAAAGCCTCAGGGAGCGCGGGAAGGACGGGAGGCAAAGGATTGATTCTTCCATGGGAAACGGGGAGAGGGCTGGGAAAGGCTCGGACCGAGCCGCTTCAGGAAGGCGCGGGCTTCGCCGATCGCTGGTGGCTGCCGTCTTCTCGACGAGTGCGCCCCCCGCGAATGCTTTTTGGGGTAAGGGCTTCCGGCTATTGAGTTATGTACAGCAAGCCCAGACCGCAAAAAGATTCACGAAGGGCAGAGTCTGCCTGCTTCTTCAGTCCGCCGCCGCCGCCGCTTTCAGCCCAGGATGTCTCCGAACCCCGGAGCCGAGCAGGCTGGGTCTCCCCAGCGCGCTCCAACGCGGCTCAGCTTTCCCACCCCGTGCGCCGCCCGGCCCGCTTCTGCCCCTCCCTGCGCCCCTCGGATCCATCCCTCTATTTCTCCACACGGTCCTCGATCCCCCAACTCAGCCCGCTGAGCCGCGAGCGAGGTGTGTGGAGGGCGAGAGGAAGAGCACAGAGGGGGACCAGGGATCCCGGTGCCCAGCCTCCACCCCTCTCCGGTACTCCAGCACCCCAAGCCTCCCCGCCTATCTGTCCTATCACCACCCTCTTTTCCCTATCAGGGTTCCAGCTAGCCCCGGCTGCAAGGTCGCGGATCTCCGAACAGGTACAGTTCGAATTCCCCCTAAACCCCCTCTTGTCCCTCCTAGTCCCCCAGCCGAGGTTCCAGCCGTGACTACAGGCGCTGCGTAAAGAGAAAAACTCCCCCAGAGCACTAAATAAATACAGACGAGGCCGCCAGCTGATTGGTGCGGACTAAAATCGTCACCCACCAATCAGGAGAGAGCTCACTTTTTTTTTCAGAAGGGGGAGGGAGGAAAAAAATATTTCCATTTCTAATTATTCAACAAAACCCAGACTGGAATACGTTAAAATATTGTTGTTTCAAAAAAGCAGGCCAAGACCCCTGCCCCTGTTCTAGCCCAGGTGAGGGGGAGGGCGTGGGATATTGGGCAAGGGCGGAGGGGTTCAACAGAGCGACCTTTCCCAACCGGACCCAAGCCAGAAGATTCCGACGGAAAATGACAGGCCAAGATGAACATAAAATACATCCAAACTCCACGATAGTCAACCTATTTCTAGAAAAAAAAATGAGGATATCTCAATCCCCCCTTCCCCCGCAAAAAGTTCTGAATGCTCAATAGGAAGGGTGACATTCCTCCTTCCGCACCCTCTCTTCCAAACCTGTCTACATATTGGGTGTCTAATGGCCCACTTGCCTCAGGTGCCCTTTCACTGCTGCAATCCCCCTCCCCCAACTCCCTACCCATTCTGCAGACTGTTGAGGGGAACATCAAGGGGCGAGCCCCTCACTGACCGCCGGCTCCCATAACGACGGGAGATTCCAGCATCTGCAGGAGGAAGGAGAGGGGAGGGGAAGGGAGACTAGGGTGGAAGGAGGAGGGAGATCTTTTTGCAACATTATCCCTCCTTCCCTCTTCCCTCTCTTCCTTTAGGCACCCTCTGCCATTCAGTCTATCCAAACTTTGAGGGGTTCTCCTCCTTCTCAGTGCAGCACCACCTTTTCCCCTGTCTTGTCTTCCTCCGCTCACTTGCTCCCCACCCCGCCATACTCCCTTCCCCGCCCCATCATTGTCCAAGAAGGGTCCAGGCAAAGGAACATTCGGATCACCTCCCTCCCCAGTGGTACTCCCCCGTGGGGAAAAATTCAATCAGGGTGGGATGCTGCAAACATTGTAACAACTTAGGGGGAAAGTTGCCATATTTGTTCTTTGCCACCCTGGAATCGACGTGCGGACGGCGGCGGGCGCACGGGCACACTCTTGCTTGGCAAGCCCAGATTAAACGTATCTAGACTGTCTCCAAGTCTCTGTCGGCCCACCCCCTCCGCCGATCCATCACCCTCCGGCAGCTCTGCGACCCACCCACCCTCCCACGGCATCCCCTCGGCTCGGCGACCAGCAGACGCACGCACACACCCTCCGAGCGTCGACGCGCCCGCCGCGCTAGAGGGGGCTCCACAGTCCGCGCTCGCCGCGGCTGCAGCGCGGGCCACTAGGAAAAAAGTTCTACTCAGCCGACCACTGAACGTGCCGACCACTGAACGTACCGACCACGGCCGACCCATGCACCAACCCCCTTCTCCTTACCTGGGTCCAGAGGCCGCCGGAGCGTGCCGGTCCTGTCCGCACTGCAGCCAGCTTGAAGGAGCCCCTCCAACCGGCCCGCTCCCCTCCTGCCCTTCCCTGCCCCCCACGGGTGTTGGCCCAGCGGCGAAGCAGGCTCTTCCAGGTAAGTATATAAGTTACTGTACTGTGTGGGAGGGTCACGATCTTGATAATTGCAGCTTTCCGAGCTTAACCCCTGCGTTCCTGCCTTCCTCCAACTTGTTGAGGATCGTCGGGTAGCGAGAGACAGAGCGAGCGCGCCAGCGAGCGCGCCGGCCGGGAGGGGGGAGAGAGGTGCACCCGGCCGAGAAGGGAGAGCCAGACAGCGAGCGGCGGAGTTCAAAAGTCCCCCTGGCGGCGGTTTTCATTGGATAGGTCTTCCCCCCCACCCCCGTCCCCCCTGGCTTGGTCTCCCCCTCACCCCCACGGTCTCCCATGTAGGGGACGTCTCCAGGCGAAGTCACGATTCCTTCTCAGTTCGGAATGAACTGTGACTAGAGCCATGACGCAGCCAGCGCGCATTACTCACTTTTTGCAGTCACGACTTGGGAATCCGTGCTGGTTCCAACCAAAATTACACTGCTACCATTGAATTATTTAATAGGATCCAGTTCGGGGGTAAACTTATGCATTGTGCCAAGCGATGGGGAGGGGGGCCGAGGGTAAATGAGGACGTGGGGCGTCCTCCCTTCCCCCTTCATGGCTCTCGGACCCCCTTCCCACTGCTCCACGTGTTGCAAATGTTTTATTGCGCTGCCACCCCTCCCAGCACCTCCCCCCAACCCAGCTACTGCTTTTGCAAATGTGGCAGAATTTGTAAACACAACCACGCAACTTGCGGGGCTGAGAGGGGAGAGGCTGGGAAAGGGAATGGATAGGTCCTGGTGAATGAAGAGGAGGCCGAGAAGCTACGAGCAGCTTTGGTTTGAACTGAATTGTCAAGACAAAGTGTGGGTAGCAGTGTTATTTGTGTTATTCTCCACAACATCAGTAATAGCCCTTGTTACTATTATGAGTTGAGGAATACTCAGTCTTAGCCAGGGAATCTTCCCAATGAGGGACTGATTCTGAGCTAAAAATAACTCGACCCACACTCTCCCCTCCTCATCCCAGGGCTGTGCCTTGGGTGCCCTCCACAGGGGTCAGGTCACTAAAGCCAGAGGTTATTAGTGGATTTAGGATGGGGTAGAAGAAGCCGATAGCATCTGGGCTCTCCTTCTGTTTCACTTGAAGGCTAGCCCCCTCAGATACTTACCTCACCATCCCGAGGGTTTTGTTTTTGTTTTTGTTTTTTTTTAACAAGCATATAGAATATATCCCTACATGCACACAAGCTTACTGCATATCTACAGGATTGCTTCATTCCCCCCACTGTCTACAGCCCACCCTTGTGAGCCAACTTGAGGATGCATTTTTATTATTTCTCTCTGAAAAGTTAATCAGCATGAATGTCTTTGTGCGCGTGATGTTCATTCCCCCCTTTGGACTCTGATAACCTTCCTCCCTCTTCACCTGTCTGGCTACAGGTTTGTCCAAAGTGTCTGCAGCTGACTGCAATGAATTTCACTCTGGGTCAAGCCCATAACCCCAGGGAATCTATGGTCTCGGCAATAACATTTAGGGACTTGGAGAAGAGCACCCCTCCCTCCCGCAGTTTCCCTCAGAGCCGGTTTTCAGAAACCCTTTGGCTCGAGCTTTAAGGCGCCGCGATGTTCCCAAGCCTGGATTCTCTGCGCATCGCACCAGCAACTCCTGTGCTTTGGTTTCTAATTCACTCATTCCACCAACTCATTTGGGGCTCCTATGACTAGGACGTGAAGCGAGAGGAATAGTAAGAAAAATGCCATAATGCACAGACATCCTTACACACCTCATGGGAATTGCAGAATGTGGGAACATGGGGGGCATGAAATAGGAGGGGATGAGGGTCCGAATAAAGCAACCTATAGTCTCTTATTTTGAAAGTCACCATCACGGGAGAGAAATCTTTCAAACCCGCTGGCGGGAAGATGCGGGCGCCTGGGAATGGAGACCCAGATAGTGCCTGGCCTCTGCGGAGAAAGCCGGTGAGCCACCGGTTTGCAGTTCCTGGAGCGCTGGGCCTTAGCTCATCCTGGAATCTAACACTTCGCTCCCCCTCCTTTAAATTTTTTTCCTTTCCTTCCCACTCACCCCTCCTTTTCCCCAAAGCTCTCACCGAAGTCACGACTATCCCCTTTGAACATCCTTAACCCCCTCCTTTCCGTATCCCTCTTCTGCATTCAGGGCGGGGCTATCCGCAGCTGGCGCCAACCCCGCCCCCTGGCGCTCGGAGCTGAACTAGCTGAGGACCAAGGAATTTTCAGCACCGGCCTTCCGTGGACAGCTACCGCGCCCTGGGCCGGCCGGGACCAGCCTGGGTCGCGATCCTCGGACTCCCGGACCCGAGCAAGCAGGGAAGTTTGTCAAAGGGATAGGGATTTTTCCTTCTCTTTACCTCCCCTCCCCATCCATGGGATTTTAATCTATATTACATTGTCTCCATTAATCTCGCAGAGAGATGGCCCATTAAGTCGTATCTGAGCACCTTTTAATACAGAGAAAATGGGGAGGGGAGGGGGACAGTCAAGAGAACCGGGCTCAACAGCGCCGACCCATAGAGAGAGAGAGAGTTGCAGCTATTGATTCAGAGATTGGTCAGGGTGATTCCCAGCTCTGCAAGAATTCCCCCTTTCAGTTCCTTTTCATGCAGCCCCAAATTCATTAAGCACACACACAGCTATACCCCCTTACCCCCTACTCAGTCCCACCCTCCTCTCTAGAAAGGAGTGAAAAGGCAGCCAAAAAAAAACTCCAGAGCATGCACAAAGTAAGCCTCAGCTCATACTCACAGTCTGCGGCATGCACATGACATAATATTACTTACCCAAACGGGAACTCCTTTAGAGAGAGAAAGAGAAACATAGGGGGAGGGAAGAGAAAGTGGAAAGAGAGGGAGACAGGAGAGAGGAGAGGAAAAATCCAACAATTAATTTCCAGACATAGTTGGGGGGGTGGGGAATGCGGTGATGTCCAGGTTTTCTTCCACCCGCGCTGGCTTTTTATCCCAGTGCAGCCCTCGGTCTATTTCTGGAACACGATCAAACCCTGATGCTATTTTTAGCAAGTACTGAAAAAACCTCCACACACAAAGGCATTTCTCCGGAACGTTACGTCCAAAACATTAAATGTGCATTAAGCGCCCCCTCCCCACTTTTTCCTGCACCACCAGACTCAATTGCATTACTGCAGATGATGTTTTTCAAAGCAGAAAAATACTCAAATATATTTTATATTCTCCTTCCCTCCCATTAACTCCCGTCTGCCTCTGCCTGTTGCAAGCTCCTCGCAGTCTTCCCGAGCAGAAGGCTTTGGAATGGTTGTATTTTTTAGAGCTGCATGTCTCCATTGACCAGATTCCCTACATGCTGGGAAAAAAGGGGGGCGGGGTGCTTATGCCCCTTCCCCAGAGGAGCTTCCCAAGAAAGCTCTAGAGTCTAATGCTACTCACGCTGGAGATTCCCAAATGAGGGAAGAAAAAACAAAAATCCTCCGTATCATTCCCTCGTTTCCCACCCATGCTTTGCAAAATCGCGATGTGTTTGCAACACACCGCCTTTGAAAATATATATTTTGAAAGGGGTGTGTGTGTGTGTGTGTGTTTTGCGTTCTAGTAATTCACTACGAGGGGGCTGGAGCAAATAGACTCATGAAGGCAGCGCGGAGCAGCCGCCTTGAGTCTCCTTTGCCAGCCTGCGTCAGTCATCAGCTACTGACGTCACGTGCAGATTCTCCTCTTTGGTGGGTCTGGTTCAGCCGAGAAGAGGCTTCTGCTCGGCGACAGCGCTTTGTGTTCGGCGCAGCCACTGAGCTAGCGAGGCGGCCGAGGCGGGCGCCACCCCAGGCTTGGGCTGGGCAGCTGCAGAGGAGGCTGCAGCCTGGTGTGCACCGGGCGTGCTGGGCCTCGAGGGCGTACCCAGCAGGGCAGCCCCCTCCCCAAACGCCCTACGCCGCCGAGCGCAAACTCGGCTCCGCACAGACGCGGCACGAGCGTCCTTTCCCCGCCCTTTCGCAACTGGCCGCTGTAGCGGAGACAGCTCTGGCTATAACTCGGATTAATTCTGTGTATTTGTCAGGCAGATAGCCCCGGCTCCTCAAGTGACGCAAATAACAGATTCTACGGATCCCGCTCTCTCTCCTGCTCCCATTTTTCTTCCCTCCCTGCTTTTCCCTCTTCTGTTTCCTGCGCCCACGCATCCTGCTCGGTCGCCCACGGAATCAGCCAGCTACAGCTCCCCAGAGAGCAAGAATTCGAGTTACAGACAGACAGACTCCCAGAGCAGGAACAAATAAACCTGCAATTAAATACACACACATACACACAGCCCTTTGCAAATGGCCAGCAGCATTTAGGGGCGCCCCTGTGTGGGGGGAGGGGGAAGCTGATTCACAAATCCACCAGCCTCCAGTCAGTGCGGGGGGCGGGGAGGGGGATGGGGGAGGAGGGCGGACGGAGAAGCGAGGGACAGGGCTTGCTGCTGCAGCTTTGCCCTCGAACCACCACCGGGAAAGGAAACCCACCTCTATAAATACCCAGATGGCAGAGTATTAGCGAATAAACAACTTTTGTTGCATGACAGAAGGCGGAGAAAATTGAACAAAGACTGCAAAGGCTTAGTCTCTAGTGACATTATCAGGACTTTTTAAGGTGACGCTTTACCCTTTCTCCCTCTCAAAGACCAGGGGATCTTCTATTTTTCTTCTTCTTAAAATAATGCCCCTCAAAAAAGAACTGAATGGATCAGTGCTATTTTTAAACCAACTTGAAGAGTTTTATTTCATGAGGGCCGCAAAGTGTGCATGTGTGTGTACACATACGTGTGTGTCTCAGTGTGGGATCTGAATCTGAGGTTTTCGGCAGAAGACATGCCACACCTCAGCATGACAGAGGGTTTATTGATTGGGGGAGTGTTGGAGGTGGGAAAAATTCTTGTAGATTGGAAGATCTGAACAAAATCATACACAGATCACCCTCCTCAAATCTACACAGCATCCCAGATCCACCTCGCATAACCTCTGCCCCGAGGGGGGGGGGACAGGAAAGCAGAGAGAAGAGAGCTATTTACTTTGTGGTTTGGTGCCTGGTCCGTCCTTGTTATTGATCCTAATTATCAACTTTCCCTGTCACTGATTTTCCTTGATGTCAGTAAACAATTTTCCAGCGTTGCCGCTAGGATTTGGGGCACAAGGCCTGGGAGAGAATGATCATGGGGCTGATCTTTAATCAGTGTGATCTTTAATACCCTCTCATCTCCCTCTTCAGGCCCTCCTAGCCTTTGTAGCTTGCCTTAGAGATTCTGGTGTGAGCTTAAGCTCGTCCTGTACCCTCAATTCCTGCCTGTGGCTTAAGCCTTGCCTTCTAAAGGGAGACGGAGGATGGCCACTCGGCACGGAGGACACCCTCTGGCAGCCCATCAGCAGCTGTTTATTTTTAGCTCCACATATGCATGTATGTATGCATGTGAGAGTATTGCTGCAGTGGGGAGGTGTGCAGTCAGAAGAAATATTAGTGAGACGTAGTCCACCCAGGTGTTTGCACTGAGGATGGCTTATCACACAGGATCATCAGATGTGGCCTGACGGTCAGGAGAGCTTCCCCGTCATGTGTCGCAAGCGTTTCAACGAAGTCTTGTCAGATTAATGAAAATGTCAGGTTAAGCATGTTTTTAAAGGCACAGAGTAGGTACGTTTTTAGAGATATGAGACTAGGTATGTGTAAGCATAAATTCATGTAACCATGTAGTTTCTGTATGGAGAAGATACAATTTAGAATTTTGTGACCTGCTTTCTGTTTCTATGCTTTCTGTGGTGATTGGGTGCTGTTGTGTCTTGTGTTGAGACCAAGGCAGCTTCATTCAGAATCACTTTGGGGGCCCCCTAACAACTTTCAGCAACCCTGAATGTAGCCCTAACAAATGAGGTAGAGTTGGAAATAAAGAAATGTGCTCAGACTCTGCCTCTTAAGACTTTTGAAGGTAGCAGCCAAAATTACACTAATCTAACCTTGGCAGCCCGGTGGACTCAACATCTCTGCTCCTCCCCCTGCCCCCAGAAGGTGACACCCCTCTTCCCTGTCCCTGTCTTGCTGCTCTAATCAAGCTGACTGGTTAGATTTGGGACCAAGGATGCCCACGAAACTTAGCAGAAATATTTGCAGAAAGTTAGTCCTCCACAGATAGCACCGCCAGTTTCCCTACACATCAGTCAGGTCCTTTGGTACATGACTGGACTGCAGCTGGTGGCCTTGGCTTTCCAAGCTGTCCTGCCATTCTTTGTTAAGGGCTGTGGTGCCCAATTCCTGTCTGAGCACAGGACTCAAAGAATTAATAGGCTGTTTTGGAACTTGCCCGAGATGAAAAGTGCCTTCTGCACCGCCATACTGCCAACCCATCCCTGGGCATCCCAAGCATGAGGAAGACTTGTCCCCCTAATGCTCCCCCAGGGGACCCATGGGGCTAGACTGCTGTCACAAAGCCCTTGAAAAGAACTGAGTCTCCTCTCTCTCAGGGCCAGTGAAGCCCAGAAATGTCCTGCCTGTGTCTCTTGTCTCCTCTCCAAGCACAAAGAAAAAGGTCAGTAGGTAAAGTTTGGGGTTTGGAAGAGGGGAAAAAAAAAAAAGACCCAGCTCCAAGGAAATCAACCAAAAGGACTCTATTAGGGAAGAAGTCCAGGAAAGAGACTCCTCTTTGCCTAAAGACATCTCCATCAGAGAGCAGAACTATTTTGGCCTAAGTAAAGGACAGGGTAGGAGAAAAATAAACTAATAGTTTTGAGTATCAATTAGGTGCCAGACACTGTGCTGGACGCTTTTACAGAGATGATCTTATGTAATACTTATAGCAGTTCTCCAGGTGTCATTATAATAATGTTACCTACCCCATTAGGTTGCTGAACACAGAAATCACTCCCCAAATATTAGTTTTTTTTCCATTTTAAAGCTAAGGAAATGGAGAGCAGACAGTTGAAGTGACTCGTGCAAAAGTCTTAAGAGCTTAAAGTTGTAAAACTAGGGATCCAATCAAATTCACATTTGTGTGGCTCCAACAATCATGCTCACACCACTCCACTGTGCTGCCTCTATTCCAATATCTGGTCTTTTATATTCCAGTTCTAGGCTCCATCATTTGGAATTAGAGATGTTTGGAACTTTTTCAGCAGTGACCTGAATAATGAAATTGATTTATTCCTCCTAAGGAGTCCTTTAGCCAATATAACTCTCCCTCTGCCCCACCTCATAAGGCTAGCTGCCTATAAGAAGAGACCCCCTCTCTCTACCAAGGTAGGTCCCAACTGGCTCAGCCTCATGCAAAACTCAAGGGGTTTGATGGAAGCCAGCCAGGGTGGAGGGGAGAGGCCATGAACTTTACATCCATTCAGTCTCCTGCAGCTAACCATATTTTCCCTTCCATTGAGGAAGCCCCTTGGGTGGCACTAGGGAGGAGTTAGGAACACCTCAGTCCAGTTGTCCAAGAAAGCTGTTTTAAGGTAGGAACAAAGGCAAAGCTGCATTTGGATTGGCTAGTCATCCGAGTCTTCTTTCACACCTTTAGAAACTGGCATCCCTGATCATTTTCCTGATTCTGAAAACTTTGGAGGCCAGCCATTAGCACAGTTGGAGGGTAGGAGCCACAGCATGCATAATACGAGCTATTCCATGATCCCCTTTCTCAGTTAAATACACGTTGAATCACTTACCCTGATCAAGAGGTACATTCGGTCTTGGCAAACACTTCTTAGAAGCCAGCTTATTTGGAGGTTTGAGGGTGATATTTCTAAGGACCACTTGCACACTGAAAGAAAGTGACTCGAATTCCACCCCCTCCCTTTCCTTTTGTTGCCATCAGCACTCAAAAGTCTCAACTCTCTATCCACCTGAAAGCAATCGCAGTGTTCAATGTCAGAACAGTTAAGACAGTATCTGCTCTTTGCATACTTCCATCATCAAGCAGCAAGCTCTTTCAAATGCCCTCCTCCCCACTCTATGCCACTCTAACTGCTTGGAGAACCAGATGATAGGTTTTCCCATGCCTTGCCAGATGAAAGGCATGTTTGGGAGAATGGGGACCTAGAGGGCCACCCAGGAATATCCAGCCTGGGTGTCATGGTGAGGAGGATCTAAGCAAAGACAAGGAAGCCAGAGCAAGCACATGATAGGGGCTGAGGCTCAAGCAGTAGGGTTGGGGCGGGGCTCAGGGTGCCAGCGTGCTTTAGTTTAGCAGAGGCTAAATAGAAAAGGATCAGCGCTTTGGACCATGGGGAGAAAAGAACAACGTGAGGGGTGCTTCAAGATACCTGCGTGAACTTGGCCTTAATCTTGTGGTTGATGGACAGTTGTCTGCCCCACCTGAATTCAGTGGGCAGAGGGACCTCAATCACAAATTCATGGCAGGGGAGGGGGTTAGTGAGTGTGAATTAGCTGAACTTTTTATCCTTTCACTATTAAAGCAGCCTTGAAATTAGTTGCTGGTCTACTTGACTACATCTCTGTTTCTCAGAGGCCAACAGTAAAAAATGAGTGTAGCATTTCTTTTCATTGCTAGTCTGATAAACAAAGGCTGTGGAACAGAGGAAGAATGGATTAACATATCTGCTAGATTGTCCAGGAATTTTTGTACTTATTGGCAAGGCTATGAGTTAAATAACAAATTAGATCTGAATCTTTTCATAAGAGACTTTCAGTCTCAGATGTGAAAACCTGGCATCTTCCACTGGCTCTAGCTTACCTCTAAAAGTGGAAATAAAAGGGGGGAGGGGGAGAAAATACACTTTCTAGGTAGAGTGGGGTTTTTTTTGAGAACCACACTTTCTGTAGTGATCGTCTGTGAGAAAGAGAGCACTCTGACCTCAACAAATTCTGACTGGGTGAATCCTGGGGGTCTGTTTTGTTTTGCAGAGGTCTAGATTAACATTGTGAGGCTGGACTAATTCATCTGTGGCAGGACTGGGGATTCCCCGAAGGACATCTGGGTCAAAAGGAACCGACAGACAACAAATCTTAACAACCCAACAGGGTGGACCATCTCATGAGTACTGGGTTTCTGAGAACGTTACCAATCAGCCTAGACAGTGCTGGCAAATGTCACTTACCTCACCATCCAGGAACCTGTGGCTCAGAACCCGTGAAGAAAAGCCTTGGATTTCAAATGAAAATGTCTAGAGTGAAACCATCGCAATGTGATAGAATGAAATGCAAATTTAATTGGAGAAAATAGAATGATTCCATCTCGTATTCAGGGGCAATCCAATTCTGAGGATCTTTCTCTTTTTCTCTTCCTGACCCCCCACATTCTCAATCAGTCCAAATGGTCCTAAGTAAGCTCTTTCACTGTATATGACTGGGATTAAGGGATTTCTGGTCCTCCCATCTGTGTTTCAGTTTACATCATTCTCAGATACCTTGGGTACCTTCACTGAGTGTGACTACTCTGGCAGTGTCTTGCAACTTCATTTTGGAAGAGGTAGGATTTGCTGTAGTTTTCCTGACCTGGGGGCTGAGCCCTGAGCTGAGTCTGGCAGGAGACAGGGGTTGGAGAGAGAAAAACTAATGTTAGCCATCTGAATATAACTCAGAGGGGAAACTGCCAAAGAGAGAGCAAAGCCACTGCCCCTAAGAGGGGCACCTCGGAGAAAGAGCTGAGTGGGCAGTGAATGGAGGAAGGATGGTGATCAGGAAGGGGTGACGATGGTGAGGGTTAATAGGAAGATGAACATGAGCAGCAACATTGCAGAAAGCAGGAGGCAAAGGATGAGGTGTGTCCTGGGTGTTTGAGGACTGCTTTGAAAACTCATCTGGTCTCCTCTTGGTCACTGGTGCTCCTACAACAGCAAGAATGAAAGGAATATGGTGTCAGCAATCCACATTCCATCGCTCACAGTTCCCTGTGAGCACTCAGTTCCAGGCTCTCCCCTCCTCTCCTCCACTGGTATCAGTTTGGTTTCCTTGGGCATGGCAGGGACACAAGGGCCAGATGCTCAAGGCTACAGTTAAGGGATGCTCAGCCTTACCAGCAAGTGGCCAAATACGAGTTCACTTCAAACTGGTGAGTCTGGACCAATTATTCATCAAGAAGTCACATTTCCGGCAAAGCAGAGTTTGTGATATTAACAGGTCAAACCAGGGAGAGCTGCTTCCACTATTAGCTGAGGGCCAGGAAGTTACATTATAGGCAAATATTTTTAACCCAACCACTCTGTTGGGGCAGCCCAATTGCTCAGGAGGTCCTGCAGAAAGCCTACTCGTGTAGCTGCTATGTTATTATCAGCAGGTACCATTCTGATCCCATTATGACATCATTATGCCTATTGGGAAAGGGGCAGTTAGCAGGAGATCTTGAGATAAGGGTGGGGGAAGTAGGTAATATCTGGTGTGACTGCTGTCCCATTGTGTAGATTTAGAGACACAGAAGTGAAACTGGAAATCATCACCCAATCCAAAGAGGAATGGGAATCCTGTGACTTACCCATATCTCAAATCCCCAGGAAAAACCAATGTGGAGAAATGCTTTGAGGTTCTCCTGCGTGAAGTGGAAAGGATTACATCTTTGCATGGATGTACAGGAGAGTTGAAATAATATGTGGGATTCTCCCAGGGACCTAGATACCTTTAAAATGTGGGCTGGTGAGGGACCAACCTTAAAAAGATAAGTGGTTTGTGTAATTCCCAATTCCCAAATGACTTAATATCGACAGAGCCCAATTATGAACCAAACTGAAGCAGGAAAAGGAGTGACTGAGGACAGGATCTGTATGTAAATCAAGGAAGTGGTTTTACAATCTTTATTTTCTGAAGTTAAAAAGCCCAATGAGACCTCAATTTCAACCAACACCAACCAGAAAGTCAGAACTTAAGCTGAGAGTGAAGATTCTGGTCTTGACTCTGCCATTTGCTAACCAAAATCTGGAACACAGCACTCAGTATCTTAAATTCCCAACTTACAAAGTGTGCATACTGCTACCTGCTCTACCTACCTCACAGGATTTTATTCTTAAAAATACAGGTTTGAACATGTTCCACAAATTAAAGAAGGCCTCACCTCTGTAATGGAAATTCTTCTTAGTAATTGCGGTAGTTACTCTGCCTTCTGTCTGGGGTTCACAGAGCACAGATTGGACAACCATTGTCATGTAATTCATTGCCTTATGGGCTGATTTAAAAAAAAACAGGGTTGAAATGCTCTAGGACTCAGGATGTTTATAGAGTAATCCTAGAGCCAGGTACAACCTATTTATATTAGGTGGTAAGAACAAGTTTCACTTCCAATTTCATGCCATCCCTTGGTTCTTGCTTCTCTTATGTTCTCTCTCTTAGGAGAATTCTAAGAACCATGAGGGTCACTGAAGGGATCTGCTAGTCTCTGGTGATGCCAGGGACCTAATCTCCCCAGGTCTTGGCTGCCTGGTACAGCTGTGGTATTTAATCGTATCATGCAAGTAAGATGCTTAGCACTGTACTGGCACCCAATAAATGTTAAATGAAATTATGAAAGAGGTTGAAGGAACCAGTCTCAGAAGTTTCATCTTCCTTGGTGCCTCAGGAGACCTTATTTTCTCCTTGGTTCAAGGCATCAAGATGCTCAAATGCATCAAATTACTACCCACAGGGCAGGGCAGAATGACTGTTAGGAATTTCCATCAAAGAGCCAGTAGAGGGAGCTCCCGAGTAAAACTACTCCTCTGGTCTACATTTCCTTCACTTCTCTATAAAACCAATCTCTGCCCAGAGGTCCCGGACTTTTTCTCCACCAAAAACTTTATACTTGCAGAAAACTGGAGCCCTCATCAAAAGACCTGGACCTAGTCCTGCTTTCAGAGAACCCAGGAGTTCTTGAACTTTCGAGGCAGCCTGAGTCCCATCCAAGGTTCTGCTCTTGGGCTACAGTTGCAACTTGGAATAGAAAGCGCCTATTGGGGCTGATCCCAGGAGATCTGGGGCCACTTTTAAAGCTAACGCTTCTCTTATCCTTGGAATTTTGAATATGCTCTAGCTTTCTAATCATCCTCTGTCTACAAAAATCTAGACTCATAGTCAGTAAAAGACCTTGTTATAAATTTGTTATAGCAGGGAAGGATCTTGGATGCTGGTAAACAGCAGAGTGAAGGAAGTAGTTCTTGCCTGCTCTGAAGAGCCCTTTTTTTTTAATTGACGTATAGTTGATTTACAATGTTTCAGGTGTATAGAAAAGTGTTTCAGTTAGGTTTATGCATATATATATTATTCTTTTTCAGATTGTCTTCCCTTATAGATTATTACATGATATTCAGTATCATTCCCTGTGCTGTACAGTAGGTCCTTGTTGTTTATCTATTTTCTGAAGAGACTTTAAATCAAGCACCTGAGAAACTAAATGATGGACATGGAATCCTTCTCAGATAAAAGACCTAAAATGGCTCCAAGAGGTTGCAAGGTGGACTCTACTGAGGCTCTGAGCCAAGCTCTTCCACAATTCCTTCTCTGCTCAGGTTCCTCAGGTCAACCAGATGACCCACTATCAAGGGACAAACTTTTTTTTTCACACTTATTTTCTGGTTCATAGTTAATCAATGTAATAGGAGGAACCCCCAGAGATGGTGGGAGATCTTTCCAGTCTTTCTTACAATTAACATTTGCTCACAGTCTAATTTTGCTTAGCAGTAGCCTCATTTCTTTTAGGTACCCAAGGGGCTCTGTGCCTCACCTACTTACAGGATGATGCAGAGCTCAGGAGGAACCTAGAATAAGGCTGACTTGTCATGCAGGAAGCTTAAAAATATATGCGTGTTCCTCTCCCTCCTTTTGCTGGTACAATATCAAGAGTAACCATAGCTGATAGTTATTGAGTAACCTCAGATACCGTGCTAAGAGGTATGTATACATTATCTCATTCAGTCCTTATGGCAACTCAGTGAAACAGTTCCTTTACAATGTCCACTTTAGAATTGAAAAGCCGTGGATTGGAGAAATGAAATAACCTGCCCTGGGTCTTGGAGAGGCTAAATAACCTTCCCTAAGCCAAAGAGCTGTTAAGTGTATTAGCTGTATTCTGACATACAGAGCAACCCCTCTTTGAGCCCTGGCCGGGTTTTCAAGAACAGACATTAGTAGAGTTCCCTCCAGCATTAGGGGAGTGGAGCCTGGGCAGTGGGACACACCTTGCTAAGTCCCAACCAAGACCAAGGGAAGCAGCTGATGTTCCTTCTCATTCCTTTGTCTCATTTCCATAGGGTGAGTGTGACCTGTTTCTAGAGGAAAAAATTACCACCAGGATGAAGCTCTTTACTTCCTTTTCCATCTCTCAGATAATCCCTGTGACCTCTGGCAAAGCCACAGAAAACAGAAAGGATTCACTACATCTTTGGAAATTTCACTGGACTTTTAGAATTTGGGGATGAGCTGGGAGACTGACAGCTGGGGACCTAGTTTAAGAGTAGAGTTCTTTAGGCCCCATGCCTGAAAAGAAAAGACTCTTTGGGAACTGCATTAAAAATAACCTGGAATGGGGAGGAGTAGGTAATGGATTTTATCAGCAGCTCTCAAGCCATAACTCCATCTACCCAGATGTGTAACTTTGCTGGACTCTGTTCACCCAACTCTGGTTAAGGGTCAGTATCAGTTCCTTTGACATAGGGGCTTGGACCACATAGGGAAAGCAGAGGATATCTAGCTAACATGGGAGGCACTTCTTAATCACAGATGACAGAGGTCCTGCCTTCAATCACCCCATGAGCTTGACTGTGACTATTCATCACTCCTGAAGTCGACAGAGGGAGGCTGTCCAGTGAGAAGGTAGGTTTCTGATGACACGGAGAGAAAAATAATACTGCCTTAAAGAGCCTGAGGACCACTGGCTACAGGAGGAAGACTCAGGTCTGTCCCAGGTCCTTCCTGCCTGTTTTCTTTCTCACTCCCTCATCTCTAGGGCTGACGCCAAATGTTTTCACTCACAGAATAACTTGCTGCTCTGGGCCACCAGTATGAACAAACATAGAGGTTCCGATTGGTTAGAGATGATATGTTCAGTTACAAATCAAAACAAAACTTTGGTCTGGACTGTAACACGGGAGAATTACTAATGCTTTGATTATATCTGGGGCTCAAGCATATGAAAGGTTCATTTTCATTAGGCCCAGTTTACTTAAACGAATATGCACCAAGCCCTCAACAGGGACCAGCCTTCATCATGCTGCAACTTGCTCCGTCTGCATCCTGCTTAGAGCCCTCCAGAGCCAAACTGGTTACAGGGTATTTATGTTTTCCTTGAAATCCTGTTCAAAGGCATGGCAGTCTCTCAAGAGGGACCCAAAGGGGCAGGGTATTAGGGACAGAGACAGGGATACCTTAAGAATGGGAGAAACACTAATAATAGCAAGCATTCACCAAGCACTTTTTATACACCAGGCAGTGTCGTAAAGCATTTCACATGTCTTCATTTACTCCTCATTGTAACCCTAGGAGGTGGGTACTGTTATTCCCATCTTATAGATGAGGAAACAGAGAGGTAACTGAACCTGTCCAAGGTCTCAGAGCTGCTTAAGTAGGCTGGATTTTCATCTAGGCTCTCTAGCTCGTGCTCTGAGCCCTGTGCTAGATTCTCTCCTCTTACTGGAAGGATCTCCAAGGTGCTGGCAAGGGGCTGGACACGTACAGGTTCCGAATGAAAAAGGATCCATGTTCAGTCTGGTGTTGTATCTGCTGTGGATGGTCTGCAGAAGGCCAGACATCACAGGGACTAATGAGCCCAGAGAAACTTGTTGTCTGAGACCTGAGCAACCACTGACCCCTCTACCCCAGGACCTTAGAAGACTGTGATAACAGTACCTTCAACACATCCATGCCCACTCCTCCAAGCACCTTAGGAGCTCCTTAAGGACAAGAATTATTCAGCTTGCTCTGAGCAATCATCATGAGATTGCATACTCTGACCCCCTCCTTTTAGAGATGAGGTCAAGAGAGTCCAAGTGAATCACCTAAGTTCACTAGGGCAGCAGAGCTTGGACTAGAACCCAGTTGACTCCTGGTTCAGTCAACCCATCTGATCATATGGTGTCTGAAGGCTGGAGGACAGATAAGAGAATATAGTGGGTACTGATGCGGGAGGCTACTAGTACTCAAGGCGCTGCCTTCTAGGAAAAGAAAGGGAGGTGTTTTTCCAACCTGTGTAGGTGACGAAAGCCTGGGGGAGAGCCAGCTTGTGCCAGCTCACAGGCCCAATTAGGGAATGAGCTCATTGATTTCTGTCCCCAAATATCCAGCTCACCAGATATAGGTAGTGGGTGGTTAGCTTTTAAAAATCTGAGAACTGATACATCAGTAGGTTACTGTAGAGGAGGAGAAATCCCCTTGCCTTGGAGGGAGGGCTAAAGAAACATTTTCAGGGAGGGTAAGTGGCTACTTTGCTCTTCTCTTTTCTCTTATATCACCTCCTCAAGTGATTTTTGTTTTCCAAATCTTTGTGAATTCAATAGAGAAAGGTAAGCAGAAGCGAGTCACCCTCATAGTGAACTGGATCCTAACTGCTGCCCTAGACTGAGGGTAGGGGAAGCCACTCCCTGCAAAGCCACTCCCTTCTCAGACTTCCTGGTTCTTCAGATCCAAGATGTGGTGGTCTGGGTAAGTCCTAGAATAGTTCTGAGACCCCCAAACCCTAACATAATCAGCCCATGGGCTTCCAATAGAATAAACTGCCATAAAAGCCTGGCCTCCTCACCAAATATTACCAAGTCTTTAGAACTAAAACCTGGATCTTAATGGGTGGAACTTTTTCCTTCCAACTGTACATCCACACTAATGAACATGCTCTATAAAACATGCATGAAAAAAATTCCTGATAGAGTGGGACACAGGACGCACAGATTTGGAACTGGGAAAGGAAGTCTATGGTGGCTTATTGGCCAGGCAAGGGCTTTATAAGCTCCTAAGAACGCAGTGTTGGTATAGGTCTTACGAAAAGAAGAATGTGGGCAGCTGAAGGCCTCTTTCACCTTTTGGACTATGGGGGCCTTGGTGGCCAGCAGGACCCATGTCTCAATTATCTCTGAATCAGCAGAGCCTAGTATACGACCTGCTGTCTGGTGGACCCTCCACGAACTTCTGCTGAGTTTCCAGTTTTGATGAGGACATGGGGACCAGGGCAGTTATTACTTTCCTCTGTTCTCCACTAGAGAATGAGACCATTGAAAGTCAAGACCTGGCTGAGGAGTAGACAGTCATATCTGCTCCCAAGGAATCACTGAGGGATTCTCATAATGTCCAAGGAGAACTTGGAGCCTCTGCCCCAGTGGAGATGAGGAGACTTAAGTCTTGCCTCTTGGCTGCAGTGAGTCAAATGCAGATGATCTTCCTGCACCCATACTCGCGAGGTCAGACCTGTGCTAAATACTGACTGGGCCCTCTTCTCCTTACCTGGGTGCCTTCACTTTCAGGGACTGGGAGCTGCTGGGAGAAAAGGGCTTATGGACTCTGAGCTGAAGGGAAAGGTCCCAGGCCTGTCCCTTGCTTGGCAGGGTCAATGGGATAGTTCCTTTGACTTTCAGTAGGATAAGGAGAGGGGAAGACGGATCTGACCTAGCATCTCCCAAGAGGCGTACTTGTATATGTAAAAAAGTCTAAGAACAACTCTGCTAGCATCAGAAAAGTAAGAATCTACCCAGGAAAGAAAGGCCTATGGTGGCAATGTCACCCTACAACATGCCATGAGAAGATGTTCCCAAGTCACTTTTCTGATGCTACCTTGGGCTCATCAGTGGCCAAAGGTATAAAAATAAAGATAATCAAAAAACTGTAATATATCAGATACTCGGTATGTGCCAGGCACTGTGCCAAGCCCTTTGCAAATAACTCCGTCAATCATAATAATAACTCTTTGAGGTAGATACTATTATTACTCTCATTTTAAGTGTAAAGAAACCAAGTCATAGAGTTTAAATAAATTGTCAAAAGTCACATAACGAACCAAACACAGGGGCCAAGATTCGAAGCCAGGACTGTTTGGCTACAAAGCCTGAACTATTTGCCATTATATTCAGGACACTGAGTGTGAGAGTCTAGCGTATCATAGATGTATGTCTGCCTGTACAGCTAAGTGACATGGGACAGAGATGAAGACAGGGTTTAAAAAATTTTAACATCTTCCTCTGTGCACACACATATGCACAGACATGTGTATCGTGTATGGAGAACAGTATGCTTTTGGATAAGGCATCTCACTTTCTCATGTCCTTCTCCGTGGGGTAGGTAATATAATGTGAATACTCCCGCTGTTTAGGTGAGGTAAGCAGGTCACAAAGAAGCGAAATAATTTGCCCAAGATCATAATCTACTTGGTTGCTTGAACCCAGGTAGTTTGATGCCAAATCCATGGCTCTTTGACTAGAACATATTGCCACAATAATAAGACATATTCAGAGTCATCTAGGATTTATTAAGTATCCACCACGGGTTAAGCACTGTGCTAGGCTCATCCACACACGATACATAATTATCCATTAATTGGTCTTCCAGTCCACTAACTTGGACTGTTGCTGCAGCAGCCTCCAAGTCTAGTAAAGGTTACAGAAAGGAATAAATAAGAGTAATTCCTTTTCCTCTTTTCTCTAGGTATTCTCAGTAGCCAAGTCTAAGCTAAATATTTCACAAAAGGGTGCAGCTGTCACCTAAAGGACCAACAAGAAAGAAAAACTAGATTAAGGTTGAAAAACAGAACTCTAAAAGTCCCTGAACCAATGGTGGAGGGTCAATAGTGTCTCTGTTCTCAACGTCGGGTGCATTTTTAATGCCATCCTATTTCCATTCTAGTCCATCTCACTTTCCTGAGGTGCCCTCTAGCTTTGCTCTTTTGAGGGTAAGGAGTAGGGAGGCAGTTGATGATGGAAGGAAAAATCCCCTTTCTTCTGGAGTCCTTCAGGCATGTAAGACTATCTTCTTCTTGATCCTTTGAGCCTCAAGCCCTACTTCTTCCACGTCAACATCAACTGAATTTATCGCCAGTCATTTCTGGGAATCTGTCATCTAGACCAAGAGATCCCTGGGCAGATTTCACAGGAGTGGTGAGATCAATAATAATAAAGAAGGACTAGATAATTAAGAAAATTATTCATGAAGCAAGTGAAGTTTTGTTTTTTTTTTTTAATTTGATTGTAGATGGCGAAACCTAAGTACATATCAGGCAGAAGACCTGCTTGACGGAGCCAAGCTCGAAAAGTGGTAGGTGGGAATCGGATAGAAGCCTCATTTCCGAGGCCCGGGCTCTAACTCAGGGCTTCAGCAGACCTGGAAAAGATCAGCAGACAAATTCTCTCTTCAAAGCTGGGACATCGTCACCAGGAAGTGGTGGACTTTTCACAGAGTGGGACTTGGTTAGAGGAGAAAAAAACCCCAACCCCACTGAATGAAAAGTGGAGGCTGCTGGAGTATTTGCTGCAGATGGGTTCTTCATTCGATGAGGGAAAATGAGCAGCAGTGTTCTCAGTTTGGGAACTGGGTTACTTCTCTCGTCCTCCTGCCTAGGCTGGCTTCACTGGTGTGCAATTTGTATAGTCACACATGGCCCTGTGCTCGGAAGGGCCAAGTGCTTGTTTTAATCCTCTGCTGTCATTGTCTTGACATTCTTAATAATTTCATCTTTGAAGTTGTGTTTTGTAACTAGAGTCTATGGGACAACAGAGAATGCCTGAGTAGAGAAGATACCTGCCATATGCCTATTCACTGTTCCTTGCTGCCCCATAGGGTTGGCAGGACCCCAAGAGCAAAGAATTCCAGTGGGAGACCAGCGAGACTCCAAGCAGGTCAAGGGTAAGTCTGTGAGAAAGTAGGGGCACAGACAGCATCAAAAGGTCATGATGTTGGAACTAGAACTTGCTTAAATGCAGAAACAAGGCAATGGGATTTTATGAAACACTAATGATCAAGGAACCCTACCATATCATTTCTTACTCATGTTCCTTCCCTGTATTTGCCAACCGCCTATGCTGAAAAGGATGACCCAGAACGAAAGAAAAGGATAAAGCAACCCATAGTTCCTTTCTCTGCCACTCCTCCCTTATTTGTCAGCAAGCTGAAGTCAGAGATGCTGGTACAACACTCACATATAAGAAGTCAAATAAAAGTAATTCATTTTGTTCAGTGTGTCCATTGTTCTGGTAAGAACTAAATGCATTTGCATGTACGACCTATGAAATACAAATTGTATAATTTCAGTCATTCTGCACATGAATTAAATGCACTTATATTTGCATTTAAAACTAGTGTTGCACAATATAAAAATGGATGGTAAAATTCATGCTAATAATTAAAATTTTTATTTTTATTTAGCATGACAGTAAACAGCAAATAAAAAAACATGACAAGATGAGAGACTCAAGGAAAAAAGCTTTATGTCTTAGTACTTTTTTTTCCTGCTTTTTTGAAGAAGGGGCCCTACATTTTTATTTTATACTGGGCCCCAAGAGTTATGTAGCTGGCCCTGCTCCTAGCACTGTTTTTCTTTTGGGAAACAGAGGTGAAGCACCAGGACTCATCCAAGGTGATGAAGGGAGAAGGCGGACTTGATTCTTCTCCTAAGCGAGTAGACATCTGCTTGCGGTAACGGTCTCCAACGTTGAGTGAAGGGGGAACTGACACTCCTGAATGAGTATGAGGAAACCCAAGGCAAATTCAGGTTCACCACATACACTCAGGGACGTCAGATCCACCCCTGAACCGGAGGAGGCATTTCTCCATTGGCATCTTCACACTTGACAGAAGATGAAGGTGGTCCACTCTTTTGTGTGCTGTCTGTAAGCTCACGTGTGGAGAGGACTCCACACGCACACACTCACGTGCACACGCGGGAACGGTTGTGGTCTTGGTGCACACATGTACATGTGCACTGCACATAGTGTTTGCATGTGTTGTGTGCTTGGGCGCCTGGTAGCACCTGAGAGAGGTGGTCTTTACATGGATCTCGGGGGCGGGCGTGGGGCTGGCTGACCGACACGAAACACCTCTAAGGGCAGGGTAAAACTGTCCTTCTGGAACCTGGTCCTCAGGAGACCACAGCTAAGAGTGAAGAGCCATACTGATGGGCTTGGGGGACTATGGAGGACACCCAGCTATATTTCTAGAACTAGTTTTTCTTGAAGCCACTCTCCCTTTATGTCACAAGAAGACAAACACTTGTCGACTTAGGTAAAGAACAGAAACAATTTCAACTTCCTTCTGAAAGGAGTGACATAAGTGATCCCACTGCCTCCTAGGCTGTGAAAGACGACCCCCTTCCACCCCTGGACAAAGAAAGAGGGGCTGGTCTCATGAACGAAGCCCTTAAGCCATGCGGACAGTGGATGTCAGGCCTGCTGGCCTGCTTTTACTCCACACCAGAGGGTCCATAAGGCTGGAGTCGCCATCCACTTTGCTTTCTTTGGCTGGACAACACTTCACACCAAGAGCAGGCTTAGTGCCAGTCTGCGCCCCCCTTTCACCTCTGACCCCGTTTCTAAGCCTTTGGGTTATTCTAGCTCTGGAGCCATGCAGTGACAAAGGCATTGCTGATTCTAACTTCCAAGCACCCTCCCCAAATCTCCCACCCCCTTCTGCTGAAAGAGTCACTTTTCATGTTAATTTAATAACCCAGCCAGCCCCTCAGAAGGAAAAAGCCACTAATTCACAGCTTCAGAATCACATCCCCATCCCGGTGGTCTTCGTCACCACCAGCCCACCAAAGAACCCCTGCCTTTTATCTTCCAGTGCATTTTAACCAGACATTTAAAAGGCGCCCCCACATTTATATTTAAATACCATGGGGGAGGGGTGCGGATCCCCCCCTCTAAAGAGACTTGTGTTCCACCTTCCAGAAGTGGCTGCTTCTCAGAGTGGAGGTGATTCAGCTTTCCTACATCATTTGCAGGGGAAAACAGTACTACTGCTGACAGTGCTGCCTGCTTCCCTAGATTGAAAAAAAAAAAAAACAAACCCACAACCCTGCTCTCAGACACATGGAATTCCCATTGATGAAGCTTGGCCAGCACCAGGCGCTGAATTTTCAACCCTCTGGAGGATTTGAACTCCGGCCCCCAAGGTCAAATGGCTGATGTTCAAAAGTCCCTCCCTCCTCCCGCCTCCCGCCCCCCGCCCCCGCCGCCGCCCCCGCCCCTCCACCTCTCTTCCCCAAGCTCCTTTGTAACAAAGAATGACTCTTCACTACACACAATAAAGCCCTGGTGGATTTCCCCAGATTAGAGAAGCCCTTGAAGTCTCTGTCAAAACTAATCTTCTCAGAAGAAACACTTGTTGGTAACCACCTTGCTTTGCACGCCAGCAGGGAAACCAGGGCTCTGCTGGAGAAACTGGCCTCTGACCCTCCCCCACCCCCATCTGCACAGGGCATCAGGCCACCACACAATCCCTGACCTCACAGAACGCCCAGATCCCCCGGCATCACCGCATATACCTTGCAAACCCGCGACCCCATTTACCTTCTCCACTTCAAGCTGGGCCCATCCCAGCACCAGCCTCCCAAAGCAAGGAGGCCAACTCCGCAGCTTCCCAGACTGTGAGAGGCCCTGGATGGGCGCCAGCCTTTCCCTCCTCTGCCGCCCCCGCGATTTAACCCTCCGCCCTGCGGAGTTCAGCCTCAATGGTCTTCAAGCTGCAAAGTTTGCCAGGCGCCTTTCCCGGCGGTTTTCTTCCACGCCACCGGCCCTAAGAAATCGTGCATAAAGATTTCCCTCTACAGGTGGTTGTGAGCTGTAGCAGTTTTTGCTCTTGCAATAGAAACGTGTTTTTTTTTTTTTCTTTTAACTGCATTTTACCCGCTAATAAGGGTTTCAAAAATTATTTTGCTTGCACCCACTAAAAGGCTTAGCATTTCTCCAAATAATGGGAAGAGAGATGAAATTCTTTATGCAAGAAGTGTTGCTACAACCATCACCACCACCATGCTCTGACTCTCTTCATCTCCCCGTGGCCCCACTTTGCTCTGACTTCATGAAGCCTTTTCCGAACTAAATTTTCATATGCAAAATAATTACAAGAATGAAGACACTTCGTGAATGAGAATCAATCTCAAATATGGCAAAGTGGACAAACTGCCCACTAGATAATCCCCCTCCACCCTCCCACCATTCCCCCACCACTAAACGTCAGGGTTGGGTGGGGGGTACACAAGACAGCATCCCCTCCCCAGTTTGACACCACAGGATTGTCTTCCAACTGGCATGCCTCCTGCAAAAACCACACACACTCTTAACCCCAGGAAAGCCTGCTCAAGAAGTCTAGGCGATTTGTACAAATATAATTGTTCAATGAAAAAGACAGTAATCATGGCCAGTCATACAGCTCTACTCCTCCGAACATCCACCAACTGACATCATAAACTTTGCAAAAGCCAAACACAAGACAGTGCATGGTATAACCTACCTTGGCGAGCTCCTTCACTTTTTGTGCAAATGTTTTCCCCTCCGCATGCTTTACAGAGATTTCTAGGGAAATTGGGAAGGACTGGTGAGGGGGTGGGAGAGGTGAGGGAATGAGGGTAATATAAATAAGGAAGCGTTTTAAATGCACCACGCAAAAAAGCTCAGGGTTTCACGTTCTGTGTCTGCACTCTTCCCGGAGCAAAGCAAAACAGTTCGCGTTCAGTGCCAGACTTGGAGGGAGAGGGAGAGGAGAGAGGGAGGGGGAGAGAAGAAGAGGAGAGAGGGAGGGGGAGAGTAAGAAAGAGGGTGGGGGAGACTGGAGGAGAGAGGGAGAAAGAGAGAGAAAGAGGAAATAAGAGAGAGATAGAGGGAGAACACAGGAGAGGTAAGCGGGGAGGGAGGGGGAGAGAGAAAGAAGAAAGGAGGGGGAGAGCCAGAGGAAAGGAGGAGAGAGAGGACGCAGCCCCCCTCCCACGCTCCCACCCCCACACACTCAGGCACCTCCTGAGTAACTGATCGGAGCAAAGAACTCATCACCCACGTTCGAAAACCCCGTTTGGGGACTAAGTCCCGATGCACACACTCTCGGGATCTATTTATAGACAGACCCTAATAATATGCATTGCATTCTGAGCGTAAATGTGTGTGCACGGATTATATACGGTTCCTTTGACAGGTATGATTTTTAAAAAAAAACATTTTTTTTTGCACTGCAGTGCGTCTGATTATCTCTGTGTTTTTTTTTTTCCAATCAGGAAAACATGCATCAGTTTTGGAGGTGTTTGGGGAAAATGGTGGGGGTCTCAATGCCCACAAAACCCTAGCTTCCCCCCGCCCCTTGCAAAGCTGGGGTATTTGCAGAGTTGGGGCTGTTTGAAAAGGCTCCAGCTCTGGCTCCGTGTAGCACGCCCAGTTCCAGCAGTGTGTGCTATTGACCTGCATTGACGTCAGTGCGTCATTAGGTCTCCCTTAGAAACACTGACTTTCAAAAATAGTATCAAATTAATTCAGTTGGAGCCTGGTGAAGAAAGGCTACTAGCTGGAATCAGCCATAAAACTCCAGAATTTTCAGCCCTAGATCTCTTCTTTTTCTAGGAGCCAAATTGAAATCAGATTGTATGGAAAATGCCATTGATGGGATTTTTTTTTCCTTAAGAAAAGGGACCAAATTAGATTGCAAAACCCAGAACTGCTTCTTCTTCTTCTTCTTTTTTTTTCGTTCCTCTCTTTTTTTCTGATCTAAAAATAACCCCTTGCTTGAGCTGACTGCGGTATCTTTTGTGTTGCAGAGCTCTGCTTTTAGCGGTGTGGTCCTGGTGAAGGGTGGAACACAGTGCAGATATCGATCTATTGATATTTGCAAAGCCAGGAATTAATTTTAATAAAACAGGTGCGCCTCATTGTGGTGGTGGGTAATAAGGAAGAGGGGAGAAATTTATGCCATTCACACTTTATGGTTTCATTTTTTTTTCCAGTTCATCTTTTTAAAGATAAAACTCCCACCCCGAGTGTCTCACGTGGCCTCTGACCAGCACATGCAACCCCCATTCATACAAACAGAAAGCACCAGGGCATTCACACTTAGTAGAGACAGTACATTCATAAGCAAAGGCTCTGGGATCTTCCTTCCTTTCACGGTTGCTTGGCAGAAAAGGCATAGCAGCCCACCAAAGCAGGATTAAGTTTAATTGGGGGGGATTTAAATATTCAACTCGATAATTAGGTTGTATTGTTAATATCTGAACAACCGCCCCCTTCAGGTAGCTCACAACATCGTCCTAATGAGTCTATTTTACAGCCATACGAGTTATATACACCTATGAATTCTATACATGAATACAGAGAGTACCTCCCCCATGGAAGCAAGGTGAGTGAGAGATGCCACTCTCAAATCTTTGGGAGAGGATATATTGGATTTCTCTGTTTCACAGAGGAGGCAGTTTACAATAGTTTTGTATAGTCTTCATTGCCCACACTTCTTGCATCCCAACCCTCTCTCCCTGACCCATTCTCCTCAAATGTGCTGCACTTGTGCCTCTGGTTGACGAAAGAATTTGGTTTCTTGGGCCCATTCAGTCTTTGGCCTCTGCTGAGACTGTTAATGAGGGGACTAATGAGGGCCATTGTGTACAGGGGCCCTCTTGGGAAGCCCTTGGATGACAAGGGATGTGGGGGGCCTTGGGTGGAGGGGAAGGAGTGCCCAGGATATATTTAAATCATGTGGCTTAAAATTAAAAGAGAATTAGTTTTTTGATACACCCATAAGGTCAGGTTTCCAACTGATCACCCGATCATTTATGCTTATCACTATTTGCTAAAAGAATGAGGCCCTTTCCTTCATTTTCTGAAATCTAGCGGAGAGAAGGACAAGGGTAAGATCTTGTTATCCTCAACATTTTCTGACAAGAGTGGAAAACTTAAAATTCTACCATGCCAGGCTAGCAGGTCAGGGGAGCAGAGGACAGGAAACCGTACCCATCTGCCCCTTGCTCAGCCCCAAGGAGAAGCACTGAGGCTAGTCAGGAGGCTGTGGGGCTAGAGTTTACCTAAGGAGAGTCTGTGGTGTTTGGAAGGAACCTTCAGCTGATGACAGGCTGACCACGTGGTTTGCCTGTCTTTCTCCCTCTCTCCTCTCTGAGAGGGTTCAGGGAGGACGGGCAATTGCTAATGGTTTGTGCTGCCGCTGCTGCTGCAGCAGCAGCAGCAGCAGCAGCAGCAGCAAAAGGAAGAGGCTATGAGAAAACTGAGTGTTCCTCTCTCCCCCTAACCCGGCACTTACAGACTTTGGTAAAGACATTGATCAGTGGATGCTTCCAGCCAGCCAGGCACCTGCAAATAACTATCCCAGCTTGCAAGGGCTCCCATACACCCTTCATCACAAATGCATTCATTCACAGAAACTTACAGTCATTCATGCACCTGCACACAACAACATTCATTCATATTTTAGCCATAACTGCAGCCACACATTTGCCTGCAAAGGCGGAGCAAGTGTGCACAGCAGGAACATGCCTTTAGAAGGCTGCATCCTACCCCTCCCCTCTTACACACACACATTCAGTGTTGGCCCTGCTTCCTTCCCTGGGAACAACACATTTCTGCCATTCAGACAGTTGAATCCCCAGCCTGTATAAAGACCTACTGGCCTCGCCCATGATTAGGTCATGGACAAGATGCCCAACTGCTGGCAGAGCTGCAAATGCCTAGGTGGATGAGGGGGGCCAGTTCTTTCCCTGGCTTGGTTTTCCTTCCTTGGCAGCCCGGTGAACAAAGAGAGGGCCAAGGGAGGGGCTTGCAATGTGGCCCAAGACTACAGTGCCCCACTTGGCCCGTTCCGATCTTGTCCTTTGGGGAGAGGTGAGAGTTGTGGAGAGCTGTCAAGTTCTGCAGGAGCCAAGATCTAGCATTCCAACACCTTGGGAATTCATGCTGGTCTGCACACCAAGGATGAGAAGCTGGAGATTCTCTATTTGCCCCCACCAGATCCACTGGGCTCTTTCTCCACTCTGTTCTGTGCCCCTAGAGGTTGACCTGCATGGACTGCATTAACAGATCTCTGGATCAGCCAAGGGGGAAATGTGAAGACAAGAGGAGAGCACCACCTCCCACCCTGCCAAGCTACAGGCTGTCTGTGGCTGTGCTCGTCTTCAGCAGGGCAGAAGTTTCTGAATGCATGTTCCTCATTCGCTACTACTGACTACCAAAAAAAAAAAAAACCTTCCATCAGAATGCTGGGTAAATAGTGTTTGTTTTATGGACATAAAACAAGGTGAGCTATTTCAGTTACGTACATTAAATTAAAGAACAGATGCTGCTGGAGATACTGTAGCATAGCGGTCCAGGAAAACTCTGAAAGTGGGCCATCAGCTTCGTTATTTACCAGCTTTGTGATTGTGGGCAAGTTACTTAATTTATCTAAGCCTCAGTTTCCTCCTCTGTAAAATGGGAGCACCCTACTCTTAGCATTGTTATGAGGACTGTGTAAGGTACTGTGTGTGAAAGTGTGGAACACAGCACCTGGCACAGTTAACCCACCATAAACGTTAGCTATTTAACTACTAAGACTATAAGTATGCATTCTACAGATAACCTATGGGACATCTAGAATGTTTGAAGTTTTTGGCCCATGGCCAACCATAAGATGTTCATTTTATATCATGAGCTGAAGGTACACACACACACACACACACACACACACACACACACACACACAGACACACACACACACAACTAAAAGACATTAATACTTAGCTTTACAACTTGCAAGACACTCTGGTATTTCTTCATTTATTCTATTTCATTACACACACACACACACAACACACACACAAAGTGTGGGCCACAACCCATCAATGGAGAAACTGTGATCTGCTGGACCTTCCAGGGACCGATGTGATGAGGCCATCCTTAAAGGTGACAGAATAGGTAAAGACCATTTCCTCATGTCTTCTAAACAAGTGTAGTCACATTGATGGGGGAAAATCATTTGGGGGGTTTCTCTGCAGAATCTGAAATTCAACGAGCATTTGAGTGAACTTTTGTGTACAGAAACTAGGAGATGGGGAAGGGGACCCAAGTGTATAAAAGATGGTGCTTGCCCTGAAGGAGCTTATAGTTAACAGTTGTCATTCAACTCATTTATTTATTTAACAAATTGAGCACCTACTACGTGTGAGGAAGCATTATTCTGCATCAGTATTCAAGACAAGTTCTTGACCTCACGCAGCTTATCTTCATATGATAGTGACAGACAACAAAGAAATAAATAAATAAGCATAATATGATACAGATAGTGTAATGGCTCTTAAGAAGAGGTAAGGAAATGGAGAGTGACTGGTGGGAAGGCCTATTCTGGATAAGGTAATCAGGGAACACTTCTCAAGAAAGTGATCAGAGAAGTGAGGGAGCACACCCTGTAAATTCTAAGAGAAATGCACTCCATTAAGAGGGGCCAGTGAGAACAAAGGCTCTGAGGCAGAAATGGAATAGTCCAGAAACAGGATGAACAGGATGGCTAGAGATCAGTGAGCCTGTGAGAGGTAGGTGGGGCCAGATGACACAGGGTCCTGAAGGTCATGTTAATCTTGAACTACAGCTGATGTGATGGGAGACTATTGTAGGGCTTGGGGCAGGAGAATAACATGATCTGGTGTATGTCTTAAAAGGATCACTCTTGCTGCCGTGTGGAGAACTGACTCAAGAGGGCAAGAGGAAAACAGTGGGACTGGTCCAGAGGCTATAATGGCAGTCAAACAAGAGATAATGGTGGCTTGGACCAGGCTGACATTGATGGAGGGGGCAGGAAGTGATTGGATCAGCAGCACCTAACAACTCTGAAAGCTGGTGCTTCTCTATATCTGTAATACAACGGAGAACGGGAGGTGCCAAGCTAGAGTACACTGTGTTGTGGGAATCAGATGAAAATTACATCTGGCTGTGGGATGAGCTGGCACTTGAGTTGTGTCTTCAAGGATGAGTGGGCAGAAATGGTGAGGGAGGAGAGGACATTCCAAAGAAAGGGAAAAGCATACGCGTGACGGCGCAAAAGAAGGAAAGCAGGAGGCATGTTTGCGGCCCAGGGGTAATTCTGTGGATTATGGTGGGCCTGAAAGGGTGGCCTAGGAAGTAAGGTTGAACAGGTAGATTTGGGATAAAGGGCCCTGGAGTGCCACGACAGAGTTTGGGCAATGCAGAGCCAGAGCCACTGCATGTTCCTAAGGAGGGTTTATGTGATCAGAGCTGAGCTTTAGAGAATATTGGGTAATGAGAGGCTATGGGGGAACCTGGAAGCCTCTGCTTTGGGCCTCAGTAGATTCATTCATTAAGGAGATCTTTGACTTTATCTGATGCAAAATCTTTTGTTCCAGCCAAACCAGCCTTCTCCCTGACCAGTGGGCTGCCAACAGCCATCCCTCCCTCCCTGCCCTTATTCATGTAGTTCTCAGCACCGAGGACACATTCCCCAGCTCCTGTCCACTTATTCAAAATCTCCCTATTCTTCCCTGGTCCCTTGGCCTCCATTACTTTCTCCCTTCCATCAGTGCACTTGTCTACACCACTCATGTTGGCTCTTAACCTCATATACCCACTCACATTTCCTTAAGTAGGTATTTCAAGAACGTAGGACTTTCCCTGAGATAGGAACTCCTTTCCGTCAAGGACATTACCTGGCATTTCCTTAGTTTTCTACACCGTGCCTGGCACTCTGTAGCCATTCCATTACATTGACCACCCTCATACCTAGTAAAGTAGTGTTGAAAGCCAAGTGTCCTCCTCGAGAGCCAAGAGTAGGAAGGCAATTGTCTAGATACACTGAATCCAGACACATAGCCCAAGGGGACCCATCTTCTCGCCTCCATCTATCTTCCATCCCCTGGATATCCCAGAAATAAACACACTGAAAACGGGACACACTTAGGTTTTACTTGCCATGTAAGAACTGTCCTGGGGAATTACCTTTGCTCCAGAGAGTATAATCCACGTTCAAGGGAACACACCAAGCCCACGATTTCCCACAGGGAGAGAGGGAAACATGGCCTGGATCAGATGCAGTGACCTCCCCTCTCTACCTCATAACCCTGACCCTCCTCAGGCATTTGGTATCTGGTGGACAGGTGGCTTCCCTGGATCCTGCTCCCAGGCTCTGTACCACACCAAATACCGGTTTTCCCTGAGATGGTTTCCTTACTTTAGGGGCTTCTGCTCTGGAACCATGCCCCCACCCCATTTCTCAAACCACTGGAAAAAGCAAGCAGTGAGACACAAGTTACAAGACAGCAACAAGGCTGCATGGACTCTCTCAACACCGGACACCTTGCAGGAACAGGAACATGGGTCACTTAAGGACACAATGCAAAGGCACAGATGATGGGTTTCCTTCTCTGCTACTGTGGACACTCAGTCCGGCACTTGGCCTGTCCTTGGCCTGCACTGCTCACTGGGTTCTTTCCAGATGCTCTACCTGCCATTTCTGGGGTGGGGGGAGGGGGAGCGGTTTGGGGGCAGAGGTGGGAGTCAGCGAGGTCACCAACCCAGGAAGGATGAAGATGTCAGACTCTTGTCCATGGACTGAGTTCCGTGCTGCGCCCAGGAACCAGTAAGACAGGGCACTGGACCCCGGTGGTCAAGACCAACCCAGATGGCTATGCCATGGCATCAGCGCACTAATGGAGGTTAAAAGACGCCAGGAGATCCTCCTCATTTCAAAATCACTTCTCCCCTCCTTCCTCCGCAGGTTAAATCTGGAACCGTCTTTCACTTGGGTTATAGTCCCCTTACTCTGCCTCCTCCTTCCATCCCTAAAACTCAGGGGATTGCGGGTAGTGAAGGGACACCTCCTTTCACTGAGTCTCATCCCTCGCCCCCAAATCCGGGCAAGCAATGGAGCTCAGCATCCCCGACCCCCAACCCCAGGACAGAGACGGTCGGGGGCGCGGCTGCAGAAAGCACACTTTCCCGCAGCCAGTCTAGGCCGACCCGCCCCCGCCGCCACCACGGCCTCCCTCCCACGCGTGGAAGCCGAGACGCGACGGCGGCGACGGCGGCCGCGGGGCGGGGCCTGCCGGTCACGGGGGCGGCACGCGGCCCTGCGTCGCGGGCACGTGAGGGGGCGGGGCCTGCGCCCAGGATCCCCTCTCGCGGCTGCTTGCGTAGGAGCGCGGCGCCCGCCTCCGCCCGCGCCCGCTCCCGCTCCCGCCCCGCCCGGCGCCACCGCCCCCGCGCCGCTGCGCGCGCCGCCTCCGCCCCGAGAGCTCCCGTGCGGGGGCGGGCGGCGGAGCCAGGGGAGCGGGAGCCGACGGGGGGAGGAGCAAGGGGGTGGGGGATGCGCGACGCCCTCCGCCCAGGCAAGCCCGTTCTCTCAGTCCCTCCACAGACTCTCCGGGACATTAGGGCTTTTCCTAGATTTGGGGCGAGGAGAAGCAGGGATGCGGAATACAGCCGCGGGCTGCTGGAGGCGAGGGGTGCGGTCGGGTGCGAGGACCCCCCTTCCTTTCACACCCCGCCCCCCCATCCACCCACGCGCGCGTGCTCTCCCGGCGCTGATGATGTCCTGCCCGCTCCGCTGCTCTGGCTCGGCTCGTGACTCTGCTTCGTGCTGGCAGAATTCCGCAGCGTGCACTTGGGGGCGGGGGCGAGGAGACTGGCTCCAGGCCGTGCCCCTTGGGCCTGCTGCCTTCGGGCCTTCCCTGCTGCCAGGCACCCCACTTATGTGCCCCCACCCCCAATGACTGTGGCCTCCCACATCAGGTCATTCCCAGTCCCCGTGTCCCGGTTCACCCTACGGGACACTCGAGTCTCCATCCTGCACCTGGTTGCCCTGGATGGCATTGAAAGCTCCTATCAGTTCCTCTATGATGGCAGCAGAGGGGGTCTGGGATGATTGTCCACAGGGCCCCTTTGGTGTACACTCTTTTGACACAGGGCAGTGGAAGAACAAACAGGAACTCCGCTGGAGGAGATGGAGCCTAAACACCGGCTGGTTTCCACCCTCCCTTGTTGATCACCCAAGCACGTGTCTGCCCCCGGGGTAAATATTGTGCTTTGGTTCCGAACAGCACCCAGAAGGTGCACTCGTTACCCCTGGTAACTGGGCAGCAAGGCCTGGCTCAGGCGTCTTTCTTCTGGGTTGCAGTGCGTGTGACGCAGGGTCGGAGTTAAGGTGGTGTGTGGTGCACGAACGTAGGATGAGAAAATAAGTATTATGAAAAGCAAGAGGTACTCAGAAATCTGACCCAGTGCACTCACCGTTGAGAACATCCTGCAGCAGAGGGTGTGGGCTCGCTCCTCTGAGGAACAGACTGGGTGAGACCTGTTTTTGCCCCTCCCTCTGGCAAATGGTAGATTCTGGATTTCAAGAGACACACCTGGGCGCTCTCCTCCAGCTGGCAGTTACCTGGGCTGAAGTTTCACCAGGAGAGAGGCAGCAGGGCTGGGGCTTTGAGATTCCAGGATCCAGGTAGCCGCTGTCTCAAAGCTTGACCTGGATAGGCTCTTGAAAACTGCTTTGCAAACAAGCTCTGTCAGCCCCAAAAGAGAAGGCTGAGTGGATGGTTCAGTGTTCCCTGGTCCCTCCTCTGCTCCAGGCTGCTGGGGTTGTTGAATCTGGTTGTCTTGGACATTGGAAACGTGAGGATGTCCTTCAGAAAGCCCTTCAACCCCCGGGGCCACACGCTTCAGAATTCCTGTTACTCAGGATAGCAATTTCATACAGTTTAGCTGCAGCTTGTTCCTTGATTCGAGTTAATTTTTTCACCTGCTATCACCTTGAAGACAGGGATGTATGTGCAAACATGCAAAGGGCCTCAGGAGAGGGCTGCGCTCCTAGAGGAGGAAAGGGCAGTACAGAGCTTTCGGATCCTTTGACTGTTTATTCATTTGTGTTTCTTGATGGCTTACTCTGTTCCATGCCTTGTGCAAGGCACTGGGGAAACCTAGTTAAAATGAAATGGACTTTGTTGGTGGAGAGTTTGGGGTCCACTGAGAAGACAGTAAATGATGAGATCACAGTGAAATAACTGGTATAACTGGATTACTCATGAGATGCAATGAGAACATATGTGGTGAGGCTGCTAAAAATCTGTCCTGAGGAGTGTATCTATCAGCTTGGGCTACATTATGCTGCAGTAACAAATGATTCCAACAACTCAAATAACTAAAAACAGTCAGGGTTTTGTATTTCTCGCTTTCATGTCCACCAGAGATCTCCTCTGGTTCTGCTGCATGCCCTCTTCATCTGGCATCAAAAGTAAAGGGGCGGTCCCTACATAGGTCTGGCTGGTCTCAATGGCAGAGAGAAAATAGAGATGGCAGAGCCATGAAATGACTTCTGCTCCAGAATGGTATATGTCACCCCCAGTCATGCTGCATTGGTCAAAGCAAGTCATGTGATTAAGTTGGCCATAAATGGAGCAAGAAGTATAATCCTTCTCTAGGATCAGGCCAGTGGGAGGGATGGTGAATATCTGGACCAATTATACATCCTACCACAGTTTCCAGGGGTGGTGATGCTTGGGCAGATTACAGAAGTAGATCAGAACTTGAGCAGGTGGCAGACAAGGCAAGCAAGAATATTCCTGCAGAGAGAACCCCATTGGCCATAGTCATGGAGGCATGAAACGTGCAACAATCTTTCCCCCTAAGCCTGCATAGTGTAGGGCAGCATTCTTCATCCACTATCCCCTCCCATGTATGAATCTCTTTTTAGGGCCTGCCCCCAGACATGTTTCAGAGGGTTGTCACAGGGGAAGGATGCTGATTGGTTGTTGTATGTCTTCTCAGAGAAAATGGACCCAAGTTATCCCCAAAAGACTCTTGTCCTCCATAAATACTGGAAAACAGAACACCACCACCGAGAAGGAATCAGCAAATTGCCATGAGATTCTTGATGCTTTAGAGGCTAGATAGTGGTGGGTCTGGCCCCCATGCATGGGGGCTGGGGGCTGCCAGAGTGACCCCTGCAGATGTCAAGCCTTCTAAGCTTTCAGCCTTTGTTCATGGGAAGAGTTTCAGGGGATGTCTGTAGATGGTTCTGGTGGTCACTTGGGTCTCAGCAACCCAGCCTTTCCCTCCTGGTCAATAAAAGCCTCATGCCCACCCTTCTTTTATTTTCTATCCTGATTTAGGTGTTGAAAGTGAGACACCTGTTGACCAGGAATCCTAGGTGGCAAACACCCCCTCAGATGCTGCTAAGCGACAACAAATGTACATTGTTGATTCTGGTAGGATTAGTTACACCTTTTGTAGTGGTTTGGCTTTTCCTTCATGATGCTGTAAATGCCTTGAGGGCAGTGCTCATGGCATGACTTCTTTCCCCTCTGTTTCCTAGAGTGGTATTTCCCTGGGTACCAGAGCCACCCAAAGAAGACTTGAATCTGGGTTGACTAGTTGGAAGACAGCCCTTCTAAAGAGAATCAGAAATACTTTAGTTGCAAGAAATGGAAAATCCAGCCCAACTGGCTTAATTTAAAGCACATTTTGTTTTGTTTTTTCAGTTTGCAGAACATGGGAAGTCCACAGGGCGGAGTCACCCTCAGGCGTGGCTTCATGTAGGGGCCTAAAGCAGACACGTGGTATCTCGTTCTCTCCATATCTAGGCTCTGCTTTCTTCCTGGCTGGCTCCATTCTCAGATAGGCCCCTTCAGTCTGGGTGTAAGATGGCTCCAGAACTTCCAATCTTGCGCTTGCCCGGATCTAAGTCCACTGGGAAAGAACGTCTGTGCCTCTCCCAGCATTCCTGGCTTAGGCCTCTCCTGAACCATTTGTGGTGACTTGGGGACTGCAATGCTCCAATGATATAGGATGAAGGTGCCTATATTTCGGGTGGGTTTCACCCCATCCACAAAGCATATGACTGAGAGACGGAGAGGAGATGGTTCCCAAAGGGCATCCAGGGGTGGTGATGAGTGGAAAGGTGAATGGAAGGTGGTGACAAAGATGGCAGATGTTCAGTTTACTGACAGTGGTCTGTATCCATCAGCTATTTCTACAACAATGCTGTATAACAAACCACCCCAAAACTCAGTGGCTTACGATATTTAGTATAATTTTTTTCCTCACTCATGAGTTTGTGAGGTAGTTAGGGCATCTCTGCTTTGGTCTGCAGGTTGACTAAGCTTGGTCCCAGGACATGGACTGGGTTCAGGGTCTGGTTTATTTTCTATCATCCTTCTGGGAACAGGAGCCACCTGGGAGCATGTTCATCTCATAGTGAAGGGCAGGAGCACGTGGGAGGGAGCAGAAACACACCATTCCTTTTAAGACCTGGGAACCAGCATGCTATTGGCTCTGCCCACATTCCTTTGGCCAAAGCAAGACAGGAGGCCAAGCCCCGCATCAGTAGGACAGAGAAATATACTGAAAAATAATCCAGCTTATCGCAGTGTTGCAAAAAGTGAGCTCAGCGGTAGGATTAGAATGGGCTGCTCCAAATTTCCCAAACTCCATCCGTATGGCTTTATTCACAGTTATCCCATGTTCACATGGACATGCATGAGAAGATTCTGCTGAGAAAATCACACATCGGTTTCTTTTGTCTCCTGAACTTCCCTTTCCCCTGGCCTTAGCCTCTAATCTTTATCTAGATTTTCCTGCACCAACTATCTGTGATTCGCTTCACCTGTTTTTGAGGCTCTGCAGGCTGATCCAGGAGCTACAGTGGGTGGGTATCAACAACAGGTCAGTGTCCACCTGTCTGGAAAGTTGTGGAAGGAATTCTTGCTGTAACTGGGAGATTGGATAAGAGATTACTTCGTGAGCCCTTTCCCACACTGAGATACTCTGATTCTAGGTATCCTGTGTCAGTTTCTGACCCATGTAGTTATATTTTAGGATGCAGGGTTTGACCTGTGAATCCGATCTCTTGGCCTCCAGTGTCCTCAGTCTGGGATCCATCAGGGCCTGAGACCACAGTAAGCTCATGTACCCAGAAGACCATTGCTCTGCCTCCCCTAGAGGAACACATGAGAAATCAATATTGGAAGAAGGCAAGTTTCTCAGCAGCCAGATTTCTTTATAAAGCTTGTCTTTGCCTCTGGATAGCTTCTGATGGAAGAGTCATCCAGAAACATTAGTCTCCCCCATCCTTACTTTAAAAAAAACAAAAACAAAAGGATCTCCAAGAAGGAAAGCACCACTTTTCATTCTGTACTCCACTGGTGTAAAACCCTCAACATCAGGAAGTTCTGCATAGTGTCCAACTTGATTCTCCATGGTTGAAGGCCACCATTTCTCCCTTCTCATCCTTTACATCTTTGCATAGGGTGGAATCTATCTCTACTGTTGGTGTTGTGTAGACCTGTTCATTTTGTGGTTCCAGAAGAAAGACCTGGTGTCATTTTATTTCATATCAACAAACAATCATTGAATGAGTGTGATGATCCCCACAAGCACTACGGTGTTAAGAGCATCACCTTTGAAGTCACTGTGTTCCAGTTCTGGCTCTGCAGTCTACTAGCTGTGTGACCTTGGGTAACTTGTTTAGCCTATTTTGTCCACAGCCTCCTTGTGTGTAAAATGCGTTTAAGATAGTACCTTTCCTAGGATTCTCATAAGGGACAAGTAGTCAATACATGTAGAATACTTAGAGTAGTGTCTGGCATATATGTGCTCAGTAAACGTTGGCTGTCATTATTCTTATTTTGAGATATAGGATTTAGTTGCTGCCCTCAAAGAACTCAAACTCCATGGAAGAAAAATGGCATTGATCACACTGGGGTGTAGCTGCTCTCTTGTTTAAGATGGCAAAGGGACATGGGGGGTTGTAGGAACACAGAGAAAGTTACAAGGAGTTAGATTTTTAAAATTTAAGATAAGATCTTCCTAACAATTAGAATTGGTCAGTAAATTAGTAAGTAATGAATTCTCCAATCATCAGAGGCATTCAGGCAAATCCTGAATAGCCACCCAGGTAGATGGTCGGAAATTCTCCTGGAATTGAAAGAACAGCCTTTGTGAGTGGTTAGTCCATGGGCTGGATGGATTGTACCTGCAGAGTTGTACTGTTTGGGCTGCCATGTATTTTTATTTTTAATTTCAATGAGTCAACAATAGATTAGGAGAGTTTTGTTAAAAAGTCTAGATTTTTGGCTTCTTTTGTTTAGTTGTTTTTTGCCGAGTTGGAATATCTGGCAACACTGAATCCACAGTCTTGCACATTAGAAATGGAGCTGAGCTATAGCTGTTCCCTTAAGACTAAAGCCCATTTTACATGTAGCTATGTCTTCTGCCCTCTTCTAGGGCCTCATCTTTCATTTATGGGACACACCTGGCACCTGTGTATTTTTAATTTTACAACATCTGGGGCAGAAGGTTTGCATAATGGGTGTGAGGCTAGATCAGGTGAGATCACTGTTAGAATGACTTGATCCCAGATGAACTCCCTCCTAATTCTGAGAGCCTCTGCTCTGGGTGCAGATTTGACCCCTGGCACAGCACCATTCATTAAACGTGCCCTGCACACCCACTCCTCGCTAAGCCCTGTGATTCACACTAGAATACTAAACTGGCCTTCAATGGGTCCTATTTTAAATATTGAAAAGAGAACACTTGTTTTCTTTATTCACTATTCACTGAATACTTCTTACATCAAATGTGTAGGGATTTTTTCCCCACCAAGCAATTCTTCAACCCATCAGCTGGGTGTCCTACAATTCAACTCAGTTCTGACAGTAACTGCCTACTGTTAGCACGGACCCCACAGGTTAAGGGCTCAGTCCTACAGGACTCTTTCCCCTCCTTAGATGCCAGTCTGCCAAGTCCAGGTTGTCATCAGCTTCTCACCCTCTGGCCATAAATCAGAGGCTCCCATGACTCCCTTCCTGGGGTTTCATAATTGGCTAGAACTTCTCACAGAGCTCAGGAAAACAGTTTACTTACTAGATAACTGGTTTATTATAAAAGGATATAACTGAGAACAGCAAGATTGAAGAGGTGTGTAGGGCCAAGTTTGTAGGGAGGGGTGTGGCGTTTCCAAACTTTCCTGTGTGATCAGGGCACCCAAGGTGGCTGTTCCCTTACTCTCTGTATATCCCTGCTCCACCAGTGCCTGCTCCACCTGCACCTACTCACTCAACTGACCTTCCTACATGCCTGCCGCCGCCCCAGCTAGTGATTGTTCTAAACTGACGTCATTGATTGAGCCAACCTGACACCAATTCCCCCTATAACTGATAACCTCCCCCTTGCACCCGGAGGAGTGAAGACTGCAGCCCTGTCCTGCCCACTGTGCAGTGCTGCTCCAGGACCTTGCTTCAGACAGGTAAGCTCCCCCCCATGCATTAAACCATTGATATCTCTGTTACTGACTCCGGGCTCTTTCTCCGATCTTGAAGCTGGGCAAGTCCAGGGCTTGTAGTCCTGCGGGGAGCAGCCCAACAATTGGCAGAGCCAGCTGGGAGACCGAGGAAACTCCCTGAGCACCAAGACGTAAGGATGGGGAATGGAAAGTTTCAGGGGCTGTCCACTAACATGCGGGCCCTGAAATTTGTGGGGATGATCCCGAAACTGGTGGGGGAAATCACAGGGTGGCTGTCTACCAGTATGTGAGGCCCTGTTGTGACTGTCCTTGAGGAATAGGGGCCACCAAGACACTATGGAGAATGATGACCCCTCATGGCTCTGCTGTTGCATCAAAGTGAGCCTTTTGTGATTGGTTTGGCTTTTATCTTGGGTGTGTGCTTGAGTGCATCTGTACACGAGTCCAAATCCTGTTCTTTCTCCCTGGTTTTGACCTTCGTTAAAGGGTCCTGGTGACTTGAATGCTGATTCATGTTCCTCTGAAAGCGAGGTCAGTGACCGTGACTAAATGATATGTATTATTGTCTATTACTGTTATTTGTTTAAACTGAATTGGCTATTTAGAAACTGGAAAAAAAAATCTCTGAAGATGTCTTCTTTTGACATTCTGAAACTGTTAGAGGAAGTTAGCTTTCTAGAAGGAACTGGTATTGTGCCTTTGAGATAGAAATGACCTACCTAGGCTCTCAGATATTTTAGTCGTCTGATCCCTGAGAGTGAAGGAAGGTAAAAAAAAAAAAAAAAAAGAAAAGAAAAAAGGGCCTTTTAAATCTCTATAGGAATAATCATAGTTTGAGAATGTCTCCAGATGTGGGTAACTTCCAAGTAAACTAAGTTAAATGAAAAGAATTCATTGACTCTTCGTTGACTCTCAAATAGGATAAAATATTGAAACATGAATTGCTGGGGTGGGGGAGGGTCTAAGTTTACTTGCCTTTCCCTGTTTTGGAGCGGAAGACTAAAGCATAAGTTTTCCAATCAGGAAATTCTGGTGTGACAAACAGTTCATAATTACTTGTTTCTTGGGTTTTGCTAGAGATTAGGGTTTTTAAAGATTAAGATTATAATTCTAGTCATTCTAACCAAGTTTCTTTATCAATTACATTGCAATCAGGTGTTAACCGTGCATTTTTAAGTCTTTTGTCATTTATAGACAGTTATTGTTGTAGTCTGATGCTTTTGCAAAAATGTTTCATCTTCAAAAAGATTCATAGGAAGGACCTTTTGACAAGTACAGATTTCTAATAAATTTCAGATCATACCACTGAACTGGGTAAGAAATGAAAGAATCCTAAGGGAAAATCTGATGGCTTCATAAAATTAACAGATTGGTTACTGAGTGAATTGGTGAATATGGTTATAATTTTTACGGTTTTTGTCTGGAATATTATTGGTTTTGATCTGTGTTTTTCAGATACAGGGAAGCCCTTGCCCTCAAGTTAGTTATGACTTATAGCAATTTGGTAAACTACACCTGTGGGTAGAATGGTCCCTCTCTGGGACCATTTTACTCTGCCTGGTCCCTCCAGAAATTGGAGACTCTTGGCTTCTGAGCAGCCTTATCAAGCGGATGGGAAAGGCTGTCTCCTGGCATGTTCAGGAATCTGGATATCTGGGGGACCTCTAGGAGAGAGAAATCCACCAGGGCGGAGTCTGATGGCAGACCTTTGGCATGGCTTTCCCGGCCTTGAGAGGCCTTTTGGGAATTGGATCTGAGACTCCTTCTGAGGAGTTCCACCAGAGCCAGTTTGGAAGAGTCCATGTGGCCAATTGACCAGACTTATTTTGCAAACAAATTAGTCTTGATTTGGCTGTGTTTGGTGGAGATGAAGGTAATTTTAGAGAGAAAAATATTATGTTTCAGTGGAGATTAAATTCTAGTTCTGCTAATGAGGTCTGTATTTATGAAAGTTATGGTGTTAGCCATACTTCTGCCTTGATGTTCAGGACAGAAAGAAAATTATCTAGTGAAGTTGTCACAGAGTATAATTACTCATGATATATCACTGCTTCAAGTCTGCTGCTAAAAGTGCATGTACGATGTTTGTGTAACAATTTGGCATAAGTGATAAAATATATAGCCTATAAAATATTGCCCCATTAACATACTTCTGAGCTTATTCACAATATCTGACCAGTTTACCCCCAATGTGGATAACTAGGCAACTATAAAGGAGGTGTAGCACTGAGGGACATGACCTGGACCCAGGGCAGGCAGCATTCACCCTGGCTTCCAGGGACATATACTTTGGTCTATGGAAAGATTTGCAATCAAAAGGGAAGATGATGGGAAAATCTTCACATGCGGAGGTATGGGGAAGTCATTCTGGATTATACATGGTTTAACTTAAACTTTACTGACCAGAGTGGCCTGTTTTGTGGATAAGTGAACATGCATTGTACGTCTGCTTTGGCCATTGTGGAGGGGAATGCATTTGAAAGTCAAAAATGGAGTAGCTGTGGTTCAGACATCCAGGGTAAAACTAGGTGGCCATTGTAGATGTGATTTTTGGATACATTTCCACACTGAACTTGAATTACTGAAAACTTGAATTTTCTTTTTTGTTGGGGTGGGGGCGGGAGGTGTCCTTAGGTCTATTTATTTACTTATTATTATTTTTCTTTTTTTAATGGAGGTACTGGGGATTGAACCCAGGACCTTGTACATGCTAAGTCTGTGCTCTACCACTTGAGCTATACCCTTCCCCCCTCCCCCAAAACTTGAATATTCTGGACTGTATTGCAGACCAGGACAAAAACCACAGGCAGGTGAGGTATTATGTCAGAATGCAGGTACTGCTTGTATTTTGTTTAGTGGTCACAGTCACTCCTGTGTCGTGCCTGTTAGATGTCTCACATTTCCTCCGTAGCCTGAGTGAAGGAAATCTATTCAAGGCCTGGGGAACAACTATGGTCTCACTGCAAAATGAGTCTAATTGCTGGGTCTAGAGTGAGATGCAATTGTGGTCCTCCTCTGGACTTCCATGAAAAATTGATCTGGCTAATATGACTATGTAGAGGGACGACTGACAGTGGGGTAAAGACTCTCACCATCTTCCTGTCCCATATGCCAATATATCAGAAGTTCGCTGCTTGTAAACATTCCTGTGCAACTGACTGCCCTTGAGCACCCCTGGGCTGTGCCGTGTAGGATGAAATAGGCTGGCTTTTGGACACACGAGTCCAACCGTTGGGATTAACTGTTTTTTCTTTGCAGAGACCTAACAGGTCCACCCCTAACGGCACTCAACATTAACATGGGGTGGCTGACCTGCACTGTGACTGCTGACTCCTGGCTCGGCCACCAGAATGTTTCCTATAGAGCCAGGGCCTTCCCCTCTCCAGGGGGTGACTCTAGGTTTGTTGAAACCAGGGCTGGCCTTACCTTCCTTATAGGACAGGATGCTGCCACCATTGGCTCCCTCACTATTGATCCAGTAAGCTCCTGTCTCCAAAATTTGCCCAATCCTGGCAAATGACTGTACTTAACATACTAGGTAAATTACTCCTGATAATCTTCAGCTGCTGGTGTCTGTGCTGTATTTGTGGTGTCTGACGCAGTGGCCCCCTACATACCTGACCCAGGGATATCCCAGAAAAGGGGTGGACCAAGATTACAAGGGTATAGGTGTAGGGTTTGTAGGGGTGTATAGTGTGTGATCAGGCCACCCAAGATGGCTATTCTCTTGCTCTCTGTACATCTCCTGCCTGACCAGTGCCTGCTTCACCTGCACCTACTCATGTGACTGACCTTTCTACATTCTTGCCCCTGCCCCAGCTAGTAATTGTTCTAACCTTTAGATCAGAACATCTCCACCAAAAAGGAACCCTCCTACATTGCTGGTGGGAATGCAAATTGGTGCAGCCACTGTGGAGAACAGTATGGAGGTTCCTTAAAAAACTAAAAATGGAGTTACCATATGATCCAGCAATCCCACTCCTGGGCATATATCCAGAGAAAACTCTAATTCAAAAAGATCCATGCACCCCAATGTTCATAGAAGCACATTTTACAATAGTCAAGTCATGGAAGCAACCTAAATGTCCATCGACAAATGACTGGATAAAGAAGATGTGGTATATATACACAATGGAATACTACTCAGCCATAAAAAGGAATGAAATAATGGCATTTGCAGCAACATGGATGGACCTAGAGATTATCGTACGAAGTGAAGTAAGTCAGACAGAGACAAATATCATATATTACTTACATGTGGAATCTGAAAAAAAAAACACAAACTTTTAAAGTAGAAAGAGACTTACAGACATAGAAAATAAACTTATGGTTACCAGAGGGGAAAAAGGGAAGTTGAGAGTTTGGGACTGGCAGATACAAACTACTGTGAAGAGATAGACAAACAACAAGTTCCTATTGTATAGCACAGAGAATTATATTCAATGACTTGTAGTAACCTGTCATGAAAAAAGAATACATATATAGAACTGAATCACTATGCTGTACATCAGAAACTAATATAACATTGTAAATCAACTATACTTTAATAAAAAATGGGAAAAATAAGTAATTTTCTATGTTAGAAAAAAAAGAACATCTCTATCATGATAGCTTATCAAAGGGATGGTGAGGAGCGTGCCCCTCTGCTAGTTTCCTTGGTAACTGATGAGCCAACCTGACATCGATTCTCCCTATAACTGATAACCTCCCCACCCCCACACTGGAAGCAAACACTGCTGCCCTGTCCGGCCCACCGTCTGCCACACACGGTGGGGTGTCACTCTGGGACCTTTGCTTCGGATGTGTAAGATCCCCCATGCATTAAACCATTGACGTCTCTGTTGCTGACTCCTGGCTCTTCCTTCAGTCTTGAAGGTGGACAAGTCCAGGCTTGGAGGCCTGCGGGGTGCAGCCCAGTGCTTCCCTAGGCACACAACTCCCCCAGCACCTCCACATGTTCTGTAAGCTGGGAGCTCCTGGAACCCCATACTCCTGGCTTTAGAGGGTTTTTTACTTAGGCAGGGTTGATTGAATCACGGGCCCTTGGTGATAATCTCGACCTCCAGCCGCTGTCCCTTCCCTGGAGGTCAGGACAGGGGCTGAAAGTTTCAACCCTCTGGCAACCACTGCCATCTTGAGGGATTTCCCAAAAGTCACCTCATTAACAAACTCTTGTCACGAATAACAAAAGATGCTCCTTTCACCTATATTCCTCTTTCAGGAAATTCCAAGGTTTTTAGGAGCTCTGTGTCAGAGGAACAAATATGTGTTTATTTCTGACTATAAATCACAATATCATATATATTTGAATTTTTGTGGTAAAATATACATAACATAAATTTATCATTTTAACCATTTTAAGTGTACAATTTATTGGCATTAAGAACATTTATAATGTTGTACAACCATCACCACTATTCATTTCCAGAACTTTTTCATCCCTAACAAACTCTATACCCATTAAACAATAATGCCCCATTTTCTCCTCCCCCTCAGCCCGTGGTAACCCCCGCTCTGCTTTGTTTCTAAGAATTTGCCTATTCTAGGACTTTGTTTAAGAGGATTCATACAAAATTTGTTCTTTTGTGTCTGATTTATTTAATTTGGCATGTTTTCAAGGTTCATTCATGTTAAAGCAGGTATCAGAATTTCATTCTTTTTTATGGCTTGGATAATATTACCTTGTATGTATATACATTTATATACATTTTGTCTATCCATTCATCTGTTCATGGGCCCTTGGGTTATTCTTGGCTATTGTAAATAATACTGTTGTGAACATTGGGGTACAATGTCTGTTGGAATTTCTGCTTTCAGTTCTTTTGGGATCATATATGTGATCCTATTATATTTTGATTCATATTAAATAATAAACTTCCAGCTTTTTCTTCTCAGTGCTCCATAAGGCAAGAAAGAGCCTGGTACCTCCATTTTACAGGTGCAGAAAACTGAGCAGGGGATTAACACTGGGAACTCGAACTGGAAACTAGATCCTTGGTGTGGAGTCTTTTGCACGAGACTAACATCCCCGAGGACAAGGTCTGTTGTCATGTCTGATGCAGCCCCAGGACAGGTGGCCAGGATGAAGTCCATATGGTTTGAAAGAGTAAGTCAATTTTTTTTGTGCTTACACTTTAACAGAGCCTCTCAAAAAAGCTACTGGTTGACTGTAACATTCTTCTTCTCCTTTCTCAAACTTCCTTCTCCATCTATTAGACACCCAAGGGACTTGGACAAACCAGCCGGTCCTGATCTATATCTTGAGTCATAACTTCAGCCTCAGTCAGGCCTGAAAGAGGCTGTTTTCCAAAGTGCTCTGTCCGCCGTTCCAGGAATATGTCTTTCCCACCATTCCTTGTGGGGCTTCCTTTGAGCTTCACCCCAGAGTTCACGGCAATTCTTGAGCAATGGGTTCCTGGCTGGTGTGTGAGACTCGCCGGGGGCTGGGGGCTTCTGGCATGCGGTTGGGGGTGGGTTTGAATGCCTTCTAGTCAAATTTTGTCAGAGAATCTGTAGCCCACTGCATGATCACAGGTCCTCTGATCTCACCGTGCTGTCCTGGGGTTTGGAGAACCTCAACCCAAATTCCCTTTTGTCTAAAAATTGAGACAAATGTAATTTTAACGGAGTGATGAAAATGCTGCTCTTGGTAAATAAACTGTACTGTCGACTTGGCATTTGCTTGAGAAAATGAGGCTCTAAAAGGATTCCCTGCTCTCTCCTCCTTGGAGGAGCCTCGCTTCTGGTTCTGGGAGGAGGTAAGGGGTGTGGCTTAAAGTATCTGGGGTCCTTTGTCCACTTGCTTTCTGCCCACGCAACAACAAAAGCTGCCACTAACGGCACAAGAATGGGATGCAGAGCGCGCGTGCCAGTCTCTCGCTGACGGGGAGAGTCTGTGTAAGAAAGAAGGCAAGTGATGGTGAGAAGCACACACAAGCATCCATTTCATGCCCCCCAAGCAGTCTGGCTAACGGTTCAGTTTCACCAGGGAAATTTCTTTGTCTAGTGTAGGAAGGAGGCGCTGAGACAAAGAGTTTGGCGGTGGAGGGGAGGGAGTAGCGACGAACTCCTGCAGGTTTGGCAAAAATAGAGAACGAAACCCGTCTATCTATAGCCCGACTGAAGGCAAACAACCCGCCGTCTCTGCTGAAAGTGGGCGGGGCGGAGGGGAGCAGGGGCGGGAGGCGGCTTCCTGCGGGCAGCAAAGGGTTAACCCCTCCGGGCGCCCAAGGACGTCAGAGCCGGCTCTTGTCTGTGGCTGGGATGAGAGCTTTTATCCCTTGTTATTTTTCCTCACGTCTTTGCTTTTTATTGTGTTAGGATTTCAAGATTTGGCTTTTCATTTTTTTAGTGTTGAAAACATTATGAAGGGGAGGAAAAAAATCCATCCCAGTGAAAGAATAGGACAGCAGGCTGGAGGATGGGGCCATCCGGAGAGCCATCCGGAGCCATCCGGAGCCCCTGGCTCAGGTGAAGAGCGGGGCAGCCACCCCTCCGTGGTCCCCCTCCCATCCCTACATTTCCCTGAACCCACCAGACCTCAATCTGGGCAAAGGGGCTTCCTGGTTTAGAGACCCATTCATCCACAAGTCTGCTATGAGGCTAGCTGTTATTGACAGGGACCACCAGTCCACGAGGGCTCCTCCAGGACACCATCCTCCCGCCCAGTAGTCTGAGCCTCCGTTGGACTGGGAGGCAAGGAAATCCCACAGTCCCTGCAGGGGACTTTCCTCTGCTGGCCCAGTGGGGAAGGGCATGGAGAAGGACACAATCTCTCTGAAAATGAAAGGAGAGAGTAGGAGCTACCCACTGAGGAAAATGGAGGGGAGGGGGTTCCAGAAACGAGGCATGCATTACTCAAGACAATTTAGAGCTTCTTAGACATTCCTAAGATATTTCTAAAAGGAAATACTAAACTCAGGTAGGGAGGCCATATTCAGCCAGTGGCCATAGGGGTCGGACGTTTCTGTAGCCGGCAGGCTTCATGTCAGAGTTGTTGGTCTGAGGCAGAAGACACTGAGCATGAAGTTCACGTGAGAAGAAAGTGAAGTGGCCTGAGTGTGGCACCATGAAGCTAGAAATTGAAACCGAGATGTGGCGACAGAGCCATTGAACCCCAGAATCCCAGAGTTGGAAGGCATGTGTCAGCCTATCGGGGGGACCTGCTCCCCAGAGCAAGAATGGTGTTAGCCCACATGCCTAAGATGGAAGCATCCAGTAGCCTTGCATACGATCTGCCCCAGGGAGATGACCCAGGAACAGATAGCTACTTCCCAGTGGAACCTGGTCACTTGGAAGCCCTGGGAAGCTGCAGGAGTTGCAGAGGGTGAGGTGGGGCCTCAGAAGGCAAGACCAAATGACACTTGTCTCTCTCTTCCTCTTGCTTGTATTCACTCTGACAGAGAAAGCGAGTCTTGGAAAATGCTCAGCTAGTGTCTTCTGAACTAAGACTTAACATTGTAAAAACGGACTTTCTGCAAGAACAGAGTACATCTGAAGGGGATCAGGACAGTGGGGGTTGGCAGGAGAAAGCTCCCACCTGCTCCAAGTAACTTAAGATTTGAGAGAAAGAGGGAGGGAAAATACCCATCTGCAATGCAAACTGGATATTGTGGAGAATGAGCCTGGCATCAGTGAGAAACAGGAGCGAAGGAATTTTTGGTTAAATAACGGTGTTTATGTGGTCTCAGACTTGGGCTGGTGTCTTGGCTTTTCTCCTCTCCATCCTCTCTTCAACATTCTGCCCTGAATCCTGGAAGCCTATCTTAACAGATGCGTCAGTGGGCTCTCAAGCCCTCTGGCTTCTGCTGGGTTCAGCCAATAGGAGTCAAGCAGCGGGAGGAGAGAAAAGCTGGCATGTTCCCTGGTTCCCTCCCAGCTGGGTCTCCTTGTGCTGGCTGCATCCCTCTTCTGAGGACCTCAGCTCTTGTCAGGAAGTAATCTGCTGCAGCCACTCTCTGCAGGTTCTGGGACCTACCTTTCCCTTTGCCCCTCCAGGGCTTGAAATAGTAACAGATCCCAACTGTGGCTAGCTCCATTCCTTGCTGGTTTCCCCTAACCCTGCCCACACTGTTTAACCAGCCCCTTTATTAAACTCTCAGGTACCCGACCTGAGATTGCCAGCCACTTCCCGCCGGGACCCTAACCGATATGATAATCTAATAAATGACATACAGTTGAAACCGTAGCATGAGGTTACCAGAAGCTCAATGTGATCGCCAACACTTGGTTGGATGAGGCTTGTGGCGTGAATTCTATGATGGTAAGGATTCCATTCACCCAGGTAAGTTAGTCTCATTGTAACAGTTCAAGGAGAAAAACTCAGTTCATTCATTTATTTATATACACTTGTAAATGAGTATCTACTGTATGACATACACTACAGGAGGGGCTAGAGAGTCAATGACGGGCTAAACAGACCAACATCCAGTGCTCACGGTGCTTTCAGTCTAGGGCGGAGAAAGACATTAATCACACAGCCAGAAATACAAATATACAGGTAGAAACTATGATAGATCCTTGGCAATACATCTACAAGTTTCTCAGAGAGCATGTCATAGGAGGCTAATGAGGGATGGAGCAGCAGAGAAAGTTCCCTTGAGGAAGTGGCACTAAGCTTAGCCAGGTGAAGGACCAGGGATGGGGGAAAAAAGCATTGCAAGCAGAGGGAAGAGCACAGTCAAAGATTCTGAGGCTGGATGGGTCTTCCAGGCACTCGGTGCATCTAGGAGAGGCCTCTGCAGCAAGCTGAGATTTGGCTGTATGTGCAACAGGGAGGCCTTACAGAGTTTCAGGCAGGAGAGTAGCATGATTTGATGTCGTAAAATCTGGTGCTGGCACCATGGGGAACGCTGGTGGGGATGAAAGGAGAAACAAGTGACGTCACTATGGGAGGTCCTAACTGCTGCCTGGCTAACAGTGTTGTATCCAGGAAACAGTCTCCTTGTCCAGGAAAGCCTAACTTGGAGGCAATGAGCTGGGTTCATGGGCACCACCACTGGATGCCCTGTTCTGTCATAAACATGGCAGTGGATTAAATTCTTGACCTGATAATGTTGGAGAGGTGGGAAGGCAATGAGGGGAGCTGCTACCTGGGATCTCATTCTGACCAGCGAGGAAGAACTTGTTGGTGAGGTGGACATGTCTGGAGGAAAAGGGGGCATTCTTGGGCGAAAGGGACATGTAATCATATGGGATGTGACAGAGACAGAGGAACAGATAGACATGCTAGAAAAGCAGGGCTTATGGACTCCAGAATGAAAACACAGGTTACTAGCTAATGACTAGAGATTCAGAGAAAGAAAGTCGTTTACCAGGCATAGGAAACATGACTGCAAGCATTTGCTCAGGCTGCCACAGCAAAGTACCACAGACTGGGTGCCTTAAACAACGGAAGTTTGTTGTCTCATGCTCTGAAGGCTAGAAGTCCAAAATCAAGGTGTCAGACCATCTGGTTCCTTCTGGGGGCTGTGAGGGAAGGGTCTGTCCTAGGGCCTGTCTCCTTGGCTTGTAAATGGCCATCATCTGCCTGTCTCTCTTCGTAGTGTCTGTGGCTGTGTCCAAATTTCCCCTTTTTATAAGGACATTAGTCCTGTTGGATTAGGGCCCACACTTATGACCTCACTTTTACTTGATTACATCTGTAAAGATTCTGTCCCCAAATAAGGTCACATTCTGAAGTGCTGGGGATGAGGACTCCAACGAATCTTTTTTAGGACACAATTAACCTATCACAGCTACCAAATGAAATTCAGGCAGAACTTGCTAATTCATCTATCAAATATGCACCAGGTGTTTACTCTACCAGGTATGCTGCTAAGTGTGGTTTTGGCCCCAAAGGTACACTTGGTCTTATGGTAGAATACTGACATGCAAAAAAAAAAAAGAAAAAGAAAAAAAAAAGAATGACAAAGGAGTGGCCCAGGGGGAGAAGAAGTGGGAGGGAAATCCATCCATGGAGTGAGTGAATTGAATGCAGCATGTTTGTGTGGGTGGGAGGATGGCTTCAGGGTCAGTGGAGGGAGACGAGGTTAGAGAAGCCAGATCATGAAGGGCCTTGGGTCCTGGATAAGGAATGTGAACTGATCCTGAAAACTTGGTCCACATGTATGTGTGTAGCGGGGACATCATCCATGGGGTTTAAGGAGGGAGTGACATGATTAGATTTGGCTTTGGTGTGGAGGATGGATTGAGGAGGTTGTGAGGGGAGCCAGGGAGGCTAGAGAATGGGCAGAACAGAAATGTGAGAGTGAGAGAGAAAGAGAGAGGGGAGAAGGCTGGACTCAGCCGGTAGGGATGGAGTGGGGAGAACCCTTCCCGCAGAGGACTCAGGGTAGAACTGAAGTCTGTTAGTGACAGTTTAGTTGTGGGCAACTTAGGATGGTCCCCAGATACCTGGTTTGAGTGTCTGAGTGGGCAGTGGTGCTGTTTACAAGATGAGGACTTCAGGAGGAAGAGTGGATATTGGGGGAAGATTAGTTCTGTTTTGGACATGTTGAGATTGAGATGTCTGTGGGACAGTTAGGTGGAAACATGGAGTAGAAAGTTATTGTATCTACAGTCTGGAAGTCAGGGAAGAGTTCTGGGTTTGAGATACTCATCTGGGAGCTGTCAGTAGTTGAAGTTATGGACTTGGATGAACCTTTAGAGTGGAAAAAACATAGGGCTCAGGGACAAAATCTTGAGGAAAAGGTTATTCCACATGTGAGTTGAGGAGCCTCCAAAGGAGGTAGAGAAATGTCAATCAGATGGTCCTGGAGAAAGGTCCAGTGAATGTCACGTCACAGAGGAGAGAGTTAACACCATCAGATGCTGCTCAGAGATCAGGTAAGAAAAAGGATGAAAGGGATCTTTGGATTGGCTGTCTGGTGGCCATTGGCTACTTTAGTGGGTCAGTTTTAGTGGAGTGAGTGCAGCAAAGGTTAAGTTGCATGGATGGAGGAAAGAACGAAAGGGGAGGAAGTGGAGATGAATAATGTGGATGATTCTCTTAGAAAGCTTGGTGGTGAAGGGAAGGAGGAAAACAGACTGTAGCTAGAGGGGGACTGAGGATTTGGAGTTGGGGTTTTTTTCCCATGAGAAAGATTTTTATGGTGTTTCTATAATGAATGAGCAGAGTAGCAAGAGAGAGATGTCAAATATACATCGAGGAAAGGGAAGACTTCTGCAGATGAAAAGGATATGATGCAGAGCAAAGATGGTTGAGTTATCCTAGTAGGAAAGATATAGTGGAGGTGGTGGGGGTCCAGAAACCTTCGATGGTTAGGCAGGAATTTGAGAAGTTCTTTCATAATGTTGTCTATTTTTTTCCCCTATAATGTAAAAGGTGATTCATCTCTGGGGAGTGAGATGGGAGGTGGTTGGATAGTAGGGATGATGAAAGGAAGAAAAACTTGAAAAGGGGGTGTATTAGTCAGCATTTAGTTGCACCTAACACAATCCAGTGTAGCTATTTTAAGAAGAAAAGGATTTAATGCAGTGAATCAGGTGCTTACAAAATCACTGGAAAGGCTGGAAGTCTGAACTCTAAACTGAAACTCCAGGAAGGAATCCAGGACATCCCATCACTGACCTGCCAGGGAATTTGCCACCTCTGGCACAGTCGAGAAACTGGGGAGTCTGGAAGCCATTGCCACAAATGTTGAGTCTTGGACCACTCCCTTTAGCTGTCATGCAGGAATCGGGAAGGGGGGACAGCAATCTTGGATACAAGGCCAAGGTTCCAAATTCAAGTCTCATCGACTGTTTCTCGTGGGCAGAACCTAAGTCACAGTGTAAACTCTAGCTGCAAAGGAACCTGAGAGGTTTTTGGTTTTTCATTCTCTGCAGTATGGGAATGCACACCTTTATCCCCACACTTAAATTCTAATAAAACAACAAAAGCAACAGCGACATGCTCCTACCTAATATAACAATCCCTTCGTACAAACCATCATCCATCCACCCATTCGTTTATCTTTTTATATTATTTGAAATCAGATGTATGCCTAATATACAATTAAAGGATTTGACAAAGATAATGAATAACAGTAGAATTTCATCCTTGAATAATGTAAATAATTGCCAGGATTCTCCATTTCAGTCTTGAATAGAGAAATCACCTAGTGTTATTAGCCTCCTCCATCTTTTTAATGCAGGGCAGCAGGGCACTGAAGTTGAAAATGTTCTTTCACTTGATTTCATTTGATTATCACATGTTGTGACCTGGGCATTCATAGGGGTTATTGCTTTCATTTTACAGCTGACATGAAAGTCACCACTGGTATAGTAGCGTGTATGTTAGAGTTATATTTAAGTTAATTGCAAAGGATTTTGGTGTCCAAATGTATTTACAGCCCATCAAAGAGAATAAGGTTATGCATTATATTCAATAATACATAATGTAGACAGAAAACAAGGTCCTACTGTACAGCACAGGGAACTATATTCAATATCTTGTAATAACCTATAATGAAAAAGAAGAATATATACGTATAACTGAAACATTATACTGTATACCAGAAATTAACACAACATTGTAAACTGACTACACTTAAAATTTTTTTAAGCCAATTATCCCAGCAACAACAAAAATTAATACACGATGAACCATACAGGTTATGGGTCAATTCAGTTCTACCGGACAATGTGCTAGTCTGTCTACGTGAGACTGGAAGCAATTACCTTAGCCTTGTTCATAATCTCTTTTTTTCAACTTTATTGATGTATCAGTAACAAATACAAGTGGTGTGTATTTAAGGTATACACCTTGGTGTTTTGATATAAGTGTTCATTGTGACATGGTCACCACAATCATCTAACACATCCATCGCTTCATGTAGTTGCCATTTTCTTTCTTTCTTCCTTTTCTCCTTCCTTCTTTTCATTTGTGAGGGTATTAAGATTTACCCTCTTAGCAAATTTCAAGTAAACAGCACAGTATTATTAACAGCAGTCACCATGCTGTACGTGAGATATCCAGACTTTATGCATCCTGCATGACTGAAACTTTGTACCCTTTGACCAGCCTATGCTCATGTCCACCCCACACCCACCCCACACCCACCCTACACCCACCCTACACCCACCCCAGCAACTGCCATTCCACTCTCTGCTTGTATGAGTTTTGACTATTTTAGATTCCACATGTAAGTGAGATTATACAGTATTTGTCTTTCTATGTCTGGCTTACTTCACTGTAATGCCCTCAAGATTCATCCGTGTTGTCACAAATGGCAAGATTCCTTCTTTTTTATGGCTGAGTAATAATCCATTGTGTGTATCACATTCTATTTATTCATTCATTCATTGTCAGGCACTTAGGTTGTCCCCATATCTTAGCTATTGTGAGTGACATACATTCATCTTCCTTCCTCTCTTCCTTCCTCCCTTTCTTCCATCCATCGTTCCATCCATCCATTCCTTCTATCCATCCATCCATCCACCCACCCACAGTGGGCATCAGAAGCTGTGTTGATATGGAACAGTGAGCAGACCAGATGTAGAACAGCAGCTGCAGCTGAGAGCACAGTACAGCTGCTTTTACACAATCTGCCGTCATTCTCCATTTCCAAGATACACCTGCTCAAGCCAAACAGCTAACCTAAATGAGGATGTGATGGGGATCACCTCTAGTCTGCTGGTAAACTGGCTCTCAGAAAGGATAAAAAGCTCTGATTTGTAGTGTCTGCCAACTTCCATGGTTTAAATATAGTCTCATCATGGCCGATTTCAAGGTAAAGCCAAAAACTGTTTCGAGGTCATGTCAACAATCTCATAGTAATTCTTATGAATAAACGATAACACTTCTCATGGGGCTGTGCGAGCTGGTTCCAGCACACCACTGCATCACCAGCCTTGCATTTTTCAAGTCTCCTGTGGTGGTACTAGTCTCTGTGATTCTCCTAGAAATGTGGCATTGGGTTTGACTTACTATTTTGTTAGGGACAGGCTCACCAGGAGTTTTCACTTGGTTCTTCCATCATGATGGCTCTTAATCCATAGATCAGGCAGAATCCATAGGAGAGTCTGCCTATTGCTGAGTATATATATATTCCAACTATACATTCATAACCTGAAGAAACAACCACAGGGTGGATATGAGTCTGTTGGGCCCACCATGAAATAGTTTGGGCCCAAACACCATTTGTTTCCTGAGCTCCATCAATTCCCACTCAACCCATGACCCAGGATTAGTATTACACCCTGAGAAGTCTGCTCTTTCTGTTTTCCCAGTGCACACTCAATCTACTAAATGACCACAATTCCCCTTGGGGGGAAAACTGGGAGGAAGAAGCACAATATAAATTTGTAGTATCATGCAGTAGAGTACAGAATTTTTCTAGTCACCTGACTTAGGTCTGTGAATTTAGTGAAAACTTGTGATCTTTCGATGCCCTGAGACTGTCTATTCGATCTCTAGAGCTCTAGTTTTTAAAAAACTCTACAGATCAAATAGGACATTGATGCAATGCTACATGTATCTTAGCCCCTGGTGTCCATGATCAGTTAGCCACCACTACAGATCCTTGTGTGTCTGACCGTCACTCTGGCCCTGCTGCGTTCTTTGTCCATCTTGCTTATGGTCACTAAGTGTCACTACAGAGCCAGTGCTGGGATCTCATTATCCCCATTAAAACCCAGGAACACATTTCATGGCAGTGTCTTCCATCATCACCCCCAGCACTTAGAGGACTGCCAACTCGAGCACTTTTAAAGGAAGCTGGTGCTCTCTGCATCAGTGTATTTCTTGATGTCTTGGTGAAGGGAGAGTCCTCTGGTCCCTCTCAGGGGATATACCAGTGGTCCCCGACTTATGATGGTTCGAGCTTAACAATTTCTCATCGTTATGATGCTGCAAAAGCAATCCGCATTCAGTAGAAAGTGTACTTGGAATTTTGAATTTTGATCCTTCCCCAGGCTAGCCATACGTGTGTGACACCTGCATGTGATCCTGGGCTTCAGCTCCCCGTCAGCCACATGACCACGAGGGTGTGCAATCGATACACTTACAGCCATTCTGCACCCACACAATCACGCTGTTTTTCACTTTCAGTACAGTATTCAATAAATTACATGAGATATTCACCACTTTATTATAAAACAGGCTTTGTGTTAAATGATTCTGCCCAAGACTAGGCTAATGTAAGCATTCTGAGCATGTTTAAGGTATGCTAAGCTTGACTATGATGTTTGCTAGGTCAGCTGAATTAAAAGCATTTTCAACGTAAGCTATTTTCAACTTGCGGTGGGTTTACGCAACCCCCATCATAAGTCGAGGAGAGTCTGTAGTTAAAGCATGGATAGAACAGTCACATGTGATACGTCCACTTTAACATACCCAGTTCCCGAAGTCTTTGGATTCCTCCCATATTATATACCCAGGCACTTTTTGGCATGTCAGTGTCATTTGACTATCACCAGGTCCAGGCTTCAGTTTACCAACAGAAGGAATGATAACGCTTGAGCTGGTAAAGCAGCTTCAGAACCTCTGGTAAGCACGTCCACAGTGAAAAATTCAGCTGGATTTAAAACTGAATTCTCTTCTTTCTACTCTAGCATGGTTTGAACCTTCTCCTATGAAAATTCCCCCAGTTTTCGTTGATATATAAATTTGCACATTTTGGCATCAAAGCATCTGCGAGGCACACACCTTTATCATTGGCTCCCTGGGCACGTGGAGATTGTCTTCAGCCATGGATCTGGGGTACACGGGAGGCTGCGGGGTGGGGGACAGTCACAGAACCATCAAGCAAGGCAAGACCAGCCTCCTTAGGCAGGACAGCAGTGGGTGTTTTCTACTGGTGAGAGAAGTCTGGTGGAGCTACGGGGTCCAGGGTCTTCAGATTTAACTGGGTTCTCCTAAATATCACTGTTCTAATTTTGGGGGTCTCTGGTCTTTCCTAATCATTGCCCTAACTTTTACATAAGAAATCTGGTGGGCTGTGAATCCAATCCATTTTGTAAATCATCGACCTCCAGGATAAAAACCTATGGGTGACTTTTGGCTACATGAACTCTCTAGCTGTGAGAGAGAAAATATTATTTTAGGGCATTCATGAGATGCTTGCTGTCTTAGGACAGTTCTAGGAAGTCCTTGGTTCTCTGACTGAATATTGAGCCATGAATTTAAAGCCTTGGGCTGGCTATTTCTCTAAACTCTCTTGGATGGTTAGAAGCAGCCAGCTGACCTCATAGTCTGTATATTTCTCCCAACAGTTCCTGCTGTTTGTTCTGCCAAAGCCATATCTTTAAAAATTCACTGTATTGCACATGACCATAGATGGTGAATTAGGACAGGAACAGCTCTATGAAGATGGAATGAGGACGGATCCCTAGCATGACATTTGGTGGCAGAGGAAATAGCAGCGTTAGGACATGCATGACTCGTGGAGGACTTTAGGATAGAGATATTCGTAGGCTAGCAACACCGCCTGATGCAATGGGAAGATGCAAAGAATGTGGCATGTATCTGAAGGGGCGAGTTCTCAGAGGCGGACTAATTTTGAATGGGAAGAAAAGCTCAAGTGAAGGAGCTGATCCTGGTGGATGGTCTGGGGATGGAAGGAAAATATTACGAAATCAAAGAGCAAGTTCAGATGGGGTGGATGGGTGATGGAAATGAAAGGCTAGGTCATTATACAGGAGAGGGATGTCTACAGCCTAAGACTGGGGCGGAGCAGTTGTGAAGGATGACAAGGTCCGGATGCAGCCTTACGTCTGGCTGGCTCAAGGGCAGCGTGGACGAAGCATCGATTCAAGCTGAGGCAGTGCAAGCTGATGAGTCCTCAGCCTGGCTGTGGAGACCTGTGAAGGTGAGATCAGGCGAAGTGTGGGGATGGGCCCCGTGAACGAGCCAGGTGTGCACGCTGGGGGAAGGTCGGGGTTGGAGGGAATCCTGCAGGCTGGTACATGACACAAGAAGAGAGGTGATGGTGACGTTATAAGTGGATGACCTGGTTTTATAAGGAGGACATGCTGGCAGAGGGGCCTGGAAGTAGCTCTAGGAAGCTCGGGATACCCCAATCCTTCTAACCTTCTGCCCTGGGGCAAAGGGTGGCCTCTGTTAGTGAGCTTTATGAGCAAGTGACCTCACCAAACACTTGACACTTACGCCACTGCCAGGCACGTAGTCAGCACTCAGCAAATGTTGGTTCTGATTATTGTTAAAGTAAAGGACCAGGAGAAGAAACAGAAGATGGGCTGACAGGGCAGGTAGAGAGAGGGGTTAGATCTGAGAGTAATAAGGGGGACAGGAAGGAATAGCCCTGACAGAGGTATTTTCCATCACAGAGTTGATGAAGGCTTGCTCCTCCCCCTCCCGCTCCTGCTCTCCCTCCCCCACCTTCTTCTTTCTCTCTCTCTCTCCAGAACAGCTTTATCAAGATATAATCCATATACCATACCATTCACCCGTTTAAATTGCACACTTCAGTGGTTTTTAGTATATTCACATAGGTGTGCAACTATCACTACAATCAATTATAGGACATTTTAATCACTAAAAAAGAAAACCCATATCCTTTAACTGTCACACCCATCACTTCCGGCTCTAGGAAACCACGAATCTACTTTCCATCTCTAGTCTGGACATTCATATAAATAGATCAGAATGCATGAGTAGCAAATTCTCTTCTTAAATTCCTTTTTGTTTTAAGTGCAAAGGAATGAAGCACTAACAGTGGACTCTCAGGTACTAGCAACAGGTGCGTGTGTGTGTTTTAGGGAGGAGGTAGGATATGGGGACTCAGATCCTCCTTCCTATGTGCATAATGCTAACCCGCTTGTTTTTCCTCTCATAATGTGCTTGGAAGGGAAAATGCCAAAAGCCAGCCAGCTACAGAATCCAGAAGGCCAGTGAATCACTTCAGCGGCTGAGGCCCTGCAGAGCATTGCACAGCAGAAGGGCTGGGGGGATCTCTGCCCTTGGGGCTCCCCTCATGAGGGAGACACCAGCTGACTCTATGGAGGCAGCAGAGGGACCAGGCCCATCAGGGCTGATCTGGAGGTACAGGTGGTGGAGGGAGGCGGATGCCATCGTGGAGCCCACAGCATCGCCCAGAGGGTGGCACAGGGAGGTCGCCCAGAGCCCCACCTGTTTCTTAGTCCAGGCAGCCCCTCCATGGGGACATAGTAACCCGTGCACGGAGGGGCAGGACTGACTGGTGTTTGTCAACATGTGGACATAGATCCATGGCTCCTTAGATGATAGTAGATGGTTCACTGTCTGCTGGCCCTGAAATTAACATTAAATCACCCAATAAGTATGCATAGCATGCACAAGGTCCTGGGTTCAATCCCCAGTACTTCCATCAAAATAAGTAAATAAACTACTTCTCCCTCAAAAAATAAAATTAAAACAAACAAAAAAATCACCCACTAAGAAGTTTCCTCCCCTTTTTACTTCTTTCAAGCCTTTCAAGTCAAAGAGAAGGAACTGATTTGGTGCTTGTGTTTCCAACACCTCACTGACAGTGGTCAGTTTCCCTCTTAAATAAAGAGAGCGGGTCTCAGAATCAGGGTCCACGGCAGCAACTGCCTCTCCCTAGAATTTAATAACATTGTTTTCTTTACAACGAATCACTTTTCCTGTGGTCTTCCACATCTGGTAGTAGTAATATAACGCTTCCATCTTACGTGATCTTTTTAGAGCTTAACAAGTGAGTTAGTTTAAAGAAAAATATTCGTGAAATCATGATGAGTAGTATGTAGATATGGCAGGACTGGTGCACAGGAAATGACCAAAGCATAAAAACTGACCTAGAAGAATTTTATCATCTGTTTCAGTGCAGAGGGTCTGTGACTCAGTGCCTCAGGAGGTGAGATGCCACTGAGGTCAGCCTGGCTTCGCTGACTCTAGCTCTTGTCTCAGTGGTTGTAATCGGTAGTCGGCTTGTCCACCCCTCTCACGGACTTGGAACCAGATATGTTTTGTTTTCCTGAGTCTGCTGTGCCCAGCACAGTGCCTGGCACACAGAAGTCCTTGGTACTTATTTACTGAATGAATATACAAGGGAATAAATAAATGAGTAAATGAACAGTTGCCCTTAACACTGAATAGTGTTATGTCCATGAATATGTCCATCCATCCATCCATCCTGTACTTAGTATGCAGCTACTATGTCCAAGACACCCTGCCCTTAAGGTCCTTGTAATGGCTTTATTTTTAGGCAATAACTGATCTACTTGTGTGCACAGAGTAGTCAAGATACCGCTGATGGTGGGGAGGGTGTAATCTCTCCTTGATTTTAAAGCAGCGACATTGGAACCAGCAAGACCTGAGATTAAATCCTGCCTCTGACACTTAATATTTTGGGCACTTTGGGCCATTTACCTCTTGGAGTAAGAGTTCTCCTTCTGTAAAGTGGTTTTAATAATACTGAAGTAGTCCTGAGTCGGCCCCAGTGAATGTTGTCGAATGAACGAGCTGGAGTGAGTGAAGGAGCGAATGATCAAGGGACTGTGGCCCCAGCGCAGGCCAGGTGGCCGGGCACAGACCAGCTCCTCTTCCAGGGCCCAGGCCCTGCCTGCTGGCGGACGTTCAGGACGGGTGGGAGAAAGCCTAAGCTCCGAGCTGTGCTTAACCGAGCAAACATGGAGCAAACCGGGCGGAAAGCAGAGAGCTGGCGAAATCCCCTCCCGCAGGGGACCCGGAGGCCTGTGGCTGGCCCAGCAGCAGGGGCCCTTGGCAGGTGACCCGAGGGACAGACAAACTGCTCCCAGACTGCTGAGTATCTGACTGCCCCAGCCCCTCCCCCCCCCAGGGATGTGGGCAATGTGATGTTGGCATGGTGACCAGTCAGCCTGTCTCCCCCTCCTCTGCATCTCGATGTGACAAAGAGGCCCGGAGGAATAGAATGGGGCCCTGCGGGCTCCACTGGCTCAAGAACGGTAGGGAGAGCTGGGTCTAGGAACTGGGAGGGGGGGGCGCCTGCCTGCTACACTCCCCACTCCAGTGGCAGGAACAATGGATCTGTTGCCCTGGCAACCAGGGGAGGCCTCTCCCTGGGCCTCCGGGCTGAGTCTGGGAGGAGGTGTCCTAAGAAAGGGAGGTAGGGAACAGGGTGGGTTCTTCAGAGCTGCTGGTTCCCCATGGAAGGGTGGCAGGGGCTTCTTTCCAGAGATGATCAGAGTCTCTGTGCACCCATTCTGCAGAGCCTGAGAGAGAGACAGGTGAGAGCCGTTCCCACCACGCCAAGGGAGACTGGGCAGTCGTCGTTTCACTGCAGTATCTCCTGGAGACCTTCCCCTAATGCCCACCTCCCCTCCTCTAGGCCTCCCGAGGGCTGGGTTAGGGCACAGCCTGTGGGAGCAGGACAGAGGGGTTAATGGCTCAAGAAACCCTCTGACCTTGGGGCTGTCCTGCAAACTCTAGGATGTGGGTGAAGCTGGGCCACATTCCCCAAACCTGAGGATAGACCCTTGCCCTGAGACACCCCGGGGTTTTGTAAAGATCTCAGCTTCTGGAGCAAGATAGTCCAGCTTTCAGATCTGGGCCCCATCACTTCACTGGCTGCGTGCCCCAGAAGAAGTGATCTCATTTGAGTCTCAAGTTTCCCCAGCTGTAAAGCAGGACAGGTACTGGCCACATCGTGGGTGTACAGAACAGAGGAGCCGGCCCCTGTGCTCGGGGGATTAGCTTCCTTCCCTTCCCTCCCTGGCCACTTGTTTCTCCCTCCAGGCACCTGTGGCTCAGAACCCTGGAGGTATCACCGGCTCTACACAAACTGTGGAGAAACTCTATAGACACAAAGCCACCCCATTTCTCCCTGGAAGGCTCCGCTATTCTTGTTAGCCCCTGAGGAGCACTGTCCACGAAGGGGATCCCCCGCAGGATGCACTCCCCATGGTGGTGACCAGGGTAGTGTTTGAGAAGGGCTGGTTATGCGTGTCCCTTGCTTGTCTGAATTTTCTCATTTTCCCCTTTGAACTTGGGTTACTTTTGCCCTAAAGAAAAAGTTAAGATGAAGCACACCTTATAAAGGTCTGAGAGCTCAGAGGCGTCAGGGGCTGCTGTGCCCAGTGCAGCCGTCCGGACACAGGCAGGTGGCTGGAGGAGAGTCTGTCACAGCTGGCGGCCACCTGCACCCCATGCGCTGTCCCTTTCTGCAGTCAGCACCCTGCGCGACCCAGAGCCTGCATGGGTGTTGGGGGATGAAGATGGGAGTCACGGTCCCAGCCAGATGCCTTGTCCTTTCAGAACAAATGGCTCCCTCTTGTGGCCACAAGGCTTCATAGCAGCCGTTTCCCACCCCTGTGCCCTTGGCTGCAGCTCCCAGCACCCTAACAGGGGCCTGCCTGAAGGGAGGGCCACCAAGAACAGTGGATCTGGTCTGGCCTGGCCTGGTCCTTCTGTGACCAAAATAAAGATCATTCCTGGCCTGAACCCCCGAGCCTCAGTGGAGCAGCAAGACTCCTGCTTCTTCCCAAGCAAGAACCTAGTGGAGGTTGAAACAGCCATTCTGACCACACGCAGACTGCACTGCCCACCTGACAGGGGTGCTGAGGGCTTGTGCTGGCCGCAGGGATCTCGCCCACAGAGATGATCTCAGGGTGAGGGAGAGCATACCAGTAGCTTACACACGATTCCTGGAGAATCTGTTCTGTTATAGCCTGGGCTGGGCTCACTGAGCGGGGGTGTGGGCAGAAACTAGGAAACGAGAAAACCATACTTGCTCTCTGGTGCCTTCAGACTAGTTAGTGTGTTCATTCCAAACAGAAGCTCTTACCTGGGATCCTTGGATCGGCCTCAGGTGGGTCCATGGGCCACCCTGAAATTATATGCAAACTATGGGTTCATGAGCATTTTTCTGGAGAGAGGGTCCAGAGCTCTCATCAGATTCTCCAAAGGATTGCAAAGAATCAGAACCACAGCTAAAGTGAGATGAAAACTTTCTCCTCCAAACGTATATGAGCCCCTTCAAAATAGTCACCCATGGAGGGGGTGGACATGTTCAGGTGATTCTGCCTTCACGTCCGTCTGGGGCTCCTTGGGACTGTCCTCGGGGATAGCTCTAAAACTGTGGGAAGAACGCAGGCTCCTTCCTTCCTGACCATGTTTCATTTTTCTGTCCCCGGAATGTCCCAGCTGATCACCCACCTTAGTCACCAGCTCTGGATCCAAATGACTATCAGCTGTTTCCAAAAATTCCCTCCACCTTAACAAGACAAAGATTTGTCACCCTCAGGAGTATTCAGGTGAACATGACAGCATTCCTGCAGGAGTTGCTGAAACAGAACTCAGAGTGGGAAAAGGGTACACAAGACTACAGTCTTCTGAGGTGGCCGCTTTGAATGATCTGCCAGTAAAACATCAGTCATATGACCCTAATGATGAATTGTAAGCACAGCGGATTGACAAGCAGTACCCAGAAAACGAGATAAAGGGTGACAAGACTGTGCAGAGGACGTCAGAGAAGGGAGAGGCCATGGTGGCCAGGAATGTGCCGTCATTCACTCAGCGTCCAAGGGGGATTTATGGACGTCCACTCTGGACCCTTGGGGAATAAGACAGGTGCGCCCAGTGTAACAGAGGAGGCAGACACACAAAGAATCAGCTGCAGAACCATGTGGGATGTGTTGTAACAGAAGGATAACTGTTATAACTAGGGAAGTGGCACTAAGTTCACCTGAAAGTGATGCATTCGTCCTGGGGTGTGGAGTGGACAGAGCGCACAGAGCCAATGTTCTGTTTATCTGGCCCACTGAAGGCAAAACTTGGAAGAAGGCTGCGGTAGATGGTGTTAAGGGCCCCAAGTCTTCACTCCTTGTATCTGTGCCCACCGCCATGGGCTGACATGTGACTTGGAGCATAGTGACTCTGTATTGCTCTCCCTCTGACAGCAAGTTGTAATTGCCTGCCCCTGGACGATGGATATTAGCAGACGTGACACAAGCAGGGTACTTTATTTTTACTGAAATATAGTCGGTTTACAATGTGTTAATTTCTGATGTATAGCATAGTGATTCAGTTATATGTATTCTTTTTCAGATTCTTTCATTATAGGTATTATAAGCTATTGAATATAGTTCCCTGTGCTATACAGTAGGGCCTTGTTGTCTACCTATTTTATATATAGTTGTTAGTATCTGCAAATCCTAAACTCCCAATTTATCCCTCTACCCTCGCTTTCCTCTTTCCTGCCCTGGTAACCATAAGTTTGTGTTCTATGTCTGTGAGTCTGCTTCTGTTTTGTAAACAAGTTCATTTGCATCATTTTTTAAGATGTCACATATAAGTGATATCATATGGTATTTTTTTTCTCTTTCTGGCTTACTTCACTTAGAATGACAATCTCCAGGTCCATCCATGTTGCTGCAAATGACATTATTTTATTCTTTTTTATGGCTGAGTAGTATTCCATTATATATATCTCACAACCTTATTAAGTCATTTGTCAATGGACATTTAGGTTCAAGCAGGGTATTTAAATGTGCTCACATAAGTGGCCTTGTATCTAGGGCCCCTGCCATGGCCATGAGAATAATCTAGGTTAGCTTGCTGGTCCCAGGAAGAGGATGAGACATGTGGAGCAGAGCTGTACCAATGAAGGTGCCCAGCCAAGCCCATTCCAGAGAACTACCTCCAAACCAACTTCTAGATACAGAAGTAACCCCAGTGAAGTCAGCAGACCCCTCTTTGAGCCCAGCATCCCAGCATCCCAGGGAGAGGTGACAGCCCATTCAAAGGCACTGAGACCTGAAGGCACGCAGGGTGGTGGGACTGGCATCTGGTTCTCAAAGCACCTCCAAGTTCTGCTTCTGCCAAAAGAACCGGGATGCTATTCCATTTCACACCCAATTTCATCTGGAGCCCTAAACCCTAAGTGCCACCCCAGCTTGAGGGGAGGTAATTATTTCCCAAGAAGAAGGAGGGGAGAGGGAACTGGATGAAGGTGGTCAGGAGGTATACACTTCCAATGATAAGATTTTAAAAAGTGCCAGGGATGCCATGTACAACATGATGACTACAGTTAACGTGGCTGGATGGCATATTTCAAACTTAGAGTAAATTCTAAGAGTTCTCATCATAGAAAAAAACCCCCACATCTTCCCTTTTTTTTTCTTTTTGTATCTATATGAGATGATGAGTATTCACTAAACTTACTGTGGTGTTCATTTCACAATGTACGTAGGTCACATCATTACACTGTACACTTTAGACTTAATACAGTGCTGTATGTCAATCATATCTCAACAAAACTGGAAAGGAATACACCAAAGAGGTGGGGAGAGGTCTGTGTCAAGGGACCCACGCTGGGGCCTTCTGAATGGACGTCCTCTGAGGGTGATCCGGACTCGTCTGGTGTCTGGGTGGTCATCCACTTGGCACGGGGTGGAGCTCACTGTCGGGGGCAGTGCTGCCCCATGGGCCTCTCTGATGATGGAACTGTTTCATATCTATGCTGTCCAACACAGTAGCCCATGTGGCTGTTGAGTACTTGAGATGTGACTGGTGCAACCAAGGAACTGAATTCTTAATTTTATCCTATTTTGATGAGTTTAAATGTAAATGTCAGTAGGCATATTGGTTAGTGGCTACCACACTGGGCAGCACAGGCCTGAAGCTCCTCCCCCTCCCTTTCTCCTCTGCAGCCGGGACTCTGAGCTGCCCTGATGGTGAGCGTCCCCGCTTAGTGGCCGTGTTTGGTTCTCACAGGCTCAGCCTTGTGTCCAGCTGCCACCTGCAGGCTTTGGAGAGCAGTGGGCAGAAGTTGGCCTGGTCCCTTATCCCTGAGCCCCCGGATTTTCACTAGCTTCTCCCCAAGGCACGTGGCTGAAGAGAGAAGGGCTGGGGAGGACAGCTCTGGACATATCCTCGAAACTTTTGGAGAGGCCTTGATGGAGAAGCACAGGCTCCTGTCTGCCATTTTTATGAAGTTAGCGTGTAGGTCTGGCTGGGCCTTACTTTCAACAGGGATCTGGCCTTGTTTTCAAATCATAAAAGGTACCTCCTCAAAGGTACTGAGGCATTTTCAGAGAGGCTAGGCTTCCTGCAATAGGCGCCTGCAGGGATCTGGGGGTTGGAGGGCATGGCCTAATTCTGGAGCAGGTGAGCTCTAGACAAAATGGGGGTCTGCTCTGAAGCCAGTGTGTCTGGATGCCCTTTCCTATTTCATCCCATATGAAGGACATACTTCATGTCAGTCAGTAGCAAGGCTTCTCATACAGGGGCTCATGTCCCCCAGGAGAAGGTTCCAGGTTTCTTGGAGGAAAGGTCATATGTGGTGTAAGACTGGCCTCTCCAAACGTCTAGTCATGGTGGCACATGGAACACACACACTGGAATCCCCCATTTCCAACTCCAACACATACAAAGACAGGAGATAATATGTCAAAATACTAAACTCACAAATCAAGAAAGAGAAATGGCCAGACGCCAGTGATGAGCAGGAACTGGCACCTCAGAGCCATAGGGCCTGAGAATTCATTACAGGCCCGAGTGGCCATGGTCTTAGGCTCCACGTAGGGACAGGAATCAGGCCTCAGTTGAGAGACGGAACGGGACTCTGTCTAAGGTCAGGAGCCAGGGACGAGACCCAGACCAGAAAGCCCCCTGTCCACCAGGTAAAAATATTAGAACCTTGAGCCTCCTACCTGTGGGAAGGTGGGTTGGAATTCACACTCCCCACACAGCGTGGAATCTCCAGCCTCAGAAACTAACATAAAAACGTGTTTGACCTTGTAGGGTTTCCAGTAGAGACCACTTCAGAAACTTCCCTGGAGGGAGGTGCCTTCAATCCTAAGCACTTGGGGGAATCCTCGGATGTTAACTCCTGAAAAATGAGGACAAAAAAATATAAAATACATGAGGCAGTCTAGCATGACTCACTCACTCACTCATTCATTTATCCATCCAACAGTTTCCTCTGAACCCCTAGTCTACACCTGGAGCTAGAGGTACATCAGGACCTTTGGCAACTGTTAATCTGTTCTCCCTGCAGTTTCTCCTTTTCCGTATGTCATGTAAATGGAATTACATAGTGTATAGCTTTTTGAATCTGACTTGCTTGCATTGAACATAATGCACTTGAAATGCATCCATGTTGTTGCATAAATTAGTAGTCTGTTACTCTTGATCCCTCAGTGGTAGGTATTTCTTCGTTTATTCACCTGTTGGAGGACAGTGGGATGTTCCAGCTCTTGGAGATTATGAGTAAAGCTGGAATTGACACTCACATGTAAGTCTGTGTGTGCACAAAATTTTTCTTTTCTCTTGGGACAATAATTCAGCAGTCATTTTCCTGCTGTAGATGGACTGAGTTCTGGCCATGTTCCAGGATTATTCTAAAAGTTTTCCATGGGATAAAACTCAGTTAAGCATCACAGCAACCCAATAGTGTAGGAGCTGTTGTTATTCCAACTTTAAGAATGGGTAAACCAAGACCGAGGTTAAGTAACTTGCCCAAGATGATAGCTGGGAAGTGAGGGAGTTGAGATCTGAGCCCAAGCAGTCTAGTTCTGGAGCCAGTCCTCCCAAATACCATGCTGTATACATCCGTATCTCATTTAATCCCCCCAACTACAAAATGAGGTACATGATATTATCCCCACCTTACAGATGAGAGAACCAATGCTCATGGGTGGAGTAACTGGTTCATAATCACACTGTACGTGGTGGAGTTCAGATTCAAACCAAGCTCAGATTTGCCTAAATTAGTGCTCTGCACTGCTCTACTATACTTTGTCCACATATAAATTATTTCTAGTTAAGCACTTCATTCTTAATTGTTCTCTATTCGCTTTCAGGTGTGTCGATCTTCTCTCCCACGTGTGTTCACTCATGTCACACGTCTGTGTCTCCAGCACTGAATGCACACCCAGTATGTAGTAAATACTTAGTAAATGCTGGATGAATGACAGACAGTGCAATGATGTGTTCCTCTTCTTCCTGCTGTTGCAGTTCTGGGGGCTTTCCACCCACATCTCACGGTTTTCTAGGAAACCAATCTGAGGGAAATGAAATATCTTGCTTCTCTGCAATGGAACTTGCAAAACACACACACACACATACATCCTTCTGCCTCAGGCTCCCTGTTCTCAATCTGGCTAATAGGCTGTTAGTGGAATCCCAGGCTACCTTTTACTGTCCAAAGGCCCTGCACCACGAGTTAGGGAGAAGGTGGGGCCAGCTCTGTGCTGATAATTCCCTTCCTAGATCCAGCTGCTCCACCCTGACGTCCAAGCCTGCTGTTGTCCCCCAAGCAGTGAATGAGCCAGCAGCAGAGGACCCTGGCTTCTAACTTCAGCTTTGGGGTCACCCTAATGGTCAGACATGCCCTCCCTGGATCTAATCCCCACGTTTTCCTTTTCTGTGGAGATGTGGACAGGCAAGCCCAGCTCTGCCTACAAATGTTTAATTCAGCACCTACTTGTGGCCAACACTGTGAATGAGACATTAGACGTGGCTTCTGCCCTCGAAGAGAGACAAGACTGAGAGAACTGGAGGACACAGAGTCCGCTCCTGAGTGCTGAAGACCCGGAAGCGGAGCTCTCTGATGGAGTCGCTGTCCGAGTCCGCCGGGGAGGTGCCTCCTCTTCTCGGTGCACACACCCAGGTTTGGACACTCCAAGCAGAGTCCTCCATGGCTCAGCCCCCACCGGGCTTTCCATTCTTTTCTTCTGCAACTCACTTTCCATTCCACAAACATGTACTGAGTATTTACTGTGCATCAGGCACCGTGCTGGCCACTGCAGGTGCTCCTATACTGGGGAAGGTGGGGAGAGATGAGGCTGGGGCCAAATCATGAAAGACATCATGAGCAGAGCCAAAGAGTTTGGGCTCTGTTCTGAGGGAAATGAAGAGCTACTTGAAGCTACAATTTAGTGTTTCCCACAAGTGCCAAACTTCCGCATTTCCCTGTGTGGGATCATGCTGCAGCCACTACCCTAATGCCACCTCCTCCCACTTCTCCCCTTTTCTTCACTTATTTAATTGCACTGGTTTTCTGAGGCATCGTCCGAGCGTCACAGGACGCCACATACCTACGGCACCTGTGATGACCCCTTTGGTGACGCTCATTCTGCGTGGAAATGAGCTGACCGTGTATCTTTTTTTTTTTAATTGAAGTATAGTTGATTTAGAGTTTTGTATTAGTTTCTAGTGTACAGCAAAGTGAGTTTATAGATATATATATATACTTTTTCAGATTATTTTCCATTATATATTTTTTTTCATGCTTCAAAAAATTTATTTGTAAATTTTCATTGTGTTGAGTTAATCTTACCAAACCCTTATTTTTCTTTTTTTTTTTACATTTTTTATTGATTCATAATCATTTTACAGTGTTGTGTCAAATTCCAGTGTTCAGCACAATTTTTCACTCATTCATGGGCATATACACACTCATTGTCACATTTTTTTCTCTGTGATTTATCATAACATTTTGTGTATATTTTCCTGTGCTATACAGTGTAATCTTGTTTATCTATTCTACAATTTTGAAATCCCAGTCTATCCCTTCCCACCCTCTACCCCCCCCCCCCCCCCCGGTAACCACAAGTCTGTATTCTCTGTCCATGAGTCTATTTCTGTCCTGTATTTATGCTTTGTTTTTGTTTTTTAGATTCCACATATGAGCGATCTCATATGGTATTTTTCTTTCTCTTTCTGGCTTACTTCACTTAGAATGACATTCTCTAGGATCATCCATGTTGCTGCAAATGGCATTATGTTGTCGGTTTTTATGGCTGAGTAGTATTCCATTGTATAAATATACCACCTCTTCTTTATCCAGTCACCTGTTGATGGACATTTAGGTTGTTTCCATGTTTTGGCTATTGTAAATAGTGCTGCTATGAACATTGGGGTGCAGGTGTCATCCTGAAGTAGATTTCCTTCTGGGTACAAGCCCAGGAGTGGGATTCCTGGGTCATATGGTAAGTCTATTCCTAGTCTTTTGAGGAATCTCCACACTGTTTTCCATAGTGGCTGCACCAAACTGCATTCCCACCAGCAGTGTAGGAGGGTTCCCCTTTCTCCACAGCCTCTCCAGCATTTGTCATTTTTGGATTTTTGAATGACGGCCATTCTGACTGGTGTGAGGTGATACCTCATTGTAGTTTTGATTTGCATTTCTCTGATAATTAGTGATATTGAACATTTTTTCATGTGCTTTTTGATCATTTGTATGTCTTCCTTGGACAGTTGTTTGTTTAGGTCTTCTGCCCATTTTTGGATTGGGTTGTTTATTTTTTTCTTATTGAGTCGTATAAGCTGCTTATATATTTTGGAGATCAAGCCTTTGTCGGTTTCACTTGCAAAAATTTTCTCCCATTCCGTAGGTTTTCTTCTTGTTTTATTTCTGGTTTCCTTTGCTCTGCAGAAGCTTGTAAGTTTCATTAGGTCCCATTTGTTTATTCTTGCTTTTATTTCTTCTAGGAGAAAATTTTTGATCCATTATATTTTATTACAAGATATTGAACATAGTTCCCTGTGCTTGTTTATCTATTTTATACATAGTATTTTGTATCTGTCAATCCCCAATTCCTGACTGATCCCTCTCCTCCTTCCCTTTGGCAACAGTAAGTTTGTTTCCTACGTCTGTGAGTCTGCTTCTGTTTTGTAAGTAAGTCCATTTGTATCATTTTTTCAGATTCCACATATGAGTGATATCATATATTTGTCTTTCTGACTTAGTATGATCATCTCTAGGTCCATCCATATTGCTGCAAATGGCATTATTTCATTCTTTTTTTATGGCTGAGTATATTCCATAGTATATATAGACCACATCTTCTTTATCTAGTCATCTGTCGATAGACATTTAAGTTGCTTCCATTTCTTGGCTATTGTAAATAATGCTATGAAAGTTGGGGTGCACGTATCTTTTCAAATTAGTTTTCTTCAGATATATGCCCAGGAATGTGATTACTGCATCACATGGTAGCTCTACTTTTAGTTTTCTAAGGAATCTCCATATTGTTTTCTGTAGCGGCTGCACCAATTTACATTCCTACCAACAGTGTAGGAGGATTACCTTTTCTCCATACCCTCCCCAGCATTTATTTGTAGACTTTAGAGAGAGAGCTATTCTGACCAGTGTAAGGTGGTACCTCATTGTAGCTTTGACTGGCATTTCTCTAATAATTAGTGATGTTGAGCACCTTTTCATGTGCCTGTTGGCCATCTGTATATTTTCCTTGTAGAAATATCTATTTAGGTCTTCTGCCCATTTTTTGATTGAGTTGTTTTTGTTGTTGCTGAGTTGTATGAGCTGTTTGTATATTTTGGAAACTAAGCACTTGTGGGTTGCATCATTTGCAAATATTTTCTCCAGGTCCAAAAGTTGTCTTTTCCTTTTGCTTATGATTTCCTACGCTGAGCAAAAGCTTTAAGTTTGATTAGATCCTACTTGTTTGTTTTTGCTTTTATTTCTATTGCCTTGGGAGACTGCTCTAAGAAAACATTGGTACTGTTTATGTCAGAGAATGTTTTATGTTCTCTTCTAGGAGCTTTATGGTGTCATGTCTTATATTGAAGTCTTCAGGCCATTTTGAGTTTACTTTTTGTGTATAGTGTCAGGGAGTGTTCTAACTTCATTTACTTACATGTGGCTGTCCAGCTTTCTCAGCACCATATGCTTAAGAGACTATGTTTTCTCCATTGTGTATTCTTGCCTCCTTTGTCAAAGACTAATTGACCACAGGTGTGGGGGCTTATTTCTGGGCTCTCTATTTTGTTTCATTGATCCATATATCTGTTTTTGTGCCAGTACCACGCTGTTTTGATTATGGTAGCTCTGTAGCATTGTCTAAGGTCTGGGAGACTTAGGCCTCTCCAGCTTTGTTCTTTTTCCTCAGGATGGCTTTGACAATTCTGTGTCTGCTGACCATGTATCTTGTCTCCAGTCAGAGGCTCAGCTCTATGTCTAATAAATGTCTATATCCCCTGCTCTTACAATTTGTGGGCCTAGAAGAAAACAGTTGCTTGATTAAAAATAAAAAGTCACTGAACTATTGAATTAATGATGGTGGACAGACCCAGCAATACCTTAGAGAAGCTACAGCAGCATCAGGGAGAAGATACTGGAAATTGAAAGGGAGAGGGAAGACTAAATCAGGGACAGCTCCAGAGGTCATGTGAAGCTGTTCTCACTTAACCTACAGAGATACTATCTGGCCTCTCTGCCCCGCCCCTGAGCCACCCATTGCTCCTGATCCATGTAAAGCACTTTGAACAGAGACAGGCACACACTATGCAATGAACAGATGTTAGCTCTTCTTATTAGCATGGGTCTTCAATCCTGCCACCAAATTTTTCCAATACTAGAAGTAAATTAAGAGTTTTATTCCATTTCTGGACCCTGATGCAAAAGTCTGACTGCTTAAGAAAGCGAGTCCTAGCCTGGAAAGTGAGGAATTTGTCCTATGAAAGCATTTAATACAAATACCTGAGAAAAATTTTATGTTTTTTGCTTTGATAAAAAAACGATTTCTTGTCTTCCAATACACTAACTCTCTCTTCAGCTGTGTCTAGTCTAACCTATCCACTGAGATCTTTATTTCAGTAATATTTTTCACTTGTAGGATTCCTATGTGTTTTTTTTTTCACCAATTACCTGCCCATGTTTCATAATCTTTCCGATATATGGTTGCTAGTCTTTTAGCTACTTGAACACTTTCAGCATTTTTACTTTTCAAATTGCTCTGCTTTTTCTTGTACTTCATGAGTGAATTCTCCTGTTGTTGGGCATGTAAACCGTCTGACCTCCTAACGCTGGAATTCCCCAGTTCTCAGTCTTTAAATCTGTACTCTTGTCTATCTTCTCTCACATCCCTAATGATCTCATCCAGTCACATGGTTTCAAATACTGTCCCCACACCTGTGACCTCCAAATTTAAATCTCCAGCATTGATATCCTCTAATAATCCTAATTTATCCAACTGTCTACTTGGTATCTTCACATGGTCTACATAAAACTGAATTCCTTATCTTCCCCCCAAATTCTTGTCTAACTTTGGTCTATCCAACTAAGTTAATAGCAACTCTCTCCTTCTAATTACTCAGGTCAAAAAATCCTAGAGTAATCTTGACTCCTGTTAAAATAGGTCAGATAATGTTACTGCTCTGCTTAAAACTAGTGACTTGCAATGACAGAGCCCTACAAAAAACAAACAAAAACCAAAAAAACTACACAATCTGGCTCACCTCTTTGGCTTCATCTCCTATTACTCTCCTGTTTTGAAACTTTCAGTATGCTCCTGCCTCAGGGCATCTACTTTTGCTGTTCCATAATGTTGTGTAAATGGAATTATATAGTACATAGCCTTTGGAGTCTGACTTCTTTCATTTAACATAATGTGGGGGAAAAAATTTATACAAAGAACAGATCAGCAGTTGCCAAGGGTTAAGGGTGATGTTTGACTAGAAAGGGGCAGAGTGAAGGAGTCTTTTCGGGGTGATGAACGTTTTCTGTCTTGTTTGTTGTGGTGGCTGCATGACTCTCTGCATTTGTCAAAACTCAAAGAACTACAACAAAGTGAATTTCACTGTATGTAAATTAAAAAAAAAAGTTTCAGGAAAAACTAAATGCCACCTTGTGGAGAGGTGGGAAAACAGGGAATACACTCAGACACACACGTTAATTCATAAGCATCCTCTGAGTGAAAAGAGGTCACTTTATCCAGCAGTCAATGAACTCACAATTCTCATTCAAAATTGATTTCTTAAAATACATCTGATAAAACTGTTTGAAATTAGCTGGACTCATGCTGTGTGAAAGATGGAGAGCTCACAGGTATGTCTGATTGCTCACCTGCTTCTAAAAAAAGTCACACAGTCTGTGAGAGAACCAAATGCTCCACGTTCAGTGACCCAGGGTTAGATCTGACCGGTGTCTGACAAGGTTCTAGCAAAGTCTACTAGAAACTCTGTGTTCGGTGGAGTTCTGTCCCAAATGGAACGCTCAATTTTCACTGGTACGGCTCTCACCAAGGTTCTCCCCAAAGTTTACTTGGATGAAGTTTAGGGTCAGTGCTCACCTGAGGGGACACGACTCTGAGGCTTGGATTATTCTTCCTTTTCCAGGAAGGTCAATTATCAACTCTGAACACCTGCTGACTGTGCATCTTTCCTAGTCAAATGCATCATGCTAATAACTTCATCAACCATAAAACCCAGTGATGGATTGTTTCCTCCCTCACCTTGCCACTGTGGGAAGAAAGAAAGTAAAAAGACAACTAGGACTTGAGAAGACCTGAGCCAGGATTACAGTTAGGTTTCAGAGCTGTCCAGCTGAGCCTGCTTCTAAAGAAGAACCACACCACAGACCTATTTTGTTCATAAACAACTTTTATTTTTGTCCTCATTATGTGCCCTTGAAGATTCCCAAATGTCTGGAGTTTCTGACTCTCCTGGGACCAGAGGTATAAGCATTGTACGGGAACACTCAACCTTGGCTCATCACCCTCCTGAAGGGCTCCGTCTGGAGGCCTCAGAGAGAGGGAGCTGACACTCATGCCTTATTTCAAGATGGGTAACACAGTGAACAAAGAATTAGTAAAACATAGACTCAGTCTGTAGAGGGCTTCAAATATACATATTCTATATATATAAACCTGTTATATAGGATTTCCACTTATTGGTTTCCTTGTAATTTGTAATTAAAGTACAAATGATATAGATGTTGTACACTGCTGATTTCCCCTGCTCAGCCCCCCTCCCTCCCCAACATAAATAACATCACAAAGGTCAGGTGATCCTAAGAGTTTCTGATGTTGCAAATATTTTGTTTTTAAAATTTCCCTTCCTCCCCTGCAAACTACCTCTGAGTTGTGACACAGCAGCACGGAACGGACGAGACTGGGGGCAGCGTGGGGGTCGAGAGGAGAGAGCGCAGAACATGGCTTCTCACTGACTGGCACCAGGTGGGCTTCTGCATTTCCACTGACAACAGAGGCTACGACAGGAAGCAGAGAATGTGCAATGCGGCTTCGTCCTCCACCCAAGAGGAGGAGGCTGGCTGGACCACTGAGAAAAGCCCTAAAGGCATCGAGGTTTTGGAGACAGAGCACAGCTCCAGAAATGTCTTGGCTCAGTATTTACACAATATCTTTAAGCTGCATTTTCCTTTTAAGAGATTTACGTTTCTGAGGTTGGCTGGGGGAAAGAAGGAACTTAAAAACAAAAACAAACCAATTCCCACATATGTAAAAGTCCTGCTATATGTCTTATTTGGTTATTTTCGCACACATCATTAAAAGTAGATACTGACAATGATTGGTTTCTTTTCTGATTCCTGTTTTGAAGAGATGAGAAGAGAGAGAGACAGGAGAAAAGGGAGGTGAGCTAAGGAGAGCGCCGCCCCTTCTTCAGCATTAAGTGACACTGGATGGTCTGGATCCTGTTCTTGGCCGGGACAAACTCGGGCTGCAGCTTCAGTGTAGACTCGTACCACACCAGTGCTTTTTCAAACTCTTCCTGTGAAGGGCCAAGGGACAAACGTGAGAGGGCTACCACCACCAGACTAAATATACACGGTGACTTCTTTCTTCTTGAAGAGCACATCTGTGGGCGTGACAATCCGGCGGTATTTTCTCAGTGGATCTACCTCTCTGAGGAAAACTCTGGGGTCTGGAGGAAACAACCAGCTCCATCCCCAAGGTCCAGAATCACAAGGAAAACTGTGGCAGAGCCTAAGAGCCGGGGCAAAAGGGAGGTCAACTCTACAGAGGTTCGGCCCAACGACAGGAGTCATCGTGGTAGTGACGGCAGGAAACCGGCATAACTGAGTGCCTGCTGCGCGCCAGGCCCAGAGCTCGGTGCTTTATGAAACCTTTCACTGAATCCTTGCAGAGACCTCTAGAACTATGCCTGAAAGCTCGTTAGGCATCTGCCTGAATCTTCTACTGTAACTGGAAAGATGGAAGTAAAGTCAGGTATTTCAACTAGAATCGTACATCTTGAAACAGTTCCTTATGCTCCCTAACACTTGGAAATGTGAACACGGTTTGGAAATGATCCCGGCCATTCTGAAGGCGTTAATCCTTCCTTAGACTAGTACTCCTGACGAAGAGCCTGAACCAGCTGGCTAAACGCGCCCTCCGGCCAAGTGAGAGCAGAATTCCTCATTCACAGCAGCAAATTCACACTTACTGGGGACGAAAATAGAGTCTTCAGTTTTAAGAAGCAGAGGGGGAAATCTGCACATTCAGCAATACCTACCTGGCCAAATTATATTTCCTGCCTTTGAAGTCAGGGATGACATACAAAACTTAGAGCCTGAGGCTGCTCACTGTATTAACCTTTATGGAGAGCACCTTGGGAACAGCCCTGTGTGGGACACCAAGCTTTAGATGGAAGTGGATGGCAAAATTCTCACGTTAAATTCGGCTAAGACAGTTTCTGGGCAACCCCTGGGATTTTCAGTTCTGAAATCGGTCCTCATTCTGACCAGAATACAGGGTTCTGGACGACAGCTTTGCCATTTCGTCTGTAAATGGTATCCCATGAAACTAGTGGCATTCCACCATTCACTGAACATTTGGTGACTACCTACTATGTGCCAAATACTGTCAAGTGCTAGGAACAGGGAGATGAAGGGGAGCCTCTTAAGGAGCTCCTGATCTAGGGGCAGAGACAAATACTTAAAAGCTTTAAAACAGGGTGAAAACACAACAAGAGACGTATGCACAGGGCATCGTGAGTGCGACCACAGGGACCCAGCCCAACGTGGAGGTAACAGCACATGAGTGTGTGTCTCCACATGGAGAGTTAGGTAAGGTTTTCTGGAACAGGCGATGTCTCCAGAAAACTGTGGGTAAATCTCACTCTACTGTTAATGTTAGACTCACAGTGAGGACCCACATAGCTGTAAACACTTGGATGAATTCCCTGTATTATTTTTAAAAACTCAAACCCCTTACCTTTTAAGATATACCTTTCGTGGAGAGCTAACACTTTCAGACACAAAACTTACAGGAAACTGGAGGACACTGACATAGTCAAAGAAGTTTGAAATCAAAGAAGATGTGCCCCTGAGAGAAAGCAGCAGAGCTGGTCTGCTCCGCTCACGCCAACCTCACCATTGCCACGTAGACGTTGCCCAGCGTGAAGTGATTCACGGCAAAGTGAGGCGCAATCTCCACGGCCATGGTGGCCACGATGACGGCGTCGTTCCAGAGCTTGGCGTTGTGCAGGATGTTGGCCAGGCTGATCAGGGGCACGTCCTGGGAGAGGAAGGAGAATGCAAGAAGTTAGAATATTGGTTTTTAACCTTTCCTTCTTGGCTGTTGTGATGGTAAGTAATGTGGTCAGTTTCCTGGTAAATGGCAGAGTCGTGCATCTCAGCGTGGGAGGCAGCGGTTTGCTACGTGTCTGTGACAGGGAAGGAGCTCGCACCAGCGTACCAACACGGTGCTTCCTTCACTGAGAGAGTCTTGCCTCGAAAAACAAAGCAAAAATGTCAGTTGGGTAAACAGTCTGCTGGGTGAGGTTGCTGGTTTCCACCCTGGTGCAAGCTCTGAGTCTCACTGCAGATGCGTAAGGAATAGTTTGTGGCCGACACTGTCCACAGACCACACAGTGAGACGTGCTGTCAGAGCCAAGGTGTCCTCTGCAAGGACGGCCACACCACCTGAAGCAGGGGCTGGCAAGCTTTGGCCCACAGGCCGCATCCAGCCTGCTGCCTGTTTCTGAAACTTGAACACACCGCTCCCATGCCCTTGGGCACTTCTGTTGCTGTCTTCACGCCACCGTGGCAGGAGTGAGTGGCCGCAAAGGAGGCTGGCTGGCCTCAGAGCCTGTATTTGTACTCTCCGGCCCTTTACAGAGAAAGTTCCCTGACCCCGATCTAGAGTCTTGGCCCTTCCCTATCGCCTAGCAGCAGAGAGCACAGACTGATAGGTTGAACAAGCAGCAATATTATTATCACAAATATTACAAATACGTATTCCCTTTCACTGTGTTACCTGAGCAACCGCTATCTGTACCACACTGTTCTGCATCCCTGGGTTCTTCTATAGGAGATGCAGAGAAAACAGAAAAAGAGACCCACCTCTGTCCCTACCGGACACCCACGTAGTAGTGCGTGTCATTATATGAGGTCACAGAGGTTTAACACCTTCCCTAAGATCACAAAGCCAGTGAGAGGGGGAGCTGCGTTTAGAGCTCGGCAACGCCTGACAGGAAAGCCCTACCCCTTCCACCAACCCAAACACCGCCCTTGTGAACAAGAGGACATGGTCTTGTCTTTAGGGAGTACGAGATCTGGAGATCAATGCAGAACTCAGCACGTGCGGATGCAAATGTGCTGTTAAAAAGTTTTACATTCTCCATCATCGTAACAATGGCTTTTTGAAAAGACTGATGCTACACAGGGTATTCTGGGTGTTTTTGTTTTTGTGGAAAAGATGAAGTCAGATAAAGACCAGGAACTGGCTGATACATATGAAGAACTGGAAATTTGCTTCTGTTTCTGTGTCTGGAAGCAAGCGCCAGACCGGGCACCACAGGCCCCCAGGCCCCGGGGAATAAGCCACACCCAGAAGGACTCGAGGCTGACGGCCTGCCTAGGCCAGCGTATTTGGTGTGTGTTGGATGGCTCTGAGCACAGCAGAAAGGGCACTCAATGATACAGTGTCTTACAGTGATCCTGAGGCCCCTCCCTGACACTCCTCCCACATTACTGAGGTAGGGAGGGCACCACAGTGGGTATAATTCATGGGCTTGTGGGGGCGAAAAGGGGTCACACTTTTTTTGCCCCATCTTAGCCTTCTGCCATTCTCTTACTGGCTGGGTGTGAGGAAGTCCAGTCGAAACCTCAGAATAACCCACTGGACAAGGGAAAGGACCAAGGGATGGAAATTCACACCTCTGGGCCCCACTCACCTTCATCTGGTGTGGAGCGTAGTGGAGGGCCTGGCGTAGGCAGTCAATTGCCTTCTTTCCTTGGCCTTTCACTCTCCAGTAGAGGGCTGCCATGCTGGAAAGGACCCAGGACGTCTGGTTCTAGAAAAGAATGGTCAGCTAAGGCTGGTGTCTCTTAAATAACATACTGATTTACCACCAAGATTAAGAGCAGTAACACAAGTGAATGACCGTTTAACTGAGTATCTAGCTGGGGCTGGCAGTCTGCTACACACCTTGTGTTCATCCTCTCGTTAATCCTAACAGCAATCCTACAAGCTGGATGCTACCATTACAGCCTTTTTATAGATAAGAAAATTGATCCAGAGAGGCTAAATATTGTGCTCAAATCCACTCAGATTACTAAACAGCAGAACTTTATTTCATGCCCATATTCTTTTGCATTTAAATTTACTTAGCTTTTTGAAAATGTAACTTAGTCATATTTCAAAAACCAGAAATCATACAAAGTTATAAAGTAAAAAGTCTCCCTAATATCTGTGTCTGTTGTATACAAGTAAACACTAATTTTTAGTTTCTTATGTAACCTAGGATTTCTTTATGATTTATACAAGCAAATATGAATACAGACTTCTCTCTCACCCCTTTTTTATGAGGTAGCCTACAATATAAGAGGTAACATTCATCTGCCCTTTGCTTTTTCCTCTAAACACACACCTTGGAGATCTTTCCACATCAGTGTATGGAAAACCTGTTCATGCTTTTGTTATCAGCTGCATAGTATTCCATTGTTTGGATGTACCATTATTTACTTAACTAGATCCTTATTAATGAATATTCATCTCTTCCCCAATTTTTCGCTGTTAAAACAATGCTGCAAACATGATCCTGTATAGGTGTGATGTTGCACTTGTGAAAGCACATTTGTAGGATACATTTCCAGATGTGGACATGCTATGTCAAGGGGATACACACATTATTTTGACAGATATCACACTGCCCTCCACAGGATTATAACAATTTAATCTTCCACCAGAAATATACACAAGTCCCTGCTTCCTTACGGCCCCACCAAGGAGTCTGTTATTAAACTCCTGGGTTTTCGATAGGTGAAAATGTGGTTTAAATCTGCATTTCCCTTGAGTAAAGCTGACCAACCTTCCCTGTTTGACAGCCTCTTTTATTTCTTTTCTATTAAGTACCTGTTCTTATATTGTCAGTTCTTCTATGAGGTCTGTATCTTATTTATATGAAAAAGCTTTTAATGTATTAGGGAGATTAGTCCCTTGCCTGTATATGCACTATAGATACATTCCCCCAGGTTCTGAAGTTCACCTTTAGACTTACAGTGCTTTGTGTGATAGAAAGGTTTTGATTTCTACATCGTTCAGTTTATTAATCTATTTCTGATGGTTTCTGGGTTTTCAGTTGTAACAGTTAGGAAGGTCTTGCTTATTCCAAGGTTATCAAGAGTTTTTACCATGTTTCTTCCCCCCAGAACTTCTGTAGTTTCATTTTTCATGTTTAAATTTTTGATTCACTTAAATTTTAACTTGGTGAAAGCAAAAGATATGGCTCCAATTTAATTTTTTTCCAGATGGCCACTAAGTTATTCCAATAATATTTAATGAATAATTCATCTCTTCACCCACTGTGATGCTATCTTTACCATATATAAAATCTCAGAACCTAATTCAGGTCTAATGTTGACTCTCCCTAACTATCTCATTGGTCCCTTTTGATGGACGATCTCTAACTCCCAATCATCACAGATGAGGCACTCAGAAAACTTACCCTGCTTCCTATCTTATTTTTTTCTTCCAATCTCATTTTCTGGTAAATTTATCATTTTTCATTGTCAGGGCATATAGTATTTATATTTTGTTCTCTCACCCTATTTCCTATCTTTGCTTTTGTATTGGTTCTACAGTTAAATATATCCCGTGATCACAGGCATCACTTCCAGGTGGCTTCCCCAGTCACCTCCTGGTTGGCTGAAGTTCCTCTTCTAGTGGTTTTCTTACACAGGGTTGATGGGAAAATTATTCTCAGATTGTCGTGACAGGCTGAACTGTGTTCCCCAAGATTCACATGTTGATGTTTCAGTCTTTAGTATCTCAGAATGTAACTATATTTGAAGTCTTTAAAGAGGTGATTGAGTTAAAATGAGGCCATTATTGTGGGGGCCTAAGCTAACATAACTGGATTTATATTGAAGAATTTACAGAAGAGGAAGAGACACATCGGGTCGTGTGTGCAGAGGGACGACCATGTGAAGAGGTGCCAAAAGGGAGGGCAGCTGCAAGCCAAGGGGAGAGGCCTCAGAGGAAACCAACACTGGCAGCACCGGCACCCCCACTGTGCAGCCCCCAGGACTGTGAGAGAATGAATTTCAATGGTTTAAGCCACCTGGTGTGTAGCAGTTTGTCACAGCAGCCCTAGCAAACTAGTACAATCATATAATTTTAAAACTTCCTGTCTGCAGCCTTCATGCCTGAAGGACAGCTGGCTGGATATAAAACCATAGCTCCTTCTTTCCTTCCTTGAATAATGTGCTGGCATTGCTCCATTGCCTCTTGGTGTGAATGGGTGCGGCACAAAAATCTGAAGCTAGCCTGATGTCTTCTTCCTTCTTACTGACTTGATTCTTCTGAGTGGCCTCCCCAAAGGATTCTTTTGTAAACAAATAAAATTATCTTTCTTTAATGCCAACATTTGACACATACTGAAGAATATATATAGACACACACGTAAAATAAGTAATCATATAAAATATAAATTTATGTTGTAAAGCATAAAATAATGAATATCCCAGAAATCACCACCTGTCCAAAGAATGAACTTGCATCTGCCTATATGTTCTCACACTCTGCCATCCGCTTGCCTTTTCTCCAGAGGCACACAGTATCCCAAGTGTTGTGTTTACTACTCCACTGCTCTTTTTAAACACTGTTCTATCACTTGTACACACATATATTTGCTCCAACAATATAATATTTCATTTACTTCTTTCTGTGCATTATAAAAATGGTATAATACTATACCAGCAGTCTTCTGGGCCTTGGGGTTTTTATTCAACACTCTGTTTCTAAGATTCATCCATATTGCTGTGTGTAGCTTTAGTTCAATTTCCTTGCTTCACAATTATATGTTCATTAAGTGAATATACTATAACGTATTTACCTATTTTCTGTAAATGGGGAGTTTGAGTAATTTCGTTTTTAAGTTTTCTGTTGCCAATAAATGTGTAGTTTTTCTAGTTCAGAGTAAATACCTAGGAGTGGAACTGCTGGGTCATAGGATGTGCAAATGCCCAACATAACAAGAGAATGTCAAATTGTTTCCTAAAGGTGTATGACAATTTATAATTCCATGAGCAAATTTTAAAAGTGCCTCTTGCTCTGTATCCTTTCTAATTCTTGGTATCATCAGTAGGAATAAAACAGCATCTTACTGTAGTCTTAATTTGCATTTCCTGATTATTAGTGAGATTGAGAATTGTTTTGTGTGTTAACTGGTCATATACATATATGTGTATATATAGATCTTTTTTTCTGTGAACTGTCTGTTAATATCATTTATACATTTTTATATTTTATTATTTATCTTTCTCATCACTTTATTTATATGCTTGGCATGTTCACTGTTGCAGGTTAAATGTGTTATATGAATTTTCTCTCACTCTGGCTTCTCACTAATTTGAAAAATGCCTTTAATTTAAAAAAATTTAAACTTTAATGTAGTTGAGCTTATTAACATTCTTTCTTTTAAGCTTGTGCTTTTGTATCTTCTTCAAGAAACCTTTGTGTACTTCAAGGCCATAATGATCATCTGCCACATTTTACTTTAATTTTTAAAGTTTTGTGTTTGATACTTGAGTTCTTAATTCACACAGAATTCATTTTTTGCGTAAATGTGAGGTGAGGATTGAACTAAGTAACTGCCCAGGCACAGCTTCCTGAACACCGCCCTCTTCCCTGCTGACCCTCCACAGCTCTGTGTACGCTGGACTTTCGATTTAGTCCCCCTGGTTATTTCTGTTGATCCTTGAGCAAATGGCATAATGTCGTGTTTTGTAATTTTTCATAAAAGTATGGCAATTCTCACCACCTTTCTCTTCAAGAGTGTCACGTCTATTCTTTATCCTTCCGTATAAATGTAAAGATCTGCTTTTTGAGTGCCGTTAAAAAACCTGTTGTTATTTTGATTATAATAGCATTGACTCTATAACTCAACTCAGAGAAAACTGACATGTTTATGGTGTGTGGCCTCTTACCCATGAACATTACATATCTTCCTGTTTATTTAGGTCTTTTAAAATGTCTTTCAATCAAGTTTTATCACTTTCTGTACATAGGCCTTATGATTTTTGGTTAGATTTAATATTGGGAACTTTATTTTTTTAACAAATTTTTTTTTAAATTATGCTTTCTAATATTTATGGCTGCTATATAGAAATGCAACTTATTTTTATTTATTGACTTAAAGGCAACCATCTTGATAAGAACATTGTTATTTCTAAAAATCTGTAGTTTTTTTTTAGGTTTGCTATGTAGATAATCACACCATTTCTGGTAACATTTTGTTTTTCTCTTCCTAAGGGATCAAATCAATAACCTAAGCTTCCATTCTGAGAAATTTAAAATAGAATAGCAAATTAAATACCAAGCAAGTAGAAGACAGGAAGTAATAAAGGTAAGAGCAGACGTCAGTGAAAGAGAAAACAGAAAAACAATACAGGAAAATAAATGGATCTAAAAACCCATTCTTTGGGAAGATTAATAAAACTGATAAACTTTTAGTCAATCTGATCAGAAAAAAAAAAGGAAGAGAAAAGATACAAAGTACCAAGATCAGAATTGAGGAGGTATGTTACTACAAATCCTACAGATATTAACATAATGATAAGAGAATATGATGAACAACTTTATGGCAATAAGTTCAATGACTTCGATAAAGTGGACAAATTCCTTTAAGACACAACAAAGGTTACTCGAGAAGAAAGATAATTGGAATACTCTCATTAAAGAAAGTGGGTTTGTAGTTAAAAATCTCTCACAAAGAAAACCCCTGGCCCAGGTGGCTTCACTAGTGCAATCTATCAAACACTTGAGGAAGATATAATACCAATTCTCTACAAATTCTTCCAGAAAAATAAGGTGGAGGAAACACTTCCGAACTCATTATACAATGGTCATTATTATCCTGATACCAAAACTAGACAAAGTATCATAAGAAAATCAGACTAATACACTTCATAAATACAGATTCAGACATAGACTAATTGGTTTATCAATAGTGGAGAAAGATGTCTATGTTGGTTTGTCAATTTCATTTTTTTTTCTTTTATATTTTGAGGTTATTTTACTGGGTATGTATAAAGTTAGAAGTGGTATATATTTCTGGTGAATTAAAGCTTTTATCATTGTGTGGTCATTCTCTATGACCCTAATAATTTTTTCTGTTTTGAAATATATTTTTTCAGGCAATTAATATGTCTACTTCCTTTTGATTAGTATATTCCTTTTTGGTTAGTATTTCTCCATTATTTTCAACATTTTTATTATGCTTTAGGCATGACTCATAAAAACATGTAGCTCTTTAAAAAATTTTCCAATTTGACATTACTGTGACCATTATATTACAGACTGTTTTTAAGATTATCTTATTTCTTGGTTTCTTTTTATCCTGATTCTTGAATGCTTTTTTCCTCCTTTTTTAGGCCATAAATTTCTTGGGTTGACTTTTTTGGGGGGCCTCCCCTTAATTATTTTATCCTCACAGGTTTGGATTTGCACATTCTTTTAAAAGTTATCCTTAAATTTTTACTCAATGTTTAACTTAAAGTCCAAGCAATATATTAACTCACACCTCCTGAACACTAAAAGGGCCTCTGAACAACTTAACTCTGATCATCCCACTCTCAAATGTACATTCTATTTTGTTCAGTATTTCTTTTAGTCATTTGCCATTTATTTTAAAATCTCACAAATTGTTTTCTATAGACAACGTTTGTTTGAATTCGCGTACCTGTGTAATTTTATTTGCTTAGTAAATCTTCCTTTGTCTCATAGACTCATTCTTTGGCTATCATAACAGAAAAGTTCCTTTAAGGTAGGTTTGTTGGTAGTAAACTTTTTCCAGTTCATTATCTCTGAGCGTCTTCATTCTTCCCTTATTGTAGGGTTCACAATTCTAGGGCTTCCGGTATCCTCTCAACACCGTGATCTGGCTGAGACAGTTGCTATGAGAATTAGGCTGTCATTTTAGTCATCATTCCTCTATAGGTGATCTGTCCTTTCTTTCTCCATGAAGGCAGAGATCTTTGTCTTAAATTTTTCTTCACCAGTTTATGCCAAGCACCTCAAAAGTATTTGGCACAAAGTAGGCCTTTGCTACACATTTGTTGAATACATGAATGAATGGCTGCTGTGATATTTCTTAAGCTATTTTCTCTCAGATGCAAATCCAAAATTCTATAATCTGCTTTGTGATACTATGGCTGGAACTCTGCAAAGCGCACTTCTTTGCTAGCCAGCTTCTTGTTAGGTTCTGCAAATCTGTGTGCTAAGGGATTGGAAGGCAAGAGGGAGAGGCACTTTCTCTCCCAGTTTGCATGTTGCTCCTGTCAGCGTCATTCTGGCAACAGCACTTTGCACGGGCAGCACTCCAGTCTCCAGCTTCTTCCAGCACTCCCAGACCCAGCAGCCAGCCCGTGCTCCATCCTCAGATGCTGGAAAGCTAGCTCAGCCAGAGCGCTCCCACGAACTCCTAGATTCTGAAAACCCTAACTGCTTGTCTTATTTCATCCCGGGGGGTGGGAGCCATTCCCTACAGTTAGCACCTCTGGTTTACCTCATCGTTCCCTTTTTCCTTTGTCAGCCCTCCACCACAATGCACAGGCAAGCCTGGGAGATACTGCGGCTCAGTTCTGGACCACCACAATAAAGTGAATGTTGAAATAAAGCGAGTCACACAAACTTTTTGGCTTCTCAGTACATATAAATTATGTTTACACTACACTGTAGTCTGTTAAGTGTGCAACAGCATTATGTCTCAAAAAACAATGTACACATCTTAATTAAAAACTACTTTCTTGCTAAAAAACTGCTAACCATCATCTGAACCTTCAGCAAGTGGCAATACTAACATCAAAGGTCACTGATCACAGATCATCAAAACAAATAGCAATGAAAACGTTTGAATATTGCGAGAATACCAAAATATGACACAGAGAGACAAACTGAGCAAATGCTATTGGAAAAATAGCACAGACTTGCTCAACAAAGGGCTGCCCTAAACCTTCAACTTGTAAAAAATGTAGCATCTGCAAAGTGCAATAAAACAAGGTCTGCCTGTAATCAGTTCTCTCAATTAAATTGCTCTTCTGAAATACCTAATGTCATTTCTGTTTTCCTGACAGTACCCTGACTGAAACAGATGCTTTTAAGATATCTGTCTCTGTTATAATGTATCTTGGCATGGATTTCTTTTTCTTTTTCCAGCTTGAGATACATGGTGCTTCCTGAATCTGCTGATTCGTTTATTTTCTCTGTAACATTCCAGGTACTTTTTTACACAAAGCTTGAGATTCACTATTTAACTGTGCCTAAATATATCTGACTCATCCACTGAGTATTTGACTTAATTACTTAAATAAATATATTTTTAGTTTAAGATGCATTGATTTTTAAAAATTTACCTACTCTTTTCTGATATGTCATTTCTTTGATCACCTTTGTGACTACAGCTCTTAAGTGTATTATAATGAAAAAGTTCAAGTATATATAAAAATAAATAAAACAGTAAAATGAACGTCCATGTGCTCATCACCTTGATTCAATGCTTATCAACAACTCATGGTCAACCCAATTTCATCTAAACCCTCATCCATGCTAATCTGAAGCAAAGCCCAGATTTTATATAATTTTACCTGTAAGTTTTTCAGTGCTACCTCTAAAAGATAAAACTTCATGTTTAAAACATAAACTTAAAAAATCTGGCCTGGAATATTGAAAACTATTCTTTAATATCATCAAGTATTCATCTGATGTTCCTATTTCCCCCAACTGTCTTATAAAAGTTTGCTTTGCTTTTATAGTTTTAATCACAATCTAAAGTCCATACATTACAACTGGCTAATGTATTCCTTAACTTTCTTGATCTCCAGAATTCCCCTTCATCTAATTTAAAATTTCTACTTTTGTAGAAGAAATAGGATTATTTATCCTGTAGATGTGTACTGACTGGACTCTGCTTACTGCATCCTCATGGAACAATTTGACATGTTCCTTTGTCCTCTGTCCTCCTTTTCCATGGATTGTTGGAGGCTTAATTGGATTCAGATTTAACTTACTGGGGAGGAGTGGGGGTAAAACTATTTTATAGGTGGTAATGTAAACTTCCAACAGTACATACATTGTCTGAGTATCTCTCTGCTTTAGGCTGCTTCCATGTCTTGGCTATTGTAAATAGTGCTACCATGGACACTGAGGTGAATGCATCTTTTTGAATTACAAGTTTTCTCTAGATATATGCCCAGGAGCCGGATTGCTGGATCATATAGCAGTACTATTTTTAGTTTTTTAAGGAACCTCTATACTGTCTGCCACAGTGGCTGCACAAGTTTACAGTCCCACTAACAGTTTGGAGGGTTCCTTTTTTTGCACACCCTCTCCTGCACTTATTTATAGACTTTTTAATGATGGACATTCTGACTGGTGTGAGAATACGTCACTGTAGTTTTGATTTGCATTTCTCTATTAATTAGTAATGCTGAGCATCTTTTCATGTACCTGTTGGCCATCTGTATGTCTTTCTTGGAGAAATGTCTATTTAGGTCTTCCGCCCGTTTTTTGATTGGGTTGCTTGTTTTTTTTATATTAAGCTGTATAAGCTGTTCGTATATTTTGGAAATTAGTCCCTTGTTAGTTGCATCATTTGCAAATATTTTCTTCCATTCTGTAGGTTGTCTTTTTGTTTTGCTGATGGTATCCTTAGCTGTGCCAAAAAGCTTTTATGTTTAATTAGGCCCCATTTGTTTATTTTTAGTAATGGAAATAAAAACAAAAGTAAACAAATGGGACGATACGCATTTTTAAAATGAGAATTTTGTCACAAATGTGGCATTAGATAAATATCAGTTATGTCAAATTTGCTTATTAGCAAGATGTTCTACATCTTACTTATTTCTTTGTCTTATTGTTACTTATGAGTTTTACTTAGTTCTATCACCTATGGAGAAGTATGTTAAAGTCTATTTGGACTGTGGATTCATTTATCACTCCTTTTAGATCAGTCAATGCTTGTCTGTATAATGTGAAACTATGCTATTGGTTACATATAGACTTACAATTTTTAATATTCTGGTGGTCTGACCACTTTATTATTATGAATTGTCTTTCTCTGTAGTAATGCTTCTTGCCTTAAATTCCACATTGTCTGATATTCGTATAGTTACACCAGCTTCCTTTTGAATAGTGTTTGCATGACATACTTTTCCATCTGTTTAATTTCAAACATTTTGTATCTTATATTAAGGTGTGTTACTTGTAAAGAGCACATAATTAGGTTCAGTATTTTAACCTAGTCTGGTAGTATTAGCTCTCTAACTGGGGTACCTAGTCCTTTTATATTTATTGTGATTACTGATACAGTGGGTTTATCACTATCACCTTACTATTTGCATTCTATTTCACCCACCTGTTTTACATTCTTTTGTTTTCTTTGCCTCTTTTATGAACTAATCAAATGTTTTTATTTCATTTTCCCTTAATTATACATTTTAACCTGTTTAGTGATTAGCCTAAAAGTACAACATATCTTTGAATGATTACAGGCTAAAAATACAAATGATTAATTTTATTACTTTCCTGAAAAGTTAAAGCCTATCACTTTGTCCATGTGTATTCACGGGAAATTAACCTCATGTTAACTTTTCAGCTGTGTTCCCCTGGAAACTTAATAAAGGCAGAACATCACCCATGTTAGTGGGCAACATCGCTCATAGTAAAGACAATCTGACTGAACTGCAAGTGGACCAGGGGGACTGTGATGACCTGGTGGAAAGCCACAGCTCTGGGCTTTCCTGAGTGATGCTTCTTGATGTTTCTTGTCCTCTGCTGGAACTGTTGGACTCTGGGCCCATGGGACTGTTATAAGAGGCATTGGTTCTTACATGGAACTTGAGACTTCCAAGCCAGGGTGGTTCCCGCACTCACCCATGCAGTCTTGGGGGGTTAGGGCAGAGAACAGTCTCCAGGACTGCTGCCAGAGAGCTACAGGGACTCCTGGAAAAATACGAAAAGCCTCACTGCTGGCTTGCTGTATTTCCTGTTCACATTCTCCTGAGTGAAGGCAAGACAAGTGCCCTACTGGGTTGTGCTAGTATGAAATATCTATCGAGCTGGCCTTGAAACCACAGGCACTGGGCATGCAGAGTGGCAGCAGCAGTGGAACAGACTTTTACATCCTTGGTTCAATATGGCCAAGGCACTGTGATATAAAGGGAATGGAGAGGGAGATGCTGATGAGACTGAAGCCCCAGTGAGAACCAACTTTCCCAGAGTCTGGTGGCAAAAGCTTGACATTGTGTGACAGGGGAGAAATCTTCCTCTTGTAGGAATGGATGAAAGCTGGAGACAAACTTATGACTGAGAGAAAAATGCCCCACTGTCCAAGACACGGAGCTGACTGGAAACCTAGTTGCAAATGGGCTGGCTGGCAAGAATGACATTGCCTTAGTGATGCATTTGAGCCAGACTAGGCATTGATACCTGACAGGGGGCGGGGAGGAGACAAGCATATGAGGGTGGGCCGAGAATGGTCCCTGGCTCATTCTGGAGGTACACACCAGATTTTGCTGTGCTTCCTACTCCCTTATTCTTCTGAGTGAAGCCCATGCCAAGTGAGGCTGATCACATGAGTGTGAAATGTCTACCTGGACCTAAGACCATCTACAGTGGTCACTTCAACTCCATAAAGGAGTTTTTGTATTGCTGTTGTCATGAACTGTAACCTCAGAAGACGTTACTGTTATTATTTTATATTACCATTTTCTATACGTACTCTAATATATTTATTTTTTCTGTTGCTCTTTGCTCTTTCCTGTATTTCTGAATTTCTACCTGGGATAGTTTCCTTCTGAAAAAAAATCCCTTTAGTGATTTTAAATGCAGTTTTAGTGATTGGTAACACACATCATTCATCTTTTGGTAGTCTGAAATCTTTATCTAACCTTCATTTTAAAAAAAGCAAGGTATAATTTAAATAGAGAGAAATGCTTAGAACTTAGGTACAACATTCAGTTTTAAATATAAGACACAGAAAATTTCCAGTACTTAAAGAAGTCCTTTCAAGTTGCTTCCCAGTCAACGTCTTCCTCCACAAAGTGATCACTGATCTGATTTCTATCACGATAGGTTAGTTTTGCCTGTTTTAGAATTTCATATAGTTGGAGTTATACACTACACACTTTTTTGTGTCCAATGTCTGGTACTAGCATAATATTTTTGAGATTCCTCAATATGGATATTGGGTCTTTCTTGTAGAATAGTATCTACCGTATAAATATACCACTGCTTATCCATTCTTTTAGTAAGTATTTTGTGGACATAAGACTTTCCTGTCTCTTTGATAAATACCTAGCAGTAAATTACTGGGTCATATATGTTAACTTTTTAATAGACTACCAGACTGTCCTCCAAAATGACTGCACTATTTCATACTCCCACTAGCAACGTATCAGACTCTGGTTGCTCAGTATCATTCCAACATCTGTATTATCAATCTTTTTCATTTTAGCCCTTCTACTCTCACAATGCTTCTTGCTTCAAAGTTTTTTTAATGAGTATAGTTATATGTGCTTTCTTTTTTATTGTTTGCATGGTATATTATTTTCCTATCTTTGTACTTTCAACCCTTCTGTATCCTAATATTTGAAGTGTTTCTCTTTTAAGCAGCATATAGTTTAGTCAGATTTTTAAAAATCCATTCCATACAAAATGCTTAAATTATAAATCTTTTTGTAGCAACTACTGATATACAATATTTACTATTTTACTATTTGTGTTCTATTTTTATGTGCCTTTACCTTTCTTGATTTTCTTTGGATTAATCAAATGTTTTAAATTATTCCATTTTCTGTCTATTGAATTACATTCTAAAACCATTTTTAGTAGTGAGACTTAAAACATGTGTTCTTACTTATCACAGTCCATTGCAAATTATTTCTTTAACTACTTGGCCAATACCAATTACATCTTGTAACTTTTAAACTCCATTTATTTCCCTCCCATCATTTATGTTGTCACCATGAATTTCAGTTATACATAGAGTTGAAGCTCCTCAGGGCAGTACAGTTATTATTTTGTACAATAACTCTTCATTTATATTTCCTTTCCAGTGTTCTTCATTCCCTCTGGCATGCCCATATTTCTATCTGGGATTATTTTTCTGAAGAACTCCCTTTAATTTTTATTTCAGTGTAGGCCTATTTGTGCCAAATTCTCTGAATTTTTATTGGTTTGAACACACCTTTATTTCACCTTAATTTTTTAAGAATATTTTTGCTAACACAGAACTCCAGGCTTGTAGTTTTCTTCTTTAGTACTTTAACGATGTCATTCCATTGGCTTCTAGTTTCCATCATTTCCATTGAGAAGCTGCCAGTCTTATTGTTGCTGCTTTTGAAAGGGACTACGGTGGATTAAAGATGGGCCATAGTCTCTGTCACCAGCAGCAGGCAGAGGATATTTCCCCTGCCCTGGGACTTGCTCTGACAGACAGGAAGGGTGAAGTGGTGCTGCTCCAGTTCTGTCTGTGGACTCTAAGAGGCCTGGATGCTTCTGCTTTCACCTCTTGGAGCCCTGAGTCGCCAGGTAAAAGTGTGCAGCTTCTCTGATGGAGAGACTACTTGGAGAGAGAGAATACGCAGCTGTGCCAGCTACTGCAATTACTCCAGCCTTCTCTGGTGGCCAGCCCCAGCTGAGTCTCCACATGCCTGTAATTGCATGATGATTCCAAGCGAGACCAGAAGACAGTCCAGCTCAGACTGTAGAATCTTGAGCAAATAGTAGTTTCATTTTAAGCCAGTATATCTTGGCATGGTTTATTAGGTGAGAAAGATAACTGAAAACAGTATTTGATACTGAGAATGGAGTGTTGCCATAACAGAAATTTAAAGCATGTGACATTAGTTGGGGGAACAGGTTGAGGACATTTGCTGAAGGAGCAGCAACAATAATGGAGGCTGTAAGAGCACTCAGGAAACTGCTTTGGAGGCTGGAGAAGAGGCATCATTACCTATTGGCAAAACAAATAGCGAGGCTGTATCCTGGAATATAGGAAAACACCCAGCAAAGTTGTGGATCAGGCTATGAAGATTTCTAGGAAGAATGCTGAAAGTGACAAATGGTTTTTTAAAAAATCACCTATACTAAGGTATTAAAAGAGAGAAGAACTAACCAAGGAAATGTACAGTTTTCAAGCAGAGTTTAGAGAAAATGCTTTCAACCCGGACCTTGCAGGGTTAGAAAATGGCACTTTCTCAGTTGCCAGCTTCTCTGGTTAGAATAAGGTTTTGACGAAAAATCAAATCCAGGGTGCCACCAGTAAAACTATGGCCTTAGTATCAAGATCAAATCAAAAGCACAGCAGTAAGACCCTTTGTTATTACCACCTCACAAAGATTTGAGTCTAGATTTTAGCCTCATAGACTCATTTAGACAAAAGGCATCCAAGAACCTTAAAGGTATTGTCCTGGACTTATGTTCAAAGTAGACAGAGGCCTTCTTGAAGAGATCTGTGGTGTGGCTTTTGTCTGATGGAATGGCTTATAATTTGAAAGCCCACAAAGTTTTTTTAAGAGGTTGTGTCAGAAACAGAGACAGGCAGCAGGCTGAGTAAGCTACTCAGCTGCAAATACAGGACATTTCTAAGGAAAAGGAAAGACAGCTCAGAAAGAGTTGTGAACTGAGAAACAGATCTGGGAACCAATCCCAACAAACCAAAATAGGCCCTAATCAAGGAATATTTCCTACCCTAGAATTGAGGAAATTGGTGACACATGGCCAGATGCATTTTAGAATCACCATACAACAGTGATTGCTGTGTGTCCTCCACTTCATCTCTTTTAAACTGATGCAATTATTCTATCCCTACCATTCTGTCATGCTCATACTGGAAGCTGAGTTGATTCTTTTAATCACTATGTTTTATATTATATTACCTCTTCAATATCATACAATAATAAAGTGGAGAGATTCTTAACCATAAAGTAATTAAATTAAAAAATTTTAAACTTCTTCTTTATACAAATATCACATAGTGGTAGATGAATAGTCTTAGAGACTAAATTATATTTTCTGTAGGCCACATAAAAATATGCTTTTGCAAATATTTTGTTTCATGATTTCAAAGACAAAAGATATTTCAAGATATTCCCATCCAACATCCAAAATACCAAATATTCTTTTTCTTCCCCCTTACAAGGCACTGGGGATTGAACCCAGGACCTCGTGCACACCAAGCATGTGCTCTACCACTAAGCTACATTCCCCGCCTCCCCAAATATTCTTTATCACCAGAAGAGGAATGCCTGACTTCTTTCCCATACCTAGATTCCATAGTTTTTAGTAGCATCACCTCAATATATCCACGCTGGAATAAAGAACAGATAAATGACTAGGTAAGTTTCAGCACAGAAGCAAAAAAGAATACTAACCAAGTGATGGAAAAGTGGTTGAAGCATTCTGTGTGGGGTGATTTCACACCATCCCTTTAGTTACCAAGTGCTAAATAACTAACAGAAGAGGTCAGAGCCACTTAGTGGCAAATAATCTGGAAAAGTTAGAAAGTAGGTAATAGTTTAGGACTTTCCTACAGGGTGACTCACCTTTTCCAAAACTTTGGCAATTCGGGTGCCAATCTGTTCAAGTGACTGTTGTGGATATTGGTCTTTGCCAAGATTTTGCAATACCTGGTATAGGGAGGAAGATGACAGATTAGAGGAATGAAAATGAGGCAGGGTCTAGTGACACTGCAGATGCCGAGTTGGGCACAGTACCACAGCAGCAGATTATTTTTCTGGGGTATATGCTGTGGTCTTGTTGGTAAGGCATCTTATGGAAGACACTGAAGGCCATTTTACCATCCCCTCAGCCTTCTCTCACTTAACAAAAATCACTTAAACACATTCATTATAGCATTTAGAGTAAATAAAGAAAATAAAAAGTACTTGCTATCCTGTTACCCAGACACAACCATTGTTAATAATCTCTTATGTATCTTTCAGATACTTTTCTACACACACATGTATTATTTCTCTCACAGAATATGGAATCACACTGTATACTATCACCTGCATTTTCACATAATATATCCTAAAAAATTTCTTCATGCCATTTAATAAATATATTTCTACTACATCTTTCTTAATGATTTATCATATACCATCTTATGCCTATAACCAACATTTATTTAACAAATCCTCTATTGTTGACCATTTGTGGCATGTTTTCCAATTATTCTTCCAGGTATACTCCTTGCTAAGAATATTTTGGGTCTGTTCTCCTTGCTTTCCTTCTTAAGAATGCCAACAGGAGGATTAACTGCTCCAAACATTTCTCGCAGAGAGCCTCTGTCTGATGGCAAGCAGAATGCTACCCACCTCGAGGAACGAATCAGAATTAAAATTTCCTAGTCATAAAAAAATTGTAAGCTAAGTCACAGGGGCTGAAAGATACCAGGCTTGGCCTGAAGCCACCTACATGACAGTCATCTGAAAAAAGGCGAAAATATACGGCCTGGCCGCTTGTGCTTTCTGCTATCAGTTGCATCATAACTGTAGGGCTAAAACCTACAGACAGAAGGGAAAAAAAAACCTATAGACAGGCCAAACAGAGCCGAGCACTCACCTCTGTTAACTGGCTCTCACCCGTATAATGGAGGCTGGCTCGGTTGGAAACCCCCTGCAAGTGGTCCAGCGTGTGCATGCTCGTGGGGAGATTGCCATTGCAAAGAGGCTCCATCGCTGGCTGCTGTATTGGAGTGGCAAAGTCTATGTGTTCTGTGATGCTGAAAAATGGAGAGTACCACCTTAGCCGTGGAAAAGGTGAGTGGGTGGGGAGGAAGAGTATTAATAGTCAGCTGACCATAACTTCAATATATTATTAGCACTGTCTGGAACCACAGAATCTCACAGGGGAAGAGACTCCAGAAGTTACTTAGTCTGATCTCTCCTTTTACAGATTCAAGGGCTCCAGAGCTTGGCAATGACTATGTGCTGACTGTAGGAATAGAGACCGTATTCCAGGTCAAAGAAGTGTTGGATCTGAGTCCTGAACTCAGCATTTTCTCAGTCTCCCCAAGCTGCCTCCCCTCTATGCACCGTGGCGTCTGCTGGCCACTTTTTCTCACTGGAAAGGTTTTAAACCAGGTGGGTTTTCTTCTAGGATTTCTTTTTCCAGGGTACAGACAGTGATAAAGACCCACAAGTGGTTCTTATCTTTCTTTTTCCCTTTATGTACGGAAGCACACTTGTCCCCACAGAAAAAGTTACCTAAAGTTTAGACAGTACATGTTATACAGATCCAGCTGTTCACTGTATCTATGTATAAGATGTAAGCACTTCCCTTCATGGTTCCAAAGTGGTCATTTGCCTGCTAGACGCAGGATAAATATTATACACTATCATATATACTGATGTGGCAAATTGGCATTGCCAAATTTTATTTCCAGCTACTTTAAAAGTTTAACATTTATTAGGCAAATATTCATTCATACATTATTTATTCAGAGCCTATTACATGTCAGATATCAGGACTATAATAATTAACAAAATACACCCAGTTCCCACTGTTACGGTGCTCATAGTCTTGTGATAGTTATTACAGATGTGATGAGTTACAAAAGATAAAAACATAGTACAATGTCAGTTTACTAGAGGAGAGTACGTATTTCCTCTATGCTGATGGAAGAGGAAGGTGTTTAGTGAAGGATTTCCTGAGAAAGTAAGATTTAAGTTGAGACTGGAAGGATGAGTGTGAATTAACCAGATAGGAGATGGTAGTGAGAAAGGAGACACCATGTGTGAAGGCCTGAAGGAGGGAGGGCAGAGCTGAAGATGAAAAGACATGCAGGGAGCAGGTCACGAAGGGCTTTGTGGGACCCTGTAAACAGCGATATGAAGTTACTAGAGCATTTTAAGAATTATTTGACTTACATTTGAGGGATAATTCTGAGTACTGTGGAGAGAATGGATTGAAGAGATGCAAGAATGAATAAAGCAACAGGACCAGCTAGGAGGCTACTGAACAAATCTAAGTGGAGATGATTGTTCTGGTTTAAGGAGGCAGCATCAGGGATGAAGAAAAGTGGGTTCTGGAAAACACTCAGAAGGTAAAAGTGAGAAAAACTGGTAATGGACTGGATCTGGGGCGCAAGGACAACCCCCAGGTTTCTGGCTGAAGCTATTTTCTAAGAATAAGAAACAGAAAACAATCAAAGCAATGAGGTTTTTGGAAGGAGAGTGGGCAAGAAAATTGTGAGTTTAGTTCTCCTGACCTTAGGGTGCCTGAGAGATACCTAGGCAGAGAGGCCAGGTAGACGCCTAGAGCGACGAGGAGAAGCATGTGAAGAAAGGCCTGGTGTGGAGAATCAAATCTGGGAGTTGTCAACATATCACTGGTGACAGGAGTTCTGGGAGTAGAGCAGTCTGGCTGCGAATGACTGTAAAGTAAGAAGGCTTAGTGGTAAATTTTGGGGAACTCTAATGCTTAAAGGGTAGAAAAGAGGCCCAAAAAAGAGAATGAGCATCCAGAAAAAGCAGTTATGAGAGAGGGAACCTTGCTTGCTTGTGTCCTGGTAGATGTTGGTGAATCTGGATCTGCTCTGGTTCCCTTTTCAAGCTCATGATGTCAGTGAGAGACCATAGGTTTTGTGCTTTAATGAAGACATCCAGTCTTTAATTCAAGTTAAGTAAGTTATACATGACTTCTACATAGCTTAGAAAGTATGGGGAAGGCACTGAGATGGGAGCACATTGACTATTTCAGTATAATGAGCTGAATCCATCTGTGCCCTGTGGTCAGCAAGGGGTGTCCTTTGAACCAACAACCCTAGAAAGGACGACTCTTCTAGTAACTGCTGACAAAGAAGTGAAGTCAGCTGAGGCCCAGCAGGATCACTGGTACACAAATACCACGGAGGAGGGAGAGTTTTAAGATACTCACTCAATGTTTTTTGATGAAACTGCAAGCCAGGTACTCACGATGGCAGTCAGCTCTACCCAGCGGAGTTTGAGGCACTCGTCCGGGCTGGGCCATCCCAGACTCTGGTAGTCACGTTTTTTTCCTGGAAGGAAAGTATGTCATCAGCCGACACAATTGCAAAGAAACAGAATGCGTGGTGCCTTACGCTTTTACTTTACCCACATTGGTGTACTGCAGGTGCTAGTCATTCTTCTAGTCTTCAGAATTCCTACCACCTAATGACAAGATTTAGTTAGTTCTAAATGGAGATAACAATTATCTTTGAGTAAAGCCTTGTTCTCAAAGATAGATGATGAAATAAAAATAAATGAGCCTTCACTGGATTTAAGACTGAGATAAGGGTTAAAATATTCTTCAGTGTTAACATTCTTACCAAATTCAATTTTTACCCTTCAACATTTTGATTTTATAAAGACAACCCTAACTTAGTCAAGAGAAAGATGTATCTCTAAAGCGGGGCTTCTCAATCTGGTACTGCCGACACTGCGGGCTGGATAATACTTTGTCACGAGCACTGTCCTGTGCGCTGGAGGACATGGCAGCATCCCTGGTCTCTACCCAATAGATGTGAGCAGCACCCTCCCTGAGATGTGACAATTAAAAATGTCTCCAGATACTGCCAAATGTTCCCTGGGAGGCTAAAATCACTCCTGGCAGAGAAACCCTGCTGTAAAGAAAAGCAGCAGGGTAGGGAATAATGATGATAATGAAAGGTTTTCATTTGTTTCCAGAGCACTTACTGTGTGTTCACGTCCTGTGCTAAGTGCTTTACATCTGTAACCGGAAGAGGCAGGTTTTAATCCTCATTTCTCAGATGAGAAAACGAAGGTTCAGAGAAATCAAGTGACTTGCCCAGGGTCACCTGGCTACTAGGTGGCAGAACAGGGATCCAGATCCAGGTCTGTTTGACTCTAACATGCATGCTCCCAATCATGCTATTTAAACCTTTGCTGAGGTTTTAAATCTCTGTTTATTGATACCCTTGAAAGGTACTACCTTCTAAGTGTAGGCCTTTTACTTAGATTAAGTCCCCACGAAAAGAGCAGAACTAAGTCCTAAATCTGGGAAGGATTCTTCTGAATAAATTCCAATGGAATGGACAGGAAGGAGAACTTCGGTTCTGTAGAGTTCTTTTCATACTGCAGAAATTTACCAGCAATAGCATACTGTTTAAGATGCAGGCAGGGCTTTGGATTTAGATTTTAATAAAACAGAAAAGAACAGTTTAGAAGAGTTTCAAATGAACCCTGTTTAAATTAATAACTTAAAGAATTAAACCATACATTTCACAGTAAAGCTTATTTTTCTTTTTATGTTTAAGAAAGTCACTTGAAAGATACTTACTGAGCTTCTATTACAAGGGACTGGGAACTGTGTTAAGATCGCTAGGGATTCAGAGAGGAATAGAGGGTCAAGGCCTGCCCTTCAGCTCACAGGCTAGGAAGGAAATTACTAGAACACAATAGGATAAGTGCTAGAGTGAAGGTATAGAGCAAATGCACAGGGAGAGAGCAACTGATTCGGCCTGAAGGAGCCAAGGAAGAGATGGTACTTGAGTTCAAAGTTTAAGGATTGGTGACATTTTAGCACCACTGAGATAGCAAAAGGGCATTCCAGGCAGAGGGAACAGCATGTGCAAAGGCAAAGAGGTAAAATAAGAGCATTGTTGGTTCAGAGAATGATGCTGAAGTGGGGAGAGAGCCTAGATTGTAAACAGTCTTGTACACCACACTAGAAAGTTTATGCTGCAGGCATTGCCGAACCTTTGAGCCCACATTTCTTCATCCTGTTCACAAGGATATCATAAGAGGCTCTATTAAATGCTTTGGTTAAATCAAGTTACATTATATCTATGGCACTTTTCTGGTCTTGGTCCAATCCAGTAGCCCTCACCAAACTAGGAAATGAAATTAGTTATGCATTATTAGTTTTATTAATTCTTAGTAAATCTACAGTGGCCCTTAAGGATCTCCACTTTTTCCCCAAGGGCTTACAAACTACTGGTTTAATAATCTGCTTTAGAACTTTGCCAGGATTTATCACAAAGCTTAACACTTGGTAGTGGATAGAATCCACATATACTTGAAAATTGGGATCCTGAACTTCTCTAGCCTTCTATCGTCTATTCTATGCTTTAGAACTTTGCACGTTAATGACAGTAAGTAGTTCCATGATTTCATTAGAACTTTTCACGTTAATGACAGTAAGTAGTTCCATGATTTCATTTGCAAGTATATTCAATGCCCTTCCCAGGCCCATCTACTTGAATCCATTTAAAAACTACCTAAGTGCTCTCCTATCATCTCAACCATACTGAGCTTTAATTTTCAATTTAACAAGAAATTTTTAGTTTTTTTGTTTATAAAATTAATATAGGCTTATTATGAAATATTTAGAAAATGGAAAAGAATATAAAAGAAAATAAAAAATCACCTACAGTGCCATCAGCATCCAGAGAAGATCACTTACAACATTTTGGTGTATGCTTTTCTGTGTTTGTTTAATTTAGTATATTTCATCAAATCTAAGATATCATAAACTATAAGGTGCACATTGCTTTACAAGATTTAAGAAGGAAAAATGTTGCCAATTATTATTTAAGATACCATCAATTGTAAGATGTATCTCACTTGCAGAGATACTGAAATGTGAAAAAAATGTAGATGAAATACAGTATATTTACTATTTTACAAAAATTGAAGTATTCTCTACATATGCTACTTTATAAACTGCTTTTGTTCACATACTAAATTACAAACATCTTGGCTACACAGTGTACAGCAAGAACATGCTGTAATTTATTTAGGCAATTATCATCATTTAGGTATTTTTCAAATGTTTGTTATGATAAGCAGCACTGTAATCAATATCTCCTTACTTCTATCTTTCACACTTGAGAGAGAATTTATTTAGGGTGAACTACTAGAAACAGAATTGTTGGTATATTTTAAAAATTTCTGATACATCTAGTCAAACTATCCCAAAATTCATTTTATTAACTCTCACTGTGCATTACATAAAGACAATCTGATAAGCAAAAATGGCATGTCACGTTTTGTTTGCACTTCCTTGACTGCTAGTGAGCCTGACATATTTAGTAGCCGTGTGCGTGTGCATTTGGTGAAATGCCCATGTACAGCACATACTTCACTGAAATGTTGTATTTTTTCTATTGATTTACAGGTGCTCTTTAATGATGTTGATAACCTTTGCTTATCATATATTCTGTAAATATATACAAATATTCTGTGAAAATATTTTGTTTTAGTCCTTTGTCTCTCTCTTTTATAGTGTCTCTGATACCAGAATTAATGTATTTTTTTCTCTCTGCCTTAGAAAGTCCTTTTCCACATCAAAAGTATATAAATATCCATCAGAATTTTCCTCTTTTACTTTTTTTTGTTACATTTACTATTTAAGGCATTGGAATTTTCCTTGTTATACTGACATTTTACAGTTTGGACACCTTTTTCCTTGCTTCTGAAGACAGAACTAAGTGTCACTTTCTCTCCATAACCTGTTAATACATATGCCATCTTCCCTAAACATTGACGCTACATCATGCTTTCAACTCTAGTCATGATAAAATGTTCTTTTTGGTGTCTTTAGTATGGGATTTAGCCAAGCTGACCCCATTCTTTATGTTTTATTATGTGTCCTCTGCTTTCAGCTTTGTTAAGTACACCAAATTAAATAACACATATTTTCACGAAGTTACCTTGAATTTCCCAAGTCTGACACAGTGAAAATATCCTTCTAAAAAAGGAGATTTTTTTTTTTTTAAAAGAAATTCGATTATCACTATTTCACTGCTGGAAAAGAAAGTTAACTGGACTCATGACAATGGCCCTGAACCTGGAGTCCAGAGACAGACATGGGGACAACTCTGAAACTTGAAAAAACATGCCAAATTTTGATTTTTTGGAAAAAAAATTTTTAATGCATTTTTTTCCCCTGGGGAGTATTACCAAAGCATTTATCCAATACTTAAATGCATCCACTACATTTTGACACACAAAAATGTTACTAGATAGGTAATATTTATTGATCCCTATGTGCCCAGTTCATTAAAAGCACTTTACATGTATAAACATATAATTTTCACAATCACCCTACAAAATAGATGCAATTATTATTCACATTTTATTCATAGGGAAAATGAGGCACAGGGAACTAAATGGCAAAACTGGTGTCTGAACCCAGGAAGTCTGCTCAAACCCACATTTTTATGTACTAAACTAGACTGTCAAGTTAATCAATAGGATATTTAAGCTTAAGTTGGTAAGAGTATAAGCCAAATAGCCAATGGTAAAAAAAAAAAATCAAGTAAATGTTAAAATAAACATTTTATATCCATGACTGGGTTTCTTGTTCACTTGGCTCAATGACCATCTCATCTGATCTACTTCAAGTCACAAACACACATTTATTGAGACATTGAAATCTGAAAGAAGAAACTGGCATATTAAACATTCAAATTTACCTTGTGGCCCAGGAGATGCCACCTTTGGGCCAGTGATCTCCAGGTTTGCTTGGTTACGATGTACATTTTCTGCCTGATTCGATTCTACCTTTTTTCCAGGAGTTTTCTTATTCTCTCCTTTGGGTTTCTTTACTCGTTTGACTTGGAATGTGATCTGGGAAATGAAAACATGTTAGGGACAAATGAGCTCGATTATCACATCTGCCCATGACTGTGTGTACTGGTGGCTTTAAGAATAGCTGGTCTTGTGTTAGCTAGGGTTAAGTTCTTTCTCTCGGTTTAATTTTTAAAGGTCTAATTTCATTTCATGCTTAGTGAAATAAATATAATAATCCAGCCTTGAAGGCTATAGAGGAAACTGACAGTTAAGATGTCTGAACTGGGCCGTTCCAAGTGTGCAGCCTTCAGTGTGGCTTCACACCCATCCCACTTCCTCTGCTTCCTGCAAGAGCCGGCAATACCGAAGTTAATATGAAATGCTTCTGGCAGTACAATTCCACTGTGAAGGCTGACTGGAGCGTGGAGTAAAATATTGCCACATACCCAACAGAAACATTACACTTTGCAAACCTGAGGTACCCCCACAAAGACTTGGGCTACAATTTGGTAAGAACTGAGTTGGTAAACTCTTACCCATTCTGTTGCTTCATCATCTTCGCTTCTGCAGTCTCCATAGCAGGAGCTTTTGGCCACTCCATCCTGGGGGCCTTTCTTCAGTACTCGTATCCCCTGCAAGTCCAGACGCCGTCCTTTCATCTCGAGTGCTCCCCCAAAGCCTTCCAGAGGCCATGCCTGTTGAAATTCATCCACCAAAGCCAGTATCTCTTCTGACATTTTTGTTTCATCTGAGTTCTCCATCTCATCAGAACCGTTGCTTTCCTCAACCACTGTACCTGAGATTCAAGCACCAGCATGTCATTAAAAATTACACAGAACTCACTGAAGTACTTGAGTGACTCCAACCTTGCTTTCTGAGAAAAGTTTTGGCTCTGCTTAGAGGCACTTCTGTAGCCCACCTTCATAAAAATGCCATTCAACATCTTCAAAATTCATAATAAAATGTCATCTTTGCCATCAACCTTTTGTAGAAACCCTGGCTGAGAACAATGACAGCAGCTAGATGGCAGGTAGTCGTAGATTATGTCACTAGTGAGCATGACGGTGGCTATTTCGTACGTGTATTTTTTGGAAAAAAAGACCAACTCACTCTAGATATAGGATATAGATGGCAAAGATGAAGTTTATTATGATATTTGTTTATTTATAGGATTCCTCAAGCTCTATTCAAATAGTATATGAAACGTCATAGCTGCATGTTCAGACCACACAGTCTAACTGCCTTAACTGAACAATGATTTGTTTAATGGAAAATTATCCTAACTCCACATGAAGGCCCCCATTTTCACTAATGGCTGATATAAGAACTAGCAATATACTAGTGTAATTTTTTCCTAAAATGGTAATCAGGATACTTATTATGTTGCTCATGTTTCTTATGTGAAGGCTCCCGGGATGTTTTTCAGTGCAATGACCTAGTAAAAATTCTCTCTCCTGAGAAGTCAGTATGTTTCCATTATTATACACTGAAGGTTACACAGTCCCACAAATTCCCCTATGTGCTTAACTAAAAAGCTGAGGGCAAAATTAGTCTGAGTTTCTTAAGAGAATGCTTTCCTTTTTTAAAAAGAATTCTTTGCTATTTAAACTTTTGCTATTTTGAATTAATGGTTGAATCTTGTAAGATGTGTTCCATGAAAGTGATCTCCAGTCCCTTTTGGAAGTATACAATGTACAAAAACAGCTAACAAAATGGAATGCCTCCTTTTGTAATACGCACTGGACAACCTCAGAGCTTGGGGCTGATTGTTCACAAAACGCCAGCCCATATTATCCCAGTTATCCCAATAATCTTAAATTGGTTGTTCTAGCTTGTTCAGTGATTTAGAACATGGCATTAATGAGCCCAAGGTCAGGAATCTCATATCCATGTCACCAGGCCCATAGCCATAGTGAGTAACCCATCTCAGAAATGCAGTTTTAGTTCCTGAGAAGGTCTGGGGTAAGAAATATGGCTGATTGCCATGGCTAAAAACAACTTAGAGCTTGGAGCCCCTCTCACAGAAGGTCTGCAGTGTCACCCTTAGCTCTCTGGTGGCATCTCTATTTCTCATCCCACTTTCTATTACAGAAAGTGGGAAGGTCTGTTGCCAGGCTGGGAGTACCACTAGAAATCTGTCATTCTTTCTTGAAAAAGCTATAGGGCTCTTCTGCTTGTTAACAAGTGACTACAAAATGTACTGCTGTCCTTTTGAGTAAGTTTCTTTTAGGTTTTCTGAACCCATCTACTGGTTTCTATTATTTATTATTATCATTCATGTTCTGAAACAAGCATAAAGTCAAATAGGGATCTGACAAAGGCTTTTTCCTTAGGATATGTAGAGTAAAAATGGTTGGTTACTTGCCAAAATTATGTGACCAGTATTATAAATGTAGGGTTGACAAAGAGTTCTAATTTTCAGTTTCTATCTTGTTTGCTACCGTATTCCAAATGTCCAACATTGCACCTGGCGCACAGCAGGCATAAATAGTTGTAGAATCAATTAATGGGAACTCGGGAATAATTTGCTTTGCGAAGTCCTTGAGGATCTGCTGTTCCTGCCTTTGCCTTGTCCTGCTGGCAATTCGAAACTTTTTAAGTTCTAAAAAGTGTCATGTGTTAAAGTACTGACAACCCAGCCGAAAGGTAAGCAGCAGAAAGGCAGGCACCATGTCTGCAGCACAGTGCCTGGCACACCATGTGACTGACAGACTTCTCAGTAGCTGATCCAGGAAAGCAGCTGAAAGAACTACTTTAGAGAGCTCAAAAAGCAACTTAATTAGAATTGCCTGGCATCTGACTTGTAGCAACAGAGTCGTCTCTAAGTAGTACTCCTGTTATTTTAGCTTCCTCTCCTTCCTTCTCCCATGGCTACCATGGGATTCCTTGTACTTGGTCCTAAGACAGGAAAGTTTTTTGTTGATAGATTTGGCCATAGCCAAGAACATGGGCTTAAAGGAAAGTGGCTTTTGGTCAAAGGTGAGCTGCAGATAACTAATTCCCCAGTGTGCAATTAGAGCTGCATATGGATGCTGTGTATGGAAGCCTTATTTCCATTCAGTAACTACTACTATCTAGAAAGCATTCATGTCGTTTAGTTGCAAAGAGTTCTGCAAGCTCAGGTCCCAAAGGTTAATACTGCCCTGTGCCCTTACCATATGGTAATATATATCATTATTAAAAGGTTCTTAGAGAAAGAGTTTTTCATTGATGGAACTCAGTAGTCCATCAAGACAGACTTATGGAACTTGCTGCAGGCTTCTGCTGCTGGCAGCCATTCGGCCTCTTCAAAGGCTGCTGGGGTTGGGGTGATATTAATTCCCACAGAACACCACTAAATCAAGGTGAGGAATGGGGAAATCATAAATGTGCTATGAGTTAGGAAAAATAAACCAATCTTTATTTATTTAGAGACTGCTCTGCACTACATGCTATATAGGTGGCAATTCCAGAGGAATTAAAGATAACTAAGTTGGAGACACAAAACTACATACATTAAACAATGAGAGAACAGTTACATTAAATTTTTTTTCCCTAAAGGAAAAACATAATTGAATATAGTCACAAAATGCTTCTTACAGGAAGGGAGACTACCTGAGGCAGGATTTAGACAGACTAGAGGTCCAGGGAGGGCACCCCCAAAATGACGGGACTAAAAAAACAGGCATGTAGATACTTACATATCCGTCTACATGCACACAGATACAGCATAAGGATGGGATATGTGAAGGCACTACTAATTTCAAATTAACTAGAACAAAGACTGTATACAGAGGGTATCAGCAAATAAGATACTGAGGGAAGGTGGGTGACACTGAGAATCTCTGAGAAAGTCAAGAGGAAGATTCACTATAAAGGAAGCCTCTAGTTAAGCAAAAGAGTAACAAGATGAGAGTCGTAACATTTATAAAGGGTAGAACAGTAAATCAGTTGGTGTACTGGGGGTGGGGGCATGCAGGAAAGAAGGAAGACAGAGGACAAAGAGACTAATTAGAAAGGTATTTCAACAATCTCTATCAGAATTCTATAAAGAGAAGCTGACAGAGTAGCAGGAAAGGGGAATTTTAAAAAGGGAGGGAAAAGAGGTATATAAGGAAATTTCAATGAAGAAAAATTAATGGCATTTGGTAACTAAATGGATATAATGGCAAATAGAATAAATCCAAAGACGATTTCAAGATTTTAAAGCCTGATGTGAAATAGTGAGCTTTCCACTACGTGAAATTTTAGAATCTGTGAATATGAAACGATAATGCTATTTACGAAGATGATGGAATTAGGAGAGGACAATAGGATAAAGTTTTGGGATTTCAGATGCTTATTCATTAAACGCTTGTTATGTGCTTATAATATGCTGAGGGCTCAGAGTATAACAACTTGTAACAAGCTTATGGTCTAGGCTAGAATGGACGGAGGAATGTATCTTCAGATGCTGTCCAATAAGAAGCTGAAAATACAGAATTCAGGTTTGGAGAGAGGTCTGGACTATGGAGGGATCTCAGGTTTTAAATTATACTTGAAGCAGAAAGAAAAAGTAAATTTTAGGCTTGCTGCTTGTGGGGCAGATGGTATGATATACTGGAAACACAGACTGAGACCCGTATCTTAATTTATCTTTTTCAACATATACCATTTTCACACTGGACAAAGAAGGATAAATATTGTGAAGAGACTTATATGAGTTAATATTTTGTCACTTTGATGAATCCTATCTCAGGGTACTGGGAAACTCACAGTGGAGTCTGAGCCCTGGGAGGTAATCTGGCAAGAATCGCAAGGACAAGAAGTGCTGAGAGGTGGAGAGAAGCGTATGCAGTTCTGATACAAAAAGAAAAAAAAAAAAAGAGAGAGAGAGAAAAGAAAGGAAAAAAGGAAGGAAAGAAAGTCCACTATAACCTTGCAATGTCCCAGGCACACCTGGAAATTCATGGGTAGGTCTGGAGACCTCAGTTTAAGAGATTTTCAAAGTGAAGCATGTTCATAGAAAAGGACTTGGTCAAAGTACTCAAAACCATGTTAAGTGAAGAAAGGCTGAAGAAATTAAGGGTGATTCCATAGCAGGAAGAGTAGCTGATAAACTGCGCATGCACACACAAACACAAATCAAGCCTTGAGTAATATTTTGCTAGAAAGATTACTGTAATACTTCAAGGATGGTGAAGGGGCTAGAGACTATCATAAATAGGAGTTGTTGAAGGAAATGAGGACATTTCACTAAAGGAAGCAAAAGCTTGGAGGGGTGGCTAGGCAGAAACAATAATCATCTTCAGATCTCTAAGGAAATGTGACACTAATGAGAGACAAGACTTTGTTAGCCTCAGAGGGTGGGACTAGGAATGAGAAGTCATATTTTAACTCAGTATTAGGGAAGACTTATGAATGGTCAGAAAATGGAATGGGCTACCCAGGGACAGCCTGGGCTACTCAAGCTTGGAGCAGAAGCAGAAGCCAGACAATGTTGGGAACACGACTGAGTGGGAGAGGAACATTAAAAGGTGATTAAAAGAAGATGACTGCGTTTGATAAGATGCAATATTAATAATCTTGGAGGAAAGGTTTCAAAATGAGTTTTAGGGAACAGAGGCTGGAAAGAAATGCTACATTGAAAACTAAATAGATCGACAACAAAGAGGTAAAGATCACACATTCAAAGAGATGAGCAGCAAGACAAAGTCCTTTCTTCAAAGTCTGTACTCTCCTCCAGAAATTCTTATATGATTAATATCAACAGGTTTTACTATTAGACTGTGGTTTCTGAAGGCAAGAAGGCACATTCTACCTTTAAGAATATGTCTCTTTGTATCAAAAAATAGTATACAATGGAATTAAATTAATTTGGTTGCAAATTAGGACCCCACCACCATAGGACCTTGGGCAATTTTGTCTTGAGTTCTAGTGTCTTCTTTGCAGCAACATGGATGGACTTGGAGGGCATTATGTTACATGAAATAACTCAGAGAAAGACAAATACTGTATGGTATCACTCGTGTGGAATCTAAAAAATACAACAAACTAGTAAATATAACAAAAAAGAATCAAACTCACAGATCTAAGAACAAAACAGTGGTTACCAGTGGGGAAAGGGAAGGGGGCAGGGGCAAGACAAGGAAGGGGATTAAGAGGTACAAAATAATACGTATAAAATGAGCTCCAAGAATATATTGTACAACACGGGGAATATAGCCAATATTTTACAATAATTATAAATGGAGTATAATTTTTAAAAATTGTGAACCACTATACTGTATACTTGTAACATACCGTACAGCAACTATGCTTCAATTTAAAAAAAGGCAGTGGTATCTTTTTTGAAGTCAGAATATAAAGCTTTGGACTTCAGGTTTTTAATGCATAAACAATGGCAAAAAATTTCAAGGCAGTAATCAGAAAGCAAAAAAGGCGTAGATTAAATCACTCAGACTAAGGTGGGTACAGAAACGATTCACTTCTGAGAAGAAAACAACAATCATTGAGTATTGAGTTTTCACTTGCACCAATGGTGCTCTTCCTTCTTCTAAGTGGGTCAGGATAGGAAGAGAAAACAAAGAATTCCAAGAAGATAACATACAAAGTAAATAGGGAATTGTTCCTGTAATAACTCTTCTGCAAATACGTCAGGGCCCCCTTCACTGACGTTTACTGAGCAGATACTGTAAGGATGCACTTGTGGGGACTTTGGCTCACCAGCAGCCTCTCAATCTTGCAACAGTAGAGTCAAGGTTGTGTTTGTAGAAGTGAACATTTACTGAACTCCATTTGTGTATCAGGCACTAAAATACATGTTTCCCTAAGTTATTGCATTTAAATACTCAAGAACACGCTGAGGAATTTTCTGTTGTTTTTTTTTTAAAAAAATTTAAATTAATGAGGTAAGGAAGGCTCAACAAGATTAAGTAATTTGCCCAAAACTTAACAATAAGTAGATGGTGGAGCCAGGACATGACAACAATATCTCTGACTACAAAACCGATGCTCTTTCTTCAATAGCTAAGTTTTCTCAGGGAGGAATTCTGGACTAGATGATGAAGTATTAAAGTAGTGGTTTTTGAAATGTTAATCAGTGATGCGATTTCCACCAATTCTCACCAAAATGAGAAAAAAAAAAAGGCCACGTATCTAAAGTTATAATACACACACACACACACACACACACACACTTAAGTCCAGATACACATTTGTTGGTACTGTTGGTAAAGATGCCAACTGTTCATTTTTGAGCAAGACAGACCTTTACTCTAAGATTGCCTTTGTACTTTTTTGGCATTAAAATGTTTTATAAAATAATAGTAATAGCAGATGCTATTTTCTTTAAAAACGACCTTACCAATTAAAAAATAAAGTTTTAATCTATCAAACCCCTATTTCTGAGAACCACAGGCAAATGACAATGTACGAAATCAGAAGACCTGAGGATGAGTTTTAGTTATATACCACCTACTGCAGGTGTTAGGCAAGGTACCTAACTTCTCAATTTTCTCATCTATAAGATGGGCTTAATAATAAAATCTATTTCACAAGGTTAATACGTAATTCCTAACACCTTGTAAACTATAAAGCACCACAAAAGGCAGTGATTATCATAACAGTTTATGATTACTAAAGAGGATATAACTTTCTTTAAATTCTCCTTCAAAAATAGAGTTTTCAAAACTTCTTTAATGTCTATACTTGACTTTTATTATAACGTACTATTTTCGTTAAAAAATAGAGTTCTTCTGACTCCTAACACACTACAGGAAGCCTGCTGGTAGAAACATGCTAACCTATACCACGACTGTAGTCCCTGTGGTCTTGCTGTCAGTGTCTAGAGGAAAGAAGATGGTACCCCCAGAATGTAGACATATGGTAAAGAAAAGTTAGTACCTGAGAGTAAAACTAGTAAGAGCCACCATCACACTATAATTAAATTAGCAACGTGAAAAGGAATCCACCCTAAGGGAGTCTGCATGATGCTGAAGGGATCCGACAGACACCTACTCCCAGCCAGGGCAATGGTACTGTACCCCAGTATGGAGATGGAATGTAACTACATGGGAAACGGGGAACTAAAGAAATTTAATTTAAATACTAGGTAATAATCTGTCTCAAGCAGTGATGTATTCAGAAAGTGAAGAGATAAAGAATAAGATTTTGGTTGGGTTTTATTATGAATTGTCCCAGGAAAAGACTTTAATTTGGTAGTCATGAGTATTCTGAGATATTGAGTCAGAGAGATTGTTATCATGGCCTGGCTCCATCACCGACTAGTTGTTAAATTTTGGGCATTAGGTAGTTGTGTTAGAATAGGGACAGTTTTCATAAACTGGAAAAAAAATACCCCTTAACATTAGTCAGTTTCATGTGTTGATTCTAAGTTCATGAAACAACCTCATGATGTCCATTTGGTTGTGTGGGTACCTGACGCCAGAAAGAGACAAGAAGCTGCCAGGCACCACAGAGGAGTAACTCCATTATGAATGAACAACTGACCATCTAGATGAAAAATCAATCTCTTTTGAGTTGGTAAATGGGAAATTAATTTCCTTAAAGTCCATTGATTTCTGGTAGAACTATGAAACTAATTTTCTAAACTTGCAAAGGTAAAGGTCACAACTTCCCCTTTGATTCTAGCTTGCTTCTTTCAGATCTTGTTTTTTAGATACAATAATACTTAGAAGGAAACACAAGACTTTGTAACTGTTAAATATGTTAATCCAATCTTAACAGGGGGGCATCTCATTATTTAATAAATATTAACTGTACACAGGAATAGAAAGCTTTATATGGAACACAATATATAAGAAATTCACAGTCTGATATGATGTAAGACACACAAGGAATTCATACTGTATAAAATGTGCCTTGACAAAAAGTAGGAACAAGACAGCAAATGGAGCAACTAAACACTTGGAGACCTTTGTGAATGAGGAGATGACATTTGAGCACAGGAGTTGTCTGATAAAGTGAAGAGTACGCAGGGGCCATCCCCAGCCTGGGTAAAGACATGCAGGCTCAGAGCAGCATGGCACTTGAGGGAAATAGTGAAAGGTTTGTACATCCTGCTGTGTAGAGACTAGTAGATGGTACAGTCAGAGACAGAATCAGAAGTCAAACCTCCTCACATCCTACATTAAGACATTTGGACTCTTCTATAGATAACAGGGAGCTACTGAAAATTTTAAACATTGGCAACTTACCAGATCAGATCTGATTTTAGAATCAACTCTTTGGACACAGAAGAAACTGGTAACAGGGGTTGCTTCTGCTTTTTAAATTGTACACTAATTTATATGCATTATCTTTCTCTCCCACACACACACACCCCCTTCCACCACCCTCCCTCCATACACAGACTGAAGTAAAGGACTAGATACAGGAAAGCGATCATGACGCTACTGCAACAGCCCAGGAAGAAATAAAGAAAGTCTGAATTTAGGCAGTGTCAGAGGGAACAGAGGAAGAGATGACAGATTTAACAGGCCTTAGGTATAACTGAATATAGTGACGCCTGGCAGAGTTTTGCTGTTAATAGGGAGCAGGAATATAGGAATTAGAAGCAGTTCTGGAAATAGGGCAAAATGAGGACAAGTTCAATTTTGGATATGTTAAATTTGAAGTGCCTGTGGCACATCCAGATAAAGAGACACTAAACAAGTAGAAATAAGATCTGGAGTCACAGAGAACGTCTTGCTGAAAATACAGATTTAGAGTCACTGGTATACACCAAAGTATCAGAAACACCAAGAGATAACACATGGAGGAATAAGAAAAAAAAGACTTAGGTTAAGATCCTGGGTAAAAAAAAAATAAGGGGCAAAGTAAAGAATAAGTGAATGAAATTCACTGAGGACAGGAAGAGAACCAAGAGCAAGTGATGTCACAGAAGCCAAGAGGAGAAGAAGAAAGTTTCAAGTGAAAGCTGTACACAGTTCCAAAGGCAGTGAAGTAGGATAAGTCCTAAAGAGAAGGCATTCATTGTGGCAATTACAAACTGATAATCGTAACTGTTCAGCAGAGCATAGTTCAAAATGTAGCCATAAATGGAATTTTAGGCAAGAGCCTGGTAGGTATGCCTATTATTCCAAATCTTCAAATTTTATTGGGTTAGTGTAAATACAACTTGCTTTTTTCCCCCAATGACTTAATAATGACATTCGGGAGACAGACTGGTAAGTGAATCAAATTTGTTCTAGCAAAAGAAGATGCTGAGCTGGAGAAAAAAGAAAGAAGTGCGAAGAGCACTTTCATGTTATAGCTCGTCTTCTGACTCACAATCTGAGGGTCATCATCATGATTCTACAATAAAATAAGTGACTGTTAGAAGGAGACAAACACTTAAGAGCAGAGAAAAGCCTAAGCTTAAAGCTTAAGAGCTGATTTTACCCCAGAAGCACAGCTCAGGTCAAATCAACTTACTTTCAAGTCTAAGGACATCTGAGTCCCTCCCTGAATTCTCAACAGAGAGCACAGGGTCCTCCTCTGTTCCTGTCCCAGAGGGCTCTTCTTCAGCAGCATCCAGGGACTGTGAGTTGACAAAATATTTCTGTTTGTCATGGCTGTTGTCCAGGGTTTTCTCATGACAATTACCTCAATGACAAGAGACACAGACAGAGCACATTAGAAACATCTCTCTCGTGTTATCCCATAGCTCAAGGTCCCCAAGTATCAAGGGCCAAAAGGTGACTGTGTCTGTTTTTCTCCAGCAGAACATACAAAAATCAGTGAGCTGGAGTGCCCAAAGCTAGATCACTACTGTGATTTAAGACTTTGCACTGAAGTTCCAGTTTCACCTGCTAGGCTATTTTAAGAACCAAGTATTTGCAGGGAGATCTCATTCTCTTTATAATAAATGATCGTGAAACACTTCTCTGCAAGTAAAAAAATCATAAATAAGTCGTTTTCCTCCTATTTGCCTTTAGAAGGTGAGAAATGACAGATTAGTACCTGAGTAAGTCTGTAGACAGATGAATTATAGCAGAGAAACATACCATTTTCTTACATCATAGCTTAAAATGAAAGATATACCAAAAGGTAAAGGATTATAAATTAAAAACCAAGGACTTAGAGGGGGATTTGGTGGTGGCAGAGAATCCACATTTAAGACTGTCAGGTCACAAAAGTACCTGTTTTTCTTTTGGAAAACAAATTCTGATCATGTAATAAAGATTTAACTAAGTATAAAATGTCACATCTTGAATGTAAACATAGCACTCTGATAATTTCTGGTATGTGTGTATAGTAAGCCATGACCTCTTACTACAGTTCTGCCCAGGAGTTAAGGAGCTTTGACCTGACTAGGGATTGCATGTTTATAGGGATAAAGAGCCACTATCCAGCCCCACCTGATGGTCACTCTCTGGGCAGGGGAATGTGTTACTAGGCTGTTGTATCTGCTGTGGCAGGGATCTGGCTAGCTGAACAGGTTTCCTCTTCCTCTTTTCTGTTCCATGTGCACTGCTGCTGAAGATGCATGGTTTGTGGAAGCCTACATTCCTATTATAGGACAATTCTTTGGGTGAGAGTATGTAGGTAACTTTTCTCCTTTATCACAACACTCAAACATGCTGTAAAAAATTTTTTTTTTCCTTAAGAAAATGTTGTCTCAAAGAGACATATGTACCCAATCAAGCTATCTTTGCAGCAATGGAAGCACAAAAAGTCTCTTTCTGGATCTGATGACTCCCTTTCAGATTCCATAATTTAGGAAAGCACTTATCAAGCCAATTCCCTTATTGTGCCAAGAAAACGTAATGGACTCAAAACCTTTCTCAACTTACCAGTTTAGAGAAAGGAGACTGTACGCTTAGGGAGTCACTTCCCATCTTCCAGTTCTGCACTATCACACATCTGAGGCTACCGTTTTCCACAAGGCTACGTCAGAAACTGAAGGTTCTGTTTCAAGAGAGCTTTAGCGCTCAAGAAACTTACAAGCAACTTGGGGAGACAGTAAATACACGACAACAAACGATAATGAGGTAGCCTACTGTGTCAAATAAGTGCTTCAGAGAATAAGCTTTGAGTAGGTAGAATTTGAATTGTGAAGAATACATAGGACTTGAAAACAGAGAACTTAAAAAGGAGGGACTACAAGGAAGGGAACCAATATTTCTTGAGTACTTCTGTAGTTTTTCTTTCACTTACCCCTCAAAAACACCCTGTGAAATATTAATTTTATAGATAAGGAAACTGAGTCTCAGTGAAATTAAATAACTTGCCTAAGGTCAAACAGTAAGTAAGTGGTAGACTGGGGATATGGATCAGTTCTATTTTACTACAATGCTTCTTGGCTTTCTCCTAGTCAACAGGGGACCTCTTTAGCAGAAAGAGTAGAGAAGGCGGCATTTTAGGCAGGGAGGAATAGTGTGTTGAGCAAAGCAATGGGACCAGGACTCTTATTTGTGTCTGGGAGGCAATGAGAAGTACGATTTGATAGAGACAGAAGGCGTGGGGCCCTGGAGGCTAACAGGAAAGAAGCCATGAGCAACAGTAGTCACTTTCTTTCTCCAGATTCTCCTGAGAGGAAAGAAGTCACTGATTTTCCTCCACTTCTGTCTTCACCATCTAGTACGTGCAGGTAAGTATGGGGAAACCAAGCATAAAAGTATTAAAATAAAACAGCAATGACAACAACCCACTCTTTACATCCAACTGACTAAAATTTACTGTCTTAATTGGGATATAAATAAGTACAACAATTAAAAGCAGAGAGGAAACATGACAATGATACTGATAATCGGAAAACATATGCTACTCCTAATGAATATTCATTGCCTTCAGCTTTGGTGACTTTGCCTTGAAAGCATTTTTCATCTTGACACAGGTTGACTAAAGCAAAAGGACAAACCTTTAACACTGGAAACAGGAAGATTCTCGCTGTGTTTTCTACAGTTGACCCGTTCCTCCAACCTTTGCATCTCTCCCACCCTCTTCCCATTGTAAAAATTTAATTGGTTTCATCTTTTAAAATGTCTGTAATATTTAAAAATGCTTTACAGGTAATTTATAAGATACCACGTGCAAAGGATCCTGAAGCTAAAATTAGTCCTCCTGTATGACCTCAAACCCAGACACCCTCTTGAAGCAAGCCTGTGTGTTCTAAGAATGTCTTGCCCTCCAACTCAGGAAACTGGGGGAATTAAAAGAAGAATAAGAAGTTTATGTTAGGGTATTTCTTGAAAGTAGGCAGAATCAAAATGATCAAGCAAAAAATAAAAAATAAAATAAAATGATCAAGTAAAAACTACACTGCTTTAACATTAGAACTGTTACTATTAATTTTCTTAGGCTGACAGTTAAAAACAGACTAGTATATTATTAGCACTCTGGTGAGATATACATAATTATCTAGGCTAACAATAGAAAGTCATATTGCCTAATTTTTTGGTGAGGGAGGGGAAGTAATCAGGTTTATTTATTCATCTATTTTTAGAGGAGGTACTGGGGTTTGAACCCAGGACCTTGTGCATGCTAAGCATACGCTCTGCCACTTGAGCTATACCTTCCCCCCACCATATTGCCTAATTTTTAAATCACTCTTTCCAGTTGTCTGAGGGAGAACTAAAGAATTTCAGAAAAAAACAAAAGGTTCTATTCTTTGATCTATAGTATAGGTCTACTCCAGCTCAAAGGGAAAACAAAAAAAGCTGATTATGTGGAAAAATATTGCTTGTCTTCCCAGCAAAGGCAGAAATGATATTCTCATTAAAGAAACATAAGAAAATGTTGGAGAAGGAAAAATGGAAAGACACCTAAAAAGTAACAGTCATCTTCCAGGAATATGACTATTATCTTTTGCTAATGCAAAAATGAGGAGATTCTAGGGCTCAGACTAACCTTGAAAGGGTTTTTTTTTTTTTCTGAACTACATGATTTAAATGAAATGCTTTAGATAACAAGGTCCTATGTGAAAATGGAAACAACTTTTCTCTGCTTAATGCTTTATACTTGCTTGCAAAACATTTAGCATTTAATTCAAATGCTGGCAGTCTGGTTTTTCTTAGAAGGAGGAGAGTACAAGGTAATATCAACTAAGCATGAAACTCCAAAGAGGGTATTTTTGATTCTGGAGTTGCTGTGAGATCGTAAGACATTTCAACATCCTTTTCAGTGATTTGAGTATGCCTGCATAGATTGTGTCATTAATATTAACATACCCTACAAGGGTATTCTGGAAAACAACTAAATATTTAATATACCTTGCCAAACTATAAGTCTCCAAAGGGATAAAGGCACAATTTATCCTGTGGCTAAACAGATTTTCAGAGTAAACTAAGTTCTTAGGAACCGCTATCATGACTAAGGTTAAGGAAATCTCCTAGCTTCTCATGTTAATTCTGTTTACAAAGGTCCTAGAATACGGATTTTCTAACTAGAGTTGGATATCCATTTATTTGTTAATAAGAATTCTTTACTTCTGAACCTCATAAGTTGGTAAGAAATTCCTGGTTGGGTTAGGAATCCTTTAGGGTTCCGCAGGATCCTTGAGGTTATAATAAAGAAATGCCACAAAACCGAGACACATCAGAACTTTGTAAGAGCCAAGTAACTAGAGCTAGCCAAGTAAAACTACTGACAGACTCGTGTAGTTCTTCTAGCACTTGACATAGCAGGTAAGAGCATGGACTGGAACCAGATTAAGTAAATTCAAATCCTGTTTCTACTACTTTCTAGATCTGTAGCAGGGCAAGTAATTTTTAACTTCTTTGTGTATCAGTTTCCTCAACTGCAGGTTGTTTAATGGTAGTATCCACTTCACTGCTGAGATTAAATGTAAAGAGCTGGACCACTGCCCAGCACACGGTAAACTATTATTACTGTTATCTCCCTGAAAAGTTGCAAAGGAATAAGTTATCCCAAGTAATCTCTTTTAACAAGGTCTGCTGGTTATAGCCAACTCAGAATCTTTAGTATGAGCAACTGGCTCTTAGCAGTCATCAAAATATTTGCTCAGTTTCAGCTCTGGTGTGTGCACCTGTATGTATGTGTGTGTGGAGGGGGGAGATGCTGGAAGCAGTACTGAGTTCACTTCCACCAGTCATTCAGAAGAAAACAGCAATTAATTCATATTAAACTGCTCAGCATAACGAAATCCTAAAATATTTAGTAGATTTAGAGATTAGCCTCACAGTCTGCTCTGTCCTGTAAAGGACATTTTTTACTAGATAGCATGGATTCCTTGCCTTACAATCTGAAAATGGACTACAGTCTACGTTAAGTTAATCAACACTCGCCTCTTTGCTGCTCAAAAACTCCTGTTAGGTTGCTACTTTGGCTCCAGTCTTTCTGCAAATCTTTCTCCCTCTAACATACTTCCCCCTACCCAACAAATATGTATAATATCCCTATGTTTCTGACTATATAATAAATTTCTTAGACACAAATAATAATTAAACTGATTTGTAATGGGAATGAAAATTCAAATTTAAATTTTATGTTGCTGAAGGCAAAGTAACATATGTCAGAAAAACGGTCTTTGTGAACAGTGGAATATTCTAAAAATATTCCTACCATCCCTGTTCTGCGCTTGGGCAAGGTAGGCGGGCAGGTCACACTAATAGGATTATATACTCTAAAGTTTGCTTTCCTCTGCCTATGAGAAAAGTTACCTTATAGGAAGCATTCAATTAAATAAAAGGTACCTGGATGGAAAACCAACACTGTCCTCTTAACAGATATGAGTGACTTTTTAGAGTATCTGTCTTTGTCCTTACCTTTTCCTCAATTGCACTCAAATTATTCTTTTTTTTTTTTTGGTAAACAGGTAACTTAGAAACATATTGTGAATGTTTTATTTTACTGTAGTTTTAGCTACCTCAAAATTTCATATTCATTTCTCTAGTAAGATAATATGTGTTTTAGAAAAGGTAGTAAAATAAATTGTGAAGTGAAAAAAGTGTATCTTTCAGTTGCTCACCATTGCTATGCAAAATCACTTTAAAATAGTACCAGGAAACTTTAACTGTGGGTGGCATGTGGGGCTTGGTACCACACAGAGTAAAAGGTATACTTGAAGAAGTAAGAAAACTTACTGGGAACAGAGTCCTTTAAGATTTCCACCTCCAGAGGTTGTTGACAAAGTCTTGCAGACCTTGTTCCAAGAGGACCACTCCACAGTATGGATTCGCATCCTGCTTTAGCTGCAGCCTTACCGTATTAACTTGGGCAAATCAATTAATTCACTTCTCCGTGTCTAGGTTCCTTATCTGAGATGGAGGGATAAGCTACTGTCCTATGGTAAGAGAAGTCTCAGGAAATGCCACTGCTGAAACCACTGTGAATGTAAGCATACCAAACTCCTCGCGTTTGGGTGAAACCTAGGTTGCTGACGGCCGCACCTGAGACAAGTGAAGCTGCCTCACCTCCTCTGTCCTGGGCTGTGTCCTCCACTTGGAAAGACAAGAGTAGTGATTTCAACAGAAGTAATGCTCCTTAGACTTGTTCTCACTCAGCAATTACTGCTGAATGAAATTCTCTGCAGGAAGTTTTAAAGTAATGCTTACGTAATAACTGAGCTTAAAAGTACAACTCCAATTCGAAAACAGACCATATTAAAGACCTGAAATCAGCAACCTCAGAATTACATAGGCATTCCGTCATGGTAAGTGAATGAGTCAGAAGTGAGTTTAAAAAAGAAAAACTAAGAAAAGTGTGTGACCTCAAAAACTAGTGAGAGAGAGACAGAGATTGATTACCAATTACTACATATTCTAGAGTCAAATTCTATCCTGGGGAACACTGTTCACACATGGTAGGGGAATCTGGATTGCCCAAGAATTCAAAGATGCACTGGTTTCTACAGACCTGTACTCCCTGTCTCCTTTTAAGGGAGAAAAAGAAGAACTGGGTGTAAACTGGCCCCTCTGTCTTGCCACGTGGCCTTCGCTTTAAGTGTGCTCTCTTAAAGCTCAGGGAGCAAAGACAGCACCAGCTGAGACACAGACACCAGGACATGCAGGCTGTGGAAGAAATGACTCCAGTGATGGAATCCAAGCTCTCCACAGCTATGACTTCGTCTAGAAATGTGAAAGATCAGGTTCGATCTCCAAACAAGGGAATTTAAACATTCACTGGAAGTTTACTAGAAAAGGTCACTACACTGAAAAAGAAGGAAAATTAATTGCCACAACTCCTACTATCGCTATCATCATCATCATCATTAAATTTGAACCTCTGTCTTACTTCGGCCTAGGGAAATTTGTTTCTAGCGAGAATGCTGGGGAAATAAATCCAACAGATTTTTCTCACATTTACTGATTTACCCATAAATGTTACTTTTTCAATGAGGGTCAATAAGGACATCTGTTTGCAACTTTCATTAAAAACAGTGCAGACAGGAGGTAGGAGAATACAGGCTATTAGGATGTGTCATCTTCTAGTGGACAAGTGAGACACTATAATTCCTTTTCTCCTCTCCCTGCTATGGTGTGGGAGCTTCAGATAGTAAAAGAAGATCTCCCTATATGTACGTTGAGTGGGGCTTGGTATAAAGCATTCTGGGTAAACGGTGTGTGGTTACAAGTTACCTACCCTTTATTACTAGGTAGTCTCAGTAGTTCAGACTTGAAATACGATCGGCTAACTTGCTATCTGAGTACATTCTCTGGGCTAAACATGGTGAGAAGGATGTGGAATGCATGGTGGGCCAGGGTGTGAAGATGAAGAAAGGACTGGTCCCTGCTTCGATGAGCTAGAGAAGTCTTGTAGGAGAGTTGTGTCTTGTGCACAAGTAACTCTAATGGTAAGTCTCAGGAGTTGAAGGAGAGGTGCAGGTAGAATGACTGGTTATACATTACTTACAATTAAGGGACCCGGTGGGCAGAAGTGGGCCTTGAAGGATGGGCAAGATTAGAATTTTTGTGCAGGGGGAGGGCAGGAAGGAGTTATAGGGAAGAGCTGCTGAAAACAACACTAAGCAAACACAGGGAACTAGGAAAGCAGGGTGTATGTGGTAAAGAAAATAGGTTACCCACAACAGCATCATCATGTCATGTCAGGTACAATTTCCACTGTCTTGGCAAAAGACAGAATGATATTAAAGCCCTTATGTAGTCAGTGAGCTTAAATTAAGCATATTTATTTGAGTCAATCACACAGTGATTGCGGTGAGTTGGCTTCGTTCAATTCTTCATATCTAGAAGATGCCTAACAACAAACAGAAGGTCGGGGTGGATGGGGGCGCCGGGGAGATTTCCTAGCTATTCACAAGCTTTGCAGTTTACATTTACCTCTCCTTTCTCCAGCTTCAAATGATTAGTCACCTGCTGACATCAAGGAAAGAAATCAAGTAGGAAAATCAATAGACCTTAACTCTGGTGCTCTTCCTCAAACTACAGATGAAGGCACAGAGACATGCACAGCTGGGAAGGGGCCTGCCATAAGAAGCTTGTTGCCATCAGGCTCACCCTTTTTCTAGAGCAAAGATATAATGCAAGGCCGAGGCTAATGAAATGTCAAAGGCTACTTGGTCATTTTTACTCCTCAGATTAAGTGAATTATAAGGACAATATCTCTAAATGAGAACACAAGATCTTAGTTATTCCATGATAACGAGCTGAATCCAGTAATACCTCATAGGACTTAGATATGAGGAAAAAGAGTGTTAGGACTTGCTCTTTACACTGGTATGGGTAGTTAGTATGATATTTAAACTAAGGTTAAAAGAAAAAAATAGCTTTCAGAGGCACTGAACATTTTGAGCAAGACCTTGCAGATTTCAGTAAATTCTCTACTTGCCTGATTGCAGACCCACTTCAGGAGTTTGGGAATTTTGATTTGAGCATATCTACATCATCAAAGTACATACGGCCAGTGCATTAAATCAAGTGAAAAGCACAGAAAAATAAATGATAGTATCATACTATTTCCTTTTGCATTATGTCACCAAATGAAAGTCACCTGGAGGCACTCACCTCAGTGGCCACTTTGCACATAATAACATGGTTTCCAGGACCTTGCTCTCTCCCAATTTTTAACACTTACGGTTTTTAGGCAGTGTACAGGGAGAGAGGTGGTGAACTGTTTCTTTGTTTTGTTCAGGGTAGGTTTTCCTCTAGCTATCTCTCACAACACTGAGGGAAATCAGCTATATTATTACAGGTACACCAGGAATCAAGACTTGATCAACACCAGGTACCCTCAGCTGCTACTGACCTTCTCCTGAAATTTGGTATGCTTGTTCTTTTAATAATCATCACTTTGGATGTTTGTGATCTGACTGGGTTATTAACTAATGCCTGACAGCTAAAGTGGTTTAAACTGCTTTGAGTGTGGCAAATTCTGAATGGAAAATTTAGATCTGTTGTTATAAAAAGCAACTAAATGAGAAGACAAGAGAAATCCAAAGCTGTGCTCAACAGTAATGAAATTTGATTTAAATTTCTCCTGCATTTTCGAGATCACAACTAAGTAAATTTTGGTGGTTAAGAAAAAGTAACAGATGCTTGAGATTTTCTTGGTCAGTGAGCACAGTAGTTTAGAATAAAATAAATTCTACTACTAGTAATAACTAACATTGAATGAAAAAGGGAGAGAAAACCCCAAACCAGCATACACACAGACACACATACATATGCCAGGTATCCTCGGTCATATGTGTTTTAAATCTCACCAATGCTCTTTTCTAGTGATTATCAGACTGCAGTATTTCCATCACTGAGGGAAAAAAAAACATTCAGTGATTAAATTTGTAAAGGGGTTTAAATACTTGGTGCTCACTGTATTAAACAAAAATTCCAAAAACTGGGAATTCATTTCAACCAGCTGGTTCACAGTGCACATAAAGAATTTTCTGAGGCACAAGTCACTTTAAAGAAAAAAAGCCCACTCTACCAATGCAGCACAGATTTTGTGTGTGTGTGTGTGTGTGAAAGAGAGAGAGAGAGAGACAGAGACACAGAAGGAGACAAAGAGATGGAGGGAGGGGAGGAGGGAGAGTCCTGTCAATTAGAGTAATCTTTTTGAATGAGGAAGAATTATGCAAATGCTTGCCATGAGATAGCAAAGCATCAGTTAGCATCACAAACTGAAATATCTCCAAAAACATCTACAACAATAAATGGAACTGAGCAAGTAAAAAAAAAAAAAAAAAAAAAAGACAGCATCCAATGAACTTGCCTAACTTACTACGAAGTATTTATAACTAGAAGTTAGCCCCCTTCAGTTCCTATCAGGAGACATGTACAACTGCAGTGACAAACCATATTAAAAATATCCTGTTCAATCATTAGTGAGGACTAGATAAAACAGACCTCATCTTGCTCATCCTTCATATTTTCTTACTGGTGTGTACAATCACGGTGTCCTTAGTGATGTGAGTGTAGGAATCACAGAAAGCTCCTGATGCAGAATGGAACCCACACACAAAGATGTCTTAATATAACTTTCCAACCCTATCTGTAGATAAGTGATCACAAAATATGATTAACGACACCTTCCAGTGGATGTCCCCACATCACACACAGAGCAAAAAGGAAGCAGAACCATGATCTAAACTTAATTTACTTCCTCAAAAATATAGCTGACTTCCTTTTGAGACTCAAGATAGTAACCCTAACACTGGCAAAGAGCATTCGCACACCTAATGCGTTAAGCTCTGTAACTCAGAGAGAGAATAAATTTGCAACTTCTTATTTTTAGGGTAATGAACAAAAGTATTCCGTAAGTGAGTGACAAGCTGCAGTGCTACCCAACCCTAGCTGACTTCAAGAAATGCTACTGAAATATCTAAAGTGACAGTCTAGTTGTTGTCCCTGGTCTCAGTCCTTGGAGCATCATAGCTAAGCTACAGCAACGTAGTTCCAACAGTCCTGCAGACAGAATAAGACCACTTGCTCTATGTGTATGACATGTCGGGGCTTAAAATACCTTGGTGAAAAATGCCCTACTTCTTCACTCACCTGCCAACATTTTCTACTATTTTATTCCAAACACATATTGACTTTTTCACGTTTCTAACAAGTGAGTTTTTAAAAAGTCTTCCTTATTTGTATGTCCTGTTAATATATTTTCTAAAGAACAATGCTTGGTATCATTAACTATTTGCTTTAAAATCATTTTAGTCACACAGTGACAGGATGAAACATGAGTTACATAGTTTAGAATCTATGCCAATAGTTCTAAAAGTAATTCAACTATATAGAGAGAGCTCACTTTAATATTTCCATTATCCTAAAGTTTGTTCTTACTGTTTTAGTGTAGGTATCTCTCTAATTTTACAGAAAATACTTTTGATAAAATGAGTTCAGCAAATGATTTTCTAAACTGTTAAACCCAGAGCTTCCCACACTATTCATTCATCAAATACTGTTGTGATTTTCCCATAGTTACCAGTACCATTATTTATGTAGTTTTTTTTTAAAATGGATGCACCGTTTAATCTTATCTTAATTTATGTTCAAAGGGAAAATCAGTACCACTTTTCATGAATCACAATTTTGATGTGCTGGTTATATATTTCTTCTAATGCCCATTAGAATAAGCTACAAATGCTAAAATTAAAAAATGTTAATCTAAGAACCACCTAAAAGCGTGCACACCTCTGGTGGTATTCGTACCACACTTTAGGAACCAATAGAGACACACTACTATTCATTTTTCCCCCTTCTCAAGCCCTCTGTTCCTCTGACTTTCAAGACCTAGCTCCCTCTTGGTTCTCCTAATACCTCTTTTCACTCTTTCACTGGCTCTGCTCCTTAAATGCTAGTATTTCCTAAGATTTCATTCTTAAGACTTTTCTTCTCACCCTGGAAGTTCTGAGGGAAACAGAGACATCTCTGAATGAACATGTTTATCACTGAACTTATTTTCCAGCCCCATATCAATGCATAGATGATTTCTTTCCTGCATGCCCTCTCTTAATTAATGACATTCACATTTATCCAGTTACCAACGTCAGAAATCTCTCTAGTCAGTTCACATTTTGAGTCCATTGTTTTCAGCCTTTCCTCTCTCATCACATCTCTAACTCCCTCTGCCCCTCTCCACTCTCATCTGACAAGTGGCCTCTTATTTCACTGAGAAGTAATCAAAAGTCTCACCATCATACTATACCTATATATTGTCCCTTCTTCTATCTAAGGACAACCCTGACCCTACATTTGTGCCTTGGAGCCCATCCTCTTCTGTCTATTCAAGAATTTTGCTTCTATGATTATTTTTTTTCTGCATCTTCAATTTCTTCCTCTTTACTGGATCACTCCTATGCGAATATATCACAATATTTTCTATTTTTAGAACAACAAAACTCAAACCAAATATCTTCGATCTTGCATTCCCCTCCAACTACCATCCCATTTTTCCGCTCCTCACTATAGCAAACCTTGACATATGACTGGATAAAGAAGTTGCGGTACAGTTATACAATGAAATACTACTCAACCATAAAAAAGAATAAAATAACATTTGCAGCAACATGGATGGTTGAGAATGATAGAGATCATCATTCTAAGTGAAGCTAGACAGAAAGAGAAAGAGAAATACCGTATGATACCACTTATATGTGGAATCTAAAAAAAAAAGACACAAATGAGCTTATTTACAAAACAGAAACAGACTTATAGACATAGAAAACAATCTTATGGTTACCAGAGGAAAAAGGAGTAGGGAGGGATAAAATGGGAATTTGGGATTTGCAGATATTAACTACTATATAAAGTAGATAAACAACAGGGTCCTACTGTATATAGCACAAGGAACTGTATACAATATCTTTTAAAAGCTTAAATTAAAAAAAAATAAGATAAGGAATATACATAAATATATAACTGAGTCACTACGCTGTACACCAGAAACTAACACAACATTGTAAAATGACTAAAATGACATGTAAAATTTTAAAAAATTAAAAAAAAAGTCTTTGAGACTGTATCTTTCTGTTTTTGTTTTTTTTTAAGTAGATATCTTCATTAATTCCCATCAAGAATGTAATAAAGCAAAGGTCCTTAACTGCAGGTAGCATGTGCTGGATAGTCCACAGGAGGGCAGCAAAATACAGAATGCCTTTTTCTTCAAAATCTGAACTCCTTGTAAAATCGCTTTAAGTTACAAGTTATAAATCTATGGAAATTTAGTTTGAAGAACACAGACTAAAACCTCAGGCAATGAAACAAGTTATAGAAGGATGATAAAATTTAAGTAAATAGTAAATAGATGCTATAAATAAACATTGTAAAGACAATACAGGATAATTCTTCTACACATTGGAACAGATATTAACGTTCATGTATGTAATTTGGAAACTTTTTTTATTGTGGTGCAAACTTTCAAATACATATTATAGAGAATCTTATATTCTAAGCATTCCTAGACATTTAAGTCTGAGTTATGTATAAGATTTATTCATAATTTCTAAAGATCTGGCCAATAATTTTAAGTGGGCATGTATCTCAGTGAATTAAGGAAAGACCAACGTTCAGAAATTGTAGGGTTGATGCTTAATTATATTTGGTTAATAACAATGCCATTATTAGTGCAAGCCTATATAGCATATTTATATATTTATATATATACATATAAAAGCATCTCATGTAAACGAAGTCTAATAAATATAACCCATCACTGGTCTTATGTTTTCTAAAATAAGAAAAGTAAGACCAAGTGAAGAATAAAAATAAAGTAAAATTATGTATATCAGAGACATAATAACAGAACAATGAATATTACTTAAGTAGCAGAAAGTACCTTTGTTAGGTGTAACTTTTTAATTTTAAAATCAGTAAAGTTGAAGAATGAAATTATTTAGAAAACACTTTGGAGTAAGGAATGCTTGGAAAATTAACTATCACAAATATTACAGATTTAATATCTACATTTCGCTTATATTGTTATAAAAATCATTTTTCTTTGGTCATTAGAAAAGGTAATTATTGCTTAATGAAATTTCATTTCCTGTGACACTTTAACTTCCAATTTTTAAAAAGTCCTTTTTTTAGTGTTTAGCACTCAAGAGTCTTTACTTATACTCAAAAGCATTGTAAGTTTATTTAACAGATTCCATTTTACTTTAAAAAAGGCCAAGTAGGTTGTTATTGAAGAATGAGTTTGATAAAGCAGTCAGTTCAGTTCTATCTAAGTTAAACTGTTAAATAACAAACCAATAAATGTGAAGGAAAAAGTGTGTATTTCAAAACTGCCAAAATAATGTTTAATCAAAAGTAGAAGCACTAACTTCTCTTTTACAGTCAACTTAGAGTGGGCAATTAAAAATTCAATCTATTATATTTCCCTTCCCAGCATCCTTGAAACTGGGATGCTAATATAACTAACTATAAAAGAAAAAGATTCATAAATACTATTTAAAGGAGAGAGAGGGAGATGATGATAGGTAGTTGCTATAAAAACACATGCACCTAACAAATGGCAGTCAATAAAATGATTTCTAGATTAATAAGTTTGGAAAAACTGTCAGATAAATGATTCTGTACTAATTGACACACTTTTAGCTATAAAGTTTTTACAAGTAGGAAATTTTGTGAGCATAATGATTATGTACTTTCAAGCTGAATAAATCAGTATTCAAAGCTAAACACGATACCTGTGCAAATCTTCCAAGAAACATAAACTGAAAATCTGTGTGAAAAATTCCATGATTATATATGATAATCAATATAATACTTGCTGATGTTAAAAGACTGCCTACAATTTTACAGTTTAGTTCATACTACCCAAGACATTATACTATATCATATATGCTATAAAAATAGTTACTAACATGGATCTTTAAAGAAAATAATTTGTGGAAGATTAATAATAGTGGTCAGAAAAAGTGTTTTAAAAATGTTTTCCAAAAGTATTTAACGATTTTTGATCTTGAAACGCTTATCTGAAAAGCTTTTAAATTGGAAGCTTTTCAAACAGACTTTCATAAGAGAATTTTTTTGGTTGGGAAAGAGGTGAAAAAGGGCAGCTTAAATTCTTACCCAATAAAACCAATTACAATATGAATTCCTTGATTATTATATGGAAAAGAATCACAAGCACTGTTTGTCTCTTGGAAGCTTTGTATAGTCATAATAAAAACCTTAGACAGATAATATGTCAGAAAAGTAAGAAAACTTATGAAGCTTCTTTCAATACAGCAAAAGTGAAAAAGCAAAAGGCAGACAGAATCATCTGAAAGTACAGAAATGCTAATCGTTACTTACAAGTTTTTGTTTTTCTTTTCATCAACTATTTAGTAAAGCTCAGAGTTAACTGGAGCAGATGCAGCTGTTTAGATTTTAAAATTAGAAATTCACGGTTTCTAGAGGTGTTTGTTTCTTTCAAGTTTCAGCTTTTCAAAGCTGGGAACTCAGGGGAGTAGCTGTGAATTATTACAGCTATTACAGGATTATTGTGGAAACAAGTCATGCAAAAAATTGTCAAAGAAAAATTTTAATACTGAAATTATTTCAGTATTATCAGTAAGTTTTTAAACCAAGAAAATGCTATATCATACATTTCCATTAGGGGTAACAGTATTAATTTAGTAGTTAGCAGATGTTGGCTTCTTTTGTAAACTAATCAATTACAATATAAAAAGGGTTAATGATTTTTTAAAAATTAAAAAAGAATTTTTTAATGAACTCTTCCTGAAAGAACTAAAAATGGTATTCCCTCTTACCAAGTCGAATTATTTTCTTTTATTGTATCTAATCCAATAATATTCCTGGAATAATCTAGACTATCAGATACTACAATTTTGAGAAAGATCTGTTTCAAGTTAATAGTTTCCTGGGCTACTTGAGATTATGTTCTAGGGAAAAAGCTCAAGACAATCAAATTTCCTCTCTTGGTATCAGTGACATAAAATAAGAATAAATTTTTAGGAACTAAAATGCTAAGTAAAAGCATGTAAAACCAATGCTAAAGAAAAGGCTTTTTAGAAAAGGATCACTATATACATATTAAACTCTTCTTCCCAATAACAGAAAAGAATCAAGAGAGGTGAGGGAGATGGTAGTAAGCAAAGAAAGTAAGATTCTGTTAATATAAGCAGCTCATTGAAAAAAGTGAAATCCTGTTTATAACCTACAAAATTTAGAAGATCACAACATATTTTCTAGTATTATAAGATGATAAAGATCCTTAATTTGCACCTTCAAAGTTATATTTTATATTCATTATGAATTTCTAATAGCTTTTATATAACACCTATTATATGATAACAATCTCACTTAATTCTCCCAAAAAGTATATGAGATTTTATTGTCTTTCATTTTATAGACTAGGACACAAATTACTTTACTGGGAACATGAGGACAGTAATGGTAGAGCCAGGGCTCAAACGTGAATCTGTGTGAGTCCAGCACTAGACACTCCACCACACACCCTTGCTGAACCACTATCTTAGGCCTTCAGCATTCACAGAAGAATTCTAGTTTAGATTGTGTTCATCAGTGATCTACCCCTGAGCTATGGAATTATGTGGCTGAGAGATTTTTTGTTTCTTCACTAAAAAACTGGGCTCTGATATTTAAAATGACTTACTGTCTGTCATTTCATTAAAATCCTAAGGCAGTATGGTATTGTGAATAAGGAAAACCAGTTTTGGGTGCCAAATCTAGTAATTATTGATGTTTTTTAGACAAGTCACTTAACCAAGTGGGTGTCACTTTTTGGGTTTTTTTTTAAATGTCTGAAGTGTAGGAGCTGGACTAATCTTTTGGTTGAATATTACAATCTAATCTGAACATTAACGGAGCACCTGCTTGTGCTCTACAAAGGCAAGGTGTTGAGGATCCACACGTGTAAACAGCACTGCTCATAATTCAAGTTAAACTCATTTTTTTTTCCTTCTAGTGAAGTTTAAACAAGTAAATAATCATATATGGAACTCTTAGAAAGGGATCTATTGTTTAGATATTAACTCAAGCAGTTTTGAGGCAGGTGGATACACTTATGCACATGCATATGTATACACGCATGGAGGCTGTGGGAGGAAGTGGAAGAACGCAAAGAAGATACTTCATGTCAGGCCACTATTTCAAAGGTGCAGGAAAGGTCTAAATCACCTTCACTCAAAGACAAGGGGTTATATTTCAGTGAATGAGGATGGAAACACTGTTTCAAATCTCATTACACAGTTTAAATTCACAGCAGAAAAGAATATTCTTTACTATAAATATCAATTGTTACAAAACATCAGAGATTTGAGGGAGAGAAAAAAATAATCTCACAGCCTATCATCCCAGCTGAATATACTTTAATCAGCCTTTCTCAAACTAGGGTTCTGGAAGAGAATTAAGCCTAATACTCCAGTGTGTCTGTATAGTAAGTAACAAATGAATTTCTTTCCTATGTGTCTTAAATTATGCTAGTTATGTAAAAATCCTTAGAAAAACTGAGGAAATCATTTTCTGTGTTCTGTTGATCGAAACAGGAATCCTGACTGAACTCATTATTTTGCCAGCATTTAACAGTTGCTTACCACTGCAAACAGAAGACGTGATGTTGTACAGAAAAGGATAAAACTGCATACAGCGAATCAACTTCAGGCTGTTTTCACACTCTGGGCATTTGGTAGTTAATTTCAAAGCCTGCCTAAAGGCCTCAAGTGCCCCACTGATATTCTTCAAAGCAAGGTAAGCATTTCCCAGGCTCAAAAAGGTCAGGGGCTGAAAAGGGGAAAAAAAAAATCAGCAAAATGTTAATGAAATGATATCTTCTTAAGAGTTACAAAACCTTTTCAGTATATGTCTTTTGCATCTTTTTAGGTTACCCCATAAAAGTTAATGGCTAACTGTCCATTTTATTTACATCTGCTAATTCTAAACTGTTTAACACAAATTTATTTTTTAACTTTCACTAAGATAAAACATAGATAAAATGTGTAATATACACTAGTCTTTAGTGCACAGCTCAATGAATTTTTATATATGTATATATCCCTGTAACCACCATTCATCTAAAGATACAAAACATTTAGAGCATTTCTAGTATCCCAAGAGGTTACCTTGGGCAACTCAACCGCAGTCCCGGGGGAACCACTGTTACGATACTGTGACTTCCAACACCATAGATTAGCTCTGCCTGTTCCTGAACTTCACATAAATGGAATCAAGCAGTATGTTCTCTTGTGCATATATGTACTATTTTGTAGCTTCTTTCACTCAATACAGTATCTAATATTCAAGAAACTGAATGTTTTTTGTGTACTATTAGTTTATTCTTCTTAAAAAAATTGATGTGTAATGTTCCATCACGTGAGTATATCAGTTTGTTCATCCATCTCCTACTGACAGGCAGTTTTTGGATTGTTTGTAATCAGTTACAAGTTGATTAATACATTGTAAATAACTGTAATATTTATATATTATAAATACTTATATTATTTATAAATAAAGCTACTATGAACATTCTTGTAAATGCCTCTTGATAGACATACGTACTCATTTTCCTTGGGTATGTGCTTAGTAGTGGTTCTTAAGGTGGGCACACATTTAGTTTTCAGAGACATAACCAAATAGCTTTCCAGTAGATGCCTACCAGCAAGTGTGAGAATTCACCGATTTGGTATCATCAGTCTTCTTAATTTAGCTGTTTTCGTGTGATGCTTAAGCGGCATCTCACTGCGATTTTAATCTGCACTTCCTTGATTAGTAATGATGTTGAATATTTTTTCATATGCTTATTGGCCATTTGGGTACCCTCACTTCTGAAGTGCCTGTTGTTTTTCCCATTTCAAAAAATTGGGTTGTCTTTTTCTTATTGATTCGAAGGAATTCTTTATATATATACTAGACAAGACAACTGTTGGAAATACTTATTGCAAATACCTTCTCCCAGTCTGTTGTTTGCCTTTTTATTCTCTTAATGGTATCTTCTGATAAGCAGCAATTCCTAATTTTAATGAAGTTTAGTTTATATATTTTTTCTTTTATAATTAGTGCTTTATGAAATCTTTGCTGGCTACAAGGTAATGAAGTCTTTCTCTTCTCTGTTTTCATCAAGAAGCTTTATTGTTTTACCTTTCACATTCTGGTACATGAACCACCTCAAATTACTCTTCTGTACAATATGAGGTAGGAGTCAAGGTTCATTCCTTGTCCAGAGGGGATATCCAAGTACTCCAGTACTACTTAGTAAAAACCCAAAAGCTTCACACACACTCAACTATGGGTGTGTCTTTGCTATAAAGCAGGTGACCATATACACAGGGGCCTATTTCTAATTTCTTAATTGTGTTCCACTGATATATTTAAGTATCTCTGTGCCAATACCACACTGACTTAATCACAGCAAGTCTTGAAATCTAGTAATATAAGTCTTCCAACTGTTTTTTCCTTCCCCTCACCCCCACCCCCAGATTTTGGGTACTTTTACGTAGATTTTTGAATCAACTTATCAATTTATACACATATATACATGTAATTGCTGGGAGTTTAGGATCAAACTGAATCTATAAATCAGTTTTGAGGAGAACTTACATCTTAACAACATTGACTTTTCCAACCTGATAAACATGATCTATATCACCATTTATTTAGGTTTCTTTCTCTTAGCAGTGTTTTGTAATCAGTATAGAAATCTTGTGCATCTTCCTTTAGATTTACTTCTACATATCTGATTTTTTGATGCTACTGTATATAGTTTTAAAATTCTATTTTCCTATTGTTGAGATCTTGTTTTTATAAGCAGCCCAAAGTATTCAGTTTAGGTCATTTTAGCAGAAATACACCTATGTTTAGGATTTGCTGTGTACAAACCATTTATTCTACACTTACTTTATCATTAAAATTATTTTAAAAGATCTAAGAATGTTTTATTCTCAAATTGCACAGTATATCCCTATGAAAAGCAACACCTATAATATATCAGCTGCCTGATTTTGATTCAGGCTGCTCTGGTCATCAGAATGTCTCACTATAACCAAGCCAGGTTTACAAATTACTCCAGATTAAAGAGGCCTAATCTAAGTAGTTCTCAGATTACATTTAAAGTATTACTTACTGGTTCCCCACTCAGATACAAAATTAAATTCCATACTTAGATTTCAAAAATGTCTTTATATTTTCCATAAGGAAAACAAGTGTTCTGATTATCCCTATGACTAGAATGACACTTATGTAAATATCTTATATTGAGATGAACTGGTTAGCATTTTGGAAAAAAAGAATAATTTTCAGGAATTCATTCAGAAAATAATTACTGAGTGTTTACTATGTTTCATATACTGTTTTTGACACTAGGGATACAGCAGAAAATAAGAAAGCTAAATCTCTGCCTTTGTGGATCTTACAGGCCCATGTCACACAACTGTGAGGATGTTACAATTGTGAGCAAAATGTGACGAAGAAAAGTATATGATGAAGAGACATCAGTAGTACTAAGAGTGGGGAAGAGAGTGCTATTTTAAATACAGTAGTAAGGGAAAGATTCACTGAGAAGTTAGTATTTCTAAATGAGTTTAAGGAGATGAGGAGCAAGCTATGAAGAATTTAGTGGGATGAAGCATTACAAGCAGACAGAACAGAGAATGCAAAGGCCCTGAGGAGCAAGCTAGCATGTTCAAGGCACTGCAAGAAGGCAAGTGAGGCAGGAACAGAATGACCAAAGGAATGCTCTCATGGAGACGACGTTAGAAAAGTAGCAAGGTCATGCAGGACCTTCTACGTCGTTATAAATTCTTGTCTCTTACTGTGAGTTACATGCGCTGAGATTTGAACAAATGGCAACATCTGACTTTTAACAAGAAACTCATTGGTTGTTGTATTGTGAACAGAATGTAGAGGGACAAATGAAAAAGTCAAGAAGCTAGTTAAGAGGCTATTGAAATAATCTAGATAAAAGATAAAGATGGTTTGGATAAGATAGCAGTGGAGATAATGGTAAGCAGTGAAATTCTGGGTATACTTTAAAAACAGAATCAGCTAGGTTAGCTAACAGATTGAATCTGCCCTGAGACAAAAAGAAAGGCATGAAGGATGGCTCTAAGTTTTTGTCCTAACTACTGGCCTTCCTGTTTCCTGAAATGGGGAAGACTGAGAACAAACTGGACTAACGTTAAGGAGCTTAGTTTTGGCCTGTAGTTTTAGACATTCAAGTGGAGGTGTCAAGTAAACTGGAATTCAGGGCAAAGGTAACAGGTGATTCAATAAAGTACAGTGTTCTTGAGATATGGTCCTGGAATAACTTGGTATCTATGTGGACAAGAACTCTGATGAATGAACTTTGGTCCCTACCTCACATCACAAAGAAAATTTAACTTGAAATTAATCATAGGCCTAAATGTGAAACCTGAAACTATATACCACCTAGAAGACAACATAGGAAAAGATCTTTGCATATCTGAGAATCAATTATTTAAAGACAAACCATAGAAAACAGAAACAGAACTAAGTTTTTTCAAACGTCTTACAAGGATACCTTAAATCTAACAATAGAAGTCAAAAGGGAAAAGATGAAAAATTTAAGGTAATTTTTAAAAGCTAAGATAAAAAGGCAAAGAGAGAAAATATTTTTAATGTATGGCAGATGGCGTTAAAGACTTTATTGTATAGTCCATGTAAAATTAAAAAAAAATTCTAACAAAATGAGGAAAATGCCGACATCAACTTTTACTTTAAAAATAAAACAATAAAAAGATAAAGAAATTTATGTTACAACAGAGAAGTGAATTTTTTTAAGTAAATTTGTTTTATAAATGTTAATACAGAGGCAATGTCACGTGGCTAAAGAGTGTGAGCTCTGTAGCCAATCTCCCTGAGTTCAAATTCAAGTTCTATGATTTTCAGTAAATCCCTTCTGTTTCTTTTTCTATCAAATGGGTAAATCTCATCTCATAGGGTGGTTGTGAGGATTAAATTGAATTATTACATGTGAAGTGCTTAGTATAGTGCCTGGCTCTAGTAAACAATCAGTAGAAGTTAAGAGTTATTTCAACTGCCTGATTCTGGTCATAATACAAGTGAAATGAATATTTAGAGATCTTGATTATGACAATATGTACTGGCCCAAATCTTTTCGTGGATTGTTTGGTATTTTGTATCAAAGCCATCAAAAGACTCATTCTTTTACTGACTTAATAATTTCATTGCTAGCAATCTTTCCTAAGAAAATTATCTGGAATAAAAAAAGGTCTTACTCAGAAAAATCATTACTGACAATAACTAAGCATGGTCAGCAACCTAAATATCTAGCAACAGTGGAGTAACCTGTGATATATCAATTCATCAAAACTTTACAAAACCATTTAAATGGATGGCTATAAAAACTAAGTAGTAATACATTTTTAATATACAATAAGTTTTAAAGATCACTAGTATAGTGTAATTCCAATGCTGTGAAATATTTACAAAGAAGAAAAGCTTGCAAGGAAATATTTCCAAATGTTGACAGTTGGGAGTAGCATCTGATTAAGGTGTATTTTGGGGGTATCTATCCTGACTCATTGATTTATCTTTTTTACTCTTATTGCAGTACCACAATATTTAACTGAAATTTTAGTATAATTTTCAAATATGGAAAGGTAACTAATCTCTAAAGGAGCTCTTTTTTTCTTCAGAGGAATACTGCCTAACTGTCTTGGCTGGTGACAGAAAAAAGTGAACTATGAGAAGTGTCAAGGGAATACAGCTGTGCTGAGCCTTCCATTTGTGTGCTTACTTCATCACATCCCATGAAGATCATCTGTTCTACTATACCCACACCTGGCACACAGTAATCATTTGATAAATATTTGATGTACGTCTCTGGCAACTTGGCCTACTGTGTAATATAATGATTGTAAACTTTTACTTAAAATCCAGTTGTGAATATATGTATCTCAAAGGAAACTCTTAACAGGCAACATTTTCTCCTAATACTGAAAAAAATTAGTTTTGGGACATGTCAAATAAACCTAAGCCATTCATGTACATTTCTAAAAGTTTATTTGGGGATAAAATTCAGGAACATTTAGACACTAAGTATAGAAGCAATTTAAGTGTGTATTTATTATAACTATATTTCATCAAACCTAAGATGTCCTCAATTATAACATGATGACATTGAATATTTTTTCTCAAATCTACGGACAGAGACGTTAAGATACAAAAAAACAAAAAAGAACTGGTATCTTAGAAACTATGACAAAAACTTATTAACTACAAAGCAGTGATGCAACTCCATGGACTGCATGTGGGAGGTTCAGGGCATGAATATCAATCCACTTACCTATTCTTATCAAAACGACCTTTGCACTATGCTCTGGCTTGGTTAGTATAAAGATATCTATAAACTAACATTGTAAAACAGTACAACATTAAACAGCTTGCATGTTATAATGAGTAGGATAAAGTGAGAAGCAGATGTTTAAGATATAAAAATGTGACAGTATATATTTTTAGCATATGTGATTCTTATTTAAATGCAAGTTTATAAAAAAATAAATTGTACAATTTATAAATTTCATTCACTTAAAATGAAGAGGTGAACACATCAAAAATAAAACAAAACAAAAATCTGTTTTATTCCCTCTCAAAATGTGCAAATTCTACTCTGAAAAACAAAACATGATTTTTTTATGTCCTCTCCATAAAAACACAAATGATACTCTGAATTTGAGTTACCACTACATGGTATATATATATTGCTATAAAGAAACATAAAACCTCACCTCAGAGCTATTAATGGCCAAAGCCTGAAGCAGCAGTTTAGTGGCATCAAGATGAAGGCCATAGTGAATCAGAAGGTTGGCCAGGTTCACAAGAGGAACGTCCTGGTATTGAAGTGGAGCCAAATTCAAAGCCCTCTGAAGACAAGCGATAGCAAAAGTGCTATTTCCTACTGCTCTCCAGTAGAGCCCAGCTTCATTGAGTATCAGCCAGACAGGTGCATTAGGCTGAAAAACCCCCAAATACTTCAGTGAATACAAGAATACAGTACTCTTTCTAAAAAGGATGTTTAATGCATGCATTTTTAAGATTTTAATTACAATTACTACATACTTAAATTTCAGACATCTGAAGTAGGCCACTCACCTTGTTAATAGCATGAAATAAGAAAGACCCAATTTCTTCTTCTGGGATAGTACAGTTATTAATACGGGAAAGCAAAATCTGAAAACATCAAAAGGAAGACTGACTCAATTGAAAATAACAGGGAAAACATTGGACAAGAATTTTTATAGACAGCAGTCTTTACTTGAGCTCCTTGGGAAGAGCTAATTTGAAAAAGATATTTATAATTATACACATAACATGAGGTCATGGACATACCAACAGGTGTTAGCCTGCTCACATGTAGTTTCCTTCAACAAAAAACAGTTAAAAGACATATACCCCACATACATATTAAGGCAATGTATCATTTCCCCATCAAAGTCAACCTAAGTGTCCAAAACCAAATGAGAAATTATTCAGATGACAAAGCATGCGATACCTGACACAATTAAAATCTGCTATCCTTCCTATCTGGAAAAGCACCAGATCTTCAATTAATCTACTTTATAGTCTTGTAGCACTTACATAACTGTGAGCAACTCTAAGGTAGGGATCATGGTCTGTTTATCTTTGTATTCCTAGCACACCTAACAGTGCCGGCACATAATGTTTTTTGCCTCAGTAAATGTTTGTTGAATGTAAGTAGTAACTGCTCAAAGTTTTAAAATTAAATTTAAAAAAAAAGGTCATTGTGATGGTCTGTTTTCTCTGCAAAAAGGAATTCTTTCATTTGTATCTATGGAACATTGTCTAATACAGGATTTATACTCAGTAATAAAACATTCCTAGTTATACATAACTAATAGAAACTAAAGAAAATAGCATAACAGAACATACTTATAATGTCTGCACAGTGGTTATCAAATTCATACAAATTTCTGAGGACCTCATATGAACCCAAAGCAGGGTTGATAAAGCCAAGGAAAGAGAATCTTGAAACTTTCAAAGTATACAAACTTCCGGAGGCTTGGAAGAGGCAAGCTAAATGGCAGTGGTTGGAATGGCTTCCATTAGGTAAACAGAGTTCTGTGTCACTCATCTTTGTAGCCCTCTTAGAGAAACAGTGCTTAGGTGGTCTACGTAAACAGCAACCCTGAAAAACACTTTCCCGGCATTCCTTCAATAGCATGACGGACTTCTTACTTATTTCACCAATTCTTTAACTCTATGCTTCAGTTTTATAAACTCAAAGCTCAACAACTGCCTTCTATCAAATTTTTGCTCCACCTATGAGGCTTGTGAAGTCACCCAGAATGGACGGCAATAAACACCAGCCTAAACGAGCCTTACTTTTCGTGCATGGTCATCTGGCATTTTGGCTTTCAGATCCATGCGGACCTCTAATTCTTTGACTAAGTAGGACAGAGTCTGGCTTTTTCTGAAGTCAGTTATGGAACAGTCAGGGGTTTGGGCCTCTTCTTCTGAAGAATAATCATCACTGTTGAGTTCGTGGATCCTGGCACAAGAAAAAGGAACAAGATTCATATTTTCAAAGTTCGGGTGACTTCAAAATAAAGACTTAACCTTTCAAGTCCAAGGCTGGTGCTCTCAAAGAACCGCCAGATGACAATCATGCAGAATCAAGCGCTTTGCCAAATCCATCAGCACTTGCCTGAGTCCTTTGTTTTCCGGAGGCAGAAAATACGTTGGCAATTCCCCACCAACAGGGACTCTTGGATAGCTTTCTGCACAATCTGCTCTTTTAGGCCACAGAATATGCTGTTTGTCCTAATAAAGAAAGAAAATTTCTTTGGATTCAATATTTCAAATTGCTAAATGAGTTTCTAAAAGAACATAAATATACAAGGGTAACATAACAGAATGACAATTTCGTATTTTAAGACACACACTGTGATAGACTCTATAATATTCTTTCTACTGCAGATTATTAGTTTAAGTTAGAAATTCTACCTGCTTTACCACACACTGATGCAGGGTTGGGCAGGCCTAAGTCAGTTAAGCCAGTAAGATACAAGGAGAGGCCTGCCTGGGGCGTCTGGGAAAGAAAAGCCAGTCTTAGTCGCTTGTGCCACATAGGAACAAAAATCATGTTGCTCCAGCTGCTGCTGGCTGTCACCCCATGACCAAGAGGAAGACAAGCTTTAGGATGGAACCAGTACAGTGGATGGCAAATTGAAGAAAAGGAAAGAAATGAGTCACTGGTGGCACTACTGGGCCACTGAATCAACCAAAGCCGAAGTTTGCTCTATCTCTGGACTTCCTGTAATATGAGGTAAATTTTCTTTTGTTTAAGCCAATTTGAGGGAAAGTCTGTGACTTATACCTGTAAGCATACATACACTTATAAAACTGGCCCAGAAAACTATTTTTCCCTGAAGTAAGACCTTTTCTTTGCCAAGTTTAACAATTGTTATTTTGGTTGTAAAATTTCATTTTTCTAAATATAAATAACATACCAGAGGCTCACTAAACTTTTATCCTGAAGCTTTCAAACTTGGGAATTTATATTATACACAATTAAATCTAAGTGGCTGTATTAACTCTCAGAATAAAAACTCAATTAAATTCTGAAAATTTAATAATAAAAAATATGTGGTTTCTGTCCTCATATCTTAGTATTCCCACTGGCTAACATACAATTATTTCTTAGCCAGCTTAGAATTACATATTTATTTACTTGTTTGTTGTCTGTATCTTTTGCTAGAATGGGAGCTCCAGCAGAGCAAGCAGCTTATGTACTATATTCACAGGATCAGCCTGGTACACAGGTAGGGAGTGCAGTAAGAGAATGCTGATGAGAAGCGAAGCATATACAAGCACACACTTAGGTCAAGTTTAGAAACTTGGAAGAGTTGGTAACTGTGCTCAGAGCTTTGAATTAAAATCAGGGTGTCTATCTGGCCCACTTGACGGGTAAGAACTCAAGGCAGACCCTGTGTCTTACTTATCTACCACCTAGCAGAATGCCCTCCATTTAATATAAGCTTAATAGTGTTTGCTGAGGTGATTGGGGCCATATTAATCACAGGTCGAGGGCCACTGCTTTAACGAATCTTGTCTGTTTGAGAAAAGTCCTTCATCCTCCTTGACTAACTTACCCTGTATGCATCAGAGTTCCTGCCCCAGATCCAGAGAACAGAATGGGCTACAGGAGAAGACTTGACCAAATCACTGACATCACTCTGATTTGCTTGAACATCAAAGTTCACAGACATCATACTGGAGGTTGATGAATCCTCGCCAAACTAAAAATGGAAAGAAAAGTTCAATCAAATTGAAAGCAGAAAAGGAGTTGTGACTAAAATTTAACACAATCCAAAACTGTTAAGTGAATACTCAAACTGAGTAGAAAATCAGAAAGTCAGTCAGTAAAAAAGCAATCAGATTTTTTAATTTTCAGAACAATATCCCATTAGTATTCTCTCACAGATAATGCACAGCTGGCAACTTTCAATCAACTATGCCACTGATATGAGAAAAACCGCACAGATTGTTTCCTGTCCCTCTACTTCCTTTTTAGGATTTAGTCTCTTTTAGGTTTAATGATTAGCTGGATGATTAGCTGGTTAGAGGTTTGGTTCATAATTCCCTCTCCTACCCAGCTTAAAATGATCACTTCTCTATAAAATTAGTGTGCTTAACGGTTCTTAAGGGTTTAATATACCTATCATTTAAGTATTATAGACTATTGTACAATCAATTCCAAATATGTGTAGCCTTCCTCTAAACCACAGTACAATAATATTTGATGTTCTCACAAGATACCGTAGTTACTGTGTACTTCTGAAACTTTGTTAGATAAGAGAATGGAACTATAGTGGGATGGAGTAGGAAAGACATGAGGAAAATGAATGAATATGAGGAATTTATAGCTCCATGCCTTTATGAACAAGAGTAGATTCTTTCACTATATAGTGGTGATGAAATTTACGGATATTTAATACTGGAAGCTAGTGGTACAGGACAGTCTTCCAAAATGGTCTGTCTTGAGACCATCATGATAGCTAAAAGTTACACTGGGTCTCAGTCTATTCCATTTCTAAATGTTTCCCCTTTTCCCCTTAAACTGCTTGGATTTAAGATAGGGAACTAAAGTCCCAGAGCATGTAAGTCTGTTCTTCCTTTGGAAAACCAAACATGGGATATTGCTAGAAGCTGGTTCACAAAAATCATAGGAAACTTTTGGTTTCTATTACTACTTCTCCTCCTAAATGGACTCTTAATTTTTGCTTCTCATTCTTTCCCAATGTAGTCTGGGTTTTTCCAGATTAAAGAGTTTTAATTTTTCATGGTTTGTCCTCCTACAGAAGCTGTCCTAATCTCTTAATTATTTTAATTGCGTATCTCTGGAAATTTCTATATCTATGATTAAGGATATGATAACTTTTCCGTAGGATAGGATAAATGTTACTTTATTTCCGATATCCTTTTGGATGATAATTGGATCTCTGGTTGTGCTTACTGTCTGTATCAGCATTAGTTACATGCTATTTAGTATCATTATATTTATGTATTATTTCTTCCCAACGAGATAGGCTAGGATTTTACATTGTGTGTTTGAGTGTCAGGTATATGCGTATGTATATGCACATGTACACATGTGGACGTACACAGAGACAGAGAGAGAGAGAAAAACATGCAACTAACAATGGTGGTTAGTAAACATCTGCTGATAATGATCATTTTGGTTGAAGCAACATAACTGGACTGATGACTGCAGGAAACAGCATGACTCCTCTTTTGCAAATTTTAAATTATAGGTCTTATTCAAGTAAGTTAAAAGAGGAGATAAAGGCTTTGAGTTATAGACCAATTCTAGCTCTCATGGTAAAGAAGAAAAGAATCAAACACACATGAATAGGCAAATATGGGTAGTCCATAAATGTCACTCATGGAGTAACTGAGTACTGTCTATAAAATCTGACTTCGTAAACATAACAGATACTCAAAACCTTAAATGATAGTCACGCATTTTAGAGATCAAATATATAAGGAATTAAGGTGGGGGAAACGGTATTACTCTTAGATATGCAAAAGTTGGTAAGAACTAGAGAGAAAAAGACCTGAACATAGTCCACATTTTCAAAGATATCACCACGATGGTAGCGCACAGGTTGGTCCCACTGGCAATGCAAACTATGCTGCTGGTTGACCAAACGACATATCTGATGATTTCCTGGAGTAAGAAAGGAAATTAAAATCAGTGCAAAAGACCAGCAACGCAAACATGATTTTCTTAGTCTAAGTCATGTAGTATCAATCCTGTATTCTCCAGAGCCTGGCAGAGTACTTACAGAGGAGGTACTTATCCAGGGGAACACTCATTAATGCTTAATTAAATTAAATCATTCTAAAGAAGCTTCAGTTTCTCCACCTATAAAACAAAGGGGCTCCACTAAATAATCACTGAGGTATCTTCTGGCAAGAATATTCTATGACTGTAAATCTATTGATCAAATTGTTTTCAAGAGACTTTGGCCATCTCTCTGGAGGGAATTTGCTTTTATACTTCATAACACTGTTTTAAACTTATATATAAGAGCTCTGGTTGCATTTCAGTACAGACTGAGCAGTAAATAACCCCAAGGACTTAACATACTCTTTACACTCAAAATATCAAAGAAAACTTGTTAGGTGGATTGTAAAATGGATTGTAAATGGTCACAGTTAAGGTTCAAATGTTAAAAGGCTATACAGATATACCAATATATTTATCAAGGGAGAAGGATGTAACATAGGGGATTCTATTCATTTATTCTTTGCTGTCAAGTTGTCAGATCTGTTCCTGCAGGGTTTATTCGGAAATGAAGCATTCTGGATATAACCAAATCACTGATATGCTGTCAATGCAAGTTCCTTTAGACCAGTGGTTCTATTTTTGAGTCACAGACTGTAAGAGATTTTAATGAGCTATATACCCTCTTTCCCCTCTCAAAAACTGTGCACATACACAATACTGTGTATAATTTGGGGGATAATTTAAAGAACACCCTGAAAGTAATTCATTGATTATCTTCCTGCTTAAGACAAATTCTAGCCTAAAATCTTACTTCTAAAATAAAACATTTGTTTTTAACAAAACAAGAAAAAAAGAATATTTAGTCTTATTGCCAGTGTTGGCTGAGAAGTGTGGATGCTTTGCTTCTAGGGTGTGTCTGGCTTCTGCTAAATTGCTGTAGGGCCACTGCATTTTCAGATTAGCAGCAACAGGCATCAAATGGGAGCTTGTTAGAGAAAGAGACCCTCAGGCCCCATCTCAGACCAACCGGATCAGAATTTGCATTTTAACAAGATCTCCAGGAGACTGATATGCATATTAAAGTTGGAGAAGCGTCAACGTAGGCCACAGGGGCCTGTTAAGACACCTAGGGTAACAAAAGGTTTGGTTTTCACTTTAAAATGGGAATTTAAAAAAAGTTAGAAAGACCAAACCAGCTCCCCAGGTCTGCTGGTGTACCTGCTGTGATGATTTCACTTTATGGCTGAGGGAAGTCATAAGCACAACTTCATACTGCTTTACGGCTACACGAAATTATGAAAGTAAAGCACGTTAGAACTCAATTTCCTAACTTGTCTTCAGTTACTTGGAATCAGGACTTACCTAACTGTGCCTCTTTTGCCATCTGTGTCTCATGGATGATATTTCTTAAGATTTGCTCCTCCTGAATCAGCTTGTGTTTTTCTAGGATCTCCTGCTGTCTCAGGTAGTGGTCATGTTGCTTTTGATATTCTTTCAACTCATTCAGTGTTCGCTGGAGGGATCTTAACATTTTTTAATACCAAGAAAAAGTTAGAGCTTTAAAATTGTGAATTTTTAAACCCACTTAGATGCAAAGATTTTCTGGTTTTCAGCAAAAATTGCTAGATTTTTTTTTCCTTTTAACATACATACAACCACTATATCTCAAAGTTCAAGAATAATGGGGCTAAATAAATGCCATTGTTTTATTAAAACTGGGGAGCAAAAAAGATGGATGTAAAATTCTTCCCATAATTACAACAGTTAATGGCATTAAATGATGTGTTGGACTTTTCAGGTGCCAAAAATATCAAAAATGACACATATCAATATACTATAAAGCTTTGCACATTTAACAACTCTTTTTTCCTTCCAAATATTGTGTTAGTTTCACATTCAAAGCCTTTCTAGAATCTTCCTTTTCACCTTTTCCTTTGATTCTACCCAAAGATAAGGTGAAGAGAAAGGGCCACAATACCTTGCTCTTCTACTCTAGCTCCTTGATTTACAGATTTGGGGGAAAACCACAGAAACTTTGCTCAGGAATATTCCCTACCACCTGGTATCAATAAATCAGCTGGCTGATTATATTTAGTCACAAAAATCTTATTGCCTATTGCACTGCTAACATATGGAGATTTAGAAGCTGGAACAGATTGTATTAGAAGTGTATAATACTAGAAGAAGCTCAGCCAGGGCAAGGTCTGATCAGGTATAACAGAAGTCAGGCATTAACAACCTGGCATTCTTTCCTTTTCACTATATTAGGCTTTTAAACAGATTGGAAAATGGGCAAATACAAAAGTTTAATGAAATCCAAATCTCAATTTAATCCTCTAATGATCAAAGCAGACTCAAAACATTAAGGTTAATTCTGTAAGAGACGAACAGTTCACTTCTGAGTTATATGAAGTTTCTTTACTGGTCCTGTTCTTTATAGAATACAATACAGTATATTTTTTAAATTAAGTATACTGCAAAGACCAAATACAATAGAATTCTATTACTGTACAATGTACAAAAATCTAGTTAAAATGTAGGCCAAATAATCGCTCAATATCACTTAACCAACCTAACAAGAGCCCAGCTATTGTTAGGAGCCAAAGGGGAGAAAGATGAAATATACCACGTGCAAGTGATTTTACTGGCTGTGTATTCTACGGAAATAAAAATGTAATCAATGGAATTACTGAGTATCCAGCAGCATCCCCTCCTCCATCTGACTTCATATAAATGACTGATGGTCAAAACTGTAAAGATCTAAATGACAGTATTTACTGCTTACATTCTCTACTTCCTGGAATTCTTTACATAGCCACTGAATTGTGCTAAACCTCCTGGATTTGGAGAAAAAGGACAAGACTAGCAGCAGTGAGGAGGTGTTTTTCTTAATTCTAATGAACAAATTAACACTGATTATCACCCTACACAGGTCTAACCTAAGGTTCTATGGTGCTGGTGCTTAAGTGAAATTTTTTTCTCCCAGTTACCTATGTTGAGCTTCCAATTTCTGCTCAAGTTTTTGCTGACACAGGACAGCATGCTTCCTCTTTATAGCTTGCTCAAACCCAGGTTTAGCTTGCAAAGCATGGTCATAACAAAGCACTGAGTGGTTATATTCCCCAAGCATCTGAAGAGACAAAAACACACACACACATACACAAACACAGGGGGAAAAATGTTAGCCTGGTTCCTTATGTCCAAATTCCCTAATGATTTATGAGATCTGACCAAATCTCACTCTACAGTGCACAATATTTTGGTCAGGGGCCAAATCTCCGTAACATGAAGCAACCTCTAGAGGATGGCTCAATTGGAATTACTGCTATCTTTAGAGGTGTACTATGTAGAAATTTAATATTCCCATTAATTTAATTCTCCTTTTTTGTCAGAAGCTAGGACACTTATGATTCATTATTGTGATGAAGTTTTTTTCCCCTAATTTCTTCATTTCTATTCCCCTTACCCTTGTTTGGACCAAAAGAAGGGAAAAGTGTATTTTTTATGAAGGAAGGAAGGAAAGGAGAGAAGAAGGGAGGGAGTGAGAGGGGGAGGGAGAGAAGGAGGAAGGAAGAAGAAAATAGCAACTGATTTGGTTCATGTAAACAAAAAGTTGTATTTACTGCATATATATTTCCTAAAGTGTAATAGCTGGTGAAGAAGTCACTGTCATCCAGAGCTGCGTGGACCACAACAGCAGCATCAGCAGAGAAGTGTGCTCTGTGTAGAACATTTGCCAAGTTGACCAGGGCAATGTCTTTGTTGTGCCTAAAGAGAAGGGGAGATGTAATTAGATGTTAGGAAAGAAGCATGTGCTCCACAATTACGTATAACTACCTGACAAGGGAAAATTACATTCAAAGTTACTGAGCTTAGGAAAATAACTTTGAATTTACTTAATAGATGGGGAAACTAATTTAAGAAAATCCTAATGTTTCATTTTACGTAATTGATGGTGCTTACTCAATCTGATAGCTACAAATTTTGCCACAAAAATAAGGTCTGGTAGACATTTTATGAAATGTATTTAGGGCTTATATTTACTTTGAGAAAAATTTAATTTATAATATTTTATCCAGTCCAGGTTCTTACTTTCAAGTCTCAAGTGATTCAGAGGGTATCTACATTACACATTTTTTCTTAATGGAAATCATAGGTATATTATGCTATTATCACTTTGAACTCCTTGATCTGGGGGACAGGACTAATTTCTTTGAACAGGGATGGAGGAGAATGTAAGGACAACACAATGCTTCTTCTTCTTGTTTTCTTATGTATTGTTTCTTTAACAGTCCTGAGTTATGTGGGAAATTAGGAGGTCCAGAAGGGGAGGAATCTTACCTGGAAGAGAAGTGAAGGGCTCGCATGGCACATTCCACTACTTGATACGGCTCATTCTTTATTCTCCAGTAAAATGAAGCCATGTTATATAGAACCCACGAGGAAGAGTTCTAGAAATTAAATAAATAAAATGACAATCAAACATAACTGAAGACAGTTTCTTCAACTCATTATGTGCAAAATGAGCACCTATATGACTCTGTCTCATCTGAAATTTAAGATGAAGAAGATCAAGATTTATTATAGTAGTGATAAAGCAGAGGACAAAGTACAAATAAACTACATCTGTCAAAAGAGCTTTCTGATCATCGATTGAGCAGGTATGTTGAGGTGTGATCTAAACCTAGAGATCATCTGACCACAGGCTATCATTTCAAGGGGGAAATAAAGCCAAGAAGCCCACCAAGTGGCCACAACTTGTTGGGCCCCATTTCAGGACTTCAGAAGTTAGTATGTTAACTACTTAGAAATGCTAGCTGTTCTAACATAAAATTTCTGAAATTAACATATCGCAAAGTTTCCTATCTAATATCTGAATGAAAGTACATACATAAGTAAGCAAATGAAAGGCTTATGGTTCTATGAAAGATGAATTTTTGTCTTTTTCTCATGTGTGTTCAGAAACTAAGTCATTAGTATATAGTAATTAAGTGTATTTGGTCAAGTTAAACAGAAGTTCAGATAGGTCTGCTCTTTTTGTGGGTTGGATTTTCGGTCCCCAAACAAATATGGAATTTCAGCCACACAGAAGTCAAAACACTAAACTGAATCAGGTCAAAAACTCAATGTAAGTAAGTTTAAACCAAAGAAGAGAAATTTCAAATTTAGCATGGAAAAAAGTCATAAAGCTTAAAATAAAAATGGGAAAAAATATGACAGCCAACATTTAATCTCTTTAATATAGAGATAGTTCACAAAAAATCTAAACAGAATGACAAAAAGTCAAGAGAATATTGGCCAAAAACATGGACAATTCAAAAATATGAAACAATGTCTACTTAGCAGGTGAAAAGATGTAAAACTTAACAAAAAAACAGAATTAAAAGATACAATTTTTCCTTTTATAAATTGGCAAAGATTAAAAAGAATGCCAGTATTCACCATTGGCTACACCATATATTAACTTCAGATATTAACTGAAGCAATGTTAGGTTAGTACAGCTTTTCTGGGGGACAGTCTGACTACATGTATGTAAAAAGCCTTAAAAATGATTACCCTTTGACCCCCTCAAAATTTCACTATTAAAAATGTATCCTATGAGAATTAAGTTTTAACTATAAAGATATATAAAAATAAAATTCCCAAAGACTGTATTATAAAATAGTAATTATCTCAGACTTTTAAAAATTATAATTATTACTTTCCCTTTTAAAGGTTTTTATATAGTCTGATTTTTTTACAAGGACCAATTATTTTAAAAATAGTTATATTTAAGATTAAAACTAAGTATAATTCTGCATTAATCACCCTTAAGTATTCTATCTTCAAGGAAAGAATATGATTTTTGAGTGATGCAATGAACGATTTTAGCACTAAGTATAGCTAGTTAAGGAATTTTATATTCTTTTACAACTGACTTATGACTTAGGTTTCAGTCTCCTTTTTAATAGCCTATTGAGTAAGTTTTCTTTTAAGTCAACAAATGCTTTTTTATGTCTATTTTTCAGGTAACTGTGAATTGGGACAAATCAACTAAGAATTCCACATGAACTACTAAAAACATCATGATAGGCAGAATATATATCATGGTATATTGGAAGAGAAAAAAAATTTTTAAGAAAAATCTATAAGATTTCACACAAAAATCTCCTCCCAAATCTATAACTGTTTGAATGTCAGTATTAATAATTCTCTTTCTCTTTTGAACATTTGAAAACTTTTTTTTCCTTAGCTCTTAGGATATCACATAGTTCTGGACACCCTTTTTGGTCCCTTTTGCTGGCCCTTCCCCCTCTGCCTGATAGATAATGTAGAAGGAGCCAGGACTCCCACCGGCCCCTTCTCGAACATCACTCTTCTCCAGATGACCTTATCCAGTCCCATGGCTATAAATACTCTCTATTTAACAATTAATTCTCTATCTTTACACCCAGCTCTGACCTCCACTGGACTTTTAGACTCATATAGGTCAAATATGACATGACCTAAGCAGAACTCTATCTTCTCTCTCCCACTCCAACCTTGCTCCTCCTCCAAGTTGCTCAAACCAAAAGTTGAACAATCATCCTTGACTCCTCTTCTCCCATTCCCCATAGCTAACTAATCAGCTTTGAAACTTCTAAACATTTCCTGAAATAGTTTAGGTCCCTTCATTTCCACTGCTAACCATTCCAGTCCAAACCATCTTCATTTCTTCCTTGAATTACTGCATTAGCTTTCCATCTGGTCTATTACCAGTTTTGGCCTCCTTAAGCCATTTCTCCACACAAGTTTGAGTATACTTTAAAAAATATTAGTTAAATTATATCACTCCTTTGCTCCAGTTTTTCAGCACACTTGGAGTAAAATTCAGAGTCCTAACCTTGGCTTTCAGAGCCCTACACAGTCCAGCCCTGGCCTGCTTCTTTGGTTTCATTCCCTATCATCCTCCCCTTTGCTCATCAGGCTCCAGTCATACTGACATGAGTTTAATCACACGCCACCTGTTACATACTGAATGTCTGTGTTTCTCACCATTCATATTTCCTCAATGTGACTATATTTGCAGATAGGGCCTCTGAGGAGGTGATAAAGGTTAAATGAGATCATAAGGGTGAGGCCTAATCCAATAGGGACAGTCCCCTTATAAGAAGAGGAAGAAATACCAGATCTCTCTCTCCCTCTCTCCACCTTCCTCCCTGTGTACACACAGAGAAGAAGCCATGGGGAAGACACAAGAAGGTGGCCATTTACAAGCAAGGAAGAGAGTCCTCACCAGGATCTGAATCAGCCAGCATCATGATCTTAAACATCCCAGCCTCCAGAGCTGTGAGGAATAGATTCCTGTTGTTTAAGCCACTCGGTCTGCGGTATTTTGTGATGGCAGCCTGAGATGGCTAACATACCACCAAGCCCATGAAGGCTTCAGGGCCTTTGCCTCAGCCTAGAATGCTCTTGCTTGATCTTAGACTTTTGGTTCCTTCTTGTCATTCAGGTATCAATATAAATTTCACCTTTCCCGAGAGGATAACCCCAACTGCTCAATCTAAAGCAGCCACCCAATTATCCTCTATTTTAAGTTTCTATAGAGCACTTACCACTATGATCTACTTTCAACTAACCATCCTCTGAAGGATATTTTAAATCCTAGGCCAGTTTTCCCTTATTACTCATCAATTCTGAGGATGCAATACTTTACATTACCTTCAGAAAAACAAGATGAAGAAGACAATTTAGCTACAAAAATGATCCTATATATTATAAAGTATCTGAATAAACATAAACATATAATGCATTTGGAGAAACTGTATATAAATGTTACAATTACACATTTTACTTAATGCCATTATAATACTGCTTAAAAACTAGCCTGCATTTTATGAATTTCCTCAGACGTAGAACAGAGCAAAAACAGTTTTCTAAATTCCCACATGTTATCCTTAATGATACATTTAAATTCCCGGGTCCTGTTATATAATTCCCCATTTCATTTTTTAAAAGTGCATGTTCTGTTAAAAGAAAACTGCATGAAGATTTTTTTATTGGTGGTGATTCTTTTTCCTTTTCAGAGAACAGTGATAATCTATGTATTTATTATGTGCAGATATGTCAAATGCACTGTCAAATTTTCTTCCACATTCAAAATACATCATTGAACCCATAAGCCCTGTTGCATATATTAGTTTATAATTTGTTTTTTCATGAATTAGTTTAAATAAAACTCTTTGGCATCTCTTCCTGGTAAAGGGGATTGGATTATCAATGCTTCTCTCTAACTTTGAACTATACAGTTTATATTAATGTAATCATGATTTAAAATCACTCTCTAGACAAAAACAAACGAGGTAAATATTTTCTGTGAGAAAAACAACTTCTGTTCACAGAGTCTCCCAGCTCTTTAATTCACTGAGGACTTACCTTCTGTAGGCCTTCGTGAATAAGGTGACCTATGTCATCTATACTCCTTCCTAATCGTTTAGATAAATATGTGAAGATTGGATCTTCTTTAGGTAGTAGAGGTGCAGAGAGATTAACTCTCTCTTGTACACCCTGAAGAGAAGAAGAAAAAATTTTTAAAAAAAGAAAAAAAAAAGATTATAAGACATAAAGGATCATAAGTAATTTGATAACTTATAGCATTCATTTTGAAGGAATTTTAAGAAATAGGAGCTGTTTGGAAGGAGAGAAGAAAGAAAAAGTATGTGTCAGAGGTTAAATTATACAGCTCAAGTGGTAGAGCACATGCTTAGCATGCAGGAGGTTCTGGGTTCAATCCTCAGTACCTCCTCTAAAAATAAATAAATGAATAACGCTAATACCTCCTCTCTCTCAAAAAAAAAAAAAAGAGAGAGATTAAATTAAAGAAAAAAATGAAAACAAAGAAACAAAAAACCCTAAAGTGCTCTACTTACCCGCAAGTGCTGAAAAGCATGTATACTATATGGAAGTTCTAGAATTTTAGTACAATCAGGTTGCTCAGGGTCTGGAGGAACAGGGGATTCTGTGTCTATATAATCTTCAGGGCTAAAATCAAGAGGTAAGAAATAATGAATGAATGAAAAGTGAAGACATGTCAAATTTCTCCCTGACTGAATCGTATTTTTAAAGCGTCTCACTTTACAACCAACTATTAGTCAGCATGCATATCTTTTTCATAGAGCTGTTGTCAGAACAAAATATTTTGGGAGTTCAACTTAAAAAAGATAAATCAAGAGTCAGAAAATAGTAGGTAAGTCACAGACTGTTAAGACTGGACTTTTCAAAAGCTAAACAGCTTTGTAAAAAATGTTAAACCAATTTACATGCCTATAGACAGTCTTTCCACATTTTTACCTGTTATTAATTTTTAAATATTTTTTCCTATTTGATAGATGAAAACTAAATGTTTTAGTATGCATTGACTCAATCATTACTAAGAAATATTTTTTCCACATTTTTTTTACCATAAATTGTTCAATTTTCTACCATGGTATTAAATATTTTTAATTGATTTGTAAGAATCCTACACGATATATTTGGAATTTTCATATTTCAATAAACTCATCAGTGACTGAAGCTCATTCTCATAGAGAAATAACTTCTCATTGATTTGAGAAAGGTCTGTTCAGAAGATGTAATTTTATTTTTGAAAGAGAATTTCTTTACCTGATGTCTTTGCTCTCCAAGGTTATGTATGTGCCATCATACAGGTCCAGGTCCCCTAAGGGCACTTTGGCTTTGATGCAGTCTGGATCCTCTTTATTATGTCTCTGTTCCAGTCCTGTGTCTCTGTCCTCATTCTCTTCTATGTGAATTTTTTGAGCAACTAATTGCTTCTGTTGAGAAGAATATAAGAACACGACGGATTTTTCTAATATTTCAATCTAGATACCACGTAACAGAAAGGAGAATTTAACGTGTCGAACAAGTCACAGAATTCTGAATATGCCCTCAGTTAACTTAGCTGACATACGTAAGCTTCCCTAAACAGATGTTCATACACAGAAAGTTACAGAACATGACATTTATAATATTGGCACATGAGCACCTAATACGATCTGTGACTACCTATTAAGCTACAGCTATAAACTTAACTTTCCTGGTACAGAATGGCTCAACAATTAAAACTATTCTGAACTGTCCAAATGTCATATTTTAGTCCTTCAATATATCCAGCACATTGATAGCGCTACCTGGAGTAACTTCCCCTAACGCCCTTGTTCCAGGCGAATTCCTGCCACTCACATTGTTTTTTCAAACGTTCAGAGGAATTACGTAACAGCCACGTTTCCACCACCTGTATCTATGATAACATTTTACCATACTCACTTCAGATTTTTCTAAATGAAAAAAAGGAGTTGAAGTTCCTTTTAACTGCTTTTGAAATCCCTCCCTCTCTTCCAAAAGTTACCACTATCCTGAATTTTATACATTATTTTATGTATACTTTTATAAAATATTACTATGTTGCCCTTCCTCTCTTAAAATATTACTTTATATATATCTATAGCTATATCTCCAAAATAACATACAGCATTGCTTTGCAACTTTAAAAGTTTTATATAAATACTATCATACTATATGTCAATATATAATTTTTTTGAAGTTAATATTATATTTTTAAGATTTACCTACATTGGTTGGTATTGCTCTAAATTTTTCATTTTTATGGATATTTAAAAATGTATTTATCTATTGTCCTGTCTTTGGATCTGTTTCTGTTTTATAAATATGTTCATTTGTGTGGGTTTTTTTTTTTTAAGATTCCACATAAAAGTGATATCATATGGTATTTTTCTTTCTCTCTGGCTTACTTCACTTAGAATGACATTCTCCAGGTCCATCCATGTTGCTGCAAATGGCATTATGTTATTCTTTTTTATGGTTGAGTAGTATTCCATATTGTGTGTGTGTGTGTGTGTGTGTGTGTGTGTGTGTGTGTGTGCGCGCGCGCGCATCTAACTACATTCCCACCAGCAGTGTAGGAGGGTTCCCTTTTCTCCACACTCTCTCCAGCATTTATTGTGGACTTTTGAATAATGGCCATTCTGACTGGTGTGAGGTGACACCTCACTGTAGTTTTGATTTGCATTTCTCTGATAATCAGCAATGTTGAGCATTTTTTCATGTGCTTATTGGCCATTCGTATGTCTTCACCGGAGAACTGCTTGTTTAGGTCTTCTGCCCATTTTTGGATTGGGTTGGTTGTTTGTTTTTTGTTGTTATTAAGTTACATGAGCTGTTTATATATTCTGGAAATTAAGCCCTTGTCAGTTGCATCATTTGCAAATATTTTTTTTCCCATACATAGGTTACCTTCTTGTTTTGTTTATAGTTTCCTTTGCTGTGCAAAGCTTATAAGTTTAATTAGGTCCCATTTGTTTATTTTTGCTTTTATTTCTATTGCCTGGGTAGACTGCCCCAGGAGAACACTGTTAAGATTTATGTCAGAGAGTGTTTTGCCTATGTTTTCTTCTAGGGGGTGTAGAGTGACTTGTCTTATGTTTAAGTCTTTAAGCCATTTTGAGTTTATTTTTGTGCATGGTGTGAGGGAGTGCTGCAACTTCACTGATTTACATGGGGTTGTCTTCTATATTTTATAATATTTTTGTTTGATTTATCAGTTTCTGACAAAGATCTGTTAAAATCTCCTACTCTGATTATGGGTTTTTCATGCAATGCTGTCAGTTTTTGCTGTTTGGAAATTAACATACACACACTCATGAGACAAGTATGTAATATATCCTTCTGGTGGATTGTTAATATGGAGGCTCTCTCTCTTCATCTCTATTAATGATCTTAAATTCTTATTTTGTCTGAGGCAAGTTTACCATCCTTTACCACTCTAAAATCTAAAATTCGGAAAACCCTGTTTATTCTTAAGTTTTGTACCAACATTCATGTGGTACAACAAAACCTGATGGAAAGCCATTTTACAGTCTTTATCCTCTTTGTGTGAACACTCATACATTTTGCTGGAGAAATATTAATGTATCCTATTATGGAGTTTGGGACCAGAACAAAAAGAAAGGAAAAAAGAAAAAAGAAAAAAAAAAAAAAAAGAAAGGCTGTATTCTAACTACATATAGCCCCAGTGATTTCAGATGAAGGACTGAACGTGTATAAATACTGCCGTAATAGCTTTCTGGACTAAATAAGAAATCAAATCTGATAGTCTGAGTTTTAATCAGTGAGTTCAATCTGTTTATATTTATTGTGATTTCTGACATATTTGGATTTATTTCAACCATATTATTTTGGGTTTTCTGTCCATTTTACTTTTTCTTTGCTGCTTTTTTCTCACTTCCTGCATGCCATGTGCTTGATACACTTACTACATTCCCTCCGCTCTTCCTGTATCTTCTGTATCTTCCCTTTATTTGTAGGTTTGGAAAGTATAAATTGCATTTCAATTATTTTGGTTATTGCCCTTACTCTTTTTTTGTTAAGTTTTTCTTCAGTGAATATTTCAGTATGTTTCTGAAAGACACTTAAAAAAAATAAAATCATAACTCTCGTATCACATGCAAAAAAAAAAGTAATTTCTTAATATCAAATATCCAGTCTGTGTTCAATTTCCCAACTGTTTCTTCCCTCTTTTTTCAAAAAATACAGTTTGTTTGAACTAAAATCTAGTAAGATACACACACACTGCAATTGGTTGATTGGTCTCTTAAGTCCCTTTTAATCTACCGGTCACCCCTTTATTTCCCCCTTTTTTTTTAATCTTTGTAATTTATTTGTAAAAGAAGTTGGATCACTTGTCGTATAGTTTATTACTCTCCAGGATTTTGCTGACTACATCTCACAAGTTTAACATATTCCTCTGCCCTTTGTATTTCCTTTATATTGACAGCAGGATCCAGGAGTTCTTAACTTGTTCATGTCATGGGCTTCTTTGGCTGTCTAATGAAGCCAACAGACACCTTCTTAGAATAATCTTTTGCGTACATAAAATATATAAAATGACAAAAGAAACCAATTACACTGAAAAGCAAATTATACTGTAGTTTGATTAGATTCATATTTCTTTTGGCAGGACTGCTTGAAAGGTGGCAATATTCTTAAAATTTTAACATGTTTGCCTATAAAATTTCCAACAAGATTTTAATTTATTCAGTTATTTTTGCCTTCTGAACATGACAAAGGAGTCTAATATGCTTAATTGAATCAATGAACATGCCCCGAACCCTTCTACAGACCGGTAATTTTATTTAGTTTTATCTTTTAAATACAGAAAATAAATAATCAAATAAATTTAGCAACTTTTTCATCAATGTTTTTACTTGCCACTACATATCCTATTCACTTCCACTGGCTCTACTTCTTGCAGAAGTGCATCTTCCTGTTTTTTTAAAATAAGGGTCTGTGGTTAGTGCACTGTCTTTGTACATCAGAAAACTGCTTTGCTCTCACTTTTGAATGATGGTTTAAAAGATTATAAAATATTATATTTAAAAGAATATAAAATCCTCATCTTAGCATTTTGAATGTTTGCTATTCCTTCATTGTCTTCTAGTATCTAAGAAATCTACCTAGTTGTCACTACTTTGTAGATAAATTGTATTATCTAGTCTCATGGCTTTAAGTCTATGTCAATGAGTAACAAATTTATCTCTTTAGCTCAGACTTTTACCCAGGAGTGCACTCTAGAAGAACCAATTCCTTACTCAATGTCTCCACTAGATGCCTAATAGGTATCTCACACTTAACATATCAAAGCCAAACTCCTCCCCAATTTATATCTCCTTCAGTCTGTTCCATCTCAGCTAATGTCAACTCTGTCCTTTCAGTTGCTCAGGTCAAAAACCCTGGAGTCATCCTTCACCCCTTCTCCATCTCTGTCTGTCTGTCTGTCTCTTTATGACCACTCCATGACCATCTCCCATGTCTAGCAGTTTTATAGTTGCTTCCAGGTTCTATCCAGTTCCCAAGTCCAAAATCAGATCATAGAACTTTAGATTGGAGTTTCTACCCCAAAGTAATATTCTGCCCTGCAATGGTGTTCAGGAAATTAAAAACAATTATTGAACTACTGGATTTTTTTTTTTTTTTGTCATTAGGTTTTGTTTTGTCTTTCTCCTTTTTTTTTCCTTCCCCATCAGACTCTTTTCACAAACAGAATTGTCCATCCCAGTCTTCAAGTAGTAAGCTTGGTTCTCTGGCTTTATCTTGCATGAAATACTGTCCCCTTCACCCCACAAAGCTGAACCACCAAACACCAGAGCCTGCTCCTGCCCTTGGAGAACAGCAGGTTTGTAGTTTCAGCCACACTCCCAACTTAGTATTTCTGTTCCATCTCTGGAGATGCTTATGTTGTGTTTAGGACTAGCTATATTTTATTCTGATTTCTATTTTCTCTTTTATGTGTCACTGCTGTCTATATGAAGCAGAAGGGGTGTACTAAGTGTAAACTCATTACACTACCTTAGCCAAAAATTGGTGGAGTCAGTATTTTACTTTTGCACTTTCACTGACTTGGTAAATGGCATTTTCCCCCTGCATATACTCTGACTTAAATCTCCTTTTCTTTACATTAAATAATACTGCCTTTTAAAAAGACAGGACCTTAAAAAAATATAATGTTGTCTATGTATCTGAAAATAAAAACCATTTTCTGCACCATTGCATCTTTCTGAACGCTATATTTAAACAAAAACAGATCAAGCTTCTAACCATAAAGCCCTATAAATATATCTATTGTCTTTTTCCTAGTATTCATAATATTTCCAAATTTATAAGTGGTAAAACTGGTAGGAATAAGGTAAGATACTATTTAAAAATGGTGACGTGTTCAAGTTTTATAAATATTCCAAAAGTGTTACTACCTACACACAGCTGGTTAATATGTGCTAAAAGCTCCTTCTTAATTTACAGAAATTTAAAAGATATCTAATTATAACTATTGCTCTTGAAAGATGTACCAGGTTAAATCTATGTAAGTGAAATTTGGAATTTTTACATAACTAGAAAATGAGTGGCCACCTGGTTTAACAGGTATGCCAACTTTAAAGCCAAGAGATACGGCACTTGCCTCTGGTTCTGCCATAACTTACTTTGTGAAATCAGGCAATCCATTGTCTTTAGGTCTAATTGTTTCCTTGCCTCTAAAATGAGGATGGTATTTATGATTCATTCTAGCTCTGGAAGACTCTCACTTTATTCTTACTATTCCTAATAATTTTTAAATCTAACTTTGCAAATTGGGTTATTTCTACAACTTAACATTTCCTTAAAATTTGGATTCAATTTACATTGTAACTTTTAAGCAGAGTTTTTATGAGAGAAAAAAGCCTATTTTCAAATAGTTAATGTTTGCTACTAAGCAAAGTCAGTTTATGGAAATAAGTGACAGAAACAGGTTAGAGTTTATTAGCACTAATAAATATCAAGTTTTCAAGGTACAAAGTGATGGTTTTCATCTCAATCATGAGAATATAAAATGCCAAGAACAGTTTTTACTACCTGTGAATTAACAAAATTATATTTTTATAAGGTATTCAAACCATTCTTCCTTTTGATATTTTACCCAAACTCTCCTTCCAAGAATATCCTCAGAGATTATTCCTCTTCTTGATAGAAAAATTTATACACAGCAACTTTGTTGAAGGATATGAGTCAAGAACCAGGCATAAAACCCAGGATTGGGTAGTCTGTTTCTCTTTCTATTATTCAAATGGCATTCTAATTAGAGTTTTTTTTAAAGACATGATCTAAAAGTAGCATATTTCTTTGAACACAATAAATTCCTGTGAAAGCAACAAGTTTCAGCTGTGTATCAAATGTCCAGTTCCCTCACCTCCAATTCTTTGAGGTAGTTAACTGTTGTTTCTTGTCTCATTAATATGACTAAGTCATGGGGATGCTTCAAGTTCATTGGTGAATCCACCTGCAAGCAAGCAAACAATGAATAAACGAAGCTCAGATATCATTAACATTTGTTTGGATTAATAAAAGTTCCTTTCATATGCCTTAAATTATTGTTCAATCACCATTATAATCAGTGTTGGGTGCTCGGCAAAGCTCAAGAGGTATTTCAAAACTGATCACATGTAAATTTCAGCAAAGGAAATGACAGGTTCAATGGCTGTCTCTTGAACTCCACTTGAAAGAACAAGCTTTTGAAATGAGTATTTTTACTTGACCGGTCATATAAAGAATATTCAAGAAGAGAAGTATTTAGAAGTAAATAATAAATTCCTTAAAAGCTATTTTATACCTGTATTAACAAAACAAGGATTGTCTTATCTTGATCTTGATAGCACATTCTATATCTGAACAGGTTCAGAGACAATAAAAGGAAAATACGAAAAGCATCTCCTTTTGAAGACTATTTATAGAAGACATAAATCAGAGATAATGTACAATAACTTTGAGTCTTATAATTTACAATTCATGCTTCTGAACTGTAATCACTAAATAAGTGATTCTGTTGTTGAAGATGCAGGGAAAATGAACTTTCATATGCTGGTAGCAGTCTTATTTGGAGGATCATTTGACAACATACATCAAAATTTGACCTAGCAATATAAACTCTAGGAAACTATCCTATAGGCATTCTTAAACAAGCAGGCAAAATGATATAGAAGGATGCTCACCATATCACCTTTAGCTGCAAAAAACAAAAGAACAACAAACCTAAGTCCATCAGTGGGAAAACAGGGAAATCCACTGGCCAATGGAATGGGATACAGAAGAACTAGGTCTACTGTCAGGAAAGATGTTCACAACGTATTAACTAAAAGTAATAAAGAATAATAAGTATGCTATGTTTTTTTGTTTAATCATTACATGTATATATTTTTATAGATATAGATGTATACATGTCTGTATATGCACAAAACTAAGTTGGTCCTCAGTGATTTCTTTTGGGAAGTGGGATTAAGAGGAGAGGTAACTTCATTATCTTTTACTTTCTACATTTGTGTATTTTTAAGTTGTCCATAATGTGCACATGATACATTTATAATAAGGAAAAAACAACACACATACACACATGGTTTTTGAATTTCAAAAAAATCTAAGGCAGTGGCTTTGATATCTAAGAGATGAAATGAAATTCCTGCTGTCCCATAGCGTTAGACTGTCAAATTATATACCACCTCTTCAGGAAGTTCCACTCTGAGAAGAAACTATCTTTCTGTAATCTCTGAGAATCTGACATCAGCTCAATTAATTTTAAAGCTAGCTTTTTAAGTACAGAAGATAGCCTTGCTTAGACTTTGGTCAATGCAAGCCTTAAAAAACTATTTTAAAAAGAAAAAATAACATGAAATAAGTTCAATGATTGCTTTAATAATACACACAGTAACAACTGGGTGATGTTAGGTGACCACATATAAAATTCATCTGCCTTTGCTCATTCCACCATCTTAGAGACGTCAGAGGAAAAAGAGATGCTGGTCCTGAGTAACTTCCACTCTTACGTTCATTGCAATCGTCTGAACGACATAATTATCATTATGTAGTTATAGATAATTGTCATCGCCTAAGGTCTCACTTTTATGACAAAATCCTTTCACTGCTTCCCCTAGCCTTCCTACTATATTGGAATTTATGTTAAAACTGGACTTTGAATTTAAAAGGCACTAAAAACGTAACAGCAAGGGCTATACTTGACCACCTGAGCTGTAAATCTCTATCAAATAATCAAGCCTAGCAAAGGCCTATAAGCAAAATGCTACGTGCATCTCAATACAGGGTAGAAATTTTTGCTTCTCTTTTCATTTTGTTTGAACATATTCCCAACAGTCATATGCGGGTAGGGTAGGGAAAGTTACTATAATGTATTGAATATGGACTGATCTAACTCCAAAGTCCATCAATCTTTTTCACAACAATGTGATATATTATTTGTCATATATTACAGCACACCAAAATTTGTACAGGAGAAAATGTAAAAGCTATAGCCAGTAGCCAGAGTGCAAAAAAGCTAGGAGGCCAAATAAAGTCTGGTACTTTGCAACTCTGTCCAGACCTCAAGAGGAAGTGATTTAATACATGACTATATTTAAATGAGGTTTTTAGAAAAAATTGGGGAGGGGGAAAGAATGGGAGTATGACGTTCCCACTCAAAAATACCCTACCAGTCTGATTACCTGACATCTGGAGAACTGCAAAAGGAAGGAGTGAAAGAATAAGACAATGAAGAGTTACATTAGAGAAATATTTAAAGTATAATCTTAGTTTTAGATTAAAAAGATACTGGATAACCAGGGCTCTGTCATATTTCAATAGCATGGGTTTGACCAATATCTAGTTGTGAGGAAGTACTTTTCATTTCCTTGAAGCATTTAGTTCAAAAAAATAAAGTAGCTAGAGAAGGTATGAATTAGCATAAGGAAGGGAGTCCACTGACAGCTTGACAGCTGTGTTTCTCTTTTCAACGTGGCAGCAAATGGCTTGGATCTCTGCCAGATGAGGGTTGGTTGCAGATTTATAGCCTGACACACATTTTTACTGAGGTACTTTCAAGTTCTTAGATTTTACGCTAATTATCTTTGGCAAATGCCAGTCCACTTGAACTTCTCTTGAATACCTCTCCTCCTTAGAATATTATGAAAGAGGGTATGTTTGACCACTTTATAAATACTACAACATCCATTCAACCAATAAAAGTTTATTATTACTCTATGAACAAGGCCCACTAGGAGTCAGTATTTGGAGCCTACATACTCCTATTTTATATACAACGTGAAAAAGAATGTTTTTCCTTCAAAATCTTTAGCATTTAGAAGAGTCTGCTATAAACTCAAGAGCAGAGTGACAGAAATTACAGAGTGATGGGTTAAAAATGATGTAATGTGTACACAAGATCTCAAAGCACTTTATGGCTTTTTAACAAAGAATAAACCACCTTACAAACTTCCAAAAAAGAGGAAAAAAAGTGGAATTATTTTCAATTTGCTATACTTAAGAAGGTCAGGAAGTATGAAATATATTTTAGAGTAAAATTTAAACTACAGAGAAAAACTGACAATGTATTTGGAAATCAGCTATATGGAATTCTACTATCCAAAATGATTCATTCCCTTAAGAGTTCCAGGTAAAGACAGTTTCACTGTTACCATAGCAATTTACTTTAATAAAGAAAATGACAAACCATGTAAGACAATTCAATTTTATTTTCCTTTTAATACATTATATAAATGCATGTGTCCAATTATATATAACAGCTGTAAATATCTTACTCATATCAAGTTCATTTTCATATATTTCATTTGCTGCCATCTCTAACCAAGATATTAATTTCTACATCCCTAATCTGGAGCCCTGACCCTGTGAATTCAGTAAATTCACATGGTAATGGATGGAAATGTCACTATATAAGGGTAACGACTTCACTGCCAAAGTTAGATAAAGGGTGAACGCTTTGAACTTAAAATAATCAATCTAAGGATATAAATAAATATTTTTAAGTTCTACAAAATCAAGTCTGAGGCAATCATTTTCTACTAGTCCTTTATGATAGGAAATTGAACATTTCTATTGTAACATTAGTTCCATCGCTCATATACACTTATTCTTCACATATGCTGAACATTTTTATCTGTTTTTTAAAAAATGGTATTCATATGAGTACATGAAAGCAACATTAATGGGGAACTCACTGTTTTCCCACCAGCAGTTTGAAACTGACTAATGAAACCTTATATTATGCTATATTCATTAAAAAAGGATTCCCCTTAGGTTAGAAACTTAGGGATGGAATATTTAAATCTTTTATTCATAATTTTAGATTATTTAAATATTGAGATGATATGATGGAAAACATAAAGATCTTCAAAGCAACTAAGATTTCACCTCTACCTTAAATGATCCCACTTAGTATTTACGGTTTTTCCTGTCCAGTACCTGCAATCTCCTTCTTGCGGCAAAAAACCTGTCTTGGTTGGCTGGAAGCATCCTTCCCCACATAGGAAGCCTGATCAGTGTATTCTTTTCTCTTGGTATCTTATTTCTGAGAAGGGACACTAATCAAGTAGTCAGCTGGTACTAAAGAGTCTCTAATCCAGAACTTTTCTTTGAGCTATTGGGGACTAGCTACCTTGTATCCACAGGGGGCCTGAAAATAAGGTTAAAGCAGCAGACAAATGAAGACAGAGAAAAACCTATCCTGGTTATACTGTTTGAATCCTGGATCAAATTCTATCTGTGGCACTTAGAATTTGTCCAAACATTCCAATGAAAATTTTCAAAATTGGAAGTTTTGATGCTATTACTAAACTTCTGCCTAATTTTCTTGAGGCCCTCTGTCTAGGATATCTTCTTATCCTTGTGGCTCTTTCATGAGCCTCTGTGTCCTTGCACATGCTAATTCCTTTACTTGGAAAGCATTTCTCTTATGCTTTTGATGAATGCCAAATGACTTGGCTCAAATGACATTTCCTTTGTGAAACCATCCTTCTCTTGAGCTCCCATAGTATTTTACACATATTTCTGTAATAGAATTTATTACATTGTTTAACATTTGTATGGTTGTCTCTTCAAATAAATTTTTTTTTGAATTCTTCTACCTTCAGTACTTAACATGTTTTTAGGTATTTAATACATTGTTAATTATTTGATGAAGGTGTTTGATATAACATTTGTTAGATTTTCCATGTCCTAAGGCATTATCATTCACTGATGACAATCTATAAACTGAGGACACCCAACCTAATGACTTCTAAGAGTTCCTTGTAATTTCCAAATCTTACCTCTATAAAAGATTTAACACTGTCATAAAAATATCACTTTTAACCAACCTAACCTATCCACTGAAGTAACCTGATATTCAAATGAATGAAATTACCATTCTTTCAATTTGCCCATATAAACTTGTATTCACCCTAGGCAGGGACTATTTCCAAAGCTGCAGTTAAAAGCTTCTTTTAAACCATCAACTTGTCAAATTAAACCAAGGCTCCAATTAGCAGTGGCTATTTATTTCTGAGTAGTTAAGTTGTTCATCATATCACAGACTAAGTTAGCCCTCTCTGTCCTTATGCTCATTAATTCTAACAAAGTTCAACTTTAAAAAAATCTTCTTTAAATCTGTAGATTGCCTTGGGCAGTGTGACCATTTTAACAATATTGATTCTTCCAATCCAAGAGCATGGGATATCTTTCCATTTTTTAAAGTCTTCTTTAATTTCCTTCATCAATGGTTTATAGTTTTCTGTGTATAATTCTTCCACCTCCTTGGTTAGATTTATTCCCAGATATTTTATTACTTTGGGTGCTATTTTAAAGGGGATTGTTTTTTTACTTTCTTTTTCTGTTGATTCATCGTTAGTGTAAAGAAATGCAACTGATTTTTGAACGTTAATTTTGTAACCTGCTACCTTGCTGAATTCTTCAATCAGCTCTAGTAGTTTTTGTGTGGACCTTTTAGGGTTTTCTATATATAGTAACATGTCAACGGCATATAGTGACACTTTTACCTCTTGTTTTCCAATTTGGATCCCTTTTATTTCTCTCTCTTGCCTGATTGCTGTGGCTAGGACTTCCAGGACTATGTTGAATAGGAGTGGTGATAGTGGGCATCCTTGTCTTTTCCCAGATTTTAGTGGGAAGCTTTTGAGTTTTTCACTGTTGAGTACTATGCTGGCTGTAGGTTTGTCATATATAGCTTTTATTAAGTTGAGATATGTTCCCTCTATACCCACTTTGGCGAGTTTTTATCATAAATGCGTGTTGAATTTTATCAAATGCTTTTTCTGCATCGATTGAGATGATCATGTGGTTTTTGTCCTTTCTCTTGTATGACTCAAAAATTGTGCTGAACACTGGAATTTGACACAACATTGTAAAATGATTATAAATCAATAAAAAATGTTATTAAAAAATCTTCTTTTCTGATTTACATGCTAAATATATGTTACAGTAAAAACAAACACATTATAGACAATATAAAGAAAATTAAAATTACTTGAAATCTGCCCCTCAAAGATAGCTGGTGTCAAATATATACATCATGTCAGGATAAATTATTTACACATATATACATTCATAGCTATGTAGATAAATATTTTTATAAATATCACATAATAAATCTACTATGTTGTATCCTTCCTTTCTCCATTCTTCTCTAAATTTTATCAGACCTCTTTCCCAGAAAATACAAATTATATTATGACATTTAGTTGTTAATATTATATTAAAGCTACTTACCCAGGATTCTACTAAAATTTGGGCTTTCAGTTACACTCTTTTTTTTAACAATATTGTGAATATCCTTACATTTAATTTTTTTAGATAGCTGTCTATTTAATTCCTTCCTAGAATAAGAATTATTAGGTTAGAAGGACTGTGCTTTTAAATTCATATTTTTTACTAGCTTTTCTCCAGAACAGTTGAATCCACTGAAATTCGTAATAGTCACTGAGTTACTGTATACTCTTGGCATGAATACTTTTAATCTCTTTATTGGTCGTATATATTTCTTCTTTTGTGTACTTAACAAAAAAATCTTTCTCACCGCTTCTTTTTAAACCCATCTGACAGTTTATCCATCATATTTTATGAACGGTGGTTTCTAGTTGGTGGGACTCTAGATGATTACTCTCTTCTAGTTTGTGTTTTCTGACTTTTTCTACAGTGAACATGTATACTTAAATTTACTAAGTGTTTCTGTGTTTTAAAGTGCTATGGACAGGTCATCTTGTTAAAATGAAACGTTAGAGTGCTATGCAATATGTTTTACTGTATTAAAAAAAGTGTAATAAGTACAAGCTCAGGTCTGAGGGACAATGTTGTAGCTTTTCCTTATATAGAGAGAAAAAAACCATCTCACAGATGTGGGATCAGGCAAAAAGGCAACATCTATTGTATTGTCCTGTTCCTTTCTCCCCTCAGATTTTTACCCTTATTTCAAATCTAGTTCACTGCCATTTTTAAACGATTGTTTAAGGAGCCCTCACCTTTGTGACCCCTGTCAGGCTAACGGTAAGCAAGATGAGTTTTAGACGGATGGACTGAGAGGCAGAAAGGTCTGCTGCCTGACTTTGCATGCAACTGTCTCTTCAGGATTCAAGTCTAACCATCATGGACTTGTACCTTCTTCCAGGTCTAGAGAAGTGTAATTACATTAAACACTAGTTCAGCCCGGCTCTTAAGAGGGACTTACACAGGTTCCTGGCTATAATAATTGTCAAAACTTTAATTAATGTAACATAAACAGATCTTTTACTAGAAAACATTTAATTGCATGAGATTAGTAAAACACTACTGTAATGAACTGGCAAGATTTGGAAATATTTTTGCTGAAGATGACTTTTTTGCTCTTAGAGTACTTGTATAGTATTTTAGTAAGAAATTAATTTTACAGAATATCAAGTCATCAAACTAAAATTAAACTTTAAATAACAAAAATAAATAATGATTCCTATCACATGGATTTTAATGGCCTTATATCCCTATTTTTTACAGTTTTAAATCTCAATTAGATTTTACTTTTTCATTTTCAGTTCTTGGAAGACAGAGTTGTAAATAATTAAACTCACAGAAAATAATCTAGGTATTTGAAGTATAAAATATATAGCTATAATCTAGATTTGAATGTACAGTGTTGTAGCCAATTTTATTAGAACATTCTTGTCAAATAATCACCACTTTCCTAACTGATAAGCAAGTAAGTAGCCATTTTCAATATGAACAACTTCTTATAAAACTGTTATCAGTCTACATTTTCTGATTTAGTGCTATCAGGGAATATATAAATAACATAACAAATAAAGTAGACAGCTTACAACTTTACAAGGGAAGAATGAAACACTGGATCAAGACACGAGAGTCAAGGATATTTCTCATTTGTATACTTATGACATTCTTGTAAACACACAAAGAAATAATTAGCTGTACAATTAGAGTGGATTTATACATAACCCAGAAGTGATTCTCATTCCAGCAGCAAATATTGAACAAAGCATAATGGCCCACCAAAGATGTCCATGTCCTAATCCCCAGAACATGTGAATATGTCAGGTTACATGGCAAAAGGGAACTGAGGTAGCTGATAGAGTTAAGGTTGCTCATCAGATTGAATACAGTGGCTCACCTGGATTATACAGGTGGGACTAATGTAATCACAGGGTCCTTAAAAGTGGAATATGGAGGTCAAAGAGAGAGATGTGACTAAGAAGAGTGGTCAGAGATGCAATGTTGCTGGTTTTGAAGCTGCAATGAAAGGGGGCCAGAAGCCAAGGACTGTGGCAGGCTTCTAAGAAACTGGAAAAAGCAAAGAAATGAACTCTGCTCTAGAACCTCCAGAAGGATAGGCAGTGCTGCTGCCCCTTTGATTTTAACCCAATGATATATAAGCACTGGACTTCTAACCTACAGAACTGTCAGAAAATAAATTTGTGCTAGTTTAAGCCACTAAATTTGTGGTAACTTTTTATGGCAGCAATTAAAAAAAAATAAAAGCACCCACTAAGTCCAGACACACTGCTAGGCATTACGGTGATGGAAAAAACATGTTTGAGCTTCAACAGTCTTAGAGAGGTGCTATGGACTGAATTGTGTCACCCTCAAAAAATTCGTATGCTGAAGCCCTAAACCCCAATGTGATGGTAACTGAAGGCTGGGCCTTTGGGAGGTAATTTGACTTAGATGAGATCACGAGGTTGGGGCCCTCATGATGGGATTGGTGCTCTTACAACAGGAGATACCAGAAAGTTTGCTTTCTCTTTTTCTCTGCCATGTGAGGGTACAGCGAGATGCAGCTGTCTGCGATTCAGAAAGAGAGTCCTCAGTAAAACCCTACCATGCTGGCACTCTGATCTTGGACTTCCAGCCTCCAGAACTGTGCGAGAATAAACTGTGGTTAAGTCACCAGCTTATGGCATTTTGTTATGGCAACCCATGCTCAGACAGACTAGTCAATCAAATACTGGAGACAGAACACTAAAATCAGTGCCAGAAATTAAACCTTAGTAACTTTATCATTTTTCAGGTGATGACAAACTCAACAGCCAGGAAATAACTCTGCCATTTCGTGCTGGAAATTTCTGCTCTAAAAGAGACAACTGCATAAAGTTCAGCATGGTAACTCATCAAAACAATAGTAGTATCAGCTGTGGGGAAAGAAAATCAGCTCGACTAATTTCTTTTATTGCAGTCCAACAAGTGTGAAATACGCATTAATGACAAAGGTTTAATTTTTCTATAAAGATAACAAAATCTACCCAAAGTTTCCTCTTTGTTCATACTTCTCCTGTTGGCCACAACACTGTGTAGCTAAGGGCAATGGGTGGAACAGAGATCTTCAACTAAAACTGGGTTATGAAACACTGTTGGGCATTTACAAACATTCCCAAAGGGAGTCCTTTAGAAGGACATCTGGCAAACCTAAGAAAATTAAATACAATGCCTTTTTAGAACCAGAAAATTCCATTTCAAAGAATTCATCTTACAGATATACTCAGTATACTCACAGAAGCATGCAAAGACATATGTATGAGCATGTTCACTCTCTGCAATAATATTTATGGTAGTAAAAACCTGGAAACAATCTAAATGTCAGTCGTCTAAAGTCTGTAAGTTATAGAACATCCATACAACTCAATACTACGCAGTCTTAAGAGAGAAGAGGGTAGCTTTTTATTTCTGATACAGACAGATGTCTAAGTCTTATTAAGTGAATAAAACCTAGTCATGAGACAAAATGTTTCCAGCTGTGCATTAAAAAAAAAAACAACCTATGTATTTGCAAATGCAAAGAAACTTTTGGGAAGAAAACACAAATAATCCTGATTGTTTCCAGGAAGATGGACTGTGGTAGTTATGAAACTTTCACTTTTCATTTTATAACATACTAAATAGCTTGAAAAAATTTTTCAACAAATATATTTTATAGTCTTTAATTCAATTATAAAATTGAAAAAAATTTTAAGAAAAATTTTAATTTTGATGAGTTTGTTTTGCAAATAAAACTACTGAAATACTTTCTTCATGTTAGTAGCGATGTTTATTTAGCACTATAGAAAAGGGAACAAGGTTTAGAATCAGGTCTGAGCTTGAGTTCACACTCTGCCACTTCCTACCTGCATGGCTTTGGGTAAGGAGCTTAACTACATTCAGCCTAAATTTCTTATTTAATAGAGAGAAGATCAAATACCCACATCTTACTGAGTCTGTGTGATGATAAAATGAGATCATGAACATAAAACACTTGGTAAAGTGTTCAGTGAAATACAGACATTAAATTGTTTTTATTACAGTAAAAGTTGCCTACCAATATCCTCAATTAGAGTCACTTCCACGTATGGCCATCTAAAATGCAAACTCTACGAAGACAGGGACTACAGAGTTCTCACAGCTGTATTCCAAGTATCTAGCACAGGAAGTATGTGTTGAATGAGTGAGCTAAGCGTGCCAAGTGCGTAATGGGCATACAAAAAGCACTCAGCAAATACTTGCTCTAATGAAAACGTTCCTGACGCCATTTGACCACTTTTGGCATGTACTACTCTCTTGAGTTCTACCAAAGATTAGTTACCCATCTCAACTCCCCACCAAGCAATTACACTGAAGGTGGAAAGGAGTGACCTTGGGGAAGGGGGGGTCTTGCCAGTCACCTGATTTTAGCTAAAATAACTAAGTGCCTCAGAAAGAAAGTGAAGACTGAAAATGTTAGTAAAAAAACACATAAACGAGTTATTTTCAAAAGTTAGACTCATAAAGTAATGACTACTGACTAAATAAACATGGGAAGCACAATATGATCAGTCCAGTGTGAATTCCTAATAGTATGTCTTGAAAGCAAAACATAAAAGTGACTTACCTAAATTTCAATTAATATAAATAATGCCACAACCTCAAATACAAGTGCTCTGAGCCTATCATAAAAGGTATGTTGGAGAGGTAACATATCCAAATAGCCAACAGGAAAGTAGATATCTGAGGCACCATTTTACAACTCTGGTTTAGAGATACCATGAAGTCTTAGGTTGTCTAGACCTTTTATTAGTAATGGGGAGAATGAATGAATTAGCTTGTCCCCTTTAAAGTAAATGTACCTCCCTCCTCCAGACTATTAAAATGATGGTGGCCTTTCAGTGTGCTGATATGATATGCAAGCACTATTACAGGAGTAAATATTGCCTGCACACACAGACATGCATACACTCTTTCTCTCACTTATTCAATAATTCCTGGGTGTACACTGTGTGTCAGCCACTGTTTGATGGCACTAGGGTTACTTCACTGAATAAAATAAAGTTGTTGCCTTCATAGAGCTTTTGTTCTTGTTAAAAAAAAACAGACAATACAGTATATATTACAATATAGTGTCAATAATAAATGCTATGAAGAAAAACAGAGTAAGAAGACAGAGTGATGGAAAGAGATGCTGATTTATTAGACAGCTTGGCCACAAAATGAGTGACATGAGAACAAGAAACCTGACAGAAGAGAAGGGATGAGCCATGATGCTGTCTGCAGAGAAGTACTTCAGGCAGAGGAAGAAGCAAGAGCAACTGTCTTGGTGAACCAAGGACAAATGAACTTGGTGCTTTGAAAACCACTCTGAAGGCCAGAATGGCTGAAACACAGCACACAAGAAGGAAAGTAGTATCTAGGGCAAAGAGGTGGCCAGGGACCAGGCTCCCATATCTTGCACAGCCTTACAGGCCATGGTGAAAACTAGGTTTTATTCTTTAAATGCGATGGGAAACCACTGAAGGTTTTCTTATACTATTTGCTTCCCTTCCCCTACAACCCCTAAAGGAGTGACATGACCAAAACTTTTGTTTTTTAAAAGATCACTTTGGCTGTTTCGAGGAGAACAGACTCTTATGGGGCAAACGCAGAAGCAAGACCAGTTAGGGGGCCACTGCACAGGTCCAGGAGAGAGCTGAAGACTGTCTGGACTAGGGCTGTAAAGCTAGAGGCAGGAAGCCATGGTAGGACTCAGGATACACTCTGGAAGTTAAGCTGACAGGCTGCTGATAGACTGGGTATGAGACGAGAGAGAACGAAGAGTTAAGGAAGATACATACAGAAGATGCAGGGCCTGCACACTCTGGTAACAGCTATGGTGGGAAATCAAGAGTTCAGTTGAGGACATGATGTATTCGTGGTGTCTATTAGACACATCAGCTAAGTGGAGGTGTTGAGTAGGCAGTTGCAGTTGGATGTATGCATTTGGAGTTCAGAGAGAGACTGCAAATAGGATTTGGGGAGTGCAGATTTATACGATATTTTATGCCATGAGACTGCATAAGATCATCTGGTGTCCACATGAACAGAGGGAAGAAAAGGGGCACACTAATATTTAAGACTCACAAAGGAAAAAGGAATTCAGCAGAAGAGAATGAGAGGTCGTAGCCAGGGACTTAGAAGGAAAATCAGGAGTGTATGTTCTGGAAGCCATGTAAGGAAACAGGTCAATAAGGCATGAAGACAAATGCCAGGTTGCTAAGAGGTTAAGTAAGATGACAGAGAGCCGAGCACCAAATCTGGCAATAAGGAAGGCTCTGCGTACTGTGACAAGAGCTGTAGGGATGAAGGACTGACTGGAATGGGTTTAAGAGAGACCAGTATGGAGAGGGAAGAGAGGTGTCCGACTATAAAGAGCCACACAGCAGAGGATCCCCCTCATTCTGCCGGCGTGGAGCACAGCTGAGATGCAGGTACGGTACTGCTCACACCCGGCTCCCTACATTTCCGAAGGCAAAGCTGTTCTAATTTTTGACCTGACCTGCTGGCAAGCCCTCTTACTCCTCGCCGTCAGAGTGCCTTCTGTTCACTTCCACCAGAGCTGCTTCCAAACTGCAACAACTGCCAAACCCCACAGCTGATCCTAATCCCTGCCCAGCAGTGCAGCTGCCAGGTCCCATCTGCCTTGCCTCAGCCCCTTCCGAGCCTCTTTTTTGATCTTCTTGTTTATCATTTCCTTGTCTCTTCTCCATACTTTTTATGTCTGATCAATGGCTGACCTTTTAGATACATATCAGAGACGAAGAGGATGACCTCCCTTGCATACACAACCTGATCACCGGAGAAAGGCAAGAGTAATCTCTGAAATGATGGCTCTTCTCACCTGTGTACAGCACCGTTTCTGAAGGCCTCAGGGCTGATTCACTGATGGGTTCCTCGGAGATTTACAGATCTGCAGAAAGTTCTGAGGCTTCCTTTAGGCTAGTCCCCAGATGACTACCAGGTTGGTGAGTACTTTAAGGCTTCATTTAGACAACAGTAAATTCCTAAATGGTAGGACCCACTTTTCACACTTCCTTATATCATCCATTCAACAGATACTATTGTAGCCTATGTGATTCAGCAGTGGGAGAGATGCTGCAGTCGCAGAGAAGATGGATACAGCTCCGTCCTTGGAACACACAGCAGTCTAGTAGGGTGTTTTCATAAGTAAACAGACACAACATGGTATGGCAAATGCTTTCATAAGGGAATAGAAGATGCTCTGAAAGCACAATGAAAGAACAGTTTATTCTAATTTGCATACCATAGAAACTTCCCTGAGAAAGTGATGTTTAACTTAAGAGTATGAGTTGACCTGACTGGGATGTTTTGGCAGAAGAACATGTAAAAAGGCCCAGAAGCAAAAGAGAACAGAGTATATTTGGGGACACTAACAGAAGTGAAATATGGCTAAGTGTGTATGTGTGTATATTCTCAGGTGAGGGTGGGACGCTCAAGATGAGCAGACAGGCTAAAGAGAAGGAAGGGCCAGACCACAAGACATGTTAACACATTCGGACCAAATCCTGCGATATGTACCAATCTGTTAAGGGTAGTTTTCCTTGGGGAGTAAGAATGAGTAGAGGTTAAGAGGACTTCACTTTATTACTTTAAATACTCCCATAATGTTAGACATTTACTTTTACAATGCTACGCATTACTTTTGTAATTCAAAATTTTAATTTAAAAAAAGGCGATTTTAAAAGATTAATTGCACTGTGGAATAAATGGATTGGAAGTAGGACAAGACAGAAGCAGGAAGTTAGAAAGCTATGGCAATTAATTAGGTGGCCAGAATTAGAGTAATGGTAGTGACTATGGGAAGAAGATAAAATTAGAAAGTAAAACTGAAAGATGTCAGTAAGGAAGAGGGAGAAATTAAAACAGATAACTAGATTTCTGATTTGGGCAAATGGATGAATGGTGAATGGTGGTGTCTTTCATTAAGTTTGTGAAAACAGGGCATGATGGGGTAAAATTTAGTTTAAAGATATGATCATATTAAGCTTGAAGTACCTAGAGGATATTCACGTGGAGTTAAAAGTTAACAAAGACGTCTTGAATCTATAACTCTGAAGAAAAAAAATATGAGTTGTATTAAGAAACGTAGATATTTCCAGCATATATATGGTAACTTAAGTCTTAGGAAAGGATGAAATTGCCCAGGTCTATGTTGAGAGTAAAAAGAGAAGGCTGCAGCAAGAGCTGGAGTGAGAGCAAGGTCTAAAACTTACTTTCTCAGAAGGATCTGTGACCCATCTACACCATAATCTTCTGAGGAGTTTGATAAAAATGTAGAAATATTGGTTCTACCACCAACCTACTGTATCAGGCACTGAGTGTTCTGGCAATCTGCATTTAAGTAGCCATTCCAGATAGTTTTTGTGCCAAGTAAACTTTTAGAACCACTCATTTATAAGATAAGTGGAGGAAGAAGACCCCCCCCAAAAAATTAAGAAGGAGCTGTACTCTGCCCACCCCTAAAGAAAAATGAGAATTTCATGCCAGAGTAGCCAATGGAGAGGAGAATACCCTTCAAAGCAAAGTGGGCTGACAAAAAGTCAATATATATTTGTTCAATAAATATTTGGGAAAAGTATTTAAAGTTATAATTTATATCTGTATATTTCCAAGTTTCTACTACCACTGTACAGTATACACAAAATAAATACCTGGGTAAATTATAAGAAGAAAAACAATAGTGGGAGATGGCAGGAAAAAAAAAAAGGACTGAACGAGAATCACTTTGAGTCAATATCTAGGACAAACTGCAAAGGTTTAGCAGGTGCCTGGTTAGTTAGTGAATAACCAGCATGATCCCTCAGGTCCAAGTACATCTTTGAAGTGTATAAACACAGAAATAGTGCTCTATGACAAAAAGATTGTTCTGTTTTGAAAAGCACTGAAATAAAGCTGTCAGCTTCATAGTACCATGGACGCTCTCTCCCAGATCAACCAAATCACTCAACATGAGACCAAAATGAAACTACTCCTTCACTTATAAGCTATTAAAGATCAATAAAGATTTAGTGAGTTTGTCCAACTAAATACGATAGCTCTTCCTTAAGTCATAGTTGTTGAAATAGTCACTTATTAAATAGATCTCTGCCAAGTCTGCGAGGCTTCGGAGCATTCGTTTTGTTAGAAACCTCATTTGTTCTGAGCAGTTAAGAGGATTTGTATTCTGAAGACATCTGCTTGAATCTGCTTGATAGGAGGCAAAATGATAAAGCAACCCCCAAAGTCATCCACACCTATTTGGGATCCTTTCCTACCCATCTGCCCGCAATTTGAAGTTATCACAATACATTTTGCGAGGTAAAGCAAACTGGGAAAGAGAAGACATTGACTTCATTTGGTTTTATTTTTCTTTCTAGTCCTTCCTTTGTAGGTGTTAGAAAAGTAAAAAAGCACCTCAAACTTAGTACAAAGTGCTCACTTGCATGCTACTACAGATGAAGACATTTTTACCTACTGTGACCACCAAATGCTACTCATTAGTGTGTCTTTGGTGATCTTCTCTCCTATGAGTTGTACCATATGTTCTTTAAGAATTTTCTCCAAATCCAAAATGCCATGGCTTTAAGATTGGAGGAGAGGGAAACAGCAAGAATAATATAATGTTATGAGAGAAAATAAATAATACAATGTTACGATAAAGTTGATACTCTAAATTTTTAAGTTGATACTTAATATTTAGACCTCCACTAATGAAGAGAGAGAATATCCAGAGGTAATGAATCCAGTGCTAGAAGTACAAATTCTCGATTCTGTAAGTCCACAACTAACAAACTGGTAACATTTCAAGAGCTCATCTGTTAGCTGGTAATGTAGAGCTTGAAGCTGACATTTTTCCAAGGAAATGATGTGCTAGATAGGCTCTTAGGCTAATTCACATAAGTTTATTTAACCTTCGATGCAAGTGAATTGTTAGACACTTTAGATTATAATAGAAAATAGATGTTGCCACATTGGTAATTGAGCAAAAAAGAACATCAAAATGAAACAAACGAAAATTTATTTTGAAGCCGATTCTTCACAATGAAGTCAACCAAAAGATCCACTAGACTGATTACACTGTAGATCCTCCTAGTAACTAGATTATAAATGCCCACACCTCAAGTCCATGGACTCCAAGTTAAGGACTCCTGCTTAAATAAAGTGAGAGGATCTTACCAGTTTCCAAGGACAGGGACACTAGGGGTTCAGAAGTATGCCAGAGCCCAAAGCTGGGAGAAAAGCACAGGGCTGAAGAGGAGAGGAGAGGCCTTTTTCTTAGATGTCCGCTGACCGCAGTGGGAAATGAACTTAGTGACTGGAGCATCCTCTTCATGTCCCAACTCCAGTATTCCCTGGACAATACTGCTGGGAGTTCAGTGGCAATCCAGTAAGCAAACCTAAAACCATGGAATATATGCTTCCTAGACGAAGCGGGGATTGTGGATAAGAACATTCCCTGAGTTGCCACGCCAAGTACTCAACACCTGCTACTGCCAGAAGCAGCCCCAGCTTTGACCGTGAGGAGGCTGCCTGGAGGAATGTCTGCTTCTCTGCTCTGACTGAAGGCCCATTTCAACCCCTTACAGATCTAGGGCTTCCAATATACATGCGTGTTCACAAGTCTGCAGTCTGTAACTTTTGAGTCCCTATCTTTATCATCTCCTCAGGCCTGAAATAGAAAAACCAAACAAATGCGCTCTTCTTCTGGGATGGGCTGCTTACTGTACTTAAAACTTTAATGATGGAAAATGTCCCTAATCAAGTCTGTATTTGGGGCAATTCAGATTTTTAATTCTTAAGTACTTCACGTTCACTCTGGAAAGCAATGACCTATTATACCTAATTTGGATAGGTTTAAATATCAAGCGAAAAATTTCAAAAGGTATTTTCTAAGACCTGCTATTTCAATCTGCCCATAACCCTTTCCTTAATATTAGACAGCTTTAAAACTGAAGTCAGACTTCTACTCTCACTCAGCTATTATAACCAAAAACAAGTAGCAAGAAATGTGGGGTGTCAGGAAACATACAGCATATATACTAAATGTTAATTGTTATGTTTCTGAAAGTATGAACAGGTCTGCAGGATACCCAAATCCACGTACTAAAGGGATCTTTCAATTCTTTAATAAGTATATCCAAATGTGATAATTAATCACAATCTAAACTGAGGTTTGGGTTCTGCCTGCATTCAAATTACTGCCAGGAAAGGCTGCATGGGTAGTGCTTGCATAGCTGTCAGAGAAGAATTCAGAAGCTGACCATCTCTCTTACTTTATTTATACTGATTTTCCCCTAACATTAAACCCAATTTCTCTTCCCTAGCCTCTGATTGTCACACAGTAATCACCAACTTTATTTCTTCTGGTATAAAATTTTGCAGTTGCCTAAACCTAACACTGAAAATGTTATGTAGCAAAGTATTGGAAATTTCAAACAAGAGGTTCACTAAAAAAGGCACGTACTAAAGAAATCTTGCTTCCCTAACTTTAAGCCTAACTAGTTACTATAGGGGTGACATGGAAGAGATCCAAAAGATTCTGTAGATTTTTTCCTTTCCCAAGCAAGTTTCCAGTAACCCCCGCCTTTCCCCCACCAAAACATATGTATCCACCAACGTGCAAAAAGAAGGTATGTGTTTAAAAAACAAAAACCAGATCAGACTCTACTTTCCCATTGTAATGTTCAGCATATAATACATTTCTACCAGCTTTCACTTTTCAGGTGGGCTACTTTCTCAGCTGAGTGGCAGGATATCAAAATGGGAAGAAGTCAACGTCAGGGAGTACAAATAGCTGTGGCCAAAAACAATACTGCAGAAGAGCCAAGAGGAGAAGGGCTCCTCCAAATGCAGCAGGAGTGACTTAATTCCATGTTTCCCTTCATCAGGACCTCAGGGAAAACCACCACCAGGAAACAGAAGAAGGGTGGAAGCAACCAGAACTCACAAAAGATTTCTGATCTTTTGTTAGAGATGAACTTGTAGTGTTGCCTAAGGTTTCTGAAACACATACACATTTTAAATCTCAGCTCGTATGGCCATGAATAGGAAAATTTTCTAATGTAAGTCAGATACAGAGAAAATGCTACTGAACAGAAAGTCAGTCTTTTCTCAGATACCTACTGAAAACCACTTACCAATACCAATGCTGATTTTTAAATTGTTTAACTCGTTCACTATATTTAAGATAAAATTTGCCATCACAAGGTGAATCTAAATGTGAACCTCACTTTACACAAAAGTAAACCTTACACTGTGTTCCTATCACGACTCATGATGGTGATACAAAACCCAAGGTCCAGTACTTTCGCAGGACAATGGTTAATACATTTCCCATTAGTGGGCTAAACTGCAAGGGGCACACACTTCACTTTATAAATGTTTGCTGGACTTTACAGGGTTGCTCTCAAGTGTTGTAAGTCATTCAATTTTCCAAGTTTCTGTAGCAAAACACACACAGTGTACTTTTTAGGCATCAGCAGCATTTACAAAATGCAGACCATCATAAAGTTATGTAAGAAAAGCAGCTTCTCCTCTGAGGGATTAATTTAACCTTACAAGAATCCGGGAAATCGCATATCCTCCTTGCGGGGCTAGGTCAAAGAAACAATGCAAAGAACACTGGGAAACGAGGGCAGTTTCCACTGAAGAGATGCAGGCAACGCCACCAGAGGCATCCTCAAGCATTCCTTTGGAAGGAGAGTGTGCCTGTTGTCTCTAGTGAGCCCCTGCTGACCTAGGTAACAGTACAAGCTGCAACCACCACAGCCTGACACGAATTCCAGCTTGTGGCAGAGGAGACTGGGGGAAGCAGCATTAGATGACACACTGCCTAGGGGTGCCGAAGCTGTCACCGCCCTGGGACTCGCGCACACCCGGGCGCTGCCACCTGCTTTCTACTTCCTCGGGGAGGGCTGGTGACGCGTAGGCCCGCGAGGCACCAGAGGAGGAATAATGAATCTGACTTCTAAACCTAGAGCGCAAAAAAATTCCCCAGGGCCCGACCCCCCACAGCTGGGCGACTCTCCCGAGCGGCGCGCGGCCCCAGAGGTGGAAGCCTGAAAACTTACGGGCAGCCGAGGCGAGGACCAGGACACAAGTGGGGAGGGGACGGCGCCCGGTCCGAACCCGAGGTCACCCGGACCGCGACACCGGGACTGTGGGAAGGTAGGCTGGGGGCGGGGCCGCACGTAGCCAAAGAGCCAGGGGCCGGGCCGGGGAATCCCCCCTGAGCTAGGGCGGGCGCAAGCGGAGACGGACACCCTGGCCGCTACCTGCTGTTGAATCTTCCCGTCCTCCGTGACGACCCAGTGCGTAGTGGCGAAGGCCCCTCGAGCTGCCACACTCAGCAAGGCGGAAAGGCTAAGGAACCAGCCTGGGCTGGAGCACGGCGGCAGCTCGCACCGGCCGCGGACCCCTACTGCCGCCGCCATCTTGCCCCCCCCAGCCGGGCCGCTCGCACCGGAAGCGGAAGCGGACCCCCGCCGCCCGCCATCTTGGGGAGGTCGGCGCTGTAGGAGGAGGAGCCGAGGGGGCGCTGACCCGCTGACGGCCCGCTTCCTCTGCTTTGGTTTGGGTGGCTGGGACGCGCGGCCTCTGGCGCTCTCCCAGTTTGGCTTCAGGCCAAAGACCGCTTTTTTATTATTGTTTTCCGGTGCGCGATACGATCTCGGAGCGTGGGAACCACAGGGAGAGAAATGTAGTGTTCAAGTTAGAGCCTAAGCAAAAATAAGAGGACCCAGACTATATGTATATATGTTTTAATCTTGTTGTTTTTTTTAAGATTTTTATTTCTGATTGTGTCAAATAGTTGGGAAATAAAAGGTGTGCTTTCGAAACATCTAAGGGCAGGGATAGGTTCTCTTTTACTAAAGTCTCAATAGTGGGAGCTTCAGGATTGTAAGGGTCGTTAGTCTAGAGCAGTGCTGACCAGTAGAATGTAATATAAGCCGTGAATCCCAATGTAACTTTTTTTAAAGTGAAATAACTAACAATCTGTTTAACCCACTATATACAATATATTATTAGTTCAGTATGAAATCTATAGAAATTACTGAGATATTTAATTTTGTACCAGGTCTTTGAAATCGGTGTATGTTTTACACTTACAGCTCATCTAAATTCGGACTAGTCAGATTTCAGGGGCTTAGTCGCCACATGAGGCTAGTGGGTACCTTACTGAGCATCACAGGTCTAGATCTGGAGACTCCCAGCATTGGCGTCACCTGGAAGCTTATTAGAAAAGTACACTCTTGTGCTGTACACCAGAAATTGACACAACGCTGTAAACTGACTATAACACAATAAAAAAATACATAAATAGAAAATTACACTCTTGGCTCTTCTCTCCCTCCGCATCAGATTCTACCTTCTAACAAGAGTCCCAGGCGACTGGTATGTACCTTAACGTTTGAGAAGAATTTTCTTCCAGCGAATCAACACGCTGGCCAAGAGACTAGCCTGGCCATAGCTTCTAGTTAGTTATGTTGTTTTACGTGTGTCAGGGCTGCCTTCTAGCTTTTTGTGTCATTTCGCATATAAGTTCATTATACTTTTCGGTGTTTTCTTTAGGAAAAGGAGATGAGAATTTTGCCTGACCACTTAACTACACAGGTGTATTGCAGGAAAACAAAGAATTGCCAAACGTTTAAACATCACTTCATGCTGTGGAAGCAATGATCACAGTACTGGCTTTTTATCCTTCCTGAGACCAGCTTTTCTTAGAGGACTGAAGTGATGAGCATTAATTTCATTAAAAATATATAGTTCATTTGCTTTTTGCCTGGTACTCTGCTAGGCCCTCGGTATGGAAATCTGACCACTGAGCAGTGTGCAGTCTGTTGGGATACTGGCAAGTTAACAATTTAAATATAGGATAGTGTGGGAGTATAATGGCTCATGTATAGATGAGATCGAACAGCCAGGTGAAAGGCTTGGAGCAAAGGTGCTTTTTCGGGCAGATAAGCACTAAGTGTGAAAAGGTGAAGTCAGTGGCAGATTGTAAAGGTCTCTATTTTTAGGCATAGAAGTAAACCTTATTTTTGTTTAAAGCTACTAAATTATAACAATCAGCATTGTCTAACATTTGTGGAGTGTTTAATACATACTAGACCCTGTACACACATAGCTCCTATTAATCTTCACTAACAGGCTTAGTCTAGTTAAGTAATTTGGCCAAGACCATGTGGCTAATAAGCAGCAGAACTCAGATTTGGATTTAGAGCTACTTGACTTTAGAGCCTGAGCATGGATGAAGGATGGTGAGGAGTTTGAAAGAAGCCCCAACATCACCTGTTTTGCCTGTCAGCAATTTCTTTGACATGCACAGGTTAACCTGTAAAGGGGTGGAATGGTAACTTCTACAGCTTTAATGTACCACCCACCTTTATTTTCCTTAAACTATAACCCTTGTCCTTTGAGATCCTGTATTAGATTTTTCTATCGTTTTGCAACGAATTACATTTAGTGGTTAAACATGCACTTATTACCTCACAGTTTCCATGGGTCAAGAGTCTGGCATGGTGCGTGTGTGCTCTCTCTTACATGGCTGATTACAAGGCTGCAATCTCACCTGAGGCTTAGGAGCCTCTTCCAAATGCCAGAATTCAGTTATTTTTCCTTATAGGACTAAAGTCCCAGTTTTCTTGCTGCCTGCTGACTGCTCTTATTCTCAATTCCAAGATCACCACCATTCCTTGCCATGTAGCTTTCTCAGCATAGCAGTTGTTCCTTCAAGGAAAGTGAGGATATGTCTCCATCACTTGTATCTCTGATGTGATGGCTCAGGGCTCCAACAGAGTGAAAGTAGATGTCAGGCTCAGAACTGGCAGTGTCACTTCTGCATTCTGTTGATCAAAGAAAGTTAACAAGACTAGCCCAGATTAAAGGGGAAATGGAAACAAACTCATCTTGATAAGTGAAGCAGCGTTTGATTGGGTATAGAAAGAATTATTGGCAGTCATACATGTAGTTAATTCCTTTAATGATTTTGAATTAGTGGTCATTGAAAGGGTGGTTAGGGAGGGAGGCTGGTTATGGAAGGAAGGGCTGTGCAGGTCTCTGTATCTCCTCAACAGCTATATGCAAAGTGAAGAGGATTTTCAAAGGGGAGACAGGATACCTGAATAAAGTAATTTCATTTAGATAGTTTGCCAAATAGATCAGGCCTACTGAAGCAGGAGGACTATTTTGGATGAGACCAAGTGTCAAATCAACCCAGGATTCTAACTCACAGTGATACCCGGGCTGCTCTGAGGATAACATGATGATCAGCCGCAAAAGAATTTTCCTGATACAGACTTACCTGCCATTAATTTATTCAAATCCTTGCAGCTGTTAATACATTTGGGGAGGACAGTTTCTATGGAGTAATTGTTTTGTGACTCTTCAGCCTGTAAGTAGTTAAAGGTCATACCTACCCCCACCCCCAGCTTTTACATACAGCCAGCATTCAGTATTCTGATTTTATGATTAATTTCAAGTTCATTCTATTCAAAACTTTAGTGAGTTTGTGCTTTTTGATCTTAAGCATCACTGTATAGCATACCAAGTTTTTGTTTTTCCTCATAGAAATACTATTTCTTCATCATTTATTTGCTCTTGTTAGTTCCTATTCTGCTTATGTTTCTTGAAGAATACAAACTGAAACTGTGTGTAGTCTGTCTAGGCTTTGCCTCAGATCTTGTCTATAATATCAGCTCTTTATGATGACCAGAATTTTACTTGATTTTCTTATTTGTGGCTATATCAGTTTCAGGGAATAAACGTACAACTTCTAGGAATAAATCTACAATTTCTTACGGTTTTGATAAATTAGTTTTCATTTGTCTAAGTTTTAGTTTCTATCACACTTGCTACAATTAAATTCCACTTACTGTTTTCTACCCATCAGAACTGATTTGAGTTCCTCCTGTGGTTTCCAGAATGGGGAGAAGGGAGAGTGAGCTGAGGGAGCACACGGGTGGATGGATGGTCCTGTACCCAACTCAGGAAGAAAGACTTCCCACAGAGAGTGAAAGCTGGTATGAGCCGAAGAAAGGAATCAGCTAGATGAGTGGGAAACGGGTAGTCAGGGAACAGCAGTCTTCTCAACAGAGGAAACATGGCCCAGTATCAGAGCATGGTGCTTTTGAGTTATTGGAAGTAGCTCACTATCACCCTAGGTGAGAAATTTAGTTCTAGGATCGAGATTAGGAACCTAAGAGCTTCAAGAGCTCATTCTTTAGCACAGCCTGGCATTCCTAAAGCCAAGTGTTCTGCACATCTTGTTGCCTCCATTTCAAATGACTTTCCTTGAGATCTTTTACTAGGCTGGTTCCAAATCATCATCCAGGACTCAGCTCAAATTAATTTTTTTAGAGACCTTTTCTAACCATTCTTTCCATGCTAGTTCTTACATACTAACACATTAGAATGCTTGTGTCCTTGTAACACTGCTTTCAGAAATCAGCTTATTTATTAGGCTCTGCGTAATAGAATGTAAACTCCATGAGTTTGCCTATCTCGTTCACCACTATATCCTCAGCATACAACACTGCCTTCGACTTTTTATTGAAAGCTTACTATGTTCCAAGCATTGTTTTAAATGCTTCCAATGATCAGTAAGCAAAATGCAAAATTCCTTACCTTTGTGGCATTTTAGCCACATTACATTTTACCAGGGCCAGGGGGAGACCCAGTAAAAATACAGGAAAATTATATAGCATGATTAGACTAGTATGTTGAAGTTGTCAAGTGCTCCAGAGAACACAGAGTAGGGTAAGTGGGATCGGCAGTCTTGGCAGGGTAGAAAGGGGCATTGCAGTATTAAATAGGATTACTTGAGAAGGTGATCTTTGAGCAATTGAGAATGGAGTTAAAACAAGCAGATACACGTTAGAGTGGCTAGAAGGAACAGCTAGTGGACATTCTAAGGCAGGAGTGTTTTTGCCTAGCCTGCTTGAAGCCAACTGACTGCAGCAGAGTGATGGAGAGGAAGAAAAACAGCTGAGGTCAGAAATTAAAAGCCATGGCAATGTTTTTGATTTTTATTCTAAAATGAGGAGTCATTGAACAGCTTCAAGTAGAAGAGTGGATGTTTCTTTCCTGCTGTGTTTAGAATAGGCTTTAGAGAGTCAAGTGTAATAGCTGGGAGATCTATTAGGAGGCTATTATGAAACTCCAGGCGAGAAATGATGGACATAGAAATTTGACAGCCTTCAGCATATAGATGGTATTAGAGCCATAGGACTGGATGTGCTCACCAAGACAATTTAGGTAACATGTTCTGATCCATTTAAACTTCGGCTTTAGAACACTCCTAACCTTGTAATCCTTGGTGCTACTTCAGGAAGACTTTAATAAAGGCTGGTAGTCAAATTAACATGTTCTAACTTGCTTTACATATTAACTTGAGGAAGGAAATTATCTCATAATGATTTGGCAGGAATCTGATGTTTTGCTTTGATAGAAAGAACCAAATCTCTTTTTCAGAAGTGTATTAGCTTCTAAAAAGATTAAAGTTAAAGATAACTTGTAGTACTGAACTCCTTGAAGGCACAGCAGTATGTTGTCCACCTTTATATTTTCATGGTCTAACATACTGTTTGGCACGTGAAAAGCAATCAATAAATGTTTAATGAATATCCAAGAATCTGAAGTTATCATAATCATAACACAAGACACAAAACAAAATTACAAAAGGAAATTTATTTCAAAAGCATAAGGGAACATTTACTTTTAAACAAGGTGATAAACAGGTGTCTTGCAAAAGAAAAAAAATCCATGGCATGAAGTTTTCCGTTCAAATTTTCAAAGTAAAAATAACCCAAGTTGTGCACTATTGCCTTAGGAAAGGGATGGGGAACAGTGAGGTGGTAAAGGAACACAGTCAACTTAATATCAAACTTGAGAAAGTAAAGTCACTTCTGCTCAGCTTTGAGTTTACAAATATTAAAAAGAACAAGAGGAAAAATTACACTTAATGTTCAGATTTATATAACTGTAGTCCCAATACAGCTTCTGTACTTGAAATGGCTTTAGGCCACTGGCTGATCTGCCTCTGAGGTCCAGACTACCTGGTCACAGTTTTCAAATGGCAATTCCATGTTCCTATGTCTGTTCAAATTCCAAGGAGCTTGGGTTCAGCTCATAGTCTTTTGGAATGTTTAGAGATTATTGCCACCACTCCATAGTCAAGCTGACCAACTTCTTTTGCTCACTTGTATCATTCTAGTCTTTAAAAAATATTTTTTCCATAAACATGTGCAGTAATTCTAACAAGGGGTTTTGCTTTTTCCCCCCAACGTAGAGGTAACAGTAATGAAGACACCTGCATTGGAATCACAAACTCTTCCTCAAAAAATACGTCAAACTGCTAGAAACTGTCACTCAGGCATTGGATTTGAATAGCAAACTTGGGGAGGGAAGATTAACTGTGGAACAAAAATATATGAAACATTCAAATGCAGAGCAAAGGGCCTATGCTACTAAAAATGCCCATGACATTAAACACTCCACAAACCCCCCATCGGTTGTTTTAACTAAAAGATTCTATTGGCTAACTTAGACAATAACTTTGATTAATAACCTGAGAAGTTAAAATCTTGAAAGTGGCAAAAGCAAACTGAGAGAGCATCCCTTATTTATTGGTATACCATGTTACCAAGTCACTTTTCTGGGCTGCCCTGGTTATTAAATCCCCAAATTCTAAATTATTCTATCTCATCCTGTAGAAACCTATATATACATCAGATTCTGTATTTCTCCAACAGGGATCTCCATATTTATCTTTGAAAATGCAGCCTTTGTTTATTTTTAGCTTTAAATAACAATAATCATGTAAGTGCAACTGACTCAAAAGCCCTCACTACCGGGAGGAAAACCTAGATAACAACTGAATAACGGATTTAGCCTCAAAAGGATAATCACTGTGTCAAAGACTACCCGTTCCTGGAATTTTAAAAAATGATTTATGTTGTGTAGTCAAGTTTCACAGCATGCATATATATATATATACACACACACATACATATATGCTTATGTATGTATGTATATTATACATACACATTTCTATTTCAAATAGTAAGATCCCATATCTGAAAGTTTGTGTCACACATATGGAGAAGAGTTAAGTAAGCAGTGCAAAGCAACTTACTTACTTCTAAAAATGTAATGTCATTTCCACATTTTAAGAAAGCTGATCAGTATTTTGCTTTTCTGACACAATGTAGGAATGCTGTACCACTGCCTAGCTTTATTAAGTAACAATGAAAATAAAATGTATGATTGACCATTACTCTTCTCCATATGTTGACGGGAAAAAAAAAGACAAGAGGGGACAGGAAAGTCAGTAATCTTTCAAAACTGATAACTTTACCAGTTATCAGAAACGGACTGAATTTCATTACATTTAAGATTTGAATACCTCTCAATAACAAATTATCAAGATGTTTAAAAGATTCACAATATGAAGTCTGAATAATGATACTGCAAAAACAAGTCAAGACTGCGGACAAAGCATCCAAAAATATCATTGTGGTTTTTACCTTGGACACAACCATGGTCTGTTACAAAAGTAGATCATACATACAAAGGTATAAAGAACATTAAATTTTTAGCTGAAGGCAGCAGTCTTTTTAAAGGGATATCCCCGGCAATCCAATGAGAAGTACAATTTTAGTATATTAAGCTCATGGCAATGCTGAAGAATGTGACATCTTGTTCAGTAGAGTCTTCCCCGACTACGATTTCCTCGTGCTCCCCAACCTCGGCCACCTCTACTTCCCCTGAAGGCTCCTCTCTGCTCTACGAAAAAGCGAACAAGGGTTTAGGTCTTGTTCAGGACTTCAAGGGACAGCAAACAGAGAAGAAATGTAGCTTGCAGCTCTCAATGTAGCAGTAGGCTCTATAAAAGCAGCACTGGTATTCTGCTAGTCCATCTACAGATTCAATCTGTATATAAAGCCAGGGCATCTATATATACTAAAGCACACATGGCAAGGTACCAAATACATTCATAGTAGGGAACTCAACTAAATGTATTCCATTAACAAAGGTATTTCAAGGTGACAATATTATAACTACATTGTTCATTTCTTTATTTTGGTGCCTATCACTGCCAAAGATAATTAATGAAGCTACAAAAATTTCTATACTGAATATGGAATTAACAAAAAAGCCACTGGCCTTCAAAAGTCAGTAACATATATGTAAAGTATCTTAAACTATCAGTGATCAATTCTGAAAAATTAGGCTAGAATGAACCTTTCAAATGCAATGAATAGGCAATTTGTTTTGATCACCATATTTCAAAATAATATTCATATAAATGCCGACAGCTTTTCTCACTGCTTTATCAGCTATGTATGAGCTGCTCAGAGTGCTGCTTAAAAGGTGCTGTGTATATATATATGGTATTTGGATTACTGATGTAAAGGAAGCATATCTTTTGCTGAAAAATCAAGTCACTTGTGTCATATGGTAGAATGAGTCTGTGACAGAATGGGATCTGATTCAAAGTCACCTCTCATGTCAGGACACATTTTTCTAAGTTGATTGGAATGCAAAGCATTTAAATAAAACCATCATGAGTGAACACATTAAGAAAATCAGAGGTAGTCTGTGTATAAGATGCTCCTACTCATAGATGCAATGTCTGTGGTGCATTCAGGGAGTACAGCAACCTTAATGTAGTAACTTCCTTATGCTGTAAATCCTGCATTTTTGACTGTTTAAGACGTCTGCACATTTTCCCCCAACATACTCATTATCAAACCTTCATTTCTCAGTTAACATCAACACACTTAACAAATTAACACCCCATAGCTATTATATTAGCTATAAATTAACAAACTACTAAAATCTAACCTTTTAATTGTTTTTCAATCAATTTTAATATGAACTCAGTTACCCTCAATTGTTCAGCTATATCTAATAAGTATATTAAATACACAGTATGCAGGGATTATATGCTGTCATTATCTTTTCTATAGTGGCTATGTCTTTTTGATCTGCAACTGATGAAGCTATTTCTGCAGGACATGGAATAATAACCAAAGTTTCTTTTTTCTTCCTCCTGAAGGGACTATTCTGCACTTTAATGCTCTTTTCAATGGTTTCAAGATTACATTACTCACACTGCTCCCGTTAAGATTATACTTTATTTTTATATCCTAAAAAGGTAACAGTTGAAGGACACAAGTCACAAAATATAGAATTAGTACTTGTGGCTTGTGTCCTTCAACTCTGCTCTCCAAGAAGGAAAACTAAACATGGGTATGTATTTGCAAATAATTTGATTGAAAATGTACCAGGAAGCCAAACTAAGTTGTGGGAACAAATACCATTTGATAAAGCAAACAACAGAGACATTGGGTAGCAAAGTGATAAACCTGGATAAGGAAAAATCTCTAGCAGAAATTTTGCTCCTACTTCCCAACAGGAACAATCAGTTTAGTATGCTTTTTTTTTTTTTTTTGGTGGGGGGACGTAATTAGGTTTATTTATTTATTATACTGTTTGAGGGAGGTAATGGGAATTGAACCCTGCACCTCATGCATGCAAGGCACATGCTCTACCAGTGAGCTATACCCTCCCCCCAGTTTAGTATGCTTTGTAACTCAATTTATGACAAGCATTCCGATGACAAGGTTGACTTCTATAGGAATAGTAAAGTATGGTTAACACCAGACACAAAAGACAAACAGGCTTGTTTGTTCTGCCGTTGTTATTCTGAGGACTACAGAACTGAAGTGACTCCAGGATTTTTGTCTTGAGTAAAACTCATTTTTTTCACATTGATAATTTAAAAAAAACCAAACCAAACCAAAAAACCCACATACAGCCTAAAGCTTTGCATTTTTCACATGTCTTTTCCACGTGCATTCATTATATCATCTGATTCTTGCTATCAGGCAGGCAATGAATTTCACGGGGCTGAATCCTCATGGAAACTCAGTAACTGACCTGCCTAAGTGAAAATGAAGACAATTCGCTATGTATTGCCATAGCTCCGATTACTTTCATTTAAGTCAAATGAAGATAGTATCTGAGAGAGTAATTGATTTTAAGCCTGATTTTGACAGACACCACATTAAATCATACAAGTGACAGAGGACATTTAGTGCAATGAAGTAACAAAAAATCCCTTCCATTTACAAAATGCCTTCACAAATAGTCTTTTTTTAAGTTTTTACTCTCTATGCTATCCCTATTTTTCAGGTAAGAGAAGAGGCTGAGAGATGCACATTTACCTATTATGTAAGTAAAAGAGTTCAGTGATCTTTTCTACACTAAAGTTGCCTCAAAGAGTCCAACTGGAGTAGAAGGGTTTATTTCACGATCTAAAATTGCCTTTCTCCAGTCTGTTTGCTCAGATATTAGAGGAATTTAGCTATCGTAGGAGGCATTTGCTTAATGTCAACAATCATCTCACTACGGAAACAATTATAGAGAGTATATGCTTCAGAGTGCAATTTTTTGGGAATAATTACTGTTGAATTAATTCTAATTGGTAATCAAGACCAATCATAAGCATGTTTGGTTCCTAATATTAAACTTTGTCTTATTAAGATTAAGAATCTTAGTCAGTGATATTTTTATCCATTCTTCTTTAAAATGATCTATGAGGACATAAGCCAATGAGCCAAACTTCACTTCTGATTCAACAGCCCTGGGACAGACTGCACTAGTGGGAAGCTCTCCTGGCACTAATGGCTAAACTGAAAGGAGGACTGCACTCTGGGCAGCGGAGGAGCCTGCAACAGGACACATCTTCCTTGTTAGACGATGCTTTAACATCTGACTCCACCTTCTATGACTTTTCCTTTGAAGTAGTACAGAAGATGGGAGGACAAGCAGTAGGCTGACAAGGTCCAAGAAGGATCATTAATACCACATCTGCCAGAAGCTATATCCATCCTTGAGGGAATTGTACCAAATGTCTTGCCTTGAAACTAAAACAAAGAAAACCTGGAATGGATGGTTCATGTCACCTTCCTTTGTTGGTTTTATTTTTCCCCCTGTTGGCTCCTCTGAATGTAAGAGGCATATTTTTCTTTTTTAAGTTTTTAGTGAGTGTTACATGCTCAATTCAGTCAGCCCACAAGGGTGGGTTAGAAAGAAATAAGCCCCCAACAATTCAAATTCCCCAAGCTAACTCAAAAAGTCACCTGAAAGAGCTATGATCCTCTTTTCAATTAGTAATTAAAATCAAACACAACACAATTTCTGCCTAGTCTCTCATACTGCTTGTACCCAAACGGAAACGCTCACCATAATTAAAGTTGCCCAAATTGCTGCTATATTTCCCACTAGGAGGATTATAAATCTGCCTGGCATCCCTTTTTGGTCCTGCTGAAGATTTCTTGGGTGGTGAACCTGAAGTTGTATCTTCACTGGCTCTCTTTTGCCTATAATGGGAGGAAGAACAGCAATAAAAAAAAATTCTTTTATATCAGAGGCTATCAATATATTTATAATTTATCATACAGGTTACGAAAGACATCCTAAAGATGAAAGTCACATCAGAAAAAAAGGAGTAACATTCTAATGTCATCAAATTAACTGCTTTTGTAATGCAGACACTGTCAGAGAGCCATTTACAAGGCTTTAAAACAATCTGAAATACATAGCTTCGCAGATTATGTACAAGTGACTTATTTTATAAAACTTGTCAGAAAAGTCTAGTTATGCCATAGGAATAAAAATTAGCCTAAAAACTCCACAGTTGTATTCCATCAGTTTATTTTATAAATACTAGATTCAACTTTATATCTTAAGGCATGTTTCTAATAGTCATATTTTAACATCTTATTAAGAATTATTTAACTAACAATGTACCATTTTATACAGGAAATGTAATATCTGAATTCTGATTTTTCATATTTATAAGTCAAATATTAGAACACTTTAATCCCCTTTAAATATGTTTCTCACCCAAGTTCAACCTTCTGTACAGGTTTCCAGGATAATGTTACTGTGCTCTTGTAAGAAGGAGGAATGTGGAAGAGATCCTAAAAAGACAAAATTAGAGATTTCTAATCTATTTGGTGGTGTGGGCAGTGGTAGTTAAGGGTGGGAAACAGGGAGACACATCTCAGTTTTAGGAGAGGAAATTAATTTATCCTTCTTGCTTTTGTGCTGGTGACTAAAATAATGACCTAAAAAAACTGCAAGAGAAAAGTAAACATGGACAATTTTGTTTACAAATTACATCTATTACCTCATTAATGTTATTTTGTGCACATCACTAAGAAGCTGCAGCTAAGTTTTTTCTAAATGTCATTTCAAGTTACCAGACAAAATATCAGTATTTATCAACTATAATAAACAAAGTGCTCAAGTATTTTCTTCTGCACAGATGCAGTCGCTGACATGCTTTAAGGAAAATACAATGGTGCAATCTTCATTTGCTTCTGCAGATTTTTAAGTGGTTCAAAGTTAGAACAAAACTAAAGGTCTGGCTAATCATGTTTTTTTCTTCCCTGCAAATATCTGCATATTACTAATAAGGAAAAAACTCACAAGATTTAAATACTAAATTATTAATATATGGTAATGCAAATGTTTGCTGAATTTAAACCTTAAAATAATTCAGAACTGAAATAATCTAACCTCATAATATCCTCGAAACTATATCCTCAAAAATATACTTAGGAACGAATTCCTAAATATATTTGTTCTTGGTATTTTACGTAATATTTCTTATCAGCTTTACTCTAATTTTTATATACAAGTAAAATGTGATAAAATTAAACTGAGTTTCTTTCACAGTTAAAATGAATATACAAATAAAAATCACCTTAGTATATAAAATTTAAATCAAGGGTACCAGATAAATGCAAGGAATTAGCCAATATAAACTCCTTTGAAGCAAAAATGTGTGCAGTTTCTAGCTGTAGTGATTTAGCATATATGTTATTAATTAAGAAAGTGTCAGTCCTGGGTTCAATCTCCAGTACCTCCACTAAAAGTGTCCATAGAAGAGGAAAGGGGAAGGTTTCAATTTTAAACATCTTAAATCTCAGGTGACAATGGGAAACTGGGGTATAGTTTGTGGATACATTGAAACAGAAGTGAAAGTAAATTTTGGAATTAGATGAGTCTGGTTAGATAGGAACCAAAGACTGTAAGGAGATGCAACAGATGGACCAAAATACATCAGTTTTTCTTGTGATTTCCCTAAAACAAAGAATTGATCATGTCACATTCAAAAAATATTTCAGGATTTTCTGGCAAGTACCTTTGTCAAAAAGTTGGGGGATATTTTAAATTAAGAAAAAAGAAAGCTATTCTTTATCACACCTTTTCACAATTTAATATTATTTGCTTACATTTTCCTGTGATTTTTGAAATTAAACCATTGTGTCTTGTAACGTCCTAGTTGAGATGCTGGCCAGCAGCTTCCTTCAGGAGGATTTGGAGCAAACGTGTCTGCTGACTTGTCACCTGCTGGAGGGAGGCCTGGAGGGCTGCTGGGAACTAGATCCTGTAAACACTTATTTGGCCTTCTCTGTGGTTTATGCTATAAACTCTATGGTTTTTGAATTAACAATTTCATGTTTTAATTTAATATTGGCAATCCAATATTTAGTATTTTCAATCCAATCAAAAATTGGTTGCTGACCTTTTCATCACTCTTCCCCACATGACTTCCTACTACAGTCTTATTTAAATCACTATGGTTTCCTGAACAGGACATTTTCTCACCTCCATGTGGTGGGTCATAGTATTTGCTAAGTTAAAATGTTCTTAACGTCATAGTCTATCTTCAAGTTTGACTTATGTCATCAATTCAAATAAAGTCAAATCTCACATTTAACATATTAATTCAGTTTGAAATTATTATTTAAGATTTCTCCCATCTGGCTACAATACTATTAACTTGTAACAATACTATTAACTTACAGGATATCAAATGATGGCTACTTTGTTATGATTCCTTTAGTTCTCTCAGGTTATTAGTTTTTTATTTAGGCTAAATAGATACTTGGGACAGTAAACGTAACTAAAGGATATTTATGGCTCAATGGTAAGATATACTTTAGCCTATAGCCTATAGAGAGTATAGAAAATTCTCAATTTATTATAGACAGTTAGTAGAAAAGACCACAGGAAAACATTTCATGTGCCACACAGGACTGTCCATTCTTAGTGTAAGAGAAGGGTTTTATTTTGCATTCAAAGGAACCCAATAGCATTAAGGCCACCAGAATTTAAGTCAGTAAAGTTTCTGAGTCTAAATGTATCTGCTCCAATGCTTTGGGTCAGAATAACACTGCCTGCCTCCCTTTGTTTGCCTTATCTTCTGCAGTAACTTTGAAGTAAATAAAACACTGTATTGTAACAGCTACAGAAATGTCACTTGCTATTATAAAAAGCATAAAGCTTTAAAAGGCCAAACATCTGGAATGCAATGGTATCTCTCCTTAATCAGTACCATTACAGACATAAAGACACATGGAAAACCTCTTGCACTAACTTTCTATCTAGCTGAGATGACTGGGTAAGAAAGGAAGACTTACCTTGATTAAAACATTGATATTATTTGTTATTTTCAATGCAACAACTTTAATCTTGTTCTAGAAAAGGACAACAAAATTATATTAAAATGCCAATAAGTTTCATGATGTATATTTCATTTCCATATAGAACTTGAATAATTCTACTTCTCTTTCAGAATCATTTCTACAGTTAGAGAATTCCTTGGTTTGTATCTACAAGTAATGCCGATTCCTGTGTCTCGACTCAAAGCGAGTACAGAGATGGCAAAGAAAGCACATAATCTTTATCTTCCATTAACAGGTTAGAACATTAAAGTGCTGTTTACTTGAGAATTTACTTGAGAAACGACAAGAGACAGGTCATAGACACACAGCAGTTGTTTTAAAAGAAATTTAAGTTACAGGAAGACATAATGAAAACTTAAAAAATATTTCAGTAGGACGAGGATGATGATTGATCAAAATAGATGAGATCAGGAAACATCAAAAATCTCAACACAAACACAGATATAGTTTGGTATAAAATTGGCAGTTTAATCTTTTTTTTCCCTAATGTAAATTAATAGTTGGGTTTCAAAAAGGTGAAATTAGAAATATCACAACCATCAATCAAATATTTAAACAAAATATGCTGCTAATGAGACCCTAGTGAAAGACTGGTATATCAAAGTTTGGTAACATTGTTCACAAACAGTGGAAACATTCAAGATAAAAAAGTTTCTTAAATAACTTAGCATTGTAATTAAATATGCAGGCTTCTAACATATCTTTAACTTAGACTTATATCATCAGTTCAAATTAAGTCGAATGTTAATTTCAATATATGAATTCAGTTTGAATTTGTAATAAATGGTGGCTATTATAAAAATTTCCTTACGAGATGTAACCTAATATTCTTACCTCGTCTGTTTTTAAAGCCTCACCCGTTTTACCCTGGAGAGCCAAGCGAAGTTGTCTGATATAAACCTGCAGGCCCCGTGCAAAGTACTGCAGCCTAAATGAAGAAGTAATTATTAACAAACCATCACTTCAACTTTGTTTTTATACTTCAACTTTGTTTTTAAATTCAAAGAATATTCTATTATAGCTAAATGATCTTTATCAATAAAAAGTGAATTTGGGGGGGTTCTTTTAATAATCAGTGTATGATCACAAGTGATACACAAATAAGAAAAATAAAAGCAGTTTTTCTTTATCAAAAATTGGAATAAATTCAGTCAACCTGGCAAGGGAAACATTTCTAGTACTGTTGTAAGGAAGCTTGTTATGTTAACCTGTTAGGCATGTGTCTAAATTAGAAACAACCAGGGGCCATGGACTAGAGTCAGGTGGCCTGGGTTCTACTCTTCTACTGGCCAAATGAAGGTCAAGTGACATAGACAAGTCACAATCTCTATGTGTTTATCTGCTAATGAGGGACAGTGAACCATTTGTACCTCAGGGTCCAGCTTAAAAATAAAACAAAATTGTAGATTTAAAAATTTATTATAAACTCGTATCAACTGCAAAGGGTCCTGAGTAATCTCTTTTTCGTATTTGTTCCCAGGTAATATGTGAAGAAAGGTGGTACCATAACTCCATCCTGCTGATGTCTAGGAATTCTGCTTAACAACCTGGAATCATTGTTTTTTTATTCATTTTTAGAGTAATTTCCTAAGATGCCTGCTTCTGGTCAAATGTTTCACCAAGTATTAAACCTCTGCCTGGCCAAAGCATAGAAGACAGTTAACAGATGATACAGTGGCCAAGCATCTTAAAACTTAGATGTGAATTTGTTAATGGAATGATTCAATGAAGTATCTTCATGAAAACTACTTATATCAATTTCTCTACTCCTCCAGCAGCACTATAAGATAGTAATAACACTGTAAGACATGAATAGCAGCTACAGTTTACTGAGTACTCACTATGTGCCAGGCATTGTGCTTAAAGCTTTTCATCCATTGCCTCATTTAATTCTTACAACTCTATAAAGCAGGTACTATTATCAATAAATTTAATAGCTAAGGAAAATTCGGGGGATAATAGAGGTTAGGAAACCTGCTCAAGATCATAGAGCAAGTGGGAAGAGCCAGAGTCCATTTTTGACAAAGGTAATTTTCTACCACAGATTTGCTATACCACGACAGCTGTATGTTTATATAAATCCCTGTTTTGTGGATTTTTTGCACTGGGGCAAGACAAGGCAGGGAGAAAGCTCTTGTAAAGTGAAAACAAAACCCAGAGCTTCAAGATAGCCTTCACCTTTGTCAAGGATTGGGCCACTTCAATCATACATCACCTGATTTTGAAATCTTTGAGCTTTTCTGCATTCAATTTGGCTGTTAAAAAATCTGGAAGTTTTCGGCCCAACTGGTGAAAGCTGTACAACAAACATTCCACGTAACTGAACTGTAGCTTAGGCTCTTCATTACCAGCATTCTCTCCATTTTCTGCTTCTTCTGGAGGGAGAGGCATGTACTCCTAAGAGATGAAAATACAGAGATGTATGTAATCTGCTCTAGACACTCTAGTTATAAACATGCACTCAAGTAATTATAGGGATGCTTTTTAAAGACATGAAGCATTAAAAACTACTAAGATCAGAAATTTAGGAAAGCTACCTCTTTTATATATAGGATCAATGACCCAGCCTGTTAACTCTCCGTATTAACTATAGTATAGCTGCTGCTACTACTACTGACAATGAAAGTGGCTAACATTTATTAGGCACTAGGCAGATGAAGGAACTGAGGTTCTGAGAGCCCAGGTAACTTTCCCAGGGCAAAAAAACTAGGAAGCTAAAAAATTACGACTCAATCTAGGTTTGATGGTCCTAGAAAAAATACTCCTAAAATTTATATGGAACCACAAAAGATCCCAAAAAGCCAAAGAAAATCTGAGAAAGAAGAACAAAGCAAGAGGCATCACACTTCCTGATTTCAAGCTATATTATAAAGTTACAGTATATCATCAAAACAGTATAGTACTGGCATAAAAACAGACAGACAGATCAACGGCATAGAAGAATCAAGAGCCCAGAAATAAATCCAAGCACACATGGTCAACTAATACTTGACAAAGGAGCCAAGAACACTCAATGGAAAGAAGATAAGTCTCTTCAATAAATGGTACTGGGATAACTGGATATGTACATGCAAAAGAACAAAACTGGACCCATATCTCACACCACTCACAAAAATTAACTCAAAATGGATTAAAGATTTAAATGTAAAACCTCGAAACCATGAAACTCCTAGAAGAAAACACAGGAATAAAACTCCCTGACATGGGTCATTGTAATGAATTTATGAATTTTTGGATATGACAGCTAAATCAAGCCACAAAATAAAAAACAAGAGGGTTACTGGGAAAAAAAATTTTTTTTACCAAAAAAAAAAAAAGTGGACTACAAACTAAAAAGATTACACAGACCAAAGTGAAAAGACAACCTGTGAAAAGGGGAAAAAATTTGCAAATCATGTATCTGATAAGGGATTAATATCCAAAATATATAGATATACATACAAGTCAAAAGCAAAATAAAAACAAGACAAAAAAACCCCTCAAACCCAAATAACCTAATCAAAATGGGCAAAACACCAGAACAGACATTTCTCCAAAGAAGATATATGAAAGGCCAATAGGTATATGAAAAGATGCTCAACATCACTAGTCATTAGGGAAATGCAAGTTAAAACCACAATGAGATGTCAGTTCATACTTGTTAGAATGGCCATCATCAAAAAGATAAGAGATAACAAATGCTGTCTTGGATATGGAGAAAAGGAAACCTCTGTGTGCTGTTGGTGGGACTGGGACTGTAAATTGGTACAGCTGCTATGAAAAACAGTATGGAGGATCCTCAAAAAATTAAAAAGAACCACCATATGATCCAGCAATTCCACTTCTAAGAATATATTCAAAAGAAATGAAAATACTAAGTTGAAAAGGTATCTGTACGCACCCTCATGTTCACAGCAGCATTATTTATAATATCCAAGACATAGAAAAAACCTAAGTGTCCGCTGATGAAGAGATAAAGAAGTTGTGGTATACACAATGGAATACTATTCAGCCATAAAAGGAAGTATTACCCTTTGCAACAACATGGATAGATGTTGAAGGCATTATACCAAGTGAAATAAGTAAGAGAAAGACAAATACTGTATGATCTCACTTATGTGTGAAATCTTTAAATAAACACACACCTAGACTCATAGAAAAGGAGATCAGACTTGTGGTTACCAGAGGTGGAGGGTGTGGGAGTGGGAACTGGAGGAAAGTGGTCAAAGGTACAAACTTCCAGTTATAAGTACTAGGGATGTAATGTACAAAATTATATAGCTAACACTACTGTAGGATATATAGGAAAATTAAGAGAGTAAATCCTAAGAGTTTTTATCACAAGGAGAAAAATTTTTTCATTTTATTGTTAGATGGATGTTAGCTAAACCTACTGTGGTATTTCACAATACATGTAAATCAAACCACATGCTGTAAACCTTAAACTTATACGCTGACATATGTCAATTATTTCTCAATAAAACTGGAAAAAAAAGGTGGGGGAGTTGATGCTCATAACTACTACATTATGCTAACTCCAAAAGTCTTTCCTGAACATTGGTCCGTGCTGTTTAAGTACTGACTTGCTTTGCATTCAAAGTGCTACCAAAAGCATTGGATCAGTGTTGTAACGCCTCAGAAGGTGCTCTAAGTCTGGAAGAGCACTAGAGCTGGATGACTCAATTCAAGGTATGGGCTGAATGCTTATCACTGTGTCAGTTATATAGAACTGTTCACATCCAACAAGAAAATCACTTGGTAAAGCTGACAACGAGTTCATCAGATGGCCTATTTTCTCCACAATCATGACTTATTATGACTTTATTTCCAGGTTGCTATAAGCTTTTTGTCCTTGGGCAGCAAACTCGGTGGTGATCTGGAGCAAACATTAAAAATCTTTTGATAAAGAAACAGCAGAAAGACTTACTATATACACCTTGTATTATATTTTATCTAAAGCATCAATAGAAGAAATGCCAACAGATTAAAACAGACTTCTTTTTAAAAGCAGACAATATGTGGCCTGAGCAGCTAATACCACTTGCTAGAATTATTATCTAATCACTTCAAAAGCTGGTTCTCCATAATCTAGAAATGAATACTATAGTATTAAGACTCTGTAAATCTACACTGACTATGCCATAACGAAAGAAAAAAGTTCTTACCAATAACTTATCAAACAGTTTCCTTAAATTTGTCTCTAGCTTTTCCATGTCACCGCAAAATGAACTCATTTCGGCCAACAGTTTCAATACCTAAAACACACAATTCACTGTTATTAACATTCTTTTTTTCTTTTGGAATGAGCAAGGGCTGTGAAGTAAGAATGATTCTAGATAACTATTTAAGACTGCTTATTTTTCAGTTATACTTTTACAGAATCATAATGTTTGAACTAGAGATGCAGCCCTATATTATACTGTTGAGGAGACAAAGTCAGAGAGACGATGTGACTCAGCAAAGGCACAATGTATTTGAGTGGCAGGGCAGACCCTAAAACCCAGATCTCATGACTCTCGATGCATCTGTGAGAATAAGTAAGGAAAAGAATACACATGACACTTTCTGCTGCAGGTTAATAATGTACAATGAAGGGACAACGAGCAAGAACTCTTAACAGCTAAGAATTACTTACTAGCATTTAAGATGGGCCTCCTCTGCTATTGAACTTAGTCTCTGGATCCTAACTCAAGTACTGGTAACTGTCACTATTCTTGACGGTCATCTCTGCAACACTCAACCCCAGGCTGATAAGCCAACCCAGGACATGTGAAGCAAACTATAGTGTCAGTGCACAGTGAGACTATCCCAAAGACCTATGAGGGAAATGGCACATACATTTCCATATTTCAGTTCAATTCAACAATCATTATTAAAGTGCTTTTCAGAATAAGGCTCTGTCTTATATTCTGGGGATTCAGAGAGGAATAAGGTTAAATGTAGGGGGATAAATGTAAAATATTACATATGCTGTAAAAAAAAAATGTATACATACATTACAGTTGAGATACAAAGGAGAGAGAGAGTAGTCAACTGTATTGGAGAAAGGATAAAGGCTATTTTGTGTTAATCAGTTTAAGTCTGGCTCTATCAGTTACAGAGACAGGAATGGTCATGACTGAATACTGTATTTTAAAGTATTAAGGCTACAAAGGCCGCGCCTGACCACAATGAAAACTAAGCAGCGCTTTAACTGTAGCAAACTCTCACTGCATCCATAAAGCGTTCCTATAACTAATCCTTGGACAGGTTACTAGCTAGCCACCACTAGGCCTTTAACCTCTTAGAAATCAGATCGAAGTTAGTGGTTTACATTTATGTCAAAATATGAGACTGCTTTTTCAGTGCTAAAAGCAGAAATTTTCTCTTACCTCCAACTGTATATCAAGACCCTCCACTGGGGTAGTCAAGGAACCAAGGTTAGGGAGAACTTGCTCACAGAAGTAAGTCACAAACCTTGTGGAATGCACGTTTTTCTGCAAAAATCCAAAGAGTATTGAGTTGTCAAAAAATATGTATGTATATATTCTCTCAAATATAACAGTAGAATGTCATCCACAAATGCTGAGTAGCAAAGCACCAAGTACTATGGCTACAATACAGTACAGTGCGCACCCCAGAAATAACCTCAAAAGACAATATACACTTCGCTGCAAAGTAACCTGGAGCATTGGGACTTTTATACATCTTTGAACTCTTCCTTTATTCTCACGTCAAATTTTGGGGGAAACTTCAGCATTGAATTTTAGACTGTACAGTTTCCCAAAAGGATAATTCCTTTACATTGTGTTTTTCAAACTTTGCTATGCACACCCCAGAATATTCATGGCCAGAGGAAGCACAAAGCCAGAGATAAAGGGCATATTCATCTACAACAGCAATCAATTTAAGAAAAAAAGTTAAATTTCTAAACCAAGTATTTTAAAAACTTGGCCAAATTATAAAGTATGATGCAAAATTCTCAAGACTTTTAAAAAATCTCTAAGCAAGACTATATAGGGAAATTTCTTGCTGCTTTGGGTTCTTCACCTAGGCCTCCAGAAAGTAAGTAATTGCTCCACTGTGTTAATATTTTTATGCAAAGATCTGAGGAGAATGCTCAAGTGTATATCCATAGAAATATAAACTAACAGAGCAATCAAAACAGCAGCTATATAAAACAAAGAGCTCACAGAGAAGAGGGGAACTGCCTGCCGAGTGCACTGTAAGAGCCTGTCCACACAGTCAGGATCCGAGGGATTGAAGGTTTGTTCCAGGTCAGCCTGCTCAGCCACCAACTCTACAAGTTGCTGTCTTCCACTCACTGTCTGTAAGCTTTTTAACCCAGAAAGTATCTTCATGAACAGGACAAATTCTTCTCCAGTCACATCTTCTAGAACCTGGAAAGAGATAATTCAGAACAGTTCTTAGTATCTTTATCACTTGAAGGGTAAAGAAAGATCAGTGTTGAAACAGCATAGCAAATTTATTTCATAAAAGTCAGTTTGCTGCTAATGTTTCTGAAATACTAAAGAGAGGACAACTTCTAGCGTCAGTCAATTTAGCTTCAGAATAAGCCATGCATTCTCAGTGGTGTGCTATATTGTTTCCAAGAGAACAAAATTTGGGTCTTGGAAAATTTTATTCTTTTTTAATGTATAATGCACAGATATACATACAGTATGTAAACAGACACACAGTGTATCTGCAGTATTAAAATTTCATGGGAGAGTGGCCAAGGAAAAAAATGTCTAAAATGGCTCTTCAGGGGTTGATAGCAAAAAAAAAAAAAAAAAAAAAAAAAAAGAGAAAAATTCTGCAGTAAACTGTCAACTCGGATTCAGTTCCCTACATTTAAAAGCAGCCTCGTTCACATCAATATGGTAATCGTACACAAAATAGGAGACTATGCAAATTTTAAGTGCTCCATATTGGTGGGTCTAAGCCTTTCTGTTCACTGACCAAGGAACAAGCAATCATGACATACCCTACCAGATTACCAGCTGGGGCATATGGGGCAAAAATTAGGTAATTTTAATGTGATTTCATTTTTCATTTTGAAATGACCCAGAATAATATGGGAACATCTTAAAATTAGAGAGAAAGGTGGGAATTAGGTAAAATTTCCTAAAGGAAATGATTTGTTCAGAGACCTGATGAATGTATAAATTTTGAGTATAACACCGCAAAGGATTTATATATGATCAAACCCTTTAAATTAACACATTGATTCATCATGACAAGTGACCAAAGTGTAAAATACAATATAAGAAAAGTGTGGAGTTCTATGGTGGTTCTAATGGGATGTGTAATTTTATACACAAGCTACATACAGCATTGACAAATACTGATAATTTCAAATATGTTCTTGTGCATTAGAGAAGTTCTACTAAATGACAACTGAGGCTTACCTTTTTGGATTCAGTTAGTATAAGTTCCTCTACTTCCTTTGTTAAGACTTCATCTGGTAAAGTCTTAAGTTTTGTGGAAAGAAATTTGATTGCCCTTTCTCTAACAATGTCCTCTCCTTGAAGTATTTGGCTGAACAAGCCACCTAAAGTCCCTGCAAAACAAAACAGTTGCATGTAAGCACGTCAATTCTATATAGTAATGAAATTTTTCCAGTTAATTTGAATTGTAGTATTTCTTTTCAAGTGATTTAACAAACATCCTGAATTCACTGATACTGGTTAAACTAGTTTGAAATTTCTATAGACCCAACCCAGAATGATCATATGCTCTGTTCATGGATTCAAAACCAGCCTGAGCATAACTTTCCTTTTTTTATCATTACTACTAATAAATAAACCCAGGTATTTCAGAAGAATTTCTTTAATGTGGCAAAGGGAGTTTTTCCAACAGATTTCTAAGGGATTTGATCTATTTTTGCAACTTTTTCTGCTGGTTTTTTGAGTCACGAACATTTTGAGCTAAGCAGCTTTTTTTTTTTTTAAAGAATACTTAGAATTTTTAGGAAATAGTTCTCTGAGTGAATCCCAGACTTTATCCTTGTTGAGTATTGTCAAACTCTCCAATTTTTTAGGACATCAAACACAGTTCAGAACAAGAAGTTCCCTTACCTTTTGCATCCATCTTAAATATACTTAATAGGGCGTTGTTCACTAAATTAAATTCTGCAGAGTCATCTGGATAGAGAAAGAGTGGTACAATACATAAAATAAATGAAAAATATCTGCTTCATTTTCAAACTTAAAACTCAACACAGTTTCTCACAGATTACACTGAGAGGGGACACATAACTAAGCATTTCTCTCAAGTACCAAGAAAATACACCTTCCTTGTAAGGGTAGAGAATCTGATCTGGAATACCTGGAAAGTTCTTATGTTAAGGTAGTACAATTAAGAAACGACAGGAAATGGCTGGGGGTGTGGAAATGGGGGTGTGTGGAAGTGCAGGTAGGAATTAGGCAAATCATGATGCATGAAAATTCCCCACAGAATCCAGTCATTATACCTTTATAAACAGAATTCAAAACAAGACCAAGAATTAGATAATTGTAAGTCATTAAGCTTCAAACTATTGAATGAAAAAAATAAATTTCTATCAGAGGTAGCACCTTCAGGTTAAAAAAAAAAGCAAGCAAGCTAAAAAAGAGTCACTATTTCAGAGAGAAGTTATATTTAGGTAAAAGGGTAATAATAAAACTTCTTACCTGTCTGCAAGAGTTGGGTTAGTATATCTGCCACTCGGGGAAGATTTTCTCCAGTGGCAAATTGAGGCAGCTCTTTAATTGCTTGCCGTCGGATCTGAATATAATTTCAAACAAAAAATTAACTAAATACTATCATAAATAAAAACAACCACCTCAACCTTTAAATACTATTATTATCTGCCTGGAGTAGACAGATTGAGATTATAAACAACAGTTTATATACTGATTACATACAACTACTGTGTTTTTACTACCTTTGGGGCACATAATACAGTATCCCTCAAGAATGGCAAAGCCATACCTAGTAACTGTGTACTTTAGAATTTTCAGTATTGGCTACTTAATACATTTGTGAATACATTCTGTGCACTTAATTCCAAATACATGGTCTTGGCTTATCTAGTTTAACATAAAAATTCAAAGGAGTTAAATCTAGCAAATGACTCATGAAATGTTAGCGATTCACTAATTTTATTTGAAAAGCCAGGAGCTAACAGCTGGAAATTTTTAGGAACCTGTATCAGCAGCCAGAAATGCTAATGGTTAATTCTGTTTCAAGGAAAAATTTTCTTTTTATTGTAGTAATCACATACAATTATTACACAGGTCAGTTATCTTTCTGCTATGCAAAATATTTAGGGTTGAAACTATACTTTATGCCACAAAACTATTTTAAATATCCAAGCAAGCATAAATTCACTACAAATTAACACTAGTCTAATTTCATATGCACAATGTGTAACAATCAATGAAAAAGATGTGAGCTACAACTGTTTTTAACACTGGACACCAAATAAGCAAAACAAAGTATTACGTAATTCTATGGATTTTTCACAGTTGAAAGGTGGCAAAGAGCTAATACATTTTCTCACGTAGATGTAAGCCTCAGTATAGTGTCACACCAGGCCAGACCGCGTATTTTATTGAGCACTGATATAACTGGTACTTCAGTTATATTAGCTACACACAGAAAATGACTGAAAATGTCAAGAGCAACATGTGAAAACTTGTTGAAAAGTATCAACCATACACTTACTGATACATCTTCATCCTCACAGAGGTCTAACTGTGCATTGATAGCAGAATCAGCCAATTCTGGAAAATGCTTAAAGAATTTCGGAATAAACTGAGCTGCTAATCTTTTTTCCTTGGTACCACCTTTGACACCATCCAATATCACTTGATAGGCATCTTTATGCTGAAACAAAGAATAAAGCAGAAAAGAAACACAATTTTGAAGGATGGGAAGCTAAACAAACTTCTTTTGAGACTGCTTTAAATTAGCAAAAATTTATTTACTCTAAGAAATAGGGCTTATTTTTACTGCTTAAATTTGTCACCTACCGTCCTACCACGTGCTCCCCACCCCTTTATTATATGTGAGTTGGGAGAGAGAAGAATGACTCTAATTTTAAGTGGAAAATGCAAATAAATTTGTTATGGACCAACACTTCTTCATTCTAGTGACTACTGACCCTAGAACTGTGATTGTATGTACCCACGTTTAAAAACATTGTGATGAATATCATGGAATTCTCAAAGAATTTTGTTAACATTTACTTAAATATATTATCTGTTTCCAATTAGCACCTTGCAGAAGGCAGAGAGAACACATTCCTGAAATTAAGCAATACCAGGAAGGTAGCTTTATTTTGCCTCATTTTTATTTTAGGATATGACAATGGTAATTCATTCTATGTAGCTAGCCAATTTGGATTAAGACAGATTCTAATGTCACACAGTTAACTTTTCATTGGAATAATACATTCAAAGCTCATTTGTTTCCTTTTGAAAAGAATTTCAGAAGTGCTGTCCCTCAGATACTTATAACATAAAGAGTCATCAAGTTCCCAATCCCCCTTAAACACTTGCCTCCAAACCAGTCCTTTCATTAAATGACAATGATCAAGCTGGCAAACAAAGTAATAAACAGCGAGACTATAGATAAATCTTCTGTTTGGACATAGGGATTAAACTTTAAACTACCAGAAAACCTTAAACTTAATATGATACCAAATATGTATACAGCGTAGTATTTACTTTGTATAAGGCAATGGTCTAAATGCTTCATATGTGAGCTTACTTTATGCCATTAAGAAGGGATGGCTAATCTAAATCCAATGGATTACAGAATCACCAAAATTTAGCATCGTTCAGGAAAGGAGTCATTGCAAAGCTATGTTAAGTGAAAAAAATAAAGCAGGATGGGAAGTTATTTAGGTGCGGTGGGATCTCAACTAAGGACATTTCTTTTTAAAAATAATCAGAAAAAAGTAAGCCATGTATGAAAAGGCTATGGTCATAATTAGATCTTTAAAAGGTACAGATTTTAATATACTCTGCATAATTACTGTATTACTTTAAAAGTTCATAAACTGCCAACCCGTCTAAAAAACATATATTCTAAAAATTAGTTCTAATAAACAAGTTCCATCAAACTGATTAACAACAACTTCTTCTATTATCTTAAACACTAACACCAATCCCTAAATAACAAACTTCTGTGAATAAGGTTAGCTTTTTCATGAAATGCAGACACAAAGTCAGTCTTTAGTATATTCACTCCTGAATACTGTACTTTAAAAGTATATTTTCAAAAGTACACTTTTTAGTGCAAAAGCTCAAAAAATCACGGCTGACTTCTCTACCCCTTTACATTTCTGTGGCTTGCTTCATGAAGTCTAACATTCTTACTTTTTGCAAAGTATCACAATCCAATTTCCTTTAATTCAACTTCAAGCTTCACTTGTAAAGCCCTTTCAATTGTCTAAAATTCATTGTCTAAAATTAAATGAAGAACCCCTGCTTGAAACAACCCACCCCACCCCCAAGAAAAAAAAATCTGGAATAGAATAAAAAGGAATCATTAGCAACATTTATTGAAAGCCTACAAGGGACTGAGGAATGCCTCGTGTACATGCCTCACAATAATCCTGAGTTAGGTGCTACTACTATCCCTATTTTTCAGATGAGAAAACCAAGGCTTAGAGAAGTGAAATAATTTGTCCAGAACCACACTGCTAGTTAAGTAGCAGATTCAGGACCTGAACATTGTTCTGACAGGCCCTTAAGTCAAGATCTGTGCTTAATGCTAAGCTTAACTGGAGTCTTTCAAAGTAGTGTCCTGAGATCTTAATTAACAAAGGAGGAAAGAAAGAAAAGCTTACCAGATCTAGGACTATCAAAAGAAAAATTTGAGTCCTAAATAGAGGTTCCACATTGGCATATAAATTGGGATGTAGTATCCTAAACACAGCAAGATCCTTGGAAAGTTAAGACATTTTAACATATTCAAACTAGAAATCAAAGTTCTTACCATTAACAGGCATCAGTTTTATCAAATAATTTCACAGACATTACTAATAGACTTCAACTAATTCCCCTTTATGAAATGCAAAGTAAAATGATATTCTTCCTTGCCAGCTCTTTGAATTATTTGTCTTTTAACCATAGTATAGGGACAAGGCTTTCTTACAGGATCTCCCTCAAGTAGTTACTACTTCTGCTTTTCAAAGTAGGAAATAAGATGTAAGTGTTATTTCCAGCAATCAACAGTGATTTAGTGACAGGCAGCAGTGTTAACAACAATAAAATATTTCAAATACTACACAGCACTTTGTATTTTTCCTCTTCCAACACAGCTGTGTATTTTAGCTGGATAAATAAATTAATGATCTTAGTAAGAAGCTTTAATTGTAACTACTTTTAATCCATTTCTAAAACTGTGTATTTATGTGTGATTTTAATATCTCATTTAAACAGCAAACTCTAAAGAAATCCCTAAGATATTTTCAAGTAAAAAGACAGTTACAATTTGACCCACATTCAGCAGACACATTTGAAAAGAAAAATCTTGTAATTATGATTGTCAGATCACAACTGATACATATGCATAAGTGGTCAGTGACGCCAGGTGGAGCCAAATTTGGGTCCAGGATGCAGTCTCTATGAAATAAAGCATCACCTTAGAGAAGAAAGAATATAGTTTCAACGAATTTCTCAAGTATGACATAAAAGGAAAATGGATAAGCTAAGCTACATTACTTTATTCCTCTAACTCAATTAATAAACTTAGTTTGTGTTTAACACTAAAGTAAACTGTTAATACTTTCACATATTTTTGAGGGATTGTGAACTTGGTTGGTCTGTGATTTTAGCTTAAGAATATCAAAAAAAGGTACTAAAAGAATGCAATTTCCTGAAATATAAGTCAGTAAAGCTTACACTCTTCCACCCTGGAGAGCCAGTTAACCCCTGTGTAAGAGCACACAGGAGAAATCAGAGTTCAGGCATTATATTGACCTAACTTGAGGTCAGCTGTACTGCCAAAATGCCTTAACAAGTGTTTCATGTATTTTTTAACTAAAAATTTTTTTGGCTACATAATACAAAATTAAGCACATTCATAAAAATCTGAGACAAAATTTAAGTTAACTGTGGGTCAGAGCTTGTTTATGATGGCCTGTTGGGAGCTCTGGGCAGGCACAGTGGAAAAGGGGTTTAGGAAGGTAAAAGAACACACAGAAGAGGGAGGAGACTTGATTAGGGAGTAGCAGAGGCAGAGTTGGGGGAATGGGAGGCTGAGCAAGTAGGTGGAACATGGGAGCTACAAGAGGAAAGATGACAGAGGGACTGGGGGGTTTTGAGGTACTAAATAATGCTTTGCTTAGAATTTATCACCTGCAGTTTGTTTATTATAAAATACATGCTCATGGTTTAAGTATGTGTGAGTATGTATGTGTATAAAGTTCCCTTCTTCATAATAAATCATCCTGGAAAACAAGGGTTTTGTGCACATATATCTAGTGTATATATCTGCTCCTTCTTTGAATGTATTTCTTCAAATGTCTACTGGAGGGCAGGGTACAGTGCAAGGAGAGAAATACACACAAAAAAGGATTTAACCCTTAAACTCAAGTCTCCAAAATTTAGTAAAGGAATATGAAAAGCCCTCACACGAAATAAAATACAAACTCAAGGTACTATAAATGAAAACAGTGCTAGGGAGGTTCCAAAAGAGAAAGATCTGATCTGTTCGAGGCAAAATAGCTGATACACCCTCAGAGGACTTGTGTATTCCTGATATATTCAGAGAGCACACTCTGAAAGGAGTCCTGACAGTCGTGGAGAGGGCACTCCCCTCAGTGGCAGCTACATGAGCAACTGTGGTACTCACCACTTTAAAAAGAGTGAAAATCAAAATAAAAGTCAGAAGGAAGTTCTACACTAAGAAAGTCAAAAATGGTGTCAGAAGTGTCCAGATAGGTACCTGCCATGAGATTTAAAGTCTTGGCTATAAATCTTATAAAGTAACATGAAAAAATCTGGCTTTACATACACTACGTACACTATACATAAAAACGTAAACATCTTTTCTCTCCTTAAAAAAATGAATGGCATCCCTTCCATTAAGTTGGCTCTTGCTTTTAATTAAAATTCACCAGCAGTCTCTTGACTACACCTGTTTTTGGTGAGCAGTTTAAGGATATTCCTCTAAAAGGGAAGAAGTATTATACGATAAAGTAGAATTAGATGGCATTACTGTTTAGTCTTGCTTCAGTTCTCCCAGAATTCAGTTTGAAGCTGAGCAAATCATGACACTTCATTATGGAGAGGTCTTTTTATCTTATTTAGTTGCTTGACAGTTGTCATTACAGGACCAGGAAGGTACTGATCTCCCATCATCTAAATGGAATTATGCTAAAATTTTACAGCCCAGCACAGTGTCTGGTACGTGGTAGGTACACAAAAATATACTGAATAAATGAAATCATGGGTCTTCATTGAAGTCTGCAGGAAAGGGCCCCCCCCACCCCTGTTTTTCACAAACCTGTGTCTCCTAAGCACTCTACCTAAATTAAAAGTAGACTTTTTGCCTTGAGAAACACTTTTGGCATCTTGAGGGATTACTCTCAGTCTAAACTGGTATTTATAATTAAAGATGACATAAGAGGAAAATGTGAGCAACTCTCAATTATTCATGGTATATATACCAACTAGGTCACAATGAATGAAAATATTTTCACTACTAGTTCTCTCAAGGAACAAGGACAACAATAACAAAATCAAACTGAGTGACCGTTAAGTTTTCCCCACCCTGCCTTAATGGGCAGAAAATGTCTCCTTCACAACCGATCTAACACACACCCTATGTACATCTACAACAGACTGTCATTATCTATTTCTCATTGATGATGTCAAAATTTCCTACTGAAATGGAAATACGTAGGGAAGGAAATCACCTGATACTTGAAACTAGTAATATTTGCAATTCTAGATTAAGCTAAAATAAGGTCCCAACATCAAAAAACAATTATTTTTGTTGGGCTCAGAGAGGTTCTACCTGAATTACACACATCCAGACAAGGGGCTGGGAGGGGTCCAGCCACAGCTTTGCTAATGTTCTTAGACTCTAGGATCTCCTACTTCTTACACCACGGGGTGAGTAAGCAGAAGAATCACACCAAGTTCCAAGCACTGAAAAGATCTGGCATGGGACTTCTAATAACAATGACCCTCAGGGAGAGCCTGGTTCTTTCCCCAAGAAAACACACACACAACCAGTTACCAACTCCTCCAGTTCAATGGACTTCAGTACTTGAAACTCACAACGGCTCGGCTCGTATGGCCAATTCAACACAGCTGAAACTGTGTTTCTGGGCAAACACCAGAGAACTCCTGCCAGACAACTCTATTTAAAGCTGCACTCCACCCCCCTCCAACCTCCCGCATGGCCCTGTTTTATTTTCTTCATGACACTCTTCACTGGTGGGGCGGGGGGAATCTATGTATCTTACTGGTTTTTATCACTAGTTTCCCTCACTAAAGACACTTTCCGGGAGAGCACAGGTCTATCTTTTACCACCAGCGCCCGGCCCATGGTAGCTGCTCAAGAAACATACTGAATAATGAAACCGTAAGTCCTCACTAAAGTCTGGACGAAAGAGCCTTTCTTCATTTTTCACAAACTTCCGTCTCCCAAGCACTCTTCCTAAATTAACTGCAGATTTTCGCCTCGAGAAAGACATTTTTGACCTCTCAAGAACTTTCATCTTCCGAGGGACGGAGCGCCACCGAAAAGAAGGAGAAAGACTTCAGTGAAATCCGGAGGGCAAAGCTTGAGAAGAGAATGAACAAGGGGCTGTGATGAGTCTGACTTGGGAAACGCCACGGTGAGAAAAGCTGACCGAGGGACGCAGAGGAGCCTGGAACCCGCGGACCGCGGTCTCCCTGGTGAAGCCGGGGCCTGTACTCCCGGAGAGGGGCCCACCCCTACAAAACAGCAGGGGCGGCCGGGAGCCCGCGGGAGGGCGAAGCAGCAGTCCCCGCCGGGCCCGGGGAGCGCTTTCGAGAGGCCGCGGAGCGCCCGGCCCTGCAGGCCGCTGGGGTACTCACTTGGCCCACTTGCTCCGTGGCATCGGCTAAGATGCCATAGTTGCGGTAAAGCTCCTCCACGGTCGGCATGGTGAGCGAAAAGCCCAGGGCCCGCTCCTGCTGTCCTCGTCGTCGCCGGCGCCACCGCCGCCTCTGAAGTTCTCCAAGCCTGCGACCCGCACTATTACGCCTCCAGCTGCCGCCAGGGCCGCCGCCAGTCACCGCGCACAGCACGGCTCCGCCCCCAACGTCTACGTAAAGACGTGCGCGTCAGGAGCGGCCTACATTGACCGCCAATGCACCACCTGGGGTTTTATCGCCCTCTGGCGCTGGGAGGTGCAAAAAGCGGCCAGGACGGTTAAATTAGCTCATACCTTTTTTGGGAAGGATTGTGTGTGCCTGTCTAGGAGTTTTTGGTGCCGGTTGGAGGAAAATACAAAGATGACTGCGTTTCTGATCTTAAAAGATCTTACCAGAAAAGTGATTTCACAGGGAGAAAAACAGAATGATGATTGAGAGTGCAAGCTGTATGGGAAGTCATAAACTATTTCCTACTGACTCAAGAGAGGTAACACGTCTGTAGCAATATATCCAGTGTTGTTTTTGTTACTTTTTACTTTGGGTTTTTTTTTTTTTTTGAGCAAAACACTCAGGTGTCATTAAAAGAAAATCTATGTCCACCAAGCTAAACGAGTCTAGGAGTGAAATTTGGCTTGCTGGAAAAGTTTATATTTGCTTCCTGCCAGAGTGGAGTTAGTGCCACCTGACAGTCTAATACCCAAGACAGTAATAAATAAATGAAACTATATATACTTACTGGTAAGGATCTCTAAGATACAAAAATTTTTTTGGGGGGTAAATCTCCTCTTATTTCTACCCCACCAGAATTAAATTAGTTCAAAATTCTATTCCCAATCATAATTTTTTGATGATGTGATAAAATAATTTAAAATCACGTTTATGTGTTATTATTTTTAATTTTTAATTAATTTTTTATTGAGGTATAGTCAGTTACAATGTGTCAGTTTCTGATGTACAGCATAATGTTTCAGTCATACATATACATATATATTTGTTTTCATAAGATACAAGTTTAGATGAAAAAAATGAAAGTTGCAAAACAGGTAAAAAAGATCACATTTATATAAAAAAGCATTCAAAACAAAGTTATATGCATATATTAATATTGAAATGTCAAGATTGAAACATCAAGCTGTAACAGATGGTAAATTTCAAACTCGGATTCACTTGTGCAGAAAATATGCAGGCAACGGTTACAAAACAGTTCCTTGGGTCTTGTACTCCTCGTTTAGACTACGAATATTAAAAAAAAATTAGGGAGTGGAAGGGGAGGAATTGGTTGAGGGATTGTTTGGAGAGAGATCTTGTGCTTGGGAGCAGCTTAGGGCAACCTCCTTCCCCCAAGCCTGGGACCACTCTGAGGAGCCTGAAATGCGGTCCCTGTAGTTGGGAGACACAAAGGACTGGTGCCTGTCATGCCTGAAAATGCTTGAGTTGCCTGTAGCAGCAGAGTGGAGGTGGCCATGCTGGGATCTTCCAGCCATCCCAGATATTGCTGGAAAGCAAGGGAGTCAGAAAGATTCCCTTGCACCAGACATGGGCCACGTGAGAGATTCTGGATCTATTTTCAGTCCTGCTCCAGGAGGCTTCTGCTTGAACAAGAGAAAGCTCCCAGGACCAGAGTCAATGGCAGCAGAAACTGCGCGGTGACTGAGAGCAGCACATAACACGTCAGGGGGTCACAGTTGGGGGTGTCCTCTGGAGGTCCCACATTGTGGCCCAGGTAAAGACCTGGTCTCTACCAGACCAAAGAAGGTGCATATACTAATTTATCCTTTCTTCTCCCATCCCCTCTCAAAGCATTTGCCCAGGAGGGCTCAGAAACTGCCTACCAAACAGGGTGGGGAATAAGAAGCAGAAAGGCAAGATGGGAAGACTGTCCCAGCTGGAGCAGAGAAGATCTGATTGTAAACTGAGTTTGGAGTTTTGTATATACTCCCTGCCACTGGATCTGTGAATGAGTTCAAAGATCATTTTGCCAAACTTACTCTATTCTTAAAAAGGCAAAACTAAGTCCCGGAAAATGACATTGGAGTGGCTCAGATTAGACTGAATGTCTGCTTGGTCCAATCAGTTAAAGCAAACTCATAGGAAGCAAAGTCGGCTGTACAGATGGAGGAGGTGGGACTGTTCCCAGAGAAGGGAAAGGTGAGGAGGGTGTTGTTATAGCATCATCCTTTCTCAGTGGGGATGTTTAAAGTCCCCCTGAATTCCATTCTATCAAGCTGATTGCTTGAATAGAGGTTGTGTTTTGGCTCATCATTCAACGAGAATTTATTGAACTCCTCCTATGAGGCAGGCACTGGTTTTGAATGCAACCAAGCAGGCAAGAAACATATTCTGATACAGAGAAACAATAAACAAAATGCACATGTGAAATGCAATGTATTTTATTCACAAAAGTAGATTGATAAAATTTATATACAATATAACCCGCCAATAGACAGGTTGCATATACTGACGCTGGTATCTAAGTGATGACATGTCTGGAATTAGCTTTACAGGGACAGGGAATGATCTGGGCAGTCGTCTGGTTTAGCACTTTCCCTGGAAATCTGCAGTGAATATCTCCTCCCTTTTATTCTTCCTCCACAACCCTCAATTCTTTCTAGCCTGTATTGCAGTTGCTTGTAGACATCACCACTAGATATTAAAACTTGGAACTACTTATTAATGTACAATAAATGTTAAATAAATGAAAAAATGAACTAAGGAATTATCAAACTAATTCAAACTTTTCAGAGTCCAGTTTATTATAGTGTGGCAAAAGATCCTGAGGGTTTCTTGGCGGTAAGAATTTTTCACTTTGTTTTTATTTTTATTATTTTACTTTTAGGAAAATCGTTCTCTCTTTCTCCTTGCCTCCTCTCCCTCCATCTGAAAATCAGTGACTTTTGCCCTAGTAAATTGTGATCTTTCAGGTGCTGTGAATATCTTTGAATTTATTTCTTTTGTAATTTTGAAATTAAGTTTAATTATTAACTGTATGTGGACAGGCTTAAAGAACCGCCCCCTCTCCTGCCATTACTTCATATGCCTTGTATTTTGGATCAGTCTGAGAGCCCACATTCTGAGAGCTTTTATTTTAATCCAATTTCTGTCTTCCAAGGAGGCCTTTGTAAGTCTAGCAAAGAAAAGATCATGACTCTCCGGAAGAAACAGGGAAAGATTAAGGTCTAGCTGGGTCTTAATGGAACTAATGATGATAATAATAGTCAATATCCATTGAGTGTTTACCATGTGCTGAATAGCATGTGTGTTACAGTCATAGCTAACCCATCTGGAGTGGCTGCTATCTGCCAGGATTTGTCCTACATGCCTTACATGCTTTAACTCACAACAACCTTATGTAAGGCAGATACCAGATTACCCCCATTTAAGAGATGGAGAAACAAAGGCACAGAAATGTTGAGTACCTGCCCAGGGTCACACAGCTGGTGAGTAGATGTTTTGGAGTTCCTATCCTGGTAGTCTGGCTCTGAGGGTTACACCACTAACTCCTCCTATTCGTAACTACCTCTCGGTTATGTGTGTTGTTTTCTCAGATGGGCTAAGTCATGTCTGGAATCTCTCAGTTCTTTATCAACGCCTATTCAGCCTCCTAAGCCAGTTTGCGCCTTCCCAGGGAAGCTTCACATACTTATTAATGGTACCTGCTTTATAAGGTTGTTATGAGAATTAAATGAAATAATAGAGGCAGGTGCCTAGGACAGTGCCTGGACCACAGCAAGGGCTCAGTCTATATTGGTTCCCTTCCATTGTGTTAAGATGGGAAACCTTTGTGTTAAGACAGGAAGGTTGGGAGGGGGCTGTGATTTGGAGAGGGGTCCAGCAGGAGGAGCTGGAAAGGTTGATTTCTGGCCCATACAAAGTTTTTTGTAGTTTTGAGGGACTTTTTAGGGCAGCCTTCCTGTATATGATGGCTCAGATCTGCACTCTATGTTTGAGTGCTGTCCAAAGCACTGCAGCAGGAGAAGAGGAGCCTGGAGGGTTGAGCACTGGCAAATTAATACTTCTTCCTGGTCTCTTCCCCTCATATTTCATTGGCCAGAACAAATTATATGGCTAAATCTAACTACACATGGCAGTACAAACTTTCCTTGTGCCCCTAAAGGAGAGCAAAACAGGATACGGGCCAACAGTGTTCATGTCTGGTGAAAAGTTGATCTTGATCTCATTACATTGACACAGAGTGAGGTACTGGTAGAGCCAGCATGAGAATCTAGAACCCCCGTCCTTCAATCTAGGACCCTTTCCTCTGGAGGTGGCACTACCATAAGGAAAACTGAGGTCTGAAGCAAGACTGAAATCACCACCACCCAGACTGTACCTCGTGGCAGCAAGCGGAGAAACTCCTACTTCATTCTCATAAATGTTTTCATTTCATAAACTGGATACAGTAAAGGTACCGTTATCTTGGGTTCCTTTTTGGGAGGCCTTTCATCTGCACTGGACTGAATATTCTTAGAATACATTAAAATGCTTACATACTAGATAAAGCATCAAAGCTCAAAGCTATGTCTTCACTGCAAGAGAATCAACACAGTTTAACTTTTGTGAAAAACAGATCACTGACTGACTTTCGGATGAATTGTTGGACAAATGCAATCACACAGATCAGGCCTGGCACTTGGTAGGGGCTCATTAAATCTTTGTTGACTGAGTGGATGAATAAACACTATTCTCTGGCCAGACCTGTTGTACTTCAACCAAAAAATATTGAAAGCCAATGTGATAACGTGGTCGCCTTGGTGACTCTGGATGAACCGCCCCTTGCAGGACTGACACCCTGTGTAATGACCTTCCACCTTAACCCAGAGCTTACTTCCGAGATCGCTTTGCCCAACGGAACATCAACAAACATGACGCAGGCAGAAGCTTGCTAAGCATTTGTGCACTGGGGCTATGCCACCACCACGTGGGGAAAGGTGGTCTGGTCTCCTTAGGGATGAGAAACCACCAGAAGACAGAGGCTGAGCCCATCCCCCAGCTCACCCTTCCCCCGGAATGTGGTTGCCTGAGCGAGCCTGGGAGAAACCAGCACAGTCAATCCACAGTATCGTGAGATATGAAAAAATCGTTGTTAGGCTAGTGGTCATGGAACCTTTTCTGGAAAGGGCCAGATAGTAAATATTTTAGGCTTTCTGGGTCATATAATTTCCGTCACAATGTGAAAGCAGCCATAGACGACATACAAGCAAATAGGTGTGGCTGTCTTCCAAAAATTTTTATTTTCAAAAACAGATGGCAAGCGGAATTGGCTGTCCCTTGGCTGTGGTTTCCCGGCCCCGTTTTAGGCCACTAAGTTTTGGGACAGTTTGTTTTGCTGCAATAAACAACGGAAACTACCTGCCATTGTCGCCTCCTAGTTCCAGAGGTCCTCATTCCCAAGAACATCCACCCTGTGACTTCATTCCTGATGGCTCCCTGGGGTGGAATGCCCTCATTTCTCAGACCTGGCCCCGGGAAGAATAGAAAGTCAGCAGTGTGTGTTTTTAGCCTCCGGTCAAAAGGTTCCAGAAGGGCCAAGAAGAAATGGTTGTAGAAGTGTTCCTTTCACTGAAAATGGAAGGGGCTGGCTCCTGAGTTCCCAAACAGTGGGGATCACTCTCTCCTCCTGCCCTGGGACCCCAAGGCTCCATGAAGTCTGAGCAGGGTGAATTCACGCTGAAATAAGGGGCAGTTAAAGGTATAATGGAAGTCTTCTTGCCTGATAGTCTCATTATATCCTTACAAAGACTCAGCTGTCCCCATAAAATGGGGCTTCTGACCCACGCATCCACATATTGCCCAGAAGTCTCAGATTTCCTGGAATTTCCACTAGGATTCCTAGTACTCTAAGTAATGGTCTTCAAAAATCAGAATTATTGCATAATCATCAAGGAAGTAGAGAGCACTGCCCCGTTATTATTTCAGTCCTAGTTGGCAGTATACCTGGTGGAGAAGGATGCTGATTCTGGAATCAAGCTGCCTACAAGCAAATCCTGTTTCCCATCTACTTAATCACTCCATGACCTTGTGCAAATCATTTAATAGTCTAAGCCCAAATTTCCCAGTTATAAAACGGTGATAATAGTAGCTTTTACCTTTATAATTTTTGTGAAAATTCAATGACATAAACCATGTAAAGTATCACAGTGCCTGGCACACACTAAATACTCAGTAGATCATCATTATTACAAATATTAACTCATTGTCAGTCAATTCCATAGAGTGTCCTAATTCCTTTGATTTTTATAGATTATTTATATTATTACCTAAAGTGTTCTCACTTCCACATCTCATTAATTTACCTAAAAAAAATTGGAAATATGTTGCACAGTGGTAAGTAATCTCAATTTAAAAGGGCGGAAAGTGAGATTGAGGTGTTAATTTTTCCCCTCCCCGTTGTCTTTATTCTTGCCCAATGAAGATGGTAAAAGATGAGTATACATGTTTCAGATCCTCAGTTTACTGGTGGGGAAGAAAGAGGCAGGGGGTTGGGGGAGTACAGGAAAGAACTAACATTTGTGTCACAGGACAATTCCCATGGAAGCAGACTCTGAAAAGATTTGCATGAAGCAAGTTCATTGGGAAGTGCTTTCTGAATTTACGGCTATGGGGAAGTGAAGGACGCAGAAATGGGCAGAGGGGGATATTGGAGTGTGATTCAGCTGCAACAAAGCCTCAGCCATCCCCCAGGGATCTCTGAAGCTAGAATCACCCTACGGAGCTGACTCAAATGAAGCAATTGGGTTAGACCTTTAAACTCACAAGCTGCCCATTCGTTGGGTGTGGACCACCCCAGTAAAAGATGTGACCTTGGTCAAGGCTGCTGTCTTTGGGCTAGACCAGTTCCCAGAGGGAGCCTCAGCTGTGAGCTCTCAGTTATCACCACTCTGTGCTGTAGGTTTTTGGGGGGATCTGGGTGGTGTCCCCCAGTGTCCACAACATACAGCTTCTACTGTGTACCAGGCACCATGTGATAAGCTTTCACGTACATCATTCCATTCAAACCTCACAACAAACCTGCAGAATGATTAATGAAGGATGCTACGAATGTGTTTAGTGGCTTCGATATGCCTGGTGGTTTACAAATTTTTGTTCATGTCATTTTCTTAACAATCAAGATTGGAATTGTTTGTGTCAGCTAGTAGAAGAGAAATCAGCAGTTCAGAAAAGCCAGATTGACACTCAAGACTTGAACCCAGCTCTCTCACATCGGAGCTGGTACCCCTCCCACTGGTCAGTACAGACCCATTTTACAGATGGGAAACGAGGTTTCGTGAGGTTAAATGACTTTCCTGAAGTTCAGAGCCAGCAGAGGGCAGAGTTGGAACTTGAATTCAGGTTTGAGAAGATCTTTCCTAGGCATGAAGTTGTACACTGGGAGGGATGAGAAAGACTATGACGTGGTGGGGAAAAAAGGTAGCTGAGAGGAAGCTTATAACTTCTCTGAACTCCATTAACTTCATCCCTAATGCATCAAGGGCTTTTAAGACATTTCCTGATGGCAGCAGCTTATGGGTTTTTACTAGGGCTGGCTGAGAAGGCTATAGAAAACTGCATGTCTGTTTTGCTGTTTTCCACCTCCTCTACTCCTTTACCAGCCTCTAGGACTGGACATGACTTAGGAAGTGGGCAGAAGGCTAGATCTTTATTGTGAATATAAGTTACAAATGAAGCCTGGTGCCTTTGGCTATGTTGTTTGCTGCAGTTGGCCATCCTTTGGGGGCCACTAGATGGCGCTCACCCTCCATTCCTGAAACTCCTCTTTGCCTGGGGCTTGGTTATCGCCCTCTCTTCCTTGGGCACATAATTAACAGCGTTGATAGCTAACAGTGTTGATAGCTAACAGTGCAGTTCGTGTGCCCGATGTACACGGAGGCCAAACAAACCGAAATGTCGGAGTTTGGAGCAGAGAAAGGTTTATTGCAAGGGCCATGCAAAGAGGACAGGTAGCTCCTGCTCAGAAGACCCGAACTCTCTGATGGGTTTCAGGGAAGAAGTTTTTATAGGCAAAATTTGTGGGGCTGGCTGTAGGGTGTGGCACTCTCCTCTGATTGGTTGGTGGTGAGGGCACAGGGTGGTGTTTCAGGAATCTGTAGCATCAGACTTCTGGTTCCAACCAGTCTGGGGCTTGTGCTCAGCCTGGAGTTACCATCCTTCACCTGGGTGGGAGCCTTAGTTCCTGTAGAACTCAGAGGTTTGTATCAAATTGTAATGCACATGCCCCTAGGAGGAACCAGGACCAGGCTCTGCCTGCACTACTGTTTCTTTCTGCATTCCTTCAGTCTCCTAATTAGTAACTGTTTGAATCTGCTCTTTGGAACTCAGGGAAGGTCTAGGAGGCTGAAAGCCTTTTTCCTACAGACAAGAAACAGCTTTTATGCCCAGAGGCTCCCACAGAGTCCGGCTCAGTTTCAGCTGTTATTGAGATGTTACTATGTGCCTAGAAAGTTACCATGCTAAGGGCTTTGCAGACATTATCTCAGTTAATCCTTGCCATGACTCTTTAAGGTAGGCAGTTATCGTTAAATTACAAATGAGGATAGTAACTTGCCCAGGTAACAAAGCTATGCTGGCTGGTTCAAGGCAGGATTTAAACCAGGCCATCAGACTTAGAGCTTTGACTTCGTTAGGGAGAAAAAAAACTTCATCTCCCCTTCTACGTTTTTCTGGCTGACCTGAGAATTAAATTGACATGAAACAGAGTAATAGGAGAAAATCAAATCTAATTACATACATACAGGTATTCTATAAGAATATGGGGCCCAGGGACAAGTTAGTCAACTGAAGCTTGTATGCCATCTGAGAGGAGAATGGGGTAGAAGTTAGGACTGCAAAGGGAAGGAAGTTAATTTACAGTGTTGATGAAAAATTAACCAGTTGATCTAAGAAAGAAATGGAGAATTTTACTTGAGCCATATTTGAGGATTATAACCCAAGAAGAGCATCTCAGTAAACTCTGAGAACTGTTCCACCAGTTAGAAATTAAGGCGTAGTTTTATAAATTTTTTGAGATAGAGGGCTATACGTCAAATGATGTATAATTGACAGTTTACGTAATCCAAACCTAAGCATCATCCTGGTGGGTCTTGTGACCCCTTACAAGATCAAGAAGGAATGCGATCTTTTAAGGCGTTGTCTTGACGCTAGGAGAATATTGCTCTTTATGGTCGAGCAGGTCTTCCTGCAGATGGGAGAGGTTTGGTAGATGCACAATGCAGATACACAGTGCACAGTGAGGAGGGAGGAGGTCAAAGGGCAGAGAAGAATTTTTTATGTTTATATTTTTCTTGTCTTGCCATAAAATATGAGTTTTATTTCACAACAGGAAGATGTGCAAGAGCAAATGTTGTTAAACAGGTGTTTGCTGGGCCATGCAGAGACAACAGGACATAGAAAGAACTTTGACTCAGTAAGCCTTGATAAGTTTCCTCCAGTCTACCACACCTCGTTCATATTATACTTTATTTATCTATGGTGATAGTTCTTCCTGAAATGGGCCCTTTATCTAAATTCTTTTATGTGTGCATTACTATAGTCAGTTTACAATGTTGTGTCAGTTTCTGGTGTACAGCATAAGGCTTCAGTCTTACATGAACATACATATATTCATTTTCATATTCTTTTTCACCATAGGTAACTACAAGATATTGAATATAGTTCCCTGTGCTATACAGTATGAACTTGTTGTTTATCTGTTATATATATATTAGTTAGTATCTGCAAATCTCGAACTCCCAGTTTATCCCTTCCCACCTCCCACCCTGGTAACCATAAGTTTGTCTTCTATGTCTATGAGTCTGATTTTTAGATTCCACATATAAGTGATATCATATGGTATTTTTCTTTCTCTTTCTGTCATTCACTTAGAATGACAATCTCCAGGTCCATCCATGTTGCTGCAAATGGCATTATTTTATTATTTTTTATGGCTGAGTAGTATTTCATTGTATAAATATACCACAACTTCTTTATCCAGTTGTCTGTTGATGGACATTTAGGTTGTTTCCACGTCTTGGCTATTGTAAATAGTGCTTCTATGAACATTGGGGTGAATGTATCTTTTTGAATTAAGGTTCCCTTTGGATATATGCCTATCTAAATTCTTTTAAACAGTTTATGGAAGGTGGTAAAAGCTCTTCTTGAACCTTTTGTTTCTTAAAAAAAGCCCCAAATAATCCTCAAGCCAAAGAGACACATTTTGGGGTGGCAAGTTTTGTTCCCTTATAACCTCTACCCATTCAATTGTCTCCCCAGTCATCACCTTGTAATGATGACAACTGAATGCTTATTATGTACCAGACATTGTGTTAAGTATTTCATAAGGTTTTTTTCATTTGAAACTCATAGTGTTCTCACACCCACAAACACACAAAGGTAAATACGTGAGGTGATGAGTACGGGGGAACCACAATCTCAGTGGTGGCAGTCCTTTCACACTGTGCATGTACATAAATCATCACCTCATACACTTTAAATATCTTACAACATTCTTTGCCAATTACCCCTAAAGAAGAAAAAACCTCTTAGGACCCCACGAGATAAGTACTACTAATCTCCCTCACTTTAAAAGTGAGAAGACTGAGGGGTGGAAAGTGTATATAATCGCCAAGTTACAGCTCATACATAGTGGGACCCAGACTAGAATCTAGATTTCCTAGGCCACGGATCCCAAGGCTCACCTTCTAAGGATGACCAAAAATGTCCACTTGGATTCAGTGGGGCCCCAGGATTCAGGAACCATCCAAAGATTCTGTAATCACCTTCTGCCTCGTGGAAGAAAGCTCTTCCCAGTGGTCTTACCCTGCTGGGAGACGGCCCATGCCGGAGTCAAATCCAGCTCCAGTCCCGGCTCCACCCTTTACCAGCTCTGCATGACTTCAGCTCAACTTCCCTCCAGCATCACTTCTCTCCGCTTCTGCTCCCTCAGCTGTAAAAGTGCAGATATCACAGTCTCAGTCCTGTAATGTTGCTCTGAGTCTGGAATCCAGACGGAGAAGGGGCTTTTAAGAAATGTGTCCCTTTCCTTTCCATTTCAGAGCCCCCACAGTGTGAGAAGTCCCAGGAGGAATGTTGGGCATGACTTTTCCAAACTGGGTCAGAGGCCCTTTAAGACCGACACCACCCTTGGTTTCATTGGTGTATACATCTATCAAAATTCATCAAAATGTACACCTGAAATGTATGTAGTTTATTGTATAGCAATCATATCATAATAAAGATGTTAAGAAATAAAACTGGAAATAAACCCAATCCAATAAAGTGAAATAGATTTTGGTACTACTGTGCAATGAGAAACAATGTAGCTAGATAATAATCACACTTTCAAAGGCTAAATATCTTTTACAAATGTAAAAAACAGAAAATAGAGTTTGATTACACTTTTTGAAGTACATTTATGCATAAAAAATCCAAAATAAAACATGAAAATGTAAAAAAATTATTGAAACTACCCTTTTCTGGAGATGCTGAGAGAAGCAATTATTTAATACGTTTTTGTGTGTGTGTGGATTTGCTCAGTGCCTCTCTCCTCTTCTAGACTAGTGTCTTCCAGTAGAACTTTCTGCAGTGATGACAGTGTTCTCTGTCTCCACTGCCCAATGCAGTAGCCAAAAGTCACAAGTGGCTTTTGAGTACTTGAAATGTGGCTGGTGAAACTGAGGAAATAAATTTTAAATTTTATTTGGTTTCAATTATTTTAAATAGAAATAGCCATATGTAGCTAGTGGCCACCTTATGGGACAGCCAAGCTCTAGACAGCTCAGGGTTCACTGCTGCATCCCCAAAGCCTGGCATAGCATTTGTTCTTGGGAGATGTTGGATAAATATCTTTCAAATGAATGAATGCAGATTATTCACTTTGAGTCTTCCTGAACTACACCAGTGGGGCTATGCATGTAGGAAGGCTTGATTCAGATAGCCAGAGGACTGGTGAACTCCATCTTCAGGAAAGAAATAGGAGAAGAGGAGACCGTCAGATTTGCAGGTATCATGTAAAGGAGGAGCATGACACAACAGACCATGGTCTATGTCTGGGATAATGGAATAAGTTAAGGAATACTTACCTCCTCCCCAGTTTGTTCTATTTTGTTTCTCCTTCAGAGATTAGGGATCAAACCCTTAAAGAGGAAAGGAAATTGTGGGCTTGATGGCAAGGACCCCAAGGAAGGAAGGAGCTGAAGAAATTGTGTCACTCATCACATAGCCAGCCCTGAGGGATAGACACCCCAGGAGGTAGACCAGGAGGCAGGAAGCTGGCAGGGCCTGTGGGCTTGTGTGGGAGGGAGGCGAACAGAGATGTCACCCTGGGGAGTTAACAGTCTGGAAACTCATTAAATTCAGTTACCTTCATACTCCCTACTTAGAAGTTAAAATCACAGAACTGAGAATAGTGACTTTTCTATTTTCCTAATTATGGTGGCTCTGGCCTAAGGCGCCACTGTTTCTCTGTCTCTCTCTCTCTCTCTCTCTCTTTCTCTTAGAGGTCTAGTGTGAATTCATCATTTTAATCATAGTTACTGAGCAGGTACTGAGACCCAGGGTCTAAATGGATTCCATCATTTATTTAATCCTTCAACAGAGCTCTGAGAGGGATGGTCTTAGGTAATTTACTGAGCATTTATTATGTGGCAAGCACTACTCTAATTCTTTAAATGTTGACAACCACCTCACTCACCATGGGGAGTTGTAATTATCATCATCATCCTCCCTCAACTTACAAATTAGGATCCTATGACCTAGAAAGATGGAATAACTTGCCCAAGACTATACAGCTAGTAAGCGGCAAAGTCAAGATTCAAACCCCAGGCAACTGGGCTCTAGAAATGATGTCATACTGCGAGGTTCTGAGTTACCTTCTATGTATTAACTATTTTAATCTTCACAATAAGCCTATGAGATGGAGATAATTATTATCATACCCATTTTATAGGCAAAGAAACTGAGGCTTAACAAAGAGAGGTAGCTTGTCCTAAATGGTACAGCTGGTTAGGACTGGGGCCAGGATTTGAGCCTAGGTAACTGGACTTCAGTGATCACTCTCAAAGCCACTAGGGTGGATATACTGGGACAAATGTTTCCCTCCCCACCTTCCCATTCATGTCCTTTCCAGAACCTCAGAATGTAACCTTATTTGGAAACAGTTGTTGCAGGTGTAATTGGTTAAAATGAGGTTATACTGGAGTGGGGGGTGGGGGAGACCTCTTACTCCACTGTGACTGGTGATCTTATAAGAGAAGAGACACGTGATGATACAGGCAGACATTGGCAGAATGCATCTACACACCAAGGAATGCCAAGGATTCCTAGAAAACACTGGAAGCTAGGACAAGCAAGGAATGGACCTCCCCTAGAGCCTTCGGAGGAAGCATGGCGCTGCCGATGCCTTGATTTCATACTTTTAGCCTCCAGAACTGTGGAAACATGAAGTTTCAGTTTAAGCCAGTCAGTGTGTGTGGTCCTTTGTTACAGCAGCCCTACAAAACGAGCGTGGCGGAGTATACACTCCAGGATGGACAAAGCACAGTCCTGTAGCCTGCTGATCAGCACAAGAAAGCCTCGACTTCGGAGTCTTTCCAAAAACGCACATTAAGGACATGATTTATTGATGACTGGGGAAACAGGCAAGAGACTAGAAGGCGGATCCTGACTCCCCACTTAACTGACTGTGCTTTTCCCACACAACCAGGAAGGCGGAGAGCTGGCTGGGTCTGTGCCTGCTCTTAGTTACCTGTTAGGTTCAGGCTTTGGAGGCAAATAGACCCAGGTTTACATCCAGGCTCCTCCTACCTACTACCTGGTGACTTCAATAAATTCCTTAACTTTTCTATCCGTTTGTTTCCTCCTCTGCAAAGGTGGTGATAACAATCCTCTTTATTTTTAGGGGGGAGGGGGCTGGTGAGGGGAGGTAATGTTTATTTATTTATTTTATGTTTAGAGGAGGTGCTGGGGATTGAACTCATGCTAAGCATGCCCTCTACCACTTGAGCTATACCCTCCCTCAACAATCCTCTTTAACTTGAGAGTTGCTGTGAGGATTAAATGAGATAATACAAACAACTCCCCTGGAAACACACCCTAAGCTCTTAGGGAACTACAGCTGCTATTCTTCGGAGAACTGTCAAGAAGACCGAGGAAAGAGATGGCATCAGGCCTAGATGGTTTATGTTCCAGGGATGAACTCAATGATCAGAGGCTTGAACCTACAGTCTCCAAGGTCTTTCCCAGTTTTGTAATTCTCCTTTTTTTTTTTTTTTTTTTGGCCCTTCTCAGATTTAAGAGCTGGAGTCGATGAAGCATTTTACTATACATAACCTTACTTTTCTTTCCTAATCCAGTAGGTGGCAATAAGTCTCCACCAATTTTCTTCACCCAGCATTTACTCTTCAGCCCTGGTACAGGCTGTGTTGTGCGGTGGGGCCATCGGGAGTGGTTAAAACAATTGAGACTGAGGGGGCTCCTTTGGGAAGCATTCAGCACCCCTCAAGGCAAAAGAGGCGATCATCTCCATCCCAGAGGGACTTCCCTAGAGCTCTTCTGATAGTGTTTATCCCCAACACATCAAGCACAGATACAAAATTCATATTTATAACGAAAGACCGTCTATTTAATTCCCAGAACAAGGATGCATTATCTTGCTAAATTCCAGAGGGGTTGCAGTCCTAAGAATTAAGGGGTGAGCCCCATCTGGCTGGTAAATTTCATGGTATTTTGCAAGGTGTCCACATGTCTCAGTGAATTTTGGACCCATGGTGTGGGCATCACCTGGGAGCTTCTTAGAAACACAGAATATTAGGCTGCGTGCCAGACTCGTGGAATCAGAATCTACATTTTAGCAAACAACTCAGGTGACATTCATTAGAGTTTGAGAAATTCTGGCCTGTAAGATCTCAGAAGGAAACTTCCTCCTGCCAGTCTCATAATTAGCTCTCTTTGATTCAATGGAGAATAGTAAGCCAGCATTGTCATCATGTGCCATATTTACAAAGAACGTTATTACTCCTAGGGGACAGTTTATACATAAAGTCCTATTTGATTGCTTTACTTTTCCAACAGTGCTTTAGCTCAACCCATTTAGAGATGAGGAAAGGAGGCTCAGAGATGCATGGATATCCAAGGGTAGAACTGAGCAGTGAGCTCGGGTTTTCTGTGTCCATAGTGATTGGATTTCAAAGAATAGAAATAATAGCTAACCTTCAGTGCTCACTATGTAAGCTGTAGACTGTATATTCAATGCTAAGTGTATTATTTCATATAATCCTCCTTACAATGCTAAGGAGAGGGTACTATGATTGTCACCATTTCACAAATGATGAAACTGAAGAGTAGAGAGGTCAATACACTCACCCAAGGGCATGCAGCTGCTGAATAAAGAACCAGTCTAGAATTACAGCCCAAAGCAGTATGACTCCAAGCCTGAGAACTTAAACATTGCAGCTTAAGGTCTCCCTGAGGGTTGTATGAGTTCCTCATATATATGTCATTTTGAAACACTTGCCTATGATTATAAGGTCCATTCGAGTAAATCATTATTTTGGGCTTAAAGTTAATAACTCTATCAGAACAGTTTCTCCCTCAGTATTTAGTACCTTCTCTTAGTACTTATGTTAGGTTCCTGGGGCAGCTGTAATAAAGTGCCGTGAACTGGATGGGCTTAAAACAACAGAAGTGTGTTGTCTCTCAGTTCTGGAGGCTGAAAGTGTGAAATTAAGGCATCAGCAGGGCCATGCTCCCTCGGAAGTCTGAAGGGGCGAATCCTTCCTCCCATCTTCCTAGCTTCTAGTGGTTCGTCAGTAATCCTTGGAGTTCCTTGGCTTGTGGCTGCATGACTTTAATCTCTGCCTCCATCTTCATGTGGCATTCTTCCCTCACGTGTCTTCCTACAAGGACATCAGTCATTGTGGATTGAGAATCCTTCCTACTGTACTAAGACCTCATCTTAACTAATTACATCAGCATTGACCCTATATCCAAGTGAGGAGACATTTTGAGGTATTAGGGATTAGGACTTCAACATCTTCTTTGGTGGGACATAGTTCAACCTAAAACAGCATCTCATAAGGGAGAATAGTGGCTGCGTGTGTGGGTTCCAGAACCAGAGTGCCAGGGTCCATATCCTGGCTCTGTCACATGACCTGGGTGACTGAGTGCAAGTTACTTAGACTATCTGAGTTCCACTTTTCTCCTGTTTCAATCAGGAGAATCTCATAGGATTGTCATAAATTAATAATATACCTAAAGCACCTTCCTAGAACAATGTTGTAGTAGAAACTGTTGGTGCCCCTCCCAGATCCTTTTACCAGCCATGCACCCACCCATTCTGATCCACAGCTAACAGCTCACACCAGTGACCTTCTATGGAAAATTGTCCTTGGCCAACAGGAGCTGTTGGCGATTAGGTTCTTCACTTGCTGCAGAAAGAATTCAGAGATGAGATGTGGCAGTCAAGAAAGTAAAGTGAGGGTTTATTACAGGGTAGATAGTACGCTCTCAAGGGGAGAGTGGTCAGGCTCAGGTGAGCAGCTGTGCTGAGTTTCTTTGGCAAGTTGGTTACATACAGTGTAAAGATAATCGGCGGAATATTCATTGGGGAGGGAAGGGTTTGGGTTTATATCCCTGATTTTCACCCCAACTCCACCTTCTTGAAGGGAAGAGGGATTTTTGTCCTTATTTATTCTGATCGGAAGTGTCATGGTGTCGGTGCACGATGGGTACTTCTGATCTGCAAGGCTAATTTTATTGAAATGAGAGCATACTGAGCAAAAGGTTATATTGGGACACTGGAGATTACTGCCTTTTCCTGCCTATCTTTGCCTGCCTCCAGGACACTAATCACCACAGAATGTGTGGTTTCTTATCAGTCCAGAGGTTCCTGCTTTTCTCTGTCTGCCCAAGGACCCCTGTTGTTCACAAGATGTATGGTTTCCTGTCATTTGGCCATTGCCCCCCTTTCTCTGCCCACAGCCAGCTATCTGCCTGCTCTAACAAAGCCACCTTACTGGCGATGCCTTAGAGGTTGAGCCCCCAACCTGGTTTACTGACCAAGGCTAGACTTTACCTGAGATCACATCCTTGCTCAGCTTTTTCCTATTGCCTCATTCTCTTACAGGGCCCCCCTGAGTGCACCGCCTCAAGAAGTCACACGTATCCGAGTCCCCGCCTCAGGCTCTGCTTCTGGGGAACTCAACTTGACCCAGGCACCCAGGATGAAAGCATTAGATTGACATTGTTATTATCATTTCAATGAGCCAGGAGTTAACCTCCCAATCTTCCTTCCTTTCCCATGATTTGGTGCTGCGATTAGGTCTTATTTTTCCTGCCATTAATCTTGTAATGCCAAGAATGGCAAAACTTTTCCCACAAACATTGACTGACTTCTGGGCTGACAGGGTCCAGACCACCAGCAGGGGACGCCGCTCCTTCATGGCTCCTGGCCACCTCTGAGAGTGTGTGCAGACCTGGAACACGTCTCTTCACTTTACCTCAATGCTGGTTTGCTACAGGCTCTTCCTTGCTTGACTCTGACAGTCTATTCCTTAGTGATCGCTTCTCAGTCATTTGTATAGATAACAATGTCTGCTTTGTAACGGGATCAGGATTAGTAACTCTTGTTCGTTCAGCCTAATACAGTTCTACCTGTCTGTCCCCAGGTTGGTTGGGTACACCTCAGCCCCACCCATATCATCAGTATCGTCAGAGCTACTGAAACAGAGCAGGTACAAATACTTTCCGTGACCCCCATTTCTTGTTTGTAGGAAATAGGCTTCCTTCAGCCTCCTTGATCTTCTGGGAATTCCAAAGGGCAAATTTAAAGAGCTGCTAATCAGGGAAGGGAGGGAATGCAGAAACGAAGGAGGAGCAGTGAAGAAACAATAGCACAGCCAGGCAGGGTCTTGGTTACTGCTCAAGAGACAGACCTAACAATTTCTGTAGGAACTAAGGCCCCCCCCCCCAGGTGGAGGATGGTAACTTCAGGCTGAGCACAAGATCCCTGGAGCACCGTCCTGTTACCTCACCACCAGTGAGTCAGAAGGAAGTCTACACACAGTGGAAAATAGTGAAGACTCTGACCCTCTTCCCAAGTGATTCTCCCTTTAAAAACTTTAATGGCTGAGCAGATCTTTGGAGTTGGTTTTTGGACACAAGTTCGTCTTCTGCCCAGGTCACTGGGCTCCTGAATAAAACAACCTTTCCTTTTCCAACCAACACTTGTCTCTCAATTACTGGCTATTAAATGGTGAACAGCAGAACCTGAGTTTGGTAACACCACCCCTTAGCAAATGACTACTGTGTGCCAGGCAGTATGTAGCATATATCACAATAAGGTGGATAATAGTTCCAACCTTCAAAAACTCTTTGAAATGGAGAGTGACATCTCATTTTATTAATAAAGAACAGAAGGTCAGAGAAGTTAGTTCACTTACTTGTGGTGATGCAACAACTGAGTCAGACTTCGAACCACCATCTGGTAGGAATCTCAGGCTCCTTGTTGAAACTACATTCTCTATAAAGCACTCAAACCACGAACCTCTGCTTTCCTCCCTGTGAATTGCACTTCTAATAACTGGTGTCCTAGTCCCTTCCCAGCAAGGTGAATTGATATCTTAACTCCTTGAATCTTTCTTTTCATTTCCTCTCCAGCCTGAGATTAGAGTTTCCTCAAATCTTTTACTTGCCACCTGAAGCTTCTTTAAGCTTCTACACCAGCATCCTGGCTCCCCTCTTGCATTTCTGAAGCCCCAGACAAATTCACACATAATATTTAGTCATTTCCTTCTGTCCCCCAATTTTCAGTTTCTCTAGCATTCTACTTATGTCACTCAGATTCCAATTAAGCATAAAATCTGCATTTTCAGACTTACATTTCAGTCAAAGCATATGAGATTCTTGCTTGTCATGGACACTGAGTAGGTGGGTGCAGTGGCCATGTCATTTATCATAGTTTATTTATAACGCTGCTTTGGGAAGACTTCATTAATTAAGTTCCCAAACAAAGCCTCCTTCCTAGTAGACCAACCATTCATCAGAATTAGATTTTGAAATCACTACTTGGTAACAACCTGTGGCAGACATCTGAGTTACTTAACAAATCATGAGAGTCCTGTGAAATTGCACACAGGAAAGTCTTTGCAAATGAAAATATCCATGAATGAACTCGCCACTTACAAGCAGTTCCCAGTCAGACATCCTTCCCCCATCAGCCCTAGTCTTGATTCCCTTGCATTACCCAGTGTCTTTGTGGGTAAGTGTCAGGCTCTTGACGGTTTATGAAGGATGAATATCTGATAACGGCAAGGCAAATTCAATATAAGTCAATTGTAAGGTGAAACTGGAAATACTGCAAAAGATGTAGGATTTCATGAAGTCGATGGAATTGAGGTTGGAAGGCTGTCTGAATTGCATGCATGCTGTTTGGCAAAACAGGATTGGGAAGAACCCTTAGAAATCAAAGCAGTGGCCAAGGATGAGGACATCAGAGCTTCTTCAAGAGAGAATGATTAGAATATCCAGTGCTTAAGAGAGTCCTTTAGGAAGACTCAGGAAGATGTTCAATGTTTTTCAAAAAAACAACTCATTTATTCTTGCTGTGAAAGTTAAATATGAAATTAAGAATGCTTTATTGTTGGTGAGGGTGGGTATAACTCGGGGGGAGGGTATAGCTCAGTGGTAGAGCACATGTTTAGCATATATGAGGTTCTGGGTTCAATTCTCAGTACCTCTATTTAAAAAAAAAGAAAGCTCTATTGTACAGTTATACAATTGTGTGGAAAAATTATGCCAAAGGAATCAATACACAATTTATTTTTGGTACTGGAATAATAATGATGTAAATTTCATCACATGTAAGCAAAATAAATCAATTAATTTTTATAACTTCCATTTCAGTTTTTAATATGGAGCCCCTGATAAACCTGTTTTTCACTATTTACTAGGACATTCTGCTCTCCTTTTAAGTGGATCCATTCCCTGGAGTTAATTACCCTAGGAGATCAAGGGTCATCTGGGTACCAGAGTCCCTGCCCACAGGGAGATTATGGTCTTATTGGCTGGGCTTCACTAACACACCGGCAACAAGACAGTGATGGGTAAGAAGGTTCCCTTTGCCAGGTGGCAACTGCAGTTTAACTAGGGACTGAGGGAATGAAAAAGAAAGGAGGAACCGTCTTCCATTTCCAGTCAAGATTTTCAGACTCTTTAGCCTGGTCCCGGCCCCTCCTGCTGCTGTCAGGGACGTGTTGACAAGGCTCTTTTGTGACTTCCTGAGGGAGCTCATGAAAAGCACATTGGGAATTCAGCAAAACACCGGAGCTCTAACTGCTCCTGAATGAGACAGAATTAGAAAATGGCTTCAAATTGAAAACTTAATTTTCAATTAGTGTACATTCAGGCAGGAGTGGGAGGGATTAAGGGATGGCAGCTTGTTTGGTTAACATGCTTTTTAGAAGACATGCTTGCAAGCTATTAGTGGGCTTCCTCCTTCCCTCCTCCCCACCGCCCCCCACCGCCCTTGGTGCTGCTTGCTCAGTAACTTGGCAGCCACTGTCGCTGGCCTGCTGCTCCTCTGTCCCTGGCTGACTCATATGCAGATGGCAGCAGCCACAGCCACAGGAAGTGGGATGCAGCCTGTCACCTCTGAGACTGGCTTGTGTGTGTCCTCCTCGCTGTGGACTCTGTGAGGCCACAGGTGAGCTTGTCACCTCTAAAGAGGCATGCCCTTCTGATGGCTTTAAAAAAACACATGCAAGAAGAAAAAAATTTTTTTGCCCTCTCTCTCCAATGTATGAGGCTCACCATGGTGAATAGACTCAGTGTAGCGTCAAACTGGGGGATATTGATGGCAGTGGGGCTGAAGGTGGGAAGGATGAATGCTCCCGGAGTGGGTATGAGGTTGGGTGGAAGAGATGCCAGAGGCTGCCCATCACGGGCAGAAGCGGCTTTCTCTGGTTCCAGGCTTCCCGTCTTGAGATTCCAATTCTCATCCTCTTCTCTCCCTTTCTCCCTTTTCCTAATCAGAAGTACTTTTTCCAGGCTATGAATGTTCTGGCAACCACAGCCAGTTCCCCTTGGTTAGCCCTGTCTTCTCCCAACTCTTTGCTATCTGTGATGAGTTAACAGTGGGGTTAGGGTCTCTACGGGGCTGCCTCCATTAACACGTGCACATGAAACATGGTGTGTTTACATGCACCGCAACTGGAAACCATTAATTCTGTCAGCAGAGCAATAATTTCATTAGGAACTTCCTTCTGTCATTAGGAAGCTAGAGAAAGTGGGCTGTAGTGATTAAACACGCCATTTCAGACGTTGCCAGCAAGTCTGTGATCTGCTTGGCAGGTACTTTTCATTTTTCCCATCTTCCTTCCAACTCTTCTCAGAGACTGCAAAGCTGGCTCCAAGTGTTGGGAGCAAGTGGTTCATTTTTATAATAGACATGGCTGCTGGCTCCACAGATCTGTCACTCGGGTTTTCCTGACTTCTTGCTCGACCTTGGCTCACATCCTGGCCCCAAGCTCCTGGTGACATCTGTTCCCCCCAGATTGTTCTGAACAAATTCCAAGTGCCTTTCCTTAAGGCTCTCTGCCCTCCCGAGAGCATAACTCTAGGATGGTTTCTGCAACCCTCTCTCAAAGGAACCAGTGTCTTCAGCCACCACTGGTGAAATCCTTCCCAAGGTTAAACTCCTCTCCAGAGAGGCGATCACCACACACTATTTCTTCATTAGTCTTATTGCGCCAACGAGCCGCTCTCGTTAATCCTCTTTCTCTGCCTTCCAAGCTGTAGCCTTCCAGCCAGTCTCCAAGAAGTGCTGGATTTAACTGAAGACAGGATGAGTGAGGACACTAATGGCTCACATGCTAACACAGGCTTCCAGACTAACCAAAGAAGAATGGGAAGAAGTTTTGAAAAGCCCAGAAGCAGTTGCCTTACAGAAATGAAACTGAAAACTAGGATTTGGGGGCTTGACGGAGGTCTTAGAAGTCCTGTAATCCAAACCTTCTATTTTATAAATGGGGAGACTCCAACTTAGATAGGCTAAAAGGCCTGCCCAAGGAACAAGCAAGAGAACGGTGGAGAAAGTTCTCCAGCCCAAGGCCTGACTCCCTTACTCTTTCCTGCATCACTCACTCACCACCCCACACAACCTCTCTCTTCTTTCCTTCTGGGAAAGCAATTGAGAAAGTTTTTGGTGAAGGTGTCAAAATTCATCTATTTATGATTTTTAAAGATGCCAACATGCTTCTTCCTAGGATTTAGGAGCACCTCCATCAGAGCTGTTTTGGTTGCAAGAGACAGAAATAACAACTTGTCAGAAGGAAGAATTGATTAGCTTGTGGACCTAAGGGAGGCTGGCTAATCAAATCCTAGAAACACGGGGAGCAGAAAAGACCAGAAACAAGGGCTGGAGCATCACTATCTCTTTCTTTGTTTGTCACTGTGTCACCTGCCTCTTTTCTCACTGGGAACTGCTTCTTTTCCTTCTTTTTTAACACAAGGAAGGGAACCATTGCTGCTACCAATGGCTCTAAGTTTTATGTCTTATAGCTCCTACCATGGGAGACAACTTAGTTACAAAATCTATGGCCTCAATCTTTGGACAGTGTCTGGTTGACTGGAGATGATGGGAGAAGTCAGATGGCCTCTCATGAGCCAATCATTTGCAGCCAGGTGGATGGGGTATTATCACTGGCCCCATTTGAGTCTGGGGCCCAGTCCAGGACCAACCATTAGTGATCATGGGTCTGGGATCTGTAAGAGTGTGGCCACTCCTGTATGAACCACATAGTTAGAGTTTGTATGTGGGGAGGATGGGCAGAGAATGACATTTCACCAGAAAGCAGATGCTGGGTAGACAAAATGTTAGCATTTCCACTACAAGGCATTTGTAGTGGAAATGTCTCCTCTCATTTAGTGAATTTGTTTCTCCTTGATGTTCACCTCTATGGAGATTCTGAGATGAAAGTTTAAGATGCAAATTTCTGTTTTTTCAGTATTTCCAACAACCTTTCCAAATATAAAGCAATAGAGGTTGGCAAAAATAGAAGGCAAACAAAATGAAAGCATCTCACTGGACTGCTCAAATTTGAAAAGGAGAAGCATTAATTTATATTCTGCTACAGTTTAATTAATTCAATCCTTTTTTAAATTGCAGTATTATTGATTAGCAATGTTGTGTTAGCTTCTGGTGTACAGCATAGTGATACAGTTATAAATTTTTAAAAATTCTTTTTCATTATAGGTTATTACAAGACATTGAATATGATATTTAATCTAATTCTTGTATTTAGAAATAGCAAAATATTCTTTACTGATGAGTTTGTTCATGGTTTGCGGCCATACCCCCCCAGCGCTGGTTATGAGCCCTTCCACTGGTCTATCCTAGAGTAGTCTAAGGTCTCAAAATGACTTTAACACATTTATATCACTGGTAGGATTTGGGAAAGTTCATTTTTTTCTTTCTTTTCATAATGACTCCTAGATTAAAGCATTTTTCATAAGGTGAATACGAGCTACGGCTGCTATGAGACTATAAACCTTCTATTCCTTCTCAAAGCTTGCATTTGTAGCTTTCCTGATGCAAAGGGACATTCTTCTGGTTCCGGTGATTATTTCAGCCTTTTCATTGGGGGAAGCACAATTAGATTGGCAGTCAATAGAATAGTGATCATAATAACATCAGCACTTACTGAATGTACAATGTGCCCGTTACTTTAGGTTTATGTGTTTTGACTTACTTGATTGTCATAAGAACCCCAGGAATTCAGTACAGTTAATATTCCTCCCTTGTAAATGGAGATAGCAATATAAGCAGGTTAAGTCACTTGCTCAAGGTCCAGAGCTAGAAAGCCTCTGGGTTGGGATTTGAACCTGAGCCATCTGGATTTGTGGTATGTGCATTAAACCATCATGCTAGTCCACCTCTTAAGTGGCTAGACACTATTACAGGACGTAAGGAATTTTGGAAAAATTTGTTCTACATCAGCAAATACTTAACTTACCTGTTGAATAATGACTTTGATTTAATTCAGCGTATCCGTTTTATCATTAAAAGTGGAAATAATCCTGGGAACAATATCCTATTAATTTTGTTTAGTAAGTTACCCTCAGATTTAACTAACATTTCTTAAGTGCCTACTATGTGCTCTATCTCATTTACCCACTATGTTAGTGCCTTGAAGTGAGTGGTATAATCTCCATTTTGATGAAGAAAAGAACTTAGCTGGGTTATGTGATTGCCAAAGTCACAGGGGAATAAAGTGGGCAAGTCTGCCTCCCTCTGAGCCTAGCGCTTGCTATAATACTTGTAAATGAAATGAAACTGTCAGATGTTTGCTGGATGTCACAGCGAGTTTAATAGGGAAGGAAGGTGGAAAGTCTATGACACTGGGTCCTTGCAGAGGTCAAAGTGGGATCCCTGGAGAAATCGGAGGAGATTGGTGTATGAAGTAAAAGAGAGGCAAATAGGAGAGGCTGCTCTGAAAGTTCCAGTTCCCTTATTTTGCTGCCCAGAGAGAAGGGAAACCTTGCCTCAGCTAATGTTTTTGGAAAGCTCTGGCAATTAGGGTGTTAATATTCTGTGTAGTCATAATTATGCTGTAACTACCAATTATGGGAAAACTCATCATTTTACTGTAATGTAATTACATGAAATAGCACCAGTCATGTCAGTGCAAAGACTGGGGCAGCCACTAATTATCCACTGTACCCAGACACCTCCGCCTGGATCAGGAATAATTGGTGTGATGCAGTTTTGCATTTTAGGCTTGGCCTCAGTTTTCCTCAGGAAAGCGTTTCTTGCTTTCTGATCCTCCTTTGTGTGTGTAACTCAGCTGTGTTTTTGATCTGGAAGCGGATGAGATGTGAACATCTCCAATCTAGGTTTGACTTAGTATTTCCCTAAGCAAGAAAGGATTTGGGAGGAACGTTTTTCTTATAGGAGGTGAGCCCTTTGAGGACCAGAACTGTCTTTGTCTCTCCTCTCATTGTTGCATGAAATAGAGAATGAGAAGAGATAACAAATGTCAAGGGTCTCCCATATTCCAGGACATACATTTTATTATTAATTCTCAGAACAACTCTATAAGGGAGATATTAAAATCTCCACTTCAGAGAAGAGAAAACTAAAGATCAGAGAGATAAAACAACTTGCCCAAAGCCATTGAAGTAGCAAGTAGGAGAGTCAGAGTCATTCTTTTTCCAAAGCCTGTGCTGTTTCCAGTCCTATCCACCCCTTCCCAGTAGGTGACTAACAGATATTTATTGAATGAGGATGGAGGAGGCCACAAAGTTTTGCATGTGAAGGTGATCCTTTACTTTCTAGTCTGCTTCACCAACTTCTACAGAATTAGATCCCTAATTTGGTTAATTTCTAAGAACTCTTCTTTCCTTCCTACATTACAATTCAAATACAATTCTTTGGAAAGTGCCTTCCAGTGGTGTGTGTGTGTGTGTGTGATGTATACATTTTTTAAAAAGTCAGTCAATTGTGAAGTTGATCTGAAGTAATATCCTCAGGGAAGACCTGGGTCTTAGAAGGAAAAACTGAGCTGCTGTGGGGTGAAGAGTCCCAAAGGTATGAGAAAGCTCAAAATGGTCTTATTTTTCTCCTTTCTTTGATGTTTGTATTTGGCAGTGATCTGATTTAAAAATTAGGGGAGTGCAGCAGATGGTGTGACTTATATTCACACATAAAATGCTTTTCCCAAGTGATTTGGAGACCCTGGTGGGTTTTTAAGTTCTAATAGCTGTGATTATTTTGTTGTATTTTATAGACACGTAGTGTTTTGGTCATCACTGATTGATTTCTTCTCCCCGCTAAAAGCAGCAGAGTCAAAAACAGGCACCTCCAGTTAAGAGAGAGGGAAACTGGAGTGGAGGAGGTGATTCAAAAGCAGACTTGCCCTGGGAGGCATCAGCAAGGGTCACTGCATCATGAACTGGGCCCCTGAGAGCCCAGCCTGATGGGATTTAGTTCACTCTCCATGGAAACAGATACTATTACAGTGGAGGTCAGCAACTGGCATGTACCCGCTGCGGCACTGGGAGCCTCCCTCTGACTGATGGGCTGGCTTCACCTTTTCAAATGAATTCTCTTTGCTTGTATGAAGTCTCCTCAGAGTGGCTCCTCAGAGTGGCTCCCCACAGTCTCCTCTGTGGGGTCAGAGAAAGTAGACTTTTCTGTTTGGACCTCAGGATAGTAAATGAAATGACAACTGGACTTCTCATTTTTAAAAAATTTTTAAAACTTTTTCTGGGGGAGGTAATTAGACTCATTTATTTAAAAGTTTTTGTTTTTTTTTTTTGATGGCAGTTCTGGGGATTGAACCCATGACCTTGTGCATGCTAAGCATGCACTCTACCACTGAGCTATATCCTCCCCTGGACTTCTTAAGTAATATCTAGAAGAGGAAGTTGCTATTTTGGGAAAACCCTCAAGTGGTTTCACTGAGCAGGGAAATCAGGATGCTGTGAGGTGCCTACCCTTCCATTAGGAGAAGTGGAAGAGATGGGGTCGAGCTGGAGGCTGGAGGAGAGGGCACTTCAGGAAAACCCCAAGGGGAACGCTCTCGGCACTGCTGCGGACCCAGGCATCACCAGGTGTCTAGATAATGATGTCAAATTTTCGAAGTTAACAAAATTTCCTCTATATTTTGATCTTAATTCTAAAATTTTTATCTACTTTTCTATCCCCAAAGTAATCAATGTTCATGATAAAATTCAAACAGTCACAGAGGATCTACAATAAAAGTCTCCCTTCCCTACCTCTTGTCCTTCCATCACCCCTTTAGGAGTAACAACTGTAAATAGTTTCTTGTGTTATCCATCTAAGATCATTTTAAGTAAAAACAAGCATAGATTTATGAGTGTATAAATCATACTTGTCATGTATTTCCACAGCTTGTTTTCATTTTCACGTAGCACCATATCTTGGGCATTGTTCTGTATCATGAACTAGAGATTTACCTTGTTTATTAAAAAATTATTACAAATTATTACTGTACATGGATGTGCCATTTTTTACTTCCATTCCTTATTAATAGACCTTTGGGTGGTGTTCAGGGTTATTTTTTTCTTTATCATTTAAAAAAATAGTTGTTTTCATTGCAAAAAATGCTACCCTGCACACTCTTTTTTGTACCAGTCCATTTTAGACACCAGAGACTAGAGCAAGAAGTATCTTTCGAGGTCAGCAAGTTCAAGTTCCATTTTTTGGAGGTGAGAAAATTGAGATCAGACAAAGAAGAGAGATGACTTTCTCAGGACATGACACAGTCTGTTATGGCTTAGCCCTGCATATAATTCTGATCTCTTGACTCCAAAATTATCTGTGTCCTAGAATTTAAATAAAAGTGACTACTGAACAGTCCTTCAAACAAATAGTATACTGTAGGCTGGGTTTGCCATTCTTCTATTATACAGTTTTTTGGGGGGGCTTCTGCATGTGGATGTGCATGTTGTGCACTGCACAAAAGCACCCAGACTAAGAGGTGAGTGAAGGCTGAAATCCAGACTGGATTCTACTTGCTAATCCCTGAGGTGGGCCTTGGTATTGTATCTAAGTGACTTTCTCAAACCAGATACTTTTCTCAAAATTGCCCAAAGGCGCCGCACAGGCTAGGGGAGGTCCTCATTTCTGGGACAAATATATCTGACTCTAGAATAATAATGCACTTTATTGCATCTTAGGCAATGATGCGATACCATTCATCCCAGTGAAAATAGAGTTCCAGTGTTGTTCCCTCTTTCTCATCCAGTCTTCCTTGTAACTGACAGTTTGCATCTGATGGGCAGCTGTGTGGGATTAGGGCTCCAGCAGAGCGTCATGGACAGGTTAAATTTAATAGTGATGTATAGGTGGCAGGGAAGTCTCTGAGGTGCAGAAGGTTTCCTTTCTTTATTTTTGTGGTTTGACACTCTGTAGTTTTCTGTAGCTAATTATGTTCCTGCCTTGTGAAGAGACTTGGTTGGGATGAGCTGACTTTTCAGGCTAGTTGTAGCTTGGAGCTGCATATCCTTCTCTAGGTGTTTCCCCACATCCCCAACTCTGCCTCTGGGCTGCTAGTCTACAGGCTCATGTCACATGACAACTATTCAGCTCAAGACTCTTCAGTGCAACAGCTCTTGAAGTTATTCTACATTTCGGACATTGATTCCAGTTTTGGGTATGATGGCTTATTTCTCCAACCTCAAAACAGTGTAACTGATGCTATAAGGAGTAATATGGCAGCATTCCACTTGCAGACAAAGATATACCCACTTACTGTACCTAACAGTTTCTGATCAGGGATTATATGGGACCACTTGACTTGTGCAGCATGTTTGGATGACCCCAAAAGGTTTTGCTTTGTACACACAGGCCCAATGAGAGGAAAGAGGTGGTCACATCCAGGAGGATTTTTCAGTGAGTGAAGTGGGAGCATCATTTCCCTATGTTTAGAAGCTTTATTTTGTTTGGATTTCATTTTACCCTAAATGTAGTCTCCTTCACTATAACTTTATTTTGAGTGTATTTTGATGAAGCCAATGGTGCAAAAAGGTGAATGCACCTTTTCCAGACTGGGTTCCTACTCATCTCCCTTCACTTACTGACACCTCCTCTTCATCCCATGTGGCAGGTAATAAACCTCAATTGCACTGCATTTCATGTACCAACTGCATTTGCTCTCCGATGATTGTTTATTACTTGTAGAAACTTGCCGTTGCTATTCAATTGATGTATTACTCTCTCTGTGCAAATTGGTTATCATTGGTTAGGATGAAGTATGTTCTAATTTTTTCCATTAAAATTAATGAAAATATTGTTTAATTTAATGGCTTTTCAAATAGAGGCAGGATTTTCAGGAGTAAATGAGACTCATTAAGCAAGGATGGGTGTACTGGATCATGGCTTGTTGAGCATGTCAGGGAACATGGGACTTTGCATTTTTTGTAATCAGTGGTGCTGTATGCCGGCATGCAGTAGGCCCTCAGCAAACATTTGTAGAATGAGTAAATAACTTCTATGCAAAACTTCAGGGAGGCTGTTTTCAAATAGACATGGCAGGGATGGTATTGCAACATCTCTCATCTTCAAAATGGATATAGCTTTGAGCATTTCTTTATTTGAATTGGCCGGAAGCAATGGAGCAATCTTACTAAAAATGGACATTAGAAATGCACATATTTGCTTTACACTGGAGTGATTTAATGTTGCTCTTTGGTTTCCTCAGGATTCTTGGAAAAGGATAGACACTGGGTGCCCAGATGGGCTATTCCATGAAGCAGGTAAAAGAAATATTGGAGCGACTGTGGAGTAGGAGGGTGGAGGAAGTGTGAGACCCTGGAGAACGGTTGTCAGGAGGGGCTGGTCAAGGCTGCGGGCAGCAAGCACTATGAAAAACTGAAAAGCGGAGGAGCTTTAGAAGGGGAGGGAAGTTGAAGAGCAGGGTCGGTGTGGGCCCAGGGGAGAGAGGAGCTGGTTCTGGATTTCTGGGGAGAAGGGAGAGGAGGGGCCAGAAAGCATCAACTTGTGGAGGAGTTAGGGGGCCAATGGAAAGGCTGCTCAGCCCGAACAGGCGGCGAGAATCAGGCTCTGCTTTTTAACGAGAGAGAGAAGTGAGGACAGAGGAAATCAGAGACATGTAGAGAGATGGAGACACAAAGAGGACAGAGGGAGAAAGAGGTGAGAGATACACAGACCAGGAGAGAGGGAAAGAGAGACAGAAGGAGTGGGGAGAGGGAGAGAGGGAGGAAGGGAGAGACAGAGGGGATGAGAATAAAACAAAGACAGAAAAGGAAACAGAAAACAACAGACTGAGACAAAAACACACAGAGAGTGTGGGAGAAAACGTCACTTGCTCTGATGAGAGCAGGCTATGATGGGACCAGGACGTGAAGCCAATTAAAAACTTGATTAGAAAGTGGGAGCCCTGCCAAACGTCATCTCCCAAAGAGGGTGTGTCCTTGTTCTCCAGCTGCCGGTGGGTCCTCAGATCTCTGTACCCTGAGGTTACATGCTCTCATCCTCCAACTGACTGACAGCACAGACCCCAGGCTAAAGAGCCACAAGCCAAACAGAGGCACTTGACAGAGGTATAGATGGGAGAAGCCAAGGAACTGGGTCCTTGGCCATAAGAAGGAAACACACAAGCCAGCCAGCCAACACTTGCTCCATTAATGGAGGTGGCAGGAAGGCCACAGCTTTGAAAACACCTCCAGACCCCTGGGTGATGCTGGCCTGGGTCTTTTTAAAAATTAAAACTCATTGTTAAGGGGAAAGGTTCCTTCTTTCTGGCTATAGGTTGGGATGGGGAATCTCCCTGTTACATTTTGGGAGCTCACATTCTTTCTTCTGCTTAGGCTGCTAACTGGCCACCCTTTTCACTGCTCAATAAAATGATAAGTCAGAAACCATGTGAGCAGGAAAAAATCCAGTGCTTTACTTCATTCGAATGTGACAGGACCTAGGGAGATGGGAGACCCTGCTGCTCCCATGTTCACCTCTCCTGCTGGTGACTCCAGGAGACTAGCCCGAAGCTCCTTCCATCATAGGTATAAACAGAGCTGCCCTGAGTCTGGGGACAGTGGCACCAACCCACTCTGTAAATGGTTACGATGAAATTCCTTTGCCTTGCTTCTTATATTGGAGGAAGAATGGTGGAGGTTGCAAGAATAAGCCATTTGTGGTTTTGTGAAAGTAAGCACTTCAGATTTGGGTATATTTCTAACCGTGGGTACAAACCTAATCATTGGAGGCCAGCAGATCCCCAAAGACCACAAAACACAGGGAAAGATAAAATAAGTATGTATATTTTTGGCCTGAAATTGGTGAAGGCTATTTTGTTTTCCATGAGCCAGAAATCAACTAAGGAAACAAGCCTCACAGCCATTCACATTTTTGTGTCTCCAATTTCCATTATCAATTAAAAGACAGTAAACTCTTACACTGAATAGAAGTGCAATTAGATCTAATAATGAAATCATCAAGTACTACTGAGGTGGAAGTTGGCAGTAATTAGTTTTTTGATACATAAATACAATTTCCAAATGCAATTTGTCCCTAAGCCCGGGCTGCTGATTCAATTCATCGTGTCTGTGGTTACAAGAGGATGTACAGGGAGGTGTATTCCAATTCCTCAGGGCTGTGTCTCTCCAAGGAGAATGAAGCAAGTTGGCTAACATCTGAAATAACTAATCGAATCTGGAGAGGTGGAGTTGTTCGTCTCCTCCGGGGTTCAGGAGGGGAGGGTGTGCCACCAGGATCTCATTGACATACGACTCCATCAGGAGGCAAGCTGATCTTCTCTGTCCTTTCTCTACATCTGTCTATTTCTCTCCCCTTTCTCTCTCTGACACTGCCTCTTCATTTATCTGTTTATGTGTTCCTTCGTTCAGTACTTATTGAGGGTCTACTATACTGTGGTAGGTGCTGGGATGCAACAGTAAAGAAAGGAGACACAGTTCCTGTCCTCAAGGGACTGTTAGTCTAGTATTCAACATTAAAGAAATATTCGTTCAGTTATCATCATTGTAGTGGTGTGAAGGGGCCTATGAGAACATAGAAGAGGTCTCCAGCCCAGTCTGAAGGGTCAAGGAAGATTCTCTTGAGGAACTGACATCCCAGCTTTTGTCTGAAACATGAATAGGACTTAGGCAGAGAATTTGGAAAAAACCACCCAGAGAGAAGTTCAAAAGGAAACTGGGTGCAGTAGAGAGAGAAGGAAAATGCCAGTGAGGTCAGAACAAAAAGGCCCAATAACAAAGCAGTTTAAAGAAACAAAAAAGTCAATTTCTCTTTTACATAACATTCCCGATGTGAACAAGTCAGGTCAGGGAGAAAGCTCTGCTTATTTTAGTCATTTGAGATCCCAAGTTCCTCATCAGTCATTGCATCTCTATCCCCTGAGACATTGTCATCAGCTGCATAAATGATGCTAGGTTGTTGCTACATGGAGATTCCAGTTGGTGAAAAGGTGGAATAGAACCTCCCAAAAGTCATGTCCAGATATCTTAATGGCACACATCACTTCTGCTCAGATTCCATTGATGAAAACTTAGCTCATAATGAGAGCTTAGTCATCCATGATCACACCTAACTGCCAAGAGACTGTGAAATGTAATCTGCATGGCTGGCTGCAGTTCTATTGCTGTGGAAGAAGGGAGAGTGGATTTTGATGGACAGCTATGATTCTCCACCACACCCAGTGTAGTAGATTGATTGCACAATAGCTCCAATTCTTTGCGTTTCCCTGTGTCTGTATTCTTTGCAGTGTGACATTGAAGCTCCTCCCATCAAGAAATAGAGTCTGTTGTTCCATCACTTGAATTTGGCCTGGGCTTTTGCTTAGTCAATAGAATATGGTAGAAGTGGCAGTGTGTCAGTCTAAGCTGGACCTCAGGAGAGCTGTGTGCTCTCCTGGATCCTTGTCTCCACCACCAAGACCATCCTAGACAACCTCTGATAGCTGGTTAACTCCCAAATCTGTGAGAAAGTCGTGCCAAGATCCACAGGGCTGCCCATGCAGCCCATAGCTGACCAAGGATGTATCAGCGTGTCTAGCTGAGACCAAAAGAGCTGCTCGCTGACCCAGAGAACCATGAGCATTAAATAAATGCTTAGTGTTTTAAGCCACTGTGTTTGAGTGGTTTGTCATCTCACCAATAGATAACTGATACAACTCTAGCTATTTTCTTACTATGTTTACGTAGTCTCTGGGATTGGTTAGAAAGGAAAGATAAAAGATGTGATACTAATATGGAAGGATGTTAAACTGGAAGTTTTAATTGAAGTAATGAGATAGATATCCTTCAGTTACCAAAATAGGTTGTGATGTAGACCAAAGAGTAAAAAGTTCAAAGTAAAGGTCTAAGAAATTATTTATATATTACCAAATTGAGTGTATAAAAGGATATTTAATAGAGATAGGGAAATAATTTTCAAGGATCATTTTCTTAGAGCATGTTCTCCAAGAAGATACTACAACGGAATACTTGCTTCTTCCCGAAAGTCTAGTGCAAGAGACTTCAACTGGCTCATTTGGAGAGCTTGATACATGTTCTTTACAGTTGGAGGGCACAGTTGATTAGTGTCTGCCTTGATCTTACCCAGGACATATAGAGTGCAAGAGATAAGCAGTGAGTACTTTGATATTGTAGTGTGGAAATTTACTGTATTTTGTGATTGGCATATACTCCCAAAGTTTAAAGGAAAAGCATGTGAGAATGTCCCCCCAACCATCAGGGGCTAGATGTGGACTTTACATGCAAGTGAACCAGTATAAGAGTCACCTTAGATCTAGTCAAAAGAGGAAACTAAGAGAGCAACTAACTGTACCTTGATGGAAAGGAAGCTGGACGTGGATGGATGTTGAACTTGTGGGCTAGCATAAGGAGTAAGCAACTGCTGAAATATAATATAATTGCTATGTCAGTGGTTCTCATCAGGGCTGATTTTGCCCTCCAGGAGACATTTAGCAATGTCTGGAGACATTTTTGGTTACAGCTGGGGGAGATGCTCCTGGTATCTAGTGGGTAGAGAGCAGCGAATGCTGCTCAACATTCTCCAATGCATAGGAAAGTTCTCCACAACAAAGGATTATTTGACCCAAATATCTGTAGTGCTAAGGCTGGTCTGGCTAGATCAAGGTGAGGTTGGGAGTCACTGAAGAATGAAAAAAAGCACCAAGAGAGAGAGTCAACTTTAAACATGTGCCAGGATTGGAGATCATGGAAACATCTGAGGTGCATGCCAGTGATGTAAGAACATTCTCAACCACCTAACATCTCCTAACTTCCCTGCTTCCACCCTCCACTCCCAAACCCTCAGTACCATAGAGGTAGAGTGAGAAACCTTGGTTATCAAGAAGACGAAGTAGGATGGAGGAGCAGCATGGGGAAGATGATAAGGAAGACCATGAAATGTTTTACTTTTCACTAAAAGTAGCTGTTTTGCAGCAGTCCCCAGCTGAAGAAGGGGAGATTTATTGTCAAATTGAATTTGGAGTTTGGAATATTCCACAGGATGGGATATTAGAATTATTGAGTTGAGACTTCATTCATAGTTTAATGTAACCCTAGTTTTCCTTGGAGTGAGCAGAAATATCTTAAGATCTACTTGAAGTTTTATCCAGACCATTCTAAAAGGATATTGGGGTGAAAGTTAAAATAAAGTTGCTGATTACATCCCCTGGGGTCCTACTTGTTTTATGTACCCATTACCTGAACAGTTACTGAATAGCCGCTGTAAAAGCATGAGATGTTATAAATATCATTTCATTTAACCATCAGAGTTAAGGACAGCATATACTTTTTCTCTTAGTGCTTGAAGTTGCATGACTATTCTTACTTTACAGCGAGGGAACCAGGGCTTAGAGATGGAAAGTAACTTGACCAGATCGCATATCAAGGGAGGGCTGGATAGTGGTGTTGGTGGTGGAAGAGTACAGGAGGTGGTTTCAGTTATATCCATCTTGTTGAAATAGGTTCATTTTCAAACTCCTGGAATCCTATGGAGAGAATGAAGAGATCACCAAAGTTAGACGTAGCAACGTATTACATCTTCATGTCAGTGTGGTCAGCTATGAGGGAGAGAATAAGAGTTTTTAATATGCTTCACATCAGCTGGCCTCAAGAAACCATGTAAAGCCAATATTTTCAAGGTATGAGAGGTGGAAAGAGGAGTCAAGGGCTGAGTCCTCATCCAACCCAGTCCTTTTGTAGCTGGTTGGGCTATTGAGGCAAATGTGCATCCTTGCTCCCTGCAGGCCAACTGAAAACCTCTTCAAGGTACTTTATCTAAACCTGTGTTACAGCCTATGTCACATTGTTTTATAATAATTATTTTTCATGTTTTTTTCTTTGTCAGGTGGATAATCTCCTTCAATCTGAAGCTATTGCTTTATTCATTTTCATATCTAGTAGTAACTAATACATAGTAGACATTTAATGAGTGTGGAATAATTTATTGAGCTAAAATTCCTGCCTTCAAAGAACTTACAATGTCCATTGGAGAAACATGAAAAAAGAAAGTATAAGCGGTATAATGTTTGCTGCAAGACACAAATACATCAGTACATGGACCAAAAATAATGTCTGAAGAACTCTGCACCAAATGGCTGACAGCGGTTACCTTTGCGAGGTCAGATTATGCAGGACTTTTTCTTTCTGTGTAATATATTTCTAGGAGATTTTATAGAGAGCAGAAGTATTTTAGTTATCCAGAGTTTTAGTGTTTAGTCGGGGAAAATAACAGGATATGAATAAGAGAAATGAAATACTAACTACTATATATAAAATAGATGTACAAAAAGTTTCTTCTGTATAGCACAGGGTACTATATTCAATATCTTGCAGTAACCTATTATGGAAATGAATATATGTGTGTATATGTATGACTGAAAACATTATGCTGTACCCCAGAAATTGACACATTGTAAACCAAATACTTAATAAATAAATAAATAAAATTTTATATAATGCCAAGTTCTGCATGATTAGTTTTAAAATGAGTACAGCATGCAGCGAATGTAATAGGAGTTCAGAGAGAATTTTAGACTGGACTAGGGTGGTCAGGGAAGCCTCCAGAGCAAGACATTTGAACTTTACTCATTATTCCGGGCTTTGAAGTAGATTTCCAAAAGGCATCCAAGTCCTGATTCCCACATTAGATCTCAGGATCCTGTTGCTTTTAGAAAAGCCAATGCCATCTGTTTTTGGAAGCTGGCACCCACATCCAGCTGCTAATTTGGACTTCTAAACCAGTTTAAAAATTAATGGCTTTATAAAAGCTTTGCAACTCCCTCTTAAGAGTTTAATATCATATTTATAAACTCAGTCCATGTTGAGTTCCAGCATATTGCAAATAATTTACAGTGTTGTCTTGCTCAGAGCATAACTAATGTGGATCCACAGCTGTGCAGATAACTTTTCCTATCAGTGGATGATAAACTATAAGTGGCCCCATTTGGATGCAGGGAAATAGTCCAGATTTTAAAAGCTGCATTGGTGCAACTGGGAGGGAAATTCTACAACAGTGGTTTCTGGAAATCTTCTCAGTCGTAGTAAATACAGCCAGCCTCATTGCTGCTAGTAATTATACCTAAGCAGATTGGGCTGGTCATGAAGTTTATGGCCCTTTGATCTGCTTGCATGAACACTTCCCTGAGCAGTTGCTAAATAGTCTGGAAAGTGGATCAACCAGCCCAAGAGCTCTGAGGTCAAAAGGCAAGATCTCGGGTGGCCAAATGGTTGGACTAAGGTTTTGGATCTGAGTCAGTTGCTCCATAAGGATAAATGTATAATGGGTATGTTATGTATTTCACTCATGCCTCAACATCTTTTTAGCAATTTCTCAGTGTACTTCAGGGTCCTGGAAACTAGTTCTGCTCTTCCCAACAAACCAAGTGTGAGGCTTTTACCTTCAGGGTCATAGTCCCTGCACGAGATTCAGTCTACCTGCATCTTGAGAGTCCTAGTTACATTGGTGAAGTACCAAGGGTGTTTGATGCTAAATTTAACTTGGAAACCTAGCTGAAAATTTCACTCACTGTTTTGTTCAGCTAGGTTGATGAATCTGTGTTTTCACTACGATTTTATTGATCAAACGTTGATTAATGAATATCTATGATGTCCTATGGATGGTTCTTGGTGCCAGGGACAAAATGTTAAAAAAAACTTTTCTTTATCTTATTCTCTCAGCCTAGAATTCCCTCCCCATTCATGAACCTGGTGCTTTGGTATCATATGTAGGGCAAATATAAGCACTGCTTTTATTTTAAAATTATATCCCTTAGGGTCCTGATTTCTGATAAAGTGCCTTAGGAACCACCATAGAAGGCAGGAGAGAGAAAACAGTTTTCTAGAGAAGATTCTGGGCTGACTTCTCCCCACCATCAACCAGGGCAGTTACAGCTCCTGGTTTATATTTGGCATCTCTGATAGATTAGATTATTTTTGACAATAATCATTCCTTTACCCTTTCTGACTCCAAGGGAAAAGACTTACCCACACGTTGATGTTGGGCTGGACTTTATGATATGCTTTGGCAAATGACATGTCAGTAGAAGGAACAAGTTGCCTTTTCTGAGCTTAGACCTTAAAGAGGCATTGTTCTTTCTACTTACCCCTTGCCCATCCCCCTGCTGAGAGCTTTCAAATTCAGCTACAAGAAGAATATGCCCCACATAGCTGCGGCTCCTCTAGCCTGATCCCCTGGGTGAGACACATGAGGCATAGACAGACACATGTTTGGCAAACACTTACTATTGGATGACACTGATATGTTTGTGGCTGTTTATAGTGCATCAACAGCTGATTGATACACACATCTAGCTAAGACCTCATTTGGAGTAAGGATTTATGTATTCATTCGTTCACTCATTCATTCAAAAATATATTGAGTACCCTATGTATGCCAGGCAGAACACCACTGGAATACGTGGTTTAAAATCTATTGGCTTTGTTCATCTTCCTGACTTCCGCTCCTTACATATGATGTAAAGGGGTTTATGGTCATTTATAATATATTGATTGTAAGAAATAAAATCAAGATACATAGTCTCAAAGGAAAAGTAGTACCCCAACAGCAAGTTGAGAGGTGATAAAGAATTGGCAACAAGTTAATGTCAATTATGTCCCGCAAGTAAGCAAACCGTATGCAAACACAGATAGCTCAAAATTATCTGTTGCAGAAAAGCTGCCCCGTGACAAAGGGACTGTCTACCAGGATTTGCAGATCTAGTTCTGGCTCTGGGAATTGTATGCCAGAAGAGTCCCTGACAGTCCTACAGGCAAAGGGGGGGCTGATATGACGAAGCTAGCTTTCCTCTGCCCTGTGTAACAAGAACCTATCTGTCAGGCCTGGGGAAAGTGCCAGACCTGATCTGAATGTATTTAGAATGAATCTTCTTAATGATCTGTCAAAGTCAGTGGAATTACCAGACCTGGGCTTTAATAACTTCCTGGTTTTTAGTACCTGAGCCTATAAAGATGATATACAGGCCACAGAGGATGAAGAGTGGCCAGGGTGTGGTAAAAAGGTGAGGGCAGGGGAGTTGGAGCTGCTGTTAGGATAGGAGGCATGTGTAAACCTGTCCATCTGGGTCTCTTGTCTGCACACCTGTTTTTGCAGCTGGTGCCAAGGGGGTGTGGAGGGGAGAGGTGAAGCAGCTAGGGACAAAATTAGGAAGCAGACAAAGCTTGAATGTGGAGGACCTCTGGTCTGCCTGTATTACAAAGCCTTCCTGAGTCCTGCCTTCTCTTGGTCCCATACTTACTCCATTCCCATCCTCTTTCCAATCTATTCTATTTTCTTCTCTCGAAGGCATTGCTCTATCAGTTGTCTTGTAAGTCAGTGTTTCAGGACTCAGTGGGGTTTCAGGGTTACAAGCAGCAGCAGTGCAGACCCTTCATTTTATAGATACAAAATTTGAGACCCCAAAACAGACTGACTTCAAGTCCATTGCCTAGCTGGTCAGTCACAGACCCAGAACTGGGTCTCTTGACCTCAGATGATGCTCTTTCCAGTACTCATGTGGGAATTAATCTCTACTAAAGGCTTGAGACATTATTATTACCTTGAGACCTTTGAAGAAAAAAAATAATAGAGATGTAAAAACATGAAAGTATAATCATGAAATTTCAGGTTCCAAATATAGGCAAGCAGGGCAGGTATTTCTGGAGTGAGGAGGCCTCCAATATTTCTCAAATTAAGCTCTGCCTGCTGTCTCCTATTCTGCCTGGGGAAGGGGGAGTTCTTTTTAAGTGAGAACACCTTTAAATCTGCCTATTGTGAAAGAGGGGACATCTTTTCATTCGTTCACTCTGCACAGACACTTTGAGGGTTCTAAGCTATTGTAAAAGCCCCATATTGGTAAATTCTATCATTGCAAATCTGATTTTTTGCTCTTTTTAAATATTAAGGGAGATTTCCCCCTTCATCTCCCATTCCTTACATTCCTAGCCTTCCTCCCCTTTTATTCAGATAAGACATTTCATGTTTACTACATTAGGGAGGGGCTAACTCCACAGAATTCAGTTAACAAAGAATCCAGGTCTTGTGGGGACTAAGTAATGAGCGAGGGCAAAATGTTCAGCCAAGGCCTGGATAAGAACTTGTCTTTGGACATTCTTTGTTTTCAAGTTTGTGAACAAGCTATACTGGAGTTTCACTCCTGGGATCACTGGGGTTGCCTTTTCTCCAACTCAAAAAGAAAAAGGTTCAGTTATAGATGGCATCACCTAATATTGAGGGGGTAGGTCTGTTGAATTTAATAGTTTCCTTGGCCATGGCAAAACTCAGGGTAGGTAATCTACAGATAAAGGAAGTAGATGTGAACAATCAAACAGATCTTGTGCTTTTTGTCCATTAGTTTATTCAAATCTTAAAAGACCCTTTTTTAAGGGGTCTTATAAGGGTCTTAAAAAGATCCATTAAAGGTGAGGGGGTGTTATCCTCATGTAAGAGTAACATCTTCTAACCGTTTTCACACTCAGGTGAGTTTCCTTCCTAACAGAGCTGGCTGCATTAGAGCTTTGCAGGAAGACATTTACCTGCACAGGTTATGTGGACACCAGAGTATTTCCTTGTGGAGCTGGTCATCCATCATTCTTACTGGGAGGTCATGCAAGGCTGCTACAGGTGGAACAGTTTCTTCTTACAGACTGGCTTTGATGGCAAGACTTGTATGCTTATGGTGAGTTCTCTGTTGAGTAAGACTGGGCCAGCTGCCTGGCAAAGACTTCAGTCCAATATGGCTCCTAGGCTCTCAGACTACACCCCTCGCATGTATATTGGGATGGGTAGTGGGAATGGAAGAGAGGCTTTCTGGAAAACTCACCAGTATCAGATCACGCCTCGGCAAAGCACCCCAGACTGAGTGTGCTCCATCTCTCACCTCCCTCTGAGTCCTCACCGTCCCACAACAGGAAACACACAATCTATTTCTCTCTTTCAATTTCATGCACAACTGTGAACATCTGAAATCATTAGCACCTGGGGGGAACCCTCAATCTTAAAAACAAAACAGAACAAAACCAAAACAAACCTAAGACGATTCTCTTCTCCCTTAGAGGAAAAATATTTATTTCCTTCTGGAGGGGTTTGGGAACATTTAGGGAGGGAGAGCTTGGTTTTTTCTCTTTACTGGGTTGTTGTGCCACTAGTAATGAAATGAAAATAAAGGAAGGGAAATCTCCAAAGTTGGGTTTTCATACAGAAGCAGTTTGGGTGGTCATAACCTGCTGTACTCCTTTAATGGAAATAAAATTGAAGTTCACTGGTTCATTGTTTGTCCGCAATCCCCCACGGAGTAAGTGGCAAAATGTGGATTAAAAATGTGGCTTTTTATCTGCGTCTAACAATCATGACATTTCCATTGTATCAGAGTGTATAGCTTTTAGGTCGAGCCCTAACTAGTAAATACACATTGAGGGCAAAAGGGAAAAAAAAAAGGCCATTTAATTTAATGCTGAGACTTGCTAGATACAGACATGGAGTGTGCTGTGCAGGAAGAAACAAATCTGAATGCCTTCTTTGTTCCTTAATGACGCCCCTCCTCCCTTACGAATGCTCACCCAGAGCTCAGGCTGCAGGTGGATTTGGGAGGGTTAAGAGGTGTTTACAAAAATGACCAAAGCAAAGACGATTCCAGTTCCATTAGAGCTCAGCCTGAAAGCACTTTCCTTTCTTTGAGGGAAGCAAAGATCAAGCGAAAGACAGTTGCCAGACCCTTCACTTGTTTCCTGGAAGCTAATGGACCATGAGAGGAAGGATGTTCCCACAACTTTAGATGCAGCCATAGAAGGTGCTCTGAATTGCTGCATGATGATTGCAAGTGTCTTTCTTTTAAAACACACTTAGTCTGTGACCAAGTCAGGAATTTCAGAAGCCAGTTCCGTCCTTTTCTTTCAGCTTGATCCAGATTCAGGTGTGGGATTGATTGATTAATTGATTCATTTAATGAGCAATAGTTCATTAACTCAGGAAGGAATTTCAGAAGTCAATCTGAAATTCTCCATCTCCCAGCTGGGTTCTTGTTAGAGTCAAGCTCAGGGGTGATTGATTGATTGATACACTCATTCATTTATTTACCTGTTTTTCCAGTTGACAAGTTTGTGTCCTTGGTGGTGTACTAGGTTAATGTTTCCAAATATGTGGTTTGCATAACTCTTTTAAATATAGCACAAACTGAACATTATTTATTAATAGGGTATTAATTGTGTTAGAAAAATATGTAACTGTCACATTAAATTTAGAATTTCATGATTATCATTTCTTAGAAGGTAGCAAAAATAGATTAATAAAAGAGGGTAAATTTAAAGAAAAACATTAAACAATAATAGAGATGAGAGTGGGTGCCCATCAAATTGTGAGCCTTCACATGTCTTCATTCTCCCCACTACCTAGCACAGTGCCTGGCATACAATAGATGCTCAATAAATGTTTCTTGAATGGACTGAATTCCTATGCCTGGCAAACATACTACTGAGCTGGAGGGTCTATTTGTTAGATCTTAAATTTGATGCTGGGAACATTAGCTTATATTTTATGTAAGAAGCATCAGAAATCTAAAGATTAACAAAAATAACAGTGGTGTGATGATGATAATAATAATGAAATAATAGTGATTTATTGAATGCTTCCTATTTTCTAGGCATTATTTTAGGTGAGAACACACATCATCTCTAATTTCTTACTCTCACTAGGACTCTGTAGTATAGACTTTTTTACAGATGGGAAAATATAAACTCGGGGGGTGGGTGGGTGGTTAATATCTCTCAGCTGCATGTGCCGGAACAAGACAAGGAATCCTTGTGCATTTGCCATCAAAGGTATTTTTTTCCTCTGTGCAACACTGTCCATTGAGTTTTTTTTCCCTCAGATGTGGCTAATACAGCCATCCAAATGTTAATTTGCGCATCACTTATCTGAGTACAGATCAGGACCAACTGCAGCAGAATAGCAGGTCTGAATGGCTGAATTACCTCCCTGCTACAGTTGGGAAGACAGGAAATTGTGCTCATGTAGCCATCAAGTCTTCCAATTATATTTTTTCACTTCATTCCACCAAAAAAAAAAAAGGGAAAAAAAATCCAGCCAACCTTGAGCTCTCTTGAAAAATCTTTGAGCTGTGGATTTTACATTAAAGCTTCATCTTATAACTGAAGGGTGAGGCAGTGGGAGAGGAAGGAGTGAGGGAGGACTGCAGAGGTTTGGTAAAATGGGATCATGTGACCATCTGTTTGCTTGCAAGATAAGAAAAAAGTAATTTAGAACTCTGTCCTTCTCCACGTTGTAATGGCTTTGTGCTTGCATTTCTTTGTTATCCCAAGAGAGGTATAATACAGGTTATAATCTTTCAGTGGGGCTCTGCAGGACATCCCTTGTCTACTAACCATTTCGAATCATCTCAAGCCTTTTATTCCAGCCACTGTGTGGCAATCAGTTCTGCAGGCTTAGACCAGCTTCATGTAGGGGCAACCCAAGTGATCCCCTCTCTCACTTCTTGCCATGCATCCCTCTGACATAATGATGTCAGCTGACTGTGGGAATAGATTCAACCCTCAGATCCAAAAGAGTCCATGCCCCCATGGTGCCACTCATGATGAATTTCAGACAGAAACTGATAAATAAGATGCTCCCCTTTTACTTTGTTGGAGGATGGTTCTGATATGTACTTTGGTATCTGTCCAAGAAGGTTCTGGGAAATCCAATAACCAGTAGCCCATCATGGTGACCAACTCAAAACACATCCTTGTGTTGGTCCTTCCTTTTTCTCTATTTCATTCCCCCTGTCCCTTACTTTTTCCTACTCCCCAGGGATAGTATTTCCAAATAAATCATGCACACATAATAAACCTTTGCTTTAGGCTCTTTTATGGGGCAACCTACACAAAGAAAGATTCTAAGAGTAGTAGTAATGAATAACTCATATTTGCATAGCATTTTACAATCTGCTATGCTTTCCCACACAATACCCCTTTTATCTGCATGACAACCAGTTATACACACATGTGCACACATGGGTGGTATGTAGTATGTGGATTACTATTGTTCTTGTGTCCTAAGTGAGACTGCTGAGATTCCAAGAGGCAAAGCGCTTTACTCAAGGGGATACAGAAGGTAACGGTAGAGCTGAAACAAGAATACTGTTTCTTGAGCTCTTAGTCCAGTGTTCTTTCTACTTTGACCTCATTCAGAGTCCTGGAACCACTTGTCTAGAAGTTTTCAAACTGGAGCAGTATTCCAGAATTTTACCTTTACTAGACTGCAATTGCCAGTATATTAAAGTACACAGTATGTAGTGATGAAATTAATCACCCAAATGACTAAACATGCCCACTTAAATGCACTGGTTTATTTCCCGAAGCTTTTCTTAAGAAAATGTTCAGTTCTTTCTCTCCCGTGGGCTCTGATTTGAGGCCAGCCTGCTTCATAAGCAGCTCCCCCTTAGAAAAATAGCAGGAGGAAGGTATGATCCTAAAGATAGCTGCCATTTATGGAGAGCCAGCCGCTGCTCTGTGGTTATCCCGATTAATCCTTAAAGATCCTGTGAGGCAGGTACCATTAATATCTCCATTTTGAAATATGAGCACAGCAATGTTAACTACTTTACCCAGGGTCATATGGCTAGTAAGCAGTGTAGTCAGCATCGGAACTCAGGCTGTCTGATTCCAGAGCTCACTCTCTTAAACATTAGGCTACACTGCCTGGGTGAAAAAGTGCGTGTTATTTCCTTTCCTCATCCAAACTATCCTATGGAAGGTGGGGCAATGTGATTTTTCCTCTTTTACATGTGAGGAAACCGAGATTAGTGAGATTAAGGAGCTGCCCCAAAGGTGGAATTTCTATTCTATTTATTTCTCAAAGGTTTTTTTTTTTAGGGGGGTAGATAATTAGGTTAAAAAATTTTTTTTATTGTTCTTATTATTTTTGACAGAGGTACTGGGGATTGAACCCAGGACCTTGTGCATGCTGAGAACATGCTGTATCACTGAGCTATGCCCTCCCCCTTGAATTGCTATTCTAATTAAGAAGTGACTGACTCCAGACACATTTGAACACTGAATGATTGAGACTTCAACCAGAGCGCCTATCGCTGGTGAACCCACAGGAGACTGGTGGACATCAGGAAGACGGGACACATTTGTTCTTGGAGTTGGTGGTCAGAATAGCTGATGGGACCTTGCACAATGGGTGCTGCCTTTTAGCAAGTGCTCCTATCATGGTTTCCTGGATGTCAGTAGCAGGTCTTGACAGAGGCAGGTGATGGGCTCAGGAAGCCTTCAGGGATATGATCGAGTCAGTCAGAAGGTGAATGGGTTAAAGGATTATAGAGCCCTAGTCAATAAGAATTTGGCTCTGGAGCTACTTAGCCCAGGTTTTGAGTCCTGATCTCTGCTATTTCTTACCCTCAGGAACTTAGGCAAACCATTCATCCTCTCTGAGCTCTTTTATGATCTGTAAAAAGTGGATAATTATGTATGCTCTATAGATTTGTGGATTAAATGAGATACCATAAATAAAGCCTTAGTGCACTACTAGGTAAACCATAAGTGCTGCAAAAAGGGAGCTGTTGCATGGATGAAGAGAGAGAATCAAGGGGGTCTGGCAGTATGCAACTGACAAAACTGTTGCTGACTTTTGCAATATGAAATCTCAGGGAGGAAGGTTAAAGTCAAGCAACTAATGGACATAGAATTGTGAATTAAAGAAAAAGATCCACCTGCTAAAATACTGTCAGAACTTCATCTCCAAACACATCGACACCCACATACCTGGGCATTCGGTGCTATTGCCACGCCCATGTGACTGGCTTTGGAAGGAGGAGACCTGAGGCAGTTTCTTCAACTTCATTGCTGAGAGAATGTCCCCAAGGAGACCCGTTCCCATGAGCCTTTCATGTTGGATTCAGAAAAACTTGCAAGTGAGGTCAGTACATCTTTGTCTGTTTTGAAGGTTTGCTGTTTGTAGTGACACAATTCTAAGTCTTCTAGGGGAAATTTTAGAGATTAATGAGCAGAAATAAACCAGGATTCCAATTGAGTAAAGTCTTAAAAGTTTCTCATGGATGGAGAAGGGTATGATTTCTGAATGGGGATAAGAAATATAATGCTTTGTAACAAGGAGCTGCTCTTTGTTTAAGTTGATATGCTGCTGGCCTGCTAACCCTTAGACATGCTGGTTGATTTGTTCCCCCGCTCCTGGATTGGATCAGCGCTGAGCCTCCCATACCAACCTTTCTGAAGGTGAATGCTGGCGTGATGGTGTGTGACAGCCTGTCCAGAGAACCACCCTCCATCTCTTGGTCTCAGTATTCCTGGAATCTGACCACAGAGCTAAGCTAACAGAATGAACTGGCCGTGGTATGTATTGTATAGCCCTGGGGCTGTGCACAGATATTTCCATGTAATGACAATTTCTCCATTCAGGTCCTAGAAATTAAACTCTGGAACATCAGAGGGGGCAACAGGAAAGAGAACACAGACACAAGAGCACAAGATAGAGACGACACTGTCAAGAGAAGATGACTGTTTTTATTGTCCGCCTGAACAGAGAGCTCTTATGATACATTAACTTTGAGAGAGCAAATGAGACCCCGTGCCCAGATGAGAGGTGAGCTGGGAGGCAGTCTCCCGGAAGGTCAAATGCTCATTGTCCTTGTGTCTCAGAGAGCCTGATATTTACTACACAGCTCTCTTGTTTCTCCCTTTCCATCAAACTGCTTTTATCCAAAAGCCATTAGCCCTAAGCTCTTTCTTTCCTGGCAGGGCCAGGATAAGAGTGAACTGTGAGGTAGCAGCTACCCTTGAAAATGATAGCTTTTGTCAGTCTATTGCCTCTGAAGAGTGAAGACCAGACAGAGGGGAGCAAAGCCCTAACTCTGTCATGGATGAGGAGAAAGGGATATGGTGCCTTTTTTCAGGACTAAAGAGGTAGAGATTTATGCCTTCCTTCAGCTGTCTTTTTTTTTTTCTTTCTCTCTCTCTCTTTTTACTAATCCATAGAGCAGAAATGACCAACCCAGAGCTTCTGACTGAACTAAATTTTGTTCCAAGAATTGTGCCTCACTCTACATGTTCCTGTTTTCTTTTTCTTCCCTGAGCTGATCCTCTTGGGCATTTGCTATGTTTAAAACTTTCCACCAAACTCCTGTTTTCCCCACAAAGATAGCTTCTACACCAAAGTGAATTTCTTTCTTTCCTCCCAGGCTGATAATTGGATACCCACTTTACAGATACCACATGGCCTCCTATTTTTGCCCAAGTCCTCTGTTAATGAACAATAAACCCTGTATCCTCTATGGATCCAGAGAAAATTGCTTTTTAAAGGAACAGAAACAAATGCTGTAACTTTGTGTGGTCCACTGCCTATAAACGGTTGTGAAGGCTTATTATGGTTGGCCTCTGATGGTTCTTTTTTAATTGTGACTCATAAAAACTGAAATAAATTGCTTTAACAAATGGCTCTGTGAAGCGCTACTGTTGTCAAGCTAACTTTCATTCTCTTGGGGGAATCTGCAGATGGAGATTTAAGTAAAGATAGAAGTGGTTTGGTCATTTTAGACCAATTCCCAAAAGAAATTCTGGGCCCTCTGCTATTTCCTAGCAGTTGTCGCCATCAGATCTGGAGAGTGTGGAAATTAGTCTCGATGTGAGAAATTCAGGGGCCTTCAGTTGGGTCTCTCTTGGGGCAAGTTCCACGTGCCTATGAAGTATTATTAAACTAGGAGAAGCCACTTTGCAGGAAATTACAAAATTCGGATTTTATCTCTTAGTAAAGCACAAGAGTTGTTCGTGGTAGCCATTTAATGAATGTAAGAAAAGTGTGAACATCTAGCCCTGTCTGATGATTACTATGTTCTGAGGTGAGATGCCACGTGATGCCAGGCCATCATGTTAATCATCCCACGGTCAAAGCTCTCTTACTCCAATCCAAATAGTCAATCCCTCACCCAGAAATCCTCCTCCAAGACCTAGGATTATCTATGTTGCATATTGAAACTTTTTTTTAAAACATCTCTTCCTGGGATGGTGTGTTAGTTAGCTTTTGCTGTGTAACAAATCACCCCAAACACACAATGGCTTAAAACAACCACCATTTATTTACCTTATAATTCAGTTGGTTGGAAATCTGGGCTGGACTCAGCTAGGTGGCTTTTCCATTCACTCCTGGGCTCACTTGTTTATTTTAACTGCAAGACTGTCCTGTGGCTAGTTAATTAGGATAGCCTCAGTGGGGATAGCTTATCTCTGCTCCCTATGGAGTGTTATTCTACAGTGGACTAGCCCAGGCTTGTTCACACAGCCACTGGGCTGGATTCTGGGAGTGTGGAAACTGCAAGACTTAAGGTTTAGGCTCTAGAACTTGCACAGTCTCTTCTGCAGCATATCTATTGATCAAAGCAAGTGTCAAGGCCAGTCCTGATAGAAGAGGTGGGGAAAAAAATTTCACCTGTTGATAGGAAAATCTACAAAGTCACATTGCAAGGAGTGTGGACACAGGGAGAGGAATCATCGAGACTGTGTTTTCAAGCAATATGCCACATACTGGAGAAGATTTGCTATAATCTTTTTTAAAAAACCAATGGAGGGTCTGTCTTTGTTAGCCTGGGAAAAACACTAGACTTCATTTTTTAGGAATTTCGAAACAGAGCTTTAGGGTTTAGCAGTTTCCATAGTACTGAACGAAGGGCTCTTTTTGTCTCTAATTACCAGTGCGATGCCCAGCTCAAGTCCTTTGTGGGGCTGTGTTCCTATGGACGTTCTCTTTAGTTCTTAGACTGTACTAATATCATCCCTGTTGCTGGGCCTTCTATCATTCCCAAACTAATACTGTGAAATATTGCTCAAGGACAACACACCCAAATCTTCATTATTTATGCTTTGATTACATATGTTTTGATTTATCTGTGGTGACTCAACTGCTTGCTCTGTTGGTATTTCCATACTCAGTCTGTCCAAAAACAAAATTCAACCAAGTTAATTTGAAGGTCTAATTGGCTTTTTTGGGGGAGATTTTTAGTATTTTATTTTATTTTATTCTTATGGAGGTACTGGAGATTGAACCCAGGACCTCCTGCATGCTAAGCATGCACTTTACCACTGAGCTGTACCCACCCCCCGCCATCATTGGCTTTATTAGGTGATTCATGAATTGGGGAACAACCCATCTAACAATTAGTAGGGTGCTCGGGGGGTTGTACAAAATGAGAGGGTTTTATAGGAAGAAGGGTGGGGCAAGGGAGCTGTTAGCAAAAGGAGAGAAAGGATCCTTTTTTGGTCAGAACATCTTTTCTTGGGGAAAGGGAATGCATGGATTTTATCACACAGTTTACATCTTCTTCCTCTAGGGGATGGAGAGGGCTCAAGTGACATTACCTCATTGGTGCTGGCCAGAAATTTCCAAACTTGTTGATCTAGATGACATCTCTGGGGAAGGTTGAAACTGCAGTTAGGTTAGGTGTTATTAAGTCTAGGTTTGGTATCCTGGGATTTAGCACAAGTGATGCCATTTTGGGCCCGTGTTTTTTTCTCTTTAACAGTTCCATTTGTACTTATCCTATTGTTGGGGAAGTGTGAGTGAGCAAAGCCTGGTTTACACTGCTCTATTTGAATCAGCCTCACTGAAGATTGGTTTAATCCTTGTATGAGAAGAGATGTAGGAAAATGCCATGGACAGGCTGACTGTCCTGAGTCAAGATTGGGTATGGAAAATATATTAAAAATCCCTTTCCCTGAATATCACACACATCTGACTTCACTGCAAATGTCAAGACAAATCTAAAAGATTTCTTTAGATTACTCACTCTTTTGAACTGTCCCCATCTGCTTTCTTTCCTTACATGAATATTGAGAGTTGACTGCATAATTCATGCATGTTGGCTTATTTATGGTTTCTGATAGAGCCCCTTGCATGCTTCATTGTGCTTTATGAAACTCTAATCTATTCAGATTATAAATCTTCTCTTCTTCTCTTTGGAGGATGCTTCCTGCAGGATCCAAAATGTAGTAAGTATGAAAATGGCAATGCCTTAGAAAATAAACTTACGGTTACCAGGGGGAAATGGGGTGGGGAGGAATAAATCGGGAGTTCGAGATTTGCAGATACTAACTACTATGTATAAAATAGACATACAACACGTTTCTTCTGTATAGCACAGGGAATGATATTCAGTATCTTGTAGTAACCCATAATGAATATGAAAAGGAATATATGTATGTATATGTATGAGTGAAACATTATGCAGTACACCAGAAACTGATACAGTGCGGTACATGTACTATAGTTCAATTTAAAAAAAAAGGTAATGACTTAAAAATATACTGTGGAGCTTTAGAGTTTATCATCTAATAACAGGAGCCTACTATGAATAGACACTGCCTAGGCATTTTAAATATATGAATACATAAATAAATCATTCACAGTGTAACCTTGTGTGTAGGTTTGACATTCCTGTTTCTTATATGAGAAAACTAAGGCTCATAGCAGTGAAGTTACTTACCTAGAAGAGCATGGAATCATTATGTCACTAAAGCAGACGGCGAACCAAGGTCAGACTGACTACAGAGCTCGTTCTTTGCATAATACAGTGGGATTCTTAAATGTGATAATGGCCTTTGACTGCTGAGTCACTGCTACCATCTTTTTGTAGAAATGCACTATTTTTCCTGGAAGGAGCAGGGATATTGATGCCCTCACTTCCCCATCATTATGATTTCGTGGCATAGCTACAAGATAGAAGTCACCTTCTGAAAACTCACGTGAGATTGGAATGGTAGACACTGCATAAGCCTAGGGGGAAATGCACTGACTGAGCGAGGGATATGAAGTGGGTGGGGAGAATCAGAAAGGGGCTTCTCTGTCAATCCTGGTGCAGTTTGAAAATTACATATCTTAAATCTGAATCTCAAGATGTAAAAATATCCAGTATCAGTGTCTTTTTAAAGGACTCAGGCATAGAGTTGTAGTGAGGTTGCCAGACTCTTCTCTCTTGATCTGGAATTGGGTCTTGATGTTCTTCTAAGTCACTGGTGACGTTTACACATGCATAAAGGCATCAGGTTAGATTCGAACTTCCTCTTCCTGTATTGTCTGTTTTATGAGGGGGAGGTAATTAGGTTTCTTCAATGATTTCCACTTGGAGGAGGTACTGGGGTTTGAATCCCAGACCTCTTGGGTGCTGGGCATGCGCTCTACTACTTGAGCTAGACCCTTCCACCCCAACTTCCTCTTCTTAAAACATCTTATTTTTAATTATCATTGTAAATTGAAGTTATATCATAGCTGCTCCTATACATCAGGTAGCTGCCTGTAGGCAGTGCCGCCACCTTCTGCCACTCTTATGCTTCTAGGAATGGCCTTCACTTGAGGACCACACACTTGACTTCTATAGTTTGGTTCATAGGTTTTGCTTCAAAGCTGTTTGGATCTGGAACAACATTTCCCAAGGGTGTTCCAGAACAGCATGTCTCATGTGTATTCCCAAGTCTGGAAAACTCTTGGAAAATAGCAACATATTCTAGATTATGAAAGGCTTGTGAAAATGTTGCACTTCACATGTCTGATAAGTTGTTCAATACTTGTCAGAAATCAAGAGCTCCATTTTGGACTTGTTACATTTGACTTGCTCAGTATATATCTAAGTGGGGATATCCAGGGAGCCAGTGGATCTATGAGCCTGGCACTCAGGGGGGAGATGAGATTTAGAGGTAAATAAATATTAAGGAATTAGCAGGATATAGATACATCCTTTAAAAAAGATTATTAAGATAAGAACACCTAACATGGGATCTATTCTCTTAACAAATTTTAAGTCTCTAATATATTGTTGTTGACTGTAGGTACAATGTTGTATAGCAGATCCTTAGGGCTTATTCATCTTACTCAGCTGAACCTTTATGCCCATTGATTAATAGCTCCCTTATTTCCCCCTCAGCCCCTGGTGAACACCACTCCAGCATTTGATTTTAGCGTATAAATGTTTTCTAGTGCAATGGGACTCTCCTTAGTGTAAATAGAGAGGAGAAGAGGGCTAAGCCTGGAATCTGGAACACCTATGGGAAACACATGGCTCTAAGGTGTAATAAAATCACAGCAAATAATAGGGAAAGCTTTAAAAAGTGCACCAAAAGGGAATGTATTAATTATGATGTAAAGACTTTAAAGTTGACCTAAATATTAATTTACATAAAACTATGCAAAATGTTACAGGAAAGCAGAAGAAAGAAATAAAAAATACAATCTTAAATGAGCAAGGGGACACATTCATAGTCATGCGTACAAATGTAGAGGAAGTAGAGGGGAGATATAATGATTAATACATGCATCACTGAAGAAAGCAATGTTAAAACACATTTATTGGGACCCATATTTGATGGTGGACAATTCAGTTATAACAGGTCATATCTATTGAAGATAGTCATAGCTTTTCCCTAATTTGCAAAAACTGTGATTTTTAGGCAGTCCTATATAATGTTGGGAAAAAAATCTCACAACAGAATGTGTTAGTAGGGATTTTTACTTCTTTTTTCTCTATTTTTCAAATTCTTTCTGACTTCACTTCTCCTAGGTTTCCAGATTATTAATCTATCTGATCTTCTCAACTAAAAAAAATGTACATCAAATATATCATTCATTTATTTATTACTGACTGATAATTCATTTATTCACTCGACAAATACTTATTGGATGGTTACCATGTTCTAGGTATTTTTCTAGTTCTGAGAATACAGGTATAAGCAAAATACATAAAAATTTCTGCCTTCATTGAATTTATATTCAAGTTGGAAATGGGGAGAAAGAGTTAGAAACATAATTATGTATAAAAGAAGGTGCACATACATCAGATGGTGGTAAGTCCGTGGAAAAAGATAAATCAAGAAAGTCAGGGAGGTGGTGGAGTTGAATTTTAAATAGGACCATCAGGGATGGTATCATTGACATTTGAGCAAAGATCAGGAGGTGAAGAAGAGAGCTGTGCCAATATCTGGGGGAAGGTACTTTATTATCTTTGCTGGAGAACTGGGGAGAAGAAAATGCTCAACTCATAGACATAAAATGTTAATAATGGCATTTCAGATGACAATCAGGGAGACAGTTTTGGTGCAAAGACCTTCTTGGAGGCCTGCAAATGAATCATGCCACGCACATCACTGCCAGCACTACCAGTGGGAAAGGCCAAGACGGCAGAGGGGTTTTGAGTAACTCTTTACAAAGGTGAACGCTGTACTACCTAGCAGGTGACAGCCAATGAATAGATCTGCTATAAAAAGCTGAAGGCTCCTAGCAATATGGTAAGATGCCAGAAGACATTTAAACATTATCAAGAAGAAAGGAAAAAAAAAACCCCACAAGGATTCACTTTTTTATGGTCATTTTTCTAAACTTTAACTTGGCGTTCATCAGCAATGTCTCTTTAGACCTTTGACTCTGTGCTGGGTCTGGGTATTATTTGGTTCTCTGTAAGTCTAATAAAGATCCTATGTTCCCATGATTCACCTTGATGATAAAAGTTAGAAGTATAACGAAGGAGGTCTACCTAGCTTGGGAGAGGAAGTGACAGGGAATCATGGTTGGCTTCTAGTTTTTCTGTTATGATATCCTTATTTCTGGATGTCCAGCCTTTTCTTCATGAACTCTAGGTAGTTATGTCTCTGACACCAAGGTGACAGCTGGCCAATTCCTTTGTCCTATGTAGTGCTTGTCTTATGTAGCTCTCATTGGTTTCCCACAGTGCCGTGCCATTTGCTTGGTTCACTCTTTCTTCCTCTGAACTCCAGGACAACTAGATGTCACCAATCAGGGGCACCATGTATGCTGTGCACATTGTGCCACACACAAGGGCACCTAATCAAGGTCAAGTGGGAACTAAACTCCACTCAATGGTTTGCTCCCCCAAACCCTATCATGGAGCAGTATACATCTGGAGAAAGAGGTGTCCTTTTGTAATCTACCCAGAAACAACCTATGTGAGTCAAGCTGCATTCTGTGTAGCTGCAATCACCCAAAAGGGGGCCCAGTTATAGCTTTCAATGGTATATCTTTGAAGAAAACCTCTCTTTCTCTCTCTTCTGCATGCGCAAGCAGACGTACCCCTCAGATCTCATGCATTGTGGTTACATGCGCATATACACCCCTTGTCGATCATTGAGAAAAACTCATTTTGTTCCTGAAATTCTGTTTCATCAAACGTGTGGGCTGTAATTATACTGGGAACAAGCCAAGGTTGTTGTCCACCTAAACCACTTCAGAATGAGTGACTCTCACTGGAATAAAATCAGGCCTGGTTTATATCCCCCTTTCAATGTTTGACTAAATCATAGGATTATGGGGCTGGAGGGAGCTTTGCAAGTTATCCCATCTCTAGAAAGTGCTTTATCTAGATCATTACAAACAAGTTTGGTTACTCTGCCCAGGGTCAGAAAAAATCGCTTGGAGTGAGAAACAGTGGTTGAGACTGAAAGCCAAGCTCCAAGTGGTAGACATGGGGTAGGTTTGTTACAGAAACAGCTGGACCTGCTCTCTTGGCACTGCAGTGGGCTGCTTTCCACTTTTGTGCAAACCAGGAATTGTACTCACCTCATTGCTTTAGGGTTAAGAACAAAGGCTTTGGAGCCAGATTTCTAAGACATGAATTTAAATTCTACCTCTTACCTGCTGTATAAACTTGACCAATTCCCTCAACTGCTCTGTGATTCAGTTTTCTCATCACCATTGCTGACATCTTCTCTAACATCATCACCATATTCCTCCTCCTCCTCCTCATCACTGCCATGTACTTCTGGTCCCTGTCCCTTCAGTGGCTTTTCCCTACAGTTGGACACTATGCTGCTTCTGTCTAAGTTCTTTTCCTCCCTGTATATTACCGTGCCTGCCAAGTCATTCCCAAGCACCAGATTGGGTTTTCCTTGGTGTCTGGGTTCCTCCTGAGTAGACATCCTGGATATCACCTGGATACAGGCTGTTTCAATTCAGTCGAATCCAAAGTTAACAGACTGTGCGCCCTACAGGAGGAGAGAGTTAGGGGTTTAAGGTGTTCAGAAAAATAAACTGGAAAAAAAGAAAACATTAGTTCTAACAATCTTTGTGAATTTATTTAGACTAGGGTTTAAAGAAAATATGTAGGCCTTATGTGCATCATAAAAATGATAGGTATCATTTTTTGAACAGATACTATGCACTAGGTACAAGGCTAAATTTTTTAAAATACAAATATTTTAGTAATCTTGCTAGATAAATATTATGATGAGGCAATATGAGGAAACTGAAATGCGCAGTAATGAGAGATTTATAAAGGGCAGTGCTACCTCATATTTTCTCTCTGACACTATTTTCTCCCCCATATTAATTTGATCTTTTTTTTTCTGACCTCTGGATACCCTAAACACATGTATGAAGCATAACTCAGTCATAGAGAGTAAAGGCAGCTTTTTTCAGTTAACACATTTAATTATTTCCTTATCATGAAAGTAATACATGATAAATATACAAAATTTTCAAACAATAGATTTATAAGTTGCCTAAGACCATGCGTATCTAATAAGTGGCACAGTCAAGGCTTAACCTTTTCTGGGAATCTATGCTCTCAGCCACAGTTTTGTATGAGTCCATTTCCCTATGTTGGTGTACTTTGGTTGACTCACACACAGGGTTAAAAATTCAACGTTATTTAACATCCTGACACATCTCAGTTCAGGGCATTTGTTTGTTTTACACAGTTCCATCTGTCTTTAACTCAGGTTAACAGTATGGAATGTCTCTTGACCAAACAGGCAGCCAATGAGGGAGATAGTAACATTTTCATGATAGCAAATGAGACTGAAAAAGACATTGAGGCAAATGGAGTTGATGTCCATATATGATAAATTGGCTCCTATCTAGTGATCTGAATAGTCACGTCTAGCTTGATGGCAATGCTATCAAATTATATGCAAATTGGTACATTGTTTGCATACTGTTTGGCCAGGGGCGGTCTCAGGTCACCTCCTCCTTTACTTGTGTTTCCCTAAACTTGACTCCTGCTGCTGTGGGTATTTGTTTGCTTTGCTGAGAATTATACTTTATGATGATACTTGCGTCAAATACATCATCACATTTTGTTTCCTTGGTGAATATTGGTTTACTTCTCTTTTTAGTTACAGTTAAGTTCAAAATAAGCCCCATAAAGTGATAGAGAAAATATGTATCAGGGTCTCAGGCCCTCCATCTGTAATATTAAGGGTTAAGTTAGATGACAGCTCAAGACTGTTCCATCTCTCAGTTTCCTTAAACTTTCCATTAGTCACAACAGTGGGAGAAATTTCAGGACCTGGGATCATGTTAATCCGTTTTTTTTTTTATAGTAAATTTGGTAATATTCCAGGAACGTTGCCAATTCATTTCCTGCCAGTTGCATAGAGTAGAATTTGTGATTTTCATCCATTGATGAGTGTCAGACCATATCCATGGCAAACTGAAATCAAAAGGGAAGCTGATTTTCAGTAAAGACATCAAAATGACCCGAGGGTAGGCACTGGACCTCATTTCTCATTGTTGAAGTGGAATAAAGTGAAATAAAGTTCTCTGCCACAAACATGTTCAGTGAGGTTTAAGAAATCTCTAGTTACAGCTTTGGCTTATAAAAATAATATTGCACTCTTACTCTGAGCCTGAACGGAATGTAGGCAGAAGTAATGACCATTCAATTACGTGTCACAGTGGTCCTCCTTTGAGGAGACAGAGTAGGAAATGCACTGGTGTAGAGGCAGGAAGACTTCCTGTGATTCTTGGTTACCCCTCTTACTAGTATGTGAGCTTAATCATGCTATTTAATTTCGTTGATTCTACACTTATCATCTATAAAATAGAAATAATAAAATGTTCCTTAGAGATTTATTATAAATATTAAATTTTAATACATTGGTAATGTCTACTGCTTGACAAATCTAGGTCCACAGTCTCATATTCAAAATTTTGAAGTCTGAAAGTTGCGAAAATTCTTCTCTTGAAATCCTCTTGGTAGCAAAACCTCCTCTGTCTGATCTGATTTCATTTGGTAGAAAAGTTGTACCTGATTGTGTGAAGCTATTGACAGTCTTTACCCTACTCAAAGTGAATATTCATACATTTTATTGCATACATGTAAGTGTTTATTTGTGCTGTCTCAGATCATTCTAGGGGAGTTACATAATGTACAATTTAATATCTTTCTAAAATTTAAAATTTCCTGAATTCTGAAACATACATGGCTCTGAGGATTTCTAATAAGGGATTTTAAGCCTATATTTGTTTCCTGCTTTCAGAATAAATGACTGCAGACAAAAAATTGTATTAGCTTATTCTAGTTAATATCATATGTGGTCATTTTGGTAAATAATCTCTAGGATTTTTTCCTATATTTTTGAAGGGATATTTTCATACTATCTAAACTAAGATTTATGATTAAAACCTGGTAACTACCTTAGAGTTTATACTTGACAAAGACCTTAATACCTAAAACCTAGTGGGTCTTATGATAAGATAAAAAATATTCCACACTCTGGTTTAGTTTGACTGAGTTAAAAAGGCACTTTCACATTAACTATAGTGGTTGCTTAGTAAATATTATTGAGAAGCGTTGAAATCCAAAGAAATACACATGAAATAGTAAGATAGTATGACAGTTGATGGAAGAATGAAATTTAATAAATTAATGAATAGAATGAAATTTAACAAATTAATTTAATTTAATTTAATTTAATCTCAGCTCCTGTGAAGATCCTTCAACTGGACCTCTTTTCAGCAAAGTATAATTTCTGCAGGTCTTTAACATACTTGGCTCAGCTTTTGGTCTCTTTTAAAGAAAAGTTGCATTTGTTGTTTAAAAAACGCAAATCAAATACTCTCTCAGTTCTTAACTTCTTATTCACACCCAAGCATTATTAATCTTACACTTAGGATTAAATTTCTGTATGTATTGTCAGAAATTGTGGAGGCCTAAGAAAGTTGTAGATACGGATATACAGCCAAAGGTGGGAGCTAGCTCCTACCCATGGTATTGAAGCAGTCTTGTTCTGTTGCCAAGAGCAGAAGCCACTTGCTGAACTGTAACAAAACCAAATGATCAATTGCCTGAAGTGCTCGTAGCTCATTTAAAACAAATTCCAGGTTTAATTGAGGCTGTATCAAATAGATCATCCTGTATTAAGAGGATGTTTTTGTAGCTTAAAACTTGCAGGAGAGACTATCAGTAGTACTCCATGTACGTGGTGAACGGACTAGCGTAATTCACAAGCTACTAAAGAGAAATTATTTTGTAGGCTACATAGTCACTGGGTAAAAACTAAAGTCATGTATTTAATTATCCTTTGGAAGGCTCTCTACATTATTTTTTATGAATGCAGTAGAAACATTGAAAAGCTGAAGGAAAAACAGGAAATTAACTTACATGAAAATTGGTTTATTAATTTTCCCTTCATGTAGAAATGTGTTTTACTGTGTTTAGAACAATGTAATTTCAAGAAGCAGTGAAAATGTCTTAACTCATAAAAGGAAGCAAACAGAAATGCGATCAGAGAAAACATATTCTGAACCTTTGAAGAGAGAGGGTTTTGGCATGTGCTTGATTTTGGTCCACAGACCACTTTTGGTGCAATTCTCTTCTAAGATAGAGAAATATGCATGGTTAAAGGCACCAGGGTGAAATAGTAGAAATGTGTTTTAATACCTCTACTTTAGTCATCTTTTTCTCCCCCACCCTTGGAGCACTATAACCATCCCCAATTTTCTTTACTCTCCTTTATTAAATCAGCTCTCCCAGGAATTTTTGAATTTGAAAGATTTCCTTGAATTATGGAATTAAAGTCCTTTTTGTGCTTGACACGACTGCAGAAACTACAGATTAGGGGTTTTCTGGGCAAGAGGATTATCTTGGTGCCCATGAAATCACTCAGTCGACTTGCTAAGAGCATCTCAGTTATGACATAGAACTTTTTGAGCTCATCTTCTATAGAAAAAATCTAGTAATGACTGGAAACTTGCACCCCCCTCTTGCCTTCCCAACAATCCATTTTACACAGTGAGTCAGAGGAACCTTTCAAAAATACAAATCATATCTAATTCTTTCTCTATATAAATCTGTACAATGATTTCCTTTATTCTCAGGAAAAAGAGGATTGTAACATGGCTTACAAGGCTCTGTAATAATGTGGCCTCTTTGTACTTCTTGCTAATCTCTGCAGTCTAGAAACATCGGCCTTGTTTTAGTATTTTGAAAATTCTGAGATGGTTGAAATTAAGTTCTATTTACTTCTGTATTTCTAGTGCCTAGCACTGTGCCATGATTGAATAATATTTCTTAAATGAATGAATGAAAGAAGAAGAGAAAGAAATATTGGTGCCATTCTAATTAGTCTTGGTAAAAATACTCTATTTCTGGTATTGTCCCTTATTCCACAAAAATCTATTGAGTACTTACTATGTGTCAGGCACTGTGCTAGGTGCTGCTAAACAATTACAATGTGTAATAACTGAGTCTTTGAGAATTAAGAATGGCCTCTCAGGATAGGTTACAGTTTCAGATAAATTTGGAGATCTGGACATACAGAAATGGTGGAGTATAACTGTAAAATTCTATCTTTGCTACTTTTAGACTAGACAGAAGATTGAATCTCCAGGCAGACAGAAATGCTTTTAAAACAAAAGCAAAACACAATGTCTTTTTCCCAAGAGGAAGAAATTAATGTCCTCCATAGCTGTGCATGAAGAGCAGCATATGTCTTAGCTGTCTTGGGATTCTTCAGTGAAGAGACCTGAGATCTCATTGACTCATTTCCTGTCCTTCCTAGCTCCTTCATCCTGGGCATAAAAGGAATGAAATCATGGGCTGCTCTGAAAGCCTGTTCTAGATCTGAAGGCATTAGGTACCTCACTGTGTCATTTTATAAATAAAGTGCTCAAGTGTTCAAAACTTCTTTGGCAAATAGCAGCAGAATTACCACCTCCTCTAGAGGGAGCTGGGTGTAGTAGAGAGGAGGGGTATTTGGATGACACTAAATTAGAACTGATCTATTTAACAGAGAAATTAGCATTGAAGAACCAATTTGACGTTTCTTTGGAATTAGTAGGATATTTGTGTCAGATGCATGATTTGATCCAAACTGGCTTTAGGGGGAAGTTTTCATTCCCTCTTTTTTTTGTATTAATAGCATGCATCTACAACAGATAAATATTTGTATACTGTTTGATTTGCTTCTGTATTTTTTTCCCTAAAAGACAGCTAATTTGAGTGTGGCTACCCTGAATATTATTTTCTGCTAATAACGGTACTGAATTGTTACAGTGTTGGTCATTCATATAGGGTACTGTGTCACACCAGACTTATAACTTTATAAGCCCAATTTGGAAGTAGAGTTTTGAAATTTTAGGGAAAAAGATAGGACTTAGGGTATCTGTTTTTTTCTAAGAAATAATAATTAGCATAAAAGGAACTTTATGATAAATCACCTCTTTTGTCTAGTCCTTGAACTGCATGCAGTAGTCTCTCCTCAAAGAGGCCTTCATTCTAGTGAGTTTTACAGAAAGAATCCCAAGTTCCTCATCTGTATTAAAGAGTTTATTTGTCTGTACCTTTTGGTCAATATCAGATAATTTCACATTATAATCAGTCTTTGAGGCTGTTTTCTCAGCTAAATTATTTTCTGTTTAAATATTATACTAGCTCCACTTAACACACCAACAAACATTATCAGAGTCATAAAAATGATAATTATGAAAGGCCTTTTAGCTCCTCCCCTTCCTTCTTTCCTTCCTTCCTTCTCTTCTCCTCCTTCTCCTCCTCCCCCTCCTCCTCCTTCTTTTAATAAAGATGGCTTTTATCATCCAGTTATACATCTATGATTAGATGAAAGCGTCAAGATAATACACACACACACACATATATTATTTTCAGATTCTTTTCCACCATAGATTATTACAAGATATTGAATTTAGTTTCCTGTGGTATGCAGTAGGTCCTTGTTGTTTATCTGTTTTATATATAGTAACGTGTCTCTTAGTCCAAACTGTTGAATACAGTTTCTCCTAATATTCATAAATCAGCCTGGGGTTTAATTCTGGGAATGAGAGTGTATATCAGCTCATGATATCTGTCACCCTGTGGTTAGCTTCCACCATGTTTTGTTTGGCTGATCTGATTGCTTAAGTAGATATTCTATTCTTTCTACAATGCTTCAGTAGCATAGAGTACTTCTCTTTTCCTACTAAAATCTAAATATACTATTAGGCTCATTTGGGGAGAAATGTGAAGCTTTAATTCTGACATTTGTTCATAAGCTTATTAGGAGTGTGAAATTGTGATATACTTGCCAAATAAAGTTCAAAGAATAGTATAATAGTGCAACAAAACATATAACATAATAGTGAGTAATTATATAGTATAATAGTTTATAGTATAATGATATATATAAAATAGTATCATATAATAATAGGGTAATAGTACAACTATAGTATACTAATGGTACAATTCTCAAAGAGAAGTATAAGCACAGGATAGGATGACCCAATGAAGGTTATAGGTAGGGTTGATCACAGTGGAATTGGGGATCCATCAGCATGTGAACACAGAACATCTTTTTTTAAGATTGCTCTGGATATATTCTTATAAATTTGTCACTTGGATTCACAGTAGGTTGATTGTATTTACAAATCGCTTGGTGAATTCTTATAATGCAATATTCTTTCCAGAAATTTTCAGTTTTGTCTTAAATGTGTATTCCTGGATAAACCCCATCACTGCCTGTCTTCACAGTATATCCTTATTTAACTTCATTTTTGTTCCCAACACACCTTCAAGCCTAATGATCACCCTAGAGCTGTTTCTACAGTTTATGAAGGATGTGGAGCCAGAATCAGCTTTTTATCAGAGTCTCCACTTCACTAGGTTTAAAGTAATCCTTAAGTGATGTTGGTAAAATTGAAACAATTTTTGTTTGGATAACTAATACAGATAACTCTGGTGTCATATCCTTCCTGGTCTTACGTGCTGCTTCACCTCTACCAGAAGAGGAAGTGTTCAGACCCCACCTATGCTCCTCAAAATGCTTCTTAGAAAGATGGTTGACTCCTGTGCCGGTAATGCCACTATGCAACTTAAACAAACTAATTTGGTTTCCATGGAGGAAGTAATTTGCACTGTCAAGAAAGAGGGAAAATGGTTTTCCTGCAGGAAGGAGCTTGGATGGTATAAGGAAGATAAATAGCCCTGAATGAAAGGGTGAATAAAACCCTAGACAATTTGAAATTCCTTTGGAGGAATCTGGGAGTTAAGCATTTTCTTTCTTCTCCCTTTATCTCTTGTCTGTCTCATATTTCAGTTTTATTGCCCCTCTTTCTCTGCCCATGGTGCTGAATTATGATGAGCCCGATACTTAGTTTAACCTTAGCTATTTCCTGACCCACGCTTTCTTTTAAGGTAGATAATGACGCAGTTTGCTTCTTTCTCTGCAGTCATGACCATTATTAAATCTTTTACAATAGTCATGTCTAATTTCTTATTATGCTTTCCCCTCACCAGTGCGTTGGGCAATATGTCTGGCAGGAGAAGCACAGGCACCATCTCTGGCTAAAATAACATCAAAAGCCAGAGCTAAGACCCAGTAAGTGTATTTGTTTAATCAGAAACGTATATTGGGATGGTTCAGAATGCTCATGGATGTACTACATAACTTCACTTATATGAAATATTTCAAACGTAAAACTTATAAAATCAGTGACTGAATGGTGATTACCAGGAGATGAGGGAGAGGGAAATGGGGAGTTATTAATCAACAGGCATAAACTTTCAGTTAAGTAAGATGAATAAGTTCTAGAGCTCTGTTGTACAACATTGCATATTGGTATATAGTCAAAAATAATGTATTACATGCTTAAAATTTGTTAAGAGGATAGATCTCATATTGAATGTTCTTACCACAAAAAAAGAGTAAAAGTTCCCTTAACCCCTGCTTGTTAAATATAGTAACAATGGACCATTTAAGGGAAGGGGGAGATATCCACTAAATGCATGTGTTTTAAAAAAAGACTCCACCAGAAAAATCAATGTTAATATCCTCCATTACAGAGGGAAAATAATTTCTATGCAACAGTTTCAAAAAGTCTGATCATTAACTTCAATGTATTATTATTTTTTGATAACAAATGCACAGGGATATTCTTTAAATAAAAGAGTTAGCTCATGATTATTATCACACTACTCTCTTGTAGGATTTTGGCATTTCTAGATTTTTGATGCCACTCATATTTTAATACCATATGACCTTTTATATTGAACTGTATGATTTTTCCAGCTGTGTTTTCATATCTCTCTTCTCTGTCCTTGCAGCAACCTGCCAGCTAGCTAAAACAGAAATAATTATCTGCACCTCTATTATAATAATTATTTAACTATACAGCACTTTTCTAATGATTTGTCTGCCTCCTCTGCCAGATGGAAAACTCCCATGAGTGCAGTGCATCAGTCAGGAATACAATTAGCTCTGAGTAACAAATACCCCAAGTAATAGTAGCTTAAATCATGATATATGTTATTTATTTAGTAAAAAGTTCTGAGGTAATATTTAGTGGCTCGATGATACTATTAAAAATAAAGGCCCAAGATTTTTCTATTATCCTGAGTGGAATAGATTCATCTCCTTTGTGTTGTAACCTCATGGCCACAATATGGCTGCCACAGTTCCAGTCACTTTGTTGCTAGCATTCCAAGCAGGAAGAAGGGGAGTATGTGGGGAAAAAGTTTCCTTGTGAGTGAAGAAAATTGATTATGGAAGCTCATTTGATATTCTCTTATGCCTTATTTACCAGGACTGGGCCACATAGCCACTCTTAGTTTCAAAGGAGGTTAGAAAAGAGAATATTTGCAAAGAGGATAAGAATTGTCATGATTCATTCAGAAAAAAACATGTTTATCTTTTGGAGCTGGGCAGATTGATACCTGAACAAAATACGTTTTTGTTTTTTTTTTCTGTTTCCCTCCCTCCTTTCTTTCCTTCCTTCTTTTTTTATTTTTTAAATCTGGGAAGACTGTGAAATAGAAGAGCCAGTGGCAATAGGAATACTGTCCTCCACAGGCAACGACTGTCCCTGATTCATTTTTAAGAAATGCCTGAGGCTGGCCCCCCCACCCCGGGCCAAAATCCATACTATTAGAATAAATGAAACTTTCTTTGGCAGGTAAACTGAGGCCCAGAGAGTAGAAAGTATGTAATTTTTCCTAAGACACAGCTCATTAGGAGAATAAGTGAAACTTTAACTCACCTGTGATGACTTCCGGGCTGGAGCTCTTTCTATTAGGCAAAGCCACATCCTGGTTTTTGTCGTATTACTTATAGAAAAGTTAATGCAACATGTTATCTTTCTATTTGTTGATAGAATGGCTTAATGTACACAAGGTAAGTGTTCCTCCTGGAATTTAGGTAAGAGATAGCATATTTAAATATTTCCTCTAATAAGAATCAATCAACCATGCCCTTCTTTGGATGATCTACAATTACAGAGTAAGATTACTGGCATGTAGTAAATTGTAATTCAAAGCCAAACTGAACTGTACATTTTAATCTACTTAGAATTAGTATTAAATATGAAGTAGGAACACTTCAGAACTTAAACAATGAATATTGAGACTCATTATATGTCAGACATACAGCTAGTTATTTGAAACATAATTTAGATATTACTCTTTTCAATTTGCTGTTGAGGAAACTACGAATTATAGAAGTTGTGACTTGCTAGAGGTCATAAAGCTGCAAAGTGGCAGAGCTAGGATTCAAACCTGGCAAAGTTAGACTTTAAAACTTGTGCTTTTCACACTGTTTCAAACCACTGTCCAGTGCTTGGGCACTACAATAATCATATTTTAATGAGCGCCCACTGAGGACCGAAAAGCCCTTGGTAGTTAGATAGGGATATTGTATATGCTTGAATAATTTTTTGCTTCTAGGTTGTTTGGGAATTAGCATTTTAATATTTTGCATGTAAAAATGTTTTATATGTTTTATAGACTGAAAAGTTTTATGCAACTATCCATTATCATTATCCTTATGTCAGAATTCAGGTTGACTTCCTTGGAATTTCAATGTAGGCTTATAAAAAAACTTTGTATGGCATATTGAATTTTTTTTGTATTAGCATAAAGAAGTAAAATACACATTAGAAGTTGTTTAAAGATTCCTGCACCTTTTATGCATTACAATGTGTACCGAAGTTAGTTCTAAAGTATATCTATAGCTCATTTTATTTTATGCTATGGCACCTTGTTTATAGTATAGTATATTTATGGGTTAGAATATCTTTAAATATTCTGGTCTTATGTAGTTGTTTTTTTTTTCTTTCCTGATAAAATTTTGAAGTGACTTTTAATGTCTTAAGAAACACTGTACTTGAGGTGCAAAACTGTTTTATTACTTTGTTACAAGCTAGCTTTTTAAAAAATAACCCTTGGTATTCTTATTGACTTGGCTTGTGTTAAAGATGGATTTTCCTGATTTTATGATTTTTGGCTTGTTGAGTGTTGGTCTGAGGTATGATTGACATACAAAATTTGTACATATTTAATATATATAACTTGAAGAGTTGGAAATGTACACCAGCGAAACCATCATCACAATCTATGCCATAAACATGTCCATCACTTCTAAAAGTTTCCTTCTGCCTTCATTATGTATAACAACAACAACAACAATAATAATAATTTAAAAATTTAATTCAATTTATTTTTAACATTTTTTTACTTGAGTTCTAGTCATTTTACAATGTTGTGTCAAATTCCAGTGTAGAGCACAATTTTTCAGTTATACATAAACATACATATATTCTATGTATGTTTTTTCGCTGTAAGCTATCATAATATAATCTTGTATATATTTCCCTGTGATATATAGTATAATCTTGTTTATCTATTCTACATTTTGAACTCCCAGTCTGTTCCTTCCCACCCCCCACCCTCTTGGCAACCACAAGTTTGTATCCTATGTCTATGAGTCTGTTTCTGTTTTGTATTTATGTTTTTTTGGTTTTTTTTTTGGTTCCACATTTGAGCGATCTCACATGGTATTTTTCTTTCTCTTTCTGGCTTACTTCACTTAGAATGACATTCTCCAGAAACATCCATGTTGCTGCAAATGGTGTTATGTTGTTGATTTTTAATGGCCGAATAGTGTTCCATTGTATAAATATACCACATCTTCTTTATCCAGTCATCTGTTGATGGACATTTAGGCTGTTTCCATGTCTTGGCTATTGTAAATAGTGCTGCTGTGAACATTGGGGTGCAGGTGTATTTTTGAAGTAGAGTTCCTACTGGATATATGCCCAGGAGCGGAATTCCTGGGTCATATGGTCAGTCTATTCCTAGTCTTTTGAAGAATCTCCATACTGTTTTCCACAGTGGCTACACCAAACTGCGTTCCCACCAGCAGTGAAGGAGGGTTCCCTTTTGTCCACAGCCTCTCCAGCATTTGTCGTTTGTGGACTTTTGAATGATGGCCATTCTGACTGGTGTGAGGTGATATCTCATTGTAGTTTTGATTTGCATTTCTCTGATAATTAGTGATATTGAGCATTTTTCCATGTGCCTAGTGATCATTTGTATGTCGTCCTGGAGAATTGCTTGTTTAGGTCCTTTGCCCATTTTTGGATTGGGCTGTTTGTTTTTTTCTTATTAAGTCATATGAGCTGCTTATATATTCTGGAGATCAAGCCTTTGTCAGTTTCATTGTTTGCAATAAATTTCCTCCTATTCCTTAGGTTGTCTTTTTGTTTTGCTTATGGTTTCCTTTGCTGTGCAGAAGCTTGTAAGTTTCATTAGGTCCCATTTGTTTATTCTTGCTTTTATTTCTATTGCTTGGGTAGACTGCCCTAGGAGAACATTTTTGAGATATATGTTGAGATAATGTTTTGCCTGTATTTTCTTCTAGGAGGTTTATTGTATCTTGTCTTATGTTTAAGTCTTTGATCCATTTTGAGTTTATTTTTGTGTATGGTGTAAGGGAGTGTTCTAGCTTTATTGATTTACATGCTGCTGTCCAGTTTTCCCAACACCATTTGTTGAAGAGACTGTCTTTATTTCATTGTATATTCTTGCCTCCTTTGTTGAAGATGAGTTGACCAAAAGTTTGTGGGTTCATTTCTGGGCTCTCTGTTCTGTTCCATTGGTCTGTATGTTTGTTTTTGTACCAATACCATGCTGCCTTGATGACTGTAGCTCTATAGCATTGTCTGAAGTCTGGGAGAGTTATTCCTCCAGCCTCTTTCTTTTTCTTCAGTAATGCTTTGGCAATTCTAGGTCTTTTATGGTTCCATATAAATTTTATTATGATTTGTTCTAGTTCTGTGAAATATGTCCTGGGTAATTTGATAGGGATTATTATTACTATGTTTTGAGAAGATCACAAGATCCATCCTCCCAGCAAATTTTTGAGTATATAATACAGCATTGGTAACTATGGGCACCATGCAGATCCCTAGGACTTATTCATTCTGTATAACTGAAACTCTGTACAGTTGAACTAATACTTCTCCATTTCTTCCTCCTCAAAGGCCCTGGCAATCATAATTCTACTCTAGGCTTATAAGAGTTTGACTGTTTTAGATTTCTCACATATATAGTATGAGCAGTATGTTCTTTAGTGTCTTCTGTTACTTCACTCAACATAAATATCCTCCAGGTTCATCCACGTTGTTGCAAATGGCAGAATTTCCTTCTTTTTTCTTTGCAGCTGAATAATATCCTATTCTATGTATATTCCATATTTTCTTTATCCATTCATTCATTGATAGGCATTTGGGTTGTTTCTACCACTTGTCTATTGTGAATAATGCTGCAATAAACATGGGCGTGCAGATATCTCTTTGAGATCACATTTTCATTTAGTTGGACATACCTAGACATGGGGTTGCTGGATTGTATGGTAGCTCTATTTTTAATTTTTTGAGAAACTGCCATACTGTTTCCATAAAGGCTGTATCAATTTACATCCCCACTAATAGTGCACAAGAGTTCCCTTTTCTCTACACCCTGGCTGACACTTGTTATCTCTTGTCTTTGATAACAGGTATCTCAACAGATGTGGGGTGATATCTCACTGTGGTTTTGATTTGCATTTCCTTAATGATTAGTGATACCGAACACTTTTTTATATACGTGTTGGCCATTTGTATGTCTTCTTTGGAGAAAATCTATTCAGTTCCTTTGCCCTTTTTTAAATCAAATTGTTTTCTTTGCTACTGAGTAGTATCAGTTCCTTATGTATTTTGGATATTAAACCTTTTTAGAAATATCATTTGCAAGTATTTTCTCCCATTTGGTAGGTTTTATTTTCATTTTATTGGTTGTTTCCTTTGATGTGAAGAAGTTTTTTAGATTGATGTAGTTCATTTGTCTATTTTTGCTTTTGTTGCTTGCACTTTTGGGGTTTTAACTAAGAAATCATCCAAGACTAATACCAAAAAGCTTTTCTCCTTTGTTTTCTTCTAGGAGTTTTATGATTTCAGGTCTTTAATCCCTTTTGAGTTGATTTTTGTGTATGGTAAGATGGGGTGCCTTTTCATTCTTTTGCTAAGATAGGGGTGCATTTTCATTCTTTCACATGTGGCTATTCAGTTTCTGAACACCATTTATTGCAGAGATTATCATTTCTCATTGTGAATTCTTGTCTCTTTTGTTGTAAATTAATTGACCATATATGCATGCATTTATTTCTGGGGTTTCTATTTTTTTCCATTGATCTATGTGTCTGTTTTTATGCCAATACAATACTGTTTTGATTATCATAGCTTTGTACTATAGCTTGAAATCAGGAAGTGTGATACCTCCAGCTCTGTTTTTCTTTCTTAAGATTGCTGTGGCTGTTTGAGTTCTTCTGTGGTTCCATACAAATTTTAGAGTTGTTTATTTGATTTCTGTGAAAAATGCCATAGGAATTTTGATAGGGACTGCATTCAATCTGTGGATTGCTTTGAGTGGTATGGACATTTTAACAATATTAATTATTTTGATCCATTTGCATGGAATATCTTTTCACTATTTGTGTCCTCTTCTATTTCTTTTATTAATGTCATAGTTTTCAGTGTATAGATCTTTCATCATTTTGGTTGAATTTATTCCCAAGTATTTTATTCTATTGATGGTATTATAAATGGGATTGTTTTCTTAATTTCTCTATCTGATAATTCATTGTTAATGTATAAAAATGCAACTGACTTTTGGTATATTGATTTTCTATGCTGCAATTTTATTGGATTCAAGACTGCCATAACAAAGTACCAACAACCTAGTGGCCTAGAACAATAGAAATGTATTGCCTCACAGTTCCCTAGGCTAGAGTTTGAAATCAAGGTGTTGGCAGGGCCATGCCCTCTCTGAAGGTACTAGGGAAGGATCTGTTCTAGGCCTTTCTCTCTCCTAGCTTTTCCTAGTTTGACTTGTGACAGCATAACTCCAGTGTTCATGTGGCTTTCTCCCTGTGTGTCTGTGTTTTCACATGGTGTTCTTTTCAATACAACAGTCATATTGAATTAAGGCCCAGAGTACTCCAGTTTGACTTCATCTTAACAAATTACATCAGCAATCATCCCATTTCCAAATAAGGTCATATTCTGAAGTATTGAGAGGTAGGGTTTCAACATATAAATTTTAGGGGAGCTGCAATCTGTTAGAGCACCTGCTATAATTTATTATTATTATATCAGTTAATTTATACTTTTTTATTCCTTAACCCCTCTGTAGAATATAAATTCCTTTAAGGAGTCCTTAATTATTTAAAAAAAATTCCAGTGCTTAGTGCATTACCTGATAAAGAAGAACACAAAATACTAGTGGTATGGCTATTTTAAGTGGTAGACTTTGATAATCCAAGGTTTGAGATTTTTATTCTCCATTTATTATAATGACATCTAACATTTACCCCAAACTCTAGTTATATGGTTGCCTCAAATAAGATATTACTTATTTTTTTGACAAGTAGTTGATATGGCTTTAATTAAATCTAATAGTGCAACATGATAGAGAGAGAAAACCAGGCATTTCTTCATGTCATTTGGTGATCTGACCAAGGAAATCAGTCTTTAAAAATTCCTTAAGGCATTTTCATTTAATTTAAGGATCAAATTAGAGGTTGAAGAGGACATATTTAACCTCAATAATTTCCATATTCTGTTACTTGCTTTAATTTGAATTTAGAAGTGATTGAACACAGGAGGTCATTAGATGCATGACTACACATTCTGATTCTGTGAATTCAGACTCAAATCTGATGTTTGAAAAATAAGTTCACTGTAAGCTTTGGATATGAGATTGTGGTATGTACTTATCTTTCTTTTTTGGTTACCTATCTCCTGACCACTTTCTTCTTATGTTTGGGGAATCTCCCCGTCCCCATTTTGAATCTTTTTGAGAGACTGAGCTGCCTCCTACTACAGAAGCTGAAAATGCCCAGTCCTTACTTTCCTAGCCTTTATTGCAGCCTAGGACTCTTGAGAAACTCTGGTTTCAGTGCTGCAGGAAGATCAGAAGTTGCAGTGATGATGGTGGCCATCACCGCTTGGTGATACAATGCTGTGTTTGGTAGCACAGCGAGTGATGTCTTCCCCAGACCAGTGGGGTGGCATATTTTGTATGTTGCTCCTGGCAGCTTAGCTTCAATAGGGCTGCTATGTTGCAATGCACAGCATACATGGCTGCCCTTGAACCTGGTTTTTCAGTCATCCAGGTGGGTCTGGGACATACACCATCCTTTAAAATAAATTCCTTTCTCCCATCATTCCCAGTTAATGATAACTTCTTCAGTTTTTAACTAACAACATTGACAAATACAGGGATGTTCAGTATCTAGCTGATGCACCTATAATGAAATTTTAGGTGTATGGATCAAAATAAATTGCTCCATTCTATGTTTGTCATGAAGATTAGTCCTGTGCATCAGCTTCTATGGTGGCTTTGATTTTATACTTTTTTTCTATCATTTTCTAAGTCTTATTTATTTATTCAATAAGATATTTTTGAGTGCCTGTGTATTATTAGTTTCTATGGCTGCCATAGCAAATTACCACAAACTTGGAAGTTTAAAGCAATACAAATTTATTCTCTTAGAAGCCAGAGTCCAGAATCAGTTTCCCTGGGCTAAAGTTAAGGTGTTGGCAGGGTTGGTTCCTTCTGGAAGTTCTAGAGGAGAAGTTGTTTCCTTGTCTTCCCTAGCTTCTGGAAGCTGCCTACCTTCCTTGGCCCGTGAATGCTTCCTTGCATCATTCCAAACTCTTGTTTTTTGTCACATTGCCTTCTCATCTTCTGTAGTCAAATCTCCCTTTGCCTTCTTCATATGAGGACATTTGTGATTATATTTAAGGTCCACCCATATAATACAGGATAACCTTCCCAACACAAGAGCCTTAACTTAATCACATCTTCAAAGTTGCTTTTGCCATGTAAAGTAACATTCGCAGGTTCCAGGGATTAGGACCTGGTTGTCTTTGGGGGCTACTATTCAGCCTAATACACTCTGCTATGCACTATGCATTGAGAATACAAGATGAAAAACATAAACCTTGCTTCTGCCCTTTCGAGGTTAGCGGGATACACACATTTAAATAGAAATGACAGGAATCATTCTGCAAGTTTACTTATGATAAATGCTCAAATTAAAAATACAAGATGGAATGGGAGAATATCATGGACTGACCTGGCAGAGATTAGGGACATTATGGAAAATGTTGCTAAAAAATAATATTAGCTAACCCTTACTATGTGCTCGCACTTTGCTCAGTGGCTTACATGTAATCATTTAATCCTCACCGCTAACCTATAAGGCAGATACTAATACTAACTTGAGATGAATAAACTGAGACATGGATACTATAAATAACCTGCTTAAGTCTGTGGCTACTAACTAGCAGAGAAAGAAATATTTAAGTAGTCCTTAAAGGAAGTGGATTTCAGTTGTGTTGCCTACCTACCATTACTGTGTTCGTTGTTTCTTGATTTTCTTTGGAAGAATTTCTGTTCCCTCACTTTACCTAAACACTCTTTCCTCCCCTAGTTAGGGGTGGGCATGTGTCCCAACCTAGGACTGACTCTCCAGCAAAACAAAACAAAACAAAACAAATAGCTAAGGATTATTCACTTTCCAGAATGATCTGCACATCATTTCCTGCCATTTTAACTGTTTCAGATTCCTTGTTTTCTATTCTTTTCCAGCTGGGTCTTGAAACTTATTTTTTTTTTTAATATAGTCTTTGATTGTGTGAGCTACTTCCTACCTTTCATTTTCTGCTTAAGTTTTTGCTGATGTCTGTTGCTTACAATCAAAGCACTCTAAGAACAAGGAAGAATTAGTCAGGTGAAGCTATGAGGAGGCAAGTAATTCCAAGGCAGTGGGAAGGGTGTGTACCTGAGGGGATGTGCTGCTTGTGGCTGGAGACATGGAGGTGAAGAGTGGCGTGAAATGAAGTTCAAACGTTTGGCAGGGGCCAGATACGTAAACACATGCCATATGAGGATTTGGGGATTTATCCTAAGAGTAACATTTTGTGATTGTTTTGTTTTATTTTTGTTTTTGTTTTTAAGCAAGACATTTGCCAGCTGAACTCACTGAGGTACAAGCAGAAAGCAAGTTTATTCTTTCTTACCACGTTCTGTTAAACTTGTTCCATTAAGCCATTTTTTTCCTTAAATTCTGCATGAGATCTTGGCTAGGTAGCACTACTGTTCTGATTCTTCTCAGATGTGAATACATTTTTAGGTTATGAAATAAATGTGTGGTTCAGTCTAAGATCAAAATTCCACGTTTTCATCCAATTATAAAATTCTTTTTCCTTTAGCCAAGGCCCAAGGCGGGCTCCGAACCTGCTTCCAGGGAGGGGTCTGATCATCTGCTTCGCCACTTCACTTTTCTCCTCCCTCTGTCCCATTAAAGGCGCCACGTCTGGCTCCTCCAGGGTTGCGGGTAGGGGTGGGCTGAGGCTTTCCCTTTCCTGGGAGATTTCTTTAATGTTCCTGCAGTTTCCCTGCTGCCGACAGTGCTTCTCTTGCTGGATGTTAATGATCCCCCTCACTCCTCTACTTCCAAACCCTAACTTCTGCCAATTCACAGCTAGGTTTTTTCCACTGGGCTTACCTTCACCCTCAAGTGGTCATTTTGGACAAATCTCTTTTCCAGGAGACACAAGGCTGGAGGAGACAGCAGATAGCCTGCAGGAAGAGGCAGGGTCACTGTCTCATGGAACTCCAAGAGTGAGTGCTGTTGTTTTTCAAACAGCCTCAACTGCTCTTCACTATGCCATTAGGCAGACCAAACTCTCGCTTTTAGAATTTTTCAGGCATGCTTCACACCACCGTCTTTGTGTTATCCCAAATTCCAGGGGCCAAAGTGAAGCTCTCCTAATGCTTCTTCCGAAGCTCCCCAAAACTTGGCAATTGCCTTGGATCCACCAAAAGTTTCCTAATCAGTCTTCCATTGGCCGATTGAGCTTATTGGGCTGAGAGCCTTGTTTTGGACCGTCATCTTTGTAAACCTGGCACCTTGTTCTACAGTGTGAGTGTAGTTGACATCTATTATTCGTAACCTGAAGGCTTCAGTCCAAACTGACACTAGAAGTGCCATTTTATTTTCTTGCAAAGTGATATATAAGATTGGATGTTCATTATTTGCATAATTTTAACGAATATATTCTCCACTTTACTGCTCCAGCTCCCATACAAAACAAAACATCAGAATATTTTCTAAACTGGGCCAGATTTGAGTTCCTTTACCTTAGATAGCCTTAAATCAGTCAAACAATTCCTTCCTCAGTATTCTACGGGAAGTGTGGGGCCCTTTATCTTCTTTTGGTTTCAAAAAATCAACCAGTTGTCAAATGCGTGAATGTAGACCAAACATTTAAATATTCAGTGGAAATTTGGATGTATTGTATAAAGCACTCAGCAAAGTGGAAAGCCCTCTGACCACTTTCAAAATAATCCAAGCAAACAGCAATTAGGGATATATTCTACTTCTTTCCATTTGTTCACAGCTCACCAGGACATAATGTGAGCTCCCATGCATATTGGAAGGGGAATGGACGGCAGTTAGATCATTCCTTACCTTGATATGTGACTGTCAGGGTTGCAAATAATGTGCCTGCAAAAGAAAATTGCCTCTCGGTGCACCTGAAGATGGAATTTTAAAAAATGTTTCTTCCTCCTTCCTTTTCTCTTTCCATTTACTCAGCATTACGTGACTCTGCTGTTAAGCACCTGAGGAGAAAAAGGAATTGTTTATTGTGGCCCTGGTGGGATGAGTCGGATCAAGAGAAAGTAAGCAACATAGCAAAGAAATGCTTTCAACAATTATTTAGTATATATTTATTAAGCATCTATTGGGCACAAAGAACATAAAACATGGTGACTGCCTGCTAGAAACTTTTAATCTGGTTGTGAGGATAGGATATACATGCACCATAAATTAAACTCAGTTTGTGATATTGAAGGCAGTGTCATCCTGTACTGGGAGCCTGCAAAAGGGAAAATTACAGCCAAGAAAGTGGTAGAAGCTTCAGAGTGATAGGTCAGGGCTAAATGTAAATTTCTAACAGAACTGACCAAAGATGGGTTGGTCTGCTTTATATAGAGGTGAGTTTTGTGCCATGCAAGGTATTTAAGCAAATCTGAATAAGCACTTAGCAGGAGTGTTTGTAGAGGGTAATATTGCATCTTTTGATTAGTTACTCTAACTGATATTTAAAACACTCACACGAGTTTGTGATGCCTTGATTCTGAGAGTCTTTTGGACAGTGTGCATGTATAGGCTTGCAAAGTGACCAGAAAAGAACTGATTGTGGTTGAGGAAGGAAAGAAGGAGCAGATTGGGACCGAAGATGGGAGGGATGCGGGAGATCCAGGCAGAGGGAATATTGTGAGATTAATGAAAGGTTTGGGGCTTTTTCTTGTCCATATATTGCAGGAGGAAACTGCATTTTCTCTAATCACATTTAGAGGCAGATTACACAAGAGCTTAAGGAACAATGTCTTAATGAATATTTTCTTCACTGGCCGAAAATTGTAATAGTTGACCCATGAAATCAAACTGGAAGGGTGGATTAGGGAGTTTGTCTAGTTTGCATAAACACAACTTTGCTGAATGCCTACGGTGTTGCAGGCATCAGGCCCTGGGAGTGCAGAGATGAAAAGAAACACAGTTTCTTCTCTCCAATAGCTTATTGTTGAGCAGAGGCTTTTAAAAAGCTCATCCTAAAATGTTTCCTGATAAATACTTAACGTTTAATTTCCCCGGTTTCATGATCACTTTAATAATAGCTATATTTATTGAGGACCTTCAAAGAGATAGATGTGACGTTAGTCTCTTTCCATTTCTCATGACAACCCTTCAATGCAGATATTCTATTACCTTTGTTTTCCAAGGAGGAAAGTGAAGCTCAGAGGGGCGAAGTGTGTTGCCCAGCTTTCAGTTAGTAGCTAATTGAAAATACAAACATTCACTAAATTAATTGAGTGGGTAACACGTTCTAGGCACTGTTTTAGATGCTGGGTGCACAGCCTCTTATGGAATCTTCACATTCCTGGAGAGGAGGGATTCCACTGTTATCCCTATTTTATGGACCCAGTAAAATTAAATAAATTGCCTGGAGTCACACAGTCCGTGTTATGGACTGAACACATAGGTCTTGCCCAGATTCATTTGTTGAAATCCTATGCTCCCCATGTGCTGATATTAAGAGGTGGAGCCCTTGGGAGATGATTAAGCCATGCGGGTAGAGCCCCATGACTCCTTTATAAAAGAGACTCCAGATTGTTCTCTTGCCCTTTTGTGCCCCGTGAGGATGCAGCGTGGAGCCAGCCATCTCTGAACCAGGATGCGGACTCGACCTCCCAGCCTCCGGAACTGTGACAGATACTTTCCAGCCGTTCAGAAGCCCCCCAGTCAGAGGTGTTCTGGGACAGCAGCCTGAGCGGACGAAGACAGCCCGCGAAGAGCAAGGATTCGGGCCCAGCCTGCTTGGTCCCCAAACTGACAGTCTTTAAAAATAATGCAGCCTTTCTTCTCCCCACGGTGCTGTACAGCCGACAGCGTCACTCCAGCTCTGCTTTTCTCCTCCCTTTACCAAAAAACAGAGTGAGTGACAAAAACATTCTGAGTATTTTCTTGAGAGGCCAGGAGCGAACTTGGCTGGAGGAGACCTTCCCATTAGAATGCTGAGGCTCAGTGTACAGCAGTGGCACCAGGCAGGAAAAAATGCCATGCTAATTAAGCAATTACTGAAACTCATGATTAAAACATGAGGTTGCCTTTCTAAGAGAACCCCTGGAATGAGTGGTATTCTTCATTTTGCCTCGGAGCCTGGTTGATTAGTGTCTAAGAAATTCACCTTCCTCTACTCGACGAGTAATGGGGAGGCAAGGACTGTTTCATCCATTATCTCTTTGCATCCCTAGAGATATATGGGGGAAATTAATTTAGTTTGGAATTTTAGTGGCCAGTTAATCAGATCCATCCTGCTTTTGAATCCTGGGTCATTTGCAAAATATATACAATAGTCAGGGATTCTAATTGCAGGTTTATCACTTGGATTGGATTTCATATCTTGGATCTATGGCCAAATGCCCTTCCTCATATACTCCCCAAATCCCTGCTGCAGCTGGACCTTGGGATCTGCATTTGGGAAGGG